>NC_090921.1:506987729-509487729 GCF_040938575.1 Ambystoma mexicanum
GATGCAACAAATCTCATTCCGAGACTCCAACATCCTTCTATTCCAAGACCTGGCAACCTCCACCCTCCAAATGAGGAAATCCCTTAAACCACTGACGGCCTGGTTGCGTGAAAGGAAAATCCTGTATCATTGGGGCTTTCCTATATCTATTAGATTCCTATGGGAGGGTGCGCAGTATCAATGCCCATCAATTTCTCTGACTCCTTCAGAGATTGAGACTGAGGGCCTGCATGTCTCGCACCTCCTCCCTAACCCAAGTGCCCCTGCCCCCAATTAGTAGATACAAACACTTAAACCTCTAATTCCGAGTTAGTCTTGGAGAGGACATAAAGGCAGAACACCCTTTGTACCTCCTCAGTGACTTCCTAAATTGCCATCCTCTATATAGTTCAAGTTTTACTGGGAGTTGTTGCTTACAGACACCCTGATTCAGTCCCGCCCCTTCCCCCCTCTTGCCCTTCCTTCCATGCTCTACCCACTTATCCCTCAAATCTTCGGTCTCGATGTCTTCCACTCCCAGGCCTCGCCTCCACCCTTTGATGTTACTCCACCCACAACTACACTACTTCTCCATCCTGCGCCCAACTACTCTGCGCTCCAAATATCACCCAACCCCTTTCAGCCAGTACCAAACACTTCACAATCATACACTGCAGTATCACTTCACTTCCACTCACTAGCCAACTCCCAATCATTTTCCAGAATACATCTCCACACTCTGCTGCTCCTTCCTTCCTCCTGCTATTCTTTCGGACATTTACACCGACCTAACCCACACTGTGTAATCTCCTTTCAAATGAGCCCCTCTCTGTGGATTGGTTATCTGTCCCTGGCCAATCCACCCAATCTTCTCCACCTGGGATGGTGAGAGGTCACAAAAATATAAATAGTGGGCTAAGCCCCACCCACTGTCATGCAGACCTGCTGCAGAAAGGTAAAGGCAGCCAACTAATCCCAGTGTCCTTGTTCATATTAGGGGGCCCTTTCTGGGTGCCCATAAGGTAGGTTTTCAAGGTGGAAAGGTTTTGCGTTCCCTGCACAATTGCCTGATGGTCATGCGCCGACAGTGGCAGCTGGATCGGCTTTCCACAATCATTTTGCAGTGCCACATGCTCCAGCCACTGTTTGTTCTTCACCGGCAACGTAATCCTGAAGACAGGGGAACTGCTTATGGTGGGTCAAGTTGCAGGCACTCTGCTACTGGTGTGGGGGATGCTCGGCCTGGGTTCTCATTGATATTCTGCTGGTTTCTTGCATAGCAAGAGAAAAACGGTGAACTACTAAAAATCAGGCTTCCACAAACAGGCAGGGCTGGCAGGGGAGGGGGCATGAGGTGTGACCCTCAACTGCCACCCATTTCAGGGCTAGTCAGGGCAACATATCACGTTTTGGAGCTGTATATCGAAATATTTTCAAAATCAATATAGGATGAGAATGCTGTTAACATCAAGATAAATACACACATAACATACTACAATTTGTTTATGTACTTTGATATTTACACAGCTGTGTGTATTCTCAAACAGGAAGAACCCCCTGCAATTGCACTTTATTTTGATCAAGGTCTCATAAATTAAGTTGTTTGTGACATCTCAAACGTAATCGGTGGCGTGCTACTAAGCATTTAACCCACAAACAATATTGAGATATACCTCGTATATCGCCATTCAGCCCAAAAATAATCGAGGTACGACTTTGGTCCATATCTCCCAGCCCTACTAATGGGGGTGGGGGGTAGTAGATACTCTTAATTTCTCCCTGGTAGGCATCCCACCCCCAGCTGGGAGTGATTTCCGTTCCCTCTTGCAGGGTACTGCATTGTCCCAGAGAAGTCTCAACGGGAGATCAACACCCTGCATCCAAGAAGCAGTTGTGCAGCCAGACCTCTAGTTAGTCGTCATATAACATCTTTTTATGCTTATAAAACGTGCAAAGACGACACCCTTTTGCTTTCCATGTGTTTCATTTACACACCAACAGAGAGCAGGTGACTTGAGAGAAACCAGAACACATCCCAAGATTCTCCTCTGCATGGATGAATTTACAATCCAAGCATGAGTGTTGGAAAACAGATTCTCTGCCGTTTTCAGAAAGGCTTGCGCACATCGCGAGATAAAAGGGTTGGCTTCTGTTCAAATCCAGTGGCGTTTTGTATCTGTAGATGCTGAAACAGAACCATTATCAAAGCATATGTATTTTCCTAGCATTTTTCAGTGAATACATGCCCAAATTAATTTTTAGGAGTTCCTGTGTTAGGAATATGCATCTATGTGGTGTGGTCATACACATTAATATACAGAACACTTTCCACAAATGTAATGCATTGTTTGAAGTCCAACATTTCTGCTACACAACTACTTGTTGCATATGGGTTCTATTCATTAGCAGAAAGTTTAGTTATGTTCTGGTTGCCTGTCAAAAAGTTTACACATGGAGACAAAATATTTTTTTAACTCTAATATGCACTCTAATTAAAAAAGCAGTCTAAAATATTCCCACCTCGAAACCTTAGAACGGGGCAAACAGGAGTATGCCATGTCCAATTAAAACATCCATTCAACCATAACTTGAAGTCAATGTGTTAAACGCTACCCATTCTTTACACGCGAAAGGGGATTGGAGGGGGGTACAGTATGTTAGTGCTCACCTGTACCATTTGTGACAAAGCACAGGATGCAGCAGCACATCACCCAATCTGGTAATAGTGAGGCAAATTTGCTTATACAGTTTTTCAATTTTGCACGCATTGTCTGGATGTCATACTTTACTCTTGCAAAAAAGAAAAGTCATTTTAATCCCTTGAAATTAATGTACTCCAATATTAAAAACTAGGGAGTTAAATCGTCCTATTTCAATATTTTATCCGGAGCAATGTGTGCAGCAGAGGTTTTGCTGTTACCAGAGGTAGTCACTGTGCACATTGAAATGAAAACCAGAGGTATTCTGCAAGAACACTTGTGCAGCAATGGTTGACTAACATCCACTCACCTGTGTGATGCAGACATGATCATGAGCTCCGGGAAGACCGGGCCTAAAAGGAGAGATGATCCAGTTGTCCCCACCAGATCAGGAGAAAGGAGTGCCTCTGACAGTACCCTTTGCTTGTTAAGTGGGTGTGGGGGCTTCACCGGCAATTTTAAGTAAAGGCGATTGTGTAGAGCTTCCATCTTGCATCATGGTAGAAGGCCTTCGAGGATTTCAGGGAGTGGTCGAACAGTAGACAAGGTGTACTGCTTTTATCCCACGTGGGCGGTGATCCGAGAACACAGCATCCAATCACACACAATGCAATATTCAAACAGAGAAGGGCTTAGACAATGGCCTCCCACCCTCAAAAAAAAACACCGAGGGTTAACACAGTAAAGAAGGGACCCCCCACACGATCCCGGAAAGGCATCAGCATATGCCACTTCCTCCCATACACAAACGCAGACATTGGGTAGTCCTAGAGCTCAATTCCCCAAGGCAAAATAAGGACTCCATTTTGGGAACAGATTAGGAGAGGGGGGGGGGTGGGGGTTATGGTGGAGTTGTGCAAATGGACCTTCGCCAGATAAAAAAATTTCTACATAGGCAGGTGGGTCATACAACACAAAGAAAAAGCCATCACCAGCCTAGCCACATGACTACCGGAGAGGGGTTACCCTCTCAAACTCGATGGGGTTAACACCTGCCTTAAGGGTCACAAGGACACTCGGAGTACAGAAAACAGAGCCAACCTGGCTTGGATTAAGGCTGGCTGAGAGGAAAAAAAAAAAGTCTAAGAGCCAGCGAAAAAAGTATCTCTGGTAAAAAAAGTGTGCCTTCCACCCAACGCGCGGGGGGGGGGGGGGGGGGGGGGGGTTAGCGAGTGAACAACAGGCTTCCTCCAGAAGTCCGGTACAGCAAGTACTGGGTAAGAGAATCACAGTCAAAAGTTGCCTTTTCAGGTTGTGGTTCAGTCTTTAGATTGGCATCTTCTTAAATGCTTTAGGACTCCCGCCCAGATTAGACAAAACTATGGGAGGAGTCACTAGCATTTTTGGAGGGATAAGTGAGCCAAAGCCTCAATTTCGTGGTGGCATCCATTAAATCATTTTGGTTGTAACCCATCAGATAGGCGCTGCCACATTCAACTTTCTCAAGCCACCACATTCATTTTCATTGAAATGTGGAGATAAAATAATTTTATGAAATATTTAACGTAATCACGTAGATCCAGCATTGAATTCCATACATGTTTTAATTTGTTACAGCTTGTCCTGGCAACTGCAGCACTCATGCAATTGGGTGGCATTTTCAGAACCATCACTGGTGTAGGGATTCTAGGAAGCCAGCCTGCTGGATGAGCAGGAGCTTTTTGACACTACCAAACTATAGGTAGCATAAACCGAGCAGCAAGACAGGATTAGGCGATCATGGGTTTGGTATGCATGTTTAGGGCCCCAAAAAAAAAAAAAAAAATACGATACCTTGTCAGTGACCGAGAACGTAGTCCCAAAGGGGCATTATGCATACACATAAAAGCTCTAAATGAAAGAACACTTTCCAAAGTTAGCCTTTAAAAAGATACTTAAAAATCCTCATGATCATCAAGTTGAGCAGCTCTGTTGGAAAATAAAAAAATTAAAATTAAATACTGACTCGTGTGCGTGAACACTATCTTATAAAAATAAAAGCATACAATTACACCGACACAAAGTAAACACACCTCTTTTTGCATGCAAAAGAGTAAATGAATTTACAAGATTGTGTCCGTTTAATTTTTTACTGAATTCCACGCTGGAAAATGCCACCACAGTTGCAGGAGTCTACCAGTTACAGTTCACCAACCATTTGGGAAACTGGTTGTGCAAAATCAAAAATTCCACTGTGAGCTACGATCTTTGTTTTCCACAATAACGGAGTAAAACCAAAATGTTTTTTCATTCGATCACATACCTGCACCACTAGTTACCCTTTGCAATTTTCATTTTGGAAATTGCACACAGCACCTTTCAGTCCAGTGCAAACGTCTAATCTTTTGGGGGTTGTCACGAGCAAAAGACAATTTGGTGGCCGCAATAACATTTTTGCCATTTTTATTTTGCACTGAGTTAACAGCAAAAGGCTAGTAAAAAGGCCATAATGCTTGTTCGTTGGCTAGATTGTGATTGGGCCGTCTTACTGCCCTCACAGGTCAGGAAATGGCATACAAGGTAATGCTGCTGCTTTCGCAGGCTAGTGAGCCTGTGTGTGTGAGCTGAAGGGAGAGATCTGGTACCTGTCAACATCCCTTTGTGGCAGAGTCTGTTGCTGGGCAGATATGAAAACAGTAGTTGCCCCCGACTGGGCAACTAAAGGCAGTTTGAATGTGGCAGTGCCTTTCCATTGGTGGGCTTGGACTTGCTTCCAGATCCAATTCTGGATAAGAGGACTTCTGCAGATCTACGTTTGAGCCTTAAATCCTACAACAAAGAGCAGCCCATGGACGACTTTCTGCAGTGGACCAGGATCCTCTCCATTGACTAACCCGATAAAGCCCTGCTCCTTTGCAAGATCTCAGAAGACCCTTGTCGGTGCCTCAGCCCATGGACTAGTAGAACCAACTAGTCGACGCCTATCGAGGATGCATGCCCCAAGAGTCGAAGTGTCCATGGATTGTCCGGTGGACTGACCAGCTTCCTCAGGGACATCGATGTTCCATGTTCAAGCTCAGAACTTTGGTTATTGCCAGCTTGTGCTATACGTCACCTTCTACAGAAATTTCAGTTTCAAGAGAACCGGTTTCTGTGATCGCAACTTGAAGATCGCCCAACATCGCCTGCAAAGGGTGACAGTCGCTGGAAATCAGCTACCTCAATCATATGAAGTGGCCTTAACGGTCTGCACTGCAGAAGTCCGCATTCTTCATCATGTGGTGTTGCATCTTGAAGTTGGACCTGATCGGAAGAAGCATGTTTACCTGCAACCGCAGGGCACCCTGAAAAAAAGATGGGCAATTGTGTCCACAGGGAAATAAACGTAGCTGTTCCAGTCCTATCCACCATAGGATAACATTGGGCACAATGCCCTTTGTTGACCAACTTCCGGTTAGGAGAATTCTCAGAAATGTGCCAATTCCTCTCTACCTTAGAGACCCCCCAACAACTTTGCTGAATTATAGGACTTAATTTTTAACCTGGGGAGTGAGAGAACCCCCCCCCCCATGCATTTTTAATGTGATTCGAACACCTTTTGGTTGTGGAGTCTGACAAACTGCAAAGGCATCATCTTTTACATTGTGTCACACAGCACCTTCAGTGCAGTGGCACAGGGAAGTCTTCCAGGTTTCACAAAGGTTTAAATACCTTCTCTTGGATAAACTACTGTTTCCAAGAACAGTGAAGTGAAATTGACTTTACTTACAGTTTAACTTTCTAGACCCAGCACACACTTGTATGTTACCCTTTCCCCGATGAATGGCTGGTGGCAGTGGTTTACTTTTAACTACCATTGGGAGTTCTTACCGCGGGCTTAATTTACAGCTACAGTAAAGCACGCAAGGGTGCCATTTGTGTCAAAATGGCCACAGTCTTCTTTTTTCGCCATTTCTTTGTGGAAAGGTCCTTCTTGAGATTTACTCTGCATGCCAAACCAGGTTTGGTCCCTTTGTTTTGCCTTTGGCGAGATTCACATGTGAAGCCTGCCTCTGGCTCCAGGGTGTCTGGCACGGGAAGGAAACCAGGGAGGTGCCAGAAACTCCCTGTGCTTAGTCTCCTAGGAGACAGGAATGCACCCTTAGGTGATTGGCCCACTGGCTGTCCGTCAAGGACAGCCACTCTGCTGGGTGACTGACAGCTAGGCTGGAATGAATGGGAGAGAACTGCATAAAAGGCGAGGCATTTTGGCTTGGAAGGCAGAGTTGACCACTAAACGAAGATCTTGGAAGAGACGCCTGCTGCAACTCCTGGACCGTTGGTTTGCCTGGTGAAGCCCTGCTGCTGTGCTGAAGCTCTGAATTCGCCTCGACTAGAGAAGCCCTGCAAGGACAACTTCTCCCCTTGAGTTGGTGAGACCAATCAACTCGAAAGTAAGCCAGCTGGACATCCTCTCGAAGTTGGTTGAAATTCCACTGCAGTTGCTGCTGGAATTGAAGAGCCAGGGAGAGGAACACCAGATCGTGTTATTTGCTTTTAAGTTGGCCAAGAGCTCCAGGAAGATCCTCCGGACTCCCAGGAAGCAGTACTGACCAAGCCTGAGCCACCTCAACAGAGTGCTGGACCCCAGATGCAAGGCAAGCACAGCTCAACAGCCAAGAGTCCACGGTGGTGCCATTTGCTGGTACGCAAAGACCTGAAATCGTGAAATGCCACTGAATAAAAGTTGGTCCTTTTCTGTCACCAATCGTCCTGTTTCAGTGCACGAGTCCTCCAGACGTCCTCCCTCTTGTCCCAACGACTGAGGCCCAGGAACACAGGAGCTGCAAAGCTACACAGGAACAGAAGCCAGCTGGAACCGTTTTTCTTCCAACCAAAAGGTACTGTACAGTCTATGAGAACTTGCCTCTTGTCGTGTAGCCTCACTTGTTTCCAGTTGGGACTTGTGGCGGTTGCTTCTGTAGAGTTGCTAACAGCTTCTTCACCCCCACAAGTCTAATCAGCTTGTGGCCTACTTTGATTTCTTCTTTTCTACAAAGACTTCTAAAACATTGTGCAAGACTTTTACCTACCTCCAAGAAGTGCTTCATCTCACCTAGACTTTTGTCCAATTGACTTTTTAGCCTGGCCTGGCTCCCTGAATGATTCTTCCCTCCGACTTTCCTTCCTGGAAGGAAGACCGAACATAGTTAACTAATTGTGCATTGGGTTTGGTTTACAAAAGTACTTAGCTGCTTTCAGAATATTTGTGAGATCTCCTGTTTTGTTCCAATAACCTTTTTCTTTGACATACTCTTAAGTCTGGTGCTAAATGCAAACAGTGATTAATTTCCAGTGTCCTAGTTACTTAAGTCACCTGAGGGTGTAGGAGGTGTCTGTGGGCCATCCAAAAGGGTACTTAATGTTTGAGAAATATTCAGAGTATTTTCGGAGTGTATTTGTGCGTTACTATTATATTGCGCCTTCTGAAGAAGGCTTATTCAAACTGACTTAAACACATTAATAATGGTTTAAATAAAGAAACCTTGTGTGTAGGAGTTTATTTGAATACTTGTCACTATGAATATCTGTGAAACTCCCCTACAGCTCAGAATGACCTCTCTTGAGATAAGCATGCCTGCTCAATCACGCTACCAACCTGTGTAGTATAGACTTATACAAAAGGTTGGGTTCCGTTTGCCAGGTCAGGGTTGTTGTGCAGCCAATGGGTACTGCATACAATGTTGCCTAACACCTTTGGTCATCGAACCTGGGTGCAGACTCCTACCCATGGGCTAGCCTTGGGACTGGAAAAGAGAACATCCTGATCTTTGGCCAAATACCTTTCACTTTTAAATGTGCTAGGGCTGAACTTCACACATGAAAGGGAATTGGGATGGTACTGGTTCTATGTATTTAACTGCATCAGATTACTTACCAGGTGTTACAGTTTTTCCTGAAGTCCAACTAAGGGCTTCTTAAAAAAAAAAAAAAAAAACATTCAACTGAGGCAGTACAAGACTCGACGCCTAGGGCTGTAGAAGCAGTACAAATGAAATTGTAATACAATGAAACACCAAGTATTGTAAAAATATATATTTTTTTTTTTTTTTAATTGTATATGGTTTACATATGAAACCTTTGTATTTTTATCATTGATGAATGAGTCTATTGAATGTAATCAAAAGCACGTTACAAATATACAATTCAATAGAAAACCATTGTGAAAAATTCAATTCCATAAGATACATTGCCTCAATACTCAGATAATATACATGCAAACTAGCGATATAGTCAAAGTTTTATCAACCTAAACATTTATAGTTCAAAAATACTAAGAATAGCCAAATACCCCTAAAATAATGTAGAGGAAAAGAGAAAAGGAAGAGAAGAAAAGGGGTAAGACATTGGTCTATCAGATCAACAATAGTAACAGTTTAAGTTAAGAATCTACCACAGGCAGAGTGGAATCCATAAAAAGATTAAGGATTTAACAAAGCCTGCCACTGCCAATCCTTCCGCCGTATTGCAAATTGATAGGCCTCTTGACCAAAATGTAATCTTGCCCCATACTGCCCAGAGTTGCAAATTTCTCCATATATAAGCATCTTCTCCTTTAACTCAGTACAGTTATATAAAAAAAAAAAAAGCAGCGGCTGGTTTCAAATACCCCCCACCCCCCAATCTTGTGGCAAAATCTACAGAAAGTATTTGAAACCTCAACAAGATTCCTTCTCTTCATTACCCCTTTAGTTGGTAGAATATTCCACCTTAAAGGAGGAGGGAACGATAACGATTTGGGAACTGTCTCATTAACGAAAGTGTCTCTCTTTTCTCCCCATGTTCATATTTAAGATGGGCAAGCGAAGGATAGCTATGAAATCATTCCGTCATACTAATCCAGTCATTCTCATATATGAGCTTTTGATCTTTAGCTGGGTTAGTCACTAGTGTTTCCCCATCAGTGGACAGATGTTGTAGGGTCGGATTGCAGAAATCTCTGAAATTACACAGATAATCATTCACACTGAAATACCCCTGGGTAAAGAGCAATTTCCCCCGAGTCCACATAGAGGATTTCGCTTATCGGATTAAGTAGGGTACGGAACAGAGCCATCATCCGCCACAGAGATCTCACTTTCACAGACAAGTCCCAATTCAAATCGAATTGCTGACATAGAACATTATTAGGTAATTTCAGGGTTTTCCTTCAGATTACTCCTACTATGGATTCCCGGAAGTTCTGAAATTCCAAGAAATTGAGCTCCATTCCATATATCACTTTTGAAACAATTTTCCCTTCATAGAAATCCACAGCCGGTTTTAGGGAGAATCTACCAAATTTCCGACCCAACTTGACAATCTGGGTTGTTAGGGGTATACCTTTCTGTTTAAGGAAACTACAGAGCCAAGATTTAGATGGTTGCGCCATCACTGGAAAGCCTAAATAAATAATTTTCTGTGCTCTTTCAAGAGGTTGATCTCCTATATTCCAACCCAGCTTTTTTCCCTTTCTTCCTTTTGAAACTATCAAGAGAAGGATCTTACTGGGATTTATTTTTAGGCCAGTCATTTCCGCAAATTTATCAATCAGGCGCTGTAACCCCCACCCTAGTTTGGTAAAAAAAAAAAAAGGAAATCGTCAGCATATGCTAACCACGATAGCCTAATTTCACCCAATTTTCCACTAGCCAGTCCTGCCTCTTCAAGATATTCTCCAACGTCAGCAACATAGAGATTGAAAAGACAGGGTGCAAAAGAGCAACCCTGTCTAACTCCCATCATGGCTCTAATCCTTCGACAGGTTGCCCTCTAAATTCAAAACGCACATGTATCCCTGAATTCTCATACATTGCCATAATTAGCTTGATTAAAACATCAGGCATATACCAATTGGTAACTTTAACCCAGAGTTGCAACCTAATAGAGTCAAATGCAGTTGACATGTCGATGGAGGCTATGTATAAATTCCCCACCAAATTTCCCCCAGGCTGAGTCTTGGAGGGCCCTCAAAATGAACCCGTTCAGATTTGTTGAGTATCCTACCCGGATACCAGTCTGATACTTTTTTTAAGAATGTGTTTCTTCACCATCCATTCATTCAGTCACATGTGATAATAATGTATGGTCTGCGTCTATCAGTGCTATTGGCCTATAATTCTTAGCTGCATCCCGGTCACCTCTCTTAATAATTGGTATTATATGGGCTGTCTGCCAGCTAGTTGGTATCATAACACTTCTTATAATGTTTTTAAATACCATTGTAAGAATTTGGACCCACATTGCTGGCATCGCTTTCAGCATGTTGTTCGTCAGCCCATTTGGCCCTGCAGCACGTGAGTTCTTCGCTAATAACTCCTTGTATTGTCAGTCCCAAACAAATCTACCTCGGGGGGGGGGGATCACTATGCCCCCCCCCTGCTCTTGTATCTCAGGGCAATTGTGCACTGTGTGACTCCTAAATTACTATACTATGGACACACTAACATAAGACACAAAGAAAACACATGAATCCATTCAACAATAGAAACACTTTTATTCATACACAGCAATGCATGATGCAAACACTACTATAATGCAAATCTCGAATTTGCACCTTTTATGCTCTGGGTGCAAATCTACTAGCATCTGATAGCAACTTATCCAGTCCTGCTGGATCTATCATGTCTAATACAGCCTAATGCAAGTGTCAGCATTCCTCTCCAAACCACACCATACTGCACACTCTCTAAGACAATCCCTGTCTGATTACCCCAGCTATAATGTCAGCCAAAGCTCCTTGTGAGTGTCTGTCCTAATTCCCCATGCACATGTCTTATTCTGATCAATACTCCCCTCTTGCCAGGTCTCTCCTCTCCAGCTAACAATCAGTCAGGGAAAGGCCTCTCCTCTCAGTGGTCTGGTCTTCCTGCCAACTTTCTCTGCCAGTCTCCCTGCCAGATCGATCTCATCAGAATGCTTCCTCTCTTAGAGAGCCACTCCATCCAAAACTCCCTTGATCTCAGAGTCAGAGAGCATCTCAAACTCCATCTAGAACTAGAAACTCCCAAAGCCTCACCTCTCATACTATTCAATGACGTGCATACATATCCATGGTTACATGGAGCTCTAAGCTAAAAGGCCTCTATGTATCTGTCAGCATTTCTAAATCCGAGCAGTGCCTAAAAGTCTGATGCATGTCTTGTACTTTTCAATTACTGCGTATTCTTGTCATCGTGACATTTCAGCATATCTTGTACAAGCTATCTGTGTTACCATCCTCCCATCGCCTTTCATATTTCTCTATTGAAATCCCCCTCTCCTTGCATGTCTCTCCATGAGGCAAAGCACTCCCTGCATGTCCCCCACCATCTCGGTCTGTGAACACCAGCCAGGCAGGCAGGCTGTTGATAACCTTCCCTTCTCTGTGTCTCTACTAAAGCAAGAGTCGCAAGTCTAATCTCTGTCTGCTAAGAAACTGTTTACGCATTCCTCGTACACTGTAACTCAACATCTTTCACAGTCTGTGGCGCTTCTCTTCTGTCTCAATGGAATGGCTTCAAAACCATAGGCCTCATGCCTTCTATTCTCGAAGGTAGTGCCCAACGCACTCATTCCATGCACTATACTCAAAGCTCAATACATACTCATGCATGTCCCTCTACAATGCATACATAACACATCATATCTCTACAAATATAACATGTGTCTCTACAAGGCACTTCAAATAGAACAGGCCTCATTCTATATCAAATGCATACATAGTGACAGAATAATGTGGATAGTCTAATATCTCTACTAATCAGAATGATGGGCAACTAAACCCCTAATTGGGTAATGATTCTCTAATGATAACAAACCAGGCTTCTCCATACTATCTGGTTTCACAGTATTCAATATCAGTATCCCAGAGCGTCCTTTTCTCGCCGTCCCCTTCAATTTATATTTGGGAGCCATCCAACCCATTTCCATATAATTCTGAGAATAATTTAACCCAGTGTTCCTCTGATATTAATGCTCAAGAGCCATCATTAATAGTATAAGTCCCCAGAAGTCCCTTAAATCTCTCTTCACCAAAACACGTAGCATTGATTCAGCCTCTTTTTGCAACATAGTAACTTTTTTTTTTTTTTTAAGAGATGCAGAAGTTCTTGCATTTCTGCCCGATGTTTCTAATCCCTCCCAGAGTTCTTTTCTAATAGGTCAATATAAGATTTACGTACTACTCTGAGCATCTTACGCATACGAGTCTTTAGCCACACGATCAACATAGGTGTGTGTGTGTATATGCTTCCTTTTTGGGGGCCCCATTCTTAGATTGCGATACCCCCTTCCATGAAGATCCTTCAAGAAATTATTGAATTCAAAAAGCATTAAAGATTTGTTTCCAGAGATCGGTGATATTATTCAAGGTATCACCATTAAGGACTTCAATATTGCCCGAGAACCATCTAATTTCTCTACCTTGTCCCAAGGTTTTCAAATTAATTCCACTGCCTTTAAGTATCGTATTAAGTGGTAGAGTGAAATGGACTTTCAAAGTACTGTGGTCACTCCACTTTATGGATTCACAGAAAAACCAGAAGATAGTTTAGCAAGAGACTCATCATCAAAAATATAATCAATTGTCAATGTGCTCACTCCCCGCTGCCATGTTGGCGGAGAAGGCCGAGACAGGTACAGTGTTCCTTTAAGGCACACTAGGCCCACGGATTCAAGGGAGAGATTCCATAATCTACCACATTGGAATTTCTGACCTCCTGTCTGGTAGATCCAACATTTCCTCTCCTAAATCCGTATATCCCTCAGAGGAGGTACGGCAGTCTGTGTTTAGATCGCCAGCAAGGATCACTACCATATATAGTCTAATTTCCAATCCAGTACTATTTCTGTGATGCTAACCCTAGGATGCCAATAAACATGATTCAGTAGAATTACCAGTAAATCATCCTTGGAGGTGACCTTTACTGCCAAAATTCCCAGAGGAAGACCACAATCGTCGAAGTAGAAAGACCAAGAGTAGACTTAAGTGCAATACCAAGTCCTACTGATGGCCTTCCATCCTTACTGGGTTTTGCCAGTTGTGAAATTATTTCAAAGCCATCTACAAATGGTTCCACCAGCAGCCATGTTTCCAATCACAGGGAAGGCTCTAGGCATGGTTTTCCTCGAGGCTGGATGCGGCTCTGTGGATTTGGCACCTTTTCAGGAGCACAAAAAAGACAGAATATCGTTGGTCAGATTCTCTTTGTTTGCAAGGTACATCACTCTGGTGAGGGGTCTTTTTGGACTGGAATCATGCTTCTGGAGATCCAGCAGGATGCCCACGAAGTTGATTTGGAAGACTGTGTACAGCACAATGGCAGACGATCCCTGTTAAGCAAGATTGTATGCAGTACCCTTTGGGTGCACTACAACAACCCTGCCCACCTGGCAATAAGAACCCAACATTTGGTATAAGTATGTACTACACAGGTTGGTAGCGAGTTGAGCAGCCAGGCTTATCTCAAGAGGGGTCAATGTGAGCTGTAGGTGAGTTACAGATTCACAGTGACAAGTATTCAAATGAACTCAAACAAATTAACTGTTTTATCAAGAAACCTTGTGTATCAGTCAGTTTGAGTAAGCCTTCTTCAGAAGGGGGAAATCTAATAAACACTCAAATACGCTTCAAAAATATACACTTAATCTTTCTAAAATCAGCAAATACCCTTTTGATATGGCCCGCAGACACTACCTACACCCTCAGGTGACTTCAATAGTTTGAGTGCTGGGGACATTAATATATCACTGTCTGGTTCTAAATGCAACTTAGGAATGTGTCAAAGGAAAAAGGTTATTAGAACAAGAGATCACAAATATTCTCAAGCAGGCAAGTACTTTTGGTAACCCCAAATGCAAAATTAGTTCATCCCTTCCTGGAAGGAGGACACAACACAATGAGGGCAGAAGAGTCCTTCAGAAAGCCAGGCTAGGCCAAAGTCAATTGGGCAAAAGTCTAAGTGAGCTGAAGCACTTCTTGCAGGTAACAAAGTCTTGCACAATGTTTTAGAAGTCTTTGCAGATAAGAATTCAAAGCAGGGCTACAAGCGGTTAAGCCATGTGCAGTAAAGAAGCTATCAGCAACTCTAAAGAGAAAACACAGCAGGTCTCACCAACAGAACAAGTGTAGTTACACAACAAGAGGTAAGTTCTCAGACTGTACAGTAGCTGTAGGTTGAAGAAATTGGGCAGCAGAGGACTTCAGTTCAGGTGCAGCTCTGCAGATCCTGGTGTTCCTGGGCCTCAGTCATGGGGACAAGAGGGAGGACGTCTGGGGACTCCAGCACTGCAATGGGACGGTCACTGACCGCAACCAGCAATCTTTAAACAAGTGGCCCTTCGGTGTTTAAGCTGTTTGCGTCTACCGCAAACAGCAACACCGTGGTTCCCGGCTGTTGAGATGGGCTTTCATTGCATCTGGGGTCCAGCACTCTTGAGGTGGCTCCGGCTCGGTCAGTCCTGCTTCCTGGGAGTCCAGAGGATCGTCCTGGAGCTCTTGGCCAGCTTAAAAGCATCTGGTGTTCCTCTCCCTGGCTATTCGCTTCCAGCAGCAACTGCAGTGGAATTTCAACCAGCTCCGAGAGGATGTCCAGGTGGCTTACTTTGGAGTTGATTGGTCCCACCAACTCAAAGGGAGAAGTCGTCCTTGCAGGGGCTTCTCGGTCGATACAAATTTGGAGTTCCAGCACAGCAGCAGGGCTTCAACAGGCAAACCAACGGTCCAGGAGTTGCAGTAGGCAACCTCTTCCAAATTCTTCTTCGGATTCCTTCGTCCAGTGGTCGACTCTGCCTTCCAAGCCAAAAAGCCTCGCCTTTTATTCAGTTCTCTCCCATTCATTCCAGCCTAGCTGTCAGTCACCCAGCTGGGTGGCTGTCCTTGCCGGACAGCCAGCCGGCGAATCAGCATTCCTGTCTCCTAGGAGACTAAGCACAGAGTTTCGGGCACCTCTCACTTCCTGCCCCCAACAGACATGCTGGAGCCAGAGGCATGCTTCACTTGTGAATCCCGCCAAAGACAAAACAAACAAAGGGACCAAACCTGGTTTGGCACGCAGAGTAAATCTCAAGAAGGACCTTTCCACAAAGAAATGGCAAAAAAAAAGAAGACCAGGCCCATTTTGACAAAAATGGCACCCTTGGGTGCTTTACTGCAGCTGCAAATGCAGCCTGCAGTAAACGCACACCACGGTAGTTAAAAGTAAGCCACTGCCACTAGCTATTTATCGAGGAAAGGCTGACATAAAAAATGTTACATGAGAAGCTAGACAAAGGGGATACTAAGGAACCCCTGTCTAGAAAGGTACAAGTGTAGGTAAAGTCAATTTCACTTCACTGCTCTTGGAAACAATAGTTTATCCAAGAGAAGGTATTTAAACCTGGGGGAAATTTGAAAGAATTCCCTGTCATTGCACTGAAGGTGCTGTGTGACACCATGTAAAAGATGATGCCTATGGAGTGCGTTAGACTCCACAACAAAAAGAAACAGTTCAAAATCACATTAAAATACGACAGAGCGGGAAGAGAAAGGGCCTCCTTGAGTCTAGTGGGTCTCACCAGGGTCTGGTTCGAGGTCGTAGTTTTTGGAGTCCCCAGGTCGCTGGTAATAGTTTCAGCTGGAAATTCTTCATCATCCTCTTCAGTTTTGGTTCCAGTGGTCGACTAACTCTTCAGCTCCCATGATCAGACTCTTACGCAGAAACCTAGCCAATCAAACAGCCTTGCAACATTCAAACTTGGTGGGTTGCCAATCCTTGCAGGACAGACCACCTTCCAGCTTGAACTGGAATCTCGCAGTCAGGCTGGAAGACAAAGGGCTGCATAGTTTTGGACTCCTCCCTCGCTTCCTGCCTTCACAGACGGGTAATTTCCTGCCCTGGATGTCGTGGGGGGGGGGGGGGCAGAAAGGACAAGGAACACTAAAATGGTGAAAAAACAAGACCAGGGCTGTTTTGGTAAAATGAGCACCCATGGGTGTCTTTACCAGGCTGTGCAAACAGCCAGCGGTAAAGGTTCACCAAATTAATACAAGATATCACTGCCACTAACCATTAAAGGTAAGCTTGTCCCTGTAACATAATTGCTACAGTTTTAGTGTGAAAGGGGATACATTGCATCTCCCCATCTCTCCACATAAGGCGGGAGTGCTGGTTTCACCAAATAACTGCAAAAGGAATCCAAAGATCCTTTCTACCCTTGGGAACTGTAGTTCTCACAATGTTAGCCAGAGAAAGTTAAAAGGGGAGCCCCCAGAGCAACCCAGCAACAATAGGCACTTATTGCAAAAAGCAGTAAAATGGAGTCTTAAAAATTACACCCAGGGAAAAAGAAAAAAAATAAATTCAGGATTCTGTGGGTGTGGAAAAAGGTTCCCAATTCAGGAGGTTTAAGGAAACAATCCACCAGAAAAATCAAAAAGTTCAGGAGGTTGACACAGATCAGGAAGATTCATCATTGCTATGCAAATCTTACCTAGCAATGGATAACACTATATTTTGTCCTGGAAAGAAAGTCTGATTAGGAGCTTAGGAAGGAATTCAGGTATAACCCTCAGGACAACCTCATCTTTATGAAATGCTGTAAACAGTGGTTCCGAGGAACTCACTCTGCGGGCTGATGTTAGCGCTACCAACAACAAGATGGTCTTGAATGTTAATAGTTTTAAAGGACATGAATGGAGCGGTTCAAATGGTGCACACATAAGAAACCTTTAACACAAGATTAAGGTCCTAAACGGGAACCTGAAAAAGGAGATGGAGGGAACACATTAGCAAGTCCTGTTAGGCAAGATTATATGTAGTAACCCCGTGGGAGACTACACCAGCCTGGTCATCTTGGCAATAGGTAACTCAGCCTTTGGTATAGGCCTGTACTACACAAGTTGGTAAAGTGACTGAGCAGCCAGGCTTATTTCAAGAGGCGTCAATGTGAGCTGTAGGGTTGTAACAGATTCATAAGGACAGGTATTCAAATAACAATTGTAGTCAAGGTTTCCTGATAATTATTTTAAGTCAGTTTTAAAATAAGCCTTCAGAAGGGTGCAATACGCAACACTCAAATACACTTAACTCCATCAGGTCAGTTAAGTAGATACCCTTTTGGGATGGCACACAGATACTTCCTATGCCCTGAGGTGATTTCAATAGTTAGGACACTGGACTATCACTTTCCGCATTTAACTTGTAATACTGATATTACAGCAAAAAGGAAAAGGTTATGGATGGAAGCAAAAATGTTAAGTTTCTCAAACAGATAAGCACTTTGTCAATTCCCCAATGAAATATAGGTTAACCCTTTCCCAGCTACACAAGTAACTTATGTATGTCTTTTTTGAGGGATGGTTTAACACAAAGTCAGAGGTCAATTGAACAAAGTCTAGGGGAGCTGAGGCACTTCTTGTAGATAGCACAAAAGTCTTGCACAACGGAGTTTCTGTAGTAAAATAATCACTGTTGGGCCACAAGCTGTGAGGCTTGTGAAAAGTGAAGATTTCAAGCAACTCTGCAAAGAGAAGCCAATGCAAGTCTCCAGTGAGAGCAAGCAAGCTACACACAACAAGAGGTAATTATCCCTAGTTACACAGTACCTGGAGTCTGAAGAAAAGGTTCCAGCTGGCTTCTGTTCCTGTTGTAGTCTTGCAGATCATTTTGTTCCTGGGCCTAAATCGTGGGGACAAGAGGGAGGACGTCTGGGGACTCCTGCACTACGGTTTGAAGGTCGGCGGCAGCAATGGGCACAATTCAGATCAGCAGCACTTCGTGGTTTCAGCTACTTGCAAAGAGCACCACCGCAGACCTCGACACCTTGTGGACTTTCCTTGCTTCTGGAGTCCATGACTGTTGAGGTGGCTCAGGCTTGGTTAATCCTGCTTCGAGGGAGTCCGGAGGATCTTCCTGGAGCTCGGGTCTGGATTAAAGGCAATGCACTCGATTCTGGTATTCCAGTCCCCTGGCACTTGATTCCTGCAGCAGCAAAGAAGTACAGCCAGCAGAGAGAGAAAGGGGTCCCAGTCGAGTTCGTCTTGAGGTCGATTGGTCCCACCAACCCAAGGGGAGAAGTCGTCCTTTCCGAGATTCTCTAGTCGATTACAAATTCAGGGCTTCACCGGGCAAACCAACGGTCCAGGAGGGTGCAGCAAGCTTCTCTTTCCAGTTTCTTCTTCAGTTCCTTCATCCAGTGGTAGATTGCCTTCCTTGCAAAAGACCTTGCCTTTTAATGCAAGTTTCTCCCATTCAACCTAGCTGTCACTCACAGCAGGGTGGCAGTCCACCAAGGACAACCAGCTAATCACCTGTGGTCAAAACGCACAATGGTAGGAAAAATAAACCACTACCACCTGCCATTAATTGTATAAAGAGTAACATAAAAATGTTACATGAGAAGATACAAAAAAAAAAAAAGGGATAACAAGTAACCCCTCCAACACTATGTAAGAAAGTGTATGTCCCCACTAATCTGTCGTCATAAATAAAGCACTAGTTGAGTATTCGTGTATAATTGTCAACCGTCTTTTGCTGTCATTTCTTTACATAATTCCAGCGCATGTTTTCTATCCGGATGTGTGGTTTAAACACCAGATGTGGCCCCTTAACCTGGGTACAATACGCTCCGAGCATGTGCTCCGAATGAGAGCACATGCAATCCTCAGATAGGAATCCTCAGATAGGGAGGTGGGTGTTTGTTACACCCCGCAATAGTGAAGTATGTCAAGGACATATCGGTGGGAAGGATATCGGAATATGCATTCTCCGGCTCCTGAATATTGGGTGACAAAACATATTGAGTTTTTTTAATATGTGTTAAGGTAGAAAGAGGCCCTAAAGCAGAAGTAGCACAGGCCGTTGATTTCACAACAATGTCTTGCAGAAATTACTTTTTCCAAGTTATACAACACCATGCTCATACTTGAAGGAAGGGTGAAGGGGGGGATGCATTTGTGAGATGTGATGACTAATAAGGGCTTGAGAGTAAATTGATTACACAAAACACCTGGATGAGGGGACTGAAGAAAGGGATATGGGGAGGGTGAGTAACAATACTTTGTTTACTTTAACAGACTGTCAGATGGGGCGGAAGGGGTAGAGACAAATGCAGTGCAACAGTGACTGAAACAGAACGTTTTTAATTTATTTGCATTTTTAAAGCGCTCACACAGCCCAGGGGCATTGAGGCGCATTTACAGGAAGAGCATGTTTTAGTTGCGTATTTACTACTAGCCTGTGCCAGCAGTTGCTGCAGCGCCAAACATGTGACATGGAGAAGCAGCAGTGTGATGGGCTGGTGGTGGGACGATCAGCACTGAACTGGTACGGCCGGTGCGCCCCCGCTGACGCCGGCGCCGCGCCCGGCATCATGGGGCCAATATTTTTTGGGCACTGGGACTTTTTTTTTTTTACAAATTAAGCACTGCCACAAGGTATCCCGGATCAAGTCCGTTCAAACACTTGTATACAAGACATGCCAAATTGAATTGGATTCTGTCCTCTACCTTGAGCCAATGTAGGGATCTTCCAAAGGCAGCTATGTGATCCCTTCTGTTCAGCTGTCCAATTAGCCGGACTTCCGCGTTTTGGGCTCGCTGCAATCTGGCTGTTTAGCTGGGGCTCCTGCTAACAGGCCGTTATAGTGTAGAGAGGGGCTAGCCATAGCACTCGCCACTACCGCATGGTCTTCGACCGGAATGAAAGCGAGTACAGTACGCAGCACCCGAATTGCATAGAAAACTGCTTTAACTTTAGCCCCCACCTGAGCCTCGCTGAGGAGATTCGATTGCCATATAAATCCCAGGTTCCTGATCTTGTTAGTATATTGCAATTGTTACCCCAAAATCAACAGGGGCAGTTTCTGACTCGGAGGACATTTTCCCTTTAGGACTAAAGAGTATCAGCTCAGTCTTGGCAGCATTAAGCTGGAGCGGATTATCTGTCATCCACCCGTTTAGCTCGTTCATACACAGGTTGATCTTATCGAAGGTTTCCTCCATATGGTTTATCTCAATATAGACCCCGAGTATCATTAGCGTTAGAGTGAAACCGAAGACCATGCTTCCGAAATTATCTCAAACACAGGGCGAATATCAGTGGAGACAGGGACGACCCTTGAGGTACTCCACAGTCCAGAGAGATACATTCCGAAGCGAAACCCCTCAAGTACCACGCTTTGCATCCTGTCCTTTAGAAAGGATCCAAACCATTCTTTTACTAGGTGTGATGCCTTCCCAAACTTCATCATGCGTTGTGTCATGATGTAATGATCCACTGCATCGAGGCTGTAGACAGATACAACATCAATAGAACCGTGGAGCCTCCCTTGTGTGGAGCCTCCCTTGTCCACAGCCTCCAACAGGTCCTCATGTACTGCCAGGAGTGCCGATTCCATCCTGTGTTTGGGACGGAATCCAGATTGAAGTTTGTCTAATACAGTTCCAGGCGTTGTGGGTAAAGAAAATGTGGGTTCCAGTAGCTTAGTTGGCCAAACCAAATTGGCAACTTGTTCTGACTTGAGTGTCGTGTAGACCGTTGAGACCTCCGTCCCCAAGTGACGCACAGGGAAACCAAAAGAATCCCGCTGTGCGACCTTTGCGGCCACAGGTGGGAGATGTTACTTCCTGGATCCACGGAACCTCTGGAACACTGATGCTGCTGCAAAAAGAACGAGGTTAAGTACCAGGCAATCACAATATATCACAAGAATCAAAGGACCTGAATAGTCTTACCTATCCGGTGTTTAGAAAACCCAGGAAGCCTAGGAGGGAGGTTCGAGACTCAGATGATGCGGTCCCTGGAACAAGAGGAACGCAGGCAAGCGTGGACGCAGGATAAGCCACCTGTATAGCTGAAGGCGTAACTTGAATCCCAACAGGGAAATAGCGTGGAAGTTCAACAAAGTACCAAAGGATGATCCAGAGACAAGTGAGGGTCGTGCCAAAATCCAGCAATAGGCAAAGAGTTCCAAGCAAAGGTACAAAAGGGTAATCCGAAGGAGTCCAAGTGAGAGTTCCAAGATCAAGGTAACCAAATAGAATTTATCCAACGTAGCGCCAAACAGAGTCTGAAGCCAGCTGAGAAGCAATGAGTGTTCCGAGCATCAGGGTTTATATACTGTGCGTTTCGGGGTCATGTGACGTCCACCAAGGTCACGTGGGAAACACCGCTCTGAATCACGTGAGCAAGTGAACAATTGGCGTGGAGGTGTTCCACCGCCCCTTCTGCTGTATGTTCTCCATGGCAACTGCCAGTGCAGGAAGGGCTGCAATCTAGCCCGTAAATCGTACCTGGTACGGAGCTTTCGATCCTTTGGGTAAACCGAATCACATGAGCCTCGAACCCTGGAGGGAGTTGTGTGGGAACCAGAGGAAGGTGTTGGGGAAATGTGAGCAGTGTTCTGGTGTGCAGTGGATCGGTGTGCAGAGGATCGCCTAACACATCTGGCCGGTAATTATTTAGCAGTTTAGGATCCAGATTAGGCTTTAACAGCAGTCTTACTAACGCCTTTAAGAGCTTTGGGGGACCTGACCCTCCTATAAAGATTTATTTACAAACAATGTCATGAATCGTGTTCAGTTAGCAGCCAAACTGTACAGGCTGGCATTGCAAATGACAGGTCATTTGTGGGTTTGAGGTCTAACAGCAGGCAGTAAATAATTTCCTCATCTACCAATTGAAACTGGAAACTCTTCCGTTTCCTCCCCAACTTCAACTGCTACATTCTCAGTCTCTCCCCCAGCTTCCCAGTTCTCCTCTTGGCAATATCTTTTCTTTAAAGAAATAATTAAATTGATTTGCTTGCTCCTGTGAGGCCGGTATTGTATTTGCAATGCAGGCTGGTGCTCTGACGCTATGTACCACTTCCAACACTGCTCTTGATTGATACCCTGCCTGCATAATCTCTTTATGCAAGAATTCCCTTTTTGCCTTAAACAGGGCTGCTTTGTATGACTAGAGTATGTCCTTTGCTCTCTCTGCGTCTGATGTTTTAAGTTAGCCTCGAGACTTTGTTAGTCTGCCGTAGTCGTTTACGTAGCAAAAAATGCCGAGCAGAACCAGGGTTTCAACTTCCTCACACTTTAACATGAAAAAGAAGCATACCGTGAGCAGATATCCTCAAGATTATCCACCCCTTTGGGAAAGAAAAAAAAACTCCTCACATGGGAGTGCTGTGTCGATATCTGCCAACTTTGTCTGCACTTCTGTTCCTGGTATAGTCAGTTAATTGGTCCCACCACGTTTGTATTTTGTGTTTACTATCCTCCTTTTTTCCTCAGACTCCCTCGTAGTCCAGCTGGACCTGATGATCTGACCATAATATGGGCAGTGTTTTCAGAAAACATGTGGCTTTCCCCCCCCCCCTAGCTGCTACCAGGTCCAAGCAGTGACCTTTATCTCACTCTTCAGGATGACAATGAAAAGTCCTTAAGTCCAGCAAAAGAGCTAGGGATAGCTAAGGTAGGGTCTCTAAGGTAGAAGGGAATTAACAGAGAATTGAGAATTCTCCCCAACTAGTCCCTTCAGAAATGGTATTGCTTGAAGATGGAAAGCACTGCAAAATAACCTTTAATGGTCCCAACCTGGAGCCCCAGATTGACCAAGTTCAGCAAAAAGGATAACGCCTCTGTTTTTTTGCATAGCAAGGGGTACACCTTGTCCCTGCACCAGCTGAAGAATTTGTTCCAATGGCAGTGGTACAAAGACTTTCTTGCTGGCCTGACCGAAAGCAAAACCTCCATTACGTTACCCGGGAGGTCCCAATCCTTGTACCTCAGTCTCTCAGAAACCATTCGTGAAGGTGGAGTCTTGACCTCTGGATGGAGAACCCGACCATCCTCTCGCGAGAGAAGGTCCTCTCTTTGAAGAGTACGTACTGAAGAGCAGATGGACATGTAAAGAAGGTTTGGGTACCAAGTCCTACTGGCACAATCCGGGCCATTAGGATGATGGATTTCCTCAACTCTCTCAATCTCCCGATCACGTGAGGAATGACGGGACTGGAGGAAACGCGTACAGGAGTGGAAACTCTGAGTCCACTACGAATGCGTCTCCTAGAGCTCCTCTTGGGGGAAATTCCTTGGAGCAGTACCTTTCGAACTTCCGCTTGACACTAGTCGCAAACAAATCCACTTGATAGGTTCCCCAAAGGGTAAAGGACTTCCCAAGCTAGTTCACACTTGTGGGAGACAGTTTTCTGCCGGCTAAAAGCATCCGCTACGGCATTCTCTCCGGCTAGGTGAACTGCTGATGGGGAGATTTCTTCTTGAATTGTCCAGAACCAGAGCTGCATTGCCTCTCTGCACAGTGGTAGTGACCATACACCCCTCTTGTTGATGTAGTACATGGCCACTGTGTTGTCCGTCATTATCAGGACATGCTTTCCCCGTAGAGAGGGCAGAAAAGCCTTCAGCGCAAGTCTGATTGCCCTCAGCACCAAAAAAATTGATGTATTTTGAATTTGTATTTTGTTTATTTATAGTGCTCACCTTGCCCCGGGGCATCTGGGCGCATGTTTAAAGAGGCGGTTACAAGTTACAGCAAATAGATACACTATACATTTTTACACATATTTACATAGAGTTCAGAGCATCACAAAGAGGAGAGGAGCGAATCTAAGAATACAGTATAAAACAGTCTATGTACAATGAGCAGTCGGTAATGAGATTGACAGATGTAAGGCTTATAAAGAGGAGGCTAGGGCATCCCGTTCATGTAACCACAGTTTAGTTTTAGCTTTGAAGGCATAGATGTGAGGAACGTTTCTGAGAGCATTGGGAAGAGTATTCCAGAGCTTAGCTGCGAGGACAGGGAAGCTCGAACCTCCGGATGTCTAGCTTGAAACTGGGAATAGTCAGCGTATAAGCCTGAGAAGATCTTAGTGGTCTAGGTGCTGTGTGTTGTATGAAGTGTGTGGAAAGGGAAGCCGGGGCTGCGCTGTTCTGGGCCTTGTGTGTTAAAACAAGTGCTTTGAGGGATATGCGGTGAGTGATGGGTAGCCAGTTCAAGTTGCGTCTCGTGTTAGATATGTGGGAACGCCTAGGAACGTTGAGAGCTGCCCTTATGGCGTTGTTCTGCATGACCTGGAGTTTATCAATGTTTCTTTGACTAGTCCCTAGGTAGAGGGCGTTGCAGTAATCGACTTTAGACATGAGGGTTCTGGCGAGAATCAGACAGTTCTCCGTTGTCAAGAAGGGGTGACATGCTGTAATCAATTTGCAAGTATAGGATGATGCTGAGACAACTGCGTTGGTTTGTCGATTGAGGGAGAGAGTCGAGTCGAGATATATTCCAAGTGTTTTAGTGACATTGGAGACTTTAATATCGTTCCCGTCAATAATGAAGGAATTGAACTTGGGGTCAAGTTTAGTGAGTTTGTATTGAGATCCAAGAATGATTAATCCAGTCTTTCCATCATTAAGGCAAAGCCCATGATGAGCCATCCAGGCTTGAATGACGGTGTAGACTGTATTGAGAGCTTTGGCATCCGTTACATAATCGCCAGTGATAGGGATGAGTATCTGACAATAGGCAATGTGGACTCCGATGGAGACCAATGACCGCTGATTGTCAGATCGCTGGCGTGGGCCCCCACCCCGTCTGTGAGGCACCCATCACTACTGTTAACTCCAGCCATTTTTGCCAAAAAGGTTCTCCCCTCAGAAGGTTGTCCTCGCAGGCCCACCACAGGAGATCCTGTGTGACCTTTCTTGGAACTTGAAGTAGGTCTGACATGTTCCGAGAATTGAGACCAGTGTGTCCTGAATGCCCATTGAAGGGATCTCATTCTCAGGCAATCCACTGGCACCAGGAAACTGTATGATGCCGAGCAACCTCAGGATGTCGAAGGCCAGGAGACACTGGGCACTATGACACTTGGAGACCATCTGCAGAATGTCTTGAGCCCTCAACTCGGGTGGTGAGGTCTTTCCCAAGGATGTATCCAGTACCGCTTCGATGAACTGGCGCTTTTGAGATGGTATCATGTGAGACTTCTTGTAATGAGGGAGAAGCCCAGTCTGTGGGGAGAGTGGCAGGTCACGCTGAGATGAACTTGCTGTTTGGTAAAACACGCCCTGATCAGCCAATCATCCAGGTGGGGTATACTAGAATTCCCCCTCACCCCCCGCCCCCCACCCCCTTCTCCTGAGACTCGCTGCCACCACCGCCATCAGTTTGGTGCGGAGGTCAGACCGAATGACAGAACTCGAAACTGATAATGAGAACCACCAAAAGCGAACCTCGGGTACTGTACTTGAGATGGATTGGCACATGAAGATAAGCACCCCGAAGGTCCAATGACACCATCCAATCCTGGAGCTAGAGGGCCTTAAAGGGATCAAATTATATTGGCTAAAAGAGATGGCTCATAATAAAATATTTGTAAACAAACTTCCTATGTAGAGTTTTTGAGCAAATGAGGCTCAAACTCAAATGTCAAGCACTAGGAGGCATCCATTTTGTGAAATGGATGAGCCTCCGGTGCTGGTGTTAATGTCTGCCCTTGCAGCACTAATGAAGCAAAAGCCAGCCAGCTGTAATACACAAACGCTACCAGCAGGTGGCTTTTGCTTCATTATTGCCGCAGAGCAGATTTTAACACAACCTGCTTATTTATTACATTTGTATAGCGCACAGCATCCCATGAGCAGCGAGGCGCTGTTACATGCGGGGAGCTTAGTTACAGGGTAGGTACAGCTGGGAAATGCATTTATACATACATTTGTACATTAAAGTACGTATATCGATTTATAAATATATTTGAACTTAACCGGCTGAGCAGGTGATTATGGTGTGCATCAGACGATGAGCGCCGTTTTCATGGATTTTTCGGAAGCCTTTCCTTGGCGAGTTGGCGTGAGCTTCTGGCTAGGGCTGGTGGAAGGGGCAAGGGGAGGGGGGAGAAGGGGGGGGGGGGGGGAGGGGGGGGAAGGAATAGGTGGTGGGGATACTGAATTTGGTGGTCGGACCAAGGTGTAGGGGTATTGCCTGTGATGAGGAGTGGGCAGTGATGCTGGGCAACCCAATCCAGGGTTCTGCCTAAGGTGTGGCTAGGGTCAGAGAGTTCCTGAACCCTATGATCTCAAGGGAAGAGTTAAGCGACTTGGCTGCTGGGTCCTTGGAGTCATCAAGGCCTAGGTTAATGTCACCAAGTAAGATGGCTTTGGAAGACTTCTTGAGGTTGTCAGTAGGTGAGTGAGGGAAGCCTGGAAATCAACTAGGGGGCCTGGTGGGCGGTAGACAAGGTGTATGGAATGATGCAGTGATGAGATTTAGTTTAATTTGAAGGTAGTCGGTTATTATTCATGGATTTATCAATTTTTCTAACAGCTTGGCAGTCTTTGGCAATAAGTGCTACGCCTCCACCTTTGGATAGGCGATCTTGCCTGGTGATAGAATAGCCTGGCAGGAGGGCAAGAGAGAGTGCAAGGCCTGAGGCATCGTGCAACCATGAGAAGGTCTAGGTCATGAGTGGTGGTAAGGTCGTATATGTCCAGGGCATGTGCAATAGTGGACCGGGCATGAAGCACTGGAGATGTGGTTCAGGGAAGAGGATGGAGGTGTTAAGAGGGGTGGTGGGCGCATCAGTGGTCATGGCCATGGGGGTATTGGTGGTTGCATTTATGGCAGGCGGAGGCACAGATAAAGTGGCATTCATGACATTGCAGTTCATAATGGGGTAGAAGAATGTGGCACCAGAGTATTAGCATTGGGGCACCCATTTTCTGGAGTGGCAGGCACAGATGCAGTGGCATTCAGGATATTGCAGTTTACTATGGAGTAGGGGCGCGTGAGGCCCCGAGCTGTGGGGGTGGGCTTGATGGCCACATGTTTAGTGATCAGTGGGATGGGGCTGGATGTCTTTGTTTGGTGAGCTCTGCGTATTAAGGAATAGTGGTCCGGCACAGTTTTTTGGTGCAGATCCACAAGGTTTGTGATGCATTGCATACTGGTCAATGCGAGGGGGTTGTGCCTGAGCAGTATGGGAGGTTACACACTTGTGCTACGGGCAGGGCCCTGAGATCTTGTTAGTAGGCATGCCTTCCGGGCGCTCGTAGGCTGAGGCTGTGATGGGGGATGCACAGCATGCATGCGTGAGCGAAGCCTCGTTAGTCTCATGGCAGGGTGAGGGGTGGGGGGGAGCAGGACTCCTCAGCTTGTGGACTCGGCTGGGCTCCATGGCAGGTGGCAGGCGAGGAGCCTGGGCAGCGTGAGAATTCTGGCATGGCTGTGCTGAGCAGCGGAGAGCTGCAGAGAGAGAAGGCCTATTCCTCATACCTTCTCCGCATGGCTTCGCCTGCCGGTGCTCCCTGCTGGTAAAAGCAATGTAAAATAAATGCTGCGGTTTTCTTTCCAACTTAGAAAGAACAGCTGCAGTATTTATAACTTGTATTTATGTTTGTTGTGGCTTCAGCTTCGAGTCCCTGCCCACATCTGGCCAGCAAGCGCACACACAGCCCTCCAGTAGCCCTGGAAGTCCTTATAAGGATTTTCCTGGCCTCTCAGGCCAGCAAGAGGGCTAAAGAACAAGATGGCAAAAGGGCAAGCAAAACATATTGTGGCACAGCCATGTTTGACCAGTAACAACAGTTAGTAGCCGAAAGTGGTAAAGCTAAAACGGAAAGTCCCCAAAAGTGGGAAGAAGTCACTGCTGCCACAAGCGTATCCTTTTAGGACACTTAGAGTAACCAAAAATCCTCTGGGTGTGAGTCTAGGGCAAAACAAAGAGTGTACCCCATTGTACTGCAGTGTAAGCTGCTTTGCTCAAGTAACCAAAAGTAGCAACACGACTATCGGAAAATAAAAGCAAAAACGGTTTTGGGGGGGTTAAATAAAGATGGAAGGAAAGGTGCAGTAAAGAGAAATCTTTCCCCAACAGTAGGGTGTTGCGACAAGTAGCTGGGGTCACTGTGGTATTTCTGTGTCAGGTTCTTATTAAACTGCCAGACTTTATTCCGGTGCTTCCAATTAGCGGAAGAGCAACAAGAAAAAAAAAAAAAAAAAAAAAAGTAGGATAGGATCCCTTTGAGGACCTTTGTCCAGGATATCTGCGAGGTCATACTGTTGAGATGGGAGGGCATGTCTGCTCCATCCCAGATAATCCACTACATTGGTCATTAATCGCCTATAAGAGTCAGTTGAAGGGTCCACTCCACTCGTCGTCTGTACATTTTTCGCAGGTCCCTCAACATGGATTCCTCCAATATGAACCTATCAGGTACATTTGGTGTGCCATAATGCAAACCAAAGGGTGCATCATCAAAATCAGGCAGCTCATTGTCCTCATAAATGCAAGTAAGAGACTTAAAGAAATCCTTGCTTGGTAAAAGAGGAAAGGTGTTCTGTATTTCAGGTCAAGGCGTTGATTCCTTCAAAGGTTTCGAGCCAGATGTCCATGGAGTCGATGAAGACATTGGACGTCAGTCCTCTATGGCTTGAAGGATAGCTCAGTGACTATCATGACAGGGCCTCGACTCTGGATGGGAATTTGGCCTTCATCCCGTGCTCGAGGGATTTGGCTCTAGCTCTTTCCTTACCGGCTTCAGAAGGCACAGTAGGAGCATAGCCTACTTGCTTCAAGGGTTTCTAGCACTCAAAAATGTTAAGCTTTTCCTGCCTGAATGATTTCCATTCAGCCTGAGTAGGGGTCTTAGTGGAACACGATAGGTCTTCTCTGGAGAGGAGTCAGACAAGGAGATTTGTGATGCCTTTTCTTCCATTTTCTCGACGATGAGTAGTGGGAGCCTCTCCGTGACCTGGACCTTTGCGTCTTCTTCCGTTGAGGAGCGTTGCCCCTCAATTTGTAGGAAGAAAGTTTTTTAGTCGAAGGCTGGGTAAGATTGGATCTGGCACTGGTGGGGAAGATTCCTGACTCCTAGTATCAAGGTGTCTAGTGGTAGTTATTAATAATGACACCCCTAATCCTCAGTCCTTTTTTTGCAGTGGTTGCTGGTTCGAGCAGACCACCAGTCAGTGCATTTAGCTTGTGCAAGGACCTCGGTTGAACAATGCAGAAAAAAAAAAACACTATGCAGGACCCCTCCAAGGACTGGACTCGGCTCATGTAAGCTGCTTCAGATGGTGGTCACCGCAGCACAGCGACGCAAAGGACTCTTGTTGCAGTCAGACTTTCCCTCTTATCTCAGGTCCTCTTAATGCTAGGACTCCAGAGGTAAGTCCTGTAGGACTAGCTGAGGATCCCCCTCCAACGCCCAAGTTGCAGGCCTCAATGCGGAACGGCGGCAGCACGGTAGCCCAAGCTCAGAGCTGGTCAGCCACAGGACAGTCCGGGACACTTCCGGCGGTTCTTCTTCGCAGGGTACTGAGCAGACGTCAGGAATGGATGTTCCCTCCACTCCACAGGTCATAGCTCCCTTGCAACACTGCTGAAAATCAATAGCAAGACAAGGCTCTTCCAGGACAGCAGCAGAAGTTGGTCGCCAGGCCGATGGCCAGGCCTCCTTAAAACAAGTCTGTTCACGGGTCTCACAGCTGGACAGGAGTCTTGGCTCCTACATGTTACTCCAGGATCTCTCTAGAGTGGGTGCAGGGGTCCTCCTCCTACCCCAAAACCAAGTTAAGAGCCACACCCACCCCATCAGTGGTCTCATCAGGACCACTTGCCGGAACACTTTTGCATAACACTCTGACAAACTAGTTTGTGGATTGGGACCAGACAGTACAGTCCTAGCCCACATCCTGTCAGCAAACACGCATAGCCCACCAGGCCAGGAAGGTGGTGGTGGTGGGGGGGGGGAGAAACACCTGATGGCATGGCCATGTTTGCCCACTAGCCACAGTTTGTAGCCAAACACGGTAAACGAAATAAGGGTCAAATGAAAAGCACAAGAAAATTGTAAAAAGTCACTGCTGCCACCAGCCTGTCCATTTAGCACATCTACAGTAATCAAAAATCCTAGAGCAAAAACAAAAACGTGTACCGCATTGTAAGATGCGATGTAGAATGACAAGTTACCACAAGTGATAACAAGTTACTACCAGTAACAAAGTAACTAGACCAATGGAAACAATGTTTCCCAGTACTGACAACCTGAAGGACATTTCAGTTTCCCCATAAAAGATTAGCAAAAGACAGTGTAGTCAAGCTTTAGGCTTCACTGCACTGTAAAAAGTACAGGTCCGGATCAAAAATAAAAGCAAAAGGTTTAGGGGTCCATAAAACTGGAAGGAAAGCTGCAGTAGAGAAGTCTTTCCCAACACAAGAGTATGCAAATGTAACAGGCAGGAGATCAATAGCAACTGGTTGACAATTGTAGACCAAACAGACAACTCAACTTGGGGAAGAAACCACCATTTTAAATTCTGCTATTAATGTTAACGTTACACTGTATGCACATTACCACAATTCATTCAGCGTCTTGAGAGCAAATAGTCAAGTAACAGCTGTCCAGTTACTTAAGTCAACACTAGCATTTTAACCTACAAGCCCCAACATTTTACAGGCATACACATTCATGTATAGGTGATGTTGAGAGTGCGCTGCCAGCTATTTACCTCCTGGTTTTAGCCTCCAGGAGCCTTGTTAGCTTGACTGAAACAGCAACCAGGTGCTATCGAAACATACCTCTGCAACATTAACTGTGTGCAAATAAACATGCTGAATTATCTAGGACACTTAAATAAAGGGTCACATAATGGACAAGGTTCTAGTTTGCATCTCATGTGGAATTTCAATTTGTAGTATGCTACAGAATATCTCCTTGTTCTAAAGAGGCATTTTGCTTTTGATGGTGGATACAGAGGAGCTGCTTTTAGCTTTCACTTATCAAATCTTGATTTCGTTACCTGAATTCTACCACTGCCTTTACATAAACACAAAGCACAGAGGACAATCCTGGGTCATCACCAACAACTAGAAAGTGGCAGGTGTGACATAGAATAGGTCTGCAGGATAAGTTAAATGAGTAGTCCAAGCAAGGGGCAGAGGGGAGCTTGGTATCCCTGGACTCTTTTTCCTCTTCTCCCACCCCCAATCTACAGCAAGTGTCAGCTTGTTGAATCAGGACAGATGAACAAGTTACTTCTTACCTTGTAACGTTCTTTCGATGGGATGTTCCTCCGACGTATTCCTTATCTTTGATAATATGTTTCCAGCTTGCTGGCCTCGGGAAGGGCGCTGCGCGATGACATCCGCCGAGTCGATGTCCCTCGACGGCCACCCTATCGGCATCGACGTCACCATGCCCATAAATAGCCACGCGCGGCGTCTGTTGCTTAGTTCCGTTTTGTAGCATAACGAAAGTCATGCCCGAATTGGTTATTGACCTTGAAGGAGCGTAAACTGCAACCACAATGGAAGTATTACTGCAGGGATGGATGGGAGGGGCGATAAGGAATACGTCGGAGGAACATCCCATCGAAAGAACGTTAGAAGGTAAGAAGTAACTTGTTCTTCGAAGGGATTGTGTCCTCCGACGTATTCCTCATCTTTGATAGACTCCCATAGCAGTGGCATGTAATTGGAGGTGGGAGCAAGAATGTCATGTATCCCTTTAGGGATGGACCGAATGTAATACGGCTTTGCCAAATCTGGTCTCTTGACTAGTGGAGGAATCCAGGTTGTGAAATTTTGTGAATGTATGTGCGGACGACCATGTGGCAGCCGCACATATGTCTCTGACCGGTACCCCTCTTTGGAGGGTTGAAGAGGCTGAGATACCCCTGGTTGAATGAGCCCTAAGATTTTGGGGTGGCTCTTTCCCTGCCAGTTTGTAACATCCCAGAATGGCCAAAATAATCCAACTGGAAATGGTTTGTTTTGTTATGGGTAATCCCAACTTGTGTCCCGAGTATCCTACAAACACTTGGTCTGCTTACCTGATCCTAGCCATTCTGCTGATGTAAAAGCTTAGAGCTCGCCTTGGGTCCAGCCTATGTAGCCTTTCTTCCTCTTTCCCCGGATGGGGAGGAGGGTAGAACGAAGGTAAAATAATTTTCAGAGTAATATGAAATTCAGAAACCACCTTTGGGAGGAAATTAGGCTTCACCTGTAGGATAACTTTGTCCTTGTGGAAAATTGTATGTGGGGGTTACAGGAGAGAGCTTGTAGCTCGCTCACCCTCCTAGCAGATGTTAGTGCTACCAAAAGGACAGTTTTAAGCGTGAGAAATCTCAGCGAACAAGAGTGAAGTGGTTGGAATGGAGTGCCCATTAGGAAGTTTAAGACAAATTGAAAGTCCCATAAGGGAACTTGGAATGGTTTTGGAGGATAAACATTAGTTAATCCCTTGAGAAATTGTATCACTAGAGGTAGTTTGAAATACAATGGTTCCTCCGCCGTGCGCTTGAAGATTGAAAGCGCTGCGAGATAGGCCTTCGAGTTGGCACTGTAAAAGGCTGAGTTTGCCGAGTAGAAACGATAACACCGTTGGTGTACCACATGAAAAAGGGTTGATATTCCCTTCTCTACACCAGCTGCAAAATTTGTTCCAACGGCAGCAGTATAAAGACTTTGTTGCTGGCCTTCTGGCCGAAAGCAACACCTCCATGACGTCATCAGGGAGATCCCAATCCTTGTACCTCACCCTTTCAGAAGCCAAGCGTGAAGGTTGAGGGTTCTGATGTCTGGATGGAGAACCTCACCTCCCTTCTGCGAGAGAAGATTCTCTGAGTGCAAGACGGATTGGAGGGCAGATGGGCATATCTAGAAGGTCCGGGTACCACGTTTTCCTGGCCCAGTGCGGGGCAACTAGGATCATGGTTTTCTGGAATCTTCTCATCCTCCTGATCATTTGAGGAATAACAGGGACTGGTGGACACGGGTAAAGGAGTGGAAACTCCCAGCCCACTACGAACACGTCTCCTAGAGCTCCTCTCGGGGGAAATTCCCTTGAACACAACAGATCGCACTTCCTGTTGGTGCTTGTGGCGAACAGATCCACCTGAGGGGTTCCCCAAAGGGCGAAGATCTCTTGAAGGACTTCCTGAGCTAGCTCCCACTCGTGGGAGACTGTGCTCTGCCTGCTCAGAGCTTCTGCTGTCAAGTTCTTCTCTCCGGCTAGGTGGACTGCCGATAGAGAGATTCCTTCCTGAATTGCCCAAAACCAGAGCTGCATTGCCTCTCTGCACAGTGGCAGTGACCCTACGCCTCCTCTTGTTGAGGAGGTGCATGGCCACCGTGGTGTCCGTCATTATAAGGACATTTCTCCTCTGTACTAATGGCAGGAAAGCTTTCAGCGCTAGTCTGATCGCTCTCAGCTCCAATAGGTTGATGTGTAGTCTGGACTGCGATGGAGACCAACGACCGCTGATGGTAAAGTCGTTGGTATGGGCTCCCCACCCCGTGAGTGAGGCGTCTGTGACTACTGTTATCTCCGGCCATGGTTGCCAAAACAGTTCTCCTTTCAAGATGTTCTCTGGATAGGCCCACCATTGAATGTCGCTGGCTACCTTGTCCGGAATCCGGACAAGATCCGTCATTCTCCCTGAGAATTGCGACCACCGAGTTCTCAGCGCCCACTGAAGAGATCTCATTCTCAGGCGAGCCTCTGGCACAAGGAAGATGCAGGATGCCATGAGGCCTAGCAACCTCAAAAAGTCGAAGGCTGGGAGACGTTGGGCATTTTGAAACTAGTTGACCATCTGCAGAATAGGAGCCCTCACCTCTGGTGGCGAGGCTTTTCCCAAGTAAGTGTCCAGGACCGCTCCAATGAACTGGAGTCTCTGTGATGGTATCATCTGTGACTTCTTTAAATTGAGGGAGAAGCCCAGTTTGTGAAGGAAGTGGCAGACATAATCTAGCTGGGTCTGAGCTTGTTCCGAAGATACAGCCCTGATCAGCCAATCATCCAGGTAGGGGTAGACGTGGATCCCTTCCCTCCTTAGACTCGCAGCCACTACCGACATTAGCTTGGTGAAGACCTTCAGTACCAGCCCTTGTTCCTGTCCGCTACAGGTACCGGTTCTATGAGAGCTGTTCCCCGGTGGATGACTGAGGGACGTGTAGAAAGGGTAGGCAGTAACCTTGGGCAACTGTCTCCAATGCCCAAGCATCTGACGTTATAGCCTGCCATTCCGTCAGATGGTGAGTTAACCTGCCCCCTACAGGCGTCTTGTGTGTAAAGACCTCAGAGTGGTTTGGGGGGCAGCTGATGCCGAGGGTAAAGAGGCACCTGCTGCTGTGGCCTTAGACTTTTGACCCGTCCACCTCGGGTGGATCTCCTTTGGCCGCTTTGAGCCGGCTGTCCTCTGCCTTTCCCGAATGCAGAATAATAGCGAAAGGACTTTCCTCTCCCAAAGGTTCCTGAGGGGCGAAAAGGAGTTTGGCGGATAGCATCTCCTAAAGATTTTGCTGCTGCTTTAGATGTCTGCAACTTTTCCAGACTGTCATCAGCCTTTTTTCTGAATAAAAAAAGAGCCGTCAAAGGGCATATTCAAAAGTCTGGCCTGTACATCTGGGGCAAAGCCAGACTTTCGCAACCACGCATGCCTGCAGATTGTTGTACTTGCCGCCATGGCCCTGCTGATACCGTCAGCGGAATCGATGCCAGTTTGAAGTGACTCGCACATGGCATCTTTGCCATCTTTAATAATGTTAAGGAAGGCTTCGTTTTCCTCTCCTTCGGGTATGCAGTCAGCCGCTGATGAAGCACACTCCCACAGTGTGTGACTGAACCTGGCGAGCGTACAGATGGCGATGGACTTCAACGCCATACTACAAGCAGAGAAGACTTTCTTTGCCATAGAAACGTACCTCTTGTCATCTCTAGCCTGTGGGAGAGCAGGGTAAGCGGTCCTGCTGCTTGATGAAGTTGCCGCTTGGACCACCAGGCTCTCTGGAGTCGGGTGTTTCGATAAGTATTCAGGGTCAGCTGCAGCTACCCTATACTTGGCTGATAATCTTTTATTGACAGCAGGGATAACTTCAGGAGTTTCCCCAATTAAATCCAATCTTTCTTTGTAAGGCTGTATGGAAGGGGACCGCAGGATCCTCCTGTGGACCTTTGAATATGTCTGTCAGGTCATCCTGTTGAAAAACAGGCGAAGGCGCCGACCAACCCATGAATTCAATAACTCTTGCCATCAGGGTTCTATAGGGTGTTTCGGCATGTTCCCCTGGGTCTGGCTTAACAAAAATCCACTTCTGGGGAAGTGTCCAGCCCACTTGCCTCATGTAATGACTCCTGTAGGTCATTCAACCTTCTTTTCTCAGAGGTGAAATCCTCTGAAACAGGTAGTGTGGTCCTCTGCAACCCAAAGGTTTCCTGGTCAGAATCTTCCCCTTCTTCATAAATTGAAGATAATCCAGGGTACTCTGACCTCTGAAATGGTATAAAACCCATTTCTAAGGCAGAAGGAGCCAAACTCGTAATTATTGGGCGAGAAAACGTCAATGTCGTCGAGGCCAATGTGACGGGCTTCGAAGGCGCCGAGAAAACTGGAAGAGGCCTCGAAGAACTCGAGAGGATCAGGATCCTACTCGAGGATGTCGACGACGGTCTCGGCGTCGCGCCGGAGGCTCTTGGAATCACCGTTGGCTGTGGAGAAGCCGTGGTCTTCTCTTTCGTCGGCGTCGAGTCGATCGACCAATGCGTCGAAGAACCCTTCGACAACGGTGTCAATGGCGCCGATCCATGCGTCGAAGGGATCTTCGACGACGGCGAAGACGGTGCCTTCTTACCCGATGGCCCGTGGCGCTCTCAGGTGGAATGTTTCGCCGGGTGCTGCGACTCACGGCGCTTTGATTTTTTGGGTTTTTCACCCTGGGTATCACCCTCAACTGTCTCTTTTAGTGGGGGGTTGGGGGTCGAGGCCGCTTAACATTTTCTTCCTAAATTCCTCCCACTCAGCCTGAGAGCTGTGTTTTGTGGGGCAGGAGACCCTTTCTGTGGAAACAGAAGACAACGAGGAAGGGGGATCTTCGACGTCTCTTCTTTGAATGTCTTGATCTCGACGAATGGTTGGAGCTACTTCGAGATCTAGAATGGGAATGTTTGACGGCGAGGAGATGAATGCCTCGACTCAGCCGAAGAAACTTTTGACTGACTTACCTCTCGAGCTTCCCATTGCGCTCCTTCAAGGCTTTCGCCGTCATGGACATGCAGTCCTCACACTCCAAACAATGGTGCTCGGCTCCCAAGCACCACAAGCAGATCCTGTGTGGTACCGTTAGATATTTTTTTAACCGCAGTCTCGACATTTTTTTGAAACCGGATCGCGGCGTTGTCGGTTCCGATGAAGATGCCATCGAGAACGAGTTGGTATATTCAAGTAGATATAGATTAGGTTATCTGAACTGAGCAACGGACACCGCACGTGGCTATTTATGGGCATGGTGACGTCTGCGCCGATACGAAAGCCGTCGAGGGACATCGACTAGGCAGACGACGACGCGCAGCGCCCTCTACAGAAAAAATTTCCCAGGCCAGCAAGGATTGAGGGCTCGGGGAGGGTTGAATGCATCTTCCGTCAGAGATATAGGCACTGTCCTGCTGTGGCTGTGAGTCCTCTGGTTAACGCCGGCAGCAGCCACCAGCATGAGGGGTGTTGGGCCTCTGCCCCTCCGCTCCTGCACTCTCATAGATATGGCGTTCCATATATATGCATGGCATTCCTGTTGGATTATGAGAGCAGGTCCCACACTGCGCCCTCGTCCTAGCCCTGCCAGGGATCCAAAAGCCACTAGCACAATTGAGACTTCCGCCCACAGGCATGGGGTGGGGAGTCAAGGTGGAGGGGAAGCAAGTCGTTTGTGTCTTTGTGAAAACTGCCTGAAAATGGACGCTGAGGTGAAGAGGCACAGGACCCTGGTCTTCGGCACTATGCTCTGCAAGTGCCAATTGGGTTTTGTGAGCCCTGGGAAGATTTCTGGAGCTGCAACTTCACTAGGGAGATACTGTGCCTGTGCCCTCACCCCCTGCTGCGTTTTGGATGGTGGCTTGTAATGTAAAGGGGCCCTAGTGAGCAGTGCCTTCCATTCTAGTCTTCTAGACCGAGTCCCCACGCTGGTGCCAGTGGCCAGACGGGTGTGACGAAAGAGCCCCGTACTTACCCATCTTGCTGCATGTCTAGAGGGAGACAAATGGGCTGCCCTTATTTTTTGTTATTGGGGGGGAAGCCTACCTTTAGGGGAGAAATACGGATAAAGTGGAAATGGAAGGCAGTTACCACGATCAACACGACTTCTTCGCAGTTAGTACACCATCTAATACCTACAGCTTTCAGAAATGTTCTGAAAGGAGACTAGTCATTGTGAGTGACTCAATACCAAAAGGATATTCAAAGTACATATTTTGTCCAAAATGTATTCAAACTATTATTTAAAAAAATAATAAAATTGCAAAAATCACAGAAGTGTTTAAAAAAATCCTCAATTTCATTCAATTCTAAAGCAGTGGGGTTAGTACGTGAATGTGTTTGCAACGACTGAAATCAAAATTAATTTATTTTCAGTATGTTTCACAAACTGAAGTTGCATAGTCACGGAATAGGTTGTTGCAGAGGTATACAATTCTAATCGCTCACATAAGCTTGGATGTTTATAGCCTATAAGATGGTCGACATGTGTTTCGGCTTAATCCAATTAATGGGGCACTATCCCTAGTGCCTTTTTTGCAGTTGTAGCAGTCTTCAGGACGATAACAGAATTTTCTGGTGTTATATTAAATCAAAATACCCCTTCTTTTGTACATTCAGAGGGACATAGGCAGTCTTTTATACCAGCAAGAATAGTGTTAAACAATGAAAACCTGTAAGGGAACATGCACTGCCAAAGCCAACAGGTTCAGAAGGGGGCCTTTAGGGAGCCAAACAGTTATTTCACTCAGGGCAAGGGAATGATCTGGGTAATTCCTCTAAAACTTGTGTAGACCTATTGGAAGGAGGTCCTAAGTCATATAAAGGATATAACCTAGACCCAATTGCCATTTGACCCGGCGGTCGTCCTGTTAGGCGATGCAGTGGAGGGGAGCTACGCCAACTCAGGATGCAGGGCTGGCCTCATCACTCACATGCTGAGCGCAGCAAGAATCACCATAGCGCAGGCATGGAAGAACAAACAAGGGCCTGTGGTGGCTGCATGGTGGGTAAGACTCTGGGGGGTGATGGCCATGGAGAAAGTGACAGCAATGGCCGATGGCTCCTACTCGAAATACATCAATACTTGGGCACTGTTTCATGACTTCATGGATGATAGGGATCAAATGTACTTTAAACCCAGGTTGCTTCGCAATGTCTCTATCCTATACCCGGGACACCTGAGCAGCGAGAAGGTGGGGGGGGGGGCGGGGGGGGAAGGGAGGTGGTGGGTTTTTTCCTAGGAGGTTGATTATAGACGCTATATTCCACACAAATATTCAATAGTTATTGAAGCGGGGGGTGCGGGTCGTTTTGTTGTACTAATTAAATTTCAGCAGCAATTGCACCCCAGATGGGGGTATTTGGCAAGAAGGACCCCAGCGGCATCATCATTTGATATACACCTTTTTCTTTTCTCTTGATAGATGATCATTTGTGATTCATTCTGCTGAAAAATAAACAGTTTATAAAAAAAAAAAAGTGTTGCATGTTCGGATGTTCGGTTTCTTGGGGACTTCCTGAAAAAGAAATTATTTAAAAGAAATCTAATCCTGCCCAGTGTCGCACATCTGGGCACCCCCAACTCCATACTGAGCACACTGTTCGCCGTGCCCAATGGGAGACGAGTAAAATTCTTTAAAATCCCATTCTGAACAGTCTCCAACTTATCTCACTTCAGCCCCCAAAGTTCACTCCCATACAATAAAGCAATACCCACCTTGCCTCTAAACACTTATTCAGCATATTCCGCCCCCACACCTGCCTGCGATAGTCTTATCAAGCCCCCCCCGCCCCAACCATATCCAGATGTTCCACCCACTTCTTTTAAAGACTAGACACATATAGCAGAAAAACTCCACCACATCGATTTTCTCCCAGGTTAAAATAACAGGAATAGTGGACTGTATGTTTACCTTTACCAAAAATAAACAATTTTGGTTTTGCTCAAATTCAGGTTAACTTATGCATTCTAAAATATTCAGTGGCATAATCTAATCATGCTTTGGCTGATGCCCTCCGGGGATCTGCGTCATCGGCATACAATAAGGTTGCAAAGTGCATCTTCCCAACATGAGGGCAAACTTGACAGTGTACGGTTAAAATCTGCCATAAATAAAACGCACAAAGAAGTTGTGCCAAGGAACAAACCCTATTTCACAGCTCGGTTTGTAGGGAACTCCTTAAGTGAGCTCTGCATTACTAGCCCTGCAAGGAGTGTGGCCAAGAGGTGCACTAGAACCCCAGGTGGTATTGGGGTGTTGAACAGTAAATATTTTCCATGCACCTAAAGACAGCGATCTTTATTATACTAAAAGACACTATTCTTTTTCCCTTTTGCATGGATGTTAGCCGGTATTTGCAACTAGACTGATGCACATAGTGACCGCCATGCCTGCCGGTACAAGACACCTGTGAAACGGGAATTAAGGTATTTAATTGAAATGTTGCGTAATGATAAAATCACAAACTAATGGTTCTGTAATTGTGAGTCTCTTGCACAGAAGCAGACATTGGGGACCCCCTCGGAAGAATAATGAGTCCCCTGTCCCACATTAGAATGGAGAGTGGGTAGGGAGTAATTCTGTCTGATGTGAGCCCAACATGTTGGAGGGGCAAACACATAAAAAGGTCTTGGAACATTATATTTACAGCAGCATAAAGTGCTTTTTTTTAAATTGGTTTCCTATGCAGAATCGAGCTAGAAAGTGGCCATCTTTTATTCTATTCCCTAGGTTGGGTGCCCTGCCTCATCTGATGGGTAGAGGACTGGCTGCATTTTTTGTTAAAGAAATTTGTCCTGAAGAGGACCAATAAAAACGTCATCGAAACCGGTCAACCAGAAAACCTGCTGATATCTAAGCAATTTGTGAGAAAAAGTAAAAAAAAATAATCATGAATGCCGTCTAGATGACATGACAGGTTATGTTAATATATTGTTGAAATGCAATAATACTCATTTTTATTCTATGACAAGACGGAGGAGATCATTATGCTTTAATTTCTTTATTGCCACCAATCCAGCATTTCAAACTTAATTTAAACAACAATGTCTCTGTTTGAGGTAGCAAAAAGACGACATTTTCAGTTTTAAAGGTTCAAAATTAGTCTCTAAGGCTCTATCCTGCCTAAAACTGCAGATCCCATGAGCCTCTACACTCCTGGTAGTCCATGGCTATTCACTCTCCAGCTATAAGAGTCACCAGTCCAAGGTCCATTCCTCTTTCTTTTTGCCGTCAGCCAGTTAAGTGTTTCTCCTCATTACTTTCATAAGTTAATGTATTACGTGTCGCGCAGCACATGTATTTTGACTTGGAGTATTGGTAATAAGTCAGCATTTCGATATGAATATTGATATCTTAACCCAATACGTATTTTAAGATTAATTCAGCAACATCTGTGTATTTTGCTCAACGTGAGGCGGCAACACCGACCTCTTTCCTTGGGTATCCGTGTACGACCGCAGCTTGGCTGCAACTTGTGATCAAACAAACTCACAAGAGGAAAGGATTAAATGAGGCTAGGGTTTTACTGTAAACTCATTTTTAGGAGGAACATACTTCGCAGAGGGTGAATAAATTATGATTATTTACTAATCATTGAATATTCCCACATAAACTGTTCAACAGTGCATTTAACTAATGGACTGGTTCCCGGGTTGTTTTTGGTGATCTTGAAATAATCATCGTATGATAGTTTTCTCTTCTCGTATCCTTTAAGAGAGGCGGTGCCCCAACTTGAATCTAGGGATAGGGTGTGCTTCGGACCAGGGACAGCGCTAGGGAAAACATTGATTGCCTTGTGAAAAAAATACTGACCTGTACTTGTTTGTATGTGATACCCAGACAGGAAGGTCTGTAGCCCCATATGAGGTGTAGTTAAAAAACGAATCTCCAGAGTGGTTGTTAATTTATAACGCACTTATACCAGCGAGTGGTTTCTAAGCACAGGATCAGGATTGGAACCTGTATTGCACCGCGTTGCCTTGCTTCCAAGACAAATGTGTTGCCCTTGGGCTATCCTTCCAACCATACAGCCCCCTTTACTCGGGTTATGGATGCCACTATGTTGATGACTCACTTTATTGGGCAAGGGCCAATACGATTGTTTAACTTTTAATTACAATCAGTGCCACCCTCTGGCAGAACGCTAATGTCAGCAAGAATTTTCTCGACTCCAACTGAGGAAATTAGAGATTTCAAAACAAATACCTTTTATCTAGAACATGGCAATTAGGAAATTACTGTACTGTATAATGCACGTTTGTATGTGAAAACACAGGCAACCAGGGATCTAGGTGTGAGCTCTTGGGGAAGGGAGGTGGGGTCGGCGGTGAAATCACGGTCGTGTACTCGCCACAGAGGGTTAAATAACTGTAGGGGCACTCCAAATAAATAGGGGAGGGAATAAGACAAGTGTCCGTTCTTAATATCCTAGTGTCTATTGGACGTTAATAACTTGCAGGTCGGGCCCGTCTGGGGACAGATGTGGAAATGTTTAGTACTCCATGGTCTGATGCAGTCAAGGCTGCCGAAAAACGAAGCACAACACCCCTTCTATATTGCAGGCAGGTTATCCAAAGTATCTAATGCAGCAGTCTCAGAACCAACTGATAATCGATGGCACAAGTTTAGATGCTCAATGATTTCTTTCCTGCTAGTGGAGGTTGGCAGTGCAAACAAACATTAAAGTGAGAACGAAAACATTAACCAATCATTTCCCCTCACAAAACCATAAGTAGAACTGCGTCCAGAGGTAGAGATGGCAAAAAAGAAATGTGTGTGTATATATATATATATATATATATATATATATATATACACATACACCTATACACACACAGTCTTGCTGTCTAACGCCATGAAAACCACGAGGTCAGTTGCTAGAAACTCCTATGGACAGTGAAACAGTGAAAATTAGCTTACGGATGCTTCTAATGAAAGCGACATGTAAAGGGGGCAGGGAATAAAGTCCATTCCTTTAACTGAAATCATGTGCCCCTTTGTTTCTGGGAATTTCTACAGGGGGATGGGGGGGGGGGTCAATTGATCCCAAATCTTAATTAGAATCTGAAAAACGTGTTGCCTTAGGAACATAGTGACACAAAAGTATAAGGCATATACCGGCCTTCCCTTTCTGTCAGAGAGATAAAAAATAGACCATGCACCAAAACATTAATTTATTTATTATTTTTTTTAAAACGCCAGACGTGACTAGCATGTTTTGTACCTAGTGCATGCAGATAGGGAATTACTCAAGAGGAGATTTACAGATGTATTCTTGGGGGAAAGCTGCTGAATGCGATAATGAACTGCGGAACACGGATGCAATGCACCTAAAACGGCTGGCTGCAAACTGTGAACTCTTAGTGTATATGCACTACTGTGACCGACAGTACAGAGGATGTTGGGGGTAGTCCCTTAAAAAGGTCACAGTAATGTATACAGAGTATGCCAAATGAGAAATTAACAGGTGAAGTAGAAGGGCCAAAGATGTGTAATCATAATAATCAATGCTCACTTGGTGAACAGAACCATCGGAAATCCTATGCAAAGTCAAGAGGACATGCTTCTAAAACATTGGCTTTGTGAAGTAGGCCCACTATGCGAGTGCTTACATTTGCACGGGAGTCTCAGGAACGCAGGGATACATTGCTTAAAAACAACAACATTAGGCTGCAATCAGAACTATTGAGCAAGAAAGTATTGCCAATAAACGTCAATGCGCAGGCTCATACTCACCGGAGGAAGTGTGTAGCTTGCATGGGGGTTATTTTGGATTTCCCAGAGTCCCTCATTGAAGCCCTTTCTCTTATTTGGTTTACCGTACTTGTCTTTGTACTTATCGAAAAGGAATAGATCTTTGGGGGGTATAAAGGCTCTGTTGATACAAAACATTGTTTTTTTAATGAACACGTAAAGTGGTTTTAAAAAGCTTAATACGACATCAGATCAAGATAAACTGTGCAGCCCTTTCGGTGTGGGAGTGTCTTCAAGCACAACTTACGTTTCATGAGTACCAAAGAAGAAGATTGGATACTTGTTCGGAGGAGGTTTGACCGCCCCATCAGCAACGTCATCAATCTGGAAGTGAAGAAGAAAAAACATTTTTTAGCAAAAGTAAAAATAAAACTGACGCCATTAGCACCAGAAAGATCAGTTTTACAACCAAGGGTACAAGTTGAAGAGGGGCACAAAGATGCAGCTTAATGCACCAAGCTTTGGTCATGGTAAAGCAACTCTTTACCACACCAAGCAAAATTAAGTAGTCAAAAAAGGCATAAAGAGGTAAAATGCTTAAGTGAAGAAAAAAAAACATTTTAGGCACACCAAGTTAAGATGGATTATTCTTAAAAATGAAAAACTCTAGTCAATGCAACCTTAAACTAAAAGTTGCACTAGTCTTCTTCCACTCACCGATTACTGTAAAATGGGGTTGTGACATTCTCAATAACACCCACCTCCTGTCTGCTCCAATCAGCTTTGTCTAGAGTCCTTAACTCCTCACCCAGATTCAAGACCTATGCAAATCAAAACCCGTCACACCCATCAGCAGAAAATAGCTACACCAATATTCTGTTAAAAACAAATATTTTCTTGATGACAAATTATGGACTAGTTGACAGTCTCACTTTGAACAAAAACAGCCAAATCATGAAACGATCTTTTTTGCTTCACGCATGTGTATGCATGCGATTTATTAGCAACCAACCGTGGATAATCCATTATCAGCACTTCAACACATCGTTCCTACCCATAGCTAGCGCTTATCCTTGTATACAAATTTCTCCGGGGTCTCACTTGCTACCGTTGGCCTCAACATTATCAATAAATTCCTCCTCCACGTCAAACAATGCTTCTCGCCCCCAACAAAGCGTACTTCCGCCAGGAATTGCAGTGTTTCCGGCAGCGCAACTTCGCAAACACGGAAGAAAACACAATGTGGCTACTTGGACAAAACAACAAATGCAGGGTGCACACGCTTGCAATCAAAAAGTGGCAGCTCATAGGATCAGAAATAGTCGACAAGCAACCTCATGGATTGAGCACCACGCAGGCTCAGAGGGTCAAAATGAAATTGATACAGTCTCAAATAAACGCAGACGAACACTGCCTTTCAGAGCGGATAGTGGACAAAAAAAAAAAAAGTTGAGGGGGGGGGGGGTAGCGGTGATTATGAAGTGCTTTTTATAAACATGGTATAACAAAGGTGTAGGGAGAACCTTCCATTCGGGAAAGAACAAAAGGCACGCACTGGACGCCCGTGATAAACACAGGGGAACGTGATCAGTTCCAAAAATCAGCTCCAGTAGCCCAACAATAAAACGAGGAATAAACAGTTCCATCTTGCATCAAGTTCACCAGACGAAGGTTCAAGCAAGTACTGGCAATGCCAACAGTGTTGGCTTTTGATATGGGAATGGTATTTCCCAGGCATTGCCGTAACTATGTTATGTTAAGACATTTCTAGAGCGCACGGTCACCCTAAGGTATCTTGGCGCTAGAGAGCAGGCATACATCCCCAACCAGAAGCACCCAAAAAATAAAAAATAAAAATAAAAGCCACAAAAGAACCACCCCTGCCTAGAACAAGAAAGTCTACAGCCTTTCTAAAGGCCAAATGATTGGGTCGTGTTTTTATTTTTTATTTTTATTTTTTAAATGGGCAGCGGAAGCTCGTTCCATGGTGTAGCAGCTGCTATGGAGAAAGCCTGTCCTCTAATCCGCATACGCCTGCAAGATGGCACAACAAGCAGGCCTGCAGATGCAGAGTGCAAACAACGATTGGGATGTAGCAAGTAAACTTTGCTCGGAGGAATTCCGCACCCTGGTCGTGCAGTGCCCGGAGGATGATACATACGGCCTTAAACCGGATGCGTTCGAGTCACCGGCAACCATTGGAGGGACCGCAACACTGGGGAAACATGGGCTCCACAAGGAGTAACAGTTGCAATCGCTGGATCAGCCCCTTTAGCTGTGCCAGATAAAGAGAGTTACAGTAAGCCAGGATAGTACCATAGCAGCCACCACCAGTGGACGGAGAGGTGCCGACATCAAGGGGAGCACTAAGCTGAAAGTGACCAGCTTGGCACACGGCTGCCCATGGATAAAGAGGCCGACACGACTACACCCAGATTTTACACCTTCCCCGCCAGCGCAGGAAGGGGACCAATAGAAGGCCAGAAGGAGGACATCCAAAGTGAAGGATCAGGGGGACAGCCCACCACCAACACCTCCGTCTTGTCTCCTTTCAATTTAAGCCAGTTGTGGTTCATCCAATCCCACACAGCCGCCAGGCACACCCAAAGGCACGACAACATCTCAGCCCGATCATGGTCTAAACGGATCAGGATCCGTGTGTCATCAGCATAGGAGTAGCACCCGACGCCGAAGGAGCAAATGAGACACACAAGTGCCCAGAAATAGAACTGGAGAAGGAGGAAGCCTGCGGCACTCCACAGCCAAGTTGACAAGGGGCAGAAAGAAAAGGGGGCAAAGAGAGTCCGAGTACGATCCGCCAGGAATGAAGTGAAGCAGGCCAGTACCTACCCAGATCTATCCATCTGGGCAAGGCGGGACAACAGGATGGGGTGGGCGACAGTGTTGAATGCCGCCGACAGGTCTGAATCAGGGCACCCACCCCACCTGCATCTACCAGCCTGGCCATATTGTCCTGGACAGAGACCAAAACACTCTGTGCCTCTGCCAGGTCTAAAGCCGGATTGAGCAGGGTCCAGGAGATGAGAAGGTTCAAGAAACATAGAAAGTAAGGGTGGCACAAGACTCAAGAAGCTTTGTGAGGAAGGGAAGAAGAGATAAGACCGAAATTAGCCACAACAGTAGGGTCCAATGAAGGCTTCTTCAAAAGAAGGATAACCCTAGCAGCTTTTAACTCTTGAGGGACCAGCCCTAACTGGCAGGAGTTGTTGGCAACTGATCTCGCCAGGATGTCTGGAGCGATCGTTCTCATGACAGCCAAAGGAACAGAAACCGAAGGAGAGCAGGACTATCTTTTGAATGGCAGCCAGTACCGTTTCTTCAGAGAACCTCGGAAAGGACGACTACCTCATTGGACCAGCAGGGTCCATGGTTTGAAGTGAGCGGTTTTCACTACTAGAGGAAGTGACTGCTACATTTGAGATATTCAGACGAATATTCATGATCTTAGTAATAAAATAATGGAAGAAGGCGTCACACAAATCCTGAGTAGGTCCTACATTAGGGGTCACTTTAGCTGGAGGGATTTGACTACTGAAAAAAGGAGCCTTAGGTTGGTATAAAGACAACTCAATGCTCTTGGTAAGATACAATATTTTGTCTGCTTTAATAGCTACTGAATAAGCTGCCGAACAGGGCTTAGGTAATCCTCTAAGAGTAGGATCATAGGCTCTGCGCCACTTACGCTCTGCCGGTCTCAAATTAAGCTGCACTGCCTTGAGAGTCTGAAAACCAAGGCTCAGAGGGCAATCTGTGAGGTTGAATAAGTTGCAGCAGGGCTACCATATCTGCTGCCCCGTGCAATGCTTGAGAGAGTCGGGAGGGAGGCGACCGGAACCGTCTTGAATTTCGCCGTAACCGAGGAGACTAAGCCTTGAATATCTGTGGAGCACCACGAGCGTAGCCACATTCTGGCTGCAGGAGACTTGTATCTCTGTTGCTTCAAACCCACAGGTTACCATAAAGTGGTCTGTCCATAGTACAGGTTCCATTGACTGTATCCTTCTGCAAAGATCAAATCCAATGTGTTACCTAGCTTATGCGTAGGACCAAACACATGCTGATACAATTCATAATGAGACAAACTGTCAAAAAAAAATATATAAAGATTTAAGGCCGGGGGTCTGGGATGATTACATTTCAAATTGAGGTCCCCCAGTACCACCAAGTGTGTATATTGCACTTGGAGGTCTGCCAATAGATCAGTAAAGGAGTACATAAAGGTTTCCCACGGGGGATAATAAATGAGCAAAAAACATATGCATGCAGGTAGAAAAAAAGACTTAAGAGTAGGGCCTCCATGGCCAAGCCGTGAGGGCAGCTAAAATGGATAAAGGTGAGCACTGACCTATAAATGACTGCTATCCCACTCACATGCTGGGGCGGCCGACGGTATAAAGGGATAATCCGATAAACAGGGGGAATGGCCTGAACAAGAGCTGGCACTGAACTAGCCTAAAGCCATGTCTCTGTCACGCATAGAAGGGCCAGGCGGCGCTCTGATAAAAAGGTAATGAATTTCATCTGCATGCGCCGACAGGGAGTGGGTATTTAACATCAGAGAGACAAAAGGGGCTTAGTCACCACATAAATCGGCAGCTGCCGAGAAGAGACTATCCTGATAGATGGATTATTGCTCCAACCAGGCGGAAATGTAGTGCAAGCACCTGCAAATCCATTTTGGAACAATGTTGGTGTCCAACCACCGCGTCCTTGGCACGGACTGGCTTCCCTTAAGCGTGCTGAAGCAACGCCCGCTACACGGGCAACTGGCACGGCACATTTAATTCCGGTGCCGAATTGGAAGAGGCAAAGGTCCGCCACCTGATGAGCTAGAAATAGGACTATCCCCTCCAACGTCATCTCACCTCCAAAATATTAAAAAAATCAAAGTGTTGCAGACGACTGCAATGCAGTGTAAATAAAAGCACAATACAATAGTAAGCAAGTAAAATCAGAGGGCCTTTATAATCGTCTTCCAGACAGGAGCAGCCTCACCTCTCGACTGGCTAACAAGGATAGCAGCTTGAAAATGGTGCATGTACATGGGCATGTTGTGACAGGGCCAGGCAAATGCCCATCTAATACCGATACACAAGCCAAAACTGTTGGCGTTGCCAATGCTGGCTTTTAACAGGACTTCACTGAAAGATACGTGCACAGCTTATAAATCAAATGGTGAAGGCAGACCTTGTTAAGACTAATAACTTATTTACAGCACCAATGAAACGATCAGCTTTCAGGGCACTGCTTTTTGATGGAAGTGCCCGCTAGAGATTTTTCAAAGTGTGATGGGAAACATTGATAAAGTTAGATCAAAGAGATCACAGGAGGGTGTATGTTGGTGTGGAGGGTTAGGCAGTGGGTGGAAATAGCCAGAGAGATTAGCATGGCCAGTGGCAGTCTTTGGGTGGGTAAATAACCAACCACCTACAAGCATTGCCTCCTTCCTCATGTGACATCTCTCTGATGCTGTACTACAATGCATTTGTAGTGGCTTATAGATGGCGTTAACGTGCCACATTATAGGCAAAACAAAAAAGGGACTCTTGGTGCCCCATGGATTGGAACTTTTTTGGCACTGCAGTAGACTTGCCAGGCACGTTGAGTTGCTAGGCTGCACAGGCAGAACATCGGCACATTCAATGCAATAAGCCTGAGAGTTCCAAAGATCGGGTGCCAGCAATTATGTGCCTTACCTAGAAATCGCTTTTGCACCACCCTTTTACCTTTCAAATACACAGGGAAAGCCAGGTTCACATCTAGGGACTACAAATTATGTTGCCCAAGTGTCAGTGTGCCTGTCAAACAAATGCATTTTCAGATCCCACTTATCTAGTTTACCCCATTTTCCCTCCTTATCACAGCCATAAGGGTGTGTATCTCACGGCCTAGGTACTGCAGCCGTCAGATATCAAGTATACAGGATGGCTTGCCAAAAAATGCTCCCCGCGAGCAAGAAACCTAGGCCTGGAGGCTCTGCCATCTGCTTACAACTTAACCACCAGAAAAATACATCCCAAGGCAGGTCAGCATAAGAGCACCAGCAAAGGTGAGAGGTAGACAGCCCAGCATGGAATGTGTTAGGGAGAATTCTCAAAATGTGCCAATTCCCCTCTACCTTAGAGACCCCCAGCTCTTTTGCTGAACTGGGACTCTGTACTCTGTTTTCTGTTTTTATTTCTTATGATTATAGAGTTTTAGATAACTCCATAGGCATCTTCTCGTGTGTGTTACAGCACCCTCAGTGCAGTGACACAGGGATGTCTTTTAGACTTCCCAAAGGTTTAAATACCTTCTCTGGGATAAACTACTGTTTCCCAGAGAACATAAAGTGAAATTGACTTTACTAGTCTTCCCAAATTCCTAGACACAGCACACACCATCTTACACTGGAGCACTGGAGGGGTTAAACACTCCTGTAGCAGTCAAATGCTACCCTTTCCTTTTGAAAAGGAGGGTGGCAGTGGTTTTACAACGAACTACCATGATGTTTCCCAACCGCTAACACCTGTAGCTAAAAATCACAGGAGCCATGTTTTTCAAGATGGCGCCTCAAGCCCCTTTGTTTAAACAGGTCCCGGTCTTTTGTTCGCCATTTCTTTTTGGAAAGGTCCTAGTGTTTGTCTCAGCGCCAAACCAGGTTTGGTCCCTTTGTTCGTGTGCCTTTGGCGGGCTTCAGGACTGAAGTCCGCCCTTGGTGTCTTGAGAGTCTGGGGTGGGCATGAAGTGAGGGAGGTGCCCGAAATACCTTGTGCTTAGGAGACGCAAATGCACTCTGGCGTGATTGGCTGGTTGACTGTCCGGCATGGACAGTCTGGAATGGAATGAAAGGGAGAAAACTGTTTAAAAAGGCGAGTCTCGTGGACTGGAAGGCAGAGTCGACCACTGGAACGAAAGAACCGAAGACTAACTGGAAGAGGACGGCTGCTGCAACTACTAGACCGTTGGTTTGCCCGGTGAAGCCCGGCTGCAGGTCTGAATTGCCAAACTCCATTTGACAGAGAAGCTCCTTCAAGGACAGCTTCTTCCTTTGAGTTGGTGGAACCAATCAACTCATAAAACACCTAGATACCATTCTCAAGGATGGTTAGGTTTTACCAGGGAGAGTGACACCAGTTTGTGTTCTTGAAACTACAGCTACTGGAACTGAAGTGACTCCATTTTGTTTGCCTTCTTCAATGATCCGGTGCAGTGCAGGAGTCCCCCCTCTTGATCCCACAGCTGAGGCTCAGGAACAACGAGATCTGCAGGAACTGCCAGGAACCACGACTTCAGCAACATTTGTTTTCTTCATACAGAGATTCTGTGCCAACCCGATTGAAAGAGCGCCACTCGCGTGAAAGTTCGTGAAACGTTCCCAACTGTCAGCTTGTGACCCCACAAATGATTCTTTTTTCGTCTAAACTACTTCTGAGAACTAAGACTTTACCGTTTGATACCAGAACTGCCCTTTCCTATACAGAACACTAGCCCATTGACTTTGGCCTGGCCTATTGACTTGAATTGAACTATTCTGGTGAACTGAAACTATTTGCACTGCCTAGAAAGTATATGTAATCTATTCCAACTAAACTGCCATTTGGCTCCTTTTTCAGGGGAGCTCAAACTGTCTCCAAAGCCTACAGTTTTGTATTGAAGTGTATTGGTATTAAGTTTTCTTCTAGTGAAATGTTTTATACATGATTGTGTAATACATTAATAAGTGTTTTACCAAGAAACCATGAGTATAAGTGTCTACTTGAAACACTAATTGAAAGTCCTCTGTGTAACTACGTGTACTGCTCACGTTCACTCTTGAGATAAGCCTGGCTGCTCAGCTCGCTACCAACAAACTGTGTGGTAGAGACTTATACCAAAGGTTGGTCTTGCTTACACCTGTAGTCCTAATTGTGCATTGGGCTCCTAGAGGGTACTGCATGTAATTCTGCCTAACATAATGGTGTACACACCACCCACCATGTGTCCACTCCAGATACCCCTTCATTTAGGGACATCAGCTATGCCTTTTAGGCCGGCTTACATTTAGCTAGGTGAGCAACTCCTGTTCACACCGGGTACAGCCACATACTTTCTCTTCACAAAAAAGTCATATCAATTGGGCAGGTGGCTCGACAATACATTGAGCAGTCACAGAGGGTTGTCAACAAAACACATTTGTGAGCATATAGTGGCACCAAAGACCTGGGTTGGCACCCTCCCCCACAATCCTTAGCCTCAAGGCAACCTTGCGTTTACCCACACCAAGTGGCTCCAATATCATAAACCTGCCAGCAAGGGTCTGTTCCCACGCCGGCCATATGCAGCATCTAGTGCTTCTACACCAAACCCATCTCACCTACATGTGCTCACATATGCCAGCAACCACAACAGGATCAGGCCTAGCCTATTCTACGAAACATCATATCTCATGTACATTTTCTTCCTTGTCCACAATTTGTTGAAGGCGGAGTCAACTAAAAAAAAAGTTAATCTTTTTTTTTTTAAGCAATGCATTTATTACAATTATATAACAACCAAACCCAGGTCACAGCGTTGGAGTTACATGTAGGCAAGTACAACAGATTTAAGTGCATTAGTCACATTTGTCGAATAGCCAGGTTGTTACACACATTTTGAGGGAGGCATAATAAGGATCATTTCCGATACAAGCCGGCAAGGAGTTCCATAGAGCGGGTGCAGCGACACAAACGTACTCCTCCTGCTCTCTTGTTATTGAAGCAAGGTGTGAAACGGGCAATACTGGTGCCGGATCTGAGGGCGCGTACCAACATTTTCCGGGTAACACTTCCGTTGAGGTAGAGGGCGGGCCGCTCTGTGGATGCAGAGGCGGGCAAGCAACAGAGTTTTAAAGTCAATGCAAGCTTTGATGGGCAACCAATGGGCATCACGCCTGGTTGCCGAAATGTGAACTAATCAGCGTACGCCAAGTGCAGCATGCAAGGCTTTGTTCTGCAAGATTTGGAATTTGTCCGGGTTGGAGGCTGAAGTGCCTACGAGCAGGACATTACAATAGTCCAATTTGTGGAGTGCGAGTACTCTGGCCAGGGTGAGGCAATCGCTGGCAGTAAGGAATTGGCTGCTTGGCGAGAGTAGCCGGAAGTGTAGGCTATGGAGGAAGCCAATGCATTGATGTGACTGGTCATGGTTAGATCAGATTCCAAGTAGACACGGAGGGCTTCGACACACTTAAAGACCATTATAGTAGAGCCATCAATACAAAAAGGAGGAGAAGCAAGTGTCAAGTTTTAGATGGTTGGGGTAGCTCAAAACGAGGAGCTCTGTACAGACTGAGGTTGTGGGCGGCCATCCAGTTTTGTATAGTGCTGTAGATTTCATTAATGGCAGCCATATACTGAGTATTTGCCAGTGATAAGGATGAGTATTTGCGTGTCATCTGCAAAATTGGTATAGTGTGTCAAGGAAGTCAAACAGCGGTTTAGTATGTTTTGTAGTGTGTGGATGAAAGGGGGGGCTGGAATAGGGTAAGTGGCGGCCTCGCCAATGAACACTAATAGTGCTATCACTGAGGGATGACAATGGTTCTATATAATTCCCCCCCGCCCCCCCATTTTCTAAAGAGGGCATATCAAACATTTTTTTCAGTAGATTTTTTGCGACCCCAGAACACAGGAAAGTGACATCACCACTTTGTTATATAATCGGGCCCCCCCTCACCTCCCCCCGTCACATTTTCTCACTAACATGTACACTTACCTCCGACTCCCGCGGTTAGTCCTCTGCGTGCCAGTCTACCCCTGCATGCACTTGTGTGCGGCCCAGCGGCTGAGAGATTTAGAAAGAACGCTCGGTCCGGTCTTTCTAAATGTCTTTCTTTCCCTTTTGGAAAACAGAAAAAGGTCATTTGTCCCCAATACCAATTTAATCCAGGTTGTGGCCTCAGGGAAGAGCTGAAAGTGGAGGCGGTTGCCGAGGGTGTCATGATTAACCAAGTCAAAAGCAGCCAAGAGATCAAGTAGGAGGAGGATGGCTAGATTGACTAAGTCGCTAATGTTATCGATTTGGATTTTCAGGTCCAGAAGGCCAGTTTAGTTGTCGGTCAGAAGCCGAATTCTCTAGTTCCAAGTAGGTGGTTCTGCTCAAGGAAGCCTTGAGAATAAGCAATGCAGTCCAGCATTTTAAGTAAAAAGGAGACAGATGTAATGGGACGCGATAGTTAAGTGGGGATGGTCTGATCCTGGGAAGGTTTGAGGAATGGTGAGATCTAAGCTGAGCTTATACTGGCATGGACTTCGTTAATGTAAGGATGGGTGCGAGAGTGGGGGCACAGAGCTTAACTACGCGATCTGGACAAAAACCAACCCTACAGCTCGAAGGCTTGAGACAGGATGGTGGCCAGGACGGTCTCCACTGTGACTTGGGAGAAGATGAATGGATTGAGAAGTGGATGTGGGGGGCTCTGAACCAGCAAGTGCGGAGGCTTCAGCTACTATTCTTTTTTAGTTCTGGTCTCTAGTGAGTCTTTTTGTGAGGGCGTTTTGTATGTTGGTACACCATGCTTTAGCTGAACGTTTCAGGGTGTTAGTTGGGGTAGGATTTACTCTCAGTAGGGACTTCTTAAAGCAAGATCACATCCCATAATAAATAATAAAACGAGCAGACACTGCTGTCTAACACTAATCCGAAATCGGTCTCCGTCTTGAAGACTTGGATCTAGACGTTCTCACTCTCACCGAGATGTGGTTCAATGCCAGCTCCATCACTGCCTTCGACACACTCCTTCCTGAGGCCCACAAAATCCTCTCCAAAACTAGACCTAATAAGCCTGGAAGTGGGGTGGCCCTGGTCTTGCCCGAGTGGGTCCCTGCCTCCATCTTGCCTACTCTTTTGAATGCCTCGCCTGCAAGCTTGAAGTCTCCCCTATCCCTCTCTGAACCGGCTGATCTCGCCTCTCAACCCCTTCTACCAAACTTCTCCTTGGCGACTCCAAAATCCACCCCGACTCCCTTGAATCATCCACTTCTCAGTTTCATGTCCTCTGCAACTCCCCCCCCCGTCCCCCTCTCCCTTCTGGCCCGGTCACCATCCCCTCCCCCCCCCCCCATTTTGGAATGACTACTCTCTCGCCACCTGGGAACCCTTGGCCCTCTATCTGAGCCACCCCCCAGCACTGCCAGCCTCGTTCGCGGTCATCCGGCCTACGAAGCGAGTATCAGTCGCTACTTTTGCCTCCACCTTTTTCCCCCCCACCCCTACCTCCGACTGTCCTTGCTAACCTGCACCTCACCATATCCAACACCCTTGAAAACTGCCTCCAAGAACAACAGCTGGTACGACTCCGATCCATCTTCTCTGAAACTCAAGTGCAGAGTTGCTGAACGAAGTGGCAGACCTCGGGCCCACCCTCTGACAAACTCACCTGCTGCCTGCTCCTGCAATACCGCTTCTCTATCCATTCCAAGAAGCAGGCCCCACATCCAAGCCCACATCTCCAGAGCTCTCTCCTCCCCTTGCAGGCTCTCGGCACTGCTCTGGCCTCCCAATGCCCTTCAAAAGCTCGGGACATCCTGACCTCCACACCCATCCCAGCCCCGTGCCTATTCCTCTTGCCTCCTCTCCTCCCTCCTGCCCATAGCACCGGATGAGGCCTCTAAAGTAGTCTGCTTTATGAAGACTTCTTCCAAACAGATGCTCCCCTGCTCCTCCAGAACCGTTAAGGACAAAATCCATCTCTGCTCTTGCTGACTTCCGCAACCACTCCTTTGCCACTGGCTCTTTCCCTCTATCCCTCCCTTGTGCACCCCCTCTTAAAAAAGCTGTCTGTTGAACCCCTCATGCCCGGCTAATTATCACCCCATTTCCACAACCCCCTTTCAGGGTAAACTGCTGGAGAAGTTGGTCCTCCCACAACTAACCCTCCACACCGATCTTGTTGGTGGTCTTCATGACCATCAGCATGGATTCACGGAAACTGCTCTCCTTAACACCTGTGAAACCATGCTTGCAATCTCGATTCAAACTCTCCAGCTGTTCTCATTCTCCCTGATCGCTCCTCTGCTTTTGAAACAGTCAATCCTCACAAAATAACAGACCCTCGGCATCACTGACCAGGCACTGGATTGGCTAACTCGCCCCTCCCAATTGCAATTGGGCTCTTTCTCCTCCACCACCTCACTCTCTATCTGCAGTGTCCCCGACGGGTCTATCATATTGCCCTGGTTCTTCAACATCTTGCCCCTCTCGCTCAGCTCATTTCCTCCTTCTACCCCCCCCCCCCCGACCCCACAATTTCCAGTGTTATGCTGATACACCTAGCTTTCCTTCAAACTTACCTCTACTGCCACCTCCTCTCTGATCCCGGCCTGCCCGTCCGCCATTCAGGCATGGTGTGCAGCCAACAATCTCTGCCTTAATGCAAGTAAGATGGAGATCCTTTCGATTGGAACACCCACACCCTCTTTTCCTCCCACCCTCTTTGGGCCTTCTAACACCACCATCTTGTGAGGCCAAAAACCTTGTTGGGTCATCTTCGATTCCTCACTCCCTCTCAGCCATCATAACATGGATCTTACAAGAAGACTCGCTTCCAGCGCCACCTCGTCAGAGGCATTCTTCCTTTCCTCACCTTCCCCCAGAAGCTCAATGTGTCCAGAGCTCTGGTCCTCTACAGCATGGACTACTGCAAAAGCCTCTCAATCTGCGTCTTTCATCCAACCCGGGAGCCGCCTGCACTTGCAGGCTCTCCTCCCTGGCTACCCCTTAGCACTTCCCTCCAGGTCCTCCATCAGCACTTGCCCACTCCTCCTGCCCCTCCCCATCTAGGCCCAGTAGAACCATGATTGTATTTTACTGTTTTTTCCATTACTTTTTCCGCTTGTTCCCTTCCCCATTTAGCCTTGTGGTGCGTTGAAACACTCAGTTGTATAAAGCGCCTAACAAATGATCAATAAAATAAAAATATATAACCCATAGTAATATCATCTTGTACTATGGAATATGATAGCAGCTTTATTGTAAACCCTGAATGGAAGCCTAGAATTACCAGCATGAGAAGTATTGTTTGCTTTATAAAATATATTCAAGACCAAAACAGCGAAAGAAATCCCGAACAAATTCATTCTTTTAAACTGCATGCAGCTTTATGCACCCTTCCCATTTGTAATCAACCCCCCCTAAAAAAAAAAAAACCTTCAAAGGGTGCATGGGGGACAGGAGGAACATCAATCGCCCAATTGCTGAAATGCCTGCAGCCATCTCATTAATTGCACTTTAATGTGCTTAAATGCAAACCATAGCAGAGCTGTGCCAAGCTCAGAAAACTGGAACAGCTCATCCGTGTGTGTGAGATGTGTGTACCCCACAGGGTCCACCTTAAAAAGGAGAAGAAGGGGCGAGGGAAGGAAAGAGCAGTTGGAAGAAGGAGAACAAAAAAGGTCAACCCCAGCTGGGATTCGTTCCTCTATGTGTGAGTGAGACACGAGTGAATGCCACAACAACAGGCGGGGAAGACGTCAAAGGGATACTGTAGACCATGCAAACAGGATAGATCAACGTATGAGCTGGCCATCACAGCTATGAATAAGACGTTAGTAGCCCAGCCAAACAAAGACTGAGGGATAAACCTTCAACAGGAGTGTCCTACTGCTGCACAAAGCAGTGGAGGTGTTGGACATAGCACACTGAATTTGCCAAATTCTCAGACGAGGAAGCGATGCCCAAGAATCATTGAGGGCTACACGTCAGTACTGAGGAAGCATCTCGTACAGAAGGATAGCTCAGGGACAACGCGTTTGTCTTGGAAGCAAGACAAGACAGCACCAGAGGGTCGAACCCCAATCCCGTGCTTAGAAACCGCAACGCTGGAATTAAGCGCGTTATAAATGAACAACTAAAACTCCTCCCACTAGGAGATTTTAGAGCTGGCGCGCTTCTGCAAAAGGGTGGAGACTCAAGCAGCCACCATTGAGAAGGCAAAAGGAGGAGAGAGGGTTGCAGCAGTGCACACAAAACACTATGGAATGGAACGAGGACATGGTGGCATGGACGGAAGGCTGTTTCAATACAGCACACAAGAGAGCACAAGTGTTACAGGTGTGGTGGAACTTTCCTGCATGGGGGAACTGTGCCCAGCAATGGGACAGTGGTGCACAAGATGTGAAAGGCAGAATCACCTCCAGGAAGTTTGTCAGCAAGGAGTCCTCCATCCACCGACCACAACACCCCCCGATCAAAGGAGAGTGATCCATATGTTAGAAGGGCTACATCTCCACAAGCACGAGAGAAAAATAATTAATAAAAATAGCACCAGATGGTTACTTCAGGGAGTAAGCCAGGAGAATGAGGAGGGGGTGGCGATGCCTGGCACTACTAGAGGATGCCAACACCCACATGCGCCAGAGAATGACTGGACGGCCACGAGAGAAGTTTGGCGATAAGTGGTGGGGGGAAGGGGGACGACCATAAGGGAGGAGACACTGGCAGGAGGAAAGGAGGGGTGGGGGAAGGAAACGAGGCAGTTGGAAGAAGGAAGATAAATAGAAGGTCAAACCCAGCTGGGCTCTGTTCTGCAGTGGGTGAATGAGAGTGCTCGTGAATGCGACGCCAGTGAGGCCACAATAGTGGCTAGTGCATATGGTTTTCTGGTTCCCGATATTGAGGGAGACTATTGTTGCAAGAAATTAGGCAGTAAGGGATCTACAAGCAACCAAATGGTGGGGGGGGGGGGGGAAGAGAACAGGATAGAAGGTTGCTTGAGGAGAGTTGAGCTCCTCCCTAAAAACGTAGAAGCGAATGGGCGAGTTTGGGGTTGATGGAGAGGAAATAGCATTAGATATTAACTTTTTGTCCCTTATGTACGATACCTTAAACTTCAAATGTGTTGCAAGTGTGTATACATTTCCAGGTACCTTAGTAAGTCCCCAGTTAGTAGGAGAGTCAAAAGGAGCTCCTGGCTACCCAGACTGTTATGAAATAAAGAACAAAATATATACAACACCACCCCAGCAGCAGCCCCACAGGTAGGGCGACCTGCATTGACGTCATCACCAGCCTCACCCCGACACCATCCTGGCCTCCAGATGTAAGAAGCTCGACAACAGCAGTCTGTCAAAGACCCCAGCGTTACATCTATGCTCTATGTCCCTGCAGTCGCCCAAAGTTGTTGTGTACACGTTGCTAGGACACCAAGCCAATGCGGATTGGCTGAGCCCCCGCACCACAGAACCAGAAGGCTCTAGCCAGCCTTTCCAACCGAAGGCCGTCCACATAAGGCCATCATTCTGCCTTCGCCAGAGAAATACCTGTGTACACCACCACACACCTAATGGTAAGAACCCTCTCCTGATCCTCAACATATGATGAACTACACCAACTGCAACCTCCAAACGAAGGCCTTCGTACCAAGCCTGCCGGACTATACACTGTTCACCACTCACGGTGCAATCTGCCTCAGTGATCCCCCTGTACTCTAATCAAGGCGTACACTACGGCAGGCTTGCAGCTTGCAATTGAGCTACTGCCGGTGAGTAAGTGTAAGCAACTCTCATATGCTATATGCCACCCATCTGCTCCTAACGCACCCACTGACCACACTGTGGTTTACAGCACTAGATCCTATTCAATTGCATGTTCATTTTTAGTCACCATGTCGTCTGAATCATGCATTTACAAATGAATATTTATTACCATGCTTTGATAAGGAACAGCCTATTCCATTGCTATGGATTAGTGCTCTGGAATGTCTCCAGAATGTCTCAGTCACAACCAAAAAATATGTTTCTGAGCACTATAAGTGTATGCTTTCCTAGGCCCTATCCATATTTCGAAACAGCCCATTCTTTGGAAATGATCACTGCATCAGAATGCCTCACTGCCCCCGCATGAACTCAATCAGCCGGCTCTCTGAAACTGATTACTACAATTAAAAGCTCACTGAACGGTTGATTGCTATCTGGCTATAAAGCAATAGTTTAGCTCTAAAACAGGTTGCCTCATTAATGGAGAGCACTGACTAGCCCACCATTGAACCCTATGACTAGCCTGCAATTAATTGTATGCACTTCGCTATTAGGCCATTATTGATCTGCTATATTCTTATGACCAACAACTGATTCTATGCACCCTGCTACTAGCCCACTATTGACTGGTTGGTTGAGAAATATACATCTCTCACTCACTCACATGGCATCCACTTTCCCATCCCCATACAATGTACCACCCACACCTTTCCTACCAGCACTACTGATAAGCAGAGCCAACTCAAGCCCTAACCTGGCCAGCCATAGCAAAGCGCCCAATCGCATCTTCTTCCCACACAGACCACTCCAATTCACACAAACCCCATGCCTCTCCACCAGAGAAATCAGACTAGGATGCCGCCCTCCCCACATCACAACCCGTGAAAAGCAGCCCAAAACACCAACCACAAGCCCAAGCCAATAATGTCCAGCCACACCGACATTCCCAAGTCCACCCCTGCAACAACTAAAACAGGGGACATCCTAAAAACACAACTCCTCAACGCCCAGCTCATGACACTGAGATTCATGATCTCATCACGGATCTAGACCTAGACATACTAGCCATTACAGAAACCTGGCTACATGAAGCATCTGGTCCATCATCTGCCAAACTGTACCACCAGGATACATCATCCTTCGCCAAGACAGAACATCTACCAAGGGAGGAGGAGTCGCCCTAATTATTAAGGAAACCATTAATGCCAGGCAACTACAGACCACTGAGGCTGACAACTTTGACATACTATCAGCCAAAATATCTCCTTCACCCAACGACACCATAACAATGCACATAGTCTACCGCCCACCAGGTCCAACTTTCGACTTCCAATCTAACATCACTCATACCTTAGGGGACAACCTTAAAACAAAAGCAAGAGTTAATTCTCCTAGGAGACCTCAACCTGGGTTTCAAGGATCCTAACGACAAAAAAAAAAAGCAAAACCCTCGCCAAAGCTCTCATGGACATAAGATTCACCCAACTGGTGAACGACCCAACCCACATCAAGGGTCGCATATTAGATTGGATTGCAGACCACAACTGTGCTGCCGACATCAGCTCCAACACCCCTCGCCCATGGACTGACCACCACCTATTGCACTTCATATCAATAAAAAGCGGAGGAAACCCTAACCCTCCCGTGCCACCCACGATGGCAAAATAAAAAAAAAAAATTTAAAAAAGCTCACTGCAGACCGAATACTCAACCCCTCCTGAAAACATCAACGCTTTCCCAGCCCACATCCAACACTACGATAATAGTTGAGATCTACTACACTTCTCTTTGTACTAGATGTGGTAGCTCCACTACAAAAGAGAAAAAGCCATACTCACTCCATACCGCAAAACGAGCAGCTCTAACCTCTTGGCAAACCAAGCCTTCCACCACGACAAGAGACACCTACCTTCTAGTCGCCAAACAATATAAAAAGACCATCACAAAAGCCAAAGCTGCCACATACAACTCCAGAATTGAGAAAGCCAACTCACAATCCAAAGAGCTATTTGCCATCTACAATGAGCTTACAATCCCTCCCACCTCCACACAACCTACTGAGAAAAACGAAACATGGTTTAACAATATCCAACATGCCATGTTAGACAAAATCAAAACACTCCCAAAACAAAATTCAAACGCAATTCGGCAACTTGCCCAAAACCAACTCACCTCTACCTAAACCTCCACTAAACCAGCCAGCAGGAGGCACCCCTCATAGCAAAAACACACCCAACACCTTCGCATTTAGGGGAGGTAACAATTCCTGAAGTCCTCCTTATCACGAAGCATACCAAGCCATCCATGTAAAGGAGACATCTGCCCAGCCAATATAGTCAAAGACTGTGCCACAGCCCTAGAACCTTTCGTCACCTCCTTCATTAACGCCCCCAGCACCGTCCCTCTCACCCTTAAGGAAGCCTGGGTCCGGCCTCTACTAAAAAAAAAAAAAAAAAAAAAAAAAAAAAAAAAAAAAAAAAAACTACCCTTGACCCAGACTCCCCAAACAACTACCGTCCAATAACCACTGTGCGATTCCTGTTGAAAATTCTGGACAAGGCTGCATATCTACAGATCAAGGCCTACCTGGAAGGGCTCAATATCCTTGGAAAAGGGCAATCTGGCATCTGCCCCCGGCACGGCACAGAGTCAGCCCTACTTGACCTCAATAAACAGCTACTAGAAGCCATGGACAAAAGGCAAGTCCTCAATCCTCTTACTCCTAGACCTCTCGGGGGCCTTTGACTTGGTTGATCACAAGATCCTATGTAAACATCTCACGGACACAGCCCACTTCTCCAAAGAAGCCACTGCTTGCATCACATCCTTCCTGGATGGTCGAGCCATGAGAGTCTTCTCAGACCAGGTGTCTGCCTCTCCATCTCCCATCAGTTGCGGAGTCCCACAAGGTTCGTGCACCTCCCTTACCCTATACAATATGTTCACTCTCCCTTTATTCAGTGACCTAGAAGATTTCAGCATAGCCTTTACCAACTATACCGACGACACACAAATGCTTTTCACGTTAACAGGGAGCTATGAGCAATACATCAAAACCCTCCAGGACATACACGCACACATCCAGGCCTGGATGGCTGCCAATGGCTTATGTTTAAACAGAAATACTACTGGTAGGAACCAAAGAATCCCTTGAAAAAAACTGGACGAATACAGCTCTTTCAGCATCGAGAATATTACCACCTCTGCCACAGTGAAAACCCTTGGGGTCTACCTCGATTCCACCCTATCAAAGGATAGGCAAGTCAGCGCAATATCATCAGCAGCTCTCACATCTAAAATTCTAAATGGTGAAACCCCACCTATCACTAGATAACTGCCTCAACATCGCAAGAGCCACTACCGGTGCAAAATTGGACTATGGCAACAGCCTGCTCGTGGGCACCTCCTCAAAAAACAGCAGCAAACTACAAACTGCACAAAACAGTGCCCTTAGAGCTGCCCTCAGCATCCCTAAGAGAGATCACATCTCCCAGGCAAGAAAAGATGCCCATTGGCTCCCAGTCAAAGAACGCATAACACTCAAGGCCCTCACAATCACACACAGATGCCTTGCCCAGACCGCCCCAGCCTACCTAGCTGAAAGAATACACCAGGTTCCGGCCCATAAGCCAACACATGACCAATACTCTCACCGACTCCAAGTACCAACAATCAACAGAGCCAAAGCAGGCAGAACCAGCTTTGAAGTACTACCCCCCAAAGCATGGAGCTCTCTTCCGCCTAATCTAAGACTAACCGTACCTTACTGCACCTTCACATCGTTGTTCCTCTGTAACCTTGGAACTACTGTCAACACCGTCATTTCAATGTCTACTACTTAACAAATGTCACAACATGCTTTAAGTGAATATTCTGTAACAGCGCCACTATGCCCCTGGGCGCTTTATAAATCCAAATAAAAATAAATCCCAGTCTCCTAGCCATTTTGAGCTCCTCAACCACCTCAGATTCCAACACCATCAAGCCCCACTTCTGAAGACGATCTACAAAACACCCCTCTAGTGCATTACCTCCCCCAAAATTATCCAACTCTCATAGCACACCACTCCCTAGCTCTCTTAAGCTTGTATCGCCTTCAGATCCTCCAGTTACACCAAGTTTGATCTGTCCATGTCAAAACGACTCTCTTAATCTCGTGCAGGGTTTTGGGGTCCTAAAGTATCACCCTCTTGAGCTTAACAAACCCCATGATCCTCCAGATACCGACCTTCCAGTGGATGTGTCCCGCGAGGTGCAATCTTTGTGGCCGGCCACATTTAGCTGTAATAGCCCAAATGCGGGAAATCGTTCTCCCAATACGCCCCCTCAAACCCTGGAATACAACACCAGATCTCTCACACATGTGCACACTCGCTCCGGTTCTGCGACTAAATGTGCCCGATTACTCCTCCCGCCAACACATTGCCTACACATGTGCCACTCTGAGCAGGGCTAGGGTGGTTAACGGCTGCCTAATTTTTCGCCACCCGAAGGGGGAGGGAGTAAGCACAGATCCGTTTCTCCCTTCCCAATGTAGTCACGACCACAGCCTCCATCCCCCAGACCGCTTCTCCTTACCCGGGCGGGCCAATGCGGGTAGCCTTTCATCTTGGCGAAGACGAGGTCACCGGCTTTAAAACTATACTGCGGCATGTTTAGCCTCGGTCAAAGAACAGCCCACAAGAAAATCCCAGGCCTTTGGGAAGCCCAGGCTACAGCAGGGGAACAGGCCTCGGCGCGCAGGAAGTACCGCCCCCAAAGCACTGCAGTCACTGGCCCAGCAGCCTGCCACTTAGACTCAACCGGAGGCCCGGGGTACAAACGAGGCAATTGGACGGCGGGGCGGGGCCTGAACCTGCAGAGGTATTGGATGCAACTTCTGTATACGCTCACGGTATAAATACACAAGGTGGCGCCAAGGCAAAAGTATGCAAAAAAAGCAGAGTGGGAGTGTTGCGCATAGAGAGGAAACGGCGGTTAGCGATAACGGGGAAGGAAGGAGAGAAAACACTGGGGAACGGATAGGGTAAATACACAGGGACAAGTAGACGAAAATAATGTACACAGGTTTCAAACGGCCATTTGGGGGTTTCACCTCGTCATATTTGGTCGAGGGCGACGCATAGAAATGCGTATTCCCCCAAGTTTTCCTTTGCATCTTACGTCGATAAGTGTTTGTAATGATTTATGGGAAGATGGGGTAACTCAGGAAGATCTAGGGAGAGCTTTACAATAAAGCAGATTTGTATCATGTATGATGCTGCTGTAGTGCGCGCCTGTCTGTCGGGAAGTTAGTTGTTTGTAAATAAAAAAGGGTTTACACACTAATAGAGATTTTTTAGCTAGTAAATAGACAGATTTTGCATTAACCTCTCGAATAAAGCTGCAGCAGCAAAGAAAGTATGAAACGGTTGTGAAGAAAAAAGCACTCCACCAACATGGTCCCAGGTGGTAAGAAACATCATTAGAGCAGTCTATTAATATCTGGTGTTCTGGAGCAAATATGTAGAGGGAGGGAACAAGGGTGGAAAAATCTGCGCGTTTATTACAATTATGATTTTCCTACACAACAAGGTAAGAACATCAATATTTTAGTTGAAAAAAAAAGGCTGCGATTTTGCACATTCAAAGCGCATTTACCGAAGCATGCACAACTAGTAAAAAAATACAATGGCTTAAAGGTGGAATCGCTTCACCAGTCAGAAGATCTCTATGTGATGGAGGGAACGTTCTGACAAATGAGACTTAAAAGCCATAGAATCCCAATAAGAATGGGCCCCAAATGCAGACTTATTGATGCCAGCTAGGGACATGACCCATTGAGGCAGGGTTGGAGACACCGCGGAAAAGGTTTTTTGAAAGAAATAAGTAGCTGGGATTGGGTGTCCCTCCTGAAACCCATGTGGCAATTTCATACTGTTTAAAACATTCAACAATGCACAATTTTTTCTTGTTCCAGAAAAGCAAAATAACTAATGGTAGCAGGACCACATTTGGTACAGCACGTTTATCGCGCCATACCGCGTTTACCAATTTTGGCCCATGATTCTGGCTGGTGTCCAGTATGGCCGTGCCACGAGATCGTTTGTTAATCTGTGCATTTTGGACTCTGTCCTTCCCCTACCTTTCCAGGTGCAGGACTTCCTTATTTGAGCATGCAGTTGCCCGCAAAAGCTCCTTCTTTCGCGGGTCTCTGCAGGTCACGTTCGTAGGCACCCAGGAAGTGGGCTGGGACTGTGATCCCAATCCACACTACTGGTGCCACGGTGTCTAGATTTGGTATGTCCAATAACATTAAATCACACATCAAAAATAAAATCTGTTATTGATATCTAAAGCACTAACATCGGAAACTCTTCTGAAGGAAATAAGACAAAGCAGCATAATCAGTTTGTCAGTTACTTGTTTGAAAGACAAAAACTCATGTGGACAAGTTAAGAAAAGACTGAAAATTAAATTCACATCCCACAGAACATTTAAGTCCTGGGGCTGAAGCACATTCAGACCTTTTAGGAAATGACATACCAAAGGATGATTACCTTTTGCGACATCTTCAAACAAAACATGTCCTACTGAAATGGCTGAGCTTTACAAATTAATGGGGCAAAAGGCTTTGCCTTGCTCAAATAAGCTGGGAAGAAAATGTACCACCTCTACTGGAGTTGCCGTAGCGGGATCTAAGTCTCACCACATACAACAAAGGACCCAAGCTCTCCAAGATGTTTGCTAGCCCCTGGAAGTTTCAGGGAGCCAAGACTCTGACGATGCAAAAAACTGTAGTCAAAAGGCTCAGGAGATCCCAGGAAGCCCTGAAACATTCCAAGCCACCAATTGGAGGGATCCCTGGAGAACCTGTGAGGCTTCCCGTCTGGGTCCAACAGAACACTGGGGATCATGGTCATCGGGCTGGATACCAAACTTGAGATGTCCATAGAGAAGTGACCAGCATCAAAGAGACATCCTGCATCCTCCCCAGCCAAATCAGTCTAGGAAATCATCACAAACAGTGGAAAGTCACTTGGTCTTAGACCAATTCTTATGAAAAGCTTCCAGAACAGCTGCGATTTGGTCCAGTCTGCAAATAAAAAACTGTGACAATTGAATATTGAGACAAGGCTCAAAGAGATCCACTTCTAAGGTCTCCTTAATGCGAGAGATAGTTTGTAACACCAACAGATTTAGCTTCGAATCGCTCGAGTCTCGCAGGTGTCTGGAGTTCCAGTATGCCTCCGTATTGTGTAGCTCTGGAAAGTATACTGCCTGGATTACAATATCCCTGATCAGGTAAAAAAAACTAAAATCATTTGCTATTTCTGCCAGCATGCCCGACCAGGAACCCCACATATTTCTGACATACTGGACTGCTGATAGACTATATATTCTCAAATATATAATAATATATATATAATTGGTTATTTATAACGTGCTTAATACCCAGAGGTTTCTAAGCGCGGACCCAGGGATCGCAACCTGGTTTGCGCAGCGTCGTCTTGCTTCAATGGTTGTTCCCATCTTTGTCCAAACTTTTGGGAGCCAACAAAGTTGCCATTATTAAAGACTATTTATGCAACGTTTCCTCTCCTGTTGAATCTGCCACCCCTGTATAGGGAGCCACAGCACACCCTCCAAAACAGAAAACTGGTGTTGGATTCTATAATAAGATATAGGGCCTCATCACGAGTTGGGTGGTATCCCGGTGGTAAATACGCTGGATACCGCCCAATACTATTAGCGTTACCACAACTTGGTCTAGCGCAATTTGCGCCGGTTCCCGAGTTGTGGTGGCACAGTTAATCCCCATTTATTTTGAGTCCATGGGAGACTATGGGGCTTTTCTGAGCTATTGCTCCCGGCGATAATAGCGCCAAAAAAAGGGCGGAAATGGGAGGTTTTTACATGCAGCAAAAGGCTGGAAGTAAACCTCCCTGTTTCCGCCCAAACTCAGGATTGCACGGAGCGGAAAGGAGGCAGTAATAGCGTTACAGAAGCATGTTTACTGCTCCGCCTAACCCCTGATGAGGGGGTTAAATTGCCTTGCCATTCCTGGCTTACATGTGATCTAACAATCATAGTAATTCCTTCCTGACTTCTGGAGAAAGCCTTATCTCATCTGCAGCTGCTAGAACTATTGTAATCTCCTTCTTGGACCAAATTCTGGACAGAGAAATTTGGAGAGACGCTTGTAAGGTGCCTATTTGAAACCACAGAAAATCTATAATCTGACAGTTCCATTTAGGATTTCTTCCAATTCACGACGAACCTCAAGTACTGTAGGAGGGAGATTGCGAACTATAGGTGACGGGCTGCTGCTGTGGTCCTAGTTTCGGCATTAAAACAATGTCATCTAAGAAAACAAGTCCAATCCCCAATTCCTTCACCACTTGTTTCATAAATTGGCTGAAGCACCACGCGGCAGACGATAGACCGAAAGGGGGAGCGACAAACACCCACTTCCTGTTGTCCCAAAGAAACTGGAGGTAATTTCATTGGATGCAATAAAGTTATCCAGTTCCCTGGAAGTAGGATGCCCATCAACAGATGAATGCCATCCGTCTTGAAATGGTTGTACTGTAGGAAGCCACTCAAAACTTCCTAAAAGGGAATCAGATACAAGTGGACCTTCCCATTTGGGCTCCTGTTCGAGTGGGCCGGCACACCGAAGCGGATAACAACGATGCAAGAAGGGGCGGACATCCTACAAATTGAGTTGGATCAGAAGCCGGAACAGGAGTGGGGGCAACTGCTTTGAGTAAACAGTTGGAAGCGGGAGGCGGGATGAGGCCCAGGCCTTGGGAATGGTCGGTAGCGAGGGAGGGGAAAAGGAGGAGACCCGCGCAACGGGGGCCCACGGGGAAAGGGGGAGAAACGAGCTTGAAAGTGGAAGGGCGGGCTGGGGCCGAGGAGACCTGACATGAGGAGTAGTCAATTACAAGGGGTGTGGAGAGAAAGGTATCTCATTCAAGGAGGAGAGGAGAGGAGACGAGCAAACATCATGGGATCAATAAGGGCGAGGAAGCCTGGGGAGGGGAGGAGGGAGACGGGAAGACCTAGCGTTAAGGCCTTCAGGGACAGGGAGGGGGGTGGGGAGAAGAGGTTCGGGGTGAAGGGGGAACCTTCGGGTGCTGCCGAGGGGACATAGTGGATACTGCAAAGGTGAGCGGGAATTTGGAGGGGTAAGATTGGATGGAGGCAAAGAGTTGGGGGGGGGACACGCAGCAGAACCAGGAGACAATTTACTGTTCAAATGGGTAACCCATAATGTTAGGGGTCTTAATTCCCCGCTGAAAAGAAAAAAGCTGGAGCAATTTACGAAGCGGGGGAAACCAGATTTCCTGGGGCAGGAAGAAACACACCTGCTTCGTAAAGACCAGGGCTGACTCAAGCTAAGGGGGTTTGATCAAGTGTTTCAGGCTTCGGGCCCCACAAAATTGGCAGGGGTGGTGCTGACCGTCAGGAGTACGGTCAACTTCAGGATGGAGGAGATCCTCAGGGATAAAGAGGGCAGATTCGTACTAGTAATAGGCGAAATTGCGGATGTGACTTATACGATAGGGGTCATGTACGCACCCAATTCAGGACAGGATTCCTTCCTGCGGGTCAACCTAGGAAAACTTGGAGAGTGGGCCAGGAGCCAGATAATCCTTATGGGTGACTTAAACATAGCTTGGGACAGGGTAAGGGATAGATCAGGAGCACGAGTGGGGGGGGGGTCGGTCGCCTCGAATGGGCTGAGGGATAGAATGTCAAGCATGTGTCTGAGGGTTGTCTGGAGGGAACTGAAAGTCAATGCAGAGGGGTACACCTTTCTTTCAGAGGTTCATGGGACACAATCCAGAATTGACTATATCTGGGTCTCAGCGGACTTAGTGGGAAGAGTCAAGGAGATAGAGGTAGGCCCCATGGGAATAGCAGATCACAAAATATTATCTATAAAGCTGGAATTGGGGGGGTGAGTAGGGGGATATGGGGATGGAAATACCCAGAATATCTGCTGAGGGATCCCATAATAAGGGAGGAGATAGAGGGCAAGATGAGAGAATTCTTTAACAACAATAAGAGAGGGGACACGGGAGAAGACATAAGATGGGACGCATTCAAAGCCACATTGAGGGGGGAAATTATGTCAGTCCAAGCACAAAGACACAAGCAGATGCTCACCCTGGAGACCCGGCTGGAGGCAGAGGTCGAGGAGGCGAAAAATAAGGTAGCTGAGACCCCCAACAGGCATAATCAGTGGGAATACAGGAGGGTGTTGGGGCAATTGGGGATCCTACGAACTAAAAAGGCGGAGGGGGCTCTACTGCGATTGAGGCAACAATTCTACGCTAAAGGCAACAAGGCCGACGCCTTACTGGTGCGTCTCTTCCGGGGGCAGTGTTGAGGAATTCAATCACGGCCCTAAACACAGAATCAGGGGACACAGTCACACGAATGGAAGACATCCAAGAAGCCATGGCCAAATTTTACGAGAATTTATACTCATCGCAAAGCCCTCACGCCCATGTCCAGGAGACATTCCTGTCAAAGATAAACTTGCATAAATTAGATGGGGACGCCCAAACTGGTTTACACCAAGAGATAACAGAGGATGAAGTGAGGGGGGTTATTAGGAATCTGCCCGCAGGCAAAGCCCCTGGCCCGGATGGGTATTCAGCATCTTTTTACAAGTCCTTTTCTGGGGTTTTTGGTGCCTCACCTGACCTACCTCTTCAACTCCTTTAAAGATAGAGGGCAAGTAGCTCCCTCCATGAAAGAAGCTAAGATCTCCCTGATCCTGAAAACGGGAAAGGACCCCCTCGAAAGATCATCCTATAGGCCAATAGTGCTCATTAACGTGGATGCTAAGATTTATACCAAGATCCTGGCCAATAGGCTTGAGGGGTTTCTTCCCGACCTGATACAACAGGACCAGGCGGGTTTTGTAAAAGGAAGGCAGACAGCAGATAATATAAGAGGGTGGCCCACTTTGTGGAAAAAGCGGGGAAAACTCACACTCCGGCAGCACTATTATCTCTCGACGCTGAAAAAGCATTCGACCGGGTGGAGTGGTCATTTCTCTTCAAAACTATGGAAAGATTGGTTTTGGAGGCGCGTTTTTACAGATGTTTAAGGCAAACTACAAGGGCCCCCGAGCGAGGGTGGTAGTTAACGGCACAACATCTAGACCGTTTCAACTTCAAAGAGGTACAAAATAAGGGTGTCCCCTATCGCCTTTACTCTTGGCAATCTACCTGGAACCCCTATTACAGGCTATCCGGGAGTCGAAGAAAATACAGGGAATCCCATTTGGGGGTAGGCAACACAAGGTGGCGGCCTTTGCAGACGACATGCTACTCGCTCTGACCAACCCCATCGAGTCAAGCAGGCAGTGCAGGCTATTATTCGAGGAATTTGGGGAAGCGTCGGGACTACGCATAAACTTGCACAAGTCCGAGTTGATGGATCTGACGCTGAGGAAAGAGGAGACAGAGGAGCTAAAGAGGTCAACGACCTTTGAATGGCAGCCTGGAGGAATAACATATTTGGGGGTGAGAATTACCCCGCTCTCACGGGGTGGTATGCTGCAAACTACCTCCCCCTCATGAGAAGTAACAAAAGGGACCTCCATACGTGGCAGAACCTTCGGATCTCCTGGCTTGGGAGGCTGGTGGCGATAAAAATGGTCACATTGCCGAAGATGCTCTATCTTTTCCAAGCTATCCCCCAAGCAGTCCCCGCTAGCTTCTTCAGGGAGCTCCAAGTTATCACAAACAAATTTATATGGGAGGGGAAAAGAGCAAGGGTAAGTAGGCAGCAACTCATGGCTCTGAGGAAAGAAGGGGGAGTAGCCCTGCCCAACTTCTGTCTGTACTACGAGGCAACTCAGTTTATGGTAATTAGGGAATGGCTTCATGAGGGGGAAGAAAAACACTGGGTTAAAATGGACAGGGCGGTTACAAAGCATGACCTGGGGGAGGTCCTGTGGCTACCTAAACAACACCGGCCAAAACACATGTACGAGAGCTCCATCACTAAACTAGTTGGAGACAATTGGGATAGGCTGGTTAAACATAAGGAAATCACAACTTTCCCGTCCCCATTTACACCCATTTTTAACAACAAAGATTTCACTCCTGGGATGGAGAGGGGGGCATTCAAGTACTGGCAGGAAGGGGGGTGTCAGAGGATGAGAGATATGTTTATAGGAGGGGAAATCAGCACTTTTGTAGACTGCAAAGGGGACTTTGCATTGGGGGAGGGTGAGAGGATGCGATATTCCCAATTGCGTCACTGGCTCCTATATCCCACGAACAAAGAGGCGGCCACCAGACCGCCGACCTTCTTCGAGAAATTCTTAATGTCCAACGATGGCTCGAAAGGGCTAATCTCGCAACTCTACAAGATTCTTGATGAAGCTACGCCGAGGCAGCAGTGGGCATATATGGGAACATGGGAACGCATTTTGGGTAGGGAGATTGAGAAGAGAGAATGGGAGAAGCTTTGGAGAAAAATCCCCAAACTAGCGAGAGCCTCACAAATCCAGGAAGCCTGGTATAAAATACTGTATGGGTGGCACTATACTCCAGCTCAACTGCGCAGGATGTATCCTGAGGCGAAGGGAACCTGCTGGAGTGGCTGTGGACATGAGGGTACAGCGGAACATATTTGGTGGAGGTGCCCAAAAATTGTTCAGTTCTGGAAGGACATCTGCCAAGCGATAGAGCAAGTGTTTGGGTCAGCGGGATTCTTGCCCCCGGAAAGGACCTTATTGGGCCTTCGGCCAGAAGAAACGACAGGTGAACCAAGGGGCAGAGAAAGAGCGCGGGTGTTGCTCACTATAGCTAGAATGACAATCATTGCCCAGAGATGGAAAAGCCCAGATATACCGACGTTCCAAGACTGGTTGCGCAAAGTGTGGGAGTTGGTGGCAATGGAATGGGCCACATATGCAATGAACAATGCATTACAGAACTTTGCAGGCGAGTGGGGAGAGGTATTAACCTTTCTTAGAGACGATTTCACAATCGGATGGCGCCCGCAACGCCTAAGACTCCTACCCCGAAGAGACTATATGAGGTCACAGGGAGTAACGGAACATCTAGAGCAGCACCGAGGGAGGGGGCGGGGGGAGAGTTCTGGGGATTGTTATGTTTGTTGAAAAATTCAATAAAAAGAGTTAAAAAAAAAGAAAATGTTGCTCACAAACTCTGTGGCATCCATGGGTACGTACATGGTTAATCCCTTTTTAAGGAGATATGGAACTCATTTTGTGGCTATTTGGCAGGGTGCACCTATCTGTGGGGTCCTGGAAATGAACGGCCTACCAAACGGCCCCTTCTTTTTTCTACCTGTCCAAAATCACAAACCCCAAAAACTCTCTCGAGGGAGACCTGAGTTTTATCTAGTGAAGCACAAAGACCCACATATTTAGAAATGTCCTTAATAAATCTTTCTTCAAATAAGTGGCAGCATGATTCAATATATTGGTCCCAGAAGAACCTCCTGTCTCTGTTCAGCAGCAATGGCTGCCTTGACATTGCCCAAAAAATAAATCACTCATTGAGTCCATTCTGGGTGAGGGATAGGATCCACTGTACCTCCATTATCCATGGCCTCCTCTGACAATTCATAAATCTTTGTTATGGGCCGAGAAAATCCAGTACTTTCTCTTGACACAACTGTAAAGCCTGAGCTAAGCCTTTTTTGTGGTCTCTGTCGGACTCAGTGAAAAGAATTACCAATGTTGGATCGTATTCAAGCGTACAGGAAATACATTCTGTGCAGCCTCGGATGCTTCTATAGAAAGGGAAACTAGCCCCTCACCCATAGAGGGATACAGGGCTATAAGTACACTGGGTTTGGACCTCCGAGACCAAAACCTGGTCAGATGAATCCTACTCTTCATCTACCGCGATTCCTGATGAGGCATCAAATGCTACCTCACAATTCTTTTTTTCCGGAAGCACAACTTTAACAAGCAGAAGCCTTGCCTTTTAAAAAATATATATATTTATTTATTTATTCATAAACATAACAACAATCAGTTACAGAATAGTGTAAAACTTTCATGTATGAACAATAAAAAAAAGCATAACTGAAAATCCTCATGTATTCAGGAGTAGTCAACTAAGGAATAAACAAACCAAAATCGTATTCAACTAATCCACAAAAAGAATACAAATCCCCCAAAAGACAAAACACAAAAAGACCTGCATCCATACACATACACCACAAACTACCCAACAATCAGTAAACACAACCATCTTTAATACACATATTCAAACTCCCCATTTAACCATATGAAGAGGGAAAATGGGACGATCCCTTCCCCAGATCCCCATACAAATTATGGCCCATGGTGTCACGACCTAAGCACCCACAGCGGGATGAGTCCAACCCCCTGACTGCCGCCCCAGACGTCAAGATCCATTGTGGCCACGCCCCACCTCCACAAGTCAACCGCACCCCATCCAAAGCACAAGGTGGAAACCCAGGTGGAGTCGAGACCGACCATATGGACAAGCTCGACTAAATGTCATAACCCAATACCGCCATCATTAGAGCCACAACGGATAGTAACACACGTGCTGCCAAGCACCTGAATCAGACACACACCAATCAACACGAAGAACATGCTCAGTGCTATGACTTAGAGGACCGCGCACACTCACAGATATGCATCGTTGTTATTTTTCAACGGCCGACTATCGCACCGCAGAAACGCAAGACGCTAAGAAGAGCTTGTGTACATGCTTGCAGACGCTTCATGCTACTAACACCCTGAAATACAAGACCCTGTGAATGAACTGACGTATAAGGAACCAATCTGCACCCTCACGACCCTCGCCTTATGGACTATACACCACCACCCATAACTAGGCCAAGGTAGGCCGCAAACCAGAGTCCCCAGGCCCAAAGCAGAACAGCTCAGACGGAGCTACAAGATGCTGAGCATGCAGAACAACCCTAGCGCGGGCCCTGCAGCCAAGGTTGCGAAGTTGCAATCGACATGCCGCGCTCTAAAACGCCAAGGCCACACCTGCTACTGCTAAAGACTCTCCAGAGCAGAAATACAAATTCAAATCCCCGTAATTCTGCCTCAGCTACGGTCTCTCAACACGTGACCAGGCCGACTTGACGCGATGCCAAGCTCCAAGGACTAAAGACGCTCTGGGGTCTCGCGTCTGTAACCCAACCTGCAACAAAGAAGTAACAAGTCAAGACACTGGCAGCGGTGAGAAAGGAGCGCTCTAACAGCAACTAGCAGACCTGTCCATTGTTCACCACTGACACATAGTCACACATTGTTGCCAGCACCAGGTACACTGCGAGCTGGGAACAACGATGCTCCCAGGTTTGGGGGCTCCCTGATGGACCAATCAGGACGCGGGGGGCTAATCACTGACGGCACTACAACCCAACCAATCACTAACTTTCCCCATGTAACTATTTTCATGTAGCGTACCACCTAACCCCTTCTCTACCAATAGCATTTCCTTCTATATGGGTCTATACTGACCCTACCACTCGGGGAGCCAACCCGAGATAGCGTTAGGTTTAGGGGAAAGTTTTCCCAGGTGACGCACATAGAAGTGTCATCCGGTAAGAAAAAGGGCCTGTGAGCCCATCACCGCTGAGATGTTCCTTGGGTAGCTATGCTCTGAGAACCTGTCCCTGTTTGTTTTGTGCAATAAACAGCAGTAACTCTTTGATCTTGTGTGTGCCTCATACTCCTTTGGGACGTGGGAGGAGTTGGGGCCTCCCCAACCCCGGTGGTCCGCGGACGGCCCTGCCGACCCCCGGGAAATTACCCCGACAAGTCGGAGGCACTGCTGAGATTGTGAGATAGATCACAGCAAGACCGTTTGCGTCAAGGTGGCCCGGCAACGTGGCCCCCTCTGCCGTTGCCCCCTTTGGAGGACTGTAGGACCATCGCGGAACTGCGAGACGACCGGACAGCGCAATCCAGAGATTGGCTGTCGGGAAATTTCCCACCCGCAGTTGGCGAGTGTCCAGACGTGGTCCAGACGAGGGGAGGCGGCGAGCTGATTGGGAGGGGTGCCCGCAGCCGAGCGGCACCGGCAGGCGAGAGCCCGATGTGAGCATGGCACACTCAACCAGCAGTGTAATGTTGTGCGGGTGGCGGGAGGAATTGTGAATAGGGTGGCGGGTGGTTTTACAGTGTGCCAAGAAAAGATTTTGGTCATTCAGCGGCAATCGATATGTAAGGTGTAGTGGGGAACGGAACAAAGGCCGTCCTTTCTGGTGTTTACGGAGCGTGCTGGGTGGGGCTTCAGGCTCCCACGTGTTGACTGGTGGGTCGCGGTGATTGGTCTAGATCGCGGGCACCTGTACAGGGGGTGTGGAATTCCCATGAATCGGCGTTGTAGTTCGATGAATAGATGAGGATTCCTATTAATTGAGTGTTTTAGCTCGGTGAATAGATGACGTATTCCCCCAAGAGGTATCTAGATTGTTTCTCAGTGCGGAAGATAGTTGGCTGGTTAAGCTCCTCTAGGGAGGGGGTGTATAACACGCGAGGCGTCGCAACGCGACACAGCGGGTGCAGCACAAGTATAATAACGAAAGTGATTAATGAATACTCCACTCCGGGCGCGGTGGGAAGACAGCTGTGGGGATTGTGGGGAATAACATTGTCAAAATGTGTGCGCATTATATGTTGCAACTGTGTGTATTGATAATATGTTGTACTAGATGGTGATGTCACCCATAGGGCTTTCATAGGACATCGCGATCTCTCCAGCGAAATTGGAGTCGTGTGTGACTTGACAAGTACCCTTGGCTGAGTTTCCCCTGTACCCACGTTCTCCTCACCTGAGCTTTCCGAGTCAATGGTTTCTTGCAGTCCTCGACGTGCCAGGTAATCTCTCTCCTTTTTCTGGTGCGTGGGCTTGTCACGGAGAGAAGCCACTGTGGCCGCTGGGTGAGAACAGCGGCACAGTGACCTCCCTTCCGGGACCAAGCCAGAAAATGCAGGGAAAAACCCGCAGAGGGGAAAAAACCCTGATAAGAGGTGCCAAGACTTGTCTGCGAAGGCCAGTTGTTCCCAGATGAAAAAGAAGGAAGCGAAGGATCTCCAACAACTGAAGGGTGGCCAATAAATGTCCAAGTCCAACAATAGCAGCAGGCCTGAAGCGCAGGCGGAGAAGGCAGCAGCTGAGGAGGCTGCAGTGGAGGTCGATAATGTTCCAGAAAAGTACTGCGGAAGAGCACGGAAGAAACCACCACGCTGACTGGACCAAAAGAGCAAGGTGAGAGAACAGGAGAGAAAGAGAGAGAGAGAGAGAGAGAGAGAGAGAAAGAGAGAGAGAGAGAGAGACAGAGAGAGAAAGAGAGAAAGAGAGAGAGAGAGAGAGAGAGAGAGAGCGCGAGAGACCGCCGGAGAAAAAAAAGGCACAGCTAGCGCCGCCCAGGGAAGGCGGCGAAGAGAAATGGGAAACAAAGTACAGTGTTCTGAAAGGCCGGAACCCCGGAGAAAAGTATCCAAGGGGAGAAACCCCTGAGAATTTTCAAAGCGAGGTGCAGAGGAAGAGCGAAGGACCCAGAGTCGAAAAATAAACAACAGAGGGGGGTTGCAACGCAACGACCTGCCGGGAGGCGGGGATTTAAATACTCCCGGCAGCGTTGCGTCCCGCGTTCGGAGCTGCGGAGCGAACACAGAAAAAGGACTAAAGTAATCCTCCTCTGCGCCCTCTCAAACTCCAACGCGGAAGAAATCGCCAGTCGCGGTGATGGCCGCGACTGCGAGTGACAGTATGCCCCCCCCTAGAGTGCAGCCACCCGGGCTTACCCGGGTGCAAGCGATGGAACCTAGCCAACAGCTGAGGGGCATGTATTTGAGAAGCAGGCTCCCAGGAATCCTCCGATACCGGGTAGCCCTTCCATGACAGGAGGTATTCCAACCGGCCACGAAGAAATCTAGAATCGCGAATGGCAGAAACTTCGTATTCCTCCTGGTTGGCAGCAGTGACAGGAAGATTCCGGTTGAGAGGCCGGCGATGTGGATCAGAGTAGTAGGGCTTAAGGAGAGAGGTGTGAAAGACAGGGTGTATGCGTCTGAGAGATGGAGAGAGTATTAGACGATAGGCAACAGGATTGACCTTGGAGAGGATGGGGAAAGGTCCCAAGAAATGCAGAGACAGTTTAGAAGGTTTTGTCCATCTGGGAAGGTATCTGGTGGACAACCACACCTTGTCCCCGGGTTTCCATGAAGGTGCTTCCCTGCGATGTTTGTCGGCTTCAGTCTTATTCCGCTGTCTACAATCCGTCAAGCTTAGCAATGCACTGTCCCTGGCCTCCTTGACATTTCTTAGCACCTCTTCCGCAGTCAGAGAGTTAGAGAACCTGGGCACCTCGGGCATTAGATAACGTGGGTGAACACCGTAGGTACAAAAAAAAGGGGATAGGCCTGTGGCAGTGTGCCTGGAGTTGTTGTAGACGAATTCTGCAGTAGGGAGTAGAGAAACCCAATTATCTTGACGCTGGGAAATAAAGCATCGCAAGTACTGCTCCAAGGTTGCGTTGAGTCGCTCCGTTTGGCCGTTCGTCTGTGGGTGAAACCCAGAGGAAAGGGCCCTTTCCACTCCCAAACGAGAACACAAAGCCGTCCAGAATTTGGAAATGTACTGGCTTCCTCGATCGGATATTATCTTGTCGGGGAGGCCATGAAGCTTGAAGATATCTCGGGCAAATGTCTCTGCCATCTTGGTGGCAGAAGGAAGTTCAGGAAGAGGAGAAAAGTGGGCTAACTTGCTTAGAGAGTCCACAGTAACCATGATACATGTGCATGACTCAGACTCAGGAAGCTCCACTATGAAGTCCGTGGAGATGAGTCCCCATGGGCAAGTCGGTATCTCCACTTGGGTGAGAAGTCCTAGGGGCTTCCCCGAGGCATATTTGATTCTGGCACAAGTTGGGCAGGTCTTTACGTAGTTGAACACGTCTCTCCTGATGTTGGGCCAAAGAAATGACCTCGAGATAAGTTCCATCGTACCATTTCCGCTTCTGTGTCCGCCCAGACGAGAGTCGTGACACCATTTAAGGATCTTCCGGCGCAACGACCCTTCAGGGATATACCACCTCTTCTTGTAGAAGACCCAACCGTCCTTGATTTGGAAAGGGGAATCAGCTGAAAAAGAGATATGAGGAGCCTCTTGCGCAACAGCAGCCTTGACCTCCTGAAGAAAAGAACTCACCATGGCTAGGATCCGATTTCTGTGGAACAGTGGCTCAGACTTGACAGCTACCGTTTCCAAGTGGGAATCCTTGCGAGACAAAGCGTCAGCCAGACGGTTGAGAGACCCAGGGATGTACGTGATCTGGAAGTCGTACTGCGAAAATAGGTAGGCCCATCTAGCTTGCCTGGAGTTTGAACATTCCATGTCCTGTAAAGCCTTTAGGTTCTTGTGATCGGTGCGAATGAGGAACCGATGGCGGGCACCCATGAGAAGGTGCCTCCATTCCTCACAAGCCAGTTTCATTGCTAACAATTCTTTTTCCAGAACCGAGTAGTTGAGTTGGCTGGGAGAAAGAGTCTTGGAGAGATAGGCGACAGGATGCTCCACCTTGTTAAAGGACTGAAGCAACACTGCTCCGACAGCTATGGCAGAGACGTCTGTCTCCAGAATAAATGGAAGAGTTTGGTTGGGATGCTGCAGAATCGGGGCAGAGCAAAAGAGGGTTTTCAGATAACAGAAACTCTTTTCCGCCTCAGCAGACCAGGAAAAAGGATAGGCCGTCTTCTTGAGAAGGCGGGTGATGGGGTATACCACCTCCGAAAAGTTAGGAATGAATCTCCTGTAGTAATTCGAAAGACCCAGGAACCTCTGGACCTCCCGGACGGAGGTCGGGGCCGGCCAGTCAAGAATAACGTGTACCTTGTCAGGATCCATGGCGATCCCTCCTTCTGATAGAACAAATCGCAGATAATGTACCGATGGTACAGCGGATCTGCATTTCTCCTCCTTGACCAGTAGATTGTTCACCTTAAGACGCTCCAAAACTCGTCGTACTTGTGTTAAGTGTTCTCTTATGTTAGGGGAAAAAACCAAGATATCATCTAAATAGATGATGACCGAGATGGAAAGCATGTCAGAGAACATTCGGTCCATAAACCTCTGAAACACCGCTGGGGCGTTCACCAAACCGAACGGCATAACCTTATACTCAAATAGGCCCAGAGGAGTACGAAACGCGGTTTTCCATTCGTCACCCTTGGCAATCCGCAACAGATGGTATGCGTTGCGAAGATCCAGTTTGGTATAAACTCGAGCACCTTGCACCGCCTCAATAATGTCCGTGATAAGGGGCATAGGATACCGGTCACGGACTGTCACTGTATTCAGGCCCCTGTAGTCGATGCAGGGTCTAAGATCGGCGGAATCTCTCTTCTTAATGAAAAACAAAGGGGCTCCTGCTGGAGACTTTGAAGGTTGAATGAGACCATTTTCCATGTTGGTATCCAAGTATCTCCGCAGGACTTGTCTCTCGGTTTGGGTGAGAGCGAACATCCGTCCAAACGGAACCAAGGCATTGGGCTCCAGATCGATAGTGCAGTCCTCTGGCCGATGGGGTGGAAGTCTGGCATGGAGGCACTCCTGAAATACCTCTGAGAAGCCAGAGCAGAAATTGGGTAAAGCATGGATACCAACATGGTTGTTGGGAAACACCTTGACTGGCTGCAGATCAGCTCGACCTTCCAGTGAAAAACAGTTGGTTGCGCAATACGGGGAACTGAAACTTATTTGATTTTCGGTCCAGTTGATCAGAGGATTGTGTCGACGGAGCCAGGTAATGCCCAATATGATGGGGAAATGGGCAGCCCTGATAATATCAAAACTCATAACTTCCTTATGTTGGTTAATCGTCAAGGAGAGATCTTCAGTGGTATGGGTGATGGGACCTGAGGACAAAGGTGAACCGTCCACACCTTCCACCTTCTGACCTTCTGCCCGGGGAATCCTACGGAGACCCACCTTGTCTGCCCACAGGGTGTCAACGAAGTTTCCTGCCGCGCCACAGTCTAATAGGGCCAGTGTCTCCACCTGATGTTTTCCGAGGTTGAGTTGTACTGGAATGACCATCAGCCTGGAGTCCTCCTTGGATTCAGAGGAGGTCACTGACAGAGAGACATAGGGATGATGAAGATTGCTCGAAGACCCTCGGTCGCTTGTCCCTACTGACGCCAAGGGTAGTCGTTTCCCGACCTCTTATTGGACAGCTCTGTACAGTCTCTGAGAAAATGTTGATGTGATCCGCAGTAGGCACACAGTCCTTTCTCTCTTCTGCGACGTCTTTCACCTGCGGACAAGGGCGCCCTGGTGGCACTGATCTGCATGGGTTCTTCAGTAACGATGTTAGTAGAGCGACTAGGGAGAACGGGTACAAAGGGGTCTGAGAAGGGGGGGCATCAAACTTCCCAGAGGACAGCGCCATGGGTGGAAATTCCGAGGGAGTCGGTTCCCTAGCCGCAACCATTTGTTTAAGCAAAGCATTCTCAGTCTTGACCCCTTGTAGCTCCTGGGACATAGCCTGAAAAGCCTTCCACAGCTCTTGGACCTGTTCCTCAGCTGACATCGTGATGCTCTTTGGCGTTGCAATCTGTGACTTGACAAGTACCCTTGGCTGAGTTTCCCCTGTACCCACGTTCTCCTCACCTGAGCTTTCCGAGTCAATGGTTTCTTGCAGTCCTCGACGTGCCAGGTAGTCTCTCTCCTTTTTCTGGTGCGTGGGCTTGTCACGGAGAGAAGCCACTGTGGCCGCTGGGTGAGAACAGCGGCACAGTGAACTCCCTTCCGGGACCAAGCCAGAAAATGCAGGGAAAAACCCGCAGAGGGGAAAAAACCCTGATAAGAGGTGCCAAGACTTGTCTGCGAAGGCCAGTTGTTCCCAGATGAAAAAGAAGGAAGCGAAGGATCTCCAACAACTGAAGGGTGGCCAATAAATGTCCAAGTCCAACAATAGCAGCAGGCCTGAAGCGCAGGCGGAGAAGGCAGCAGCTGAGGAGGCTGCAGTGGAGGTCGATAATGTTCCAGAAAAGTACTGCGGAAGAGCACGGAAGAAACCCCCACGCTGACTGGACCAAAAGAGCAAGGTGAGAGAACAGAGAGAGAGAGAGAGAGAGAGAGAGAGAGAGAGAGAGAGAGAGAGAGAGAGAGAGAGAGAGAGAGAGAGAGAGAGAGAGAGAGAGCGCGAGAGACCGCCGGAGAAAAAAAAGGCACAGCTAGCGCCGCCCAGGGAAGGCGGCGAAGAGAAATGGGAAACAAAGTATGGTGTTCTGAAAGGCCGGAACCCCGGAGAAAAGTATCCAAGGGGAGAAACCCCTGAGAATTTTCAAAGCGAGGTGCAGAGGAAGAGCGAAGGACCCAGAGTCGAAAAATAAACAACAGAGGGGGGTTGCAACGCAACGACCTGCCGGGAGGCGGGGATTTAAATACTCCCGGCAGCGTTGCGTCCCGCGTTCGGAGCTGCAGAGCGAACACAGAAAAAGGACTAAAGTAATCCTCCTCTGCGCCCTCTCAAACTCCAATGCGGAAGAAATCGCCAGTCGCGGTGATGGCCGCGACTGCGAGTGACATCGTGGCACGCGGCTAAGGAGCGGTAAAAGGGGGGCAGGGGGCCGCGCACGGAGGACGCCGGCACGTCCTCGAGTGAAGGGGTTGTGCTGAGCAATGGCGCACCCTGTGGGAGGTGGGAGGTACGGACATTTGCTGCGCAGGCAGTGGGAGAGCAGAGAGAAGGAGGAGAAGGGGTTAGACGAGCAACACAGGCGTGTCGGATAGCGGCCACACTGACAAGGCAGGGCAGCTCAAAAGCATGCAGCGCTGGGCGAGAGGACGCAGGAGACCTCGCGCGCCACGGGTCAAAGGGGACCCTAACTCCAAAGGGAGGGGTGTATTGAAGGGCGATAGTCCGTTGAAGGACAAGGGATTGGTAGTGAACTGTACAAGTGTATTGCAACATTAATACTTTTTCCCTGTACAGCAGAGAGTCGGAAGTCCCCAAATAAGGGGCCAGGTAACGGTGGTACACAAATTTGCATATTTTAAAAATGACAGCCTATTATGGGATAGGGGCCGGCTACGGGGTCCGTACATTAACAACACCACTCCAGCACATCTGTGCAACATTACTACCGCATAGAGATAAAATAGTGAAGTACAGTATTGAATGGACTCAAGGGACAGATGAAAGGATCAGGATACCGTGGCCGTCCAACGGCAGCTTTGACATGATAACCCAACATTCAATGCTAGCGTACCTCCACAACACATACAAGGGGAAGAAGTTAGCAGGCCAAGTTTTCGACCTCTGGAGAATGTTTCAGGGGTATACCCCGGGGATGATGAGCTTGCAGGAAGTGAAGGAAGAGGAGGGGTGCAAGGAAGAGGGGTGTAGCGCGCCCCAGGCTCCTCCTCCTTCCAGCGCTAATGAAAGCAAGGAAAAGGCAGAAGGATCATACCCCATTAAGGAAATAAAAATGGAGGGAGAGGCACCCCCAATTAAAGAAGTAAAGAAAGAAAGTGAAGGACTGTACCCAGTGAGAGAACTGACAGAAGCAGCACGGCCACAGCTAACAGCTGCTGAGGGATACTCAAACCCTGCATACATCTCACCCACATACGCACCAGAAGATCACTACCAGAAGGGGTTAGGTGCAGGGAATATAGTAAACACCAAGGAGACACAGGAAAGCTCCAGTAACTTGAAAAGAACAAAGCTAGATCTGGCGAATATAGGACCAGGCGAATGGATAGCAGTACATGTGTTATTTAAACTCCAGGGGACGGTGACAGGAAAGGAAGGAGAGGTAGTACAGAAAATAGAGAAGGAGGAGGTAGGGCACACTCAGAGAGAGAGTGAGGTGAGTACCAGGGAAGAAGGAAACATGACAGAAGAAGAAATGGTACTAGAGGAAAATCTAGCAGAATTGAGGGAGGCGCGGAGCGCACTAATTAAACAACTAGGGCAAAAGGAACTGGAAAAGAAAGTGAAAGTGCGAGGAGAAAGGGAAGCGTGAACGGAGTTAAAACAACAGGAGGAAGAGAACAGGAAAAGGGAGGAGGTCCGCATACAGAAAGAGTAGCATGTATGGAGCAACGGGAGGTTAGGAGGAAAGAAGAGGAACGGGAAGAGACCGCTCTGGAAGCAAAAGATTCTGTCATAAAGCTCACGTAAGTACGAGGAAGGGAGAATAATAGAGAGTATATTGGCAAAGGAGGGTGGGATGAGATGTGACAAGGATAGAGATGCAAGGGTGTTAGGACAAGTAAGTGATGCATTAATGAAAGAGCTTCGCAGAGCAAGAACGGAGTTAAGGAGTAGGGACGAACAACAGAGTAACCAAGGGCAAAGACGAAGCAACAAAGCAACCAGAAGTAAAACCAACGCACGCAGTGGCGAAGCAGTGGCAACGCCACAAGTGCGGGCCAACATAGAGGATACAAGTAAGTACACAGACATAGATTTAGAAACAGTAACAGTACGATACCCGTGCCCAAGAGCAAAATTGACCTTTTCTGAGGGATTCTGTAGTGATGAGGAGGAGGGAGGATCGTGCGGAGGACAGAGCGACGGGAGCGGAGAAGGGCTCAGCAAACTGTATATTACATGCACAAGCACTGGGGCGTTATGGGAATGCAGAACACAAGAAGAAGACACAACTGGACGAGAGGACAAAAGCACATTGAAGGAAGGGACAGTACGAGCAATAACGCCACCAGCCCAGCACACGCCATATGTCAACAGACTTAGAGAACTTCCAGGGTGCAGGATGGAAGATTCAACAGGAGCACACAGCAAGGGCCAGGTGGGTGAAAGGGGAGGACATAAGGGCATAAGGAACACACATCTTGTACAACACCTTACTGAATTTATCGAGGAGTTAACTGATATGGAGGAAGAGAGTGACGACATCCCCACTGCACCACACAGACGCACACCAGAGGAAATAACTGAATACACGCAGATGCCATACACACAGATGCCATACACACAAATGCCACTGCTAGAGAGAGGAGGGTGAAGACCACAATATGTCCCATGGAAACATGCAGACAAAAAGAACATTAAATGTAGACTACCATCTTTAAGCAGAGGTTATCATGATACCTACCCCCGGAGCACCAGGCCAGGCCCAGCACCCCTGGAAGCAGGCATCATGCCCTCGGGTAAAAGCCCAGCGGCCCCTTATAGGGGCTCTTTGGACTCAGTCCTGGCGCCTTTGGCGCCAGGCTCATGTTGGACATCAGTACTGGCGCCATAGGCGCCAGGCTCATAAAGGGAGGTGTTTTGTGCACTTACCTGATGCAGACCATGCTGCACGCTTCAGGCCTCCCTGAGACCTGAAAGGGACTATTTTTTCATAGGGACTATTTTTTCACTCGGGCTTGGCCAGGGAAGGATACATACCTAGTTGGGGAAGGATACATACCTGGGACTTCTTTGGAGGCTATTTAAGCCACGCCCAGACAGCAGCTCATGCTTCGCGTTGTTCTGCTTCCTGCAGCTTAACGCTCACCGTGTCTGCTCCTGCTCCTGGACTCCAGCCACGCCCGCCTCGAACCTGGAAGACCTGCAAGGAAGGAAGAGAAGAGCAAGGTGAAAACCAAGGACTATTTCAAACTTCTTACCTGCATCCGGAATCTTCTCGCCAGCATCCCTGAAGAAAGACTTCCATTTAAAAGCATTGCGTTGCTCGCTGCAGCGCCACGCTTCACTCACCTGTCCTCGAGACATCTCCCGGCTCCATCGCGGCTGTCAGCATCGGACGCCACATCTCTGCACCTAGGGGAGAGAGGAAGAAACAAAAGGTGAGCAGAAGGAACACAGAAGGAAAGCCTGATTAACAGCCATAATACTTACCGGCTTTTCTTCCACATTTCGGGTCGGCGCCGCCCCGTTGGCACGTACCGTACCCCGGCCCCTATGGGGAAAGGACAAGAGACATTTCTGGGGAATGATAAGGACATTTAGAGGGATCACTCTCATCACTACTCACCTCGGCAGTTTAACCCCTCGACGCATCGCCTTCATTCTGCACCTGAAATAAAGGACAGATCACAGGTTAGAAAGACAACATAAAGGGGGCCTCACTTGAACTTTGAACTTTCATACTTACGGTGCATCGCTCAGGAAAGTCAAGTGGATTTTGCCAGCGCCATTCTGAAAACCAGTGAAGTAACTGGACGAACACGCGCCCCTGCACCAGAAGCAGGATGGAGAGTTCATCCTTCCAAACCATAAGGTGAGCTTAAACCGGGGTTTGGAGGAAGTTAGAGAGGAACGAAGGGGGAAGGGGGAAAGGGGGGAGCTAGCACACTATTCTGCAGACTGTTAATCCCCTTTCTCATCTGCAGAAGGATATTCCTACGGGCCAGGCAAGCACGATTTGGAGGTCCTGTCCAATCGGTGTTCCGGGTCCTGCGCATCACGCTAGAAGAGGCCACAGCAATCCAGACTAGACCAGCGCCCCCGTGGGAACCAGGTGAGCGTTACAGAGGTGCAGCAAAATGGATATACGAGATGGAGAAGCTAACTGCAGGGCACAAGTTAGCGGTTGGGGAAGTTAAAGGGTTATTAATTTCAATTTTGGGTGATGCCGCAGATTACCTTTGGAAGAGGGCGGGATTCCCAGGGGTGACCATCAACGACACCTCGCACAACGGGGCACCGTTTGCCAATTGCAGACACGCACTTTGGCAAGCACTGAGGGTACAATACCCTGACACTTCAGACATAGGGGCAATAACATCACGTAAGATGTACGAGGACGAGGACCCTGTTAATTACATCCAGGAAATTCAGGAGAAATGGCGCCTGGAAACGCGGGAACCGTGGGACAAAACATTAGCTATATTTGACCACATACTGATACAGGGGCTCCCAGAACCGGTACAGAGGCAGCTGAAAAAATTGGTGGGGATGGAAGCAAAGGCGTGGGCATTAATAAAATTAATGATAGTACACCATTGTAGGTTGTGGCAAGAAAAAATGAAACAGAAAGAAGAAGATAGGAAGGCAGACGAGGCAAGATTAGTGCAAAAGAAGCTGTCAAAATATGCCCTAGAAGGGGTACTCATAACAGGCCCCGCCCCTCCGGCACCAGCCCCAGCGCAGCAACCACTACCGCCAGCAACACCGCCACCGCAAGTACCCATTACAACACAGCAATTGCCACCCCCGCCCCCATACACAGCACAACCCCTCTATGCACCAAACATGGGGGGAGGGTACACACAAATGGGCAACGGGTACACAGCAAACTACAGAGATAGGGGAGGGCTAACAAGAGGGAGAGGGTTTGGTCCAGCAGCACACCAGCAAGGAGGAGGGTTCAGAGGGTATTCCCAGTATGGACAGCACAGGTACCTGGACAGCACAGGAGGGTATCCATGGCAAGCTCGGGAGCCGCCCACGTGCTGGACTTGTGGACTAGTGGGACACGTATCATGCACATGCAGGGCAAGACCGATGCAAACAGGATGGGGAGAGCAAGGGCCATAGGGTTACAACGGGGGACCAAATAACTACCACCAACCACAACTACCATAGACGAACGAGGTGCACATGGGACAACAAGGAGACATGACACCACCACAGCTACAACAGCAACCTTATGTACATCCAACCACACAGCAGTAACAACACCAACCAGCACAACACCAAGCACAGCAGCAAATGAAAGAGGCACAACAACAACACATCCACACGGTACAACAGCTCACACAAGTACAAGACAGCGCACAACAACCCATGGACACGCAACTACCGCAGACACAAATGGGAAGAGTAACAATACTGGGGCATAACCCTTACACTGGGAATGGACAATCATTATACCCCCAATATGACAGGCCACAGACGTCCTTGTTGTGTCCCATCCTGTCGGTAACACCTAACACTGGGGAGGAACAAAGCATAAAGGTGGCGATAGGTGACAAAACATTCTCTTTTCTAGTTGACACAGGGGCCACTAGGTCCTGTATTAGTGAAGGGAAGTTCAACTTGTCAGGCGAGGCCATGCACACTCAAGGATTTTCTGGGGCTCGAGGAGTGGTTCCCTTTACTGATAACATCTCCTTATCTGTCACAATCTATCCCTGCCCCTACTGCACTCAAAACAATCACCAGTGAATATACTAGGGAGAGACATCATGAGCAGGTTGAATATGACTATATCTTTCACTGACAAAGGAATAGTATACTCGACACCAGGCATACGCATGCTCACAGCACGGTACATACTTCAGGCTTACTGTGCCAAGACAGTAGCAAGGGCCAAACCAGTGGATGGGGAGGTCTTCCAATATGGAACAGACATGGCAATAGCATGGTTACCAGGGGTTGAGGGTAAAGTTTGGAGGAGGCCGGCAGCATACCTTTTTAGACCAGAGACGCCCGTAAGTGAAGAGGAGGGGGCAATAATATCAGTAGACATCGAAAGTATTGTAGCGAACAAAGATTACATTGCAGTTCACGTCCAGGATGGGGAAGGAGAAGCATGGAGTGCAGTAATAGCACTGGCTGAAGGACGCAGATATCAGACGAGGAACTGTTCTCGGACGAAGTAGGAGATGGAGAGATGGTGTTCCAGGTGAACGTTTACGTTTGGTTAAGGGTGACATACAAATAGGTGGCACAGAAAATAGCAATGGCACTAGAAACGCCCGTCCCCATACAATCAGAATTATAAGAGGAAGACTTGGCAGCTTTACCCGCATCACTGTGGACCACTAGTCCCTATGATGTGGGATGCATAAAGAGTATTGGAGGGGTGAAAACAAACTAAAAAAGGGAGCAATGCTACCAAGAGTAAAGCAGTACCCACTGTCCAAAGAAGCTGATGAAGGAATTTATGAGACAATAAGTGCCCTAGTAGAACGAGGAATGCTAATGCTAAGGGAGGGTCCTGGCTTTTTCATACAAGATTTGAGACCACTCAACCACATTGTTGAGGCGGAGTACCCGGTAGCAGTTAACCCCGCCACAATATTGTGTGGAATACCCGCAGAGGCATCACTGTTCACCGTGATCGACCTCAAGAATGCGTTCTTCCCAATACCACTGCACCCTGACTCACAAGATCTGACGAGGCTCACATACTGTAACACAAAGTGGAAACACACTAGGCTACCACAAGGATACTGCGAGTCACCATCCATCTTTAACAGAGTCATACACATGGACCTGGGGAACGTAGACGTTGAAAGCACGGTGTTGCAGTATGTAGATGATATTCTCATCTGCAGCACCACTGAGGAGGAATGCAGAAAGGACTCGGTGAAAATGCTCACGGTACTGGCCGAGAAGGGGTACAAAGTTGACAAAGAGAAACTGCAGTACTGTCAGAAATAGGTTCTGTACATAGGACAGATTATCTCACAGAAAGGAAGGCACATTGCACCAAAAAGGGCACAAGCAATCAAAAATACACCACAGCCACAAACGATCAGAGAATTGCAACAATTTCTTGGCCTGTGCAACTACTACAGAGCATGGGTATTTGACTAAAGCACATACATAGGACCCCTGTTAGAGGCCCTCAGTGTCAGGAATAAGGGTTGGCAGAGACGGGGAGTGATGAAATATGTATATTAAGATGCAGGAGTGTGAATAGGACGTTAAAACTACAGTTCCCAGCAGCCTCAGCATGCCGGGTAGGCCTGCTCACGCGTGCATTGCCAGCTGTTTGGAATCAAGCACATCTTATTAGCAGGCAACGGCGAGTGGCAGGTGTGGCTTATTTTGTTCGGTGGACTGTTCGGAAGCAGACACGACGCACGCCGGAAAAAGCATGATGGAACGCAGAACGAATGCAGCACAGTAACGGCATCAGGAGCGGCAGAAGGGACAGCAGAATGGTTGAGTGAATCACGGCACAACATCCTTCGTCTGGGCAGTCCCGTGGGGCTCCCAGACCTGAGATAAGTACATTGGGGGAAATGGTTGTGGTTCACTGAATTGCCTTGTGTTTCGTTCCCCGGGTTGAGTTGCTGCCACGCCTCTTCGCGTCTGGGAAGTCCCGAGTGTCAGTAGCGCTCTTGCCCTCGTAGTGTAGCCGAGGAATTCTTCTCGCCAATCTACCGAACTAGTCAGTACAATGAACAACCAGAACAATTGATTGGCGGAAAGATGGAATGCCAATGAAGAATCCAGAACCGCATGGAACAGGATACTGGAACGAGATGTCTTCTTAAGGTGTACAGGCAAGACCCCCAGACAACTGCAATAAGAGCAATAATCACACTGATGCGACTCTATGCCAAAAATGCAGACATCAAAATAGAAACCAACCACTAACCTGTGCGGTTCTTCAGAATCTCCGAATATCCCCAGGAAGGAATAAGAAGTAAGGTAGTGGCAAACCCAAAACGAAAGGACCAGGAAATCAATCCAGAAATGAAGGCAAAGCAAGAAGCAGGGTGAAGATCCAAACTGAATGTCCAAAGAGCAGAATCTAACCCGACGGCACGAGGACGCCTAAAGGTACAGTAAAGGCAGTCTCTAGTCCGTGTACCAATGGTGCAGAGTTCCAATGCAGGAGAAAAAACGGTAAGCGGGAGACAGTACAAATGAGTAGCAGGGCAGGTCCGTGGACGGTCCGAGGTCGAAGAGCAGGGCTGGCAGCAAAAATACAAAGGAGTAAGCAATGCAGGTCCGTTGACGATCCGAGGTCGATGAGCAGGACTGGCAGCAAAAGTACAAAGGAGTAAGCAAGTCGGGTCCGGAGGCAATCCGAGGTCGAGAAACAGGAAAACAAGGCAAAAGGGAGATTCAGAAGCGCCGGCAAAACGCACAGGCGTGGCTTAAATAATAGTCACATGATCACTATACGTCTTTCAACGTGTACGGGGAAAAGTGAAAGACGTGAGAGGACGCCATCGTCTCCATGCCAACTTCCAAGCTCCCGGCAGACGAGGTCTTAAAGGGACCGTAACCACCGTTCGTCGGCAAATACGAGAACCACAAGTATTAGGTCTCGTGGAAGCCGTGGAAGCCGGATAATTACGGCGTCCTAACACTGATGATTTCTGCCGATACTTGACAGTTTCCTTCCCCAAAGAGGCCCCCACCTTCCGAGATTTCCAAAAACGGGACAACAAAACCGGGGCATGTATGTTCTCATATGGTTCCCAGGTGCGATCCTCCGGACCATAACCCTTCCAGTCAACATAGTAGAGTCTTTTACCGTTCCGAACCTTGGTGTCCAAGATCGCTGAAACCTCATACTCCACAGCACCCCGAACCCTGACAGGCGGAGGATGTGAGGGAAGACGGGTATCAAGACGGCATGGTTTAATCAAAGACACGTGGAATACTGGGTGAAGTTTCCACGAACGTGGGAGAACCAAACGCACCACTGCCGGGTTAATGACATGCGATATAGCATATGGCCCGACAAAACGTGGAACCAACTTCCTCTGACCAGGCAGGCGTAAGTTGCGTGTAGATAACCACACGTTCATGCCTGGGAGATACACCGGAGCGGGGGCACAATGCCAGTCTGCATAAAACTTGGTCCTGTTCTGAGCCTCCAACAACTGTCTTTTAACCTGGACATGGGTGCCAGAAATGTCCCTAACACAGGCAAGGGCAGCAGGGTTGTGAGCCGGCAGTTCAGGGGCAAGAGGCAAGGAACGTGGATGTTGTCCATAAAGGGCAAAGAAAGGAGAAACCTGTGTAGCAGTGTGGAGCGAATTATTATAGGCAAATTCGGCCATAGACAGTACCCAAAGCCAATGGTCCTGACGCTGAAAGATGAGACATCTTATATACTGTTCCATAGTAGCATTCAGACGTTCGGTCTGCCCATCCGTCTGAGGATGATAAGCACTTGAAAATCGAGCTTCAATACCTAAAGCAGCCGACAAGGCTCTCCAAAAGCGTGAAGTAAACTGAGGGCCGCGGTCGGAGATGATTATAGAAGGAAGACCGAACAACCTAAACACGTTCCGCAGAAAGAGATCCGCCAGTTTAGGAGCAGTAGGGATCCCTTGACAAGGTACAAATAGTGCCATTTTGGTAAAATAGTCGATGACCACCCAAATAGTATCAAACCCTTCCACCACAGGTAGTTCCACAACGAAATCCATGGAAATGGAGGACCAAGGGCGATCTGGTAGAGGCATAGGTTGTAGCAAACCCACGGGTTTCCCATGTGATGTCTTACACTGAGCACAAACCGAACAAGTATTTATGTAATCAGTAACATCCTGCAATAAAGATGGCCACCAACACCATCTTTTTAGTAGATCAACCGTCTTCCTAATACCTGGATGAGCAGCCAGAGATGAATCGTGACACCATTGTATAGCAGTACGTCGCGTCCCTAGAGTAGGCAGGAATATTTTACCCTGGTTATAGGGCAATGAATTTATGATCTCCAGTCTGTATTTGGCTACTTCTGGCGGATCGTTTCGAAGCCATTCCTGTATAAAGGATTTAAGTGACGGACGTAAAGAGCAACCACACAGCACCTGAGTGGGTAACAAAGGCACACCAGTGGCATGAGAGGATTTGGCGGGTCCATGTTGACGAGAGAGAGCATCCGCTTTAGAATTCTGAGAACCAGGACGATAGGAAATAGTGAAATCAAACATTGAAAAGAATTCATGCCAACGAGCATGCCGTGCAGTGGTGCACTTCACTGAGTGAAGAGCCAAGAGATTCCTATGATCCGTGAACACCTGAACAGGCACTTGAGAACCCAACAAATGATGCCTCCAAACCAAGAAGGCGTCCCTGATAGCCAACAATTCGCGCTCCGTGATAGTATAATTCCTTTCATAAGGCGTTAACTTTCTGGAATGAAAGGCTACTGGATGTAAACCTGCATCATCTGGGCAATGTTGGGACAGGATAGCACCCAAAGCAACATCCGAAGCATCAGCCTCGACTATGAACGGTTGGGTTGGGTCCGGATGCTGGAGCACCGGTGCTGAGGTGAAGGCGGACTTCAGAGAATCAAACGCCTGTTGAGCCTCCCCATTCCAATGGAAAGATCTCTTAGAGCTAGTCAGAGCCGTAAGGGGACAGACAATGGCTGAAAAGTCTTGAACAAAACGTCGATAAAAGTTCGCAAAACCTAAAAAGGATTGCAACGCCTTCAGATTGTTGGGAACCGGCCAATCCAGAATAGCAGAGACCTTAGATCTGCTCATCTTGACTCCTTTGTTGGTGATGTTAAAGCCAAGGAACTCGACCTCTTGTACGTGGAAGAGACACTTTTCCAGTTTAGCATATAAATGATTGTCCCACAGACGTTGTAAGACTCTACTGACATGAACAACATGGGTTTCATGGTTGGGGGAGTAAATCAGAATGTCATCTAGATAAACAATCAGATATTGATCCAACATGTCATGGAAGACTTCATTTATGAAGAACTGGAAAGTGGCCGGGGCGTTACTTAGACCAAAGGGCATTACAGTGTATTTGTATAGACCGTATTTAGTTTTAAAGGCGGTCTTCCATTCGTCCCCTTCACGTATGCGTACAAGGTTGTACGCCCCACGTAAGTCTAACTTGGAAAAGACCTTGGCCGAGCCGAGCTGATCAAGCAAGACTGATATCCGAGGAATCGGGTATTGGTTCCTGACCGTAACAGCATTCAAGGCCCGATAGTCGATACAAGGGCGAAGGTCTCCCTCCTTCTTTGGAACAAAAAACAGAGGGGAAGCTGCCGGAGAACGCGAAGGCCGAATGAAGCCGGATTTTAAAGATATGTTGATGTATTCCTTAAGGATGACATCCTCCTTGGGTGTTAACGAATAAATCCTACCAGATGGTATCTTGGCCCCAGGAACCAATTCTATAGGACAATCAAAAGGCCTGTGGGGTGGAAGGATTTCTCCCCCACTTGCGTCAAAGACATCCCGATATTCTCAATACTCTGAGGGTAATTGAGTGTTAAGAACAGCCCCTATCGTGGAGGCGGAATCCATGAGAGCATGGCTTGGGCTAGAAGTTTTCTGAACTGATGTCAAACAGAACTGGTCGCAATGTTCTGAAAGGAAGTTCACTTCCCCCGACTGCCAATCCACCACGGGGTTGTGTAGTTTCAACCAAGGAAGCCCCAGGATAACTTTAAGTTGTGGGGCGGCAATCAGGTCAAAGGAGATCTCTTCAGTATGCCCACATTCCGTCCTCATGACCAAAGTAGCAGTACGCTCAGTCACTAGACCAGAAACCAGGGTTGAGCCATCGACCGCGTCCACGACCTCGGGGCAGTCTTTGGAAACAATCTGTATACCCAGCTCTCGAGCATAATCACCGTCAATATAGTTCCCCGTGGCACCTGAATCCAAAACAACTGGAATCACCCACCTACCGAGGGAGTTGGAAGTAAGAGTGACGGATAAACAGTAAGGTGTAGACATGAGGGGGTTGCTGCAAGAACCACCCGGCAACTGAACCCCTTCTATTGCCGGGCTTTCGCGTTTCCCTGTTTCTTAACAGGTTTCTTAGTACATGATCGTAGTAAATGATCTGATGATCCACAATAGAAACAAAGGCCGTTCTTTTTCCTGTGTTCCCTTGTTTCTGCTGACAACGGTCCCCGCAATGCTCCGATTTGCATTGGTTCTGAGGGCCCGGTGGCAGGATTTGACGTGGCGGTCGTAAGAGGAGGAAGCGGTCTCCGTTCCCCCCTTCTCTCTGCTTGTCTAGAGTCAATTTGGAGTACCAAGTCAACCAATTCAGAGAACGCTGCAGGGATTACCGGTACCGTGGATAGAGTATCTTTAAGGGAATCAGACAACCCTTTGTAAAATAAGGATGCCTTCTTCTCCTCTGGCCAACTAGTTTCAGCAACCAATTGATTGAACTTGGCTAAGTAAGCCAACAGGGTAGAAGTTCCCTGCTGTAAGGCCAATAACTGTAAATCGGTGGCTTGCGTAGCATACCGCGTATCAAAAACCCGACTCATAGCCTCAATCAAAGCGTCACAATTGTACAAGAGGTGACTGCCCTCTTCCAATAGTGGATTGGCCCATGCCCCCGCCGTACCACCCAAGTGTGACAATAAGAAGGCCGCTTTAGTGGTTAAATCTGGAAACGAGGCTGGCCTACATAGAAAGTGTAACCTACACTGGTTAAGGAAGTTTCGATAGGCCTTAGGGTCACCTAGAAAACGCTCTGGTGGAGCCAAGGGAAACTGAGCAGTCATGTACACTGGCCCAGTGTCACAACGGGCAGGAGATAGCCCAGAACCCGATGCCACAGCGGGCGAAGGCGCCCCAGCACCGGTGGGCTGAAAACCAGCCTGCAGCTCATCAATGCGTCTTTCGGTGGCAGCATGGGCATTAGCCATTTCACTGCGTAGATCCGCCACCAACTGCATGATGGCTGTCAAAGACTCATTGGCATCCATTTATATAGAAGGCTTCTGAATATGTCAGTAGCGCTCTTGCCCTCGTAGTGTAGCCGAGGAATTCTTCTCGCCAATCTACCGAACTAGTCAGTACAATGAACAACCAGAACAATTGATTGGCGGAAAGATGGAATACCAATGAAGAATCCAGAACCGCATGGAACAGGATACTGGAACGAGATGTCTTCTTAAGGTGTACAGGCAAGACCCCCAGACAACTGCAATAAGAGCAATAATCACACTGATGCGACTCTATGCCAAAAATGCGGACATCAAAATAGAAACCAACCACTAACCTGTGCGGTTCTTCAGAATCTCCGAATCTCCGAATATCCCCAGGAAGGAATAAGAAGTAAGGTAGTGGCAAACCCAAAATGAAAGGACCAGGAAATCAATCCAGAAATGAAGGCTAAGCAAGAAGCAGGGTGAAGATCCAAGGTGAATGTCCAAAGAGCAGAATCTAACCCGACGGCACGAGGACGCCTAAAGGTACAGTAAAGGCAGTCTGTAGTCCGTGTACCAATGGTGCAGAGTTCCAATGCAGGAGAAAAAACGGTAAGCGGGAGACAGTACAAATGAGTAGCAGGGCAGGTCCGTGGACGGTCCGAGGTCGAAGAGCAGGGCTGGCAGCAAAAATACAAAGGAGTAAGCAATGCAGGTCCATGGACGATCCGAGGTCGATGAGCAGGGCTGGCAGCAAAAGTACAAAGGAGTAAGCAATGCAGGTCCGTGGACGATCCGAGGTCGATGAGCAGGACTGGCAGCAAAAGTACAAAGGAGTAAGCAAGTCGGGTCCGGAGGCAATCCGAGGTCGAGAAACAGGAAAACAAGGCAAAAGGGACAAGAACCTGGATACGAGAGAAAGCAAGCCGCTAGAATACAAGATTCAGAAGCGCCGGCAAAACGCACAGGCGTGGCTTAAATAATAGTCACATGATCACTATACGTCTTTCAACGTGTACAGGGAAAAGTGAAAGACGTGAGAGGACGCCATCGTCTCCATGCCAACTTCCAAGCTCCCGGCAGACGAGGTCTTAAAGGGACCGTAACCACCGTTCGTCGGCAAATACGAGAACCACAAGTATTAGGTCTCGTGGAAGCCGGATAATTACGGCGTCCTAACACTGATTATTTCTGCCGATACTTGACACCGAGTGGCTCGCAGACTCAAGCTACTTGGGCTAACTGTGTGCGGGCATATGTTATATGTGCTGTTCTAAAGCAGTTTTGGTTTGCTACATCAGTGATTTATGGGAGCAAATGAATACGGGTCTGGGCAACGAAGTTCATGCCTAGTGCATGGCTAAAAAGGACTCTGGGAATGCTGTGCTAGTGCAATTAACTAGTGGGGCTCTATATCTGTTGTGTATGTTGCTTATGCTGCCCAAAGGGCCATGTGTACTTGTATGATCATGTGGGAAGTAATCCCTATTGTTTGTTTCATTCTGTCGCTTTCTATATGTGTCATGGGGGCATAAGTCAGCGGTAGTACAGGGCAGGATCTGGAGGTTATTGAGTAGTAAGGTAATTGTACTACTAATAGGTTTATGTGTTAGACAGGTTAGGGTTTTTTCCTCGTGCTTCCCCAGTCCTATCCACTGTAGGAGTTCCTTACCCTCTATCCGGTGTTCCTAATTTCCCCTGTCCTATCCACAACCTCTCCCTAACCCTCTTCCCCGCACTGGCTGCCACGTGGTGCCCTGTTATCTAAATCAGGCGCCTGTGCCAACCACGGTGGGAGGGTCGAATCCATTCGGCTTCCGTGGTTCGGGGGAGAGTGTCGATCTCGCTTCCCCTCCATTAAGTTGGGTTGTGACGCTCAGGGAGGCACAGAGAGGGGTGAGGAAGCTGGGATGGACAAGAGAAATGACTGATGCTTTTAATTAACTTAAAGAGGCCATTTCAACGGCACCAGTGTTGAGTACCCCTAATTCTGAAAAGGAATTTCACATATTCTCACATTGTGATGGTGCAGTAATGAAGGCAGTGCTAACACAAAAGACAAGCATGGGGCACAAGCCAAAAGCATTTTACAGCAGACACTTGTGATGATGGGACACTTCCCGTGCGAACAACACTTGGCTGCTGCAGCTTTTGCTGTAGAAAAATCCTCCTCAATTACTTTAGGTTGCCTCACCACACTATACGTGGAACACGCCCTCTCTGTGATCCTAAACAAACCAAAATCAACACTAACTACCCAGAGAGCAACAGGGTATGAAATAATCATATCAAGACCTGAGTTGAAAATAGTACGGTGCAGCAATGTCAACCCAGCACAGTTTATAGCAGAAGAAGTGGTAGAAGAAGTGGTAGAAGAGGGATATGCACATGATTGTACACATGCAATTGAATTTTACTCATCCACCAGAAAAGTTTAAGAAAATGCCCTAGAGGAGGGTGAAGTAATGTACATTGATGGGTCATCAACAATTGACCAAAGTGATGGCATAAGGAGAACAGGGGCAGCTGTAGTGCGAGTAAGGGAAGATTGGACCTATGTACCAGTAACTACCCCAACAATATTCAGTGCAAACAGCAGAATTAGTGGCTCTCATTTTGGCCTTAGAGGAAAGCAACGGGAAAAGAGTAAATATATATTCTGATAGCGCATACGTCACTTCTATGGTACATTCGGTACATTCAGGATTAATCAGATGGCTCAGAAGGAGAGCAGATGGTACCCCAGTGCAACATCCTCTCCTCCTGGGTGAACTAACAGAAGTTATAACCTATCCAGCAGAGGTGGCCCTGGTGAAGTGTCAGGCACATACGCATGGGGAAGACCCAATATCAAGAGGCAATGAAACAGCAGACGCACATGCAAAATATGCTGTGTACTTTGGCGAGATATGGGACCTCCAAGAAAAACAAAAAGATAAGGGGAGGGCTAAACAGATGATAATGAAGCATGTGTACACACACATCCCAGAGACACAATCATGGAACTGCAAGTAGCAGACCCAATGACAGAAAAGGAACTGTGGGTTAAAAGAGGATGCACTATGTTCCCCACAGATGCGCTCTGGAGACAGAATAACACAGGGAAAGTTGTAATGCCCCTGGCCCTGCTAAAAACAGCACTGGCCCAACTACACCATCCCACTCATACAGGAAAGGAAGTAATTGCAGCACGAATAAAAGAGTACTGGTTTTGCACCAAGCTAAACTCACACGTTGCAACCTTCATTAGTAATTGCCTAACTTGCCAACAATTTACGGCCGGTCACACACTGCAAGTGATCAAAGGTACTATACCCCGGCCAGAAGGACCCTTCCTGCACCTGCACATTGACTACTTCAACATGATCAACGTATGTCAAGGATACAGATACATGATTGTAGTAGTATGCCCCTTCTCGAGGCGGATTGAGGCTGGCCCGTGCTCCCATGCAGATGCATTTAGGGCAGCAAAATTCCTAGTGTGGGAGGTCTTCCCAAGGTGGGGAGTTTGCAAGTATTAAGATCAGATAATGGACCCCATTTTGCCAATGAGCTATTTTAGCACATAACGGCCTTACTTGGTATAAAACATAAGTTCGCCTGCGTGTACCACCCACAAGCTAACGGCGTCTGTGAACGCCTCAACGGCCTCCTGAAGGAGGCTATAGCAAAAACACAGCAAACAACCAAAAAGAGTTGGCTCTATTGCCTCCCTTTGGCTCTGTTTGAGTTGAGGAACAAACCTGGTTCGGACCACCACCTCACACCCCACGAGGTGGTGACTGGACGCCAAATGCACCTCCCACTCATACCACCCACAAGAGCACTGTACGATTGTGAAGCCGCAAGTACTGTTTTTGGTGAAGAAATGTATGAGAATATCTCTTCCTTGGTTACCAGTGCCGCTTTTATCTCTCAACAGATCCAACGGACGCAGGGCGGGTCAGAGAACAGCCAGCAGGATAGATCAAACAACGAGGAACAAACTGGACAGTAGACAGTGAAAGAAGGAGACACAGTACTCCTTAGAAACTATCAAAGGAAGTGGAACGCCCCTAGATTTACAGGTCCTCACACTGTCCAGCAATTGGCCCCTAGGGCTGTTAAACTGTCCGATAAGGACGTTTGGACACACATTCACGACATCAAGCCCTACAAAGCACAGACCTGGCTCCATCCCTACAGCGACAGGACCAACACTTCAGCAATGACAAACAACCACAACAACGACACAGCACAAACGCCAGACACCCCAAAGGACACAAACGAACAATCACCCATAGCCCACCCCATGGCCACGATGTCACAGACAAAATCCACCCCCACGCCAGAACCATAACATTATCTTTATTAAGAAACTGCCACTAGAACTGGAAAAATAAGTTTAACTTAAAAAGCACCCGCCATCAGTAAAAGAAGAACATTGTCAAAGAGATCTGTAATATACACCACACTGTGAAAACAAGCGCATGCTCTCTTCTCCTTTTGTCTCGCACATGCAGGTATCGGGCATTGTAATTGTTCTATGCAAATATCTGATAAACAACATACGCCACTGCCCAGGGGCAAATGCTACCCACAGACGATATCCCAGAAGCACTGTCACACCAATTTGTATACGTAAATAAAAGGCCAAAGTACTTAAGGCCCAGGAGAATACGCATCTATTATAACGCGTATCTCATGCTAATAGTACATTCGTTTCCACACCTCCACGCAGCATTACCTACCTTGAGAGATAGGACGGTAAGGAAGGCGTGGGAAGAGCTTTTCGCCTGGGCATTGAACAACCACTTGATACACAGAGCTTGAATAACAAACACTAACAGAAATAATGCAACATTTTTAGAGATTTTCAGGTGGGCACCTATATCATCTAAAGTAAAGTAGCTGCAGGACGGCAGCACAGGTAAGATAAAAATGCCAGTGGTAACAGCAACTGTAATAAAGATGCTGAGGATATTTTTCACCACTGGTCTGATAACTGCCGCTGTCTGGCAGGCATACTATGCTTTACACGTGACTGCAAATTCCAATACTAACATTTCCCTTACCCCTGCTGCAAGGGGAACTTTGTCAGGTGGTACAAGTAGCACGGGACCTAACGTAAAAAGAGGCAAACATAGTGTTGCTATAGATGTACATGGGGTGGACACATATCTTACAGAATCTGCACACGTCTCTAACAACATGTGGTATAAACACATGTTCAAAATTGGTAAGGACACGACAAAGGACAACTGCTATGTGTGCTCGTTGATCCCATACGCAATGAGCGCCTCCAGAACATTCGTGGCTACTCTTATATTTAGCATTATTTCAAACACGAGGACGATTTCAAGGTAAACAGGCAACACTAAGATGGAAGTCAAGGTCAACAAACCCCTACGAAGACAACTTCATCAAGACACTGTTTGGGAGGATAGGTCCATGAGACCCCCTCCCCGACATGCCCCGCCTACGTGAGGTTCGTGGTTCGTCCGGGGCCCCCCCTGTTACCGGTGCACAGGTAACGGGGTGGCTGCTGATCGACACACAGGGCCAATCGAGTTGTACTGTAACAGACCATGGACTCCATTTTGGGAGCGTCAGGACTCCATTTTAGATAATAGCGACCTGAACCCTAACGAGACAGCCTGCCTGCGAATGCTGCAGCTTGACCCCCATTCACTGAGCACAGAGAGCCATGCACTCCCCCTGCGCCTCAACCCCATGGCAGATCCGCTGAAGGCCTGTTCTCACGAGCAACCAGACACAAACTAGTATCAGAACAAACACTGTATCATTTACCTTCCGCAGTACATCACTGTCCCCGAAGTGACCTGACTGATGGTTCAAGTCTGGAAAATAACAGGAATCATCCCAATTGAACAGACCTCGACCTGGCATCTAACTCCTAACATTAAAATATATGGGCCCTCATTACGAGTTTGGCGGTAGCCATGCCGCTATTGGCGGCATGGCTGCCGCCGAAATCGCGTCCGGGTCCTCAGAAGGAGGAATAACCGGGCCATTCCGAGTTCGGAAGGCCCGGTAATTCCTCCCTCCAAGGACCCGGTCCTTCCCCATTCCCATTTCAGACCCCATAGGGCTTAATTGGAATGGGAGCAAACAACGGGCCATTACGAGTTGGCCCGTTGTTTGCTCCCTCTTCCCCTCGCGGGACCTGGTAAGCACGCCTGGTTTGACCAGGCGTTGCTTCCTGGGTCCCGCGAGGGGACCTCGTAATGAGGCGCTACGGGGTAAACGGCGCCAGCACCTTTTACGGCACCTTTTACCCCGTACCGCCAGGGTCGTAATGAGGCCCATGGTGTCAATTACCTTCCTGTATGAACCCCTGCCCACGTCCCCCAAGTGAAGTGTTAACTGCATATCAAAGCCTAACGATTCACAGAGCTGTTGTGTAAATTATAACATGGGTGTTGGGAAAGGGATACAGCTTATAGTACTGACAAAGCAAAAATGACCTCAGCCCGTTGTAAGACACCATGTGCCTCGAAGACTCAATGAAAGGGCTTGATAGAGCCCACCTAGTGCTAACTAACGATTGCTACTAATGTACAAAGGAAGGTGAAAAAGCATTACTAAAAATACTTGTCTGTCATACAGTGGGACACGCTTTTTAAGTGTTATGAACAAGAATGCAAATGTACAATCACATATGAACGTATTGCTTCTATGCTCCCGAGTACACAACCCAACCTGATGCTACCTCACGTGTTATCCATCCGTTGTCTTATGTAATTACCAAAATGTGTTCAACTAATGTTATGTGATATATGTGACACTGCCAGACTCTCATAGCCGCATATGAAGTAGTACATGAATGTATAAGCAATAGAAATGTGTAACCACTCTAATATTACTAACTTTATTAACCGTCTCCTTGTTCTGCATAGTGTGCAGCCCAGGCACAGAGAATTGCTCACACACACACACAAGACCATCTCCCCCTCCTGCCGCCAAGGTCCGCCAGGACTAGCTGGTGCGCGGGCAGCACAGCCTCACCTCCCCTCATTCCATTGGACCCGCTTCAAGTATTCACCTCACCCATATCCGAGGCCGCCATGGCCGGCCAAATGAAGTATTTACAACCTGGCCCTAAACCCCACCGCCTCAAGGGGCCAAGGGTGCGCCTTCACTGATCCAGTAGTACTCCGGCTCACCCCAAGTTAATGGGCCTTGGAGAATAGACATTCAACCCTGTACTAACTTATCATAAAGTAATTCTTCACTACCTCTAACAAGACCAGAATGACAGGGCAGCTCACCTCATGCACTCAGATCAGGCACCCAAGTTTATGACACCCGGTCAACAGGTCAGAAGTAACAGTGCCCTGATGTATTGGTAAAGCTTCACATTGCTTGTGTTTCTCCAGTATCCTATTATCCCTTACAGTAACATATTGCAGGATTTACAGGACAACTGGAATCGTCTAAAAGGATGAGTGCTTGTGTGTGTGGCCACAAGGGCAGAATGTTAGGGCAACCATCTATCAACGACACTGACTGTGCCTGGCCTGGCAGCCCCACCCCGACGAGCCCAGCTGACCCATCTGCCCCACGTTGGCGCCACGCTGATGTCCACCAATCCTGGAGCTGCTCATCACTTCTGCGCCTATAGTTAGTCGAAGCCACCCAATCCCCAAGACTATGTGCCCCCTATAGTGTGTAGGACTTGTGACATGGTTTTGTAATAAATAAGACTGTCTTTGCCATTGTCAGACAGAGCGCTCTCGGAGCTTGCAGAGTCCTTTGCATGCCCTATTTGACTAGATAAAAAACCTTTTACATTCACCCCACACTTGGTCTTGGTCTCATTCCCTCCTGGGGTGTGTCCTTTACTGCCTCTCATTGTGGGGAGGGTAATGCCTTTTGGGGACGCTTGCTTTCAACACTAACGATGTATGACAATTATTGGCAGCTGACTGAAGGACTTCAATACCTAACCGACGGACGCGACAAGGGAGACACAAAAGAAGTGACATTGAACTACCTGCCATCTAAATGGAATGCAAGAGAGGTTGGAGGTGAACCAGGGTGCTGGGAAAGACCACTAATATTAGTATATGGCAAAGTAGATACAAAGAACGGATGGGTGGATGGAGTAGTAGGAAGCAAGATAGTGACATTGGCAAAATCATCAGTAATGACAGTACAAGAGGGAAATGACAAGTGCTACAAGGAATGGACAAAGAGTGCAGCGCTGCTACCATGGTTGGACAAGGAGGAGGAACCCATCACGATAACACCCGTTGCAGCACCTACGCTATGTTACCAGCACGATAGTGAGGTTGATGTTAGAGTAAACGAAGGATGTAAAAGAACAATAAAGATTCCTGAAGGGGGAACAGGAACAGCCGTGCTGATGGACCACTATTGGGCCTGCGGAAAAAAAGCTTAAAACAGCCTACCACAATCATGGAATGGGGTATGTACCATGGTAAACGTCAACGTACCATCCCTGGTAGTACCACAAAAACACATCAACATGGAGAATTTCCCTAAGATGGACGAAGGAAACAAAAGGAAAAGAACGTCCCTGGAAGAAGCAGGGAGCGCATCAAGGAGTGACGATACTAACAACAATAAAGTATCAAGAGTGAAAAGACAAGGAGAGCAACTCACTGGAAATAACCTATGGGGAAGGTCAGAAACAGCACTGAGGGAGATTCCACCAGCACACAGACTATTTAGCAGAGCGGCAATGTTCTTTTCCTCCATGATACATCCAGGAGTGCAGGCGTATGAGAATGCAAAATGGCTACAGATAACAAGATGGGAGCTAATGATGAAGATTAACTCCACCGTTAACGGATTCAACACAATCAAAGAGGAACTGAGAGCAATAAAGATGGTGGTCCTACAGAATAGGTATGTTCTAGACCTTCTAACAGCAATGGAAGGAGGTGTTTGCGCAAAAATTGGAAGTTCCTGCTGCACGTTCCTTCCTGAAAACGACGAGGACAATGGCACCTTATCTGCCGCAGTATCACAGCTGGCCAAGATGCAGGCCAAGATGGAAGAAGAAGCTAAGGGGGTGAAGAAGGATGGTAGCTGGTTCTCATACATCTGGTCTTGGATGCCGTCATGGCTGTCAGACGGCCTCAAGGTTGTGGCAGGATCTTAGGAATGGCTTCACTGATGGGGATAAAACTATGGATGGCAAGGTCGAAGTGTACTGCCGAGGAAATGATAGGAATGCATGTGTGTCACGACTCGCTCCCTTCACTCCCGCCACTTGGGGGCATGTTTTGGGGTGTATTCCCTACTGGACATTTCCTCCGAACCTAATGCTACAGTGCTGTGATGAATTGGGAGCGCTAAAACCTTATTTTCCAAGTTACTTGCCTTCCGGATCCATTCCAGGTTTTTGGCAGCCAGCATGCTTCTTTAATCTAATGACTATGCTTCCCGGAATGCCTGGCTCACTGCTTCATCGCCTCCCTTGCAGGACAAGGTTGGGTGGAGGATAGGCAACACCTGTGGCTGCAGGTGCAGCAAGCGGCACACCTGAAGGGTGTGCTCGTTAAGCAGCTTTAAAAGCCTCAGTTTGCTTCAGTCCAGCGCTGGTCATTGTTGCAGTGTTCCTGTTGTGACTGGTCTCTTGTTCCTGGTTCTTAGCTTTGCGCCTAGTTCCTAGTTTCTGTTTCTTGTTCCTCTACCCTGGATTTCTAATTTATGTGCTTAATTGATTTCTGCGTTCTAGATTTCCCTTTCTGTCTTCCTCTGTCTGCAGGCAGCCTTTCTCAGTGCTTTCCCCTTTGATGCAGCCCAATTTGCCTGTGTTCTCTTTTTCTTTGATGTTGTCCTTAGCTACTGAAAAACTTGATGCTTTAGTCTTTCCCTTTATAGATTTAGCTTCCTGCCTTTATTCCTTGGAGGGGTGGGAGAAGTTTGCCTTTTGTAATATCGTTTTCCCTGCTCCTGCTCCTTACTTTCTATTGGAATCCATTCCATGTTTTCCCTTGCACTTCTGCATTTATTTCCATTGAATATTAGGTGTGGTGTGCTGTTGTAGCTAGCTCCTGTGTGAATGCCTTTGTTTTCCTCACTATTCTATAATCACAATTCTTACTTGCCCCTTGTCTTGAGTCTTATGTATTTAGTTATCCTCCACCCATTGCTGTTATAGCCTTCTGGGTCCCTGTTTGATCAACAGGGTTCGTGGGCTTACTGACATTCTAGTGGTATTTCCAGTCCTCGTGAGTACTGTTTTTAAGTTCTTTATTTCAATATCATCAAGAGTGTCAGCTCACAGATCCTGTCCTTGCTTGCCCTCTAAGTGGGTTTAGCGCTGTCAGTATCTGTAATAGCATAGTGGGTAAGGAGTTTGCCGACTTTCCTTTCAGTCATAAGGAGGTTCTAAGTGCTTACCCCACATCCCTTTTCATATATTTGTATTATTGTTTCACTCTATCTGCACTCCTGGATTTTAGTATACATGAGTCTTCGTTCTTGTGTGCACGTTGTTTGATTCAAGGTTATTCACTGTGCGAATTTTGTGCTGTGCACATTTCCCTTGCCATATTCGCTGCCTTTGTACTCACCTGATTAATCCTGACAGAATGACCAGCCCTAAATTCCCATTGAATATGGCAAGTTTAAGAAAGAAAGGCAGCAAGGCCTCTAACAAGTTTGTACAGAAAGCATCCCCTACATTTACCTGTGACAATCAAATCACTAGTCCTGACTTAAATGAACTCCTTGTCACGAATGGGCATTTACGTGCAGAGTATTTTTCCCACAGGATGGCACATCTTACATTGCCTGATCCTAGTTCTGTCTTTTATTCTGATCCAGATTCTATGTCAGCACAAGCCTTAGCAGCAGAAAACAACACACTGTTAGACTTATTATACAGGAGTACCTCTGTTGTTGAAACCCATGATTCCAGTTGTGCTTCACCTCGGATTGAACAGTTTCATGATACAAACATAAAGAATGGAGGGGTTCCTTGCATAACTTCTGTTTTCTACCCTCAGTCTAAAGCATACTCCTTTGCACAAGTACATACTGTAGTCCCTAATGCCAAGAGGTCTAATGTCAATAGTTTGCTTAAGGGAAACACAGACCAAGTTGGTAAGAGAAAGTATAAATCACAGAACCTACAAGCAGTAGATGACAATGTACAATCGGTGCACATCCAGATTGCTAGTGCAGGATCCAGCCCTGATGCCACCCTGCCTCCCACTGTGCCTACTGATAGTGATGTACAGTTAATGCAGGGCATGCTAAGAGCTAAGTTTGAGGAGTTAAGACAAGAATTCATTTCTTTACAAGAGGAGAATAAAACCTTGCACTCTTTACTGAATACACCTCAGACTTTATCCGTTGATGTTGATGAAGTGAACACTGTTCAGCCCCTGAGTGCAGAGACTTTGGTAGACCATGATATTTGTCAATATGTTAGATCTATTGGGAGTGAAAGTCTTTCTTCTAGCACAGCGCTTAATCTGGGCACAGTTTCTGACAATTGTTCTGCTGTTTGTCAGGGATTGCAGTTAGCTGAAGATTTACAAGCCACTCCTTTGCCTAAGATTTCCTGTGTAGCAGTTTGTCATAACTCTGAGCTTGAACACATACCAGCTTCTGATCTCCAAACACAATCCACAATGGTGGCATACACAGAATCGGTCACTACCGTAGGCTTAGGTTCTGCTCTTGATCTAGCTGCTGAGACTGAAGTAGACATTCAAGTTGATGTGGAAAACGATGCTACCTCTGTGTTCGCTCTTCCTTCTGCCAATTTTGGTCACAACGAACAGTGAGAGACAGTACAGATTTCAGGTTTTGATGGGCTCATTCCACAGTACACTGAACCAAAAACCTGGCAGGCGATTCCTGAACTGTTGATTGTTAATCTGCCACTTTCAGAAGCTAAGACAGAGGAATGGACAATTGACGAAATCCTGATTAACAGAGACTTTACTATGGTGATTCCTCTGGTTGATATTGACTTCTACAAAGGAAGAGACTCTGTGTCATCCACTAAGGGGAGGGACTGCAGGGGTACAGCTCAGTCTTTAGTTACTGGTGCCAAGGAGTCAACTGCCCTAAAGGTGTTTTCCATTCCTGAGCCACAAATCTGTCTGTCGACTTCTGGGACTTCAGTCTGTCCTCCTACAACCATTGACTCTTCTATTATCCAGTCCACAGCTCTGCAGTCATCTTTGGCACACGTGTCTTCAATCAATGAACAACTGCCATGTCTGCCATTCACTCAAGAGCCTTCACCATGTACGTGGTCAGTGCCAAAGACCTTGACAAGTTTGTCTTCAGCTAACGAGATGGCTCCAGCTTGCATGCCTTCAGCCTCAGAATTTCCTCTGGCATGCCTGTCTTCGGCTACAGTGACTCATCCAGCAGATTATCCTTCAGCCATGGAGCCTCCGGTAGTACATTCTAAGTGCATGTCTTCGGTCCCAGAGCCTACTGCTAGTTTGGCTTCAGTTCATGAGAGACCTGTATCCTGCTCAGCCTCGCTGCCAATATCGGAGGTGTACCTGTCTACACTGTCAGATCCTGCTGCATATTCTTCTGCTCCAGAGATTCCTCCTGAATCCCAACCATTTATTACCGATGAACGTCCAGCCTGCCCTTCTTATGCTTCAGGGGGATCACCAGAATGCCTACCTTTTACACAAGATGATTCTCCCAACTGCTTGACTGTAGCATCAGAGCCTCCCGAATATGCAACATCTGAGTCTGAAACTTCTGCCAGCTCTCACTTCAGAAACATCAAGCTGGATCACGACTCGGGAGAGCCTTATATGCGAGGCCATTGGACTTGCCTGGAGTATTACGAGAGGGAGACGGATACCATCCGCCACGGCCCAGTCACCGAACAAGTAGCCGACCAGGATAGTGGGCTGGGTGGTTCGCATCTGGGGCCCGGTTCGGATCAGCCGCTTGACAGCTTTTTTGTTGCTGGATCACACATGAGCCTGAGGGAGGGGACGGGCACGGCCCCCCAGCAGCAGCACCAGTTGGGTGCTAGTAGCCAAAGGAAGGGAATGACTGCTGCAGTTCAAGATGTGCCTGTTATTGCTCCTGCTGCGAGTGTGCCTGATGTACTAAGTGCTGCGTCTATCACTCCTATCAGTATGCCAAACGTCCCTGCGGTTGTATCCCACGTGCAACAAGGTGGCTACACGACTGTCACCGGGAGTGCCAGCCTCGAACAACCCATAGGACTTCCAGGCTTCCAAGGCATGGAACATATGCAGTCAAACCTTAGTCCCTTTCAACCACAAGCCTTTTCCCAGATGGATGACAGAAGAAGATCCAAACCTCTACCTCGGCCGCCACCTTCTTTTGCTGAACATAAAAATTTCCTGAAACCTGCAGTTTCCTCACCTCCTGCGTGTCCACTCTCGGCAGAAAGGCTAACAGAGCTTCTACCATTGTCTAAGGCATGTTGCACCAGCCTGCCTCCCTCCTCAAAGACTTATAAGTGTCCACTCCCAGTGACTGAGCTTCCTGGACCTTCCAACTCTGCTTCAGGTCCTGCAAGTCCTTCATGCCTTTCTTCGAACCATGAGTCTCTTCCTCACCAGAAGCCTGCCTATGACTCTTCTAGACTGCAGCCTGATTCTATTCATTCCAGTCCATCTGCTTTTGCCCACAGGCCACCGTTTCCATCAGTGCCACCTCCAAAGACAAAGCGCTCCTATCATGGAAGGAAGATGTTTTGTGCGGGTGACGGTCGCCTGGAGACGGCCGTGGGAGGGGGTAAACTGTCACGACTCCCTCCCTTCGCTCCCGCCACTTGGGGGCATGTTTTGGGGTTTATTCCCTACTGGACATTTCCTCCGAACCTAATGCTACAGTGCTGTGATGAATTGGGAGCGCTAAAACCTTATTTTCCAAGTTACTTCCCTTCCGGATCCATTCCAGGTTTTTGGCAGCCAGCATGCTTCTTTAATCTAATGACTATGCTTCCCAGAATGCCTGGCTCACTGCTTCATCTCCTCCCTTGCAGGACAAGGTTGGGTGGAGGATAGGCAACACCTGTGGCTGCAGCTGCAGCAAGCGGCACACCTGAAGGGTGTGCTCATTAAGCAGCTTCAAAAGCCTCCGTTTGCTTCAGTCCAGCGCTGGTCATTGTTGCAGTGTTCCTGTTGTGACTGGTCCCTTGTTCCTGGTTCTTAGCTTTACGCCTAGTTCCTAGTTTCTGTTTCTTGTTCCTCTACCCTGGATTTCTAATTTATGTGCTTAATTGATTTCTGCTTTCTAGATTTCCCTTTCTGTCTTCCTCTGTCTGCAGGCAGCCTTTCTCAGTGCTTTCCCCTTTGATGCAGCCCAATTTGCCTGTGTTCTCTTTTTCTTTGATGTTGTCCTTAGCTACTGAAACACTTGATGCTTTAGTCTTTCCCTTTATAGATTTAGCTTCCTGCCTTTATTCCTTGGAGGGTGGGAGAAGTTTGCCTTTTGTAATATCGTTTTCCCTGCTCCTGCTCCTTACTTTCTATTGGAATCCATTCCATGTTTTCCCTTGCACTTCTGCATTTATTTCCATTGATTATTAGGTGTGGTGTGCTGTTGTAGCTAGCTCCTGTGTGAATGCCTTTGTTTTCCTCACTATTCTATAATCACAATTCTTACTTGCCCCTTGTCTTGAGTCTTATGTATTTAGTTATCCTCCACCCATTGCTGTTATAGCCTTCTGGGTCCCTGTTTGATCAACAGGGTTCGTGGGCTTACTGACATTCTAGTGGTATTTCCAGTCCTCGTGAGTACTGTTTTTAAGTTCTTTATTTCAATATCATCAAGAGTGTCAGCTCACAGATCCTGTCCTTGCTTGCCCTCTATGTGGGTTTAGCGCTGTCAGTATCTGTAATAGCATAGTGGGTAAGGAGTTTGCCGGCTTTCCTTTCAGTCATAAGGAGGTTCTAAGTGCTTACCCCACATCCCTTTTCATATATTTGTATTATTATTTCACTCTATCTGCACTCCTGGGTTTTAGTATACATGAGTCTTGGTTCTTGTGTGCATGTTGTTTGATTCAAGGTTATTCACTGTGCGAATTTTGTGCACATTTCCCTTGCCATATTCGCTGCCTTTGTACTCACCTGATTAATCCTGACAATGTGCGAATGCCCGCTGAAGATGACAAACACGCAGATATCATCATCAAGGAACGCAAACTGCTGCGGCAACAGATAGTTGAGAATCCACGAAACCCGAAGAGCTATGTTGGAAAATGGGTTTACTGCAAGCCCGGTGGTGGATGTGTATATATGTAGTGGTCGTTTGAAGATCACGTGGATCGGTACGGACACCTGGCAGGAATAACGAAGGTATGGAGAGTAAGAGGAGATAAGAGAGTGGATAATTTTGTGGTCGACCAGAGGGGGGACTGAAGAGGGAAAATGGGACGATCCCTTCCCCCGATCCCCATACACACTATGGCAAATGACGTCACGACCTAAGCACCCACAGCGAGATGAGTTCGACCCCCTCACTGCCGCCCCAGACGTCAAGATCCATTGTGGCCACGCCCCACCTCCACAAGTCAATCGCACCCCATCCAAAGCACGAGGTGGAAACCCAGGTGGAGTCGAGACCGACCATATATACCAGCTCGACTAAACGTCATGACCCAATACTGCCATCATTAGAGATGACATGACAAAGTAGCTGCAACGGACAGTAACACACGTGCTGCCAAGCACCTGAATCAGACACACACCAACCAACATGAAGAACATGCTCAGTGCTATTACTTAGAGAACCGCGCACACTCACAGACATGCATCGTTGTTATTTTTCACATAGGCTGACTATCGCACCACAGAAATGCAAGACGCTAAGAAGAGCTTGTATACATGCTTGCAGACGCTTCATGCTACTAACACCCTGAAATACAAGACCCTGTGAATGGACTGATGTATAAGGAACCAATCCGCACCCTCACGACCCTCGCCTTATGGACTATACACCTCCACCCATAACTAGGCCAAGGTAGGCCGCAAACCAGAGTCCCCAGGCCCAAAGCAGAACAGCTCAGACGGAGCTACAAGATGCTGAGCATGCAGAACAACCCTAGTGCGTGCCCCGCAGCCAAGGTCGCGAAGTTGCAATCGACATGCTGCGCTCTAAAACGCCAAGGCCACACCTGCCACTGCTAAAGACTCTCCGGAGCAGAAATACAAATCAAATCCCTGTGATTCTGCCTCAGCCACGGTCTCTCAATATGTGACCAGGCCGACATGACACAATGCCAATCTCCAAGGACTAAAGATGCTCTGGGGTCTCGCGCCTGGAACCCAACCTGCAACAAAGATGTCACAAGTCAGACACTGGCAGTGGTGAGAAAGGAGCGCTCCAACAGCAAATAGCAGACCTGTCCCATGTTCTCCACTGACACATAGTCACACATTGTTGCCAGCACCAGGTACACCGCAAGCTGGGAACAATGATGGCCCCAGGCTTGGGGGCTCGGGGATTGACCAATCAGGACACGGGCGGCTAATCACTGACGGCACTACAACCCAACCAATCACTAACTTTCCTCATGTAACTATTTTCACGTAGCATTTCTTAGGGACAACCCAAGCGTACCACCTGACCCCTTCTCTACCAATAACATTCCCTTCTATATGGGTCTATACTGACCCTATCACTCAGGGAGCCAACACGAGATAGCGTTAGGTTTAGGGGCAAGCTTTCCTAGGTGACACACATAGTAGCGTTATCCGGTTAGAAAAAGGGCCTGCGAGCCCATCACCGCTGTGATGTTGCTTGGGTACCTATGCTCCGAGAACCTGTCCCTGTCTGTTTTGTGCAATAAACAGCAGTAACCCTTTGCTGTTGTGTGTGCCTCATACTCCTTTGGGATGCGGGAGGAGTTGGGGCATCCCCAACCCCAGGGAAATTACCCCGACACATACAACTCGTTAAAGGAAGTACATATTTCAAAATATCCCTCTGCCATATACTTTCTATCAAACAACACCTTCTCAAAATTAGATAAAACCTGCAGTTCATGAATACAATCCTCCACCTGCGGCTTTTCCCGCATCTTCCAGACCTTGATCATTTGCGTAACTGCCACCATCAATGACTTACCTATCCCACAACTATTAAACCGGGTCACAGCACATATATCAGCTTTTGATAACAGCACTGCTGGCAATGGCAAGAGAGGAAATGACATACCCATAATCAAATTCACCCTATCCAAAACCTCTTTCCAATAATCATGCACCCTAACACGTTCCCACAACATATGTAACAAAGTACCCACCTCCGAACCACAACCACAGCACATATTATCATCCATCAGCCCAACTTATGCATGCGTACCGGTGTCCAGTATAAATGCCCCACTACCTTCTGATGTATTAACCTCAAGTTGAAGTCTAGCTTTGTTTTACACCCAGCCTTCAATACAAACTCCCAATGATCAGATGTGACTTTGCATTGCAACTCTGTTTCCCACTCACGACGTAACTTATCCCAGTGCTCAAAATATGCTGGTGACACAGGCATCAGTTTTAAGAAAGTGTAAACCATACGCTGAAGGTTGTCAAAAACAGTACATAAACCCAGGCCTCCTCTCAAGTGGAGACTGTAACAAACTTAATCTGTGCCTCAGAGTATCCTATATCTATCACGTTCCTGCGACACCAAATGAAACTTGTTCTTCAATGCTGTGAAACATATACATTTTTAATTCCTGAAAACATCACCAATTTTCAGAACGCCCTTCAAGAGCCAACTTTGCCAATGCAGTGATTGATTATTAACCAGAAACGCCAGATTGAGCCATCAAGAGGCCTCATAGTTTACCCACCAACCTTGTTAATTGTCTTCAAACCATGAGACCAACGCCACACATGAAGCCTCAATTGAAGCCAAGTTATTGCATTTTTTTTGAGAGAATAAAAACATGATCTAAAGATTAGGGGTGCATATTCTCTCTCTCCAACTCCACCTAACCTGGCACTGCATTTTCCAACGAACCAAAGTAATAAGCTACCTTTTTTAACATATACCCTTTCCATAATTTCCCCAGGTCAGCATAGCCAAACCCTTCTTCATCCACAGCTTGTGATAAAATTAATTCAGGAATCTTGGGTTTCTTCCACCTACCCCAGAGGAATCCCTGAAACAGTTTGTCCATCCTCTGTGAATTTTTCTTCGTAAATCTCAGTCGTAAAGACTGTATGACATAAAGCACCTTAGGGAGTAACGTCAATTTAATCGTATTAACCCTGGCCCAAATTCCCAACCTAGGGCCTCATCACGAGTCTGGCGGTAACCCTTAAATGCAGCGGTAGCGCTATTATTGCTGCATTTAAGGGTCTGGCAGATCATGGCCTTGGAGAATTTTCCCCCCGCTCTGAGCTGGGGTGAAATCTGCGGCAAATTTGCCGATTTTCTGCACTATTACCGGCGGCAGGAAATCCACTGGCGGTAATAGCGTGAATTTTCCCCATTGGGCCCAATGGGGAATGAGGAATTCCTGAATTGGCCCAATGGGGCATGGGCACTAACCGTTCCGCCAAACCCGTGATCCGGCGCTAATGGCGCCTGGGGGTTTGGCGGTAGGGCTAATAGCACCAGCGGTAATAGCGCCGGCGTTACCGCCCAACTCGTGATGAGGCCCCTAGTCTCTCCCATCTCCTCACATTTTTTAAAAGGCCCTCAATTAGTCTATCCACATTAAAATCCATAATCTTATTCAAGTTTCTCAATACATAAATCCCCAGCTACTTCACATGTTGATCTGCTACAAACAATCCCGAGTGTTAAAATGCTCCAGAGTACAGCTAGGAGACAATGGAAAAACCTAAGTCTTTTCCTAATTTTTCTTGTGTCTATATAATTGCCCAACCTCGTCAAAAATCCTTTTTTTGCAATATACTTCCTTCTCTAGGTTCGGACAATAGCGCATCCATATCATCAGCATAGGACAATACTTTAAATTCATGCCTATGCACACGTAAACCACAAAGATTCACGCCCTTCCTTATTCTAGCTATAAGTGGTTCCAAAGCTATATTAAAAAGAAATGGAGAAAGGGGACAACCTTGTTTGGTACCTCGCCTCATGGTCATTTCTTTTGAAAGTACACCATTTAACCAAACTTTAGCCTTTGCCCCAAAATGTAAACAACTTATTGCACCCAAAAAAACTTCACCAAACCCTGTCCTCCTCATTGTACGCTACAAAAAAGTCCAATTCACTCAGCTAAAGGCTTTTTCCGCATTCAAAAAAACCATTGCAGCGCTGTCTGTTACATTCTTTTTTAGTCCCAAAATGTCAGTCAATGTTCTAATATTATCATACCCAAAACGCTGACGCATAAATCCAGATTGAGTTTGATGGATGATCTCCCTTACACATCTAGACAGCCTGTTTGTCAAGAGTTTTGTAAACATTTTCAGGTCAACATTAACTAGCAATATTGGATGGTAATTACAACATTTTGTATCATCTTTGCCTGGTTTTGGGATTAGAGTAATTAGAGCTTCCCGCATAGATGGACACAAACCAGCACCCTCGAGTATACAATTGAATAATTCACACAAAATGGGGACAACTGACTTTGAAAGTCTTTATAAAACTCCTGGCAGACCATCTAACCCTGGTGATTTACCAATTTGTAGTTGAGAAATAGCTGTTAAAACGTCCATGTCCGTGATCCTCGCCTCTAAGGCCGAATAGTTTATCATGAGTTAGCTTTGGTAAATTAATCATTTAAAAAAGGCTATCCATATCTTGTTATTTTCCTCATACAAAGTCTCATAAAACAACCTAAAACACTCACATATTTACTGCCCTTTACATTGATATATCTACAAACCTCTGAATGATCCAATCTATAGTCCAGGACACAGTTAAAATATCCCCCAATAATGACTCTCTCACCCTGAAGGTTCATCACCGAAGCTGACAAATCTTGAAAATAATCCTCTTTGGTGTACATGGTCAAAACACAGATACAATAGTAAATAATACCCTATCAAATAAGATATCTGCCAACAATATCCTTTGCTCCCCATCTCTATACACTCCTTCAACAATCGCTTGCAAATCAATGCACACACCTCTAGATTTCAAATTATAATTATTCAAACGTTCCTGCATATATTTCCTACCCTTCAAGCAAATCTCATCTTTCTCTATTAAATGTGTCTCTTGTAATAAAACCACATCAGCTCTAACTATGCAAATACTAGGAAACATCTTCTTCCTTTTTGTTTGGGCAATTCATACCTTTCACATTCCAGGTGACAAATGTAAGTAACTCATTTATACTCCAAACAGCCTATATTTACTTCTAATAACAATCCAGGTATCATTCTCAGCATAAAACAGCACATATTGAACCTGTCATGAATATGAACAGTCTGTTTTGTAAAAATTATATCTGATTGAGGGCCGGGTTACACCACATCCATACACCACACTAACAACACAAACAAAGAAATGCAAACACAGTTCAACACCACCAGTCAATATCGAAAACACTACCGCCGTGACAATACGATCAACCAGTACATTTTAAACACCACACTAAAAAACTTCATTCTATAGATGCGCATCAGCACTCAAAACCTACAATCTGAATAACAAAATAACATATCCCCTGCCCGAAAACTCAAATCAGCACCCCCATCAAATAAAACAATCCCACCTCACCATAAACAGACAGTCTAGACCAAAGTCCTCCACAGAATACCTAAAGGTTTTAAGGAAAATCACCATGTCACACATGTAACCCAAAGGCCCAAATGCAATTCCAATCTTTTATTTTAACACCAAATTATACTACCCATCCACCCCTTAGAACCACCTGCAACCTCTCATAAAATGCACTGTGCAAGCATATATTTAACGCTATACTACAATGGCATAAGTGGCCAGATACACACACAATACAGCATATCAACATCGTTAATACAATTTTCATTATATATTTACAATCAATAGCTAGAGGGATGGTCCACATGAACAGTGTATGACCAGCATCAGTTCACACCAATATGTGACCCTACATGTATTGCCCAATAACCCAGTTCAATCCCAAATAATCCATGCCTTCCAGCTAACTATAAACAAGACAAAAGACACATAATTGACCCGAGTCTGTGGTATTTCTATAGACCTGAAACAATATTAGTGATAAGGCTATGTAAAAATCCATATATAGTGTAAGCCACTTTGCAATCAAAGCCAGTATGATTGACACCAATAGGACTCTTCCCCATAAGGCTCAATTTCGAATGTATGCTCAAAGAACTGTATTCTCTGTGAGCATGCAATGCAGGTTCCTAATGACTAGGCATTTCAACTTAATACATCTTTTAAAACTGTAGGTATTATATCTATATGCATTTCCTAAAACAGGTGAAAACAAAGAAACCGTTTAATAACCCTCAAGAGTAAAATGACAGATATCAGATATGTACTCAGAGTACTCACTGAGAACTTTAAAATTACGGGATGACTTGATCCCCACACCTTCCCAAGCTCTCAATTGCTGTGTCACTCACATTGGTAACCAGGTTCACTGTGTCAGCCATAGGTACATTTCGTCTAAATCCATAGCTGATGAAACTTTCATCTAATCAAATCAATAAATGTCAATTAGTTTGAAATAATAAAACTCTTCATGCAAACTATTGGAGTACATGCAGTGCAGAAGCAGCACAGACCAGAATTCAGCATTTAGAAGCAAATATAACTTTGTTAACTAACGAACATCCCCAGACCACACATGAAGTTTTCCTGGTTCGATCAATTCCAAACCAGCATTCTGCCCCATATTCATCAAGAAAGACTTCCATTTCAAGACTGTTTTCCCCTCTAATATGTTCCAATATTACATTGGAGAGCACACGTGGGTCCTCAAATCCATAGGTTAAAATAGACATTCTCTGCATACGTTGTGTCCGCCCCAGGTCACTTCACCATCCCACTGTCGGTCCTCAAGATTAGGCAGAGCACTTCAACACATACCTTACCCTCTTCCTGATAAGCCCCCCTGCCAATTGGGGAACTCAAAAAGGGGGTTTCTACCACCAGTGAGGAGCTCATGGTGGCAACAAGTAAGACAGACACTATTGATAACAGTTCAATGGTGTTTATTGAACAATGAATGCTGTATGCAGGTTGGAAAAACGCCCTTTCTAAACCTATATCTAAGATGGGAGCAAGCATCGACCATCAAATTAAAATTAAGGCAGTCCTATCCTAGTTGCATTGTGTCAAAATAAAAAGGGCCTATACTAAGAAACCTATTCCCAAACCTCACATCTGGATAGTTCTCAAGAAAAGAAAGAAGTGTTCTCAAATAATATGTCAGGATGTGGTAGCCTGGGTCTCCCTTCCCCATGTTTTGGACACGGGTTAAGATGGGAGCTTGGAGCACAGTACAGGCTTGGGCTTTTCCAGCACGAGACGATAGTTCTAATGGCAGCTCTCCGGACACACTCTCAAGCTTTCAGCTGTCAGGGCTGCCGATGGCCAAGTCTTGTTTCACTTGAAAGTCTCTTGCCTTCGAAGACCAAAACAAAAGTACCTTTAACAAATGAAAAGTTAATTTCCAATGTTCGCTGGGTGATGAGTTCACCCCTGGGTCACCCTCTTCTGGGCGCTGACCCTTCTCAATTGTTTATCACTGTTTCACGTAGGGTGATAGCTTCACCCCTGGTTCCCCCTCTTCTGGGCGCTGACCCGTCTTGTATCGTATTCCACAAATCTTAATGTCTTTTCAAACAGTTCCAAACACACTGTTTCTAGGGACTTTAGACTTTGCCTCTCTTGGGATTCGCTTCCCTTGTTTCTGCTTACTGTGGGATTCACTTCCCTTTCTTTCACTTATTTTATAGATCAAAGTGTTTTGATTGTACAGGGATTTTGCTTGACCCTCTGTATGACTACTTTGACCTATTTCGCTGGCCCTCCTACAGCCTTCTGGTAAATGTAGTTTCGCTCTGATGGGGCTCGACTAGTGTCTCTTCAGTTAGCACCCACGTGGTGCCAATTTCCCTCTGTAGCTGGTCTCCCCTTAACTCTCTTTACAGTTCTTTAATAGATCATCAAACTTGGTTCAAAACTTGCCACTTTGGTATTCTCTTTTAACACAGCCCGGTTCTTATTGGTTCCCCTTTGATTCACCGGCTGTGATGAACTGCTTGGCTTTTCTTCTTCATCTGAGTCAAGGCCGTTACCACAGCCGCGGGATGTTCCCTCACTGCTGCTTATTGGCATTGGCTTGCCCCGTGTACTGTTGACATCTGCTACAAGACACTGGTGCTATTGTTCGTGGTCTCAGGCTCTCTTCCACAAAGGTTCTGCAGGTATTGGTCGAAAAGGGCAAGGCCACTTCTCTCCTCGCCCCCCTCTCGGTTCCTGCTGCCTTTCTCCTTCGCTTGAACTGCCGCACCTGCTTATCCGTCTCGTCGTGCTGTCTGCCGTGCACACCTTCGTCGTACTGTGCTCTCTGGTTCCACCTTTTATACCTGTAGGGAAGGAAAAGGGCCATCAGGTGTGTGTGATTCTGATCAATTGCCTGACTTTGCCTGACCCTTGTATTGGGACATGTCAGGTAAACGGTCTGGTGTTAGTCCGTTGTCCTTTGTCTTGTGCGAAAGTGTTAGAGTTATGAAAGGAGGGGACAGTGGTTTGGTATGTACTACGTGAAAGGATGGGGAAAAGGTGTTAAAGGAAGGGGGGTAATGCATCTCACCCTTCAGTGTCCCACTCCCTGAGGACTGTCCATCCAGGTGATCCTCCCTCACTGGTCCACCCCCAGGAACTGGATCCATAACAATGGCCGTGTCCTGGCCACCTGGATGACAGATCCCCGGGGACTAGCTGGGAAGACTTCATACACCCCACACACTTCCTTAGGCCAGCTGGGCTTTATCTGCATAATGTGGGGATCCAGAAGTCTCATATGGATTGTTAAGCAAAGATCCTCATAGCTTTTGTTTGTTCCAGTGCAACCAGGAGAGAGCAAGCTACTTACCACATGCACAAAGCCCAACATAACCTTGCCTTTCAGTCTGAGGGTACAGAATTGGTACAGACTTGCACGAGTGGCAGCTTTCAAGCAGCTAAAAGATAACAGAAGGTGGTGCTGTCCGTAATACATTTCTGTCAACGGGCATGTTCCAAAAGTCACTCAGCTGCAGCACTTTAGGTTGCTGGCTTGTCCAGATCTTACACGGCCTCCTTCTGCATGTCTCTGATCACATCCACTCGCCCCCCCACAACCCAGGATGCCATCAATGCTATCAAAGGGAGGTAGTTAAAAAATATATATTATTTGTTATTGGTTCATAAAAGAACCTTTACAAAAAACAATACAGTAAAACAATTCACATAAAAATATGTTTGTACACATATATATAAAACAAATGATGTTTATATACATGTATATAAAAGCTGTCATAATGGATAAAAAGAAAAAACCTGAAGGTACATAATTAATAATTACAATGAATGTTTTTCTAAACAGTCCTCAAAATCAATGTTAGCAAATTCCATTAACAAATTGGTTCTCTCCATTTTAAAGTGAGGGCAGAATAGCACTAAATGTTTCAATGTTTCCGCAGATTCATTGCAAGGTAGAAAACAACATTTCAACAAAACCTCATCACCGTTAGCCTTATTCCAATAACCAGTCCTCTGCCTTGTATGATATTGGTTGAGTTTAAACCACATATAGAGTTTTCTGGTGTGATTGCACGGAAAAGACTCAAGATAGCTATATCACACCAGTCGTACTCAAATAATTTCTCTTTTGCATAGCCCGGTCTTAAACACAAGTAATTGAGTGTTATGTTCATATTGCTCAAAATAACTTGCTTTTCTCGATGAAATGAGTTAACAGAGGGGACATTATTCGTCGATAGAAACATTTTCAGATCTTGATATAAAGAGTTAGTTGGAGGAATACACATTTTGTCATAATTTGATAATTGTCTCCATTTCCTTCTGGAAGAAAGCGAAAGAAGTTCTAACTCATGTCTTATTATGTTATTGGGCAATGCCAGTGGGAGATGCAGAGCGGATTTTAGAAGCCATCCTTGCAATGAGTCTAGGCATTTATTCATGTCCAATAAACATATATCCAAAGAATAGAGGAGCACATTTTCGACCTTTAAATCAATGAAATCGATTAAAGGCACCAGGGAATATTTGCAGTATTTCATGAATATTATTTTTAACTGCGAAATAAGAGATCTAGCCCTTAAGTTCAATTGGTCCGACCAGAGCTTAATCAAATTCCTATTTGAGATGTAGTACCCCAAGTAAATGGTGTCTGTAAGCTGCGGAATCATTGTGTTTACTATTTCCCAGTGATATTGTTTAGTCTTTTTCTTAGATCCAAATATAATGATGGCCGTTTTAGTCGGATTTGGACTAAGGTTGTGAACTCTAGCAAATTCTTCAAATAAATCCAATTTCGTTTGGAGACCAGCTGGAGTAGGGTCAAAGATGATAATATCGTCAGCAAAGGCTAACCATTGTAAACGTAATGAACCTAATTTGACTGCAAAGAGGTTTTTCTCTCTCCAAGAGTGATCCAAATCAGCCATGTAGAGGTTGAAGAGAGTAGCAGCTAGGTTACAACCCTGTTTTAATCCAAGATATGTTTATATTAGGTCAGTGGTCCCACCTTCACCTGTGATCCTTATTTTATAGGATGTATCAGTGTGAAGTTGTACGATCCAATATATTAGTAAGGGCAAAATTCCCAATTTCGTCAACTTACTCCATAGTATATTTCTTACAACAGAATCAAAGGCCGCAGACATATCTATAAATGCTGTGTATACTGGGCATGCACGCTTGTAATTTGCTCCAGATAATATGTGTGACATGATGGTGGCATTTAGAGTGGTACTCATGGCTTTTCTGAAGCCAGTTTGAAATTTCGAATATAGGCCATGCTGCTCAATATGTTGTTCGAGTTCATATAAGAGCAATATAACAAAGATTTTTGCTTCCGTGTCTATTAAAGAGATAGGACGGCAATTCCCGGGTAAAGATGGATCTCCTTTTTTAAAGACAGGAATAATGTTAGAGGTCACCCAAGAATGGGAAATATTTCCAGTTCAGATAATCAAATCAAACTTCATTTTCAAGATGCTTGCCCATAAAGAGGGATCCGCCTTGAATACACAAGACAGTATCCCATCGGGACCGGCAGCCTTTGAAAATGTCAGTTTACCATTTGCCCATTCTATGTCATGAAGTGACCATTGTAATTGTCCCAACTCCCCATAACACGGTGGATGATATGGAAGCGTTTTAAATCTAACCGAGAGTTCGAACTTAGCGGTGATATATTTACACCAGGTCGTTGCCGAAATGAGATTGGAAGATGGCTCTGCACTCTTTTGGTTTGAACTTTTAATGGTTTGCCAAATTAACCTTTTATCATGTTTGCATATAGCTTTAATCATTGCACAATTTACATTATTGTAGTTCAATATATGAACACCTCTCATCTTATTTTTAGATTTCAACAATAGCCGTTCTGCAGCGTATGATAATTAGGGGTGTGCAGTTTATTATGTTTTAGATTCCTCAATTCCCTGTTTTGTCCCTTTTGAATACTTTACATACAGGGTCGAAGTGATGGAGATGGTTTATACCATTTGCAACACGTTTAGCTCGAAAGTATTGCAATGCATTAGTGATTGTTTTTGTCAAAATAGCTTCCTTTTGGATAGGCGACATATAGTTATTTATATTATACTTTTTAATGTTGACAGATACATATTGAGCAAATTGTTTACATAACCCAGGGTTCCATCGTAGCGATATAGTATCACGATAAACCTCTGGGATTGTTAGTGCATGAACAACATCCAGCCTTGAGTAACCTATTTGTGTACATATTGATAGAAGGGTGTGATCTCCATATATAATGGGGTGGATAGTCAATGGTCCTGCTATGGGGCTGATGTTATGAGATAGACATAAATAATCTATCATTGAAGTTTTTAAGCCCCGGCTCCAAGTATATTGTTGTCCTTTAACATCACACTCAACAAAATCTATATCCCAATCATTGAAATATGAAATCCAGGTCCTACCTCTCCTCTTAGCTATATTTTCTGCGGTGGTCAGTCATAATTTAGAAAAAATAATGTCGAATGACAAAAATGTTCTAAAAAATGACTTTCGACATTATTGTTTTCTAAATTATGACTATAAACCATTTTCTGCACTACTTGCCTGGGAATCTGCGGTGGACTGGTTGCAGGCGGAATTATAATTTCACAATCGCCCCTTTGCAGGAATAGAGTTTCCAAACATTTGTCCATTTCCTTGAGCTTAAGCTTGATTGTAGCCGCTGGATTCCAATATAGATTTATTAACAGAATAGGTTTAAGTTTGTTATTCTGCAAGTTCAATAATACGACCAGGATGTTACCTGATTCCCAGACAAGTTGCGAGTGACAAATGATGTTATTATTGACAGCAATCGCAAGTCTGCCAGAAGGGCAGCCACAATTTTCCTTAATCACATATGAACAATAAGTGCTATATCCTGAACATATCAGTGAATCAATTTTCATACTTTCATGTATCAACATATAAAAAGGATATTGATACAGAGTTAGAGTAGTGTACCATTTCTGGAGGTTGTAGAATCCACAAGAATTCTATGAAATGATACTAAACTCTCTTTCTGCGGATGGCTAGGGTGCTAGGGTGCTGGCAATGCCATTTTGGAGTTCAAGATCATTCTTAACATTGGTTCGACCCATATCATATCTTTGTTATTCCCAGCCAATTCCAACAGTTGAGCAAAAGATTGGTTTTGATCATTAGTATTAGATTTACCTTCTAAAGGATTACCCACATTGGAAACTGGACCTGGTAATGGTTGAGATATAAATTCTTGTGAACTATTTACCGAAAGTGAGTAAAGAGAGCCCCAGTTCTTTAAGCTCAGCTCTACATGACCAAATACATTTCAAAATCGTTGCAGACGGAAGATAACATATCATTCTGTAATTGTTATGCCTGGCCAATGAGATCCTTGTAAGGTCTGCAGTTGTCAGGCTTCTCAACTGCGGAATGCGAGATAGTACCCCAAGGAAGTATGGGCGATTAATGCAAGCCTTTCCAAGGAGTTCAGCATTGCCTTCCAAACCAATGATATGTACTTCATTTGAGGTTATTCGTTGTGATATTTGGTGTCGAACACTCTATAGAAGGAGTGTCATTCACTACCGTGGCTGTGATCGTGTTAGGTAGAGGAAGACTTGGGTTCACCTGAGAAGATGAAGGTAATTCGGCATGAGTTTTAAATGCAAATTCCTTGATTACAGCTTCGGAGGTGATCGATCCCTCTTCTAGAGCCTTTCTCAAAGTTCTTAAAATTTGCGAGCGATATTCGGGATCAATAAAATTCGGTGGGATGTTAATACAATCTTTGGAAACTCCAGCCCCATGTAAGTAGATTTCATGGTCATCATTGGTCGCCAGTAAGGGGTTCATAAGATTTCCTTGTAGATTATTTGAGTCAGCAACGTTCAATTGATTGATATCGCCCGATAAATTTCTTACTTTGCTAGCACCATTAATTATAATAAAGTCCCTATGGCCAACAGAGGGATTGAGGTCAGAAATACGTTGGTTTACTAGGCATGCTTCGAGATAGGACTTTCTATTCAGCAGCATGTCTTGCGCTTCAGGTAGCGATTGTGGAATTTTGACCAAAGGGGGCGCATCAGGCAGTACCTTAATGGGAGATGTCGAGACAGCAGTGATACAACTCCTTCCATTAGTTGGAAAATAGGCATTTAAGTTTTTTTGTGACTTTCCGCTCAGTAGAGCCATAGAAGTGTTAACGCTTGTGTACTCAATAGTGCCCTTGGAAGCTTTAGCACATGACATGGTAAACGAGACGTTTGAGAGGACTTTAGGGGCAGGAGATGCGGTTTTGTTAATACCACCCCTTAATGCTGGACCCTCTGTCTGTTTCGTGACTGCAGGTAATAACATGGCTTGACTCTCTACTGATAGTTGAGCCACATCAATGGGCTCTTCATCAATGGCTCCAATTGGTTTCTCCATATGCAACTCTTTGGAACAAATAGGATTATCAATGGTCAGATTATTGCCATCTTTTTGTTTCTTTTTACCCATTTTAGAACAAAGCAGTGGTTATTTTTGTCTTTTTGCCATCTGTTTAATAGCACGTAAGTGGATTTATTTTGTACGGCGTGACATAAAACAGCACTATCTTGTGTGTCTAAGAATGGGGTATCGTCATTTTCTATCTGCTCCATTACCGTTAGGAGCGTAGATGGGCCATCGGGATGCTCCATTTCTTGGATAGAAGAGCCGTTGTCTTTATTATCAACCAGTGGAATATTATGCTTTAGTTCATCTATAGTAGCCCTCAAGGCCTTTAACTCCTCATTAATACAACATGAGCAATTTTAACATCTTTAGGGTTAAGGTTGGCATCCGAAATGTGCGAGGGCGTAGCATTGGTTCCTACATGAGCATTGAGGGGAAACTAAGTGCTTTTTTCACAAGTAGCCTGCGTAGAAGGAAAGCTAGGTACATTGGAGGGCAGTGGCATCGTAGTCATAAAGGACTCCCTGGCTAGTATGAATCCTTCTATTCTGTCGATTTTTAAAAGCATTTGGCTCATGGAACCCTTAATTTCTCTTAGTTCTAAATGTGATAAATCATGTCCTTTATCTAGTAGATCCAAAATCCTAATTATCACCAGAAAGGTGTAGGGTTTTCTCTCTTCATGATTGAAGGTGGAGTGGACCTTTAAAGGAGACTCCTGCAAGCTGTAGTTGTTCATAGGCTGGCTTAATTCAGGTGAGTTACATAGTGGTTCAGAAATGCTTTTTTTGTTAATGTTATCATTCATGCAATAAATGTTATGTTTGTCATGAGGTTGTAGTTGAGAGCGAGTTGGAGAAGGGACCTCACCAAAGTACATAGTTGTTTGGGCACCCTCTCCAATGCCCTCGCCACTAATGGGGTTAAAATTCCAATGGACAGGCAAACCTGTCTATCCAAGTTCGCCATTGTTTCCAGCCCTGTTTTAAATACCTCATTCCCTTTGGAATTTGCACTTAATGATTTCAGTGGTGTCCTTTTTGCCTCCCACAGGTTTGTTTCTTCCATACGCAGGTCAACCTCTCTCCGTAGGCAACCATCGGCCGGTGGTGCACTGGGATTAGAACCAACCGAGTCCCCTGCCGAGGAAAGAAATTGCACAATGCTAAATGGCAATACAAAAGCTGACCAGCCATGTAAACCAACGTGGCGAGGACCACGAAGTCAAAACACATTGGACTATATTTGGGCATCCAGAAACGTCTTTGAAAGGGTGGTTGGCCTAAATGTAATTGCAATGACCAATAGTGATCATGATTTGTAACTTCTATTCTGGCAAGCCGATTAGGATGAAACAACCGCCAAACATGAAGTCCAACTGTCAACAAATGCAGCCGGCAACCGTTTGAGGATAAATGGTCCACAAATTGAAAGATTACGTCTTGAACTAAATCAATCGAATGACGTGGACTACGCACCCTTGCTGACAGACTTCAAGACGAAATTTGCATCAACAAGAATTTTTGGTCACACTTATTGTCAATCTGGAAAAATGAATACCCTTCATTTTGATGATAGACGTATCTTAATGGCCGAAGGCCAACCGTTTTATGCACAGAATTATAGAAATACAGACTGCTATGCTTGACCAACAAGCGGCCATTTTAAACGTAGCAAGAATCGCCATTTTGCTTGTTAACCATTGCTCATTGCTTTCTGTCTAAACTGCTTTGCAGCTTGCAATTCTTGCGAATTCTGCTTACTCTGCTCAACTGTTAACATTGTTGTCTGAATATGAAAGGGCAAGGCCGCGGGACTGAGGAGTTTGTTGAAACTCCTCATGAGCAGCCCAGAAAGGAATGCCCACACTCCCTCTCTGTAGCCTTGAGGGAGAGCTGCAGGGCATTTAATAATTTCACAGCTGCCAGCCAGTCTCGTACTGTGGTAGAATATGTTCGAATAAAGCAGCTAAAGGCTTGAATTATGCTCTTCTTACGGCCCCCCCTCACAAAACCCTTTAGAGCGTGTCGGCTCTCAGGACACGAATAGCACCTCATATATAGCAAAGCTTGGAATGTGACTCTTCCCCCGTGTGCAGCTTGCTTCCAAGAACAGAAGCATCGTGTTCTAGTCTACAACTAGAAGATGCCTTCGCACTTTCTAAATTGCACATTGTTACTAGAATAGACATCGAAAGTGTCATAATTGTCATACTCGTCGGAAATGTCCATCATCATCCCGAGTTCAAAGAAACTCAATAAAAGGGGGGTGTTAAACATGTCATAGCTGATTGTATGATATGCATTTTGTATATATGTAACTGATGTACGTAATTCGCTCTCTTGCGTCCCTCGAGGTCTAGAGAATACACGTCGCGGGGCGTGAGACCACAGTTGGCCAATTGGGACTATTTTTGCTTGCAATAAACCCTAGCATTGGGAATTTGAACCTCGTGTCTGGCGCATCCTTTCGTGTATGGTTATTGCCTTGTTTCCATATCACAAGGGACCCCTAAGGGCCCCTTTCATTATAAACACTTGTTCAGAACGAAATTGTCCAAGCAAAAAAGGCATTATGGAAGGACCTGCGACAGATAAAGAAAACCAAGTTACCACCGGAAAGCAAACATATCAGAGTCAAAGCAATACGCCAGGCCTATCGTCACTGGCTTAAATCCCATGCGGTGGTAATTGAGCAAAATCGTGCTGAAATAATGCTAGAACTGTTGGTTACAAAAATACGCGAGACATCTGGGCAATCTTAAACAACGGAAATACAAAATCCCTACCCATAAGTACAAATGAAATCGCCAGCTCGAAATGGGTAGAGTATTTTGCTGCGATCTATGAGAAGCCACGAAGTGAAATCCAGCCAGAAGTATATAACTGAACCAAAGCATGGGGCATAACCACATCAAGAGATGAAATCGAACTAGCCATACAAAAGCTAAAAAACTCGAGAGCTGCCGGCCCGGACCAAATCTCAAACAAGGAACAATGGGCAAAGTTCAACGAATGCTTATTCAGCAAAGTGTCCAACAGTAAGACTGTTCCAGATTCATGGCTAACTGCAATTGTTGTCCCGATCTACAAGAAGGGCAGTAGGGACATTCCTGCAAACTATCGCCCTATTGCCCTTCATGATACAATTGGGAGCATTTTTGGCTCTGTCCTTCGCCAGAAACTTGCCACATGGGCAACTGAAACAAGGATAACAGACATCCGTCAAACAGGCTTTACTGAGAGAGTGGGAGTCAAAATAAATTTATTAATATTGAACATCCTTAAGGTGGAGGCTCAAGCGTCAAAGAGAAAGATATTCTTTGCATTTATAGATCTGAGGCAGGCTTTTGACAGAATAAATCGTAGGAAATTGGGGTCGAAACTGTCCAAGTAGAACTGTCCTCCTCCAATACTAGAACCGTAGCAGGATGGAACTTAGACCACCGTTTATGGCAAAGACTGGAAGGTACGTTTTGGTGACGAGCCTTGAGGCTCCCCCAATATATCTCAGTGACTGCACTGAGATATGAATTGGCCATCAATTCACTGCATATGACAATCATAGGGAAATCCCTTGCTACCTTGAGGAAAATGTACCTTGGTGGTATAATTCCAGCATATCAAATCTTGCGATTGGAAACAAAGGGATGCAATCCAAATTAACACAAATTTGGAAGCTAAAGCTAGATGCCATTATGGAAGCAGCTTGTATAAGTAGATCAGAGCTACTAGACCGCCCACAAAATGCAACAAAAAAAACTGGAGATCTGGTATTGGATTACCAACTCCGAAAAGCACGGAAAACTTAAAACTGTTCTTCCACTATCAACAGGAAAAATCAAGCTACATGAACAACTGAAATATCTATTAGATTGCCTGTCACGTCATCACAGAAATCAATTCCTAAGATTCAGGCTAAACGCTCTAAATAACAAGGAAATGCTTTGGATAACACGGAACAAGGAAACAACTGATAACAAATGTAGATTCTGTGACACTCATGAAATTGAGTCCTCAAAGCATCTAATAACTGAATGCACCGGAACCAACAGCCAGCGGAACCTACATTTGAGTAGCTTTAAACCACAAAACAATGATATGGAAGAATGGTGGGCCTATGTTGCAGCAGGCAGAAACATCAAACTATCATGTAGTTTAATTGACTATCTAGATATGATCCTGAGTGTCGAATAGCAAGGGACTAGAGAAGCGAAAAGACGATATGGTCAAACATTGAAAGGGCTAAAACCTGGCCAAACTGCAAATGGTCTACTTGACCAATCCTAAGACGAAACAAGAGTTATGCATTTGGTCAAGACAATGACTCTGATTTAGATTTAGATTTTGACAATGATTTTGACAGTGAGTACTGATAATGACGATGGTTTAATAATGTAACAAAAGTTCAGTATTGATTTATTGAACTGTAGTTTTACAATAAAATAAAAAATAAAAAAAATTAATGATTTCAGTGGTGTCCTTTTTGCCTCCCAGGGGTTTGTTTTTTCCATAGGCAGGTCAACCTCCCTCTGTAGGCAACCATCGGCCGGTGGTGCACTGGGATTAGAACCAACCGAGTCCCCTGCCGAGAAAAGATGAACCTGGGCAATATGTACTGAGGGCGTGATGGGAGTGCCAGCTTCCAATTCTTAGATGAAGCGGCTGTTTGGCTTCTTTAAACATGGGGACAGCTAAAGACATAAGATCAACATAAGAGGTATTCCCCAGACAGACAGTTAAATCAATGGTATTGCAAGTTACACCAGGCAGCGCTGTATCAATACAGCAGCCACTACGTAAGCCACTAGCCATTTCACAGAAAAGCAACCAAAGAAAGAAAAAGATAAAAAAGTAATTATCACGAAATGGCAAGCTTCAATATCCAAAAAGCGATAACTTTGCTGTATAATAAAATCATAATTAACCATAAATCAAGATATAGCTGAAAAGCACACGCTCACCCTCTCAGCCTAACAGCACAACAGCACAGTTGTAGCTCACTTGAATGCGCACGCTGAATGCGCTGCATCAGGTGTAGAAGTAGCACTTCCGGGTGCCTTAAGAGGCATGGTTGGATCACGCAGTGGGTCTGCAAAGCAAGAAACAGGGAGGAGTGAGCACTGGGCGTGGTGGAAATACGGGCCACTAGGGGAAAGGGAAAATGGGGAAAACCAAGCTCTGCCCACTTTATAGAGCTCAGCCCAGCCCAGTCCAACTGCTCACTCCGTAAACCAAATGTAGGTAAAGTCAATTACTGTGGTTAAGGAAGTCCACGAAAAGTCAGTCGGTAGCGTTTCACCTCTTTAATGGCAGTGGCACTTCTCCTTGTGGATATACGCTTGGAAATAGATAGCAGAGCAGAAAAACAGCATTCGCAGCACAGTACTCCACACAGCTCAACAGCACACTTTACGCTCACCTGGTATCCACGGGGACATCACCCAGCCCTGGTTGGATGATTTGCACTCTTGAACCCTCTCCCGGTCCCTTGGTAGGGCCTCTGGTTAAAGATGGGTCTGCAATATAGGAGAGCTGGATTCAATACCAGATTGTCTTTATGTTTTCCCACCTCCCTTGGCCTCAACTCCTTCCTCCCCCTTGGGCCTTCTCCTCACCTTAATATTGTAAAAGGTGGATTCTCCGTCCTGCTCCTCGTGGCAGGGGCGCGTAGATGTGGGGGGTGTGCACCGACCAAGTTACTTCACTGGTGCAAGCCTCCCTGTGGGAATCCAGGCCTGCTGCGACTCCGTAGGTTTGCTGCTTTACAGTCTTTATATGCAGTTCTTATGTTCCTCTTAGTTCGAATAATAATGTCTTGCTTCTTTCCTTTTAGGTATGGAAAGGTATTTTGGTGTTGTCATGCAGTTTGAAGATGAGCATGGGCCGGTAGGTGAAAGCGCGGTGTGCGCGATGCTGTCCGGTGAGAAATGCGCGATGCGCGGCGCTGTTTCGCCTTTTATATTGCTAACCTGTGTCTTTTCTCTCCTTGCAGGTTGCGATGTTCCTCGCCGAGCGCCGTAGTGTTCCAGCAATGATAATGACCAGGAGATGACTACCCAGGTAAGAATTGTGTGGCTTTCTTCATTCGGGAGTAAACGTGAGTAAACGCTTACTAATGCTGTCTTTCTTTCTCCTCTTTCCAGGTTATTGTATTCCAGGATGCATGCGGTGCCGGATTATGGAGTTCGTACCTTCAGGTGAGTGGAACTGAAGTCAGCGATGGATTGAAGACAGGATACTGTTGCAGGTAAGTTTCGTAGTGTTCTTTCTCTCTCTGCAGGTCCTTGGTTTCAGGTAAGCTGGCATCAAAGAACTGGACACGGTGAGTGTTACGCTGCCCACAGCAGAATAACGCAAAGCATGTTGGGTATGGTTTAAATAGTCTTAGGTAAAGTAGTCCAGGTAAAATAGTCCCAGGCCTGCCACACCCAAAGTAGTCCAGGTAAAGTAGTCCCAGGCCTGCCACACCCAAAATACTAGACCGCATAGCTCAGTTCCTTGTAACTGAGCCATGTGTGTGCCTCCATGTTGACTGAACCCCCCCCCCCACGTTAAATAGTCCCATTCTAATGTTGGTCTTCATGATGGTTATGAACCTGGCGCCAAAGGCGCAGGACTGACTCCAAGAGAGTCTTGGATGAGGTTTTAAGGCCTTTGATGTGGCCCTAACTGAAAGGCTGACTTGCCACTGCGGGCCATGGGCAAGGGTCATGACAATGTTACCACCAGAAGTACGCCCACAAGTACTGGGCTGTTTGGCTGGGATTGCTGCTTCGTTTTTACTCCGGGGACGTATATGCTCAAGAGGAAGCATTGGATTTACACAAAGCGAAATCCGTGAGGATTGTTGTACTGAACATAGGCTCCTCTCTGCCGCCGCCCGGCTAAGCCGGGTCCTGCCCACCATCTCCCAGCATTCTATTTCAGTAGAGTGCGCGCGCACTAGAAGTACGCCCACAAGTACTGGGCTGTTTGGCTGGGATTGCTGCTTCATTTTGACTCTGGGGACATATATGCTCAAGAGGAAGCATTGGATTTGCACGAAGCGAAACCCGTTAGGATTTTTGTGCTGTTCGGCGGTTGGGCGGGAGGCACAAACATAACGTATGTAACGTAGCACTGAGTTCTTCATTATTATTTCTCTATGTTACTTTTGTTTTGATTTTGTCAACTGCTGAATTATAAGACAGGCGCCATACTCTGGAGGCTGAGATAACGCTGCCCAAGGCAGGGTATCTCGGTATCCGGAGCATGGTTGGAACTCTACGGAGTGGTAAGCTACCTACCCCGGGTGTTGCACAGAAAAAGCCTGCATTGACAGCAAGTGGTAGTTTCATATTTGCACATAGAAACACATGGGAACTGAGTGGAACAGATTCCCCCCACTCCCAATAACCACAGGGAAATTGATGAAAGATCAACTAGACTGTCTCAATAACAAAGACTGTCCTAACGGAAATCTACAGAAAAGCTTCCTTAGTATGCATGGAATACCAATGCGTCCATCAGACTATAATAGGGAAGATGATATACCTCTCAGACCGCAGTTTGATACCTCTCTGCTGGCCCCAGTGGTGTCAGCAGAATTGGATAAAAGGGTTAGGTTGTCTAGGGACCTGTCAACTCCTGTAAGTACTAGGGGAGGGGGTCTGAAAAATGTACACCTACATAAACCTAACACTTCTGAGGTAATACTAGGATGCAAAAACATATGTGGTGTCTCATGGAACTATCTGCTGCAGAGTCCATCGGTGGGAAAGTGAAAGAGCTATGTGGGGTGGAGGCAAGGGGAGTCATCAATGCTGACCAACATAAGTGCTCAAGCCCGTCCACTCCAGACGCACTTCCTGGTCGTGAACATGAAGCGTCTAACCTTAATCACCCCAATGAAGGATTTAATGCAGAAGACATTATGGGCCTCATTATAAGGCTGGTGCTCCCGTAATGAAGGGGGCCGGTGCGGGACCGGCCCCCTTCATTACGGGAGCGCAGATTATGAGCTTCCCTTTGCGGGACCCGGATCCGACGCCTGGTAAAACCAGGCGTCCTTTCCGGGTCCTGCTAGGGGAAGATGGAGGCAATAACGGGCCAGATGTAATCTGCCCGTTATTACCTCCCTCCCCATTCCCATTGAGCCCTATGGGGGCTCAAATGGGAATGGGGATGGGTTCCTGCAAGGAGGACTTACCGGGTCCTCCTATGTCGGAGTAACCCGGTAAGTCCCCATTGCAGGAACCCGGTACGGAGGCAGCCATGGAGCTAATAGCTCTATGGTTACCTCCATACTCATAATGAGGCCCTATGTCTTCTTTTGAATTCTTCCCAGTCCTTACCAGGATATTGAATCACCTGGACAGGGGCCATGCAAGGACACACGTGGAAATACAAGAACTAAGGTTTATGATACTTGAAAGTACTGAAAAATTGCATAGATTAGAAGGTTTTGTCCATGCTTTAGAGATGTGAAAAAATGACTACATGACTAAAGGAAACAACTAATTAAAAACGTTTTATGCTAAGTGCACACAAACACTAGATGGATGTATAGGTGGAAAGAGTGTTGTTGAACAGCCACACTCAAATGTTAATCTGCCAAAGTGTCACTCTTATGTGGATATTACTTCTTGTGGGAAAAAAATGAAAATTAAAACAGAAGGGGACGATGTGAAGGAATTAAAGAGACTGGTATTGCCCAACTTAGAAAAAATTAAAAGTGTGGAAAAACTTATGGGAATAGTAATAGTATTAGTAAAAATTGACAGTGATTTAGAAAAACTATAGAAAAAAATCCAATGACCAATTTGGATAGTCCATCTGTTTTGTTGGACGTGATTGAGTGGGAGGCCACACTAAATCAGGTGCCGATGGATGAGAAGGGTGGGGTCTCCAATCCTGATCAAGAGGCTCCATTTGAGTATTACATTTCGCGCAGAGAAAAGAAAATGCGAGCTAGGGCGCTTAAAAGAAGAGATAAGAATGAAAATAACATCAAACATAGCCAATAACAAGAAATCCAAACATGTACCCTCTCTTAAAATAAAGAACAGCAATACAAACATCAAAGATAATTGTAGCTTGTCGGCTGAAGGAGGGGTTTTGGACTTCACACAATTGAATGAGGAAAGTAAAAAGGCTCTAGAGATGAGGGACGTATTGGGCCCACATGAACATCATGGGATGGGCACCATCGACCCACACTTAGAGAAAGTAAACGTTGTCAATCCTAAAGAATATGGAGAAGCAACAAACTCATTGACAGAAGCAATGAAACATAAGGAAGGGAAAGCTAAAACACTTAAAGGACAACATAATAAGAAAAATGATAAAAACACAAAAAAAAGGAAGTATACAGAACTCCACTAAATCAGAAGGATCAAATGAGGTATCTGGTATTCAACAATTCTTTAGTCGTAAAAATAAAGAAAAGACAAACAGTATACCTGGGGAAACTGAAGCTGTTGAGATAAATAATAACATAAAGACTCAACCCCTAAGCAGCCTAACTGTTGGTACTGACTCCCAAGTAGCACCCATAAAGGGTAACGTAGGAGTGGATGGGAAATGCTTGACCGTTAGCACTAACTCCCAAGTAGTACCCAGAGAGGGTAACGAAGGAATGGATGGAAAATGCACGAATGATACTGAACTGATCGAGCCAACTGTGATTCCAAGTGAGGACATCAAAAAGCTGGTTCAACAAGCGCTTTTTAATCTCGTTGAACATTCTTCAAGATATGGCCCTCATCTACCTTTATACAATCCCAAAACTGATGTGGGAGATCTGATGAAGGGCACATTTAATGTCACAGAAGGCATAGCCATAAAGCAAATAGATCAGAGATTGAATGAACAAAAAAAAACAGAAAACACCAATACATTGGTGAGAGCATTAATGCATGAGGGCTGTACAATAAAACCACAGGTCAATTTCTCTAACAGTGAAGAGGCAGGTAACGCAGCGTGACCTATGAGAAATTTATCAGAAGATGAGGTTAATGTAACTGGAGAAGAGACGAGAGAGAAATACGAATTGTGAAATATAGACAAGGAGCTGGAACAGAATGGAAGGAACATACTAGAGGATGAGGAGGGGGTGGTACTTATGGTGGTGGCAGCAAAGTGGGTGGTAGTAGAAGATATCCCGCCACTGAGGACCAAGGAAAACCGTACTTAAAAACCTGGATGGGGGACAGAATTGATTGGAGTCAGCCTAAATTTGTGGATGACCCAAGTGTTACACTGAACTTTATGTTGTCAATAGGGGGGCCTCCGTCTCTAAATCGATGGAGGATCCTGTCCTTATTCAATGAGATACCTCGTCTCTCAATATCCTCTAGCGATATTAAACTGGTGGATTATATACATCCAAACAGGTATGACTACGCAAGAATAGTCTTCTACTCCAGATCAATATATGAACTGGTCCGCTCTGAAGCAACTTCAATGCAAAGATTTGGGTACAACATAGAAAACTATAGCCAGGGCTTTCTGAAAAAACAAGAAGGAGAACGAGGAATGAATTCTAGAGAATCCTATGTTAATAATCGTGTTTATGGTGGGGGAAGTTCTAATACACAGTTATCAAGCAATGAGTCGGATCTTAGATGGCTTGTATTGACACTCAGAGTATCCATTTCCAAGATTCAGGGCATAAAATATATCCCCTAGAGTCCACGTAATACCACCTTCCTATCGTGGAACTCTAGGGGATCTTGATCCTTAATCCAGTCATCAACCATCTGCTCAATGCTCATTGATTTTTCCTTTCTGTGTATTCAAGAAACTTGGGCCTTGACACATTTATCGCTTGACGGATTTACAGTGCATCACCAACTTGCAACGAAAAAAACTAAGGGAAGACCATCTGAGGGTTTGCTTATAGCGATCAAGAACAGCATTCAGTTCAAAACCATACAACATTTTGATGTGAATAAAGGGTGCATAGCTGTTTCTTTAAGATTAAGACAAGTGGAGTCTTTGATACTTCAAAAAAGCATCTACTAATTATCAACATATATTGGTTTCCGGATATGGACTTGAACAAAAATATTGAGGCACTAGACTCAGTCATACAGGAATGTCAGGACATGTGTACTGAAATGAATGTTATTATTGGTGGCGATTTTAATTCTGATATCTATCAAGGTGGCTTATGGGCGCATTTCCTTTCGGGGTGGGGACTGTATTGTGTAAATGATCTACTGGAAGATACTCCAGAGCAATCAACTTGGTCAAATGGAAAGTGGCATTCCACTATAGATTACATTTTTGTTAGTCTAAGGGTATTCAACCCGATACAAGAATTTCTGTTAATCCCCACACAGGAGAGTGACCATAAAATATAAAAAATGACATTGCAAGTAGATTTTAATATGTGCGAGGAGGGCAGTACTCTCCGGTGCTGTCAATTAACAAACCCCTTAACAGAATTTCTTGGCATCATGCGATTATCGGGAAAATAAATACTCTTTTCCAGTTGGATTTCGAATAGAATGATTTTCGTCAAAAACAAAAGACCTATGCATATGACGCTTTTGAGAACTACATTGAGTCAGTAATTAGGGGTCCATCAGGTATAAGGAATACTACTACAGGGAGAGTGAGGCATAAACATTCATTCTGTGAAGAAATGAGAACTTTAAAGAAGCATAGGAATTGAGAAATTAGAGCTTTTTATAAACATCAATTTAGAAATTCAGATACTTGTAAAATTAATAAGATCAAAAACAAATGGAAATGCAAAGCAAGATGCTTGCGAGCGAAACTCTATCAGCAGGATGCAGAGGACATGCTTCAATCTCTTTTTGATTTAAATACACGTACATTTTGGGGCATGATCAATAAAGATGGGCCAGCTCAAATGAAAGCACAAACAGTATGTATTAGTTCTGAGACATGGGAAGAAAATTTTAGTAAACTATATAGCCCTCAAGTGTGAAGTGGATCTCGCCAAAAACCATTAGTAATGCCTCTTGGAATATCCCAATTACTGTAATTGACATTGATGGTATTATTATACGAAGCTCCTCTTCTAGAGCATCAGGTCCGAATCTACTCAGTAATATGGTCCTGAAGGGGAGCTCAAATTTATGGGCCAAAATTTTCTTTCTCTACTTGAAAAATATTTTGAACACAAAATCCATCCCGATGAGTTGGCGAATGTGTTATGTTGTGCCAAGAAGGGTGATAGGTGAATGCCAACAGGTTATAGACCGATAGCCCTTCTGAATGTTGATTCAAACGTTTTTGTAGGCCTAATTTTGGAGCACATTCGGAACTGGAGGGATAATTTAATATTTTGTCACCATACCAATTTGGATTCAGAAAAAATGTGGGGACAGATGCAGGTGGATTGCTTGTTAACATCATGCAACGTTATGCCTGGACCCTTGGGAACTCTCCTATCTATGTTGCTTCAATTGACTTGACGTCTGTATTTGATCTGGTGGATAGAACAATTTTGTGGACAAAATTGGCTAAGTTAGGAATGCCTTCGCCTCCATTATCTATTATACACAACATGCATGAAGATTCAAGAATAAGAGTGCGCCTTAGCTCAGAAGCGATACTATCCCCAAAACAATTATGGTAAAAAATGGTTTAAGGCAAGGATGCATCTATGCACCCACTATCTTTAATTTATACTTTTCTGATGTTGGCAGCTACCTAAAAAATCTAGCGGTAAACTCATCAAAAGTAGAAGGTATTAAGGTTCATTGGACAGCATATGCAGATGATGTAACCCTATATGACCATGCTCCTATAGGACTTCAGCGCCTTCTTACCTCCTTTAAAGAATACATCAATATAAATGCCTTAAAAATTGACTATAGTAAAACAGTGAACCTATATTTGTCACATAAGAAAAACCCTAAAAATTGTGCTTGGTTTTTAAATCACGAGAAACTACCTACGAGCACTGCTATAGGATATCTGGGATATCCCGTATTAGGTAATAGTAAAAAGATAAACTACCGGGTATATATGGGTGCTAAATCTAACCCGATGATATCCCAACTTCGTAAAATTGATTTAAAAGTCTGCCCATTTTCCTTAGTACCATGTATACGTCTATATAAAAACAAAATTGTTGCACAACTTTGGTATGGTATGGAATTAGCGCCCCTATGGTGCAGGGGTGAAGGTGCAATGTGTGAATCTAGATTGGTAAAATCAATGGTTAGATCTCTGCCCAAATGTGTGCCCCTCGCAGCTATCCATTACGAACTTGGATTGCATTCAATTAGAATTGTAATAGAATGGAGGAGATTATCTCTCTATAGGAAACTGATTAGCTGTAAAGAAACAACCCTATATGAAATCATGGGTAAAGGTATCAGGAGTGGGTCTCCAGTTTCAAAGTACCTTAAAGATATGGTTGAAGAATCATATGCAGTTCTCGATAAACTGGAGATTCCTCGTGTGCTGCTTATTTCGAATCCAATGAAGGTTAAGAAACTACTGCTCCATTTTGATTGGAATCTCACTGTTAACGAGGTTATGAAGCCTAAACTGTATATGCATTTAGTATCTCATTGTAAAAAGATGGGGAAGCCTGAACCGTATTTGATCCAATTCCCTGATAGAGTGTGGAGACAGGAAATATGAGGTTCCGTTTTAATATGCTTAAAAAAGCGGAAATAATGGACATAAAAACTGGTGTTATTGAAATTCCTTCGCTCTGCAGATTTTGCAAAAAAAGCAAATCTGTGAAACATTAGCACATATTCTGACGACAGAGTGTGATGGGCTAAGGAAAGAACAAATTGATAGCTTTAGCCAATATGTACCGAATATGGAATGTGTTGATTTGAATCTTTTATGGTTAGATATGTTACATGGCAAAAGAGTGAAATTACAGCTGGCTGTTTTAAGATTTCTCAAGAACTATTGTGGATTATAAAAAATAAGGTATATGTGTAAGGATGTTTTAAAAAAGGTAGCAGGCGCTCCTCTCCAGAAAGAACATGGCATGATAACCTGTTCTGAGATGAGAGTTTGCAGCACACGCTTTTTGCTCACTGTACCTTTCACAGATGGGAAATATCCATTTGCATATCAGTCTTTATCCCGCCCACATGGGCAATCCAGCACCGAAATGCTATGGCAATTCCTCTCTGAACAAGAGTACCACCAGCAACCCCATACACATGTTTCAGCCTTGTTGGGCCTCATCAGTGAGGTGAAGCTGTGCCTCTCTGAGCACAGTGAGCAGGGAGTCCACGTCTGGTTGCCCCCAGGTAACTCAGGGTGACCAACCCCAAGTTCCTTGCAAATATTTTTAAAAAGTTAGCAGGCGCTTCTCTCCAGAAAGAACATGGCATGATAATCTGTTCTGAGATGAGAGTTTGCAGCACACGCTTTTTGCTCACTGTACCTTTCACAGATGGGAAATATCCATTTGCATATCAGTCTTTGTCCCGCCCACATGGGCAGTCCAGCACCGAAATGCTATGGCAATTCCTCTCTGAACAAGAGTACCACCAGCAACCCCATACACGTGTTTCAGCCTTGTTGGGCCTCATCGGTGAGGTGAAGCTGTGCCTCTCTGAGCACAGTGAGAAGGGAGTCCACGTCTGGTTGCCCCCAGGTAACTCAGGGTGACCAACCCCAAGTTCCTTGCAAATATTTTAAAAAAGGTAGCAGGCGCTGCTCTCCAGAAAGAACATGGCATGATAACCTGTTCTGAGATGAGAGTTTGCAGCACACGCTTTTTGCTCACTGTACCTTTCACAGATGGGAAATATCCATTTGCATATCAGTCTTTGTCCCGCCCACATGGGCAATCCAGCACCGAAATGCTATGGCAATTCCTCTCTGAACAAGAGTACCACCAGCAACCCCATACACATGTTTCAGCCTTGTTGGGCCTCATCAGTGAGGTGAAGCTGTGCCTCTCTGAGCACAGTGAGCAGGGAGTCCACGTCTGGTTGCCCCCAGGTAACTCAGGGTGACCAACCCCAAGTTCCTTGCAAATATTTTTAAAAAGTTAGCAGGCGCTCCTCTCCAGAAAGAACATGGCATGATAACCTGTTCTGAGATGAGAGTTTGCAGCACACGCCTTTTGCTCACTGTACCTTTCACAGATGGGAAATATCCATTTACATATATATCTTTGTCCTGCCCACATGGGCAGTCCAGCACCGAAATGCTATGGCAATTCCTCTCTGAACAAGAATACCACCAGTAACCCCATACACGTGTTTCAGCCTTGTTGGGCCTCATCAGTGAGGTGAAGCTTATGTGTAAGGACGTATATGTTCTATTGTGATACTTGCTGTCAAGTGTAAATGACCCATATGTCCTATGTAGGATCTCCTCTGTTCTGGGAAGACTTTAGAGATTATGTTCTTTTTTGTTGTTTTTCTTATAGTTAATTTATGTATGAGATAGTATTTGTTTTTATGTGTGCATTCTTTTATCTGACTTTTCTTAAAGAAACACTTTTGTAAAGATTACTATGTAATCATAAACAAATAAAAATAAATTAAAAAAAACAGTATAACGTTGCCCACTTCATCAACTCATCAACATCATTGATGTCCTGTATTGTACACATGTCCCATTGCTACCATCCCATGCTAGGGAGCAGGTGTATCAAAATCACAAGCAGCAACATTCCCTCACCGTCCAGATCACCTCTAATGACGCTCATGCTGTCATCAAGCTCCCCTTGCAAAGAAGAGTCAGAAAAAGTGGCAGCACAAGCTGGAAGCAGTTTGACTTTAAAACGCAAAGAATGCTGCATGCCAACTCTACAGGACTCAGTGAGGCACAGTAGAGAAAGCCACAGCTGCGACAAGCCACAGTAACATATGAAGCCCTCAGCTGCGTTCTACCTCACATGCTGGAAGGGGGAAATGCCTCATTTGTGCCCAGAAGATCTGAGGATGTCGTACAAGCACTGGAGAGCAATAAGACCCTATGGGCCTGATTCAGAGAGCATTTTCTAATGGGGTTGTGCCATTATAAAATGCTTCTGTGAATCAGGACCACTGACTCAGAGGTATGGTGTGGAGCACCGCACAGGCATAGACTCCGCATCCACATCCACTAGCTCTCCCCCTCCTTACAGTCAGAAACAATGATTGATGGGGATCAGTATGGTGTCAAATAGCATGCACTGTGCACGCTCTGCGGGTCCATCGGAGTATGCAAGCAGAGATGCTGAATGAGAGAAATAATACCACAATCACAGGTATGAGACATGATCTATTAAATATATTATTATGCAATGTGAGAAACCTGAAGGTATGCTCACTCCTATTCCCCATGGACCCTCTGCGCAGGTAGCCAGGGAAAGGCCATCGCTCTTGGATCATGACCCTTAGGGTGGACAAGCGAGGAAGGATCCCCTAGGTGGGGGGTCTTTGGGGACTAGGAGTGGGATTCCCTTGGGAGAGATATGGTATCCCCCCTCTTCTACCAACAACCCACCTGACCCTAACCCAACCTTTATGGGTTATTGTAAGCATGTTTCCCTCACTTTCCCATATGTGACATATGATAGTACTAAGACGAGGAAGAGGAGACTAAGAGGAATTAACACAACACATTTTCAACACTTAGGTACTGGGACGAGGAAGCTGCATCCTGAGCATTGGGAAGGTCAGGCATGTCTTCCTAACTATGGTCAGGCAGATCTAATTGACCAGGCATACCTGCAGCCTGTTAGAAGGCTGCAGGTACATACATTGAGGGACTGGGAACACCCAAGCAAGAAGCTCGAGAAAATCCAGAAGCGGGAGAAGCATGAGAAGCAGGGATGCCGGCTTGCCAGAAAACAGGAGAGGACCTGCTCTTTGTGGAGGCAGCCATGGTGAGATTGGACGCCGAACCAGGACGCTGCAGACCAGGATCAAAGAGGACACTGTCCGCGTCCACTGGAAAGCAGAAGGAGAACCAGAGCAAGAAGAATACTGCAGGCGAGCAGGGTTCGTGACTGCAGTGTTTCCTGGGTCCAGAAGCAGAGCGGAAAAAGCAACAGCCGCTGGAAGAAGGAGCAGCCCACTTGTGATTGTCGGAAGGGTATGCAAACACTGGAGAGCTCTGAAAAGGACCAAAGGCAAGTGCCATGTTACGCTCACCTGGTCTCTATTTTATTTTATTTGTTTATTTATAATGCGCCAAAGCCCGCAGGCATCAGGGCGCATACAATAAGACAAGGACAGGTAGAGAAAGACAAATCAGAGGTCACGGGACACAACACGTATCCCGGGACAGAATGGACAGCAGCATAATGTTAACCTAGGGAGTTAGTCAAGTGATTTTATTTAAAAAGGAAAGTTTTTAACCTCTTTCGAAGGCAAGGTGGTCTCTGCGGCGATGTTGGGGCACGGTTGCAGCCCTCCCAGGAAGTAGGGCCCCCCGATCTGCTTACTCCCGCTGCAAATAGGCTGTGGACTGTTGCGATGAATTGGAACTCTGCTCCTGCGTATATATGAGAGGACATAAGTTTACCTGCCTGTGAGTTAATTCCCTCTCAAACCCTTCCTCCCATAGCGTGGTGAGCATGCATCGTCCCATTAAGGCTCACCTGTAGATTATTAAAGATGAACTCTCCGTCCTGCTACTTCAGGCAGGGGCGCATGTCGAATGAGGACCGAGTTCCTTCACTGGTCCTTTATACGTGGTGTCCAGTCCAGCTGCGACGATTCCACGCCTTTCTGGTGGGTGTCTTTCTGTTTTCTATTTGTCTTGAAGTATTGGTATTGTCTTGTTCTCAGCCTGTTGTCAGCTCTGTAACAATGTCTATCTTTTTCCCCAAATAGGTGTGATTGCGGCCCAGCAGGGCTTCCAGGCACAAGGTGGCTCCAGATGAGGAGCGGAGGATCCTGCGGTAGTCCGGCAGAAGGTAAGCGTGCTTTTAAGGACAAGCGTGAAGAATTTTGCAAGCACGACCATAAACTGCAGGTTTGTATGTCTAACCTTGTCTTTTATCCTTTTACAGGGTCCGCTTTCATGGAAAAAGAAGTAGTCATGCTGCGGAGCCCAGAGCTGGAGTTCTGCGTGCCGGAAATGAAGAAGATGTCGTGCAGTGGTGTCGAGAACTGGAGTTCTACGTGCCTGAAATGAAGAAGATGTCGTGCCCAGAGCTGAAGTCCTGCGATCCGGAAGATGAAGAATGGACGCCAGGTTTAGCGGTGATGAATGCAGGTGTAAGCTGACTCCAGGAGGTAAGCGTATGAACAGGAGACTGGATTCCCAAGGTAAGTGCTACTTAACCCAGGCGGCGGTGAGCGTTAGCTGCATGCGAATGCAGACTAACGCGAAGCGTGCGCCTTGGGGTTGGGCTGACTTATATAGCTGAGCTCTTAAGGCCACGCCCACTAGCTCAGTTCTGCTTGCCACACCCTGCCACTCCTTGAAGTTGCACGTGCAGCTGAAGATAGAAGGCCACACCCGGACTGATTGCACACAAATGGAAAGTTCTTGAAAGCACTCCTGCCCATAATAAAAGAGTCTTGCTTATGTTTCAAGCACTCCTGCCCATAATAAAAGAGTGTTGCTTATGTTTCTCCATGAGCCTGGCACCAAAAGCGCCAGGACTGAGTCCAACCGGGCCCCCAGTGTATAAACGTCCCAAAGGGACGTGCGTGAACCCTGGTGCCCCTTGCTCCCTCCACCTGATGGTGCAGCTCCTGTGACCCTGGGCAATTGGCCATGACATGCCAGTCCATGTATTTTGAATACCGAACTGAAAACAAACTTATATCTAACTACAAAAGCACATTTTGAAGACCGAACTGAAAAACAAATTCACAATTAACTACCAACATGCATTTTGAATATCAAACAGAATGCAAACTTATATTTAACTTACAAAAGTGCATTTCAAACTTATATTTGAACCTCATGGACACAAATGCATTTTGAATACACAAGAGTATTTTTTTTCAGAATGAGGGTTAAACCTTAAGCAACACAAGTAACTATTGAATTGAGAGCAATTCACATTCAAAGTATATTAAAACTATCAAGCAATTTACATGTGAAGCCCAATAAGAACATTGAAGTACAACCCCAGAGGCTGACAAGGGGAAGCCACAAATAGTGGGACGTTGTATACATGGCCAGGAGGCCCACCTAAAGACATTTAGCAGAAACACCTTGGTGCACAGGAAGAAGTGTCAAGGCACACCGTGAGGCACAGGAACAAGCACCAAGCAAACACTTGGCGCACAGGAGTAAGGGCCAAGGAGTCAGCAAGGGGCTGAAGAGACCAGGGATCCTGGTTGCGTGACTTGTAATGGATGGACCGTGTGGTCTAACAACTGCGGCTAGACCAATGAACTTTGAATAATGAAGACCCCGAATATTGGGAAAACCAACTGATAAAACGAACTACAAGAAGTACAAAAGTTGAAGTCTTGGGGAAGGGAGCCCTGAGACTGAAAACTCTGTTCATGTGTTCTTGAGAGCGAGGTCTCAATACCCCTGTTTCTGTTTGAAATTGCGTTGCATGAGACTTGGGGAAGGGAACTCCGAGGATTATCTTGAAATATGTTGCTTGGAGCTCGAGAGAAGTGATCTTGAGACTTTTGTGGGACTATTTTATAGTTGGGAAAGACAGTGGAGAGCTGGAAGAAGGAGCACATTTTGCATTGAACTCTGCTTCTTTGGTTATTAATATCCCTATATATTGTTATTCTAAATGCTTAGGGCAAGTATAGGTTGTGGACCAGACAGACTTTCAAGTGGAACTATTGGACTCTGACTTTCCTTAGTTTTAGTCCAATAGGGAAATCCCACCTTAGCATAGGGCAAGATAGGCCTTCAAGCATCCTGACATTTGATTTGAAAAAGTGCTTTAGTTTGAAATATAAGTCTGTTGTCTGTGTCTTGCTTCATGATGCCTTCACAAATGGTGCCAGGAATGGGATGCGGCTCAACTGATACAAATTGGGGAAACGTAACATTTGAGAAATTGAGCGCCAGAGCATCACACCCTTTAGTAGCCCTAAAGGCTCTATCGGGTTTGATATCTTTAGTAGTAGGGATGAAATAAGGCCCCTAGGAAGCCACCAGGGGGCGCGGGTAAGATGGCTGCCTAACCTACGTGCTCCCCACATGGCCCCGGGAAACCTGCAGATATGAGTGCCCCGTCGGACAGTGACCCCCGCCAACTAATGGAGAATTAAGATAGGAGACACCAGAGAGTTTGGAGGCGTTGGAGCGGCCTCCGTGGGTGCCCCTGCTGTGGAGATAGGTCCACGTGAATCCCAGCTCTCCCCCTCCCCCGAGCTGCACAGAGGGAAACTTCGAGTGGGGACTGCTGCACGGCCCGCTGCACCGTGGGGGGAGGAGCCAGCGCGCCTCCATCGAGTGACACCGGTGGATACTTGAGGAGGCCCCGAAGTGCCGCAGTGGTCTTGGCCCCCCCACGGGGGTTTGCCGACCTCGGATCTGAGCCGGGGGATCCTCTTCCTGCCACTCCCTCCTCCGTCTCCGTGGTGCGATGCTGCCTGGAGGCTTGACGGCTGGAGGAGGACTCGGAGTGAGCTGCGACGCACCTCTGGCCCTGCGACTGGGGAGCGCTGGGGGCCGTGTCCTTCTCGCTCCCCCCATCTACGCCAGCCCGGGCCCCTCTCTCTGCAGGTAGCATTCCAGCCCTGCAGGTGCGAACGCCGGCATAGACCGCCAACGGTGGGGGCTCGCCTTGAGACCCCGGAGAGGGGCACCAGCAGAGGCTGTGGGGCCGTGGCAATGTCGTGGTACCTGGAGTATCTCCCCTGCCCCCCACAACCTCTTCAAGAGACCCGGGGCGACGCAGGAGTGCGCCCGGGCCCCCCCTACTCATCTGGACACACTGGTGCCGTTTAAGCAGACAAGGTGAGACAAAATCTTTCATCTCATACTAAGAGGCCACACCGGGCCCTCCAGAATAAGGAGCTGTATCACCACCACCCTGCCACACAATGAAACTTAGGGATACACATTAATACCCCACTGCAAGAGGTAATCAGCCCTGAGGACATTACAGGAGGCCATCTGATAACACTGTCCCTCCCCATCATACTGAGAGGGCACGGAGAGGAGACACAGGGAGGAAATACAGACCGGGTTGCACCGAAGAGGAGAGTCCTCACCATTGAACTCTCAGGCTCCAGTTAGGACCCGTGGGTCCCCGAAGTGTGTACTAAAGAGGGCGCTGGAATCCCCCCGTCATAGCACAGATCGAGAAGTGGGACACCAGTGGAGGCCGACTTGGGGTGACCACAGCAGTGACCTGCACGAGGGGTTATACTTTCCCTGAACACGAGGGGGGGGAATAAAGACATCAAAGATCCACCCTCCATAACAGCGTTGACGACCCAGGGTGCCAGGAAGACCCGAGCAAAAACACCAGCGTATCACAGCAACCCAGGGCTGGTGAAATCCCATGAGCTGGAAGGAGTCCCTTGCAAAATACCAGTTTATGGCAGGGCAATCGGAGATGGAGACCAGACCCCCCTCCACACCGGCTCCACACATGAACACTATCCAAAGTAACATTCAGACAATCCTCAAAGAAATCAGAGGCATGAGGAACGACATGGGCGCCAAGCTGGCCGACCTCACGGCTAAGGTCTCCACACTGGAAGACCGGATGGAGGGGGTAGAGAATAACCAGGCATCAACGGACCTCCTTGAAACACAGATGGATGTAAGGTTCAAGGAGCTGCAGCGCCGTGAGGAGGATCTTCGCCTCAAGGTCGACGATATGGAAAATCGCGAAAGGAGAAACAACTTAAGGATCTTCGGCCTGGCAGAAACAGAGGGGGAGACCCAGGTGGGCCTAGAGGGGAAAGTCCAGGACATTATCAGGATCATTCTGGGGTCGGAATCCGGAGAGACACTCCTGCTCGACAGGGTCCACCGAGCGGGCGGTGGCGGAAGGGGCCCGCGGTCAGTGTTGGCAAGATTTCATTATTACCGAGACAAAGCCAGGCTCCTGGAGAGTGCAAAGACACTGAGAGACGTTCAGTACGGGAACTCCAGGGTGACAATCTATCAGGATCTCTCGGCCCTCACACTCCAGATGAGAAAGAAATGCGGCACCATCACCAGATGGCTATGGGAGAAAGGGGTCCGATACCGCTGGGGGCACCCATTCTACCTAGCGTTCGAATGGCAGGGCCGGAGGTACCAGTTAGTAACGGAGGAGAACATTCAGAGATCCACAGATGATCTTACAGGGGACATGGCGGGAACATCCAGAGACCAAAATGCAGGGGACAGAGAACCTGGACGTGCCCCCCCAGGGCCCGGATCTCACTCAAAGAAACTTAAAGTTAAGGGCTCTCGGAAGTTCCAAAAAAACAGACATCCCCCAGCGGACCGCGGGGCCCCACATGAACGCATGGGTAGTGTCAAAAAGGTCTAATTGTCATGATTGAAGTTCAGCAGACAACTTCCATGGGATTTCAACGACCAGGGGAAAGTGTTGATTATCTTTTGTTTTTACCATGTTTTGGGGGTTTGTCCTTTAGTTCATAGGACAGGAGTAAAAGATTCACAAGAAGTGGACAAGGAGAGGAACACGGGCGTGGGGCCTTAATTGGAACGCTGACGCTAGTGGAGAGGGAGTAACACTCCTGACTCTAGGGCATGGAAGAAATGTCCCACGCAAAAGAAGTTTTTCCCGGGGCCAGGGTAGCAGCCCTGGTGGTTCGTTGCCGGTTCCAACCCCGGCTGGGGTTGCGATGACGAACGCCTTACAAATATGGGTAAGGGAGGGGAGGGAGGGGGTAACAGGAAGGAGGGGAAAGTTTTTTGAGGGAATTAGGGGAAAAGGGGAGAAACAGTTCGAGCCAGGGCATTTTGTCCCACAGTGGGTTCTATATAGGAACTATATGAAGGAGTTTAAAGAGCGCAAGTTTAAAAACAACAATGATTGAGGGGAAAATAGGCAGGCTGAATGTTAAGGGCTTAAACTCCCAGAATACGAGATCCCTTACAAGCAACATGTTTCGCAAAACAAAGATTGACTGTCCTCTTTCTACAGGAAACACACTACAAACAAGGGCAGGAATCGATGATAAAGCGGAAGGAACTGGCAATAACTACTGAGCCTCCCATAGAAGTAGCAAGAAGGAGGGGGTGGGCATTTTTCTGGGCAGAACGCTCCGCCTTACAGAAATAGGGGTTTTGGAGGACGGTTCCTGGGCATCAAGGGTACCTGCGAGGGGGAGCGCATCACCTTGGCCACCCTCTCTGCTCCCAACTTGGGCCAGATACGATTCCTCACCCAAATGTTCAGGGTAATGGACGGGCAGATGGGGCCACGATACTCAGGGGGGATTTCAATCTCATAATGGACCCCCGCCTTGATTGGTGGTCGGCTAAAGGGGGAGTCCCCAAGGCAGTCTCCAAAGATAACCTAGCCCTACAGATCCTCCTGAGAGAACACTACTGGGTGGATGTATGGTGCAGAGCACACCCGACCCAGGGTGGCTACACCTTCTTTTCACCCCCACACTACATCTACACAAGAATTGATCTCTTGCTAATTTCTGAAGAAGGGAGAGGGGAGGTCGAGCAACCAAGGGTAGAGACAATAACGTGGTCAGACCACGAACTAGTGACAATGAACTGGTCTCTGCCTATCTCCCCAAGATCATCAAGATGGCGATGCAGCGACACGCTCCTTAGAGACCCGATATTTCGGGAATTCATGAGAAAGGAAATGTCAGCCTGTTTTGAGATAAACGATAACGGGGAGACCGACATGGCCGTGGTGTGGGAGGCGGCGAAGGCCACCTTCAGGGGCCTCCTGATAGCCGAAGGCTCAAGGCGTAAGCGCGAAAGGGGCCTAATTGAAAACAAGATCCGAACAGAACTGGGTGCCCTGAAAGCGAGGCTAGGCCAGCCGGGGGAAGATTGAGAGGCTCTGCTAGTGGAAATGCAAGGCAAAAGACAGGCGTTGCACACGGTCCTTATAGGGGAAGTTGTCAAGAAAGCGAGATATACCAAACAAAGATATTATGAACGGGGTGACAGGGTCGGGACCCTCCTGGCGCATAGGGCCGTGGGTGCAGAGTGGAGAGAGGGGTTAGCCTGCTCAGAGACAAAGAGGGTAAGGTGCACAAAACACGGGAGGAAATATCAGAGGGGTTCGCTGATTTTTATAGCGAACTCTATTCCAGACATGAGGGCGAATCGCCGGAGGATATTCGGACCTACCTGGCCGAACACTCCTTGCCCCGACTGACTGACACTGAGCGTGAGACCCTGGAGGGGGAAATATCTGAGGAAGAGGGTGCCATTAAAAGACTGAAGGCGGGGAAGGCCCCGGGGGAAAACGACTACACGACGGACTTCTATAAACAATGCCAATCAATATTGTTGAAGCCCCTGGCCAAGTTATTCAATCACATTAAAAATAAGGACTCCATTCCACTGACGTTCTTACAGACCCTGATCACTGTAATACCCAAGCCGGGCAGAGTGTGGGTCATATAGACCTATCTCCCTCTTGAATTTAGATGCCAAGATCTTTACCAGAATCCTGGCGACCAGATTAGAGGGTTGCCTACCCCGCTTAATACACCCCGACCAGGCGGGATTCATCTTGAATAGACAGGGCTCTGATAATATGCGGAAAACCCTTCACGTGCTCAGCTCAACGACAGTTCAGGAAGAGGGCGCAGTCTTGCTGGCCCTCGATGCGGAGAAGGCCTTTGACAGGGTAAGCTGGGCCTTTATGGGGGAGGTTTTCGCGGCTCTGGGGATGGGGCCGAGGTGGCTGGGTTGGATTCGGCGCCGTATTCCTCACCCTCTGCCAGGGTGGTTGTGAATGGGTCTGAATCGAGAAAGTTCCCTCTGGAGCAAGGAACGAGACAGGGTTGCCCACTGTCTCCCTTAATCTATGCATTGGTGATGGAACCTTGGGCAATCTCGGTGCCTATTCGCTGATGATGTGTTACTCTGTATCACGAAGCCAACCCAGACAGTCCCCAGGATCCTACAGGGCTTGAAGCGCTACGGGGACTTATCAGGTTACAAGGTCAACATTGGGAAATCAGTAGCATTTATGGGGGGTGGTCTGCCGGACTCAGAGATAAACTATGTCAGAGGGCTCCCCTTCACACTACAAGAGGATTGGTTCAGATACTTAGGGGTCCAAGTAACACGCGACCTTGATGAACTATTCCCATGTAAATTTCCCCCCCTCTGGACAGTAATTAAAAAGGACCTAGAGAGATGGGCAAGATCGGACCTCTCCTGGATGGTGCGCCTTAATCTGATAAAAATGGTGATTCTCCCCAAGTTCCTATTCCTCTTGCAAATGCTCCGAGTGCAGGTCCCCAAGACATTTTTCACAGAAATTAAACGTGTCCTCCTGAATTTCCTCTGGTCTGGCAAAAAACACAGGATCTCCTATGAGGTATTAACCAGGCCAAAGGAAGATGGCGGAGTGGGATACCCTGACTTGGAGACATATTACAGGGCCGCTCAGTTGAGGGTGCTGGTCAATCATTTCAACCCAGGTACTGAAAAGCAATGGGTGGCCATGGACAACAAGGTCCTTGCACCTGAATGGCTATGGGTCCCAAGGAAAAACATTCCCAGGAGAGTCCTGAACCACCCAATCTTGAAAGTGTTATGGTCCCTGTGGAGGGAGGGAGGCTACTATCGCTGGCTGACAACTTGGCCCTCCCCACTGAGCTGTATCTGGGCCCCCCCCTTTATAGACAAAATAGCAGAGTTAGCTGCATTTCAAAAATGGTTCGAAGCCGGTCTAAGCAGGACTGGCCACCTTTGGGTGGGGGGCTCATTCCTACCTTTGAGAGATTTAGAGGAGGCACTGGGAATAGGCACCCTGTCACCATTCCGATACCTTCAGTTTAAGGGGGTCCTTACCGAACCATCGTGGGGGGACACCCTCAGGAGGGATCTAACTGAGTTCAAAAGACTTCTCATCTCCTCTCAGGGCTCCAGGGCGGTGATATCGCGCCTCTACAAACTCTTTCTGCTTTCTGTCCCGAGGGACCCGCCACCAGCATGCTTGCAATGGGGAAGGGACTTAGGTGTAGAGATAGATGATGCAAGGTGGTCCAAAATGTGCAGGCGGGCCATCCGCTCCACGGCCTCGCTGCAATTCCGGCACCAGGCCCTTAAGGTTATACACAGTTGGCATTACCCCCCGCAGAGGATTGCCAGGATGAGGGCGGGGTATGACCCACATTGTTAGAAATGCAAGAAGGCAAAGGGTGACTACTTTCATATGTGGTGGAAGTGCCCGGTGGTCCAGACATATTGGGGAGAGGTACTATCCTGGATCAAGGGGGTGGATGGAGTCGAGAGGTCTCTGTGCCCCTGGTTCCTCCTTTTTGGAATTGATGTAGGAGATGACCATGAGGGAACTCAGGGACACATGCTACAGGTTATGTTGGTGGCGGCTAGGTGCTGTTTGGCACAGAAATGGAAAAGCCTGCTATGCTGGGAGAAAAGGTATGGGTCACGAAGGTAAGGGCCATTTATGATATGGAGTTTCTCACCCACTTGATTGATGAGTCCAAATCAAACATTGAAGAACTATGGCTCCCCTTCTTTGAAAAATATGGTTGCGGGGCCTAATGAGGCAGAATCACACTAAGGGCCTCCCCCTCGGACGGGGAAGAACGCTACCGACCAGACCAATTGAATGCTGCCTAAATGTTTGGCCCAAAAACTCCGGCGTGCAAAGAGACAAATTAATAATCACTGTTATGCTCTCCATGAACTCGCTTGGTGGACTATGTGCGAGTGCTCGAACTGGGTGAGGGCAGGGGGAGGGATAGGGGGGATATGTTATGCTTGTGGTTTGGAGACTCATGTCTAAATATGTTATGCAATGTTATAACGCTAAATAATAAAAATAATGCCCCTAGGAGAAAGGAAATTAATATCTACTGGCTTGATATTACTTGCACCCTCTAATACGTATATTAGAATAGCACCTTGTTGGGGTTGGGATTGGCTTTTCGGTTTGGGATTGGGAGTAATAGACCCACATTTCAGAGGAAAGGTTAAGGTGTTGCTACAAAACCATGGGAAAAAGCCCTTCCATGTTTATCAAGGCCAGAAGATTGCAAAAGTGGTGACTGAGAAAGCAATGTTTTCTAAAATAGCAGAGGAAGAAATACTGAAAGAGGGACACAGAGTTTCAGAGAGATGATAGAAACTTCACATTATTCTGTCTCTGAATCCGAAAGGGAAGGTCATGGAGAATTGAATGTCCATCCAGATCCAGCCATTTCTAACAAAAAAAGGTTCACAAGTAGTTTCAGAAAAGGAGGGATGTGAAAAAAAATCTTTTTTTCTTCTAAAAGAGGGATTTCTTTACAAAGGAAAGGAAAGACTACTGCAGAAGGTAAAATAAAATTATAATTGGTGATTCCAGAAAGTCACAAAAAGATGGTCTTGGGAAAAGCTCAGTCTCGTCTGACGAAAGATCAAACAGACCATGGGAAACCTAAAAAGAATTTAAGAGAAATGTTTTTCTGGTTTGGTATGGAGGCCGATATTAATTCTCTGCTGCAAATTTGTATAACATGCCAGAAAAGTAGTACACTTATCCTAGCTACATGTTCCTCTAATGAAGGGATAGAAACAAAAATAATATTTGCTTACGGGTCACCCCCACAAAACCTAAGCATTGAAGAAAAGAGTAATTTTCCCAGTGAGGGGGATTATCAGGTAGGGGTAACCTTTTGGGCTTTGGACACCCAGACCATACTTCCTATCAGGAAATCTGTAGACTGGAATGATTATCATCTTTTTTGTCCTTATGACTGTCGAATACCCGAGGGAGACAAAATAATATTATTTTTGGGCTTACAGCTTGATTTTACCCCTGGTTTGGCCAGATTACCACCTAAAGGAATAGAAGTAAAAATACAATCTATACTTTCATGGGGAGAGGAATTAAAATGTGTCCTCTTGAATTTTTCTGATGACCCCATTGAGATAAAAAGGGGTCAGCTGATAGGAATTCTGAGGTATGACATTTTATGGGAACCTTGCTCCTCTCCAAACTCAAAAGAGAATTATCGGAGAGCCATCATATTCAAAGGTCCTGGCATTGACACTTTTAAAACAAAGACAAAATATTCCTGATGGAAAACTGGTGTATCGAATTCAGTTATTAATTCAGAAGGTGTTGGAGGAGTAAATATCAGGAAGAAAGAGGAAGGAGACATGGCTCGGACAAATCCCTTTGAGGAGAACCCAGAGTGGTTTATTGGATCATCTAGTAAAGCAATATTCTCCACATCAGAGTTACTTGATGTTCATCATTCTCAGATAACAACCTCTTTAGAATTAGGGACTACACGTTCTAAAAAGCCAGAGGAGAACCAACAGAAAGAAAAGGGTACCCTACAGTAATACATCCATTTCTCAATCCTTATCGGAAATGCTATTCTTGCAAAGGGGTTGGGCATCTTGCTAAGAGTTGTTTGTTAAATATAGTTGAATTTCCTAAATCTTTATCGTATAGGCCAACCCGATCAGCCTCAATGAAGGCTTGATGCCTTTTTATATACAAGAGGGAAGACCACATTGTCACTGCCGCCGGCGACTGGCGTTTGTGGCGTAGGTGGAAACAGGGACGCCATTAAAGTGTTCCGTTACGTTTTTCTCCATCTACTAGCCACGGTCTAGTTGTTTGCCAAGATGGCCGCCGCCGTTTGTATATCTCACTCGGCTGCCGGCGGCTCTGCGCGTTGAAACTGAGTTCATTCTCGCCCCCGTTGCTTGCGCTAGTTCCCTGTGACAGTTTGTCCTTCTATCACGCCATTTCGGCGTCTGTTTGTTTCCTTCTCCTCCCGTTCCCGTTTGCTCTCTCTCCTTGTTCCGCTTGCCTGCTCCCTTTGCTTCCCGTGCTGCCTTCCCCCGCTGCTCTTTCTCGCTCTCTTGGGTTCCCTCGGACATCTCTGATTTCTCCCGTTCTCGCTTGTCCTCCACGTTGTGGAGTACTCACCTGAATCCGGCTACCTTCTACAGTCAGGCAGCACTGACACGCTGACCTCACGGTCCCTGGGTATTCGGCGGAGGACCAATCCTACTTGCTACGGATCCGGCGACTGTAATTGCCTTTACGACCACTCCGGATCCAGGGGTTTTTTGCCATCCAGCGGCTTTTTCCCCTCTGGCTGTCGCGGAGGGGAGTCACCGAGGGTTTTCTCTGTCTTGGAGTCACGGTGGCTTCCTTCCGAGGTAGACCCTATCTTCAAAAAAAGAAGAAACCTTACAATGGACTTACCCGCAGAAAGAAACTCGACTATTCAGGTGAGGAGGAGGTGATCGGGGAATGTAGTAATTCTAGTGAAGACGAAGACTTTGCTGACCTTCTAGCTGATCCGTAGCCCATAGCGCCAGTTTTGATAGCTTGCAACGCCCGGAAGAAGTTATGGCTACGCCACAACAACTGCAAGAGTTAGTGACAGCTGTCCACCCCTCAACACAGAAGTCCAAACACTCAAGGCTGACAACGTGGCGCTCCAGCAAAGAGTGGCTGCAAGAGAACAACAGACATCTGATTTGCGCCCACTACCCCTGGTGTCGGGTAAATTCGACGGCTCGGAAAGAAAGGTGAAGGAATTTCTGGAAGCCTGTAATATACACTTCACCTTCCGCAGGAATGCATTTTCCACCGATCATTCCAAGGTGGGTTTCATGATCACACATATGACGGGAAACGCCTGGGCATGGGCTACTCCAATGGTATCCCTATCTGACCCAGTTCTGCAGGACTATGCGGCCTTTAAGGAACTACTGATACACACCTTTTTGCGAACCGAATGCTCACACGTGGCTAGCGAAGACCTGCTGGATGTGCGCCAAGGGAGTACCGACTTACTGTCCTATATTTCCACCTTCAAGAAGCTCGCTGCAGAGGCCGGTTGGCAAGAGCAGGCCCAGTACGCCATATTCTGCAGAGGCTTGCGAGAAGAGCTTAAAGATGAACTTGCCCGGATCCCTCGCCCTGAAACCTTTTCAGATCTTCAGACTGCTGTTCTAAGAATCGATTTTCGCCTGACGGAACGAAAGAACGAAAAGAAGGCTTGAGGTTCACATCCTTTCTTGGATACGCTCCCGTCAGCCTCCTCACCTGCATCACGTCCTGTCAGAGATGAACCCATGCAGGTCGGAACCACCAGATCTCCGTTGACTGCTGAAGAAAAGAAGAGGAGGCGCGAAGGGAATCTTTGTTTGTATTGTGGAGCTGCCAAACATCTGCTGAGAGATTGCCCTGATGTGCCCCCAAGGAGATCGGGAAACGACCGCCCTCTATAGTCAGTGGAACAGACTATCGAGGGGCTGCGCCTTGTTCCTACACTACTCTTTCTGTGGCTTCATCTCAGATAAGCGAAGATTTGCGTCTCATGGTTGTAGCCATTAAACTCCGCTTCCGGAAGAGAGAAGTAGAAACGCAGGCTCTACTGGATTGTGGGGCAGTTGGAAACTTCCTTGACACCTTTTGGGCTGATAAGGTGGGTCTGCTTAGGATTGAGAAAAAAGAGGACCAAAAGGTCGAAGGAGTGGACGGTACACCGCTATGTTCGGGACTCATTACTCACACCACCGAGGAGATTCAAGTATCCATTCACCAGCATTCTGAAACCATAAAATTTGGCATCATACGTGCAGCCCATTTTCCGGTCATATTAGGGATTGGCTGGCTCCGGAAACACAATCCAACAGTGGATTGGACTAAGAATCTACTAAGTTTTCATTCCGCTTTCTGTCTACGAGAATGCCTTCCGGAACCAACGTTCGAAACTGTAAAGACCATGTCCGCTGTCGAAAGTAGTTCCATCCATTGCATACCGGAGCTCCTTTCTGAATACGCGGAAGTCTTTCAGGAACAGACCCCCATCAAACTTCCTCCACATCGTCCAGAGGATTGTGGTATCGACCTTGTACCTCAGGCATTGGTCCCCTTTGGGAGGATGTATCCTCTCTCGGTATCCGAAAAGGCTGTGCTCCGATGCTATCTGGATGATAATTTAGCAAATGGACTCATAAGGCCTTCCAAATCCCCTGCAGGGGCCTCTCTGTTTTTCATACCCAAACGGGATACTAATGAGTTGCGGCCCTGTATCGATTATCGGGGGTTAAACAGAGTGACCATAAAAGATCGTTGCCCTATGCCCATCATCTCAGAGATTCTAGAGGCTGTTCAAGGCTCCGTTGTGTTTACTAAACTAGATCTACGGAATGCTTATCATCTACTCCGCATAAGAACTGGGGATGAGTGGAAGACGACGTTTCGCACTCCCTATGGTTTGTTTGAATACCAAGTCATGCTGTTTGGCCTAGTCAATGCACCTTCAATTTTCCAGAGATTCATGGACCGATTATTTTCTGACCTTCTGAATCTTAACACAGTGGTTTACCTGGATGACATTTTAGTCTTCTCACGGAGCCAGGAGGAGTATACTCTGCATGTCAAGGAGGTTCTGTGCAGATTACAGCATCACAGTCTTCTTGTTAAACCAGAGAAGTGTGCATTCGCTCAATCCTCGTTGTCATACTTGGGATTCATCCTATCCGACAAAGGGGTTACCATGGACCCAAGGAAGGTGGATGCCATCTTGTCATGGCCGTCGCCTTCTTCAGTTAAGGATATTCAACGTTTTTGGGGCTGGCAAATTTCTATCGGACATTCATTCCGAGGTTTTCCTGACTCACTCTTCCCATCACATCCCTTCTCAAAAAATCCACGGGTCCTTTCATCTGGTCCAATGAGGCTGAAGAAAGCTTCCTCAGTTTGAAACACAAGTTCTGTACAGCTCCTATCTTGAAACAACCAGATCAACTACTACCCTTTATTCTGGAGACCGACGCTTCTGCAGCTGCCGTGGGTGCCGTTCTTCTTCAGAGAGTCAAGGACCTCGAGCATCCGGTGGCTTACTTCTCCAAGACTTTGAATCCTAGCCAACGCAACTACTCGGTCATAGAAAAGGAACTACTTGCTATGAAGTTGGCTTGTTTGGAGTGGAGGCATTTGCTCCAAGGGAGCCTACACTCGTTCCAGATACAAACAGATCATAAAAATCTGCAAATACTCAAGCAGCAAGAGTGTTATAACACCCGTCAGGCCAGATGGGGTCATTCTTTCGCCCAGTTTGATTTTGTCATTTCATTCCTGGCTCTCAAAATCTTGTCGCCGATGCTCTCTCTCGCAGAGACGATGTTAACTTTCCCTACAGCAAGGAGCTTATGTTTCCTCGTACTCGGATCATATCTGCAGTGACTAGCTTTTTGGAAGAAGTAAGAGGAGCCTACCTCCACGAACCAACTCTCAATGTGGGTAATCAATCAGTCACCACTAAGGACGGTTTGCACTTCATCCACGGAAGACTGTTCATTCCATCCAAAAGTCTCAGACGACGGGTCACTCAGTGGTGCCACGATTCCAAGACAGCAGGTCATCGAGGAGTGCGAGACACTCTGGAGCTTCTACAAAGAGCTTTCATTTGGCCCAACATGAAGGCCGATACTCAAGCCTATGTTCAATCCTGTATGGTGTGCTTACAAAGCAAATATTCCACCTCGAAACCGTTGGGGTTGTTACAACAGGAACCGGTCCCACATGGTCCCTGGAAATGCATTTCTACAGATTTTATTGTGGAGTTACCGGTTTCCCGAGGCTGTACCTGCATAATGGTAACCGTGGACACGTTCTCGAAACTTGCACATTTTTCTCCTTTGGCCAAGATCCCATCATCCTCGGTTATGGCCGACATCTTCATCAAGGACATTTTCAGGCTACATGGGCTTCCCCAAAAGATAATTTCCGATAGGGGCAGCCAATATACCTCCAGATTCTGGGCAGCATTGTGTAACTCATTGGGCATTGAGAGAGCTCTTTCGTCTGGGTTTCACCCCCAGACAAATGGACAGACCAAAAGGTTAAATGGAACCCTAGAACAGTACTTAAGGTGTTTCATGAATAAGCAGCAAGACAATTGGGTAGACCTGCTCCCCACAGCAGAGTTTGCATACAATAACGCTGTTCACACTGCTACAGGGGTTAGCCCCTTCTTCTGTACCTATGGTTTCAACCCACAGTCCATCATTCCTGGATTCTGGGAGGAGACTAACATCCCTTCATTGGAGACCACCCTCATGCAGATCAAGGAGGCCCACAACACAGCCCGTCAGAGCCTCCTTAAGGCTAGCAGACACTACAAGGAGCAATCCGACAAACACCGGAAACAAGTTCCTGCCTGGGATAAAGGCTTTAAGGTCATGCTGTCCACCAAGTTCCTTCCTCGATGGGTTCGGCCTTCTAAGCTGTCACCCCGCTACATCGGAACCTTCGAAATAACTTCAAGGATCAATCCTGTGGTTTACTGCCTCAAGTTGTCTAGAGGACTCGGACGGATTCACCCTGTGTTTCACTCATCTCTCCTACGTCCCTTTGTGTCAGATACCCGGAAACAAGTACCTCCCAAGTTATGGACTTTGCCTGTTCCAGCCTTTGAGGAGTACAAAGTTTCTCAGATACGTGACTCCCGTTATCATCGGGGACGTCTTGAATATCTCGTACATTGGAAGGGGTATCCCTCCTCGGAAGATACTTGGGAACCCCATTTTCACATTAATTCTCCTCGATTGTTACACAAGTTCCACCGGCTCCATCCTGAAAGGCCGGGAGGGAGAAGCCTTCGGAGGGGGCATACTGTCACTGCCGCCGGAGACTGGCATTTGTGGCGTAGGTGGAAACAGGGATGCCATTAAAGTGTTCCGTTACGTTTTTCTCCGTCTACTAGCCACGGTCTAGTTGTTTTCCAAGATCGCCGCCGCCGTTTGTATATCTCACTCGGCTGCCGGCGGCTCTGCGCGTTGCAACTGAGTTCATTTTCGCCCCCGTTGCTTGCGCTAGTTTCCTGTGACAGTTTATCCTTTCATTCACGCCATTTCGGCGTCTGTTTGTTTCCTTCTCCTTGTTCCGCTTGCCTGCTCCCTTTGCTTCCCGTGCTGCCTTCCCCCGCTGCTCTTTCTCGCTCTCTTGGGTTCCCTCGGACATCTCTGATTTCTCCCGTTCTCGCTTGTCCTCCACGTTGTGGAGTACTCACCTGAATCCAGCTACCTTCTACAGTCGGTCAGCACTGACACGCTGACCTCACGGTCCCTGGGTATTCGGCGGAGGACCAATCCTACTTGCTACGTATCCAGCGACTTCCATTGCCTTTACGACCACTCCGGATCCAGGGGTTTTTTGCCATCCAGCGGCTTTTTCCCCTCTGGCTGTCGCGGAGGGGAGTCACTGAGGGTTTTCTCTGTCTTGGAGTCACCGTGGCTTCCTTCCGAGGTAGACCCTATCTTCAAAAAAAGAAGAAACCTTACATTGGACTTACCCGCAGAAAGAAACTGGACTATTCAGGTGAGGAGGAGGTGATCGGGGAATGTAGTAATTCTAGTGAAGACGAAGACTTTGCTGACCTTCTAGCTGATTCCGTAGCCCATAGCGCCAGTTTTGATACACATATAAAATCCCTGTTTTCTTAGAGGAGACATTAATTTGGGCAGAATTGGACACCGGGAGTAAAGAAAGTTATGTTATGTTATGTTATTTGGCATTTATATTGCGCTCTATATATCATTGGTATGACCTCAAAGCGCTGGTAGGTTGAACGCCCTCGGGAACCATAGTCCAGGTCACTTGAGATAGTAAGGTGTCATAGGGTGCTTGGGTGCACCAATTATGTGTGCAGCTGATGCAATCGCCTGATGGTAGCTGCATCCTAGCATTAGGTGTGGTGATATTGTTATCAATTGAATGTGTTCAGTCTGGCGGGTGGACAACAAGACTGGGTTCAGGCTGTGTTAGGCCTGTGTAGGACGCTTATGTGTGCAGCTATGCTGGTTTGTCATGGAATGTAGCTGCTTTTTATTAGAGTGACGAGGTATTCATGGGTTAATGTTCGTATGTGAGCAGCTACGCCGAAATTGATCGAGGGGTGTAGCTGCACTCTAGTTGTGTGTTGGTGTAGAGTAGAGAGTAAGCATAGTGTTATGGGAGGCGAGTGTTTGGGTGGAGTTATGATCTAAATAGTTTGCTATTCTCGAATTCAAGTGTGCGTTTGTTTAATCGTGACTTAATATGCGTATTTCAGTGGCGTCATTGGTCAGGATCTCAATGAGCATTAGTCATCACGTTGCAAGGGCTCAGTTGCCTCTGATGGTCGCAGTCGGCATTACGGAAAAAGCCACGTTTTTAGAGTTTTGCGGAATGTCATATAGTCTTGGGTGTGTCGAATATGTGGGGGGAGTGAGTTCCACAGAGTTGGTGCCAAGGTTGAGAAAGCGGATCCTCTGATCCTGACAGAGTTAGTGGTTGGAATAGCTAGAAGGAGGGCAGTGCTTGATCTTAGGGTTCGAGATGGGAGGTAGGGTTTTATCTTTTCCTGTATGGGCCGGTCTTGTGCACTGCTCAGTAAGTGATGCATAATGACTTGAAGGTGGCCTTTCTTCTGACTGTGATCCAGTGGAGGGTTCGGAGAACTGGTGAGATGTGGTCTCTGTGACCCAGGGCGAGGAGCAGTTTTCTGGCAGCGTTTTGGGCTCATTGGAGTTTGGTCAGTAGGTATGCTGGAGCTCCTAGGTATAGGGAGGTGGCATAGTCCAGTCTCGACATCACAATAGATATAACTGCGGCAAGTCTGTTCAGGTAGATGTAGGGAAAAATGTGTCTGAGAAGTTTGAGGTGGTAGTGACAGCATTTTGACACATTGTTGATCTGGCAGGAGAGGGTTAGGCCTGAGTCCATAGTGCAGCCAATGTTTTTCACTATATTGGAGGGGAGGGAGGGTGTACCAAGGGACGGGGGCCATTGGAGTGGATGAGGCAGAAGGGCAGTATTGCCGCACACCATGATTTCGGTTTTATCAGGGTTCAAAAGGAGGTTGTTTATTGTCATCCATCTGTCAATATCGAGGAGACAAGCTTCAAGGTCGGGATGGGGGTTGGTGCCTGACTTGGGAATTCATAGGATCATTTGGGTATCGTCAGTGTTGTTGTAACATGAGATGCTATGCGTGCGGATGATTCCTGGTAGAGTGGTCATACAGAGTTTGAACAGGAGAGCGGATAGGCATGCGCCTTGGGGTACTCCAGTGTTCACTGAGCGAGCAGTTGAGGCAAAAGGGGAGAGGAGGGTTATTTGTAATCCTGTTGCTGAGGAAGGAGGCAATCCATTTGAGGGCAGTGCCACGGATTCCTAGGGAGTCAAGGCGGTCAAGGGGGATTGAGTGGTTAACAGTGTCAAAGGCTGCAGAGGGATCGAGAAGAATCAGTGCTGCATAGCCTTCAGAGTCTGCAGTGACCTTGAGATCATCCATGATTGAGATTAGAGTAGTTTCTGTACCATGTCGCGGTTTGAAGCCTGATTGTGCACGTTCGAGGAGACAGTTGGATTCTGGGAAGAGATTAGAGTGGTTTCTGTACCATGTGGTGGTCTGAAGCCTACAAAGGAGTTGAGCTGGGAGTATGCTGTCTGGTCAAGGAGTTTTGCAAGAAATCTGGTGTTGGAGATCGGTCTGTAATTCTTGGGGTTAAGGGGGTCAAGGGATGCCTTTTTTAGAAGTGGCTTGACATGCGCTATTTTGAAGGCATCAGGAAAGATGCCAGAGGTGAGGGAGTCATTTAGCATGGCTCTCACATGTTCTCCTGTGCAGGTAGACGAGAATATTTCTTTCAGGACAGTGGCGGGGCAGGGGTCGAGGGGCGACCCGGAGGGTTTGCTGGTTGATAGTAGGTCAAGGAACTCGTCTCTGGGTTTGAAGGAGTCAGGCGTGGGAAAATTGAGCGTCGGGGCAATGGGATCAGGAGGGGTCGGTGATGGGGAGGGGTTTGGTGTGAAGGGTTGCAGCCCTGTCAAGTGCAGTGTTGTAGAAATGTAGGGAGTGGGAGTCGCAGAGTGATTGTGAGGGGGTAGATTGGGTAAAGGTGCATGAGGGTCTCACGTGGAGTTCTTTGCTGCGGTTGACACAGTTGAGGATTCGTTTATTGTAATAGGATTTTTTGGCCTTTCGGATTTCAGATTTGTAGTTACGGTGGTGCAGAGCGAACATGGATCTGCTGAGATCGGTTTTAGAAACTCGCCATTTGCTTTCAAGAGAGTTATTTTGATTTTTGGCATTCCTCAGGAGGGCTGTGAACCATTTGGGGGTCGGTCCTTTGTGTGAGGTTGCGGGCGCGAGGGAGGTGAGAGGAGTTAGTGAGTCATTAAGCCAGGAGTCGAAGGAATCAATGGTTAAGGGTCTATCGGGGGGCAACGTTGCAGGGGGACGAAGAAGCAATGCTTCGGCTAGGTCGGAAAGGATCTTGACTTTGGTCCAGCATTTGAGATCAGGGGTGAGGGTGGGCAGAGCTGTAGGGGGAGGGGCAGGCATGTGGATAGAGAAAGGGGTGGCATAGTGGTCAGTCCAGTTGAGTGGCTTGGGACGGGATATATAGACTAGGTCATGGGAGCTGAAAATTGAATCAAGCGTGTGCACACCTGAGTGGCTAGACCCAGTGGTATGATGGGAGAGGTTGAGCGCATCAAGACTGTCAACCAGCGGATGAGTGATGAGGTTGTTGGGAATATAGAACCAGATATTGAAGTCTCCCAGGAGTGTAGGAGAAGGATGATTTACTTGAATGGTAGCTATTGAGTCACAGAGGTTGTTGGCGAAGTGTCTGTCGTATCCAGGGGGTCTATAGATGAGTAGGAGGCTGTGGGTAAAAATCAGGGGTAGCGAGAGTTTTACAAGAAAGGATTCACAGGAGGCAATGCATGTCTGGGATTCGACGAGTGAGACGGAGAGGTGAGGATTGAAAAGGACTGCCACTCCGCCACCTCTGGAGAATCTATTGTGGGCGATGAGCATGTAGCCAGGGGGGAAGGCTTTGTGAGCTACTGGGGCGAAATCATCAGAGAACCAGGTTTCGGTGATGAAAATGAGGTCGGGCATGTCAGAGGTTAGGAGGTCAAAGATGCTCTGTCTGTTTCTTGCTACAGAGCAGGCATTAAAAAGGATGCATGTGACTTCGTGAGGGGAGGAGATTTTCGTGATGCTCAGCGTAGTCGGAGCTTGGTGGACATGAGTGCCCAGTGGGTTGGTGGCTGTGGCAGGAACATTCAGGGTGGTTGAGACCAGTTGAGATGTGGTACGGGAGGGGCTTTGTGCCTGTGGACTTTGAGTGTCGGGTGAGAGGGTTATGTCGATGGGCGGAGGTAGGTATTTGAGAGACGAGGTGCGGGTCAAGGGGTGATGGCAGGGTGGTGAATGGATCATTTGGGGTGTGAGGGTTTAAGCGGGTTGATTTTGGAATGAGTTTTGGGTGTACAGGTGGATTAGGTGTACAGGGTGAGAAGTCAAGAGAAGGGGGTGGGAATTGGCAGAGGGGAGTGTATGGAGGTAGGGGAGGGAGAGGCTGGGAGATTCGGTGACGCAGAAATGGTGAGGAGTAGAGTGTCGAGGGAGAGGACCAGCCACGTTTTCTGCATTTTGTGGGTTTTGGTGCCATAGGAGTGTGAGAGAGGGTGGGGGTTTAGAGAGGGTGTGAGATGAGGCTACTGTTCTTGCAAGGGCGAAACAAGCTACTTTCAGAGAAGGGAAAGGATATAAAAGGTTTTTTTTTGGCGGGGGTTGAGTGCGGGTTAAGGGGGAGGGAGAGGGCAGCATGGGAGGTTGGTTGAGAGGGTGGTGAGTTCCCCAGTGGGCTGAGGGGGAGGGAGAGGGCGGCATTGGGAGGTCGGATGAGAGGGAGGGGAGTTCCTCAGAGGGCACAAGGATGGTGTGGAAGTGTAAGTGGAATTGCGTTGTTTGGAGCGGAAGAGGTCTCCTCTGGCCTGGAAGATTGATAATGGGCGTGGTGTATGGACGGGGGATATCAGGGTGTTCTCAATAGATGTCAGAATGAGGGTGGAAGTCGATGAGTTAGGTTGGGAAGGGGAATGGTGAATGAGCGCTTGAGGGGGGAGGTGTTTGGCGCGCCAGAGTGGGGAGGGGTTGTGGTTTGCAAACAGGATGGGGATTAAAGGGGGCCGTGAAGTTGGGTGTTATAGAGCAGGCCAGGCACTGTGACGGATGAGCCACGAGGGGTGGGAGAGTAGGGTGCAGGGAGGCTAGAGATCATGACGGGTCAGAGAGGGGGGAAATGATGAGCTGGGATCTCCATCCCGGGGGGAGGTCAAGGGTAGCACTTAGAGAATGATGTATTAGTAACGGTAGATGTAGAGGCCCTAGATGTACAACCTCTGTCTAGATTATGGGCGTCAGGGTAGTGGGAGAGGGCCAAAGAGGGTAACAGTGGGATGGAAGTCTAGATGCAGTAGTGGCTGTCACGGCCCTTAACCAAAACCCCCACTGGCATGTCCACATGCCAGGTAAGGTCAGGGTTCGGGGTTCCATTAGGGCCTTGGGCCTGCAGTCAACATGGAGGCGCCCTGACAGTCTAGTTCCCTAGAACTAGACTATGCAGTATAGTGTTTTGGGTGTGGTAGTCTGGGACTACTTTACCTGGACTACTTTGCTGGGAGTCTATTTAAACCACACCCAAGCAACAGAACACGCTTCGCGTTATTCTGCAGCCTGCAGCGTAACGCTCACCGTGACACTTGATATCGGCAATCATCGGAGCAATGGGCCTGCAGAGGAGAAAAAGAACATCATTAATAGACTCTTACTTGCGAACTCCATTCTGTATCTGCCCAACGCTCGTCCCTGCTTCTGCTACTCGCGGTCGCCCCTCCAGCAGTCAGCATCTTCTGGGACACCCCGTACTCACCCCGTACTCACCGGAACAATGCAACCTGAAGGGAGAGAGAGAATGTCATAAATCACCAATGTATCAATTGAAAAGGATACAGTAACCAAAAAAGGATACAATTTGGTAGGGCTCTTCCGGATCCTATTTTCACACGACTTGATTGTAGGTAGGTCAATTTAGACCTTCCAAATGATACAACTCTCTGACTGAATGAAACAGGCAGAGAGATGGATCACTGGAAAGGGCGTGGGAATTGTGTAGGAAGTATGCCTAGGATAGATAAAGAAACTGTCCCAATCGAATTACTAAGATAACACAGTATTAGCATAAATTCAGACACTGACCTTATGGCAAAACTGAAGTAATCCACAAAAGTTTCTTGAAGAAAACCAGGAGTTGAACAAACGACAAAGGAAGGGTAGATTAGTAAGAGAGACTTATCCCGAACGGCACGAGGCTCTCGCTAGATACCGGGTTGGTGCACCACATGATAGCGTCCAAAGTACTGTGCACCTTCCAATAGTTCATGAAATACTTCCTTTCCCACGAAGAACAAAAATTAGAATTTCACCTGTTAACTGTCACAGGTACCAAAGGTTCAAAGTAGTTCAGAAAACCAGGTGCAGGATTGCACGCGATAGCATACACGCAGCCAGGCCAGCCGCGCTTGGAGACAGCGTTTCCGCGTGGAGATTTAGCACGCGAACTGGATACACGCAGCCCAGGATAGCCGCGCTTGAAAACAGCGTCCGTGTGTAGAGGTTTAGCACGCGAACAGGATACACGGAGCTCAGGACAGCCGCGCTTGCAGACAGCATCCGCGTGGAGATTTGGCACGCGAACAGGATTCACACAGCTCAGGACAGCCGCGCTTGTAGACAGCGTCCGCATGGAGATTTGGCACGCAAACAGGATTCACGCAGCTCAGGACAGCAGCGCTTGCAGACAGCGTCCGCGTGGAGATTTGGCACGTGAACAGGATACACGCAGCTCAGGACAGCTGCGCTTGCAGACAGCGTCCGCATGGAGATTTGGCACGCGAACAGGATTCACGCAGCTCAGGACAGCCGCGCTTGCAGACAGCGTCCGCGTGGAGATTTGGCACGCGAACAGGATACACGCAGCTCAGGAATTAGCGTGTGGAGGAAAACACACTCAAAAAAGGCCAAAGAAGTTGCTGAAGGGAATGCGAGAACGCAGGTCTGGAGTTCAGCTACAAAACGCCAAAATTGACTTCATCAGAAGCAGCGATCGGAGTTTCTACGCTGCTTATGTACGCACTGCCGTGATACACGTGACGGATCTAAGTCACGTGAATTTTAACGACGTGAAAAATGCAGACGTCGTTTTCCGGGCAATGCATCGAACAACCTCCATTTTGAGTAGAATGGTCTAGTGGTTCTATGGGCGTAACTCATTTTGTATGGAGAGGTCGTTCCTGGTCCAGAGATATGTCCAGCAGGCATGACAGTGCCACCCCCCAAAGGAGCAGCCTCTCCCCTTTTCGAGTGGAATCGCCTTAATAAAGCAGGAGCATGAATGTTAGACAGAGGTTCCCAGGATCTATCCTCGGGACCATAACCTTTCCAATCCACCAGATAATACGGTTTCCCAGACTGTAGCCTCATGTCGTGTATGTCTTGTACTTCATATTCGTCTGACCCTTTCACAGAAATAGCAACAGGCCGTATAGGCAATCTAGTAGCATCCGAGCACGGTTTGATGAGTGACACGTGGAATACAGGATGCACTCGCCACCGTTGTGGCAATGCCAGACGGACAGCAGCCAGATTTATAACGTGGAGCAGTTCATATGGCCCGATGTATTTAGGCAACAATTTCTTTTTACCGGGTATCCTCAAGTTTTTTGTGGACAGCCATACCTTCATACCTGCTTTGTAGACAGGTGCAGGGATTCTATGAGCATCGGCATAGGTCTTATCTCGTTTTTTAGCTTGCTCCAATTGCTGCTTAACTTTCGTCTGTAGACTCTTTAGATCTCTAATATTACGTCCTGCTGCAGGAGTATCCAAAGACAAACTGGAATCCAAAGGAATGGATCGTGGGTGTTGCCCATACAAAGCATAGAAAGGTGAACTACCTATGGCACTATGGTAGGAATTGTTATAGGCGAACTCCGCTGCCGGCAGTACATTGAGCCAATCTGACTGAAACTGCAGGCACAAACATCGCAGATATTGTTCCATAGTGCTATTGACTCTCTCAGTCTGTCCATCCGTTTGAGGATAAGCACTAGACAACCTGCCATCAATTAGTAATGCCGAATTTAGTGCTTTCCAAAAACGTGACGCAAATTGTGAGCCCCTGTCAGTGATTATCACTGATGGTAGACCAAAAAAATGGAATATATGCCGGATGAATAGATCAGCCAGACCAGCAGCTGTTGGTACACCAATACAGGGGATAAAAAGCGCCAGTTTTGGAAAGTAGTCCACCACCACCCATATGGTATCGTAGCCTTTATTTCTTGGAAGTTCTACCACAAAATCCATTGATATCATGTCCCATGGTTTTTTAGGAACAGGTAGGGGCTGGAGTAAACCCACTGGTTTGCCAGGAGTGTTCTTGCATTGACTGCATACAGAACATGTTGAAACATAATTTATAACATCTTGCGTTATAGACGGCCACCAACACCATCTTTTCAGCAACTCTAGAGTCTTCTTCTGTCCAGGATGGGCGGCAATCAAGGAATCATGACCCCAACTGAGGGCCTTGTTCTGAGTGGTACCAGTTGGTAGATAGAGTACTCCTTGTTTGAAAGGCAAACCATTGTATATATCAATATTCAATTCCTGAATCAATTGTGGATTTAGTTTCACCCACTCCTGTAACTCGTTTTTTAGGGAAGGTTGTGCAGAACAACTACATATCACGTGATCTGCCAACAACTTATTTTGCACCGATGGTTCTTCTTTCACCTCTTCACCGATGCGAGACAAAGCATCCGACTTGACATGTTGTCTGGCAGGGCGATAAGTAATTCGAAAATCGTATTGAGCAAAAAAGACATGCCATCTGGCCTGTCTAGCTGTAAGACATTTCATAGTTTTGAATGCCTGAAGATTTCTATGATCCGAATACACCAGCACCTGATGTTTGGCCCCAAGAAGATGATGTCGCCATTCTTGGAAAGCATCCTTGATTGCAAGTAATTCACGCTCAGTGACAGTATAGTTTTGTTCATATGGGGTAAGTTTGCGTGAGAAGAAAGCAACTGGATGCTCCTCCTTGGTTTCTGCACAAACTTGCGAAAGTACAGCTCCTGTAGCGACACTGGAAGCGTCTGCTTCAACGATAAACTGACAATCCGGATCAGGATGTTGAAGTACAGGTGCAGTGGTAAATGCTTCCTTTAACCTCTCAAAAGAAGCTTGGGCATTCTGGTTCCAACAGAATGGAACTTTGGAACTAGTTAAAGCTGTCAATGGGGCTACTGTTTTGGAGAAAGAACGAATAAATCTGCGATAATAATTCGCAAAACCTAGGAATGACTGTAATGACTTGACACTTGTGTGGAACAGGCCAATTCAATATGGCCTTCACTTTGGAACGACTCATTCGAACACCTTGATTGGTAATGTCGTAACCCGGAAATTCCACTTCTTGTGTATGAAAGACACATTTCTCAGCTTTAACAAAAAGTTTGTTCTCTCTCAGTCTTTGTAAGACAGCTAACACGTGTTTAACATGTTCTAGAAAAGACGATGAATATATCAAAATGTCATCCAAGTAAATCACCACGAATTGGTCCATCATATTTCTGAAGATATCGTTCATGAAGAACTGAAATGTGGCGGGAGCGTTACAAAGACCAAAAGGCATCACTAAATATTCATAAAGGCCGTACCGCATTTTAAAAGCGGTCTTCCATTCGTCTCCTTCGCGAATGCGAACCAGATTGTAAGCACCGCGCAAGTCCAATTTAGAGAAATACTTGGAAGTTCCTAATTGATCCAACAGAACATTAATCAGTGGTAAAGGGTACTGATTCTTTATGGTGATGTCGTTAATAGCCCTGTAATCAATGCAAGGCCTTAGATCTCCTTCCTTCTTTGAAACAAAGAATAAAGGAGAGGCAGCCGGCGATTGAGATGGCCGTATAAATCCCATATCAAGAGCTTTGTTGATGTATTCTTTCAAGACAACATCTTCTTTGGGAGTTAAAGAATAAACTTGACCAGTAGGGATTTTAGCTCCAGGAATTAGTTCAATTGGACAATCATACTGCCTATGTGGAGGCAGCTGTTCTGCCTGACCTTTGTCAAACACATCAGCAAAATCTGCATATTCACTTGGTATATGTGTACCGCTCTGATGTACCACACTAATAGTGGAAATTCCCTCCATAGAGGTCAAAATATGTGATTTATTTGACACCACCTGACTGGTAAAGCAATGTTCATTGCAAAAAACGGAAGGATATTGGATCAATCCCGTAACCCAGTCAATGGCGGGATTATGAAGAGGCAACCAATTAAGTCCAAGTAATATTTTGTATTGAGGAGCCGCAATGACATCGAAGACTATTTCCTCCGAATGACCATTTGATAAAGTCATCTGAATAGGTACAGTCTCCTGAGTTACCATACCGGAAATCAAGACTGATCCATCCACTGTATTAACAGTTTCAGGTTTGTTCTTGTCTATAATGGGTATAGAACATTTCTTGGCATATATGATATCGATGTAATTATTAGTGGCTCCAGAGTCAACCATAGCCTTGGAAACCAAGTTTTGATCATCGAAACGTAAAGTCATCTCAACAGCTATCGGTGCATGCGCTGAAAATGTAATGGAGTCCGATGTAACACTCGACACAGGGACTCCTGCTACTGTCGAGTTTTGGCGTTTCCCGAAGGCTTATTTGTTTTTTTAGGACATGCCGCCAGTAAATGCTCAGATGAACCGCAATACATACATAAGTTATTTTTTCTTCGGTTCTCTCTTTCTGCTCTAGACAACCAGCCTCTCACCGCACCAATTTGCATTGGTTCAGGATCATTCGAAGAAGCTGCCGGTGTATCAGAACGAACCGGTGCATGAAGGAAAGGTTTTCTCTCTCCTTTGCAGGCATTTCTTCGGGCATCAATTTGTAGAATTAAATCAAGAAATTCTGAAAAACCTGTAGGAACCACTGGGACTGTGGACAAGGCATCTTTGAGTTCTTCTGAAAGACCCTTGTAGAAAACAGCCGTCTTCTTGTCTTCCGGCCATTGGGTTTCGGCTGTTAATTGGTTGAATCGTGCGATGTAAGCCAACAGAGGTTGAGTGCCTTGTTGTAGATTCAGCAACTCCAGATCTGTGGCTTGAGTAGCGTAGCGCATATCAAAGACTTTGTTCATAGCAGCCAGAAGATCATCGCAATCGTACATCAAGGGGCTATTTGATTCCAATAAAGGATTTGCCCAAGCAGCAGCTGTACCCCCCAAATGGGAAAGCACGAATGCTGCTTTAGTAGTTAGATCGGGAAATGAATTAGGCCGGCAAAGGAAATGAAGTCGGCACTGATTAACAAAAGTTCTATAGGTTTTAGGATCACCTGTGAACCTTTCCGGGGGAGCCAAAGGAAACTGTGTGGGCATAACCACTTTAAGAGTTTCCTGTGATAATGATGGTGTTGTAGTCCCAGATCCAGATGCAGTGGCTACTGGAACATGTGCTCCCTAAGGAGTGGCATGCATGGCATCTTGCATAACATCCATTCGATGCCGTAGCATGTCCTGTGCCGTAATCATTTCATTTCTCAAGTTAGTGATAAACTGAGTCAAAACAGTTAAAGGATCCGTACCCTCCATGGCTTCTGATTCTGTCATAAATCACCAATGTATCAATTGAAAAGGATACGGTAAAAAAAAAAGGATACAATTTGGTAGGACTCTTCTGGATCCTATTTTCACACGACTTGATTGTAGGTAGGTCAATTTAGACCTTCCAAATGATACAACTCTCTGACTGAATGAAACAGGCAGAGAGATGGATCACTGGAAAGGGCGTGGGAATTGTGTAGGAAGTATGCCTAGGATAGATAAAGTATCATAAGAAACTGTCCCAATCGAATTACTAAGATAACACAGTATTAGCATAAATTCAGACACTGACCTTATGGCAAAACTGAAGTAATCCACGAAAGTTTCTTGAAGAAAACCAGGAGTTGAACAAACGACAAAGGAAGGGTAGATTAGTAAGGGAGATTTATCCCGAACGGCACGAGGCTCTCGCTAGATACCGGGTTGGTGCACCACAGGATAGCATCCAAAGTACTGTGCACCTTCCAATAGTTCATGAAATACTTCCTTTCCCACGAAGAACAAAAATTAGAATTTCACCTTGTGAAGGGTGGAATTATAGTCGGAGACAGGCAAGTGCTAAAACAATATTTATTCTGGCTTAAGGCAGCAGATGCTGAAAGAACTATTAAGTCCTCCCGGTTAGCTTCACCGGTGTCTTGTCCTCCTGTAGTACAACGGCGTTAGGCCTGGCTTGGTCCTATCTCGAGCCGCTGTCCGGATAGGCCCACCACTCTGGTTCGCTCTCCTCTCTCCTCCCCGTGTCCTGTGTAATGAGAACAACCCATTAGTCTCCCTGGGCGCTCTTTTATCACAGCTGGAGGTATCAAGCCCCCACCAATCACTGAGGGGTTGAGTTAACCCTCTTCTCATTGGTTCCTGGGACATGGTCCCACCTCTCTTAAGGGTTGCCATCCCAGTGTGTCGCTCTTCCCGATCCCCTGGTGGTGGAGGGCGGTGGTGTTGGCCCCGTTCCCCTGGTGGTGGAGGGCGGTGGTGTTGGCCATGCGGTTGTGGCCGCGGCGCGTAGGGACGCATCCTGATGCTGGGCCTTCCCCCCCTGCAACGTGCAGCTCCGGCAGCGCCATGAGCAGCACGGGGCCGGCGAGCCGGGCGCTGCTCCCCCGTATCCCGGCGCCGTCGTAAACACTGCCCCCCCCCCGGACTGGGGCGAACAGGTGAGTGCCGAGCGGCCCCGCCGCGGCTGCACATAGCGGCTTCTTCCGCGGCCCTGCCGTGGCCACCCGTAGCGGTTTTAGCCGCGCGGCTAACCTCCGCGGGTTTCCCTTTCCCCTCTCTTGCCGCGGACATGGCAGCGCCTCCCGACTCATGCGGGCCGGCTACACGCCGCGGCCACCGCGGCACCAGCCGAGGCGCTGCTGCTTCACACATCCCCACCCCAATCCCAGGCCGTTCGGGCCAGGGTGAACACCTAGACAGATAGTCAGCCACCAGCTGAAACCTGGCAGGCCTGTGCAATGTGACGAAATCAAATGGCTGAAGGGAGAGAAACCAGCGGAGGACCCTCTGGTTCGTGTCCTTATGTTGGGCCAGCCACTGGAGGGGTGCATGGTCGGTGTACAGAGTGAACCGGCGACCCAACAGATAGTACCGGAGCGAGTCAACAGCCCACTTGATGGCCAAACACTCCTTCTCAATGGTTGAGTAAGCCGCTTCATGGGGCAACAATTTCAGACTGATGAAGCACACCGTTTGCAGGTCCTCCCCATTCCTCTGCGATAACACAGCTCCCAGGCCCTGGTTTGAGGCGTCTGTTTGTAAAAAGAAATGTTTCTGGAAGTCCGGGCAACAGAGGACCGGGTTGGACGTGATCCTTTGTTTTAGGTGTGCTATGGCGTTCAAGGCCTTCGGGTCGTTGGTCAGGTTGGGATTCCCCTTGAGCCTCAATGCGTCCGTCAAGGGAGCGGCTATCGAGGAGAAGTCAGGGATAAATCTTCTGTAATACCCGATCAATCCCAGGAAAGCTCGTATTTGTTTCCTGTTGGTGGGAGTCGGTATATCTTGGATAGCCTGTGTTTTGGACAACTGCGGTTTCAGCACTCCCCCACCCACTATGTGGCCCAGATATTTGGTTTCATTGGTTCCCATCGTAGTCTTCCTGGGGTTGATATGTAGCCCTGCCTTCTGTAAATCAGCCACTACTTGTTCTAGATGGTTCAGATGCGATTCCCAGGATTGGCTGTATACCACAATATCGTCCAGGTATGCAGCAGCGTATCCAGTATGCGGTCTCAGTATGATGTCCATCAATCTCTGGAATGTGGCGGGAGCCCCGTGGAGACCAAAGGGTAGGACTTTATACTGATATAAGCCTTGTGTGGTGGAAAAGGCAGTTTTCTCCCTGTCCTGGGAGCGAAGGGGTATTTGCCAATAGCCCTTGGTTAAATCGAGGGTGCTTAAGAAACTGGCTGCTCCAAGGCCCTCCAGGAGTTCGTCCATCCGAGGCTTCGGATAGGCTTCGTATCGGGACACCGCGTTCAATTGTCTGTAGTCCATACAGAAACGAACCGAGCCATCCGGCTTAGGGACAAGCACTATGGGTGATGACCAAACGCTGACCGAAGGCTCGATGATATCCATCCTTAGCATCTCGTCCACTTCGGAATTGATGATGGTTCGCCTGGCTTCGGGTATCCGGTAGGGTCTAAGCCTTACAGGTGGTCCGGGATCTGTTTTGATAATATGCTCAAGAACATCGGTTCTTCCAGGTAAGGCGGAAAAGGCGTCAGCATAAGGGGACAACCGGTTCCTGATGTCCGTCTTCATTTCGAGGGTTAGGGTGTCTCCCCAATTGACTGAATTCAGGGTATCAGGAACGGTGTTCAGGATCTCGTCCGGTTTGGCTTCCTCGATACATACAAAGGCGCCCAGAAGAGGCTCATTCCATTTTTTTAGAAGGTTGATATGATAGACCTTTTCAGGGGTGGTACGATCAGGCTGGTGTACCCGGTAGGTTACTGGGCTTAGTACCTCAGTGACCTCGTACGGCCCTCTCCATCTAGCCAACAGTTTATTGGTGCTGGTAGGCAGGAGTACCAATACCTGGTCCCCTGGGTTAAAGGTTCTCATACGGCTCCCCTTGTTATAGTTTCTTTCTTGAGTTGTTTGGGCACGTCCAAGGTTATCTTGGGCCAGTGTACGTAGTGCGGTTAGGTGTTCCTTTAATTCCTCTGTATACTCGGTTAAAGACACTTCTTCTGTGGATTCCCATTCCTCTTTAACCAGGTCTAGTATTGTTCGAGGTTGTCTCCCAAACAAGAGCTCGAAGGGAGAGAAACCGGTGGACGACTGGGGGGTGTCTCTTAACACCATTAACACCAGGGGGATCACCCGATCCCAGTTTTTTCCGTCTGGTCCCGTCACCCTTCTTAGCATCTTCTTGATTGTTTGATTATAACGTTCTACCAGCCCATCAGTTTGGGGATGATATACTGAGGTTCTCAACTGGTTGATCTGGAACTGTCCACATACTTGTTTTAGGAGGGTCGACATAAAATTGGTACCCTGGTCGGTGATTATCTCGGAGGGAATCCCCACTCAGGCAAAGAATGGAATTAGCTGGTCGCATAACAACCGGGCCGATGTTCCCTTTAGGGGAAAGGCCTCGGGGTATCGAGTAGCGTAGTCGACTACGACCAGTAAGTATCTATAACCACGGCTGGCTGGTTCCAGGGGTCCCACTATGTCCATGCCGATCCTCTGGAATGGGATTGAAATGAGGGGCATTTTCTGTAGTGGTGCCCTTGCGGGTAGAACCCCGCTAGTCAATTGGCAGGTGGGGCAGTTCTTGCAGTGTTGGGCGACCTCCCCATAAATGCCGGGCCAGTAAAACCTCTTTAGTAGGTTTTGTTGGGTTTTAAGAGAGGCCATGTGACCTCCACAGGGATGGTTGTGGGCCAGTTGTAGCACTATAAGTCGGTTGCTCTTTGGTAGCACCAGTTGTTCCTTCATGGCGTCGTCGTCACCCTTATACCTTCGGTATAGGAGACCTTGTCGCAGTAGAAACCCTGGGCCTCTGGCTATGTTGGGTTCCCCTTCCCGGGCGGCCCTTTCTCTGGCCACTCGTAGGGTGGGGTCAGTTAGGGTCTCCCCCCTTATGGTGTCTTCGTTGCCTTCTAGCTTCCAGTCGATAGGCCGGGTCATATAACTGGCCTGACACCATGCCATCCGGGTCCTCCTCTTTCGCCCAGGTGGGGGTTCCTGGGAGACGGGGTCGGTTCCTGCAACATCGGATTTGGACGGGGACTGCCCTTCCCTTGTATCCCTTAATGTCTGACCGAAACCGGGGAGGTCGGTCCCAATTACCACCGGGGTTGGGAGACAAGGTAGGACGGCAACCCTCAAGGGAGAGGAGGTTTCATTTAAGTCAATCACTACATCCTTCATCGGATAACATTTGGTGTCCCCATGAATGCATCGGATAGGTACGGTTACGTTAGGTAAGCAGGGAGTGTTACTCACGGTTGGTGATATGGCGGTCTGCCTGCTGCCGCTGTCCAAAAGTGCACGTGATGGTCTGCCGTCGACTTGAATGTCCACCACATATGGTCCTGGGACGCCGTTCTCGTCTATCGGGGTCAGATAGCCGATGTCCATGGGTTCGACTGTTCTTCTCCTGGGACAAAACCGGGCTATGTGGCCCCACTCGTTGCACTCATAGCACTGCGGTTGCTTGTAACCAGGGGTCGGTGCTGGGGCCTTCTCCTCGCTTCCTGGTCTCTTGTCATCGGGTCTCCTGTTGTTCTCATCGGAAGGTCTCCATCTTATGGGTAAGGCTCGGTTACCCCTAATCATATGGGGGTCGGATATCGGGATGGCGATGCGGGCTGATACCCCTGTAGCTGGTAGTCGGAAGTGGCCTGCCTTCTGGTATGCCGATGCAATATCCACAGCCTCGGTCAGGGTGGGTTGATGGTGCTGCCTAACCCATTTCTGCATCTGGCCGGGCAGGGCTTCGACGAATTGTTCCAGAATGATTTTATCGATTAGGGGTTGGTTAGCGGGGTTTGGAGCCAACAACCACTTCTCTGCTAAGTCCTTTATCCTATAGTATAGCTGGCGTGGATTCTCCCCGGTCCTGAGCCTGGTTTCCCTCAGTCGGATCCGGTAGGCCTCGTCGTCCAGGCCTAAGCGGTCTAGTACGGCAGCCTTGATCTCCCCGTACGGCGTGTTGCCGTTGGGGTTTACCGCCTGATAGGCGCCCTGCATCACCCCGGACAGTAGGGGGGCGACGTACTGACCCCACCGGTCAGGAGGCCACTGTGCGTTTCTGGCTATACGTTCAAAACTAGTAAAGAAGAAGGCGGGATCCTCTCCATCCTTATACTTTTGTAGGAGGGCCGAGGGCACCAGTGGTTGATTTCTAGTGCTGGCCACTGCATCGGTGAGACGGGACATGGCCTCATGCTGGTTGTCCTGTGCGGTGGTCAATATAGAGCCCTGCAGCTGTATGGCTTGTTGAAAGGCTTGCCGATCCGCAGCTGCTTGTTGTGACTGCAGTTGTACCATCTGTTGCAATTGTTGTTGGCCCTCAGACAGGGTCTTTATCAACGACTCCATAGCGCTGTCTAAAAATCCCACCTTCGTCGCCAGTGTGAAGGGTGGAATTATAGTCGGAGACAGGCAAGTGCTAAAACAATATTTATTCTGGCTTAAGGCAGCAGATGCTGAAAGAATAACTATTAAGTCCTCCCGGTTAGCTTCACCGGTGTCTTGTCCTCCTGTAGTACAACGGAATTAGGCCTGACTTGGTCCTATCTCGAGCCGCTGTCCGGATAGGCCCACCACTCTGGTTCGCTCTCCTCTCTCCTCCCCGTGTCCTGTGTAATGAGAACAACCCATTAGTCTCCCTGGGCGCTCTTTTATCACAGCTGGAGGTATCAAGCCCCCACCAATCACTGAGGGGTTGAGTTAACCCTCTTCTCATTGGTTCCTGGGACATGGTCCCACCTCTCTTAAGGGTTGCCATCCCAGTGTGTCGCTCTTCCCGATCCCCTGGTGGTGGAGGGCGGTGGTGTTGGCCCCGTTCCCCTGGTGGTGGAGGGCGGTGGTGTTGGCCATGCGGTTGTGGCCGCGACGCGTAGGGACGCATCCTGATGCTGGGCCTTCCCCCCCTGCAACGTGCAGCTCCGGCAGCGCCATGAGCAGCACGGGGCCGGCGAGCCGGGCGCTGCTCCCCCGTATCCCGGCGCCGTCGTAAACACTGCTCCCCCCCCCCGGACTGGGGCGAACAGGTGAGTGCCGAGCGGCCCCGCCGCGGCTGCACATAGCGGCTTCTTCAGAATTTCACCTGTTAACTGTCACAGGTACCAAAGGTTCAAAGTAGTTCAGAAAACCACGTGCAGGAGTGCACGCGATAGCATACACGCAGCCAGGACAGCCACGCTTGTAGACAGGGTCCGCATGGAGATTTGGCACGCAAACAGGATTCACGCAGCTCAGGACAGCAGCGCTTGCAGACAGCGTCCGCGTGGAGATTTGGCACGCGAACAGGATTCACGCAGCTCAGGACAGCCGCACTTGCAGACAGCGTCCACGTGGAGATTTGGCACGCGAATAGGATTCACGCAGCTCAGGACAGCCGCGCTTGCAGACAGCGTCCGCGTGGAGATTTGGCACGCGAACAGGATACACACAGCTCAGGACAGCCACGCTTGCAGACAGCGTCCGCGTGGAGATTTGGCACGCGAACAGGATTCACGCAGCTCAGGACAGCCACGCTTGCAGACAGCGTCCGCGTGGAGATTTGGCACGCGAACAGGATACACGCAGCTCAGGAATTAGCGTGTGGAGGAAAACTCGCTCAAAAAAGGCCAAAGAAGTTGCTGAAGGGAATGCGAGAACGCAGGTCCGGAGTTCAGCTACAAAACACCAAAATTGACTTAATCAGAAGCAGCGATCAGAGTTTCTACACTGCTTATGTACGCACTGCCGTGATACACGTGACGGAACTAAGTCACGTGAATTTTAACGACGTGAAAAATGCAGACGTCGTTTTCCGGGCAATGCATCGAACAACCTCCATTTTGAGTAGAATGGTCTAGTGGTTCTATGGGCGTAACTCATTTTGTATGGAGAGGTCGTTCCTGGTCCAGAGATATGTCCAGCAGGCATGACAGAGAAAGACAACGTAAGAAAAGATTACTTACGGAGTAAGCCTCAGTCATCACGAGAACCTCACCTGGTTGGCCACCTCTTGGCCGGCATCGTTCCAGAATACCACGCTCTCCGGAGAAGACCATTGCGACCTGTAAGGAGAGAAGCAACACAGGTTAGCAAGTAAAATGCAAGGCAGAGCCGTGCTTAGCGCGTTACTTACCAAATCGTAGTGCGCTTCTTGCGCCATCCATACCAGCAGGTGCTCAATCCAACCAGCACGACACGCCGAATCTCCTGCTCACCTAGGGGTGGGTAAAGAAAAGACATTAACTACAAAGAAAGGAAGGCAAGGACAGGAACATACAAAGACTGCTGCAATAAGACCTACCTTAAAGACACTTGAATGGGCTCGCAGCAGTGAAGTAACTCGGTCACCCAAGCCCACGGAAGACTACGCACCTCTGCAAAGAAGGCAGGACAGAGAGCACGCCAAATATTACAATAAGGTGAGGAGAGGGCCATAGGGTCGAACTCAGGGGAGGTGGGAGAAGACCCTACCTGATCTTGAATCCAGTCTTCCTGTGCTTTCAGGCCTGGCTTCCATCGAAGGCACCACCCGGGATCGGGAAGAGGGTTCCAGGTGCAAACCCAGCAACGAGGGCTGAGTGGCGTCCCCGTGGATACCAGGTGAGCGTAACTGAATGCGAACCCTCTATAACATAATCCACCTGGGCGCCATGGAGACATCAGAAATTGACCAATTGGCTCAACTATTAGGACAGTTACGCGCCGAAGTTCATTCAGCCAGGCAAGAGACTTATGCCCTATGGAGGGACCTAGTTGTAACCAAGGATCGCACCAAGGAAATCAGTAGGCAGTTACTACAATCACAGGCCGGACAAACTCCATTGCCTGGAAATAACCCACCGGCACAAGCACCCGCCTTATCCACCGCTCAAGTACAGATTACACTACTCGGTGCAGTTCCTTAAGCGTCACCGGAACGATTCTCAGGCGACCCCAGGAAGTATGCTGCATTCATGAATCAATGTCGTCTTCATTTCCTCTGCAGACCAGGTGCATTCCCCAACGATCAGGCACAGGTAGCTTTTGTTTTGTCATACCTGAGCGGAAGTGCAGCGGATTGGTCGGTGCCACTTGTGAGCCACGATGATCCATTACTACATGACTTTGGGGGGTTCCAGAGGGAAATGGAGACGCTCTTTGCTCGTCATACCCAAGAGCAAGCAGTAGACAATGAACTCTTGTCACTCCGGCAGGGGAATCAAGACTTATTAATGTACATTGCAACCTCCAATAGGTTAGTTGCTGAAACTAGGTGGCCCGAAGACAAAAGAACCACATTGTTTCACTGAGGCCTACGAGGAGAATTGAAGGACCTTGTGGCCCAGGTGGTTGATCCGCCTAGAGACTGCAGTGAATTTATCAACCTGGTTGTGCAACTAGATCACCGATTACAAGACCAGAAGGCAGATCAGTCTAGGTCAGACACTCGGGCCGTGTTTGTGTGGCCTAGGTATAGTGCTTCACGCATGTCTGAAAACACTGTAGAACCCATGCAGATCGGAGGTATACGACCACTGTTAACAAAAGCAGAAAGGGACAAGAGAAGGCAACAGCAGTTATATTTGCACTGCGGAAAACCAGGACACTTCCTAAAGGACTGCCCAGTGAAGCCTCCAAGAAGAACCGTAGGGGCCACGGAGAAGGATGAGAGTAAGGAGTTGGAAAACTACCCAGCTCGACAAATGTAGAGGTCAGTTTGTCAAGTGAGAAGAAAGAGCCACCGACCGCACACTTTGCAATACCAGTGATCCTAATCAATCATCAACAACCATCTAGGATGCGTGCCATTGAGGCATACATAGACAGCGGAGCAGTAGGGAACTACATTGATCAAGAACTGGCTGCAAAGATGGGGCTTCCCTTATGTTTCAAGCCATACACAGAAAAGGTAACCACCGTGGATAGGACAGAAATTACTTCTGGACCAGTAACCTAATGTACAGCAGGAGTAACCCTGCTGTGCCAGGATGGACACCGGGAATCCATTTCCTTCGATCTCATCAAGGCGCCTCAGTTCCGGCTGATGCCATGGTCAGTTGCTCACAATCCTCAGATAGATTGGCGTGAAAGGAAATTGACCTTCCCCGATGACTGTGCTCCTACCTGGTATTATCATGAAGAGAAACCCAATTTCAGCATCCCTGAGATTCCTAGAACAGCGGCATCAACACTTGGTGTGACTAGCACACTCCCGAGAGAATAACAAAATTTCCAGGACGTGTTCCAGAAAGAGCAAGCTAACACACTACCGCCGCACAGGCCCTATGACTGCCAGATTGACCTCATACCTGGTGTGCAAATTCCTTGTGGCAGGATCTATGTACTCACAGAACCAGAAAACCTGCATTTGAAATCCTATCTAGACCAGTACTTGGCAAACGGATTTATCCGCCCATCTAAATCACCGGCAGCCAGTACCTTATTCTTCGTACCAAAGAAGGAAGGGGACTTGAGGACCTGCATCGACTATCGTGCATTAAACCGGATCACCATAAAGAATCATTACCCCTGCCACTCATTCCCGAAATGTTAGACCAAGTCAAGGATGCCCAGATTTATACCAAGCTAGACCTCAGAGGAGCGTACCACCTGGTCTGAGTTAAAAAAGGAGATGAATGGAAAACCGCCTTCCGTACCAAATATGGGTTGTATGAGTACCAGGTAATGCCTTTTGGACTTTGCAACGCTCCCGCAGCGTTCCAATACTTCATGAACGATGTCCTGCGAGAATTAATCGATGTTTGTGCCTTGGTCTACATAGATGACATCCTAGTGTATTCAGCCTCGAAACAAGATCATGTCAAACACGTCCGCTCCGTTCTCACCAAACTCTGCCAATATCGACTATATGCAAAACTTGAAAAATGCTTTTTTCATGTAACTGAAGTGGACTTCCTTGGTTTCATCCTCACTCCGAAAGGCATCAGAATGGATGTACTCAAAGTGATGCCATTCTTAAGTGGCCTTCTCCAACTTCGTTAAAAGGGGTTCAGAGCATGCTGGGTTTTGCGAACTTCTACCGCCGGTTCATCCCAGACTTCTCTCAGATTGTACATCCGATTACGTTACTACTACCAAAAAACAACAAAAAATGCATGTGGACAGAAGAAGCCGAAAAGGCCTTTCAAGAGCTTAAGAGAAGATTCACTTCTGCTCCAATCCTACAACACCCTTGTCCAGACCGCCCTTACATCATGAAACCGATGCCTCCAGAATGGCTATGGGGCTCTATTTTCACAAAAGGACCCTGAAACCAGCTAGTTACACCCTGTGGCCTTCTGGTCGTGAAAGTTTTCACCTCCTGAACTCAATTATGCCATTACCGACAAGGAGCTTCTGGCCATTAAATCCGCTTTCAAAGCATGGCGACATTATCTCCTAGGGGCCAGACATACGATCACAGTAATCACGGACCATCGGAACCTACAATACTTGAAAACAGCAACGGCTCAATCCTCACGTCAACTACGGTGGGCCCTTTTCTTCACCGAGTATGATTATGTAATCACATATCGACCAGGTGTAAAGAATGGAAGGCTGACGCCTTATCTCACATGGGCATTGACGAAAAGGTGTATGCAACTCCAGATCCGGTAGCCATCATTCCTGAAGACAAGCTCTTAGGCCTCACGACAGCTTTGACACAAACCGAACTCCGAAACGAGATCCAACGTGTAATAAGTCCTAATACCTTGCTGGAATTGCATACTCGAGGAGAACAATACACCCTTAAGGACCAGTTGCCATATTTTGGAGAACGTCTATATGTGTCCAAAAAGGAGATACAACAGTAAATAATTTCGGATTAGCACGATTCTCTGATAGAGAGTCACCCCGGAATCGCCAAAATCCTAGCCAAAGTGAAACGCAACTATTGGTGGCCTACTTGGCGTCAAGCCGTCATCCAGTATGTCCAGTCGTGTGGTGTGTGTGCACAAAACAAATCGCAAAAGCAGAAACCAGCTGGCCTTCTTCAACCATTGGAAATTCCCCCCGCTCCATGGCACACACTTTCTCTCGACTTCATTACAGACTTGCTTCCCGGTCAAGGATTCAACACTATCTTGGTAGTAGTAGACTTATTTTCGAAAATGGCACACTTTATCCCTTTGAAAGGCCTCCCTGGTGCATCCAGTTTAGCAAAAGTGTTCCTGGAAAATATTATTAAGCTACATGGTTTCCCATCGATCCTAGTCTCTGATCGAGGCAGCCAGTTTGTGTCCAACTTTTGGAGAAAATGCTGTTCTATGGCTCAAATCAACATCCGATTATCCACCAGCCACCACCCCCAAACGGATGGCCAAACAGAAAGAACCAATCAGACCATCGAGCAATACTTGCGGTGCCTGCTGCATCAGGTGGAAGGGACTTGGAAAGATTTATTATGGATAGCAGAATATGCTTACAACAATTCGTTGCATTCCAGCACGGGACAAACCCCTTTCTACACCCTATACGGCAGACACCCACGTATTTCCGAACTAGACATTCCTCCCAGTTTGGAAATGCCAGCAGTAAAAACTCTTCATGCAACCATCTCTCAGGCCTTTAAAAAGGCAACAGAGCATCTAATCCAAGCCAAGCACAAACAAAAGAAATTCGCTGACCAACACTGAAAAAAGGCCCGACTATCAAGTAGGAGACCAGGTTTGGCTAGCAGCAAAATACATACCCATAAAAGGAACCCGGACCTTCCAGCCTCGCTATCTGGGACCTTATTCCATCAAATCTATCATCAACCCAGCAGCTGTCAAGTTAGCATTACCAGCCAATATGCGAATCCACCCAGTGTTCCATGTCTGACTCCTCAAACCAGTACAACCCGGTACACGGGTTATGACACCACCAGAACCCGTGATAGTTGATGGGGAACCAGAGTTCAAAGTAAAGGAAATCTTGGATTCTAAATTTATCAGGTCCAAATTATATTACTTAGTCGATTGGAAAGGTTATGGACCTCAAGACAGATCCTGGGAACCCAGCGAGAATATTCATGCACCAGGATTTCATGCCAAGCCAGGACCAGACAGAAGAACCACCATGGGAGGGGCCTTGGGGGGGAGTGCTGTCACGACCCTTAACCAAAACCCCCACTGTCATGTCCACATGCCAGGTAAGGTCAGGGTTCGATTAGGGCCTCGGGAGCCTTGCACTACCTTCCAAGACTCTCTTGGAGTCAGTCCTAGCGCCTATGGCGCCAGGCTCATATTCAGTATAAGGAACATCTTTGAAGGGGACTACTTTTCCTTGGGCCTGCAGTCAACATGGAGGCGCCCACATAGGCTAGTTCCCTAGAACTAGACTATGCGGTATAGTGTTTTGGATGTGGTAGCCTGGGACTACCTTACCTGGACTACTTTGCTGGGAGGCTATTTAAACCACACCCAAGCAACAGAACATGCTTTGTGTTATTCTGCAGCCTGCAGCGTAACGCTCACCGTGCCCAGTGTCCTTGATACCGGCAATCATTGGAGCAACAAGCCTGCAGAGGAGAAAAAGAACATAATTAATAGACTATTACATGCAAACTCCATCCTGTATCTGCCCGACGCTCGTCCCTGCTTCTGCTACTCGCAGTCGCCCATCCAGCAGTCAGCATCTTCTGGGACACTGCATACTCACCGGAACAAAGCAACCTGAAGGGAGAGAGAGAAAGACAACGTTAGAAAAGGTTACTTACGGCGTAAGCCTCAGTCATCATGAGAACCTCATCTGGTTGGCCACCTCTTGGACGGCATCGTTCCGGGAATACCACGCTCTCCGGAGAAGACCATTGGGACCTGTATGAAGAGAAGAACACAGGTTAGCAAGTAAAAGGCAAGGCAGCACCGCGCTTAGCGCGTTACTTACCAAATCGTAGTGCGACATCCATAACGGCAGGAGCTCAATCCAACCAGCACGACACGCTGAATCTCCCGCTCACCTAGGGGGGGGGTAAAGAAAAGACATTAACTACAAAGAAAGGAAGGCAAGGACAGTAACATACAAAGATTGCTGCAATAAGACCTACCTTAAAGACACTTGAATGGGATCGCACCAGTGAAGTAACTCGGTCGCCCAATCCCACTAAAGACTAGGCACTCCTGCAAAGAAGGCAGGACGGAGAGCATGCCAAATATTACAATAAGGTGAGGAGAGGGCCATAGGGTCAAACTCAGGGGAGGTGGGAGAAGACCCTATCTGATCTTGAATCCTGTCCTGCTGTGCTTTCAGGCCCGACTTCCATCGAAGGAACCTCCTGGGATCGGGAGGAGGGTTCCAGGCGCAAATCCAGCAACCAGGGCTGAGTGGCGTCCCCGTGGATACCAGGTGAGCGTAACAGTGGCGCCTAAAACATAGGCAAGTAAATCACAGTACTGTCTCAGATGGCACTTATGGTTGTGTGTCGAATCAGCAGAATGTTATCTCAGTGGGCACATCTATGTAAAACACGGTACAATCTTAGTTGGCACTTTCTAGATGTGAATCAATTGAACAAGAACAGTTTCTAATTGTGCGGTGTAGGCAGGTAAATCACAGTACTATCTCAGTGGGCACTTTCTAGGTGAGAATCAATGTAACCTTCTAAGTGTGAGTCAGTCTAACAATCGATGTAACAGGAATGAATTCTAAATGAGTAGCAGGGGCAACTGAATCAAAGAGATAATACAGTGTGCACTTCCTAGGTGTGTATCAATGCAGCAAGAACAGTTTCTAAGTGTGACCAGCGCAGGTAGGTAAATCACAGAAATAACACAGTGGGCATCTTCTTAATGTGAATCAAGCGAACAAGAACAATTTCTAAGTGTGCGGGACAGGGAAATACATCACAGTATTATCTAAGAGGGCACTTTCAAGATGTGAATCAATGCAACAAGGACACTGTCTAAGTGTGCGGCATAAATAAATAACAGTAATGATCTCAGAGCGCACTTTCTAGATGTGAATCAAGCTAACAGAAACAATTTCTAAGTGTGCGGGACAGGCAAATAAATTACAGTACTATCTCAGTGGCACTCTCCAGATGTGAATTCAATGCAACATGAGCACTTTCTAAGTGTGCGCCACAAGTAAATTACAGTACTCTCTCATTGGGCACTTTCTAGATGGGAATCAAGCTAACAAGAACAAATTCTAGGTGAGTGGGACAGGCAAGATAAATTACAGTATTATCTCAGAGGGCACTTTCCAGATGCGAAAAAAGCTAACATGAGCAATTTCCAAGTGTGCGGGACAGGCAAAACAAATTACAGTGCTATCTCAGTAGGCACTTTCTAGATGCAAATCAAGCTAACAAGAACAATTTCTAAGTGTGCGGGACGGGAAAATAAATCACAGTATTATCTCAGTGGGCACTTTCAAGATGTGAATCAATGCAACAAGGACACTCTCTAAGTGTGCGGCATAAATAAATTACAGTAATTATCTCAGAGGGCACTTTCGAGATGGGAATCAAGTTAACAGGAACAATTTCCAAGTGTGCGGGACAGGCAGCGCCATAAGAACAGAGATACTTCCCCAGGGGTGAGGAGAAGGAGGAAAAGGACAAGAAAAATGTGTACATGGTATTTTCAGAAATACCCATTGACTCAAATCCCTATTTCTATTCTGGGAAGAAAATTTGATGTAACTGTGGCAGTAATTTCCAACTTGCCAACTCAGTTAGTCTTAGGAAGAAATACTCCTCAATTTGATCAATGTTTTTTTTTTTTACGAATAGCCCAAATAACTTCTACAGATCTTGTAGGTGGATCTCCTTTCCTTTCGAAGAAGCAACCTGCCCAATTGAAACAAAAAGCTAGCGAGGAGGAGAGTAGTTCTTTAGAAACAGGGTCAGTGGTCCAACCAAGAGAATCTAACCTTAGGGTAATGCAGGATTTTCGGACCGTCAATCCGGTGACTCCACAATAGATCCTAGGGAGGAACGAGAGCAAGATAAGGTGAATCTCACCTTTTGGTTTCCATGTGAAGCACCTCGGTCCAACCCGCATTGGGGAAGGGTATGTGAAAATCCTGAAGGTAGGCTCACTCCTTTTCCACATACATCCTCTGCGCACGTGACCAGGGAAAGGCCATAACTCTTGGATCCTGACCCTGGAGGTGGACAAGTGGTGGAGGATCACCTGGGTGGAGGGTCTTTGGGGACGGAGAGTGGGGTGCCATTGGGAGAGACATGGCATCCCCCCTTTCCTACCAACAACCCACCTGTCCCTAACCCGACCTTTATGGGTTATTGTAAGCCCCTTTCCCTCACTTTCTCTAACGTGACATATGATAGTACTGTGACAAGGAAGAGGAGACTAAGAGGAATGAACACAACACATTTTCACCACTTAGGTACTGGGACGAGGAAGCTGTATCCCGAGCATTGGGATGGTCAGGCATGTCTTCCTGACTCTGGTCAGGCAGATCTAATTGACCAGGCATACCTGCAGCCTGTTAGAAGACTGCAGGTACATACATTGAGGGACTGGAAACATCCAAGCAAGAAGCTTGTGAAACTTTAGAAGCGGGAGAATCATTAGAAGCATGGAGGCCGACGTGGCAGAAACCAGCAGGGGACCGCTTATCATGGAGGCAGCCATGGTAGGATTGGACGCCGAACCAGGACCCCCCTGCAGACCAGGATCACAGAGGACGCTTTCCGCGTCGACTGGAAAGCAGCAGAACCGGAGCAAGAAGTATCCGGCAGGTGACCAGGGCTTGCGACGGCAGTGCTTCCTGGCTCCAGAAGCGGAATGGAAACAGCAGGAGCCGCCGGGAGAAGGAGTAGACCGCTGGTGAGTGTCGCAAGGGTGTCGGAAGGGTGTCGGAAGGGTACGCAGACACTAGGGAGCTCCGAAACGGACCGCAGGCAAGTGCCGGTCAATATATTTTGAATACCGAACTGAAAACAAACATATATATCTAAATACAAAAGTGCATTTTGAAGACCGAACTGAAAACAAATTCACATTTAACTACCAACGTGCATTTTGAATACTGAACGGAAAGCAAACTTTAACGTACAAAAGTGCATTTCAAACATATATTTGAACTTCAAGGACACACATGCATTTTGAATACACAAGAGTGTTTTTTCAGAATGAGAATTAAACCTTAAACAACACAAGAAACTATTGAATTGAGAGCAATTCACTTTCAAAGCATATTAAAACTATCAAGCAATTTACATGTGAAGCCCAATAAGAATATTGAAGTACAACCCCAGAGACTGTCAAAGGGGAAGCCAAAAATAGTGGGATGTTGTATACAAGGCCAAGAGGCCCACCTAAAGAGATTTAGCAGAAACACCTTGATGCACAGGAAGAAGTGCCAAGGCACACCGTGGGGCACAGGAACAAGCACCAAGCAAACCCTTAGCGCACAGGAGTAAGTGGCAAGGAGTCAGCAAGGGGCTGAAGAGCCAAGGAATCCTGGTTGCGTGACTTGTAATGGGTGGACCATGTGCTCTAACAACTGTGCCTAGACCAGTGAACCTTGAATAATGAAGACCCCGAATAGTGGGAAAACCAAATGATAAAAAAAACTACAACAAGTACAAACGTTGAAGTTTTGGGGAAGGGATCCCTGAGAATGAAAACCCTGTTCAAGTGTTCTTGAGAGTGAGATCTCAATACCACCCTTTTTGTTTGGAATTGTGTTGCATGATACTTGGGGAAGGGAACTATGTTGCTTGGAGCTCGAGAGAAGGGATCTTGAGACTTTTGTGGGACAATCTTATACTTGGGAAAGAAAGTGGAGAGCTGGAAGAAGCACCGCACTTTGCATTGAACTTTGCATCTTTGGTTATTAAAATCCTTATACATTGTTAGTCTAAATGGTGAGGGCAAGTATAGGTTGTGGACACAGACAGACTTTCAAATGGAACTATTTGACTCAGACTTTCCTTAGTTTTATTCCGATAAGGAAATCCCACCTCAGCATAGGGCGAGATAGGCCTTCAAGCATCCTGATATTTGATTTGATAAAGTGCTTTATTTTGAAATATAAGTCTGTTGTCCGTGTCTTGCTTCATGAGGCCTTCACAAATGGTGCAAGGAGTGGGATGCGGCTCAACTGATATAAGTTGCGGAACCCTAAATTTGAGAAATTGAGCACCAGAGCTTTCGGACTCTTCAGTAGCCCTAAGGGCTCTATCGGGTTTAAATAGGGATGAAATAATACCCCCAGGAGAAGGGAAATTAATGTCTACTGGCTTGATATTACTTCCACCCTCTAATACGTATATTAGACTAGCACCTTAGTTGGGGTTGGCTTGTCGGTTTGGGATTGATGTCTTAGCAGGAGTAGTAGACCCACATTCCAGAAACAAGGTTGAGGTGTTGGTACAAAACCATGGGAAAAAGCCCTTCCATGTGTATCAAGGCCACAAGAATGCTCAAGGGGTGATTGAGAAAGCAATGTTTCCTAAAATAGCAGAGGAAGAAGATACTGAAAGGTGGACTTGGAGTTTCAGATAGATGAGAGAAACTTCAAATAATTCTGTCCCCTCTGAATCTGAAAGGCAAAATCATGGAGAATCGAATGTTGCTTCCGATCTAGCCATGACCCAAAGAAAGGGCTAACAAAAAAAGCTTGACAAATTGTTTCAGAAAAGGAGGAATGTGAAAGAAAACCTTTTTTTCTTTTGAAAGAGGGATTTCTTTATAGAGGATAGGAAAGACTACATCAGAAGGTAAAATAAAGATACAAATGGTGATTCCAGAAAGTCACAAAAAGATGGTCTTGGGAAAAGCTCAGTCTCATCTGACGAAAGATCACACAGACCATGGGTGTCAGGAATCAGGGTTGGCACAGGCATGGAGTACTAAAATATGCCTATTGAGACATTATGTGCTGGAAGGACAAGGAAACTTCAGTTCCCAGCATCCTTTGTGTTATTTTGTAGTTTGGCCCGTGCACGCCTTGCCAGCTGTACTGCATCAAGAATCAAGGCAGCTTAAAGGCAGGCAACGGCGGTGGGCAGGTGTGGCTTATTGTTGATTGGGAGCAGGAGTCAGGCTGCCGCGTTCGGCAACAGGAGGAAGGCGTCTGCCTGCGATGAAATGAGATGCAGAGGAGGAACGCTTGATCGCACGTGTTCACAGTGCGGTAGGAGCAGGAGGGGCGCTGAGTAGCCGGCAGAGACAACGCTTGCTGTTCTTCATCTGGGAAGTCCCACCGGGCTCCCAGACTCAAGATAAGTACTTGTGAGAGCAATATATTTCCTGAACTGCTTGGAATGATTTACCGCTGTTTCACTATTTGTCTGGGAAGTCCCACGGGCTCCCCAGACCTGAGATAAGTAACGCCCTAATCACTTTGAATTCAATCAGTGTGAGAAACGAAAGTGTGTTTGTTACTCGTATAATTTAAGAACTTTGCCAATCTTGTGTGGGTTAATGCAGGAAGTACCGCATATGGACAACGACATTTCAATAGTGCCAGGAACTAAAGGAAATGCCTTTATGTTGTATGTTGCTAACGCTGCCCGAAGGGCCATGTGTATTGTCTAATCATTTTGGGAAGCTTTCCCTTATGTGTGGTCATATTGCTTGCTTATGTGTTGAATGAGAATGATATTTCAGAGCAGGATACAGTACACGTATTAAGGTGTGCTATTCAGGAATCAGGTATATGTTAATTGTGCAGGTGATTGTTCTGTTCATTCTATGTGAGTTAGAGTAGGGTTTTTTCCTGTGTTTCCCCAGTCGCATCCACCTTAGGAGTTTCCTTACCCTCTTTCCGGTGTTCCTAATTTCCCCTCCCTATCCACAACCTCTCCCTAACCCCTCTTATCCCCATTGGCTGCCACGTGGCGACCTGTTTCCTAACTGAGGCGCCTGTGCCAACCACGGTGGGAGGGTCGAGTTCATTCGGCTTCCGTGGTTCGGGGGAGAGTGTCGATCTCTCTTCCTTCCAGTTAGTGTGATTGTGACATAATAAGCCACCCCCAAATTGGGATACTCACAACCACCTAAGCCAAATGGACCCGACACCTCCACCTTTAGCGGATGTGCTAAAGGTTTTACAGGATATTCAGTTGGAATTAGCACATGCTAGGCAGGAAGCTACCACCTTGAAAGCCCAGGTACAAGGGTTGGTAGCGCAAGGTACCCCTTTGGAGGGGCCCAGTACCTCCACTACGGAGGGCACTTCCATTAGGGGCAATCCTACGGTCATTGTCCAACCACTGAGTAGTGTACCATTGGCCTCACCAGAACGTTTTTCAGGGGATCCTAGGAAATACATGACCTTTCTTACCCAATGTAGACTCAATTTTTTGTGCAAACCTGCGGCGTTTGAGACCATCCAAGCCAGAACTGCTTTTGTAATATCCTATTTGACAGGGGATGCAGCAGCTTGGGCGATGCCCTTAGTACAGAAAGATGACCCCTTGTTATATAACTGGGATCATTTTCTAGGAGAATTTGGTAGACTGTTTGATAGACGGGAGGTTTCATTGGCCCAAGACAAGGAGTTGTTAGGGTTAAGACAGGGATCACAAGATTTGGTTACATATGTGACACAGTTAAATAGATTAGTGATTGAAACTGAATGGCCAGAAGCAAAACAGAAGGTACTGTTTTATCAAGGGCTACGGGAGGAAATGAAAGATGCCATTGCGCAGGTAGAACCGCAACCCAGTACTTGTACAGCGATGATAGACCTAGCCCTTAGGTTAGATCATAGAATGAATGAGAGAAGGGGAGACAAGAAGAAACCAGAAGCAGTCCCGTTTGTGAGATTGGACAGGAGTAGAGGAGGAAGGAGTAGCGATGTGGAACCAATGCAGATTGGTAGTATCAGATGTCCGTTATCTGAGGCAGAAAAAGAACAACGGAAACTTAATAAATTGTGTTTGTACTGTGGACAGGCAGGTCATTTTATTCGTACCTGTCCTAATACTCCGCAAAAGAATCTTGGAGGGGAACGAGGCAAGAAGGAAGCGGGAAAAGAGTTGGGCCGACCTTAGGGGGAACTCAGGTGACAGGCCCGAAGGAAGCAAGGTTCCCCAAATTAGTGGCAAATACAGTTGGGAGCAAGACATCTCATTTGTATATTCTGGTAACGTTATGTTGGGCGATGTCTAAGAAAGTGGTGTCGGCTATGGTGGATTCAGGGGCCACAGGTAATTTTGTGGACATTACATTGGCACACCAGTTAGGACTACCTGTACAAGATAAACCAAGAGTGGAAGGGGTCCAATCTGTGCACGGTTCTCCGTTAGTATCTGGTCCTATCAAACAACAAACGCATAAATTACAGATGACATTTGCATCAGGTCACAGAGAAGCCATTGCTTTTGATTTAATAGCTGCACCACAGTTTGGTTTAATTTTAGGAATGCCCTGGTTAGTGCAACATAATCCCAGGATTGATTGGGAAAAGCAGACTGTAGAGTTTATGGAGCAGAAGTGTCAAGGACACATGATATCTGAGATGGAACCTTCGGGATGGTTGGTTGATCAAGAAAGAAAGGATCAAGTGGTAGGAGCAGTGGAAGCAGGGATTCCCTTGCAATACCGAGAGTTCGCAAAAGTATTTGACAAAGGTGGGGCAGAGCAACTACCACCCCATAGACCATATGATTGTGTCATTGAATTGGAGGAGGGGGCGAAGTTGCATTGTAGCAGAATCTACGCCCTGACAGAAACGGAAAATGAACATTTAAGAGTGTATCTGGATGAAATGCTGGAGAAGGGGTTCATTAGACATTCCACGTCCCCCGTCTCCTCTCCCTTGTTTTTTGTCCCTAAGAAAGAGGGGATATTACGAACTAGTATTGATTACCGCGCATTGAATAAGGTGACTATTAAGAATAGGTTTCCCTTACCTCTAATTTCAGTATTATTGGATCAGGTGCGGGCGGCAAAAATATACACGAAATTGGACTTAAGGTGGGCATACCACTTGATCAGAGTGCGGGAGGGGGATGAGAGGAAGACGGCATTCCGGACAAAGTTTGGTTTATTTGAATACTTGGTTATGCCGTTTGGATTATGCAATGCTCCTGCGGCATTTCAATTGTTTATGCAAGAAGTTTTGAGAGATTTTATTGATGTGTTTGTCATAGTTTACATTGACGACATTTTGATTTATTCAGTTTCACCAGAACAACATGTTCAGCATGTGAGGGCAGTGCTTCAGAGGTTACAGGAGTATCAGCTCTGTGTAAAATTGGAGAACTGTGCTTTTCACACTAGGCAGGTGGAGTTTCTAGGGTTTATTCTCACTCCAGAGGGTGTAGTAATGGATGCAAAGAAAGTACAAGCTGTGACAGATTGGCCATCTCCTCAATGTATCAAGGACGTTCAATCATTTCTAGGATTTGCCAATTTCTATCGGCGTTTTATTAGTAATTTTTCAGCCATTGTAACACCAATTACACGATTGCTTAAGAAGGCAACACCATTTGTTTGGGGTCCTGAAGCAGAAAAGGCTTTTCGGACTTTAAAGGTAGCTTTTACCACTGCACCAGTGTTGAGACATCCAGACACAAGTCAAGCCTTCAAGGTGGAAACTGACGCTAGTAACTTGGCGGTGGGGGCTATTTTGTCACAGAAGGATATGGAGGAAGTGTGGCATCCAGTGGCATTTTATTCTAGAAATTTATCGGGTTGTGAACAGAATTATTCTATCACGGATAAGGAGTTGTTAGCTATTCGATCAGCTTTTCTAGAATGGAGACATTACCTATTGGGGGCTAAGCATCAGGTAGTAGTGGTGACTGATCACAAGAATCTGCAATACTTTAAGACTGCTCACAAACTTAGTCCCAGACAACTCCGCTGGTCTCAGTATTTCAATGAATTTGATTTCGTAGTAACCTTCAGGCCAGGAAAGAATAATGGCAAAGCAGATGCACTGTCTAGGCAGCAAAATATGGAGAGTGTGGAGAGTGAAGTAAGAGCAATTATTCCCTCAGAGAAAGTCATTGGAGCAATTACCACCAACTTAATTGGGGAAGTCAAGAGAGCATTACCACCTCGGCAACTCCAGAAGTGGCGGGACAGTCATCCAGAAAGAAAGGTGCGGCAGGGGTTGCCTTACCATCAAGACCGATTATTTCTACCTACTAAAGAAGTACAGAAAAAAGCATTATATTGGTGTCATAATTCTCCATTAGCGGGACATGCTGGTCAAAGAAAAATGCAAACTATGCTAGAAAAGTATTTTTGGTGGCCTACATTGAGACAGGATGTGAGCAACTATCTACTAAAATGTGAGAATTGTATGAGAAACAAATGAGATCATGTAAAGAAAAGAGGGTTACTTCAACCATTACCCACTCCTGAGAAGGTATGGACCCATATATCAATGGATTTCATTACCGACCTTCCACCTGATAAGCAGTTTGACACTATTTGGGTAGTGGTGGATTTCTTGTCCAAACAAGCGCATTTCATTCCTTGTGAAGGAATACCTGGAGCAGGCAGGTTAGCGGAGTTGTTTCTTCAACATGTGGTTAGACTACATGGTTTGCCAAAAAGTATTGTCTCAGATAGAGGACCTCAATTCACCTCACAGTTTTGGCGAGCTTTCTGTCGCATGTTGGGAATCAACTGTGCTCTCTCTACGAGTTATCATCCCCAAACTGATGGTCAGACAGAACGGGTCAACCAAACACTTGAACAATATTTGAGAGGCTATTTAGGTGATTGCCGAGAGTCTTGGGTACAGGCACTCTGGTTGGCTGGATTTACATATAACAATACACTGCACACGTCATTGGGTATGTCTCCTAATGAATGCTTATTTGGGTATGAGCAAAATATGATACCAGAACATTTACCTGAAGTGGAGAATCTACCTGTGTTGCAAGATCGAAAACAGTTGCTTCTCAAGATCCGACAGAAGGCGCACACCAATTTGGAACAGGCTAAGAAAGCCTATAAAAGTCATGCTGATAAACACCGACAGGAGAGTCCACGTTATAAAGCAGGAGACAGGGTTTGGTTATCAACCAGAAATCTCTCCATAGTTGGATCTCGTAAATTTAAGCCTAGATTTATTGGACCTTATGAAATCATTGCATGTGTGTCACCAACAGCTATGAAACTGCGTTTGCCTAAAACTCTACAAATACACCCGGTATTCCATGTTTCTTTGCTTAAACCCCCAGCTCCAGGGACAACTACGAAGAAACCCCCAGCCATAGTGAAAGATGGGAACATGGAATTCGAAGTAAAACGCATTGTGGATTCCAGAAAAAGATATCGACAACTATGGTATTTGATCCACTGGGAAGGTTACGGCCCTGAGGATTGTTCTTGGGAACCAGCTAGAGAGGTTCATGCTCCCAGGTTAGTGAAACAGTTTCATTTACGCAACCCAGGTAAACCAGGTCCTGGGAGGAGCCCTGAAAGAGGAGGTAATGTCAGGAATCAGGGTTGGCACAGGCGTGGAGTGCTAAAATACGCCTATTGAGACATTATGTGCTGGAAGGACAAGGAAACTTCAGTTCCCAGCATCCTTTGTGTTATTTTGTAGTTTGGCCCGTGCGCGCCTTGCCAGCTGTACTGCATAAAGAATCAAGGCAGCTTAAAGGCAGGCAACGGCGGTGGGCAGGTGTGGCTTATTGTTGATTGGGAGCAGGAGTCAGGCTGCCGCGTTCGGCAACAGGAGGAAGGCGTCCGCGTGCGACGAAACGAGATGCAGAGGAGGAACGCTTGATCGCACACGTTCACAGTGCGGTAGGAGCAGGAGGGGCGCTGAGTAGCCGGCAGAGACAATGCTTGCTGTTCTTCATCTGGGAAGTCCCACGGGGCTCCCAGACTCAAGATAAGTACTTGTGAGGGCAATATATTTCCTGAACTGCTTGGAATGATTTACCGCTGTTTCACTATTTGTCTGGGAAGTCCCACGGGCTCCCCAGACCTGAGATAAGTAACGCCCTAATCACTTTGAATTCAATCAGTGTGAGAAACGAAAGTGTGTTTGTTACTCGTATAATTTAAGAACTTTGCCAATCTTTTGTGGGTTAATGCAGGAAGTACTGCATATGGACAACGACATTTCACTAGTGCCAGGAACTAAAGGAAATGCCTTTATGTTGTATGTTGCTAACGCTGCCCGAAGAGCCATGTGTATTGTCTAATCATTTTGGGAAGCTTTCCCTTATGTGTGGTCATATTGCTTGCTTATGTGTTGTATGAGAACGATATTTCAGAGCAGGATACAGTACACGTATTAAGGTGAGCTATTCAGGAATCAGGTATATGTTAATTGTGCAGGTGATTGTTCTGTTCATTCTATGTTAGTTAGAGTAGGGTTTTTTCCTGTGTTTCCCCAGTCCCATCCACCTTAGGAGTTTCCTTACCCTCTTTCCGGTGTTCCTAATTTCCCCTCCCTATCCACAACCTCTCCCTAACCCCTCTTCCCCCCATTGGCTGCCACGTGGCGACCTGTTTCCTAACTCAGGCGCCTGTGCCAACCACGGTAGGAGGGTCGAGTTCATTCGGCTTTCGTGGTTCGGGGGAGAGTGTTGATCTCTCTTCCTTCCAGTTAGTGTGATTGTGACAATGGGAAACTTAAAAGTAATTTAAGAGAAAGGTTTTTCTGATTTGGGATGGAGGGCGATATTAATACTCTGATGCAAGCCTGTATAATTTGCCAGAAAAGGAGTACACCTATCCCACCTACATGTTCCTCTAATGAAGGGATAGAAACAAAAAAAATATTTTCTTATGGGTCACCCCCACAAAACCTAAAGGGTGAAGAAAAGAGTAATTTTCCCAGAGAGGGGGATTATCAGGTAGAGGTAACCTTTTGGGCTTTGGAAACCCAGGCCATACTTCCTATCAGGAAATCTGTAGACTGGAATGATTGTCACCTTTCTTTGTCCTTATGACTGTCGAATACCTGAGGGAGACAAAATAATATTATTTTTGGTCTTACAGCTTGATTTTCCCCCTGGGTTAGGCATTTATAGATTACCACCTAAATGAATAGGAGTACAAATACAATCTATACTTTCAAGGGGAGAGGAATTAAAATGTGACCTCTTGAATTTTTCTGATGACCCCACTGAGATAAAAAGGGGTCCACTGATAGGAATTCTGAGGTATGATATTTTATAGGAACCTTGCTCCTCTCCAAACTCAAAAGAGAATTATCGGTGAGCCATCATAGTCAAAGGCCCTGGCATTGACCCTTTTATAACAAAGACGCAATATTCCTGTGGGAACCTATATATCAAATTCAGTTATTACCTCAGAAGGTGTGGGAGGAGTACAAATCAGGAGAGAAGAGGAAGGAGGCATGGCTCGGACAGAAAATACTCTAACAAAAGGTTTCTGTCCCTCACAGTTATACATACAACAATTTCGATAAGGTAATATATGGCAAATCAAAAGGACAAATATAACAGTTATATTTACAATCTGATAACTGTTTCTCCTTATAATGTGGGTGAATTCCCATTCCCCATATTCAAGCAGGATTCTATTCAACAGTTCCAAAGAATAAGGAAATGCTCTCTTATCATCTTATCATAAAGTTCTAACTCGATTCTTTTGGTTCCAACCTGACAACAAAAGTTCCAATATAATTCCACTTGTTCCAACTTGAACTCATCCAACAGTTCCAAAGTAATCAACAAGGTTTTCCTCTTTTCACTTTTGACAAAGGAGAGGTTGTAGCAACTTCTCCTAGAACAAGAATTGCTTTCTTGTTTCATTAGAATCAACAAAAATGTCTTTAGGAATTTTCCGCAACAGTTCATAAAACACTTGTTTCATCAATGCTGGATAATTCTGCAGCAGTGTATAAAATACTTGCTTCAGTGATGCATGTTTGTCAGGATGACTCTGTAGCAATTCACACAACCATCTTAGTGGTTCTGCCACTTCTTCCTTACAATAGTTCACCACCACACCACAGTACTTCTTCGACTTCCACCTGGTCAACTCCCTTGCCCTACCGACTCCTACAAATGTCTCTGTTCTCGTACTCTCCTGCCAGAACAGAACCAAAAGGCTACACAGTACCCTGACCTTGTGTACTCTCCTACCAGACCAGAGTAAACTAATTACAAGTACTTCTGTGATAATGCTAAGCATCCAACAAATTATAAATGTCTCTTGCTTCACAACATCAGATTTATGAATCTCTTCAGGGAAAACAAGAACCACATTGGCGCTGTTTGTTACACACTTGTGATTGCCGCATGCAATGCAGGTTATGGTCCACTCCTTCAGAAGGGATGTGTCCTAGCGGTTCGGACTGGACTGCCCCTTTTGGGGTGGGAGCAAGCCTGATTTGCATATGGCCTTTCCCCTTCTCTAATGTCTTGGCAGGCTTAAGAATGATGGTCTGGAGGGTTGCCCATAGCAATGCCAGAAATTAGAATTAATTTCAAACCTTCCAGCCATCACTTCTATTGTTTTTCATATGAATACTTTCTATACTCCCTGCCACTCTTTTTCCCCATTCTTTCAACAAACCATTGTGAACAATCTTCATGTATCACCTTTGCCCTTTTTGGTCTTAAGCAACATTGTTCATAACCATTTTGTTGTTGTATTGCTCGTTCTCTGAATTGCTGGTAAAAAAGGAGCTTGCTTAAGAACCACTTTTTCTTGGCTTGGGTAGTGAGGGTTATGGTTAGCTTTCTTTAACATCACTCCCTCTTGGCTTTGGCAATTATAGTTCTGAATGTCTTGTTCAAGTCTTGGCCCCTTTTCCTATTTGTACTTCCCTTGATCCTTGTAACAATAACCATAACATTTCCTTGTGTTCACAATGTTTCTGCTCTGCCCAATTGGCTCCTTAATATCAGTTCGGTATTTAGAATTATGATTCAAGGGTAGCAATAGCTTACGAAGCGTTCCAGGGGTTTCCACGCTTAGGCAAAATCAATGGTCTTTTTGCGTGCCATCGTGCGAAACACTGCTACTGCTCCTTCTCCTGCTCTTCAACAGCCCGCAGCACTTGGAAAAGGAGCCTGCTCTTCCCCTTTGACACTCCAGTGCTCGCAAGCCACCCGGAGCGGACGAGCATTTCAGAGAGATTCTCTCTTTCTGATGAAATGGTCCATCACGGTAACGCTTCCCACTGCATGGCCCCTGCAGCTCAGAGCTGCTGCTCTGATGACCTTCTCAGAAGCCGGCCCCAAATACACCCCCGGTCATGGTCCCAGCTTCTTCTCCATTCAACAAGGGCTGCTCACAGCTCCCACTACTACTCTGCCTCCAACTGCTTCTACTGTACCACACCTAAGGGGTTTTTAAATACCTCCCAGTACCTCTCAGATGTGGATCATTAACATCAATTAACGGCATAAGGCAGTTTTGAGCCTCTTTTTCCCTCTTCCTGGTCGCAGTACTTTGAGCATTGTGAGACTTGAAGTCCACAATGTTCAAATTACTTCTTTCATGACAATATCATTATTAACTTTATTTCTATCCTTATTTAAATTCCTGAAAGGAGTATTATAAGGATTTAATGAAGGTTTTTGTTTTACAAAGAAATTAGATTTGATAGAATCTTCATTGTTAATTTTTAGAGTTTAATTTTGAATCCTGTGTAAGTAATAGATGCTTTCATCTCTGGAACTGTTTGTGACCTCAAAATGGGATTTCTTCTTCCCAAGGCATGAGTGTTTACGATTTTTCTTATCCACATTGATATGATTAGTTTGGGAAATTAACAGCTCTTTCTGACAGCAAGCCCTTACATATTTCGGTACCACTGATCTTTCTTCCCCTGGGGAAGATAAATATTGTGTCTCATCCAACGGAGTCCTCCTGCACCCCTGGAGCCCTTCTCTTCCCAGGTGATCCTCAAGGCTAACACTGCAGCCAGGGTCAGGATCAGGACGTGTCTGCCTTTCCCCGTGTAGGGAAGGCATGGTATCAGAAGTATGACACTGACACAATGGACACAATTTGTAAAACCTTTATTGAAAATGTTGGGGTCAGAGAAACTCCTATGTTGCCCTGTAACTAAGATGGGAGTAGTCTCGACCATCAAACGATAAACTAAACAGTCCTAGTGGAGTCTGTCAAATCAAAATGGCCTATGCTAACAAAACTTAATGGCTGCCCTATCTTTTGTACAAAAAGTGTAAAAAGGCAAAATGTATGCAAAGGAAAAATCAGTGTTCAAAAGAATAAATGTAGCTGAACCGGCTCTGCTCCTCATGTTAAACCTCACAGAGTAAGGCTGTCCTTGTAGGCAGGATGACAAGCCATGGCTCAGTCTCTGACACTCTAAGCAGTTCCAAACCGTGGGTTGAGACCAGCCTGGCCTTCCACGTTAAAGTATCTTTCTTGACTTTCAAAATTGAATTCCAACGTAAAGTTCACAAAGGTCCCTCTCTGCCGGGCTCAGACCTTACAGCACACAAAGTCTCTTTCTTGACTTTCAAAATTATATTCCAATGTAAAGTTCACAAAGGTCCCCCCTCTCCCGGGCTCAGACCATACAGCACACAAATCACATAGGTCCCCCTCTGTCCAGCTCAGACCTCTCACGTCACAGTTCAACACAAACTTGCCGGGGGCTCCCTTCCACAAGCTTATTGTACTTCGGGTCTCCCTCAATCGGGCTTGGACCCTTTTCGGATGTCGAAGACTTTCAAATGTGCGTGGCTCTCTTTCTAGACCACTGCAGGACCACTTCAATTCAAAGCTCACATTTACTCTCGTTACAATTCACTTTTGCTGTTTGTTCGCTTTATAGCTTCAAACAATGTACCTTTCACATAGACTTTCAAATGGGCGACTTCCTTTCGCTGGACCACTTCGTTACTTAGTATCGCTGATCTCACAGCTGCCTTTTACCTCAAAGTTCATTCACGGCTTTGCCTCTCTTCGCATCTCATCCACACGAGTGCAGCCTTCACTTGTGATATAATGTTGCTACTTCATTCGCTTTAACAGACACCGGTCTCTCAGGTTGCTTGACAACTCACCGGCTGTGAGCGCTTCTTTCTTGATTTGCTATTTCCAAGTTACAAGGCAAGGTTAGTATCACAGGCTTGGCCTCGCCTCCCCAACTCTGTCGTTCACCCGAGAGGGTCGCTGGTGTCCTTGAAACACACAGCAATATTCACTTGTGGGATCTGGCCTTCTCCACACATCTCTCGCAGTTTATCGGAGACAACAACCTCCAGTAGGGAACCGTTGGGGTTTTCAGCCCGCTGCTCTCATCCCTTGGTCCATTGCTCCACTCCAGTAGGTGTGCCTTCATCCCGGAAGTTCTGCTCGTACTCGTGTTCCGCCTTGCTCAGAGTGTGTCTTTAGGTGTTGTCTGTTATTCGTGTGAGGAGGGCTAACTGGTATCAGGTGTATGCACTTAGTGTAAAGTGCCTGACTTTGCCTGACCCGATTAACGGGACATGTCCAATACGATGTGAGAGCGTTAGTCTGGTTACTCTCAGTCACCCTCTTCCACGGCCCAGTGTTTGTGTAAAAAGAGGGGGTTAGGACTTCCGTAAATCCTACGAAATAGGATGGGGTAGATGAACAAAAAAGGGGGTAATACCGCTGTCTCACCCCCACTCCCCGAAGATCCCTCCCCCTTGTTATCCTCTCGCACTGGTCCAACCTCTGGGTCTGTATCCAAAGGTGATGGCCGTGCCCAGGCCACCTGAGAGAGCACCCCGGGGACTAGCGGGTGAGACACCCTTTGGCTTCTCACACTGGCCATCAGGGAGGAGACTTCAGGTAGGGATTTTGTGAGGACTCTGCAGGATTCATCACACCTCAAAACAGTGGCAGTATGCTTACGTGACCTGATGTGAAAGGTTGCACCTTGGGTATGGGGCCCAGGCCAGAAAGCGGCCTTTCAGAAGATAAAGGACTCACTACTAACAGGGACCACCATGCCATTCTTCGACACATTCAAAAGTACAGAGCTGCTAGTGGATGCCAGCACAGTAGGTCTAGGAGCGGTCCTATCGCAGGTCGACAACAGAGGAGCAACCCACCCAATTGCTTTTGCCAGTCAAGAGCTTATGAAAACAGAGCAGAACTATGGTCAAATTGAGAAAGAGGCGTAGCACATACTCTGGGGCTGTCAACATTTCAACATCTACCTGGTGGGGCACCCGCTAAAGTGATACACAGACCACAAGCCACTAGTGCCGATATTCAATTGCCCCCCCCCCTCCAGCCAGACTGGAACACTGGATGCTGCAATTGCAACCATTTGATATAGAAGTAGTGTTTCAAGCCAGAGTCGCAGAGTCGACAACTTGGCAGACTACCTTTCATGGCACTACAGGCCAGCCTCTCCGTCAGAATATGAAGCTGCCAAAGAAACAGACGAACATGTCTGCCACATTGTAGTCTGCGCAAAGCCTAAAGGCATGAAGATCTAGGACATCGCTGATGTGATGAACGAAGACACTGGTCTACAAGTGGCCAAACAAGCAATATTGTCGGGAAAATGCAAACACTTCCTAACGGCGGTGACACATTGCACCACAACAGCTCAAGAGATGCTCCAAGGGCTGTTCGGCACTAGACATGAACTGTCAATATCCCCAGAATGCCTCATCTTAAAAAGGACACCAAATTGTACTACCCGCCACTTTCAAATAAAGAGCACTTCGCCTGGCCCATGAAGGACACCAAGGCATCATAAAGACCCAATCATTCCTTAAATCACGAGTGTGGGTGCCAGACATTCAAAAGAAAGTAATGGATCTAGTAACGTTGTGTGCCGCCTGTCAGTCCACACAACGGCAGGGCCCACCAGAGCCACTTACAAACCTGCCTCGCAGTCAAAAGTGGTGGGAGGCAATCAGCATAGAATTTTGCACCATCACAAACGAGGCCTATCTGCTAGTGGCAGTCAATGAATATAGCCAAAATCCAGAAGCGGAACCAGTGAAGTCAATAGATGCGCTATCAGTCATCATGACCCTACAGAAGATGTTTGCAGTACATGGTCTACCCTGACAAGTAAAAAGAAACAATTGTCACGTCTACCACGTCTCCCTACCAGCGCTGGTCCTGGTGGTGCCGTCAGAGACTACGGTATACAGTTGCTCTTACTCACACTAACATGGCGTCCAGACTGTTTCTCCCTGTGGAACGACAGCGCGTTGTTGCAGCCGTGTGCCTTGTTCCCCCCCTTTGCAGCGAGACCTGGGATATCAACAGCCTGAAGCCGCCTCACTTTGCGTTGCTACTACATTAGAAGATGCTCCGTAAGTCACGCCTGTCCTAGCAAGATTCCTCTCTTTTCCTATTCTAGCAGTTATACTTACTTGTTTGTCCTCTTTCCTCAGCCTTTTCATTTCCTTTCTCTGTGCTCGCCCGGACCATTTTAGCGGTGTTCTCACTAACCCGCTGCAACTCCACACGCTCGACAACATAGGCACGCCCCCGACTAGCCTATCGCTACGGTACGCATTATCCCGGTTCCTACCCCCTCCAGGTCTGCGCTACACATTGAAACCTCACATTTCTCTCTTCCCCGCAGCACGAGAAAGACATTCTGCGGATGTATTCTCTGCATTGCTACCACGATCCAGCTACGATTCTCGAACACCTCTCGTACACTTTCCCGATCCCACGGAAGCCCACAGCAGGTAGAGAGACTTCACACATACCATTCTCTCGCTCCCTCTGTATTCTCTCTTCTCTCTTACCTATTATTTCCTTACAGACTGTGCATAGAGAACTCCTTACAGCAACCTCTTCTAAGACTGAGACTTGGCAGTCTGCACTCTGCAGGTATACTAGATACCTTCAGGAAACTTTCTTTCTTAGTGTTATCCGAGTCCTCCATTAACCTCTTACTTTCTTGTTGAACACTTCAGTCTTCCTCTGAACACAGATTACATCCAGCAACGCAGCACTCTACGTCTAGTACACGATACGACTCCACGCAGCCTGCTTCCTGCCACCACCCATCCCGGCTTCCAGCACAGGGTTTTCTTCCCCAGAGGGTTTCCCTAGAGGTTCTGCTTCCTCCGGCTCATGTATTACGGTCAGGAGTGTCAGAGGCTCTAGGGGGATTTCTCAGATTCTCCGGTCGCTGCCTTTGGTTCAGTTCAGTGTTGTTTGTATTTTATCTAACCTTACCTGCCTGCGCATTCCCTTCCATGTCAGATAGCAACATCTATGGAGACAACGCCATGGACCAAATGCAGCAACTGATGTCTGCTATGCAGTCCTTAACCCATGAAGGACAAGGCTTAAAACAAGAAAAGTCATACTTAAGACAGCAAGTAGAACGGGTTTCGGTAGGTCCTGAGCTTCCCCCTGCTCCGTTACCCGGTGTAAAGACTGGAGGGGGGGTCTGTACGCCTGCTCTCTATATGGTAGAGGAGAGGCGCAGAGGACCCCAGCCAAGATTCTCTATTGTTGGTAGCAATGGACGAGCAATCAAGGCCTAGCTTCTCAGGAGGTGATGCAGGCTGGTTCTTAAGTACAGTGTAGTCCCCAAGCACCCACAAAGGAATGTCCACAAACTGTATTAGTTAAAACACAGTCTTTATATAATTAAGGTTCAAGGTTATATAAACAATCACAATAACTCACTTTGTGCTCAGTTAATCTACAATGGCAAATATATACAGTTCTAAGTGGTACCACAATTATGCTCAGATTTCATTAAAGTGCATCAACTGTACTCTGGTCAAATGTCACACAAATCACTTAATAAAGGTAACCAACAATAGACATAGGAGGGAAGCAGTTGGTTAGAACAATTGACACAATACTGGCCCAGTTACCTAGACACAGTTCTGTGTGGAGCTCCGCCCCACGTGGGCAAACTGTAAAATAAAGATGTATCACAAGCCCAGTCCATATATTGTTCTATAGGTCTTATTTCCTTCTATATTGTTTCTACCACCCCAATTTACCTGGAATAGCAGAGTTCGACGATGATTCGTCGACGGATCCTTCTTGAGCGGCTCCCTTTAAATGTAACGCTTACCTGGTATCCACGGGGACGTCACTCAACCTGTTCTGACCTCTTACGACCTAGAACACTTCCCTGGAGTCTACTAGACTGGAGACTGGGCCTGAAACACAGGATTGGTAGAGTTTAACTCCCTATTGTCTCTGTGTGCTTGAACCCCTTCTTCCCCGGGGTCCAACCCTTCCCTTTGATCCACAGCTCACCTTGTTTTCTTGGAAAGTGTGCTCTCTGTCCTGCTTTCAGCGCAGGGGCACGTTGATTGATGCGGGCTCGTTGCTGCCTAGTTACTTCACTGGCAAGAGTCTGACAGGTAAGTATAATGAGTCTTTTGAACAGTTCTCTAACTTTGTTCCTTTCCTTCCTTAGATGATGGCTGGCGTCTGGGCATGGCAACGTGCTGCTGAGATGAGTAGCGCTGAAGGTGAGTGAGAGCGCAATGCGACCCTTTCGTATTTGTATTGAACTGAGTTCTTTTTCTATGTCTTTTAGGTGCCGCAACGTTTTCAGCGTGGATGCCGGTTATGAAGAAGAAATGCGGTGAGTAAGCATGGTATGCAGCGCCTCTAGATGTTTCCACGCTAACCTGGAGTGTATTTTCCCTCTTGCAGATAGGTGGGAAGTTCCGGAGACAGAGTTCCCCCAGAGCGGTAAGCGTTTGAAGCTTGTACAGTCTTTAAAAATAAGCGAAGATTTGCTGAATGCTTACTAATGACTTTTTTCTGTTCTTTTCCCTTTTCCTTAGGAAGCGGCGTGCCGGGATGGGAATGACACCGCCGAAGATGCCAGCAGAACAGAAGGAGCGATGAATGATGGGCAGAAGCGCCGCAAGGTAAGGCTGTTCCTAACAGTGTTCTTGTTCTTGCAGGAGCTGAGCGCAGAAGAAAGATGCAGGCCTACTGGAGACCGATCCGGACACGGTGAGTGTCACGCTGCAGGTGCAGAAAACACAAAGCATGTTTCTCAGCCTGGGCGTGGCTTAAATAGTCTCTGGGTATCCCAGGTGTCTCTGGGCTGAACCACACCCAAAAGACTAGACTGCACATGCAGTTCTGGGAACCGAAATATGTGGGGGCATCCATCTTGTCCCCATCAATGCACTACAAGTCCAATCCCCAATGTTATCCTATGGGAGTGAGTGAGTCTGGTGCCACAAGCGCCAAGGCTGACTCCAAGTGGGTCTTTGGAGGGATGGAGAGGCCCTTGAGGGCCATGTAGGTGATCGTGGCCTGGCTCCAGCCTGACATCTTAGAGGGCTGGGGACACTAGGGTCAGGAATCATGACATTAAAGCAGGAGCCACGGATCGTCGAGATCCCTCGAAGAAAGTGAACTCGGCTTCGTGGCGGCAGCTTCAGTCCCAGCGGTGCTCGTCGACGACGGAGCAAAGACGTCCTGCAAGGAAGAGGCGTGCGGGGCACCTCGATGTCGATAGTTGAAGACCGCAAAGAGTTTGTGAAGAACTGTGGCCCAGCAAGGGCGTCGAGTCGTCCGGCGTCTCTACGGTCTTTGGGTGGCAGGAAACCCACCGGCGGATGCTCCTCAGCGCGTCGATGGCCTGGCCTTCTCTGGCGGGATAAGACGGGCAGCGGTACGGACGAGCGTCCGTGAATCAAAAGTCTTAGGCAAAGGAGCATGCGGCTCCGGTCGTCGATGGCACGGCGTCAAGCGGTCCCCACTTCTGGGCAACACAGCTTAGACGGGCCTGCAGCGGTTATGCGAACCTGCGAGCCCTGGTTGACGGCAGTGGACGGAATGTCCGGTTCTTATCTTCGTTCTCCTCGGCGGTCCCCGTCTCTGGTCGGCAGCCTTTCGAGGGTCTGACTTCCAGGGAGCTTCGGCGAAGGTTAGCAGTGCTCGATGGTCCCTCAGATCACGGGAAGAGGGCGCTGTAATAAAGCGGGTAGGAATAGACCACTTCACACAGATATTGTTTTAAACAGTGTTTATTTCTTTAACTTCTTAAACGAAAAAGAGAAAAGAAAGTATATGCCCTAACCAAAAGTCTTATCATCCTCTTTCCCTGTTTCAGGTGACAAAACTTCAGTTCCTGGAAGCTTGCACATGTGGGTTAAACTTACAGCCTTTAACGAGTCTCTAGTCCATACTCGGCTAACTGATAGGCTGTCCGTTCAAGGCTGGGGCCCTTGACAGAATCTTTCTCCTTGAATGCCTCACTTTGATAAACTTATATGGTAGGTAAGAAGTATGTCTAGGTGGCCATTAGATTTCCTACATGCCAGTCTTAACTCCGTGTTACTCAGTCTCATGAGTTCTTTTGCCACTTTGCCAGTTTCAACTCCTCTCCTCTCTTGCATTCACTTTCTTCCACTTTCATTTACCCCTTATATGATTTCTAGTCGCCTCACAGAGGACCCCACCTTCATTTACAGTCTCACTCTCACCTGGGGGGTCTCATCACCCTTCTCGTCTTCCGTGGTCCGGAATATCAGCTGTTCCCCTCCTTTCATTCAGAAACTCTCACCGGCGTAAGCGTCATTTCTCTCCGTCTTCTGCGGCGCTGAAGATCAGCTGTCCAGCGTCTCCGACACAGCAGCCTCAGCTTTTTCGTTCGGGAGATCAGCTGTTTGGTGTCTTCGACACAGCAGCCTCTGCTTCTTCATTCGGGCGCTTCGGCGTCAATCCTTCGCCGGCTTCATTTCAGCCCCTTTCGCCGTGCAGCGGCTGGTGAGATACTTCTTTTACTTCCGTGCCTCTCCGTCAGAGCAGCTGTTGGAGGCTCGCTCGATGGCTCCTCCTCCAGGACGGTGGGAGCTGGAGGAGATGAGCAGCGACGGGCGATACACTGCTTTGGCTCTTCTCACTCAGCACGGGAGGGGCATAATGTCTTAAACAGTCTCTCAGCTGACCTTGCCTGTTTCTGAACGGCCTCGCAGCCGTTGGGTCAATTTCACAGGTCAGCGTCCACCTTGTCGCACTCCGAAACTTCTTAACTTGTTTATTTAGGTATTTCTTCTAACAAACTTCAAATGATGCTCAACCGGAGCGTAACTTGGGCTATTTTCGGATCCAGCAACTCAGTATTAAAGTAAGCACCCATCAGGACAACCTTTACACTCCATTAGCTCAGCTATATGTCCATCTAGCCGAAGGCCCTCCCTCCTTTTCCTCTATGACATCATCAGCTCATGACAGGAGATTTATTCAATTGGCTCTGAATTTCCCCATCTTCCTCTGGCTTATTACATACTCCCCCCTTAAATCCTTACGTTCGGGAAGGGCTTGCATTCTAGACAGGAAGTCTGCTTGAGTCATTTTGCTTCCGGGTTGATGTACGGTCAGGAATGAATATGGCTGCAATGACAGGAACCACCTCAATACTTTGGGATTCGTGTCCTTGTTCCGTGACAACCATACCAATGGGGCATGATCAGTAACCAATGTGAACCTTCTGCCTAACAAGTAGTATCTCAGGGACTCCACCGCCCAATTTACTGCCAAGCACTCTTTCTCAATCGTAGCATATTTTACCTCGTGAGGCATCAATTTCCTACTAATGAATAGGATAGGCTTTTCCTCCTCTCCTCTATTCTGAAAAAGCACAGCCCCCAGACCTGACCCTGATGCATCGGTGTGTAGATAAAAAGGCATTTTGAAGTCAGGACAATGAAGAATGGCCCTCTCAGAAAGGGCTGCTTTGAGGACGTTAAATGCCTCCTCCGTTTTGGGATTCCTCCACTCCCTTTTAGGCGGAGCATTAGATTTCAGAAGGTTTGTCAGAGGTGTTGCAATAGTTGAAAAATGTGGTATAAATCGACGATAATACCCCACAAACCCAAGGAAGGCCCTAACTTGCCGGGTGGTGGCTGGGAACAACCTTCATCTTTTCCTGTTGTGGTCTGATGGGACCCTGACCAACAAAATACCCCAGGTACTTGGTATAGGAATTAGCCAAGTTTGTCTTTTTGGGGTTTATGTGTAACCCAGCCTTTTCCAAGGGTTGAAACATCGCAGCCAGATTTTTTAAATGATCCTCCCACTTCTGGCTGTACACCACAATGTCTTCCAAATATGCGCCTACATAACTTTCATGACATTTTATCATGTAGTTCATTAGTCTTTGAAAAGTTGCCGGGGCACCATGCAGACCAAATGGTAGGACAGTAAATTAGAATAACCCACCAGGGGTCGCGAAAGCAGTTTTCTCCTTGTCTGCAGAAAACAGTGGAATTTGCCAATAACCTTTGGTCAAATCAATCGTTGACAGAAATTTTGCCTTCCCAAGCCTTTCCAGAAGGTCATCAATCCTAGGCATAGGATAGGCATCACATTTAAATACCTCATTCAGTCTTCTGAAGTCCATGCAAAAACGTATGCTACCATCTGGTTTTGGTACCATCACGAGAGGAGAACACCAGTCACTGTGTGAGGGCTCGATCACTCCTAAGCGAAGCATCTCTTGAACTTCCTTCTCTACAGCCTGCAATCTGGCTTCGGGAATTCTATATGGTCGTATTCTCACTTTAGCCTCTAGGTTGGTTTGAATGTGGTGGCATGTCAACGTAGTTCTCCCTGGTATCGACGAGAATATCTTAGTGTATTGCTCCAGCAACAAGGAAAGCTCTGCCCTTTGTTCGGGCTCCAACTTTGGGTTGATGTTTAGAGCCTCTCTACCTACTGGTGCTTCCAACGTCGGTAGATACTCGGCCGATCCTTCTTCTACGTTAATCATAGCCATACTAACTTCCGGCTCTGTCCATTTTTTTTGTAGATTAACATGATACGTCTGGAGGGGAATTTTATTCCCAGGTTGCCTAACTTTATAAGTTACTGGTCCTAACATTTCTTTGATAGAATAAGGTCCTTTCCATGATGCCAACATTTTATTCTCAGATGTAGGAAGTAGCACCAGGACCTGATCTCCCACTTGGAAGCTACGTACTCTTGATTTTTGGTTGTAGTACTGTTCCTGCTTACCCAGTGCGTGTTGAAGAAGTGACTGTGCCACCGACTGTAATCTTTCCACTCTGGATTTCAGTTTCGAAGCGTACTCTGTTAGGGTAATCTCGGTATTCGGCTGCTCCTCCCAACTCTCCTTCAGAATGTCTAAAAGAGTTCTCACCGGTCTCCCGAACAAGGGTTCAAATGGGGCAAAGCCTGTAGACGATTGAGGGGTATTCCTCAATGTCATTAAGATCCACGGTAATACTCTATCCCAATTTCGTTCTCCTGGCTGGATTGTTTTCCGCAGCATCTGTTTAATGGTCTGGTTATATCTCTCAACCAGACCATCCGTTTGCGAGTGGTAAACCGCGGTCCGGAGTTGGCTGATGTGCAGGGTTTCACACACCTGCTTCAAGACAGTTGACATGAAATTGGTACCCCTATCCGTCACTATTTCCTTAGGTATGCCCACTCTTGATATAAACGGTACTAAGACATCACACATTTGTTGTGCCGTCGTGGTACGTAAGGGAAAGGCCTCTGGATATCTGGTTGCATAGTCCACAATCACAAGCAAATACTTATGTCCTCTACTTGTGGGATCCAACGGCCCTACTATATCCATTCCTATTTGTTGGAAAGGTTCCAAAATTAATGGCATAGACTGGAGAGGGGCCTTAGGTACATTCGGTCGATTCTTTTTTTGACATTCGCCACACTGTTGACAAAAACGGGCTACTTGGCCATAAACTCCCGCCCAATAAAACCTTGCCAGGATCTTTTGCGTGGTCTTCTCAACACCAAGATGACCCTCCCCCACTTGGAGATGAGAAACTTCAAGTACGGGATGATAATACTTGCTGGGTACCAACAACTGCCGTACTGTTTCTTTACCAGGCTCCTTAGTCACTCAATAGTATAATCCATTGTCTTTAATGAAATGAGGGCTTTTGTCTTTTGGGTCACCTTCTATTGAGTCTCTGACATGTTTCACCAAAGGATGGAGTTCTTGGGCCATGCGGAAAGTATCTCCTTGATAGTCTATCTTCCAGTCTACAGCCACTGGGCACATGTTCTGTTCAAGCCAGGTGTGTTTCTCCAACCTCTTCACACTTTTGCTTTTCTTCTCCTTAGAAGTTTGTGACAAGACCTCCTGACTATAAAAAGGGGCTTCTTTTAACCACTGACTTTCCACCTTCTGGATAAACTGAGGAAGATCAGGTACATCAGAGCCAATTAGCAACGGTTCAGGCAGCGCGGTCATTATTGCCACTTTTACTTCTATCTGTTCCCCAGCCAGCTTTATTCTGATATCCCCGACTGGATATACTTTATCGTCCCCATGTACACATCGGATGGGAATACTCTCACTCAATGGCCCTCATTACGACCCTGGCGGTTAGTTAAAAACGATGCCGGTAAAGGATTACCGGCATCCCTTACCGCTAGGGCCAATTATGACTCGAGACAGTGCTATCAGCAGCACCATAATTAACGGTGCCGCTAACTGCGCCAAGGGCGCGGGCACGCGACCTCCCATGCCATAAATACCGGCATGGCGTAAAGTGGGGATGAGTACGAGTCAAGCGGACATGTTTTTAACGCCCTTGCGAAGGCTGTAAAGTACCTTACCACCATGGTGCTAATACCGCCATCGCGGACCAACCGTAAACGCCCATGTGCAGTGTTCCAAAGTGACACAGGTGCACATAATCAGCACAGGTGGAGGAAATACAGACTGGCCAAGCACAAAAGGAGCACACCCCACCCCTTCCAACACCCAGTCACACTTCACAATGATTCCAATAGGTCTGACAATGTTGGGCCTGGAGAACCTGATTGCAATGGAAGTGCTACAACAACAACAACAACAACACCAAGCACAACAGGCAGCACAGAGGAGACACAGGAGGAGAAGGAGGGCAAGGCAGGGCCAGCAAGCCCCACCAGCACAGCCAGTGCCACCACGCAGGCAGCCCCCAATCCGACGCATCAGAGCCAGTCCATTCAACCTCACCGCTGAGCAGATGCACACCCTGTACCGTTTGGACCGGGACACCATCACCACCATCGTGGGCATGATACACGACATCGTCAGCATGATGGAAACACGCGCCGCCACCCCCCCTACTGAAGGTAGTGTCAATGCTCCACTTCCTGGCCACAGGCACCTACCAGCACACAGGGGCACTTGCATGGCATTTCACAACCATTATTCTCACGTACGCTGAACCAAGTGCTTGATGCCCTCCTCAAGCACACAGACGACCACATTACCTTACCACCGTCTGCCCAGGAGATCTCAAACACCAAAGTGGGTTTCCATGCACTGGCCGGCATACCTGGTTGCATTGGTGCCATCGACTGCACCCATGTTGAATTGGTGGTCCCACATGCCATGGAGGTAGTGTACCGCAACCGTAAGCAATGCCACTCAATCAACGTGCAAATGGTATGTGACTGGAACAGGATCATCACACATTGTTGTGCCCGATTCCCCGGATCAACCCATGATTCAATGGTCCTGCGGAACTCCACAATACCACGCTACATGGAGCGACATGCAGGGCAGAGATCCTGGCTACTCGATGAGTCGCATGTCATGGCCATGGCAATGTGAAGTGTGTAGGTGATTGAGGTACAGATGCATACTTTACCTGGCTGACATGAGGGAGGAAAGATGCATACTTTACCTGGCTGACATGGGGCGGGACATGGGGGGGAGAGATGCATACTTCACCTGGCTGATATGGGGGGGAAAGATGCATACTTCACCTGGCTGCGAGTACCAGAGGAAATGGAGCAAGCTCATACCCCAAAGCAGCCCAGACTGGAGCTGACACCTGACCACATAATGCTAGATGTAAGCAGCCCTACCATGTGAAAGAAGCTGTGTCCCAACCATTCCACAGCCATCTGCATGTGCACTATACCAAATCAGACCGCATCCACCCTCAACGAAATGCAGCTACATGCAATGACTTTAGCCAATACACAGCACCAAACACCATCTACTGAAAGGCCAGTCCCCCATCACTGCGTACAAAGGAGTCACATGACGGTCATAAACATCAATACACCACTACACCGACACAGAGGCCCAACTAAATAGCATAACACCATTTGAAGTGCTCAGAGAGATCATCATGAGGCTGACAGCAATGGTGCCAGGATGAAAGCATTAATATCACTGGACATCTGCCAGATCACCAAAACAAACACTGTGGACTAACACAGTGCATGGGCACTCACAAGGTACTGGACCCCCCTGCGTACACTAGTTGATAGCATGCAAAACAGTCTATAAGAGGAATACACATATAGCAGTCACATCGTGTGACTCCATTCATGCATTGAAATGCGGTTCAAAGTAAGAGATGAATGCATGCCATGGTGTCACTTGATGAGCTAAAATCTGATGTTATAACTAACACATACATTGTTGCCCACATACAGGTGATGCAGGCTATCCCTTGAAGAGGTGGCTCCTTACCCCAGTCCGGAACCCACAAAACCGGCACGAGGAGGACTATAATCGTGCACATACACGAACCCGTGTGTTGATTGAGCAGACATTTGGCCTCTCGAAGGCACGGTTTCAGTGCCTCAGCAGGTCTGGTGGGGTACTCCTGTACCGCCATGATAAGGTGGCAAAGATCGTCATGGCATGTGTCATGCTACACAATATGTGCATCAGACGGAATGTGCCCCTGCCCCCTGACAATGAACTGCAACCACCTGACGAAGAGGATGAGGAGGGTGAGGATGGTGCAGCACCTCAGGGAGGAAGCGATGCACAGGAGGGATGTGCCATGTGTCAGACTCTGATTAGCCAATGCTTCTAGCACACATGGACGGGGGGTGTCACATGGAGATGGCACTTGGGGCACTGGGTGTGTCTGGGACATGCACACTATGGACTGTTCACCAATAAAGCACACGTACGCAATTAACAATGTCCACACATATGATTTGTGCATAACCAAAAAGTGTATTGAAATGGAAAATTTAAGTGAACACACCCACTCTCCCCTCCCCGCTCAACTCCCCAACACACCCACTCCTCCCTCCCCCTCAACTCCCCCCTCCCACCTTAACTCCCCAACACACCCACTCCCCCCTCCCCCCTCAACTCTCCAACACACCCACTCCCCCCTCCCCCCTCAACTCCCCATAACATGGTGTGGATGTCTGTGCTCAAGTGAATCATTTGGGATCGTTCCACAGGGCGGCCTCTATTGGCACCCCCCTCTCCCGGCACCCGGTGCACCCCTTTCTGTACGACCAGGTTCCTGCCCGATCTGCGGACGGGGCTGGTTCGGGTAGAACTGGCAGCCGAGGAGGAACTGCACTGCTCACAAGGACGCATGTCCCTCATAGTTTGGACAAGCTCCGAGAGTACGTGCCGCACCGCGGCTAGTTCAGCACAAATATCCTTGGAGGTGGACTCTATGGCAGCCTTTACAGTTTCTGCACATTCGCGCATTTCACCCCTTGCGCTGGTGCATTCTGCCACATGCTGTGTCAAGAGGGAGGCCAGTTGATGTTGTCGCGTGATGATTTCATGCATCGGGTCCTGGGTTTTTTGGCCTGTGGATGATGCTACTGGCGTGTCCATTGAGCTGCCCCCCTCCTGCACATCTGCCACTGTCCGAATGAGAGCCTGTGGTAGACCAAAGGAGGGAAAGGGTTAGTGATGGGTCTGCGGACATTGAGCAGGCATTGAGATGGCTGCATTCATTTTGATTACTAGATGGTGCACATTGGAGGCAGTGACATACAGGTTGTCTCCCTCTTAGGTAGTAGAAGCATGGAGGCATGTGGGTGGCTACAGAAAGGGTGTGCATGATGCATGTGTACAAGGTGGAGGTCAGCACTGCCTGTAGGCAGTCTTCTGCTAATGTGTCGTGTTGACCCTGTTAGGCATCATTGCACTTCCCAAAAATCTGGACTTCAGTGAGTTTTGCATGGCTGGATTTAAGGCACCTACCTGTGTCGCCAGATGTCAGGGCTCCTCTCTCCATATCTCTGACCCCTCTATGCTCTCTGTGGCTATGGTTGCGGCACATATCTCCTCCCATGGTTGCATTTTGATGAGCGACTCAGCTCCTCCGCCAGTTGCCATGGACAGATTTCTATTCGCTGCCAGTTTACTCCAGACGCGGAGACGTAGATCGTCCCACCTTTTTCTGCACTGTCTGGCATTTCGGGGTGTTGTACCGACTGCACTGACCCTCTGGGCTACCATGGCCCATATGGCCTTCTTTCTCATGATCGCCGGTCTGGTCATCTCTGTTGAGAAGACTACATTGGCATGCTCTTGTAGGGTTTCAGCCAACATATTTAACTCCTCCCTAGAAAAGCGCTCCTGCCGCAGCCGATCTCCGTTTTTTTTCTCCAGAACTTTAGGCATTCTGATGATTAATGGGTGTAGGAGAAGGTTTGTGGAGGTTGTGGGGGTCAGGAGTCCACTGGTTGAAGAGGATGCCAATGGATTGTGTAAAGATGGCCGCGGTGCTCTTTCCCGTTCCTGTGCGGTGACGCAACTTCCAGATCCGCTTATTTGCGGGCACCGCTAATTGCGGTTCCCGCTAATATCGATAGCTAGGGTGGCAGACGTGCTATTTGCATGGCATACGATGCCGGTTTAAGGACTTTAGCGGCATGGCGGTGATTGTATTACCGGCATGGCGCAATGCTCGTGCCCTAGATGTCGTACTGTGCCACTTTTAGCGGTATCTGGCCAGCACGGACACTTTAATTGCGCCATGCCGGTAATGACCGTTACTTACCGCCAGGGTCGTAATGAGGGCCAATGTCTCCACGTCACCTACCAGGTCGGGAATTACCGCCGTCTGCAAGCTCCCTGAATCAAGCATCGCTCTGGTAGGCCGACCCTCCACTTCAGCTTCACATATATACGGATATGTAGGCTTGCTGGTCGGGGCAGCTGCACTCTGGTTGACATCCCTGATCGGCTCTAGGTAGGCTACGTCCATCGGTTCTGGCTTGGCTTTTCTTGGGCATAATCTTGCCAGGTGACCCCACTCCCCGCATTCGAAACATTGTGGACCACGTGCACCGAGGCTAGGAGGTTGGGTCGCCTGTGATGTTCCAGCTCCTTCACTGTTAGGCCGAGACCTTGGCCCGTCCCATTCTGGCTTCCGGATCATCGAATTTGGCCATCAAGAGTTAGACACGGGTTGGCTTCCCACAACCGTATTATTCCCCCCTGTTTTGGAAGCAACGGGGTAAAACATCAACTTCGCCTGTCCGGCTTTCTGGTAGGCCGCGGCGATGTTGACTGCCTCGACTAAGGGTGGGTCTATGGTGTTGTCTGACCCACCTCTGCATTGGTAGTGGTAAGGCCTCCACAAATTGCTCCAATATCATTCTCTCGGCCATCTCATGGGTAGTTGAAGAGCCAGTCTGCAACCACTTCTTGCCCAACTCCTTTATTCTGTAAAATAGTTGTTGGGGCGTTTCTTCTGACATAAGTTTAGCCTCCCTGACCTTAATCCTATAAGCTTCTTCGTCATGTCCAAGGCGCTCCAGTACCACCCTCTTCATGTCCGGGTAGCTAGTATCTCCTGCCGGGTTAGCTGCATGGTAGGCGCTCTGCATCTCCCCGGTCATGAGAGGGGCGATGTAGTGGCACCACCTCTCGGCTGGCCACTGGGCATTTCTAGCGACCCTTTCAAAGTTGACAAAGAAGTGTGCGGGATCTTCGCCACTGGAAACCTTTTGTAGGGCGGAGGTTGGTACGGGTGTGCGACTCCTCATGCTTTATGGCTTCTAATAGCTGGGCCTGCTGAACCTGGAGGGCCTGTTGGAAGGCTTGTCTGTCCGCCTGTGCCTGTTGGTTTTGCAGCTGTAAGGCTTGTTGTAAGAGCTGTTGGCCCTCACTCAGAGTTTTTATCAGCTCCTCCATCGTGTTTGGGTCTATCCCACCGCTGCCACCAAATGTAATAAAGCAGGTAGGAATAGACCACTTCACACAGATATTGTTTTAAACAGTGTTTATTTCTTTAACTTCTTAAACGAAAAAGAGAAGAGAAAGTATATGCCCTAACCAAAAGTCTTATCGTCTCCTTTCCCTGTTTCAGATGACAAAACTTCAGTTACTGGAAGCTTGCACATGTGGGATAAACATACAGCCTTTAACGAGTCTCTAGTCCATACTCGGCTAACTGATAGGCTGTCTCTTCAAGACTGGAGCACTTGACAGAAATTTTTCTCCTTGAATGCCTCACTTGGATAAACTTATATGGTAGGTAAGAAGTATGGGTAGGCGGCCATTAGATTTCCTACGTGTCAGTCTTAACTCTGTGTTACTCAGTCTCTTGAGTTCTTTTGCCACTTTGCCAGTTTCAACTCCTCTCCTTCCTTGTATTCACTTTCTTCCACTTTCTTTTACCCCTTATATGATCTGTAGTCGTCTCACAGAGGACCCCACCTTCATTTACAGTCTCACTCTCACCTGCGGGGTCTCATCACCCTTCGCGTCTTCCGTGGTCCGGAATATCAGCTGTTCCCCTCCTTTCATTGAGAAACTCTCACCGAGGTAAGTATCATTTCCCTCCGTCTCCCGCGGCGCTGAAGATCAGCTGTCCGGCGTCTACGACACAGCAGCCTTCTTCGTTCGGGAGATCAGCTGTTTGACGTCCCCGACACAGCAGCCTCTGCTTCTTCGTTTGGTCGGCGTCCATCCTTCGCCGGCTTCATTTCAGCCCCTTTTGCCGTGCAGCGGCTGGTGAGATACTTCTTTCACTTCCCCGCCTCTCCGTCAGAGCAGCTGTTGGAGGCTCGCTTGATGGCTCCTCCTCCAGGACAGTGGGGGCTGGAGGAGAAGAGCGGCGACGGGTTAGACGCTGCTCTGGCTCTTCTCACTCAGCACGGGAGGGGCACAATGTCTTAAACAGTCCCTCAGCTGACCTTGCCTGTTTCTGAACCGCTTCGCAGCTGTTGGGTCAATTCCACAGGTCAGCGTCCACCTTGTCGCACTCCGAAACTTCTTAACTTGTTTATTTAGGTATTTCTTCTAACAAACTTCAAACGATGATCAACCGGAGCGTAACCTGGGCTATTTTCAGATTCAGCAACTCAATGCGCCAATTCATAGGCACTCTCTTCTTCGGGGCAGTTTCTTTCCTCCTCCACCTTTTCAAAACCCTGGAAAACAACAACACAGAAGTCCAGTATTAAAGTGTCAGAGTGAGATCCTGGTGTCTGCGGAAGCTGCTGAACCCCCGACAATCCACCCAAAATGTGGCACTCTGAGCTGATAATATATATACTGCTCAGTTTACCTCACTTCCAGGGGAAAGGGGGAAGGGACAAATAAACAAACACCAGGCTGGAAGCTATAAACTTGCTGGTTCTTCACCTGTAGTTAAAACATAAACATGAAATACACCTCATTACTCAATGGGTTACTATACTAACCTTAAACTCTATATCCTTAACCAAAATAGTCAAAAACCATACCTGGTACTTCTGCCCAGAGAAGTGATAAACAGACAAGACTTCCTTACTTGTTGACCAGAATCTTAAAGATCATTCAGCCTTCTCAGCAGGTCCATGAATGTAATATTTAACTTTGTAGTTCGTCTTCTCAAGATTCTTGAACAAGGTCTAAAGTTCTTCAAATAAGTTTAAGGAAGTTCTTTTTGTATTTGTTTTTATATTTTCTTTTTAGAGTGTCTTTTACTCAGGAACGAATTTTAAACTTGCGATGAAATCTTCACGTGGAAAATCCAGCACACGCGCTAAATCCAAACAGCGGGTAAAACGCATACGTGCTGAAAATCCAAACCGCGGGATAAAACACACGCGCTTTAATCCAAGTCTTGGGAAATACGCACACGCGATGAAAATCCAAACCGCGGGAAAAAAAAAACACACGCGCTTTACTCCAAGTCGCGGGAAATACGCACACGCACTGAAAATCCAATTTGCGGTTAAGACGCACACACGCTAAAGTCCAAGACGCATGTAAGACTCACTCGCGCTAAAGTCCAACTCACAAAAAATACGCATATGCGCAAAAACCAAATCGCGGGAAAAAGCACACGCGCTTTTATATTATCACGTGACACTTCTGAGAGCTTGCGCGAAAGCTCCACATAGATTTGTTCTTGCGCACGCGCAGATACGAAACGCGTAATATAACACACACGCGAACTCACGTAGAAAAAACCCTCGCGTATATGAACAGTAAACGCGAGCCCAAAGTTCACGCTCGTGCTTCACTCGCACGCGCAGAGTCACACGCGCAGGCTCAAAGTAACGGGAAAAAAAATCACGCGCTAGTTTGAAATGATACGTACGAAAGAAAACAAACGTACGCGCTTCAGTTTTAGATACAGATTTGAGATTTCAATCCTTTTAAATTAATATAACCTTTTTACAAAGTTCATAAAAACATGGAAAGTCACTTATCTTGTGATTGAGACTTGAAAACTTCTTTTCTCAGAAAATTGGAAATTTCTCACTCCTGTCCTGTGTCTCCACCCAACTCCATACACGACTCCTGTTATATTTTCAAAGATGCCGCTCGACCGCTTGAAACTTGACACCCTTGAACAAGTTAAAAAGGAGCAGCAAAGCACACAACCTCTCAGCTGGGCAAAGACGATGAAAGGCAGTTTAAAATGTTCACTGTCCTCCCTATAAATCTCCAGCCAATTAGAATTTAGACTGAGAACCTCCATCTTGGCTTGGGGCATTTTCCATAGACTGCAATGAAGGTTAAGGGCAAAATTGGCTGTTTAAAAATATAACCCATAATAACTTCCCAAAACCTTTCTATACTAAATATGTGTCTCCCCTGACCCAATGTAAATGAGTATATGATACTGTATGTAAAAGAATATGTCGCTCCAACCTGACAGTACCTGACATAAAGTAAAGCACCCATCAGGACAACATTTACACTCCATTAGCTCAGCTATATGTCCATCTAGCAGAAGTACCCCCTCCTTTTCCTCTATGACATCATCAGCTCATGTCAGGAGAGTTATTCAATTGGCATCTTCCTCTCGCTTATCACAAGCGCTTAATCAGGTCCTCTATTGGATCAGTCTCGACGGCTATCGGCTTTCGGATTTCGGCAAAGGGAGACAGCAGTCAACCTTCTTCATAAGGCTCGGCTTCGAGATTCAGCTTCACTTTCAATGTTAGTTTCAACTCCAGCTTCTGGATGATTTCTTGCAGTGAGAGGCCCCCAGATATACTAGTTGATCTCTCATTCATTCTGCTGGGTCACACTCAGGCAACCAATCACTCAAAAGGGCATTCAGCAGTGAATCAGCCAATAAGGAATACAGCGCATTCAGGCCATTCTCCTCCCTCTCAGACACTCACAACAAGGAATGTGTATTGGGACAAGTACCCAGCCATTCAACACTACGCACTGCATTCATACCAGTTTCGAGCAGGGCTGTCTCAGTCATTGTGTCAAACACCAGAAACCAGACATCCACAACAAGAAGTGCATATTGGTCACACACTCCATTCACCCAGGTCCCATCCACAGGGTGAACCCACAACATACAGTCACTGTGAAGGCTCCAGCCAGTCTGGTCTGGACTTCACAACAACACCATATATGGAACTTCCACCCAACAGCCAGTCAGGGGGAAGGGACAGAGTCAGGGTTTCCCAGGACTTTTGGAAAACAAGGTAACAGGCAATAGAAAGCAAGAGGCCACAGGGGACATCTTGTTTCCTATCAGGAATCAACTGATTCCAATGGCAGGGCCTGGGTCACCCAAAATGGAGGATACTCAGAGCACCTGTCAAATTCAGCATGGAGCTGCCACCAGCCCATACCCTGCTCTTTGGGCCACACACAAGTGCCCAAAAACATACACTAGGGGCACAGGGTTGCACCCCCACCCATGGGTGCCATAAGGGTATCCCATGGGTCTGTACACCAAACCAAAAACAGGAAGAGCTGCACTGCCAGGAGTACCACATGGACTCCTGGGCAGAAAACAAAACAGAACACAAATGAAAAAGGACTACAGGACAAGGACAGGAAGGCACTGTCCCTCCAATGCATTTCCAGCATCGCAGCCGCCCCCCCATACTGAGGTTAGGGTGCCTAATCTCCCACGAGATAGACACCCTCATCCAGACGGTCAACATACCTTCTGGAAAGGCCATCTGCATTATCGTGACTCTTCCCTGTTCTATGCTCTATGGTGAAGTCTAGCCCTTGCAGGCTAATGGACCACCTGAGCAGTTTTGGGTTCTTACCCTTCATCTGCATAAGCCACTTCAGGGGCTTATGATCTGTTTGGACCTTGAAGGTAGACCCCGTAAGGTAGGGCCTAAAACGCCTAAGGCTCCAAACTATACTGAAACACTCCTTTTCAACAGTAGCCCACCTAAGTTCTCTACCCTTGAGTTGTCTACTGATGAAGATGATCGGATGTTCCCTCCCATTGAAATCCAACTGGGACAAGACAGCTCCAATTCCAGTGTTGCAGGCATCCGTCTGGACGATAAAGGGTTTGCTGTAGTCAGGCGCACACAACAAAGGTGCCCTACACAGACTTTCTTTCAAGCCATCAAAGGCCTTCTGACAGTCTTCAGTCAAATTAACCTTCCTAGGTTGTTCGGGTGAAGTCAGAGCTGTCAGTGGTGCAGTTATGGTTCCATAGTCCGCCATGAAATTGCGATAATACCCAGTGAGGCCCAAAAAGGCTCTCACCTGGGTTTGAGTAGTGGGAGTCTCCCAGTCATGTACATCCTGTACTTTACTGGGGAGAGGTTGGATTTGACTCCCTCCCACCTCATGACCAAGATACGTTACTTTCCCCTGAGCTATCTGTCACTTGGTGGCCTTGATAGTGAGGTTAGCCCTTTTCAACATCTTATCCAGATGTGTCAAATGCTCTTCCCAGGTGGAACTGTAGACGGCAATGTCATCTAAGTAGGCCACACAAAAGGCCTCCAGCCCACTGAGCGCATGATTGACCAATCTCTGGAAGGTGGCAGGGGCATTCTTCAAGCCAAAAGGCATGACCCTAAACTGGTAGAGTCCCTCCGGTGTTGAGAACGCCGCCTTTTCCTTGGCATGGTCCGTCAGAGCTATTTGCCAATAGCCTGAGGTAAGGTCAAAGGTACTTACAAATTTGGCAGCACCTATGGTGTCCACGAGCTCATCAGCCCTGGGCAATGGATGCACGTCAGTTTTGGTGACGGCATTGACTCTTCGGTAGTCCACACAGAACCTCTAATCCTTGGTACCTGCCTGGGAACTTGCCTTGGGGACAAGGACCACGGGACTGGACCAGGGACTGGTTGAGGGTTCAATAACACCCAGATCCAACATCTTGGCGACCTCAGCCTGGATGTAGTTCTTAACAGTATCTGACATGCGGTGGCACCTGCTTTTGACAGGCACACTGTCACCAGTGTCAATCTCGTGCCTACACCACGGTGTAAGGCCTGGTGTCAGTGAAAACAGAGAGGCATACTGCCGGAGCAAAGCCTGCAGGCCCTCTGCTGCTCTGTCGTCAGATCGGGAGAGAGATGTTCTCCCTCCACTGAGCCATCCTGAGGGTTGCTATGCAGCAAATCAGGAAGGGGCTCATTCTCTTCTTGCTCTGAAGCTAGCAAGAGACATGAGACTTCTGCTCGCCTGTGGAAAGGCTTGAGCCTGTTAACATGGAATACCTGAGGGGCTACCCCAGGGACTCCCATGTCAATCAGATAATTGACTTCGCCCATCTTGGAGATGATCCTGAAGGGTCCAGTCCATTTGTCTGCCCAAGCTCGAGGCTTGGTAGGCCCGATCACAAGGATTTCCTGTCCCGGAGTCCAATCCACTTGCGAGGTTTTAAGGCCATGCCAGTATTTATTCAGTTCTTGACTGGCCTTGAGATTCGCTGTCGCCTGACCCATCATCTGTGTCATCCTCCATCTGAGGCCTAACACATAGTCCCCCACTTGCTTGGCGGGACCTGGAGGGATGGCTTCCAAGCCTTTTCTGATCAAGGCAAGGGGTCCCCTCACAGGATGTCAAAGAGTAACTCAAAGGGGCTGAAACCAACACCCTCTTGAGGTACCTCTCTGTAAGCGAACAGCAGACATGGCAGGAGGAGATCCCATTTCCTCCTTTGGGGCTCTTCCAAAGCACCTAGCATGCACTTGAGAGTTTTATTAAACCTCTGAACCAGACCATTGGTCTGGGGATGGTAAGAGGTGGAGAACTTGGAGGTTACCCCACACTCTTTCCACATGCTTTTCATGTAACTAGATATGAAGTTGGATCCTCTGTCAGAGACAACCTCCTTAGGGAATCCAACACAGGTAAAAATGCCCAGGAGAGCCCTGGCAACCACCTTGGCAGTAATAGTCCGAAGGGGTATAGTCTCAGGGTACCTGGTGGTATGATCAGCCAAGACCAGGATGAACCGATGTCCACCTGAAGTGGGAGGGTCAAGGGGACCGACAATGTCGATGCCCACCCTCTCAAACGGTGTGCCAACCACTGGCAATGGCTGCAGTGGGGCAATGACACTGCCTCCAGTCTTGCCTCCACTTCTGCTCCCATCCATGGCCAGTAGAAATGGGCAGAGAGCCTCTGCTTAGTCTTCTTGGTACCAAGATGACCAGCTAAGGGCACCTCATGCGCCAACTGCAGCAGTAAGGACCTGTAAACCTGGGGTTCCACCAACCTCTTGAGGGCACCAGGTTCAGCTTAGTGGGCTCACTAACAAGGAGCTCACCCTCCCAATAGATCCGGAATGTCCTAGGCACTTCTCCTTGTGCCTGGGACAGGGCCTGTTTCCTCAGACCCTTGAGAGATTTGCACTCTCTCTGTCCGCCCAGGAGGGTCCCCCTTCAGCCAACAGGCATTGAAGGTCAGGCTGGTCCTCCGGGTTGAGAACCTCTCCCGCAGGAGGGTCTTCTGCCTCTTCTCCCTCAGGAGTTGAGTTTGGGTTTTCCACTGGACCCAGCCTGACCAGAGTATGGATCCCAATGGGTGATGTAGGAACAGCATGAAGAGAAGGAGCCACCTTCACAGAGGTGGCCTTCTGGTCTTCCGTCTTCTTGCCTTAGGCCTCGCCTTTGGCTCGGGTACCTGACTCACAGCCAGACCCAGTATCACCTGTGACCGAGTGACTGCAGCAGCAGTCATGGGTAGATCATCTGAGATCAACCCCAACTCTACTAGATCATTTCCTAACAGAATGTTAGCAGGGACATTGTCCTGAACCAGGACAGGAAGCTTTGCTGTCTTTTCTCCAATCATGAGTGTGACTAAGGCCATTCAAGAGGACACTTCTCAAAAACCTACGGGTGTTCTGTGGGATAGTCGCCAGTACTTCTGAGTACTGGTCCCAGGCCCCAAGGGACACTAAGGAAATCTCTACAGAAGCACCGAATGTGATCCCTGTAGAGGGTGGAGGACAGTGGCCTCCACCTCAGACATGGTGTAAGGGTATCTCAGGCTGACATCCTGTACTCCAAGTGCCTTACCTTTACACTTGGAGTCACCCTTCTTGTGATCCAGAGCCCCACAGACCCAACAAGTGCCAGGAATGCGGGGTACGGTACTGGAACCACTGGGAGCCTGCTTTGCAGCAGGTGGACCACTACTCTTATTCCCACCCACAGATGACTTATCCCCACTATATTTTTGGGTCTTAGGAGAGGAAGGTTTTGGTTTACCCGACTGTGATTGCTTCTGGGACTCCTCAGCTTTCTGAGAGGTCCCCTTTTCTTTGTCCTTGTCCCTCCCACTGGAGTCCTTAGGGGACACCCGGTGGGAGACCCACTTGTCAGCTAGCCTGGCCAGCTTAAAGGGATCCAAAATGTTCTGATCAGCAACATACCGACGCAGCTCTGATGAACAGGCTTCAGAAAAATGCTCAAAAAACAAAAGGTGAGACAATTCAACAAACGTTTTCACTTTGTAACCATCAATCCGCCCCATCATGTTCTTGTGTGCAGCACTCACCCAGTCAACCCAAGACACATTCTCTCTTTTTATTAAAAAATCCCTGAACCTTTTAAGGTATTGAGTAGGTGTCTTGCCAGACTTGGCAATCAAAGCAGATTTCATGCACTCATACTGACCCCTTTCTTCCACACTCAGTTTCAGAATACAGTCATACCCAGTCTGAGGCACTGTGTTTAACAAACACTTAGCCTAATCTCTCTTATCAACATCATGAATTGCACAAGCCATTTCAACCGCTTCAAATCATTGGAGGATATCAGAACCTTCCACAAACACCAACCAAATCTTTCATAAACTTGGTGGCTGGCGACCTGTTAGGGAGAATTCTCATTCTATGGCTAATTTCCCTTACCTATAGAGTCCCCCAGCAGCTTTGCTGGATTTGAAGTTTTTTTTTCTCCTGCTAAGAATGTGACTCTTTTTCCCACTCTTAGGCATATTTGCTATGGGTGTTCTGGGCTATTTTTTGTGTTTAATATCTATGGGGTTTATCTCACTCTCATAGGAACCATCTTTATACACATGTGTTACACAGCACCCTCAGTGCAGTGACACAGGGGTGTCATAGTGACCCCCAAACATAGACTCCATACCCTGGGACTGACTACTGTCTTCCAGGGCATGTAAAGTCCCCATTAACTTTACTAGTCAATTTTTATTAATTAAACCAGTACAACCCATCTTACTATGCAGGTACTGGGAAGGGTTAATAGTTTTTCCCTGATGTTCATTTTCGAGAGGGTACTGTACAGTCCCTCTCTCAAAAGTTTCTGGCTGGTGGCAGTGGTTACTACCAAAAATATTCAACCGCGAATATTTCCCTATGGGATTTTCCCATTGTTCGAGGCTATCACTTGTACTGACAGCCTCCAACATACCGCCGGTTTATTTTATTATTAACTTTACTCTGGTAGGTTTTATTTGCCAGAACTTTAATATAAATTCTTTCTCGTATCTTTCTGTAAACTCCTAACCCAGGTCGAGGATCCTTTGTTCGTCCTTTTGGCGGGCTTCTGCCAAGAAGCCCTCCTTTCGGCACCACTGAGTCTGGGATGGATTCATTGTGTGGGAGAGGGAGTAGGACCCCTGGACAAGGTTGCCTCAGCAACCCAGGTCGCACTCTGCCCTGATAGGCTGGAGGGTCTCCTGCCAAGATGACCACTCCACTGTGTGAGTGTCAGCTAGGCTGTATGAATGGGGATCTTTTTGCATAAAAGCACGGTCCTGAGAACTGGAAGGGCAAGACGTCGCCACTGGAACTAAGAAGCCAAAGAGGAGAGAAGCCAAAGACATCTGCAATGACTGAACCACCGGTGAAGCCCTGCTGCAGCGTCTCACCACTTTTCTCCACACGACGATAGAAGATCTTCATCTGCAAGAGCCTTCTTCCCTTGAGCTGGTGGAGCCAACCAGATTGCCAATCGCCATCCTGGACTTGCCCTGGTCGAATTGCCAGTACCCCGTATTTGGAGACCGGATAGCCAGGCACCCGTCCACCCGGACCGTGATTTAAAGGAGCGTACCTTTTATCCGTTGGGCAGCACCGCGGATGGTTTCATCCCTGAGTAGTGCAGTAACTCGAACCTTCCTCCACGACGAGAACCTCTCTTCCTCTGCTGGATCCCCCAAACTGCAGGAACTACCAGGAACAACCACCACCGCAGGAGCCTCTTTTTCATTTGTACATTTGTACATTTGTACATTGTTCCGCCAGGCCGCCCTTTTCGCGTGGTAGTGCTAAAGACGTTTTAAATCCTTTACCTACCTGTTGGGTTGGCTGTCCCTATCCTCTAACATTGTCTTTCACCTTCGGCATCCACCTTTTCGAATCGTTAACCAAAGACTTGACTGCAGCTACAAGAACATTTTGCTCCTGGGCGCTTTGCCCTGTACCACTGACTCTGGCACAGGCCTATGGGCTCTGGCTGAATTTGTTAGAACTGCCTTCTCTAGATTGTCAATTAGAACTGTGTTGATGCACCTAATTCTTATAACCACCTTTTCCTTCCCACTTTTAAAACTTGTGAAGTGCCATTTTGCTCCTCGGTTTTCATTTAAGTATTCTCTATGCTAAAGTACTGCCTTGCCTAAACTTGTTCACAAACTTATGGGAAGTGTTGCTAGGGTGTGTAAGAAGATATTCCTGTATAACTTGTGCTTTCCCTCCCTTGTGAGAAATTGCTAGAGTTCCATTTGTGTTTGGTTTTCACTGTGCCGTTTTGCTCAGTTTTCACTCTTGCTCAAACTTGTCTACAATTTAACTAGGGAGTTGTGTATACTTTTCCTGACTGATTTTAACTTGCATTATTAACTGTGATTAATGTGTTGAACTAGAAGTGTGTAAAATAAATATATATATATTCTTTTCAATACAAAGTTTTGGTCAGAGTTTCCTTGTGCCATAGTACTGTAGCCCTATTGTGTAAACCCTGAATACTGCTCATCTCCCTCAAGAGATAAGTCTGACTGCTTAGCCACAGCTACCAACTAAATCTTTGTGGTACAGACTGATACCAAAGGCGATTTATTGCTCATACCTGTAGTCTTAATCTTCTGTAGTGCTCCCTAAGGGAACTGCATAGGATTCTGCCTAACAGGACCTCTCACTCTCAACTGGGTTAGCTGAAGTCTCCACTATAGCTTTCTCTAGGTTGATTCTATGGTGCTCAGTGTCCCTATCTTTGAGTATCAATTGCTGTGCCAAATCCCCTTTCTTCAACTTAGCTTCTGTTTCCAACTTTTTGTATTGAAAGGCTAACTGTTCCCGTTGTAGCTCCAAATTTAAAAGTTCAATCTTCAGGGCTTCCCCCTGAAGAGCAGTGCTGGGGTTTGGAACAGAGGCAGCAGGAATGTTGGCATTCCCAGAATCAGATTCAGCAAAAAACCCAGGGGCAGAGTCCTCATTGGTTGCATCCCCCCTTCAAGAGTTTCCCCATCAATCTGGTAGTCCACAAGGGCAGCTATCAGCTCAGCCCTAGACTTATTTTCAAAGTCTAACTCCCTGGCATCACAAGCACTCTGGAGAGCCTCTAAGCTCATCCTAGTCAATTTACCATTTGCAATAGACTCCATTGTTTGTAATGCAGTTATCTTGTACACAACTAAACCTCAATTTAACAAAGTGCAGATATTTTGTAAGTGGCACGGTTATACACTGATTCTTAAAACCATAAGCATCCCACCCCTGCCACCAGTGTAAAGACTGGAGGGGGGTCTGTACTTCTGCTCTCTATATGGTAGAGGAGAGGCACAGAGGACCCTAGCCAAGATTCTCTATTGTTGGTAGCAATGGACGAGCAATCAAGGCCTAGCTTCTCAGGAGGTGATGCAGGCTGGTTCTTAAGTACAGTGTAGTCCCCAAGCACCCACAAAGGAATGTCCACACACTGTATTACCTCCACAAAAAGCTACAGAACTGACTAATTGCGGAATCCACTTCCCCAGACGGGGCATCCTTTTTTTTATACCGAAAAAGAATACCAAAGAATTAGGCCCCTGCATCGATTACCAAGGACTCAACAGAATCACAATTCCTGACAGGTATCCAATGCCCTTGATCCCGGATATATTGGAAGCCGTCAATGGAGCTTCCATCTACACCAAACTGGATCTCCGAGGAGCTTATCATTTAATCCGTATTTCCGCAGGGGACGAATGGAAAACCGCCTTCCGAACGGCATTCGGCCATTTCGAGGACCACGTTATGCCCTTTGGCTTATCCAATACGCCAGAGGTATTCCAGAGGTTCATGGACCATCTTTTCTCAGATGTGTTGCTTCATATTGTGCTTGTATACCTAGAAGATATTCTAGTCTATTATTTGAATGAAGCGGAACATGTCCAACATGTACGCCTGGTCTTAGATCGACTTCGCTCCAATCACCTATATTGCAAGGCCAAAAAATGTGAATTCCACCAGTCTCACATCTCTTATCTAAGGTACGTGTTACCCACACAGGGTGTTGCCATGGATCCTACAAAAGTGTCTGCAATCCTGAAATGGCCTCCCGCCTCCTCGGTTAAAGAGATTCAACGTTTCATTGGCGTTGAGAATTTCTATAGGAAATGTATCCCACAATTCCCGGCCATTATGTTTATGGTCTGACCACCACATCATAACCTTTAACATTGAAGCAACCCCACGCATCCCGACTCCAATAGCCCCAGCACTCCCGACTAGAAGCAAAAAAGATATAACTAAGGAGAAACTCCTCCCACTGTTACTCCCAACCCTTGATGCAGCCATCAACACCTGCTCTGACCCTACGTCCTTAGCAGACACGTACAACCAAACAATGCTAACGGCTATTGACTCCATAGCACCTATCAAATTTAGGAAGGCCAAATTACAAGCTCATCTTAACTCATGGTTCACCCCACAGTTAAGAACCCTCCGCAAAGCGAAACGCTGTGCCGAAAATCGATGGAAAAGCCATCCCTCTGACGAGCACAAAGATGGCTTCCTTCTTGCCTCTCTCTCTTATAGAGATGCCATCATCACTGCAAAAAAGGAATCCCTCAACAACCGCATTATGCAAGCTGACTTGAACACTAAGGAACGCTTCAAAATCCTAAAAGAGCTTGAAACTCCAGTCGCCCCCCCGACACCTGCTTGAAAGATAGTAAATGGTGTGCTAACATCCATGCAGCCTTACTAAATACAATTTCCACACTACAAGCGAAAATCAAAGATTAGCAGGACAGTCTGAAGCGTGATAACCGCGCTTTTTCCCCTGCCAAGGCCCCCACTCCAGACACTGCTAAAACTACACCATTTACATTCTCACCGCTCACCGTCGTTGAGGTACAAAACATAATTCTCAGAATCAAACCCTCCAATTGCCAAGGTGATCCATGCCCAGCCCCTATTATTAAGGATTCTGCGCACGAGCTGGCCCCATTCATCACGGTCTTCATTAACTCGTCCTTCAAAACTGGTATTGTCCCGGACAACCTGAAGGACGCTTGGGTGATCCCGCTGCTCAAAAAACCTTCCCTCGACCCAAGCATTCCTACCAATTTCCGACCTATCACAACAGTACCATTTCTGCTTAAGATTTTAGACCGTGCTGCATAACTTCAGATTAAAAATGATCTGGAATCCAATAACATGCTAGGTCTACGACAATCTGGATTCCGCCCCAGACACGGGACGGAGACCGCGTTAATAGACCTCAAAACCCAAATCGAGGTCCTAAAAGATCAGGGCAAGCTAGCAATGCTATTACTTCTCGACCTTTCGGCCGCGTTTGATTTGGTCAATCACCAAATCCTTTGCAAGCACCTCCACTCCGCTGCTAACTTCTCATCCTCGGCTGCAGCATGGATCAAATCCTTTTTGAGCAACAGATCCATGAGAGTCTTTGCCCCATCCGCAGCTGCCGACCCCTCCCCAATTCACTGTGGCGTACCTCAGGGTTCTTGTGTGTCACCTGCACTCTATAACATCTTTACAAAACCACTCTTTAATGTGCTTGACTATCTGGGTGTCTCCTACACTAATTATGCGGATGACACCCAGATATTCATCCCCATCACTGGTGATTATCTATCTGACACCAAGGCCCTCAATGATATCTACTTGGTCATCCAAGCTTGGATGGCCCAACACCAGCTGTGCCTAAACGACGACAAGACAGAGCTTCTGATCTTGGGCACTGCACAACGCCTGAGCAGACTAGATCTGGCTTACCAGTCATTCACCATTGACGGCAATAACATTCGAGTCTCAAAAGACACTAAAACATTAGGGTTCTACCTTGACGCTACTTTATCATTATCCCGACAAACAAATGCTGTCCCTTCTGCGTCTGCATACACATGCAAACTCATTGCAGCCTGCAGACCTTTCCTTACTACTTCCAACAGTGTCACACTAGCGAGAACCCTCATCATGGCTAAAATCGACTACTGTAGTGCCCTCTACCTAGGCACTAGCCAAGAGAACCTAAATAAACTCCAAACTACCCAAAACAATGCCATTCGTGCTGCCTTAAACATCCCTCGTAACCACCATATCACAGAAACTAGAACAAAGTTAAAGTGGCTACCTGTCAAGCAAAGAATCTCACTCAAAGCACTCGCCATTATGCACAAATACCTGGATAACAAGGCCCCAATCTACCTCGGCAGTCGACTGTCGCGACACTCAAACTCCTGTCCACTAAGAACTGCCCAATCCCACTGTCTAGCATCCCTAGATTTAAACTGCAAAAAGCAGGGGGTTCAAGCTTCCCGGTCCTAGCGTCCAAGCTCTGGAACTCCCTCCCTGCTACAATCAGAGCTGAAGAGTCTTTTTACACTTTCAAAGCTAACACTAGATCCTGGCTTTTCGACCAGCTTTAAGTCCCGCACAGCGCCCCTGTCTTACTTACTCTGACCTGCTGACCCCGATTATTACCTAGCGGATCTGGTACCACCGTATTGTGTACCGAATGTCCTGTTCATATCATGTAATGTTATTCCTTTGTAAATTCATGCATTGCTATTCCTGTATATATGCATTTCTGTAACCTTGTATAAATTGCGCCCTGCGCGTTATAAATAAATAAATAAATTATCCTTCCTCTGACCAGACTTCTGAAAAAAGGAATTCCACTTCTTTGGGATTCCCAAGCCCAGGACTCTTTTGATCAACTCAAACACTTGTTTACCTCAGCGCCAGTCTTACTCACTCCGGATCAGGGGAGGAAGTTCATTTTGGAAACAGACGCTTCTCATCACGCACTAGAAGCCATCCTACTACAAGAAACAGATTATGGTATCAAGTCCCCAGTGGCTTACATGTCTAAGACATTGACCTCCTCAGAACTAAACTACTTGGTTCTAGAAAAGGAACTGCTAGCTATAAAACGCACATTCGAAGAGTGGAGACATTTACTTCTGGGTTCTCGCTTCCCTATCGAGGTACGAACAGATCACCAAAACCTACGAGTGCTTCAGTATGCACAGACAAGGAATAGCCGACAGGCCAGATGGGCCCATTTCTTTTCACCCTATGACATAGTATTAACTTTTCTCCCAGGTAGATGGAATCTTCGGGCTGATGCTCTCTCCCCGAAAGAACTTGCAGCAGCCCGATTTCGTTCAGAGAAAATCTTCCCCAAAGCCATTTCTCACAATTGGTGACCGACTTTCTCCACAAGATCAAACAGATCACCAGGGAAAACGAAGCCGCTTGTCTTTTGCTTATACAAAAATACAATTTGATATCTGAAAGGGGTTACTTCTTCCATGGACAGCAGGTATTGATCCCTAAGACTCCATTACATACAGAGGTCATGCACATGTGTCACGATTCTCAAGCCACAGAACATCAGGGTACTGCCAACACATTTGAACTCATCATAAGGCAATTTTGGTGGCCTTCAATGTCCACAGATGTCCGAGATTACGCCTCTGCCTGCTCAATTTGTATCCAGTCAAAACAATCCCGCTCATTCCCTTTGGGACTTCTAGGCAAGATGCCTATCCCTTCCAAGCCGTGGCAAGTGATTTCAACAGATTTTATTGTGGATCTTCCCCCTTCACATCATCATACTGCCATAATGGTCACAATCGACTATTACCAAGATGGCTCATTTTGTACCTCTACCCAATGTACTCACTGCGGCTCGGATGGCCAGGATCTTCATCGAAACCATCTTTGCCCGTCATGAGTTACCAGACACCATTGTGACTGAGGAGCCCAATACACCTCTCAATACTGGCAGAAGATTTGCACTCTCCTGGACATCAAACACGCATTAAGCTCGGGATACCACCCCCAAAAGAATGGGTAGACCGAGCGGTTGAATCAAACTCTTGAGGGATATCTCAGATGCTTCATCTCGGCTGCACAGGACAATTGGGTAGATCTTTTGCCGTTGGCAGCGTTTGTCTATAATAATGCACCTCATTCAGCTCTGAAATCTAGCCCTTTCTACTGTTCGTATGGGTACCTGTTACGCTTACCTGGACTCTGCAGGGACCCTCTGGAGCTCCTTAAGTCTTCTACCCACCTCCTCAATAGTTAGGCATAGATTCTGTGAACAAATAACAATATTTCCTTCCTTATTGCAATTTCCTTGCATAAATATATATATATATGTAATTCTAGAATAACCATCTAACTATAGCTCACCTTAATTCTTATTTTATGAGCTATCCATCCTTGTTCTTACAGGGGCGCTAGCCCTGAAGAAGTTGGAACCCAGGAGGAAGGGAATATAACTAGAGGCAATGGGTTCTTGTATTCAAGGAATATGAAAAATAAGAAGGTCAGAAAAAGAGGGAAGACAAGTAATGTCTAACAGGTCTATATATGTAATCCAATTGTGAAAATGAAATGCACTACTCCTATCTTTTTGTTACAGTCAAAGCGCCTAATAAGGAACCCAGCATGTGAAAACAGATAAGTAAGGATTCCTAAGTGACTGTAGACTAAGGACAATGCCTAAGAATTAATAGCGAAAACGGTGTTCAGTAAAATGTCAAATAATGGCACACCGAACTGAGCACCGGATTCACTGCGTGTGGAACCTCCTCATACACTTCCTTACAAACAACTGCTGTGTGCAAGACAAGGTGGTGGAAACAAAATATGGAAATAAAAATAAAATGTGCCGTTTTCCTCATAACCATATTAGGGCAGTAACTGAAGTGTGTGAGCATCATACAGCAACAAGTCGCACAGAAACACACGCGACCAAACAGTAACGAACTTCACCTCAGTGACTGGCAACACTTTCAAACGGGAAAGAAGGCCTTAGCACAATAACCGGTAGCAATATTGCTAATACTTGAATAAACCGCTAAGCGGTACTTGCGTGTGACCAAACACCTCAGCGCTCTGAGGAACGAAGTCTGTGACTGAAAAGAATTCCAACTTCATGAAGGTAACTCGAACAGTAAGGGGAGCGTGCAGTGAGGGGAACATGAATAAGGAACAATAAAGCAGAACCTGTGGAACGGAGGCTATGACAGGGAAATAGCTGAAGCTGTGGAATTTGCGGCAAGCGTCGTATCTGCAAGCAGACGAAGACGCGAAGCGCGAGCATCCAAGTGGGCGGGGCTTAAATAGGCTACCATGGACAACGACTAGACCCGCCAGTCTAAACCTGAAGGGCACAATCAGGCGGCCATTAAAGAACCCGGAAGCCTATATTCTTCAATGGGGAAATTAGAATACCAGAATAACTAGGGCTAAAACCAATTCCCAATTAGGAAAACCCCCTTAGATATCCTTTCCCTGTACCAGACTAGAACCCTGGCCTGTGGTCATGACAGTACCCGCCCCCCCAAGGACTCTCTTCCCGGTTTGTGGATGTGATTTTGGTGAAACTTCTTTAACAATCTAGGGGCATGTATGTTTTCTTGTGGTTCCCAGGATCTATCTAATGGACCATACCCGTTCCAGTCAACCAGATAAAAAACTTTGTGTCGCACTACCTTGGAGTCTAAAATGTCCTTTACTTCGAATTCTGGTTGATTGTCTTCGACTTCAACTGGAGTTGGAGCTGGTAGTAAACGAGTATCTGGGCTTACAGGTTTCAGTAAAGACACGTGAAAGACTGGGTGAATTTGCATTTTCCGAGGAAGGTTCAATTTCATCGCCAATGGGTTGATGACCGCTTCTATGGTGAATGGACCCAAATACCTGGGAAGAATTTTTTTTGAACCCTTCAAGATCAGAATTCGGGAAGATAACCAGACAGAGTCTCCTACTTGAAACTTAGGAGCAACACTTCGACGGCGATCAGCAAACTTCTTCTGACGTTCTTTAGCTGCAGATAAACTAGATTGAGCCTTAGCGTTAGCAGCGGAGATAAGCTCATGGAGGGTCTTTACTGCAGGCATCTCTAAAGGATCCGGAGGATCAAATGCAGATGTTCGAGGATGTCGCCCAAGTAATGTGTAGAATGGAGTAAGACCAGTAGAGGAATGAGTCGAATTGTTGTAAACATATTCTGCCACCCACAGAATGTCCAACCAAGAATCCTCTGTCTGGTGAAGCATACAGCGTAAATACTGTTCCAGAGTCTGATTAGTGCGTTCAGTTTGACCATCGGTCTGTGGGTGGTGACTCGTAGACAATCGGACATCGATCTGGGCCAAGGCACAGCACTTCCTCCAAAATTTTGAGACAAATTGACTGTCTCTGTCAGAAATTACAATGAAGGGAAAACCATGCAATTTAACAATGTTCTCCAGAAAGGCCTTTGCCAAACGAGAAGCTGTTGGAAGTCCTTGTAGTGCTATAAAATGCGCCATTTTGGAGAACAAATCAACGGCCACCAATATGGTGTCATAGCCCTTGCATGGAGGAAGATCTGTAATGAAATCCATGGACAAGGTATGCCAAGGACTCGGCGGCACATCCAAGGGTTGAAGTAGACCGGCCATTTTTTTCTTAGAGTTCTTATTTTGTGCACAATTACCACATGTCTGGATGAAGTTAGTTACGTCTTTGCGCCAAGTAGGCCACCAGTAGTATCCCTTGACTTTTTCCAAGGTTTTGGTCACTCCTGGATGACCCTCAATCAAAGAGCCATGGTAGTTGGAAATCACTTGCTTTCTTAAGTCTTCAGCAGCAGTTCTTCCGGAATTAACCTTCTCTTAACTTCTTTCAGTAGATCTTCATGGAATGGATCCGAAATGTTCAAAAGTCCTAAAACTTTTTCTCCTGCAATGATATTAGTTGGAATTTGAGGAACGAACGCCTCCTCTCCATTCCCAATACGGGACAAGGCATCCGCCTTTCCATTGCGGACTCCAGGCTGAAAGGTAATGACAAAGTCGTACTCTGCGAAGAATAGTGCCCATCGTAGCTGCCGAGCAGATTGTGCCTTGACTGAGCGGAGATATTGCAGGTTTCTATGGTCCATTAGAATGGTAACTGTGTGTTGAGCGCCAAACAAATAATGTCTCCATTCCTTTAAGGCACTCTTGATTGCTAATAATTCCTTGTCTGTAATCGTATAGTTTCATTCTGCAGCTGACATTATTTTCGACCAGAATGCCACTGGGTGCAAAACATGAGTCTTTGGATTGTGTTGCGATAAAACAGCACCCATGGCAACACTCGAGGTGTCAGTCTCCACAATGAAGGGCAAATCGGGCTGTGGATGGTGCAAGATGGGAGCCTCGGTAAACTTGGACTTTAAAATTTGAAATGCGACATCCGCTTCCTTGGACCATTCAAATTTTGTGTTGTTTCTAAGCAGTGACGTGATGGGACGTACCAACTGTGAAATTATTTCCACAAAACGCCTATAGAAATTTGCAAAGCCTAAAAAGCTTTGGACTCCTTTCACAGAAATTGGAGCCGGCCAAGAAAGGATTGCCTCAACCTTTCGAATATCCATCTTGACTCCTCGAGAAGACAACACAAATCCCAGAAACTCAACCTCAGAAATATGAAATTAGCATTTTTCCATTTTCACAAAAAGGGAATTTACTCGCAATTTCTTTAGAACGGCCGTGACGTGCTTCTCATGTTCTGAGGGGGTAGTTGAATAGATTAATATATCATCAATGTACACTACTGCACAAACATCTAGTAGATCTCTCAAAACATCATTCATGAAGCATGGCTGTGGGCGCATTGCTTAGTCCGAAGGGCATGACTTGGTACTCAAAAAGACCATATTTAGTGCGAAATGCAGTTTTCCATTCATCGCCTTCTTTAACTCGGATTTGGTGATACGCCCCTCTGAGATCCAGTTTGGTAAATATCCGAGCTCCTTTAATTTGATCCAATAAATTGGAAATGAGAGGAATGGGATATCGATTCTTGACAGTGATCTGATTTAATGCGCGGTAATCAATGCATGTTCTGAGACCTCCTTCTTTTTTGGGTACAAAAAAGAGAGGAGAAGCAGCAGGAGATTTGGAGGGTCGAATGAATCCGTTGGCTAAGTACTGGTCTAGATATTTCTTCAAATGCAAGTCTTCCTTCTCAGTCAATGAATAAATTCGACTACAAGGAATTTCCCCCCCTGGAAGAAGATCAATTTGGCAATCATAAGTTCGATGTGGAGGGAGCACTTCGGCCAATTTCTCTTCAAAGACGTCTTGAAATTCAGAATACTCTGGAGGTAACGAACCAATTAACCCTAGTGTTGAGGCAGGAACATCCTTCGTGTGGCAGGGTTTCTCCTGGTGGTCATTTAGACAGCAAGAGTCACTACAATCTTCAGCAAAGGTCAGAGATCGAGTTTGCCAATCTATCTTTGGGTTATGCATTTCTAACCAGGGCATGCCAAGTATAATCTGGAGTTGGGGTGCACTTATAAGGTCAAGACTAGCCATGCGTTGTGTGACAGGACCAGAAGCTAAAGGAGTACCATCAACTGCTGATACATTTTTAGCTTCACATTTGTCCACACGAGGAAATCCAATCCTAGTTGCCAGATTTAAATCCATGTAGTTTCCAACTGCTCCACAATCGATGTAAGCTTGTAAAGCATGCATTCTAGTGGGCTGCTCTTGACTGGATAAAATGATGGGAAAGACAAAGTGTGAGGTCACCAAACCTTTTTCCATGCTCGACAAGCTGACCTCTACACTTGTCGGGCGCTGGAGTTTTCCGAAGTCTGGTCCTTCTTTTCCTGGTTGACACCTCCGATAGGTTTCCGCAAGGGTTTAATGGGGCACTCCTTGAGAAAATGACCAGCCTTCCCACAGTAAAGACACAATTGTTGCTGGCTTCTCTTGTCCCTTTCCGCCTGTGATATGGGTCCTCTAACAGCTCCTAATTGCATTGGTTCAACGTGACTCTCTGTACTAGCTCTCAACTGATTTTCTTTAGGGCAAACAAAATAAGTTCTGTTCTCCGAACGGGAGCGATCCACCCTTCTGTCTTGCAGACGCTGATCAAGTTGATCAGTTAAATCAGTAAATTCTGCAATTCCTTCTGGAGGATTTACAACCTGAGCTAAGACATCTTTTAATTCGCTGCGTAAACCTCTTTGAAATAAGGTGGTTCTTTTTCAGTGGGCCAATTAGTTTCTGCCACCAACCTATTGAAAGTTGCTACATAGGCCAATAATTCCTGATTACTCTGGCGAAGTGCCAATAACTCGTTATCTAGTGCCTGACCCTGCGCATGGCGTGCAAATAACTTCTTCATTTCTTTCTGAAACTCTGGGAGACTGCTTAGAATGGGATCATCTTTATTGACTAACGGAATTGACCAGTCTGCAGCATAGCCGCCCAAATAAGATAATATGAAAGCCACCTTGGCCTGATCAGAGGGAAATGCCCCAGGGCGACAGAGAAAATGGAGCCGGCATTGATTCATGAAAACAGCAAACTTCTTAGGATCCCCTAAGAAGCGTTCGGGAGGAGCTAAGGGTATATTGCCAGGGACAATTACTTGAACTGGGGTAGGAGGCGTTGCTGGAACTGGGACAGAAGTACTGGCTGTAGGCAAAGGAATTTGACCAGCTTGGGCTTGCAAAAGCTGGAGCGCTAATTCATCAGTGCGATCTCGGTTAAAAATTAATTCTCTCCGCAGTGCACTAGTCTCAGAGCGTGCGGCATGGATTTCAGCTCTTAACTCCCCTAATAACTGGGCCAACTGATCCACTTCAGGAGTCTCCATAATGTCCAGGCAGAGTAATTTTCAGTATCTGGCGGCTTTGCGTTCTGTAACACTTACCTGGATTCTGCAGGGACCCTCTGTAGCTCCTTAAGTCTCCTACCCACCTCCTCAATAGTTAGGCATAGATTCTGTGAACAAATAACAATATTTCCTTCCTTATTGCAATTTCCTTGCATAAATATATATATATATGTAATTCTAGAATAACCATCTAACTATAGCTCACCTTAATTCTTATTTTATGAGCTATCCATCCTGTTTTACAGGGGCGCTAGTCCTGAAGAAGTTGGAACCCAGGAGGAAGGGAATATAACTAGAGGCAATGGGTTCTTGTATTCAAGGAATATGAAAAATAAGAAGGACAGAAAAAGAGGGAAGACAACTAATGTCTAACAGGTCTATCTATGTAATCCAATTGTGAAAATGAAATGCACTACTCTTATCTTTTTGTTACAGTCAAAGCGCCTAATAAGGAACCCAGCATGTGAAAACAGATAAGTAAGGATTCCTAAGTGACTGTAGACTAAGGGCAATGCCTAAGAATTAATAGCGAAAACAGTGTTCAGTAAAATGTCAAATAATGGCACACCGAACTGAGCATCAGATTCACTGCGTGTGGAACCTCCTCATACACTTCCTTACAAACAACTGCTGTGTGCAAGACAAGGTAGTGGAAACAAAATATGGAAATAAACTGTGCTACAAACTATGTGCCGTTTTCCTCATAACAAAATTAGGGCAGTAACTGAAGTGTGTGAGCATCATACGGCAACAAGTCGCACAGAAACACACGCGACCAAACAGTAACGAACTTCACCTCAGTGACTGGCAACACTTTCAAACGGGAAAGAAGGCCTTAGCACAATAACCGGCAGCAATATTGCTATTACTTGAATAAACCGCTAAGCGGTACTTGCGTGTGACCAAACACCTCAGCGCTCTGAGGAACGAAGTCTGTGACTGAAAAGAATTCCAACTTCATGAAGGTAACTCGAACAGTAAGGGGAGCGTGCAGTGAGGGGAACATGAATAAGGAACAATAAAGCAGAAAACCTGAAGGGCACAATCAGGCGGCCATTAAAGAACCCGGAAGCCTATATTCTTCAATGGGGAAATTAGAATACCAGAATAACTACGGCTAAAACCAATTCCCAATTAGGAAAACACCCTTAGATATCCTTTCCCTGTACCAGACTAGAACCCTGGTATGTGGTCATGACAGTAGCATCCTACCTACTTCCCAACCACTGTGCCTTCGCCCTCAAGGATCCCAGATGTGGATGCCGTTATAGCCGTCATTCAACAAGGACATCAGATCGCTCAGATCGTCTTGCAAGAAGCCCAGGACCATGTTAAACGATATGCTGACCACCGACGGGTTCCGGCTCTGGTACTGGCAGTTGGGGATTCGGTCTGGTTGGCCTCCCGTTTTTTACCGCGCCACTTGGTTCCATCCAAGTTATCTCGCTGGTTCTTTGGTCCCTTCAAGATCCTTCAGCTGGTGGGTACTCTTGCTGTCCGCCTACGCCTCCCTCCATCATGGTCCCGGATCCATCCGGTCTTTCACATCTCTCAGATCAAACCAGACATTCCTGATCGCTTTCACCGAGGGGCTAGTGCTACTGCTCATCCTCCTCCCAGTACCCAAATACGAAATCTCCCGCATCTGCGACTCTAGGTACTTCAGGGGTTGCCTCTGATACCTTGTAGACCGGAAAGGATACTCTCCTGCAGATGGTTCATGGGAACCTATTTCGGGGGTGCATGCCCCCATCTTGGTCCGTCGGTTCCATCGGCTTCACCTGGGTAAACCTAGGTGTGCACGCCTTGGGAGGGGGCATACTGTCACGTCTCCCACATCTCCTTACCAGAGCTGGTGCTGGTGGCGCCGTCAGAGACTACGATATACAGTGGTTCTTTCTCACATTAACATGGCGCCCAGACTGTTACTCCCTGTGGAACAGCAGCACGTTGTTGCAGCCGTGCACCTGGCTCATCCCCCTTTGCAGCGAGATTACAGTCAGGAGTGTCAGAGCCTCTAAGGGGATTTCTCAGATTCTCCAGTCGCTGCCTTTGGTTCAGGTCAGTGTCATTTATATTTTATCTAACCTTACCTGTCTGTGCATGCCCTTCCATGTCAACAATGGGCCACCGTTCTAAGGGAAAGAGATACATGGATTCTTGGACAACCTGAATATCCCATACCACAGGAAAATTCCTTGCTGGCCACAACCGAATGGACATGCAGAATGCTTCATGGCGTCCATCAACAAAGTGGTGAGGTTTGCAAAAGATCATAGAATCCCGTATAGAAGCCAGAGTTGTACAGATTCCTCCAGTCATATCATCAGAATAAGCACTCATCCACACAGGTCAGCCCATAGCCACTCTTGATGTTCGGAGTACCGATACAAGTAGGCCTACCCCTACATGAAAGCCGGGACATCCCTAAAGTAAGCAACAAGCGGGTTGAGCGGCAGAGACAAGCCCACAAAGTGAAAGAGAGCATTGCGAGGAGAACCCAGCACCACGACATGAGCATTGGAGATTCAGAACTCGTAAAGACAAGGCCCCCCCAAAAGTAAATGGCATTGTCATATAAATCACAGCCATGGTGGTAGCGGAAACTAATCATAGGAGGATCACTGCAACAAGAAACACTAAATCCATGACCCGCAACTCATCCTGTTTCAGCAAGGTACCTCTCTAATTGATGTTCCGGTACTTATATCTTGAAAAAATAGATATAGTACAACAAAATTATCCAAAAATATATAATTTATTGCAAATGAGACCCTAAACTAGCACAACAGTTGATCGTATTAAATACAATTGTATTACTCAATTTTCATAAAAAATCACAAATCAGACAAGTACATAGACACAAATATAGCAGCATATCACAACATCACATAAGGAATGTGTCACAAAAAACATATATATTCCCGACATGTAACATGTTTCAGTTCTTTATGCCTTTGTGTGGCTGAACTTTCTTCAGGGGAATCAATTCTTTTTCATTCCTTCAACAATGTGCGATAGGGGTCCTAGGAACATCCACCAACGGATGTTATCAAAAGCCTGTAAAACAAAGAGGCAGAAGACCTTCAGTTCCCAATCGTACCACACAGTAAACAAATTACTACCTTCACCACTAAGAACAGACCGAAGCCCAAACCGTGAGAAGAAATTAACACCCGTCACCATGAGCGAATCCTCAAGCGTCCAAAAAATCACCCTTGAAGTGAAAAGTAATTACAAAAAAGTAATTACAAAAACGAAGAGCCGTTAATTGCCACTTTATATCTTGCGATACATCAATTAATAAGTTCGCCAGACCACTTAAGTAGAGGTCATATCCGTATAATGGGTGCTTAAGTCACCTAGGGATTGTAGAGAAATAGAACCTCTTCGTGTGTTGGGAAGTTGGGTAGCAAGTGGTATATTTGTGCTTATGTTCATCGAGAAATAGAACCCACCACCAGAAGCCAAAAACAAAAGTCACGTCTAAAATCATGTTTCAATAAGAATTCCAAATACCTGAGTACTGATATTAGCAGGCTCTCAAAAGTGTGTATATCAATACAACACTAGTTTCATAGGCATCAACCTACACACCAAGACAAGAAGGTCCGTGGTACACCGTAAACCGGAAGACAAGTATTCACAGAGAAACTGCCAGTTCAGGACTCCATTATTTGAAGCACTATCTGGAATACACAACGTGCCCCATTTAGTTGTAGAAAAACTCATAAGAATTACACATAGTGCACAAATCACGTCCTCACATGGGTCTCACAGGTCTTCTGTTCACATTAACTACAAAGATGTCTTCCAAAATTGCTGCTAACAGGTCAGGGCAAAACTTGCAAACAGAGCTGCGTTTCTAAATTGCGGACCGGCAATAAGATGGATATAATTTGAGACAATGGGCACTCGTTCAAATGAGCTGTGCCATCACCAAAACCCCTCCAAGCGGTCAATCCCTGCGGGATACTTCACAAGCACTTACTTTTGGAATGTTGTGGCGCCGGTTACAGTGGACAAACGACACTCGGCTCGGGAGCCGACACGGGTAACTGATTGAGCCTCGCGCTGCCTGAGGACACAGCGATATAGAAAGAGGACTGGGACTAAGCATGGCATTAAATGCAGCGCGGCGCCATATTGAAAAAAAAATGGCGGCGTCATAATAGTGTGAAGTGCACTGTCAATTGTAAAAACACCCTATGCTGCACAATATTGCAGGAATGGCACTGGCATTGGTATTAGACACAATATTCCACAACTATTTATATTGGTTTTTCTCTAAACGAATTCCCAAAAATGTATATTCGTTACAAAGGGCTAAATCAGATAACCATTCAATGGTCTGCCAGCATGTTTAGTACAAACGTACAATCAGGTACACGTAGGTTGTGAAAAAATGGATGTTCATTTTACCTTAAAATACAATTTTGTACAAGTGCATATTATTTCAAAAAGTACATGTTTTTTTCTTTTCGCACATTGCGTCGTACCATATTCGAGATTCAATATGTCAGCATGTTCAATACAAACGTACAATCAGGTACACGTTGGTTGAGAACAATTGAATGTTCATTTTACCTTAAAATACAATTTTTGGATTCCAAGATGGCCGCCAACACCAGATAGACGTGTGTCGACGGCGCTCCGAAGCTCTCCAGCTGAACTTTGCGGCTCCACCATCCCTAGCGAGCTAAAGAGTAGCTGGAAGCATGGCTTAGCGTTCCCCTGTACCTGTGCAAAAATGTTGGCCGTTTTCGTGATTTCGTCCAGCAGGGGAAGAGCAACGAGGCCCAGAGAGCATCAGATGCCGCGGCGGGAAGGTGTCACGTCGGGCGGATTAGTACCGATGCCGGTGGAGAAGGCGGGCTGAAGTGGGAGGTGCAGAGGCCTCGTCCCCATCTTCCCCCAGGCAACGAGAAGAGGGAGACACCCCCAGGAGAGTGTCTGGGGGCACAGCAGAGCACCTGGCAGCCTCACCGCACATCCCACGAATCCCAGCTCCCCGGCGCCCGCATGGACAGCGTCAGCCAGAGAGAAAGGAAGACCAGTGGTCCGTCTCCACCGCGGGCCCCCTGCGGAGACGAGGAGATGGCCCCGCGCCCTGCCCCGGGCTGGGAGGAGCTGTCGGAGACGGGCCGGAGACGCGGCGCGCAGAGGAGCACACACCAGACCAGGGTCCGACCTGGGGGAGCCCGAGGCTGCAAAGAACACACAAGCAGGTGAGGATCTAGGCTCCTGCTTCGGGAGTCGCCGGGCCGCCTGGAGAGGGAAGGATACTCATCGCAGCAGCGGGCTCCCTGCCGTAGCTAAGGAAGCATTGGCCCACAGACACGCAAGGTGAGGATGCAGGGGGCCCTGCGGGGAGGAAGAATAGAAGTGCTGTGGGGGGGGGGGTGGGCCCCGGTACTTCCAACCCCGAGGAGCTCTTCGGGCGCACTATCCCCCGCTCAGCGGGGACCCAGAGAGGGGTGGGGGAGGCCCCGGTGGGCTCGGTGGCCCAGCTCCCAGTACACGATCTGGCAGTCATTACAGCACCAACCTCCCAAGCAGGTTTAAGCCCGGAGCTGGGGGAAGGAGTAGGGGCTGGACTGTCATCTGCCTGTCAACTGCCCTCCCTGGACTACTACCCTCCCCAGACGCAAGCAGAGACGCAAGCAGAGACCAGCATAATATGACAAATAGACTTGGCACGCGCACCTAAAGGTACTTAGATCCGCACAAATTTGCTTACGACGCCCAACAGCCACCAAAGCGGCTGCACCAGGAGACATCAAGAGCACTGTCTCTAGGCCCAAACCGGTGGGACAGTTCAAGGGGAAGCTTTGGCAGGGCCAGAGAACCTTCCTGGCGGGCACCTTGTAGCCAAAGTTGAGACCAGTCATACCTGACGGAATACCATAACAATGGTGGCTAAGAACAATAGCAAGGCAAACAAAAGCCGTCCGTTGCAGGTGGACACATTAGGCCCCCTATTATCTATGTGGGCGAATAAAGACACAGTTTAAGAGCGCAGGGTCACACAAGGGGGAACCACGGGGCAGGAGCACCCGGAGAGCTTAGAGCTGGCATCGCAAATCTCACGCCTAGACATGCGCGGGGAGATGCTCGCCCTTCAAACGTCCCTGGGAAGAACATTTCAGGACCAATTCCAACTAATCGGATCCAATATAAACCAGGCAATGGCGGAAACTAAGCAGGAAGTATGGCCAGTTGGGAGAGAGAACGGACTTAGTCGAAAAGGGCCTACAGGAGGTGGGCAGAGAAACGACGGAAAACAGCGAGGCAATTGAGAGGCTGGACACGGCAGCGCGAAACCTGGAAATCTGAATGGAAGATATGGAAAACAGGTCTCGAAGGATCAACATTAGGCAGAAGTTTTCTGCCGGAAACAGTACTGGATAAGGATCTGAAGGAGACTGTTCAAGGGATCTACGCGGAGCTGCTGGGGGAGCCCTCTCCTGACAAAATAGAGCTAGACAGGGTTCACAGAGTGGACTTCGTCAACAGGAACCCGAAAGCCAGGCCTCGAGACGTGCTGGCCGCATTTACAAGATATGCCCAAGAAGCAGTTCTTGGGGGGGCCAGACAGAAAGAGCCGATAGATCTCGCCAGCAGCACCCTACCTAAACAGAGACAATGGAGCCCAATCACTTCAAAACTTAAAGAAAAGGGAATCAGGTACAAATGGACCTTTCCGTTTGGGCTCTTATTTGAGTAGTCCGGTACTTCGAAGGACGGTACTTCCCAACACAATTTTTGTACCCCAAGCAATCAGCCTCCTGGAAGATGTTAGGATACAAACCCAGTCCTCTGACTTCTGGAAGGAATTTACAGGGAAGAATCGCTGGAGTCTAAAGACTAAGGACGGGTATCTGTTTAAGGATAACAGCCTGGTCATCCCTGTCACGATGCCTGCCCCCAGACATCCGGAACAGGTCCATCTGTCCAGGGAACAGGCACCCAAGAAGACACAGGAATTCCCAAAACCCCGCCTAGGGTCTATATGGGTTCAGTCCTGACGCCGTAGGCGCCAGGCTCATATTGCCAACTTTAAACTATGCACGTCATCCGGCAAAAGAACTCATGTACAGGCCATCATGAGGCCATGAAGGGACTACTTTCCTTTAGGAACTATTTTGCTGCTTGGGTGTGGTACTGGAACTTCTTACCTGGGAACTACTTTTTTGATGCTATTTAAACCACGCCCGAAGAGCAGCACACGCTTCGCGTTATTCTGCATCTTAGCAGCGTAACGCTCACCGTGTCTGCAGTCCAGCATCCAGTCTACAGCCACACCCGTCTTGTGTCCGGAGCCGATCCTAGTGAAAAGGAAAGAAGAAGAGAAGGTTAGAACAAGGAGATTTCCATTTGGTCATCATCTTTTCCTGGAGCAGCCGCACCTGTGGATAAAGGAAAAAGACATTAAAATAAACCGTGTCGCATTGCCAGCTGCAGCGCCACGCCATACTCACCTGTCTTCGGAGCATCTCCACGACCCGGCGCAGCACCCGTTGAATCGCCGCCCGAAAAATCAGCATCTGAAAAGACAAGAACAAACAAAAGGTGAGCGGGGTTCCGCCATAGACATTCTTTTACTTACCGCAAGATACTTACTCGGAATTTTACCGCTCAAAAGCAGCGCTGGTCACCATCCTACGTTAGACAATTTCGGCAAGGCGCCGCATCTGCAAAAAAGATAGAGAACTATTGGTTAATTGCATTTGGAACAATATTACTTGCTAGACAGTGCTTGGTACAAACTGACTTTTACTTAAGCACTACCTTCATCCATCGAGTCGAACTCATCCTTCAGTCCTATCTTCCGTTCTTCCACATCCTACACCAGTACCCACACTCGACACCTGGATCGAAACTCTCATCAATGTACACAAGGAAACCAAGGAACACCTAGAAAAGGCCCAAAATCACACCAAGCAGTATGCGGATTCCAAAAGAAGACCAGGACCATACTACGCAGTGGGTGATAAGGTTTGGCTATCCTCAAAACTACTGCCTCGCCATCTACGACCTAATAAGCTGGCTCCCTGGTACATGGCCCTTTTTCCATAAGGGAAATCATTAATCCAGTGGCCTTCCAGCTCAAACTACCAGACTCTTGGAAGAAGATCCACCCAGTGTTCCATACGTCTTTAATGAAGCCATACATCCAATCCTCCCGGACTGCCCCCAGGCCTAATCCTGTAATCATCAATGACCACCTGGAATACAAGGTGTCCAGGATATGTGACTCCAGGTACAAAGGTGGTCAGCTACAATACCTGGTTGAGTGGAAAGGATACCCTCCTAGTGAACGCACCTGGGAACCAATCTCAAATTTAAATGCTCCCAGATTACTCAGAAGGTATCATCTCATACCCCCGGACAAGCCCGCAGGGACGGGTCTTCGGAGGAGGCATGCTGTCATGAACCGTCGGATGCGTCCCTTTTGGACTTCCTGGTCCCTGACACATCGAGGCCTGCACTCAGCAGTACTACCATCATGGCTGACAGACACGGAACGTTGTTTACCAGCTTCCGCGTCGGACCTAGCACACTCTATAAAGAAGCCACGCCCCGCGGGCCCATGCATCTCAACGCTACCGCTTGCAGTGGCTAGATGTGCGTTGCCGTAGTTCGCTCTTGCTGACTCCCTGTTCCCGGTTCCCGGACCCTTTGTTCTTCCTCCTTCAGTCCCTTCCTTTCTTAAACTCCTGTATCCTGGACCCCCGTGTACCCGTCTCCGAGTACACATCATCATTTCCTGGATTTCCCGGACATACTGAACGTTCCAGGAGTCGAAGCGCCAATCACACGCTAACCCGAAGAAGTCCACACGGGGCTGTACAAGACCCGGACTTTACGCAAGAAAACTTCTTCAAGGAGCTCCAGTAAACAACAGCAACAAGTGAGAAGGGGGGAAACCTGTGACACATGGGAGGGGGGCCGTGGCCTCAGCTGGGCTGAGGGACAAAATGGCGAGCATGGGCCTGAGGGACGTCTGGAGGGAACTGAAAGGGAGCGCAGAGGGGTATACTTTCCTCTCAGAAGTTCACGGAACACAGTCCAGAATTGAATATTTCTGGGTCTCAGCGAACCTAGTGGGAAGAGTTAAGGCGATAGAGGTAGGCCCCATGGAAATAGCAGATCACAAAATACTGTCCATAAAGCTGGAACTGGGGGAGACAAGAAAGGGGATATGGGGATGGAAATACCCAGAATATCTACTGAGGGGTCCCATGATAAGGGAGGAGATGGAGGGCAAGATGAGAGAGTTCTTTAACAACAACAAAAGAGGGGACACGGGAGAAGACACGAGGTGGGAAGCATTCAAAGCCACATTGAGGGGGGAGATTATGGCAGTCCGAGCACAAAGGCACAAGCAGCTGCTGACCCTGGAGACCCGTCCGGAGGTAGAGGTCGAGGAGGCAAGAAACAAAGTAGCTGAGACCCCCAGCAGGCATAACCAGAGGGAATATAGGTGGGCGGTAGGCCAATTGGGATCTTACGAACTAAAAAGGCAGAAGGGGCTCTACTCCGGGTGAGGCAAAAATTCTATGCTAAGGGGAACAAGGCCGACGCCTTACTGGTGGGTCTCCTCCGGGGGCGGCTTCAAGGAACACAATTACGGCCTTAAACACAGAATCAGGCGAAAGAGTCACACAAACAAAGGATATCCAAGAAACCATGGCCAAATTCTACGAGTCATTATACACATCGCAAAGCCCTCACGCCCATGCCCAAGAAACATTCCTGGAAAAGATAAGCCTGCAGAAAAAAAGATGGGGATGCCCAGACTGGTTTAAGCCAAGAGATAACAGAGGATGAAGTGAGGGGGGTTATTAGGAGTCTGCCCGCAGGCAAAGCCCCTGGCCCAGATGGGTAGTCAGTATCTTTTTTACAAGACCTTTGCCGGGGTCTTGGTGCCTCAGTTTACCTACCTCTTCAACTCCTTTAAAGACAGAGGGCAAATTGCTCCTTCCATGAAAGAAGCCAAGATCTCCCTGATCCCGAAAACGGGAAAGGACCCCCTCGAAAGATCTTCCTATAGGCCAATAGCACTCATTAACGTGGATGCTAAGATTTACACCAAAATCCTGGCCAACAGGCTGGAGGGGCTTCCTCCAGACCTGATACACCAGGATCAGGCGGGTTTTATAAAAGGAAGGCAGACAGCAGATAATTTAAGAAGGGTGGCACACCTAGTGGAAAAAGCGGAAAAAACTCACACCCCAGCAGCACTATTATCTTTAGACGCTGTGAAAGCGTTCGGTCGGGTGGAGTGGTCGTTCCTTTTTAAAACTATGTTAAGGATGGGACTTGGAGGCGCGTTTTTACAGATGGTTAAGGCAAACTACGAGGGCCCTCGAGCGAGGGTGGTAGTGAACGGTACAACATCAAGACTGTTCCAACTTGAAAGAGGTACAAAACAAGGGTGTCCCCTATCGCTCCTACTCTATGCAATCTACCTAGAACCTATATTAAATGCCATCCGGGAGTCAGAGGGGATACAGGGAATTCCATTTGGGGGTGGACAACACAAAGTGGTAGCTTTCGCACACGACATGCTGCTCGCCCTGACCAACCCCATGGAGTCAAGCAGACAGTGCAGGCTATTACTCGAGGAATTCGGGGAAGCATCGGGACTACGCATAAACATCAACAAGTCCGAGCTGATGGACCTGATGCTGGGGAAAGGGGAGAGGGAGGAGCTAAAAAGGTCAACCACTTTCACATGGCGGCCTGGGGGAATTACATACTTGGGGGTGAGAATTACTCCGGCCCTTACAGAGTGCTATGCAGCAAACTACACCCCCCTCCTGAGAAGTATCAAAAAGGACCTCCATAAGTGGCAGAACCTTCAGTTCTCCTGGCTTGGGAGACTGGCGGCAATAAAAATGGTCACACTGCCGAAGATGCTCTATCTATTTCAAGCTATCCCCCAACCAGTTCCGGCTAGCTTCTTCAGGGAGCTCCAAGCTTTAACAAACAAATTTATATGGGAGGGGAAAAGGGCAAGGGTAAGTAGGCAGCAACTCATGGCTCTGAGGAAAGAAGGGGGACTAGCCTTGCCCAACCTCCGCCAGTACTACGAGGCAACCCAGTTTAGGGTAATTTGGGAATGGCTCCATGAGGGGGAAGAAAAGCACTGGGTAAAAATGGACAGGGCGGTCACAAACCATGATCTGGGGGAGATCCTGTGGCTACCTAAGCAACACCGGCCGAGAGGGGGCGTGGCTAACTAGCCATGGAATAGGACGTGCTTCCTGGTGCAGCTCCTGCCGATCTGACGTTGATCCTGGAAATTATGCCTGGAAAATGCTACTTGCGCTCCAGAATTGAAGCTAAGGGTGTCTGAATAGGTACCCTGCGACTGACTCGGATATTAAGTGAAATGTGTTTGGCATTCCGGAGAAAATAGCACTTTGGGTACGCGGCCGCACTGATACATTGTTGCCAAGATGGCGGAAAAACAAAGAGATTTCACTCGCGGCCTCGGGGAGAATGCAGCGGAACGGCAACGGGAAACGAATGAAAGTTGCCGCCACAGGACGGGCTGCGTAGCACTCGTAAAGCTTGCTCCGGATATTCTCTTAGTGTAACAATGTGGCAGCGCTCGGAGGGTTTAAACAGGCGAAGCGACCGCCATACTGGGACAGAGCCACCGTGCCACGGACGTTAGGCAACAAGGGGACAAAGATTTGGACCGCGAGCGGCGGTGAGAGCGTGTGGCTCATAAACGACTGCCGCGGGGCACCTGTCAAGGATGGCACTCTATTAAGAGTGGCACAGGACACCCAGAAAGGGTTTGGGTGGTTGTGCCAAAATAAAGTTGACAGATGAGTACACACACAGCAGAAAGGAAAGAGAATGAAGAGTAGGCAAGTGTAGCAAGGAAAAAAACACAGAATGAATTCCCTCTTGGGGTGTATGCAGATATAGGAAAAGAGTATTCCACGAACCTTAGGAAATACTCTAGCCTTCTGCACAGTTTTCTATAACAGAGGCCCACGCTGTTTGCTCATAGCTTGGAACAGCAGCTATGGGTGTCTGTAATGTAGAAACGAGACAAGGGAAGGGGCAGAGGTTGACTGATGGGAACCAACAGACAAGCTCTGTACAAAAGGGTCTACAAACAGTACAAGAGAAGATACTTACAGACAAATCCAGGAAAAGGAGGTTGCTAGCAAACTAGCAGAAGGAAATGAAGGGAAAGTCGTGTAACAGGATAGTATAGCAGAGGACAGTAAGGAACAAGGTTGAGAGCTCAGAGGAGCAGGAAATCAATGAGCAAGCCCACAGGAGCAGGGCTGTAAGGTAGAGAGCCCAGAGGAAAAGGGCTTAGGGCAGCAGAGTAAAGCAGGCTGCACGGCAAGGAACCCAGAAGGGCCGGGCAGCAAGGAGTGGGCCCTGAGGGGCCGGGCCGCTGACCGTAGAAGGTTGCAGAGGACTGTGGAGGGTTGCTAGGCCGAGAACCCGGCGGAAAAAGGTAGGTAGTAGGCAGCAGAGCGTGATAAGATGCAAAGTAGGAAGCCCAGAGGACAAGGGCTGTAGGCAGCCGGAGTGAGGCAGGCTGCAGAGCAGGGAGCCCAGAGGACAAGGGCTGAAGCTGGAAGGCAGCAGAGCGTGATCAGCTGCAATGTAGAGAGCCCGGCAGGGCAAGGGCGGAGGCTGGAAGGCAGCAGAGAGTGATCGGCTGCAATGTGGAGAGCCCGGCAGGGCAAGGGCGGAGGCTGGAAGGCAGCAGAGCGTGATCGGCTGCAATGTGGAGAGCCCGGCAGGGCAAGGGCGTAGACTGGAAGGCAGCAGAGCGTGATCGGCTGCAATGTGAAGAGCCCGGCAGGGCAAGGGCGGAGGCTGGAAGGCAGCAGAGCGTGATCGGCTGCAATGTGGAGAGCCCGGCAGGGCAAGGGCAGAGGCTGGAAGGCAGCAGAGCGTGATCAGCTGCAAGGCAGGAGCCTGGAAGAGCAGGGCTGAGGCAGGGAGCCCAAAAGGCTAGGGCTGTAGGCAGCAGGGTGTAGCAGGCTGCAAGGCAGGACACCCAGAGGAGCAGGGCTGAGGCAGGGAGCCCAAAAGGCTAGGGCTGTAGGCAGCAGGGTGTAGCAGACTGCAAGACAGGAGCCCACCAGGGCACTGGAACAAAGAGCAGGTGAAATCAGGAAACAGCATACAAAGTTTGTAGCTCGAAGCAATAAGGTGCCGGAAGGACTCTCAATGCAAGAGACTGAGCTCTCGCAGGCAGCAGCTTTTATACAGCCCAGCCCAGCACAGAGGCAGGCTAATTGGTTGCACCTGATTCAGCACACCTGCAGACAATCGACCACCTCCCTCTCTGTTCCTGAGCTGGTGGAAGCAGAGCAAATCCCTAGGGCTTCTGGGGATTGTAGTTCTGATGAAGAAAAATAGGAATAGCCAGGAATAGGTGGTTATAGCCAAGTGCATTATGGTAAGTGTAGTTTTTTGGGAAAAATAAAAAAGCACCAAAGTCTCGCAAATGGGAAATAAAGTCCAAATAGTGAATAGCGGTTGATCCAAGAGTTTTCTGTAGATAAATGAATAACAATTTGTCCATATTGATCGCCAATGTATGCGCCCATGGCGCAGGCATGACAGCACCGGACGCTGGCCGAACATAACGCGGGACTGCAGAAGCTAACAAGAGTGTCAGTGGACATGAGTAGAATGTCGGCTTGGCGAGCCACATAGGATGTGGACGACAACGTTGCTGTCTGTAAATATCCCCCGACTGAAGCAGGGCACCGAAAACATAGATAGACCGGTCACCTGGGCATAAGGCTATTTGGGAGCAGCGCTCCACGGAAGGAGGCGAAACGCTGGCGTTTGGTGCGTGCCATTATAGGGTGCCCACGAACGAATCCAACATTGGGGGCTGCAAAGCCGAGACCTACATGTGGAGGCTGGTCTCAAGCCAAAGCGCTCGCGGGCGACACAGACACTTGAGTATGTCGGAATTTTAACATCAAGAGTGGCCAACAATTGGGTCCATCCTGGACATTTGCCAGATGTCGGCACAATAAGGAGAAGAGGCGGCAGGTAGTGGAGCGTATATGTTATTTTGGACGCGCTATAAGCCTGAGTTGCGCTGGTGGTGGATAGGCAGGAGCGCCTGGTGGCCTAGCGAAACATGTAAACGGGGTGCTGATCACAACAGCCAGAGAAGGGAGGACACGACCCGCTTGGAGAATAAAATAGTTTGCACCAACGTAAGCTGCAACCTGCTGTGGAGGAGGAGTTTGGGCATGAGCTGATTTGGTGGTGTCACTGAAATATAGAGACACGTGCCGGCACGGCACGGAGAAACTGGAACTGCAAACGGAGCTTAGCCTGCACAATGTCAGTAAAAGGACCCAAGGCCAGGAATAAGCAATCCACAATGGAGGTCTCCGCTAAGGCACAACGGACCCCCACTGCTCCGACGCAAAGCGCAACGGCAGCTACAATGGACAGTACCTCTGAAGGAGAAAACACCTCGGTACTGGCAGCCATAACGTAGCTGAGAACCTCATGGGCGACAACAATGGTGGACCTACGGACGGCCTTGGAGAATAAAATCGATGCGATTGGAATCAAAGTCACCTTGATGTGACAAGATGTCAGAGTGCTGGCAGACAGAACAAGCAATTTAGAGAGTGCTGTGAAGACTAACACAGACACCAGCACAAACAATGCGAAGGAGATCCATATATTAAAGCAGCAGGTAGCTAATCTTGAAAACCGAGCGGAGGAGGCGGAAGGAAGGGCGAGACGGAACAACATCCGTGTGGTCGGCCTGCCGGATGGGGAGGAAGGCCAGGACCCCACGGACTACGTGGAGAACATGATCCTGCAGGAGATAGGAGCAGACAAGCTTTCGCAAGGATTTACGGTTGAACGAGCACACCATGCCCTGATGAGGAAACCGCAGCCCGGTGCCCCTCCCAGAGCGATCATTGCGAAGATCCTAAACTACAAAGACAGAGAAAAGATTCTGGAGTACTTCCGCAAAGGTGGTACGATAGAAAGGGCTTCCACCAACATCACGGCGTACCCTGATTACACCATGTTGGTACAGAGACAGCGATACAGCTACGTGGCGGTCAAGAGGAGACTGCGCACAGCAGGGATCAAGTATATGCTCTTGTACCAGGCGAAGCTCAAGGTCTTACATAAAAGCAGAGCGTTCTTCTTAGACACCCCAGAGGATGTGGCGGCCTGGCTGGATTTGCAAGGTTGCCCGGAGCGCAATGAGGAGCAAGATCATGAGGAGCGTGACAAGTGAGACGGAGGTGTGGTGAATGCAGAGGGGACAAGGTGGGGGAGCCCTAGTTGAAGATCGAGAGATTATTGAATAACACTATGGTAATATTTTGGACTTCCTGACCCTGCTGGACTAGAATATAGAAAATTAAGTGCACAAGTTAATTGAATAGCGGTAGGCGTAGTGCGCTTGAAGTAATCAGGAGCTGCGAGATGGAAGTAACCTATCCCCAAGAACTAGCAGTAAGATAGCCACTAGTGCTTTTTTTACCGTGCTGAGCTGCGAGTACGGGTTAGCGCCAGAAAGGGCTAGATGCGGGGGTGCCTGAGATCCAGGGATGGAGCTGGGCAACAGTTGGGGAGGGGGTTATTGGGTGGCGGAGGGCTGGAAGGGGAAAGGGGAAGGGATGGGGTTTGGGGGGTTTGTTGTGTTCTTAGTTAAGGGGAGTTTAAGTTGGGAAACGAGCCCATATAGACGAGTTATGCAGTTGGAGAAAGGAGGAGGGGAACCTCGCCATGTCATGGGGGACCTTAAAGTAATCACCTGGAATGTCAGGCGGCTCAATAGTTATTTGAAGAGGAACAAGGTTATGCTATACCTACGTAGACAGAAGATAGATATAGCCTTACTGCAAGAAACGCACCTGACGCGAGACAAGATTGAGATGATTGGGAAGAAATGGAAGGGGACGGTAGTGGGATCGTCATATTCAGTGTACGCCAGGGGAGTGATTACTTGGGTGGCGCCACACGTCCCATTCCAGCTGCTACAGACGCTGGCTGAGACAGATGGGAGGATGGTCATACTGAGGGGACTGTTGGAAAACAAAGAGGTAAGCATTTTGAATACGTATGCCCCGAACCAAAATACAGGAGCATATTTTAGGACATTGAGTAACAACCTCAGCTTGTGTGTGGGGAGTGCGGTGATCTGGGGGGGGTTAACTGTGTATTAAACCCCAAGGTAGATAGATCAGATGGGAAAATGGATAGACCAGCCCCAGCTGCTAAAGCCCTTCAAATACTGCTGAATGATTTTGGGTTCATAGATGCATGGAGGGAGCGACACCCCCTGGACAAGCAATACTCGCATTATTCTGCCCCGCAACAGTTACATACAAGGTTAGACTATGGGCCTCATTACGGGTGGGGCGGTCCGTAATTAACAGTGGCAGTAAACCCGCCGCCACTGTTAATTCCGGACCGCCCGATCCCGAGTCCTGCAGGCGGGAGGTGATCTTCCCACCAGGTCTGACCTAGCGGGTTGAACACCTCCCACCTGCAGGCGGACGTGGAAACACCAGCACCATCACGAGATGGTGCCGGTGTTTCCACTTCCCCATTCCCATTGAGTCCTACGGGACTCAATGGGAATGGGGATTAACACCATTCTGCCTCCGTGACTCCCGGGACACTGGGGCTGTAATGCCCTGGTAATTCCGGGAGTCACGGAGGCGGAATGGTAATACGAGTCCGGCGGTAACCAGGCAGTTTTACCGCATTGGTTACCGCCGGACTCGTAATGAGGCCCTATGTCTTTGTCACACCAGAGTTACTAACAGAGATCACGCACGCTGAATACAAAGCGAGGGTCCTCTCCGACCACTCGCCTTTGATCCTCGGATTGACGTCTAGGAAAAATGGACACCTCTCACGATGGACGGCAAACGCATTTTGGCGGCCGAAGGCCAACCGTCTCATGTACGAAATGATAGAAATACAGGTTTCCGAGTTTGACCAATGAACGGCCATTTTGATGTAACAAGGATCGCCATTTTGTTTTCAAACGATTGCTCATTGCTTTCTGTTCAAATTGCTTCGCAGCACATTTCTGCTTACACTGCTCGACTGTTAACATTGTTGCCTGAACGTGAAAGGACAAGGCCGCAAGGCTAATAAGAGTTCGTTGAAACACAACGTAGGCAGCTCCGGAGATGAATGCCCGGCTCCCTCCCGAATGTAGCCTTGAAGCAGAGCCGCAGGGCATTTAATCATTTCACAGCTGCCAGCCAGTCTCGTTATATGGTAGAATATATTAGAATAAAGCAGCCAAAGGCTTGAATTATGCTCTTCTTACGGCCCCCCTTTTCCGAGCCCTGTAGAGCGCGTCGGCCAGGACACTAATAGCACCTCATAGATAGCAAGGTCTGGAATGTGACTCTTCCCCCGTATGTAGCTCGCTTACAAGAACAGAAGCACTGTGTTCTGTTCAACAAAGAAAAGATGTCTCTGCACTTGCAAGGTTGCATATTGTTACTAGAATAGATATTTGAAGGTGTCATATTCGTCGGAAGTGTCCATCATCAAAGGAACCCAATAAAGGGGGGTGTTAAACATGTCACAGCTGATTGTATGATATGCATTTTGTATATATGTAACTGATGTACGTAATTCGCTCTCTTGCATCCCTGGAGGTCTGGAGATACACGTCGCGGGCGTGAGACCGAGTTGGCCAACTGAGACTATTTGCTTTGCAATAAACCCTAGCTTTGGGAATACAACTTTGTGTCTGGCGTATCTATCGTGTGTGGTGACTTGCCTTGTTTCCATAACGCGAGGGACCCCTAGGGGCCCCTTTCAAGATGGCGCCATCGTGTACGTTGTAATTGAGTAAAGGCAGAGAACGACGAGGACGGGACGATCGAGCCGGGATCAAGAGGTGTTCGGGGCGTCCTGTAGAAGTGATGAGAGATTCCTTTGCAGATCTGCACACATCTGATCCCTGATCGACGTATCTGGCTAGAGAACAAGGAGGCGAGGGTCCCGAAACGAGGCAGAAGCCAAGAAACGCAGACACAACGTCATTGGTTGCGTCAGTATACAGACAAATTGTGTCCTGGAGGACAAATTGATTTATCAGGTGAGTCATACCCCAATTCAAAATAATCCTGATATTGGTTGAGAGTTGACTTTGCAAAATCAAATGCCCTAGGAAAGGTTGATTAACCAGGGGGAAGGTTGAAACATGCCTGGGGTACTGTCCACCCTAGCAGGGTTTTTCCGCTGCGGTAGACAATCTTTGGAAGATGGCCAAATTGCACCACCTGGGGGAACGCCAGCGTATGAGATGTATGTGAAGTATGGTGTGGGAGCGATAATATTCTGTGAGACTTGGCATAGGCAAACCAGAAAGCAACAAGACCATCAGTGGCCGATAAATAGTAGTTTTGAAAGCGCGTCCCGCAGCATTTGATATCGTTAAGGACTGGAGAAGGGAAGCAATGCTCCGATTTAGAAGTAGAGCGAACCATGCGCGCAGGCATAAATCGAAAGGTGAAGTAGCGTAAGAAAAGGAGGAGGAGGAGTGGACTGAGAGTCTAAGGAGGTCAGGTAGACGTGACCAGTTGAATATAGAAAAAATATACCCACAACGAGAATTGAACATAGCAGATGAAGTGATGGAAAACATATTGTTCCATACAAAACAAGGCCCAAGATCAGAAGCGAGGCCAAACATGTCAGTAACTATTGCTCAAGCCCCTCCCGTAGCTCAAACTCTCCCTCCCATAGCTCAAGCCCTCCCACAGCCACAGACCGCGCACGTAACACTTCCTATTAGTCAACCAGGCCCACAGCAGACACTCCCCGTTCCTATTGTCCCATCCGCACCTCCCGCCTTAGATACAGACTCGGTACCATCCGTCCCTCCAGGGGTTGAAGTTGAAACCACGTGGGCAAGAGGTGGAACTGAACAAAGTGGATGCACGAGGGTAACTCGCAGTGCGATCAGCAAAGAAAGGAAGGTGGAATTGCAGCAACAGGCAGAAATGTATATAGACGGGAATGATGGGACGGCAGCATTGGCTTCGATGTATGACTTCCGAAGAAGCAACGAAAGACAGGTAGTGTTGGAATGCATGGGTGAATATTTGGTGGAGAGATGGAAACAGTTAATTGGGAAATTACCACCGCAGCAATTGTTAGACTTGAATGCATTAGCACGCTGTAGACAAAGAGATGAAGAAGTGAGGGAACATGTGTATGGACTTTTTGAGCTTAAAAATTAATTGGATAATGATTATGCTGAAATGTTTACTGCACCTGGGTACAGGGGTAAGGATATCGGGAGAGATAGGAAGGAAGCAGTAGAGCCATATATACAGCGACGACAGTCAATGTCGTCAGTACAGAGGGGCGACAAATTGAAAGTATGTATACGAGAGGCGTTCAGATGGATGTCGGATCCCAGTATCCCCACAATGGAGATACATGAGATATTTGATGAATATTCCATGCCCATGAAAAGAAAAGCACTGCAGTCGATGGCTGAACATTTAATAGACAAAGATATAAAAAATGGCAAGGCCAGCCCACCCGAAATAATGGCAGTATATAAGAGAGCACTAGAGCGAGGGACAGGAGAAACAGCCCAATCACTTGATCTGGGAATATTATTACACATGAGAGAAGGGGGAGGGACAGTAAGTGGGGCATTCCCTATGAGAGGTCCCACCTACCTTTGTGCCAAAAACAGAGGTTCCCGTAGCGGCGCAGGTAATGCCAGACCATTATACCGCCCAGTACGTACATGTCCCCTTTTCCAGACAGGAGGTGAACAACATAAAGCAGACGATTCCCGATATAAGAAAGAATCCTGCAGGATTTTACAAGGAAGTAGAGTCCTGCCTGCAATCATCCGTGCTTACCGTGGGTGACATAGACCTAATATTCCCAGTGATCCTGCCAACAGACATATGGAAGCAAATAAGAAAGGTGGATGACGTAACGGCCTATGGCGCCACATGGGCGGGCTTGATAATAGAAGATAGGAATAAAGCGGTTGGAGGGACACCAGGAGCGAACATAGTAGCATTACCAGCACGCATAATACAGAAATTAAAATAAATTGTCCCAGAGAAAATAATTCAATGGGACAAGTTGACTGCATGTGTGCAAGGCAAGGATGAGTTAGCAACAGATTATTTCAATAAATTCGAAGAAGTATTCGCAGACTTCAGTGGGCAGGATCTGAGCTTGGAAGCGGGGAAGAGGCTATTTGTTGATAAATATGTGAGGGGGTTGAGACTTCCAATTCAGAACGTAATAATGACATCAGAAAGTGCATGGCAAGCAAAAACGCTGGGTGAAGTATTGCACATGGCCCAATATTATGAGACGAGAGTGAATGCGGGAAAGGACCAGGAGGAGAAAGATAGAGTAAATCTTAAAACAAGGGTGTTACTGCAGCAAGTAGCAGGACATAATAGAGGAAGAGGGAACGCACAAGGGAGGAGTCATTCGAATATGCATGGGGGGCCATTGCGACCAAATCAGTGTGCATACTGTAAGGAGGAAGGACACTGGCGAGCGCAATGTCCACATTTACAGAATGGAAATGGACCTGGTCAGAGAAGAGAGCACAGAGGGCACCAAGGAGCGAATGGACCAAATAGGAATAGTATGCAGCAGCTCCACAATAATGAAGGTAATCAAAACCAAGTCCAAAACCAAAGTGCTCCTAACCAGAGTCAGGGTCAGCAAAACCAACAGTATGGGAATCAGAGTGGGGGAAATAGAGGAAAGAATGGGAACATTTTCAATACTCAGCCAAATACGTATTACAGTAATAGTAGTGACTACACATCGGATGATGTGTTATTTCCCCAATAGGAAAGCCCAGGGTAAGGGTCGGAACCAGTGTCTATTCCCGTGAATCAGAGAGGACCCTACGTAGAAATGGGAGTCGGGAATAAGGAGCACCGCTTCCTTGTAGATACAGGAGCGCAAAAGTGTTCAATAGACCATCATTTGGTTCCGGATATACCACTGTCAGGGCAAAAGAATGTTTCCGTAGGGTTCACAGGTACACCAGTCATAAACCCAGTGTCCCAACCAGTCCCAGTTACTATAGGACCATTCACTGAACATTGTCCCTTTCTCTTAACAGAAAATTGTGGGGAGAACTTGTTGGGATTGAACTTGTTGAAAAAGCTAGGTGCGATTATACATTGTACGTCAGACTGGGTGTTTCTGACGATTTGGCCACAAGATGCCCCTGTGTCAGAATTCATGTCTGAAACCTTGCCACTAGAGTTAAGAAAATTGCCAACCTGTATATGGGCGATGCATGACAACGGTGTAGGATGCTTGAAGATAGAGCCAGTGAGGATCATTTTGAAAGAAGGAGTTACACTGCCAAGAATTCCCCAGTATAACATTTCGGCAAACGGAGAGAAAGGACTGAAAAGTATTGTTTCAGATTTGGTGAAATTATGGGTAATTGAAGAAATTACAGGCAGTACATGTAACAGCCCGATTCTTCCAGTGTTTAAGAAAGGAGGCAATGAAGTACCATATCGTTTCATAATTGATTTGCGCGCGCTAAACAAAGTAGTAGATCCACAATTTCCTTTGGTCCCAGAGGTCACTACAATATTGACAATGATACCTGCCTCAGCAGAATACTTTAGCGTAATTGATCTAAAAAACGCTTTCTTTAGCATTCCGGTGGACAAGGACAGTAGATATTTGTTCGTGTTCACATTAGGGGGACGATCATTTACATTCACGCGCATTCCACAAGGATATATGGAAATTCCGAGTATTTACAGTAGAGCGTTAAAAGAGCAGCTAGACATGCTAGAATTATCAGTGGGGTATGTACTATTGCAATACATAGATGATCTGTTGATCGCTGCTGATACAGAAGAGATTTGTAAAAAGAGCACCGTATTACTACTGTCACACCTAGCGGCACATGGCCATAAAGCTAGTTTGAAGAAGTTTCAATATAATCGAAAGGAGGTAGCTTATTTGGGCTACCTACTTTCGAAAGAAGGGAGAAGGCTAACGCCAGAACGCATAGAAAGTATTTCTTGTATGCCTATTCCAAAGACACAGAAAGGAGTCAGAGCCATAATAGGTATGGCTTCTTATTGCCGGCAGTGGATCGGTAATTTTGCGTTAATTGTGAAGCCAATGGTGCTATTAACTAAGAAGGATGCCGTGATGCCTTTGCAGTGGAATGAAGAATGTCAGAGTGCGTTTGATCAATTGAAAACTGCATTATGTTCTGCTCCAGTTCTGGGCATGCCGAATTATGAAAAAGGTTTTAGATTATTTGTATGCGAGAATGAAGGATGTGCATTAGCTGTTTTGACACAGGAACAAGGTGGAAGAAATAGGCCGTGCGGCTATTTTTCTTCTGCGCAGGACACTGTAGTGCACGCACTACCACGATGTTTACGATCTGTCGCGGCGGCTGCTGCATCGGTGAAACAAACGGAAGGGATGGTATTGGGGCATACTTTACTTCTGATGGTGCCACATGCAATAGATGTCCTATTAAATAGGACACAGACACAACACCTCACCTCTGCTAGACTGACAAGATATGAAATTATCTTATTCGCGCCCCATATCCAAATTATGAGGTGTAGCGCTTTGAATCCTGCAGAATTAATGCCACTGCCCATAAAAGAAATTGGTGACAACGAATCACCACCCCATGATTGCTTAATGGTCACTGAGGAAGAAACGAAGGGGAGAGTTGATTTAAGGGACATCCCACAAAAGGAGCCAGATGGAGAGTTATTTTGGGACGGCTCTTGTTTTAAACTACCTGATGGCACGTCAACTGCCGCTTACGCTATCACTACCCTAGAGAGCGTTGTAGAAAGCAAAAGAATTCCCTACAACTCGGCACAAGCCGCAGAAATAATAGCATTGACCAGAACCTGTGAGATTTCTGAAAATGTGAACGTGAATATCTATACTGATAGTCAGTATGCTTTTGGGGTGGTTCATAACTTTGGTCGACACTGGGCTGAGAGAGGTTTCTTGACATCGCATGGGGCCAGAATTCAACATGGCCCTTTGATTGTACGATTGCTTTCTGCACTCACGTTTCCAAAGCGCCTAGCAATAGTGAAATGCGAGGCACATAAAAAGATAACATGTAAAGTGGGAGAGGGAAACGCATTTGCAGACAGAATTGCGAAACAAACTGCCACTTATTTGAATAATAAAATGATGACAGTCCAGACTGAGGAAGTACCCTGTATGATAGAAGATGGAATTGCCATTGTCAAAGAGATGCAGGCCGAAGCCACGGCCGATGAGATACAAGGGTGGGCAGAGGGCTCTGCTGAGTGGGATTTAGAGGGTTGTTGGGTGGACAATGGGAACTAAAAACTGGATGTTGCCAAATTCTTATGTAACTGCAATGGTCACGATGGCTCACAGCCCAACCCACCTCTGTGCAAAAAAAATAATACAGCACCTATCTACGGTATGGCAGAATGTAAACATAAAGAAGAATGCAGAGAGGTTGGTGCAGAACTGCATTACGTGTTTACAACACAATGAAAGGGAACAGTGACTCCAATAGGCAGTTTTGGCCCACCCTCTATGCCTTTTGAGGTAATCCATTTTGATTTCATAGAGATGGAGAGGTGCCAAAACTTGAAATATGTCTTAGTGGTGATATGTGCATTCAGCAAGTGGGTAGAGGCATATCCCTTAAAAGACTGCACAGCAATGAGTACGGCAAAAGTAATGCAAGTTTTGCCCTGACCTGTTAGCAGCAATTTCGGAAGACATCTTTGTAGTTAATATAAACAGAAGACTTGGGGGCATACGTGCGTACTGTGAGACCCATGTGGGGATGTGATTTGTGCACTATGTGTAATTCTTATGAGTTTTTCTACAACTAAATGGGGCACGTTGTGTATTCCAGATAGTGCTTCACATAATGGATTCCTGAACTGGCAGTTTCTCTGTGAATACTTGTCTTCCGGCTCACGGTGTACCACGGACCTTCTTGTCTTGGTGTGTAGGTTGATGCCTATGAAACTAGTGTTGAATCGATATACACACTTTTGAGAGCCTGCTAATATCAGTACTCAGATATTTGGAATTCTGATTGAAACATGATTTTAGACGTGACTGTCATGACCCTTGCCCCTGGCCCTCACTGGCAAGTCAGCCTTCCAGTTAGGGCAAGGTAAAAAGGCCTTAAAACCTCATCCAAAACTCTCTTGGAGTCAGTCCTGGCGCCAGGCCCATAACCATCATGAAGACTAACATTAGAATGGGACTATTTACTTGGGACTATTTAACTTGGGGGGGGGGGGTTCAGCCAACATGGAGGCAAACACATAGCTCAGTTACAAGGAACTGAGCTATGCGGTCTAGTCTTTTGGGTGTGGCAGGCCTGGGACTACTTTACCTGGACTACTTTGGGTGTGGCAGGCCTGGGACTATTTTACCTGGACTACTTTACCTGAGACTATTTAAACCACACCCAAACAGCAGAACATGCTTTGCATTATTCTGCTGTGGGCAGCGTAACGCTCACCGTGTCCAGTTCTTTGATGCCAGCTTACCTGAAACCAAGGACCTGCAGAGAGAGAAAGAACACTACGAAACTTACCTGGAACAGTATCCTGTCTTCAATCCACCGCTGACTTCAGTTCCACTCACCTGAAGGTACGAACTCCATCATCCGGCACTGCATGCATCCTGGAATACCATAACCTGGAAAGAGGAGAAAGAAAGACAGCATTAGTAAGCGTTTACTCACGTTTCCTCCCAATTGAAGAAAACCACACAATTCTTACCTGGGTAGTCATCTCCTGGTCAGTATCATTGCTGGAACATTACAGCGCTTGGCGAGGAACATCGCAACCTGCAAGGAGAGAAAAGACACAGGTTAGCAACATAAAAGGCGAAACAGCGCAGCGCATCACTCACCAGACAGCATCACGCACACCGTGCTTTCACCTACCGGCCCATGCTCATCTTCAAACTGCAGGACAACACCAAAATACATTTCAATACCAAAAAGGAAAGAAGCAAGACATTATTCGAACTAAGAGGAACATAAGAACTGCATATAAAGACTGTAATGCAGCAAACCTACGGAGTCGCAGCAGGCTTGGATTCCCACAGGGGGCTTGCACCAGTGAAGTTACTTGGTCGCTGCTCGCCTCCCACATCTACGCGCCCCTGCCACAAGGAGCAGGACGGATAATCCACCTCTTACAATATTAAGGTGAGGAGAAGGCCCAAGGGGGAGGAAGGAGTTGAGGCCAAGGGAGGTGGGAAAACATGAAGACAATCTGGTATTGAATCTAGATCTCCTATATTGCAGACCCATCTTTAACCAGAGGCCTTACCAAGGGACCGGGAGAGGGTTCGAGAGTGCAAATCAGGCTGGGTGGCATCCCCGTGGATACCAGGTGAGCGTAACAGTGACTTTTGTTTTTGGCTTCTGGTGGTGGGTTCTATTTCTCTACAACCACTAGGTGACTTAAGCACCCATTATACGGATTTGACCTCTACTTAAGTGGTCTGGCGAACTTATAAATTGATGTATCGCACTATATGAAGTGGCAATTAACGGATCTTCATTTTTGTAATTACTTTTTTTAATTACTTTTCACTGCAAGGGTGATTTTTTGGACACTTGAGGATTCGGTCATGGTGACGGGTGTTAATTTATTCTCACGGTTTGGGCTTCGGTCTGTTCTTAGTGGTGAAGGTAGTAATTTGTTTACTGTGTGGTACGATTGGGAACTGAGGGCCTTCTGCCTCTTTGTTTTACAGGCTTTTGATAACATCTGTTGGTGTATGTTCCTAGGACCCCTATCGCACAATGTTGAAGGAATTATAAATGAAAAAGAATTGATTCCCCCTGAAGAAAGTTCAGCCACACAAAGGCATAAAGAACTGAAACTGTTACATGTCGGGAATATATATTTTTTTTGTGAGACATTCGTTATGTGATGTTGTGATATGCTGCTATATTTGTGTCTATGCACTTGTCTGATTTGTGAGTTTTTATGAAAATTGAGTAATACAATTGTATTTAATACGATCAACTGTTGTGCTAGTTTAGGGTCTCATTTGCAATAAATAATATATTTTTGGATAATTTTGTTGTACTATATCTATTTTTTCAAGATATAAGTACCGGAACATCAATTGGAGAGGTGTTTGTGTTCCCAGAGGATACCTGAAATTGGTCATTTGTGTTTGTGTTCCTATCTCTTTGATAATCAATACAGATTTATATGTCCCCTGATGGTAGAGATAGTGAAAAAAATAGGGGTGATCTTTCAGAGCCTATTAAAATCATAGCAAGGTACCTGTAACCTTGTGTTGAGAAGAAACAGGGTCAACACTAACCCTATCTCAGCAAGACCCGGAGGTGATGGAGCAAAGAGCCGAGCAAGAGACTCCTGTAGATGACACCGCAGAGCTAACACGTAAAGCAACATCCATCCAAACCAGCCCTTATCGTAAAAATCCTCATAACATGACCAGCAAAGCAGAAGCAAGATCATTGGGAGACAAGACGGGTCGAGAAACCACTCCACCTGGATGAAGCAGTCAGTCCCGATAACCCCTTAGAGAACATTCTAAACCACTGATCAAGCTGGGAGGCTATGTCCTTCACAGAGTATATCAGTGAGACAAGACCTAAAGACGAACTGAACGCTTTGGTGCAAGTTGGAGTAGGAGGTGATGTTGTGACCCGAGGGGCGGGGAGAAACACGTTATGGCGCATATGCTATGATGTGCCTATAAGAGAAAAAATAAAGGTGCATGAACCCCGGGGCACGGGGCCAGTGCGTGTAATCACCTAACCTGTGTCAAAAACCTTTATTGCGCTGCAGCAGTGGCTTTGCCTAGAAAAAGTCCATATCACACTAATCACCATACAGGAGACAGAGTAGTGTTAGTCAAGTGGCATACCTGTCATCTCATCGGCTTTTGGTGGGTGACACCCGCCATAGAGTCTGTTTTGTCACCCGCCAAACCTATGCTGCCCAAGAAATGTCACAATTATAAAAACTAAAATCTTATCGTTTCACCCGCATTTTCATTTCTAAAGGTTGCCAAGCATGAGGGTGCTCGCTGGTGGACTGCCTCACATGTCCTTAGGTGACCCCCCTATTTATTCAAACAATGTGATGACACTAAACTCTGCATCTCCCTTAAAGGGACCACACATTACAACACACACCTCCACCTAGCTAGCTCAAAAATAAAATAACAAAAAGTTCTCTACTTTTTCTAGTTCTGGAGTTGGAATAGTAAATTGACCCCCCTAGATTATTCATGGTGGCATGACTAACATATATACAGCATTTTTTATTTACACTTTGCCTCTGTTTTAGAAATATTTTAATTGCTTTAGATATCAACCACATCGACACTCATAACAAAAGATGGCGTCTAAATACAGCTCTTCTTAAAGATCCAAATTTCACAAAAGAGGTTATAGTATTTTGTAAAGGAATTCTTTGCACTCAACCATCCGTACCAAACAAATGTGGAAATAGCTTGGGACGCCTTCAAGGCAACTGTAAGAGGAGAAATCATTAGTAGAAAAGCCTAAAAAAAGACATTTAAGAAAGAACTGCAGGATTCCCTTTCAGCTATCAAAGAGCTAAAAAACCAGTTTCAACTAGTTAACGCTGATTCCTCCCTAAAAAATCTGATGACGGTTAATTTCTAGTTCAATAATAAATCTACTGTAGCAGCTAACATATCATTAGTGTACATCAGGGCAAAGTACCATGGAAGTTCAAACAAAGCAGGAAAACCTTTGGTTAACTACCTGAAAGGCAAAAATGGAATCGATTAGAAATAGCCTCGGCAGAACATGCACCTTGGACTCAGAAATTGCGACAGTGTTTTCAGAGTACTACCGCAAATTATATACTTCTGAAAACTCTTCCAATCCGAAATCCAAGTAGAAATTGGGTTATTCTTTGAGAAAATCCATAAAAAGAAAATCGATCAAAGTCTCCTGAAGCCCCTAGATGACGCAATCAATTTGAAAGAAATAATGCACGCCATCTCATCTATGAAAAAAAGAATATCACCCGGGCCAGATGGAATCCCTACAGAATTGAACCAATCCTTCTCTGATATTCTTTCCCCCAATTTACTTAGACTATACAACCACTTTTGCTATATATACCGACCCAAGGGCACATTCAGTAAGGCAAATATTATAGTACTTCAAAAAAACCACAAGGACCCTGCAAACCCTAAAAGTTACAGACCCATCTCGTCAATCAACGTTGACTGCAAAATATTTGCTAAAATCCTAGCTATCAGATTAGAGAAACTGCTCCCCCTCCTGATAAAAAATGACCAGGTGCGAGAAGATGGAAAAGCGCAGAGATACCCAGGATGCAGGGCTGGTTGCGAAAGATATGGGAAATCATCGCACTCGAATGGGCGACATACGCCATGAATAACAATGTCCATAACTTTGCAAATGACTGGGGAGACATTCTGACTTTTCTTAAAGATGACTATCGGGTAATCTGGTGCCCGCAACGCTTAAAATAGTTGGATCTGCAATGAACTTTGGTGACTGGTGCTTGAAGCTGAGCAGATGTGCCTCAAGAGGGGGAGTCTTGTTTGGGGGGTTTACCTTGTTGTAAAATCAATAAAAAGAGTTTTTTAAAAAAAAATGACCAATTGGGTTTCATTAAAGGCAGGCACGCCCATGCTAACACCAGACTGGTCACTGAAATTCTCTCAATTGCTAATCCTACCATTGAACCAAGGCTCCTAATGGCATTAGACGCAGAGAAAGCTTTCGACCTTCTTGAATGGGACTTCATGTTTGAAGCATTGAGCTGGCATGGTCTTGGTGATCCCTTCATCAAACTTATTACATGCCTGTTCAACTCCCCCATAGCCTCTATAACAGTGCACAACTCCACCTCCCTTATTTTCCCTCTTAACAGAGGTAGTGGCAAGGCTGCCCACTCTCCCCCCTTCTTTACATCCTTAATCTAGAACCTTTACTAGAGCTAATTAGAAATGACTCAAGCATCCCCGGAATTCGTACCCACAACACCGACATCAAGCTCGTAGCATATGAAGATGATATCATCCTTTTTCTCTCCAATCCCAATAGTTCAGTTAGGAAAACCGTGGAGCACATCGAAAACTACAGGAAAGTCTCTGGCTACAAACTTAACAAAGAGAAAACTGAGATCCTTCCCATAGCTGTCTCTTGCATCAAAAACGACAGAGACGACCTATGATTTAGCTGGAAATCAAGTCACATTAAATACCTTGGGCTACAAATCTCCCCTAATATCGATAATACAATCATCAGAACTGAAAACTCCATATTAGACTCACTAAGAAAAAAACAGAAACCTGGTCGCCTCTAGGTCTTTCATGGTGGAGAATATTAGATACAATCAAAATGATGCTTGTTCCAATTTTATTATACCCCCTAGCCATAATCCCTATCCCATTTAGCAACAAATTCTATAAAAAGGTCAACTCTGTTCTCTCAAAATTCCTCTTTCAAGGGAAGCCGTCTAAAATCTCCTTAAAAAAACTCCAAGCAGACAAAACCCAAGGGGGGGGGTCAAATTCCCAAACTTCTTGGCGTACCACCATGCCTACATCCTCACACAAATAAACCAGATTGCGTACCATGCACCACAAGATGAATGGGATCCGTCCAAATAGCTAGAGCTTGAAGAAGCTTTATTGCATCCATTCCCCCTAATTAGTAGATTCAGCATGATCAGCACATAAAAACATACTCTAGTCCATAGTCTGACCTCGGCCGTCAAAATTCTGAAAAAATCCACTATTGCTTCTATGACAACACAGTTAGACGCCCATATTCTATCACTCTGGAACAATCCTGCTCTAGTAATTAATAAACCTTACAGTGGAAGTCATAGATAGACAGGAAAATCATTCTCACGCATCAGATATGGGCAAATGCATCACCTCTCAGCCTTGCAGAACTTCAGGACAAATATGATCTCCCTCAGACTACATGAAGCAACTACCCGAGGTTCTGTAAATTAATTAAAACTACATAACAAGTACGCAGACAGCATGTAATACGGGCAGCATTACATTGTCCAGCACACTTCACAAGGCCAGTTTTCTTCTACAAAAGATATACTCTTTCAAACAGTCACAATTACCTGAACCCGGAATTCCCTAGAAAATGGGAAGACACTCTGGATCTGATACTGGACACCACCAATGTCAACAAATAATAAGGAGACTAGTGAAAGTTTCCAGATCAGCCAGTAAAATCCAAACCCTTTTCTTTGTCTTTCACAGGGCATTATGGAGTCCAGAAAAACTTCACAAGGCCACAATTAGTGACAACCCTTACTGATGGAGATGCAAAGATACACAACTACTGGGCTACATGGAGCATATGCTGTACACTTGTCCTCAACTCTCTGATTTCTGGGAGAAAATCGCAAGAGATATCTTGGAAAACCACCAAACAAGATCCATGCACTCACTGAAAGACCTTTGCACCAATACATTAGTCACCAACGCTAAAGATAGACTTCTAAACATCAGGCTAATCTCCTTACTTGATACCTTTCTAGCTGCAGCCATCCAAGTTATCACTACAAATTGGAACAACAAAGAACCGCCAACCAATCAAGTATGGTGGAATGTTGTCTGTTGTCTATCTCATTGTTTAGAAAAAACATTGTGTAGAGACTCCTTTGAAACTGCAAAGTTCTTGGAAATCTAGAATCCCTTGGAGAAACCTTTGCAAGTCCTCCCCCACCTTCACATCCAATCACGCAGCCTCAGATGTCCGCAAACTTCCATAATTTAGAACCAATAGAACTCTCTTTGGAAGACCCTCTGACAGTTCCTTGTAACACAACTTTTTCTCAAATTCATCCTAGGACGTCACCATTCCTGGCTGCGTTCCCCTCTCACCCATCCCCCCACCCACATAACCTCTCCAAAAGCTTCTTCCCAGGGCGAATCAGTCACACCCCGGGGAAACACTTTCAAAGTCAAAAATTAATCACTCAGTAGTTCTCTTTTCCTTCCTTCCTTCCTCCTCTCAACTCTTACTTTTGGTTCCACTCTTTCTGTTGCTCTGTCTCCACATCTATTCCTTTCACTCTGCTTCTTCTCAGAAGCGACATTACACTCCAATGCACCCTCCACTTTTGGTACACACTGGGGCACACCCACATAGACAGACAACTTATTGAATGCATTTGTAACTAAAATTCAGTTCTCTTCATTAAGAGTCTAATTAAATTACTTGTACTAACGTTGCATAACAGGGTATTTCAAGGGCAAAGTAAATATCGCCAGTGACTTCTCCTGACCATCCATCGCATTTGTTTCATATGTTGTGGCTCCTCCTGTGTACTTGTAGCCCTATCCCTCACCTAGGTCTTGAATACTTCACATCTTTGTCATTTGACTTACATACCTCTCAACTCACACGCTTTTGAAAGCAGCTCTCTTACCCGCCAATCTCTCTACCCTTCCATATAATGAATGGGCTTTCACCCGCCAAAAGCAAAAGTGGGTGTTCTCACCCGCCATGGAGTGAAAAAACATTGAGAGCTATGGACTTATGTCCTTCTGAGGGATATGGTGTTAATTTTCTTAATGACTACTGTTATCTCTGTTAAAAAACGTAATAAAACCTTTTGAACTATGAAAATAAACTATCTAAGCTTCTTCTAGTTTGGGCACGTTCAAATATGGAGAAACGTAAGGTAGAGCAATATGCACTTTATAACAGACTTTGCACAATAACCACTTTGGAGTCAGTCTTTGGCTCAGTATGTTTCTTAACTCAAGGCACGAGATAGGCATCATGTATCCTTATGGTGCATTTCTTGGAAATACAAATACCCCTTCTTGTTGTCTCTAGATTCGAGGGCTATGATATATGTTTTTTTAAAGTTTTTTTTACCAACTTTATTTATTTTGGTTTTCAAAGACATAGATTACAACATTGAGAATATTGCCTCCCCCCGCCCCCCAACAAATCCCAACAATCGGATACGGTGTAGTATGTTTCGGCATTCTGAGTCTCTTGGGCCAAATACTTCTCCGGCCCGGAATATGTGCTTTTAAATAACAGGAATACTGCGCAATAATTTAGGCTTAAAATACATGTGTTCTCTATCATCTGTGAATTCGTGTAATGGCATCCAAGTGTCCAGATATTTTGTGTAAGAGCCGTGGGATAATGCGGTTATCTTTTACATGGCCATCACACCCCATAGTCTTACCCACCACATGGCCACTATCGGTCCTTGTTTGTTCTTCCACGTGTGTGCCAAGGTTATTCTGGCAGCACTTAACATATGGGTAATGAGGCAAGCTTTCGACCTGGAGTTTGCATAGCACCCTCAACCGCCTCCCCCAGAAGGACCACCGTCGGGTCAAATGGCAGCTGTATCCCTGTTATCTCTTTGATGTGGCTCAAGATCTCCCTCCAATATATTTCTGCCACCGGACAGGACCACCACATGTGTATTAAGTCACCAGGTTGTCCGCAACCTCTCCAGCAGGGTATGGGGTAGTCTGGGTTAATGGAATGCATGCTTGCTGGTGTCATGTACCATCTCAAACACATTTTGTATGCCGCTTCTTTGATAGAGGTGTATTTGGAGCTTTTAGCGGCTCTTTGCCATATTTGACTCCAGGTCTCGCTAGAGATTGGTTTCCCTACATATGCCTCCCATTTTTGAATGTATAGATGGGGTTCCTCAGGGTCTACTGTTCCCATTATGCTATACAGTTTCAACACCCCTTTCCCGGGTTGGGCTTCTTTTATCGTGAGTTCTAGTCCCACCGGATCCCGGGTAGCCTCTTCCTGGACCCTCCTGTTACAAATCCAATGCCTCAATTGAACATAGTGGAACCTCTCGGTTTCTGGTATCTTAAATTTAGCTTTGCATCTCTCAAAGGTTAGGGGTGTGCCTTCTTCATGGAGGTCTCCCATTGTCAGTGTTTTCTCACACCCTCCCCTATGATATATGTTTTTAAAGACATAGTATTATGCACTTTGTTGCAAGGTATTGGATGATCAGCATTTTGGTATTAATCCATAGCTTAGATTGTTTTTTTGTTTTGGGATTTCAAGATGTGAAGCACTATGCACTTTACGGCGCCTCTCCCCCTCAATTTAAGCACCTTACTATAATGTCCTTCTAATCCAGGGCTCAGAAATGCATTCTGCACTTTAATGATACACTCACGGCCAGTGGTCAAGCACCATGCACTTTATGCTATTAGATTCAAGCACCTCATGGTCATGCCCTGAACTCCAACGGGCCAGATATGTATTCAGTACTTTAGGGATACATCCACAATTAGTGGCCATATACCAGACTATGTAGCACTAGTCAGAGGGTAGGCCAGGTGCACAGTGCAGAGAGAGAGAAGATCAGCAGTGGAGAGGAGGGGCAAACGCAGAAGCAAAGCGGAATGTCTTGAGGTGCTTCCGGAATAGGAGGTGGTTCTCCTCAAGTTTCTTTGAAAAACGACTGACCCTGAGGGAGTTGGAGGTAAAGGAGCCAAGAGCTCGAGAAGGGAGGTATTTACGGAGGGACAGCTGAAGGTATTTTGGACCCAGGCCGCAGAAAGCCTTGTGGACAATGCAAAGGGTTTTGAATTTAATCCTTGCATCCACTGCGAGCCAGTGGAGAGATTTCAGGGCTGGAGAGATACGATCCTAGGGCATGAGGCCAAGGACAAGTCTTGCAGTCCTGTTCTGGCTGAGTTGCAAGGGGTGGAGAGTAGAGGCTGTTACAATAGTCCAACATAGATAGAACCGGGGCTAGGGAGACAGTGAGCTTCTGGGGGAAGGAGAGGAAAGGCACAGTACCTCTGAGGAGGTGCAGCAGGAAGTTTGACTTTTTAGAGACATCAGGGCTGTGGGCAGAGAAGGAAAGCGTGGAATCAAAGGTTATCCTGAGGTTATTAGCCTCGCAGGTGGGGGTAGGAGAAAGGCCAAGGGAGGCCGGCCAGAGAGCGAGGGGAAAGGAGGATAAAGGTGTGCCGATGAGGATGATCTCCGTCTTGCTGGCATTCAGACAGAGATCGTTGGTGGCACACCAATCCTGAATGGCAGATAGGCAATCAGAGATGAGAGAAGGAGAGGAGGTGGTCGAGGGAAGCCTGAAAATGAGTTGCGTGTCATCAGCATAGCATTGGAAATTGGAGCAGAAAATGGCAATGCAGTGGGCGAGAGTTGCCAGGTATTGGTTGAAAAGCCAGGGCGAGAGGTTAGACCCCTGGGAAACACTGCAGGTAGAAAGGGAGATAGATGAAAGGAAGGACCCAAGTTAGACCTGGGAGGGTCGATCAGAGAGGAAAGAGGTCAGCCAGGCCATATCCTGATCAGTGATACCCAGGTTGTCACAGAGACAATTGAGCCGGATGGTATGCTTGACCGTGTCGAAGGCAGAAGAGAGATCAAGTAGGATGAGGACAGAGGGAATGTTAGAGTTAATGTTGTAGAGCAGATCTTCACGGATGCTCAGGGGAGCAGTTTTTGTGCTTCTGACAGCTCTAAAGCCAGACTGATGGTCTTGGAGACAGCCAACAGAATCAGAATGAAGTTTAAGCTGCGAGATGGCCAGCTTTTCCATGAGTTTGCCCAGAAAAGAAATAATGGAAATTGGGCGATAGTTAGCAGGGCAAGAAAGATCAGCAGTGGGTTTCTTGAGAAGAGGATGCACATGAGAATGCTTCAGCGGGAAGGGGAAGGCTCCTGAGGGAAAGGAGAGATTGCAGAAATAGGCAAGGGCCGGAGCGAGGGTAACAATGTGGTCCTTGATGGTTTTAGAAGAACAGGGATGAACCTCTTTTGACGAGGCCTTCATAGATCGGACTTGTCTCGTGACCTCATCAGGGAAGAATAGGGGAAAGGATGAAAAAGTGGGTGGAGGAGTGGCAGAAGGGGGGTCAGAGTTTACAAAAGGAGAGGGGAGAGGAGGGGCAAGGGAGGAGAGAGTGGACAGGATGTCCTTGGTTTTTTAGATGAAGTGAGAGGCAAGGGCCTGGGAGAGGTAGAGGTAGAGATTGCAGCAGGGTTGGCCAGTTCCTTGTGTTAGGATATGTAATTAGTATCTTGAATTAATGGATAATGGCCATGCATACTGAAGAGGGAAAATCTGAGTATACCTTCCCTCCCGATGAACCCCCCAACCAGGAGAAGTATCCATGACAAAACGACCACCGACCGTATGAGTTTGCACCAATCCTCACTGCTCCCACCATCGGTAGGCACCACGAAAGCTACCCGGCTAGCCGACCATACAACCCTGCGGTGGTACGAACCCTACCCAAAGTAAGTGAGGAGAGACAAGACCGGGCAGGAGATGACTACATGAACAGAATCGAATAACAACAAAAAGCCATGCTGCAAATCGTTAGAGACGTGATGACGACATAGCTACGTTGGACAGGAAGCACACGTGCACTCAGCACATTCGGGACATTCACACACCAACTTACACGAAGAATACATGCGTACAGTTCTATGAGATAGAGGACGGTAACATATATGTCTGTACATTTATTATTTTGCCACTGAGGCCGCTACAGCACCAAAGAAGCGCAAGATGCCAGAAGAGATCATGTACATGCTTGCAGATGCTACTTGCTATTAACCCAGAGCATTCGAGGGACCTGACCGACCATGACTCATCTTAACCTATGGACATTATGTAGATCACATATTCAGAGCCAGAGTAGGCCTTACGAAAATCCAGCAAGACAGGAGTGTCTCACAGAAATCTTGAGCAGTAAGATGCTGTGCAGGCAGAATAGTCATGGCAGAAGCAACGGCAGCCAAGGACACGATATTGCACAATGACATTCCATACACACCGAGCCAAGATAACAACGGCCGCATCAGGGACTCATCCATACAAAATACAAAATAAATCGAAGTAATTCAGCCTCACACATGGTGGCCTCACACGTGACCCGGCTGAAACTGATGTGAAGCAAAGTGATGTCATGAATGAGATTTGTGATGGCATCTTTGATGTCATGGGTGTTAGGCCTTGCAGTGCATACTGGTTGCATGAGTTATGGTTGCTTTGATTACCATAACTGTCAAATTTCGGGGGCTTTTCGGTTTTACCTGTAACCATAACGTCCTTGTAACAACGTTTTTCCATTGAATTTCATAGGTTTTTGCTAGTGCAACTTAACCATAACGTCCCTTTAGCAATGTTTTTGTTAGTGAATTTCATAGGTTTTCAGTAGGACACTGTAAGCAGAACGTTGCTTTAGCATAGCGTTTTCTGTGAAGAGGATATGTATTTGGTACGGCAACATAACCATAATGTCCCGTTAACAACGGTTTGTTACTGATTCCTTGGCTGCCCTCATGATAAACGTGCGGAAAGGGCAAATTGTGTTGTGTATGTATCCATTTGCGCTACCCCTTACTTTTCTGAATAGTGTTGGTGTATCGTAGCAATTACAGATGTACATAGTAAATGTTGTTTAGTGTGTCAGTAGGCTCTCATTTTGTGTTAACAGTGCATGATAAATCTGTGCCGCACACTACTGGCCGAGATGACTACAGATGAGCAATATGGACATTTCCTAGGGAGACTGCACCTGGTTGGCGTACGTGCAATTACACTGCAAGTATCCGTAGGCCTCAATTAGTGACCGCATGTCCGCATCGTCAAATGCACTTTTAAGTAGTTGTGGAAGCGCACATGTTTCCGTTCCACACCTGGACCCATGCATACATCATCCACTGTATGCTGGTAACACGGCCCCTGTCGCCAGGCCTACGGATTCAGGCAGTAGGCTACCGCATTTAAAGTACTGCTGCCGACTTCGTGGGTGGCTCTGCAAACCTACCAATGTGTGGCTGCAGCACTCCTAACTGTATAACGGCCACTGGTAAACAAGGAACAGCAACCTGCAGTGTCACGTGGGCGTGTTAAATGTCGCATTACTTTGATTTATGTGCTGCTTGCTTTTCCATGACCCGTGAAACAGATACATTGGGCCTCATTATAAGTGAGGCAGAACGGGTTAACGGGACCTGCTAAAGGAGGTGGACCCGTTAAACCCATTCTGCCTCATTACAAGCTCCCCTCGCGGGACCCGGTAAGTAATGCCTGGTCAACCCAGGCGTGCTTACCGAGTCCTGCGAGGGGAAGAGGGAGCAAACAACGGGCCGCTCTTAATCGGCCCGTTGTTTTCTCCCTCCCCCATTCCCATTCAGCCCTATGGGAGCTGAAATGGGAATGGGGAAGGTCCGGGCCCAGGTTCCTGGAGGGAGGAATTACCGGGCCCTCCGAACTCGGAATGAAGCTGTGTTTTGCGTTGTTGGAAACATTCTTGTATTCCACAATTTATGTATATACGTGAATGCTACCCCTAACACTAATGTATAAAGTGTTAGTACTGCATGTCACGACAACTGAAATGAAAGTTGTTTCCTGCTGATTGGAAGGAGCGTTTCATTCTCCTTCGAACGCTCGTGCTTGCAAGGTCCATCCCTCACAGCTGCACTGCGAGCAGAGCTCTTGCAGCCCATTCTGCTTCCTGGAGGGGGCGGACCCCTTCCTGAACACGTGACACAGCACGTGACTGCCAGCCTGCACAAGTTGCCGGCTCAGCCGCCCTTGCGGCGTATTTCCTGCTGATTGGAAGGAGCGTTTCATTCTCCTTCGAACGCTCGTGCTTGCAAGGTCCATCCCTCACAGCTGCACTGCGAGCAGAGCTCTTGCAGCCCATTCTGCTTCCTGGAGGGGGCGGACCCCTTCCTGAACACGTGACACAGCACGTGACTGCCAGCCTGCACAAGTTGCCGGCTCAGCCGCCCTTGCGGCGTATTTCCTGCTGATTGGAAGGAGCGTTTCATTCTCCTTCGAACGCTCGTGCTTGCAAGGTCCATCCCTCACAGCTGCACTGCGAGCAGAGCTCTTGCAGCCCATTCTGCTTCCTGGAGGGGGCGGACCCCTTCCTGAACACGTGACACAGCACGTGACTGCCAGCCTGCACAAGTTGCCGGCTCAGCCGCCCTTGCGGCGTTAAGCCCTGGAGACTGTAAGGGCTGGAGATACTGTTTTGCTGTTCGGCTGTGATCTGTGAGTACACTGTTCCGGGCCTTCCCAAGCCAACCCAATTGAAGTTGTATTCTTACTACGAGGGTTTGGGGTGGAGAGTCGGACTCTGGCAGCTCCACAAGCCGTCGGGCGTTCCCTTCCCAGAAAATGACTATTACGCTGACACAACTCATTTACTAAAACTTTTATTTAATTGAGTGTGTAACATTGCTTTTTATTTTAATTCGCTCTTAATGCTAGGGTACATATATACTTCATAGGGTTTTTAGACAATATACTGGTCTTTCAGAGTTTGATTTTCGCTATTTGTGCCATACTCTAACACTTGCATTTTTAAAATTTAAAAATTGCCTAGTATTTTTTTACTGTGTGTCTCTATGTCTAACTTCCCCTGACATCTAGGCTTATTTCTAGCGTATTTCTGGGTACCTTCTCTGACATAACTTTTATTTTCTTTCTCATTCTGCCTACTGTCAGGTTGAGGTTTTATCTGAATGACACGTAAGGGACTTAGAAGTCAGACTGCTATGGAGGTCTCACCTCCTTTGTCCCCTCCGCCCATTGTCAGTATACCCTCCATGCCATCTACAGTTATTGTGCCAGAAACCCCCATTCCTATTGCTATGGGGAGTTCTGATGATGCTCCACTTCAGGCCCATTATAACCCTCTCCTTTTAAGGGACATAGCCCAGGCCCAAATTCATGTGAGAGAGAGGCCTGAGGTTTGCAATGCTATGGGTATCACTTTACGTAACACAGCTCATAATAACTGTATTTTCAATGGAATACATGACATTTCTATAGATACTCAGGAAGAACGTCTAGCTGCTACTCTTGCCTCCAATCTTTTGGTCGGGGTCAGTTTCTCAAAGACAAAAAGCAATATGGCATATGACAACAACCCTTTGCCTAATATCCCTCTTCCAATGACTGCCTCACTGAATCCTAGTATGCCCATACCCCCAGTCTTGGTGGATGAATCAGAAGTTACTGTACCACAACTATTAGAGAAGAAGGACAGTGGGAGCGTTGTTATCTCTCACATTCAACCCTCTTTAGGATCCAAAGTATTACTTAGTGATATTAAGCACACAGCCTCTTCTCACGTTAACCTTTCTACTAGTGTGGTGGGAATTCCCTTCTCCCCTAATGGGATCCCTTTGCCGTTCAAAACCCCTCTCAACAAACCCCGTAACTCAATATCAAAAATAAAAATTAATCTAGGTACTCAGGGGAATCCAATCCAGGGGAAAAACATCACACATTTTTTTGGTAAGAAATCTGTTTCTAGCACTCTGGCTAAATCTCCTTACCCTCTTCCTCCAGTACATACCCCGGCCCACACTAACTTAATTAACGTAGCTAAGAAACTGGATATTGAAGATCTCTCAGTCCAGGATATTGACGATATCAGTATCATAGAATGTGCAGATAAGGCTATTGCTGATAGCCACTTGGACTCCCATCTTAACAAAACAAATAATGTAACACAACAAATTTGTGATGAATCATGGGCAGGTTCCCCTTCAGATCTCACTAACTTTATTGACGAGTATACTGAAAAACAAAACTGGTTAAAAGAAAGAGGTCTTCTTCCGGACTTCAAAACTGATCCGCCCAGTGAGTCTATTCTACATCATACCCTTAAAGATGTTGATGATAGAATTAAACTCTCTCATCCAACTATCTCTGCGTTGAATATGGTTCTGAGTTCCTTTGTGAGTCTCTATGATAACATCTGGTCAGAGGTTACATCCCATTCACGTATACTTTCTGAAATATATTCTAGGCTGGAGGGCCTAGATAGATTTGAAGATTTAGTAAAAATTATAAAAGAAGAAAATCAATTTTTGAACACTCAAGGTCTTGACCCTCCCTCCATCAATCCACCTTTGGCCCCTATACACGATTTACATCAGGGGCCTACGGGGACTACGGCAACTACTTTAGGGGTGGACCCCAATGCGGCCCCGGGTCTTCTGGTTCTCCAACCACTAGATCCTGATTCCCGGGGCCCTTCCTCTATGACTCCCCGAGCTGCCTCTGATGGTTTGCGAGAGGATGACGACCCTACAGATATACTTCCCAGTGTCCCGACTGTATTCTCTACGGAAAGAGGAGAGGACAAAGTACAGGAGGATCTGCCAAGGGTATCCCTCAAACCCTCTATACAAGATCGTTCATGTGCAGGTGGGACTGCAGAGTCGGCCGTCCGTTCTAAAGGTGACCATATCGCATCCTTAGGAGAAAACATGATTAGCCTAACTCCAGAAATCGCAGCAATTTCCTCTGAGCCCCCAGAGGAAAATTCCTGTCCAAAAGTCCCCCCCTGTCTAGGAAAGAAAAGGAAAATGAGCCAACAAATGAAGAAAACTAAAAATCAGAAGAATGTCAAAAAGATTACTTCGTATACTAATCAATTTTTCAAAAACCTCTTTATGGCAAACTCTTTAGTCCCTTCAACCACTGTTGCAGTTCCACAGGGGACTGATAACTCTGTTGAACCAATCCCCCCTTCCATTCATGTGACCACTCCAGTTACCACCAATGCTCCACCTATTTTACCACCTGCATCTGTTTTAACGGATGCGGTGGGTATGTTGATTAATACCTCTGCTTCTATAGATGCGGGGCCAAGGACTGTGGGTACTGGTGAAATTGCAGTTTCTAGCATTCGGATAACACCTCTTACCGTACCAGCATCCACTAGTACCAACCCTGTAGCACTGCCTACTGATATTGTTGCAGCGGAGGCTATGGACTCTGCCCCAGAAGCAATTCTCCCCTCTACTTCTCTGGAGTCTACTTCTGGAAAAAGCCTGAATTATCCGGACACTTCTCTAACTACGCCGACTGTTAATATGGTTAACATTGATATGGTTAAACATTTATTTCAGTCACTACTTGTTCCCAAGATCAGCAAGGTGACAGTGTCTAATTCCAACGTAAGCTTGTCACAGGACGAGGTTCCTACTACTCGGCTCTCTCCTTCTGACCCGGCATTCTTGTCTGCTCCTGAGGAGCCCCATGTTAATATGGACTGCATTAAGAGGGATGGAGATATGACAGATCGATCAGACAATGTCTTATCGACTCTCCCCCCTTTTAACCTTGCTTCTCTTAGCATCTCAAATATGCGTATGTCTGCGGCTCGAGAAGCGGTCCCCTCTGGGTTTGACTTTGCCCATAATAAGAACGTTTCCAAATCTTGGGAAAGATTTCCACTGGGGCCAAATGTCAACCACAATAGGACTATACTAAGAGGGGCAAGGGGTTGTGATCTGGCGGCTGACCCCCTTGTTCACTTTACCAAAAAAATTACTGAGTCCTTACCTGTCTCTGCTACAACAAAAGGTTCTGGTGATGTTATACAGCTTTCCAGTCTTTGGGGCGAAGATATGCCAATCTGTTTAAATCGTGGTAACATACTTAAAATCTTTCACCAACTTCCTTCGCTTTCGCTTATCTCTAGCTATGACATAGATTGCATTTTATTCCCTTTCCATGATCGGGTAGATGTTAGTAATATTATTCTTAGATCGAAGGTAGTTTTAAACTTGATCATGGGGCATATGGAAGGGTTGAAGCAACTAGGATTTGAAGCAAAAATAGTGGACTCTTCTCAATTTGCCAAAAATAACGGAGAGGGGGCTGAATATAGAGGTAATCTTACAATGGTCTACCATCCAGAAAGAACTCCCCCACCCCAACGGAGGCATTTTTTGCCCAAATCTAATGGAGACTCCGCGAGCTGGGCACATGTCACCGCAGGCTTATGGAAATGACTTAATTCCCGCTAAATCAGAATCCTCTTCGAAGGCCCGCCATCTAAATAGCTTCAGTTTCTTTTCTTGGAACTCTAGAGGTAATTCCCATCTGTTCACGAACCTAGAAACGGTTGCCGTGATTAAGGCTTCGCATTGTTTTTTTCTCCAAGAAACTTGGCTACTTTCAACTCCAGTTCTTGATGGATTCGATATTTTCTCTCAATGTGCCAAACCTAGCCTGGGAGGCCGCGCATCGGGGGGACTCATTATAGGGGTAAGAACCTCCTTCGGCTCTGTTGCTAAGGAGCTTTCGGATACACCTTTTGGCTTTATGGCCTTAGAGGTGTTTTTTCCGGATTCTAATTGTTACTTTCTTTTGGTCAATGTTTACTGGCATACGGGAATCTCTCCTCTCGAATTGTTTCTGGAGAAGTTAACTGATACAATCCTTGCCTGGAGATATCTGCACCCCATGGGCAAACTCATTTTGGCGGGCGATCTAAATTCAGACTGCACTCTTTGTCGGGAATCCATTTATGATGACCTGGGTTTGGTTATGGAAGACGACCCACGTATAGGACTAAAACTTACATGGGGCCGATCTTGGAATCTGGCTTTGGATTCAATTGGCCTAACTTGTCTTAACAGCCATTATGATGCTACTAATCCTTCCTGCCCAACCTGGCGTAGATCGCCCTCATTCTCCACTTTAGACTACGTCTTTGTCGACCATTCCCTGATTCCATTTTCTTCTAATGTCGAGGTGTCCTTTAATTCATGGAGCGATCATGGTATTCTCCGGGTTCAATTTCTATGCCCCTTTTTCACCAAGTTTCTGCCGGAGGGTGGACCCACTCAGCTTTATACTGTTAGGCAAGGGACAGGGATAAGGTGGTCTCCTTTTAACATCAGTGTTCTTAATAATAAACTGATCTCTTCCCTTAACCACACCTCGCTCTGCTGGAAAATAGCAGTCTTTAACACTTCTTCTTTTGATAGTTTTCTCAATGTCTTACAGAGTAGTATTTATGGCCAGCTAAGGAAAGGGGTCTTCAAAAAATCTCACAACCATAGTTTCGACCAACAATTGGCCAATGTTAAGGCCCTTACTAAGAAACTTATTAGGGATGTTCAAGCCCTAGATATGGATTGGGCAGATAAAACAACAAAAATTAAAACCATTCGTCAAAAATACAAAAACTACTGTAAGCATAGAAAAATTACTATGATTCAAAATGACGCACAGTATATGCTTGCAGTACTAATAAAACGAGATGTGAGGGCTTTTTGGGCTTCGGTTTCCAGCCTTGATAACACATTGATGGCTGATCAGCTTAATGCAATCCCAGAGGCCAAATGGTTTGACTATTACTCTAAACTTTTTGATATTGGGGAGGAAGACTTGGCTTCGGATGCATTGATGATTTACCCATCGAATGACACATGGAAACCAGTTTTTGATCTGGAGACAGTGTTCTGTCTTATTTCTAAGGCTAAGAAATCTAGGGCGCCAGGCCCAAATGGCCTTACGAACAATACATTCAAAGCCGAGCCCGAGATTTGGGCCAATCTACTCTTCCTGCTTTTTCAGGACGTAGTAAATTCCGGGAAGGTCCCTATGAGTTGGCATACGGCCCATATTGTCCCAATCTTTAAGAGAGGCTTACGCTCTGAGGTAAAGAATTATAGACCGATCTCTCTTATAGACGCGGACTGTAAGCTTTTTGCTTCTCTGCTCCTCTCCCATCTTAACATATGGATTAGGGACAATCATATTCTCCCCAAATACCAAACTGGCTTCAGGGCCGGCCACTCTACCAATCTCAATGGTCTTATTATAACTGCCCTTCAGACCTCTTCCTGGGGAAAATCTGATGGTCCTTTGTATGTCGCCTCAATTGATTTATCCAATGCATTTGATCTGGTCATTAGATCCAGATTATGGGAAAAATTAACTAAATGGGGCATCCCGGCGGGCCTCCTTTCTCTCATTATGGCCCTCTATGAAAACTCGGGGGTACACATCAGGCTCGATTTGGCTGGTACTCTCTCTAGGAGGATTAGGACGCGTATCGGGGTGAGACAGGGTTGCTCGTTAGCTCCCTGTCTATTTATCCTCTATTTGGCGGATGTGGATAACTTCCTGAAAAATGCAGGCATGGTGAGTGCTAAACTTGGGGACCTGAGATTCTCATGGTTGGCATATGCCGATGACTTTCTCTTGTTCGACCAGACCAAAGTGGGCCTGCAGAGGCTCCTGTGTAAATTTGAACAGTATGCACTGCTAAATGGGCTGAAGATCAATCCTGGTAAAACACGTATCATGGAATTCTCAAAGGGGAGAACCCGAAACAACAAAGTATGGAAAATGGGGGGAACAAACATTTCTCGAGTTAACAAAATCGTCTATTTGGGCTTTTTGATCTTGGCCCAACCATCGGTGATAGAACTGAGACGATTTCTTAGACAGAAACTGCTCCCTCTCATCTCCCAATCACGTACTTTGGAGAATAAATATTGTACGTTCTCCCTTAAACCTGTGGTAGACTTTTTCAAGGGTAAGGTGACTCCAAAGTTATTGTATGGTATGGAACTCCATTACCTTACACTTCTGCCCTTCTGGGACTCTCTTGAAGGTATTTACTGGAGGAAAGTTTTAAAACTGCCCAATTCAATTCCTACTGTTGCCATTAGATATGAGTTTGGTCTGGTTTCTCTACGAGCTAGGATTCTTTGGAAGGTTCTCTCATTGTTCTCAGCCTTGCTTTCCCCCAGACCCGATACTTTATATGCTGATGTGGGCCACACGATTTTTTCCCAGACACACTCGGGCCACAACATATATCTCCATCTTTTCTCCACTCTCTGCGATAAGACCCTGATGGATATATCCTCCGACAGGGACACATTACTTACAAACCCTAACAAGGTAAAGGAGTCTCTGTTCAGCCATGATTGGAATAACACTATCGAAAAACTTCATGGTTATTCCTCACTGAGTGATCTTCAATTTGATCATAAGAAGAGAGGTGTGATGTCCTTTATTTTGTTCCAATTTCCTAATAGACACTACCGCTCTCTTCTTATAAAACTCAGATGGAACCTTCTTCCCACTCGGGAAGTCCTACGTAAAAGGAAGAAGTTTTCTGATTTGGATCCCACCTGTCGTTTTTGCAAACTTTTGGGGGTCACTGAAACTTCTCGGCATCTCATTCTTGATTGCAAGGCTTTGACCTCTTTAAGGGACAAATATCTAGGCATTTTTAATGTTATGGGGCGACTTGGGGTAGACAATTGGATTTGGTCACAATGTCTCTCAATCTCGAACATCAAGGTTGGTCTGGCTGTGGCGGGCTTTATCAGAGCCCTTGACCTATATGCCCCTTTGGTCTGATTTTTGCTCCTATTCTTGGAACTATGAATTTTTTTACTATAGGAGCACAGTGTTTTTTTAATATGAGCAATGTATTTCATATTTTATACCTTGTATTTATTCTATCTGTTATTCTCTGTAACTAGTACTTTATATTGACTTGACTAATCTTAGACAATCAAATTTCAAATCTGAAACCGGTTGATTATCTATTGTCTGTCCCTTTTCTGTAAAATTTGCCAACTCTTGCAACTTATGTAAATCTGTTATTTCGTATTTCTTTAGCGGGTATTTTCTTTTTTCTTTTTTCAAATGCAAATGCAAAGCAATGAATGTTTATCTCTTTCTTTTTTTTACTATTTTGTTTTTTTTAATTATAAAGTTTGTTCTATTTGTAAAGGTTTTTTGTAAACCATATACAATAAAAAAAAAAAAAAAAAAAAACTGAAATGAAAGCACAAGGGACCAGTGGGCAGGCTACCGCCCTGCCAACAATTACGTAGGGTACTTTCATGTACAACATTTGCCACATCTGCTGCGGGAAACAAGAGGGGCACTCCTGTAGGGCAGCAGAGCTGTACAACAACCTTTGCAAACCAAATGCCGCGCTACAGGCCCTTACCCGGCAAAGGGCATTGTATTGTGCCTGTACTACAACGTGCTACTGTACCGAGGGAAGGTACTTGGAAGTGCGTGGGAACGGTCCTTACAGGAGCATTACAATGACTAGCGCCTATGTAGGTGAGGGCCATCCAATTATTCAGTCTCCTGGTACGTCCCCTATAGAATCCATGCAGGTGCTGCCCCTTCTGTACCGGACCCTTCTTGCCGTTCCTTCTGTGGCGTGTGTGAGAACACCATAATGAATGAAAATTAACTGGGAAAGTAAAAAAGGTAAATAAAGAAAACACCTTTCACAGATCAACAACGGAATTGCCAATGCACGCATACAAGGCTGGAGGCTTGGCAGTGTGGTAACCACTGTAGTTCAATCGATTAGAAAGGGGGTCACTGTACAAAGAGGTTTCTTTATGTGTTGCAGAGCATTTTCAAGAGAGTCATTGCGCAACACTTACTACAAAAAAAATCACTACTTTCAAGAAGGGCAACAAGCCAATTTAGATGGGGGTGTGCAGAAATCGGGATGGCTGGCATAGTAAAATGAAAGTTATAGCTGTGGAAAAGTATTCGTGCTGTGAAACGTCATATTCCCATGGGCGAAGTACAAGGCATAAAATAAGCAGTGTTGCATAGCAATTTGCTATGCAATTCTGTAGGTTTGCTAATCAAGTGTGCTCTTGTGTAGCAAAGTTAGCTGTTTAAGTTGCCCTCTTCAATGAAAGCACGGCTCACCCTGCATTACTCTCTTGCCCTTGGTCCTCTCTTCGCTGTTCACTACAAATGCTAATAGAGAGAAAGTGCAGAAGTAATCACCCCCCACCCCACTCTTAAGTGCCAAAGGCGTGTGTGGGAGTGCTAGGCAAGAGTATCTTTTTATTTTTTAAATAATTGCAAACCCGAAGTAATCAGGATAATCCTTTTATTAAGCTTTCTATATCCTGTCTGGCAAAGACTGTATGTGTCAACTTTATATATTATTAAAAGACAATAATGCAATTCAATTCCTAATATATAAGTTGTTACATAATGCATAATTACAGGATTGATACTGCAAAACACTGCATCATCTCCATGCTTTACAGTAAAGTTTAGGTTTGTGTATCTAAATGTCATAGTGTCAACAATATTTCATTTTGTTGGGGAAGATGCATCATATTGACGAGTGAACTCTTTTGAAAATGAACATGATCATAAGATCAAATTCTTTTGATGTCAAACCCAGTCTGTAAACTGCAGGTTGCATACATCTTGCAACTAGTGCTCAACACATGAACAAACCCATACTCATTGACATTCTATATTATCACCCTGTTGCTTTATTTCAGGTACACTGAAAAGTGAGATGACCACACACTACAATATTCCACCTAGTTTGCCCTGTTCTCTGCCTGCTACTGAATCTACTCTGCTTAGTCTTTCTTTCCTCTTACATAATCAATACACAAAGCAAACTAGATGCTTACGCAAAGTAGTGATCAATAGTTCCATCCAGTCTGTACATCTACAGATCTACTGCAATGTCAAACACTGTCGTTAGCCTCCAGAGCTTGCTTTATTTTGTGATTATGATAATTACAACCTGCAGAAGACAGCTGGCCAAACTGTTTTCACAGCCTTTTTATCATATTTATTTTTGTCCATTCATGCAGCTAACCTTTTACTTTTTACAGACACTCATCTATGGCTCACAAAGTCTTTTAACCCACTCGCATAGTCGAGTAGATTTTATGAAGTGCGAGTAGCATTTACAAGAGATGTTTGAAACATAATTTGCAGTAAATGTCACTGCATGGCTGGCCTCTTTGTGGCAGCAGTGTGCCAAACGTAAAGTGGGTAAGTAGTGACATGCGCCATTTTACAGATACCACATTTTTTATTTGTTGTCCTCCATTGTTATGGGTCTTAGGCAGAATAGGTAAACTAAGTTACCAGACCTGCAGGTCTAGCAGAAGTTTAAAGAATTTGCAAGGCCTGAAACCTCTCAATAATGTCTTATTTCAGCGGTACGCAAAACTGCTGCATTGTTCTCATTTCATGTCTTAGGTACAAATAACTTCCGGTGACCTTAACATTATTAGTACAAAATTGCGAATCAAATGGATCTGTTTGCTAATCAAAAAACGTGTAATTAGCAACAACTGCTACTTCATTTTTTTAATCTAATTTATGCCTTGGAAGTATGACATTGGCACATGTCGAACAAAGGCACAAATACACTTCTTTGCAATGTACTGCGCTGTCTGCATTCACAGACCAAATAGAAAATGACGCTGCCACATCGGTGGCTGCATAATGCGACCCACAGACTTTATTGCCCAATCCTGTAGCCTCTGCAGGCCCATTTCTATGGCCGTCATCTGTGCGTGCGCGGGAGTGGGGGAATAACTTTCAACCAGGGGAGCGGATGTCGTTAGTTATGGTGGCTCTTAAAAGAGCCTTTGTTTTTCTTCTTTAAAGGTGCTTCCCTAGAAACACTTTTGTTGTGGTTTTCATACGTAAATGTGTGTTTTCAACGTTAGCTCACATTCCTACAATAGGGTCTTCAGTGCAGTGTGTAGACTGTGAAACAACATTTCATTGCCACTGGTCGACAAAGACATGCCATTTGCCTTGAAAAGGTGTATGTTTCGCGAACCAATATTCTCATTCTCACAGGAGAACATCCCAGCAGCACTCAAGAAGTCACACATGCGTCTGTTGATGAGACCCCTTCCGACCTCTGGCTGGCAACAGGAATCATTGGAATACTTCCACACTATTCTCGGGTTATACATGAGAAAAGCACCTTGGCAGTAGGAAAAATGTGCTGCACTGCTTTCATCATAATCTTCAGTTGACGGAACACACAGGAACACACAGGAACAACCCATAAAGAAGGCTCCAAAATGCACGATCACAACATGTACAGTTGCCAAAGAGGCCACGCGTCGACATCCTACAAGCGGTCCGCTGAAACAGCACGCTTCGACACTACACCACAAAGCGTCCACTCCCTCCAAACCAAAATTGCCAGACAAGTCTTCTTGGAGGGCATCCACGCACAGTTCTTCCACAAAGCCATCACCCACGACGAAAACTGTGCGTCTTTCCATGTTTGCCAGCCGCAGTACACAAAGTAATGGAAACTGTGAATGCTGCCCTTTCTTGTGACGCACACCCAGAGCACCAGATTGGCAAAAGGCCATAGTCCCATTCCCATTGGCCAGCATGGTAAGCGCAGTATGTGGCACATGCATTTCCCCAAGTACTGCAAGAGCCGCACCCCTTCAAAGCTGGAGCAGCCCTTCTTCCCTTCGCACTATCTTCTCTGCAGCACTACCTCATTGGTTTACATGGAAGTAGGCACACACGCATCCAAAAATCGCATCGAAGCCGCCATCATCCAACACTGTCACTCCTGTACAACACTTCAAATGTACCGTTACACATTTACAATACAAGTGTCGTGTCATTTTAAAGCACATCCACTACAAAGTTTAGTAAAAGTATGCACAATTTCGCCATTCGCATACAGCCACATGGCCACCCAGGATGTGGCATGTGTAATCCTGAAACTACTGCACAATCAGCAACCTTTTCGTGATGAGGGTGGGAGGGTGGCGGGGTAAGCAACAGCAAGCTGGGTAGGGAATTGGGGCTTCCATCGTAGATATACAAAGGTTTTTGATTGGTTTTTCTTTTTTTACGTGCGTGCAACTTTTCTTTTTTTCTCTCTTTATATGCGTTTCTGTTTGGCTCTCCTCACATTTTTACCACATTCTATGCAATGCTTCTTGCACAGTGTAAAAGAAAACGGCATTGCCAATGGCGCTCAAATAAATGCCATTGCTACAGAACCAGTGCATATGTTGCAACCTCATGATCTCATAGATGGTGGAGAAAAATGCCAGCAGTCTGTATAAATTCACGCATAATTCTGTTTATAACACGCTTGGCTGGGGACAAATTACACCGTCATGGACCCATACTCCTCTTGGTGTTATGCATGAGAGAACAACCTTGGCAGTAGCAAAAATCTGCATCACTGCGTTCAGCAACCTCTTCAGGTGACTTATTAAACGTCCACATGACATGTAACCCACATGTACACTTCCATAGTGCACAACAACAAAGTCAACGTTCGTGATGGAGGCCGAATATATCTGCAAAGACAAACCATCCTGCCGAAACTGCAGTCACCCTAACAGCCCTAAAAAGCGTCCACTCCTTCCAAGCCGACATTATCAGCAACTCCTCTTTCCACACAACACCTGTGCAGATGGCGCACAAAGGTATCACAGACAATAAGCACTGTGCATCTCTCAATCTCTACCAACCTCATGACAGAGTATTGGGACGAATTGTTACCACCCCTTCCTGTCAACCACACCCTAAACACCTAATTGCCTATTGGCCACAATTCAATTCCCATGTGCACCATGGTCATAATGGCAGAATATGGCACGTGCGCTTTACCATCTGCAATGAGGGCCACGGCCCAGTAATGCACACACAATACTTCTTCCCTTTGCACAGGTATTTTTGCAGCAGTCCCCCATTGGGTGTTGTCACATTTTCAAATATTCATGCTGTAAGCACATACAAAACCTCTGCATTGCACACTATCATTTCTGTACACCACTTCATATTAACCGTTACACACTCTTATTACACGTTCTGTTTGATTCCAAAGCCCCTCCACCAGAATCTTCTGCTAAAAAATGCACGATTGCAGCATCCACAAAGATCCTGAGGCGGACCCAGCACACCTTTCGCCGTGCACACAACAATGCAGCCCTTTCCACACCCATCACAACACTATGGATCCATGCATGCGACCATGTGGGCACCTAACATTATGCACAAACGCAACATATGTAGCACCACTTCTACCCAACTCCCCCACACCATAAAACACCCATTCACCAAAAAGTGTCACAATTAGCAAAATCCACAAACATATCACAGCCTGCACCAACACTACCCATTGCCATTCACAAATTATTGTGTCACTGGCAACCTATGCACAACAGCTTCACAACATTGGGCCTACTTCAATAAATCTGCACACATCACTGTAACCAACCACATATAAACTGCACTTCAACCATACCCTCTTCCATACTCACATTACATAAACACTGCACCCTGTGTCCACACTTACCATCTTTTCACTGCAACATCTGCCGTACACCAAATACTGTAGCATGTTCCAACTATCACCACAGCCGTGGAACCCACAATACACGCTTTGCAACTCCCTTGTGCTGCTCTAGCACGTCTACAATGTGCTCCACACCCACTCACCAAAAATCACCACCATGTGCCTAATACACTGTCAAACCTGCATCGCTGCAGTGGCTGTGCTCCTTGCAAATATTCCCTGTACCGTAATGCAACCATTCATGCCAGCATTTCACCAAGTAGCACTATGCACATACGCACCACACTGCATGACTTTTCACTGCAGCATCTCCAATCACACATCAAAAACGTTACCACGTTCTAACAGTCACCTGACCTGCAAACCAAACATACAGACATGGCACCTCTCTTCTGCTGCTCCATTGCATCTAAAATATGTGCCACACCCATTCTGTACAAGTCACCACCCTCTAACGGATGCAGAGTCAACAATTAATTACTGCTGTGGTTTTTCTCAAGACCTAGGCTCTTGTCACGTCCCCGGTCCTGCCCTCCTCCCGTCACTCACCAGGCACCATTCGTTCCCATACCCACCACCCACACCAACAGGGAAGACACGGCAGGCGGGATGTCCGAGGGGGCAGAACCACCTCTTTCCGCCCATTTCCGTGCTGGCGCTTGCCATGGCGTCTCATACAAGCCCGAAGGCTCCGGCGTCGTCGACTCCAGCTCCCGCGCACGGGGGACTCTGATCGCGTCTCGCTCAGACGATCACGTGACTGGTCACGGGATCGCCTGTAACCGACGCTGGCGTCCACATCGGACGAACACCAATCACTGATGGCGTACGTCCATCACGTGACGCTCCTGTGCAGTCACGTGCCCTGTCACGTGACCTACCTTTCCTACAAAAAGAGCTGAGAGGAAACACTCAGTGCTTCACAGCTGTTTCCACCAGAGACCTGTTCGGCATTACCCTCGTTCTTCTTGATAAACTTTGGAACTCGACCACGGACCGTTACTTGGACTTGTCTTGGATTGCCCTTTTGTTTCGACGCATCTACTGGACCCTTGGAACTCTTGACCCCTCTTTTCTGGCCCTGGAATTGCTCTGGATTACCCTTCTGTTTTGGCGAACTTCTACCCACGCAATTCCTGGCGATCACGTTTTGTCTCCTGAGTCATTTGGGGTTCACCACCTGGACCTTGCATGGACTTACTATCTGGTCACGCTCTGGCTACCGGTGTGAGTTGGGGGAAGTGCTGTACATCCCGGCCTGCTGTCGGTCTTCCCTCGTTGTCTATTCAGGTTTACTACCTGTCCTATCATTCCCAGGGTAAGCTTTGTCATTATTCCTTGTTTGCTTGCACTGCCATTATTGTTCATAGCATACCTGATCCTAACCTTTGCCTTACAGCACTCAGGGGTCCTTCCGGTGTTCCGGGTATCTGATTGACGACGCCACTCATCACCTGTGGCCTCAAAGATTGCTAGGGCAGTATTCTTTACCTGCTCGAGCGATACTTGGGGACGGAGGTAGTTTATAGCTGCACGACCATCAAGGCGAATCACCAAGATCAGAACAGACTGTGAAGCCTACTGGTCGTCCAGCTATGGACACCTCAGCCGGGGACCCCGTGACGGCTCTAATGCAGGCAGTGACAGCACTCAGGGTCGATATGGCAACCGCTACTGCAACCCTACGCGCTGATATGACCGCCGCCACCACCGCATTGCACCACCGCCTCGACACGGTACTAAGTACACGCCATCCCTTACCTGCAGAAGCCGAATTTGACGAAACCATTCCTCCCCAAAACCCTCCTCCTGTCATACCCCCTTCCTTCCCGGCCGCTCCTGTGGTGATCCAAAGCCCTCTCCCCTTGGCTACCCCCGAAAGATACCAGGGCGACCCAAAGAAATACCGTACTTTCATCAATCACTGTAAACTCCATTTCATGTGTCGCCCTCAGGCTTTCCCCGATTCCGTATCAAAAGCAGCCTTTCTTCTCTCCCATCTATCAGGGGTAGCCACCACATGGGCCAATCCATTGCTGGAAAACAACCACCCTGCGTTGTACGATTTTGAATTACTGACCCAAGAGATGGCAAAAGTATTCGACACCAGGCACAAAGCGCAGTCTAGAGACATGGAATTCCTAGATCTCACGCAGGGTCGCTCAACCCTCATAGAGTACATCACCAGGTTCAATCAGCTGTCTGCGGAGACCTCCTGGCCAGAAAATAAAAAGGCTGTGGTGTATTACCGGGGTTTATCTGGGGCCATGAAAGATGCCTTGTCCGTAGTGCCTACGCTTCCCACTGTATATGCTGATTTGGTGGACTTAACATTGCAAGTCGATGCCAGACGGTCGGAGCGACGCGGAGAAGGTTCATCCTCGTTCCCACTTTCATCCACGGCCGTTGCTACCCCCGAACCCATGCAGATAGGCGGGATCCGCAGCCCTATCTCTCATGTTGAACGAGAGCGCAGAAGAACGGACAATGCCTGTTTTTACTGCGGTCTTAACGGACATTTCATAAAAGAGTGCCCTCGCCGTCCAAAAAACAGAAACCCGGGTTTTCAGAAGGCTCGCCCCTAAGATCAGAGGTGGGAGCGAGTACTATCCGGAATACCTCTGAACCTACCTTTGGTCCTGTGCGACCCATTATAGTACAGGCCTTTCTGAACCATGCTACTGGTTCTCACGCCGTGTCAATAGTAATAGACTCGGGTGCTACAGGCTGCTTCATAGACATAGCCTTGGCCGGTTCATTGAACCTGCCTTTGGTCACAAAGGAATGTCCCGAACCGGTCCAGGCGGTGGATGGTACGTCTCTTGCCTCTGGTCCGATCCGGCAACAGACCGCTCCCTTAGAGCTGGTTGTTCAGGAAAACCACAAAGAGACGATATCATTCGATCTCATCTCTACCCCTCAGTTCGGAGTAATATTAGGCATTCCTTGGCTAAGGCTACACAATCCCCTCATTAACTGGGGGACGGGTCAGGTTTCATTTGAATCCGAAACTTGCCAACACTACTGCCTCCTGGCAACGCCTCAGTTCCCCAGTCCAGCGGGCATCCTGGGAAGCGTCACGTCCATGGCTATAGGGGACAATACAGACCACCATGATACGCACACAGTAGGGGCTGTCACGGGTGGGATACCTGCTGTCTACCACGATTTCCAGGCGGTATTCGATAAGGGTTCGGCAGAAGGCCTACCCCCGCATCGACCTTACGACTGTCCTATCGACCTGATACCTGGCGCGTCTATCCCGAAGGGTCGTATCTACTCCCTTACTCAGGTGGAAGAGCGGACCTTGCAGGAGTATGTCCAACAGGCTTTACGGCTAGGACACATTCGTCCATCGACTTCTCCGGCTGCAAGCCCTATATTCTTCGTCCCAAAGAAGGAAGGGGACCTCCGTCCCTGTGTCGATTATAGGCGCTTGAACGCCGTCACAGTAAAGAACCGCTACCCCATACCTCTGATCACTCCCTTGCTGGACAAACTCACCCATGCCACAATATACACCAAACTTGACCTCCGCGGGGCATACAATCTTATACGCATGCGTGACGGTGATGAATGGAAAACGGCCTTCTGCTCACGACAAGGCCTATTCGAGTATACTGTCATGCCTTTTGGCCTATGTAACGCCCCGGCTACCTTCCAACACTTTATGGACGACGTTTTCAACGACATCTTAAACACTTATGTAATAGTTTATCTAGATGACATTCTGGTGTTCTCCACTTCCCTTGATGAACACATAACACATGTCAGAGAAGTACTGTCGCGACTATAAAGCAACGCCCTTTACGCCAAACCCGAGAAATGTACGTTCCATGCTAATCAAATCGAATTTCTGGGGTTCCATATCACGCCCAAGGGGCTCTCTATGAATCAATCCAAGGTACGGGCGATCGACGAATGGCCCACTCCGACCAATCTCAAGCAGCTGCAGTCGTTCCTAGGATTCGCGAACTTCTATCGGAGATTCATATCAGGGTTTTCTTCGGTTGCGGCTCCACTTACGGCACTCACTAGCCCTTCTGTCCCCTATGTATGGTCCACGGCTCAGCAATCTGCTTTCGATATACTGAAAACCCTGTTCACCTCCGCTCCGGTATTACAGCACCCTGATCCCGACCTTCCGTATATTCTGGAAGCAGATGCCTCGTCCTATGCATTAGGTGCGGTGTTATCCCAGACCTGCCCTACCACCAACCGTTTGCATCCGGTAGCATTCCACTCCCGCAAGTTCACGACCACCGAACTACACTACACGGTTACAGAAAAGGAACTACTGGCTATTAAGGATGCACTACAGGTCTGGAGACACCACCTTCTAGGTGCAAAACATCAAACCACGGTGTTCTCCGACCATAAAAATCTCCAGGACCTTGCTTCCTTGAAGTGTACAAACAGTCGCCAGGTTAGGTGGCATCTTTTCTTTGCCGCCTATGATTTTGTGGTCAAACACAGGCCCGGTGTTGGACACGGTAAAGCCGATGCCCTGTCCCGTTCACCTGGGGGGGAGACCCTTCCCTTTTTTCCGGACACCCTGTTGGGAAAGAATCACGTAATCTGTCTATGCACACCAACTCCCTCCTTGTTGTCCACTATCCGCCAATGGGCCTCTCAGTATCCGCAATCACTGGCGGAATGGGACCCAGTCATGCAAGATGGGTTGCCTTTCGTTCAGGGGGGTAAACTCCTTCTACCCACAAGTGAAACCCGGAACCAAGCGCTGACCTGGTCCCACGACGCTGCCATCAACGGTCACCCCGGACAGCTTCGCACCTTAGATCTACTTAAGCGTTGGTGCTGGTGGCCTACAATGAAGCGTGACGTACGGGACTATGTCAATACCTGTGCGGTGTGTGCCCAGGGCAAATCACGCAGGGGTCGGCCTTTGGGTCTGCTCCTTCCTCTCCCAATCCCTCCACGACCTTGGCATACGATCTCCATGGATCTGGTCACTGATCTCCCCCGCACTCATGGGTATGACACTATTTGGGTCATAGTTGACTCATATACCAAGTTTGCACGTTTTATACCCTGTAAGGGAATACCTTCAGCCCCTGTCTTGGCCAAACATTTCTTCAAACATGTCTTCTGCCTTTTCGGATTGCCCCATGTGTTGGTCTCTGATCGTGGTTCCCAGTTCACTTCCCGCTTTTGGCGGGCCCTAACGGCTCTGTTGGGCATAGATGCCCGGTTTTCCTCTTCGTATCACCCGGAGAGTGACGGTCAGACCGAAAGGGTTAACCAAACGATGGAACAGTATCTACGCTGCCTGACACTACAATACCAGGACACATGGCTCAATCTGCTACAAATTGCGGCGTTTGCCTACAACAATGCTCTGCACTCGGCTACCGGTTACTCACCTTTCTTTTCACTTTACGGTCAGCATCCTCGTGCCCTCCCCATTCCAGACTTTTCCTCTTCCGACACCCCAGCCACATCGGCTTGTGCCCGAGACATCGTATCTGTACACGCTCAGACCTTGGTCCACTTACGTGAGGCACAGGCTTCTATGAAGGCGGCTGCTGACAAAAAGAGGGCTGTTCCACCCGTTTACGGGGTGGGGGATAGGGTTTGGCTGTCCACTCGTCATCTACATATCCCTGGCTGCCGCAAGCTGTTGCCTCGTTTTGTGGGTCCTTATGAAGTGGTCAAGGTTCTGAACCCGGTGGTGTTGCGTCTGGCGGTTCCCCCCGCCTGGCGGATCCACCCAGTTTTTCACGTTTCTCTCCTTAAACCTTGCCTTGGCCCTACCCGCTTGGTTTCTCCTCCTGCTCCCGTTTCTGTCTCTTCTCCCGATGTGTTTGAAGTCCGGGCTATTTTGGGTTCTCGCGTTCATCGGGGTGTCCTGCAGTACTTGGTGGACTGGTTGGGTTATGGCCCAGAGGATCGTTCTTGGGTGGCTTCCCGGGATGTTCATGCCCCCCGTTTGTTGGCCCGTTTTCAACATGATAATCCTACGAGCCCACGCGGTCGTGGGCCTTTGGGGGGGGCTCTGTCTTGTCCCCGGTCCTGCCCTCCTCCCGTCACTCACCAGGCACCATTCGTTCCCATACCCACCACCCACACCAACAGGGAAGACACGGCAGGCGGGATGTCCGAGGGGGCAGAACCACCTCTTTCCGCCCATTTCCGTGCTGGCGCTTGCCATGGCGTCTCATACAAGCCCGAAGGCTCCGGCGTCGTCGACTCCAGCTCCCGCGCACGGGGGACTCTGATCGCGTCTCGCTCAGACGATCACGTGACTGGTCACGGGATCGCCTGTAACCGACGCTGGCGTCCACATCGGACGAACACCAATCACTGATGGCGTACGTCCATCACGTGACGCTCCTGTGCAGTCACGTGCCCTGTCACGTGACCTACCTTTTCTACAAAAAGAGCTGAGAGGAAACACTCAGTGCTTCACAGCTGTTTCCACCAGAGACCTGTTCGGCATTACCCTCGTTCTTCTTGATAAACTTTGGAACTCGACCACGGACCGTTACTTGGACTTGTCTTGGATTGCCCTTTTGTTTCGACGCATCTACTGGACCCTTGGAACTCTTGACCCCTCTTTTCTGGCCCTGGAATTGCTCTGGATTACCCTTCTGTTTTGGCGAACTTCTACCCACGCAATTCCTGGCGATCACGTTTTGTCTCCTGAGTCATTTGGGGTTCACCACCTGGACCTTGCATGGACTTACTATCTGGTCACGCTCTGGCTACCGGTGTGAGTTGGAGGAAGTGCTGTACATCCCGGCCTGCTGTCGGTCTTCCCTCGTTGTCTATTCAGGTTTACTACCTGTCCTATCATCCCCAGGGTAAGCTTTGTCATTATTCCTTGTTTGCTTGCACTGCCATTATTGTTCATAGCATACCTGATCCTAACCTTTGCCTTACAGCACTCAGGGGTCCTTCCGGTGTTCCGGGTATCTGATTGACGACGCCACTCATCACCTGTGGCCTCAAAGATTGCTAGGGCAGTATTCTTTACCTGCTCGAGCGATACTTGGGGACGGAGATAGTTTATAGCTGCACGACCATCAAGGCGAATCACCAAGATCAGAACAGCTCTTCAGTGCATGGCCTATGAATGCAGAGTCAGACATGCATTGCTGCAGTGGGTAAGATGAAGGCATAGGCTCTTGAGTGCATGGCCTACGGCCTTCGGCCATGCACCCAATAGTCTAGGCCTGGCACACACCCACCGCAATGCAATACCACCATACATGTCAACATCTCACCAACTACTACAATCCACATACACAGCACACTTTCATTCGCATACTACAGCTATACCCACTTCCATTCACAAAGTATTGTCTCACTGGCAACCTACCCACATACTGTTCGCAACATTGGCCCTACTCCAACCAATTTACACACACCACCCTATGCAAGCACCCCCCTCTACCGGATGCAAAGTCAGACATGCATTGCTGTGGTGGGTGAGCTGAAGCCCTAGGCTCTTGAGGGCATGGGCTCCGGCCTACGGCCTTCAGCCATGCACCCAAGAGTCTAATCCTTCAACACATTCACCACAAATAAATCTGCACACAGCACAGTAACCAAGCACATATAAGCTGCATGTCAACCATACCCTCTTCCGTACTCACATTACATAAACACTGCACTTTGTGGCCAGAGTGCACAACTTCTCACTGCACCATCTCCTACCATATATGCGCCCAATAGTGCAATCCTTCAACACACCCACCGCAAATAAATCAGCACACAGCAGAGTAACCAAGCACATATAAGCTACAGTTCAACCATACCCTCTTCCATACTCACATTACATGAACACTGCATCCTGTGGCCACACTACACAACTTCTCACTGCACCATCTCCTGCCGTAACCAAATACTGTAGCATGTTGCAACTATCACCACAATCATGCAACGCACAATACACCCTTTGCAACTCACTTGTGCTGCTGTAGCATGTCTACAATGTGCTCCACACCCATTCTCCAAACATCAGCACCCTGTGCCTAATGCACTGTCAAACCTGCATTGCTGCAGTGGCTGTGCTCCTTGCACACAGTCCCTGCACCGTAATGCAACCATTCATGCCAGAATTTCACCAAGTAGCACTATGTACATACGCACCACACTACATGACTTTTCACTGCAGCATCTCCAACCACACATCAAAAACTTTACCACGTTCTAACAGTAACCTGACCTGCAAACCAAACATAAACGCATGGCAGCTCTCTTCTGCTACTCCATTGCATCTGAAATATGCTCCACACCCATTCTGTACAAGTCACCACCCTCTAACGGATGCAGAGTCAACAATTCATTACTGCTGTGGTTGTGCTCAAGACCTAGGCTCTTCAGTGCATGGCCTACGAATGCAAAGTCAGACATGCATGGCTGCAGTCGGTAAGCTGAAGGCCTAGGCTCTTGAGTGCATGCCCTACGGCCTAAGGCCTTCGGCCATGCACCCAATAGTCTAGGCTTTGCACACACCCACCGCAATGTAATACCACCATACATGTCACCATCTCACCAACTACTACAATCCACATACACAGCACTGCCACAAGCACTCCTACCCAACCTGCGCACCACCATGGAGCTATGCAGTGTTAAGGATACCAATCGCGTGTCACACACGGGACCAGGGCACTTGGCCTTATGCTGTGATATGGCGCTCAATAGGAATGCTTTTTCTTTCATTTCAATTAATTCAAACTGAGCCGATACCCAACCAGTCTCCCACCCTTTTTTACAAATATCCTGGGTCACAATGGACCATGAACCAGGCCGGTTGGTGAAAATACAATATTTATTTATTTTTAGAATTCACAAAATCACACACATTTTAATATTGGGTAGGAATCACCAATTGGGTGATAATTACAATAAAAACTACTGAACTGCACTTGGTTAATCTTCTACATAAACATATCCAAAGCACCATTGAATAGGATCACTTTTTGAATTAGGATAGATAGCACCCAAGTTAAGATTTCCCCCTGCAATATTGCCTCAACCCACAAATAATCGAATTCTGAGTGGATAGAAAGAAGCAGCATGTAATCAGGGATAAGAAGCAGTAAACCACACTCGGAAATTGACAAATAAATAATGAATGTGCAGTTAAATCTTTGAGGAAAATATGATTTCTCGTGACAACAGGAATGCATAAACACTAGCAATTACAAGGCAAGGGATCAACAAAAGGCATATAATTAAAAAACAAGTGGAAAGTTAAAACATTCTGCATCCGAATTCACACGTTGGAAAGTTACATTTTCTCAATTCCCGTTTATATTGACATAAACAAATTTTATGAAAAACGGGTGAAATACTTGGATTCCCAATGCGGTTTCTGGACTGGGGACTATATATATATCACAGGGACAATATAGAGGTGAAAGGAGGTCTATAGCTGGTAAATTGAGAGAGATTTGGAAGGTAGAGTGAGGTTCGTTTTTAGGAAAATAGATCAGTGAAAAAGAGAAAATTGGTTAAAAAATGAAAGGCAAATTTTACTTAAACTAGATTTAATGGCTCAGAAAAGAGGAACGCCACTCGTGAATATAAAAGTTACGCTGCAGTTGTAACCCTTCACGCAGTGTACCCCTTTTCTTTAGGGGAAATTAATTAATTTAATCAATATATTGCTAATGACTTATGATCTATGCCAGACAGAAATGAAGAGAAAAGTGGCGCTAACGCTTGGAGATCAAGGATAAGATGCACAGAGAATTCTGACAGTTGGAAAAGTTATCAGGATATGGATAGGGTTGCTTAGAAAGAGGAACAAAGACAAAAATCAAGATGGGGAGACTATGTGTTTCTCTGGGATGGGAAAATACTCACACTCCACGCTTGAGTTTTGAGATTTTGGAACGGTCAGGGTTCTGGTCACAAAAGATTCTGGTCACCGGATAGCGGGCTCTCCTGTTAAAAGACAGCTGGGCAAAGGTCTGGTCACCGGATGGCAAGTACAGCTGGATGCAGGTAGTGGACAAGCCGGTCTGGTCTCAGGATACTAAAGGTACCACAGCTTTTCCCCAGGTTAATGGGATTTTAGTGTGATTTCCGTATCAAGGCCGTTGCTGAGATGGTTCAGCTATGCTTTGGCCTAGCAGGAGTAGGGTCAGCTCTGCTTTTGGCCTTTCAGTGGAGTCTGGCAGGATGAATGTGGAAGATCCGGAACGCAGGCACAGGAAATTCAGGAAAAAGTCTCTAGTTCTGTCAACCACTCTTTATATAGAGCATGGTGACATCATAGAAGTATATGGTAGGGCAGGCTTAGCTAAGCACGCCTCTAACCCACTGGATTAGTCAGGGATAATGGTTGGCGCCTTGCTTTCAGCTGGTTGGGTTTCAAGGGCTTGATGTCAGATTTATGATGTGAGTTTTACAATGTTCAAAACCTCCCACAGTTAATTTTTACGTAAACAAGTGAAACAAAGACAGTCAACAACACCCCATAAACCTTGCAACACCCAACCCACCGCAAACCACCCCCACTACCCCCAGTTGCACATACACCCCACATTAGAAGGTGCCGACATTAAGGCAAAAGGATAGCAATATATCATAACAAAATGATGGAGATTACCCTCAGACAGCATTCCAAAGGACCCAATTACATATCACCACGGGTTGACAGGTTCACCGAGTTCACAAAAGCATTAGTGGGACACCAAATTACAGCTCAAAGGGTCTGGAGATCTTTCCCTCTCCCTTTGGAAGCACCTAAACAAGTTCCAATAATCCAAGGGTCGGCTGCTTGGAGGCGGTGTTTGTATGTACTGCGATTCCAGTCTCTCGAATCTAGACATAGAGGCAATCCATTCTCCAACAGTCGGAGCTCTTGACGCTCCCCACACTTTTGCAATCAACGATCTAGCCCCAATCGAAGCCATGCCTAAAAGACGCTTCTCTACCTGGTTCCGGATTCTACCAGTGCCAACAGCCACACTGCCGGGGAGTCGGGCATAGTTATAGCAAGAATAGTAGCCATGGTGTGCTGAACCCTGGACCAGAAAGCTTGCATGGGGGGGCATACCCAGACCACATGCCTAAAGTCAGCCGGTGACATACCACATTGCTTACAGCTGGGGGACCTATCCGGGTAAAACCCACTCAGGCGGGCTGGAGAATAATGCATTTGGTGAACAAACTTAAAGTGTATCAGACGTAACCTAGTATTCATAGCGATTTGCCTAGTTTGTGTACACACTGTACCCCACTGAGCATCTGACAGTGAGAAACCCAAACTCTCCTCCCATCTACTTCTGAATTGACTTCCTAGAGAAGGGGTGTTAGCCCGCACTAATCTGTATAACGTAGAGATCACCTTCCTCCTGTCCTGTGTAGAAGTTATATAGGTCAATACCGGAGAGATCGGCGGGGCTACCGGGAAGGCTGTCCACATAGATCGCAGCGTCTCCCTAAGCCTATACTATAGGAACATCTTTATAGGAATCCAGGCCCCTCTCCCCTTTAACCCATCCCAAGTAATGAATCTTCCCTTCAACACCAGGTCCCCCAATATGTGAATACCCAGAGCTCTAAATTGCTTACAGAAAGCTTCCTCCAGAGTGAGAGGAACACCCCGGACACCATAGATGGCCATGTCCGGGGAGTACCAACACTCCAGGCCCAACCTATCTGCCAGGCCGTCAAGCGCCTGAAGTGTGATTATTAGGGGCTGCACCTCCGACCTAACACCATGAGCACGCACTCCCCCCCAATAACCCACTCAAACTATCCGGGTAAGTTAAAGCCTTCTCCAGACGAGTATGAGGAAGATCCAGAGAAGGGGCCCACCACCAAGCCGCATACTCGGCCTCTGGAACGTCAAAACCACCCTGCTCATATGAGCGGCAGAGTATATCGAGTGAGATCCTAGGATGACCATCGGCACAAATCAATCTGTTCAGCAGGCTCCTAGTGCGGACACAAAATCTCAAGGGAGGCCAGACCGGCACATTATTAAAAATATATAGGAGTTTAGGTAAAATCACCATTTTAGAAAGTGCGACCCTGGCCGCCTAGGAGATCGGGAGGCACACCCATGAATCCACCTTATGTTCCAAGTCTTCCAGCGTCGACAAGTAGTTATCTTCATATAGCTTAATGGGAGAAGTGGATACCCGAACTAGAGGTAGCGGATCCCTAGAGGGCACCTGGCGAACTCACCCCCAATATCCTCCCGCAATACCCGCGCCGTAAGAGGCAGTATTTCTGACTTAGACCAATTGATCCGTAAACCCGAAAGGGTCCCAAATTCCCAAATCTCTCCCATGATTGGCGCCAAGTTGTCCCTTGAGTGCTTCATGTAGATCAACATGTCGTCCCATATAACGACACAATAGACGTACATGAATATAAACTTATGCCCCTTTGTGAATGAAATTCCCGCAATGCGCAGGCCACTGGTTCAAGCGCCAAAGCGAAAAGGATAGGCGAAAGGGGGCACCCCTGCCTGGTTCCACGGGAAGGGAATATTGCTGCCGACTGCGTTTGATTAGTATAAACTACTGCCTTAGGGGCTGTATACAACAGCCGGATCCACTACAAAAAGATATTGCCCAACCCAGCCCTGCGCAGTACCTCGAACAGGAGGGGCCACTCGACAGAGTCGAAGGCCTTCTCTGTGTCGAGGGCTGCAACGGCCATGGGGATGTCACTGTTGACATTGTGCATCAAAGAGAATAACCTCCTTAAATTGTTTTGGGTGGACCGACCTGGGATGAACCCAGCCTGATGCAGCAACACCAGTGAGGGCATATGGAGAAGGAGCCTATCTGCCAAAATTTTGGCTAGGATCTTATTATCGGTATTCATCAGGGATAAAGGTCTATATGACGAGCAGTAGCGCGGATCCTTACCAGGTTTGAGGAGAACCGTGACCAGGGCTGTCCTAGTAGTCTCTGGGAGGGTACCTGCCAACCTAGCTTGTTCAAACATGTTCCACAACGGTGGGACCAGCAAGTCGGCATATGCTTTATACATCTCAGCAGTAATGCCGTCAATACCCGGTGCTTTACCATTTGGGAGGGATTGGATCGCTTTGAGGATCTCTTGGTCAGAGGGAGGAGCATTCAGCAATGCGCCTTGTTCCGGTCCAACCATCCCAACGCCACTCTATCCAGATATTGGGTGATACTGTCATGGCCCACCTCCAGCTGTGTAGAATACAGCTTCTCATAAAATGTCCGAAATGTGTCGTTAATAGCCACATTGTCCCTAACCATATCCCCATCCTCAGTCTCCACCTCCAGGATAGCCTCCTGCCGCCGTTCCTGCTTAACTGGCCATGCTAGAGTCCTGCTTGGGCGGTCCCCCTCCACGTATCTGGCCGCTGCTATAGGATCCCCCAGAAACTGCTCTTCGCTGTCCATTAGTGAGCGAACATCCGCCCTCCTTGCCCCCAACCGATCTTGTAACTCCTGAGAATTGTCCTGAGATTGTTCCCTTTCCAAATCCTTAATCTCCTTCTCAAGGGACACAATAGATCTGCGAATACTCTTCAGGACCCCCCACTCTGGACATACAGCACCCTCGGATATAAACCTTAAAAGCCTCCCACACCACCCTGGGGTTGGCCACTGAGTCCGTATTGGTGTTAAGGAAAGCATCTCATGGGCGCTGAATACCTGAACTTCCGGTTGTCGATCGTGGTGAGGTCGCCAGGCTGTCCGACTGATGAATGCAGAAGGTGTGACGCGAGAAACCGGCACAACCCTCACCCTGGAATCAACAGGGTCAGGAGTGAACCAGCTCCCAACGCCACGAATGCGCACTTCCCTGATTTTCGTGACATCGGGACACTGCAAGCACTGTCAGGGAAGGCGGTCCTTGATACTGTGATGACTGTCCACAGGTAAATACTTCAGCAATGACTCCAAGAAATCATAGATGACAAAAAGCTGAGGTTTGAGATGATTGTCCACAGCTGAGGGCTGCTATGCTCCAGGAAATGGCAGCAGGCAAAAGGCAGAGCAGGGATGATTGTCCACAGCTGAGTGCTGCAAAGGCTCCTGGAAATGGCAGCAGGCAAAAGGCAGGACAGGGATGATAGTCCACAGCAGAGTGCTGCAAAGGCTCCTGGAAATGGCAGCAGACAAAAGGCAGGACAGGTCCAGAAGCAATGGCTGAGAGGAACAGGACAGGACTGGACCCAAGACTGCCTAAGAAGGGAACCCAAGGAGAGAAGGGGATCCCAGGGGAAACCAATGAGGAGAAGGACCAATGCCCACGGGAACCAGCAGGGAAAACCAGGAAGGAGGCAAGAAAACAGGCTAGAGCAGGGAGGTACTTCAGCAGGGAGCTGTGGGGGCGAAGACGCGATCCGGAAACAAACCGCGTTGAGACGCGGTGAGTTTCAAGACACAGGCCCTTAAATAGGGCCGGCATCACCTGGGAGGCTTGGAACGCAAGCCGTGCTGTCCCCGGGTGCTGCCGTGCCCAGAACGAGGCTTGGGAAGCAAGCTTGCGGCTTCCAAAGCACTCTGTGGACGGCGCATGCGCGAAGGGCGAAACACGGCCTTCCGCGCATGCGCGAGTCCAGAGACACGGGAAACCCAGAAGCGACGAATGCCGAAAAAGGCAGCGGTCCCCCCAGCCGATATCGGGGATAGAAGCGCCAGGATGGGGCGTGCCGGGACCGACAGGTGCGCCCCCTGCCCCAGGTAAGTGATGTGGTAATACTATGTCCCCGCCCAGGAAGGCCAGGTGCCCCAGGTTTCCAAGGAAAATGGTGATAGAATTCACAAACCAGACGGGGAGCATGCACATAACTACGTGGTTCCCAAGTGCGATCACAGGCAGGGTAGCCCTTCCAGTCCACTAAGTACTGGAGAACCCCCCGCCTTATGCGCAAATCGCAAATATCCTGCACTTCAAATTCTGGGGTACTCCGGACAACAACTGATGCAGGACGAGAAGAAGACCGCCCAAAAGTGTCGACCACGTATGGCTTTAAAAGGGAAATGTGGAAGACAGGATGTACCCGCCAGGACTTGGGCAACTGTAAACAAAACGCTACTAATGATAAACGCCTAGTAATCCTGAATGGGCCAAAGTAGCGGGGAGCCAACTTGGTAGGTAAATTACGTACTGGTAGATTCTTGGAGGACAACCAAACCAAATCCCCCACCTGGAAAGCGGGTTCTGGGGTCCTCCCTTTATCAGCCCGTTGCTTCATGCGTTCCTGTGCCTCTGCCAGGGTTCTGCGTGCCAAGGAGTGTTGATCTTGGATGGTAGTGATAAGATGATCAGAAGATGGAACCGCACTGGGTAGCACGGGACAAAAGGGCACCAGCCTAGGATGTAGACCAGACAAACAGAAAAACGGACTCAGACCGGTAGCAGAATGAACCGTGTTGTTATAGGAGACTTCAGCCAAAACCAGATGCGTCTTCCAGTTAGATTGGGTGGCATTGGCAAAACACCGAAGGTACTGTTCCAGAGTCTGGTTAGTTCTTTCAGTCTGGTCGTTAGTGTGAGGATGATAACCCAAACTAAGTGCTCGGTGAATGCCGAGATGACCACACAATTGGCACCAGAAAGATGACAAGAACTGGAATCCCCGGTCGGATATGATATTTTCTGGTAATCCGTGTAACCTGTACACATCCTGAAGAAATGCCAAAGCCATCTGAGATGCAGTGGGTATCCTAGGAAATGGAACGAAATGGGCCGCTTTGGTAAAACAGTCCACAACATCCATGATACAGGTATATCCTTCCGATGGGGGTAGTTCAACGATGAAGTCAACCGCAATGGTGTGCCACAGGTAAGGAGGTATCTCTGTGGGATGAAGCAACCCCAGAGGTCTCTTCCTAGGTATCTTAGCCTGGGCACACACAGGACAGCTCTTGACATACCAGTCAACTTCATCGGCCCATTCTGGCCACCAGAACTGTCTGGATATTAATTCTCGGGTGGCTCTTACCCCACGATGTCCACCCACTCGGGAATCATGAAACCCAAGAAGTACAAGAGTTCGAAGAGAGGTTGTGGGGATATATAACCTGTTCTGATAGAAAAGCAACCCATTACGTTCAGTGATCTGAGATTGCCTCAGGAGGCTTTCCCGAGCTGGATCAGATATAGTGTTCTGTAGAATTGTCTGGAGATGAGGTGAAAGTGTGAATAGAAAATGCTTTGGAGATATTAGTGGCATATCCTTACATTCACTTCTTACGTCTTCTTCCAAAGACCGGGATAAACGGTCGGCTTTTACGTTCTGAGCACTGGGAATGTACGTAATATGAAAATGGTAGTGAAAGAAGAAGAAGGCCCACCGGGCTTGACGAGAGGTTCGGCACTGAAGAGACCGCAAATACTGTAAATTATGGTGATCAGTACGTACTTCCACAGAATGCCGTCCCCCAAGGAGATGATGCCTCCATTCTTCAAATGCAGCTTTAATGGCCAACAACTCCTTTTCAGTTACTGCGTAATTCCGTTCACTAGAAGTGAGCTTGCGGGAGAAATATGCCACAGGGTGTTCCATGTCTGTTCCGGATTCCTTCTGCAGAAGAACGGCACCAACAGCAAAATCGGAAGCGTCTGCCTCCACGATGTATGGCATCTTGTCATTAGGATGACGCAAAATGGGTGCAGTGCTGAAAGCTTGCCTCAAGGTGTCAAAAGCCTTGGTGGCTCTGCGAATTCCAAAGAAAGGGTACTTTGCTGCTGGTTAGTTGAGTCAAAGGAACCGTGAGTTGTGAAAAATGGGGTATGAATTGCCGATAAAAATTGGCGAATCCCAAGAATCGTTGAAGGGACTTCAGATCGGAAGGTTGAGTCCAGTTCTGAATGGCTTGTACCTTGGCTGGATCCATGAAGATACCTGTGCCACTGATCACATAACCCAGAAACTCCATTCTTTTCTGATGAAAAGAACACTTCTCTGCCTTAGCGTACAGTTGGTTCTGGGACAACCATCGAAGCACCTCCCAAACGTGTCCCACATGTTGTTCCAGGGAAGCAGAAAAAACGAGAATATCAACAAGGTACACCCAAACTGAGATTCCGATCAAATCGCTAAAGATGTTGTCCATAAAGCACTGGAAAACGGCCGGGGCATTACATAACCCGAATGGCATGACCCGGTATTCGTAATGCCCAAAAGGAGTCTTAAAAGCCGTCTTCCATTCATCGCCTTCTTTAATTCGAATTGAATGATAGGCTCCTCGCAGATCCAACTTGGTAAATACCTGGGCCACTAGAAGAGATTCCATGATATTCCGAATTAAAGGCAATGGATATCTATCTTTTCGTGTGATGTCATTTAGTTGACGATAGTCGATACAGGGTCGTAGGGTTCCTTCCTTCTTCTTCACAAAAAATAAAGGAAAACCAGCAGGTGACTTTGAAGGTGTAATGTATCCCTTCTTGATGCGATCAGACAGATATTCTTGTAGGGCTGTCTTCTCGGTTAGGAACAAGGCGTACACCTTCTCATGGGGTATCACAGAACCAGGTACCAGATCTATGGAACAGTCAAACGTTCGGTGAGGTGGCAGAGGTATGTCCCCAGGCTCGGAAAACACGATCTGAAATTCGGCGTATTCCTGAGGGATTGGCAACAGTGAACAAAACCCTGGTGGACCAGTACTCCTCGTAAGGGGTATGGAGGTGATATCCTTCTGAGGCACGCCGGGTGAGCAACAATTACGGAGGCAATAAGTAGAAGAGAAATCCAAGGTGCGAGCTCCCCAATTGATGGTTGGATTGTGGTGAAGAAGCCAGGGCAATCCTAAGACCACTGGATAGGAGGGTGATCTGATGACATCCAGGGTGATTCTTTCCCCATGTTCCTTGATCTGGATATGTAAGCACATGGTTTGTTGACAAATTGGCCCTGATGATAAAGGGGTTGCATCGATCACCTCTACGGGCAGGACGCTTCTCCGGGCAAACAAAGATATGCCATGACATGCTGTGAATGCTTCGTCTATGTAGTTTCCGGAAGCCCCACAGTCTAATAAGCCAATAACTTCCGCCTCTTTGTCTAACCATGTCAGCTTGATCTTCAAAACCAGTAGGACAGCCGGTTGCATGGGCTGAAGCAAGGAACTGGAGTCAGAAAGGACTGAGTACGAGTAAGGACCTGTCGTTGCCTTTCCTACAGACGACAGACCTTCTAGTTTTCCGACTTTCTTTGGGGGCGTAGAGGACAGGAACCCAAGTAGTGCCCGACGGCCCCACAGTACAAACAAAGTCTCAGACTTCTTCTGCGTTTCCGTTCTGCTTCGGACAGCGGACCCCTCATGCATGGGTTCTGGGCCGGGGTCCGAAGACCCGGAAATTCCGGTCGGAGTGTTGGGTGGTCTTGAGAACATCCGCTCTGCTCGACATCTCTCTCCCCTCCGTTCTGCCAATCTATGGTCAATGCGCAAAACCTGTTCTACAAGTTGCTGGAGGGTGTCAGGCTCTGGGATGTGCAGTAACTCGTCCTTATACTCATTTCTCAATCCTCTTCGAAACAAAGTTTTCTGGGTTATTTCAGGCCACTGAGAATCGGTTGCCAATTGACGAAAGCGACCTATGTAGGCTATAATGTCCATAGATCCTTGTTTGAGGTCCATCAATTGGTTTTGTGCTGCAGAAGCCAGATTCAGTGATTGAAAAACCTCCAAAAATGCTTTTTCGAAGGCTGCAAAGTCATTAAGAATGGGGCTATTGGCAGACACCAATGGGGCTGCCCAAACAAGGGCATTCCCGGTCAAATTTCCCAGTATATATCCAAACTTGGCCTAGTCAGAATTGAAATAGGAGGCTCTAAAGAGGAAATGTATCTTACAGTGGTTGCAAAACTCTGCCACACGTCTTGAATCACCGTCAAACTTGATAGGTGCGGTATGGGACATAGCTCCTTCACCCTGAGGTGCAGCCCCAGAACCTTGTGTCACCATCTGTCTTAGATCAATGTTCTCTTGACGGAGCGCAGTCATCTCGGCCCGAAGAACTCGCATCTCTTCCAGAAGTTCCTGAGCCTCATCCATCTCGGAGTCGGAAGGCAGGCGTCTCAATCTGTTAAGGAAAGCATCTCGTGGGCGCTGAATACCTGAACTTCCGGTTGTCGATCGTGGTGAGGTCGCCAGGCTGTCCGACTGATGAATGCAGAAGGTGTGACGCGAGAAACCGGCACAACCCTCACCCTGGAATCAACAGGGTCAGGAGTGAACCAGCTCCCAATGCCACAAATGCACACTTCCCTGATTTTCGTGACGTCGGGACAGTGCAAGCACTGTCAGGGAAGGCGGTTCTTGATACTGTGATGACTGTCCACAGATGAATACTTCACCAATGACTCCAAGAAATGGTGGATGGCAAAAGGCTGAGGTTTGAGATGATTGTCCACAGCTGAGGGCTGCTATGCTCCAGGAAATGGCAGCAGGCAAAAGGCATAGCAGGGATGATTGTCCACAGCTGAGTGCTGCAAAGGCTCCTGGAAATGGCAGCAGGCAAAAGGCAGGACAGGGATGATAGTCCACAGCAGAGTGCTGCAAAGGCTCCTGAAAATGGCAGCAGGCAAAAGGCAGGACAGGGCCAGAAGCAATGACTGAGAGGAACAGGACAGGACTGGACCCAAGACTGCCTAAGAAGGGAACCCAAGGAGAGAAGGGGAACCCAGGGGAAACCAATGAGGAGAAGGACCAAGTCCCACGGGAACCAGCAGGGAAAACCAGGAAGGAGGCAAGAAAACAGGCTAGAGCAGGTAGGTACAGCAGCAGGGAGTTGCGGTGGCGAGGAGCGATCTAGAAACAAACCGCGTTGAGACGCGGTGAGTTTCAAGACACAGGCCCTTAAATAGGCCCGGCAGCACCCGGGAGGCTTGGGAAGCAAGCAGGCACTCTGTGGACGGCGCATGCGCGAAGGGCGAAACACAGCCTTCCGCGCATGCGTGAGTCCAGAGACACGGGAAACCCGGAAGCGACGAGTGCCAAAAAAGGCATATCGGGGATAGAAGCGCTCGGATGGGGCGCGCCGGGACCTACAGGTGCGCCCCCTGCCCCAGGTAAGTGATGTGGTAACAATTGGTGAGAAAAAATTCACCTATATCGCGACGGACATCCTCCCTAAAGGCAATATCCTCCAACATCTGAGCAGGCTCCTGGGAACCTGAGGTCTAGTAAATTGGGCCACCACTGGCGAATGGTCTGACAGGGTACGGGGGAGGTTTTGAGAGGTCCAGATCAACCTAGCTATCTCTGAGGACAATTGGATATAGTCTATCCTGAAGGAGCTGACATGCACCCCGGAATAGAAGGTGAATTCCCGGTCCGAGGGATGCAACAGTCTCCAGGAATCAACCAACGGGTAATCCCTCGCAATTGACCGCCACTTCAGGGCTGCCCGAGGTATAGAAGTTTATGTGGATGAGGATCTGTCCATATCCAATGTAAGAGCGACATTGAAATCTCCCGCCCAAACCACATCATATTGAGGAAACGCACAAAGATGATCTGCGCATGTGGTGGACAATCATAATTGGGATCTATGTATGTATATCGCTACCCCCCGTGAATGAGAAGAGTAGGAGGACCCATACCTGTGGATCCCCCAGCCCGCAATATTAGGGAGGATGTGTGATTTAGGCAAATGAGTCTCCTGAATACACAGAACATTACCATGATGATTTCTTGCATAATTTGCAATTAGGCGTGTTTTTTTGCTATTTGTGAACCCACGTATATTCCACGATAATATGGTTATATCCCCTCCCTGTTGAACATCACCCACTATGGGGGGGTTCCGCCTCTGACCTTGTCTGCGGGAAAACACTGCTGAAATTAACATCAGACAGTTATGATTTGCATCTCATATAATGTCAATACCAACTCCGGTCCTAATAATACAGCCTGCATATTTAGCAACTGGAAGCCCCCCCTCCCCAACCCCTGATCTGTAGTACCAACAAACCAACAGAACTACCCCAGGTCCCCACCCCCCACCCATGCCAGAAACCCCAAACTACTGGCCCCCTATTACCACCCCCCTCCTCATACCCCTCAAGCATCAAGCATCAAATCAAACATAACCAAGTAGCCACTGGGCGCAGGGGAGCTGGCGGCTACTGCGACTCCTAAAGTTCGGAGGCTCATTACCATTGTTACATTATACTGTGATTACCCACCGAAGGGGAGCACATAGTTATCATTTTCAACCACTTGGAGAATGACATGAAGATCAGCTACAACCACATAGAGGCAAAGTGACACAACGCACCCACAGGCGCTCTCAGGCCCCAGCTCTTCTAAGAGGACTCCAGGGCGGGGGGCTAGAATCCAGAATGTTCATAGCAAACCTCTCTGCACCGCGAAGTACATTGAAGTACTGTTTGCTGTTCGCGGTGCGCGCGCGGGTGCGGGGTGTCGCTTTAATTTGAATGAATAATGTGCTTTTGGTTTGAGGGCATCTCATTGTCATACCCCTAGAACCTTTTATGACAATCGCAAAGAACTCTCTGTTTTGCCCTTGCTGATCAAATTGGAATACACGCAGGGGGAAATTGGATATAGATCTTTGTGGGGACTATAATTGATCTCTAACCTTGCAGTAACCCATATAGCACACAATCAATGGATTCTACACTGAGAAACGGGAAAAAGCGGAAGGAGTGTCCTTCAAAAACGCTCCCCACAATAGAATCCCCTAAAAATGTAAATAAAAAAAAATAATAATAGTCCCTCGACCTCGTTGAGTGGGAAAACATAATTTCTATCAATGTCACTCCATTCTGAGGAAATGAAGGCCGTTCCTGAACAAAAGACGGTCCCAATAACCCAGTTAGGGTTAATGGACACTAAGGAAGTGTGTTCTCTAAAAAAAGCGAACGAGGACATCACCAATGACCCATTTGCTGTCGATGAGCACACAAGCAATGTACAAAAAATACTTGCTGATATACACAAAAACAAATACCTTCCTATCTCGGATATTTCCATGCTCGCCCCAGTGACCTTGTCTGATCTCGACAAAAGAGTAAAGCTCTCTCTCGGCCCATCTACACCCGTGTCCACACATGGACCGTGGAGGGAACATGTTCATTTTCATAAACCAAGTAGTATCCGGCTTAATCTTCAAAGTCCTGACATGGAGAAAAAAGCAAAAAGCTTTACACAAACTCCTGCAACTAGTTCCCCTTCCACAAATTATGCTGATAGACTCAATATGCAGAAGCCTACCGTGGAACAGAGAACCCTGAACACGTCTCTGCCAATCTTTAACTTTTCAAACTTGCCCGAAATACCCTTATCTCAAGACATCCCCGATGAAGAGCTACTGGAGCAGAAGATTAATGACTTACCAATATTTACACGAGTATTAAACTTGCTCGATCGTGGCCACGAATATTCGCATCTACTCTTGCAGGAGATGAAAAACGAGATTGCCAAGAATAATGCACAATTATCAAAAATTGAAGGCTACATGCTCGCGCAAGAAGCCTGTCATGCATATCATTCTGAATGTCACAACAGAGCCGCCTCTTTGATAAAAAAGGAACTAGGACATCCCACTGATCAATTGGTAAAAAATAATGTTGGTTCGCAAACTACAGATGAGCAGTTTCTTTCTCATGGAATCCCTAAAACCTTCGCGCAAATAACTCAGCGAAAAGTTAATAGTGAAATGCAAGATCTCACTCCTTCATCTGATGAAAATATTGGCTACTTGGAAATAGCTAAAATACAACACGACAGACTTGTTCAAGTCGAAACATGTCTGCTCCAACTCAAAGCGAAAGATAATATCCTGAAGACGCTCCCTGTCGAGGGAGAAACCTCTCTGAATTCAAGTACGACTGTAACTGTTTCTGACAGTCCCTCGATTTTGATAAATCTTATTGAGAAAGAAACACTCAAACAAGCACAGCAGGATCAATTAGACGCAAAGGAAAAGTTCTACTTTGTGTCACGACGAGCAAAAAAAACCCATCTCAAGGCGTTGAAAAGAAGACACAAAAATAAGGGAATCTCTTTGAGCGCTGAGAAAAAAATGCGAGAACTCTCTTCGGAACTCGCAAATGACAATGTATCAAAATCAGCATCTAACAAAGTAACATCACCCGACATTCCTACTGAACCAAATTTGAATTTAAACAAATTAAACAAGGAGAGCAAATCCGCATTGCAACTGAGGCCTACAACGACACAAGAAAATATCTTGTTATCCTCGGATAATTCAATGGGAAAACAAAAACCCAATCTGGGCTCTCCTGAAGAAGAGAGGGCTGTGGTAGAAGAACGATCTACGTTAGAAATAGAAGTAAATCCATTCATCGAAAATAAGATACAAGCACATGTCACTGCGTTTTTCAAAGAGATTACATGAAAAAAAAACGGACAGCTACCTGCGAAATGCAAAAAGTAAAGGCAAGGAGGGTTGCCCTGGAGCAACAGAAATTCCGGTGATGCTCGAGGTACTAAGCTCAATGATAGTGACTTCTGTGGAAGCAACAGGAAAAACAATTCCAACCACGGAATCATTTACCAAAAGTGTGGCGCACCAACCGGATACTCAAATTAACCAAGTACAAACGAGAAACCATAATCTTCCATCGAATCCTCCTAGTTCCCCAATTCCTGCGGAACAGAATCGATCTCTAGAAAAATCAAGCTTCGATAACAACAACCATGGCCTAAATGATCCTCTGATAGCCTCACAGCATTCGACTAGGGGAGTCTCTGAAGTTACAGAAGAGATTGAGGCTGATAACACCTCACAAGAGACACCTACTGAAGATAGAGCCGCACAAATCATCCGGCAATTTCAAAACATATCAGGAGACATGAAAAACATCATTGGCTGGAGGAGTGATACCAACATCAACTGCATGGTTCGCATTAATCGGTCATTTTTAATGAACTCACTCTATAAGATTCCATCCTTGAGAAACTTGGTGACAAATGACATAGAGTGGATCAAACTTCCGCATGAAAATAACAACAGAATGCTATCTAAAATGATATCACCCATAATTGCAAAATTAATTTGGGAGCACCAGAGCGATCTTTCATTTCTTGGTTTGGAAATGGTTGGTTTTGATCATATAAAAACAGCCATGGACTTTATGGAATTTCAGCCTCCACCACCAACTTTGATTCCCGATTCTAATTTGTCCAATACAGATCAAAAAAATTCCAACAAAAACATGATTGAACGGTTTACTGCCCTTACAAATGCCCTAAACGGGCTGAAATGGTTGGAACCATTGGTCAAAACAGTTGTTAATCAATCCCCTCCGATAAACACATCATGAATTCATGACCTGGTTATCATGTCATGGAATTGTTGTGGCTTAAGCACCTCACTGAAATGGAGAGAAAAAGTACACTCAGACTTTCTCCCTCACATCTTCCTGGTTCAGGAAACCATGGCACTAAAGAATGTTGAAATCGAGGGTTTTGTTGCATGCTCACATCACGCGAAGAAGGGTTCAGAAGGGAGACCCTCAGGAGGTCTGATGATACTGATAGATACCAGGTTAAACTTCACCATCAATAATGTTTACCGCTCTGACCTTTTTATTATATGTGATATTTCTTTCGATGTGAGACTGCACGAAAATGTACTCTTGATTTCACTCTATTGGAACCCCTACCTGTATAATATTGAAAAAGCTTGTGAGCTTTTAGGTGAGTCCCTCAATGAGGCCTTCACCAAAGCATCACATGCTGAGGTTTTTATTGGAGGTGACTTCAACGCGTCTTTCTCGACTAATATTACCAACACGAGTGCTAACACTTCCTATTTTCAGGCTTCTCTAACTAAAGGAGATGCTTGGAAACTTTTTTTTAAAGCCTGGAACATTTTCCTAGTGCTGGCTGCAGTTACTCACAAAATGTTTACTTGGAAAAGGGGTAACGCTCATTCATGGATTGACCACATGTTCTCCTCGAAGGATCTGTCGGGCAGACTTGCCTCAGTTAATTCCAACAAAATTGTATTAGGGGATCATGCTATTATTACATCTTCCATATCAAAGTATTTCACTAGTTCACCACCCTCATCTCAGTTGTCTCTTATTCAATGTGATAGACCAGGGCATTCTATCAACTGGTTTATCGCAACTTGTAGGAAATTAACTGCTCTTGTGAATAGAGACCTTTGGAAACCTATGGGGGGAAACACCGCCGACAACGCAACAATACTAAAATGGAACTGTAAGATGATTGCCTATCACTTGGCAAAGATGGCCCCGTCTTTGACTAAAAAGGAGAACTGCGACGACAAGGGTAAATCATTTTGCACTGTCGTGGCTTCCCTTAAAAGAAAGAAAAATTTGGATCTCCGTACGGTTACTAAATCTAGGGCGAATCTGGCCCATACTGAATTTCTAACTCGGAAAAAAGAAATAGTGGTCGACTATAAAAACGCATTAAAGGAGATCCGTATACTAAAGAAAAACCAGCAAAATCAAAAAATCATTAATCTATTATGTAACCGAAAAATGAAAGAGATCTGGAAAACGATAAGATCCATAGATAAAGAACTTCCTGGTGAATTCGAGTCATGCATTGACAGTGCAACATGGTATTCCTTCTTTCTTGCAAAATATGCCCTTCCTGTGGAATTTGCCTGCTGTGAACATCCTCCGGAAACTTACTTAATTCCTGACTGCTGTCCATGGGAAATGACCGACATATGTGCAGCAATTTATAAGCTAAAAAGCTCAAAATGTGCTGGGCCTGATGGGCCTCCACCGTGCCTAATTAAGGATGATCCCTTATTTTGGTCTACTATGTTCCACAGCATTTATCAGGAAATATTTCGTTCTAAAAAATTACCCTGTTCTTGGCTCACATCAATTATAATTCCTATCCATAAAAAAGGCGTAATTTCAGATCCCAATAATTTCAGACCGATAGCAATTATTGATGTTGCAGCCAAAGTATTTGCTTGCTTGATTCTTCTAGATCTTGAAACCTTTGCACGTACTAATGACCTTTTGCGTCCCTCTCAAGTAGGGTTTCGCAAAGGGACGGGGACCCCTCTCAACGCATGTATTCTGGCTCACATTATTGCCCAAGCCACTAGCCCTAGTAACACTCCTATTTTTGTTGCATCACTAGACCTAAAAGCAGCCTTTGACTGTGTGATTAGAGGGAAATTGTGGGAAAAACTGCGTAAAGTTAATGTACCTCAATGCCTCATCACACTAATAGAAATGTTACACTTTAAAACAAATTTCAAAGTTAGAATTGATCGTGCAGGCTCTTTAACTCAAGGCATACCATCTTTCATTGGTGTAAAAAAAGGCTGCAATCTTGCAGCGATTCTCTTCAACTTATACCTAGCGGATATTGAAGAGATCTGGGATGGAGCTAACTAATTTCCAATTAGACTAGGCACTCTTTCCTTGTCATGGCTAGCGTATGCGGATGACTTATTGCTTTTCGACCGCACTCAGGCTGGACTTCAAGGAAAACTAGATAGCTTTGTGCAATATTGTAGAATCAATTATCTCTTGGTTAATCCGCAAAAATCTAACATAATTATATTTGCTAACAAAAAAAAAGTTTGCCACTTTGTATGGACAATTGAAGCCTCGCCCATCGAAATCTCTACCAATCTGCCTTACCTTGGGCTTATTCTAACAAAAAATATGTCATTTGCAAGAATCAAGGAAGCCTTTATAATTAAATCAGTACCCGTAAAATGTCAAATGAAGGTACTTCTACAAAAAATCTGTAAATTTTCGCTAACACCCTTGTTTAAATTTTACTTGAAAAGAGTGGAAGCAATAATGTTGTATGGTGCTGAGTTGTATTTGTGCGACTTGGGCCCACTTCTGGACCAAATCCAAGGACAGATGTGGAAATATACCCTTGGTTTACCAGCATCCATGCCTAACTCGATTGTAAGACATGAACTTGGGCTCAATTCACTCTCTGCTAAATACAGCTGGCGCCTATTACTAAACTTTGCAAAAATGTTATTTCCACCCAAAAACTCATTATACATAAGTTTACATAGAATGATACTAAATAACAATCCTTCTTCCATCACCCATTACAAAGAACGCATGTCCGCGATAATGGAAAATAATGGAAAAAATTAATACACCAATTGAAGATTTGGAGCTTTTTCAGGAAAAGATCAATAATAAATTATATCAATCTGATTGGGCAGACACCTGCACGAAGATGTCTAGCTATGTTTCATTTGCAGAATATCGCAAATTTGTCCACCGACAAGTACCTCGTATGGCGTATTTAACACTATGCCCTTGCTCAAACGTCCGTCGAACCTTTATGTTGTTCAGATTTGATCTATTGCATACACGTGTCAGACTAAAGCGCTGGCATCAACAGGCTACAGTCTCTAACATTGAAACATGCTGTTTTTGTAATCAAGCACAAGAGACGTTAAAACACCTATTTTTACACTGCATTTATTTTGAAAACGCTCGATGCAAAACGATAGACTCCTTTTTACAATCAAATACGATCATAGCAAGAGAATGGATCTGGACGAAATGCATGTGGGGCGCTACAAATGTCACCTTAATTAGAACTACGAGGTTAGTAAAAATTATCGCGCTTGAAATTGAAAGAGACCGATAATCAGGACACTTTCGAGATGAAAGTTAGTTTCCCGATTAATTTTGTTTTGATTTCAGAGGAATCCACTTTTGAGATAAAGTTTATTTTTAGTATGCTGTGTGTAATCGTTTTACCTATGGTTTATGGCTGATGTCTATCTGCTGTTGCGCTGGTTTTTAATTTGTATTTGTGTATTTTATAATTAGTAACTTTAACAATCTTTTGAGTTGAAATATGAAATATTTGTAAAGGTCTCGATTTGTATCTTGACTAAAAACAAATAAACAACTTTATAGAAACAGAAAGAAAAAGAAAAAAAAACCTCTCTGCAGATTCAGGGGTGGTAAAGAAAAGAACTTTCCCATCCTGCACCACTCTGAGCTTCGCTGGGTACATCATTGAGAATCGAATCCCTTTTTTTCTCAGAATGCTCTTAACAGTTACAAAAGTTTTCCTCTGGTCCTGCACCTGCTGGCTGAAATCCAGGAACAACCGGATTTTCGCTGAGCCCCACTGCAAATTTCTCTTTTCTCTCGCCACTCGGAGCAGGATGCCACGATCTCTGTAGCTAAAGATTCTGCCAATGATAGCCCTTTCGGAGGCACCTGGGGGGGGCCGAACTGCCAGCAAGCGGTGGGCACGTTCAACCATAAACATAATGGAGACCGGGGGGGTTATCCAGGACTTCTGTAAGAAGTTGTTCAACAAAAAGTTCCATATTGTCAATGTGAGTGCTCTCGGCCACCCCCGTAATCCGAATATTATTTCTCTGAGACCTTCAAGGTCCGCGTTTTTAGCAGAGACTTTCTTGACAGTCTGTTACAGAGCCGCCACCTCTCGCTGCAGAACAGTAATCTTGTCTTCACCTTCGCCTATTTTTTGCTCCGTCTCTGACATCCTCCCACACAGTTTCTCAATTTGTACCGCCGACACATCAACCTTGCAGTTTAAAGCATCTATTTTGGCCCCAAGATTATCAGTGCTGCCTTTTAGGGCCAGCAGGGTTTGATTTAAGGCAGAAATGTCAATTTGGGATTCACCGGGTTCTCCATCCAGACTAGTCGAGGCCCGATCCGTCCTCGCATATTGCTCCATCTTGGATTGCCGTTTCTGGTTACCCATTACAAGGGAGGTGGTTTATATCGAGCCAGGCCAGCACACACAGTTCACCCCCGTTTGGACACAGGCAGGAAAGGGAGCCTATGAAGACCAAAAGCACCAAAGTGCCCACCTACAACAAGGCTATTGGGCCCAAGGGAAAATTGTACACCCAGCACCTCCACCCCTCTCTTCGAGGCCCCATCCAACCTGTGGGATCCTCTTGAGGCACCCCCTCCATAGGGAGAGAACAGGAGAGGAAAAGAAAAAAAAAGGGGGGGTGAACAACCCGCTCCAACCAGTTCAGCACTTGGGCTACTGGCTCTTCACAGCCACCGCTAATAGCCACTGACACAGTTCCTGCAGCAAGGCCAGACCAAACTCCGCAATCCCCACTGCTAGTTCAGGAAGAGCCTTCAACACCTCTCTCCAAGAGAGGCTTGTATGGGAGAAGGCCACTCCAGCTCAATCCATCACACCACGGCACTGTCTTTAGCTGAACTCCTGACAAGGAGGAAAAAGGAGCCCACAGGACCCCCTGCTGTTCAGATGATAATGGGACGAGCGTCCAGATCAGACCAGCAGCAACTTCCACCATAAATGCTCCAGGGAGGAGGGGGACACACAACTCACCTCATCCACGGCCTCACCTCCATGCCGCCGCACCCAGGGCACACACCTGCCAGCCCGGACTGTCCACAGGGCGAACGGCGGCCCAGAGGGAGCCCGGCTGGATCAGGCACCACATCCTCCTACTGCAGGTGAGCCCCCCACAGTGCCTCCGCACACCGTGTTCAGAGACTCCAGCATCAACTCGGAACTCAGCCGACCCACTCCCGGGACAAACCGCTGTCCACGGGCCGCCCAAGGACCAGTAACACCAAGGCTCCACGAGGCGGGGGAGGGGAGAACTCCAGCTCACTCAGCCTCCGCAGCCACAGGCCCCAGGGCAATTACTGTGCTGGGAGTGGTCCGATCTTGCAGCGCGGGACTCCGGAGGACCACCAGATGATCCAGAGAGGAAAGCAGTTTAAAAAGACGTAGCCGACGAATGGTGTTGCTCCCCTGTGGGACAGAGTTCCAGAGCCTCCGACGGAGCGCTTTCAGGCCGCGGCTTTTTTCGTTGCCGCGCAACAGCACCCCCCCCAGTAGTAGCATTTGTTACGCTCACCTGGCTCCCACAGGAGCGTCGATCTGAACTGGACAGCTGCGGTCTCCACCAATGTGACGCGTAGTGCCGAGATGACGGAATGGACTGGCCCACCTAGCTTCGTTTGCTTGGCCCGTAGGAATATTCTTCTGCAAATGGAGAAAGGGAATTAACCACCCGTGGAGTTGAGCGTTAACCCTCTCCCACTCCCGCTGTTCTCCCAACTGATCACCTTTGATGTCCCCTCTTATAGTCTCACCTGATGGTTTGGAAAGATGAGCTCTCCATCCTGCATTGAGCGCAGGGGGGCGTAGATAACCAGTTGCTTCACTGGCTCGAAGGAATTGGTGAGTTCCAGAACAATATTGACTCTGAGATTCCCGGCAAGACGCCGTAAGTATGTAGTTCGTAAGAGTTCAAATGTCTGACCTTCACTCTTGTCCGATTCCTTGCTGGTTGCAGCTTGACCCTAGCGAAGAGTTCCTTGTGGCAACCGGTAATATTCAGGTAAGGATTTGTATTATCCAACACAGTTCGATAAAATAATGTCAATATGTAACCTGTTGCTTTCTCCCTTATTCAGGCGCTGAGAGAAAGTATGAAGTCTCGGGGAATAATGCCTCCGGCGGTAAAATCAGGTAAGTCTATTGTGGTGAGGAGGTTTCCCCTTGTTTGTCCCTTTGTTTCACCTTGCTGTCCTTTTGTTTCCCCTTAGGGGCCGGGGTTCGGCGAGGATGCAGTGGAAGCTGCGCCGACCCGTGAAGAGGAATAGTGGTAAAATCAGGTAAGTCTATGGGGGGTAACTAATATTGCCTCTTTGTATTCCCTTGACTCACCTTGCTGTTCTTTTCTTCCCCTTAGGTGCCAGAGTGCGGCGGGAACATTCAGAAGGATGCGGTGGAATGTGAAGATGCTGCGAAGGCCGGTGAGATTAGCGCGGCGCTGCAGCAGGCGAGGCGACGTGCATAAAACCACTTCTTTCTTCCAGCTCGAAGGCGCGATGGATCGGGAATTCAGGTAAGGATCAAAGGTATTGCTCTTGTTCTAACCTTTTCTTCTTCTTTCTCCCTTTTTCTAGGAGCTCCAGATTTGAGGCGGGCGTGGCAGAAGACTGGATGCATGGTGACCGTTACGCTGCTGGATGCAGAATAACGCGAAGCGTGTGCTGCTCTTCGGGCGTGGTTTAAATAGCTTCCAAAGTAGTCCCAGGTAAGTATTCCTCCCCAGCCCCACCCGAGTAAAAAAATAGTCCCTAGGTAAAGTAGTCCCTTCCAAGCCTCTTTTGGCTTGGAGCTCTTGCAGCATGGTCTGCATCAGGTGAGTTTGCAGCATGGTCTGCATCAGGTAAGTTTTAATCTATGAGCCTGGCGCCAGGACTGCACCCAAATAGCCCCTAGCAGGGGTTGTTGGGCTTGCTTAGAATAACTTGATGCCTGCTTCCGGGGTTGCTGGACTTGGTCTGGGTCCCCGGGGGTAGGCATCATGACAACACTCCCCCCCAAGGCCACTCCTAAAGTCGTTCTTCCCTGTGGTTTTGGTTTGTCTGGGAAATTTCGGTGGAATCTTTTCACCAATCGGGGTGCATGAACGTGGTCACTAGGTTCCCATGACCTTTCCTTTGGTCCGTAACCTTTCCAGTCGATTAAATAAAAAAGTTTTGACTTTATCAGCTTGGAGTCCAGGATGTTCTTAACTTCAAATTCGGGTTCCCCGTCTACAAGGATGGGGTCTGGTGGCTTGGTTAGTCTTGTCCCTGGTTGCACTGGCTTCAAAAGTGACACATGAAAGACGGGGTGAATTTGCATATTAGCAAGTAAGTCCAACTTGACAGCCACCGGGTTGATAATGGCCTTAATAGAGTAAGGTCCCAAATATCTGGGGTTAAAGGTCCGTGTTCCCTTTAGAGGTATATGTTTTGTGGCTAACCATACTTGGTCCCCTATCTGGTATTGTGGAGTATGACTTCTATGTCGATCAGCATCTTTCTTGTATTTTTCTTTCACCTTTTTTAAATGTGCAGTTGCTTCCTTAAAGGCTTGTGTAATCGTAGCGTGCAGTTGGTCGACTGCAGGCATTTCTAAGTGTTGGGGTGAGTCAAAGTCTGAGGTTCGAGGATGGTGCCCATGTAAGGTATAAAAGGGGCTTTGTCCAGTTCCAGAATGTACTGAATTATTGTATGCATATTCGGCGATCCAAAGAATGTCTTTCCAATTACTCTCAGTCTGATGTAACATACAACGCAGGTATTGTTTGAGAGTCTGGTTGGTCCTCTCCGTTTGGCCATGGGTTTGGGGGGTGGTGACTGGTCGATAACCTCACATCGATTTGCGCCAATTGACAACATTTTTTCCAAAAATGTTTAATGAATTGACTGCCCCGGTCAGAGACCAATACGGACGGAAATCTGTGTATGCGAACAATGTTTTCGAGGAACTCCTTGGCCAGGATTGAAGCTGAAGATAATCCCTTTAAAGGAATAAAGTGGGCCATTTTGGAAAAAAGATCCACAATAACTAGAATGGTGTTAAATCCATTGCATGGGGGTAGATCAGTAATAAAGTCTAACGATAAGGTGTGCCATGGTGTAGGTGGAATGTCTAAAGGTTGTAAGAGTCCAGCTGGTTTTTTCTTTTGACTTTTGTTTTGGGCGCAAATGCCACAAGACATCACAAATGATTTAATATCCTTTCGCCAGGTGGGCCACCAGAATTGTCTCTTAATTTTAGCTTCAGTTTTTGCAATACCTGGGTGCCCCTCCATTAGGGTATCATGATAACGGGAAATGACTAGCTCTTGTAGTTCCTTGTGTGGCAGAAATAGCCGCCCTTGGTAATAAGGCAGGTCATTGGTGACAGAGTAGTCCGGGCCTTTCTTTACCCAGTCCTGCAGGGCTGTAGGATCAAAGAGTTGCTGGATCTTTACCTGAATGTCCTCTAGTGTCTGCAGAGTAGTCATGCCAAAAATCCTTTTTTCGGAAATTATAGGTACTGGTTCTGGGTTCACTTCTGCCGCTCCCATCCCTATTCGGGATAAGGCGTCTGCTTTACCATTCTAACAACCTGGTCGATAGGTTATCACAAAATCGAACTCGGCAAAGAACAATGCCCATCAGAGTTGGCGTGACGATTGGGCCTTGGCTGTCTTTAAATACCATAGGTTCCGGTGATCGGTGATCACAGTAAGGGTATGCCTGGCACCGAGAAGATAGTGCCGCCAAGCCTTAAAGGCGGATTTAATGGCTAACAACTCCTTGTCGGTAACCGCATAGTTTAACTCGGGTGCCGAGAACTTTCTGGACCAAAATGCTACTGGGTGAAGCTGGCCAGTTTCAGGGTCCTTTTGAGACAGGACAGCTATCATGGGTAGACTGGATGCATCAGTTTCCACTATGTATGGAAGTTCAGGGCGTGGGTGCTTTAATACAGGTGCAGACGTGAATTTCGTTTTCAGCTCTTGGAAGGCATTTTCAGCTTCTTCAGTCCACATAAAGCGTTTATTTTTTCGCAAGAGTGCTGTGATGGGATGTACAACATGTGAAAAATCCGGGATGAATCTGCGGTAGAAATTGGCAAAGCCGAGCATGCTTTGTACTCCTTAAACTGAACTTGGTGATGGCCATTTAAGGATTGCGTCCACCTTTCGTGAGTCCATTCGGACTCCTCTTGGGGTCAGGATAAACCCAAGGAACTCAACTTCTGTGGCATGAAAAACACATTTTTCCAGTTTCGCATATAGTTTGTGCTGGCGCAATTTCTCAACGACTGCTCGGACGTGCTTCACATGGTCAGATTCTGAAGAGGAGTATACTAGAATATCATCGATATATACGACAACACAAACGTCAATGAGTTCACGAAGGACATCGTTCATGAAGAATTGGAAGGCTGCTGGTGCATTGCACAACCCGAAAGGCATCACCTGGTATTCGAATAACCCATACTTAGTGCAAAAAGCAGTCTTCCATTCGTCGCCCTCTTTTACACATACCAGATGGTATGCCCCCCGGAGATCTAACTTAGTGTATATGCAAGCGTCCTTCACTTGGTATAGTAGTTCAGGGATCAGAGGCAATGGGTATCGGTTCTTAACAGTTATCTGGTTCAATGCGCGGTAGTCTATGCACGTTCTGAGGTCACCTTCCTTTTTGGGCACGAAGAACAAAGCTGAAGATGCAGGGCACTTGGATGGGCGAATGAAGTCATTAGCAAGGTACTGGTCTAAGTATTGTTATAGGTGAAGGTTCTCAGGTTCCATAAGGGCGTAGATCCTGCTACAAGGGGGTTGTGCACCGGGTATGAGATTGATTTGACAATCGTACGATCTGTGAGGTGGTAAGGTGTTTGCCTGTTCTTTTTGGAAGACATCCTGGAATTCTTGGTATTCTGGAGGTAGTATCAATGTATGCCCTTACTGCGTGCATACGCGATGGCTGCCTTGGATCTACGAGGACCATTGGTATGATGAAATGGGAGGTCTGAGTATCCTTCTTCAAGCTCAGCAAGCGGACCTCTACACTTGTCGGGCGTGGTCGTTTCCCGAGTCTGACTCTATAACGCTCACCTGATTCCCGTAGAGGCGCCGGTCTTGACTGGGCGTATACCGTATCTTCAAAGGTGATGTGTAACACACGGCTGGCTCTGTGGGCTGGACCTCTGTGCACTGTATGTCTGGCTCAAAGGGTAAGATGTCTGCAGATAGAAAATGTGGGATTAATGAACTGGGTTATTGAATGTCTCTCTCTTCTTCCCTTTCTCTTCTCCTGTAGAACCCCAAAGGTTAACGCTCTCACCATAGGTAAGTGAACGCCGTGCTCTCCATCTGCCTAGAGGCAGGGTGCTGTAACCAGTTTCTTCACTGGATAAGGGGAGCAGGCCTCTTGACTTCAGAGGACTGCTGTCCGTCGTTTACTGCACGAACGGTAAGTTTCGAGTAATTCTAATGTCTTTAAAGTCTTTAGTAATGATGTCTCTTGTTTTGCAGGGTTCCGGCGATGGCGGATGGCGGGCTGAAGTGAGTTGAAGATGGAGCCCGTGTGATGAATAGAAGCGCCTGGAAGCACGTAAGTAAGCGCTTGTTGCCTGCTTCACGATGCGCTCTAACTGTCTTTTTATTTTGCAGGTACAAGTTCGGGGCGGCTGCAGGGTGCCGGAATACCCACTGGGTTAGATGTGGAAAGCAGTAATGGCACGTGAGTATTAAAGTTCCCCAATGTCTTTAAACGCACCTTGTTTTGTCTTTCAGATGCGGGATGCAGCGCCGAAGGCCTCCGGAGCGTGCGAAGAGTTGGTAAGCTTTTGTCTTTCAGATGCCGGAATGCAGTGTGAAGACCTCCGGAGCGCACGAAGAGTAGGTAAGCCTTTGTCTTTCAGATGCCGGAATGCAGCGTGAGGCGTTGGTGACAGCCGATGGACCAGGTAAGTGAAGAACTGTCACTGAAGACCGTAATGCTAACCTGTTCTTTCTTGTCTTTATAGGTGTTGCTGAAGACTGGATTCAGAATGGTAAGCCTTTTTCCTTAGGCCCAGGATCAGATGCAGAAGACACGATGAGCGTTCTGCTGCTGAGGATGCAGAATAACGCAAAGCAAGATTCATCCATCGGGTGTGGTTTAAATAGCCTCCTGTAGTGCTTAGGTGTCTCCTTCCACAGCCACGCCTAGGTAAGAAAAGAGTTCCTGCTTTCCAGAAGTGTTCCAGTGTTCTGAATCTAGGGAGTGGCTCCTGCCCCACCCAACAGGAAAAGTAGTTCCAAACAGAAGAGGATCAGAGACTCAACTGGCAGGCAAGTAAGCAGCATGGTCTGCTGCAGGTAAATCCACCCAAGCATTATGAGCCCGGCGCTTCCAGCGCTGGGACTGGGCATATTTATGAGCCTGGTGCCACTGGCACCAGGACTGGGTCCAAAAGGTCCCAATTGGGACTGGTTGGCACTTGGAACCTGGGTTATGGATCTGCTTCCAAGGGAGTTGCGAAAACCCTGACCTTTTGGAAGCAGAGATCATGACAGACTCCATATGGCTTTTATCAGCAGCTCCTACCACCTTCTTGGGTGGTTTTACAGGGCAATCCCGTAGAAAATGCCCAGAAGTTCCACAATATAGACACAATTGCATTTGCCGTCTCCTTTCTCTTTCCTTCTGGGTTAAGGGTCCTTTAACCCCTCCGATTTGCATGGGTTCTGAAGCATCTGCTCCTTTGGGGTTAGTGTGGGTTTTGACCAACACCAGATTCTCAAAATTGGCTCGATCAGCCTTTCTGTTCTGAAGTCTGTGATCTAACTGGACCACTAAGTCTATATATTCAGCGCAGTCTTGAGGTGGGTTCACGACTTCAGCCAAGACATCCTTGAGTTCTCCTCGAAGCCCTCGATGAAATAACGTGATTCGTTTTACCTCATGCCATCCAGTTTCCACTATCAACCTATTAAAGGTCGCGATGTAGGATAGAAGGTCCTGGTTACCCTGTCATAGGGACAAAAGTTTGTTATCCAGGGCCTCTCCTTGGGAGTGCCGGACAAATAGGCTTTCCATGCTCATTTGAAAGCCCTGAAAATCCCGGAGAATTGGGTCATCCCGAGTAACTAGTGGAATTGACCAATCAGCTGCACTGCAGCTGAGATATGACAATACAAAGGCTACCTTGGCTTGATCGTTTGGGAAGGCTCCAGGTCTGCATGAAAAGTGCAAGCGGCATTGGTTCATAAACACGGCAAACCTTTTGGTATTTCCTGCAAAGCGTTCGGGCGGAGCTAATGGAATATTTCCTGGTAGGTTTATTTGCACAGGGCTACTCGATGACACAGGAGCTGGATTTCCCCTGGGACCTGGTAGGGGTGCTTGTCCACCCTGGCTTTGCAGTAGTTGCCTAGCAAGGTCATCAGTTCGATCCTTTGACAAAATCAGTTCTCTCCTGAGAGCATTGGTTTCTTGACGGGCGGAATGCACTTCAGCCCTCAGTTCCCCTAGTAATTGGGCCAATTGGTCAGTTTCTGAGGTATCCATATCGCCCGGGTGGGAATTTGTGGGTAGGCTTCGCGTTCTGTTACGCTCACCTGGCTCCCACAGGGGCGTCGATCTGAACTGGACAGCTGCGGTCTCCACCAATGTGACGCATAGTGCCGAGATGACGGACTGGACTGGCCCACCTAGCTTCGTTTGCTTGGCCCGTAGGAATATTCTTCTGCAAATGGAGAAAGGGAATTAACTACCCGTGGAGTTGAGCGTTAACCCTCCCCCACTCCCGCTGTTCTCCCCACTGATCACCTTTGATGTCCCCTCTTATAGTCTCACCTGATGGTTTGGAAAGATGAGCTCTCCATCCTGCGTTGAGCGCAGCGGCACGTAGATAACCAGTTGCTTCACTGGCTCGAAGGAATTGGTGAGTTCCAGAACAATATTGACTCTGAGATTCCCGGCAAGACGCCGTAAGTATGTAGTTCGTAAGAGTTCAAATGTCTGACCTTCACTCTTGTCCGATTCCTTGCAGGTTGCAGCTTGACCCTAGCGAAGAGTTCCTCGTGGCAACCGGTAATATTCAGGTAAGGATTTGTATTATCCAACACAGTTCGATAAAATAATGTCAATATGTAACCTGTTGCTTTCTCCCTTATTCAGGCGCTGAGAGAAAGTATGAAGTCTCGGGGAATAATGCCTCCGGTGGTAAAATCAGGTAAGTCTATTGTGGTGAGGAGGTTTCCCCTTGTTTGTCCCTTTGTTTCACCTTGCTGTCCTTTTGTTTCTCCTTAGGGGCCGGGGTTCGGTGAGGATTCAGTGGAAGCTGCGCCGACCCGTGAAGAGGAATAGTACCCCCAGTGGTAAAATCAGGTAAGTCTATGGGGGGTAACTAATATTGCCTCTGTGTATTCCCTTGGCTCACCTTGCTGTTCTTGTCTTCCCCTTAGGTGCCGGAATGCGGCGGGAACATGCAGAAGGATGCGGTGGAATGTGAAGATGCTGCAAAGGCCGGTGAGATCAGCACGGCGCTGCAGCAGGCGAGGCAACGCGCATAAAACAACTTCTTTCTTCCAGCTCGAAGGCGCGATGGATCGGGAATTCAGGTAAGGATCAAAGGTATTGCTCTTGTTCTAACCTTTTCTCCTTCTTTCTCCTTTTTTTTAGGAGCTCCAGACTCGAGGCGGGCGTGGCAGAAGACTGGATGCAGACTTGCAGGCATGGTGAGCGTTACGCTGCTGGATGGAGAATAACGCGAAGCGTGTGCTGCTCTTCGGGCATGGTTTAAATAGCCTCCAAAGTAGTCCCAGGTAAGTATTCCTCCCCAGCCCCACCCGAGTAAAGAAATAGTCCCTAGGTAAAGTAGTCCCTTCCAAGCCTCTTTTGGCTTGGAGCTCTTGCAGCATAGTCTGCATCAGGTGAGTTTGCAGCATGGTCTACATCAGGTAAGTTTTAATCTATGAGCCTGGCGTCTATAGCGCCAGGACTGACTCTCCAGATGAGCCTGGCGCTATAGGCACCAGGACTGCACCCAAATAGCCCCTAGCAGGGGTTGTTGGGCTTGCTTAGAATAACTTGATGCCTGCTTCCGGGGTTGCTGGACTTGGTCTGGGTCCCTGGGGGTAGGCATCATGACAGCATTTTAACAAATTACATGAGCAGATTACATATTTTTTTCAGGTCATGATAGTCCAACTCTACAGTTTGTGAGACTCTGTCTCGTCCGTTTAACAGTTTTTATCGTTTTTAGTGAGAAATCTTCGGCCTAAAATTCTATAACTTTATACACGGATGTGGATTATCATTAGGCATGTAAGTATTAAAATTCGCAATGATATCATGGATACTTTCCTTATAATACCCAATTCTCTGCAAATTCTATTCCCCATGTGGCAGTGAAGTCCATGACGCCTTAAATTAAAGCCCATAAAATCACATTTAAACTGTTAACCTTTCACATTTTTGCAAAGTCCTGGTGCAAAAATAAAAGTCAGAAAAGTTTCTTGATAAAATAGCTGTTTAAACCAAATGGTCAGCATTGTCCTCCAAATATGGTCATGCCTTTCCAGGCCATCCCCCTAAGTCCAGGGTTTGTCATGGAATTTTTCTTTGTAGCTTCTCCAAAAAGTCCCAGAGAGGTGTGGTTTTCTTTTTCACATGCCCGCGTCCCAGAATTTCTATTGTAAGAGGCCCCTGCCCAGACCAAAGTCTGATGAGTATGTGAATTTTCTTTGTCTTGGTCAGTCAAAGTTTTCCAACCTAGTAATTATAACTTTCATGTCCAGTTTAATTCCTTTTATTTTATTTTCTTTTGTCCTGGATCAAAACAAACCTGTTAGATCAAAACATCCCCTATATGTTTCCCAGCAACAAACCCCTTTACATTGCTAGGCACAAACAGGTTTTTGTTCATCACGGTACTTTTAAAACAGGCCTTTCTTTTTGGTTTGCAAAAGCCCATTTTTCCATGTGTAAAGCCACCTGGCATTTTCCTTGCAAATTCGGTTTGTCTCTTCCATCTGCACTTCACATTGTTTTGTAGCCATAGTTAGCTTCTTGTATACAACAGTCCGCACAAGGCAAAGGTCTCCTGAAATTGACATGTGCACAGAAATCTAGAATGTCTTTTCAAGCAGTGATTTTTTACATTTTGTAACAAAGGTTTAAGTGTTTTTACGTGCAGCTGAAGTAAAGCTTTTGTTGATTTTCTCAGATTTGGCTGACACAGCCTGCCATTCAGGAATAAGGCTCTTTTCTGATGGAGCACAATGTGAATATGACTGGGCATGACAGGGTCTTTTTGATAAAGGTAGTGTGATGAAGAAGAGGGAAAAATAGCATCAGAGCAGCATAATTTTAAAGGTGAAATATTCCCTTTTTCAATAGGAACTTTGGGCTTGTAGCAAAGCAGCACTGCTTTTTCACTCCATTTCTTTAAGACAAACAAGAACACACCATAGTAGCTTTTCTCGGGGTGCTTCCTGTTCCATCTTGCCCAATGGCGCTTGGCAAAACAGTGCAGCCCTCCTTTTGTCGCTGCAAGACGCAGTTTGGGTGCAATGGTACTCACAGGAGCCAGCAAAGCCATTTTGCTGGTTCTGCTGAAGTGCAGCTTGGTGATGTGGGGAAGTATTCTGTTGAGTGGGTCAATGTAGCCCACAGCAGAAAGGAATTGCAACAATTGCCATAATGTACAAATAAAGCACTGTCTCTTGCACCCCTGTGCACTTTCATTTGCATACTAGGTCGTACTCACTTCCATTCACAAAATATTGTCTCACTGGCAACCTACCCATATACTGTTCGCAACATTGGCCCTACTCCAACCAATTTGCACAAACCACACTATGCAAGCACCCCCTCTACCGGATGCAAAGTCACACATGCATTGCTTGCTGCGGTGGGTGAGCTGAAGCCCTAGGCTCTTCAGCGAATGGGCTACGGCCTACGGCCTTCAGCCATGCACCCAATAGTCTAATCCTGGCCACAGTACACAAGTACACAGTACACAACTTCTCACTGCATCATCTCCTACCGTATATACAACCAATAGTGCAATCATTCAACACACCCACCACAACTAAATCAGCACACAGCATAGTAACCAAGCACATATAAGCTGCACTTCAACCATACCCTCTTCAATACTCACATTACATAAACAGTGCACTCTGTGCCCACACTACACAACTTCTCACTGCACCATCTCCTGCCGTACACCAAATACTGGAGCATGTTGCAACTATCACCACAACCATGGAATGCACAATACATGCTTTGCAACTCACTTGTGCTGCTGTAGCATGTCTACAATGCGCTCCACACCCATTCTCCAAACATCACCACCCTGTGTTTAATGCACTGTGAAACCTGCATTGCTACAGTGGTTGTGCTCCTTGCACACATTCCTTGCACCGTAATGCAACCATTCATGCCAGCATTTCACCAAGTACCACTGTGCACATACGCACCACTGGCACCAGCACTCCTAACCAACCTCCACACCGCAATGCATATGCACAGTGTTAAATGCAACAGTTACTATCATGTACACACATTACACTGTCTCCGGCACCCATACGCCCTTTCATTCACATACTATTGTCTTACCCACTTCCACTCAGAAAGTATTGTGTCACTGCCAACCTAACCACAAAATGATCACAACCTGGCCATACTACAAGCAATCTGCACACAGCACACCATCTAAGCACATATAAGGTGCCCTTCAACCATACACTGACAATATGCAAACACTGCATCCAGTGGCTACACTGCGTAACCTTTCCCTGCAGTATCTCCAACCACACATCAAAAACTTTACCATATTGTAACAGTCACCTGACCTGCAACCCAAACATACACGCATGGCAGCTCTCTTCTGCTGCTCTATTGCGTCTTAAATATGCTCTACACCCCTTCTGTACAAGTCAACACCCTCTAACGGATGCACAGTCAACAATGCATTACTGCTGTGGTTGTGCTCAAGCCCTAGGCTCTTCAGAGAATGCCCTACGGCCAACGGCTTCGGCCATCCACCCAATAGTCTAGGCCTTGCACACACCCACCACAACGTAATACCACCATACATGTCATCATGTCAACAACTACGACAATCCACATACACAGCACTGCCACCAGCACTCCTACCCAACCTGCCACCGCCATAGACCTATACAGGAAAAATTGCTACACTGACCACAATGTAGAAACAAAACACTGTCTCCTGTACCCCTGTGCCCTTTCATTCACAAAGTACGGACGTGCCCACTTCCATTGAGAAAGTATTGTGTCACTGTAAACCTACCCACATACTGTTCGCAACATTGCCCCTACTCCAACCAATCTGCACACACCACACTATGCAAGCACCCCCTCTACTGGTTACAGAGTCACAAATGCATTGCTGCGGTGGTTGAGCTGAAGCCCTAGGCTCTTGAGAGCATGGCCTCTGGCCGTTGGCCATTCACCCAAGAGTGTAATCCTTCAACAAACCCACCCCAACTGCATGCACCCATTCATGCCACAATGTCCCCAAACACTGCTATCCATCCGCATAGCACAGGCACCCATGCTCCCACCCACTCTATGCCATGTGCAATTCACTCCCCTTCTGAAATTCATCTGCCACCACTCACCACGGAAAGATGTTGCCGCAAACAGGTTGCGGCAGACGCTATCATGCCATTACGACAGCTGCCTCAAATCACCACACACAGTTGTCGGCTGTCTAGGTACCCGCGAATTGGCACAATATGCACCAATACTGCAGCCACTCCTCCGTCTTCTTCCACCTATTTACATATGTCACATTAACCACTTCTCACTCCCCTGACCTTTCCCTCCCCTTTAGCGACCAACGCATGGCGTACGGTATATTTTGCAGACCTTCCGCCGGCGCACTGTCCTCCGAGACACCATGGCGCTTCCCTCCAGCCAACCACCGTCCGCGTCCAAAGTTCTCCGATAGCACGCCATACTGCAAGCCAATGACACTTCAGTCCGCTGTAACGCTCACCTGACTCCCACGGAGGCGCTGGCCTGGTTTGGATTGCTGTGGCCTCTTCTAGGGTGATGCGCAGGACTCGGAAGATGGAATGGACCGGACCCCCAAATCTGGCTTGTCTGGCTCGTAGAAATATCCTTCTGTGTGTGAAAAGGGAGTATTAACAATCTGCGGGATAATGCGTAGGCCTCTCACTCCCCTTCTCACCCTCCACGAAACCCTTCTGCGATTCCCCGTGAAGTCTCACCTTAGGGTCTGAAAGGACGAGCTCTCCATCCTGCTTCTGATGCAGGGGCACGTTGTTATCCAGTTACTTCACTGGATCTCGGATTGGTGAGAGTTCAAGTTCGCTTGACTTTTCCGGTAAGGTATCGTAAGAATTCTGTTGCAAGTTCAAGCTTTAAATAACCATTGTCTGTTTTCTCTATTTCAGGTGCTGAATGAAGATTCCGAGTTAAGGAATGGAACCGTCGAAGGAAAATTCTGGTGAGTTTTTGATGAGTGGTTCCTCTAGTGTTCTTGCATTAATGTACTAATGCTTGTGTCTTTTTCCCCTTAGGGGCCGGGGTTCGGAAATGCCACAGATACGGCGCCGACCCGAAGTGAGAAGAGATGTCCCAAAAAATATCAGGTAAGTCTTTGATGAGCGTTCCGCTAATGTCCTTGCATTCGCTCACTAATGCTAATGTCTTTTTCCCCTTAGGGGCCGGGGTTCGGAAATGCCGAAGAAACGGCGACGACCCAAAGTGAAGAGGGATTGACCCAACAGGTAAGTCTTATGGTGGAAATTAAGCCTTTCTTATTCTCTTCCCTAGCTCACCTTTGTTCTTGTCTTTTTCTCCTTTAGGCGGTGAAATGCGGCGGAAGATCCAGATGGTCACTGATGGGCAAGAAGGCGCCTAGTAAAGGTGAGTGGAATGCTGCGCTGCAGCGAGCTATGCGATGTGCTTTTAAAAATGAATGTCTTCCCTTTAGGATCGTCGGCAACATGACTCTGGAATGCGGATTAAGCAGGTAATGTCTCTACTTTCTCCTGTTCTCCTCTCTTCTCCCTTTACAGGTGTTACAGGATGCTGTCGGGCGTGGCTGGAGTCCGGATGCAGGAGCAGACACGGTGAGCGTCCAGCTGCTAGGTGCAGAACAACGCGAAGCGTGAGTTGCTGCTTGGGCGTGGCTTAAATAGCCTTCAAAGTAGTTCCAGGTATGCATTCTTCCTCTAAGGTATGTATTCTTCCTCCGGCCACACCCGTGTGGTAAAGTAGTCCCATAGGTAAAATAGTCCCATTCAGGCCTCTAGGTGGCGTGGATGTTGCAGCACGGTCTGCATCAGGTAAGTTCACACCAAGCACTTCTTAACACAAAGTCATCCTTTATGAGCCTGGCGCCTATGGCGCATGGACTGTTGTCCAACATGAGCCTGGCGCCAAAGGCGCCAGGACTGAGTCCAAAGGGCCCCTACCTGGGGCCGCTGGGACTTCCCTCGGGAACATGATGTCTGCCTCTGGGGTTGCTGGGCCCGGTCTGGCTCCTTGGGGTAGGCATCATGACATCCGCGGAGCGAACAGTGAAATGGGTCCCCGGAGCGGACTCAGATATCACTAATTTTTAGAGACGTACATTTCAGTCGTTTGCAACAAAAGTACTGGTCTCATTCCCACCAAAGACACAAAAGCACTCTTTCTGACCCAAGCCCCCATTCCTGCCGCAAATTTGGTGTAAATCCGTCCAGCCGTTCGGGCTGTAGCCGTGCGCAAAGTTTTTCCCTATTCCGTCTATGGAAAAAAAATTGGGACACCCCTATAACTTTGCCCCCCTTCCACGAAACCTCACCCAACTTGGCGAAAAAAGTCTGAGCCGGCCATATATTTGTTGGGCAAAGTTTACTGAGGATTCCTCCAGGGGGAGTAAAGTTATAAGCCGCTGAAAAAGTCATCTTCCTATGAGTTTAGCAACTTAACCATAACTACACGGCCACTACCTCGGGCGGTATAATATATATATATATATATTTTCAGTGAAAAAACTTTGTTAAAGGGACGTTATGGTTCCAAGTAAAACCGAAAAACCCCTGAAATTCGGCAGTTATGGTAAGCTAAGCAACCATAACTCGCGCCACCACCGTGCACTGCTAAGACAAACACCCACGACATCAAAGATGACATCACAAATGTCATTGATGACATCACTGATGACATTACATGTGTATGTACTTTTCATGAAATATGCGTACAAGGGATTCTTATTATAGTGTTGCAAAAAAAGTGTCATTGCAATAAATATCATACCCTAATTAGTGCTTTGAACGATGCATTGATATAAATAGCATTCTATTATGGGGTTCTATCTAGTATACTAAGCTACTAATGCAGAAACATAGCATTGTGTGCAGCGTACAAGATGAAGGTATAATATTCGTAATGTTAATAGGTTGAATAATGAAATGATAATTGTATTCTTAATAGATTTTTGTGTACTGTGAAATATGTAATAAGTAGCTAATAAACCCCATGTATTACATAATTGCATTACTATAGACAAAACACAAAGAGACAAGAACACATACCAATATACATATACATAGGGTAAATAGCAGCTTTGAAACAGAGCAATCATTTATTTACATGAAAATAATGCTGTCTTTAAAGCTTGTGTCTTCCCCTATGTATATGTTTCATATGATGTGACTGGACTCTAAGGGAATTACTATAAGAACCTACTTGTAGGATACGTCTACAAATAAAATACAATTTTTAGTTTCTGACTGTTACTGAAGAAAACCATGTGGCCTAGATATGTCAGCAAAAGAAAAAAGAGTGAGCCAGACATGTGATGTCATCAGTGATGTCATCAATGACATTTGTGATGTCATCTTTGATGTTGTGGGTGTTAGTCTTAGCAGTGCACGGTGGTGGCGCGAGTTATGGTTGCTCAGCTTACCCTAACTGGCGAATTTCAGGGGTTTTTCGGTTTTACTTGGAACCATAACGTCCCTTTAACAAAGTTTTTTTACTGAATTTCATAGGTTTTTAGTAGCGCAACTTCACCATAAACTCCCTTTAACAAACTTTTTTTATTAGCACGCAGACAATATACAAAGATGGAGTGTAAAAAGCAATTTTTCAGAGATGGCTTTACACAGAATGTTACAAAGTAAGAATTTATGGTCATTCACAGTGAAGGTCAGCTGCTTCCATTTTTTGCTCGCGTGCCGGAGTGGCCCACGACTCGCACTATAAGGTTCTATTGTTTTTTTACCTTGACAGATAGGGATCGTGCTAAAAGACTTCTTTTGAAGGAGGGTTGCAAAAACGTAAGACACGTTAAGGATGAAATTTCTGAAACGAAACCACTTTTATATATTATATCACTATGAGAAAGATCGTTGGCACAGACGGAGTCGTATTTTGGGACTGCATTACGCGTAGACAATGGAAAATGACAATATAATGTAAGTAACCCTTTAGATTATTTTATACCGGAATATAATAACAATAGCGTGGCGTTAAAGCACGGTTTAGTTGTACTTGTTCGTTCAATGTGGCATATTGTTTTGTACCGCGCACTATCACCGCCGAAGTGGTCCCCTGTCGCTTAGAGGGCTCCGAAAAAGGCAGAGGAGAGAGGGTGGGTTAATGGGAACAAGTTAACATACTCCGTTGCACTATCCTCGCTAGCAAATAGTTTCACGCCCTAATAAATAAAATGAATATTTTTAATGAAGATCGTCTGGTGACACTAATTTATGTTTTTTAAAACAGGTACATTCTTCCCTACTGTCAATGCCATGATTTTCAGACCCCAGCCGATGGTTTTTTTAACTGCCAGGTGCAGCTCCATGTAAGCAACTTCATGACCCTCACCATTTTATGGGACAATCGCCAAGGACCAATATGCCCTTACGCGGTACTAGCGGCTAGAAGCAGCATACCAACCATTATGGTGGTCTAATGCCTCGTTGTTGGAGCAGCCTTCCGATTATCAGTGCGACCATTTGCTTCTTTTATCATAAACCAACAGCCTCTGTACCGCAAAGGAACAGCGCGTGGCTCAAGATGAACTTTTGCGGATCGACAGCAAAGACAAATGCAAATCGCTGAATATTCTCTAAACATTTGATGTCAAATAAATGTACTTTACGAAATGTAGAATCTTGCTGTTTGCTTTTAAATCACAGTTTCATATTCCGAATTGTGGCGCGCTGTGTTGTGAGATGATGTGTGTTGTTTTCCGAGTTCTGTGTAAAGTCGCGTAGGACTGGAGACGACTGGGCGCGTTTGGCTACGCACCCTGTAACGTCCTATCTCATACTCGCCTACCTTCCCCAAACACTCTTACACACCAACACACTCCACTAAATACAATTTTTAATCCAAGTTTCACCGCGGTGTCTGCGGTCGTCGCCGAATGTAAGATGGCGGGCGCCACAGAAAATCTGACGCTCTCCACGCCGTCCAATTAGCAAACACGTTGCATGTCCGCGGACAGCACACAAGCCGCTCGGCCAATCGGGGTGCTGTCCGCGGAGCGAACCGGGAAGTCCGTCCGCGGAGCGAACGGAGATATCACTAATTATTTTGCCTTACGTTTTGGTCATTTTAAAAATAACTACTGAACGGATTTACACCAAATTTGCAAAAGCACGCTTTCGGGACCAAGCCCCCGCTCCTGCCGCAAATTTGGTGTAAATCCGTCCAGCGGTTTGGGCTGTAGGCATGCGCAAAGTTTTTTCCCATTATGTCTATGGGAAAAACACAAGTTTTGGAACCCCCCCTATAACTTTGCCCCCCCTGGACCAAACCTCTCCAAACTTTGCAAAAAAATTCAGAGTGGGCCATATACTTTTTTGCAAAGTTTGGTGAGGATTCGTCCAGAGGGAGCGAAGTTATAAACCACCAAAAAAATGCTTGTCCATGTAATATATATATATATATATATATATATATATATATATATATATATCGAAGACAAAGAGGAAAAAAGCTAGTTACAGCTTTATGGTGGCACTCCCCTCCAAATATAAAATACCAGCCGGACGAAAAAAGGATCTCTATCATTAGTCCTTTATTTTTCAAAGAGTTGGACAAGTCAACAGAGAGAAACAAACAATAACGCGTTTCACCCTTACGGGCTTTGTTGGATTGTGAACATAGAAAATGGGTTTCTCGCTTTAAGCGCATTGTGCATGTAAGTCCTTTTTTCCTTTTTTAAAACTGACTTTGTTTCGGGTTCCCATGGGCGCCATGTTGGATATGTCCTTCGTGTTTTAGCCACCCACATTGGTATCATTTAGAATTGACTTTGGAATATCCTGCAAGCATTTATGTTAATTGTTTTTTGGTTGTTTTTTGAGCTGATGAAACCTCATACAATACCATCATTAATGAAACTTGCTGCACAATTGTGATGACATTTGTACACGTGACCATAAATATCATTCTTCAATATGTGTTTGTATATAGTTTGCCAAGCATGTGAAGATGGTATTGGGAATATAGTATGACACAGAAGCCATGTATTGTTTGTATAATATGTGTAATACAATAAAAATGGCTAAAAAGAGTGATTCTGTGCAATTGGGCATAAAGTGTCAGGTGCTTTCGCAAAGTGCGTTATGCAAAGGATACAGTCACATATGATGACGTTAATAAAATGCATGGGGCTTTTGAACAATATCATTAACGTCATTTCAGTTTTTGCTTGCAATTGAAAATAAATTGAAAATAAATTGAAATGCTTAGTACTTGCAAATCAATATATACCAAAATCAATGACATGCAATTCAGATTTTCAACACATTCGTTACAGAAAGTCATAATTCTATTAAAGACACGGAGGCGAAGGATTATGCTCTCTCTTCAACTTTGCTGATCAGCAGCAAAGAAAATCACCAATAAACATGTAACACAAAACTAGTAAAAACTACCATAACCATGTTTTTAGAGTCTTTGTAGTTAATTTCTTATTGGTCCCCAAACTGACCATGTGATATCTCTAAACCAATCAACAAGTCCTTATTGCTTAAAACCTCCTGTCCTCTTTCCATTCCTCCTCTTTCTTTGTCCAGTCGAGGTTGCGTCCGGTGCATTTTTGAAATTCCATCCGTTCCATTCCAATCCTTGTTCAATTCCCGGATTGCTTGTTGTCTGTCGCCATCCCTATAGAAGCATAAATTAAAGAGGTGACTATAAACCGAAAAAAAGGGTTGGACAATCGTAAATTCAACTACACAGTAAATAACCTTCTCTTCTTGAGCATTTACAGCATTACATCATATTGTATTCATCATGCATTGTTTCATTAATCATAATAAAATTGTCAACATTTCAGTATTTTATAATACATTACATTCTTACGATTGATAGGGTGGGATAATCCTTTGCCTCTGTGTCTTTAATAGAATTATGACTTTCTGTAACAAATGTGTTGAAAATCTGAATTCTATGTCAAGACCAGAGGCTCGGATTATGCTTGATCAAAGCTTACTCACCACTAACGATGTCAAACTTTCCATAGGTTTGAAATAGAAAGTTTTAAAAGTTGATTTATTCGACCAATCTGCAGACCTCATAATGTCCTCTACTCTGGCTCCTATGTTAAAAGCCTTGGTAGCCATCGCTCCTCTAGTTGAATGGGTACCATATATCTCTCTATCAATGCCCGCTTGTACCATCACCCATCCAAGCCATCTGGCTATGGTAGCCGGTGTAATGGCTTTAAATGGTTTACAAATTGCTATTAATAATTGTGACACTCCTGGAGGTCTTACTTCCCTTGTCATATCCTCATATGCTGATAAGCATCTGACCGGACATAATTTCGGTTGTCCCAGGAAGGCTTCATAAGAAATGGATCTCAAACCTGTTTTGGTCCTTCTTGTTATGAGAAAAGTCACTCCGCTCGGAGATACACCTTTCCTGTTGACCTCCAGTGCTCTAACGTCTGAGGATCTCTTACAGGCTAAAAGACATAAGAGCATGTATAACTTGCCTGAAATCGCTTTCCTGGATAAATCTTGATTATCTGGCCATGATAGAAATAATCTCAAAACTCTATCTCCGTCCCATAATTGATTATACTTTTCGCTAGGGGGTCTGATCATCTTTACTCCCCTTATTAATCTACAGATCAATGGGTGTTCCCCTATCGCTAAGCCTTCTACTCTAGGATGTCCTGCTGATATCGCAGACCTGACCGTGTTGATAGTTCTGTATGCCTTTCCTTGAGCTGCCATCTGTGCTAAGAAATTAGCTATGTGTACTACATCCGTTCCATCGGGATGAATATTCCTCTCCAGATACCAGCTACTCCATCTAGCCCATGCTGATTTATAAGCCCTGTGTGTTCCTGGAGCCCAGGATTCACTAATGATGTTTTCAGCCTCATTCGATAGTCCTGGCCTAACCCAAGATCTCCTGAAATCGCCCATGCTATCAGGTTGAGTCTTCCTGACCTCACTAGTGGATGGCTGAGATCTCTGGGGTCTCGAACAATGAATTTGTCGTTGGGTAATGCCACTGGGTTGTGGTGTGATAATTCCAGAAGGCTGGGAAACCACACCTGCCACCTCCAGTCTGGCGTAACTAGTACTAGGGATGCTCTCTGGCGTTTCACCTGGGCTAGGGTCCTCGCTATCATGGAGAATGGAGGGAACGCGTAGTTCGTCTGGTGGCCCCATGACTGCAGGAAGGCATCTGTCGCCTCTGCTTCTGGGTCTGGTCTCCAGCTGAAGAACCGGGGTAACTGCTTGTTTAGTCTCGATGCAAATAAGTCGACTTGGCATGGTCCCCATCGAGTCATCAGTTCTTGAAACCCTACCTCGTCCAGCTTCCAATCGCTGGCATACCGCAGGTATCTGGAGTTCCAATCGGCTACTTCGTTCTGACGGCCTGGCAGATATTCCGCAGTCACTGAGACTCTCCTCTGAAGACAGAGTTCCCAGAAGTCTTTTGCCAGTTCTGCCAGTAGTCTGGATCTTGTCCCGCCCAGTCTGACCCCCGAGACATTGTCCATTTTTAGCAGGACACAACATTGAGCCATCTCTTGAGGGCAACATTTCACTGCAAAGGACCCTGCTAGCAACTCCAGGCAGTTGATATGGAGAGTCGTCTCTTGATCCTACCACCTGTCCCCTGTCGACAGATTCCCTCATCGGGCTCCCCAGCCCCATCTGCTGCCGTCGGATTCTATGACCAGGTCCGGGGATGAACCAAATATCGCTCTCCCGTTCCATGCATCCATGTGGATTAGCCACTATTCCAACTCTTCCCTCACTTCTTGGGAGATGGCCACCTTTGACTCGTAGGAAGCGCCCCTCCTGAGGTGATAGATCTTTAGTCTCTGGAGTGCCCTGTAATGTAGTGGTCCTGGGAATATTGCTTGAATTGATGCCGCTAGACGGCCCACTAATCTTGCAATGTCCCTCAGCGACAGTTCTCCCTTCGCTAGTGTGTGTCTTAGCTGTTTTTTGATTTCGTTCACCTTGGGAATGGGTAGACTGAGAGTTCCTTGAATAAAGTCCACTATGAACCCCAGGAATTCCATTGACTGTACTGGTACTATACTGGATTTCTCCCAATTTATTAGAAACCCCAGACTCTCTAACAATTCTATTGTTGTCTGTACTTGCTCTAATAGTGTTTCTCTCTCTTGGCACATCAGACATATGTCGTCTAGATAGATTATAATTCTTATCCCTTGACCTCTGTGGTGTGTCACAACTGGTTTCAACATCTTGGTAAAAAGCCATGGTGCTGATGCTAGGCCGATGGGCAGGCATCGAAGTTCCCATGTTGTTTTCTCCAAGATGAATCTCAGAAATGTGCAGTGTTCTTCTGCTATGGGAATAGTCAGGTATGCATCTTTTAAATCTATCCTGGCTATCCAGTCTCCTTGAATTAAGGCATCTCTTAACAGGTGTATCCCTTCCATCTTGAAGTGTCTGTACACCACGTATTCGTTTAGGCCTTTCAGGTTTATAATTGGTCTTGTCTTGTATTTCCCTTTTACTAGGAACATATTGCTTATGCATCCCTTCGATTGAACTGTTACGGGTCTTATAGCTCTTTTGCTATCTAGCCCTCGCAATTCTCCTTCCAGTAATAATTTGTCTTCTCTGTTCATTTCTAGACCCTATGGTGGGTTTCCCTGATGTGGTGTCTCTAGAAATTCTATGTAAAAACCTTGTGCGGTCTGTATTACCAGGAATGTCCCGATATCTCCAACCAATTTTGTAAAAACTGAGCTGTCCTCCCCCCTACCTCTGGGGTACTTAGGTGTGGGTAGACTGTTCTCACCTGGGTTGTTTTGCTGATGTTCCCCTTGTCGCCAGTTTCTGCCTCTTCCTCTACTCCTTGATGGAAAGAAAGGCGTTTGTCTATGATCCTCCTGCTCTCACCACTGTTCTCTGTCTTGATAGGATCGATTATTATGGAATCAGCCAGCTGAGCGACCCCTACCTCTGCTGGCCCGTCCAAAACTTTGCCTCCCGAACACTCTTTTGAGAGAGGTTTGTGCCTTGTCCAAGGCCGCATAGGAATTCGCAAATTTGGTTAGCTCCTTGATAAAGGAGTCCCCAAATAATTTCCCTTTCGCGGACGACGTTGATTCCGAGGAGGCCAACTCCCTCAGCTTAGGATCGATCTTCACCAACAAAGATCTCCTTCTTTCTGTGGTGATGGCATGGGTGGCGTTTCCCAACATGCATATCGCCCTGTGGGCCCACCCGATTAGAATTGACGGGTCTATTGGCCCTCCTTTCACTTTAGCCTCTTCTCCGATCTGGAGAATTTTTGTGAGGGGTCCTGTCATGTCTAGCATCTTGTCTTGGCATGACCGCCAGGATCTATCCAGACTCTTCCTCACATCTTTCGTGTATTTGCTCATGAATGTAATCATCTTTTCGTCTATTTCGGGTGTATCCACTGCACCCTCTGGGAGGTGAGATCTGGGGCATTCCGCCCTCATTTTACTCCTAGCCTCTTTGGCTACTGGCCCTCTCAAGCGCTTCTTTAGATAGGCCGCTATTCTTTTTGGCGGCTCCCATTCAGATGATCGGGGATGAATTAGTACCTCCGGATCGAAGTCATCGTCCCCTGCACCATCCTCCTCTGTCTCCTCTCTTTTCTTTTTCTTTGGCGCTTTGTGGTCTTCTTCCTCTGAGCAGGATATAGAAAGTACTTCTTCCTCCTCTGAGTATTCTTCCTCCCAGTCGTCCTCACCCTCATCTGAGGAATCTGAGGATCTTTCCTGTCCCCTGCTAGGCCCCGCTTTTCCTCTTATCCTTCTCCTTTTACCACCCTTTTTCCTTGGTGGTGTGCCCGGGGGGTGTGGGCTTCCTCTGCCCTGCGGGCTGCTTTTCTGCCCCCTTTAGATTTTTCCTGTGCCTTAATCCCTTTGATTTCCTCCAGGCCCTGTGAAAACTTGAGCCAGTCCTCCACCAGAGCCATCTGCTGTGGTCCATGTCCCAGCGAGGCCCCTAGGGCTTTCTGGAGGTCTGGAGTCATCTCCATATGGCTCCTCTTCTGGCTAATGCTAGCCTTTCCCTCATCACTGGAGGAGCTCATGTTTACACAGAAACACTGGGGAATTCAATAGAATAAATGTATACCAGGATTTAAGATCTTTCTCTATATTCTCTCTATATTGAGAGATATAAATATATATATATATATATATATATATATATATATATATATATATATATATATGGCCTGCAGGGGTGCTGTTGTGCTCCTGACAGCACGTTGTGTTCTGACAGAACGTTGCGCTCTGAAAGCGGAACGAATATATGATAATAGCTCTCTCCGAACTGTACAAGATGTCAGCGCTTGTATAATCTCCTTCACAATCACTCCGAAACGGTCCCAGCAATGAAAGAGAGAGAGCGCCGGAACTACGCAGTCCCGTTGCGCTCTCTCTCTTCCGTGGCCGCAGTGCCCTCTGTGTCGGGTCTGTGGAGTTGTGATCGCCGGAGCACCAGCCTCCTCACGACCGCAACTCCAAAGAACCGATAAAAACTAATGCGGATATGCTCCGCCTTCTTCTAACCGTGCGCGCGTGTGTGCGTGCATGTTATAATCAAATACAAACACTCTCTACACAAACACTCACACTATAGTAAGTAAAATAAAAGGCACTTAACTCGCTGCCGAGTAGCAAATAAAGAGGAGGAATGGAAAGAGGACAGGAGGTTTTAAGCAGTAAGGACTTGTTGATTGGTTTAGAGATATCACATGGTCAGTTTGGGGACCAATAAGAAATGAACTACAAAGACTCTAAAAACATGGTTATGGTAGTTTTTACTAGTTTTGTGTTACATATTTATTGGTGATTTTCTTTGCTGCTGATCAGTAAAGTTGAGAAAGCATAATCCGAGCCTCCGGTCTTGACATAGAATTAGGTACAAGGTGTCATGTGCTTTCACAAAGTGCGTTGCGCAAGAGATGCAATTGCATATGGTGATGTTGATAAAGTGCATAGTGCTTTGGACGATATCATTTAGCATCATTTCAAATTTTGCTTGCAATTGAAAACAAATTAAAATGCTTAGTGCTTGCAATTCAATATATGCCAAAATCGATGACATTATATTAAAATTGGTACCATAAAGTGCTCATATGCATATATGGTCATATATTTCGATCTCTGTCAGTACACAAATAAAACTTGGCAACAATGATGATATATTCCTTCTTAAAAGGAAAACAGTGGCAAATAGTGCTGACATAGTTTTGAATACAATAATTAAGAGTATATAATACCTATATCCTTGCACAAAACTGCCTAGATGGTATAATTTCCAAAAGCTATATTTATCCAAATGATAACTATCTGGCCACTATAGATAAAAAGGGAAAGAGGAAAAAGGGAAAAAGACCATGGATGTTGTGAAAGCCCTAGGGGGGTAATTCATAGAAATCAGCGCACAAGTGGCGCACGCGGCTGGCGCACAGAGTGCACTTGCAGCAGTCTGCGCCAGCCGCGTGCGCCAAAACCCATTTAAGCACACAGAGTATTCATGGATTAAAGCAGCCGTGGCGCAGAGTGGCGCAGCGACCCTGCAGCAGCGCCAGTCACGCCCCCAACTCCGCCCCGTGCGCCAAGGAAATCGCACAAATCCAGTACCTGGCGCAAAGGCCAGTGGACCAGCATACAGCCCCCAACCACAAAAACGCGTGTAAAACTCCCCACGCACACCCCAGAATACACATAGCCCGCTCGCGCCAGCGAAAACATGTGTAAAACTCCCCGTGCACCCCTCGGAACACACGTACCCCGCTCGCGTCAGTGAAAACGCACGTAAACCTCCCCACGCACCCCTCGGAATACATGTACCCAGCTCGCGCCAGCGAAAACGCGTGTAAAACTCACTGCGCACGCCCCAGAATACACATACCGCGCTCGCACCAGGCCCATCGCGTGTAAAACTCCCCGCGCATGCCCCAGAATACACATACCGCGCTTGCACCAGGCCCATCGCGTGTAAAACTCCCCACGCACCCCTCGGAATACACATACTCCGCTCGTGCCAGGTAACTTGCATAGAAACCACCCCCCCTGTGGCGTGGGCTGTCTGTGGGGCATGCCCAGGGTGGATGGCCTGCCTGTGGGGCATGGGGAGGGTGAGTGGGCTGCCTGTGGGGCATGCCCAGGGTGGATGTGGTGCCTGCGTGTATTTGGGGGGTTCGCGGGAAGTTTTACACGCGATAGGCCTTGAGCGAGCGGGGAACGTGTATTTGGGGATGCGCAGGGAGTTTCACATGCGATAGGCCTTGGGCGAGCAGGGAACGTGTATTTGGGGGTTGCGCGTGAAATTTTACACGCGATAAGCCTTGGGCGAGCGGGGAACGTGTATTTGGGGGGTACGCAGGGAGTTTCAAATGTGATGGGCCTGGCGGGAGCGGGGAACGTGTATTTGGGGGGTGCGCAGGGAGTTTCACACGCGATAGGGCTTGGGCGAGCGGGGAACGTGTATTTGGGGGGTGCATGGGGAGTTTCACATGCGATGGGCCTGGCGTGAGCGGGGAACGTGTATTTGGGAGTTGCGCAGGAACTTTTACATGCGATTTGGCATCGTGGGCCCTCCTGGGTGTGCGATTTCCCCCCTCCCCATGCCCTGCAGGCAGCCCACACCACAGGGGACTACCCTACACCCTCCCCATGCCCTGCAGGCAGCCCACACCACAGGGGACTAACCTACAACCCTCCCCATGCCCTGCAGGCAGCCCACACCACAGGGGACTACCCCACAACCCTCCCCATGCCCTGCAGGCAGCCCACACCACAGGGGACTACCCTACAACCCTCCCCATGCCCTACAGGCAGCCCACATGGCACCATGAACTTGTGAGCGCACTTGTGAGCCCTGACTCATGTCCCCCTGGACCACCACCCACCCAGCAGTGACGGGCACCTGCCAGCAGGCCTAGACTCATATCCCCCTGCACCCCCACCCACCCAGCAGTGATGGGCACCTGCCAGCAAGCAGGCCCTGACTCATGTCCCCCTGCAACCCCACCCACCCAGCAGTGACGGGCACCTGCCAGCAGGCCCCGAAACATGTCCCCCTGCACCCTCACCCAGCAGTGACGGGCAGCTGCCAGCAGGCCCCGACTCATGTCCCCCTGCACCCCCACCCACCCAGCAGTGATGGACACCTGCCAGCAGGCCCCGACTCATGTCCCCCTGCACACCCACCCACCCAGCAGTGACGGGCACCTGCCAGCAGGGCCCGAATCATGTCCCCCCACCCGACACGTCATCACACTCCAGGCCCATGGCCCTTATGGCCACCCAAATCCCATGCCACCCCAGTCCAAACATCCAACCAAGCATTCCATCCTCTCCATGTAGAAATCCCCATGTCATGATAGATCCGAAAAGTATGCACATCAATACATGTCCGTCAGACACACACAATGGAGGCACATGAATGAGAAAACCCACATCGTGACATGCACGAAACCAATGGGAGAATACCACACAAATGAAGTCTGAAAAAAAAATGTATTATATACAAATTCAAAGGAATGAAAGAAAATCACACAAGATAAGAAATAAAAAACAAAAGCCTGGATGTCCAAAATGAATGAAAAAATGGGAATGCTGAATCAAATTCGATCCAAATTAAAATGGCTCCAAAGTGTTTGTCCATTAAAGCAAATCGAAAGTTCAAAAAATAAGAAAACCATTCCTCCATGGTAAAAAAAAAAACAATGAAGTGAAATCCAGTCCAGAACGATGTAAAGTGTAAAAATCCAGGGTCCATGAGCCCAAAAATCCAAATGAAACCTACCAAAAAGCCTACCTAATTAATAACTATAGACAAAAAGGTGGGGCATAGTCCATGCGCCCCAAAGGAAAAAAAAATAGAACGGAAACTTACACCTACAGAACTATTTACAAAGGCGGCGGGCAAGTCCAACGGCTCACTTGTCGATGTCCCGTGCCAGGGCATCATCGAACTCCACTTCAACGTCCTGGAGGCGGGCCTGTTCCCTGGCCCGAGGTCTCGCAGGGATAAAGCCATGTCCACCTCCAACTCCCTGCGAATTTCCCCCGAGGCACTCAGCTCGCCTTAATGCCCTGCGCATGGAGTTCTCCGCCATGACCATAGTGAGCCGTGCCTCTTCCGCCCACCACCGCTCCGCATCTATTTGCCAGCCCAACTGCTGCCACACGTAAAACACTCCCAATCCAGGGTCCTCCTGCCCTCTGGCCGATGCCTGCCCCTCTGATGTTGATGGCCCCAAGCCATCATCGCTCCCACCTTGAGCCTGCTGCTGCCGTGCACGTGCCCTGCCTGATGATGCCTGCACGTCCTACTCCTGCTGGGGTCCAATTGTTGTGGTGGCCACCCCTGCTGGACCTCCGACTCGCGACTGTGGCAGGGATGTGGCCTCCGCCAGCCTGGCCGCTGCGTCAGAGGCAGCTCCACAGGGTGCCCATGTGATATTTGGGCAGGAAGATGGCACGGAGGACCACTGGCACATAGGGGGTTCAGTTGAGGGGGTCGGTAGAAGGTCCAGCACACAGAGGAACCCAGCACTGGTGATCCCTCCTAACCACTCGACGCGGTCAACGAGGCATCTGAAATAACGTGCAGTGTCCTCACAAGAACCCTGCACGTTATCCCGGATGCCAAGTTGACACAACGGCATCCCAGCCAGGACAGGCTCAACACGGTCCCGGATTGCCACGTCCGCAGGGAGAGGAAGGCCAGTTGTTGTTAGCGGATCCCCTCACTGAAAACGGGTCTGGACGGAGGCATCCCTGCTGGTGCGGGATGATGCAGTCAAAGGATCGGGGACAGGAGTACACACAGGCACCTCCGCGGCCGCCTGTGCTGCCTCCTGTCCCTGCCAATGGACTGCACCAGTGGAGTCCCCCCTCCAGATCCCGTGTGCGGCCCTTCCACAGCCTTCTCCTCAACCAAACCCTCCACCAACCTGGATCACTCTGTGCCATCTTCCTCCATAGGCCCCTGTGGGGTCTCAGCTGCCCCTTCTGCTGCTGAGGAGTCCACCTCCAACCTCTGCCTCTTGGACCTACCCTCGGCAGCTGCGGCCAGGGGTTGCCAGTGGTGCCAGATGGTGTTGTGTCGGACATGGCAACCCCCGAGGCAGGTGTGGGTGGGCAACTGGGTCCTGGGGCTGGGCTGTGAAGCGATGGAATACCAGTAGGGAGTCTTCTATTCCAGCAGGGATGGTCACAGCAACTGGACCCCTGCAGATGGCTGACGTGCAGGCACTAAATAGCAGGGCACGTGGCCGGCAGGCAGGCAGCAGCAGTGGGCAGGTGGGAGCGTGCTCGGGGCTCTGGGGGGGCAGGAAAATGGCCTTCAGGGCAGGAGCGTGGTCTTCCGTGTGTTGTTGCGTGGCCAGCTTGATACGGAGTGATTTGGCACGTGAAAAAACTGCACGTCAGTGTGTAATTCGAGGAAAGGCCCTTAGCGCATAAGCGCATATGTGAGGTGATACGCACGGGCGTTTCCCTCAGCGCAGGTGCATCCGCACGTGCAAAAAAATCACGTATGCGTGTTAATGCGTGTAATCCAAGGAAAGGGCCTAAGCGCGTTAGCGCATCTGACGTAACGCATGCGGGTGTTTCCCTCCACACGGGTGCATGTTGATAGTACACATGCAAAAAATGCACGTCCGGGTGTCACTGCGTGTAATTTGAGGAAAGGTCCTTTGCGTGTATGTGAAGTGACACACGCAGGCGTTTCCCTCAGCACGGGTTAAAGGTGAGCGGGGCCAGCAGTTTTTTTTGTGGAGACCGACGTGTGTGTTATTACTTCGTGTTGTTTCGTGCACCATCACAACTTCACAGCGGATCAAGGACGTATCTCTTCTTTTTGTAAATGCTAAAATTCACCAGGCGGAGGTCTCCGTCAAAAGTAAACGCATTCATAAGTGAGTTTAACAATCATTTATTGCAATAAAGACAAAGCTTCTGCGGAATGGCCGACACGTAACATCATCAGAGGGATGCTGCCAGTGTGTGCTGATAACATTACAGTGACCATGCTTTTTATAGGAAAATGATTACATTGAGTCTTATGTCTGGCTCGAAACCCAGAAACTTCCAAACAGACAGTTTCCTGCCGGAACACTTTTGGCTGTATTCCCAGACATTGCGGTGTGATTTACAAAGGCCGGACATCGCAAACGGTCATTATTCTTATAACTTATCTAAGCAAGTCATAATACACTTCAGGATGCAGGTGTAACCTTTAGCATACGTGGTCGTACAACAAGCTAATTCATCACACTTGACACAGTGGGGAATTTTGCAAGCTACAAATATCCTGCTGCTGTAGTGATTATGATGTCAATTTATAGGCTGTTGAACAAAAGCAGGACATATCTTTTACAGAGTGACGCACGAGCGCCTGAAAAATCCCCTTTAACACACATTCTAGAGAATAACAAGGTCAGATACAGATGGGTTAATGCTCATGTTCGCAGGAAAGAGCGCGGATGTTGAACAATCATTATTTATAAAAGAGACCCTAGGGTCGGCGAACACATGCTGACTTGCGAAGCTGCATACCGTGGGAGGGAAGTGCAAGAGTGCTAACAGACGCTGTTTATTTAGCTGTTACAGGAAAGGAGAGCAGGGGGGACATTCAAAAATCTATGAGAAATGGTTGCTCAAGGCGACAACCCTGGGCCTTGCGGGCGAACACGAAAGCCGTTCGTCTAACATGGACATGATGCTATAGCGCGAGCAATGGGGTAGTCTTGCTGAAGCAAAGTTTAACATGGCAGCTTTCAGGGAAAATGATTTCTGTATTAACAAACAACCCTTTTGCGTCAGCAAGACTACATCAGTAGTACACCTGGTGTGATTTGTATTCATTTATTCTTTCATTTTCATTGTCTGACACATCAATCTTTTGTAACCCCTCGATTGCCTCTTCCAATTTTATCATCTCATTGGTGACCATGGCATTAGTGTGTTTGGGAGTGAGCGCTCCCATCATTTTCCTGCAGCAGTCTCCTATGACAGATAGGCATAAGGGAAAACACTGAATGCAACAGCAGCAAGCAGCTATCAATCCTCCTATGACAAGAAGAGGGGTGAGGAGCTTCCATCCCCAGCTCCGTAATAAATCCCAGAACCAGGATGTCCCATTCCCAGGCCCAAATTCAGAATGGATTTGAGCTGCCATTTTATGCATTTCATCGATCCCTTTAAAGATGTCGGGGCTATAATCAGGTATGTGTCAAGGAGTTCCCCCCTTCTCACCTGAGTTCGATCTTTGCTGGATTTCTTGATCGATGCCTTCTTGCGTACTGCTCGAGTCTTGAATAAGGCTGCACGAGTCTCTTCCGACTCCAGCGTGCGTTCAAGTACTGGGAAGCAAGGGTCCAGGAATCCAGGAAATAACAGGGTGTGCAACTAGCACACGAGTCCAGGAATCAAGAAAGGGAGGAAGGGACTAGAATTGGGTTAGGGTGGAAGAAGCAAGGGAATAATACCACGAGCTACGGTGTGACATCTCTGCGGCATTGGTCACTTTGGCAGCGCCGCCGATTGTGCGGAGTCCTTTGCGTCCGCCTGTCCAAGATGGCCGTGGACGGCTTTCCCGTAGCGGCTCACAACAGTATAGACTTTGCACGCTCTTCTACGACGCAGGCGAGCGGTCACATGATCCCATATAGGAAAGGAAACACGGATAGCTGCCGCGTCGCTACTCCTGAATGGGACGCTTCGTAAGTTTCGCCACTAGATAGACGTTCACTACAACGTGATTCCTTGTCACTATTCTTCCCTGCAATTCACTCTCCTTCCCTTCCTTCCTCCTTGTTACTTTTCCTCTCCAGGCTTAACAGAACCTTGTTTTCCCTCGGCAACTCTCATGCTTCCGGCACCCTCTCTGACTAGCCGCTCCCTCAACCATCCCCTTCAGAGTAAGTTAGCATTCTTTCTTTTCCTGGTCCTCTATCCTTTCATAATAGTTCTCTTACAGAAAGCATATCTTTTCTCTTCAAGGGAAACTGATATAACGTTTCCGGCTTTAGGGACCAGAAATCGTGATTTCCGATAACTTCGAATCTCTCGGCTGAGAGTTCAACATTCTTCCAGTAAGTGTAGATCTCTGCCTTTTCTGCACATCTCCTGAAGTTCCGTGCTAAATATTCTTACCTGTTATCTTACCTGTATTGTATACTCCCAGATGACATCATCGAGATGACCTTGGCTTACCTCAAGACACGCCCGGAGCACCTGTGAACACCATCGCCCAGGGTTTTCTTCCCCTGAGGATTTCCCTGGGAGGACTTGCTCACACCCGCTCTGGTGTATTTTACCCCCGGAGAGGGTGGAGCAAGATCGATCAGGGGGATTCTTATTTCTACATTTGCTGCATACCAGGGACTTGCTGTCAGATCAGGTTAGTGCCATTTTAGCTTTTGAAGGGTTTTTTCAAGCTCCTCGGATTCTACCGATAGTGATTTGACAGTTAGCGATGCCAACTTGGCGCAGGAACCCGCCTGATCTTCCAGCAATTCCCATGGAGCAACAAATGCAGCAACTCATGGCTGCAATGCAAGCCATGTCTCTCGAAGTTCAGTCTCTTAAACAAGATAATGCCCAACTTAGGCAACAAGTCGCTAGAGCATTTTCTGAGACCCCTCCAGCTTCTTTACAAATGGGTAAATTTGATGGGGATCCCCACAAGTTGAAGGAGTTTCTAGATAGTTGTACCGTCCAGTTTACCTTCAATCCCCGTTTTTTTCCGACGGATAAAGACAAGGTGGGTTTCCTAATCTCACATTTGACCGGTCCTGCATTAGCCTGGGCCACCCCGCTGGTCACTTCAGGTAATGTCATTCTCGACTCCTACCCCGCATTAACCAATAGCCTTAGATCAATGTTTAGTCGCCAAGAAGTCACAATAACAACTCAGGAAGACTCTTAGACTTAAAACAGGAATCTAAAGACCTTATGATCTATGTCACCCAATTTAAACAATTATCTGCTGAGACAGGATGGCCTGGTGATGGCCTTCTTACACTCTTTCGTCGAGGGTTGTCTGAGGAACTTAAGGATGAAGTGGCAAAAGTTCCCAGTCCAGCAAACCTGGCTGATATGATTACGCTTACAATGCAGATCGATTATCGGCTGCATGAACGCTCTCATGAGAAAAGGAAGGGAAAGAGTGTCCGGGCACTGCCGGAATATCACCCCCTTCCTAGCAAGCCACCTTCAGGGGACGAACCCATGCAGATTGGCTCGGTTCGAGGCCCTCTTTCTGGGGTGGAGAGAGAGAGAGACGAAAGACCCTTGGTCTGTGCATGTATTGTGGGTCCTCCTCACACATTCTACGTGATTGCCCCATAGTCCCACCACGTCGTGCACCGAGTTCGGTGCAGGGAAACGCCAAAGTCCTGCCATAAAGGGGAAAATGGCAGGATTACCGACAGCAGATTCCCCACAAAGATTCGGATTATCCTTGGAACTGTCTTCTGATGACCAGTCTATGGTAGTCCTCTCCTTGACCATTTTATTACCAGACCAAACATTAAGAGGCATACCTGCCTTGGTGGACTGTGGGGCAGCTGGGAATTTTATGGACGACCAGTGGGCTGCAGAAAGAGGGATTGCTAGAGAGGTTAAATCTTCTACCACTTCTATTCAGGGGGTAGATGGTAATTCTTTAAGCTCGGGACCCATACGGGAACATACCAGACCAGTTACCTGCATAATTGCTTCCCACAGAGAGACCCTTGGCTTCGATCTGATCAAAACTGCTCATTTCCCAATTATTTTGGGTCTCACTTGGCTGCGGGTCCACAACCCTTACATAAATTGGACAGCAGGAACCCTATTCTTAGGGTCGGAGCATTGTATAAAGCATTGCCTTTCCCAAGACACTGTTGGAATTCACATACCGTCGGAGATGACTAGTCCTCTTTCGGCGCCTCTGGCAGTCAACTTGGACTTATTCCTAAATGTCATCAATCTTTTCAGTCTGTGTTTGCAACACCAAAATACCCTATGTTACCTCCTCATCGAAGAGACGACTGCCATATAGACTTACTGCCTGACTCCCCGCTACCTTTTGGACGTATGTATGCTCTATCTCAACGTGAAAAGAAGGTCCTTAAGGAATACCTGCATGCCAACCTTCAGAACGGCCTTATTACTGAATCTAAATCTCCGGCAGGAGCCTCGCTATTCTTTATCCCAAAGAAAGAATCAGAAGAACTGCGACCTTGCATAGACTACCGCGGCCTTAACAAGATCACTGTGCCCGATAGATACCCAATGCGATTGATACCAGACATCCTAGAAGCCGTTCAGGGGGCTTCAGTCTACAATAAGCTAGATCTTCGAGGAGCGTACCATCTGATACGGATTGCTCCAGGGGACGAGTGGAAGACTGCCTTTCGGACCCCGTTTGGCCACTATGAATATCAAGTCATGCCTTTCGGCCTTGTTAACGCCCCTGCTGTTTTCCAGCGCTTTATGGACCATCTGTTTGCAGATATTCTCCTTCATTTTGTTGTCATCTATCTGGACGATATGCTAGTCTTTTCTTCAAGTATGGAAGATCATATTCATCATGTGAACATAGTTTTGGATCGTTTGCAGTCAAACCTCTTGTATTGCAAGGCGAAGAAGTGTGCCTTCCATCAAGATAGTGTTACCTTTCTGGGATTTGTTCTTTCGGCACAAGGAATCTCCATGGATCCCAAGAAAGTTTCTGCAGTACTGGAATGGCCTTCTCCAACCAATATCAAGGACGTTCAACGTTTTCTTGGTTTTGCGAATTTCTATCGGAAATTCATTCCTAATTTCTCCAGAATCATCCTCCCTATTACTAAACTATTAAGGAAGGGAGTGGTATTTGCATGGGAAGGTCAAGCCCAGGAAGCCTTTGAAAGTTTAAAAGACGTATTTTCTTCAGCGTCCGTATTATTGATGCCAGACCAGTCTCGGCAATTTATCATGGAGACAGATGCTTCCCACCATGCTTTAGGGGCTGTCCTTCTACAATGCTCAGACGAGGGCGAAGACAGACCAGTGGCATACTTATCCAAGACCTTCAGCCCGTCGGAAATAAACTACTCAGTGCTTGAGAAGGAGCTCTTGGCTATAAAAAGAGCTTTTGAAGAATGGAGACATCTTCTTCTGGGGTCCCCATTCCTTATTAAGGTCCGTACAGATCATCATAATCACAGAGTGCTCCAGCAAGTTCAGACCACCAATAGTAGACAAGCTAGATGGGCCCATTTTTTCTTACCATTCCGAATCGAATTCACATTTCTCCCAGGAAGTCAAAATCTTCGAGCAGACGCCCTTTTCCGAAAGGACTTACCTTCTCACCATTTTCATTCAGAAACACTGTTCCCAAATGCCAAATTTGTTGCAGTGCTGACCGCATTCCTACAAAGGCTCCACCAAGACACTACTCAGCATTTGCAAGTATGTGAAGATCTTGTATCATCGCACCATCTCATGAAGGATCGAGGTTATTACTTCCATGGGAAACAAGTTCTTATCCCTACTCCCTCCTTGCAAGTGGAGGTTCTGCAGATGTGTCACGATTCCCGGGCTGCGGGACATCGGGGTTATCAAACCACTCTTGATTTGATTAAGCGACATTTCTGGTGGTCCACGTTGAACTCTGACGTACGAGATTATATAGCAGCATTCACTGTATGTATACAATCTAAGTCTTTGCGATCCCCACCATTTGGTTTATTGGCTCGCATGCCCATCCCGGATAAACCTTGGCAAGTGATTTCCACAGACTTTATCATGGATCTTCCTCCTTCCTTCAAGAACACTAGCGTTATGGTCACTATCGACTATTTTACCAAGATGGCACATTTTATCCCATTGATAAGGATCCCTGGAGCATTCCACATGGCCAAGCTATTTATCAAAGAGATATTTTCCCGACATGGATTACCAGACACCATGATATCTGATAGAGGGACTCAATACACTTCTCGCTTCTGGAAAGAAGTTTGTCATACATTGGGAATCAAGAGAGCTCTGAGTTCTGGATACCACCCCCAGACCAATGGACAAACCGAACGCCTCAATCAAACCTTAGAATGTTATCTACGGTGTTTTATTTCTGCAGCACAGGACAACTGGGTCGATCTACTTCCCTTAGCAGAATTCGCTTACAACAATTCCACCCACTCTTCATTAAAGACCAGTCCTTTCCACTGTTCCTATGGTTTTCACCCTTCTTTTGTGCCTACAGTATCATCACCCTCCACCAGTTGCCCAGGGATCGAAGATTTGATAGCAAACATACGGAGTGGACAACAAATGGTCCGACTGTCTCTCCAAACAGCACAAGATCGGACCAAACGGTTTGCTGATCGTCATCGCCGTGAAATGCCGGAAGTAAAGGTGGGGGATTTGGTTTGGTTGTCCTCAAGATTTCTTCCGAGACATCTGGTTCCATCTAAACTAACTCCTAAATTCTTTGGCCCTTTTAAAATAACGGAACTATTAGGGACTGTCGCTGTTCGCCTGGCCTTACCCCAATCGTGGTGCCGCATACATCCAGTATTCCATGTTTCTCAGATCAAGGTACCAGTAAAGGACCGTTTCCAACGTCTTACCAAGGCACAACCCCCTCTGGTTATGACAAACACCGGTCCAGAATATGAGGTGGCCGGTATTAGTGATTCCCGGTATTATAGAGGCCGACTGCAGTTCCTGGTGGATTGGAAAGGCTACTCTCCTGCTGAAAGAACCTGGGAACCTGCCACAGGAGTACATGCCCCTAGACTCATACGGCAGTTCTTTCGTTTCCACCGCGGTAAGCCGGGTTCGCCCCCCCTAAGGAGGGGGCATACTGTCACATCTCTGTGGCATTGGTCGCTTTGGCAGCGCCGCCGATTGTGCGGAGCCCTTTGCGTCCGCCTGTCCAAGATGGTCGTGGACTGCTTTCCCGTAGTGGCTCACAACGGTATAGACTTTGCACGCTCTTCTACGACGCAGGCAAGCGGTCACATGATCCCATATAGGAAAGGAAACACGGATACCTGCCGCGTCGCTACTCCTGAATGGGACGCTTCGTAGGTTTCGCCACTAGATAGACGTTCACTACTACGTGATTCCTTGTCACTATTCTTCCCTGCAATTCACTCTCCTTCCCTTCCTTCTTCCTTGTTACTTTTCCTCTCCAGGCTTAACAGAACCTTGTTTTCCCTCGGCAACTCTCGTGCTTCCGGCACCCTCTCTGACTGGCCGCTCCCTCAACCATCCCCTTCAGAGTAAGTTAGCATTCTTTCTTTTCCTGGTCCTCTATCCTTTCATAATAGTTCTCTTACAGAAAGCATATCTTTTATCTTCAAGGGAAACTGATATAACGTTTCCGGCTTTAGGGACCAGAAATCGTGATTTCCGATAACTTCGAATCTCTCGACTGAGAGTTCAACATTCTTCCAGTAAGTGTAGATCTCTGCCTTTTCTGCACATCTCCTGAAGTTCTGTGCTAAATATTCTTACCTGTTATCTTACCTGTAATGTATACCCCCAGAAGACATCATCGAGATGACCTTGGCTTACCTCAAGACACGCCCGGAGCACCTGTGAACACCATCGCCCAGGGTTTTCTTCCCCTGAGGGTTTCCCTGGGAGGACTTGCTCTGGTGTATTTTACCCCCGGAGAGGGTGGAGCAAGATCGATCAGGGGGATTCTTATTTCTACATTTGCTGCATACCAGGGACTTGCTGTCAGATCAGGTTAGTGCCATTTTAGCTTTTGAAGGGTTTTTTCAAGCTCCTCGGATTCTTCCGATAGTGATTTGACATACGGAGCACACGTCTGGTCGCTACTTCGCAATAGCATTGAGACGCGCGGGTCCGCAGGGGCGTGGCATATTTATGGAATGTACTACGTGCGCCGTGCAGGCTGGTGCGAGGCGTGTCACGTGATACGGCCATGTTGGGAGAAACAATGAATGCAAACCCCGCCATGACAAGGACCAGGAAGTCCAGAAGGGGCGCGTTCTGTGGGTCATGACAGCATGCCTCCTCCGAAAGGCTGTTCCACCAGGTTTGCCCGGGTGTATAAGGTGAAATCTTCTGAGTAGTCGAGGAGTCTTGAGATTAGAAAGTGGTTCCCAGGTTCTTTCACTAGGGGGATATTCTTTCCATTCAACCAGGTTTTGAAGCTGACCCCGTTTATACATGGGCCCTCATTACGACCCAGGCGGTAAGCGGAAAACGATGCCGGTAAATGAATACCGGCATCATTTCCCGCTAAGTCCGATTATGACCCGCGAAAGTGCCATTAGCGACAACGTAGTTTACGGTGCCGCTAACAGCACCAAGGTCGCGCATGCAAGACCCTCCATGCCGTAAATACCGGCATGGTGCAAAGCTACGCAGATCACAAACCATGCGGACATGCCCCTAACGCCATCGCCAGGGCCGTTAAGTACCTTACCGCCATGGCGCTAATTCCGCCATCGCGAACCAACCGTAAATGGCCATGTGCCGTGTTCCCAGCTGCCACAGGTGCACAGAATCAGCACAGGTGGAGGCAATACAGACTCTCCCAGTGTAAAAACAGCACACCCCACCCCTACCAGCCCCAGTCACACTCCACAATGATACCAATAGGACTAGCAATGTTGGGGCTGGAGGACCTGATAGCAATGCGAGTGCTACAACTGCAACAACAACAACAACAACAACAACAACAACAACAACAACAACAGGCTGGACAGAGGGGACGCAGGAGGAGAAGGAGGGCAAGGCAGGGCCAGCAAGCCCCACCAGCACAGCCAGTGGCACCACGCAGGCAGCCCCCAATCCCACACATCAGAGCCAGTCCATTCAACCTCACCGCAGAGCAGATCCACACCCTGTACCGACTGGACCGAGACACCATCACCAACATTGTGCACATGATACACAACGACATTGTCAGCATGATAGAAACACCCACCGCCATCCCGCCCCTACTGAAGGTAGTGTCCGTGCTCCACTTCCTGGCTACAGGCACCTACCAGCACACAGTGGGCCACTTGCATGGCATATCCCAACCATTATTCTCACATACACTGATCCAAGTGCTCGGTGCCCTCCTCAGGCACACAGACGACCACATCTCATTGCCACGGTCTGCCCAGGAGATTGCCAACACCAAAGTGGGTTTCCATGCACTAGCTGGCATACCTGGTTGCATTGGTGCCATCGACTGCACCCATGTTGAATTGGTGGTCCCACATGCCATGGAGGTACCATACCGCAACCGTAAACTATTTCACTCAATCAACGTGCAAATGGTCTGCGACTCCAACAGGATCTTCACACATTGTTGTGCCCGATTCCCCGGATCAACCCATGATTCAATGGTCCTTCGGAACTCCACAATACCACGCTACATGGAGCGACATGCAGGCCCAAGATCCTGCCTACTCGGTGAGTCTAATGTCATGAGCATGGAAATGCTAAAGTGTGTAGGTGATCGACGTACCAATGCATATTTCACCTGGCAGAAAGGGGGGGGGGAATGATGCATACGTCACATGGCTGCGACTAGCAGTAGCCAGATCATACCCTGAGGCAGCACTCACGTCATCTGACAACTGTATACATGATGCCTGATATAATCAGCCCTAACATGTGAATGAAAGTGTACCCCAACCATGACACAACCATCTGCAAGTGCATTGTACAAAATGTGACCACATTGACTCCAAAGGAACGCACCTACATGCACGTCACCAAACACCATCTACTGAAAGGCCTGTCCCCCATAACTGCGCACAAAGGAGGCACATGTCGGACAGGAACATCAATGCACCACTAAACAGACAGCAAGACCCACAAACTGTCCCCATTGACACCAGTATTGTTCCCTGGGGTCATAATGAGCCAGACAGCAATGTTGCAATCATGTGAGCTTTGACCTCACAGGACACGTGCCAGGTCACATAAAATAACGGCCTGAACGGACACAGTGGATGGGCACTCACAAGGCAATTGTCCCCCCTGCTTTGTGTCTTGGCATGCAAAACAGTACATGAGAGCCATGAACATATACCGGTTGCATAGTGTGAATCCATTAGCACAACTAAATTTGATGCAAAATAACAGTTGAATGCAAGGCATGGTGGCGCGTCATGTTCAGAAAGCAATCTCATTCCTGACACATACATTGTTGCCCATTTACAGGTGATGCAGGCTATCCCCTGAAGAGGTGGCTCCTTACACCAGTCCGGAACCCACAGAACCAGCATGAGGAGGACTTCAACCGTGCCCATGCACGTACCCGTGTGGTGATAGAGCAGGCCTTTGGCCTACTGAAGGCACGTTTCCGCTGCCTCAGCAGGTCTGGCGGGGCACTCCTGTACCGCCATGAGAAGGTTGCGAAGATCGTCATGGCATGTGTCATGCTACACAATATGTGCGTCAGACGTAACGTGCCTCTGCCCCCTGACGCAGAACTGTAACCACCTGATGATGAGGATGATGAGGGTGGGGATGGGGCAGCACCTCAAGGAGGCAGCGATGCACAGGAGGGGCGTGAAATGCGTCAGAATCTCATTGACCAGTACTTCTAGCACACACAGCGTGTGCGTGTAACATGTGGACGGCACTTGGGGCACTGTGTGTGTCTGGTATATGCACACTGTAGACTGTACAACAATAAAGCACACATACACAATGAGCAATGTCCACACATTTGGTTTGTGATAAATGAAAAAGTGTATTGTGCTTCTGAAAAGGTATGACACACCCAATCCCCCCTCCCCCTCCCCCCTGAACACCCCAACACACCCAATCCCCCCTCCCCCTCCCCCCTGGACACCCCAACACACCCAATCCCCCCTCCCCCTCCCCCCTGAACACCCCAACACACCCAATCCCCCCTCCCCCTCCCCCCTGAACACCCCAACACACCCAATCCCCCCTCCCACTCCCCCCAGAAATCCCTGCAAAGGAGTGCCAGTGCCCGTGGTGAAGTGGGTAATGTTTCAGTGGTCCACTGGGCGGGCACTATTGCCAGCCCCCTGTCCCGGAACCTGGGGCCCCCCTGCCTGTACTCCTCCGGGTCCTGGATGACCTGCGGACGGGGCTGGATGGGGCCGAACTTGCAGCTGAGGAGGTACCGGCCTGCTCGGTACGCCGTGTGTCCATGATTGTCCGTATCAGTTCACTAATCATATTCCGCACTGCGGCTAGTTCTGTGCATATGTTCGTGCTTGCTGATTGGATGGCTGCCTTGATGCTCTCAGCACACCTCTCCATGCCTGAACTGGCACCTTCACAATCAGCAACATGCTGCGTTAGGAGTGACGCCAGTTGTTCTTGCCTCGCTGATATTTGGTCCAGCACCTGCCTGAAATCAGGCCCAATGGAGGTTGCAATTGCAGGCCCAATAGGTCTACTCCCCTCTTCCCCTACTCCCACTGGGCTTGGAGTGGCTGGCCATGAATCTCCAGGGGATTGCCCCTGTGTGTCCTGTCCATGCAGGCTACATGGGGACAGGTGTGGGGAGGTAGGTTGGGTGTTGGGGGGACCTTCCATGTCATCATCCACATTCGCCACATCGCTGTCAGAACAGGCTGCGATGGCTGCAGTCTCCCCGACTGTACTGCTCCCCGCAGACACAATCCCCTCAGTGGGCAGCAGTGGTTGTGTGTCTGTCGTGGGTGCTATCATGTCCCTTTCCTCGGGGGGAATTGCTGCCCTGGGCTGTTCGGCAACAGGAATTTTGGCCTGCTGTGGGTTGGCCATGGGTCCAGCAGAGGTGGATGGTTGGTGGCCTCTTCCCTCTGTCCTGGGCTTCTTGGCTGGGGTGGTGCCACTCTCGTCCCTGCCGGTGTCCGAGTGTGAGCCTGTGGTGGAGCAGAGGAGGGAAAGTGTTATTGATGGTTCAGCGGACATTGAGCAGGCATTGTGATGAGTGCCATGGTTTAGATGGATAGATGGTGGACTTTGTAGGCCGTGACATACAGGTTGTCTCCCTTTTGGGTGGGTTGAGCATGCAGGAATGTGTGTGCCTGCTGTAGAGTGTACATGCTGCAATTGTGCAGGGTGTGGGTCTTCTGCTGATGTGTTGCGTTTGCCATATGGGGAGACATTGTGATTCCCATGTAAGTGTGATTCAGGGTGTTTTGCAAGGCTGAATTGGAGGCACCTACCTGTGTCTCCTGATGTCGGGGCTCCTCTCTCCATTCCGCCGACGCCCTCAATGCACTCTATGCCGATCAATGAGGCACATGTCTCCTCCCATGGCTGCATCTTCAGTGGGGAGTCTGCTCCACCGCCAGTTGCCAGTCCCAGGTTGCGGTTTGCTGACAGTATGCCCCTTACTCAGAGCCAGAGGTCATCCCACCTTTTGCGGCACTGTCTGGCGGTGCATGGGGTGGTACCTACGGCACTGACGCGTTGTGCCATGAGTTCCCATACTGCTTTTTTCCGGGCTATGGCTGGTCTCGTCATCTCTGATGAGAAGACGATGTCTGCCTTTTCCTGCAGCGTTTCTGCCAGCATAGTTAGTTCTTCGCGACTGAAGCGGTCCTGCCGCTGCCTGTCGCAGGCTTTTTTAACAACTTTTGGCATGGTTAGGTGAGGAAATGGGTGGGTAATGGGATTCACAGGGTTTCAGGGTCGAATGTAGTGTGGTTGGGTAGGATGGCAATGGATTGTGTTTTTAAAGATGGCCGCTGTGCTCTTTCCCGTTCCGCCACAATGACACTACTTCCGGTTCCGCTTATTTACGGTGCCCGCTAATTACGGTGCCCGCTAATTACGTGGCCCGCTAATTACGGTCGGCGCAATGATGGGTGGCGGTAGGTCACCCTGCGCGGCGTTCGATGCCGGGAAGGGCTGTTTACGCCATGGCGTAGTTTACATTACCGCCATGGCGTAATGCTCGTGCGCGATGGGTCGGAATATGGCGCTCTTTACGCCATCGGTCCATGGCGTAAACGATGATTACGCCATGGCGGTAATGTCGCATACTTACCGCCAGGGTCGTAATGAGGGCCATGGAGTCACATATTCGAGACACTTCATATTCCAATTGGTTGTCGACCAGTAGAGGAGGAGGTCGGTAGGATTTCCGGGAGGATTGGTGGTAGGGTTTTAGTAAGGATGTGTGGAATACTGGGTGAATTTTCTTCCAAGAGTCTGGTAGACTAATCCGATATGAAACCGGGTTGATAATTTCCTTGATGGAAAATGGACCATAGTACAGAGGGGCCAATTTGTTTGGCCGTAGATGCCGGGGAAGTACCTTCGAGGACAACCACACTTGATCACCAATTGCATAAGAAGGACCTGGTCTCCTTTTTAAATCCACATACCTCTTAGTCTGAGTTCTGGCCTTCTCTAAATTTTCTTTGGCCTCTTGGTGTACGTTGATGAGGGTTTCAATCCAGGAGTCGACAGTAGGTACTGGTGCAGGATGAGGGAGAACAGAAGGTAGAACTGATGGATGGAACCCTTGGCTACAATAAAAGGGGCTGGTCTTAATTTCTGAATGGTCAGAATTGTTGTAGGCAAACTCAGCTTTGGGTATCAGGAGCGACCAGTCATCCTGAACCTTGGTGGCGAAACATCGAAGATACTGTTCCAGGGTCTGATTAGCACGTTCTGTGGCCCCGTTGGTCTGGGGATGATAACCAGATGAGAGGGCGCGTTGGATTCCCAAAATGCGACAGAGATGTTTCCAGAATTGAGAGACGTACTGAGGTCCTCGATCAGATATGATCTTGGAAGGGAGTCCATGTAAACTAAATATGTGTTCCAGGAAGATTCCAGCAAGTTCGGACGAGGATGGTAACTTACACAGAGGTGTAAAATGAGCCATATGAGTGAACAAATCTATGGTAACCATGATGGTCGTGTACCCTCAGGAAGGTGGTAATTCCACAATGAAGTCTGTTGCAATGACTTCCCATGGCTTTGTTGGCAGCGATGGTTGCATTAGAAGACCCGCCGGTTTCTTGTTATCATGTTTGTTTTGACTGCAGACAGCACAAGTTTTGATGTACTGCTGTACGTCGGTCTTCATTCCAGGCCACCAAAACTGTCTTTGTATAAGACGGAGGGCGTTGGTTATCCCACGATGTCCGGAGTGAAGGGTATCATGACAGAGGTTTATCATTCTTTGTTGTAATTTCTGTGTAGGAATGACCAGTGCATTGTCCTTGAATAAGTATCCTTCCTTAAATCTTAGGCTCCATGGATTCTTCCTTGAAATATCCTTCCAGAGATCAGAGGATTGGGTTTGTACTCGCATTTCTTCCAGGAGGTTGACTGCTTCAGCTACAAAGATCGTGTGGGGAAACATCTTAGGATAGGCCTTGTCTTCAGTAGTTACATAGTCAGGACGTCGGGATAAGGCATCAGCAATCATGTTTTGTGATCCGGTAACATGAGTGATTTGGGATTTTGGTATTGGGCAAAGAAGTAGGCCCAACGCGCCTGACGACTGTTCCTGCACTCCAATGATTGTAGAATTTGAAGATTCCGATGGTCCGTGCGGACCTGAACTGGATATCTAGCACCCAGAAGTAGATGTCGCCATTCAGTGAAGGCCTGGCGGATGGCTAACCGTTCCTTTTCCAGGACGGAATAGTGTGTCTCACTGGGAGTCAAGGTTCGTGAGAGGTAAGTAATGGGGTGTTCCAGTTTATCCTCAAGTTCCTGTTTCAAGTCCGCTCCTATGGCGTAGTTAGAGGCATCTGTTTCCACTAGGAATGGGCGATTTATGTCTGGTTGGGCCAGGATGAGGGCTTGCATGAACTCTGTCTTCAGTCGCTGGAATGCTTTGTCTTGCGGTGTAGACCAGATAAAGGGAGTGTCTTTCTTCAAGAGAGCAACAATCAGCTGGACGATCTCGGAAAAGGAAGAAATGAACTTCCGGTAGAAGTTGGCAAGCCCCAGGAAGGATTGAACTTGTTTCACGGAGGTGGGAGCAGGCCATGCCAGTATGGCCTTTACCTTTGAAGGGTCCATACCAATTCCTTCTGGGCTAAGGATGAATCCCAGGTAGTGAACAGAAGTAACGTGAAACAAGCATTTTTCGGGTTTGGCTAAAAGTTTGTGTTCACGGAGTCGTTGCAGTACTGCCTTTACATGTTCTTCATGCTTTAGAGGATCCTTGGAAAAGATCAATATGTCATCCAGATAGACAATGACAAAAAGGAATAACATATCAGAAAACACCCTGTCCATAAATCGTTGAAAAACCGCGGGGGCATTAGCTAGTCCAAAGGGCATGACACTAGATATTCATAGTGACCAAAGGGTGTTCTAAAGGCTGTTTTCCATTTGTCTCCTTCCCGGACACGGATAAAATGATAGGCACCCTGGAGATCCAACTTCGTGAAGACTATGGCGTCTCTCACAGCTTCCAGGATATCTGAGATCAGGGGTAGTGGGTACCGATCTTTGAGGGTGCATTGATTTAAGCCACGATAGTCGAGGCATGGTCTGAGTTCCTTAGTGTCCTTCTTGGGAACAAAGAACAATGAAGCACCCGCTGGAGATTTTGAAGGTCTTATGGTGCCGTTTTCAAGGTTGGTATCCAGGTATTCTCTGAGGGCCTTTTTCTCAGGTTCGGAAAGAATGAACATTCTGCCAAAAGGAATCACTGCTGATGGATCTGTATCTATGGCACAGTCTTCAGGTCTGTGAGGGGGTAAGGCCTGGACTATGGCAGTTGAAAATACATCAGCATTTCCCTGATGGGCCTCTGGGACTTGTATGATATTAGAAACCATGAGTGGTGTTTTCAGGTCTCTTGGTGGTTCTTTAAGGGGTGTGGAGGAGGTATCCAGGATTAGACAGTGGGACATACAAAACTTAGAGCCTAGGAATAGTGATCCTGTTGTCCAATTGATATACGGATTGTGCTTCTGTAACCAGGGCATACCCAATACCATGGGGTAATGGGCTGACTTAATGATGTCGAATGTAATCCGCTCTTGGTGATGGTTTATGGAAAGTTGGATCTCTTTTGTCTGCAGGCTTATGGGTCCTGAAGAGAGGGGTCTTCCGTCGATTGCTTCCATCGGCTGCATGGTGATTCATGTCTCGTACGGAATATGATGACTAACAACCCAGTCTTGATCAATGAAAATTTCCATAGCTCCGCAGTCCACCAAGGCCAGAATGGGATAGGTCTTATTCTTGGAGGGCGACAGGAAGGCTTGTAGAATCACCAAATTGTTTTGTCCCGGAGAGTTTAAGGATGGAATTGATGTGGAGCAAACATCTCTCTCCCGAAGCTCTGCTCCATCTAGGATCGGGAGCTGGCATTTCCCGAACCCCGAGGAGGGGCTAGAGGACCCTCCCTAACCAGGTGTTTGTCTAATGCACAATACATACACAACCCCGTATGAATCCTTCTCATTCTTTCTTGTGGGGATATAGGTCCACGGAAGGCTCCTATCTGCATGGGTTCTGGTTCAGAGATTGAGCCTGGGTTAGTGTCTGCCTTGGTGGTACTCTCAAAGGACGGCTTCAGAGGATTAACTTTGGATTTCTTCTTTTCTGCCTTTCTTTCCTGGATACGAAAATCTATTTGCATGGAAAGGTCCATTAGTGCCTGGAATGAGTTTGGACGAGCCACTCTGGCCAACTCATCCTTAATCTCCTCATTCAGTCCTCTCCTGAAAAGGGTAAAACTCGCCTCCGGGGACCAATCAGCTTTCTTGACTAACTGCTTGAATTAGGTAACATAGGTGAGCATATCCTGGGATCCTTGCTGAAAGTCTAACAGGCGTTCCTGGGCACTATATACCTGTTCTGGGCAGTCAAATATGGTCGTAAGGGCCTGTATGAAGCCATCGTAGTCATCTAGAAGAACGTCACCGGAATTAACGAGGGGCGTAGCTCATGTTAAGGCGTTTCCTGAAAGGTGGGAAATTATGAAGCCCACTTTAGCCCTGGGAGTTGAAAAGTAGTAGGGCTTAAAAGTAAAGTGAACCAAACATGAATCCAGGAATCCTCGAAGGGTTTTTGGTGAGGCATCATATTTGTCCACTATACCGCCCAGCAATACACTTTCCTTTGTGGCCGAATCGCCGGATAGAACTAATTGTTTGAGAGCGGCGTTTTCCGCCTTTAGATTCTGCACCTCGGTTGATAGCTCTTGCATGTCACGCATTAGGTCCTGGACGGCCGCTTCCATGTCCATATCGAGTTTTGTCGGGTGGCGTCTCAAACTGTCAAGGAGTTCCCCCCTTCTCACCTGAGTTCGATCTTTGCTGGATTTCTTGATCGATGCCTTCTTGCGTACTGCTCGAGTCTTGAATAATGCTGCACGAGTCTCTTCCGACTCCAGCGTGCGTTCAAGTACCGGGAAGCAAGGGTCCAGGAATCCAGGAATAACAGGGTGCGCAACTAGCACACGAGTCCAGGAATCAAGAAAGAGAGGAAGGGACTAGAATTGGGTTAGGGGGGTGGAAGAAGCAAGGGAATAATCCCGCGAGCTACGGAGCACACGTCTGGTCGCTACTTCGCAATAGCATTGAGACGCGCGGGTCCGCAGGGGCGTGGCATATTTATGGAACGTACTATGTGCGCCGTGAAGGCTGGTGCGAGGCGTGTCACGTGATACGGCCATGTTGGGAGAAACAATGAATGCAAACCCCGCCGTGACAAGGACCAGGAAGTCCAGAAGGGGCGCGTTCTGTGGGTCATGACAGTATGAAGGTGCAACAGGAAGTGCCAATTATTTTACAAGCTGCTCCTACCTCTGCCAGCATTGTGTCCAATACTAGGCGATTCTGTAAGGCGACCATCCGGAGGGCCTGTACTTCTTTAGTAAGGTTGGTTAGTATGTCGCCTGTTACATTTAGTTCCTTTTCCACTAACCTAGCCAAGTGCCTAATTCTGCGGGAGTTCATAACTATTCCCATTGGCATCACTATGCCCTTTAGGAAATCAAAGAATTCCTCCCAAGTGGTGTCTTCTTTAGTGATAACACCTCTTTTCCTTTGCCCGTAATTCCCCATGTTCGATTTTGTTCTCCTAGTTTCTTTTTTTAAATTAACCGCCTCTAATGGTTTATAATGTAGGCCCAACATTATATAGCCAACAGTACATCTGCCTTTCCAATAGCTAGGCAACCAGAGATAAGCGTTTTTCCCACAAATAAACATAGCCCCTTCTGGAGGAAGGAGGGGTGCTGAAATACTATTTAAATCCACTGTAATCTGGCAGGTGTGTCGGCCCATAAAGACACCTTTATAGTGCGGTTGGGTTCGTTGATAACAAAAGGGGGCTTGTCGAATTATATTTTGCACAGGTATCGGGGAGGGTAGTTTTTCTTCCCTCCCATCTCCTGTATAAAGTAGGACCGGGTCTAAGAACCTTGTGTCTGGCGGATAGGGAGCGGATCTATTTAGATACCGGGTTGCGTTTGATGTCAGGGGAATGTAGGCCGATGAAACTTTAGCTGTGTATGACCTCCGGTCCTCCCTTTTCCTACTATCGTAGTTTGTCGAGTTGAGCATGTCAAGGATTTGTTCTCTATTCTCATCAGTTACCGCGCAGAGTAGTTCTTTATATTTACGGGCCATTTCTGCTAACCTTCTTTTTGCATTTTCATCGAAACGGTCATCGGTCACAGTATAAGTGGAGGTATCATTCCTGGAGGCACTAAAGAGAAAATTTCGCAGGGGCACACAAGTATCATTTGTGGCGGGAGTCGCGTACCATTCGGGTCCGCTTTCATGGCTATGGAGAACATACGTGCATATGTAACAATTGGTCTTATTTAGTATCTGGTATCATTCATCCATGTAAGGATGCTATTCCTGGGGTGCTTCTTCCGATACTCCTGATCTACATGGGGAATAGTCATTGGTTCTGGTGTAGGGGGCTGCGATGTGGTGGGTAACAGGTTACGGGCAGCATAAATATCATGATGCTCAAGGTACCAGAGGAATATGGCGAACCCTACTGTTATAAAAATACAGACAAGGGATAAGATGAGCTTTTCCTTTGGGGTGCATGCATATCTATTTACTCGAGGATGCCTCTGTCCTGCATACTCATTATCCATTGTAACAACATACTTTGTTCCCTCGCACAGGGCTGATCCCAGATGGCTGAGTTCCGGAACTTGGCTGTCAAATGTCACACATATATATATATATATATATATATATATATATATATATATATATATATATTATATATTTTACACAAAAAGTTCAAAGTCCCTAACAATTACCCTAACCGTGCTGTCCGTTTATGCGCTAGATCGCAAGGGTTGCACAGTATAACCCGTTCTGCTGTTACCACTTCTGGCTCCTACCTTGGCTCGTCTCGTTGAGGCTACTTCCTACCCTTGTGGGGTTGCTGAGGCCACTTCATCTGTGTTTTCAATTGTCCTTGCTTGTTCCGACCCTTTACCAAGTCCTTTTCTCAGCCAGATGTCAGAGTTCAAACATAGGCAATCAATGTTGCTTCCTGGGGCGCAAGTTATACCTTGGAGTGTCCTCCGTCAGTTCTTGTGTCTGTGTCTTTGGTTGGGGGGTGAACTATCTGAGGTGGCGCCTTTTTGAGATGATTGGCGTATATCCACGTCTTGTGTCCAGCTACCTTGACAGCGGTCTGTGTTGCTAAGAGGACCAAGAATGGCCCCTTCCAGCGGGCCTGCAAGCAATTGGTTCGATCAAAACTCTTTACCAGGACATAGTCCCCTGGTTTGATGGCGTGGCCCTCTCCTTCTAGGGCCGGCGGAGCTTCTTCTTTCACCTGTTGATGGATAATAGACAGTTAATGCGTGAGCTCAGCACAATAATCCCTCAACAGTGGCTGTTCGATATTGCCAATAACTTTTGGCGTTGGGATGGACCACGCGCTTGGAGGGAGGCCCATCACAATCTCAAAAGGGGACAATTTGTGTGTCCCCTTTGGAGTGGTCTGCATGCTCAATAATGCCAAGGGAAGGGCATCTGGCCACTTCAGGTTCGTGGAGGCACAGATCTTTGCCAGCTTGTTTTTGACCTCGGCATTGGACCGTTCTATAATTCCGGCACTTTTCGGATGGTAAATTGAATGGAAGTGCTGATCGATACCTAAAGCAGTACAAACATGCCTCACAACCTGACCAGTAAAGTGCACGCCATTATCAGAATACAAAAGGATGAGCACCATGTACTGAGGCACCCAATATTTCAGGATACATTTAGCTGTGGAAATAGCAGTATTGTCTCTCAGGGGGTAAGCATCCGTCCAACCAGAGAACCCACACCTCATTACAAGGCAATATTTCAGTTTAGCAACTGGTTCCATTTGTATAAAGTCCATATACACCACTTCAAATGGCTGTGTAGGGAGCCTGCTATGACCTGCTGGTACCTTCATAGATTTGCCCACATTGTGCTGGAGGTAGATGGCACACTGTGCTGCCCACCTCCTGCAATATGATCCAATTTTCCTGTTTTTCCATACTTTGCTCAGAATGTCCTCCATTGCACTTGCATTAACATGGGCATTCCCTTTTGCCATGTCCACTACCATGGGCAAATAACTGTCAGGGAGTAACCACCTCATTTTCACTCTGTCCAACCACACCCCTTTAGAAGTTTGTTCATTATTACTGTCCTTAATCCATGCTTTGATTTCACAATCTGCTGCTTCCTTTTGAATGTCTCTGACTACTTCTTCAGGGTCCCTTTTCAGTTCACCTCCATCCCTCTTCCCTTCCACATCGCTTTGCAGCATGTTACACTCTGGAAGGGGTAGTTTACAGTGTTCCGCGGAATATTTAGCCACCTGGTCTGCTAAATCGTTTCCCTGTCCCACAAAATCTACCACCTTTCTATGGGCGGAGCACTTCACTATAGCCACCTCAGCGCGTTCAGCCAATGCCACCAATAATTTGTTCATCAAATTACCATGTTTTATTTTGGTACCATGTGAGGTGAGAAACCCTCTTTCTTTCCATAGCAGGCCAAAACTAAAGGCCACATCATGTGCATAGGCTGAATCCTTATAGATGGTTACATCTAAATCTTTGCTTAGTTCTAGAGCTTTTGTCAATGCCCTTAATTCTGCAGCTTGCGCTAATAACTCAGGTATGCGTTCCATGTGGACAATTTCATTTTCAGTTGTTATTGCATACCTAGCCACAGTTTCCCCGCTTTCCAGCTTGTAACATGACCCATCACAAAATAGAGTCCCATCACCTCCCTCCAGGGGAAGGTCACTCAGATCGACTGTACCCCGGGTCTGCTCATCGGTACGTATTAAACAATCATGTAAGTCTTGATCTCCCTCCCCACTTGGTACTGGCAAAAGAGAAGCCGGGTTCAAAGTATTACATCTCATGATAGCTACATTTAGTGCAAACAATGTCAGTTCATATTGTGTCAAACGGGCTGCTGTGAGATGCTGAGTCTAATGGGGAACTCTTACAATGATGGTATTCCCAACACTAAACCTGCGCTCTGCTTAAGGGCTATTGCTGCTGCAGCGACTGATCGCATACAAGGGGGAAGTGCTGCAGCCACACTGTCCAGGGTGCCAGAAAAATAAGCACAAGGCCTTTGCCTTCCATTTTGTTCCTGTGTCAATACAGATAGAGCACAACCTTGCTGTTCATGTACAAAAAGGGTAAATGGTTTGCTATAATTGGGTGTCCCGAGCCCTGGGGCACTACACAAGACGCTTTTCAGAGCGTCGCAGGCCTCTTTCATTTCTTGTGTGCAAGTGAAGAGTATCTGATCCTTTTCTGTTCTCAAACATTGTAACAGGGGCTTAGCTATCAAAGAGAACTCGGGGACCCAATGACGGCAGTATGAGGTAATACCTAACAGACGTCTCAATTCTTTAAAGGTACTAGGATAGGCCATTTCTTGAATTAGGCGTACCCTCTCAGGTGACAATGATCGACCCTCTGCAGTGAGGACATATCCCAAATAATCAACCTTGGACTGTACATACTGCATTTTCTTGAGCGATACTTTGTGACCGTGATATGCCAAATGTCGTAACACAATCAAGGTACCTTCTTTACAACTCAATTCAATGTCTCCACAAATAAGAATATCATCCACGTATTGGATGAGCATTACACCAGGCGGCAACAAAATTTCATCCAACTGTTGTTTTAACGCTTGGCTAAAAATAGCTGGGATCTCTGTGTAACCTTGGGGTGCTCGACAAAATCTGTATTGTCGTTGTGCTAACACAAAGGATAAAAGGTATCTGGATTCTTCAGCTATGGGTATGGAAAAAAAGGCATTCTTCAGATCTACTACGCTAAAATAGGTAGCCGTGGGGGGAACCATAGTGAGAATACTTGTTACACTGGGGATGACTGGATACCTGGGATCCACAACCTTATTAATTCTTCTGAGGTCAATAATAAACCTGTACGGGGTCACTTCATCTCCTTTCTTGTGAACCGGAAGAAACGGAGAGTTACATGGGCTGTCATCACACTCTTCAACAACCCCAAGCCGTATTAGGTCCTGTACAATCCTAACCAATGCTGCTTCCCCTTCTGGGGATATTCTGTACTGCGGGGTTCGGGGCAAAGAGACACCATGTTTTACCTTGATCACAACAGGGGGAATGTTCAAAACACCTACATCGTTACTACCAGTAGCCCAGAGCTCTGTGGGCAGTGTCTGTAATTCTGGCGGCAACGGTTCAGCCAGATAAAAACCACCAACTTTGGATTTGCATATAGTCATGCGAACACCTGTCGGGGAACAATAAATGGTTGCATTCAAGGCTTTCAAAAGATCCAACCCAAGGAGATTCTCAAGACACCTGTTAGTAAGTAGCCATCTGTTAGTCAATTTCGTTCCACATATAGATGTCTCAACTCTCTGGGACATTGGAGTACATATGGGTTCCCCACCAAACCCTACGGAAACCTTATTTTCACCCAATAGTGGAACTGAGGGGATGGCCTTGGCGTCAACCGAGCTGTTACCTGGCCCAGTGTCAACCAAGCATTTAATGGTGGGGTGCTGTCCTATTTGCAATTTAACATATGGTCCCTTCTGGTCTATAGGAACAGACACCACCTCCCCAGGTTCACTAGGGGCGTTTCAACTCATTGCTGCTGTATTATCAAAGAACATCATTCCACTCCATTCATCTTCCGCAAACCCATTGCCATTTACTCCCACCATCTGTCGCTGCGCTGCGCCAGTTTAAAATACATTATTTTCAGGATTTACAAACCTTCGCTGTCCTTGGGGTGGCCCCGTGTGAGGTCCACCTTGACCTCTTCCTCTCCCACCCGCCGGTTGGCCACCCCGTGCCATCAATATGGGGCACTCGTTTTTCCAATGTCCCGTCTGCTTGCAAAAGGAGCACTGATCTATTTGCGGGGGTGTCCATTGCGCAGCGTTACCTGTAGTGTTTCTTACCTGGGGTCTTTGGTCCTTTGGTTTATTATGGGGTGTCTGTACCAACTGTTGCATTAACACTTTGTTCTTAAGAGCTTTCTCAGCTTGTTTCTTTCCCTCCACTTCTTCTGTTTCCTGTCGCTCATAATATTTTGCCATTTCCAGAATTTGGTGAGGAGTACAAGCCTGCCATGTACTTTCCCCCAACTTCAAGGGGCCCTTAATTCCTTTCCTTAATCCTTTCACAAGCCCCATAGCGAAGTACCTTTGGCCTGTGACATTACTGGTTGTTTGCCCACTGTGTGCTTGAAAGGCTCCTTCAAATCTCAGGAAATATTCCCCGACATCTTCACTGGGCCCCTGTATTATAGCATCTAGTTTTTCAACGTTTACATCTGTCTCGGGTAAGACTGTGGTAAGAGCTGTCAAAATGCATACACATAGGTTTTTTATATTGTCGGGGAGAGGGTTAGTAGGGGGGCGCTCTTCGCTAGCTTTCTGTAGTGCAGCCCAGTTCAGGGTGTCATGGTCTCTGCCCCTAAAAGGGTCCCAAATTTCACTAGGTGTTACCATAGCCATAACGGTATTCACATCCTCAAAGGTTAAAGTCCCTGCTTTAAACAGTGTTCTTAATTCTTTGTAAAACCCTGCTGCGTTTGTTCTAGGATCAGGGGTACTTTTGGCAATGCTCATTAACTCGGATTGAGTCAGGGGAACATATACATAGGTTTTGGTATATTTTACTTCACCCTGGTCGCTAGTTGTTATTGTTGGGGCGCATTCCCGAAGGGGCATTGCAATGATTGTTGGAGTCATGGACTCTACTAGGTTCTGGAATAATTTACATATTCTCTTTTCTCTTCTGTCCCACTCTTGACCTATCCTCTCCATCTCTCGTTCGCATTCTCGTGTGGTTTTACAAATTCCTTCATCACGCGTTTCATCACATTCCAACTCTACCAATTCTACTAAACTCATCAACCACGCAACCTGTACCGCCGTATCCTGGCTTTTGTGTATACCCATCCATTCACTTGCTGTCTTTCCTTCGGTCCTGTCCATCACTTGCTTGGCAAACTGTTTCCCTTTTCCCCTAGCTTTGCTCAATAGTTCATCCTTCTTCTCCTGCTCCATTCATTCTCCTTCCTTTTCCTCTTCCCATTGTCTTTTTATTTTGTCTATCGCTAAATTAATTTGTGTATATAGATCCCATAAATACGATCAATCAGTATTGGTACTGGGTTGATCGTAGAGCTCTATCAATTGCTGAGACCAATTATGTGGGGTCTTCTTAAACCATTCGTGAATTATTTTGCTATGCAATCTCATCACTTGTCTAAATTCTCTTTTGGTGCACTTTTTCAGTTCCATCAACACCTCTTCATCATCCCCTCCCTTGTCAAAAACAAGCTGTGCTAATTGTCGTAATTCCCTCGACCTCTGTGGGACCAATCTTTCGTTCCTACCTACTCGTCTTTCATCCTCCTCTGCGGTGTCCTCATCCATCGTCCCCTCATTATTGTCCCATCATAAGGTGGCGGGGCTGTGGCTACTGTAGCTGGGGTTACTAATCGCAGGAGGCTCTTGTTGGTTTTCTCGTTCTCTTGTTCATTATTATTACACACCATATGTGTTTGTTTTGTCTGATCTGGCAGGGCGGGGCACATCCCTTTGCTAAATTCTATTAATGCAGTTCTGTCTTCCACATCTAGCTGGTGTTCAAACTCTTTGTTATCTAATTCACAGGCCTTTTCTTGTATGGTACGTTTTTGTCTCTTTCTATCTTTTTTATCTTGGGACATTTTCTGCTTTATCGCTTCTGTTCGCCATTGGCGAATAGCATCGTGTTGGGCGGGGCGGACCTTCTTCCTTAATAATACTAATTCCAGGTGCTCGATTGTCTTAACATCAAAAGTACCTACTTTAGGCCAACTAAATTGGATTGACTTCTTTGTGTAGTCTTCCCAGTTTTTACAAAACTGTACCACCCCCAGCCCATAGTTAGTTAGCATAGTATAACACGGAGTGCCCTCAGCAGGCGCATGCATAGGTTCCTCATTCTTATTTCAGTCACACAAGATTCCCATTATTAATAAAATACCTTACCAAAATCAAATAATACGTACCATAACCTCCTCCCTCTGTCTGGCTCGTCTGGTCCTTGGCAGAGCAGTCGTTCTCTCCTTCTTCATAATCTCTGTCTCAAGATGAGGACTGCGCTGTTTTGCATCAAAGGTGCGATAGAGTTTGGGCCCAGTAAGTCGTCGGCCGGAGACAGGAGCTCAATGGAAGGCACGCATCAAAGCGATGGACTGCATCTGCAAGGCCACCAGCCAGGGACGCCAATTTGTAAATGCTAAAATTCACCAGGCGGAGGTCTCCGTCAAAAGTAAACGCACTCGTAAGTGAGTTTAACTATCATTTATTGCAATAAAGACAAAGCTTCCGCGGAAGGTTCGACACGTAACATCATCAGAGGGATGCTGCCAGTGTGTGCTGATAACATTACAGTGAGCATGCTTTTTATAGGAAAATGATTACATTGAGTCTTATGTCTGGCTCGAAACCCAGACACTTCCAAACATACAGTTTCCTACCAGAACACTTTTGGCTGTATTCCCAGACATTGCGGTGTGATTTACAAAGGCCGGACATCGCAAACGGTCATTACTCTTATAACTTATCTAAGCAAGTCATAATACACTTCAGGATGCAGGTGTAACCTTTAGCATGCATGGTCGTACATCGGGCAAATTCATCACACTTGACACAGTGGGGAATTTTGCAAGCTACACATATCCTGCTGCTGTAGTGATAATGATGTCCATTTATGGTCTGTTGAACAAAAGCAGGACGTATCTTTTACAGAGTGACGCACGAGCGCCTGAAAAATCCCCTTTCAGACACATTCCAGAGAATAAAAAGGTCAGATACAGATGGGTTCATGCTCATGTTCGCAGGAAAGAGCGCGGATGTCGAACAATCATTATTTATAAAAGAGACCCTATGGTCGGCGAACACATGCTGACTTGCAAGGCTGCATACCGTGGGAGGGACGTGCAAGAGTGCTAACAGACGCTGTTTATTTAGCTGTTACGGGAAAGGAGAGCAGGGGGGACATTCAAAAATCTATGAGAAATGTGTGCTCAAGGCGAAAACCCTGGGCCTTGCGGGGAACACGAAAGCCGTTCGTCTAACATGGACATGATGCTATAGCGCGAGCAATGGGGTAGTCTTGCTGAGGCAAAGTTTAACATGGCAGCTTTCAGGGAAAATGATTTCTGTATTAACATTTTGGCAGGGGTATTGGCTACGCGTGTTTTTCATTATCACGCTAGTCTGATGGTGAGTCGTGCATGCTATTTTTCCCACTGCGGGTGCCCCTGTGTATCGCGTACTCGCTTTCGAGGTCATAGTAGCATGTGTGTCCCACTCATATGTGTTTTTCGTGTCCCTGGGTGCCACTGCGTACTGCGGGAGGTTAATTACAAACACATGGGCTACTGGGGGTTGCATGCACGGTTTTACTGCAGTTTTGGGGTGCCTGATCGTTGCGTGACCCGTCACTTTATCACCGGGGTCACATACAGCCTTGCAGGTGCAGGGGTGCTGTTAACATCTTGTATCCCACCCCCTTCACCCCAAGTGCCCAGGACAATTGTCGTGTACACATCCCATTGGCACTACTACATCTGTGCCGGCACTACTCCATCTGTGCCAGGGAGTAGGGGGACTCCAGGGAGTCCAGGGTGGCTGCAGAGGGGGAAGAGGCAGGGATGCGCCACTTCGGAACGATGTTGTGCCACGTGTTGGTGCAGTCATGCCACCACCACCTACAGCTCCGGAAGATGCAGTTCTTGCATCTGGCACTGGTGCTCATGTGACCCGGCAGTCCGTTTCATCGACTGCCATGGGCCCAGGGATAGTGGTAGCTGCAAGTGCAGCTGTGGACACCACCACCCAGGCTCAGGGTCTGCCAGCGCAGTCTGTGTTGGCACCTGAAGAGTCCCTGGAAGATTTCCAGGAGGACAGGAGGCACACCGTAGGTGCACGCAGGGCTGCCCTGACCGAGGCACGTGTCCCTGGGCAGTAATGTCATCTGCTGCCCTGACCAACCCTGGTTGTGAGTCTACCATCCAGGACAGTCCCGGTCAATGACCCTGGCACAGCGGATGTTGCTGCGCAGGGTCCATTCCAGGGCACCCAGCAGCCACTGACGCAAGTCAAAGCTTCCGTCTTTGTTCCATCTGGCACTCCCTCAGTTCAATCCACCCTACTGATCAGGGCGGCATTTGCCAGCCAGGGTCCGGACCATAGTACAAGAGGAGGAAGGTTGCACCTGCAGTAGAGGCTGGGACCCCAGACACAGCTCTGGCCTCTGGCACATCGAGGAAGACGCCTTTCTGTGTGCAGGAACTGGACTTCGTTGTGGACTACGTGCGGGACCACAACCGTGATATGCTAGTGGGGCCGAATTGTCAAACTACGGCTGCCCATCGTATGTCCCACTGAAAGCAAGTTGCGGATTGTTTGAGTGCATTCGGACATGAGGTGCGCACAGCTCAAGAGTGCAAAAAGCGTTGGGATGACCTCAAACGCAGCACTAAGGCGAAGGGTGCCTCTAATTAGAACATGACTCTGGTGACTGGCAGTGGGCCACCACCTGAGGAGGAAGACCTCACTCCGCACGAGTCAGTTGTTGCGGGGTTCATACCGGCAGGAATGGTCGAAGGAGTGGGAGAGATGCTGGACTTTGATGCCCCGTCCAGTGAGTGTTGTCACATGTTTGTTGAGGCCATGTGTGTTTTGCTTGTGTGATGTGTTGTGCTTAACTGCCACTACATGTCATGTGTACATGGTTCTCATGTACAAGTCATGCAATGCTTCACTGATGCGTGCCTGCTGTGCAGGATTCTGGACATGTAGAGCAGACGGGGACTGTCCTCATCACCACACTTGCACCCTACTCACATGCTACTCACCCAGCTGCCCCACCGGTCCATGTACCAGCTCACTGGCCCATCTGCATGTAGCCTGGGGTGTCTTTCCTCTCAGCACTGGGACTATGTCATTGCATGACTGACGTGCATGTGTCTTCTGCCTGCATGCAGGTACTCCACGTAGGCATGCTCCCTTGCCCCTCCACCCCCCCTGCAACCCAATTTCACCATGGCACTGGTGTGCATCATGTTGGCGTACTGCAATGGCCTGTTCAAGGCTCCTGTGTACATGCACACTTCCACCAGCCAACCTGCCAGACACATACAATGGGGTACATCCTCTGTCCTTGATGTAGGGTGTCTCACTTGGACTGTGCAGGTGGCAGATGTTTCGCAGGGACATGAGTGCCCATTCATGCTCCTTGTGCATTCCATGCATGCCCCTATGTGTCCTTGACAGGATGATCTTTGTAGTACGTGTCCAGGATGACCTACATTTCATGGCATTTGATCATCCATGCCATGCCCACTCTGGCTCAGTCCAGCATCACACACAGGCTTAGGGTGTCACAGTCTCTGTGGGGCACATGCCTCCCCCTGTTTCAGGCCCAATGACTCTATTCAACTGGTGTAGTGGCTTCTGCACACATGGGTGTACTACTGAGGGTTCATCATGTGTCCTGTTTACTATCCCATCATCATCTGCTGTGTTGTCAGTTGACTCAGATGATGCAATTGACGCTAGTCAACACTGTCTGCCAATACACAGGTCTCTGGTCACCCTTTCGCTGACATGCAATGGCTCCCTGCATTTTCACTTAGGGGGGCTGGGGGTTTTGCTTGTAGCCATGCAACCCATTGCATGTGATGCCTGAACTTGCCCTTGCACTGCCTTCACGTTTATTGATAGACATAATGTACTTGTTCATGTAGATAGTGAGTAACGTACACATGTTCTGCACTGCGTCAACCCACTTCTGAGCCGTGTTACACCCTTCTACATGCCTACTCATTGGTGTATTGTCAAAGTGACCTGGCATGTATGGCCAGTTTTTCATCCCTTCTCTGTCATGAATGCGACGGGCACAGGTGCATCCTGTGTCACATATACTCAGTATTGGAACTCCCTAGTGGCTGTTTAGATGAGTTGATTGGTCAATCTGCGGCCTACACCAACTGGCATAGGGCGCTGATTGAATGTAGCCTGCCAATCGGGTTGTAATGACTGTGGAGCTTCCTTCACGTGTGCATGTGAGCACTTCCACATACATCAAAGCAAGCAGCGTTGTAGCTGCTTGCTTTGATGTATTGAATGCTGGTCATGTTCACAATACAGGTTATGAGGAAATGTGTGTTTTTGAACGCTTTCACATGTACATATGCAAACAACTTCAACGTTGTGTAGTGCAACATTGCCAGTACTCACTTATGTGTTTGTGAAAGTGTTCATTTACACGTGTCTTCTGCAGCTTTTTTGTTGACTGCCTAATGTGTAGTTGTTTGACATTGAGGCTGGTGAGATTTCTGCATTGCGCACCTTATGTGGAACTGGCATGATCCAGAAGGTTCACTGTTGTGCAGTATGTGTATGCCCAGGCCCACTTAGCTACTATGGTGGGTCCTGGGCGTGGAGATTTCCACAAGGAATTATGTAATAGGGCACATTCATAGCCCAATGTGCTCAATCAGGCCCAGAGGAGTGTTGTGGAGGCCTCATGTCCTGCAGCTCGGACGGCACTGGGCGTTAGCATCCCTCATACCTGGTTGCAGGCCCTTGCTTTGCTTGGGACATTCACTATATCTGCATGGCCCATGCCACCCGGTACGGGCCGAGCTGCAGATGGATGGAGCTATATTGATGATGATGCTTTAGTGATGCATGTCTATATGCATGTTACCTGTGTCATAGTGTGTTTGGATGCACTTGCAGCAGAGGTCAATTTGCAGTTCCAAAATGCTTATGGTGTGTTGCATCTCTTAGTTGCCATCTGTATTTTCTGCCTGTGACATGTGCCTGACAGAGGTGGTGTCTGATGGAGTTCATATACTACATTTTGTACTTGTGTAGGCTTTGCTATTTGGATACATCCATTTCTGCTTTTGGGATGTGTTTGCATATCAAGGCCACTGGATGCATGCCAGGTTCTCATTTGTGTGTGACATGTCTGCTTCATGTGTTGGCTGTCTATGTGATGTCTATGTGTGTGTGTGTTATGTGCTTCTGACATGTGTACTAATGTTAATTTTTCTCCACTTTTCAGATGATGACGCAATGGAGCCAGAGGATTGTGTTGTCATGCCAGACACAGGGTTGCTATCTCACCAGCAACCCAGCACAAGTGGGGGTTGTGGGGTGGTACACCATGAGAACCCACTTGGGTTCCAGACCATCGTGTCTAGGGCTGGCAATGAGTCTAGCCCAGAGGATCACTCTGACGACAATGTCGAGTTGGATGTGCATCGGGTCCATTCGTCAGGGGGGTGTGATTCTGATGTGGACGCTCCTCTGTCCACGACACCTGCACTGAGGGGCCAGATGGTGGTGGGACCTCCGCCTGTGGTGGATCGGGACGCAGGGTCACCCTCCACACCAGCTGCTGATGTGCCTGGGGCATCACGTCGACGGAGGAATGTAGTCTGCAGCCGCGGGCGGTACCAACCCAACAAGCCATGGTTGCCAATTCAGAACCCCCCTGTGGGGTCGTATGTGGCCATTTTTGATTTTTATTGTTAGTTTAGTTAGTTAATATGGTTTTAGATAATTAGTTTAATTAGGTAATATAGGTTTTTTATAGTTAGTTTAATTAGTTAATATAGTTTAAGATTGCTTGTCTATTGTGCATTCATGTGACGGTGTGGTGCTTTGTGGCTTTTGAAAGCATCCACAGTCTGTTCCAGCTGTGCCCTTCAGGCTTGTCGCATGTATGTGTTTGCAGCTCCCAAGCTGGACCCCAGTCCTGACTCACATAGGCCACTCCTGCTTCCCTTATCCATGGGCTCGCAAGGATGGTTTGGTGTAACAACCATTTACACAAGGGCTTTGGACTTTCGTCATATCTGTGGCCTGTCTGCTGCTGTACTACTTGTGTTTACACCCCTAGTGGGGATTGAGTGGGTTTTATCCACGCCATGTCTGTAATCAATTTGGGTGAGTACATGATTGATATCTCCATTAATTGATGTGGATTGTGATGTATGTTCTTTTCTTGCCTGTATATGTGCTTGATGCACTTCATGCTGTAGACAGTAGCCTGCACCCTTTGCCTGTCAAAGTCACACTGATGATGGGGGGAGTTCGGATGTAGGTCTCTAACATGGCCCAGTGACAACCAGCATGAAGACACACACAGGGCACTTTCCAGCCTTATTAATATCTTTTATGACCTTTCTGCAGGAAAATGAGCCTCCAGACTACCTTTGCCAGCAGACACATGGCCAAGTACTACTGAAACCTGGCCACGTTTGGTGGTGCAGACGTGCGCATGTGTGCGCAAGCAGAAGCACAGGGCTTGTGCTCAGACGTCCGACAGAAGCAGATGTGTTTCCAGGAGCTCCAAGCAAGGTGAGCAGCACAAGGGGCCACACCACAGCCAACCTTCCACCAAGCCACTTGCACATGCATGCTAAGTAGCGCCAGTGCTGGGGAGCTTGGCCAGGCATTGTTGTAGAAGCGCACAGTACAGCTAAGATGCGTTGAGGGACAAATGCCAAGTAGCTTTACAAGTTGTCAGGGGCACAAGCAGGGGCCGCCGGATATATCCTCGAGTCCCCCCTGCTCCATTGAAGCTGAGTTATTAGCACAGTAGCGTGCCTAGCCAGAAACTGATAGAGCGCACAGAGACACCCAGCGAGGCACAGACTTGTGTGCAGTGCATATCATTTGCATGTGCAAATTGCCATGTGCACTACCTATTGAAATCCGCGGCTGCCAGAACACGACTTGAAGTCGCACCTCGCTATATGCGTCTAGCAGCTCACCCAGGGACCATTGTATCATGTGTGATTCTTGACGCATTGGTCTTCCATTTCCCGTGCGCCCACGTGCGCCTGCCTTACTGCATTGACAGTGTATGAACCATCACGGGGGCAAGCTAACGTATGCGTACAAAGCAGCAGACATGAGCGTTTGTTTGTGGAGAAGTCACTTACTTTGGGGCATGAATGGTGTTGTGATTAGTAACTCAAGCTCTCTTTGCAGCATTGAACTGCTCCTGTTACCGGACCTGAGAGTGCGCAGGCAGGAGGCCAGCACTCACCCCAGAGATAAGTCTCTCTTTGGCTTGCATTTGACTCATTGGGTACAATGTGCATGATGAACATGGTTTCTCTGATTGAGTATGTGTTATTGTCAATAGTTGTATTTTGTAGTTTGCCTACTTTCCCTTGCCAATCCAACTCCCCTCTCCTGCCCCTCTTTCCGGTTATCCTGAATACCAATGCCTGTCCAAACAACAGATCCCTGACCCTCCTTCCCCGCCGGGGTCTCGGAGGCCTGTGTAAGTTTGACCTTGCAGGCGCCCAGACTGGGAGGTGGTTGGTTCGTGCCACTCCTGCGCCTGGACACCGGAGCTGTGACACTACCCATCAGTTGTTGCATCCTCATTGTATATTATGTACAGAAAATGGTACCCATCCTTTTGAACCATTGTTGAACTGTGCTACCTTGGTTGTTCTATCATTCTGCTTGGACATGTGCTTGGACATTTTCTGCTACTTCAAGTCATCTTCTAGAGACTCTTGCAGGGTTTTTTGGTGCCTACATGCTTTTTCCCTGGTTTGTGGGTTTGGCTCCTTGGAGTTCTCTGCGATTTGGTATTTTTACCAGTCAAGGTGGCCTCTGAGGGGGCTGGACCCTTTTTACACGCAAGGTGGAATATGGAGACCAAGGGGTGGGGTGATCCTGTAGCCAGGGAGACTTGAAGGAAGAAGGCTACATACCCCAGACACAGTTGTTCAGAAGGTCATGGTGATGTGTAAATGAGGGAGGGCCTTTTGTTGTTGGACAGTTGGCTTGGGCTACAGTGTTTGGGCACTCTGACATTGTAATTGTGGGATACTATGTACATGATGTGTTCTGCTGGTCAATGCCTGTTCCTGTGTTGTGTTTATTTTTCAGGTGTCAGGTGATTGGTGTGGTTTGACATGCTGGGGTGTAGACATGGGCAATGTTCACATGTGATGTGTACAGGACACTGAGGGTCACTTGATTTCACATGCATATATTGAGTGCATGTCCCTACTGACACACACAGTTGCACAATGCTCCACCACACATACAACCACCATTCCATGGCCACAGGTGCACCCAGATTGCCTTCTTAGGCACGCTGTGTCCCTTCAGCGCATGATCTATTACCATTTGGGGATCCTGTACATGCGTCAATTGGTTATTTATTTTGTTTGTCCTTTTCATGTGATGCTCAAGGTGTATCCCCAACACAATGGCTGCTCACTGTGCTGTGTGCTGAGCAGTGTGTTGCAGGAGACACACACAGCACACGGGTTCGGGAGTAGCGATTTTGCCTTGCCCAATGTGCATGTGAACAGGCATTCAGTGTTGTGTTCATGCTACGACTGGTGGAAAGCATTTGTGTATGACTTGGTATGTGTGGGAGGTTGTTGGTCAGTCATTTAATCTGATTCCATGTCAGGCGTCATTGTGTTGGGCCACTTTCCATTTAAATGTGTTCAGTCTGGAGGGTTGACAACCAGACTGAGTTATGGCTGCGTTAGGCCTGGGGAGACGACTAAGCTAGCCGGTGTGTGCTAGCTAGCTGTGTTTTATTAGGATGATGGGTGGTTTGATGGGTTATGTTAGTCTGAGAACAGCTTTACCGAATGTGTCATAGTACTGCTGTGTTCTAGTTGAATGGTGGTGTATAAGAGAGAGTAAGCGTAATAGTGTGATATTGTGGTAATCAGTGAAGTGTATGCAATTAGGCACAATCTATCCACTAAATTTAACTTTTAACACAGTGACGCTATTAGGGTACATTCAATGTTGTTGGTGATACTATCTTAATTCAACTCTAATACTGTTAGCCCCCTGCGGCTGACTCGCCCAAAGTTCTGGCTTTCCCACCACCTCCTCCTCACCTGATGGACCAGAGTCTGAAGGTGTAGCTAACTGGGGTCTTCTGGAAGAATAATCCTTCTTCTTTCTTCTTTTTTTTGTAGAGAGCGTCCTTATCTCGGAAGGAAGCCACAGTGAAATGTTATTTAACAGCGTATCCTGTGGCCTCTCCCCCGAAAGGGACTGCTTGGGGAAAAAGCCAGCAAGGCACAAAAAACTCCAAGTGCACTCCGTAGTTTTGAAGGTATCTACTGAACACCAATGCTGAGTGGAAAGTGGAAAGTGGGCTCCGCAGGCTCGGTACAATGCTGCCAGAAGTAACGGAAGGGTCCGCAGGGGAAAGCTGCCCCGAACGAATGGAAAAGGCCAACAGAAGCACGGAAGCAAGGAAAAAGACCAGGAATAGCAGGTAAAAGCACAGGAAACAGCGAGTGGGGAAAAAAGTAATAACGAGGGATAGAGGACCGAACTCCAGGGAAATATAGGAGCCAGGCAAGGGAAAGCAGAGGGGGGAAACCAGAGTGGCGAGCTAAGAGAGAGAGAGAGAGTGAGCGTAATAGAAAGTAAGCAAAGGGAAGCAGAGCGGGGAGAGGGAAAACCCAGAAAGCAGGGAAAACCGGAGCAGTATGCAGGAAAGAGGGAGAATAGTAACAGAGAAAATAACACAGCGAAGAGTAGTTGGGAAACGTAGCGCAGGAACAACAGTTGCAACGCGGAGCGACCAGGGAGGGCGTTGCTAATATGCCTCCCTGGGACGCTACGCAGAAAGACTAGAGCGCTGAAAGCGAGCTGAGAAAAACGTGGCGGCACAGTTAATGGCTGCCGCTGAGTCTGAAGCGGAGCCACAAACGCCACAAAGTGGTGCGCTTGACAAATACAGTGAATATAATAGGGGATGCTTCTCAGTTGAACTTTAACACAGTGACACTAATGGCGCACACTCAATGATGTTGGGAATACCATCTAGGTTCACAATTAACACAGAGATGCTACAAGGGTGTGCTTTCTAAGTTCAACTTTAACACAGTGACGCTATTAGGTACACTTTCTAGATTCAACTTTAAGATAATGACGCTATTAGGGCACAGACATTGATGTTGGGAATATCTTCTAGATTTAACATTGGCACAGCGACGCTATTCGGGCATGCTTTCTAAGTTTAATTTTAACACAGCGACTCTATTAGGACGCACTTTCTAAGTTCAATTTAGCAGTAAATGAGAAAACGGGCGTGCTATAAGGCACCAATGTATAGATAGAATCAATAATCAACAAAGCATCGGGTGGGAAAGGGGGAGGCGGGGCTGGTGAGGACAAGGACACCATTCATTTATTTTAAAAATCACTTTGGGTTAACAGTTCCTTAATCATGATGTGCACAATTTAAATGCAATGACCTTAGGTTAAAAATCGATTAAGATTGGAGGCCACCAGGGGGCGCAGGCGTGATGGATGCCTGATCGTTCGGCTCCCCTGAAGCCCTGAGAGATTTGTGGAGTAAACTGCGATAAAAGGAACGTTATCCTCCTACAAAGGCCGAATCCAGGTGGGGGGACGCCTGGGGATTCCGGCGATACCTTCCCGAGCTCTGGGGGTGCCCGGGTCCCCAAGATATTTGGCTTGGAGCTTCCGCGCTCCCCCTCCCCCCTCCAGGCCCGTGCTGCGCACGAGGTGAAGCTCCTTGGCCGGGCCCCTCCTCCCCGCAGATGGGCGCTGCGCCGGGATCAGTCTGAGGAATCGAGACCCCGCACCTCTGCTGGCATCGCTGAAAGCTCGTGGGAGCCCCTCGGAGACCAGAGCCCTCGTCTTACGAGCCCACCCTCGGCTCCCGCTGCGGCAGTTTTGGATGACAGTACGCCCCGGGCCTCCGTGGCCAGACCCCGGCCTGCCGCACACACGTCTGTGTATCTCGCCCGGACCCCTTCCTCTTCTCGCCCCCCCGGCGGTGGGGAACATCTTTGCAACAACTACCATAAGGACTCCCCCCGGCTGCTGCTGCGACACAACCCTCAGAGGCCTACACCTAATAGGCCCGGGCCGATGCGGGAGCGCGCCTGGGCCCCTCTGCGGAGTGCAGGGCCCATCGTGGGGTTCACCACCCTATTTAGGGGCCTACTACTTGCCATCCATAGCGACTACCACCCCGGCGACCTGTGAACGCACCCACCGACCCCACGTCGGAGTAACCGTGAGTACTGGCTGTCGGGGGGGGTTGGGGCCCGACCCACCCGTCCTAACCACCACACCTCATCGGAGTTGGTACGGAACTGGGGGGAGACCTCGAGGAACATTGGGAAACCACAAAGATCTAGAGGTGGAGACACCCCCATGAGTTGGAAAGAAACCCTGGCAGGATACCAATTCACTCCCCGAAAACAAGAGATGGAGATCAACTCCCCACCTATGCCAACCCCCGACATGAACACCATGCAGAACAATATCCAGACAATCCTAGACGAAATCAGGGGGATGAGAATGGACATGGGAGCCAAGCTAGCTGACCCCACCACCAAGGTCTCCACGTTGGAGGACAGAATGGAGGGGGTAGAGAATAACCAGGCGTCCACCGTCTTCTTGGAGACCCAGATGGAGGCAAGGTTTAAAGAGATGCAGTGGCGCGAGGGGGAACTCCGCCTCAAAGTGGATGACATGGAAAATCGTGAACGGAGATGTAACCTGCGATTCTTCGGCCTGACGGAGGTGGAGGGGGAGACCCAGACCGGCCTGGAGGGCAAAGTGCAGGAGATCATTAGGATTGTCTTGGGAATTGACTCCGGGGAAACCATCCTGATTGATAGGGTTCATCGAGCTGGCAGAGGCGGTAGGGGCCCACGCTGCGTGTATGCGAAGTTCCACTATTACAGAGACAAAGCAAAAATACTTGAAAGAGCTAGAACTCTAAGAGAGATGCAATACGACAACTCCAGGGTGGCAATCTACCAGGACCTATCCGCCCTCACGCTACAAATGAGGAAAAAATGCGGTCCGATCACTAGGTGGCTGCAGGAGAAGGGGGTCCGGTACCGCTGGGGGCACCCATTCTACCTATCCTTTGAATGGCAAGGGGAAAACTTTCAGCTCGTTACAGAAGAGGACATCCAGAGAGGCATCGACAAACTGATCGGGGTCCCCCCCGAGGGGGAGAACGGCGGATCCGACGGAGGCCCGAGTCGTGCCCCACGGGGCCCTGTCCTCGGCAAGGGGAAACACAAAGTGAAGGGCACCCGGAAATTCAGAAAAACCAGGCACCCCTCGGAGGGACGTGGAGGACCCGCATGATTATCGGATAGAGGAGAAGTTAAAAGGAATGCAGTGCCGATCTGTTGTGGTTCACTCGCTCACTCGCCCTCCGTGGCCGTTGGCGAATTGGGGAGAAACATTTGTTCCACTTTTGTTGACGCCAAGGCCCGCGCGATGGTTCCGAATGATTAAGAGGGATGGGGAGAAAGTTAAGAAATATGATGTTATTGTATTGTATTGCATTTTCCCGCAGGGCCCTCATGGGTCCCTCCATGTTTGGGGGCGTGTTATGTTGGATTGTGATGTTGCCACGGTTGGCGAGGCTTATGCCGAAATTGATGGTTGAAGGTTTCTGGTCCCACCTGTCTGAAGCACGGAGTGGTGGTGTTCTCGGTTGTCAGAAGGTGGCCAGGTGCATCCCCCGAGACCTTCGAAAACCCCCCCGATTCACACTGGAAGCTAGTTCACGGTGGGACCCTGCCCCTATGAGACACAAGACACGTAGCGGGAGTATAGGGGGCTGGGGCGGGGGAGGTCTTGTAGAAGGATTGGACTCTGACTAAACCTGTAAAACGTTCCTATAGGTATAACCTGGAGGGTACGATCCACACTATTTCTCTCTCGGGGCCCAGGCAGCGGCCCTGGTGGTTCGTTGACTAAACCCGATGTATGTCGGGCGATGGAGACGGACGCCTACCAAAATGGGTAAGGGAAATGGGGAACCGGGGAGGGGGGAGGGGAGGGTGGAGGGGAAAGAAATAGGGAACGCCATGCCATGGTTCTGGGGTTCAAGACTATGGATGATAATGGGGGCACTCACTGAGGCTTTACAGGGCAAGGATAGCGACGACCATGGTTGAAGGTCGGATCGGTACGCTCAACGTGAAAGGTCTCAACTCGCAAAACAAGCGGTCTCTCACAAGTAACTTATTCCGCAAACAGAAATTACTGGCCCTCTTCCTACAAGAAACCCACTATAGAAGGGAGGCCGAGTCAACGATCAAAGGAAAGGAGATAGGTAGAAACTTCTGGGCCTCGCACAAATCCTCAAAGAAGGAGGGAGTGGGTATCCTCTTGGGTAAATCGCTGCATCTCACTGACGTAGAGACAAAAAGGTGCTTTGGAGGTAGATTTCTTGCGATCAAGGGGTCAGCCCAGGGCACACGAGTCACAGTAGCCACCCGGTATGCGCCCAAAGCCGGCCAAGTCAAGTTTATCCACAAGGTTCTTGGGGTCATGGACAGGTGGGCCGAGGGAGCCACAATCCTGGGCGGAGACTTCAATCTCATTACAGACCCCCATCTTGACTGGTGGTCGGCCAAAGGGACGGGACCAAAAGTCCCCACAAAAGATAATCTCGCCCTAAGGGACCTCCTACAAGAGTACTACTGGGTTGACGTATGGCGCAAATGCTGGCAAACCCCTGGGGGTTACACGTTCTTCTCCCCTCCCCACCAAACATATACCAGAATTGATTTGTTGCTGGTGTCGGAGGATGGAGGGGGAGAGGTTGGAAACCCCACGTTGAATCTGTGACCTGGTCGGATCATGAACTCCCCGTTATGGAATGGCGGCTGCAAGCCACCTTGAAATCACGTAGGTGGCGCTGTAACGACACCCTCATGAGGGACCAGGTGTTTAGGGAATTCCTTAAGAACGAAATAGAAGTCTTCTTCTTATCAAACGACACAGGGGAAGTCCCAATGGTTACAGTTTGGGAGGCAGCGAAGGCCACCTTCAGGGGTTTCCTCATCGCAGAGGGTTCGAGCAAGAAGCGAGAGAGGGCCCTGATAGAATCCAGAATCCGGGAAGACCCGCGGGCCATGAGGGCACAGCTCACCAAGGGAAACATAGACCCGCGAAAACCTCCTGAGTGAAATGAGAGAGAAGAGACAAGCTCTGCATACAATCCTGAATGGAGAGGTAGCTAAAAGAAATGAGATACACGAAGCAGAGATACTATGAGAGGGGTGACAGGGTTGGAACTCTTCTGGCACATAGGCTGAGGGGAAACAGGGTGGGCAGACACATAGAAAAGGTCAAGGACGGGGTGATATAGCCCAGATAAAAACTGAACACATAGCGGAATCATTTGCGGCCTTCTATAAGGCCCTTTACACTAAACAAGAGGGTGAATCACTGGATGAAATTCGAAAATATCTTGAAGACTACCCCCTACCCAAGCTCACAGACCTAGAGAGAGAGACACTAGACAGGAGATAACAGAGGAGGAGGTGGAAGAGGCTATCAAAAAGCTTAAAATAGGCAAGACCCCGGGAGAGGATGGGTACACAGCAGATTTCTATAAACAATTTCAGTCCGAACTAACCCAACCACTGACCAAATTATTTAACCAAATCAAAACCTTAGAAATCATTCCACCGACATTCCTGCAGGCCATAATCACAGTTATCCCTAAGCCGGGCAGAGACACAGCGGAGTGTGGCTCATACAGGCCCATCTCGCTTCTGAACACAGATGCCAAGATCTTCACCAGGATCCTGGCGACACGTCTAGAAAGGTGTCTCCCCCGACTGATCCATCCCGATCAGTTAGGCTTTGTAGTAAATAGACAAGGAGCAGACAGCATGCGCAAAACCCTGCACATACTGAGCTCAAATGGAGTGAAATCCGACGGTGCTCTTCTCTTGTCTCTAGACGCGGAGAAGGCGTTTGACATGGTGAGCTGGGCCTTCATGGAGGGGGTTCTGTCGTCCTTGGGGATGGGACCCAGGTGGCGGGGATGGATGACGGCCCTTTACTCCCGCCCTTCCGCCAAAGTGGTGGTCAATGGAGGAGAGTCGGAGTCCTTTCCTTTAGAGAGAGGCACAAGACAGGGATGCCCACTGTCTCCCCTCATATACGCCCTGGTGATGGAACCCTGGGCCATAGCAATCAGGACTAATGATCAGATCCAGGGTGTTAAAATAGGGGGAACTGACTACAAAATAACCCTGTTTGCCGACGATGTCCTCCTGTACCTCTCTAAACCATCCCAATCAGACCCAGAGGTGTTGAATAGTCTGGAGCGATATGGTTCCCTGGCAGGCTATAAGGTCAACGTAGATAAATCAGTGGCTTTCCCGGCAGGCCAGCTCAACGAGACCGAGGGACAATACATCGATAACCTCCCGTTTTGTAAACAGAGGGACTCTCTCACCTGGGGATCCGAATTCCATCACACCTAGAAGATCTCTTTAAGGTAAACTACCCGCCCCTATGGAGGTCAGTCAAACACGACCTGGGACGCTGGTCAAAATCCAGCCTCTCATGGATGGCTCGCCTCAACTCCATCAAAATGGTAATCCTCCCCAAATTCTTATATCTGTTTCAAATGCTGCCAACCCAGATACCTAACTCATTTCTCCTAGAGATCAAGCGGGCCATTCTCCGCTATCTATGGGCCGGTAAATCCCACAGGAATGCTTATGACACTCTCACTAGACCCAAGGATGAGGGTGGAGTTAATTTCCCAGATCTAAACACTTATTATAAGGCGTCACAATTGCGCGTCCTTGTTGATCATCTGACGACTGGCCCAAAGAAACAATGGGTAACACTGGATAACACACTCTTCTCATCGGTCACATTGGACGAGTGGCTATGGGCCCCCAAGACGTCTATTCCGAGAAGGGTTCTAAAACATCCAGTGTTGGGAGTGCTGTGGTCTATTTGGAAGGAAGGGGGTTACCTAAAATGGCTCAAGACGTGGCCCTCACCTTTGAGCTGCCTCTGGGCTCTGCCACTTTGGGAAGGGATCAACGAACCACTAGCCTTCCAGCAATGGTACGAGGTGGGTCTTTGTAGGGCCGGACAGCTTTGGGTGGATGGGGTGTTTATATCTCTAGGTGACCTGAAGGATGCCCTGGGCCTCCCTAACCTCTCCCCCTTTCGATACCTACAGCTTAAGGGTGCCTTTACCTAGAGCAGATGGGGTGACACACTCAGGCGGGACCTAACCGATTTTGAGAAATTCCTCATAACACACAAAGGTACCAAGGGGGTGATATCGCGGCTTTATAGCTTTTTGTTGTTCTCTACCCCACGGGACCCCCCATCTTCCCAAGTACAATGGGGGAAGGACTTAGGCACCCCCATAACGGAAAAAAGATGGACCAAGATTTGTAGGCAGGCACACCGTTCCACATCTGCACCCCAATACCGCCACCAGGCCCTGAAGTTGATACACAGATGGCACTACCCCCCACAGAGGATAGCCAGAATGAGAAAAGGTTATGACCCCCACTGCTGGAAATGCCACGTTGAAAAGGGGGATTATGTCCATATGTGGTGGAAGTGCCAGGCGGCACAGACCTACTGGAGTGAGGTCCTGTCATGGATAAGAGGAGTGGACGGAATGGTGAGAACTCTGTCCCCCTGGCTGGTGTTGTTCGGCATTGAGGTTGAGGGTGGCCCCAAGGTGAAACACAACCATATGTTGCAGGTTATGCTAGTCGCGGCTAGATGCTGCTGGGTCCAAGAATGGAAATCACCCCGACCTCCTGGGGAGGGGGAGTGGGTAGCGTAAACACGGGCAATCTATGATATGGAGTATCTTACCCAGCTGATCGATGAATCCAAATCTAACATCGAGGCCCTATGGCTGCCATTTTTTTATAAATATGGGAAAATAGCCTGAGGCATAAGTAATCAGCTCAGACGGTCCTCTCGATGGGAACAATACTATCGGGGCGACCCCCTTGGAGTGGGAAGAGATCGATTGCTACAGGAAATGTGACTTTTATATGTTGGACCTTGTTTTTTGAGCACTGTCTTTCTTTCGGAAGCAACCCTATGCTCGCATTGCATCTTCAGATGATGTGCTGGACCCTGTTGTTGTTATCGACCACTAACCATGGCATGGGATAGGGGGGGGGCGGTTGTGGGAGGTCAAAAGTTGTGACCTCACTTTGATATATATACCAATGTAAAACTCCAATAAAACCAAATTTTCAACAAAAAAAAAAATAATCGATTAAAGAAATACCTATTCTAGCAAACACTGGTTGTGTTATATGATGGGAAGAGGGTCACTTTACTGCAGAAATATTTCTGCAGTAAAGGATTTTAGATACAGATTAAAATAAAGTGGTGGTCATGAGGGTGCCTCCCGTGAAACAGGTGGGAACAGAGTGGAAACATATTGGTCATGTGTTGGCCTTTTGCTATTGCATGCCATGTCATGGTGTGGCAGACAAGGGTGATGTGGGTTGGGAGGGTTTGGGTGACATACCAGGGATTGGCATGGCCTGTTTTGCGGGGGGGGGGTGTTGTGATTAACACGTTGCATGTGTTCCTTTTGGTCACATAGGATTGGTTATGTTTAAGTAGCTAGGGATGCACACAATGTAGCACTTCCATGGCAACATTCTCAGGGTAGTAAGGTTGTGACAGTTGACTGTCTCTTTGTCATCATCGATTGTCACCTGGTATGTGCCAGGCCTGTGTGCACTCCGCAGGGGTGGGGGTTTAGGTGCAAAATGTGGCCACAAGCTTGGTCCGGGCTGCCTCGCCACGTGCCCTTTCCCCTCCCATGGGCAGCGCCTGTGCCTATGGTTGGGGATGTGGGGGCACCACCATGTCCACCGGTACACCCTGCCGTGTTGCAACATTGTGCAGGACACATGCTGCCACAATGATCCTGCACACTACTAGGGGTGCATATAGTAGCTGTCCGCCAGAGCGGTCAAGGTAGCGGAAGCGTGACTTGAGCACTCCGAATGTGCGCTCCACTATGCCCCTGGTTGCAATATGGGCAGCGTTGTATCTTACCTGGGGTGGTGTGGTGGAGTTCCGGATTGGCGTCATCATGTGGTTGCTCAGAGGGTAGGCACTGTCCCCTGGGGAGGTGATAATGGTTGTGATTATTTGGGTTTGTGTATTTGTCTATGTGTGACATGCATGCATGTGCACAGGCATTTGTACTCACCTAGAAGCCATGTGTCACCATGCTTCCCAGCTTCCAGGGCCCGGCTCAGGGCGGACATTCTTTATATTTGCAACTGTCATGGGTAGAGCCAGGGTAGATTGCATACTGCTAGTATCGGATCGGGCGAAGGCCTTGCGTGCTGTGGGTGAAGTTTATGTGTTGTTGATGCGGTGTGGTAAAGTGCGTGCGGATTGCTGGGGAGAGATGGTTGTGTGGTTTTGTGTGGGTTTAAGTATGCAGAAGGTTGAGGGTTGGGTTAGTGGGGTCTGTATCCTGATTCAGGCACGTATGGTTCCGTTAGAGTTGTATACCTGCGGGTTGGGATGTTGCTGGTTCCTCGCGGGCCGATTCGCTTTGATAGTGTTGCACAGATCCAACTGTATCCTATTGAGTATGGTTTGGATTGGTGGGTGCGTCTGAACCTAATCTTCAGGTGTGGGACTGGATGGGTGATATCTATTCTCAGGTGATCTAGTGTGACCCTGGCTGTTAAGGCTTTGGATGGTTCAGGGTCGGGGTCGTGTTGATGTGTTGTTCTAGTGGATCCGTCTTGGTGAGCCTGTGTATTCAGATGTTCGTATCCTTCTGTCCTGACTGGTTCTTTGGTTTCCGTGGGGTGAACATCCTTCGGACTGTTGTTTAGTTGTAGTTTGTTTGGTGGGGCATTGTGATTCCTGTTTTGTATTGGTGGACAGAGTGTAGTGATGAAACATTCTGTTTCTCAACCATTGCATTGGGGCCCGTGGTGCATTGCTTCCTTTCCCTCTCTATGTTTTGTCCTTAGGGCTGTTGGGGAAGGTAATAGTTAAGGTCATGGTCCTCTTGATGATTTGTTCTAGTCTTTCTGTCTTAGTTTGCTATGTTTACTGTCTTTGGTCGTATTGCGACTGTCTCCCGTTTGGTTCTTTAGTAGGTTGTTTGTTATTTACCTCGGCTTTTCCCATTGATTGATCGGTGTGTATCGCGGTCGCTCTACGTTCATTGATGTTTTTAGTTATGTCGGTGCCCCTGTGGCCAGTATTTCTAGTTATGACGTAAAGAGCCAGGTTTTGAGTAATTTCCTGAATAATAGGTGGTTTCTTGTGTTACGTATGTACTTTGGAAGGTCGTTCCAGGTTTTCGGGGCTTGGTGAGAGAAGGAGGATCCTCCAAGTTTTCTTTTGTTGTAGGGCTTCGGTTCCAGGCGGATGTCCATGCTTGATCTGAGCATTCTTGTTGGTTGATGTAGGCGCAGTTTGTCTCTTAGGAACTCTGCGCCTTCGTTGTGTACTGCTCTGTGCGTAATGCACTTTGTTTTATTGGTAGCCAATGTAGTGTTTTCAGCGCTGGTGCTGTGTGTTCTCTTCGGGGTAGTTTCAGAAGTGGTCTGGCTGACGCGTTTTGAATGCGTTGTAGTTTTTTTAGGAGACGTTCAGGCATGCCTCGGTATAGGCTATTGGCGTAGTCTACTGTGGACATGACGAGGGCGATGATGGTGGTTGTTTTGTTGGTGAACGATAGTAACGGTAAGATTCTCTTTGCCACCCTCAGGAGGAAGAAGCATTTCTTGAGGAGAGCGTTTACTTGAGGCTCTAGCGTGAGATTATTGTCCATCAGAACCCCCAGGTTTTTTACGATCAACAAGGGCGCTGGGGTTGTCCCTAGTTCCCTTGGTCAAGGGATGAATTGGTTTTCTCCTCCATTCTTTGTGACGATCATTATTTCAGTTTTGCCTGGGTTGATTTTGAGGCAGTTGGAATTCATCCAGAAGAATACATCGCAGAGGCAGTTTTCTAGCGTTGTTTCTTTCCGGGTTGTCTTGTATTTTGAAGATTATTTGTGTATCGTCAGCGTAGTTGTAACAGGTGAGGCCGTGGCTTTTGATGATTCTGATAAGTAGGTACAGGTAGATGTTGAATAGTAGCAGGGAGAAGGATGATCCTTGTGGTACTCCACAGGTGGAATCTCTCGGGCTGGATTTGAAGGGTTTCATCCAAACGATTTCTGTTCTGTTTGTTAGGAAAGATTTGATCCATAGTAGGGCGGTGTCTGTTATTCCGAGTCCATCTAATCTCATTATGAGGGTGTCATGGTCGACTGTGTCAAATGCTGCCAATAAGTCTAGGAGTATCAAGGCAGTGCTGTTGTCCGAGTCTGCGTTGATTTTTAGATCGTCCCATATTGAGAGTAGAGCTGATTCCGTTCCTCTCAGTGGTCTGAAGCCAACTTGTGCCTGGTCTGGTAGGCCGTGCTCTTCTATAAACTCTTAGGTTGTTTTGTATATGTACGTTTCGAGCAGCTTGGCTGTATACGGGATGTTGGAGATGGGTCTGTAGTTGAAGAGGTCCTCTACGTTTCCCGCTGTATCTTTGAGTAGTGGCCTGATGTATGCAGTTTTGAAGGCTTGTAGCACTTTCCCAGTTGCAATGGAATGGTTGAGGACATTTCTGTGATATTCTGTGGGCGTTCCTTGTTTAAGAATCGATTTGTATATGTCTGGTGGGCAGGGGTCTTCGGGGGACCCTGAGCTATTGCTTTCATTCACCGGTTTGACGAATGTCTTCACTGATATTTCTGGAAAGCTTCGTAGTTTGTTTGGGTGCTCCTCTCGGGTGTAGGTTGGGGTTGTGGTCAGATCGTACGGTCTGTTTTGTATGGTTTGTTGGATGTTGGTGATTTTGTTTTTGAAATGGTCTGCAAGGTCGTTGCAGAGTTTCGCGGATGGAGTTGGTGTGTTGTTACATCCCGGAGGGTTTTTGATTTCGTAGAGCTCTTTTTGGGTGTTTGGTGCTTCGAAGATTTGGTTGTCGTAGTGTTTCCTCTTTGCTTTTTGTATTTCCTTTTTGTAAGCCCGGTTGTGTTGTAGGAATTTCAGTTTGTTCGCTGCGTCGTTTGGTTTTCTCCAATCAAGTTCTTGTCTTCGTTTTTTTCTTTTCATGGTTCTGAGTAGCGGGGTGCACCACTTTGCCACTGACCGTTTATTAGAAGAAGTGAAGGGTTTTTCTTTGGTGATGTTGTCTATAGTAGTTATAATCCAGGAATGCAGCAGGGTTACCTTTTTGTCCAGGTCATCTTCTTCCATGAATGTTGGGTGTGGTTTGTTTAGCTCGAGGAGTTCATTCAGGTTGGAGTTTTTGATGGTTCTCCAATTTCTTTTCATGGTTTTCGTTGTTTTGTCCGGTTGATTGTTTGTTGGCATGGTCATTTTGATTACGAAGGGGATGATGGGGTGGTCGCTCCAGAGTATTTGAACTGGGGATGCCGTGGTGAGGAGTAGTTTGTTAGCGAAGATTGCGTCAAGTGTATGCCCTGCCGAGTGGGTTGCTCCTTTGACTAGTTGTTGTAGGTTCATTGCTGCTAGTTGGCTGATTAGCGATTTTTGTATGGTCGTGCTTTCTCCTTCAAACCAGATGTTGAAGTCTCCTAGTACTATCAGGTGATTGTGTTTGATAGCTAGGGCGGTGATTGCTTCTGTGAAGGAGTCTACGAAGGTTGCATCGTAGGTTGGTGGTTTATATATTAGTACGAATTTCAAGTTTGTTTTGGGTGTTGCTGCTAGACGTATGATTAGGGATTCGCATTTATCGATGATTAGTGGGTCTTCCAGTTTGATATCCAGGTGTTCCTTGTGAATGATTGCCAGCCCTCCCCCTCTTTTGGTTTTTCTGTTTGATTGGACGCATTTGAAGTATTCAGGCAAGCAGTTGTTGAGGGTGATCTTGTAATTGTCGTCTAGCCAAGTTTCTGTTACAAATAGGATGTCGATCCCTCCGTCGCAGAGCAGATCGTATATCTCGGTGGCATGTTTGGACATTGATCTTGCATTGATGAGGTTGCAGTGGATCTTTTTGGTGTGGTTTTGCTTATTGGTTGTTCCTTGTTTTGGTTTGTGGTCGTTTGGTTGCGGTGCATTGTTGTTGGCGTTGATTGGGGGTGGATGAGGATCCGCGAAGGCTGAATTTTCATTGTAGGAGGGCGTATGAGGATCAGCGGAAGCTGCATCTTCATTGAAGCGGCCTGCTAGATTGAAAGCTTGGCTGTTCAGTGGTGTTGCTTCTCTGTTTGTGCTGGATTGGTGAAGATCCGGAAAGGCTTCTTCTTCGTTGAATTGGTCAGTTAGGTTCATGTTTGGGTTGTTGGTTATAAGATCTTCATGGGGGTGTGGCCAGCGCGCATGCCGTAAAGACGTGCATCTGCGAAGCTACTGCCCGCGATCCTTTTGGACTACTGCAACAGGCACCTACGGCCAAGAAATTCCCTGCAAAAATATACGACTGGAAAGAAAAACCTCTCCCCGCTGCAGCGATCCGACCTCCGAACAAAACCGGAGTCGACAACACCCTGAACGAGGCGAGCAAAGAGACGCCCCTGGGGATCCAAGATGGCGGCGACCGTTGTGATCCCAGGCGCCCCCTCCTCGACAAACTAACTCCCAGCTCCTGAGCTCGCTCTCGGACCCCCAGAGGGGACACTGTGGAACTGCGCAACGCCGCGACCTGCAGACCGCGGACCGCCGACTGCTTGGAGCGAGCGGGGACCCTGCGCAGCGAGAGCCGGAGACGAGTGCCTCCTCTCGCTGCCCGACAACACAGGCGCTGGGCCCCACAAGTGATCGAACGCGAGGAGGAAGGAATCGACCCTCTCCAGAGGCACGGCTCTGGGGCCAGACCTCAACGGACTGAACCGCGGAGACAGGCCTGCGACACAGAACGACCCCCAACACCGATAACAGTGAGTGGCTGCCTTGCGCCCCGCCCACCCCCCGCGCTGCTACCGAAATATAACGAGGGCACCAGCCCAACCGTCGGGGCCTGCGGGAAGGGGGACCAGGACCAGCTGCCCTGCGCAACATAAGACATCCTCGATTACGGCGACACTGAACTGCTTGACCTACACCACACGGGGGCAAGACTCAACGCTGCCAGGATCACCCCCCTCCAACATCACCGGAGGCTGAATCTAACCAGACGCGACAAGAACGCGCGAAGAGGGGGGGCCCCAGTTCCGGTTCCCCACCGAAACTTAATACCGGGATAGGCACCCAACGAACAGTGGAGGCTGACACGCCGGCCCAGAGGGAAAGGATGTCTCCGCCTAGAACCAAACCGAAATCCATGACAATGGACACCTACACGACGGTCAGGCCTAAACAGCTGCCACAGTCAGACCCTATACCCACCGATGAACCATCACACGCGGCAGCGGCAACTGGTGATACGCAAGTCCTTCAAGCCATTGCAGCGCTCCGCGCCTCCATTGAAGGCAAGATTGACGAAGTTAAAGTGGATATGCAGCTCATGCGACAAGACGCACGCAATCTGACCGAAAGGGTCAACGCCAATGAAGCCACTCTACAGGTCAATGTCGAGAACACCACAGACCTGAAGAAGCGAGTTCTAGATTTAGAACAGCAAGTGGCAAGGCTGGAAGCGCGATCCGAAGACGCAGAAGGCCGAGCACGGCGCAATAACATCAGGATCCTAGGTGTTCCCGAAGATATGGAAGGCCCGGACCGCACAGAATTTATAGAGACAATGCTGCAACAAGAAATTGGCGCAGGAAATCTCTTGCAAGGGTTCTCAGTAGAACGCGCCCATAGATCCCTTCAAAAGCGCCCTCCACCGGGGTCACGCCCGTGCCCGATCATTGCAAAAATCTTAATATTAATAATTAATAAATATTGCGCTTCCAGGGAAGGAGGTGTAATCAAAAGACAAGACTCGTCAATTGTCATATACCCAGATTACACCCCCGCAGTACAGCGTGCCAGGAACTCATTCATAGCAGTAAAAACGAGACTCCGCAAACTTAACCTGAAATACATGCTGCTCTACCCTGCTCGCCTCAGAGTCCTTTACAAAGGGAAAGCACTCTTCTTGGAGACCCCAGCCGCAGCAAACATGTGGCTCGAGCACAATAACTTGGCGGACGACGGAGAGGACCCGTCAAGGACTAACAACGGATAAAGCAGGAAGCCATGAACGCCATCACCGGCCATCAACTCCACACAGAGGTACAACTCAGCCAATTTAGACTGTAACACAACGATAGCATTATCGGGCAGAAGCACGAGGCACCACACTCGACCACGCCAATGGGCGCCCCCCAAAAGAGATGTGTGAGTCAAATGCTTACACGCAGCCCGCACCGGAAGGCCTGGAGAGGCCCAGAAGGCTCGGGAGACCCCGAGCGCTGCAAGTTCTACGCAACTGCTGGGGGCAGTTCACAGTTAAATGGTTTAGTTAGCTCATTCATTAGAATGACAGTTGAAGAAGTTGATAAGTCTCCATACTACACTATGCCAACTGCAGGGAGGGAATCGGGAGGAGGGAACATGCTCCAGGAACCCGGGCGCATAGACAAAACTCCTTACCAGAAACACCCCGACCACGGGAGCCCGCCTGGAAAACCGCGACCACTACAATACCCCCCATGACATGGCGATGAGAATAAAAATTATGACATGGAACGTAAGGGGCCTCGGCACCTACCTTCGAAGGAACAGAATTAAGTCCTATCTACACAGAAAGGGGATAATGATAGCACTCTTACAGGAAACACACTGCACTGCAGAATCCACCGCCAAACTCCAGGAACACTGGGGTGGGCAGGGGTACGGAACTGCTTACTCCAAGTACGCTAGAGGGGTCTATACCTGGATCCATCCCCAACTTCCATTTCAATTAAAGGAAGCAGTAAAAGACCCAGAGGGCAGGTTCGTGATACTGCTCGGAAGCATAGAACAGCAAGAAGTTTGCATAGTGAACTCTTACCTCCCCAATAGTAATGTCCCAGCCCACCTCGGTTCAATGTACGCTAGAGTCACACCACACAGAGACAGCCTTTTTATTTGGGGAGGGGACTTTAACTGCACCCACAATCCAGACCTAGACAGATCCCTACCCTTGCCTAGGACCCCATCAGCGGCCACGACCTCACTAAACGCAGTAACGGATAGACTAGACCTGGCGGACATATGGAGGGAGCTACATCCACAGACACGCACCTATTCTTACTACTCGTCCCCCCATGGCCTCCACATGAGACTAGATTACGTCTTCGTAGGAAGGGAACACCTACCCCAGATGGAGGAGGCACGGTACCTGGGTAGGACAATCTCTGACCACTCTCCATTGGTGATAGAGTGGAACCATGCTGGCCCACGACCACCCATTCCCATGTGGCGAATGCCGGTGGAAGCCCTGAGGGACCAAGCTTTTAAAGAAGAACTCCAGGACTCAATAGACAACTATATAGAGCTAAATACAGGGAGTGTAGAACACGCGAGCACCATATGGGAAGCCCTAAAAGTAGTAATACGGGGTGAAATTATAACAAAGGCCGGAGGCGTGAGAAAGAAGTTGAAAGAGGAACTAACACAAAGAGAAAGGGAGATAGAGAGGCTCGATAACAGTCCCTTAAGCCCACAACAACGGGAAGACAAGCTCAAAGCCCTTAGAGTTGAATGCATGAAGGCCTGGGATAGACTGGCCAAGTTTGATTATACCACCAGAACGAACCGAGCACACACGGAAGCTGACAGGCCTGGTAGGCTGTTGGCTTGGCTCTGCAGGAAAGAACACCCCAGGCACACAATTACCTCTTTACAGGACAAGGACGGCAACGTACATCAAGCCCAACATAACATAAATGACACCTTTAAAAATTATTATGCGCACATGTACTCACACGAAGCTGAAATCCCCCTAGACCAGATAATGGGCACCCTAGACGAAATAGGACTACCCAGGCTCTCCCCTACACAAGCCGAAGCCTTAGATGCTGAAATCACTCCGGAAGACATAACTGAGGCAATTAAGTCACAGGCTACATGCAAGGCCCCGGGCACTGATGGGTTGCCCTCAGAATTGTATAAGTCATACGACTCCTCCCTGGTCCCACTGTTACACAAAGTCTTCCTGGAAACATACGAGCGAGGTATCCTACCTGACAGCATGAGGGAAACCCTTGTGATCCCGGTACTCAAGCCAAACAAACCGGCAGAACACTGCGAATCATATCGGCCCCTAGCCATGCTTAATTATGACGTCAAATTACTGACCACAATTCTTGCCAAACGACTTTCCAGACTTATAGGCGATATTATCCACACAGACCAATGCGGATTTATACCGGGACGCAACACAACCATGAATTTACGCAGACTACAACACATAGTCGAACAAACAGACGCGAATCCCGAGCCCTATGCCTTGCTGTCGCTAGACGCCATCAAGGCGTTCCACTCTATATATTGGGAATGGTTACTAGCAGTCCTACAGGAGTTCGGTTTTGGTCCGGGATTTGTCCGATGGGTCAAAATACTGTACACCAGACCAAGGGCTCGGGTGAAAACTGGGAGACATGTATCAGCAATATGGGACATTTGTAGGGGCACAAGACAGGGATGCCCGCTGTCTCCCATGCTTTATATCCTCGGGTTGGAACCCATCGCAATCTATTTCAGGAAACAGTTCTTTGATGCAGGGATAAGACTTGGCGGGACGGACCACATCATTTCGCTCTATGCGGACGATGTTCTATTGTACGTCAGGGATCCGCACCTTAACATTCCAACCATGTTGGAGGTCCTCGACAACTTCTCCAAGGTCTCAGGCATACGATTTAGCAGAGCTAAGTCCGGCCTGTTCCCACTGGCAGGACTGAGAAGCAGAGACAGGGAGGAGCTCCCCGCACTAGGTATACAATGGCAAACCACGACATTCCGCTACCTCGGAATCCAAATAATGCACAACCCGGACCTTATGCATGAGCACAACACTGTGGCGGCGATACCCGCACTACGCAAATCAATGAGCTTCTGGGCAAAACTTCCCTATCAGTGATGGGCAGGGCCTCAGTAGTTAAAATGATTGTTCTCCCCCGGTTCCTATACAAATTCCAGAACGTACAATACTACATCAAACCTAAGTTCTTTCGTCTGCTTGATTCAATCATTCGTGGGTTCCTTTGGGGGCAGGCCAGACACAAAATAGCACACTCTACCCTAGTGTTAACATACGCGCAAGGCGGTATCCAGCTCCCGAACCTTGAAAATACTATTTAGCTGCTCAACTCAGCTTTGTGTCCAAATGGTTAGCCGACGACACCACGTCTGAGACACCCCTATTACAATCCATGATCTCCCCTATAAACCTGAGAGAACTCATATGGGCCCCACAACACCTACTGAGCGACATACCCTCCATCGCTACCCTAGGGAGGCAAATATGGCAAAGGGCGAAGGAGATAACCCATCTGAAACACCTGTACTCTCCCGAAATCCCATTAATCCAAGACATGTGCAAATCAAGTACGGACCTACTCCACCTTAGACACTGGGAGAGGAAAGGTGTCTATACTTGGGGGGACCTGTATGACGAAGGCTCCTTCAGGGAGTTCGAGTCACTACAAAAAGAGGAGGACATACAAGCTGGCCAATTCCTCTGGTACCGCAGGATACGGGAAATGGCTAAGGAAAAATGGGACGTTTGGCCAGAGGAACCAGAGTCAGCCCCTCTTATAACGCTGTTATACAACCTGGGAGAGGGACGGAGAGCGGTCTCTCAGGTATACGGCCACCTCAGCGACATACCCAACCCAAAAAGTGAGACAATGAAAAAGAGATGGGAAACAGATCTGAGGCGGGAACTCTCAGAAGGTGAATGGAACAGAGCACTAGCATACCCCAAATCTGTGTCCAGAAACCATAGATTCCGATTCATACAACTGAGCATGCTACATCGGACATATCTGACCCCCTGCAAGCTGGCGAAAATTAGCAAGCAAAAGGAAGCCTGCTGCCCATGGTGCAACGCAGACGGGGCAGATCTACTTCACATGTTCTGGGAGTGCAACAAATCACAATCCCTATGGATGAAAATAAAACAGACCTTTGAAAAAGCAGGTTCCCCCAACTACAAGTGGTCCCCCGAGGAGTGCCTTCTGGGAACACACCCTAGGCAAGCCAAACTCAAGCACTGGGTGAAACTCAAGGACTTGACCTGTATACTGGCCAAAAGACAAATTGCCATGGCCTGGAAAAAACCCGCAGGCCCGAATTATAAGGCATGCCGTAATGAACTAGACAGGTGGATTAACGCGGAAACAAGAGCATGGGAGGACAGCGTCAACAGGTCAACTGACGAATCAAGCTCTACCTTGGAGGCATGGAAGGAAATAACCATTAGCATGCTTTCCTCCCCGGATGATAAACCCCCATGAACGAAACAGGACCCGACAACACCGCGTCGCAGGAACACAACACCCATGGCAGAGACAGACACAGATCACGCCATCACGCCCAGCCCCTGAAACTTGGAGCCCCCCTCCCCCCCTGCTCCCGATATCCCACCATAATGTTTGCCAAGACTTTTGAACAAAGAAGTTGAAACAAGGAGACAGTTAAATGTTGTTACGTTACTTTATAAAAAAATGTTACTGTTTATTAAGCAAGTTTTACTATACCTGCTATTGAATGCAGGCCGAGAAGTTTTACTGTAAGATAACAAATGCCAATAAACAAATTTGGAAATAAGATCTTCATCGTCGTTATGGCCGGTATGGCGCGGGTGTTGAGGGTGTCCTTCTGTTCTTGTGATGTATGCGGTGATGGGGTCAGGCTCTAGCCACCTTCTTCTCGGGTGTTCCCGTCTTTTTCCTGGTTGTCTTGAGATGTTCTTTGTGTGTCTTGATGTCTCTGTGTCGTTGGGGTATCCTGGTTCTGTGGTTTTTGCGAGGTATGGTGTGAGATATAAGGAATTTTCCCTTTGGAGTTTTGTTCTGGTCGTTTTGGTTTTTGGCATTGTGTTTCCTCTATTTGAGGTTGTTGCTTCGGTGGTAGGTTGGATTTGTGTGCCTGTGTCCAGTGCGGCCTTGTCTAGTGCCCTTTCTCGGCGTCCCTTTCTGGTCCGGGGCATTTTGGTGCTCAGTGCAGAGGTGCCGGTTGAGTGGTTGGCTGCTGTGTCTAATGATGGGAGTGCCGGTATTTCTTCTTGTGTTGATAGGCTTGGGTGCTTTTGTGCCGTCTGTTCTTCCGGTGAGTCGATTTGTGTATCCTCTGAGCGCTGTCTGGTGTGGTTTTGGTGCTGGGCGTACTGTTATCAGAGCTGTAGGTCAAAGTTCAGTGCTGTCTATGTAGGTCTCTCGGAAAGGGTGAGGGCGGTAGAATTATTCTATCACGGTCTGGTCCTCACTAGGAGTATGTTAACGTCGTTAAGCTAATTTTGTGCTTGAGACTAATTCTGACTATGATCTAGAGTCTCGTATGGTGGGAGGGACCCTAAGGAGTATTGTAAAGCTTATGATTCAAAAGTTTCGGAGCAGAGTCCCTGCTAAATTAGGGAGACCTGTACAGTGGGAGAGAGGCCTATCAATGTAATCTGAATGTGTCATGATGCCTACCCCTGGGGATCCAGACCAAGTCCAGCAACCCCGGAAGCAGGCATCAAGTTATTCCAAGCAAGCCCACCAACCCCTGCTAGGGGCTATTTGGGTGTAGTCCTGGCGTCTATGGCGCCAGGCTCATATGGAGAGTCAGTCCTGGCGCCATAGGCGCCAGGCTCATAGATTAAAACTTACCTGATGCAGACCATGCTGCAAACGTACCTGATGCAGACCATGCTGCAAAAGCTCCAAGCCAAAAGAGGCTTGGAAGGGCCTACTTTACCTAGGGACTATTTTTTACTCGGGTGAGGCTGGGGGAGGAATACTTACCTGGGACTACTTTGGAGGCTATTTAAACCACACCCGAAGAGCAGCACACACTTCGCGTTATTCTGCATCCAGCAGCGTAACGCTCACCGTGCCTGCAAGTCTGCATCCAGTCTTCTGCCACGCCCGCCTCGAGTCTGGAGCTCCTAGAAAAAGGGAGAAAAAAGGAGAAAAGGTTAGAACAAGAGCAATACCTTTGATCCTTACCTGAATTCCCGATCTATCGTGCCTTCGAGCTGGAAGAAAGAAGTTATTTTATGCGTGTCGCCTCGCCTGCTGCAGCGTCGCGCTGAACTCACCGGCCTTTGCAGCATCTTCACATTCCACTGCATCCTTCTGCATGTTCCCGCCGCATTCCGGTACCTAAGGGGAAGACAAGAACAACAAGGTGAGCCAAGGGAATACACAGAGGCAATATTAGTTACCCCCCATAGACTTACCTGATTTTACCACCGGGGATACTATTCATCTTCACGGGTCCGCGCAGCTTCCACTGCATCCTCACCGAACCCCGGCCCCCAAGGGGAAACAAAAGGACAGCAAGGCGAAAAACAAAGGGACAAGGAACTCTTTGCTAGGGTCAAGCTGCAACCTGCAAGGAATCGGACAAGAGTGAAGGTCAGACATTTGAACTCTTACGAACTACATACTTACGGCGTCTTGCCGGGAATCTCAGAGTCAATATTGTTCTGGAACTCACCAATTCCTTCGAGCCAGTGAAGCAACTGGTTATCTACGCGCCCCTGCGCTCAATGCAGGATGGAGAGCTCATCTTTCCAAACCATCAGGTGAGACTATAAGAGGGGACATCAAAGGTGATCAGTGGGGAGAACAGCGGAGTGGGGGGTTAACGCTCAACTCCACGGGTGGTTAATTCCCTTTCTCCATTTGCAGAAGAATATTCCTACGGGCCAAGCAAACGAAGCTAGGTGGGCCAGTCCAGTCCATCATCTCGGCACTACACGTCACATTGGTGGAGACCGTAGCTGTCCAGTTCAGATTGACGCGCCTGTGGGAGCCAGGTGAGCGTAACAGAACGCGAAGCCTACCCACAAATTCCCACCCGGACGTTATGGATACCTCAGAAACTGACCAACTGGCCCAATTACTAGGGGAACTGAGGGTTGAAGCGCATTCCGCCCATCAAGAAACCAATGCTCTTAGGAGAGAACTGATTTTGTCAAAGGAGCGAACTGATGACCTTGCTAGGCAACTACTGCAAAGCCAGGCTGGACAAGCACCCCTACCAGGTCCCGGGGGAAATCCAGCTCCTGTGTCATCGAGTAACCCTATGCAAATAAACCTACCAGGAAATATTCCATTAGCTCCGCCCGAACGCTTTGCCGGCGATCCCAAAAGGGGAAACTGGATGGCCTGAGGTAAAACTAATCATGTTATTTCATCGAGGGCTTTGAGGAGAACTCAAGGATGTCTTGGCTCAAGTCGTGAACCCACCTCAAGACTGCGCCGAATATATAGACTTAGTGGTCCAGTTAGATCACAGACTTCAGAACAGAAAGGCTGATCGAGCAAGTTTGAGAATCGGGTGTTGGTCAAAACCCACACTAACCCCAAAGGAGCAGATGCTTCAGAACCAATGCAAATCGGAGGGGTTAAAGGACCCTTAACCCAGAAGAAAAGACAAAGGAGACGGCAAATGCAATTGTGTCTATATTGTGGAACTTCTGGGCATTTTCTACGGGATTGCCCTGTAAAACCACCCAAGAAGGTGGTAGGAGCTGCTGATAAAAGCCATATGGAGTCAGACTCGGGAAACGACCACGCCCGACAAGCATAGAAGTCCGCTTGCCGAGCTTGAAGAAGGATACTCAGACCTCGCATTTCATCATACCAATGGTCCTCGTAGATCCAAGGCAGCCATCGCGCATGCACGCAGTAAGGGCATACATTGATAGCGGGGCCATAGGAAACTATGTGGACTACGAATTGGCTTCCAGGATGAATCTACCTCTCTACCGAAAAACCACCTCAGATGTCATCACCACAGTCGATGGAACTGAAATTGCCTCTGGGCCTGTAACTCATTCCACCGCAGAGATGAAACTATTGGGTTAGGATGGGCATCGAGAGACTATTGTGTTTGATCTAATCAAAGCCCCACAGTTCCAAATAATACTGGGGATACCTTGGTTGGAAACACATAATCCTTGTATTGATTGGCGAGAGAAGAGAATAACCTTCCCGGATTATGCACAAACCTGTTACCCAAAGAAAAATCTGAACACAGGCCTGGCCACAGTACCCACAGCAGTCGTGCAACTACCTCCAGAATACCAAGAATTCCAAAAAGAACAGTCAAACACCTTACCACCTCACAGATCGTACGATTGTCAAATCGATCTCATACCTGGTGCACAACCCCCTTGTAGCAGGATCTACACCCTTACGGAACCCGAGAACCTTCACCTACGACAATACTTAGACCAGTACCTTGCTAATGGCTTCATTCGCCCATCCAAGTCCCCTGCATCTTCAGCTTTGTTCTTCGTGCCCAAAAAGGAAGGTGACCTCAGAACGTGCATAGACTACCGCGCATTGAACCAGATAACTGTTAAGAACCGATACCCATTGCCTCTGATCCCTGAACTACTAGACCAAGTGAAGGACGCTTGCATATACACTAAGTTAGATCTCCGGGGGGCATACCATCTGGTACGTGTAAAAGAGGGCGACGAATGGAAGACTGCTTTTCGCACTAAGTATGGGTTATTCGAATACCAGGTGATGCCTTTCGGGTTGTGCAATGCACCAGCAGCCTTCCAATACTTCATGAACGATGTCCTTCGTAAACTCATTGACGTTTGTGTTGTCGTATATATATCGATGATATTCTAGTATACTCCTCTTCAGAATCTGACCATGTGAAGCATGTCCGAGCAGTCCTTGAGAAATTGCGCCAGCACAAACTATATGCAAAACTGGAAAAATGCGTTTTTCATGCCACTGAAGTTGAATTCCTTGGGTTTATCCTAACCCCAAGAGGAGTCCGAATGGACTCATGAAAGGTGGACGCAATCCTTAAGTGGCCATCACCACGTTCATTTAAAGGAGTTCAAAGCATGCTCGGCTTTGCCAATTTCTACCGCAGATTCATCCCAGATTTTTCACATGTTGTACATCCCATCACAGCACTCTTGCGAAAAAATAAACGCTTTATGTGGACTGAAGAAGCTGAAAATGCCTTCCAAGTGCTGAAAGCGAAATTCACATCTGCACCTGTACTAAAGCACCCGCGCCCTGAACTTCCATACATAGTGGAAACTGATGTATCCAGTCTAGCCATGGGAGCTGTCCTGTCTCAAAAGGACCCTGAAACTGGCCAGCTTCACCCAGTAGCATTTTGGTCCAGAAAGTTCTCAGCACCCGAGTTAAACTATGCGGTTACCGACAAGGAGTTATTAGCCATTAAATCCGCCTTCAAGGCTTGGCGGCACTATCTTCTCGGTGGCAGGCATACCATTACTGTGATCACCGATCACCGGAACTTACAGTATTTAAAGACAGCCAAGGCCCAATCGTCACGCCAACTCCGATGGGCATTGTTCTTTGCCGAGTTCGATTTCGTGATAACCTATCGACCAGGTTGTAAGAATGGTAAAGCAGACGCCTTATCCCGAATAGGGATGGGAGAGGCAGAAGTGAACCCAGAACCAGTACCTATAATTTCCAAACAAAGGATTCTTGGCATGACTACTCTACAGACACTAAAGGACATTCAGGTAAAGATCCAGCAACTATTTGATCCTACAGCCCTGCAGGACTGGGTAAAGAAAGGCCCGGACTACTCTGTCACCAATGACCTGCCTTATTACCAAGGGTGGCTATTTCTGCCACACAAGGAACTACAAGAGCTAGTCATTTCCCGTTATCATGATACCCTAATGGAGGGGCACCCAGGTATTGCAAAAACTAAAGCTAAAATTAAGAGACAATTCTGGTGGCCCACCTGGCGAAAGGATATTAAATCATTTGTGATGTCTTGTGGCATTTGCGCCCAAAACAAAAGTCAAAAGAAAAAACCAGCTGGACTCTTACAACCTTTAGACATTCCGCCTACACCATGGCACACCTTATCGTTAGACTTTATTACTGATCTACCCCCATGCAATGGATTTAACACCATTGTAGTTATTGTGGATCTTTTTTCCAAGATGGCCCACTTTATTCCTTTAAAGGGATTACCTTCAGCTTCAATCCTGACCAAGGAGTTCCTTGAAAACATTGTTTGCATACATGTATTTCCACCCGTATTGGTCTCTGACCGGGGCAGTCAATTCATTTCACATTTTTGGAGACATTTTTGTCAATTGGCGCAAATCGATGTGAGGTTATCGACCAGTCACCACCCCCAAACCGATGGTCAGAGAGGACCAACCAGACTCTCGAACAATACCTGAACTGTATGTTACATCAGACTGAGAGTAATTGGAAAGACATTCTTTGGATCGCCGAATATGCATACAATAATTCAGTACATTCTGGAACTGGACAAAGCCCCTTTTATACCTTATATGGGCACCATCCTCGAACCTCAGACCTTGACTCACCCCAACACTTAGAAATGCCCGCAATGGACCATCTGCACGCTATGATTACACAAGCCTTTAAGGAAGCAACTGCACATTTAAAACAGGCGAAAGAAAAATACAAGAAAGATGCTGATCGGCATAGAAGTGATACTCCACAATACCAGATAGGGGACCAAGTATGGTTAGCCACAAAAAATATACCTCTAAAGGGAACACAGACCTTTAACCCCAGATATTTGGTACCTTACTCTATTAAGGCCATTATCAACCCGGTGGCTGTCAAGTTGGACTTACCTGCTAATATGCGAATTCACCCCGTCTTTCATGTGTCACTTTTGAAGCCAGTGCAACCAGGGACAAGACTAACCAAGCCACCAGACCCCATCCTTGTAGACGGGGAACCCGAATTTGAAGTTAAGAACATCCTGGACTCCAAGCTGATAAAGTCAAAACTTTTTTATTTAATCGACTGGAAAGGTTACGGACCACAGGAAAGGTCATGGGAACCTAGTGACCACGTTCATGCTCCCTGATTGGTGAAAAAATTCCACCAAAATTTCCCAGACAAACCGAAACCACAGGGAAGAACGACTTTAGGAGCGGTCTTGCGGGGGGGGGGAGTGCTGTCATGATGCCTACCCCCGGGGATCCAGACCAAGTCCAGCAACCCTGGAAGCAGGCATCAAGTTATTCCAAGCAAGCCCAACAACCCCTGCTAGGGGCTATCTGGGTGCAGTCCTGGCGCTATAGGCGCCAGGCTCATAGATTAAAACTTACCTGATGCAGACCATGCTGCAAACTTACCTGATGCAGACCATGCTGCAAGAGCTCAAAGCCAAAAGAGGCTTGGAAGGGACTACTTTACCTAGGGACTATTTTTTACTCGGGTGGGGCTAGGGGAGGAATACTTACCTGGGACTACTTTGGCGGCTATTTAAACCACGCCCGAAGAGCAGCATACGCTTCGCGTTATTCTGCATCCAGCAGCGTAACGCTCACCGTGCCTGCAAGTCTGCATCCAGTCTTCTGCCACGCCCGCCTCGAGTCTGGAGCTCCTAGAAAAAGGGAGAAAGAAGGAGAAAAGGTTAGAACAAGAGCAATACGTTTGATCCTTACCTGAATTCCCGATCCATTGTTCCTTCGAGAGCCCCTGCTAGGGGCTATCTGGGTGCAGTCCTGGCGTCATGGCGCCAGGCTCATATGGAGAGTCAGTCCTGGCGCCATAGGCGCCAGGCTCATAGATTAAAACTTACCTGATGCAGACCATGCTGCAAACTTACCTGATGCAGACCATGCTGCAAGAGCTCAAAGCCAAAAGAGGCTTGGAAGGGACTACTTTACCTAGGGACTATTTTTTACTCGGGTGGGGCTAGGGGAGGAATACTTACCTGGGACTACTTTGGAGGCTATTTAAACCACGCCCGAAGAGCAGCATACGCTTCGCGTTATTCTGCATCCAGCAGCGTAACGCTCACCGTGCCTGCAAGTCTGCATCCAGTCTTCTGCCACGCCCGCCTCGAGTCTGGAGCTCCTAGAAAAAGGGAGAAAGAAGGAGAAAAGGTTAGAACAAGAGCAATACCTTTGATCCTTACCTGAATTCCCGATCCATTGTTCCTTCGAGATGGAAGAAAGAAGTTATTTTATGCGCGTCGCCTCGCCTGCTGCAGCGCCGCGCTGAACTCACCGGCCTTCGCAGCATCTTCACATTCCACCGCATCCTTCTGCATGTTCCCGCCGCATTCCGGCACCTAAGGGGAAGACAAGAACAGCAAGGTGAGCCAAGGGAATATACAGAGGCAATATTAGTTACCCCCCATAGACTTACCTGATTTTACCATTGGGGGTACTATTCCTCTTCACGGATCGGCGCAGCTTCCACTGCATCCTCACCGAACCCCGGCCCCTAAGGGGAAACAAAAGGACAGCAAGGTGAAACAAAGGGACAAACAAGGAGAACCCCCTCACCACAATAGACTTACCTGATTTTACCGCTGGAGGCATTATTCCCCGAGACTTCATACTTTCTCTCAGCGGCTGAATAAGGGAGAAAGCAACAGGTTACATATTGACATTATTTTATCGAACTGTGTTGGATAATACAAATCCTTACCTGAATATTACCGGTTGCCACGAGGAATTCTTTGCTAGGGTTAAGCTGCAACCTGCAAGGAATCGGACAAGAGTGAAAATCAGACATTTGAACTCTTACGAACTACATACTTACGGCGTCTTGCCGGGAATCTCAGAGTCAATATTGTTCTGGAACTCACCAATTCCTTCGAGCCTGTGAAGAAACTGGTTATCTACGTGCCCCTGCGCTCAATGCAGGATGGAAAGCTCATCTTTCCAAACCATCAGTTGAGACTATAAGAGGGGGCATCAAAGGTGATCAGTGGGGAGAACAGTGGAGTGGGGGGGTTAACACTCAACTCCACGGGAGGTTAATTCCCTTTCTCCATTTGCAGAAGAATATTCCTACGGGCCAAGCAAGCGAAGCTAGGTGGGCCAGTCCAGTCCGTCATCTCGGCACTACGCGTCACATTGGTGGAGACTGCAGCTGTCCAGTTCAGATCAACGCCCCTGTGGGAGCCAGGTGAGCGTAACAGAATGGCACAAAATGCAGTATTGGGGATATAACCCCTACTAAGATTGAGGGACCTGTATAGTGGGAGAGAGGCCTATGAATGCAATCTGAATGTCATATAATACAGTTTGGGAACAGAGCCCCTGATAACATTGGGAGACTTGCACGGTGGGGAGAGGCCACCCAATGCAATCTGAATACCACAGAATACAGTCTGGGAGCAGAACCCCTGCCAAATTTGGGAGACCTGTATAGTGGGAGAGAGGCCTATCAATGCAATCTGAATATCATACAATACAACTATCAAAGCGATCTGAATATCATACAATGCATTTTTGCAATAGATCCCCTAATAATATTGGGAGACCTGTATAGTGGGAGGGAGGCCTATCAATGCACTCTGAATATCATGTAATACAACTTCGGGACAGAACCCCTGATGGGTTTAGGGGACCTGTATAGTGGGAGAGAGGCCTGACCATGCACTCTGAATGTCACACAATGCAATTTTGGGGACAGAACCTGAGTTCGAGAGACCTGCACAGTGGGAGAGAAGCCCATCAATGTAGTCTGAACATTACACAATGCAATTATGGGGACAGAACCCCTGCCAAGTTTGGGAGACCTGTATAGTGGGAGAGAGGCCTATCAATGCAATCTGAATATGACACAATACAATTTGGGAACAGAGCCCCTGTTAAATTTGGGAGGTCTGTATAGTGGGTGAGAGGCTTGGAGGGGCACAGCTCGGACTTGCACCTTGTGATGCGTGAGCCCCTAATCAGAGTGTCACTCCCCTGTAATTCACTGGTGGGTTCTGTCTCATTTAAGGGTGAGTCAGTCAACAAAATTTGGGCACAGAGTTCCTGCTAAATTTGAGAAACCTGTATAGTGGGAGAGAGGCCTATCAATGCAGACTAAATATCACACAGTGCAATTAGGGCACAGGAGCCTTGCTGAACTCGAGAGACCTGTATAGTGGGAGGGAGGCCTATCAATACAATCCAAACGTCACACAATGCAATTAGGGCAAGAAGTCCTGCTAAACTTGAGAGACCTGTATAGTGGGAGAGAGTCCCGTCAATGCAAACTAAACATCACACAATGCAATTTGGGCACAGAGACCCTGCTTGATTTGAGAGACCTGTAAAGTGGGAGAGGGGCCTATTAATGCAGTCTAAATATCACACAGTGCAATATGGGCACTGGGGCCCTGCTAAATTTGAGAGACCTGTATAGTGGGAGAGAGGCCTATCAATGCAGTCTAAATATTGCACAATGCAATTTGAAGAGGTTTGAAGAAGTCATTGAAGAAGTCCATCCATTCTGTTGAACTGCCTTCCCATAATAAAAAACAAATCATCAATATAATGTCGCCATAGGGCCACTTTGTTGGTATGGATATGCATGGTTTCATCGGAAAACAGTTTTTCTTCCCAGCATCCCATGAAGAGGTTTGCATATGTGGGTGCTACTGTTGTGCCCATGGCGGTTCCACATAGTTGTTTATATATATTTATATTATTCTCTCTTTCCCCTTTAAAACATAATTGGCAAATGCATGCAAAAATCTAGTGCTTACAATATCTAACATCCTAATTGTAAACCGAATTTCATTTTATTTTACTTTAGTATTTGTATAGCGCGCTACAACCCAAGGGCATAGAGGCGCTGAAAAGAATATGTATGCAGGCTTGCTTCAGGGTTACAAGATAGCGGCCCAGTACAATGGATAAATACAGTTACAAAGTTTACAGTAGGTTACATGTCAGGTGCAGTAAGCAGTAACAGTCTTCAAATTATGGCGATAGGGGAGGCAAGTCAAACAAAAAGCTTTGCCTTCAAGGCTTTTCGGAAGGTTGTGTGTGATTCGATCATCCTGAGTTGGGCAGGAAGGGTGTTCCAGTGAGTTGCAGCCAAGGTAGGGAAACTGGAGCCACCGGCTCGTACTCTTCGTGTAGGCGGAACAATGAGGCGATTTGCGTATGCAGACCTGGAAGGTCTAGAGGGTGATGCAGTTGTCTTGTGACAGGAACGGCCTAACTGCATTGATTAGTTTGGAGTGGTAGGCAGCTGAGGATGCGATGGCATTAACCTGTCTGTCCATGCTAGGTTCCAGGTATACACCCAGTGTCTTGATGGCTTGGGACACGGTAATGGGAATGTGTTACGCTCACCTGGTATCCACGGGGACGCCACCCAGCTGCCGGAACCCTGGTGCCCTTCTCGGTCGCTCCCGGGTAGTATCAGCGGGGAGTTCTTTCTGGAAAACAGGTGGGCAATGTTCAAGATAGAGCAACTGGGGAAATAGCCACCCAACACCCGGTATGCCCACAGCGCCTCCCCGGGCCTTTCCTCACCTTGTTTTGGGCTTTGGCGAGCTCTCCGTCCTGCCTTCTTTGCAGGGGCGCGTTGTCCTCTGTGGGCGATTGCAATCGAGTTACTTCACTGATGCTGCCCCTTTGAGTCTCTCAGATAGGTCTTATTACTGTTATTCTGTAGGCCTTTCTTTGAATTAATGATGTCTTTTCTCTCCCAGTAGGTGCACGAGAGTCCGCTGTGGGCCGTTGGCTGGATTTGGGCTCACCGGCAAGTGATGGTGTTTGTTTCGCGAGCGCCTCGATGCGGTAAGTGGGCGCTATACATAGCGCTATGGTGCCGTGCTTCTGCTAACCTGTTGTCTTTTATTCCCCTTGGCCGCTGCGTTCACCGAAGCAAGAGGCTCCTAAGCGGTGCTGGTCGATGGGCGACTTTAGGGGTAAGTTGCCGGCTCTGATGAAAATGTCTAATGTCTCTTTTCTCTCTTTTTGCAGGTTCGAAGATCCAAGAAGCTTGCTATTCCTTGGGTGCTGATTTCAGTCTGAGGTGGAATCTCAGGTAAGCTGCTGAAAATAACAATGTCCCTTTGTTTTGCAGGTGCAGACTTTTCGAGGTTCAAAGATGCTGCAGAACACGATGAGCGTCACGTTGCTGGAATGCAAAGTAACGCGAAGCGTGTACTGGAGTTCGGGTGTGGTTTATATAGCCTGCAGGCATCCCAGGTATCACTGGGCCTGCCACACCCAAAATGCTAGACCGCATGGTTCAGTTTAGGAACTGAGCCATGTGGAGGCATCCATGTTGTTGCGCAATGCCCTTATGGGCCCTGATTACTGCTCTAGCATATGAGCCTCGCGCCAAAGGCGCCAGGCCTGACACCAAGAGAGTCTGGGGGCAAATGTCAAGGCCCTTGAGGGCCTGACGGGGGTAGAAGTAGCCCACCTGGCCTGGCTATCCAGGCTTAGGGCAGGGATCGTGACAGAATGTTATTGATTGTAAATGAGCTGTATTGCGTACCGAGTTTACTGAGTGTGGCTGTGGATCCAATTAGCAGGAGTTCTGTTTTCTCACTATTTAGGCACAGCCAGTTTTCAGCCATCCAGGACTGGGTTGTGGAATAGATGATATTGAGGGTATTCGTATCTGTAGGGTAGTTACCAGTCAGTGGGATGAGCACCTGGGTTGTCATCAGCATAGTTAGTATATGAGATGCCCATGGCGTCAAGAACAATGGCCTAGTGAAGAGGTTGTAGAGAGTCGGTGATATGCAGGACCCTTCAGGGACACCGCACTTGATAGGGCTGGGGACAGCACTCGAGGAGTTAGAGAACACCTTCATCACTCTCTCTTTGAGGAAGGACGATATCCATTCGCAGGCTTTCGGGGAGAAATTGGCAGTTGAGGACAGATGATGACATAGGGTCTTGTGATCTACCAGATCGAATGCCGCAGACATGTCTAGCAGGAGAAGGAGAGCTGGCCTACCAGCGTCTCTTAGGTCATCGATTTGATTTTTGAGATCCAGTAGAGCCGTTTCTGTGCCATGCCGTGCCCTGAAGCCAGATTGGCGCAGACCTAGGAGTTGATTTTCTTCCAAGAATCTTTAAACTTGCAGGTAGGCTACTTTATCAAGAATCTTTAGCAGGAAGGGGATTGTAGTGATGGGTCTGTATTTCCCTGGTACCATTGGGTCAAGGGATGTTTTCTTTAGGAGTGGGCGGACCCAGGCTTCCTTCAGGGAGGTAGGAACCTGGGCTGAGCGGAAGGATGAGTTAATGAAGGCGGTGATGAAGGGAGCCAGGGAATGGGCGCATTCCTTAATGATTTGTGCTGGGCATGCATCCCCTTTGCAGTTGAATGGTTTGATGGATTTGATAAGATCTATAACTTCTGCTTCAGTCAAGTCAGAGAAGTCAAAAGTGGGTGCCTCCTCAGCTGCAGCGGATGGAGGGGAAGGGGGACGTGTGTCTAAGATGGACAGTAGAGCTTTTTGGTGCGCTAGAATTTTAGTGTGCAGCGTGTCAAGCTTATCTAACATGGGAGATTGAATAGTGTTGCACCAGGACTCATCCTTGGTGATGCTAGATGGAGGGGTGGCAGGAGTCTCAAGTTCCCTGAATTGCAAAGATCTCTTTGGTCCCAGATTTGGCATTGTTAATCCTAGTATTGAAGGATGTAGCTTTAGCCTGAGTGATGGCTGCTTTCTATTGTCTAGAACAGTTTTTGAAAGCTATTTTGGTTGTTTTGTTAGAGTTTTTTCTCCAGGTTGCAAGCAAGGTTCTTTTAGATGACTGTAATTCCATAAGTTCTTGGGTGAACCAGGCGCTGGAGTGCTTAATTTTCTTTGCTTTCTTAAGTGTGAGAGGTGCTATGGTGTCTACAGCGCAAGTGATGACTTGATTAAAGCATAGCTCACAACCTTTTTTGTCAGCAAGGTGGGTGAAAACACCCGATTTTCTTTTTGGCGGGTGAGAGGCTCATAGAAGTGGATGGGCGTATGAGGGACTTGGCGGGTGATTCCACTGCTTTCAAAAGTGGGTGAGTTGAGAGCTATGTTAAAGGCGTTAGCGAGGAGGTTAGGATCATTAGGGAATGGAGGCTGGAGAGCAGGAGCTAGAAGGTGTGGAAGGAGGTTTTCACTAGTGAGTTTGCGCGAGCTTCTAGAGAAAGTGGCTGCCAGTGTTAGGTTGGGTTTGGTGGGCCCAGTGGTGGTGGCAATGTTGAATTGCAGGAGAATATACTATGTATGCACAACATGACAGCCACTGAACAAGCTGACCAAGCCCGCCAGGGTGAAATGCGTTGTTGTGTTTTTCTTTGTCCTTCCCTGTCCACCATGTATACAACAACACACTTTATACAGAGAACGTAGACATTGGTGTTGATTTCGATATTGACGGAAGAGTACCGCCGTTTGCTGACAGTGTTCAGTTTCCTGGTTATTTAAAAAAAAAAAAAAAATATATATATATATATATATATATATATTTTTAAACGAAAATTAAGCCCAAAAGAGGGCCAAATCTGCGGAATGCACTCCCAAGAGCAGCCAGGTCCAGTGAATCCAGTACTTGGCAATAAAGGGCTGCACGGCAAAAGTCAGGCAGCACCAAATGTTCTTTATTCATAAAAGGTGCATAGCAAGGGAGAACCAAAAGGTTACATCGACGCGTTTCGCAATCAACTGACCGCTTGTTCACGATAGTAGGGTAAACACAGAAAATGGACTCATATAAACACAATACAAACTCTCTGGTTACAATGTATAGAGTGTCTCATACACCACGTAGCTCAAATGTAGAGAGAAAAACAATCGGCCATATTGTAGTGACCAAGTGTTACCTCATACTGACCTTAATAGTCTGAAATAAAACCATTAGATAAAATGCTGCGCTTTGAACGGTAATTTACAAATTTAAATATTGCCGCTGATGTATACGCCTACGTCATTGGTAATCTCGGTCTAACCTATACATAGAGCAGACGTCATGTATAAGATAGGGTGCAGAGCGGGTCAAATCACAACACGTATAGCAATATTAAACCAAGGATAAAGTGCTTAGTGCATGCACAATAGTGCGAAGTGCAAAGTGCTAAAGATAAAGTGCAAAGCGCGAAGTACATAGCAGCAATAATGCGGAAGGTAAAGGTAAAGGTAACCAGGGTACAGGGAAAGGAGAAAGGGGGGAGACAAGGGGAAATGCATGGGGATCAAAGTTTCATTCTGTATAGCAAAGATAATGAGCATGGTGCTCTACGTCCATGGGTGCACGGTTCGTGTAGTCACAGTATTTGGAAACCAGCCTGACCTCCCATATAAAACAAGGAGGATGGCAGAAGGACGTGCAGCCATGGACAGCTAAAGAATGATAAAAACATATATAGATCTGCAGTAAAGTGCAAAGTGCATAGACCATAAAAATGCTCCAATTTAAGGGGCACATAGCTTTCCTAATGTTCCTTAAAATTCACCTAAATAGTGCATACGTTATATAGGCCCGTTTACTCATGAAAATGCAGTGTACCTATATTATCCATAGTACCCTGAACATATAGTTAAATGATTTCAAAATACGAGGCAAATGCAATATGAGTAGACTGTGTCTAAAAGAGTCCAAAAAACACTGTGTAAAAGTCAATATAATACATGATTATCAATCTAAAAAATATATATATATATTTTACAATGCCAATATAGCCACACTTAAACTTAAATACAAGGTGATTGCAAACATTCCACTGCTTCTCGTATGAATTCCGTGTCGGAGCTCGACTCCCAGTGAACGGCCACTGGGCATTGGGAAGAGTCACCATCCCGTGTTGTGATCACGGGTCGTTCTTGTGTGTACAAGTGCCTCCTTTCCAAGATGGCCACGGGGATGTCCTACTGGCTGAAAAAGGTAAAATCCTAGTTACGATTTTAGTCTAGTGAATCTCCTCTCTAGTTCCATGATTTTGGAGCACGTCTGTAGGCTGCTTCCTGTTTTGAAAAGCTCACTTCCGGTTGTCAGAAGGGGCTGTCAGGTGCTTCTGAGGGATTTGCTAGTTGTGAATGTAGCACCTGACAGAACAGCCTTTTAGGTACAAGAGAATAACGTTACCCCGTCAACAGATTATGTAATATAGACAGACACCCACACTAGAGTGAAGCCGTGCATCACTGACCTGCATTATTGGTTAAATACCCTAAAGAAACAATCTCGTAAGAACAGACCATATTATTTTACATGGAGAAGAGATGACTCGTTATGACTAGTAGAGTCGTTCTCCGAGAGAGGGGGGCCGACAGGGGCATCCTTGAGAAAAAAAGTTATCTTACTGCACTCAGACACTCCCTTGCACTGTGAATTTGTTATCGCAGCGAAGTAAGTAAGAAAACGGCGATTAACCCGCCACCCCTAAAAAAGGGTGTCCAAGATCGGGGTGACACTTTACCTCTGCATCTATTCCCGGTGCACTAATCGGCAACGTATTCTACACCACAACCATGAAGAAATTCTTACAGGGGATCAAGAGTGACATGAAGTTTAAAACAGCCGGACCTGGACACAAGCTGACAGAAGAAACCAGGTAATTAAATGGCACGAACAGTGACACGTGCGATGCGGGGAGGGCTGAAGTGGGAATTGAAGCATCTGGGGACACTGACATAAATAACCAGAAAAAGGGAAAGGGCACTTTAGGCGAATGTAAATGTTGGAGGTCGCGGTTGTCTTCTATTTAGCAGTCTTTTTTAAATTTTTTTATCGCCGCATCTTCCGTGGGTGATTTGGAGGCAAGGGGTAGGTTTTTTCTCAGAGTTCGAAATGTAGCGGTAGAGGCATGCGCATTGCTTTATCCACACCTTAAACTAACCATGACCCAGCATCGATGACGGGCCCTTTATGACATCATAAATCATGCCATCTCATAATGGGGTGCTTGCAGTTTTCTACGGTGGTTAAGGCGAAAGGCCCTCGGAGGTGAATACGAGCCAGGAAATCGACCTGCGAATGTAAGTTATGCCCGCAAATTTGCAATCGCTTTAGCCCAATGCAATATCCAAAGACCGTGATTTGGAAGGTTTCTCTTTCTTTTCCTTTTTAGTGAAGGGAATATAACTGCTGCTGTTTGAACTAATTATTCTCCTACTAGCCCATCCGTGTTATTTGCCAGTTCTGCATTGTGCACGTGACTGTTTTGTTAGGGCTCATTTCGTTTTTTCTGTCATGAGTTGACTAGAGCTGTATACATACTTACACATGGTAGGGTTCGAAATTGAGGGGTGCTGGGAGCTATTTAGCTCCTGCTTCTAGCATAGTGGATCCTGGTTAATTTGAAACCAACAGCTGCCAGGAGCTACTTATGGCTCCTAGGGCCAACTGCCGCCTTTCAAACATGTTAATGTGACATTAAATCAGTATTTGAGAATGTTAATGAAGAAGAATTGGAACACATCTAAAACGCATTTAAACACAATGGTTCATGCAAAATGGATAAAACGTTAAAGGAGCTTCTGTGGAAGCTCCTGGTTCCCGTGCAGTAGCTGCCTACAGGGTGATGCCCAACACCCAGGAGCTGGTTTTGTGCTCATCGAATATCATTTTCGAACCCTGCATGGGGTCTATCACCTACATTGAACTAAATAACACCAAAGGGTATGAGTCGCATCGGATTGACAATGAGTGAAGCTAGAGTTGTTCATGATGTGACTCGGAACCCAAAGTGCTAAAGCCTCCGATTATGCGAAGCAAAGCCATTTACTCCAGGAGGGCCTTGTTTCTAGGTCAAATGCGTGGCCAGTCTTGGTAATGTAGGTAGTCTTAGGGCTGGTGTTTACTACATGGAACAATTCGTATGAAGTGCTGGAGGCAGCAGTGTGAGGTGGGATACAATACTAAGCTTTATGTATGGAGCAAAGGATGAGACGGACGATCTCATCACCACTGAAAAATGCTATTTTTCCTCTGTGGTGACGTCGGAGCGAGGAGTTTACATTTTCTAAGCTCTGTTACTACTGGTGGCACTCTATTAACTCCATATACAACCTGTCTTAGTTTAGACTGCTAGCTGAAGGTAGCACTGTAGGTGTTTTGTTCTGAAAGTACATTCGTCAGAATGAATTAACTTGTTGTAAATGAAGAAAGGTAAAGTCGCAGCTGAGTATGTAAGAGAGTGAGTTAAAGGCACAGAGCTCCTAAGTGTGGCCAGGTGTGAGAAGTACATCCAGTCCTGTTTTTGCTTGTAACTTTGGGAATTGCATTTTATCCTAAATTTTGAATGGGGGAAAAAAACGACAAGTCCAAAGGGCGGACTAACAGGACTGGTTGGCCTTTTCTCACGCACCTGGCATGGGGAAACTTGACTCCTGAAGGTAAGACTTGTTTACTTGTATTGTCCTGCTACACAAATGATGGAACCCACCAGAAAGACCCATCCAGGCAGCTTATTAACTGTAACAGTTAAAACACAGGAGAAATGATTGTACCACTTACATCGCAAACATGACATCACTGTCAAAACCCCACACACAGGCATGCAAGGCACCATTCTACCAGACAGACTCCAACTCTTCTCCCTTAAATGAACCGGCAAACTGTCAAAACACCAGACTTCCTACAGAGACATCGGACAGTACCAAGAATGAAGATAGTCAGAAAAGAGGTCAACCTGTGCTTGGTATGCTGTAATACAAGATCATCAACCAAACCAAGACATCTGAAGGAATTGACTGCTAGGCCTGCCATGCCAAGGAACCACCCATATATGCCCAAGTTGGCCGAACTTGGAACCCCAGTAACACTGTCTGTGCTTTCACAAAGATACCCAAGAATGAAACCACAGGGGCTGCCACCCCTGGACCATCCCTTTCCTTAAAGACAGAACACCACTAAATTGAAATAGCGGTGGCACCATGACCAAGCAGCCAGATGCCGGGCACAGTGACTTCTACCAGCATTGCAGATGAAAAGAACAACCAGTATGGGGTCCCGCCTGCCACGTAACAATCGAACAAAAAGGCCTCACCGCAAGGAGAGGTAAAGTCAAGAACCAGCACACTTGGTGGGTGGCAACTACTTTTTATTATATTTTTTGAGCACGGACCTAGCTTCAAGTAGCAATGGAGTGCTTTACAGAGGTATACAACAGTACATATGCATAACGGGGCTCTTTTCAGAGTGAACAACAGAACAGATATACAGCGGCGGGTAGGATACAGAGGGACTCAGAGGAGGGGTACATCTGTTACATGGTGGCAGGGGGCGGCCTGCATCTAGTGAGATATGTAGCGCGGGAGGCGACATGATGCCCAAGGTGTTGAGGAGGAGAGACTCCTTGAAGAGGTGGATCTTGAGTTCTTTTCTTGTGGGAGCAAGTCTGATGCTGACGTGGAGGAGGTTCCATAGTCTTGGGGCGTAGGCAGAGAAGGCTTGTATTCTGTTCCTTTTCCTTTTTGCAGCTGTGGATTTCAAGTCTGCATGTGTCCTGGCTTCTGGTGGTGCGCTGTCTGCCGGAGATGCTCAGTTTCTCCGCGAAGTAGCTGGGTGCCTTGAGGGCGACTGCCTTATAGTTGATGCAGCAAGACATGAAGGCGATTTGTTTGCCATTCATCCTTCCAACTAACACAGACGTACACAAATGGAAGGAAGGTACTCCAACGAAGACACTTGTCACAGTAGGCACACATGCCACAAACCTCAGAGACTGTTCAAGGGTTTTTATATTAATTACAATGGGGCTTATGGCCGCCCCCCCCTCATCTTGTTTAGCACCTCCACCCTAATCTTTTATGCTCTCCCTCCTTCTGCCATTGGTTCACGCCCCTTATCCAGTCAGTCTCTGTCTTTCCCTCCTGTGCCGTGACATGATCAATATAACTGTTATTTGGCAGCATTAGCCAATTCCCTTTTCTTAGCACGGGCCCTCTGTAGAATACTGGTAGCGGCGTGAGGTGTTCATATCTACTCTAGATTGCCCCCTCACATGTAAGTTCTGTGTCTTTATGGGTACAAGCTTGTTTAAAATGTCCATGGTGGTCAAGGGTATAAACTGCTGGTTGTGTTCTGCTAGTGCTGGTGAGCATTGTGCGGTTATGCTCGCTGCCGCATAGTGTTTTTGCTGCTGGCATCCTCACTTTCTGCTGTCTTGCTCCTTCCTGACCCAAAATTCCGGTAGCGCTAAAATCTAGAGGGTTGCTATTCTTGATTCTGGGCCAGACTTCCAAAGGTATTCAGGGTTTCTCACTCTGCTGTTGATTATAGTTTTGTTGACGCTACGAAAAACAGGAGTTTGGGCAGCATTTTGTGTACAAGGTATGGTATGACATAAATGTGGAATGCATAACGGCATGGTGGCACAAGGGGAGGGGATTAGAATTGGCACTCTTCTCAACTGTCACCGTCCTCTGGGGAAATAATTTCTCTGGATTGCTCCCTGGCAGCCCTTAAACCCTGCCTGAGAGGCACTCCCATTCCCTCTTGACAAGGCCATATTACTGCCTTTGTCACACACTCCAGACGAAAAGAACAATCGCTATGAGCAAGCAGTCTCTGCTTCTCCGTAACAAGTAGATGAAAAGGCCACCCGCAAGCAAGAAATACAACAGAGACCCAACAAGACTTGTTTGCACCTCCTCCAACCAGATGCACACACTGATCAGAAAGAAAGGTGCATGAAGCAGACAACAGAAAAACGGACTCATCAATGGAAGAGGCTGACCATGTACCAAACCAACAAATGGCAGAGCAGCATTTGCACACCTCCAAGAGAATCCAGAAATCGCAATATAGCGTGCACACCTTCTATAAAGGGAAGTTTATATGAATAATTTTAGAATATTCCAAATAGGCTTAGAGTGCGGGGGAGAAAATTGCAACTCTGGCACGAAAAACGGCTGCAATAATGAAAAAACAAATAGTGTCCTTTGGTGTTGGACACTTGCGTCCCCTGCACACCGTTGATACTGATGAGTCAGTCAAGAATTCAAGTAACATTAAATAGTGTTTTAAACAAAGCATGTACATAATTATGAAATGTTAACATGGAAATCTTCATGTATATTAACAAGAGACAGTCTTGTTAAGGCTGAAAGACCATCCACCTCCAAACAACAATTTTTGTCTAAACCCAAACAAGGCACGTTCCCCTGTTTACATTGCAGTCACTGCAATAACATGCAGAAAGGTGAACATATCAGACAACCGTGCACAGGAAGAAAAATTAGATTCTTTTTTAAATGTTTTTTTTTAATTGTGATTTAGTTTAATGCAATAAAACTATTTACACACATTTTCCTAAAACCATAATTTCAATAAAAGTCACATTCACTTTATTCAGTCGGTTTCCTTTCCTTTGCTTTTAATTGATTGGCTCGGCCTAGTTTAGTTTAAGTTCTTCATTTTCCGTTCATAATGTATTCTAAGACGTTTATTCCAGCACATGATAGTCTTTGGTTGTTTCCACTCAAGAATTCGTTCCACCAGTCATCCTTTGTTGCCGTGGTATATTGTCTCAGATATTTACTTAGGAATTTGTCTCTTCCTGTAGATATTGCCTTACATTCAAGTATTAAATGTTTAACTGTTTCTTGTGTGCCATTGCTTTTACAGAACCTACAATTTCCTTCATCGAATCCTCGTTTTCCTCTTTGATGTAGGTATCTGTTTGTCGGATATGAGCCCATTCTTATTTGCAGGAGTTTTCCTCTATGGAATCTTCTTGGGAACCTTAAGAGGTATTCTGGCATTGTCTTTTTTTCTTCGTAGATTATTTAAGTTTTCCAATGGCCGGAAGTCTTTTTTCTTTTCTAATGTTTTTATCCAATCATGTCTTTTTATTTTCTGTTTTATTTTTTCAGGATTAGTTAATAGCTCTGCTAAGTTAGTCATTTAGTTTCAGAAACCTGCACCATTTATCTTTCCAAGTGTTTAGGAGGATTCTGCTTTTTCCTTCCCCTCTTGTGTTGAGAATTTTGTAGCCTATCATTGGATCTTGGTCAGAGATTTTCTTTAATAGAGAGATTTGATTTCCAACATATTACAGAATATAATGATTGCAAATCCAGTTCTGTTCTTATTGCTTATATCGGGAGACAGTTTGAGAGAGTCAGCATGTGTTAAAATCAAGCATTTTTTGACATGCAATTTCAAAAAACTTAATATATGGTCCGATCTGCCCTTGTGGCATGTATTACGTAGGGCAAACAATAACAAACATAAAGGATTGAATAAAAGAACACAAATCCAATAACCAGAAATGTCCAGTAGCAAGAAATTATACAAATAAGAGACACACAATATCACAACTAAGGTATGTTGTCCTTGAACTAATCCACCCACTACCGCGAGGGGGCAATCTGAATGAACTGATATTGAAGAAAGAGAGGTTCTGGATTCATAAATTTGAACAAAGAATTTTCACTCGCACCATTCCTATGAGCAGATAGAGTATTAGCAGTATTTAGACAGTATCAATGATTCTAGGTACATCCTCAACTGTTTGATCTGATCAAGTGACTTGTACTGGTGTAAATTATATAATCCATTCTCTAGAAATTGTCAATGGAGTCAGACTCGATAAATGAAAACAAAATGCATATGTGTTGCCGTGTATGGCAAGATCAGATTAATTACATTGAGACACCCTTGTAACTACATGTGAACAGTTGTATACCATACACGTATAAACATTGCAGGCGTTTATCATAAATGACATTAACATGGTCTTAAACATTACTACGTCAGGATAATCTCATGAGTAACCATGCATTGGTCATGACAAGAGTGTCTGAAAATGTTTTAATAAACATTTTTTAAGTTAATCAGACTGTTAATTTCGCCCTCTGTATTTATTCCACCTAGGCTTTATATATTCACTCACCAAATGGTGCTGAAACCATTACAAGATAACTTTTCTGTGAATTATAGAGACATACATAGTATTGTATCTGACCAGAGATCAATCTTAATAGACTCATATCCATCTTTTAATATCTAAAACATTTTTTTTGCCTCCGTTCCGTATTCAGAACAAACAAACGAGGTGCAACCTGTTCAGACATACCAAAAACATGGTTACGATCTTAAGGCCTAATAGAGTTTTCTATAGTGACACAATTAGCAGATTGTCTGAGCACACATGCTTTAGTGTGCCTCTATATAGCCATTTTGGAGTTGTTCAATTGATCACAATTCGGGATCACAACATAGACTTGAGGTACCATAATTCAATTATGGAATATTTGCAAAGAGGGTTGATAAAAGGAATTGCATCACAAATGTTGACTAATACCAATCAATAGTTAAAACATATTGTACCATTATTGATTGAATACATTCAGAGAAAAACATACTTATAATTTTACTGATTACTTGGTATTGAATTACCAGCGTTACTTATTTGAAGTTATGCATCAAGCGTGGTATGATGCTTTACTTGATAACTAACAGTGTATTTACCAATGACGCGTCATGATGGGAGCACACTCACTCACGTTGGATATAAAAGTTGCCCATTTTGCGTCGCGCAGCGCTGAAATCCAGATATGATAAAGTATGCGGCCCTTAAGAGCTACACTCCGGTAAGTTGCTAAACTGAATAGCACCCATATTTGGATCTATTACACAGTGAGAACCACCCTAAGAGCCTCCTTATGTGTTTATAGAGATATATTATTGTGGACATTAAACCCGCAGGCGTCTTGAAAGACCATCAACCACATCCACTATTTCGTTCCCAGTTTTCGAGTGGATCTATCTTATTCCTGATACCAGGATAGACAAGAATTCTTGCTCATTGTGCCAGTACGCTTATTGATGATTTTAGGAACACCTATTCTAAGAATCTTATTTATTTCTAGAGACATTTCTCTGCAAACTCAGAACAGTGTTCTATTGAAAGGCTGTAGTTTACGACAATCTCAGCTCTAGATGATCCCTACTGAATTCAACATACTGTCAATTGTTATCTGAGCCCTTTGTGAAATCATAAAAAATGTACAAAGCATTGCTTTATTATACCCTCTTGGTCGAGAGTTAAGCGTTTAGCTTCTATGTTATACCTTCAGACAGAATAATGTCTATAATCAAAAATATATCAATAAATCCACCACTTTTTTAAGTTAATTTTTTAAAAATTAGTTGGTGATGTTTTAACAACGGAACTCCTTACCTATCCCTAGAGAAGTTATCTTGTGGATCGCCAACTCAGCAAGGTGAATGAAAACGGAGTACCATATGAGATTTCAAATATAATAAGAGACACTTGTTAAACTGGAAATAGTGACTTTATTCTTTATTTATTCTTCAGATTAAACGTGAATTTGGAAGAGAACACTCATTGAAATGTGTTCCTGTTTACGGGTTTTACCCGAAACGCATTTAGCTCCAGTTTTTGATGTTTATTATTATTATTATTCTTTTATTGTTTGGTTTATATAAACCTTTCACAATTTACAACATTTTCATAGCAAATTTCAAAATATTTGCTTACGAAAATGTGCATATTTACAACCACTAAAATTTTTCACATAAATTCACATGCTTCTAATCTCTAAAACTTTAACAAATCACACTAAACATTAAAAATGAATATCCATGAAGATTTCGGTGTTAAGATTTCATAATTATGAACATGCTTTGTTAAAAAAACATATGTTATTTGAATTCTTGACTGACTTTGATCAGTGTCAATGGTGTGCAGGCGACTGTAGTTTCCAACACCCAAGGACAGTATTTGTTTTTACACCTCCAAGAGAAAACATCCTAACAGCAACAAAAGAGTGACTGTAGAAAAACAGAAATCTAAAGCAGATTGAAATGATACATGTGAAGAGGAGCAGGTGGATGCGTCATCCCTAGCTCCTGCCCCCTCACCTCCGTCATATTGCAACAGCAGGAAAAGAGCTCTATGTAGGACACCAGGTATCATCCCAATACTAGATTGTGTATGAAAGATGATATGCAATCAGATAACCGTACGAATGTACCCTCACACTGATGGGTGAAAGGATGTCGAGACACACCATTGGACATCTTAGAGCTATGAGTGAAATATGACGAGGGAAGAGTGCGGTCATGAAGGAAAGATACTGAGACATACTGAAACGATATGAAAATACTTAAGAATGAAGATGTAACTGAAGTAACAAGAGAACCATGTAATCAAATATGCTACTTCAAGGAATAATTGCAAGGCACAAGGGGTCAAAAGGATAAGCCATGTACGTAAGACATATTTCTCTTTATGCAAAGAGGAAAACATCTGCAAGAACCAAGTATTGGGCAATTAAGTGTGGAAAGCCTAAGCAAGGTAGCGTGAGCAAGTCTCTAGAGGCCAAGAGGTAATGACACGCGTGATTCAGAAGTCGAAAAAAGGGCAGATAAGGGGCAGCCAATGATGTTACTAACATTTATACATATTATAGGTATATATGTTCCCTTAACCAATCCCTCCCTTCAATAGGTTTTACAGTTTGCCACGTGGAAGTACATTGAGGTATAAAACCTTTCTGTATAATCAAGTTTGGATGGGAATGTGTGGACTACAGCTTGTTGTTCGCCAGATTGCCCTACTTTATGCTGATAATAAAGTAGTCCTTTGCCATATTCTTTGAGTCTGTCCGGTTATTTGGGTCCGAGATCGTTATTGATAATTCCATCTATCACGTGAGACGCTTCAAGGTGCTAGAGCACACATGGAAACAGACAAGTGAGAGCATAACCCCGACACAAGCATACAGTGACCTTTTAAGCTAGTGGAATGTGCCAAGACCCCAGGTCAGGCATGGGCAATATAGCAGAAGCTAACCTTGGGATGCAGTGCATGCCGCAACCACTCCAATGGGCACATGGTCATTCATGGACGGGACGGGGAGGCCAAAACACAACATTCAATAGTGATAAAGAGCCATCTAGATCACGGTAATCCCAGTGCACACATGCACCCTTGCCTGAGCGGTGGACTACATAGACAATGCGGAAATTAATACACCCCATATGTAACAGAATTAAATATCCTCAAATTATGCACATGAATGCAGGAATGTCACCCCACCTGAAAACAAAACTTCCTTTAAGGCAGGAGAACTAGACGGACAAGTAATGTCAGCAAACCCCTACATATTGAGAAAACGCAACAGGAACTTGAACATGCCCTGAGGTGGCAACTGGAATGAACTGAAGACTGTGTCCCAGAGACAGTGTTGTTTTCCTGGGAAACCCACTACCATAAGGGAAACCACCCACATACTGACCTCACTGAAAAATGGGAATATGACTATGCCACCGTTGTGGGGGAATTAAATCTCTGCACTCTGAAACTGAGTAACACCTGTGAGAAATATTGCTAGTGAAAGACATTGGTAACTGTTAAACGCAATAGACCGGCTATGAAAATAGCATTTGAAACACATTGTAACATAATAAAATTAGCTACATGCATATCTGGTGCTCTTTTACAATAAAGCAAATGAACTCCAAGTTGAACGTAAAAGAGTGACAAAGGTACTGGGTCAAATTCCTGGTAGACCGGTCTGAAGACAAGTGACACCCTCCCACACACAATGCATTTTCTGTTACTGCCCTCCTCCGCTGCCAAACGAAAGTCATTCTCAACACAATGGCAGAAGTCACAGACTATACCTCAGTCTGAATCCTCACATCACAATTTGTCATGTCACTGTCGCCTAAATCTCTTGTGCAATAGTTTGTCATACTCCCCAGATTCTGCAAATATTTGCCTCTTCCTGACACTTGAGAAGACACCTGTGAGAAGCAAGGCGAGGGCAGCACACATACTGCAGAGTATGTTTGCCATAACCACACATATAACTTGGGTGCGCCTGCAATGTCTCCACGAGGTGACATCATTCTCCCACTGGACGCAATGCCTAAAAATCCTCCTTTGCTGGCCATGACTCCCCCCCCCCCTTCTCCTCAAGATCCAGCAAGTCTGTTGCACCAGTTGAGCAACAATTATCATTAATATGGAAGAAAAAACCCAGGGTGAGACTGCGCCCAGTTTCAAAAAGATGATTTAATATTTAGAAATGCCCTTTAGAATGACACGTGTTTCGGTCCCTTTGTAGACCTTTTTCAAATCGGGGCTAAATTCAATTATATGGTGAGAAAATAAGTGTCAACAGTAACAAAAAACAGTAACAAACATTATGTTAATTCACATTATTATACATACACGTGATGCAAATTAAAACAATTCGATATGTTTGATTGTGGAGAAACAAAAATTCAAACAGTCCAAAAATAAGAAGAGCAAAAACAAGAAAAAGTACAAAGCCAGACAAAAATAAAAAGCCAGACAAAAATAGGAAGGGAAATGGGGAGGACATGTAGGGTCAAGAGAAAGGAGCACAGGGCTAAGTAAGTTTATAGTTCATATGTTTTTTTTATTCAATCAAACATATCAAATTGTTTTAATTTGTTTTAATGTTTTATTTAATGTTTTAATTTGCATCACATGTATGTATAATAATGTGAATTAACATAATGTTTCTGTTACTGTTATTTGTTACTGTTGACACTTATTTTCTCACCATATAATTGAATTTAGCCCTGATTTGAAAACCCTTGCACTACCATTTTGAAAGATGTGATATGCTCACCAAGATTGAAACCCTCCATAAATAAAATGGACAAGCAATCTACACGACAGTGGCCATACACCACCACAGCTACCATTGCCTCTCACATACCACTGCCAACACTTCACTTCTCCAATGTCTCTGAGACAGAAGTCATTACCTTACTAAAGTGCTTAAAGTGCTTGAAGCCCTTGAGATGTAAAGGGGACATTTGTCCAACCGCCTTTATCAAAGACTGCTCTGACACCCTGGCCTTGTTCATAGCCACTTAAATCAATGCATCCTCTTCTGCCGGGGTAGTCCCGCTTGTCTCAAGGAAGCATGGATTCTCCCTCCCATTTAAAAAAAAAAACCTTATCTAACAACTACCACCCAATTAGAACAGTCCCCTTCCTATTGACAATTCTAGACAGAGCAGCCTACCTGCAAATTCAATGCTACCTGGAAACGCACCACAACCTTGCGGTACATCAGTCGGGGTTCCGCCCAGGCCACGGCACAGAATATTTCTGAAGAACCAGCTTACTATCATCAGGGATGAGCGCAAGCCTTCCCTTTTGCTTCTCCTGGATCTATCAGCTGCGTTTGAGATGGTCCATCATAAAATCCTCTGCCATCACTCAACCAAATCAGCCAACTTTCCACCCCTAAGGCCACCACATGTACCACCTCCTTCCTGGAGGATAGAACCATAGAGTATTCACTGAGAACGCTAGCGCCCCTCTAGCACCCATGTCCCATGTCATGTGGCGTGCCGCAAAGGTCTTGTGTTTCCCCAACCCTCTACAATATCTTTCCGAAACCCTTGTTTCACTTACTGGATTCCATCTGCATATCTTACACAAACTATGCAGATAACACTCAAATTCTACTCCCTCTTTCTGGCATCTATCAGGATGATGCTGCATGCTTAAACATAGTTTACTCGACGATTCAATCTTGAATGGCTGCTCACCGACTGTGTCTTAATGAAGAAAAGACTGAGATACTCCTGGTAGGCCCACCAGTAGTGATTTGGAAGCTTGGCCCCCGATAAAGCATTAGGATCACTGTTTCTCCTTCAGTGAAGACTCTGGGAGTCTACCTAGATTCTACCCTCTCGCTTTTACCTCAGGTGAACTCCATTGCCTCCTCTTCCGCTTACACTACAAAGTTGATCAACACCTCCAGGACATTTTTGTCCCCTGACAGTTGCCTTACAATTGCCCGGGGCACTGTCTGATCGAGGCTCGACTACTGCAACGCTCTCGTCACTGACACTTCAGAGTACATCATCAGGAAGATGCAGGTGATCCAGAACAAAGCCTTGTGAGAAGCACTGAACATCCCTAAACTTGAACATATCACCAGTGCTAGTAGAAAAAACCACTGGCTACCTATACGTGAACAGATCCTTTTCAAAACATTATCAACACAAATTTCTTGCCAATGTGGCCCCGATCTATCCCTCACAAAGTCTGCCAGACCCACTAGAGCAATGTATCCTCACTGCCTCACTCAACCTTAGTTCAAACGGGTGAAAGCTGGTGGCTCGAGCTTCCCGTTTGTTGTAGCTAAACAGTGCAACTGTCTCCCACCGTCCCTGCAAGTTGAACAATCATACTGGACCTTCTGCAGGTCACTGAAAACGTGGCAGTTTTCCTAAATAGAGCTCCTGTGTCTCGTTGGCAGTATTGTCTTGTTTAAACATTTTATGTCAAGTAACTGGTTTGATATAACAGTGCCTTGATGCCTTTGGGTTTAGTGTGCTTTATAAGTGTACAAATAAATATAAGAAAACAGTTATTGGTTGTACCTGGACATCTCAATTACAGTGAAGGATTTGAGGTTAGACACTGCTGTATACACCAAACCTACTGATGGGAACAATCTATTACAGGCAACTACTTTCCATACACCAAAAGTGATCCCGAATGTACCATTCAGTCAAATTTTACAAATTAGAAGAATAGTGTCCACTGAAGATAATTGGGATATGGGCAAACAAGCCCTGAAACAGAGATTTTGTTAGCAGGGGGATATGATCAGACCTTACTCTGAGAAGTGGAGGAGAACGTTTCAAGTGTGGCCAGGGGTACACTTTGAGGAGTAAACTGTCCAAGGAAATATTGGACTTAGAACATGTTTCTACTTTTTCTCAGCAAAGCTGTGTTATTAAATCTATTATTTTATCGACTTGTCAACCTTTTCAGCATGGCAGTCTCACAGCTGAATTGTCTCCTATCTCTCCTAAATTTGCATATAGGAATCATTCTTCCATTAGGAAAACACTAATTACAGCGGAGTGGATGAAATCTGAGAATGATTCTAAAAAGAAAGGGGTATAGCCCTATTTAGCCTGCCAACACTGGAATAATCCTGTTAAAGGTCCATCTATCAGACACTCATATTCGGGTAAGACTATAATGTTAAATCATTATGCTACATGTGACACTTCAAATGTCATTTATGTTAATGTCCTTGTGGAAGTTATTATATTGGCATTACAACTCATAAAGCCAATTTGAGGTGCACTAAATCTAAATCGAACTTGAGATTACATAACCCCAATTCGGCAGTCACAATGCACTTCTAATAAAAGAAACATTCATTAGTTCAGATGAAATTTGCCATTTCGGAAGTGATGAGAATGCCTAAAAGAGGAGGTAATCTCTAGAAATCGTTAGCACAGAGAGCAATATTTTGGGTTCATAAAATGCCTACATTGAATCCCAAAGGAATGAACAATTAATTGGATCTTGTATTATATGAGCATGGAGGGTATTTGTACTTCATGACCAGTTAGTCATCTGATCCGTAAGAATTGTTTTTTGTTCATAAACTGATGAATTTGATATTGATTTCTGAATTTGATGTGTAAATTGTTAATTGATTTGAGAGACAGGAATTTATTGTGACACGAAGATTAACATTGAGTAATGAAGATTACATTGATCTATGTAGGCATGACTTTGATGCCAAGCGTAGATTGGGTTTAAATAACAAGGGAATTGTGCAAAGAACGACCTAGAGGGTGAAAAAGAAATTAATGCATAACATTCCTTAGTACATTGTACACGTGGAAGGACCGCCATTTGAAATGCGTTTTGGTTATAACTTTGGCATTGTTTTGGGAATATACTCGTAAGATTGGCTTCATTGAGTATTTCTCTGTTTATTCCAACATGGCACCCAGTGATTGAGTGGGTGAAGGTAACGGTCTAGTGTTCTAAATATATGTGCAATTTTGATTGAATTCCAACATAGCATCAACCGAGTAAGTGATTGAACTGAGAGTAATGGTCTAGTGTTTTTAGTATTTTTCACTTTGAACAAGAGGAAGCTATATAAACATTTAGAAGTAGGGAGGTAGGTTTGCGCGTAACAGCAGTGGCTCTGTTTTACCTTCAAGGCATACAAGCAAGCAAGTTGAGGATGGCTAGGCTGATTGAGATACTTATAGAAATTGTGACTTTTGGAACTTATTTTTGTGGATAGTATTGGATATTTATTGGTACCACATTTGATGACTAGTGAAGTGACTTTGTGGAAAATGAGGATAATAATTCTGGTTTTTAGATATTCTCTTAAGGTACTGTGTGGAAGAACAGGACTCTCAAAACTAAGGTAGGTGAGAGGATTTATACTACCTAAAGGTTTTGGGTGAATCCTGATACATTAATCTTATCACCAATTCAATTTTAATGTTTGTACAGTTGTTGGGAAGGAAATTATCCTATCCCACCCCCCTAGTCACAGCCGAATTAAATTAACTCCATACGAATACAATGGGGGAGCAGCACCCACAAGCAGAGTGCATATAAAAGCCTGATAGTGCATAGAAATAAATAGGTAAATAACATTACACATGCCTCTGCCCAGCGACTCCATTTTGTTTGAGGCCCACGACAGACCCACTGAGGGCTGCAGCGCTCTCATCCTGAGTTCACACAGAGGAACCGAGGCATCTGCCAGCTCCGCACAAGCCTTGTTCATACAGAAGTCCATCCTTTCCCTGCCCTCTCAATGTTGCAAATATCTAGCATCATTTGCAAAGAATGTGCCCTGTGAAGAGCGTGAGACAGTACCAAGCCCCAGAGCAGTGTCTATCCATCTCCACTAAACTGCCATTGCACACCTGACCACCACTCGGGAGCCCCCCACACTTCCTCACCCGACCCCCCCCATCTCCCTACATACCGATAAGCATCCGACACTCTGATCCTGACCATTTCAGATTACCCACCACAGATCTAAAGCCTGTGCGACTGTATATCTTTCTAATGGCAACACGCGTCTCTTCGTAGCATGAGGCACCAGGGAAGGTAGACCATAGATCAAACCCCAGGGGGAGAAACTTGGGTGCGGGAACTGCAGTATTAACGAAGCCCTGAATGCAGGGGTCAACACACCTATATATTATTCTCCTTTCTTTTAGGCACCCCTTTCATATGATGTTCAAGTGCCTGCCATGACAAATGAATAATTGGTTCCTGTTGTTTAGCTTAGATTAGATATGCACCAAGATCGACTGGGACGAGCAGCCAATTAGCGCCTGGCATCCCCAATGGAGCAGGCCTTGCTATATGTCCGCACCTACCAGCTATGTGAATTTCTACTGTATATGTCTACGTCACTGATGACGCGTTTGGCCTATTTAGTGTACTGCCCGTGTAATTTATGGCAGAGTGCTTTCGGGCACCAGAGTTCTTTGCTGGCATTTATATTATAAAAAAGTTTGTTATCCTTCCTTGCAAAACTATCTCCTTGCTTTATTCCCTAGCGGGTTATATGCATCTTGGAGTGTACGTTCAGAGGTCTAAACATTCACAGTGTTAGACTGAATTGAAGCAAAGGAGTGTCTACTTACTACAGTGGATTTACTTAGCGGTTAGAAATGGATGGTATTCTGTCTGTGCAGGAAATAGCTGGATTTTATTTATGAAGCATTTTTTATCTTCTTCATTGGAAAGACAAAAAAAACCCCAATAAACATAACCATCATTGCTTGACATGACAACGCAGACAAACTGACGGAGAGTAAAATAAAATTGCAGGGCATACTGCGGAAGCCTGGCAAGCGTATCGGTCGCAAGCGTATTGGTCACAACCGTGTCCGGCATCACTTCCAGTCCAAAGAACACTCCCTACCCACCACCCCCTCTCCCATTTACCCCACACCTTCATGAACTTTGCGGGACACCCCTTAACATTATACACATGTCTTTCGAAGGGCATACACCTGCCCATCTCGGCCAACCACGAACCATCCGAGGGCGGTCCAGGGCTCCCGACAGCAAGCCAATAACTCTCTTGATTAGCCCCAAGGCGACAGCCAGGAATGTCTTCTCGTACTTAGAAAATACCCCACCACCCCCACCATATCGCAAGTATTAAACATTTCAGCTCCCTGGGGACCTTTAAGATTCACTACATTTGACAATTGGGACATTCCCATAGGGTATGATACGTGCTCCCAGGCCTCCTGCACCATAGGCAACAATCGTCATCAGCCCGCCCCCCACCCACACAGCTTGGTGCAGGAATAGTAGACCCGATGGAGAATCTTATACTGTGGAAGGCGGAGCCTGGCGGAAATGCCAATCTCCCGCAGAAATATCAACGCCTCCACACATTCCTCGGTTTCCATGGGGCCTACATACCTTCCCCATCTGTCCCTGAGGCTGGACAATTCCTGAGCCCCACTAGCAGATCTTACTTGATACAACATGACCTTTGTCTCGAATCCACTGTCAGTAGAGCTAGCGGACCTGGGATGGTGGAAGCTTTACCCAGAGCCGTTTGTACTCTGTGCATGTTTGTGTAAGAAGACTTAGATGGCTTAAACCGCACTGATCCAGGTTGACCAGGCAGCCAATAACTCCCAGTAGACGATTTGCCAAGACCCTCCCCATTTATTAATGATATCGGCTTGTAGGAGGCACAACAATCCGGTGGCTTGCCCAGTTTGGAAACAACCATGATCGCTTTTGTCAGATCTTTTGGCAATATACAGTCCCTCCTGCACTGGAGTGGCCCAACCACCGCCTCTCCCAATCTCTGCCAGACTTCCACTCGGAAGCCATTCACCCTGGGGACTTCCCTGCCTGCAATTGGGAGATAACTGCTGTTATTTCTTCTTCTGAAATTTCTGCTTCTAGCCCCTCCCGCTGCCGTACTGACAACTGTGGGAGAACCGCCCGATCAGTCACCCTCAGCTCACTGTTTCCTGGTCTGCATGACAGGCGACTGTATAGGGACTCGTAATGTCCTGCGAACGCCTGTGCGATGTCCGCCGACCTTGTCAAAACCTCTCCAGTATCACTCAGCAGGGCTTGCACATATCCACTACCTCTTTCCCTTAATTCCAACTATGCACGCATCTTTCCTGCCTTGTCCCCGGCATCATGAATTTGGCTTCGCTTGAGCCAGTGAGACTGTTTCGTGTTGTCTAATACTACATTTCGGAGTGTTTCCTCGGCTGTCTGCAACTTAAGCTGTGCCTCTGGGACCCAGAGGTGACCAAGTCCACCGCTGGTCTCTCTGAGGCCGCATCAGCCTCCCCACTGTGCTGCGACCAGTGAAATCGCCTCCCCCTGAGAACCGTTTTAAATCCCTCTCAGACCGTGACCAGACTGTCCACTGATCCCTCATTTACTGAGAAGTAATCCTGCTTAGTGTGCGCTAATGCCTCAGTAAACTCAGGCAAGCACAGATAGTACAAGTTCTGGCTTCATGTGGGTGTGGGTAACTCATGTTCGCTCTTGAGCGTAACGAGCAGTGGAGAATGGTCCAATATCCCCCTGGCTAGAAATTTTGCAGAGAGCAGTCTATGGCTATTGCCCAACAAGATGAAAAGATAGTCCAACCTGGAGAAGGAAGCATGAACCCCAGAGAACAGAGCACCCGGTCTCCTCAGCATGCAAGGATCTCCAAGTGTCCAACCAACCCATTGCCCTAGCGAAGGAACATCATTTGGTGGGTGCTCCGGATTCCTACTGCCAATATGAGATCTATCTAGGCCCATGTCCATCACATCATTGAAATACCCTCCCAGGATCTATCTCTCGGCCTCACCCAGTACTATAAGCTTCTGTCCCACTGCCCCACGTGGCTCCCCATAATTCTCCCCTCACCCCCAGATCAACACAAACCTTCCCCATGGGTCAGTTCGTACCTCAATGAGCGAGAAAGGCACCCTTTTGTGTATAAGGGTCATGGTGCCTCTCGCCCCTCTGACAAAGCCGGCATGATGGGCCACTCTGTAATTTGTGCGCATAAAGAACTTGCAATGTGACCCCGCGAGGTGGGTTTCGGCGAGGAGGGGCAAGGTCTGGTGAGTGCAGTATTAGCCCATTTACATTCCACGTTAACAACGTGACTCCCTTATCTTGTGCCATCCTCCCCTAGGTGCCAAATATGGTGCCACTACCCTTGGGGGAGAGGGCCCTCCCCATCAATCCCATGTACGGGGCATCACAAGGACCCACCACCCAGATATCCACCCACCCCAGCCAAGCAATGTGAAACCAACAACAATAGAAACATCACCAACTCCCCCTGTCAAGGATTAATGAGCGCTGGCGTGTACCTGTTCTGGTGGTCCTCTTGTCCGGAAGCGCCACGGCGAGAACCAGGATGATGGGATGTATTGGTGATACAGGAATGCCACCATACGCCTGCCGTCCGATAGAAACCCCACAGAGGCAGAAACTATGGCAGTTCTCCCTGTAACACGGACGGGTACCCCTGATTAACGTGGTACAAGGTCAGTGCGAGGCACTGTACCGGGTTACCACTAAGAGCAAGACACTGGTAGTAATCAGAAACTCGTAAGATCAAAAAAGAAAAGGGCAAGAGTCCAGAGAAGGCAGCAGAAAGAACAGGCAAAGAACACGAACTCAGATCAGAAGGTGAACGGAGAGCAGGAGAAACGAGCAGAGCTCAGGAGCGAAGCAACAAGGAAGTTGAGACGCAGCAAGCAGAGTATCTTCCTGGCTTATATCCCCGGGAAACTGAAATGAGGCTGTTGATAGCGGGTTGCCCGGGAACCTGACAACGAGGTGTGGAGTTGCGCATTGTGTCAGAGGTGAATGCTGCGTCATTTGCTTGGATGGGTAATGTCCCATGACATGGAACTCCCGAAGTGTTGGTAGCTGTATCAGTAGACTCATGGGCCGCAGAGTCCCCACTCGGGAGGTAAGCGAGAGTGGGTGCAGCGGGAAAGGGTAGCAGCAGCGGGACAGGTGCCAGCGGGGATAGAGCCGCTAAGCCTTCGAGCCCGGGGCCTGGCTAGCATGTAACACCCCCTCCCAGCACTTCTCCCCAAACTTAAGCACCTGACGCCCAGGCCAGTGCGAACTGCATGAGCCAAATCACTCAACCATAAGCAGGGCGACTGCTAATTCAGCAAAAAATCTAAACTGGGCTGGTCATCTAGAGGCCAATTCATTAAAATTGCTTCTCATCCTCCCCTCGGTCCGGGGTCCTGTCAATGTCCTCTGGGGATGTTGTTTCCTGCGTGTATGGCGGGGTTGGTGAAGGCACTGGTTCCATCCCAGGTTGCTGCATCTCATTCTGCTACGTGCAGGCCGTTGCTGGCTGAATGTTGGTTTCATACCACTCCCACACCTCCTATGGTGTGCTAAAGAGGAGTGCCTTCATCCCGTTGTATACTTTCAGTTGCGAGGGGAAAAAGAGGGCATATTTAATGCCACTGGAGAGCAGTATACGTTTGATAGAATCAAAGGACTGTCGCGCATTGCACCTCCCTTGTGTCAATGGGGAAGAGACCAATGCGGGGGGCGTTGTATGTGATCAGGCCAGTCTCCCTCGCCATCTGCAGAAGGGTGTCCCTATCTCTGAAATTGAAAAGCCTTGCGATGACGGTGCGAGGATGGGCTCGCCGCACATGACCTACCCGGGGGCACCCTAACAGCCCTTTCTACAGAAAAGAAGTTGGAGAGTTTCTTCAGCATCATCCGCTCCGCCAGCCATTACTCTAGGTAGCGTTCCATGCTGAGTCCCTCCACTTCCTCTGGCAACCCCAGGATACAGAGGTTATTTTGCCTCTATCTCCCCTCACTATCCTCCAAAATCTTGAGTTTCTACGATACCACAGTTCACTGTTTTTCCATCTTCTTCACAGCATCCTCTGAGTCTGATGTCCGCTGTTCTGCCTCGCCTACAGTCGAAGACAACTTGCGGGCGTCCTGCCGCAAAAAGGATTTCTCTGAAGCCAGCCCTTCGATCTTTTCTCCCACCGAGGACCGGGACATGGCAATGGCCACCATGATGGTACTTAGCGAGAAGCCGGGTCCTGGGCCCGATTCTCCATATAGGCGGTGCCCTTTGTGGTGGGCTGCACTGCGGCGGGGTTACTGACTGCAAATTGGTTGATAATGCTCTGCTGCAAGGCCTCCATGCCTTTCTCGTTCGCCATGTTGTGGCGGGGCGGTCCGGGGGGGTCCTACCCACCCTCTAGTAGTGGGCCTCCTGGCGCACAGCTGCTTCTGCAGGTCCTCCTGCACCACTCGACCCACACTTAGACAGCCGCTCCCTGCTGTGGCAGCTCTTCTCTGCCCCTGCCCCAGCCACTTTTGCCAGATCTCCCTTCCTTGCCACCAGTCAGGGCGAGGTTAGCACTCCCTTCAGTATCCTTCAACCTCACTCGTGTTGGCCACCAGGGGACTCCACTAATGCTGCCCCTGACCTCTGCACTAGGGTCCGCAGTCCTACTCCTCACCACTGCTTACTGGTCCCTTCCCCCTTTAAACCGTTGTTTGCAAGGCTCTCGCCTCAGTCAAGAATGTATGCCCCCACTAAGTGAGCCTTCAGACTACAAGGGGGCCCCCCACTCTCCATACAGGCAGTGGGCCTGCCTCACGGAAAAGTCGCTGCCAGCCAGGGTACCCCACACACTTGTTGCCCATGGTGGCCCGCTGTCACCTAGGCACGCCCACGTTGTGTATATATACAGCCCCACTGGTGGTTTCACTGGACTCGGAGCCCTGGGCGTACACATACCTCACCTCTGTGCCGCCTGGGAACTTCTGTCCACAGCAGATGGGTCGTCTGTCCCGGGGACCAACTCACTCAGGTACAGGAAGCATGGATCCTCTGGTGTAGCACTGCACGGTCTCTCCTGTGATGTGCCCGTCCTTTGTTCCGCGCACAGCCCCCCGCTGCCCGGATGCGCAAGAAAGTTGAAGCAGCACGCTCTAATGCTCACTGTCGGGCACCAGGCACACCTTTTTGTACAAGCCCGCCGTTGCTGGGGTGCTCTGTGTAACCTTGAAGCCTGCATTGTTATTGTGCACCTCCGGGCTTTCCCGCTCGGATAGTCTCGGCACCCAACCACAGCTGTCCCACTGCTTGTTCTCCAGTGCCTGCATCCCGGCACCGGTTTCACTGGTGCTTGCCCTAATATTCACCCAGAGGATCACTGTGATGGCCGACAGACCCAACACGCTACGATCCCCAGGCAATATGCCGGCTGCATCTCCGGGGGCACCCTGTGGCTGTAACAGCGGTTGGCTAATGTCCCTGTTTCCCAACCTCCTGCTACGTCGGGAATACTCCAGGTGGTCGCCGGGAACCTTCCACAACGCAATTATGGCACTTGCGCCAGCTTTCCAGCAACTTTAGGCAGGATATTTAATCAGGATGATTTCTGACTCTCAGAGCGGCAGAGACCTACGTCTTAATCTGCTGCTGCTCAGCTGCACCTCCTCAAAATAGCTGGATTTAAGGTTAGTTGAGATGCATTTTTTTTTTTTTAGAGTTCTGCATGTTACTTTGTTATATTAGAGTTTTTTTTTACCATTGACTACTTATCGCTGTAGATGAATTTTCAAGTGAATGGTGGCCTGCATTCCTGATGAAGGGCATGTCCCGAAACATGTTGAATGACTACAGGACATCAGTTATTCTTAAGTTTTGATTGCAACGGAATTTAAACTTTCAGAAGAGGGTGCTTTAAGCAGACTTCACTCAATCAATTTAAAAAACTTTTTTAACATTTGTTAATGAACCTTTTTGTTTGGTCAAAATTGTTTTGTTTAATGTTTTTGACCTACATATAGTTGAATGATATTGTTGTAATTGAGTGCGTGATTGAATTATATGTGAATTGCAACATTATATTAGATTATGTGAAACAAAATTATACAAAAATAAGTACATTGACTATTTTGCTTTAAAAGAATTCATATGTGTAAATATAGAACTGATCGTATACATTTAAGGCATGGAATTTAAGTTTGAATATTTTATAAATGTTCAATTGAGGGTTCCCATACGATTGGGACACCTTCTTAAAGCTTTCTCTGTAAGGGGTTTTTGTTTTCCATGCCCCCACACATGTGAGGCCAGCCTCAAAATGTGTCCTTACCATTGGCAAGTAATGATTTACTCTTGGCGAGTAAGAAATGGTGGACTTGTGTGTATGTGGAGAACTAGGGGGCGAGTGACTTTTTAGGCTGGCTAGAAGTTTGCAACTTACATTTTCTAACCTTGAGAGGGCATCAATCTACCAGTTAGACACCAGACGGAGACACCATCCAAGAACCATAGACAGACTTCCACAGAACCTATACCTACATTATATTTGTAGGTTTGAATTATTTGTACAATTTTGGTGCTGTGTCCCAACATTTCCCTTGCCACTATATATTGGCTATTGATGATTTACTGTTGGCGAGTGATATATTGTGTGCTTTGTGTACTTGACGAATTGTGGGGGAGTGGAGTAACTTTTTATGCCTGGCATGTAGCTTGCAAATTGACATTTCTGCCATTAATGGTGTACTCTTCAGTATTCATAACTGTTATGTGTTTGGAATTACAGTACATTTTCTGTACTATGTTTAGTTGGGTTTTTGAAAAGCATTAAACCATCACAGGTGGGACGTAGCATTGAGTGGCGATTGGTAATGCATTACTGCAATTAACTCGGTTTCCAGTAGCCTGCAATCTGCATATATAGCATGCATTGCATAGATAATGCTTTTATTACTTTTTCTCATCACAGTACTTAAAGTTCTGAATAGACGCCTTGTCTTTCCGGCCAGTTAGCCCAGTTCGTTCTTATTTTTTTTTCTTTGTTTAATGGCCATGCCTCCAACACCCGGACATAAAGCTCCCTTTACTAGTGGGTGATTCCTGTACTGTGTCCACTGACCTACCTGGATCAATCCACACCATGGAGGACGCAGTGGGCCTACATCCGTGGCAAGGAAGAGTAAGACTATGGGTAATGAAGATTACCAGTAAATAATACAAGCATTCCCCCACCCATCCCTCTTCCTCATCCCAGTAATAACAATTCTGAAGGATACCAAAAACTAGATTAATCCGTATCAACAAAGAGACAGACAACCTAGATCCAAACACCCCTACAGGCTTGGCAGAGCTGGGCGCACCATACCTGGATAGCATGCCCCGGTAGGTGCAGTCCTTTTGCGAAATATGAACGTGGGTGGTGAAGCCCAGGTGGCCGTCCTACAGATGTCCTGTATGAAGTCTAATCTTGCCTCTGCCCACGATATAGCCATCACCCAGGTGCACTCTCTCTGCACCCATACCAAAATGGACACTCCTGCCAAGGTGTAGGCCAAAGCAATGACTTCTTCAACCAATGTCTGATAGACATCCCAGAGGCCTTCCGCTTCCAACCAGCTGCCCCATATGTCAAACATGTTCTGAAATATTAGAAAAGTGCCTGATGCTTCCACATACTACCGTAGAGCTCTCCTAACATGCAACCATGCCATCTCCTCTGCCTTCGCCTTGAGAGATTACCTGCCAACCCTGGAAACCCTACTTCCTGAGCCAAGTAAAAGGGCGATGACACCTTCGGCCTAGAAGAGGGATCACACTGCAGAATAAATGCCTTCAGGATCACCCTGAAGGACAGCATGAATAACAGTGCCCCTAATTTTCCATGTAGAAATAATGGCAACCAGAAACATTCTGTAAAGATTTTGAGCACCAGTGCAGGGTCCCAATTTGGAATCAGAGACTGGAAATGGGGACGTTCTCCTGTATAGCCTTTTTCTTTTCAAATATATTTTATTAGTGAGTTTGCAGAGTTAAAACCTACATTACAGGTATTTCAAATGCGTAGCAAAGCTTCATCATACAGGTTTTTCTATTTCTCCCCACCCCCAAAAATAACAACGAACATGCCCCCCATTCCCCTCCCTCCACCTCTTCGACCGTCTGTCTCCCATGCTCTCTTTTGGATGCTGCGTCTTCACTTCCGGGTCTAGGTTGTGGCCGATCCTCCCTGTACATTCCCTCTGCCCCTTGTGTCTCGTCCAAACTCTCCTTCCCCTCCCCTCTCCTCTCATTCTAGCTATTAGGTAGACTACCTTCTTATGACTGACACAAGGCTGCCTTAATTGCTGCCCAGTAGGCTCTAAAAGAGGAACAGGCAAAAGCGAGATCGAGCCCACCCTGCAAAAATGTGATGTCTGGTGCCCCCCTACCCATTGCAGAGTGTTGACTCCGTACCACGCCGCAAAGACACCCCAGTGCTTGTTGCATAACTTGAGTCAACGTCATCCTCCCCCCAACCTCCTGAATGGAGGCTGAGTCCCTGCTTGAAAGTCTTGTCTGACTAGTCCATCCTTTTCTAGGCTCATGCTGCCCATTGCCAGCTGCTGCTCTACAACCCAGGGATCTGGACTGGGGAAGGGACCTTTGTAGATGAATGGGAGGAACCGTGGCCATACTGATTAGGAATGGGTACTATGACCTCCAGGGACCAGAAGGGGGCTATCCGAGTTTACCCTGCAGACTGATCTCCAGAGTTTGTGGAGCACTCACATTAGGTGGGGAATCATGGGGGGAGGGAGGGCACAGAAAGGCATGAAGCACCGACTTAGGCCACAGGATTGACAACACAACTGTTCTTCAAGCTTCCTCTAGTGATCTTCCAAAAAGCTTCCGGAGCCAGACATATCCTGAGAGGATGGGAAACTCCTTCTGAAGGTATTCACCACCACATAGCCCACCTCTCTGATGTGAACAACTTTACGGGAATTTAGGTATTTTGCAGCCCATTCCCCTGGTTTGCAGGCCACGCTCCTTGGGGACAAGGAGCATGTGGCCCTATGCCGGTTGATATAGGTCACCAGTATGGTGTTGTCTGACCATACTACCACTAGTAGACCCTTGACCCGCGCAGAAAAACTATTAAAGACCTTACCATAGCTTTTAACTCTTTCCAACTGGAGCTACAGCTGAATTCCTGTGGACCCCACCATCAGGAAGGCACTCAATCCACTGGGGCTTGCATCTTATGTAAGGACACATGGTTCTGGATGGAACAGGAAAAGGCCCTTCAGGATATTTCCTAGGTCAAACCACCACCTTAGATCCCTTTTACCTTCAGCATCGCTGGAGAGAGCTGCAAGGTTCCTGGAAACCGTGTTGCAATATCTGAGAAGGTGAAATAGTAGACGTCTTTGGTGAAATTGGGCCCATGGAGTCTAGGTGCAGAGGCGTCATTAGCCCTTTTGCCATCAGCCAAGTCTTGGCTACATAATCACTGCAGAGCAACTGGACTACTTTGTTTTAGGTACAAAGCCATGTTCCAATGAACTTTAACTCCTGGGATGGTTGTAGGTGAAACATTTTCATGTTTAGCAACTTTGACGAATTGAGGGAATTCGTCCCTTCGCCCCAGGGATGTGCCTCACCCTTTGAGGCTAGGGAGGTGAACCGGCTTCGCAAGCCCTCCCTAGGGGTCTGGACAAGTGGGACCTCACTGGGAGAGCATTCCCTTTGCGGGACAAGGACTTCTGTTCCAATGAGTAACTCTGTAAGTCATTCCCCATGGTGGCATACATGAGACTATCTGATGTGAAGACTGTATACAATCCAGAGACTTGGTTGAAAACAAAACTACAATCGACTGTTAAAAAGAAGAAAGAGAATGTCTCTCTAAATGGAGACCTCAGTTTAATTGAGACGGAGACTGAAAGGAGAGCACACAGCGAGATGAAGCAGAGTGAGACGCATAAGCAAGCAAGGGAAGCCCTCTGGCAGCATGGCACCTGAGAGAGGCAGAGCCAAGGGCAGCTCTGGAGCTTGCAACTTTCGGAACTGCTCTGAGAGGGAGAGAAACTCTGTACGCCCAGTGTCCATACGGAGAGAGAAATCGAGGAGACGGGAACTCCAATCCTTGTGTTAGCGTTACCACGAAGACTTTGAGGATATTGAGCTGTAATAATGCGAGAGAGCGAATCACAATAAAAGTTGGAGAAGAGATTATTAAGACTGGCCCTCAAGCACCCTGGGAATAGGGGGGAAAGTACCATATATGCTAAGAAGCAGAGACTGCAAGCCAGAAAGAGAATTCTATGAAGGGAAGACAAGTGAAGTCCATAAGAGAAAAGATACACAAACAAAGCCTCCCTAAGAGAGGAGGAACATTCCATACCAAAAAAGGATATTGCCACTAAGGAAGTGTTTGTTACCGAAGTACAACTTCACTGTGGAGCAACCGTTAAAACAGAGTAAAAATGGATCCCTGGAAAACAATCCCAAGGAGGATGGGACAACCCAAAGAACTTGTACAGAAGGTGACAAGAGACTATTAAAAATTAACCTACTAATAAGAATTCTGAATCAAAGGAGAAACGTAGCAAGAAAAGACAATCCGGAGAAAGTAGACATTCTTCTGACCATAGTTTTGGAATAGTGGTAGGTTCAGTTAGGATTCGTTTTTGGACAGCTGCCATTGTTTGCGTTTTTATGACTTCCTGATGACCTACGAGCACCTTAGTTATTTATATAGGCTGGGAACACCCACATAGTAGTAGGGAAAGTTAGGCCTTTAAAAAAATATATTTTAATTCACAAACGACTGGAAATGTCCCATACAGCTTATGCATCCTTCTTTTTAAAAGTTCTCTTTATTGAATTTTCCAACAACTTTAACAATCCCCATAACTCCCCCCTGCCCCCGGTGCTGTTCCAAAGTCTCCGTAGCTCCCTGTCACCACAAAGAAGTGTCTAGTCGGGGTTATTCCAGATCCAAAAGTCTTAAACGTTGCGGGTCACCCGATCCTGAAATCATCTCTGAGAAAGGAAAGGACCTCACCCCACTCGCCCGCAAAGTTTTGTATTGTATTGTTCATTGCATAGGAGGCCAATTCCATCGCTACTATCTCCCAGACTTTACGCAACCAGTCTTGAAACATTGGTATGTTCGAGCTCTGGGCTATGATTGTCATTGCTGCCAGAGTGAGCATCACCCTCGCTCTTTCGCTGCCCCTCGAACCCGCCGGCCCTTCTGCTGGCCTCAAGCCTAATAGTGACCATTCCGGGGGTATGCCTCCCTCTGCCCCAAACACTTGTTCCATCGCCTGCTTGATGTCTCCCCAGAACGGGACTATTTTTGGGCATCGCCATCAAATATGTTCCGCAGTGCCCTCCTGGCGGCATCCCCTCCAGCAAGTTCCCGACGAATCCGGGTAGATCCTGCGCAGCCGAGCTGGAGTATAGTGCCACCCATATAATATCTTATACCAGGCCTCGCGGGTTTGAGAGGCTCTCGCTAGTTTAGGGATCTTCCTCCATAGATTTTCCCACTCAGTCCTCTCTATTTCCCTGCCCAGAATCTGTTCCCACCTTCCCATATATGCCCATTGCGGCCTCGGGGTAGCCTCATCCAAGATCTTATAAAGCTGCGAGATAAGGCTTTTCGAGCCGTCGTTGGTCATCAGGAATTTCTCAAAAAGGGTTGTTGATCTAGTAGCCGCCTCCTTATTTATGGGGTATGGAATCCAGTGTCGCAGCTGTGAGTAGCTTATCCTTTCACCTTCCCCCAGTGCGAAATCCCTTTTACAATCTACAAAAGAACTGATCTCCCCTCCTATAAAGATGTGCCGCATCCAACGGCATCCTCCCTCTCGCCAGGTTCGGAATGCCCTTCTTTCCAACCCCGGGGTAAAGTCTTTATTATTGAAGATGGGGGTGAAGGGAGACGGGTAGGTTGTAATTTCCTTACGTTGGACCAGTCTGTCCCAATTGTCTGCAACTAGTTTGGTGATCGAGCTCAGGTACATATGGCCCGGACGATGCTGTCTGGGTAGCCACAGAACCTCCCCCAGTTCGTGTCGCGTGACCGCTCTGTCCATCTGAACCCAGTGTTTTCCTTCCCCCCTCCCGGAGCCATTCCCTAATCACCCTCAGTTGGGCTGCTTCGTAATATTGACGGAAGTTGGGAAGAGCTAGTCCCCCCCCCCTTTTCCCGGGGCCGTAAGTTGCATCCTACTCACCATTGCCCTTTTTCCCTCCCATATAAACTCGTTTACCACCTGGAGCTCCTTAAAGAAGCTGTCCGGGACTGCTTGAGGGATAGCTTGGAAGAGGTAGAGCAGCCTCGGCAGGGTAACCATTTTAAGTGCCTCTAGCCTCCCCGCCAGGAGATCCGCAAGTTCCGCCATTTAACAAGGTCTTTTTTAATTCTTTGCAGGAGTGGGGGGGGGGGGTAGTTTGCTGCATACCATCCTCGTAGAGCCGGAGTGATTCTCACCTCCAGGTACGTAATTCCCCCGGTCGCTAGACGAAGGGCGTCGTCCCCTTTAACTCCTCCCTCTCTACCCTTGCCAATGCCAGGTCCATCAATTCGGACTTGTGCATGTTAATGCGTAATCCAGATGCTTCCCCAAAGTCTTCTAGTAGTAGCCTGCATTGCATACTCGACTCTATGGGATTGGTCAGGGCAAGCAACATGTCGTCCGCGAAGGCCGCCACCTTGTGCTGCCTGCCCCCAAACGGTATTCCCTGTATTCCTTCGGATTCCCGAATTGCCTGCAGGAGGGGCTCCAAGTAAACCGCATATAGCAGGGGCGATAGGGGACATCCCTGTTTTGTACCTCTTTAGAGTTGGAATGATCTAGTTAAAGCCCCATTAACCACCACCACCCTCGCTCGCGGGCCCTCATAGTTCGCCTTGACCATCTGTAAATAAGCGCCTCCTAACCCCATTTTTCATGGTTTTGAAAAGGAAGGACCACTCCAACCGGTCGAACGCTTTTTCAGCGTCCAAGGACAGAAGTACTGCCGGTGTACGAGTCTTTTCCGCCTTTTCCACCAGATGGGCCACCCTTCTAATATTATCCGCTGTCTGCTACCCTTCACGAATCCCGCCTGATCCTGATGGATCAGATCCGGGAGAAGCCCCTCGAGCCTATTCGCCAGGATCTTAGTGTAGATTTTTGCGTCTACGTTAATAAGCGCTATTGGCCTGTAGGAGGATCTTTCGAGGGGATCCTTGCCCTCCTTCAGAATCACGGAAATCTTGGCTTCTTTCATGGACGGGGTGATTTGCCCACTATCTAAAGAGTTGAAAAGGTAGGTCAACTGTGGAACCAGCACTCTCGCAAAGGTCTTATAATCGGACGCAGTGTACCCATCAGGGCCAAGGGCCTTACCTGCGGGCAACTTCCGAATAACCCCCCTCACCTCCTCCTCCGTTATCTTTTGTTGTAAACCAGTCTGGGCATCCCCCTCAATTTTACGCAGGTTAACCCTTTCCAGGAATTTCTCTTGGGCTTGGCCGCAGGGGTGCTGTGAATCATACAAGGTCTCGTAAAATTCAGCCATGGCCTCTTGGATATCTTCTATTCGAGTAACCCTTTCCCCCCTATCTGAGTTTAGAGCCGTGATTGTGTTTCTAGAGGCAGCTCCCCAAAGGAGGCGAGCCAGCAGGGCGTCCGCCTTATTCCCTCTTGCATAAAACTTTTGCCTCACGAAGAGAAAGGCCCCCTTCGCCTTTTTGGTTCGAAGGATCCCCAATTGTCCTACTGCCCTCCTGTAGTCCTTCTGGTTAGTCCTGCTGGGGTTCGCCGCTACCCTGCCTCTCGCTTCCTCAACTTCCGCTTCTAGCCTGGATTCCAAGGACTGCAGCTGTTTCTGTCTCTGTGCCTTAACTGCTATAATTTCCCCCCTCAATGTGGCCGTAAACGTGTCCCATCTAATATCCTCACCCGTGTCCCCTCTCTTGTTGATATCAAAGAACTCTCTCATCTTGCCCTCCATCTCCTCCCTTACCACAGGGTCCCTCAGCAGGTTTTCCGGGTATTTCCAACCCCACGGCCCCCTCCTCCTCTTTCCCAGTTCTAGCTGCATCGACAATATTTTATGATCTGCTATTCCCATGGGCCCAACCTCTATCTCTTTGACCTTACCCACCAGATTGGCCGAGATCCAGATGTAGTCAATTCTGGACTGGGTCCCGTGAACTTCGGAAAGGAATGTGTAGCCCTCCTCGTCCCCTTTCAATTCCGTCCAGACATCCCTCAACCCTACGCTCTCCACTTTGTCCCAGAGTTCCGCTGAGGCTACCGCCCCTCCCCCATTGCTTTTAGTCCCTCCTTACCTGTCTTTAACCTTGCTCCATGCTATATTCAGGTCCCCCATTATGATTATCTGGCCTCTTGCATAGTCACCTATTTTCCCCATGAGATCGCAGAGGAAGGAGTCCTACCCTGTGTTGGGCGCATAAATCACCCCTATTGTATACATCTCTTCCGCAATTGTGCCTTTTACCACAACAAACCTACCCTCCTTGTCCTTTAGGGTGTCTTCCAAGCGGAAGTTCACCGTGCCCCTGATGGCCAGCGTCACCCCCCCCCCCCGATTTCGTGGGACCAGACGCCTGAAACACCTGATCAAACCCTCTCAACCTTAAGGGACTATGGTCCTTGCGAAGCAGATGTGTCTCTTGTAATCCCAAAAAGTCTGGTTTTCCCCGCTTCGTAAATTGCTCCAGTTTTTTCCTTTTCAGCGGGGTATTGAGGCCCCTAACATTATGCGTTACCCACTTGAATTGTGATTAGACACTTGTCCCCGCCGTTCAGGGCCCCCCAGCAGCTCCCCACCCCCACTCATTTGCCCCATGTCTATTACCCAGGTGCGTGGATCACTTTCAGTTTGACCCTCGTGCCGCACCTGAGGATCCATCCCCCCCTTATCCCCCTTTCCCCCGCCCCCCTCCCAACCCCTAATGACCGTAAAACTTGGTCGACCCCCTTCCCTCCCCCCCACCCTAGGCTTCCTCGCCCTTGGTGATCCCATGATGTTTGCTCTTAGCGCCCTCTCTCCTCCTTGTAATCAAAACAGCCTTTGTGTCCACCACCCCCTGAGATTATTCAAATACCCGATTAATTCTCCTCTGGTCCAGATCACTCCACCGCTGCTGGCTCCACATCAGCTCCCTTCCCGGGGGGCCTCCGCCGCCGCACGGGCCTCCTCCTTTTCCCATCACCGACCAGTGACCATTCCCATGGCCTGGTTCGGACACCACTTCCCGCCTCCGAGGAGACGCTCAGGCCAGCCACCCTCGATTCCCCGAACAGCTCTTGATCCAGTTCAAGTTGAAATAGGTCCGCTCCTTCCTGCATCGTGGTTATCCGCTTCTGAGAACCAGCCCACTCGAAGACAAGTCCAAAAGGGAAGGTCCACTTATATCTATTCCCCTTTTCTTTAAGCTTCAGTGTGAGGGGGCTCCATTGTCTCCTCTTGAGCAGGGTACAGCTGGCGAGATCCTGGTACAGTTCAATACGTTGGTCGTTAAAGGATATCGGCTCTTTTTGTCTAGCGGCCTTGAGTACTGCCTCTTTTTGAGCAGATCTTGTGAACGCCGCTAACACGTCCCGCGGCCTAGACTTCGGGTTCCTATTGAGGAAGCCCACTCTGTGAACCCTGTCCAACTCGATCCGATCAGGTGAAGGCTCGCCCAGTAGCTCCGCAAAAATTCCTTGAACCGTTTCCTTCAGGTCCCTATCTTGCACCGTCTCCAGCAGGAGCTTCAACCTGATGTTGATCCGCCGAGACCTCTTTTTCATGTCTTCCATTCTTATTTCCAAGTTCCGCGTTGCCTTGTCGAGTCTCTCGATATCTTCACTGTTCTCCGTGGCGCCTCTGCCTATCTCCTGCAGGCCTTTTTCGACTATGTCCGTTCTCTCCCCCAGTTGACTCACTTCCTGCTTGATTTCGGCCAGCGCCTGGTTGATGTCGGACCTCATTAATTGAAATTTCTCTTGAAAGGTTTTCCCCAAGGATGCTTGGAATGAAAGCAGATCCTGGCGTGAGATCTGTGCGGACGCTTCCAGGGTCTCGGCGTGCTCCTGCTCCATACTCCCTCCCCCCCCCCCTGTGTGGCCCTGCGTTCCTTGGCTGCGTCCTTGCTTGCCCAGAGGGCCATGATGGGGCCTGAGGCGTCCGCCTGCGACTGACTGCTCTTATTGGCCTTGCTCTTGTTTTTAGCCGCCATAATTGTGGCTTGAAGGCCGGAAGGTCCCCTCTGATCCTGCCTGTGCCTCCCCAGGGAGTTACTCATGACCAGGCCTGAGTTCTTTCCTCGCTGTTCCTGACCAAGCCAGAATCCACAGCCTTGCAGTGCTTAACGTTGCCTTGGGGCCTGTTGGGGTTGCGTGTAGTAGGACAGTACCTCCGTGAGGCCGCGCGGGGTGCCGACGCCAGCCCAGCAGCCCAGCAGCCCAGCAGCCCAGCAGCCCAGCAGCCCAGCAGCCCAGCAGCCCAGCAGCCCAGCAGCCCAGCAGCCCAGCAGCCCAGCAGCCCAGCAGCCCAGCAGCCCAGCAGCCCAGCAGCCCAGCAGCCCAGCAGCCCAGCAGCCCAGCAGCCCAGCATAAATGTCCCTCGGGCCCCGCTCCCCTCGCCGCTCACCGCACTGCTCTGGTAGTATCCACTCGCCGCCCGCGGCCGTACCACGCTTCCAAAGGACTTGCGCGGCCCCCCCGGCGTGCGCCCGGCTCCCGCGGGCCTCCGATCTGAGGCTCTGCTGCCGGGCCAATAGCAACTCCGCTGGTGTGTCCTGAAGGTGCCTCCTTTCCCGGGGTCTCCTCCTCCTCCCCGGCTCAGCCAGCCGCGCCCGCCCGATGGTCGGCGAGAGAGCCCGCTGTGCGGCCAAGAGCACGTCCGCTCCCCCGAGGCCGCGCCACTCTGTCCGTTCCCCGGCGTGAGGACAGGGACGGGGCTGCGATCTCGTCCCGCCTGCAGCGCCCCTTCTCCTGCCCAGCACAGTAGGCCTGATGCGTCTCCTTTCGCCTGTGGGCCTCCGATGCGCTCCGCGGTTGTTTCCCCTTCTCCTGCTGGGTGATGTAGCAGCTACGGGTGATCGAGAGTACGGGGGGGCGCCGGCTGCTGTTTTCTTGAGTTCCTCAGCTCATAAGGGGTGGTGGAACCGCTTAAGTGAGTTGGAGGTTCTGGAGCGCCGACGACACGCGTCTACCTGGTGTTGGCGGCCATCTTGGAATCATGCATCCTTCTTTTGACCCGCCACATAACAATTTACCTCATACACAAACCTATTGGAAAAGGTATATGCCTCCATGCCTAGCCCGAATGGTGATGATAATTGAGAATCATGGTTACGATCCAGTTATTCAACTTAGATGTGGTAAATCATAAGTTAGTAAAAAAGACCTATAGAACCTGGCTTAAGTTTCATCATTATTACACTGTTAGATGAGGCTTAAGTCATGTTAGAGACGGTTGTTTCTGGAAACTCTCTGGAGTTTTGGCGGTTGATCATTGGGGTTGTAACTTCCCAGAATTTGGCGCAGCCTAACCCTGTATCTGTAAAAGTGTGGCGTGATCGCTTCAGATGCTGATAGTGCGTATTTCCTACTAGAAGTGCCATCAGATGGGCCCTGGGACCTGGAGCCAGATGAAGGGCGGGTGCGTAATGTAATCGCTGTTGGTCAAGCTCCAGGTCCGGATGGATTATCAACTGTGGTTTTAAAAAGTTATATGGATACTTGGGTCTGAATTTTGCTGATAATCTTTGATAAGGTTTTGCTGTCTAAGCAGGTGCCCATGTTCTGGTCTTCATCTAAAATTGTACCAATACATAAGAAGGGTCTGCATACTGTGCCTGGGAATTATAGGCAGATAGCTTTATCGGACATACCCTCAAAGGTCTTTTCTACAATGGTATACTGTCCTGTTCAATAATTTTATTCGGCCGTAAGGCTTGAAAGTACATGAAAACATTAGCAAAAAACAAAACCATTCAGAATGTAACAATTGAGCCACAAGGTGGATTTCAGTCAATACAACCATCCACCAAAGGGAAATCAGTTGTGTATAGCTCAAATTCCCCTCTCCCAATAACAGACCCATGAGTAGCCAACTTCCTCCAGTCTATTGCATTCCGTGTGGCCCAGTTCTACTGTCACTCCTCCTCGAGAGGCGTGTAATGCAACGCGTTTGCCCTGGATACCACAGAATTTATGGGGCCTTGCTGCAGCCAGGTAGTCTATTTTGAGGTCACAGTGGGGGCTGATTCAAATAGAGCTATTGGTTGTTGGGGTACTTTTCGTATTGATGCCCAAGATGCCACATACTATGCTTTGGTCCCAAAATTCTATCAGAATGAAATCAAAATCATTCTCCCCCTGGTAATGAAGTCTAGTACAATTTAAAATACCCTCACAATATACTAAAAAACAGCAACATACAGTACGCAACCAATGCAGGCTTTTGTTTATCAGTGCCTCCCTTGGTCTTGTTGATTACTGGATCATTTGGGGACTTGATGCAGATACACTGTACCTCTCCTTGATCTGTTCCCAGGATGTATTCTGTGGGCCCTCTGGTGAGCCACATATATGGGATCGGTTTGTGCCGTAAGGACTTCCCCAGTTGATAACTTATTGATTAGTGGTTTGGTACCAGATGCCTGGGCTATTCCCCTAAATTTAAGCTGCTCAGACCTTTGTGCCTCTTGGCTTGTTGTTGGTAAGGCCAGCACCCTTACCCGTTTAGGGGCCCCTCCAAATCCCTCTCTCTCCTGGGCCTGGATTAGGACTAGGAGTAACCTCTTTATTTCCCAGAGTTCTCACAGCTCCAGGATTTACATGATCCCTTGTCAACTGGGACATTAATGGACTGGGTAGGTAAGTCAAATGTTGTAGGGGTACATGAGTAGTGAGGATGCTGTGGCAGAGTAATCTCAGGTTAACTCCTACTTTGGCCAATGCCTGTAAAGGAAGGACTAGTTGTAGGCACTGTCATTGGTTTGGCACTGTTTAATCTCCGCAGCTTCATGGATATGGAGCTTGTTCAATTTTACAATTCTGTAAACTGCAGATCCAAATCCAACAAAATCATATTTGGGTTTGTTTTAAACCCCCTTGTAGGTGGAATCGTGGTGTCTTTATCCATTACAGTTGTTTGGTCTTTTGGGACAGTCCACCAAGGTTCCCTTTGGCGACGCCCCCTCCCCCAAAATTAAATTCATGTTGGATGTAGTGGGGCAGTTTGGTTTGGAGAACCTCTGACATACTCTGGATCACCCACAAGTACTATATTGCTCATGTCCATCGTAGTTTTATTCCTGGGATTCTTGTGATTTATTCCCAAAAATGTGTTAATTTCGTTAATCAAAAAATAAGCCTTCCTGTGATTCTTGTAGATAGGGGGGTGTTTCTTTCCAGGGCATGCGCCTGGACCTTGGCCCGCCACCATTTTGCTCTTGATAGACAATATCTTGCGTTTGTAGGTTACTTGATCTTTTCACTTAGTGATGCTGCTGCATAGCGGGGGAGTCCTTCTGAATCAACAGTCATGCTGCAATGACTAGGGCCTCTCACCTGGGAGTCTGCTTCTCTTGGCACTGTTTCCATTTCCATTGGTTAGCACCGGACCAGGCCAGCAAACACAGCTTTCTTCTCCTTGGCCGCCGAATTCCTTCTGGGATGCCTCAGCGCCCTTGCCCCTGCGGGCTTCACCCTGCAGGGGAAGGCTGGGAAAGTTGTATGGTGGGGGGCGTGGCCCAAAGCAAAACTTGCTGCTGGTGCGGGAAAAGCGCTGGACTCCCGTGCCCTTTCCCCTGCGGAAAACATTAAGATATGGTATGTACCAGATGGGTTTTAAGGGAACTGGAACAAACTCTAATGGCTTCATTTCAGAATTATTTAAGTTGGTCATGGTGAAGTCACAACCAATTTATATATTTTCTATTGACTTTGCCATGGCCTTCGACAGTGTGGATAGATATTCCCTTTGGGATAAACTTAAGAAATGGGGCTGTCCTAAAACTTTGTTAGCGATTTTATTTGCCTTACACTTCAACCCCACTCTGAGGGTTCATCTTGATAAACAAGGATGTGTCTTGGCACCCCTCATTTTTTATTTATTCATCTCTGATCTTCGGGGCAACTGTAAGGATGTGCATTGTTTTCCTCCTATGCTGAGAGACTAGTCTTTAAACTATATTCTCTACGCTGACAATATGATGGTTTTAGACTATACGTCAAGTGGTCTCTGCACCAATTACGTGCACTGGAGACATACACAAAATAGAACAGGCTAGTCATCAATGTGAGGAAGATAAAGATTCTTAGTACAGACCAGGACCAAAGCCAAGTTTTAGAGATTTTAAATGGTTGATAAATAATTGTGAACTTGAGCGTGTGTCAAATTTTAAGTATCTGGGATTTTTCATAACTGAATCTCTTAATAAAAAGATCCCTTGTGATAATTATAAATCAAAAATTACGGCTTTCGCTGTACAGGGGCTGCTCCTCAATAAGAGGTATGTTCACTTCTCACTTGCCCCGTTAATGGAATTTTATAACAAGGTTCTACTGGTAATGATCTACAGTGTAACAATGTTTTTGTCTTTTAATTGGACCAGATTAGAGGGTTGCTTCTGGAGGAGGATGTTGAGGGTGTCCAATGGCGTGCCAACTGCGGTTCTAATGTATGAGCTAGGTTTAGTCTCCATTTACTCGCACAGGTGGAAAAATGTATGCATGGTGAGTAGCTTACTTTACGCAGAGGAAACCTCAATATGGTGGAAACTTGGTGATCTTGGTGAGTGAATTGTCGGCTTCTGTAAATAAGTGGGTGTTAGAATGTGAATTTATTATGAAATCTTAAAGGTTCAATGGAAATGATTAACTTACACCCTAATAAGGCAAGGTCTAAGTTCTGGGAAACAGTTTGGATCCATACTATATAAGCTGTTGGGAATTATCGCTTGTATAAAGGTATCCTGCTTGAGGTGAGACTGGTTGGGGTCCTACCCGATTACTTGTGTCCATTTCCCAGTGCAGCTTGGAGGACTCGAATGCTAAGACTGCATCTAAATTTGTATCCTATTGGGAAAATCATTGGAGCTAGGGATAGAACCCCAAGGGAGCTCAGGTTCTGCCTGTGTTTGGTAGTCTGGGAGAAATTGAAACGTTAAAGCATATTCTTATTGGTTGCGATGCTCCAAACACAAAGGAATTTTTATTTCACATTTTTGAAGGAAGAGTCTCATACTTTGTCAAGTTAGGCGGCATGGCAGTATATTATGTGCTCTAGTGGTACACAGAAGTGGAGGTTTGCAGCCCTGTATTTTATGAGAGAGACTTTTTCTTAGCAAATCTATACCTTGTATTTATTTATGAATGTATTTTTCTCTTCCATTTCTTTTTTTAAGAAGATTGTATTTTGATATGTAACTTTTTATATGGGGATATTTGATATTGAAATTGATGTATTTGTATATGTATTACTCTGTCTTTGTTAAAGGTTAAATGTTTAATCAATTAACAAAAAAGTAATACAAAATAGAAACAATTTACATGTCATGGGTAGGAAGGGTACATCGTCGGGGAAGAGATGAATCGGGGAGGTAACAACCGGGTTGGCGGGTGAGGCGGGCAGTTTAGTAGCAATGGATCTACAACATCCACTGGAGCAAATTAGGGTGGAGCAGCACACCCAGTTTCAGGTTAGGTGAGAACTAGGTGTTTGGGATGAGCCATTCCTTGAAGAGGGGTGCCTTGAAGTCCTTTATGAAATGTAGAATGGAGGAGGTGGTTCCATCGTCTGGTGGTGTAGATGGAGAAGCCCTGTCTTCTGGTTCTTTCCTTCCTGCATCGGTTAAGTTCAAGTCTGCAAATATCCGTACATCTGGTTCCATTGATGAGTGAACCAGCGTAGCCTCCCACTAATGTGTACTGCCAGAGGCTGGGTGGCCCAATAAAGATTCAATGTTTTAATTTGTGAGATGGCATTGGTACCCTGGGGTGGAATTCTGTGACTGTCTGAATGTCTGTTCCCTTCCATTGTTCACAAGTGATTTCCTATGGGACTGTTTTTTGAAGCCCTTTAGGTTGACGTAACGTCTTGGGCATCTTGCGCAGGGCTTCTGCCGATTTCTATTTTGTTTATGAACCTTGTGCACCTTCTCCCCCAGCTCATCAAGAGCTTTGATCCCTTGAAAGGTAGGTGCAATACCACTGGCTTCTGGGTTGAATCATTGCTCCAGTCTGTGGCACGGACCTGCTGCTACTGATGTTCGCATGGCCAGTGCTTCCACCCCTAAACCATCATAAGTATGATAGAAATTCTGATTTGTTTGAGATGCACCTCCAAACTGAATAGTGCCGGCCTGCTTTGATTCCCTGCAATAGTTCCTGGAAATCATCCAACAGGGTCTGGGTGGTATAACATCGGCAGACATGGCTCCTTATGGATATGTGCACGCTAGTATAGTTCTTCCTTAGTGCCGAATCCATTTGCTTGTTCACTTGGTCTTGCACTGTCGCCTCTTCCGCAGACATTGATGAACGGCCTATTGGCGATAATGGCAGGGAGCCCAGCTCTCAATAAATCTTGAGAAATGTTTCTTCCGTCTTCTGAGGGTACAATTTGTTTTCTAGTGAATCTCGGTTCTTGGTTTGGTTGCCAGGGGCAATCCTCTTGTGGGCTTGCTGATATGTGCTCCATGCCCCCGAACCTTCCCTGCTTGTTCGCATCCAACCCCTCCTATCCCCCACACCCCTTCCTTATAAGTGATCTGAAGTTCTTTATTTCTTCGATGTAGCTTGGTACAAAACTTTAAATAGAAACACGCACCTGCACGCATTGAACAAAATCATAACATTTTCCTCCAATGTTGTCCACTAAAACATAATACTGAAATGATCGAAAATCACTAGGAGGTATTTTTTCCTCCTGTTTGAAGCGAAGGAAAGCCTGGCTCACAAAGACAAATACATGGCTCTACTTCTGACTCCAAGGCAAACTGCAGCTACTTGTGACGCTAAAGCAACTGGTACCATACAGACGTGCACCGGTTTAGAACATTTTGGGGTATGCATTTATATAATACATGACCAATTCCATGAACCTTCTGCGTTAACTCGGTGGAAAGGGAAATGGCATGTTAGAACAAAAGCTGTGTATTCTACATATTGGGTGTACTCAGCAATATTTGTTTTACTTTTGGTGTGGAGTTGGGATCTTGTTATATCCACTGTTCTAAATGTGTTGAGGCGCACCCCAGAAACCTTCATGGCCAGCATTGCCTAGCTAGAGCATCAAATAGCGTGCATTGTGTTCTGCTCTCATTGTATTGTCTGCACTGTGTAAGGAACTCATGGTGGCGATAGTAAAGACAGACACAGGTGATCACAGTTCAAGGGTGTTTATTGAACAATGTTTGCAGAGTGGAAAAACGCCTAAACTAAACCGAAATCTAAGATGGGAGCAAGCGTCGACCATCAAATGAAGATAAGGCAGTCCTGGTGGCATTGTGTCAAAATAAAAGGGCCTATACTAAGAAACCTATTGCCAAACCTCACAGCTAATACAAAAAGGGGTGCGGGATAGTTTTCAAGAAAAGAAAGAAGTGTTCTTAAGTAATATGTCAGGATGCGGCAGCTTGGGTCCCCCTTCCCCACGTTTTAAGTACGGGGCAAGGTGAGATCTTGGAGCACAGCACACACTCGAGCTTCCTCAGCACGAGTCGACAATTCTGTTCCAGCTTATCAGGAGCCTCGATGGCCAAGTCTCGTTTCCCTAGAAAGTCTCTGGCCTTCGAGGGCCTGACGTGTTCAAATAACAAAACAAAAGGTCCTTCATTGAAATAAGTTTGTTTCTTGGTTTCACTTAGGGTGGGGATTCTTCATCCCTTGATCCAACTCTTCCGGGCGTAGATCCTTCTTTCAGAAATCTTAATGTCTTTTTAAACGGTTCCAGTGGACATCCCTTGGTCGGGTCCACTCTTACCAAGTTCACATTCATAAATGGTTACAGGATTCACTTCCCTAGCTTTCTCAAGTTCGTAGACTTTTGACTGTACAGGGATTTTGCTTGACCTTCTGTATGACCACTTTGATCTAACTTGGCGGCTCTCCTACGGCCTTCTGGTTTCTGTAGTTTCATTCACATGGGGGTCGACCAAAGTCTGTCGAGTTAGCACCCACTGGGTGTCGGTTCCCTCTGCAGCTGGTCTCCCCTCAACACTTTTACAGTTTTACAGTTCTTTTGAACTTAGTTCACTCTGCCACTTTGTGACTTTCATCCACCACAGCCAAGGGTCTTATTGGCTCTCCCCTTGACTCACTGGCTGTGATGAACCACTAGGCTTTCTCCGTAACTGGAGTCAAGGCCAGTACCACAGTAGCAGGAGGTTCCCTTGCTCCCACTTATCAGCGTCGACACGCTCCGTGTACCCACATCTATTGCAGCACACTTGGGCTATTGTCCTTGGTCTTACGATTCCCTCTACAGCGGTTTAGCGGGTCTGTCGGAAAGGGCAAGGTCGTGTCTTTCCTTGTCAACCTCTCGATATTCGCCGCCTTTCTCCTCCTCTTGAACTGCCGGACCTGGATAGCTGTATCATCGTGCGTCTGCCTTGCTCGTACTGTTCTCTCTTGCTCCCCCTTTTAACCCTCTGGAGAAAGGAAAGGGCCATCATGTGTGGGATTCTGATCAATTGCTTGACTTTTCCTGACTCTTGTATTTGGACATTACAAGTAAATGGCTCTGGTGTTAGTCTGTTCTCTAGTTTGTCGTGCAAAAGTGTTCGTGTCGGAAAAGGGGGCCAGGGGTGGTGGTTTTGAATGTCCTACGTGGTAGGATGGGGAAAAGCTGATGAAAGAAGAGGGATACCGCGTCTCACCTGTCGGTGTCCCGCTCCCACTGCCCAAGGACCCTCCCGCCCCCATACATGTGATTCTCCCTCACTGGTCCACCCCCAGGAACTGGATCCAATAGCGATGGCTGTGTTTTGGCCACCTGGATGACGGATCCCCGGGGACTAGCTAGGGAGACCCCTTCAGGTTTCTCACAACTGACACCTTCAGTCAGCTGTGCACCTTGTGCTTCTGTGTACTTTGACTCCAGAGCAGAGCCAACCGTCTATCGTTGTCCTGCTATTGCTCACAAACATCTGTATCGTTGACCAGAGGCTATTCAGCTTTTACACCATTTGCCCTGATCACACTGCTTTGCCTTCCTTTTGAGCCTTACTAGTGCTACCCTCCCCACACGCAACACTAACCCTTATCCTGCAAGAACATGGGCACCATGCTGTAACATCTGCAACCGGAGCAACTCCCAACTGAGCAAATATGCAGCACATGGAACCTTTTGAAGGTCTAACAAAAACACATATTAGCCTTGAAAAGGTGATGGAAGACCGATATCCTAACTTAACGTGAAGCAACACACAGCACTCACCATGCAAAAAACTGCCATATTAATGCATCGCCTGGTCCCCGAGACCCAGGAGAGGTGCAGACATCTGCCTCCAATCACTGCTCAACAGGTTGTACAGCAAGATGTTACAGCAAGATGTCTTCCAGAATACTTTAGCCCGCTTGGACAATTACTACCTAGGAAAGGTGAATATAGTGATGGAAGGGCACCTTTTTTACACACACTACCAACAACACGGCAAATTGATAGAAGAATTGATTCGCTCGTTTATTTTTCTTCATATTATGAAATGGATTATTGGGCTATTTCTTTTGCCTAGTATTTTAAATGACATGATATGTGGAGTAGTAAATGATGATGTAATTAGGAGTGAATATGCAAAAGGTTTTAATTGATAAACCAAAAACAAACAAAAAAAGAATGTGATGGTGCTGTGAGCCAATGCAGGCACATGCAACTTGGGCACATTTTTAGAGGGGTTTGTCCGTGACCATATTATGCTACACACAATTAAAATAATCTGGGACATAAGTAACAAACTGGACCACGAGGTAACATTGGCAAAGACTGTAGACCAGAACATGGCCCGAAGCCCAGCTATAGCTGAAGGGGGAAAAAAAACATCCAGACAAAAAAGAATCAGTCTTTGCTCTCACAGGCCCATGCGCGGGAGGAATACCAACATACACCCCATCATGCCTAATATCCAGACCAATACAGATAGGGATATCAGCACTCCCACTTCCGGTTACTCCCCGACAAGCAGTAGCGCTAAGCTTTCCAGGGAACTCCCAGTTCAGGGTCCTAGGTTACCTGTGGTGCGAGGGAAGCGTAAGTGGTCCTTGTTTCAGAACAGGGGCGGCGGCCGCCCTAATTGGGTTCCTCATTTACATTGGCAACTTCCCTGGAGGTTGCGATCGGGCAGGAGCAGCATGTGGAAGACCAACTAACTTCACCCAAGTGTGTTGACTGAGAGGCTTACATTATGGAGCCAGCAAAGGCATTGCATTCCTAGTAGATGTTCTAGATCCCTACCTCGGATCTTGAAATGGACCCAGGAGATGCCATATTTATTTGAGATCTGGAGGAGTTCGAAAAACCACGTCCCATAGCAGTAGTCTCAATTACTGGTATACAAGTACCACTACTAGCAGACTCTGGCTCACTATACAGTGTGATTGCCGTGCAAATGTATGACCAGCAGTTCAAGGAGGAAGTATTTGTCTTGGTACCTCCTGCCATGACCCCAGAGACTACTCTGGCTATGAGATAGATTTACACGGATGGTTCCATGCAGGGATGCAATACAAGGATAGTGAGACTGTAAGCTAAGTCTAACTAGCGTTCAAAGGGGTTCCAGTACCTGGATGGAAGCACCAAAAATATTTCAAGATGATCCCAAGACCAGGCTGCCAGAACGAGTGTTGATGATGCACCAGGAAAATCCAAAAGAAGCCAAGGAAATGATGATCCAAAGCCATCAAACAGTCTTCATTGGGCAAATCAACTGGTTTTAAACACAGGAACCTTCTTAAACTAGATGTTTTATGTTTAACATATATATTGGTTGCTATTGTACTACCTACGTGGAGTGGCTCGGACTATGCCTGTGAATGCTCCTCCTGGGTGGTTTCCTTTGCTATCATTACCTATACGTGTGTACTTGGGCTATGTGCTCTCCTTTTACTTTGTTTGAATGTTAACTAACATTAGTGTTGTATCTTCCTGCACCATATGAGTAATCTTGAAGATTTCCTTCCTCTGTCTCCCTGCTAAATATTCAACCTCATTAGAATGTGTCTGTATGCTAATTAAATTGTCACCACTTTCCTCCAGTGCTAGTCTGCTTCAATGGTTAAAACATTTGTCAAAGAGTCTTTCACTGCATCTGAAACTTTATTGGTTAAAATGGGCACTGAATTACCTACCTTACACCCAAGGACAGACAATAAAGATTGCCAACGCTGACAGCTCAGGAAGTCTTCATTCTATTAAAGACAATGAGGCGAGCATTATGCTTTATCTTTCTTTAATACTGCCACAACAGCTTTTCAACGTATACTTTTAAACATCTACATTTGTGCTTTTTTTTTGCTGACACAAAATAAAAAATAGCCAATCCGAAGTTTAAAAGTTCCAAACCAGAGTTTTACATCTCGAAAAAACTCTCAAACTTCGACTCCCATACACGTCCAGGAGTGCAGTAGTCCTGACCCTATCCCATGCTCCAATGCGGTGATAGGTCATCCTATAAGAACCCTACTGTCCCAGGTCCTTTCCTCTTTCTTTCTTGCCCTGGAAATCCTCTGAAACCAATCCAACTCTGTTATGAACTGTCAACAACCAACTTCCAACTTATAACCGAAACAGTGTTCTTGGAACCAAACAGCCCTGCTTCTCAGACGACATCAGTACTTCGCCGGTACAGTGATTGAGATCATGCTGCTTTCTGATCATCTCCTAGAAAAAACAAACATATTCTTTTAAGGGCGGGTGATAAGACAAAGTTGAACATGTGATATCAACATTATAACATCAACTTTCGAGTCTTTCTGGGTGGCATATAATGCTCGCCTCCTTGTCTTTAATAGAATGAAGACTTCCTGAGCTGTCAGCGTTGGCAATCTTTATTCTATGACAAGACAGGAGGCTCGCATTATGCTTCTTCAAAGCTAGCCACCATCCTATTTGCCAAATCTGACACTGGCTTGAAATAAAAAGTCTTAAAGGTAGACTCGGAGGACCAGTCGGCCGCTTTCATTATATCTTGGAGTGGCACTCCCGCTGCAAATGCTCTAAATGCTCGACTCGCATTCAGCAACTCACGACGAACGGACGACAACAAGCCGCACACACCCGTGCCTCACCTCAAAGCTACCCACAACTGTAGGACGTGGAGAGTAGCCATATAAAATCTCTTGTGATTTCGCCATTTCCTTTGAAACATACCCATTACAGTGCATACGTAAAGCAAGGGCTACTCAAGAACCTCAGGATACATAATGCATAGCATTTTTGATGAATACCTTCCATAATTGTTTCCATGCATCAGTATACCTCCAAACCGTACTAACCCCTGAAGATCCGTCACCACCCAGACGGTGAAACACGTGTTGGGTAACAGAACGGGCAACAAAACAAATAAAGGAATAACATAGTTAACTCATGGTTAACAGACTCGATAGAACTGTGATAACAACTTTGAAACATAAGAGGGCCTAGACTCTGACCAAATACTTCTGATTATTCTAGACTCAAAACTTAGTGAATCTCCAACTGTGAAGCAACAGTGATTTAAAATATTCAACTTCATTCTAACTGTGAAGTAACAGTGTTTGCAAGCAATTTGACTCCACAACTGGTAATTCAGTCAACCTCGAACTGTGAAGCAAATGTGACTTAATTCATCCATTTCATCAACCGTAAACTGAATCCATTTGTGAACCAATAGGAAATACTGAATTCATAAACCTGGATCCATCCGTGAATTATCAGGAGATACTGAATTTGTAAACCAACAAGTGCAACCAATTTCTTTTTGTTCTAAATAGAGAATTACTGTGATTTTTCGTTTTATCCACAATAGGACTTTTTGAATTATATGCACTTTACTTTCTAAGTTTTGGTCTTCGATGTTCAACCACCTCGGAATGCACCTAATTAAACTATACCAATTTGGGTAAAAGCACTTATTGTGATATAACAGTCTATATAAATTTATTTCTAGATCATATAACTATTTCAGCCTAGGCTAAGTACTGAAGAACATATCTTCACAGAACATTTTAGTATCACAATCTAGTTATTAGTGGAGCGCGAGACACCTAGAGGTCTAAATAGATAGATATTTAGTTTTGTTTCCCTTTGCAGTCTAAGGGCAATAGACCTCAGTCTCGCAGCTCCACTCCCCCACTCTCTCTCTAACATCTTGAGGAGCGCCGGAATCAGCCCAAGACTGTTCCAGTTTATACTAGCAAATGCTCTAGATGCCATCGCCCCCCTAGCTGAATGCGCCCCAAACTGTGAAAAGTCTATGCCTGCCCATTGCATTATTTCACGCACCCATCTCGCAATTGTCGCGAGATGGGTGCGTGAAATAATGCATGAAAAGGTTTTCTACGCGCTATTAACAGCTGTGTTACTCTTCGTGGTCTCAGCAGTACTGTGGCCGTTTCATAATCTTTAATACATTGACCTACACACAGTTTCTTATTTTATGTAAAATAGGGGTATGAAATCACTCGAGTGTCTGTTTTGTTCTTTTAGCTATGGAAAATGCTACTCCCTCTGGATAGAATATTTTCCTGTTTATCTCTATTCACATCACATCGGAAACTCTTCGGCATGCTGTGAGACACAACAACATTGCCAGCTTGCCAGAGATTTGCGATCGAGATAGATCTTTATTGTCTGGCCATGCCAGAAACAGCTGAAAAACTTCCCTGACATCCCATATTGTCGTATATGGGGGCTTTCTTAATTTCATTCCTCTCAAAAGATGCAAAACAGACGGATGTTCTCCTATAGCTTTACCATCTACCATGTCATGACCTGCAGAGATCGCGGACCGCAGTACACCTATCGTCCTGAAGGCACTACCTTCTTGGAATTTTATTGCTAGGAAGTTCAATAATTGAACTACAGGGGCAGAAAGGGGATCCAAACCATGTTCTGTGCACCAGCAAGCCCAACTCTTCTATGCCGTGTTATAGCTCTTGACGGTGGAAGGCACCCATGAATCTCTGATGCAGTCTGCAGCGAGTCGCGAAATGCCTGGCAATTCGTACTTTCTCCTGAAACCTTTCAAACTATCAATCGCAGGGTGCCTGTCGATACTAGGGGATGAATTCTCCCGATTGGGTCTAGTAGAAGGTCCTGCTGCTGTGGAACTATCCTCGGAAAATCCGTAGAAAGTTCCATCGCTACTGGAAACCAAGGCTGCGATCTCCAGAGGAGGAGGACTATTAATAGGTCTGCTCGCTCCCTGCGCACTTTCGCTAGTGCTCTCGAGATCATGAGAAACGGAGGGAAGGCATAATTCAGTGTTCCGTTCCAAGGTTGGAGGAAGGCGTCTGTGCCCGCTGCCCCCGGGTCTAATCTCCAACTGAAATACATCTGCGTCTGCGCGTTCAGTCTGGACGCAAATAGATCTATATGAACGGGACTCCAGAGGTTCTGTAATCTGTTGAACACACTCGGGTGTAGTTTCCAATCGCTTGAATCTACAAGATATCGTGAATTCCAGTCTGCGCTCTCATTGAGCGTCCCTGGCAGATACTCTGCTGTGACTGCTACTTGATTCTGAAGGCAGTAGTGCCAAAAGTCTTTCGCTAGTTCTGCTGGCATCCTAGATCTCGTTCCTCCCAGCTTGTTGATATAACGCACTGCTGAAATGTTGTCCATTTTGAGCAGAACGCAACATCGAACTTTGTCCTTCGTAAATGGTCGCACTGCAAAGGACCCTGCTAAGAGTTCGAGACAGTTTATGTGCATTTCTAGTTCCTGTTCTGACCACTTCCCCCCTATCTCTAAGTTCTCGCATCTGGCGCCCCATCCGGACCTGCTTGCGTCTGATTCTATGACGATGTCCGGTGAGTCTCCGAAAATCGCACGGCCATTCCAGGCCTCCATGTTGGCGAGCCACCAGGGGCGTTCCGAGATCGCTTCTGGGTCTAGGGTCACTAGCTTGTGATATCCTAGCCCCTCTTGTAGGTGTCTTATCTTGAGCCTCTGTAGAGCTCAATAATGGAGCGGACCCGGAAAAATCGCTTGGATTGAAGCCGCTAGCAGGCCAACTACCCTTGCGAGAGCTCGAAGAGATATGACTTTCTTTGCTATAACTGTTCTGAGCTCTTTCTTTATTGCCTTCACTTTGTGATGTGGTAGCTCTAGGGTTCCTTTGTTTGTGTCTAAACTGAAACCCAGGAATTCTATGTTCTGCACCGGCACTAGCTGGGATTTGTCAAAATTTACTAGGAATCCTAGAGGGTTCAAGAGCGTGAATATCCATTGCACGTTCTTGGAAAGCGTGTCTTTGTCTGTACCCATGACGAGAATGTCGTCTAGGTAAATGATTATGCAAATGCCTCGCTCTCTTATGGCTGCTGCTACGGGTTTCATCAGCTTGGTGAATGCCCAAGGTGCAGATGCTAGTCCGAACGGAAGACACGTGAAGTGCCATGTCTCCCCTTCCCACCGGAACCTCAGATATTTCCGAAACTCTTGAGCTATCGGAATCGTTAGATAAGCGTCTTTGAGGTCTAAACGCGCTAACCAGTCCTCCCTCCGGAGGAGATCTCGAAGTAGATGAATGCTCTCCATCTTGAAATGGTTGTAAACAACCCATTCGTTCAGCCTCTTCAGATTTATGACAGGGTGTACTTGGTCCCCCCTGTGAACAAGAAACAAATTGCTGAGGAAGCCTGGCCCTCCTTGCGTATCTTTTTCTATAGCATTTTTGTCTGCTAATTGGAGAATTTCGCTGTTCAACAATCTCGCCTCTTCTCGAGGCATCTGAATAAAATGGGGTTCTGATCTCTGAACTGGGTTCCCCACAAATTTTAGCTACTGCCTGCAGCACCCATGCATCGCGCGATAATGCTTGCCATGCGCTTAGAAACTGGAGGGTTCTCCCTCCTACTCGTACACTGACCTCCTGAGGCATTTGGTTGCCGGTATGCACCTCTCCCTCTTCGTCCTCTGGGAAATCTGGACCTGGACGGGAAGAATGTGTCTTGTTGTTTTCCTTCCCAATATTGGGCGCGCGGCCCTTAGGGTCTGCGTTGATAGTTAAACCGACCGGACGTACGACCCCTGTAACGTCGGGTCCTGGAAAAAACTCGAGTGGGAAAAATCTTTTTGATTGAGCTTTGCGCTCGTTCAAGGGCTGAATAAGTTCCCACGAACTGTGCCATTTCTTTAGCGAATGCTTTGCCGAATAGTAGGCCTCTTGCTCCTTCACCTGCCTCGTACGACGCTAAGTCGCCCAGCTTACTGTCGATCTTAAGAAGAACACCTCTTCTTCTCTCGGCTGACAGTGCGCAATTCGCGTTTCCCAAGATGCATACAGCTCTCTGAGCCCAACTGGCTAATACGGAAGCATCAACAGGGGTACCTGTGTCCTTCGCTTTCTCTGCGAGATCCATTATTTTTGCCAATGGACTGGTTAGGTCGAGGAGCTTATCTTGGCACCCTCGCCAGGCTCGGTCTACGCCCTTCCGTATGTCTTTCGCCGTCTTTGTAACGAAGGTGACCATTTTGGGGTCAAGTTCAGGAGTGTCGGCCTGTTTGCCTGGCAACTCCGGTCTAGGGCATTCTGAACGCATCCGCGATCTTATTTCTCTATCCAGTGGCTTGCGTATACTCTGGGCGATGGGACCCACTCTGATGACTTAGGGTGTCTGATAGCCTCCGGGTCAAACATATCTGTTGAACTCTCAGGTTCTTGAGGATCTTTCGCCTCTTCGTAAAGGTGATCCTCCTCTACCTCATCATCCGGCATGTAGCCTTCATCATTGTCCCCTGGATTACTCACCCCTGGGTAGGGAGTCTGTCCTGGCTTCTTTTAAGCCTGGCGACAGGGTCGCTATTCTCTTGGGGAGTGGAATCCTCCCTATCCAGATTGCTCGGGGGGGTGTTTACTCTTGCGAGCCGCTTTCTTCCCCCTGGGTTCAACCCCATCTTCGGGGTGTCTGGCTGACAGCTCTTTATCTTGGCATTCTGCCTTTCTCTTTTTTGCAAGCAGAGCTTGCTGTTCGTTAAACACAGCTTCCAGTATATCCAGCCTTTGGGTAATAGGCTGCACTCCTTGAGACACTGCTCTGGTCAAGGAATCTCCTAGTACTTGCTTGAAGCTCTGTGACAGTTATGTTTCCTGTTGGTAAGGACTTTCTTCCCACTCCTCCTCTGACCATTCTGGTGAGGTAGAAGGAGTGGCACCGGGACTTTTGTAATGAGCCATAGTGTTAGCAAGGCTAACTGCTGTGCTGTCAGCAAGGGATTAATGTTAGTCACCTTTGACGATTCTGCCTTTCTCTCCACCACTTGCAGGCTCTTTAGATATAAGAGGCAGTCTAGTATGAATCCCTTTTTGCTCCGGTTGAAAATTTGATTATACCTTTTTTTTTTTTTTTTTTTTTTTTTTTTTTTTTAAAGCCTGTGTCACTCCGCTTTTCTCCTCACTCGGCATACGCAACACAATGAAAACTTTTCCGCTGCCGGCGGAAGACCTCCCAGGGGATGACGGGAATTCAGCTCCTCCCGCTCCCCTGGGTCCTGCCGCACGTCGTGTTTGACGGCGCGGAACCGAGGAGCGGGGCCGGGAGCCTGAGGCGAGCACGTTCGCTCGCGGCGCCGGCCCCGCCTCCTCTTCACAGAAATATCTCATGGCGCCTGACGCGAACACGTGAGAGAAAAGAAAACGAACACACTGAAGCACACTTTCTATAAAGTTCACCGTAAGAATTGTATTTGCCTTCTGATAAATTGCTTACAATCGCGCAGCTTACGCGTTTCTCATGCAAAGTTCTATACTACGCTGATATAGCTATTATCTTAAACAAGAGAGTGAATTATGATGTACTTATCTCATGGCAGCAAAAAGAAAGAGGAAAGGACCTGGGACAGTAGGGTTCTTATAGGATGACCTATCACTGCATTGGATAGGGTCAGGACTACTGCACTCCCTGAGGTGCATGGGAGTTGGAGAGTTTTTTCGAGATGTAAGACTCTGGTTTGGAACTTTTAAACTTCGGATTGGCTATTTTTTATTTTGTGTCAGCAAAAAAAGCACAAATGTAGATGTTTAAAAGTATAAGTTGAAAAGCTGTTGTGGCAGTATTAAAGAAAGATAAAGCATAATGTGAGCCTCCTGTCTTGTCATAGAATGCTGATGCTTTGAGCACTACACTAAAAGGAACAAAAAGGGTAATGTCGTCTCCTGTAAAGTTGCACCTGATCCACTCATTGATACTATATAGGAAGAATTAAGGGCTCCCAAACCATCAGCCTCCGAAACAAAGACCAGGTTGACACATATCGATGAAAGTCTGAGTGAATATGATGGAAGATTAATTGAGCTTGAAGAAAGAATACACAACTGGGAAGATACTAGATCATTAAAGTTCACCACGTTTGAGAAGCAAATAGTGGTGCTCTGGTGCAGCTGGAAGTATTTGGAAAAAAGGAACTACACAAACAATGTTTGTGGCCTGCATTGCAAATTGAAGCATGCACCATGCAAACTCCTTTGAGCATGATGATCTCAGTAGGTTTTTCACAGAACAAGAAGTTATGGATACCACAGTTCCGGCCGGTGGTAATGCAGAGTTGTCTCAAGAGCCCCAAAACCTGAATCATGAAATCACTAAAGCATTTAGGGCATGATTCACAGAACGTTTTGCTATGGGATTGCGCCATTTATAAAATGCTTCTGTGAATCGGGCCGCAAATGTCTTTTAAATATTGTATATTCAGAAACAATTGCTGAATTATAGTACTTGGTTCTACGCTAATAGTTATTTGAGACTTCAAATGGTGAATTCCTCCATATCGCATAACCTAGAAAAATATCTGTAATTCAACTGTAATTATTTTCTTCTGGGATATACGTTGTTGCGATTAAAACACATTTGCTTGCTCACTTAAATTCCTTTTTAATTAGCTCCATATTAAAATCCAAATAATTAGTGTCTGGAGATGGGATATTCTTCCTGCCAGTTACTTGGGCTCTAGTAGCAGTTTGTATTATTTTACTTTGTAGTCTTGGTCTGTCCCAAGATTGTCTTTTATTTACTTATTTTTGTCCAAGTTTTAAGTACCTTTTCTCATCTTACTTTGTATTCGCATTGAGCAATACATGTACGCTCCTTTGCTGATCATTCTTTTTTGTACATTTCTACAAGGTACTGGGAAGTAATGCATCCTTGGATGAAAGAAAGTAGTTTAACCTGTTAAATTTAATGTAATTACATGGAGTGTAACTATATGGAGAATACCATTAAAAAAAAAAATAAAAGTAAGGCTTTCAATTTTTGACAAGGACTTCTACGAGGACTAATGTTGCCCTAATTTAGGAGACGCCTCTCTCAATTAACTGAAAAGGGGATGGGCTGGAAAAGGGTTTTTATCTCATCAGATGGTTGAAAGGGTGTTGTTGCAATATTAACACAGAACGCAGTGCTCCAGATAAGATTTGGAATTGGGAGGATTCTACTCCCTATTTTTTAAAGTTGGGAGTAAAAATGTAAGTCAATTTCCCAATGGGAGTATTTTATAAGCAAGTCAAATAATGTTATAACTGGGGAAAACAGATTACTTTTGTAATAATGATTTCTTTGCACCTAGATATTCATGCACATGGAAAGATACAGGTTTACCTCTTACAATCGGGCAGTAATAATAGTGTCTTACTGTGGTACTATGTGCAATGACTGGTCCAAACATCTCCATGGAGCTGTGTGGGTGAGAGCAGGGGCACAAGGTTCTATGTGTCTTTCCTGTTTTTTTGTTGGGATTATTGTTACTTCCTATTTTTATTTTTTGGGAATATTTTTCTATTTGTAGGGAGTAAACGTTGCTGATACACCCCATCTGTAGGGCTGCAGAAGGGTTTGACTACCATCTTGAAATCCCAATTTAAGAGCTAGATTTATACCCCTTTGTTTGTCTACAGATGGCCATGGTGTACAGGAGGTCTCCAGATAAGATATTAAAAGTTGTGAGTGTTGGAAGTAAAATGAATTTCAGGGCAGAAATGAATCCCATTCCAATATATATTTTTTTGTAATGCAAGTAAAAATATATTTTGTGCCTCAAACACATTTTATGTAATACATTCTTATTTGCATCTAATAATTAATAAAATGAAAGGATGCATGCTTACCTTAAAGAACATTTTTAAATCTAGCAGTAGTATTAGTAGAGTTCCTTACTGTGAGTCTGCTCCGTTTGTCCTTCTGACACAAATAGATCTGTGGAGCTATCCGGGTGTTGGGCTCCTATGTGTCCATTGCTTTCAATGTTTTGTTTGGAAAATTTGTACTCCACATTTCTAATTTGTTGGACGTATTTGCCAGTTTTTAGTGAGCAAAAGTGACTGTTGTGCTGCTTATCTGTAGGGTCATGTACAGTTAATAAACATTTACGGCCCATGTGATCAGGTCAACATAGACATTTGTAACTTGATTGTGATTGGAGAGTGTAATATGCATTCCAGTAAAGCGTGCAAAGAATTCTAAAATCCATTAAGAATTGTTACTCATGGTGGATATTTTTTATCCAGATCTTCTCCCCTGCTTACCAGTGCAGGGTTCCTGGTCTAGATAATAGTACATTCTTTCACTATTTATTTATCAAATTATTCTGCACTTGAATATACAAAGAACTCATTGACCTGCCTAGACAAGGAGCAGGAATGCAACTCCAATTCAGTCATGTGCTATTTCCCTACTCCTTTTCTTTAGAGCACTCCGAATTGATGCTTGCACTGAACTCTTAAGTGGTCTGACCACAGAATGTTTTTAAGATGTGTTGAGAAAAACAATTGAAAAAAGGGAGGCACTTTTATTTACCATAGATAATTTGAAACATATAAATGCAAAATGCAGTGTATTCTATCACTTTCACGGTTGCGGCCAGTGGTACTGCAGAGTTAAGAGCCCAACATCTGAATCATTAATTTACTGTCTAAAGCATTTTAATGTCTTCTAAATGTCATCTATTCAGATAGTACTTGGTTCTACACTAATAATAATATAGGATGTGAAATGATGAATTCCTTCATACCGCATAACCTAGAAAAACCCAAAGAATGCTTTAAATTGTAATTTTTTTTTCTTGGATATACCTTTGTGTTATTTCAACACATTTGCCTGCTCTCTCAAATAGCTTTTCATTAGCTTCATATTAAAATACAAAATAATTGGTGCTTGGAGATGGGCAGTTTTTCTTTATTAATTAGTACTTTGCTCAAGCTTTGTTCAAAATTGTGGTTGTGTATGTACAATACCTGGGTGGTGCTGAATGGCAGCCATTGTGGCAATGACGTAGGCGCTGCAGCCATCCTGGGGAGATGGCAAATAACAAATAGTTATTGGTTGGTAAGCTTGCGTGTGCCCATAAGACTGTGCAAAGATTATGTAAGCCATCATCCGAGTCACAGGTACGCCCACTGATGAGCCACAGTTTTTGTCATGAAGCCAAATAAGAACTCGAACGCCAGTTACGTGAATGCTGAGTCTGTAATTTAAGTACCTCTAGTTGGAATCAAAAGCTCCTCCTATGATGCGGTTTGTCATGTGGATAAGTTGATCAGTATTACACCATCTCCCCAGTATGACTCATTATGAAGTTCATGTAACCAGCTAAATTGATTAATATTGACTTTTTTTCTGTATGAAACTCATTCTAAAAGCCCAGATGTATGTGTACTGGGAGGTGGGGTATTTTGCTGATTTCCCAGCCCATTTTAGTCTTCACTGTTGTATGGAAGTAAACCTTGTCTCTGCCTTTTCTCCAATTGGATTATTTGATGATAAGCTCCAGGTTTGGACAAGATGAATGCTTTTTGATATTGATGTGAAATCCAGTAGATCAAGGTTATACTCCCACCTATTGGACAATACCAAATTTCAAGAAGATGTAATCCATTTTATTTAGGATTTCTTTTTTTTTTACCCTGGCCACTTTTTCCCTTATTACTAATGCAAATGATCTACGCCCTTCAACTATTTCGGATGCCTAAGAGGCTAATTTGCAATTCATGTTGCCCCACTTAAAAGATCTCTAGAGAAATCGCACCTAAAGTTATCTAAAGTTAGTTGCCATCAAGGCCTCCTAGCCATTGAACCTCCGCTCCACTAAAGAAAATGAAAACAAGCTGATCAAATGAGCCCCTGGTGTGTTTTTACGGAATAGGGGAACGTTTTACAGTGGGAAAACTAGGTTTTTGGCGCGCTAATGGGCAGGTATTTAAAATAAAAAAAGAAACCACAGCAATGTCAAAAGATGAGAGAACAGTTAAAAAGATGGTGAGATGGCTAAAGTTTTTTAAAAGTACATTACACACTCAAATATACATTGCATTCAAGAGTGATACATATTTAAAGCATAGCAACAAACCAAATGTTAAACTATAGGCTCAGTATGCTTTTAATGAGGCTTCAAAGCAATGGTTTCCATTTTCGTAAGTGCAAAACACCAGGCCTACACAGTCTTCCCGTTTTGTCACTTTAAAACCTTGTTAGTACCTACCTTAGTTTCTCTAAATTTACTATTCCCAATTGCCCCATGGTATGTTTCTAGATGCAATGGTTTTGAGTATCCCTACACCTGCCTGATAGCCACTACCCAGTAATGATTGCCCCATACCCTTGATTTATTATTAATGCAACATTTATTCTAAACTGTTAGCCAATACATTGAACATGATACTCTCCCTGTATTTAACAAGGACCATGTAGGTTTATTCTAGGGAAGAGTGTTGTAGTGAAAAGGGGAACCCGCACCCCCCTGGGGCCAGCCCTCAGTGCAATATAACTCCTAATCGCCTTCCCTCACAAGTAAGAAACTATGCGAGACACAATGAGCTCAGTCTGGAAGAAAGCCACTCACTCAGAAGATTTTATGCTTGCATTTATTTACTACATAGACTAATTAGAATCAAGCAGCAGTTTTCAATAGTATGGGAATTAAAGTGCAAGCTAAGTAATACGAATTATCAGTCACAGATGAATATGCAATTATTCTTACGCTCCTAGGAATCATTGATGCTGATACGATAGAATCACACCCAGGACCCACGCCACTCGGTGCCCGGCACCACTCGGGGACTGGCCTAGCCCCCGAAGGCCTGCAACCAAGCGGGAATGTGATGCCAGGAGCCTCTGCCCTCTAGTCCCTCTAGTGCTGGCTGGTTGTCCAGGCGCTGTTTCTCTCCGTGCGTGTGTCTCACAAACAGCCCAGGAAGAGTCCTCCCCTAACTGGCCCAGGTATAGATCTCTTATTAGGGGCTGCACGTCAATCACTACGACGTACCAGCTCTTCTAGAATCTTCTAGGCTAAACCTTCCAGGCAGCAAAACATGTTTTTTACTGGAAAGTTACTGCCAGTCTTGGCTCTCAGGCTCCGTTTATGTTGTTGTGGGAAGCGCCTTTTACATTCCTGTGTTATCAGTGCACCTGACTCGCAGAGGGCAGAAGAGAATGCCAGTGCCTGGCTCCTAAAAGCTGCGCAGGGCTTCTTGCAAAACTAGATGTTTGTCTCCAGAAGGGCCTTTACAGTTAACCCCTCACACGCATGCTGGCTCCCTCAGTTCGAGAGGCCTGGCTGATTCAGCATTTTCCTCCACACTTCAAATAAGCTCTACATACACGCAAGATAGCTCAGTAGGTTAATGCAAGTGCTCGTTACCGCAAGTGCCCAGATGCTTTTCACGACATTCCACCCCTCTCGAAGTGAGGCCTGAAAATGCTGACTCAGTTCCATGATCTAGAAGCGTATACGGTGTGCTGTAGACCGATCAAATGTTTTTCTAGCGCAGGCATTCTGTTATAGAGGAAAGTCATTCTGTGCAAGAGCCCAATGAAAACTATAGCAATTAGTATTAGGGAAATTAGCAGCCACAGCAAGGGATGCAACATTATATTAAGCAGCCTTGTGGAGGAGGGTGACCATCCTGTGAATACATCCCGCCAATGGTGCTTAGTAACTGATTGCAGATGATCGGCAGTTTTGATTAATTGTTTCCTGTCTAGCATCATCTTGCACTCAGCAGAGATAACCGAGGTAGCTAACATTTGGAAATATTTCCAAGCGGATTGAGCAAATTGTCTTATAGCTTGAAGCGGGCAGTAATCACCCCATAGGGTAGAGTCCAGTTAAGCAGATGTGTGAGCTCGGCATGTAGAGTGGTGTGAGACCACCGGGTCAATGAATATGAGTAGCAATGTCTAAGATAGTCACAACCTGATCGACACAAAATACGTGAGGGTTTCCTAGCAACCTATAATTATTAATAAGCAAGGAATGATTAGTAACTATACAGGCCTTGTGCTGATCTATCTGGAAAATGTCCGTCCCATTAATGTGGTACTGCATCCAGGTGCACTCCCCTGCTATGGGATGCATGCATGGGCCCGGAATCCTCCCAGTTTGGGGACATACCCACCCCTGATCCCAGGGCATACAGGTTTGACTGTGGATAGTGTAGTTTTGGCTGTCTAACCATTCCCCTCTTATTTGCGGAACCCACCAGGAGTCATTTATTTTCATAGGCAAGACTATGAAAGGGCACCATATTTCTAAAGCATAAGCAGTTCTACTAACTTGCATTAAAGTGTGGCATGTGTTATTCATGCAATCAAAAGCAAGCGGTTTAATCTGGCAGTGGCTGTTGCATCGCACAATTGTATGAAATGCATTTAGTCAAGTTATAGTCCACAAAATCTTGCCGAGTACACTCGCTGCAGTTCTTGGGGCAGAAAAAACATCAAACAAATTGTTGGATCCATTCACTGAAACATTTGGGCGTAGGATTTCATAAGCACCAGTCATATGGGTCAGTGACAAAAGGTGTCCGACAATATGCCAAGCCAATACTTTAGCAGATCCATGTGGATACTCATTTGTAGCGCTTTTCTCACAGGTTGCGGTGCGATTGTTATCATCACGCAGGACTGGAGCATCATGTGTCATGCATGCGATTCTGAGTCCATATAGCGTCTTCCATCAACCCATTCTTTACAGAGAACGCGTTTGCTTGGCAGGCCCGGAGCATCCACAGCAAGGCAAGTCCCATCCCCGTCATGTAGCACTACGTTCATGGTGTGAGCCTAGTAGCAGGGATATAAACAGGCATGGCAGAATTCTGCAATAGCACAACATATGTACTTGCAATACCTTGACTCAACACTTCCCCAGCCTCAGGCTTTTTGTTTGGATGGTGCACACACACCTTTTTCCCTGTGCTACCGAAGCCTCCATCACCCCTCAGCGTGGTGTCTGGGGCTTGTTTACTTTCAATCACTAGGGGAACAACTGCTTGCTCACAAATCAATTGTGCAATTGGGTCATATTTGGTTAATGGTACCTCAGATGCACCAGCATTATGTAAAAGTACCGAAACAGTCCCTTGATAATCAGGATCAGTCGCTCCTCCCAAAATGTCAATGCCTTTTTTTGCCAGGCTGGATCGTGCAGCAATGCGTCCATAAGTGCCAGCTGGCAATTTGATGCCAATACCCAGCGATATGGATTTGGTTTGCCCCGCTGGTATAACATCATCTTCATAGGTAGATAAATCAAGTCCAATGCTGCCCGTAGTAGCTTGTACAGGCAGCTTTGCTTCTTTGTCTGATTCCACACAATAAGAGTCTTTGTGGATTCCACCTTCTCACTTGTCGGTCTCACAAAGGGTGTCTGCCAGTTTCCTAACAGACGATTGTTCAGTTCAAACAGTGCTTGTGCCAGGTGTTTGGACCACCCCTTGAGACTGTGAGTCTTGATCAGTTTCTTTATTTGTCGTTTGAGCAGGCCGTTGCTGCGCTCCACCAGAGCAGAGGCTTCGGGGTACTGACTGATGTGCAGTGTCCATTTGATGCCTTGCTCTAGCGCCCAGTTCTGCACATTATGTCCAGCAAAATGGCTGCCTTTATCTGATTGGATTTCATCCGGAATGCAATAGTGCCTGATGAGGTATTCCATTCCCTGCAAGGTAGCCCGTTGATCTGCATGGGCGACTGTATAGGCTAACCAGTCCAGAATATGTGTCTACCATGGTCAACACATAATGCTTCCCATTTTCGGGCCGCAAAGGGCCAATGTAGTCGACTTGCCATAAGCTAGCAGCTCTTTCACCTCTTCTCAAAGGGCCTCGAGGCTTCCTCTCCAGTGGATAGTGCTTCACTTCGCAGCAAACGGAACATTGGGAGGCAGCTTGCTTGGCATGAGCCATGGTAATGGGCAATTGTCTCCTCTTAGCCCATTCATAGGTTCCTGTTTGCCCTATATGCCCTGAGGTTTGGTGTGCCCAGTCTGCCATTCCTTGCAATACCTCAGCTTCTTCAGGTGTTGTCACTGGGCGAATCTTTACCATTTGATCCACTTCATTGTTGAACAGGGCAGCCAGTGAGGTGTCAGGGGGCATGTGTGCATCGACATGCCCAATGCAGATTTTGCACCTCTCACCTTTGTGCCACATCTCTTCCCAGATGTCCGGCCCTCCCCAGATCGGAGTGTTTTTGATCTGCCAGCTGTCTCTTCTCCATGCCGGTGCCCAATGCGTCAGGCCTTGATATGTGGCCCAACTGTCCGTGTATATGTATGCAGTCTGTCTCTTTCACCTGTTCAATCACGGAGGCCACCGCCTGCAGTTCAGCATATTGACTGTATCCTCCCACACCTTCTCTCATCAGCAGTGTTTCTCAGTGGGGCTGGAATGCAACAGCTTGCCAGTGTCTTTGCCCTTTGTCACACTTTGTTGTGCCGTCCATGAACCATGCAAAATTTTGTTCTTCCTCCTTCAATGTATCATAGGCGAGCGCAACTTTGAAGGGAGATTCTGGCAACGCAACTGGGGTGCTCGGTTCAGGCATCGCGTCCAAATCCACTGCCTCCAGCATTTGTTCTTGCAGTCTGGAAACCCCTGTGCGGCCAGCTTTCGCACGTTGCTGTAAATACCATTTCCATTTGACATGAGTGGCGTCTTGCGCCCTGCCACTCTTTCTGCTTGCAGCAGTGTCGCGCACCCTGCCCATGATCAGAATTTGTGTGCAAATTGTCACTGGTTGCTCGCCTGTGATTCTTTCAGTCTCAACTAGAGCCCAGTACACTGCAGCAACTTGTTTCTCAAGCGGAGTGTATCTTGTCATAGGATCTGTAAGTTTTCTTGACCAGAAACCTTGCCGCATTCTTTTCTGTCTTTGCTTTTGCCACAAGCTCCACACAGCAACATCATTGTAGACCAGAATTTCCAGTTCAAAAGGATCAGTTTTCGTCATGGGGCCCAGCGTGATGTAATTCTGCAAAGCGTCCTTAGCCTGCTGAAAGGCAGACTGTTGATCTAGGCCCCATGTAAAATCATGTTTCTTTCTGGTGACTTTGTAGAGGGGTTTCAGTATCGGTCTTAAATGAGGTATGTGATTTCTCCAAAAACCCATTAACCCAATGAATCTTTGTGCCTCTTTTTTATTTGCTGGTGGACTCATCTGTTGAACCAAAGCAATCACAGGAACAGGAATTTTCTTAACTGAACCAGACCAGATTGGACCTAAAAATGTCACCTCTTGAGTGGGCCCCTGTACCTTTTTGGGATTTATGGCCCACCCCTGGTTTTGCATGTGTCTGATCAACTTTTCAGCAGCTTTTTCTACATGTTCTTTCTCAACACTGGTTAGCATGATGTCATCAATATAGTGGGCAACATACACATCATCCTACTGCACCACCTTCAAGTCTCTGGCAATCAATCCATGACACAGAGTGGGACTTTGCAAATACCCCTAGGGCAATTTATTAAATGTAAATTGTCTGTCTCCCCAAGTTATAGCAAATTGGTCTTGTGATGCAGCGTCAATATCAATGGAGAAAAATGCATTGGCCAAGTCGAGGACCACATGCCATTCATCCACTTCTCTTGTAAAGTTTTCAATCAGAGTAATGATGTCTGGCACCGCCACAGATAAGGGTGGCACCTTCTTATTCAAGGCGCGAAAATCAATTGTCAGGCGCCACACCCCATCTGGGCGGCGGATGGGCCGGATCGGCGAGTTGAATGGACTGACTGCCTGCCTCATTATGCCAGCGTTCACCAATGACTCAATAGTTTCACCGATCTCTTTGTGCCCTCCTGGCAGCAGGAAGGAGGTAAATGCAAGCGGGAACCATGTTGCATGCCCAACCACCACAGGGTTAACAACTCTCACATGGATTTTCCAATTGCCAAAAACAAATTCACCTAAATCTGTAGACACACTTTTGCCCAACAACACATACATCCATATCCCAGTATGTCTGCAATCAGGACATTAGCAGTGAAGGGCAATCCCTCACCAATTGACATCTTTACATTTAATGCTTTTTCAACAGTTTCTGCTCCCCCATACCATTAACCAAAACTCTGGGACCAGATAATTTATTGGGATTGCCATTCAGAATGGTTACCTCAGCTCCCGTGTCTAATGGAGCCAAAACCTGTTTCACTTTGTCATTCAAATACAATGTAAGTGGTACAATAGAGTGTCTGTCTCTGGGACTGGTTCTCTTTATTAACCATACCTCAAAGACAGAGCCGGCCCTTCAATCAAAAATGGGGTCTGGGACCTGCCATTTGTCCTTTGCCAAATCAGGGTACACTTTTGCCCGCACTTTGGGCTTCAACACATCTTCCTTGGGGGGTGCAGTAGGGTTAGTTTTCCCTGATCCACGCTTCTGTAATGCTTTCCATTTCTCAAGCAGCATAGGTGTGGGTTTACCGTCTATCTCTTCCTTCGGAATTCCCGCTTTTAGCAGGTCCACCCACTTTTGCCTGCGTGTAATTTAAATAGTGTCAGTTTTCGCTTTAGACTTTGCATTTTTGCCAAGCTTTTTCTCTGAATCATTACTCACAGCCACTAGGCGCGTGGCTTTGCACCCATCCAGCCCTTCTAATTGCCCTAGTAACAGTGCGACCTCACCAATGGCTTTACCTTGCGTTGGACCCAGCAATGAAAGCAATTCTCCCTTCATGTGACCAGGGGCATTTCTCAACAAGCGCGCGCATCCCTGCTGTAAACCTCTCCATATCAGGTCCTGCAAAATTTACACTGTACATCGCGCACTGTAACCCCATCTCTCTAAGCTGCTCTGTCGCTTCGGGCAGTGCGTTCCAGGGCCCCCACACTTCTTCCATATCCATCGGACTTGCATACAAGGTTACTAATGCAGTCTGAAGCCAATTAAACAAGGAATGCGACCCTTGCTGCCCCAGCGCACCGCACAACTTCTGTCACAGCATTACATTAGTAGTGATTGAACCCATTTTTAATAATTCTTCTGGGGTTAAGAAGATGCCATCGGCCCCGGTGTCCCACATTCTCAAATACCACTTCAAGATCGGTTCACCTGCTCGTTGTCTAAACAACTTGGCAATGTCTAAAAGCTCTGTCTGTGTATAATTGCAGACAATCCTAGTATTCTGAATGTTTCCACCGCCAGCTTGGCCTTTTGATTTGTTAGTGATTAACGGCCGCGCTGTATAAACACATTTCTTTGGAGTACATTCCAGCTCCAATCCCGCAGAACAGTCTAGCTCTGCAAGTCTGACTTCAATGGGTTCATCCCAGTCAAATGTCTGTTCGGTTTCACTATCGCTAACCTCATCAGACCATAAATTTGGGTCCCATGTATCCTTCCTAATTAATGCTCGAATCCTCGATTGCCTCGCCGCTGTCTGCGCTTGTGCGTGGCTACACGCACAGCTAAAGAGGCACACCTATCCTCCATCTAATCAGCCCGCTTAACGGACGATTCTAGAGTTTCCCTCATTATAATTTGTTGCTCTTGGAGCAGGGTAATCTCATCAGTTAATTTCCGAATCTGTGCATCTTTAAGCAATTCTTTCTCATGCAACTTCCTGAGCGCCTGCAGGAACAACCAGCCCACATTTCCTGCTGCTTTTTTGCTCCCTTTGGCATTTCCCTAGCGATAAACTCTCCAAACACTCACTAATTACCGCCGGGGAAACATCATTTTCAAGCGTATCCCATGCCTTCGGAGCAGAGTACTGATGCAAAATGTCTGGTACACCCGAACATGCATTTGTTGCCGGCCACCCTGGAATGTGACAGAATGCACTATTCCCTTCATTGCATTCATCCTTCCCCTGTTTATTCCAGAAAGGCATTGTGCTTGCAAATCCTGCCAATGACCATGCCAAATGTAGTGAAAAGGGGAACCCGCACCCCCCTGGGGCCAGCTCTCGGTGCAATATAACTCCTAATCACCTTCCCTCACAAGTAAGAAACTATGCGAGATACAATGAGCTCAGTCTGGAAGAAAGCCATTCACTCACATTTTATGCTTGCATTTATTTACTACATAGACTCATTAGAATCAAGCAGCAGTTTTCAATAGTATGGGAATTAAAGTGCAAGCTAAGTAATACGAATTATCAGTCACAGATGAGTATGCAATTATTCTTACGCTCCTAGGAATCATTGATGCTGATACGATATATTCACACCCAGGACCCACGCCACTCCGTGCCCGGCACCACTGAGCCCCCGAAGGCCTACACCCAAGCAGGAATGTGATGCCAGGAGCTTCTGCCCTCTAGTGCTGGCTGGTTGGCCAGGTGCTGGTTCTCTCCGTGCGTGCGTCTCACAAACAGCCCAGGAAGAGTCCTCCCCTAACTGGCCCAGGTATAGATCTCTTATTAGGGGCTGCACGTCAATCGCTATGACGTACCAGCTCTTCGAGAATCTTCTAGGCTAAACCTTCCAGGCAGCAAAACATGTTTTTTATTGGAAAGTTACTGCCAGTCTTGGCTCTCAGGCTCCGTGCACGTTGTTGTGGGAAGCGCCTTTTACATTCCTGTCTTATCAGTGCACCTGACTCGCAGAGCGCAGAAGAGAATGGCAGTGCCTGGCTCCTAAAAGCTGCGCAGGGATTCTTGCAAAACTAGATGTTTGTCTCCAGAAGGGTCTTCGCAGTTAACCCCTCGCAAGCATGCTGGCTCACTCAGTTTGAGAGGACTGGCTGGTTCAGCATTTTCCTCCACACTTCGAATAAGCTCTACATACACGCAACATAGCTCGGTAGATTAATGCAAGTGCAGGTTACCGCATGTGCCTAGATGCTTTTCACGACAAGTGTCTTTATCAAATACTAGACCGTATGGAATGTCATGGAGTTGGCAGTTGCTTCATCCAAGGCATGGTCAGCCATTCCCTTAGATGCGGAGCAAGCCTTTGATCAGGAGGCATGGTATTTGTTAAAAGCCACTCTCAAATGGTTTGAGGTTGGTCCACCGTTTTCTCGATATTTTAAATCAAACATATGGCATATATATGTTTGTGAATGGACACATGCCACAATAATATACTTTGCTGCAGGATTGGCCCCTTCCCCCTTGTTGCTAGTTTTGTCTTTAACATAGAAGATAAAACGAACTAATAAAATAAGTAAATAACATTAAAATTGCAGCAAATGACAAGGATATCTTATTATATACCGATTTAGGCTAAAAATGGCTAGTTACAAACTACTAACCAGGCATGAAAAATCACTTGCCCCCTTAATTTCTTCTGATGCAGAGAGAACACCATTTCTTACTTGTCAAGAGTCAATAATCGCTAGTCAGCGGCTAGTGTAAAGTGTATGGTTTGTGGCCTGATATAACAATGCTGCAGAACTATAGTCTACTCCCCCCGACCCCCTGTCAAACTGCAGACTCCTGACCGAAAATACTTGCTTGTCATGCAGTAGGGAAAGGGGATCTCTGGTGCACATGTGCAAGAAACAGCCTTTGGAGGCGCTTATGGCAAAAGTTTGGAATGAATAACTGGCCTCCCAATTTATAAAAATCTCAGCCTTGCTGTGCTGGAGCTCTTTCCACCTACTCATCTTCATCACCCCAGTCAAAAAATGGATCTGCAAGGCGCTACTGACATCAAAGAAACCAATCCATTAAATACATGCCCACCTGTCGAAAACTGTATTCAAAAGTTCTTAAACGCTCATCAAAGTAGGAACTCTTACCAAAGAAGAGCACTCTGGGATGATTTCTTTTTTTTTTAATTGTAATTTTCATACATCAAAAATCATCAGCCATGGCAATAAGACTTTTGAGACAATAAAGGACAACCTCTTTTCCAACTCCTTTCCCCCCCAAAACACTCCCTCAATATCTCATTACTTTCACCCTTCCCCCATTCGCACCCCCACCCTCCCCTAAACTTTGGCTTCTTCAACATAACGTAAACTAGCATGTAAACTTTCAATTGTGGTCTAGTAAAGAATAATTTCACCTGCTTCTTAATATTGTCTTTGGCCGCCTTTGAGGAGGCGTTTCCTCTTGTTGGGACATTATCTGATAGGGATAACCCCCTCGGGGGGGGGGGGGGGAGGAAACAGCATTCCCCACTCTCTATATGAGCCACCCAGTACTATAATTCCATAATCTCCCCCCAAGTACCATCTGTCATTCCCTAGCTCTTCAGGTGTCTTGCCATAAATTCCCCCATATTCCCTCATGTGGCGCTGTCTTCCCATGAAGCACTGCAGTTATTTTTTCCATTACACATGTTCATTACACATAGCAACATTGATCCATTATTTCTTGCTGGGAGTCGTAGCCCCTTTCCATTTCATGACTAGGCAGGCCTGTGCTGCTAGCAGCAGGCACGCTGCTACTCTAGTCAGCCTTCTCAGTTCTCCCTCCACTTCTTCCATTCCAAATAGTACCAAGAACAGTGTTTTGATATGGTGGAGCCCATCTAGGTCTTTAACCCACTGCAGCACTTCGTCCCAAAACACCCGTATCCGAGGTCACCCCCACTACACATGCCAGTAGTCGGCACACAAGCGCCAACACATTGGACACGCAGACTGAAACATCTTCGAGAGCTGGACCGGGTCATATTGCCATCTGTGGAGAAGCTTAATGGTGTGTAGTTTGTACTGACTCGAAATCGAGGTCTGCGAGGCCCTTTCACACAGTCTCTCCCATAGCACTGGCTCTATTTCCCTCTCCATATCTCTTTACCATCTCTGTCTCAAATTCACAGTGGACCCCTTCCCTGCAATCAGCAGTGCACTATACATATCAGAAATCAAGCCCTTCATTCCGCTCCTTTTCTAGAAGATTTTCAAAGGGAGTGAGATCTCTCTGTATCCCCTTTCCGTTTTTCGCTCGTGAGAACCCCCTTTAACTGGAGTTAAGAGAAGACGGAAAGAGAGCCTATGCCCAGTTCCCGTTCCAGGTCTGTAATTATGAAGGAGCCCGCTTTCCATAGTTGGCCCACCCTCTCCAGGCCCGCCTCAAACCATGCCTGGAATCTCTCAGGGTTCAGGATCGCATCCCGGACAGCGGGTGCCCAAATATGACTAAGTGGAGATGGCCATGTCGTCACTGCATGCATATCCACCTTCTCCTGCCAAATTTCCCATATGGTTCCCAGGATCGGATGGTCCCTGATTTTCCGTGGAAGCCTACCCCTTGGCACCCACAGCCACTCTGGCACAGTGGCAGGAGCTAAATTAAGATTGTCCAACTCAACCCACTGGAATTCCTTCTGCATCCTGAGATTGGGTATGAGGACCCTTAGCTGTGCCGCTTTATAATACAACTTGCAATTTGGGAGTCCCACCACACCCCTTTCTTTCGGCAAAGTATGAACTCCATACGTAATTCTTGCTTTCTTCCCTTGCCACAGGAACTTAAGCATCTCCCCCTTTGTCTCCTTAAAGAAAGACTCAGGGACTCGGATTGGGAGCATCTGGAATGCGTATAAGAACATTGGGAGGCAAACCATCTTCAGGGTGTTAAGGCGCCTGAGCCACGATATGGTCGGTTTTCCTCATCTTTCAAGGTCTGCTCGGAATCCCGAAATGAGGGCATGGAAATTAGCTTCAAATAAGGGGCCCGCTCCCTTGTATGATTAATACCCAGGTGTATCTGTGTGTACCATTGAACAGTTAGTCCCAATGGGGCGAATCTGTTCCTGTCTTCTACCCCGTTCCCCTTCAAAGGAAATAGGACAGACTTGGCAATATTAATCTTGAAGCCAGATAGTTCTCTGAATTGTTCGATCAGGTGGATTATCCGGGGTATCGAGGATGGAGGGTTCCTGATATGCAGGAGTATATAGTCTGCATATAATGCCACTTTGAACTCTACTCCACCCACCGTGATCCCCTCAACTCTGGGGTCCGTTCTGATTCTTTGAGCAAGAGGCTCGGGGGAAAGCGCAAATAGGATCGGGGAGCGGGGACATCCCTGTGTCGTGCCCTTGCTTAGAGCAAACCATCCAGAGTAACCACCATTAACCGCCACGGATGCCTTTGGGCAAGTGTACACCGCCATTATACCTCTCCTAAACCTGGACCCCAAACCCACCTTGTTCAGAACTTCCTCGAGGATGCCCCACTCCACTCTATCAAACGCTTTCTCGGCATCCACTGAGAAAGGGGCGGGGTCCCCCCCATCTTCCACGTCTCGTGGATCAGGTGTAAAGTTTTCTTCATTGTGTCGGCTCCCTGTCATCCCATTATAAAGCCCACTTGATCAGAGTGTATTGGGTGCGGCATGTATATTTCCAATCTCAGGCCAGTACCCTCGTGTAAATCTTAGCATCGATATTCAAGAGGGAGATGGGGCGGTATGATCCACAATTTCTGGAGTCTGTACCTTCATTATGGATCACAGTTATTAGATTATTATTTATTTATTTTATTATTATTTATATATTTATAACGCGCCGAAGCTTGCAAGCATCAGGGCGCGACAAGCACACGAGAGGACAGATCACAGGACAACATAAAAAGAGAGAACGGGGGACTCAAGGGAGTCCATGCTGAATATGTATAACGAATTACCGAAAAAGTAACGTTTTCAGCTGCTTCCTAAATAGCGAGTAGCTACTTTCCAATCTGAGATTGTCAGGAAGCTCGTTCCAGAGTGCAATAGCTTTGGTGGGGAAAGCTCTCCCGAGTCCAGTAGCTTTGACTCTAGTGTGGCTAACTTTGAGTAGCCCTTTTTTTGCTGATCTAAGACAGCGGCTTGGTTCATACCAAAGAAATTCCTTCTCTAGGTATGTAGGAGCCGTGCCAAAAAGACAGCGGTGGACAAGTGTCAGGGATTTGAATTTAATACGCTCCTCAATGGCGAGCCAGTGAAGGCCTATTCGGTCATGGGTGATGTGCTCACGCTTGGACTTCCCGGTTATAGTTCTAACAGCGTTGTTCTGGATTATCTGGCATTGTTTAATGCAAGAGTTACTTGAACCGAGCATCAGCGCATTCCCATAATCCAGTCGGGACAAAATCGTGGCTCTAGCAATGGTGGCGCAATTTGTGACGTTGAGATATGGCCTAATGCAGCGTAGTAATCTCTGGTAGTATTGGCAGTTTTTTTTAAAGAAAAGTGACCTGAGCATCTGCTCCTAATGAGGATTGCAGGTATATGCCAAGTGTTTTCACCTTACTTGAGACCGTGATGCTTGAGTCCTTGATAAGAAATGATGAGTAGGCTGGGCCTACATTGGATAAGGCTTTTGAAGATCCGAATGTCATAAGTTCTGTTTTTGAACTATTCAGACACACCCAGTGGGCTTTCATCCAGCTTTCTATAGTATTATAGATTGCTGAGAGTCTGTTGTTGTCTGTGTGGTCTCCGCTGAGTTCTATAATCAGTTGAGTATCATCTGCGAAATTGGTAAAGTAAATATCCAACTGTGAAAGGAGGGCGCAGAGACAACGGATATATAGATTGAATAGGAGAGGGGAGAAGCTAGCACCTTGTGGGACGCCACAATCCACTGGATTCGTGCCAGAGGAATGTCCACCCCTGGTGATTTTGGATTTTCTGTCATCCAAAAAAGAGGATATCCAATCAATGGCTTCCTCGGCACAGTTACCTGCTTTTCCCAGGGCCTCACGGAGCTTCCCGTGGTCTAATAAGTCGAATGCCGCCGAGAGGTCCAATAGAATGAGCAGGCCGGCCTTGCCTTTATCAAGGATTTCTAGCATTTTAGATTGGAGGTCGAGTAGTGCTGATTCCGTGCTATGTGCACTTCTGAATCCTGATTGCTGGGGATGTAGCAGGTCGTGCTTGTCCATGTACTCTTGAAGTTGATGAGTGGCCACCTTATCAAGAATTTTCAACAAGAAGTTGCAATTCGTGATAGGGCGGAGATTGGCTGGATTTTGCTGGTCGAGGCCGGGTTTTTTAACCAATGGTGTAACTGTAACTGTTTTTAGACTGATGGGAACGGTCTGGTCTCTAAAAGACGAGTTTGTCATGCGGCAAAGAAAGGGTGAAAAAGTGTCTGCATTATCTAGGATGAACTTGGGGGGCAGTATGTTTTCAGGGCATGAAGTGCAATTCATGTTAGAGAGAGTCTCCGCCATGATTTCTGGTGTTATTGGTGTGAATTGGAATTTGGGTACTTTAATCTCGGGATCAGCCTTGTTGTAAGTCATTGGGGTGTCAATAGTATTGCAATTTAAGATGGTGTCTCTAGCTTTTAGAATCTTTTGAGAAAAAGCAGTTTGGACCTTTTCGCAGTCCAGCAAAGATGGCTGGAAGGGAGGGGTGAGAGTAGGTGGCTTTTCAAAGGTTTTTAAGATTTGAAACAGCTTTCCCGTGGAGTTGGATGCACCTGAAATTTGCTCGTTATAATAGTTTTTTTTTGTTTCAATAACTTTATTTCTGTACAGGATGTCCGATTTCTTCCATGTGTCTTTATTGAGTACTGTGGGGTTTTTAAGCCACTGTCTTTCAAGTTTCCTTTTGGCAGTCTTTAGGGTGCCTAATTCCGTAGAGTACCAACTTTGGTGGTTGAGGTTGGGACGCACTAGTTTGTTTTTCAGTGGGGCATTCTTATCTAGAAGATCTTGGAAGTAGTTGTTATAAGTGGTGATAATAGTGTCACAGGGGTCATCGTCTGTGGTGTTATCCATGATGTGTGAGATCCCCCTCGAGAGCATATCTGGCGTGATTTTCTTGAGGTTTCTGCTCTGGGTAGTTTTGGGTAAATTGTCGGGATAGGTTTTTTTGAAAGGCAAGGATAGTGTGGCTTCGATTTTGTAATGATCGCTCCAGATACAGGGCTGTATGTTTGTTACAGTAAGGTCAACATTATTGGAAACAATCCAATCAAGTTGGTTGTTGGAACCGATGGTGGGACCATTATTAGCGATCGAATAGCTAATGTTAGAGAGATTTTTTTCTAGGCTGATAGCCTCTTTGTCGGTGGGGTTTCCCCTCCATCTATTGAGGTCACCCAGGAGAAGTGTGCCTGTGTTCTTTCCTTTGAGGTTGTTAAGAATATGACAGAGGTCGTCGTTAAAGTCTGATATAAGTGATGGGGGTCTGTAAATTACAATGAAGTTGATACAATTGTTTTGGGAAGGGGTGAATTTGAGGTGGAGAACTTCGCACCCCGAGCATTGAATGGGCGAAGAAAAAAGATGTATGTCTTGTCTGACTATTATGGCGACTCCGCCTCCCTTTCCTATTGCTCTGTTTTCAAAGTGAATGCTATAATTGGAGGGGACAGCTATGCTAATGGTTGGACCGGTGGGTTCTTGTAGCCAGGTCTCGGTAAGGAAGAGGATGTCTAAATTCTCTTCAAGGATATAATCGTGAACGTTTTGCGCATGTTTGTTAAGGGACCTCGTGTTAAGTAGTGCTATTTTAGAGCATGGGAAAAGGATTCTAGGGCTTCCCCCGTCTCCAGAATATCGTTAAAGTACTCCACCATGAAGGGTAGGAGGGGGGAAATAAATTACTTGTAAAAACCTGCAGAGAACCCATGTTCCCCTGGGGCCTTACCAAGCGTCAATCACGCCACCGCCCTCTTTATTTCTTCTGCCGTAATTGGGGCTTCTAGTGCCTCGGCATCCTCCCGGGAGAGACTCGGCATCTGTGTCCCAGCCAAGTAGGTCGTTATGTCTCCCCGTCCCTGATTGGCATCCGATTTGTATAGATGTTTGTAAAATGCTGCAAATGCGTCTTGAAACCCTTTCGTCCCCGGGTCCTGTCCCCCCCCACAGTCCGTCTAAGGCCGCCACCCATCTCTCGGATCTCTGCGCCCTCAACCTGGCTGCCAGTAGAGCATCAGCCCTCTGTTTCAGGAACTGTAGTTTCCTTACTGTCTGACCTTCTATAAGGAGCCTCAGCTCTTCCCTTTTCCTCCTCGCCTCCAACACTCTGTCCTCCCTCTCTTCAGTGGCGTCCCTCGCCCTCATCAAGCTGGATGATCTCCTCCCTCCGCCTATTCTCAATTAGCATCCACTCCCTTTTCTTCCTAGCCCCCTCCCTTATCAGTATCCCCCTCCAAGTCGCCTTCCCAGCCTCGCACAGTCTTCTTTGAGACCTGTCCCGTGTTATTGATTGTAAAATGTTGCCCAATTTCTGTGAGCATTTCCTCGCAGAACACCGGGTCCTTGCACAATGACCCACTACATCTCCACTTAGTCCCCGGATGTACCAGGCCGAGTCTGTTCAGCTCAACCGTTATTATATCGTGGTCAGACCATACGACCAGAGAAATCTGCATCAATGTCTCCTCCCACAGCCCCCTTGAAATGTACAAGTAGTCTATTCTGATGAAGGTGCTGTGTGTGTTAGGCAGAAACCTGTGCAGTTCCCTTAGGGACCACGGCAAAACGTTTAAGACTACAGGTGTTAGCAGTAAACCCAATTGGTAGCAGTCTGTACCACTCAGATTTACCCGGTAGCTGTGACTGAGCAGTCAGACTTCTCTCAAGAAGAGTTAGGCAGTATATAGAGTATACACTTAGGTACAAAAATGCAGTAGCACAAGCAAACACTGACCAGAGCTTTGGTATAAAAGTATATAATTATTTATTTAAAAACACACTGGTAAAAATACACTGGCACTAATAAGTGAAGCAAGTTCAAACACAGTCACTATAAATATATACACCTCCCTGATTAATGATTCGACAAGTCTTAGGAAAAGAGCACCACTTATTATCAACACAGAGGTGAGCGCTTAACCAAGATGGCATTCCAATAATTATTTAAAAAGGGAGAGAAAAGGCAGAAATAGGAAAACACACAATACCAACACTTTTAAAGAACCACAGCAAGTCAAGAAAGGCAGGGTCTACTGTAGAGCAAAAAGTTCATAGGCCAGGCCCACTCTTGGAGCGAGCAAGGCGGAATGTGCCCAAGATCACACAGTTCAAGTACACTTTAAAAGTCTTTGCAGATAGTTCAAAAAGGAGTTAGATCAGTTCAGAAAAGTTAGTTAACCGGTCCGAGGTCACCCCAGGATAGAGAGTCAAGGATTTACGGGACATCTTCGACGGTCTGTTGCAAGGGAGACCAGGCGGGACACAGTACCTGAAATGGTGAGAAAGCTCTAGCAGGGGCAGTTGTTCCTGGCAGCGGGTGCAAGTCAGTGCTTCGTCCAGGGGAAGAGAAGATCTCGACGTGGAGGAAAGCTGGAGTTCGTTGCACTGCCAGGGAAGAAGCCAGCCGCAGAGTTTCCCGGTTAAAAGGTTCTACACTTTTATTCACGGTAGTGGTGAAGCGTGGCTATCCGGCCGCCAGGGTGTTCGGCACGGGCGGTTCGACCCCGAGACGATCCAGGAAGACGAAAAAAGGGCAAACTGGTTAACCCACCAGCTCAAAGGAAGAAGACTCTCCTGGAAGAAGATCTTCTCTGTCGTTGGGAAGTGGTGAGTCGGTTCAGCAGGGCTCCACCGGTGGTGTCGTCGTTGCAGGTCAGCTCAGCTTCTCCCTCTTCGGATTCTTTAGGTCCTGTGGCGACTTCTCAAGTTCCAGTCTCAAAAGCCCTGCTTTTTTGCAGAAAACCCCCATTCATCAGTCCTAGCTGTTACCCAAACATGCTAAGTGGTGAGCCGGGCGGCTCACCACTGGGCCAATCACACAAGAGTGCGACTTGAGTTGCCGAGGCAACTCAGTCCAGGGTGCCTATTCCCCCTTACCACAGATCCTGTAGACCCAGACAGAGTGGCACCACTTTTGGAGGCTTCTGTGCAGAAGCCCGCCAAAAGTGGAACAAAGGGCTCGACTTGGGTTGGAGTTACAGAGGCGAACACAAACGCCATTTTAAAACCGAGTCCTGGCAAAAAGACCCAACCGAGGAATAAATATTAAATAAATAACCCGGCGTAATCTTTAACATTGCACCAAAAAAGTGGTGCGTTTAAAATGAATGGGAAAATCTCATAGGAAATATTTGCGTGATAACCACTGCCACCAGCCAGAAACTCGACAAGGGGGGACTGGACAGTGCCCCCTTGGAAAACCGACCCAGGGGCAATCGAATTACCCCTTCCAGTACTTCCACAATATGATGGTTTGTACTGGTTCTGTTCACAATTTAAGACTAGTAAAGTCAAAGGACATACTCAAATCATGCCTAAGAGTGGGAGAAAAAGAGTCTCACTCTTAGCAGGAGAAAGAAATAAACCCCAAAAATCCAGCAAAGTTGCTGGGGGACTCACTAGGTTTGGGAAATTAGCCTTTACAGAGAATTCTCCCTAACAGTGTGGGGCCGAGTAGAAGGTATACCCCTTCTCGTTTAGGTGATTGTGCCGCCACTCATCTCGGAGCTCGTAGAGCCCCATAATTTCCAAGATCTCCCTGCAGCCCCTCCCGGGCGGATCCTGCTTCCCTCTGTTACCTGCTTGTCTATCTAATTTAACGTCCTCTCACATGTTAAAGTCCCCGCCCAATATTATATGGCCTGAAGCCTCCAACTTCACCTGACCCTGTTTAGGGCAGTAAACAGTAGCAAACATAAAGCACATCTTCTGAATAGTGCCCACAATAGTTCCCACTTTAAGATGACCACCCCCCTAAGTTACTAGCATTACTGCCATAGTATCATCCCACCGTCCACACCCCTCTTCCCTCTCCCGGCGGCCAAGCCCGGAACTCCACCGACCAGCAACTGATTAAACTCAACTTCGAGAAGACCCTTTTCCTAACCCCTTCCCCACCTCCCTCCACCCCCCCATGGCGCCCGACACCTCCCGGTTATTATCACCAGGCTGAGATCGGACCGTGTCCCTCCCGGTCCAGTACTGATCCATCTTTGTAACCTTTGAGGCCCCCCCCCCACCTCATTATGAACCATATCTTTGAAGTCTGCTCTCGGGACCTGTCGGTCCCACAAGTCCCATATAACCTGTATCCAAATCTTAAGCCCGCAGGAACACCCCAGCTCCCCCCCACCACCACATAGCCCATTTACAACCACCTCCTTCAAGATTATCCACAATACTGTGTTCCCGACGTGCCCCAGGTGTCTACCACTGGCGACGCATTCAGCTTCCTGTATTTCCTCGATCCCGGCATGCGTCTCCTTCTCGGGCCTTTGATGCGCCACTGTCTATTATCATCTGATCTTTCGTCCTGGTTCTTATCAACATCAGATCCACCAGGCAACTCCCTTATATCTCTTTGACTGCCATCTTCCGTCGTCAGCCTATGTTTGTGTCCGTCTACTTCGAATGTGAGGGAGAACGGGATCCCCCATCTATACTGCACAACTTTCTCCTGAAGCCATTTCATGAGGGGCACACACATCCTTCTCCTTGACAGGGTCAATGAGGATAGATCTTGATAAATTGTCACTCTAGATGTGCTAAGGGCGATTTGGCCCTTCTGTTTCGCTTTTTCCTGGATTTTTATTTTATCCACATAGTTGTGGAACCGGACCAGGACTGACTTGGGGGGGCCCCCCAGTGGCCCCTCCGGCCCAGTGTATCGTCTCAATCTTAGCCTCGTCTATGGTATCATCTTCGAACACCAGTTTCGTATCCTCATGAAGTGTTAGTTTCAAGTCCTGTTCAGACTAAGATTGTTCCTGCCGTTCGCGGTTTTCCAAATCGTTCATTTTCATTTGAAATTCCTCCTTGAGGCGTTCCATTTCCGACATCCTCAGGTCCATTCGTGTCTCTAGGGTATCCAGGGATGTTTGGTTTGGTTATGTTCGACTTCCTCCAGCTGCTCCTCCATCTGATCTATCCTCTGGGTAATCTTGTCAACCCTGCTTCCAATGTCAGCCCTCGTATTCCTTATTTCCGCCATCAGGGCCACTACGTCCTTTTTGGTTGCTGCCGATTCCTCTGATGTAGAAGACATTTTGCCCTGCCCCAAAATTTCCAGCCTGGGGTGGTTCGGAGGATATTTGTATGCGGCCAACTTCAGCTTTGCCTCCATGCACCGCAGACCCCTTCCCAATGCTTGACCCCCATCACCCTCTCTCCTGTTCACCCCTCCGGGTGGTTGCAGTAGCCTCTTATATATCTTGCTCTTCGAGGTCTCCTTCTTAAAGTGTATTCTTGTTTCCCTGCCGCAACCCCCTTGGCGGGCCCACACCCCATATTTGGGGGCCCACACCACTAAGGTCCTATGTAGGAGGGACCCTCCTTCCACCACTCCCACTCTCCAATCCTGCGGTACAGCTCGGGGGGGGAGGCGGGGGAGTATTTGCCACCGAGCAGTCCGAGGGGTATTTGTTTTGAGTGGTCTCAAACTCAGCCCCACGTGCTCAGTCCCATCCGAACCTTAGGGCCTACCCACTCTAAGCGCCAGTGACCCAATGTCCCTCTCATCCACGTTTGTGGGACCCCATGCAGACCTTCAACTTTACTTTGCAAACTATCCTCCGACTTCGGCACGTCAATCAATGTTGTCCTGGCGCGCCGTTGCGCCAAGCCTAGGGCCTGGAGCTCTGCAAAGGACAGTCACTGAGTCGTCTTCTGACAGTGGCAGTAGAACCCTGCCTGCGACCGGGAGGCGGGCGCACGCCCCAAGACTGGGGGCCCACACCCCCCTCCGCCATCTGCAGGAGCTACCGCGTCCACAGGAGGTCCGCAGACCCCTTTTCCCAGTTTCTTCACAAATGCTTGTCGTGTGGGGGGTGGGGTGGGTTGAAGTCACTGTGCCGTGCTGCCCTTGGGTTCCTCCTCAAGACTGTCCCATTCGTCTCTTCAGAATGGCCTGGCTCATGCTGCGGGCTATGGCAACCGGGCTCCTCCTATCCCACCCTGTCGTGGATGGCCAACGTGCTTGTCTCTGTGGTGGCCCCTTATGTGTTTCACGGTTATATCGCTGTATGAGGGGATGCTCTGAGACCCCTGCAGACCTGCATCGTTGGCACGGTGACCTCACTTGGGCAAACAAACTTGGAGGCAACGTAGTGTTTATGCCTACTTCTCACTGTGCATTTTGAGGCTGTGCATGTGGGGAGAACGGCACCCAGTGCTGTGCTCGCACCCTTCCAGATCCCCTTGGCAAGCTGTTGCCCCCACTCCGGGGTGACTCAAAAGAAGAAACCGCTTGGGAAATTGAGGTATTCTCTAGGAGCACGAGTAATATATCTGGGGCTACCCACTAACGTTCCTTTCACATGAGTGCTTCTCAAGCGGCTCTCCAACGTTCTATGATCAGGCGGTTTACACGCTGAGCCCTTAATCTCCCGCAGCGGACCGGCTCTCCCCTCCGGGTCTGCGTATCCTCCAGGCGGGATGAGGTAATCACCTAATGGTGAGCGGGACACCCTGTTTGCTCCTGGACGTCCCCCAAGTGCACTCGTAGGGTCCTTTGGTGTCCTTGCTGCAGCCTCTGCTGCTGATATCATCTCACTTGCCCTGCAGGCCGTTGCAGCAGCCAGCCACCGGGCAGGGCGGCTGATGGAGCAGCAGACACTCGCTCCTACAGGGCCGCACGCTCACCAGCGGGGGGAGCCCTCACTCACCTCCCCCTCAGGCTCCACCTGGATCCTTCACACGCCCGCTGGTTCCGGTCTCGTATGTGGGATGCCGGCCGCCACGCGCCGCCTTCCAGCACCGACAAGGTGGGGAATCCGGCCTGCGCACATGCCCCCAATCCGCTGGCTCGTTCGCCACGATTCCGTGGACGCTTTCTCTGCTGTTTCGCCTCCAAGTGCTGCCCCCTCCCCCACCACATGTTTCATTGGGGGGGGGACAAGAAGCGGGGGCTCTAGCCGCTTAACAGTCCCGGGTAGGGCGTGGGTCCCCAGTCACAGTGGTATTTTGGGTAATGAGTTAATGAGTTAGTGGATCTGGCGGCGGGTGAGGGTATGAGAAGGGGAGCGGTTGATGAGATAACCTTTGAGTGTGGATGAGGTGAAGGCGGTGGTGGTGAGACGGGTCATAGATGAGTGGCAGGAGAGTTGGGTGAGTGGGGTGAAGGGCAGGTGGATGTTTGGTGTTCGTGGGAAAGTGTTGGTGAAGGTGGGTGCGGGGAGTCTGGAATGTAGGAGGTGATGCTGAATTGGTTGAGGATAGGACATGCGGGACTGAATGATTGTCTGTTTCAAGTGGGGAAAGGTGAGTCGAGAGATTGTGCGGTGTGGTGGTGTGCCTGAGACTGGGACATTTTCTGCTTAGGTGTGAGAGACATGTTGAGGAGAGAGAATTAATGAGGGTTCGATTGTCTGCGCTGGGTGTGGCTGAGCTGAGTGGGAAGACTTTGCTGGGAGGTGAAGGGGAGAGAGGCAGGAGGAGGAATAGTGTGATGTTGGATTTTGAGGCAAACGGGGCGGTGGGAGGAGTTGTGAGTTTATGTAAGCTAAGTATTGATTGGTGGGTTTGGTGCACATCATCCTTTAGTATGGGGAAGCGCCTGCGTGGGTCCGCCCATGCATCCGATAATTAAGAAGTAGTAGTAGTCCCGGGTAGGGAGAAGAACAAGGCAACGTCACTGAGCGCGCCCCCTGGTGGTTTCCCCTCTGGGATGATTTTGAAATAATTTGACCCTCTTTCGTCGAGTATTGTGCTTGGAATATATGACCACAATTGCTTTCACTTATTACACATTTCCATGATTTTATATATTCGGACCATTAACATGTTTCCCTTCAGTATGTTCTTTTGTGTCTCCCTTTATTTTGTTATGGCGTGATTGTATATGCAGGGAAGTTTGGTAAGCCTGCAAAATAGGTTTGTAATTCTGTGCAAGCTGGTTGTTACTCTTAAAAGGAGCTGTTGTATGCTAAACTTCCTCAATGCAATTTTTTTTTTTTTTAAAGCTGTCCTACCTGCAGCTCTAATAACGTGCACTCGTACCATGAAGTTGATGGCATAATATCTTTTTTGTTATTGGAAAAGCATTGTGACGCATGAAGAAACATTATCAGCTTTGTCTTCACCTCCTGGATAGGGAACCACATTTCCTATAGCCTGCAGAGGGTACAAGTTCCCACGTGTGAAGTACTGTTGAGCAAAGCCAATATGCGTGTTATAATACATTTGGGTTCCAGTTAAGTTTAGCTTTTGCAATTGCTCATTAGTTTGAATGAGACCTAGTTAGAATTTGAGTTTGGGCTATGATTAATTGTGAGTTAGTGTTTGTACTTGCTAACCTCTTAAAGTTCAAGAAGTCTGTCATTTCCTATCTAAATTAGCATGCATACATATGCCCTCAGCACTTGAGTCAAAAAAGATACATGAAATTGGGCAAACTGATGCAGAAATATAGTAAAAGAAGTAAGATAAAATGCATTTTCCCCCCACAATGCAGCTGCCTTTTCTTGCTGGATCCTCCCAGATATCTCACATTACACAGTAGTGGTGTCAGAAGGTGTCAGACGGTGCAAATAAGAGGTTACGGGCTAGTCTTGGATCAATGTACATTCATGAATCAGGAGACCATTTCCATTGCCCCCACGCTAATTATACTTGAATGGCAACGATTTCCTCATCTATTTTGAGACCTCACATTTGGGAACTCTACTTCCCTCCAATTGGAGTGAAGGAGGAGGCGCTTTCTAGCTGCAAGAGCCAGGAATGGCATGTGCACCCATCAGCCCTCTCGGACCCTCATTAATGATCTGTCCTGCCGGGAATATACAAAAAGTAGCCCATATGTTTGCTCAAGTCTCTGACAAACTTGTATTCATAACCACATTCTCAGAAGACTTGGAATTTCTCCCTCTGGTACAATACAATACTTCCAACGGGAGCTCTGCTAGCCTTTTTTTTTTTGGCCCTGTGCTTCTCACAATGAACCTGTAGGGGTCAGTGAGGCACTCTCTGCTAAAACTGATCACTAAGCCTAGTGTGCTTACCTTGTCACACTCTACCTCATCCAGGGTCTTGCGGGTCCCACCTGGGTTGCTGCCGGCTGCTGTGTCCAGCGAATCTTCATTGTCCATGGCTCCAGCTGGTCTCACTGTGTCCCCATCCAGAGCTTGATTCTCCAAGCCACTCAACCAGAAGGCCATTAAACAACTCTTTTTCAGACATGTTAATGTTTGAGACCCCTCACAATGGGTGTCTGTTCCTCAGCACTGGAGCTAGCTCCACCAAATCTGTCATGCTCTTTGGTTCAAACGTATAAATTCCAAATATGCATCAATTAACAAAGGAATATTTAACCTTCTTTCACCAAGTTTGTGTGGTCTTCGGGGCTTGGATGTGGGCTGGTTTAGCCTAGCATAAAGTAAGATCTTAATTGTAGCATGCAAGATCTAGGCGACATGGATGCTTTTTTATGTTAAATGTTACAGGTATTTGTACCGCGCACCGTCACCAACGGAATTGGTCCCCAGGTGTTCAGGTGGATCTGTAAATGAGAAGGCGGGTTGGGTTAGTAAGGTTAAGGCTTGCTGTGCGAGAGGTGGTTGTGTGGGTTTTTGTATGAGTTACGTATGCAGACATTTTTAGGCTGACGTAATTGCCCCTATAGGGCCCTCCACCCCAAGTAGGGCTGTGTGAAGTGGGCACGGAATCAAAAGTCGTATTTTATGGTAAGGGGTGCCTCAGGAGCTCGGTCTAGTGCTAGGACTGTTTCCTTGAGTGTTCGTACCCCTCGACATACTTGACAAAACACAGCCAGGAAAATGTTGTGAAGTTCTTCTGGGCTCAGAAACACATCTTTCTGAAGCATTACTCAGAAATATGAAACTGACACTTGAAGGTAGCAAGTTAATATATTTAATATCACTTCTATTTCCTACCAGCTCTAATTCTCTGTACACCTGCTATGGAAGCGGCCATTATAACTAAGCATATTGCCATACATATGAAGTGTTATTGTATAAGCTAAGAGCATGATTTACATTTAATAAAGAACAAGACTAATCCTGTTAAGATACGAGCTTGAGCAACATACGTTTGTTATGTTGGTCTATACTAAGCTATAGTATGATCGGGGAGTGGTGTAACATACCAATGCCTGCAGTCTCACAAAATGCATACAGTTAGACTTCCACATTTAAACTCACGCTTTAGGGCTCGCTGGGCTGCAAACAAATTGACTACGGCTTGCTGTCAATCGGGCCTGCTTGCGCATCTGCTTGGGGACCTGCAATGGATTTACCTTCCCATCCCCCAGAGTTTGAGTCTTGCTGCTCTACCCCTTCACCCTGTCCTTTTATCTTAAAACAGGTTTTTGGTCTGCCTATCACGTGTGCTTTATTTCCGCCACATGGAAAATGAAAGTCTAGAGCTTAAAAACTGTTCCTGTGCTTTGCTTTGAACACATGATATACCTATGTGCAAAATCAAGAGACAGGTGCTGTCTTTGACCCTTGGTTGTTTTCCTTAGAGTGAATGGGCTTCTGTTCGGTGAAAGAGCAAAGCGTGTATTCTGTCATGCTTCCTGTCCTTGGCTGCTTCTCTGTTCTGCCTGGTGCGAAAAAGCATTTCTTGAATTTAGCCATTCAAGACAGGAACCTGACATTTGTGGTTATGTTTCTTCTGCTGGAAAGAGGAAGCTTGCCATTTCCTGTTCGCTTCTCACTACAGCCCAGCAGCAGACTATGCGTCTGTTTATTCGCTGGCCGCACGTTCGTTTGTATTAAACGGAACCTATATTATCTGCAGCATGTGTCTATGCTTGTCTTTTGAAAGCAGCTCCTGTGTTATGTGTAAGCGTATGCTTTTTGCTCAACAAACATGTGTAGCCTCTTACCGTGGTGTTGCTAAAAGTCGCCTGATCTGAGCCAACTTGTCTTAATAAGACTCATTATTCATAACAGGGCTTTTTGGTTAGTGGGTTATGTCTCACAGCTGACTTTCGCAGTTTGGCTAAATGCTTAGATTTGAGAATCCTATATGGTGGTGGAGAGGCCTAGGTTTCATAATACGTTACGCTTCACCATACAGTAGACAATGATGGAGGTTATACCTAGATTTGAGAGTCCTGTATAGTGAGGGAAAGGCGTAGGTTCCACAATAAGTGGGTTTCAACATATACTAGACAGAGATGGAGGCCACACCTAGACCTGTGAGTCCCGTAAAGTGGGAGAGAGGCCTAGGCTTCACAATACATTACATTTCAACATACAATAGAAAAAGGTGGAGGCTACACCTAGATTTGAGAGTCCTGCAGAGTGGGTGCGTCGCAGGCTAATGTTCACAATTCTATCTAAGTGTGGCATTTGCTATCATTCACAGTTCTAACTAAGTGTGGCACTTGCTAACATTCACATATCTGTCTGGGTGCGACGCAGGCTAATGGTCAATGGTATATTAGCCATATATAAAGATGGAGGCTATGCCTAGATTTGAGAGTCCTATGCTAACTACGTACAGGTCAGAGCAAGCACTCCTCTGTGTTTCCTTTTTAGAGAAAGCAGGCCAAATACTGTGCAGACGGACTACTGGGTGCTCTGTGCAAGTCTTCATCAGAGCTGCTCCAGATACCAAACTGAGGCTGCCTTCCCGAGCAGGGAAAGATGGCAGACTGCCTATAATTGACTTCTAGGCGTTTGGTATTTACATGGGCGCACTGCTGCCACCCAGTGGGCAGACTGGGACAGTGCAAAAAGTGCCAACCGACTTTTACAAAGGGATGCTTGGCTGTAGCATTGAGGGCAATAATAATGGTACATGCCCATTCTAAAAAGTCCTTGACAGTACGAGCGCTCAAATGGATTTCGCATGACCCATGTCTGCTTCTTACTTCTACGTCCCGTCCCCTTTCCTCCATACTTGTGGCACAGTCTGTCCTTCGGGACGGGACCAGAGCACTTTTGTCAAAAAGCATCAAAATTTAAATTGTTGTCCTTCTATTTTTACGCGGGGTACCCCACGTGGCCGTAACCCTGCCCTCCTGAGCTCCGCCCCACATATCGCCCTTCAGTCCTTTTCTCTGCGCGGTCGGGGCTGGACGCACTAGCATCACTGGGAATTTTATTTTTATTTCCTTTGTCCTTCCTTCCTGCTCCGGTTCCTTGGTCACCTAGTCCCACATCTATGCCGGAGCGCCTGGGATTTCTGTCCTGTTCTTCATGCGAACGTCGTTTCACGAAGGCAAATCCCCACTCTTTGTGGAGTGTCTAGGCCCGGAGCATCGCTGATATACGTGCTTCTACTGCGACTCCCTCTTCGTCCAGGCACTCCAACGCCATCTTCTTCGTGGGAGGAAGTGTTTCAGCGCGTTCCTCCACCTCATTTCCAGCTTTTCATAAGAGACACCCAGTAAGTTCTTTACTTTTGAGGGTGCCCCGGCCTGGGGACTCCTTCCCGGGGTCTTCTAGGTCTGGGAGGGGCTTGTGTAGCTCTGTCACCAGGGGTTACCCTGAGGTGCCCCAGGTGCCTAATAGGTATACCAGAGTTTTCTCTGAGGGGTCCCGCGGCGGACCTGCCAGTACCGGACATGGTTCCGAGGTTCACCATTTGGGTGCTAAGGTTAACCCCAGCTCGTCTGTGGCACTGGATACCAGGGTTCGCCCTGAGGTCTCCTTTTTGAATGGATTGTGTCCTCTAACGTATTCCACATCTTGGACATGTAATGTCCACAGCTGTGCTGCTTCGGAAATATTTCGGCAGATGGCGTCGAGTCAATGTCCCTCAAAGGCCTTCGTCGAGGGTGATGTCATTGGATGTTATAAGTAGGACGCACAACGCCCTTAGCCTCAGTTCCATTTTTTTCGCAAACGTGTTTGCTTCGAGAACTCGGCGCCCCTCGTGTTATCAACTTTGATAATGTCTTCTTCAACCCCTCCGACCCTGCGGTCGGGCTTTAAAATGTGCAGGGACTGTAAGTCCAAGATGTCCATCACAGACCTGCACCATATCTGCTTGTGGTGTCTGGGTGAGAGCCACGACACCAACGAAAGCTCAAAGTGCCAGTCGTTGACTGCCAAGGCCTTGCGGGAGCCTAAGGGGAAGTTGCAGGTAGGTCGGGTATCCAAACCCCGTAAATCCAAGAAATCTAGTCTTTCCACCGATGACTCGAGGGGTGACTCCGCCTGTCGGGAGGAGTCCAGGGGAATCTCGGTCCCGGAGTGGTTCTCGCCACTCCTCTTCATCGAGGCACTCCCGGAAGCGGCGTCACTGTTCGCCTTCCCCAGCCTCGTCGGATGATGGCTCCACGAGGAAAGTGGCTTGCCCCACTAAATCCTCTACTCCGTAGGCGTGGGAGGCATTCAGGGAGAAAATGTTGGAGATTTCTCAATCTCTGGGCACTGCCCCATCTGCACCTTTGGTTGAAGCCAGTGGGGAGCGGTCTCGGTCAGACATTCGCTTGCCTTTGGGCCCGGGCGGTCTGCCTGATAAGCATCTGGAACCGTCAAGGTCCCGTTTGGACAAGGCTTGGGTAGATCGCCAGAGACGTGCTAGATCCAGGTCGAGGTCCTCGTCCCCGGGATGGTGTTGACCCCGTCTGTGCCGTGTCCATCGAGTGCGGCTGTTGGGGCTTTGCCTTTGACCAGGCCCTCGGAGCCTTCAGCGATGTCGACACCATCAGGGCCTACAGGTCTGACTTTGACGGTGGAGGCCCCTAGAGCTGTGAATCCTCAGAAAGTCTTTGGCTAAGACTGTGAGGCCCCCTGTGGACTCCAGGTCTACTCCTGTATCTAGGAGAGAGTTCTTTCACTTTCTACGAGATATTTTTGAGGATGAGGAGAGGTCTGATGTGGAGTTGAAGCCTTTTGGTGATCCTGGTGACACTCATGCAGCTCCTTTTCGGAGGACAGTCAGCTGGAAGATCTGAGGCAATCTTTACATGATGCCAGTGGCCTGGATACATCTCCTGAGATGGCGTTTGGCAGGCCTGAGCCTGGGGCTCATGCTGAATTCTCCTATAGGAGGTTGATGTCAAGGGTTACGGAGTACCTGGGGTGGTCCGGCCCTCAAGTTGAATTCGATCAGGATGACCTGACTGACATTTTAGATCAGGGTCCGTCCACTGACCCAGTGTTGTCTTTTCACATGGCGTTACAGAAAAAGGGTGGCTGCTACTTGGAACACCCCGGAGTCTCTTCCGGCGGTTAACAAGTCGCTGACTAAGAAATACCGCCCATCCAGTAGCGACCCCAGCTACCTATCCACACACCCCACTCTGGAGAGTTTGGTGGTTCAGGCGGCCACGGCCACCTCGAGGCAGGCGGTGTACCCTACCATCCCTCCAGATAGGGACGACAAGTGCTTCGATGGATGGGCACGCAAGGTATTTTCGGCTAGGAGTATGGCCCTTAAAACGGCCAACTCCACCTGTGCCTTGGCCAAATTTCCACGCACTCTGTGGAATTGTGCCTCTCTGGCGGCTGAGCATATTCCCGAAGTGGAAGAAAGGGATGGGTTCTTTGCTATTGTGCAGGATGGCAAGGATGCCATGTGTGAATCCCTTCAGTCTGGCTTGGACATGGCAGATAGTGTCAGCTGGTCCATGGCTGAGAGCACCGTGATACGCAGGTTTGCGTGGTTGCGGAAGCCGGGCTTTGTACCGGACGTGCAGGCCCGTCTTCGCAACATGCCCTTTAACGGCGCTCATTTATTTGGCAGCAAGGCTGACTAGAGCCTTGAGAGGTTGCAGACCTCCAAAGCAGCTGCAAAAATTTTGGGTGCAGCTGTGCATCAACCGCCGCCTTTTTGTCCTAGAGGACAGCAGTGGAGGCGTTCCTTTTGTTACTACTCCTCTTTTGGTAAAGCGAGGGGAGTGGCCAGTCAAAGTGGACACTGTAAAACTATGTGTGGTGGACGGGGAAGAGGTGCCAAAGCCGCTCAGGCAGCTGCCTCTTTGCCTTTAGGTGCTGCCTCAGCCATTCCAAAACAGCTGTGAGGCCAGGTCCCATTGTTCGCTGGTTGGGGGCAGACTGTCTCAGCATCTCAGAGTGGCATGCCATTACTTCAGATGCATGGGTTCTGGAAGCAATAGCCCACGGCTACTGCCTACCCTTCCTAAATCGGCCTCTCGACAATCCACCGGGGAAACTCTCTTTGAAGATTCCGGATCCGCTCCTTGTGCAGGAAATCTTGAGCCTGCTGGAGAAAGGCGCTATAGGACTAGTGCCTGTGGCGGAGATGAACAAGGGCTCCCAAGAAAGACTGAGGACTGAGACTCATCTTGGACTTGCGTCGCTTGAACAAGTTCCTCAGGCAGGACAAGTTCAAGATGGTCACTCTTTCTCAGGTCCTTAAGGCCCTTCGACTTCAGGATTGGTTGGCGTCATTGGACCTACAGGATGCTTATTTTCATGTGCCGATTCAGCCAAAGCACAGAAAATATCTGAGGTCCGCCGTTGGCAGCCTACACTTTCAGTTTCGGATCATGCCATTCGGGTTGACCTCCGCCCGAGGGTCTTCACCAAGCTTATGGTGGTGGTGGCAGCGTATCTCAGGAGAGGGAGGGGGATCACGTCTACCCCTACCTGGATGACTGGCTGATCAGAGCGCATTCTCCCGAGCAAGCCTTGGATCATCTCAGTCTCACCTGCCACTCCCTTCACAAGCTGGGCTTCTCCCTCAATTTCAAGAAGTCACATATGACACCTTCCCAACAGCTCCAGTACATCAGGGCTGTGTTGGACAAATCCTTGGGGAAGTGCTCGCCACCCAGGGTAAGGGCTCATCACATCGTGGATTGGTAATTACCACTTCTGTACGTGTTTCCTCCGGTCCCTGTCATTCCTCAAGTTCTAAGGAGGTTGCAGAGGTTTGGGTCCCTCATGGCCCTAATTGCTCAGAATTGGGCCAGGAGAGCATGGTACCCAGACTTTCTAGAAATGTCCATCTGTCCTCCACGCTGTCTTCTACACACAGAGGATCTTCTCTCATGTGAGGGGGGTCGGGTTCTCCATCCAGAGGTCAAGAGACTCAACCTTCACGCTTGGTTTCTGAAAGGTTGAGATATAAGGATTGGGACCTCCCGGATGATGTGATGGAGGTGTTGCTTTCGGCCAGGCATCCGGCAACCAAATCCCTGTACCGTTGGCGTAAGTTTTGCGACTGGTGCAGAGGACACAATGTCGTTCCTTTTCAGTGTTCCATTCCGATGGTTCTTTCTTTCTTGCTTTCTTTGGCCCACAAGGGTCTTCAAGTGGGTACCATTAAAGGTTATCTGGCAGCGCTGTCTATTTTCAAGCGCTCGTCTGAAGAATGTTCTTATTTTAAGATTCCTTTGATTACCCAGTTTCTAAAAGGGGTCACAAATGTGTTCCCGCCGTCCCCTTTTCAGGTGCCGGTTTTGGGATATGAATCTAGTCTTGAAATTCTTGATGGGTGCTCCGTTTGAACCTTTGCGCTCTTGTTCTTTGAGACTGTTGACCTTCAAGACAGTTTTCTTGATTGCAATTACATCTGCTCGCAGAGTGAGCGAGTTGCAGGCACTTTCGTCTACGCCACCATTTACTGTGTTTCATAGGGATAGAGTTGTACTGAGGGTACGTCCTTCCTTTCTAACTAAGGTAGTGTCTGAGTTTCATTTGAGCCATAAGGTGGTACTTCCTGCTTTCTATCCTCCTCCTGGTAAGGAAGAGGAGAGAGTCCATAGGTTGGACCCTAGGAGAGCTTTGAGCTTTTATATTTCTAGGATGTCCAGGGTCAGAGTGGACAACCAACATTTTGTGGGATACACTGGACACCGATTGGGCCAGGCTGTTACCAAACAGACCTTGTCCAGGTGGATTATCCTCACCATTGCTGAATGTGACAGATTGGCTGGCAAGGACCTTTCTGAGTGTTTGCGAGCTCACTCCACCAGGGGCGTGGCTACATCCACGGCCCTACAACGGGGAGTTCCTGTTAAAGATATTTGTGATGCTGCAATGTGGTCTTCCATCCACATCTTTGTCAAGCATTACTCTCTGGTTACTTTCCATGGTCAAGATATGGCCTTTGGTAAAGCAGTGCTCTATTCTGTCATCTGATTGGTTATACCCAAATTCTTCTCCCTCCTCCGTTCACGGATACTGCTTTGGGAGTCTGTCAAAGATGTGGAATACATTGGAGGACACAATCCATTCTAAGAACAAGTTATTTACCAACTGGTAATGTTCTTTCGACTGGATGTTCCTCCAACGTATTCCACATCGTCCTCCCAGCCTACCCCTCTGAAGAATTTCCCATGCTATTGCAGCTTACGTTCCCACAGGCTATGTGCAGTCCTGGAGGCTTGGTGTGCGGTTATGGCACACGTTGTGGAGGGAAAAAACATGAACTGAGGCTACGGGCGCCGTGCGTCCTACTTATAACATCTGTCGTAGGACGCCCTCTGCCGAAAAATTTCCAAAGCAGCACAGCTGTGGACATTACATATCAAAGATGTGGAATACATTGGAGGAACATCCAGTTGAAAGAACGTTACCAGTTGGTAAGTAACTTGTTCTTCTGGAGCTTTACACACTGATACTGCCCTGAGGTCTCCTCTTCTGGAGCTTTCTGTACCGAGTCACGACTCGCGGCCCCTCTTGAGGGAGCTTTTCGTACCCGGTTAAAACCTGAGGTTCCTCTTGTTGAGGCTAAGGTCTGCTCCGACAGATCCGAGAGACCCTCTTTGAAGGTCTTGTTGGTGAGGTATATTCGTCAACCGTCCCACGCTCAGGGTCGTGGTGGTACCGGTTCTGTCGAGGGGGCATAGAGGTCGATCACGGACCATTATTCCTCTACTACCAGCTCTGCCGAGGTTCCTCTATGGGAGGCTAAGTTTGGGGCTGGTTCTAAGATGTCCAGTAAACATCTGAGTGTACCCAGTACCGGCTCTGCAGAGGATCCTTGTAAGACTAAAGTGTTACTTAAGTCCCCTGACTCCCCTGACTCTCCTGAGGAGACAATTGCCTCATCTCCACATATGACGCAGTTCTCGTCAGGTGTGGACAATATGGCGGCCCAACCTCCTTGGTCCACGGTGGCCATTTTGGATACCCGTCTTAAACCTACGTTCACAACGTCTGGTGCTGGGGGTATTCCTTTTGGGCTCAGCAGTCTTTTTCACGCCACATGGACAACAAAAACCCGCTCCGCTCTTTTTTCGACTGGCATGCGCGGGCTCCGTTGCCTGATACTGTCTCGCTCCATCATGCTTCCGCTCCGCTGATTTATGTGGACCCGGCCGGTGGTGGACCCTCCTGGCAACCATCCTCTCTGCCTTCGTGGAGGTATGCCCCTAATGAGCGACCTCTTCCTCTTCCAATGCCTAATCCCTCGGCTGAGGATGAGTTTTTTTTTGGGAAGTTTCAGATGCTCAGGCATTCTGTCCCTATGAAGATGTGTTTCAAGCGTCTGTTAAGGGAAATGTACCCTGAGCCTCCTGTTCCACCCCTGGCACCGGCTGTTCGGATTCGGGTTCCGGTGGTGCCACTCCCTCTGCTGCTTCCTTCTGGACCTCCTCCATCTCTTCATCCTCTGCCTGTTGTTTCTTATAGAGAAGACACCGTTGGACAGGGACAATATGTTAAAACCTGAAGGGGTAGGCATGGGGGACCAGTCTTCTGTTACCACCTCGTTGGATGTGTTTCAAGCAGATCAGGACAGCGAAGAGCAGCTCTGCTCGGTGAGGGCATTCCATGACGGGAGGGGCTTGTGTGGCTGTTCCCAGGGATTCCCCTGGGGTGCCCCAGGGGCCTAATACGTGCAGCAGTGTGTTCTCCGAGTGTTCCTCGAGAGGACCGGCCAAAACCGGACGTTGTTCTGAGGTTCACCATTTGGGTAGTAAGGTTCAGCTCAGTTCGTCTGTGGCTATGGATACCGGGGTTCGCCCTAAGGTCTCAGTTTCTGGAGCTTTTCACACCAAGCCATGGCTTGAGGCCCCTCTTGAGGGAGCTATTCGTCCCAGGATAAACCCAGAGGTTCCTTTTGTTGGGGCTAAATCCAGTACCAACAGAGTCGAGGGATTCTCTGAGGATCCTGTCGGTAGGGTACGTTCCTCAACCGTCCTACGCTCAGGGTTGTGGTGTTACCGGTTCTGTCGAGGGGGCACAGAAAGGTGGTCAAGCACCACAGGAATTCCAGTACCGGCTCAGCCGAGGATCCTCCACTGGAGGCTAATTCTGGGACAGTTCCTAAGATGTCCAGTAAACATCCTAGATCTGCCAGCACCGGCTCCGCTGAGGATCCTTGTTTCAAGGCTAAAGTATTACTTAAGTCCCCTGACTCCCTTGAGGAGACAGTTGCCTCGCTTTCTCCAATGATGCAGTTCTCCGGTGTTGCAAAATGGCTGCCCAACATTTTTGGTCCACGGCTGCCATTTTGGATACCTCCCTTACATAAATGTTCACGACGTCTAGTGCTGGGAGCTTTTCTTTTGGGGCTGGGCAGCCTTTCCACGCTATGTGGATGACAAACGCCAGTTTATCTGTCCTGGCGAAAGCTTCAGCTTAGCCCCCTTATACACAGTGGTCATGGTCCCAGACTTTGTCCTTCTCTGGATTCAGGGGGTTTCAGGGTCGCTGTGCGTGCCGGTCTGAAGCTTCGGTTGGTGGCCCCGCCGAAAGCTGCAGCGGCAAGGTGGTCAGGTTTTCTCTCAGCCATCAGCCTCCTATGCAGGGATATGTAGTATCCCTGCTGATAAATTATCCAAATGATATTTTTTGTCGGTCGCAAGAGAGACTGGTGGGAGGACAAATATCGCCTCATCTGGAGGCTTGGCAGATCATCACCGAAGACCGGTGGGTTTGTGCATCGCTCAGGCGGGCAAGGCAAGGCAAGGCGAGTAAGTGAGCTTCAAGCTTTTTCCGTGAAGCATACGTTCCTCACTTTCTACGGGGATGAGGTTGTGATTTGCTCTCATCCTTTCTTCCTACCTAAGGTGGTTGACGATTTTTCATTTGAACCAATCTGTCTCCTTTCCTGTCACATTCAGAGGCCTGAAGGGGAAACCAGCTTCTAAAGCAACTATTCCCCGCTGGATGGCCTCATGTTTTTCAGTAGCCTAAAGCATTCAAGGCCTTCATCCACCTAAGAGTATCCATGCACATCTAGTCTATGGCAAAGCGACTGCTGTTGCTTGCCAAAGTATGTCCCTTGGGAGTCCATCGCCAAGGCGGCTTTGTGGGCCTCTCCATCGGCTTTACCTGAGATCCAAGGCTGATGCCCAATTTGGCCAGGCTGTTCCTAAGAACTTATTCCTGTAAAGGGGTTTTCCATCCATCCGTTCTTAGGGTGTGTGCTTGGCACTCTCACATAAGTATGGAGGAAAGGGGACGGGACGTAGGAGTATAACCAAGTTACTCACCATAGTGACTACCTTACTCCTAGTCTATAGTCCCCTTTCCTCCATACGCCCACCCGCCGTCCCCTCTAAGTATCCTCTATTATTGCTTAAATGGTCTCAGACCTGGCGCTAGAAAAAGACTCTTGGACCTATCTTTGGCGTTCAACACTATTAATCCTGTCCTTCTATTGCATTTTTTAAGTAAGGTGCTCATGCCTAAGAGAGGTCGGTGGAAGAGATGCATTGCCTGTTGTGTAACCGAACATCTCAAGTCAAAGAAACTCACTCTGGATCACGACAGCCTAGGTAACTATCGCCCAACTTCCCTTCCTAGGTAAGATCATTGTGAACGTGGTAGCTGTGGAACTGCAGCATAACATAGACACTGACAATCTCCTCCAAGCCTACCAATCCCGGTTCAGATCAAGATGCAGCATGGAGATGACAACCGTATAGGTGGTAGAAGATGCCCTCAACATCCTCGACGACGGTGACCCCTGCCTCCTGGTTCTACTCAACCTGTTGGCTGCTTTCGTTTGACACAGTAGACCACCAGGCGCTCACGGACCCCCTATATCGGCGCATGGTGATCAGCAACCTTGTCCTATGCTGTTTCAAGTCCTATCTCGCCAACCGTCAGCAGTTTGTTCAGATGGGCTCCTCTAGATCGCCAATGCTACCCGTCACCTGTGGAGTCCCGCAGGTTTTCATCCTCTCCCCAGTGATCTTAAATCTATAGATTGAGCCACTGGGAGGTCTAGCAGCCACACAAAACATCCACATTCACATCCACCAATATGCCAACGACAGACGGCTATACCTCAAGATTGGCTCCATCAAGCTCGTCAACAGGCTCAAAACCTGCCTTTGGCTGATCCAGTCTTGGATGTCCAGTGCATACTTGAAGCTAAACCCCTCCAAGACCGAATTCCTACTCCTCACCAACAACACTGAACACTCGGACATACAGACCCGGCTATCAACGATGAACCTTGAGGGCTTCACTCCCAAGCTCAACTTCTGCGCCAAGTACCTCGGGTGCCACATCAACCAACACCTCTCCTTCACGACAAATATAGCTAAGAAAACTCAGACAGCTTGGTATTGGCTCTCCCTCCTGCAGAAACTCCACCCCTTCCTCCCTCTGGACAGCTTTAGATCCATATTTAAAGCACTGGTCATAATAATCCAATAATAAAAATTGAACAACCATGTATACCAAGTGGAATCTGTGGATTGTGATGTCCCGCAGGGTTCTTGCATTTCCCTTTCACTGTTCAACATTGATATGAAATCTCTTCATGATGGACTTGCAGCGCAGGATGTAATCTTCGAAAACTATGATATGGTATTTATAATGCGCCTATACACAAGTGTTTCAAGGCGCGGCGAGGCAAGGGAGGGGGGAACAGAGGGCGACAACGATCCTACTAGGCCAGGGTGTCATTCAGATCGCGCAAGTGCATGGGAAGGGGGAAAGTGCAGTGCATGGGGTAATGGAATAAATAAACAATAAGTAAAAGTACGGCCAGCAGGTGGCAAGTGCAAGGGTAGGTATAGACATCAATTGTCAAGTGCTGGTAGTGGGACTGTAGGGTTTCAGAAACAGTCCCCAAGTGCGGTGGTTGCCAGGAAGGCAGTGCAGGTGTGCGACTGGCGGGGGAGGGGATCTGGGACCGAGATCAGAAGGTGGCCAGGTAACCAGTGCAGTTTCAGCCAGGAAGTCAGCAGGGGAGAGGAGGAGAAAAAGCAGAAGCAGAGACAAAGGTTTTGAGGTGCTTCCTGAACCGGAGATGATTCTCCAAGTTTCAGGGAGGCAGGGAGACTGTTCCAGAGGGAGGTCCCAGCCGAAGAAAAAAATTACCACCAACTCGTTGCTTGAAGAAGCGACTGACCCTGAGGGAGTTTGAGGCGGATGAGCGAAGAGCTCCACATGTAAGATATTTAGGAAGAGAGAGTTGAAGGTATTGAGGCCCCGGGCCCCAGAAGGCCTTGTGGTCAATGCAGAGGGTTTTGAACTTAATCCTTGCAACCACTGGGAGTGCAGAGATTTCAGTCCTGGAGAAATCCAATCCCTGTGCTTCAGGCCAAGGACAAGTCTCACAGTCCTTTTCTGGATGAGTTGCAGAGGGCGGAGAGTAGAAGCAGGCAGATTTAGAAAAAGGCTGTTGTAATATTCCAGCCCAAAGAGAACCAGAGCTCTGGAGACAGTGAGCTTCTGGGGGAAGGAGAGGAAGAGAAGAATATGTTTAGAAACCTTGTTTGGGGAGAACAGGGGAAAGGCAGAGAAGGAGGGAGGAGAGGTGGCCGAAGAAGGGCCGGAGGAAGAGCAGGGAGTAGAGGGAGTAAGGGGAGAGTAAGAGGGAGAGGACAGGATGTACTGAGTTTTAGAGATGAAAAGAGAAGCCAGTGCCGTGCAGAAGGCCTGGAAAGGGACAGAAGAGGCAGAGACTGCGGTAGGATTGGCCAGTTCCTTGCCGATATTAGAGTTCAGCCGAGTTGTTAGATGCAGCAGAGACACGGTCTTGGATGTTGGATGCAGATGATATTGAAATTGGGTTCTGGTTAAACAGCTCATTTAGGCCAGTAGAGCTCATATCCAACATATTTCTGGGCTTATTGAAAATGAATGAGTGAGAATTGGTTAGGACTTAACCAAGAGAAAAAAAGAGATTATGCTTGTAGCATCCGCTCCACATCTTCCTAAAGCACTGGATTTAGATCCATATTTCTCTCTTGCTGGCCATTTGATAAAAACACAAACTACTGTCAAAACCTTGGGAGCCGTTATAGATTATTCTTCATTATTAGACTCCCAAGTGGATAAGGTCCCAAGTACTTCTCACTTCCAGTTGATGATTTTGAAGCAGATCAAACCTCTCCTTTCAATGGAGCATTGTGCAACCATAGTTCAAGCTATTGTGGGTTGTGTTTGGATTATTACAATGCTCTCTATGTTGGCATTACCAAATCTGCACTATTGTCTTCAGGTTATACAGACTACAGCTGAATGCATCCTCTCTAATATGCCTAGACATTCCCACTTATCCTCCGTATTAAGAAAGCTCCACTTTCTGTTAGTCAAAGCAAGGATAGATTACAAACTCTTAACCAAAGCTCTGTATGGTTCAATAATCCATGTGTACAACCTTGTTCTATCATAACCTTTAACTGTTTCAGGCTCGCAAAGGGCCTGGGAAGGTTGTGTGCAGTGAATGCTGTCAAACTTTGGAGTGCCCTACTGGAGGAGATTCAGTGTATTGACAATTTAATAGCCTTTAGGAAAAAGGTGAAAACTGTCTTATTTTAATTAAATAGCTTATCTACTGGTATGTTGCCTTGGACGAGCACTTTATACCATTGGGTGGTAGCGCCTCCCCCCTGGTAAATGATAACATATAAGAGTGTTCCGTCTACCTCACCATCATTGTTTTAAGTTTAACATTAGCAATATCCTATTTTTATCTAGTGCTTCGTGACAGATACCTCCCTCGACTAAGTGCTGTAACAAATGTTATTACTCAAGTTAATGTAAAGTGGTCTTGCCTAGTACATCTCTGAAATATGGGGTGGCATGTGACAAAAGGGGCGGGTGGTTCTAAGAGAGGCAGGTGCAGCAGATGGGGCTGGAAGACTGTCGATATAGTTCTGCATTTTGTGGGATTTACATTTGGGTATGTGTTCCTTCCAGAAGGAGCACCTCAAAGTCTATTGGATGACCGTGCTAGTGTACTGGACAGCACCAGACATGGCACAGTATGTGATACAGCTAAAGATTTAGTAGGCTGTGCAATGAACTCTCACATGCGCCCCCAAGGTTCCTGGGGTTGGGAGTACTGCTAGCAGATATACATTTGCTGGGTGTGTTGTGGTCAGTTTGCGTAGTTTAAGTGTGCTAGTAGTGTGAGAAACCTGAGGGTGTTCCGCCAGTAAAACCTTGAAAATCCCTTATTCAGGTTGCCAGGACACAGCCATTGCTGTTGGATCCAGTTCCTGGGGGTGAACCAGTGGCGGAGGATCATCTGGATAGGGGAACCCAGGGTTGTGCTCGGGGGAATACACCAAGTATGATGCTGTATTGTGCCAGAGAAGGCGAGACATCAGAGGCTTTCCTGGGCTGTATTGCACCTGCCTCACTTTCTTGTGTTAAATCCCTCCGGCCCAGATCCAACAAGCCCTCCATATGATATCAATCCCCTAAGGCCCCAAACCCTGTTACATCCAAAAAGCATAGCTCCCATAATCTGTGTTTCACCGGTCACCATTCAAATACTCCCTATTCTTCTTTCCGTTCCTCTGTATAATGTTCCACATTCTTTACTTGATCAGACAAAACACTTAAGATTCTCACAATCCCCTTTGTTCATGCCACAGCCCCAGCTATTCCCGGTTACCCTGCAAACCCTACCAATCACGCCCCCCTGATTGTCATTTCCCAAAGTCCCCATCTACTATGACAGAACACTATCGTCTCAACAATCCCCTATGTTCTGTTCTTCATCCCAGTCATTCTAGTCCCTTTAATAAACCCTCATTCACCTATACCTCCGAGAGCACCCAAACCCAAATGTAAAGGATACGATTCCATACAACACCTCTTTCCCTTCTGACTCTGTAGAATGCTCTGGCATTCAAACATTCTCCTTTTCCGAAACAAACGCTCGCACACAGCATAAACAAAGGACTAATGTTAAGCTTGGGTACCTGACCTGTCTCAACATGAGGGTAAGGCAATTAACTTGGAAAACACACACACTCACGCTCTTTCCCCACAGGGATAAAAGAAGGAGCAGGACAAGCAAGGCGAGTACAGCAGACAGCACGACGAGATGGCTACCACGCAGCAGTTCAAACGAAGGAGAAAAGCGGCGGAAATCGAGGGGGTGGCGAGTAGTGACCTTGCCCTTTTCGTCCCAAGCCTGCAGAGGAAAGCCTAATACCGCAAACAATAGCACAAGTGTCCTGCAGCAGATGTCAACGGTACACTGGGCACACGCATGCTGATCAGCAGGATCGAGGAAAGCCCCTACGCCCATGGTACCGGCCTTGACTCCAGAGATGCAAAAAGCCAAGTGGTTCATCACAGCCAGTGAGTCGAGGGGAGAACCGATAAGAACCGGGCTGTGTTGAGTGAGAATTGCAAGGTGACAACTTATGAAACAAAGCAGATGAACTTTGAATGAACTGTTAAGTGTGAGACCAGTTGCAGAGGGAAATCGGCGCCAGGCTAATTCGAGAGACTCTGGTCGAGCCCCATATGAGAGAAACTACAAGTACCAGAAGGCCGTAGGAAGGCCCGCGAAATAGGTCAAAGTGGTCATCCAGAGGGTCAAGCAAAATCCCCGTACAATTGAAAGACTTTGATCTACAAGCACTGTGAAGGAAAGCGAGGTGAATCCCACAGCAAAATTGAACATTGTGAAACCAAGGGAGTTGACTCCTGTTAAAGTCCTGTTAAAGTCCAGGGGTGAAACTATCACCCAAAGTTGGTTGTTAGAGGAACTGTGATATATTTTGAAATATGAGGGTCAGCGCCCAGAAGAGGGAGACTCCGGGTGAATTGTGAAGCGATCATCCAAGCTTCAAGAAGAAACATGTTATATACATTTGTGGATTACAATTAAAAGGTGTCAGCACAGAAGAGGGGGCCACAAGGGGGAAACCATCACCCTATCTGAATTTTGGAATACAATTGAGAAGGATCAACGCCCAGAAGAGGGGGGGACCCAGGGATGAATAGTCACCCAGTGAACATTGGAAAAGAACTTTCATTTGTTAAAGGAACTTTTGTTTTTGTTGTTTGAACACGTCAGGTCCTCGAAATCAAGAGACTTTCAAAGTGAAACGAGACTTTGGCCATCGATGACTCTGATTACGGAAAGCTTTAGGGTTAAAGCTGTACTCTCATCTCGTGCTAGACAAACCTGAGAGTGTGTCCTGGGAGCTGTCATTGGAACCGTCGTCTCGTGCTGGAAAGGCCCAAGACTGTACTGTGCTACAAGCTTTCATTTTACCCTGTGTCCAAAACATGGGGAAGGGAGACCCAGACTACTGCATCCTGACATATTATTTGAAAACACTCCTTTCTTTCTTGAGAACTATCCCACACCCCTTTTCATATTAGTTGTGAGGTTTGGCAATAGGTTTTCTTAGTATAGGCCTCTTTAATTTGACTTGACTAGGACTGTCTTATTTTTATTTGATGTTCGGCATCTGTCCCCATCTTAGATTTAGGTTTAGATTCAGCGTTTTTCCAACCTGCATACCACTTACATAGTTCAGTAAACACCCTTGAACTGTGATCACTTATGTCTGTCTTACTTGTTGTCACTGTGTGTTTCTCACAGTAGATTAAAATGTTCGTTGATCAGTTGGAGATTGGGGAGTGGGTGTGGATCGCCTGAGAAGTACTATTTTTAGAATTTAAGAGATAGACTGAAGCATTAGCGTTTGTTGGGATGTTGTCAAACAAGATAAGATGTTGTTTACTATTCTGGATTTTATAATGATTGTGGTGTTGAGATCCTATGTCTGATGATTGTGGTGTTGAGATCCTATGTCTGATGATTGTGGTGTTGAGATCCTATGTCTGATGAGGATAAGCAGTTGGGGAAGACTGACCAGCTACGGTTCCGATCTTAAAGGTTGGTGTTGATTTTAAAGTGTTGTGCACAGGCATATTGCATATGTCTGTAAGGCTGACCTGAATGAGTCGGTCTCAATTTCTTTCTGGCTTGTGTGGTTAATGCTGTGATCAGTCTCTGTGTCCAGATTTACAATGGCTGTTTTGTTAAATTCTGAGTAGTTCATCTCTTGGGAGCTGCAGCATCATGCTGGTACATATTCTGGTAGGTCCTAGCATAGAGTGGCTTCAGGTTGAATGTTCTGCTTGTCCAGTCTTTAGCCAGTGTCATGCTAGATTGTCTATTGAGGTCTAGTGAACAACCAGGTTTTGAGAGATGTTCTGAAGACTAGGTCCTTTGTGCGCCGTTGCCTGTGCATTGAGTCCACAGGTTGGTAGATTGGAAAGAGAAGGATGATCTTCAAGCTGATCCATTCATCAAATTTTGCAACATGAAGAGTCAAGTGGACCTTTCCAGAATTGGAATGTGTGAAGGCACTTTGCATAAAAATGTCTAGATTTATTTAAGTCAGAAATCATACACCCATACTTTTTTGTTTGAACACATCTGCCCACACTACTGCTGCACAGCAATGGCATAGGATGATATTACATAACATCACACACAATGACGTCATGACCCATCTCAATGTATGTTTTAAAACCGCTGTCGACAAAACGCATTACAATGTGCTTGTGGTACGTTTAGCTAAGTTCTGTGAAGTGAGCATATGTACTACAATGGCTGCACACATTTGGAGATCGCTACAGTATGTGGTGTAACGACAAGATTCAGAAGGGCGTTAACACTAGAGATTTACTAACTGGGTTTTCTGTAAGGGGAAGTAACCGTGCATCCTGTTCCCAACTGGCCTCCGAGCTAAAGGCTAATTCTGTCTTCTTGTAAAACTGACTTCTCTGAAACAGCATGTGTTATGGTTTCCATCGGCTAACATATGAATTTGCAACTTTGAAACTCCCTTACTTGGGCCAAAGGTTGTAGAACATGCTCTCCTTGCTTTGGAAAGAAGTTTGGTATTATAAATCTTATAGTTGCCATTTTGAGTTTAGATTAATTATATATAGATATGCCAGACCAAGAGAACACACTGTGAGGAGTCAGTAATGAAACACGGACACAAGTTTGCCATGTTTTTGGTTCAAAGGGGTTGTAAAATACCTCTCTGACCCGGCTCTGAGAGAAATGTCCCTACCTAATCCAAAACTAAGGATCTGTCTGTGTCAGGATGTCAAAAACAAAGCTGTCTTGTGTCCAAAGTTCTATTTTCACCCTCACACTATAAACAAAACTCTGGTGAAAGGAACATTTATTTTACCTTGGAAAGTTTAGAAAAGTGTTCATAAAGGAAGAATAAATGGTTCAAACAAACTTTCCTCAAGGAAGAAAATCTTTGCTCGAGAGGGTAGTTCCCTTCCCCTGGATTCTTCTTTACTCCTTGAGGATTTTATACACAGCAGTTCTTTGGACCTCTCTTGGCCAACTGCCACACTTGCACACAAAAACTGTCTGGCTTTACAATTTTAGTTTCTTTCAGGACACCTGTTATTTCTCCCTCCCGGGTGGTCTGGGTTCTTCTTTCTTGTTTAACACAATCCTTTTCAATTGCCTGATACACTCTCTTGCCAGTGCTTTTAGTTTTCACACACTTGTGACGGCCTAGTATACTCTCCTGCCTGCTTCAAAAGCTGCTTATATATAATGTTGGATAATGTATCCCCCTGATATCCTGATATATTATCCTCTCTCTGCTTCTCAAGTATTTGCACTGTGTACATTCACACATTAGAATCGGCGTGGTTAGTCATCGAAGCTCCCCTTTCTCAATATGTAAATTCTTTATCTCGTTCTCAATTAAGTGGTTCCGAAATGTTCACACACATACTTGCCGATACACTCGGGTCTCCCTGCTACTTCTGGGTGGATTGACCGGTTTTCTTTGGCATTGGTGAATTCTCTTGCGGTCTGCCGGTGAAGGATTCCCAACTGCCCCCTTCTTGCAGCCGCCTTTCCTTGGTTTGTCGGCCCTCTGCAGCTTCCATACGACACACCTGCTTTCCTCTTGGCGTCGGTAAGCGAAACGCTACTTCACATTGTCTGCGAACGCCCAGGGGTCTCTCACCGACTGCTGGCGTTTCCGCATCGTGCTACGGAAGGGCAAATGAAATGACTGTGAACAAAGAACAATCTACAGAGCATAATAAGTACTTTTGAAGAGTACAGCAGTCACTATTGAATGCTGAACTAACTAAAGGATGTATTGAGTATGTTCTGAATACGGTAACAAAGCAAAACAAGTGCTGAATCATTATGAGCATTTATGAAAGAAGTGAAAGTAAAATGAAGTGAAAGCAAGGTTTTGGGAACGGCTAAAGTACCCCAGATTGAATTATGAGATACAAGTGTGGAAAAGCCAAAAAGACTGCCAAGAAGAATGGGAAATGAGTATTGAGCCAAGATACAAGAGTCCACAGTACTAAAGGTTAAAAGAGAAAACCTGTGTTGGGCAGACTCTGAATAATAGAGAAGGATAGCAAAGTGCATAGGGTTACCAGTTGCGTGACCTGTGGTGGGCGGACCCTTTGGTCCGATAATTGCGCCCAGACGGAGTAACCCCGTTTTGAAAAAAGCCAAGGCAGGCAGGGCTATCGGTTGCATGACCTGTAGTGGGTGGACCGTGTGGTCCGACAACTGCACCTAGACAAAGAGGCTCATTGAGAATGAACAAGAAGTTGTACTGATTCAATTTTCAGAGCCAGTGGAATTGAACTGCCTTTAGAAATTTTGCCGGCTGAAACAGTCAGCGTCTTGGTGAAGGGAAACCCAGAGGCCTTTTGAGGACTGTGAAACTGTGTTGAACGATTGGGGAGGGGAGTCCCGAGGTTTTTATAAAACTATTTTTAACTTGAGAGATGGGGAGGCTGAGTGGAAGCCAAAGAGCTCGAAGAAGCTCAGAACCTTACTTAAGAGACATTTTTATTTGTCTGCTGATATCCCTACACATTGTATAGATTTAGTTGTGATGGCAAGTATAGGTTTTGGACACATACTTTTCATTTGTACTTACGGACACTGACTACCACATAGTTTTGTTAGGTAGGGAAATCCCACCTTAGCATAGAGCAAGTTAGGCCTTACTCCATCCTGACATTTAAAATAAAGCTTTTCTTAGAAAGTTGAAGCTGTTGTCTGTGTCTTACTTCATGATGCCTTCACACTCCCCAGGACAAGTGATGCTGAACAAACGGGTATGTGGAACAATCTATAAATGTACATTAGGGCACATGTGCACAACATTTAAAGCACAAGTAAAGAACAAAGTGATAGGTTTGCATCTTATGTGGAAGATAGATTTGCTATCTTGCATTCTTTATAACGAATCCTTCATGTAGACTTGCTTTTATATCAAAACTTTGATAATGAAAACACATATTGAGAATATATATGTGAGTGGGGTAAAGGGTTAAATATTTTCGGAAAACGGTGGATTTTTAGGGGTGGCAAACGGGGGGGGAAATGTGTTGTGTTTTTTCGTTATAAAAGTTTTGGTATAAAAGTATTCCATATACAAGTGTTTATTATAAAGACATGTAACCGATAGATTTGTGGAACACTATGTACTGCTTCCTGTTCTCTAGTGGCAGCTCATGGTCACTGGTTATGATATTATAGTTTTTTTATATAGCGCTTATACACAATGTGTTTCAAAGCGCCTCAAGGCAAGGGAGGGAACAAGGGAAAAAACAATGACATTCTTACAGGCCATGAACAGCAAGAATGTGAAATTAACTATCGTACTCGGCCTGACGACATTTCAGATAGTGCAAGAGCTAAGACATAGATAAGGAAGGGAGGGGGAGAGTGGGAAGGAAATGGAAACAGACAGGCGACTACCATACTAGACCTGACGACATTTCAGGTAGAGCCGGAAATAAACAAGAGGTGAGGGAGAGGGGTGCAGAAAGATAGGGGAAGAACAAAACGAGCGACTATCATACTAGACCTGACGATATTTCAGATGGTGCTGGAGGGGGGTGGGGGAGGAAAAAAACAGTAAGGGGAGCAAGGAGGAGACAGACGAGGTTGCTATCATACTAGGTCCAGGGACAATTCTGATAGAGTAAGTGCATAGAAGAAAGTAAGGGGAGGAGATGGGAAAAGGGAGAAGGGAAAGGAGGGGAGAATAGAGAGTTAGCAGTAAAAGAGTGGAGAAGCTAGAGGGGAGAGTGAATACAATTGCAGAAGTCAGTAGTAACATATAATGTTGCAAGCCAGGATACAAGATGAAGATGGGAACAGCATGATTCAGGGCCACCATGAGTACAAGATTCAAAGGAAGTTCAGCATGAGAGTTGAGAAAGGATGATGCACCATGAATGAATGAAGTCCATAAAAGTCAAATCCAGCATTGGACACAAGACGGTGATGGTGAAACCAGAATGTATCAGGACAGACTCTTGCTTAATGCTGGATACCCAACAGCTGCATTTAGCTCCTGGTTAACAAATCTAATTTCGATCCCTGCCCTTTAAGGGCTGAGATGCACAAGTCCTTGCTTCCAGCACAGTTCATTCAGTATTTTTGCTCAGCAATTGTAGTCAGGTTTGTAAGGTGACTTAGCATGCAAGGTGATAAGAACTGATTTTGCATTTCACACCTTATATGGGCTAATTTGGGTTGAAAGTTATCTTCCCGCTGGCTTATGAATAATGGCATACAGCCTATTGTTATGCATGATGTGCACATAAGCAAGAACTAATCCTTCTTTGTTTAATGCTACCTTATTTGACGGATATGAAGATGTTGGTCCTTTATTCATGGGGCCAGGGTGATGAGTCCACAGTACAATAATCCTCTCTGGGTTGTGCACCGAGGGAGGATCACATGGGGATGGAAGCGGGGTACGTACGCCCCCTATGGAATTAGGGGTGATAACTCTCAAAGGGTGGTATTCATCCGCTTTGATAATCCCAGCCCCTTCTCCAATACAGAGTCTTTGTCCTCCCCAGCACCCTTGTAGGGAGAACTAATATACTCGGTAAGGTTTACCAACGCTACTGTGCAAGTCTGGGATCCACACCCAGTCTTCGAACTGAAAGAGAATCCAAACCAGTTGCTCACTTGGCAGGAGAGTGAACCAAGGGGGAGCAAAGCTGTTGTGCGAGTATCACACCCAAAACAGAAACCAAGGTCTAACCACAAGAGGGTCTTTGACCCTGTGAAAGAGACATTTATTGAACATCACCCAGTTTTGCAAGAGAGGACGCCAACCGATCTTTGTGAGTCTGGGACCCGCACCTACATAGAGGTTTGGAAACCATGTGGACAAAAGACACTGTGTATAACAAAGTGAATCATATACTTGACAGAGAGGAATCCGGAATGTCAATAGGATATAAAGACAACGTATAAGAAAAGTTTCTTATTTGTGATCCAACTTCTTGAAGAGTAACTCTAGGGGAAAGGAGCTGAAATGTATTCTCCATGTCTGCCCATAATAGCCATGCTTAGAATGGCATGTTGTCTGAGCTGCAGGTTTTCTTGCTAAATGCACAGTGCAATGAAAATATTTGAATGTTTAGTTAAATGCAATACGCAAAATTAGATTTTTGCATGTTCCGATCAAGTACAGGATTTTTTGCCAATAGACCGGGATGCCCGCCAACGGCCTTGAGCCGGGTACATTGCACTCTTATTGTGTAAACATGCCGACTGCTATGTACGCTTTTTTGTGGGATGAAGGCCAATGTTCTTGCAAAATACAAAACCTAGATAACGGCAAACATTGATGACTATCAAATGCATTTCTTTCTGTAGTTTTACACCGGATTCTGTAGTTCGCTGATGCTTTTGTTGGAACAATTCCTAGTGCTGTATGATGACATGTCCTTGGCCAATATTTACACAAGAAAGGTGCTGTCAGCTGAAACATAGGAAGACCAGGAAGTAGATGGATGGAAGGCAAGGAAGAGCAGCAAAACTTTCCATATGGGAGGGGTCATCTTCCTCCTTAAATTGTGGATTTTTTCAGGCACCCAATCCTGTCCAGCCCTCATCTCTCTATCCTCTGCAGTTGGTGAGTATGGAGTGTGTTATTTTTTCCTTAATATCGATATCGCATTGAGAAAGGTATTTAGGTATTGATTGAAGCAGATGCTTCCATGAGATTGCTTATCATGATATGGTCAGTGAGGTGCTATTGCCTAGAATGATTTATGAGGTTACCTATCACATCCTGGTGAGGCAGATAGTTTGTTTTAAAGGTGACTAGGATTTCTTGGAGAAGGTTGATCATTCTTAGGCTTGATTTGAGGTTTAGGCAATGACCGTGATTGCAGCCATTTCATTAATAACTTTGTGGATATTATGTGTGTAGTGTATAGTTACGACAATAAAGGCAATGTTTATTTATCAATTACTCATAATTAAATAATTTATTTTGTACACGAGTGTAAGAAGCATTTATCGAGTGTTCATTACCAAGTGACAAGTAGTTGAACATGAATATTAAGTGTGGGGCATCTATTATTTTAACTACTGTGTCTTGATGTGTTTTAAATGGTACATGTCCTTTAATACACATTTGAAGGTGTTACTTGATGGTTTGAGCAGTGGACTATCAATACAGATGTATGGTACATTGGTAAACCTCTCCTGTGTTGGCAATTGAGAGCAGCTGCCTACTGCAGGGGCTGTTGCCTGCTCTCTTTACTGTTGCCCAGTGACGGTTACATGCTTTTCCCTACCCCTACTCCTACCACAACCTCTGGTCGGGGGTGAGAGGGTCATGGACATTCCCCCTGGGGTCGAGGGAATGCTCTGGAGGTAGGGGTGATAAAGATCACTTCACTTTGACACCCAAGATGTGACATTGCTCTCTTTTCCTACACCCTAGCAATATTCTCCTCACCTGGTGACTGAAGAGGGGCCAGGGGGGTTGCTACAGGCCTGGCGATGCAAATAATTAAATACACTTTAGTGAAGAGCAGGGTGTCTTTTCAAGCAAGCCCTCTAAACAGCCATCAAGCTAGGAGGCATTAAAACACTCTAGTGAAGAGCAAGCTGTCTACAAATAGCTCAAAGCACTGAACGGCAGGGCGCAAGCAAATACTCTTGACAGCTATCTAGCTAAAAGGTATTAGAATAGCTAACCCACATGGTGAAGTCCCTATATCTCTGAACTGCTGCTGTGCAGTAACCAGGTAGTAACAGAAAATGGGAGTCAGCAATGTTAATACCAACTTCACAGTGGCAGTGCCTGGAGTATTACGTGGGGAAACCCTGTTCACATACATGAAGACAAGCAACAGAAGAAAATTCTAGGTCCTATTTATTAAAAACCTTTTTATTTAAAGTTCTTTTTTTCAGATAGAAAATTAATCGTACAATTAATTCAAAAAGAGTCAAAAAACCCAATGCACTGCCCATCACTAATATAAGAAAGGTTAAAAAAATTCAGCAGACACCTGTTCTGTCAATTAATGCAAGTCGAAAACTCAATCATACCAATCGCACCATCAAAATCGAATTCCCAATCAATAATAAAATTGCACAAACAAACACAATTCATAATGTAAGACTTAATGAGCCCATCTCTTTTGGTCCAGAAGTCAGGGTTCACAATTTCACAATTTCTAGGGCCCTATAGTTAACCAGTCCCAACCGGTTTCGACATATAGATGTTCCAAAACGTTTTCATCAGGGGAAGAAATGCACTGTTGTCGGACAATTGTCTGAGGCTAGTGGATGGACAAAGGAGGGGACGGCAGAGGTGCACCAGCAGTCGCCTTCAAGCATTATCCAGAGGTAGTGCGCCTACATACACATGGAGGGTGAGTCCATAAGGCGGACCCGAGCGGGGGTCAAAATGTTCTGTCCCGTTTATTAGAGAGCTCGAAAAACAATCTCCCTCTCTCCCTACCCCCTACCCCCCATACATGAAGACACTTGGTACTAAGGTAGGAGACATGTTTGAGACCCTTTAGGAGGGATCTAATTCAAATACAATACACACCCTAAGGGTATCCTGAAGTAGCCTTGCAGCAGGTAGACTACCAGAACTGGTTTCAAGGGGGCTTGACATACCCCACCAAAAGGGCTAGCCATGGTCCTTCCTTTTCCCATGGAATGGTTAACCTTAGAGCACATCCTTAGGTTCCACCCAAATAGGGGGGCAAATGACCCATATTCCAGGAGCACAATGACATTCTGGTGAGACATATTGGGCAATTCTGTCGTGATAGAAGGAATGCTCATGCCCCTAATAAAAGGTCAGTCAGTAAGAGTAGAAGTCGTCTGACTTCTAGCAGCATTGCCTATTGACCAAGGAAGGAAACTCCAGTTTGATCACTGCTACTTACATGTACCCAGGCGGGAAACCTGGGTAGAACCCCGGGGGAAGAGCAAAGGAAGGAATTATGTGAGAATGATCACTCTAAAAGAACACCACCTACTAATACCACTGGTACCAGATAGGAACCAGGCAACCATACCTTCTCAGCAAGAGGCATAAAAGGAAGGACAAGTGCTTCCAGTATGCCCCCCTGCCAAAGAAGAAAGAGAGACCTTTTGTAGCAGAACACCATCCGTAGAAAGTGATAGCACCAGTTCCAGGCAAAAAGAGCTGGTTGGGATAGAAGACACTTTAATGGCAGAAGTGGTGAAAAAGGTACCCATCAGTTAGAGGATAGGGCAAAGCTTAGGCAGCCACAAAGATACAGAGATGAAGACTATCCTTCTCCTTCACAGAAAGAGAAGAAACCCGGTGCGACACGCAAGGGAGAAGAAAGGAAGCAAATTGCAGCTTTGGGAATGGACAATGGCAATAATGGTAGAAATATAAACCAGACTCGTAGAATAATACCAGTGACTAAAGATCCAAGGGATTGGTTAGTGGTACAATTGGACCCTGGCACACAAGTCTCCATATTCAAAGAAAGACACAAGAAGCTTTTACATCATATATCTACTAATCCAACAGTAGAGGATATTGCTCCCAAAGGAGAAGTGGTTGAAGAGAATAATGTGTATATAGTTAGAATTCACCTTGAAAGGGAACATCCAAAGGAAATGGGAGGCACTATTTTGGTCTACGTTTGGTCGTGCGGTTGGAGCTTAGTGGAACTGTGGACCTCTGCGCTGGCGTATGTACATAAGCTTATCCATAAATAGTGGATATTTGTCTGGTTTATGTTATAGTTCTAGGAATGTATGTTTTTTGGGGGGGATTGGAACCCTGTTTTACAGTGGCGCTATATCAGGTATTCACCTGTTTCTATTTGGAGTGCTCAGATTCATTCTTCAATGATAGTTAACAACATATTAGTCATTCAGAAAAAGATGTCTTTATTATGCCAAATGGTCAGTTGTGCGTTTTATTCAGAAATATTGGTCACTTGTGTGACATGCATCTTGGCGTACAATATTTCAGACTGATGCATGCCACACTCACGGCTCACCAATTATGATCTCAATGTATACGAAATACTGCAATATGATTGTAAATGTGCATACCTCATACACTGTACCTTAAACATGTACCCCACGAAAACATGAATGGAATTGGTCTTCCAACATGTATGAAACTGATCATATGAATTGCACTTACCTGTCACAATCACTGCATAATTCCACCACCATCCCCAAACTGCACAGGCTTGAGAAAAACCTATGATTGACACACGTGTCGGCACTGAAAGCATAAGCAAGCAGCTTATGACCTTAGTCTGAAAAATTTGACATTTTTGGACATATATAGATGGCATATACTGTACACATGATGACTTGGAGGGGCACTTACTAAAGGTGGACTTAATCATTAGTACACTAGCAGCTAAGGGCTACATTTTCAACTTTAAGATGTTTACGATCGCCCATAGAGAAATTATATTTCAAAGAGATTGTGTCCTCCGACGTATTCCTTATCTTGATAGATGACTTCCAGCTTGCTGGCCTCGGAATTTTTTTTTCCGTAGAGGGCGCTGCAAGTCGACGTCCCTCGAGTCGGTGTCCCTCGACAGCCTCCGTATCGGCGCCGACGTCATCATGCGTATAAATAGATTTGCGCAGCGTCCGTTGCTCAGTTCCGTTTTTCTGCGCTTCGTGGGCCTCGGAATCGTGTTGCTCAGTTCGTTAGTCAAAGTATATTACTTATTCCTCGAGTATCTTTTACACGTTTCGATGGCTTCCTCCTCTGAACCGTCGACACCACGGTCCGGCTTCAAAAAGTGTCGAGATTGTGGAAAGAAAATGTCGTTGACGGATCCTCACAGGATCTGTTTGTGGTGCCTGGGATCGGAGCACCAATATTTGGAGTGCGAGGACTGCATGTCCATGACGGCGAAAGCCTTGAAGGAGCGCAAGGGGAAGCTTGAGAGAAGTAAGACAGTTAAAACTCCTTTGAAAGATTCCTCGGCAGAGTCGAGACATTCGTCTCGTCGCCGTCACGGTAAACATTCTTGTTCGAGGTCTCGAAGCAGTTCCCATCACTCTTCGAGATCCAAACATTCGAAAAAGAGGCGTCGAAGATCTCCCTCTTCTTCGTCTTCTTCTGTTTCCCCTCAAGGTCACCTGCCCCACAAAACATAGCTCTCCAGCCAAGTGGGAGGAATTCTGTAAAAAGATGCTTAGCGTATTCGAGAAAGCAGCCTCGACCCCCTCGGAGACGGCTAAAGGTGATACCCTGGGTGAAAGACCTGAAAAATCGAAATGCTGCGAGTCGTTGCACCCGGTGAAACTACTCGAGAGCGTCCCGAACACTCGAGAAAAGGCAGTAAGACTGCGTCATCGACGTCTTCGTCGAAGGCCCCTTCGACTCATAAATCTGCATCATCGACGCCATTATCGAAGGGCCAATCGACGCATAGATCGGTCGAATCGACGCCGTCCTCGACGCCGATGTCGACGCCGATAAAAGGAGAAACCTACGACTGTCACTACCTCGCAGTCAATAGTCATACCGGGGGCTCCTATCATGACCTCGAGAATGTCATCGATAACCTCGACGACTCCGAGTAGGATTCCGATCCTCTCGAGTTCTTCGAGGTCGCTTCATACCTTTTCGATGCCCTTTTCGGTTTCTACGAAGCCTTTTACTTCCGCGTCGACGACATTGACGTTTTCTCAACCGGTTACCACAAGCTTAGGCCCTTCTGCTTTAGAAATGGGTTTTAAGCCTTTTCCAAGGTTAGATTATTTCAATGCCTTGTCCTCCATTTATGAAGAAGGTGAGGATTCTGATCAGGAAAGACCTTTTGGGTTGCAGAGAACTACAACACCTGTACCAGAGAAATTTATCTCTGAAGAAAATAGGTTGAAGGACCTGCAAGATTCCTTGCATGATGCAAGTGGGTTGGATACTTCCCCAGAAGTAGAATTTGCCAAACCAGACCCAGGGGAACATGCTAAGACCCCTTATAGAACTTTAATGGCCAGAATAATAGAATTCATGGGTTGGTCTACACCTTTACCTACTTTTCAACAAGATGATCTTACAGACATCTTGATTAAAGGCCCACAGGAAGATCCTGCGGTTCCTCCATTCCATACTGCATTGCAGAGGAAAATATCGACCAACTGGGAAACTCCTGAGGTTATCCCGGCAGTTAACAAGAAACTATCTGCCAAATATAGGGTATCTGCTTCTGACCCTGAATATTTGTCAAAACATCCAACTCCAGAGAGTCTGGTTGTTCAAGCAGCAACTTCATCAAACAGTAGATCTGCATACCCTACTGTTCCACAAGACAAGATGATAAGAGATTTGACGCTATGTCAAAAAAGGTCTTTTCTGCGTGTAGCATGGCACTTAAATCCATTAATGTTACTTGTACGCTCGCAAGATTCAGCCATACACTTTGGGAGTGTGCTTCATCAGCGGCTGACTGCCTCCCGGAAGGAGAAGAAAGGGAAGCTTTTCTGAACATCATTAACGATGGCAAAGACGCAATGTGCGAATCCCTTCAAACTGGCATTGATTCTGCTGACAGTATCAGCAGGGCCATGGCGGCAAGTACTACAATTCGCAGATTTGCATGCTTGCGAAAGTCTGGTTTTGCTCCAGATGTACAGGCCAGGCTTTTGAATATGCCCTTTGACGGCTCTTCATTATGCGGAAAAAAGGCTGATGACAGTCTAGAGAAGTTACAAACACCTAAGGGAGCAGCAAAATCCCTTGGAGCTGCAATCCGTCAAACTCCCTATGGCCCCTCAGGAACCTCTTGGAGAGGTAGGTCCTTTCGTTTCTCTTCCGCATTCGGAAGAGGCAGGGGACAGACGGCTCAAAGATGCCAAAAGAAATTTACCCGAGGTGGACGGGTTAAAAGTACAAAAGCCGCAGCAGGTGCCTCTTTACCCTCGGCATCTGCTTCAGCCGCTTCTAAACCGCTCTGAGGACTCTCCTCACAAAACACCAGTAGGGGGCAGGTTAACTCAACATCTGACGGAATGGCAGGCTACTACGCTAGATGCTTGGGCATTGGAGACAGTTGCCCAAGGTTACTGCCTCCCTTTTCTATGCACCCCTCAGTCATCCACCAATGAACAACTCTTTGAAGTTTCCAGATCCGCTCCTTTTGCAGGAGATTCTAGACCTGCTGGAGAAAGGTGCCATAGAACCGGTACCTGTAGCGGAGAGGAACAAGGGTTGGTATTACCCCTACTTCTTGATACCGAAGGAGGACGGAGGACTGAGACCCATTTAACTTAAGAGAATTGAACAAATTCCTCAGAAAGGACAAGTTCAAGATGGTAACTCTCTCTCAGATCCTTCAGGCCCTCCAGCTTCAGGACTCGCTGGTATCTCTAGACTTTCAGGATGCTTATTTCCATGTGCCAATCCATCTCAAACACAGGAAATACCTGAGGTTCACAATTGGCAACTCTCACTATCAATTTAGAGTACTGCCATTTGGGCTGACCTCCGCCCCGAGGGTCTTCACCAAGCTAATGTCGGTAGTGGCTGCAAGTCTAAGGAGGGAAGGGATCCACGTCTACCCCTACCTAGACAATTGGTTGATCAGAGCAGTATCTCCGGAACAAGCTCAGATCCAACTAGATTATGTCTGCCACTTCCTTCACAAACTGGGCTTCTCCCTCAATTTAAAGAAGTCACAGATGATACCATCACAGAGACTCCAGTTCATTGGAGCGGTCCTGGACACTTGGTTGCATTGTGCTCTAGCATTTCGAATGTGCATTAGCACCCTCACCTGATTGCATTGTGCTCTAGCATTTCGAATGTGCATTAGCACCCTCACCCGATTGCATTGTGCTCTAGCATTTCGAATGTGCATTAGCACCCTCACCTGATTGCATTGTGCTCTAGTATTTTGATTGTGCATTAGCACCCTCACCTGATTGCATTGTGCTCTAGTATTTTGTTTGTGCATTAGCACCCTCACCCGATTGCATTGTGCTCTAGCATTTTGATTGTGCATTAGCACCCTCACCTGATTGCATTGTGCTCTAATATTTTGTTTGTGCATTAGCACCCTCACCCGATTGCATTGTGCTCTAGCATTTTGATTTTGCATTAGCACCCTCACCTGATTGCATTGTGTTCTAGTATTTTGAATAGCCCTATTGCATCTCCACAACGGTCTCGGTGCTAAAGTCGAATCTAGATGTCAGTTTGCTTGAATATCCTCACTGCTTCTCTATAACGCAAAGGTACTAATGTTAGCTCATGGCACATCCCAGACATAACGATTTAGGCACTTCACTGAAGTATCTACTTAATATCTAGACGCTAGCTTACAGCATGCTTCTAGCATAGTTAAGAAAATGTCCCCTACTTGCCTCTCAAAAGCCACCGTGGCCCTTATACTATTCACTGTTATATCCAGCACAATGGCCTTTACTTTCCAAACTAGCTCCCCCAAGGATAGAAACCTGAGACTCGGGTCCAGATTACCTAGCATCTACGAGCCGTTAGGAAACCACCAGAATAACGTCAACAGACGGACTATTACCCAACCAAAAAACCTATCACCGAAACAATGATATGATATGGCAATCCAATAACACTGGTGATCAAACTCCAACTACAACCTACGCAACTCTGGAGTCCCTATCACCTAAAACCTGTCTAACTAGCAAACCTAATAGTTCTCTAACACTACTAGGATCTCTCGTCAACGTGAGATCAGTGGTGGCCCATGCCACAGAAATAGCGGATATCCTAAATAATGACAATTTGGACCTACTGGCCATAACTGAGACCTGGCTCCACGAGGCTGCAGGACCAACATTAATGCTAGCAGTGCCCGATAAATACCAAATTCTCAGAGCCGACAGGCCTAATGCCAGAGGCGGCGGATTGGCCATCATCTGCAAATCTACCTATCCCATCAGACTTGCCACACCAGTCTCTTACTCATCCTGTGAAGTACTCACAGCTAAAATGCCCCTCCAACAACCGCACGCTCTCAATCCACTTAATATATAGACCCCCAGGGCCTCTAGGCACCTTTGAAGATGATCTAACCAGCCTTATAGCCAACAATACCAAAGACCACTCCCAAACCCTACTTCTGGGAGACTTTAACCTCGGCTTTAATGAAACTAACGATAAACATGCGGAGTCAGTTGCAGCCCTGCTCAAGGACCACGGCCTTGATCAAAAAATCCTCTCCCCCACCCACATCAAAGGAAGGACCCTCGATTGGGTATCAGAACTGAACTGCAACATCAGTATCACCGATATTGTTCCACAAACATGGACGGATCACTATCTAATAACCTTCTCCGCCACCTTGGATCTCCTTAGCCCTAAAACTAACAACATGGTTCCCCACTCCTAACCAGAAGTAAGAAGGACATGACTGCGGAAAACATTATCCCTCTCCTCCTTCCAGCCATATCTGGATTGGAAAGTAACAACCCGGACACCTTGGTACATACTTTCAATGATGCTATGACCAAGGCACTAGACACAGCTGCTCCAGCCAAACTACGCAAAGCTAAACAGGAAGCCCATTTAAACGCCTGGTTCACGCCCCACCTCAAGTCGCTAAGATTACAAAAAAGAAAGCTCCAGTCCATTTGGCGCCACTCTCCCACTGATTACAACAAAAATAACCTTACAGAATTTGCCAAATCCTACAAAAGAGAAATTATCAAAACCAAGAAGAACACCTTTAATGACAGGATCGCAAAAGCCAACTCCAATACTAAAGAGCTCTTCACTATTCTCCGTGAGCTGGAAACCCCTATTCAACCAATAGACAATGCCCCTAAAAACAAAGTTTGGTGCACAAACATACAAAACGCCCTTGCCAACAAAATCTCCTTGCTTCAATGCAAAATTGCTAAAAGAAAAAGGCCACACTCCCACCTCTGGACCAACAAACAACCCAATCCCAGGAGAATAAGACCACTGCTCCATTTAGATTCAAATCTTTCTCCATAATTGACACAGAAAAAATAATACTCTCCCTCAAACTGTAAGGGTGATTCCTGCCCAGCACAATTAATAAAGGACCCAGCAAAGGATCTAGCTCCCTTCATTTCCAAGCTCATAAACTCTTCCTTTAAATCTAACACACTACCCACCAACCTCATAGAATCATGGGTCCTCCCATTATTGAAAAAACAAACTCTGGACCCTACCATCCCCACCAACTACAGACCAATCACCACAGTGCCCTTTCTACTAAAAATCCTAGACAGAGCTGCCTACATACAAATCCAGGACTACCTGGAGGCCAACCACCTGCTTGGTTCTCGGCAATCTGGCTTCCGCCCACTCCATGGCACGGAAACAGCTCTGCTAGACCTTAAGACACAAATTGAGGAATTTAAGGATAACGGGAAAACAGCCTTGCTTCCCCTACTGGACTTGTCGGCCGCGTTTGACTTGGTGGACCATGCAGTCTTATGCAACCACCTCGAATCTGCCGCCAACTTCACCGGAGATGCTATAGCCTAGGTCCAATCCTTCTTAGCAAATCGCACTATGCGAGTCTTCTCCACCACCAACTCAGCTGACCCCATCAAAATAACCTGCGGTGTCCCACAAGGATCCTGTGTCTCCCCCACCATGTATAATATCTTCACCAAGCCTTTGTTTGACAAGTTGGACAGATCGGGTATCATCTACACAAATTACGCAGATGACACCCAGATCCTCATACCGCTTTCGGGCGACTACGAGACGGACTCAGCCTTGGTGAACAAGATATACACTCTCATTCAGGCATGGATGGCCACACATGGCCTCTGCCTGAATGACGATAAAACAGAACTACTAATCCTCGGCTCTGAAGCCAACATCCAAAAACTTTGCCCAAACTACACATCCTTCAGCATTGATAACCCTATCAAGGTGATGCCTGTGGTTAAAACCCTGGGATTCTATCTCGACTCCTCCCTTACTCTCAAGCAGCAGGTCAACTCCCTCGCCTCCTCCACCACTTACGCCTGCAAACCCATCCGCGCAGCTAGACCTTACCTCTCCAGTACCAGCTGCATTACATTAGCTAACGCCCTTATCATGTCGAGGCTAGATTACTGTAACGCCCTGTATTCTGGAACCAATAAATATATCACTGATAAACTTCAAAGACTACAGAACAATGCCCTAAGAGCAGCATTAAATATCCCCTACAGAGAACACATCACTAACTTCAGGAAAGAGGTTAATTGGTTAAAAATAACGGATAGAATCCTACTTAAAATAGCTTCCCTCACATCTAAGTGTCTTAACAACCTAGCCCCCCCCGTATCTTATGGAAAAAATAAACAGGAAAATCCCCACGCGACCCACAAGATCTGCCAACACCTCCAAACTAGAAATTCCAAGGTTTAAACGCTCCACCACGGGAGGAACTAGCTTTCCTGTCAAAGCTGCTCACTGCTGGAACAAATTACCCCTTGATCTCAGAACAGAACAACCGTACCTGAAATTCAGGCATAAGATAATCAATTGGCTGTGCGCCAATGGCACATAGCTTACACCTGCCTCCGACCTAGCCACGACCTACCCTTTGACCGGACACCCCAAGACATTCCCTGTGCGGGGTATATGTCTGCACATGCTCCTGTATATATTTGCTTTTTGCCGCTGTGTTTCATATGTATATGCTTGTATATAGTCTCACATATATTTGCTCTTCTTGCCGCTGTGTTGTATATATTCATGCAAAATACTGTAACAAGCTTAAGTCTTCATGTAACTCTTGCGCCCGGCTACCCACGGGTTTGGGGCGCATTAACAAATATATAAATAAACAAACAAACTTCCCTGGGGAAAGCCTCGTCACCAGAGGTGATGGCTCAAGATATTCTGCAGATGGTCACCAAGTTTCAAAATGCCCAACGTCTCCCAGCCTTCGACTTTTTGAGGTTGCTAGGCCTCATGGCATCCTGCATTTTCCTTGTGCCAGAGGCTCGCCTGAGAATGAGATCTCTCCAGTGGGCACTAAGAACTCAGTGGTCGCAATTCTCAGGGAGAATGACAGATCTCCTTCAGGTTCCGGACAAGGTGGCTCGAGACCTTCAGTGGTGGGCCTGTCAGGAGAACGTTCTGAAAGGAGAACTGTTTTGGCAACCATGGCCGGAGATAACGGTAGTCACGGATGCCTCACTCAGGGGTGGGGAGCCCATGCCAACGACTTGACAATCAGCGGTCGTTGGTCTCCATCGGAGTCCAGACTACATATCAACCTGTTCGAGCTGAGAGCAATCAGACTAGCGCTCAAGGCTTTTCTGCCATCTCTGCAAGGGAAACATGTCCTGATAATGACGGACAACACAGTGGCCATGCACTACCTCAACAAAAGAGGAGGCGTAGGACCACTGCCACTGTGCAGAGAGGCGATACAGCTCTGGTTTTGGGCAATCCAAGAAGGAATCTCTCTATCGGCAGTTCACTTAGCCGGAGAGAAGAACTTGACAGCCGACGCTCTGAGCAGACAGAGCAGTCTCTCACGAGTGGGAGATAGCTCAGGAAGTCCTTGAAGAGATCTTTGCCCTTTGGGGAACCCCTCAAGTGGATCTGTTCGCCACCAGTATCAACAGGAAGTGCGATCAGTTTTGTTCAAGGGAATTTCCCCCGAGAGGAGCTCTAGGGGACACGTTCGTAGTGGACTGGGAGTTTCCACTTCTGTACGCGTTTCCTCCAGTCCCTGTCATTCCTCAGATGATCAGGAGGTTGAGAAGATTCCGGAAGACTATGATCCTAATTGCCCCAGACTGGGCCAGGAGAACGTGGTACCCCGGACCTTCTGGACATGTCCATCTGCCCTCCAATTCGTCTTCCACACAGGGAGGATCTTCTCTCACAGAAGGGAGGTCAGGTTCTCCATCCAGACATCAGAACCCTCAACCTTCACGCTTGGTTTCTGAAAGGTTGAGATACAAGGATTGGGACCTCCCAGATGACGTCATGCAGGTGTTGCTTTCAGCCAGAAGCCAGCAACAAAGACTTTATACTGCTGCTGTTGGAACAAATTCTGCAGCTGGTGTAGAGAAAAGAATATTGACCCCTTTTCATGTGGTACACCAATGGTGCTATCCTTTCTACTCAATTTGGCGAATTCAGGTCTTCAAGTTGGTACAATCAAGGGCTACCTTGCAGCGCTATCGATCTTCAAGCGCACGGCAGAGGAGCCATCATATTTCTAATTACCATTAGTAATACAATTTCTGAAGGGATTAAGTAATGTCTATCCCTCGCGACGGTTCCAAGTTCCCTTATGGGACTCAAATTTAGTCTTGAATTTCTTAATGGGTACTCCTTTCGAACCACTCCACTCTTGTTTGTTAAGATTTCTCACCCTTAAAACTGTCTTATTAGTGGCTTTGACATCTGCCAGGAGGGTGAGCGAATTACAAGCCCTATCTTGCAAACCCCTGCATACAATTTTTCACAAAGACAAAGTTGTCCAGCAAGTAAAGCCTAACTTCCTCCCAAAGGTGGTTTTTGAATTCCACATCACTCAGAAAATAACCTTAACCTCATTCTATCCTCCTGCCCATCCAGGGAAAGAGGAAGAGAGGCTACATAGGCTGGATCCAAGGCGAGCCTTGAGTTTTTATATCAGCAGACTGGCTAGGATCAGGCAAGTAGACCAACTGTTCATAGGTTACACAGGGTACAAATTAGGATTGCCAATCACAAAACAGACCATCTCCAGATGGATTATCTTAGCCATTCTGGAATGTTAGAAATTGGCAGGGAAAGAGCCCCTCAAAATCTTAGGGCTGATTCAACCAGGGGTATCGCAGCCTCTTCGGCCCTCCAGAGAGGGGTACCGATTCGAGACATATGTGCGGCTCTCCCATGGTCGTCCGCACAAATCTTTACAAAATTCTACAATCTGGATTCCTCCTCTAGTCAAGAGACTAGATTTGGCAAAGCTGTGTTACACTCTGTTCACTCTTTAAAGGGAATATGACAATTTTACTCCCACCTCCCTTTACCTACCACTGCTATGGGAGTCTATCAAGATAAGGAATACGTCAGAGGACACAATCCCTTCGAAGAACAAGTTACTTCTTACCTGGTAAAGTTTTTTCGATGGGATGTTCCTCCGACGTATTCCTTATCCCCCCATCCCATCCATCCCCTCAGTAAAACATCCCTTGTGGTTACAGCTTATGCTCCTTCAAGGTCAATAACGAATTCATGAACAGATAATTCCAAGCTACAAAACGGAACTGAGCAACGGATGCTGCGTGAGTCTATTTATACGCATGATGACGTTGGCGCCGATACGGAGGTTGTCGAGGGACACTGACTCGAGGGACGTCGACGCGCAGCGCCCTCTACTGAAAAAAAAATTCAGAGGCCAGCAAGCTGGAAGTGATCTATCAAGATAAGGAATACATCGGAGGAACATCCCATCGAAAGAACGTTACCAGGTAAGAAGTAACTTGTTCTTCTGGGGCTTTCATTATCTGATGAGGGAAGGGGACTTTCTCCACAATTCCTAGAGACATTTGCACATTTGCAGAGCCTACATACACTTCAGCATTTGCAGGCCATACTTGGACTTCTGAACTTTGGGCTATATGTGGCAGACTATGCAGCCTTAGTGAAAACAAATCATAAAGTGGTGAAGCCGAACCTCCGTCTAACCGTCTGGAAGGGAGAGCATGCTCGTATCCTGCACAATGTCTATCAACAGATTACTTAAAGTAGTCCTCTTCAGGACAGGAACACAGACAAGGACTTAGTAGTTTCTTTATTCCCTGGTCCAAAAGCTTTTACATATATAGTTTGTAACTATGGAGAGGCAAAGCCCATAGCATACCATATTTTTTTATTTATTTAAATTTATTATAAAGCGCTCAGCGGCCCTGAGGAATCGTGGCGCTGTTACAGAATATTCACTTAGAATACTTAGAATACACATGTCTATACAGTTCCTGAGCCAACATTTGCTCCTGAAAAAAAGATTCTGGCGTACAAATGATAGTGCAGAAGCGACGCAGACAGCACCAGATATCCTGCTTTGGGTGTTTGCAAACGTACTATACTGTGATTGAAGTGCTGTTCTAACAATTTGGACAATCTCTAAGTATTCTGCTACCTTTGCTGCTGTAAAAGAGAGATTCAACATTAACAATGAGTTTGAACACCAGGATATACAAACAAAACATTTGGTGCTACATCAGCTAGTTGGTAAGTTACAAGGCCTCCTCCTTGCACTAAAACAGATTGATCCTCAAAAGCCCATTCTAATTGTGTGTGATTCAGACTATGTAGTAAGAGGTTATAACTTTGACCACTAATGGTGGCAAGCAAACTCATTCAGAGATTCTAAAGGCAAGCAATTCATGTCAGAACAAATGTGGCAAATATGGGACATCTATAAGGCTAGTCCTCTCATCTGGGCGATGCATACAAATGCACACAGAACAGGTTCTGTGCACAGTGCAGGCAGTGTGCTTGCTGATCAGTCTGCAAGACGGCGGACTGCACACAAAGTGGTAGCGGCATTAGCACACTCAGTCACATACATAGACGAGGACCTAAAAGCATGTCTAGATGCAAACAGTCCCTGCAACTTCTAACTATACTGTGAAAGGGAATACATTGATAATCGCTATACCCAAGTCAAAAAGAGGCCCTGTTGACTGGGTACTACCGAACAAGCAGGATAGATTAAAATTAATCTCCACTGCGCATACAAGTGTAACCTCAACCCACTTTGGGAGTTCAGCTACTACACTACTCTAGCAGGATAGATACTGGTGGCCAGGGCTTAGTAAAGAGGTACGACAGTACATAGCAAATTGCACCATATGTCTACAGACAACAGTGCACAGTTCCTGCAAACTGCCAGTAAGCACAGTAACGAGCAATAGTGACTTTTGAATGCATGTATATGGACCACATAGGTCCACCGACACCCTTCAAAAAGTAAACATATTTCTTAGTAGTGGTGGACTTGTTCATTTGGCTAATTCTTCAGAGGAAAGGTGGTTGTAAATAGGTCTGCTGTTTTTAGTAGCTATGACCGCACTGAATTGGCTCCAAACGGACAATTGGCCATCCTTTTCAGGCAAAGCCTTAAGAGAGTCCCTGTCAAGCTGGGGCAGTATTCTGCAAGTTTTTAAACCCGTTTAGCCCACAAGCTAATGGTGTAATAGCGAGAGCCAATGGGAAAGTAAGTTTTCTCAAAAGGCCAGACCAAGCTGCTCCTCGTAAACCTCCTAAAAGACTCCTTCGATGGTGAAGAAGCACCACAGCATCAAGACAGAGAAGTCAGACTGACCTTGAAACCAGGGGACTAAATCCTACAGAAGATTCATGAAGACTTATGACAATGAAGCACTTGGACCGCACTACCAACTTCCTGTGACGGTACTGAAACGTATAGGCTCAAGAACAGCAGTCCTGCCAGCCCTGCCTCCTAAGGAAGATAATTGACAAGTGTCTGTCAACCACCTTAAGCCAGCTCTAGATGGTTTTGCCCCTGTGCCCGAGGGAGGAGACTCTTTCTTGAACAACCTGACAAGCAGGCAAGACTTTGGGACATTTTGAAATCCCAGTGTTGAACATGTTAACCTTAGAAAAAGCACACACTCCAAACCCAATACATAAGAGGGAGGTGCAGGCTGATGTGGGAGGAGTCTCTACACAATTAAGCACATACTAACTTGAGTTGTGACACTTCTGGACAAGCCAGTGTAACCCTACCATGGGATTAGTATGCAACTCTAGGTACATTTACTATTGGTGATAGATAGATCTAGGCTAGTGACCCTTATGATGCACATCAGACACCTATGGGGACCGGTTGAGATCGAAGATAAAATCTTTTGCTCAAGGAGTCTTGTTAGATCCTGAGGATGATCTAAACAGCTAGATGACATGTATGTATTGTGAAATCTTTTGACGCCTTCCTTTTCTATAAGCGGAACACTGTGCAGTGGTTAGACACAACCCTCTGGGAGCATTGTCCTGTTCCTCGTTTGGACTTCCAGAGTTTAAAACACAATTCCCTTACGTACCAAAGCCCCAGGTGAAGGGAGTATAGCGCAAAATGAACACACACCCCCCCCCACCTCCTACAGATGGCCAGTTTGTGGTGTACACATTTTGGAACAGACACGCTAAATGTAGCATGACATCCACATTTGATGTTTTCTCAATCACACTAATTTTGTGGTAATGTTTAGTCCAACCCATTTACTCACATATCTAGATTGGGGGGTCAAGGAGGGTGGCTTTTTGTGGACAACTGAACAGCCTAAAAAAAGCAATAAAGGAAGGTAAATTTAACCATATTACAAATGCCCCAGGCATTCCACTAGACTGGCAACTCGGAGACAATGAATGACAAAAATGTTTAAGCGAAGGGCCTTACACAGCTTGGGCTTCACAGAACCTTTCAAAAACTTATGCTAATTCCAACTAATGGCAAAGCAAGAACCTTTACATAGGATTGTTAGTGTAATAGATACATGCGGAAAGTCAGGTAATTGGTCGGCAATATTAGATAGGATAGGTCTCCTAGAAAAGGCTAGGGCCAAAAGAGAGGTGAAAGAAGCTGAACCTACCTGGAAGAAATTTGTCATAAATATGCAAGGACTGGCCGTAGTGCCCATTGAGATGAGCCATTTTGCAGCCGATGACAACTTCATTACATTGCAGCAGGGAATCTACAAGCTGAAGAGATCTGGTCGTGGATATGGTGCATATCATCCAAGAGGGCTTGGAAACTTTACAGGACAACAACAAGCAATTGTTGACCTTCTGAAGAACAGACTTCCTGGACACATTCTCTGCGGGTGTTCCAGGTTTTAGACTGGTGCATCAAAACCTGGCCAGAGCAGCTGACGGAATTGAACCTATCAAGACAATCTCAGCGACGGTCCATTTCAGAGTCCACCTACACATTGCTGAGTGTACTGAAGAAGACATTCTATGGAATATCGGCATGGGTCGAAGATTTTATGTCATGGACACTGCATGGCATCCTGAACATTCCCATGCCAACAGAAAAACCTTGGTGTGAAGAGCTGCAGTCCTGGGGCACCATGCATCGAGTAGAGAAGCAATCCTCTTGCTGACCTTTGCCCCCATCTACAGGACCTTTGGTCTGGTCTCCCTCTTCCTTTCGGAGTGGTCTGACCTCACTTCTTCTCCCCTGGCCTCCACCTCCAAGCTTCTCTTTCACAGTGACTTCAATATTCACCTTGATTCTCCTGATGTGCCCTCTGGACTCTTCCACAGCCTCTGCGACTCTCTCATTATCCCCCCCCCCATTCCCCAGTCCGAAAGCACTCAGCCGGTTACACCTTGGATGCTCTCATCTCAGCAGACATCCCTATCTCCAACCCTCTCCCTAACCCCCTCTCCTGGTCTGACCGTGCCCTCCTGTCCTCTCACCTGGATCTCTTGGGTCCCCCAATGAAGCGAGTGTCTGCTGCTTTTGACACAGCTTTAATTCCCCCTTCCAATCCGGCCACTGACTCTCACACTAACGCTGCCCGAGCTAAACTTCACCTCTCCATCGCCAACACTGTGGACATGCTTGCCCCTGTCATGAGGATCCGCATGAAGCCTGCCTTCAAACCCACCTGGTATGATTCCGAAACGCAAGGGCAGAGTTTGAGAGGAAGTGGCAGGCCTCAAGCACATCCTCTGACAGACTGGCCTGTCGCCTGCTCCAATGGCAATAAAGACTCTCCATTCACTCGAAGAAGAAAGCCTATATCCAAGCCAGCATTTCTGGGGCCACTAACAACACTGTTGAACTGTTCAAAATATGCAAGGAACTCTCCAATCCTGCCGTCTCCACCTCTGCTCTCCCTGTCCAGACCCTTTGCTCTGTACTGGCCTCTCACTCCGTCACCAAAACTCAGGACATCCTGTCCTCAATCTCTCTTCACCCCTCCCTTCTCTATCACTGCTCTCAGGCCTCCCATGGCCCCCTTCACGCTTTCCCTCCTACTCTTCTCCTTCGTGCCCGTACCACCAGATAAGATCCCTAGACCAGTCCTCTCTATGAAAGTCTCCTCCAAACAGGTGCTCCCCTGCTCCTCCAGAACTATCAAGGACAACAATTCATCCCTTGCTCCAGCCTTGGCTGATTTCTGCAATCGCTTCTTTGCCACTGGCCCCTTCCCGCTACCCCTCAAGCACTCCTTTGTGCACCCTCTCCTCTAAATGCCTTCTACCGACCCCTCCTGCCTGGCTAACTACCTCCCTATATCCATTACCCCCTTCCTGGGCAAACTCTTGGAGAAGCTGGTCATCTCCCAGCTGATTCACCAAACTGAATCTGTTGGCTGTCTCCACGACCACCAGTCTGGCTTCAGAGCAACCAGAGGCACAGAAACTGCACTCCTGAACACCGATGAAGACTTGCTCTCAAATTTCGATTCCAACTCTCCTTCCGTTCCCACCCTTCTTGACCTTTCTTCTGCTTTTGATATAGTCAGTTATGCCACCCTTATAAATAGGCTCCATTATACCCTTGGCATCACGGACCTGGCACTGGACTGGTTGACCTCCTTACTCTCTGCCCGACCTTCCCAGGTTCAACTGGGCCCTTTTCTCTCCCCCATCACACTCTCCACCTGCGATGTCCCTAGGGGCTCTATCCTCTTGTCGTGGGTTTTCAACATCTACCTTGCCCCTCTAGACCTTTTGATCTCCACCTTATCTCCTCACTTCCAGTGTTATGCAGATGACATACAGCTCTCTTTCTAGCATCCCTGCAACTTCCTTCCCTTCTTCCTCTCTCATTCCTGACCGTCTAATTGCTATTTAGGCAAGGTGTGCTGCTAACGTTCTGCCTTAATGCCAGTAAGACTGAGATCCTTCTCATTGGGTACCTGGCGCTCTCCTTCACCCCTACCCTGCAGAATGGATCTGCTGCCTTTGCGAGGTAAGGATCTAAATTAAGTTGGAATATATGCAAGGAAATCATGGTGGCATCAGTAAAGACAGACATAAGTGATCACAGTTCAAGGGGGTTTGTATATGAGGGTTTGAAAAACACCTAATCTGAACCTAAATCAAAAATGGGAGCAAGCTACGACCATCAAATATTAATAAGGCAGTCGTAGTGGTTTCTTGTCCAATAAAAAAGGGCCTATACTAAGAAAAACCTATTGCTAATACGTACGCTAAATACAAACAAAGAGTGTGGGCTAGAGTCCCCAGGAAAAAAAGAAGTGTTAACAAATAATAAGTCACAATGCGGTAATCTGGGTCTCCCTTCCCCACGTTTTGAGCACAGGACAAGGTAGGGCTCCGGAGCACAGCACACGCTCGAGCTTTGCCTGCACGACCTAACAGTTCTGCTTTCAAATGTCGGGGCCTTCAGTGGTTGTCTATTTTCTACAAAATGTATCTTGCCGCAGAACATCTGATGGGTTCCAAAATAATAAACAAAAGGTCCTTTCTGCTTGCACGCTGGGTCATGTCTCTTCATCCCTGGTCCCACCTCTTCCAGGCTCAGACCCTTCTCGAATGTTAGCCTCCCTCTGTTTGGTTCACTGCGGCTTTCAACACAATCTCCTCTGTGACATTCACAAATCTTAATGTCTTTTTTTAAACGGTTCACTGTGGACATCCCACAGTACTGCATTTTAGTCTTGGAACTTGAGACAATGGCCCTCATTACAAGTCAGGCGTTAAGGGTTTAACGGCGCCTGATTCACACTTTAACGCCTGCTTTTTGCAGGCTTTAAAGTCCAAGGCGCTAAGGCGACCTTGGTGCTAATTACGGCACCGTAGTTTACGGTGCCGTAATTATCGCCTTCCCCATCCCCATTATGCCCTATGGGGCAAAAATGGGAATGGGGAAGGGCAAATGGTGAATGGGGAATTACCGCCCCACTCACCTTGGAATGGGGCGGTAGTTCTGCCATCCACCATGGCGGAATCCGGCATGGACCATGGTGCTAATAGCTAATAGCACCATGGTCCACCGCCTGACTTGTAATGAGGGCCAATATCTTTTAAACAGGGTCTATTTACCTGCAGCAATGGCCAATAAAGTAATAATTGTGCCCTAATGCTGTTTGGTATTCAACAAATACCACATCATTTTAAATTGTTCAGAAGCAAGGGTTTGGCTGATCAATGTTATCTGTTTTGTTCACGTTCTGTACACAACAGGGTCTGGCCCACTAGTTCATTAAGCCTTTTCTACATTAGACTAAAAATTGGTTTAGACTTGAGCTTAGTACTCTCTCTTTTTCTTTCCACTATTAGATAAGTGGCCCACCAGCTCAGACTAGGGATAGCCCCTCCCACAGAGGTAGGGACAGTTAGAACCTTCTCTGTCCCTCTTTGTAATCCACAACTCTGTAGCTTATTGACAGGCCCAGACACTGTTTTTGTTGTTTTTTGTAGACCACACAACTAGCCTTCTACATCACTCAACGGTACAACATGTGAGCATTGTCCTTGCCTTTTCTCTTTCCCTTGAGACATTTAGGACCATCTACAAACATTATATATGCTCGTAGGTGCAACAATGGTAGTGTTTGCTTGCCCACCCCTTCCTCCTTTTGTGTTACTAGCTAAAGCCTGGGCATAACCCTTCCATTGACACTAAGCAACCCTATACTCCTTGTGTTTTTTTCAGTTAAACCCTGTATGTACTGTTTTATATGTTAATGTTAAAGGATATTTGTACCGCGCACTATCACCATGGGAGTGCTCCCCTGGTTCTACAACTTGTTTCTTTTCTTTTAAATGTGCTTCACTTTCCTGAGTTCCTATAAGTGGGAGATGTGTGGTGATGTGCATTCTTCCTGCCACGTTTTATCTGCATGCATGATGATCACTTGACAAAGAAGCTTTCATTTGCTACACCTTGCTCCTGGTCATCCTGTGAAAGGCATACCACAACACATATATTTTTTGGCCTCTACACAGTGCCCCAGAGCAAATAGCGAGCAACATCTTGGGGTGCTGCGAGCAACATGTTGATTAAGCTTCACTTTTGGGATCATTGCTTTTAAGCCCTTGCATACAGCTAGTGTTAGTAGGTGTTAACGATCACTCACTGGAAAACCTGTAGGTAAGAGACGCCTGGGTCAAGGTGGAGGGAGCCCACTGGAGGTTAAGGGATGGAAGCCCTTCGGGAAACGACTATATTCAATAGTGCATTTAGTGGCTGGTGGAGAGGAGGGATGGAAAGGAAGGGCAGGCAGTCAGTGAGTCCTGTATTTTGGAGAAGTATGAGTTTGGGCAAGAGGGGAGTGAGGCTGGCATTGACCGGAGAGTCCTTGTTAGTTTGCCTGTAGGGAGCAAAACAAGAGGAATGTCTAGAATGAATCTTAACCTCTAGCATTGCTTTGGGCAACCCCCCCAGACCACCTTCTTTGACTGTAGGGTGCATAGGGAAAAGTTGAGGTTGGCCTCATAGTAGGAGGTCTTTGTGGAGTCCAAGGCAATTGAGAAAACCAGTCTGGATTACTTTAACACTAGTCAAGTAGAATGCAGGTTTTGTGACAATGGATATTTGTCATCAGTTGCAGAGTAGTGGGAGAGAGCCACCCGTTGAGCTGTGGACAGGTGGGAGTAAAGGGGAAGTGCGCTCAAAAATGTTTTTGTCCCGATCGTTCGGGCATGTATTTTTACACATACTGTAATCGATCTTAAAAATGTTTCCTATGCATCTTACCTTAGTTTTCCTCACTTTTACACATGCAAAAACGGGTTGGGCGTGACCATCTTGTGCTAATCTTATCCGTCGAGGCAGCATCGCACTAACTTCAAGGGCACCCGCTGCAAGAATACAGATCGCCCGCCCCTGAAGCTGACATCACTATTCCAAACGATATGCTCCACCTATTTTCATGACGTTAGTGGGCAGCGTAGCCAAACGCGCCCAGTCATCACCCACGCCATAACGTCAGTTAACGCAGAACCAGGAAGATAAATACACACATCCTCTCACATTGTGTCAAAAATCTGATAGGAAAACAATATTTTTAAAGAAAACCTCATTGGTTTGCAATGTAGCAAGTGCTTTTATTTATCAAAGAACGCTCCCAAAACTATGTTAAGTCCACAAAATGAACTATATGTTTTTGCCATACAAGCTGGAGCTAGCGAACATTGCATGTTTCAAATGTTTTTTATAACTTTGTCATGATACGCTGATTGCGATCAACGATCGATTTATCCCAGTATTCCAATTGTTGTGTGTCCTTCTGCTACACCAGCAAAACGTTCTAATGACGCACATGGTGTTCATTTCGTGAGAAGATATGGCTTTGATGCACTTTCAATCGCAACGCTTTCGCATCAACGTCTTACTACACCGGAAAAAATAACCGGTTGCTCCTTGTTGCTGGTACCGCCAAAGAGCATTTCGGTCCTTGTCTGTCGTCCCACATGACAGTAATGCAATAAGTTCCGTTTAGGCGTATCTGCCATTGTTGATTGAAGAATCCATCCGACGGTAGCCGGAAACTATGGCATTCACTGAACGGTACAATATATCTGTGTAGATAACAGAATACAAATATATTTTAGTAGCCGTTCTTTATTCAAATGTATCCATTAACCCTATAATTCTGCACCACATGAAACCTAATCATGAACACAAACCACACATGATGAACACACACATGACAACATGAAGTATTTGAGACCACGATGTACATGAAAGGTTAGCGCTGTGAAGTAGGTATAGCTCCCAATGGGATGAAGAACCTGACAGATATTGGGAACCGCAGACAGATGCCATTATAACAGTACTGGGAATATTATTGATCGAAAAGCAAACCAAGTTCCCTCAGAAAATGTTAAGCCCCTGGCACTTCCACCCCACACCTACTTTATGGTGCACAATAATGAAAAGTTGATAGCACACCCGGATATTCCACGGGACAAAGTGGTTTGCATATCACTAGCCTGCATACAGGTTGTGGTTGAGGGTCGTCGATGAATAATGGTCACAATATGCTCCAGCTAACAACCCGTAACAAGGCCAGTAGGCAATACCGCTCAAAAAATTCAAACCTCTATTCACTCCTCTTTAAACTATACACAAATAACAATTACTAGACTTCTAAAGAAACCGCAAATTATATGGCGCAGTATAAATATGATTTAATATAACGTATTGTGTCCGTTATTTCCATCAAATCACACATTCGCACATCGCTGAATTATTCAAAATGCATAGAGCACAAATGCCGTTTTTAATCGCAAAAATATTCTGTATAGTTGAAGTTACATAATGTTAGGGAGTTTCATTCTCACAGTGTAACACAGAGTGTCCGCTCTGAACCACAGATTGCCGAAATTGAAACAATATTTTCCAATGTCCACTTTCAATATAGTAAATGTTATCATTTTTGCAGGTATTCGACACCTTGTGTCCTTCTAGCCTAGCGGTTGCTGATTTTTACTCCAGGCCAAATAACAATAGCAGCTTGTTTTCAGGGATTGAAGCCAGAGACATGTAGGTTTCGATTTTGTGAACGAATACCACAATAATAAAACAGACCGGACAAGACGCGTCAGTATGACTTGATTAATTTCTTCCATTCGCTCAAGCATCAGCCCATGACCTGACCTTCACTCCATGGAGAGATGAGCCCAGCTGGCCCACGTGGAATTTGAAATACGCCTGAAAAATAAACGTATTGCAGGCTGACATCCACCAATGGAGCACAATCATGAATACTGTCTTACCGACCACTAGTGCAGGTTATTACCATATATGTGATGTCATTACTGACTCTGTGGCCTCTCAAAAGGCAAAAACATTTATTCTGGAGTCTCAACGTTCTCGAACAGCAGAACTCTTTACTGATATTTTTTGAATTTGGTATAATTAAACCTTGTCAAACCTTGCAAGCTATCTCTTGGCTTCTTTCCCAAGAGAGTTGTATTCATTCTGTTGTGAGCGTAATGAGGGACAGCCTTCAATTGCACACCACCACCATTCAGACTATCTATCACGCCTGAAGGCAGCCCTGTCTACGTTCATGCGTGACATTGCGTGCCCATACCAAGTAAGTAGCATTCATGCGCCGAGTAGGCCTTGTGCCACTTGGCCGTGCAAGTGCATAGGGTAAGCAAGGATGAGCACTTGACAGAGTTGTTCCCTAACTTTCTAGTGCGGCCCTTAGAAGTGGATAGCCTTGGGCTCAACATTGCAGTAGTGCGTGAAAGCGCACAATCGTGCCGGTGAAGCAGAAATCGGTTCTTCTTGGGAAGGCCGTAGCAAGTCAGGAAGGGGCCTGAGGCGATGAAGAATTGGTTCGAGCAGGATGTGCCCTTGGCAGCAGATCAGTTTTCAAAAGGTGAGAAAAGCTAGGGAGCGCAGACTAACCCAGCCAACATCGAATACCTTCATGGGATATCCGTGCGTCAAAGGTATCGGTTGTGCCGGTCCGAAAGTCAAGTGATGCAAGGCTTTGATCCATGTAGCCAAATGGAGCCATGGGATAGATTTTATGTTTGCAAGGACATGCTTTTCTTTACCCCTTTCAATTACCTTTTCATCACACTTCTTGTCAACAAGACGCACCGCCACCTTGTAGATATATAAAACAGATACCTTATTGTAACAACTTATTGCGTCTGCTATGAGGAGGCTTTTGGGACCGTTTTTTTAATCTTCTTACTCGAGCTCTTAGCTCCTCCACCCACAACTCCCTCAGGGTCAGTAGCTTCTCCAAGCAACAAGTTGGTGGTTGATCTTTCTTTGGCTGGGGCCTCCCTCTGGAACAGCCTCCCTGCCTCTATCATATCATTTCAGTAATACCATGGCTGGTAGACCCTATCCATTGTACCGTGACGCTCAGCAAGAAATCACATAGTGTAATGAACTGGACAATACATTTTTCTGATCTAGTGATACTTATATAATAGGCACAGTATAAACCTATAACGTTTAATCTGGATAACAGCCATTGTAGGGGAGTTGGACCTTGGGGTGTAATATTCAATTACAGTTGTTTTTCGGTTCACAGACTAGGGGAAGCAATTACTTCAACTTAGTTTTGGATAACACAGTTAAACTCAAAGTAAGTAAAACAGATACTACAAGCAACTGAAAGACAGGTGTAACCTAAGACTCTTTTTGTGTCTGTCTAAAATAGACCATACAAAGCAAAACCCAGTGTTACACTGTATGAATGACCCAAAGTTATCTTGGCTAAACCTCAGGCAGGCTTTATCTGCACAGGCTAACAGCATGTCAGGGAAGCAAAACCCAGTTATACATTATCCTTACAGCAATAAAAGTCAAACCGAAAACATTACTTTTGTGGAAGAGGCACAACCAATTCACAGGTGAGAAAAATAACTTTATATATACTTTCGAGAATAGCATAACACTTCAAAGGTAACTAAACTAAACTTGTATATACTTAGCAGAAAGGTGGGAGCATGATTTCTTGTGATGTGAGGACAGTTTGAATCCTCTATTGAAGTCGTGGTGGGCCTTTCACATCCTATGAATTGTTCAACTAATTACTCCCACCTGCCATTAATGGTAAGTTTGTCTGTGTAACTTAAATTTGACGTTTTATTTAAAATGAGAAAGGGGATACTAACTATCACCAAAAGAAATCAAAAGATACTTTCTGCCCTTCTGGAACTGTTGTTCTGTCAAGGTTAGCCATCGAAAGTTAAGTGGTGCACCTAGGGCAACCTAGCAACAACAGGCACTTATTGCCAAAAAGTTGCCAAAGAGGATACATTTGAAATGACAATATGGACGCTATGGAGAGCCCAAACAATCACACCCATCAAAAGACTAAAATACTCTGAATGTGTAAAAAGGTACATAGAGGTGTAAGAAAAATTAATACACCAGTAAAGAAAACAGTTCTGGAAGTTATTGGGTTGACACAGGTCAGGCGATTTATTTATTATGAAAATCTTACCCACCATAGGCTATCAACGCCAGTGCCATGCACTGCATGTGTGGATGTGGTTTGGATCTAGCAGAGGGTGAGACAGACACCAAGCCTCAGTGTACCTTTGACTGATGGCAAATATCCATTTGACTATCAGTATTTCTTCCACCCAAATGGGCAGTGCAGCACCTATGTGCTAGGGCAATTCTCTTCTGAAATATAGTACCAATAGCAACCACAGACATGTGTCTTATCGATCGAGGACCAGTAATATAAATAAAGGGAAGGTAAAAGATCTACATTAATGAATCCTACACCCTATTAAATCTGCGTGATTAAATACTTTGTAATACTTTTTATAGTATTGAAATTGCGAGTGTAATAGCATTCGATTGTTTATGTAAAATGTGAAAACATTGGGGAACATATCGAAAATGTTATTGTGAGCAGAATATGAAGACGGCTACAAATCATTTAAATCTGGAAGTCAACCTTTCAACAAGTTCCGCTTTAGGTGGACAGGGCTCATTTGCAATGTTTTGTGTCATTGTATGTGTCCTAGGAAGAAAATCAGGATTGATTCCATGAGTATGCATGGCCAACACATTCAATATCAAATCTTTCCCAAATTCGAAATTCCATTTCCTGGTATATTAGCTTGGCCACCCATTGTTTGCCTCATTTTGTAACTGCCATGAGGTAACAAAGCATCCTGAAGGTTCCTGCAGTTTTCGCTTGTTCCCTCCCAACATTCTCGTTGTACGCAAGTACAGCTAGTGTTGTTCTGGCCTCCATACCGTCTATGCCGAGATGCAACCTTTTGGGCCTGTACTTTATGCACTTATTATGGAACACCTCCAAATCTCCCGTATTACAGAATTCTGTGAGTCCCTTCAGGTCTCTTGAACGAGTTTTATCGTATACGATCTTCTCAAGTGCTTTGTGTGGAGGGGAACATGGCACCAACCACTTCTTCTTCCGATCCTCCTGCTCTTTTGATAAAGGTCAATGTGCACATTCATGGAAATGTTGGTTTTCTGTCCATGAGTGTACGTTGGAACAATTGTGCATCAATGAACGCCTTTTTTCAAATAGATTATTTTTTTTTATTTGGTTGGCTGAAAAATTCAACCTTTCAAATTTCATTACATATAACATAGAAAGTTAAAAGGAAAATTCCATAATTCATTACACTATTATCACATATTAGTCATTAAAAAGAAAAATATTTCATATTAAACCTAAGAGAACGAATCTTAAAACCATTTCAGCTAACAGATATAATACAACAGATACTTTGTCTAGCTGATTGCACATAAATCGCAATAGTACCTTAAGAGTCACATTATATCTAACTTGACTCCGTAGGTATCACTGCGTTAACAAACTGAACAAGTGCAATATGTATTGATGTTTTTGAACTGGATAGCAGAAAGCCCCATATTTCATCTCTAATTCGTGGACATAGAAATTGGTTGAAGTTATTAAAATATCTTTGACGGATAGTGGTCAAAGCAGGACAATCAACCACCAAATGGCAAAGAGTTTCAATTTGCGTTTGATTATTGCAAAAGCGGCACATACTCTGATTTTTAGCAATCAACTTTCTTCTCGCCAGAATTTTTGTTGCCATTAAATTCAACCGAATTCTTAACATTTGAGCTGTGACATAGTTCGAAGGACTTTTGACCAAATAGCTCTCCATGGTACAATGACTCTTTGGTGCAAATAGCAAATTGCTCGAATCTATATATTTTTTACATTGTTCGTAAGTGCTTATACAGTCAAAGTGATATAACAAAATGTTTGCCTTGGATGGATTCGTTAGAAGTAATTCAATTGAGATTCCTGCAAAACATAGCATCAAGAACACAATTGGACTATATCTTGGGAAACCTGAGCGTAGATGTTAAAACATGCTGAGCTAATATACCCAAAATGTTCTGGGAAGATGAGCCTATAAGACATTTCCTATAAAGGCTACACATTCTCCAGAGTACTTGACTAGTAGATTTTCTACAGATCCATCATAAGTTTTGGAGCTCCACCAAAGATGGTTGCTGATAGACTGATACCACTTTAAAATATTTTCTGAACCCTTTTTTTACCAGCAGCTGTAATTATTTTATTGGCTGATTTGGCAACGTGCCATACATCAAGTTGATGCCAAATGTGTGGAAACTGCTCTCGCGTGGCCTTGGCTATTGTAACATGCTTGTCAGTGGTGATCAGGTCTATTTGCATTCCCCTGGATTCAAGATGTTCGACAGATTTGATGAACCCAATTTCCTCCTTGGCCACAGAAGATGTAAGTTCAGACACCTGCATGATCCCCGAACTCACAATATTTTTACTTTCCATGTCTTGAAAGTGGTATGTTCAGTACTTTGCTGAAAATTCTGGGCTATCGCACTGTCCGTTGCCAGCTAGCATGAAACGTTTGCCAGAGAATGTACTTTCCATTGACATCTGTTCGATTTTCCAGGCTTGACTAATAGCAGGGAATAAGAATTCCCTTTGAGATGTGTAGTACTTGGTTTTCGCAAGGAACTCAACTCCTACAAATTGACAGAAACTGGAAATCTTACCGAAAGTAGACCCGCTGAAAAGTAAAGCTGCTGAACATAGTAGTTTTCCGGCAGGCACTTTGCCCAGCATCGGTTGAGCGGACCATGAAAATGTATTATGGAGGTGTACACAGGTGGCATGGATTTTCAGGTTAGTGCCTTGTAATAAACAAGACACATTCACCAATGGCTCCCCGCATATGTTCCCTCTTAATGTATGGACACATTTCAGCATTTGTACAATCTCTAGCAGGCAGCTGTCGAATACAATGTATTTTTGCTCCTTTAATAGCCAATCGTCCGGCATGAATGTGTTTTGTGACTCGACTGTGATGTACAAATCCCCCAAACTAGGCAAACTCAAGGTAGAGCTCTTTAGCAGTCTTTCTTAGTTCAGGTTGTGATATTTGCACATGAATTGGAGAAACGGGTAACATTGCATGTTTCTTGGCTGGAACATTTTTAGGGGGTGTAGATTGTGTCAAGGGGTCTGCGAGGAATTGCAATGCATCTTCATTGTATTCAGTTTAATATTATCGAGTTGGCACATGGTAGCAGTGGTCCATGGGCACTTTGTACGGTTTGCCGGTGAGATTCAATTCAGTTTATGCATCATGAGTCTGCTTATTGACTGGACCACGCTGCGCCTCAAATAATAGTTGCTCCATTGTGAAATCTGTTTGGCAAGCAACATCTCTGGTTTCATTTGTTGTCTGAGTCTTTATACTTCTCTTCCTTCTGGGCATCTAACATTGGGGTAGAAAAACATGCTCAATGTATAGCACACATACAGCAGATGCCATTTTTTTTTTTTTTTAAATTTGGTTTTATTGATTTTGAAACAACAACAAAAACAAAACGGAAAAAAAAAAACAGTTGAAGTATTTCACTTGTTACATCACTGTTAGCATATGTTTACATTTGAGGAGCAGCATCAGAATCTCATCATTCAATAAATCGTTACTATATTCAAGTCTGTTCCTTGGTTGTAACAGGCAAAATAACATAGCCCCTGCCCTCCCACCTCCCTCCCCCTAACTGGGCAGACATCTCTGCGACAATCATTTTCTCTATCGGTATAATCGCAGTGGATAGAGTTCTACCCACTTATCATGTGGTCTTCTACAGTTCTGGGATCAACATCATTTCTCAATGAGGGCTGTAAGATTTCGTTTTACTTAGGGTAAAGTGTCATCCTCTGGTTGGGAGTCCGTCGTCTCTGAAAGATGTTTACTCCGGAAGTCTGACCATAAGGTCTCGCATTGGGACGCTTTGTTGTGCAAAGAAGCAGTGATCGTCTCCATTGTGTAGATGTTGGTTGATAGGCAGACCCATTCTCTCTTGCTTGGTACTGTTTTGGATTTCCATTTTGTTACCAGCAGCGCTCGGGCTGCGAGGAGTAACTGTGGGGCAAGACCTCTGAGTCTGGTCCATCCGTCCTCTTCCCTCTCCAATCCAAAGAGAATCAGACGTGGATCAGCATCCCTTTGTATGCCGTCTATATCCTTGATCCATGTCAGGACTTCCTCCCAGAACACCTTTATACGTGGGCAGCTCCACCACATGTGCCAGTAGTCGGCTATCTCTCCACACTCTCGCCAGCATCTTGGGCTCAGTGTCTGGAACATCCGGGACAACTTGAGTGGATCGTATTGCCATCGGTGTAAGAGTTTAATGGCATGTGATTTATATTGGGTGGACAAGGATGTTTTGGATGCAGCTTTACACATCAGTTCCCATTGGTCCGGGTCTATTTCCTCCCCCAGGTCTCTTCCCCATCGGCTCCTGAGACGTTCCGTGGACCCAGCACCTGCCTCGATAAGTTCCTTATACATTAAGGATATCAGACCCTTGAGTCCAGACTTTGAGTCCAAGATTTGTTCGAACGGGGTGAGTTCTCTCTGGAGCTTTTCCTTCCACGTAGGTTTCGTGAGGACTCCTTTAATCTGAATGTATTGGAAGGTGGATAGTGGGCCTATCCCTAGGGCTTCAGTTAAGTCCGGAAGAGATATGAAGTTGTCTTTTCTCTGGAGTTGCCATACTCTTTCGAGGCCCGCCTCGTACCAGGGTTGGAATCTACCTACGTCGGGTATTTGGTCGTTCATACCAGGGGACCATAGGTGGCTTAGTGGAGACGGCCAGGTGGTGATCTTGTTCATTCCTTTGCCTGGTTGCCAGATTGTCCATATAGTGCTCAATATTGGATGGCCCTTGATTTTCCACTGAATTCTCTTACGTGGGGTCCATAACCATTCTGACACTGTGGCTGGAGAGAAATAATGGTTGTCCATGTGGATCCACTGGAGGTGATTGTGATTACGCAAGTGTGGGATCAGGACACGTAATTGTGAGGCTTTATAATATCCTCGTAGGTCGGGAAGGCCCACTCCTCCTTTGTCCTTAGGAAGCGTCAAGGTATCATACCCGATCCTCGCCTTCTTCCCCTGCCAGAGAAATCTCAACATGAGCCTTTTGGCCTCTACGAAGAACTCATTTGGTAATTCGATAGGTAACATCTGAAAGGGGTACAGAAATCGGGGGAGGCATACCATTTTAATGGCGTTAATCCGCCCTATCCATGAAATTGTAAGCTTGTCCCATCTTTGTAGGTCAGCCGAAAAGCTGCGGAGGAGCGGGGGGAAGTTGGCCTCATATAGATCCGTTAGATTTTTAGTGATCTGGATGCCTAAGTATTTAAGCACAGAGTGTTCCAGTCTAAGGCCTAGGGGAGAATACCTAGTTTCGTTTTCTTCTTGCGTACCCTGTAAAGGGAACAATATTGATTTAGACTTGTTTACTTTAAACCCAGAGAGTTGGCCATATTCCTCTAATAGTTGGAGAGCGTGCGGGACGGATACAGAGGGGTTTGTAATGTGTAAGAGTATGTCGTCAGCATAAAGTGCTAGCTTATATTCTTTAGTCCCCAGTCGCATGCCTTCTATTCTGGGGTCGGCTCGTATGTTTTGGGCTAGCGGTTCCAGGGAGAGCGCAAAGAGAATTGCGGAGAGGGGACATCCCTGTCTAGTACCTCTTCCCAGTTCGAACCACCTGGAGTATTCCCCGTTGACCGAGATAGACGCTTTGGGGGATGTGTATACCGCCTGTATACCCTTCCTAAATCTCGGCCCTATCCCCACTTTGAAGAGAACCGCCCTCAGAAATCCCCACTCCACTCTATCGAAGGCTTTTTCTGCATCTATCGACAATAGGGCAGGGTTTCCTGATAGCTCTGGTGATGAGTGGATGAGATGGAGAGTTTTGCGCATGGTATCTGCCCCTTGCCTACCCAATATAAATCCGACTTGATCATTGTGTATGAGGTGGGGGATTAGTACTTCCAGCCGAGCAGCTAGTACCCTAGTGTAGATTTTGGCATAAACTAAGTTAAGTAGAGAAATTGGGCGATATGAGCTACAGTATTTGGGGTTCCTTCCTTCTTTCGGAATCACAGTTAAGAGGGCCTTTGTGAAGGAGTCGGGGGCTGTCCCTGTCTCTAGTATCTCATTGAAGAGCTCGGTTAGAAATGGTGTAAGTTGAGCGCTAAAGGTTTTATAAAACCCAGCAGTGTACCCGTCCTCTCCAGGAGATTTGCCTACAGTGAGTCTTTTGATTGCTTCTCGGACCTTGGGTTCAGATATCGGGGATTCCAATAGGTCAGTTTCAGAGTACGAGATTTTGGGCATGTCCACCAGGGAGAGATAGCGATCTGTGTCTGATTGGCCTGGGGTCACTTCCGAGGTATACAATCGCTCGTAGAAATTGGCAAAAGTCTCCGGTATGGTGTTGGAGGTGGGGGGGGTCGTAGGATTTTCCTCGATTATCTCTTTCACTGTTCGCTCTGCCCTTTGTTTTCTTAATCGAGCTGCAAGTAGTGCATCGGCTTTGTCCCCTTTCTCATAGAATTTCTGTTTGAGAAATCTAAGTTTTTGCACAATTTGTTCGTGTTCCAATAGTCTCAGTTCTTCCCTTTTGCGTTGTGCTGTACTAATGTTGTCATGATTTGCTCCCGGGTGTCCCCTGTTTTCGCTTTCAAGTTTGCATATTTCAGACCTACGCCTGTGCTCGATGATCTTCCTTTCTCTTTTCTTGGTAGCCCCTTCACGTATCAGAATACCTCTCCAGGTGGCCTTACCCGCGTCCCATACTATTTGTTTGGAGACTTCCCCATTATTGTTTAATTTAAGGTATTCCTCAATTTCAGTCGCCATTTCAGTCTTAAATACTGCATCTTTCCACAGGCCTTCATTACAGCGCCACTTCCCTCCTTGAACCGGCAGGTCTGCCCATTTTATGTCTGACAGGACCATATCGTGATCTGACCACGTTATTGGAATGATTTCTGACAGCGTTGTGGATTCAAGGAGGTCCTTGGTGAGGTACAAGTAGTCGATCCGGGTAAAAGTTTTGTGCGGGTTAGAGTAAAATGTGTAACCCCTTTCATGCGGGTGTTTAATCCTCCATACATCTTGCAAATCATATATCTCCATCATGTCGGAGAGTCCCGTGTGATCACTTCTCGGTTGGTTTCTTGTCTCGGGGTTGCCAGGTTCCCAGTCTTTGGTCGGGTCTGCCCACAGATTAAAATCCCCTCCGAGAACAACCTGGCCAGATGCTTCTAACATTATTTTGGGTATTGTCCTCTCTAGAAACTTGGATTGTCCTGTGTTGGGAGAGTATATTACTGCCACTGTTACTTTAACCTTTGCGATTGTTCCGGATATCAGGAGGGCACGTCCACTCACATCAGACCAAGTCTTCTCCACTTCAAGGTTGATCCCATTTTTGATCAGGATTCCGACCCCTCCTTTCCTGAGCGGGCCTGAGCCCCAGAATTCTTTTCCCCCTCTTTTCCCTAGTATCCCCCTCTCTTCTCCCTTGGCGAACTTCGTCTCTTGTAGAAGGAGGATGTCAATTTGAGATCTACGGAATTCCCTTGCCACCAATGATCTCTTGGTTGGTGAATTGAGGCCTTTCACATTAAGCGTTCCTATCCTAAGGGACTCCCTGCCCTTCTGTTCTTCAACCGGTGCCATTTTCGAGGTATGTCAATCGTAGATTTGTGACCCGCATTGAGTAAATGTATCTTACATGGAGACTCACATATTCTTGAACAGTCGTATGTGTTGCCGCTGGTGCATCATATTCTATGCATTTCTTGTCCACCCAGCCCCCCCACCCCCAACCCCTCCCGAATTGACGGCGTTCGTGCAGACCCAGGTGAAGGTACCGGTCTGGCATCGAACCACCCTTGAGGACCGTTACTGCACGTCCCCAAGATCACTATAGCATCATAGTCTTGACTGAGCCCCCATTTCCCCCCATTCCCCGTTTACATGACCCAGGTCTCTTTAGAGCCCATACACTCTTAGGAAGTTCGGGTCATGGACATATATTTTAAAATGTATGCCATCTTACCGTTGTTGCGAGTCATAATTTCTCCCCCCCTGGGGGGGTATTACCTCTCCGATATTTTCTTGAACCCTTGACTCGTTTCCTTCTGGGCCCCTGTATACGCCAGCCTCTTTCTTCTCGACGCGGGTCCTCTCGACCATTTTCTGCCGTATTTGGACCTAGGAGGTCTAAAATACACGCCTTGATCTCCTTTTCCGAACTCAGCTTGATTTTGTTCCCATTGTATTCGAAGAACAGAGAGAAGGGATATCCCCATCTGTATCTTATATTCTTTTCCTTCAGGTGTTTGGTTAGGGGGGCACACATGCGTCGGAGTGCCAAGGTCATAGAGGATAGATCTTGATATATCATAATTTGGGAACCTTGGAGGGTAATTGAGTCACTGCTTCTTGCTTTCTCCAGGATCCTTGTCTTGTCCTGAAAGCGGTGAAATCTAGCTAGGACTGATCTAGGTCCGCCCGGGGGTCCTCCGGCTCTATGTATTCTCTCTGTCTTTGGTTCATCAACCTCATCATCAGTAAGTAAGAGTTTGATGATGTCATGCAATGTGTTCTTCAGATCGTTCTCCGTTTCCCCTTCTCGTTCCGGGATCCCGAAGATTCTCAGGTTGTTCCGTCTCTCCCGGTTTTCTAAGTCGTCAAGCTTAAGTTTGAAGCTCTCTTCACGTTGCTCCAGTTAGGTCATCCGCTGGTCTAATTGTATCTCCAGGGTATCTATGGACGCTTGGTTATTCTCAACACCTTCCAGCCTTTCCTCCATGGTGTCCAGTCTTTGGGTGATTTTGTCAATTTTGGAGCCGATACTGGCACCCATATTTTTCATTTCTCCCAGGAGAGCAGCAATGTCCCCCTTGGTAGCCGCGGACTCACTCACCGAGGGGCCTTGATTCGCCATGGTAGAGTCCTGATTTTCGGTAGAGGTTGGGACGTAGGAGTATGTGGCTAGTTTACCCTTTATGTCCATTGGTCTCCCAAGGTGCTGTGGTGTTGCTTGGGTTATTTGAGTGGCAGATTGCAGAGGAGGCACACGCCCCTGAATCGGGGGCTCTACCCTCCGCACGGCAATGCAGGTGTGTGATCTCCACAGCGGTGTAGTAGGACTGAGGAGGTGCCCGACTGCTTCACTTCGTGCTCCACCGTCCGGACCGTGCTGCTGGCTTGAGTCCGATGACGTCACCGAAGTTTGGAGCAGGGCCCCTCACAGTTCTCGACGTTGGTGCTGCTTGTTATGGTGTGGGAATAGCAGGGGCTCACCTGAATTCATTCAAGGTATTGGGGGGGCAGGTTGCCCCTCCACTGCTATGTGAGTCTTCCCAGGCCTCCAAGAGTTTCTCTGCCCGTGGACCTTATGTGTGGAGGGGGCACGACTCAATGGTCTTACCCCCTATACGGCAGTATAGTGTAGCATCAGACAAGGCGGCCCGGGTATTCCTTAGCAGATGGGCGAGGCGCCGGGGAGAACGCAGAGAACGTTGCAGGATTGGGGATGCACTTCCCCAGCAGTCTCATTGGTCTGCACTTTTCGGCCGTGCACTGCCCTGTACAGTGGGCTAGCTCTGTTCACTCCATCTCCTGCTGCCGTGACTCATGATTCCGGGTCAATTCGGCCGGCAAAGCGTCAGCCACCCTCCTAGTTCAGCCCCGATGTGGCTCGCGTTCAGTCTGGGGGCGCCAGTTTCCTTAGCCTTTAGTGGGCCTGTGATCCGGGGAGCCCAGTATGCGGTGGTGGATGGGTACTTCCGCCCCCTTCCTCCTGCGCCCGCGGACCTCCCCTGGGGGGGTCGCGAGCAGGGGGAGTGCGGCGTTCGTCCGTAGAATGTTGCGCGGACAGCGCGTAGAGCGGCTGCTTAGCCGGCTTCCCCACTCCGTGGGCGCGGAGGGGGGCTCGCTACCGCGGGCCTCTCTGGGTCTCCGGTGACACGCAGGTCGGAAGGACCTGCCGGGGACTCTCTCTGCGGTCTCCGCCTCCGGCGATCAGAAGAGAGGGGGGAGGATGGGGAGGTTAAGGGAAGCACCTTGCGGGCCTCTCGTCCATACCTGGGCCGTCCCGTGAGACTCACTGTTTGGCAGCCGTGTTATCCAGCAGGGTTTCACTTTCGCTTTACACGTGCTGTGATACACGTTTATTCGGACGGAGTTTCTCCTCGTTCCCCTGGTCGTTTTCGTCCGCGTTTTTTCCTGGGTGTCGGGGGGGGGGGGGTCTTCGTATAGTTGCTCCTCACTTCATTGTGCGGGGGGGGTCGTGAAACGGGGGCTCAAGTCGTCTCAAGGACCCACGGCATCGGAGCTCACACGGAAGCAGGACTCATCCGTGCGCCCCCTGGTGGCCAGTGCAGATACCATTTTTAAAACTAAAAACCTAATATGAATAAAACATCTGCCTAAAAACTTCTCCAAAACAAACTTTTATGTGGTTTATATCAAGCAAATTTAATTTCAACGCAAACAAACATATGTACATACATACAGAACCAACTTGAGTGACTTAAAAACATTACAACATAAAAATGTATTCCAAATGCAATGTCATGTCCAATTGTATTAAATATTAGGTTAGGTTCACTTCTGGTTCATGTGCCTCCTCTTCTAATTCCACACCTTGGGTACATTCCTTGAATAGAAAATAAAAAGTCAATCGTATTGGAAATTAAAATCTTTCCTCTCACAGAGCACTTACATACAAAGTAGTAGGATTAAGAACCGTATATTATAAGGTTTGTTGTCGCAACACTAATAGAACATTCGTATGACCATACCCTCAAACAGTGTACATGATTTAGTCATAATATATATTTCAGATTTCACCTGATAACCTTCTGAGATGACACATGTACTTGATCTGAGATCACTGTGCAAAACATACTGATTGTAATGTCGCCCTCAAAAGATTTCTAATCTATTCTGCATTAGGGAGGAAGTGTAACATTAGAACCGAAATCAGAACAGTTTGAAACAGTGCAAGGTTACATGCATTTCAGTCTAAAATAATATCCTTTGTAGGATTTACTTTCATTCCTGCTAGGGAACCGTAAGTATGCATTCCTCATACTCTGGAACTGTTGCAAAGGAGGATGTGATTGTAATTGAAGTTCCAGCATCCCCCTATAACACAGTACTTGTTTTAGTACGGATGAAAACAGCTAAATGGAACTGAGACGAGATGCAGCCGATGGTACATATAGAGAGACACCCATACATGCCACTTAGTGTAAATAACCAATACTAAACATACACATTTTCATTTTTTTTTAATTCCAAGCATAACACATTCTCGTAAAACGACAAGTACAATTAAATTACTTGATAGGCGAGTAAGCTTGATGTTGACTCTCGAAAAGTAATTGATGCAGAATATTGCTCCTTCATTTTCAGTACATTGCCATAAAGTTGTACAAGGGAAAAGTTAAAGTAGTATTAGATATGTGGGCAGATCCAACGCTCGAAAATATCACTTAGGGATACTGGACGTGTCAGAGTCAGTGGTTTCGTCACTTGTCACTTGTGAGGGTCTGTCTGTGCTTCCATCAGTGTGCTTTACATATAAAAGGGATATGTCGAGCAACAGATTACAAAAACATAACTTTTAAAGAGCACTGTGGCATTGTTTTCTAATGGTCACAATTCACTGATGTATTCGAGACTCCAGAAAGCGGGGACAGGTGTAGTATAGTAAACTAAAACATTTTAAAATTCAATTGAATCTGTTAACTATGAAAACTTTAGTATGAAGCATTTTAAGTAAATATACAACAAAAGCTCTAACCCGCCCATGAAGTTACCTTTTCAATACACTAGCTTAGTTAAATCGAGAGATCATATAGAATACTTATTTATGCGGACCATCGTCCTATATATCAACAAACATAACTAACTCATCGTCCACGACTCAACTGAGGCCGCGTGAGGCGAAATAGAGTTGGAATTGCATTTGGAAGCAATTTACGAAGAATTCTGGGTCAGCGCTTTTTTGTGTACTTCGATTGTTCGTACATATCGTCGGTAAAGTGCAGGCTGCAGAGGCGGTATCGATAGGTCCTCATGTTGTCTAAGACAGCCTGTTTATAATCCATCTTCTTAATATCCTTCGGGAATGTATGCAGGACTGTGCCCAGACTTTTGGCATGGCTCGCAGAAGAGCAACCGTAAAAGATACATGAAGGCATTCTTGAAAAGTCTGTTAGATCTGTATTAAAAAAATATAAATAATTAAAAAAAATACTGTATGCATGTGATTGAAAGAATTGTAACACCGCTTTGTCTGCAATATTTGTTTTACTTAAAGAAAGAAAACCTGTGTAACATAGTCGAATGAACACAGCGATTACTTTCTTACAGAAATGATGTACCGCAAATCGTAACATGTTAATCGTCTGTTGAATAAACTTTGAAGCATCAAAAGGAAACATGCTTGCAAACATGGACCAAGAAAGGTTCCATTATATTACAATGCACAGTTATGCAGTGTGCTATTTACAGAGATCAAAATACTTCAAACATTAGGCAATGGTGAAGTCTTTGCGATAAATGAACGTTACAATACTGGGTACATTAGATGGAAATGGATAGAAACTTGAGATCAGCGATCAATGAATATAGACAAGTAAATAGGTGACCTACACTTATCTGGACGAACAAATGAGCCGATTGAGCAAGCATGGGTGCAAGTAGCCGTGGAAACGTATCCGGGGAACAGGTAGCACGATGACGAGATACCTTGTAGATCTCAGAGATGTGCTCCTGTTAAATGTTAGTGTTCATAAAGGCCTAGAAAAGTGGGTGTGAATGTGATGACATCACTCAGCCTTGATGGCAACGTTTCACATATGCCATACCTACACACCCTGCCCCCTTTTGAGCGCACAGGAATCGGCTTGCTCGCACAGCCTATAGGGCAATAGGGCTAGGGTTGAAACACTAACACAAAATGCTTGTGGTGTTCTTTTTTTGTTATTGAAAGTGGCCTACTTTTATGGGCCATGTGTGCAAGTTTGATGAGTTACTTCATTAACCGGCTGGTAGTAGTGAACACTGTTGATGAATATATATTATTTTAAATGCACAATTTCCTTCACCTTTTCATCAAAAACTCACCTTTTGGTTAATATTAAAACGGTGACCGAAAAGGAAAGAATAGCGAATGTGAACTGTGTGCCACGTTTTCATCGATGCCCGAGACAATCTTATGGCCCAGTATGACCCTGTTCATAGGTGCGAAGCGCCATTGATACTGGAGGGGGGATGGATGGTCATGTGTGCTCAAAAGGCCTGGAACAATTCTGAAGGGAGACAAATTTATGTGGAATGTAGGGGCGGGGTCTTGAAGAGGGGAGTCTGGAGACACTAGGTCTTGGGAGACCATGTGAACAATGGTCACCATGCAGAAAATCCCTTTTGAAGTGTACATGCTGTTTGGCACCTTGGCCGTTCCCACCCACCCAGTACCGTAGTGGGGTACAATGGAAGGGGATGGATTGTTGCGGACGAGGTGAGCGCAAAAGGCACCAACCATTATTTCATGTCCCTCATAGATGAGTGAGCGTGTTCTTGTTTCACTGAAAAATTGAAACGACTATTCGTATATGCTCACTTGTATTTTATTTAGTTTGGTGATGTTGATGGCACAAACAAACTACAAGTTGTATACTTGAGGTTGCAGCACAATGTGTGAAAATCCCCTGTACTGTCAATGGGGAATTATGCGCGAATGGCTCCAATGACACAGGCAGGTATTACTCGTCGAACGGGGAATCCAAGCCTCCCATAAAGCCACTATGTAAACAGACGCTAGTCCACCAGCCTGTACCACCTGTGGCAGAGAAATAAACATACTGTAATTGAATTAACCTGTGTACCACCTTTACTTGAAAATGCATCCTAAATTCTATGGCTGAGTCGCCCTTAAAAAAGTTACTTCATGGAAAAATGAATTTGGGCTTTGAAGTCTCGACACATTACAAAAGTGAACACCCATTCAATCCATAACGGTTTGGGCCAAAGAAAAATATTGTTTTTTAGTTGAAAGTGAAAGACACGTAGGCGATGAACAGGGATTTCCAAAAAGCGAGAGAAATATATTAAATTTGCAGACTAAATTAATTTGTTAGTGATCGATCAAAGTTACGTCATTGTAGGAGAAAAACATGAAATGTTAGTCGTCTCAGTGGTCAAAATGACATCACATCTAGAGTACACTTACTCATTGCTTGGATTGCAAGGGCGAACTGTTGCACGAAGTTCGTGCATAAGCACCATCATAATCCTCAACATGGATCTTGTGAGGCGGGCTGCCCTGAAGTCATGCAGCTCGATAACACATAGCAGTGGTGTGTCTTCTTCTGATGTGTAGGCCAAGCATCCAGAGTTTTCTTGGCAGCAGCAGTTCTCCACCGGGGCTGGCATGACCTCGCAACGATTGCAGTTACACTCGGTGGAAACGTCTTCTATGGGACTATGCTCAGGCTCATGATCCGGTGATTCATTTTGCCAACGATTGTTCGATTTCCCCATATTTTCCGCATCTTCCTCTTTCAATTACTTCCTCCTCTGAATACTCAGGCTCGTACCGGTAGGGCTGTATTGTTGCCATTATACAACGCATTTTTAAATAAAACGCAAGTAACGATTGAAATCAGTGATTGAAATCAGTTCTGCTAGGGTAAGCATCTGTTTGCAGGGGCTTTGTACTACGAAGATAGCTGAACCGAGCAGAAACGATTCACAAGCGATCCAAAAAGAATTCAGTGAAATGATTTAAAAAGCAACTCAGATGTTGTTTGATGAGAAGGTGTCTGTTTATACTTGTTGAGGAAAGAGGAGTCCTTCCATTTCCATGGAGACACATCAGTAGCTTGCGCACAGAGAACGTTGACACGAGACGTGCATTGGCGTTGTGAAAAGGGACGTACGCGTCTAGTGATGTTAGCTTCAGGGGCGGGCGAACTGTATTCTTGCCGCGAGTGCCCTTGAAGTTAGTGTGATGCCTCAACGGATAAGATTAGCACAAGATGGCCACGCCCAACACGTTGTTTTCGCATGTGTAAATGTGAGGAAAACTAAGGTAAGATGCATAGGAACAATGTTTAAGGTCGATTACAGTATGCTTAAAAATACATGCCCGAATGATCGGGACAATAAAATCTTTGAGCGCACTTCCCCTTTAAAGACAGAGCAGGATAGTGGTGTTCAATGGGCGATGATCATGCGTAGTTGTTCAAGGGAGGTCTTCTCAGTGTAAATGACTAGAGGACTTCCAGGAAGACTGCACTTGCCGGAATGGGCTACAACATTTTCTCTGCTCAGCATGTGCACCCAATAAGAGGAAAGTAATGAATAAGCCGGTGTTCTAAAAAATTTGTAAATTGTGATTTATTCATGCAGGTTAAAAAGTTGCCATACTAGGACATTTGATTACTCCTTGGCTTGATACCAAGGTTTGGGAGTGATCTCCCTTTCTCAGATGCTGCAATGTCAAAACAAACTAGATGAATGTAGCCAAAAAGTAACTTACAAATGATAGTTTGTATCAGAGTTTCCATCACAAATGGGACTTAACAAAGCATTACACACCACTCCACAATGCTGATTGTAGGGACAATTAACAAACCAGTCTGTTCTCTTGAAGTTGAGGAAACCATGTTCACACGGATACATTTCACATGCTAATGAATGAACTGCTTGGAAATCATCGAACTTCTCAACATGTCTCTCCAGGTTCGTCCCTGTCTGATGGGCACAGAGGAGAAGACTGGGTTATGGTCTAATTATCAAATGCATTCACTGAGAAGAAATGGAAATATCTGTCTGTTTTGTATATTCAATCGAACTGTAAGTTGATTCTGATTGTAAATACAATGTCCAGAATGTCTCCTTGGGTAAGATTTCAATACCTCAAGGACACGAGGTTGAAGTGTTTCACTGGAGTATGGTTTGTAACACTAGGTTTAATAATTTACATTTGGCACTTTTGTTCTTGATACACTTTCTTTGTTTGTCCAATACACGTCCTGCCAAATGGGCATGTCATTGCACGTATGTATTAACTCAGGCAAGTAGCAGAATCTTTGTGAATTCTTTTGGTCTGTGATCGAGTGTGACAAGCTATCGCCTTTAAATCCGGTTGTTGCAAAAATCAAGAAGATGGCAGCGCTGCTGTGGAGCTCCTCGCTGTGGTGTCCGGCCTGAACGAAAATGCAGCGCAGGTGCAGAGTCATGGTGTGGGAATGACTGCGTAACACACTGTCCTGCTAGTCTAGAGACTGCGGCTGCAATAATGAACCAGTGGGCCTCCTCGGAGCCGAGATAGATGCTGAGGCACACATGTCCGCAGGCAGATTAAGGGCGAAGCGGCTGGAGCGGGGCTAGTGCATCTTGGATGCATTCCTCACAAGTCGGGAGGCTTGCAGTGGTATTTCCGGCGCACTGTGTCTACCTCCCGGTCTCCAGGCGAGGATTGGGATCCTTGCAAAAAGGCACACTCTGCTCCGGTCCGGCGAGCCGTGCAGCCCAACTGAGCTGAACAGCATGTTCTTACCGCCGCATGAAGCAAGCAGCAATGGCAACATGTGAATCCTGGTGAGCAAGCTGCGCCGTAACTCTGAGGCTGGAAGAAACGGAGAGGTGCAGGGCCTGAATGGTGGCCTTTGGTGCTTGCTGAGAGCTGACGAACATTCTAATTGTGCCTCAGGGGGAGTGCACTCGCCTGTGGGGGCCACCCGTGCATATGAATGGGTTCCCCAGTCTGCCTTGGACTGTCCTGAATACGTGCTGATTGTGAATCCCTGCCCTGCTGTGTGCTTGATAGCTGATGTGCATAGTGTCAGAGGACTGGCCACCCTAAAGAGCATAATTGAGTGACCATAACCGCGAGGCAGTGATACGGGACATGGCGTCAGGAAAGTCCAAGATGAAACACAGTGTGGATGACACAGATTTTTTTGCATCCCTTGGGGCAGCGTGTTTCCGAGAAACTCCCTCACAGGACTCTGTCATGGCACCATTGGGTCGGATAGGACAGTCCATGTCCAGACTGGAGGGCACATTTGACAAGCTACCGAGAGGGTGGACCAACTGGAGACAAAGACATCCACTCTCATACAGAGGACCAGCGAGCTGGTGCAACAGTGTGGGCAAGCTATGCCGCGGACAGAAGACCAGGCGTGAGTTGGAGTCAATAGTGAGAGGTAACAAAATAGTGGGAAACAGATTGGAGTTTCTGGAACATGTGCAACGTGCTTCTCAACTGCACATCATAGGTCTTCCTATGGGAGTGGAGGGTTAGAATCCCACAGACTTTGTTTCCACTTGGCCCCTGAACTTCTCAATCTTGAAGTGGTGGAGGATCCAATCTACAAAGACAGGTGCTATGGGCTAAAAACAAACTCCTCAGCTGCACAGACACCAGTGATTGGTCCCACTCGTTTGGTACCCCGGGATAGGGACAGAGTTTTGAAGGCGGCAGTAGCAAAGGACATCTTATTATTCAAAGAGCACAGGATTCATCTCCTCCCAGATTTTTCCCCAGCCACAGAAAAAGAGAAGGGTGCTGAACGTAGTGAAGAAAGGGTTCCTGGGCCGTGGGGTCAAAGTGGGCCTCCTCCGTCCTGCCAAGCTTAGGGTGTCATGGAACGGGAAGGAATACATTTTCTGGGAGTCAGAGGGGGGCTGAAGAATTGTTGAGATCCATTCCCTTGAAGGGAACCCCAGTCGAAGACACAGGTTGATCCGGTCATTAATTGGGGGAGTGATTAAGTCTGGCTCTGTATCTGAATGTGTGCTGAGCAGTCTCGCTGACATACGGTTAAACTGTGTGGGTTGGGTTCTACTCGCTGTCCTTCAATGTGCGGTGCAGCCCTGTTGATATACTGTTGAAATGGGTGGGAGGTCTGCTCCTTTGCCCCGGGCCTCCTGGGTTCCCTTGTTGAGTGTTTTGAGCGGCCTTCACAAACTAATGAGGATATGCTGGTTGACCTTTGTGAGCATGCCTTGGGGGACAATTCGAGCCAGACCCACCCGCAGGTGCTACGACTTGACATGCCCTTCCCTTCTAGTTGGCGCAGACTTTGATGGTTATTACCAGATATGGGCGATACATTTTGTGCATATGTGCAGCTCTATTGTTGGTAATGCCTACTTGTGTTCTCTTGTATTGTTTTGTACGAAACAAATACAAATTAAAGTAAATCATGTTGTTACAACATGATCAATTTAGGAATAGGTTTGTTATTAAAGAGGCTGGTTATCCTTCGAATTGACTCGTGTTTGCTGTGTTGGTCATCAACAAATGCAAATCCTGGAGGATTGGTGGTCGGTAGTTTGATTTCCTTGTTGCGATTCAATGTATTCCTGCATTTCCGAATGATGCATTTAATACGTTTGTCATGCAAGCTAAACTTTAATATTCATTTAATAAATATAGGGGAAGTTGAGGTTCCACTGGTCAATGTGGCGGGAAGGGTAATTGGTTGACGCACAATAAATGCACCTTCAAGAACCTGCTGCCGTTATCCGTTGAACAAATGCCAATTTCATTGCAGTTCTGTTTTAGAGACATTACATTTTTAGACTAATGATCCTTTATGCTGGCAAGGACTGAGAATATGGTGAAGCATGAATAGTGTTTCTGCAATGCATAAAACAAGGTCCACATAGCTAGTCTGGCTGCCTTGCCAATGGGCATGGACCTGCAGCATTTAAGCTGTTTACAATGCTTGAACCACATACAAGGGAAACTCCCTTAAATCAATTCTGCTGAGTTAGATGCTAAAGAACCGGTAACATGTTAGCTCTTAACGCTGAAGACCTCTCTGATTAATAACTTACCAGTCAGGAGTTTGAGAATCCCACTAATGATAACAGCCTTAGTCGCATCTACATGGACAATAGGTGAATTGAGGGCATATGAACATCGTGAACATCGCCACTATATGCTTTTACAAACAAGCTCCCTGCGGCGGTCACCTTTTGGCACATATGGCACACTGCTTGATGTTATCTATGATATAGAATGAAGGTGGTCGGTCACCTGTTGCCTCTTCCCTGATCTTTGTTTGTGTTGCTTATTCACAAATTACTTGATTTGTGCCAAGTTTTATTTTTTTTAAACTTTCTTTATTGGTTGATTCTCATCTCAAGACAGTCAACATTACATTATAACATTGAAGTGCAGCAGCGAGGTTCAGAACAGATATAGCATCAATCGGTCTGTGGCAGGGATTCCCCTGTTTTACAGCATGGGGTCTGCCATGGATTCACATGCTCATGAATATTCCCTGTCGTCAGGGAATGATGTGTATGCTGAGCCCTAGTTTATTACTGCCATGCCTGGGGCCAAATAAATTGAAATGGGCCCAGTGGAAGAAGGGTTTTCTCCATCAGGTTAAGACATGTGGTCCTGCCTTTAATGTGGACAAAAAGAAATCCCTGCTAATGTACTCTAAAGTATGAAGGCCAGCGTATTTTTGAAACCGTACCATACTTTTCGGAGGAGGAAATGGGCATGGAAGTTCTCAAGGATTTTTACGTGGCCCTAAGAAAACTGGATCTCTACTTTAATATGGCTTTAAGCCCCCATTCCAAGGGCTGGAACAGAGGTTAACGACCCCGCAGCCCAAGTTATCGACCCGAGCGAAGTGAGGGTTTTCGTCCGCTGATGGGCACAGAGTCAGTTCTCGCAGCAGCACTGGATGATCTTACCATGATCAGGGATAGAGGCGGCATGGCAGGTCTAATTCTTTAAGTCCTATCGGCCGTTTTTGATACCATTGATCATGAGATCCTTATATCCCGGCTATCAGGGCAGCACCGGCTGCAATGACGTGGGGTGCTGCAGGGCTCTGCTCTGTCCCTGCTGCTCTTTAATGTTTGCATCCAGACCCTGGCAGCGCATACTCAGTCCTTTGGGTTACAGTGCTTTTCCTACGCAGATGATACTCAAATTCTGTTTAGGATGGACCTGAATACCACAGGGACTGTGGGGCCTGGATGGAGACAAATTGGCTAAAATTAAACAGCAGCAAGACTGAGGTCCTGATCATGGGCTCTTCCAGCGCCATGGCTAATTGGTCTTCAGACTTTTGGCCGCCACTGCTGGGACCATTGCCGACCCCGGCAGAGATGGTTTGAAATCTTGGTGTTAAAATCTCCTTCTTTTTAACAATGGATAGCCATATACGTTCTGTCTGTGGTCTTGGCTTCTGTAAATTGAAGCAACAAAAAAAAGTTCTTCCCTTTTATCCCGACAGAGCTTTATGCACAAGTGTTTGCAGGCTGCTTAAATGGTAGCATTGATTTTTGCAGCACCATTTATCTTGCCCAGCCCGCATATTTAATCTACCGCCTCCTGGTTCTGCAAAATGCGTCAGTTAGCCTGATTAAAGTCATTCCGTTCGGCAAGCATGTCACAAAGGCTCGCCAATCGTTGCATTGGCTGCCTGTCTCCACACAAATAAAATTCAAGGCTTTGTGTATTATTCATCGAGCCTTGAATAATAAAGGCCATTGGCCATTCAGGAGAAACTACAGTTCTACTGCCCAAGTCGGCCACTTGGTTCTACAGAGGTGCCGCTATTGTGTACCCTTAGTTATCCCAAAGAGCGAGTGGGTGGCTGAGCATTCTCCGTCACAGGGCTGAAACTCTGGAATTCATTGCTGATAGCCCTGCAGCATATCACTGATTTCGAGCTTTTCAGACGCGATTTGAAAACCCATTTGTTTGAGTGCTTCACTGTTGGTAGACTGCTGTGCCACGATGCCTTTGGCATTATAAATATCCTGATTGATTAAGGGATGAACAGTCACTAGACAAGGTGATAAAACTGGCCATGGGACTGAAGCACTCCATGGCTTTGTAGCACGTCTGGGCAAGAGTACACATAAAGAGCATACAAAGTAAGCATTAAAGATTGACATAGCAAGGGACAGGCACCCAGCCTAAAGGTGGAGGAAAATAACCCTGGTGCTACTTTCAACACATAAGTGATAAGGTGTGCTTCAGATGTGACTGTAAGATGCACCTGACCAGTGCCACCGACCTTTCAGCTAGGAAGGTGAATTGCAAAAAATGGGGACACTTCACAACCTATTGCAAACATTTTGGCGGTTCATCTCAATGTGAAGGGGTTAGTGTGCTAACCACAGACATTGAAAGGATTTATAGAGCAGGAGGTAAAATCAGTTCTTGGGTATTGGGCATCACTTGCTGCTGGGTAACAAGGAGAAAGTACATAGTGTCACAAATCTGACTTCCATAGAAGATGCACACTATCTTTTAGCTCATTATATGCCTTAGATCGCAATACATGATTAAACACATTCCCAAACATTTACGGTCACATAGTTGTGCTTGTATGGCATCACTTGGCCGATGAAGTCATAACTAGCTCATTGTAACATTTTATAAATCTGTTTGTTTCTTTACATAAACAATACACAACAAAGTACGGCTTATGCAAATTACAATGAAGGTCCATACATATTGTTGTGTTGACATGAGAGCGCCACCTGTCCTGGCGCTGGTGTGGTGATTTGGTGGGGGAGCGGTCAAGGTCTGAGCCTTCCTTAACCCACATCTTCCCATTTCCCCCATATCTTCGTGAATTTCCCAGGACTGCCCCTGGCTCTGTAAACCCTTCTTTCTAGGGCCATGCAGCGGACCATTTCTGCCGTCCACTGGCTTAATTGTGGGCATTCCACTGAGCCCCAGGCTGCAGGTTTCAACCTTTTGACAAGTCCTAATGCTACAGCCAGGAAGGTTTTCTCGTATTTGTAAAAGTCTGTGTCCTCCCATATTCCCAGCAGTGCCATTTTCGGCTCCAAGGGGCCCCGGGCCCCCATTACGGTGGACAATTTTTGCATACATTTAGCCTAGAAGATTCTGATTTGTGTACATTGCCAGAGCGTGTGATAAAAGGTACCTCCTTCCCTCCCGCATCTGAGGCAGGCATCACTGTCTGTCTTAACCCATCTGGTGAGCATTGTGTGGGAGTAGTATACCCTGTGGAGAATTTTGAATTGTATCAGCCACAACCGTGCCGCTATTCCCACCTCCCTTGGCAACATCAAGGCCTCTACCCATTCCTCCAGTACTATCCTTCCTAGATCCTGTTCCCACCTTTTTTGCAAGTTGGTGAGATTTGCAGTCCCATATGCCATAAGTACTTGATATAAGGTGGACGTAACCTTGGTGGCGATGCCTTGAATAAATAAGTTGGCCTGGAGCAGGGATTTGCTAGGAACATCTCCCAGGGATGGGAATTGAACTGCAATAGCATGAGACATGTGCATGCATCTGAACCCCTCCTCTGTTGAATGGCTGTATTGCTGTTGTAGTTCCTCAAACGGCCGAAGTCGCCCATCTTGTGTAATGTCCGCCAGGGTGTCTATCCCGTTCACCGCCCAGCTCTGCAGGTACTCCACCTTCAACAGTTCCCCGAGTTGTGCATTGTGCCATATGGGCTGGACGAGAGTCGACTTCCCGCCCCACCCCATATGCTGGTGGGCCTCCCCCAGACCTGGCACGTGTGTCACATAGGTCCCAGTAGGGTCCTCAAGTAACGCTTCCCCCCGTGCAGGGCCTGCCTGGGCGTCAGGGCTTTCAGCCTTTTCTGCTCCGCAGCGGTGTGTGGGAGTGATTGATCCCTGTGTAGCCAGTCATTTACCGTCCCTAACTGGGCTGCCCAGTAGTATCTGCGCAGGTTGGGTAAGCCTATGCCTCCCTCCCACACTGACCGCTGTAACGTCTTCAGTGCCACCCGTGGTTGTTCCCTCCCCCCCCCGCAACCCCCCATAGGAGCCCCCTCAAGGACCCCTCAATTTCAGCAAAGATCTTCTTTGGGATTGGGAGAGGGGCATTCTGTAGGGCATATAGGAATTTGGGCAGGGATAGCATCTTGAACAGGGCCGCTTTTCCCAGTAGGGTTAGGGGGAGGGATTGCCAGTGGGTGGTGTCTTGTGCAAATTTGTTCGTTACAGGGGTTAGACTAAGCTGGATGTAATCCGCTAAACATAAACTGAGGTGGATTCCCAGGTATTTGAAGCCTGTTGCAGCTATTGTGTATGGGCATTCGTGGGGAAGCCATGTTACCTCCCCTTGTATTGGGAAAAGGACAGACTTTTGCCAATTTATTTTGAGCCCGCTAAAGTTTGGTATTCCTGTAATATTCCCGTCACAACCGGGCACGAGGCTTTGGGGTTACTCATATATATATTAAGAGGTCGTCTGCATAGAGCGAGACCCTATTCTCACCCCCCCCTCGGCCATTTAAATCCCCCCACCCAGGCTTTCTCTGAGTTGTATTGCTAGGGGTTCTACTGCAAGAATGAACAGCAGTGGGGAAAAGCGACATCCCTGCCGTGTGCCTCTCTCCAGTGTGAAGGTCTGGGAGGTGACCCCATTCCCTCTTACCATCGCTTCGGGGGAGGTGTATAATAGCCGGACCCAGGCCAGAAAGATTTTGTTGAATCGCACGCAGCGCATTATTTCCCAGAGTGCTTCCCACCTCACGGAATTGAACGCCTTCTCGAAGTCTATGGCGAGGAGCGCTAGCTCGTTGGGTATTTCAGTTGCTAAACTGAGGGTGAGCTGTACACGGCATATGTACATTTGCGTGGATTTCGATGGCATGAACCCGCACTGATCCGGGTGTATTGGCGAGCCTATCACCCGCATTAAGTGATTGGCCAGTACTTGGGCCAGGACCTTAGCCTCCCCATTTACTAGGGATATTGGCCTATAAGAGGCACTGTATTCTGGGGATTTGCCTGGCTTCGGGAGGACCACTATTCTCGCCTTTTTTAGGTCAGACGGAAGATCCCCATCTAGATTGCACTGCAAAGAGGCGGTGTAGATGGCCGCATACCTTTTCCCCCAGCCTCTTCCATATCTCTACTGGAAACCCATTGGGCCCTGGTGCCTTCCCGGTCTGCAACTGCGAGTGTTGCAGAGACCTCCTCTTCCAAGATGTCTGCTTCCAGCCCGGAGGCTTGTTGAGTGGAGAGTCGCGGGATGGGCACCCGGCCCAATGCGTCCGGGTCCCAAGCATCCCGGTTCCCCTTCCCTGTGCCATATAGCGCCTTGTAATCTTGCGCAAAGGCCACAGCTATGTCTGTGTCACACATGATTTCTTCCCCCTGGGAGTCCCGCAGGGCGTGCATGTGCCTCGATCCTCTGTCCCGCCTTTCTAACCATGCCATCATTTTACCCCCTTTGTCTCAAGTTTCATGGATTTGGCTTTGTCTGGCCCAATGTGCTTCTTTAACATTCTCTATTGCAATGTTGCATAGCGCTTCATGCGCTGTGACTAGCGACCGCTTGGCCATCTGCGCTCCAGAGGAGAGGAACTCCACCTCTGCCTGTTGCACTTCTCTCTCTGCTTTCTCAACCTCTGCCACATGCTGTTTGTGCTTGGCTGTCACCATTGAAAGGGCCTCCCCCCGAACGTTGCCTTGTACCCTTCCCCGAGCGGGACTGGGCTATCCACTGTCCCTGCGTTTACCTCAAAATATTCGTCGGTCTTTGCTGCTAAGCCTTCCACAAATTCGGGGTCTCCTAGATAATGGGTATTGGGGCGCCAGCTTCCTTTGGGTTTTGCCCTTCCATTCTTTAGTTCCATGATCAGGGGGGAGTGGTCTGATATCCCTTTGACCAGGTATTTGGCCGACAGCAGACGGTGTGTCATGCTCGCAGGGAGGAAAAAAATAGTCAATTTGTGACATTGATGCATGCAACCCAGAAAAAAGGAGTAGCCTCTATCGGTGGGATGCAGCCACCTCCACGTGTCCACCCACCTTAGGGCTTCAGTGAATGAACGAAGTTTAGTGCAGGTCGCCGGGTTACTAGAGCCCATGTATGATCTGTCTAGGCCCCGATCCATCACTTTGTTAAAATCCCCCCCAGTATCCAAGTATCAGCGTGGCATTGAAGCGTGAGCCGCTGCAGATCTGCCAAGAGATCCATGGAGAGTGGAGGGGGGGCGTAGACCGCTACCATTCCCAGAGTATCGCCCCACAATTCTCCCCTCGCAAGGACATAGCGCCCTCCTGGGCATTTCAGCTAACTTATGTTAGCTGAAATGGGACCCTTTTGTGCAGCAGTAGAAGTGTTCCCCTGGAGCCCTGAGCGAAACCTGCGTGGAAAGCCACCATATAATTTAGACCTGAGGAAAAATCTGCATTGCATCCCTGCTAGATGGGTCTCTGTGAGAAACACAATGTCGGGGAGAGCCTGTTCAGAAACTGTAGGACTAGCCTTTTAACCCCGAACACAACCCATTGATGTTCCAGGTCATTACTGTGACTTTTCCTTCATGAGCCATCATCCCAGGGGAATCCTGCTGCTGCCTCCCCCTCTCGTTCTATCCCGTCCACCCCCTAACCCTCCCCACCACATGTCGACCCCTATCTGGGTGCCTTTGTGTGCTGCGTACATAATTAACTACAAAAACAGTGGTCCGGCCTACAATGGTTGCCAAACTATCCCCTGTCCCTCCCTGTACTCCTCCCCAACTAGAAGCACCTCTAGCCCTAATTCCGCTCCAACTGGGTGCAAAAAGACTGTCGACCATTTGCTAGGTGCTCGCTGCAACCGACCATGTGAGCCACTGCTTCCTATCTGTAGCTGCTGTAGTCGTTTGCCCCTGCGCATCCTGCAATGATCTTGTCCGGCGTCAGTGGGTGCCGAATCATCCATTGCCCTCTGCCCCAGACGTAGGTTCCATGGGAGCTGCTTGCTCCATTGATTGCGAGTCATTTGGTGCTGGAGAGTGGTCCTGGTCTGGTTCTCTTATGGGTCACCCTTTCGGTAGTTGGTGTTCTGGCAATGACAGGATGGATGTTTCGAGGCACGACCATGTCTCCTTTGGATTATTGAAGAGGTGCATGGTTCCGTCATGGTGGACTTTGAGTTGTGGCGGGAGAAAGAGCTCATATTTCATGCCTAGTGAATGCAATTTCCTTTTGACGGATTCAAGGATTGCCGTGCTCTCTGGCATAGTCCGGGAAAAACCCTATCTGATAGCCATTGTACGTAATGGGGCCGGTGGCCCGCACCATTTGTAGCGGGGTATCCCGGTCTCGATAATTCAGCAGGCACGCTGTTATGGTGGATCGGGGGGTGCCCCGGGGACGAGGCGACCCGCTGGCATCCTGTGTGCTCGTTCCACCGAAAAGAATCTGGAAAGTTTCTTTGGGGCGAAAAGTTCCGTTAGCCACTGTTCCAAGAAAAGCTCCATACTGGGCCCCTCCTTTTTTTCTGGCACTCAGAGGATGCAGATGTTGTTTTGCCTAGCTCTTCCCTCGCTGTCTTCCGTCCTGTTTTCGAGTTGCGTGAGCTTCTTTGTGACCACGGAGAGTTGTTTTTCCATTTTCTTAATGGCGTCCTCCGAATCTGAGTTGCGTTGCTCTGCCTACCTGACTCTCGAGGCCATGTTCCACATATCTTGTAATGTCACTTCTGTTGAGAGGCCATCTATTTTTTCCTACATTGAGGATCTGGATTCTCCTATGGCACTCACTATGTCGCGGAGCGTGATTTGGGGGTCTGGTGGCTCCCCTTCCATGTCTTCTGATCCATTGGCACTTGTTGCGGGTTGCTGAGAAGCTCCCACTGTGTATTGGTCCATCTTACATTAGAGGCTGGCCTTCTTGGTCTTATCTTTCCCCATGGTGCTGTGTGTACTGTCCGCTGCTTCCCCCCAGGTTCTGATTGCCGGTGCTCCAATGGTGTGGGTTGGGGTTTTATGCCGTTGGATTGACTGGCCCGTAAGGTGCAAAGTTAGCCTCAGCGCCTCCTCCTGTTCCTTCGTGATCCGCCTTGTTTGGGTAGGGCGACCGTGGCCTCCGTGGGAGGAGGGTGCCTCATTGTTGCTTGTGATGCCAGGCGTCAGGTGCAGGGAGTCCGGGTGCCTCTGCTCCTGCTGTTGCCCCTTCTCTGTAGGCCCGTTGGATCCCTGCTTTGCCCTGCAGTGGCCCCTGATTATGGGCGCTTGTGCCATGGGTTTTGCTGGCGGGGGAGCACTCCCCCTTGTTCCCTCCTTCCTCTACACCCGCCCCTGCTGTGTTCCGCAGGACGGATATCTTCTCCTCTGCAGGCTGGGTTAGCGCTGTTAACCGGTGGTTTCAGTGGTCCGCGGCCGCACAGGGTGCCCTCAACTTGCTTTATGTAACCTGCCTTTGAGTGGTGTATTCCTTTTCAGCCCATGGGCTCTGTGGGCCAGTCAGCAGCCTTCTCCAGCATGGGGTCTGGCATGGATTCACATGCTCATGAATATTCCCCGTCGTCAGGCTGGGAATCCTCGGTAAAGAAAAAACCAGTATCAGTTTCGTTTCTGATCTGTCTTTCTTAGTAGTAACCAATCATTGGTCTCTGGGTCATACTGACCACAGCCAATGACTGCCCTCTACCTAAGCCTCGCCTCTGATAGCCATCTTCAGATTTTTACCGCACGTTCAAGTGTTGGGATCCTCGTGCTATTGCTCTCGAGCGTTAGTGCTATTTTTCACGTTTTTTCTCAAAAACTTCGATTTTTTTCAGTCAAAAAGAGCCTCAAGCTCCACCGTTTCTTCATCCGATCAACGGGGACCCGTGTCGGATTCGTCTACGCCCCTCAAGGGTGAAGATTTCGTCGAGCCACGCTTTTGGAGGACTCCAGAAGTTTCTCAGGCCCATCTCGGACATGGCCCAGGAGAAGGGAAGCTCGACGCCCGGAAAGCTGTTCAGGGTCTGCCCTGGATGCCAGCTTCAGAATGTCTTTAAGGAGGACAAACACTCCTTTTGTCTTTACTGCCTACATGAGGACAAGACGCACATGAAGAAGGACTGTGCGTTTTGCGGCAATATGTCGGAGCGGACCATGAAGGACCGCCATCAACGTCTCGCCAACTGGCTGGAAGGGAAGAGCCCGTCAGGCGAGAAGAAGAAATCCGAGCGGTCTTCTAAGACCTTTGGGGACGCCCCGGCGACGGGGGTCCAACACAAGGCCAAGCACCGCGAGTCCGCTGGCACCGGGAGCGCCGAACGGTCGGGCTCTACGGGCGCCAGGCAGGGCGCATCCTCCCCGGCACCATCAACCACAAGCCAACGCTCTGGTTCGGGTAAGAGGAAGGCCGAGCACCAGGCGAAGCTCCTGGAGAGGCCCCGGTCGAGCTAGAAGGCCCCATCGGAGGGAGAGCGAGGCAGTGTCCCTCCCCCCAAGGAGAAGGCGGTGAGCGCACCTAAGGTGGTGAAAGCCTTAATCCATCCGGCCAAGGCCTCTATCGAGACAGTCGCGGCGGCCCTGGCTCAGCCTGTGGAGGCTACACCAGTGGTGGCGACCTCGGGGCTCAGAGTCTCCCTGCCACCGCGGAGGGAGTCCTCTTTCATGCCCATCGACAGGACCCCCGTGAAACCTCCGACGGAGAAGAAAAAGGGGGGGCAGGAGGTCGTCGTGGATTCGGCCTCAACCTCTGAGGAAGAGCTGATCGAAGTCTTAAGCCACGGCGTTGGCGTGGAAGAAGACCAGCCCGTCGGGAGGGATCCTGACGAAGGAGACGACGATAACGTCGAGGGTGCCGACGGGGCCCCTGACCGCCCGTCGGACTCCCCTCAACCAGCGCCGCAAGACAACTTGGCGGCCATTTTGTTGGCTATACAGTCCTTATGCTCGGAGATAAGGACGAGACTGCCGTTACCACCAGCGGAGGAACCGCTCCCGACGGGGGAACTGGAGCCAGGCCCTTCTAGGAGCCCTCCCCCTAAGAGAAGAAGGATTCATCCTCCACCTCCTTTTCAGCCATCGCGCCCTGTTCAGCCCTCCTCCCCGTCCACGACTCGTGGGGATGATACGGGGACTGACACGGCCGCGACGGGTACGGACGATGAGGTTTACGACGAGGATCTGCCGTCGTCACCTCCCACCCGGGCTTCCCCGCCCGACGAGATTGGATCGTTTCACTCCATGATCGCCATGGCATCCGAGCTCTTCCAGCTCTTCCCGGAAGAGAAGAAGAAGGAAGGTTTCCTTTATCAACGGCGCAAGGCCAAGAGGAAGACGGTCCTCTCCGTGCCTCTACTGGACGAAATTTGGGATGAGGGCCTCGCCCTCCTCAAGAACCCATCCACGACGCCGGCTAGAAGGGATCGGTACGAGAAGAAGTACCGGGTCCCGGACGCGGCCCCCTTGTGCCTCCGGGCACAGCCGACCCGGAAATTGGATACGATGGGACGCAGGGTCATCTCGTCTGCAGCGACGACGATTAAGGCGGCCAACGCCTTGGCTATCGTAGCCCGCTACGACAGGGAGCTGTGGTACAAACTGGCCCCCCTGCTGGACTTCCTACCAGACGACAAGAGGGCGGATGCTCTAGAGATCTTGCAGGAAGGAGAGGTGGCATCGGACCACGCCATTACGATTGCGACGGACATCGCCGACACTGGATTTCGCCAGTTGGGCAACGGCGTGTGCCTTAGGCGGCGTGGATGGCTCAAGGCTACTGACTTCCGTCAAGACGTGCAGACCAGAGTCTTGGACATGCCGTTCGATGGAAACAACCTGTTTGGGAAAAAAGTGGACGATTCCCTTCAAGCCATCAAGGCAGACACGGAGACGGCCCGGGCTCTTGGGGTTCTCCAGCAACGGCGGCCGCCCTTTCGGAGCGGCGGAGGCAAACAGGGTGCCTCCAAAGGTTCCGGCGGCGGATTTTCCACCTACCGTCAAGCGGCCCGTTCGTCGTCGCAGAAAGCTTACAGGGGACGAGGCAAGTCAGGCGGACCCCGCCGTCGTCGCCAAGAAGGTCAAGGCGGCAAAGCCTCGTCGAAGCAGGACTGAACCGGCCGTGGGGTCGGGCCCCCACGAAGCACCCCGGTGGGAGGCCGGCTGGCGAGCTTGTGGGAGTCCATCTCCACCGACCGTTGGGTGCTGGACGCCCTAGCCCGGGGTCACGCGCTCGAGTTTCAAAAAAGGTGACCGCGCGTCCCCCCTGTGGCCAGGAAAGAACATCACGTCCCTCAACTTCTCTTGGAGGTAAAGGCGATGCTCAGGAAGGGCGCCATTGAGCTCGTCCCAAAGAGGCTTCGGGGCTCCGGAGTTTACTCAAGATACTTCCTCGTGAAGAAGAAGACGGGAGGATGGCGTCCCATCCTGGACCTACGACGACTGAAAAAATTCATCAAGGCACAGAAGTTCCGGATGGTCACCCTCCAACACGTCCTGGGTCAGCTGGAGGAGGGCGATTTCCTGTCGTTGTTGGACTTGGAGGATGCCTACTTCCATATTTCCATCCTAAAGGGACACCGAAAGTTTCTCAGGTTCGTGGTCCAAGGGCGTCACTATCAGTTCAGAGCCCTTCGCTTCGGACTAAGGTCGGCACCCAGGGTGTTCACCAAGTGCCTCGCACCGGTGGGGGCGCAGCTGCGGCGAGAGGGGGTCCACGTCTACCCCTACCTGGACGACTGGCTCATCCGAGCCAAGACGAGGGAGCTTGCCGTGGCGCACACGGCAATGACCGTCCAACTTCTCACGGACCTGGGATTCTCCATAAACTATGCCAAGTCCCACCTGGTGCCTGCGCAAGACGCACTGTTTCTGGGAGCAAAGCTCGACACAGTGTCGCTTCTGGCCTCTCCGTCGGAGGAAAGGACGAGGGCCATTTTGGGCAAGGTGCAGCGGATGCTGGTTGCGGACGCGGCCAGAGTGAGGTCCATCAAGTCCCTCCTCGGAATGATGTCTTCTTGCATTTACCTCATCCCCCTGTGCAGGCTCCGGATGCGCCCGTTGCAGGAGTTCCTGGACGCGCGCTGGATCCAGACGACGGGCAGCTTCGAGGAGAGGATCACACTCGACGAGAGTTTCCGACAAGCGATCCGGTGGTGGGGCACCCGCGCGCATCTGACGGCGGGCATGGACTTCCAGACCCCCGGCCACCAGGAGACAGTGACCACGGATGCCTCCCTGGAAGGGTGGGGAGCGCACACCGAAAATCTGCACGCGAGAGGCCTTTGGCTCCCGACGGAGAAGTCCCTCCATATCAACGTCCTGGAGCTCCGTGCAGTGTTTTGGGCCCTCAGGTCCTTCCTTCCGTCCCTCAAGGGCAAGGTGGTGAGGATCTTCACCGACAACACCACCACCATGTTCTACATCAGGAAACAGGGCGGAACCAGGTCCCCTGCCCTGTCCAGGGAAGCGCAGGATCTGTGGCATTGGGCCGTCGCCCAAAGGATGTTTCTGGTGCCGTTTCATCTGGCAGGGATAAAAAACACCATCGCCGACTCACTCAGCAGGGAGCTGCGCTCGTGCCACGAGTGGGAACTACGACAGGATCTAGTGGACCGCCTCTTCCGACGGTGGGGCACACCCCAGATCGATCTGTTCGCGACGGCGACGAACTCCAAGTGCCTGAGGTTCGCCAGCAGGTTTCCCCAGCCGAGGAGCATGGGCGATGCTTTCTCGTTCCCCTGGGAGGGCCTGTTTCTATACGCGTTCCCTCCATTGCCATTGCTGATCCGGCTCATCAACCAGCTCAAGAGGTCACGGTGCAGGATGATCCTCGTCGCACCTGCGTGGCCGAGGCAGATATGGTTCCCGGGCCTTCTGGACTTGTCAGCGTCCCCGTCAATCAAGCTGCCAGTGGACGTGGATCTTCTCTCCAGGGAAGGAGGCGCCATCCTCCATCACGACCCGAAGTCGCTGAACTTGCAGGCCTGGCCCCTGCAGCGTTAGAGTTTGGAGGATACGACATACCGGCCGACTGCAGAGAGGTTCTTGCAAAGGCCAGGGCGTCCTCAACTCTTAAATGCTACGGACACAAATGGAAGAGGTCCTCTGTCTGGTGCCACGCACAGAAGATTAACCCTCTGCGGATTACGGCTCCCCAAGTACTGCCGTACCTACTGACGCTGGCCAAAGCTGGACTGGCGCACGCGTCCATCAGGATTCATCTTGTTGCGATCTCCCGATACACCAGAACCACGGGGCGGACGTCTTTGTGGTCTCATCGTCTGGTGAAAGAGTTCATGAAGGGACTGTTCAGATCGTTCCCGCCGGTGAAGGCTCCGGCCCCGGCGTGGGAGCTCAACGTGGTGCTGACCAAGCTCCTGGGACCTCCGTTCGAGCCTCTGCACTCGGCTCCGTTGAAGTTCTTGTCGTGGAAAACAGCGTTTCTTGTGGCCATCACCTCCGCACGACGGGTGGGAGAGATCCAGGCCCTTTCCTGCAAGGCCCCGTACTTGACTTTTCACGACACGAGGGTAGTGCTCAGGACGCACCCCTCCTTCATGCCCAAGGTGCCGTCGGACTTCCACCTCAACAAACCCTTGGTGTTGCCTGTTTTCTTCCCGTCGCCTTCGTCGCCGGCTGAAAGGACTTTGCACTCGCTGGATGTGGCTAGAGCGCTGAAGTTCTACGTGGACCGCACAAAGGGTTTTCGGAAGACTTCACAACTCTTTGTGAACTTTGGACCTGTCAATCAGGGGAAGGCTCTCTCGAAGGCTTCCATTTCCAGATGGCTCTCCGGCTGTATCATGTACTGTCATCGGTTGGCAAACCGTCCCCTGCCTGGCCGTCCGAGAGCCCATTCCACCAGAGCGATCGCAGCTACCACGGCGTTCCTATCTGGTGTGCCCTTGCTGGACATCTGCAGGGCTGCTACGTGGAGGTCGACGCACACCTTCACGAAATTCTACTGCGTCGATCGGGATTCCAGGGAGGAGTCCAGGGTCGGCCAAGCAGTGCTGCGCAACCTGTTCGCCTAAGGTGAGCCTGGTGAGGAGGTAAGATTTGCTTAATGTTGAGTTTGATGTGATGCTTAATGTTGAGCCTTTGCCACCTCCCGTGGTTGTGCATGTGTGTACTGCTATGTATTCTTTATTCATGAGCATGTGAATCCATGCCAGACCCCATGCTGGAGAAGGAACAAGTTACTTACCTGTAACTGTTGTTCTCCAGCATGGGTCTGGCATGGATTCACATGCGAACCCTCCCGCCTACCCCTCTGCGGCTCTTCACTTGGTCATACTGCCACTTCACGTGCTACCAAATCTGAAGATGGCTGCCAGAGGCGGGGCTTAGGTAGAGGGCAGTCATTGGCTGTGGTCAGTATGACGCAGAGATCAGTGATTGGTTACTACTACGAAAGACAGATCAGAAACGAAACTGATACTGGTTTTTTCTTTACCGAGGATTCCCAGCCTGACGACGTGGAATATTCATGAGCATGTGAATCCATGCCAGACCCATGCTGGAGAACAACAGTTACAGGTAAGTAACTTGTTCCTTGTCTCTGCTCCGTGGGTAGGGTGTACCCAGCTCTGACAGAAGGTTATGGGGGGGTGTCACCCCCTGTTGTGGGATGTGGCCAAGGATCAGGCTCCCTCGCCCTTCAGTGGGTGTCACGGGACCGCCTTAGTGTAGGTGGTGCTATTCTAGGCACTCCTCGCGTTGCTGTTTGGCGGCCCGCTAATGTGCACTTCTGGTGCTGGGTGCCGGGGCCCTGGGAGCGTTTGCCGACAGTGTCCAGTTGGTGGGGGGGAGAGACAGAGTTCCTTGCTGGGGGCTGCTTTATCCCCATCACGATTTGCTCCATTCACAGCAGGGAGTTATTTCAGCTCCCGCCCGACCTCCTCACCTCAATCAGCCGATGGGCTCCTTCCGACGGTTTGCCGTCTGTTCCGCAGCGCTCCTGCATGTTTGGGGGATGGGTATCCAGCGTCAGGGTTTTCGTTCCAAGCTGTATGTTCCTGGCCAGCTGGCGAAGTCCGCTGCCCCCCGTCCCAGGGTTTTTTCCCAAGGAGGTTGTGGCCAGTGCACTTGTCCCCCTCGGCCACCAGCCCCAGCTGCACCGCCGGGCCGAGTGGGAAAATGGCGCCTGCCGCCCTGCTATACTTCTGGCGGTCCGTTTTTGAAGTTCCCTTGCACGATTTTCTGCCAAATTGCAGCCTTCTGTAGAGCCTCCGTTCCGCTGCCCGTGGCTACGTTCATTAGTGTGCAGGAATGCGTGGAACCAGGATAGGACTGCAGGATATCTGCGGCTACACAGGAGTTATGGCCGCTCACGTCCTAATGACTCTGCTGCGCAACAGCGCCCCCTCATTGTAACATTTAATGTCAATCTAACCAGGCTCTTCTAGGCTAGAAGTGGGAGCTAAATAGCTCCCAGGTCCTATCAATTTCGATTATGCAGAGACATCCTCTGATGAAGATGAATATGGGAGAGATGATGTTTTGATTATCAATATGATGGGTAATGCTGAGTAGGATGATTGTAGAAATCAGAAATAATGACTGAAGGAAACCTGGCTTCAGTGCTGCGTGCTTATACCTTGACTCAAGGAAATCTGGCTTCAGGGCTGCCTGCTTATACCTTAGGTCAAATGACCAGTGTAAATCAAGAACGCTGTCATAAAGAACACACATTTCTAGTGAATCCTTGAAAATAATCATTAGTGATCAAATGTAATGTGACTCCGAAGCAGACATACAAATGCTGGCTAATGCATTTCAGATAATATCCTTCTTCAGGGCCAATCTGAAATGAAAAGGAAAAACAAAACAACTATCCCCCCCGCAATTCCCCCACATAACAACATGAGCCTAGCATACAAATCAAAAATATGTTGGGTACATCCTATCTTCCCATCTGGCCTATTAAATGGTCAGCATCTAAATAATCAAATATTGTTGTGAAAGAAACGTATAAAAAGAACATAGAATACCAATGGCTTTGATACACTCAAGTCAAAGCTCAAATGATGTATGGGTAATGTACCCGAGTCACCCAGCTATGAATTATAAAAACATGCTGAGGAATTAAAAAGGAAAAGGGAAGGTCAGAAGACTGTGATGGATATGAACAGAGAACATGACTTGGTTAAGCAGAGAGCTGATCATCTGGAGGAGAGGGTGTCCAATGCTGATGATAAAGTTGTGGTACTGGAGGAAAAGGTAGCTTCCCTGACGTTGCAACTAGATCTGGCAAACAAAAAAAATAAATGGTCAGGAAAATTATAACAGGAGATCTAACATAAGAATAACTGGGTTCCCGGAAGATGCAGAAAAAGGGAGACCAATTGAATTTCTTCAGAACGTTTTGCCTCTCCTGCTAGATTTGGCTCCTGGAAAATAGTAAGAATTTGAACTGGCTCATAAGACCTTGGCTCCTAAACCACAATCATATCAAGTTCCTAGGCCTTTTATTGTGCGTTTTGGCGATATCCTGTCAAAGAAATGGTTAACAAGCGAGCTAGAGAAATTCAGAAAATAATGTGGGGTAACAATCGGAGAATGTTTTTAATGACTATGTGTAGGATATATTTTGGTGTTATAGCTAGTATGTCGTGGTATTTTGTGGTGTTTTTATAGTGGGGAGACTAATTTTAGTATACTGCCTAATAATGATTTCATCAAGGTCACTAACAATAAACAAATACTGGACTTAATACACTCTGAATAAATGGCTCATGCTGTCCTGTGATGTTTTATTTACAACATCACGGTTATGCCCTTTTGGCTGTGTTTCAACAAATATAGAGCATGCAAATGAAATACAAAACATTCAGTCAGCCTCTAAGTAAAACAATTTACTGCGGCTAACTTTGCTTGGAGATATTTCTTACTGCACGTCTATCTCTATGCACACCAAACCAATGAGACTGAATACAGAAGAAATGCACTGAAACTAAATTACCTTTTCGATCTTGTTCTGTATCATAAACTAGAATTCTACAAGTAACACAGAGCAACACGTACACCCACGTTGTAATTCACAATGTAAGCAAAGTTTTTCTTGCAATGGCTTTCAACGGTATCTGGTAATAATATCCCCGTAGATAATGTCGCCGGAAAAAGCCATTGGCAACATTATATATAGTGACATTATGTATGGGGATGGGTTACAAGGATGTCCCCTGCACCTCTTGAAAAAAAAAAATCAAAATCATGGATTGCGGGGGTATCCCCCCACATGTTCAATGTAATGTTTCCAGGAGACATTTTTGCTGGGACATTATTACATGGAACCCTTCCGCGCTCTATCTGTGATAATATGCCAAGCTCTGCCAAATCAACCTTGGCTTCGCAACAAAAGTTGGCAGGATAAATATACTTTGAATAACAGCAAAACATTGAGAAATATAAACACAGTTTTAAATGCACATTTAAATTTGCATCGTTAATGCAGTGCCTCCAAATGAACTGAATGATCTAATCTGTGCTACATAGTATCACTCGCTTCACTCGCCCCTCAATTAACATCATAATTACCTAGATCAAGCTGGTGATATTCCCCGACTCAGCTTAGCATTGTTCCACGGTCATTCACAGCTAAGGTTGCTCAAATTTTCGCAGCCCTTATAAAGAATGCCAACCCAGGAGAGAGAAAGCCACAGCAGACAGTCAACCCAGTACCAGTCCTCTGCTCATCAGTCAGTGAGTGCAAACATAAGAATGCCTCTCTAACTCTGCCTCAAACCCTTTTCATAAATAAACCGGTCACTCAAGAGCACCTCCCTTTGACAAGATCCCACTAAAACATCATACGATTTCCTCTGTGCCTTTTAGCTGAAACACACACTGCATTGCTGAATAGAACTTGCTACATTTTTCTTGCGCTTCCAGCTCCAATACAATGTGATGTCTTTAAGAATGGATCTTCACATGCCTCAGTTTACAACACAGATCCAGCCTGCATGTTTAAATCATTTTTCTTTTCCTTTTTCAGAGCATCATGCATTTTGCTCAATCTGCATCCAGCTTATATCATGGACCAATTTGCACTAAATGTTATTATGGTAAACAGTTACATGTTAAATGGGGTTGCGTTAATTGGTATATTCGTTTCATGTTAGTATCATATTTTAGTGCAGCTCAGCCCATTAAAATAGCACCATGGAGCAAAGTGATCATTTTCTAGCATGTGCTCTGTGCATTGGTATCTATTTAAATTCAGCCTGAGACTCATAATCTTGAGTCCTAGTTAAAATTCAAACCCTCGCTAAAATGCGTAGCCTACATGGTGAAATGCAGAGCCTACATGGTGAAATTTCGGAGCCTACATGCCTACAGTTCATCCTTTTTTTTCTGCTGGGATATAACCCGAAATCACTGCAGGAAAAACTAAAATATATGCTCTAAATCACATGTGCTTCTCCCAGCTTCACAACATTTTCAGAGTGTGATCTACAGCACAATTTTATTTTAATCTCATCAGCCACAAACACACATCATGCAACTGGTAATATTCATACACAAGACCATTATGTATAAGAGATTTTGGAGAAAAAACATTTTATTTTAATGATTTTTAATCTCTTGATCACCTTTATCTTTTATCATCTTTTAATTGATCTCCTTTTTTTAAATGTTTTTTAATTTCTTGTAGCTTTTTATTTTTATAAAATATTAAAGAAAAACATTGTCACTTTTAAAAAATCATGTCCATAAAACTATGCCATTGGCCTCAGTCTGATGTAAAGAGCAGTAAACATCCATTTGAGATAGAAATCAGTTTGTAAAAAATATATAGTCTTTATAAAGTTAAAATTCACTCAAGAAACCGTTCTTGGTGAAATGAACCTCTATCCTGGGACTTCTTTCAGTGTCGGCATCTTCAAATCTTTCAGGGTCATCTTCGCCCCCTTCTTCGGTCCAGTGGGCTTTCAAGGGGACTCCAGTCCAGTGGTATCCTCCAGTGATCCGGCGCTCCCAAGGATCCGGCACTGATGGGGGAAAACCAATTATTTTTCTAGATTAAAAAGAAAGACAACTTAAGTATCAAGCACATCAAACCCTTTACTTTTCCTTTCTCACTGGGATATCTGAAATCACATTCAGTTATGCACACAAATGCAAACTATACCAAATAACATAATACACTCAAGACATCTCCTTATGACCAACTGAAAATAAAATGAATGAAGCGCACTAATATCAAATGGTATTTTTCAGATAAGTCTCAAACACAACACTCCTTTCTCTTAGTCAATTACTCACATTTTTGTTCACAAATTTGATATAGGTTTCCTTTTTTTCTTACCGCTTTAATTCTCATTTTGACATCTTAACACTATTTACACCTATCCACCTGCTCTGATAACTCTTAACAGGTAAGCGCTTCACTTTTTCACTCACTGCTAGTCTCAACTCGCTCTAGCATTTTCACTTCATGTTTCGGGTGAAATGGCTTAATTTGATTAACATGTACAAACTGTACCACTGTTAATTCTCCCTCTTTTTTGGCAATTCTGCAGACCACAGGTGAAACCTTATCTACAATTCTATACGGCCTTTGCCATGCTGCAAGGAATTTAGAGTTTTTCTTTTTACTCTTTCCGAAGTTAAACTTGTATACCTGGTTGTCTATTACATATTCTCTCACAGATGCCTTCCTATAACATGTCTTTGCACCGCCAGCAGCCTTTTCCAAATTTCACTGTGCAAATGCAAATGCATATTGCAAGTGCTTTCTCAATTCTTCCACATATTCATGAATTGTAGAGGTTATTGTTATAGTCTCTAAACTCAAACCCACCTCGTGCAAAAGGGATGTATTTCCTGCCACACTATTTAAAGAATACATCACTACCCTCGCCCCATGGGTGACTACTTTCATTAACCAATCTTTCCATGAGTCATTTGTACCTGAAAATATAAAGAGAGCCTAGGGTTACACCCCTGCTTAAGAAGGAAAACCTAGATCCAGCAGAGGCTGGTAACTATCGGCCGATCCCAAACGTTTCTTTTATCCTAAAAATCTTGGCTACAATTGCCTACAGTCAATATCAGATTTTTTTGGAAGAACAAGACATATTAGCTACACAACAGTCCGGCTTCCGACCTAATCATGGGACCGAGACGGCATTGCTGGATCTGAAATCGCATATTGCCGGCATTATCGATGGGGGTAACACAGCCTTGCTGTTGCTTTTGGATCTGTCCGCCGTGTTCGATCTTGTTGATCAACTTTTGGCGGACAGGTTAATGCCAGTTGCCAAATGTACCAAAGAAGGAACGGCATGGTTTAAATCCTTTCTGGGTCCACGAAATATGAGAGTAACCAAGGACAGCACCTTTTCCATTGCCTCCACGCTATTATGTGGTGTTCCTCAGGGGTTGTCTCTTTCGCCCTTGCTTTTTAATATCTACTCACGTCTCCTCTGTGCTCTCCTGTCGCCCATGGGCATGTATTTTGCCAATTATGCCGACGATATGCAGATTGTTATCAAACTCACTGGCGGGTATCAAAAAGATCTAGAGCGTATCCATCACATCTTTGTGGAAATCCAGAACTGGATGGCCTTGAACTCCCTGGCTCTTAATAATGCCAAAACTGAGTTGCTTATTTTGGGCACTCAGTGACTAAAGAAGATGGACATGAAATATGACAACTTTTTGATTGGGCAGCAGGTTATTCATGTATCAAAAAATGTAAAAACTCATGGGGTCTTTTTCGACCCTCAGCTGTGTTTCACTCGGCAGACCAACTACCTTAAGTCTTCCTGCTACTTTTACATCCAGCTCCTTTGGCAGATTCGGCCCTATCTGTCCAGAGAAAATATTGCATTGATAGCAGCTGCGAATGTGAACTGTAAACTGGATTACTGCAACAGCCTCTTGATTGGCACATCCCAGGTCAATCTTAGAACACTGCAGGTGATCCAGAATAGCACAGTGCGAGCTCTGCTTGGACTCGGGCGCAATATGCATGTTTCTGAAGCTAGGCGCAGCCTGCACTGGCTGCCTGTTAAACAGCGACTGCAGCTTAAGGGGCTGTCCATTGTGCACAAATGCCTGCATGGCAAGGCCCCGTCATATCTTATGGCTAGGTTAAAAAAGAAACCCATTGGTCGAATATTATGGCAATATCTCTTTGGTCCAACCACTGTCTATTCTGAAGAGATTTGGAGGAGCTGGTTTCAATTCCTGGGATCCTGCCCTATGGAACTACATGCCAAAATATTTGGCTGACATCAGTTCAATAACTGTCTTTAAGAAACAACTAAAAACTCTCTTGTTCGATATAGGCCATGGGTAATGCTCACTCTCTTCTTGCTACTGATATTCATCCCTACATTGCCATCTTTGTGTAACATCATATGATTTCTTCTTTTCTTTGCTGGATGAGTTTTGCCCTCCTATCATGTCTTTCTTGAATTTTATGTTTTTTGTTGTCTGTTTCTTCTCCTCTCTTGTGTGCGCCCTGAGGCCTTAGGTTGAGTGGGGCAATACAAGAACACAGATAGACACATTTACAAGCACCTGTTCATTTGTTCTGTAAAGTAAGTGTTGAGGCAAAACCATTTTTCTTCATGTCATTTCACAGCATCTGAGATTTGTTGATTTAGAGGGCGTCGACCGGAGAGCCATTAGTACCAATGGAAGCCGCAAATCCCAACTAGATCCTGCTTCAGCTACAAACTTTTTCAACATATCAACTATCGATCTGTTACACCGTTCTACTCCTCCTGAAGAGGATGGCTGCTAAGAAGTGTGTAGCTTCCTCTTCACACCCAAGATTAACCATATTTTTGCCAATAATGCACTAGTGAAATGACTTCCACGGTCTGATTCTATTCTTTGAGGTAAACCAAAGGCTGAAAAAAATAAGATTTACAAGAAAAGTGGCCGCCGTTTGCACACTGCAATCTGGATCTGGAATGCACTCCACCCATTTAGACATCAGACTAGTGATTGTCAGCATGTACCCGTTTCCCCTTGCTGAACTCCTCACAGGCCCGACGTAGTCGACTTATAAATCGGACCATGGGAGTGTTAAGCCCCTTTTCATTAATGGTGCTTTATGAGCTGGTGATGAAGGCTGAAACTGTGCACACACTAAACACCCTGTGGTGTAGTGCTCAACATCTTGGGACATGTGTGGCCAAAAGGCATAATCTTTTAAAATGTCCAAAGTTTTCTGTGAACCTGTGTCCTGCAGTTATGACATTGTGGGCATGATGTAACCTCAATCCCCAAAATGACACAGGCACCACCCATTGGATTTTGCCTGTCACGGATTCTCTAATCATCAGTCCGTCTTGTACCGTAATTCTTTTTGTTTTTTAATAGCACCCTTAATTCCTCTTTCCCTTTGCGGTCCTCTTCAGTCAGAGGATTTTGTTCTGCATTTAGCAAATGATTGTAGAATGGGCCTAGAATAAGATCTTCCTTTCGGGCCTTGATCAAGTCTTTATCTGGAGTATCAAAACTCCAATGTGCTACAGGCTGTTCAACTGTTTTTGGAGTTTTGGAACGTGTTATTGCATCTACCTGTATTTCACCAAGCAGGTGTTCAATAGGAAATAACTGCCCCATTACAGCTCCACTTTTGGCTAATTGACCTGCCTTATCATTTCCCTGCTTATCCTCACCTGGTGTTTTCAAATGACCACATATTTTCCTAAAATGGATTATCAGGTCATTTTATGACAAGTTTGTCTATAGCCTTAATCATGTTGCCATGGTGAAGTGGCTTCTTACATGCCCTTAGCGCATAATCAGAATCCGTGACTATAACTATTTCTTTTTTTAGTCTATTTTCTACTGCGGTAAATATTGCCTTATAAATAGCGGCCAATTCTGCCACTTGACTGCTTTTGGGGCCTATCCTCATGCGTACTCTTAGAATGTTGTCACATTTAACCCATATGTTTCTTATTCCTGCCACAAGCTCTTTTTCTGTATCGTTTTCTACATGGTATGCACATCAACCAGTATCTGGCACTCCTTGCCAACCGCATCGCCACTCTCTGCCCCAACTTTCAGTACTATGCGGACGATACCCAGCTCATTTTCAGGCTACCCTCGGCCTCCTCCTCTCCTTCCCTCATCTCCGACTGTCTGTCTGCTATCCAGGAATGGTGTGCCGCCAATGACCTCTGCCTTAATGCCAGTAAGACTGAGATTCTACTCATCGGCACACCCACTTCCTCCTTCCCTGCAGCGCTCTTGCCAGCCTCTCTTGGCCCGCTTCCTGCTCCTACTTGCAAGGCAAAAAACCTCGGGGTCATCTTCGACTCCACACTCTCCTTCTCTCCTCATATAACTGACGTCTCTAAGAAGTCTCACTACCAGCTGCACCTCCTCAGAGTTATTCTTCCCTGCCTCTCCTTCCCCCAGAAGCTCACGGTCTCCAGAGCCCTGGTTCTCTTGAAGCTGGACTACTGTAACAGCCTCTATCTTAATCTGCCTGCCTCTACTCTCCGCCCTCTGCAAATCATCCAGAACAGGACTGCGAGACTTGTCCTTGGCCTCAAGCCCAGGGACCGTATCTCTCCAGGACTGAAATCTCTACATTGGCTCCCTGTGGCTGCGAGGATTAAGTTCAAAACCCTCTGCATTGTCCACAAGGCCTTCTGGGGCCTGGGGCCTAAATACCTTCAACTCTCTCTTCCTAAATATCTTCCTTCCCGAGCCCTTCGCTCATCTGTCTCCAACTCCCTCAGGGTCAGCCGCTTCTCGAAGCAACGAGCTGGGGGTAGATCTCTCTCTGCGGCAGGGGCCTCCCTCTGGAACAGCCTTCCTGCCTCCCTGAAACTTGAGGAGAACCATCTTCGGTTCCGGAAGCACCTCAAAACCTTCCTCTTTGCTTCTGCTTTCTATCTCCCTCTCCTCTGCTAATTCTTCATTGAAACTGCACTGAACCTGCACCTGGGCCACTCACCGACCTCGGTCCTTGGCCCAGCCACTCTCCACTTGCACTGCCTCCCTGGCAACCCCTGCACTGCGGGACTCTCTCTGCATCTCTTACAGCCCCCCCCTCCCAGCACTTGTCTGCACTTACCTTCCACTTGCCACCAGCTGGCCCTATTTATTATTATTTTTTTTAAATTCTACTTTCCCGGTTCAGCACTTCCCCCTCTCCCCTTCCCCTTGCACTTTTTCCCTTCCCCCTACCCCTGCACTTGCGCGATCTGAATGACACCTGGCCTAGTAGGATCGTTGTCTGTCTTTCCCCCTGTTCCCTCCTCCCTGCCTCGTCGCGCCTTGAAACACTTGTGTATAGGCGCGTTACAAATGCCATATCATATATCATCATATCATATCATATCCATCTACATACACAGTTGGTAAAGCCTTATATGTTTCTTTGTTGAATGCTACGTCTCTAGCTCTGTGTCATCGGGTGCACAGACAGCTGCACAATTATGTAACTCTGCTAGTCCTTGAGCAACTGGGATCTTTTTATTTTGTCTATATTTCACTTCCACACAAAATCCCTAAATTGCTAATGTCCAGGAAGTAATTCTTGACTGGGCGAAATGCCTTGATCTGATTCTCTTACTTTGAAAAAATTGCAATGGCTGATGATTTGTTTCAATAATTACCTGCTCCCCTTGAATTAACGGGCGGAAATGTTGTAATGACCAGACAGTGGTCAGAAGCGTTTTTTCACATTCACTAAATTTGGTCTCTACTTGTGACAATGCTTTGATAGCATATGCAAAGGTTTTATTTGCATAATGTTTTTGATATGATACTGCTGACATACATTGATCTGTGAATCCTATTTCTACAAAGAAAACCTGTTTTTTCATTGGATATGCCAAACATGGTGCTTTCATTAGACACTCTTTTAGCCTTGCCACTGTCTCACTTTGTTCCTTTTTCCATTTGCATGGTACAGCCTGCTTCAGTAATCTTGTTAAAGGTTGTGTAATCTCTGCATAATTTTCAATACATTTCCTGTTGTAATTTGTCAATCCCAACAAACTCTTTAAACTCTTTAAACTTTTCAAGTTAGTGGGATCTTTTAGTTTAGGAATCGCCTCCACTTTTTTCTTTTGTGGATTGAATCCATGCTCTGTCACTTCATGCCCTATGAAGTTTACCCTTTTTTCTGCACCACTGTGCTTTCTGTAAAGATACCTTTTCCCCAGCCTACTGTAGCTGACTGAGCACATGCCTAATCTCATTGAAGTGGATTTTCAGATCTTCATTATTGATTAGCACATCATCCACATAGACTATTGTCCCTCTGTCAGCTGCATCCGGAAGTGCCTTGCTCAGGAATATCCCAAACTCACTTCCACTATTGACATACCCAAAAGGGGTCTGGGACCATGCATATTGTGATTTGTCAAATGAAAATGCAAACACATATTGAATATCTTCAGCTAGTGGCACACACCAGTATCCAGCTGTAAGGTCTAATGTGGTAAACACTTTTGAACCGTGAACTTGTGCAAGACCCTGATCAATAAATGGAAGGGGCCACCTTGAAACGGGTACCTTTTTGTTTAATTCTCGTAGATATGCACACAAGCGCCATTGGCCACAGGGTTTTAGCACACCTAATATAGGGGGATTTGATGTACTAAGAATAGGCCTAATGATTCCTCTACATTCTACATTTTTGATTATTTCAGCTAGTGATTCCAAACATGCAAGGGGTAACCTATATTGTAGCATAAATACTGGCTCCCTACCATGTCCTTCTGGTAGTGTGGCAACATGTAAATCGGTCAGCCAACAGTCATAGGCATCTTTGGCAAAAACGTGTTTGAGGTCCATAAATATGTTCTCAATTGATTTTTTTCTTCATCACTTGTACAAGCATCAGCAGTTTGAATCTGCTCCTCTACCATTTTAGAAAACTGTGGGAAGTCCTCCAAAGGAGGAACCTCTGTACTCTCCTCTAATCGTGTGGCAGTGTCTCTTTGGAGAGTCACTATGCTCAAATATTTTGGTATACTGACCTCCATCTCAATATGCTGTTTTTCTTTTTTACATTCACTTAATTCGAATAGGATACAATCATCTTGATGACACCACAATATTTCACTTGGCGCATAAGAGTACACAGACTGAACTTTAAAGATTCATTTAGGCTTAGACTACAATGATTCTGGTAACTCACCGTGTGCAGTCACATAGCTTTTAGGAATGTTCCCGATCACTGGGTTACTGAAATAGGCAGTTTAGTAAGATTTCTGTATTGCCATTCCTAATGCCGAGTTTTCTTCCAAATCAATGTCTCGACACCCTTTATTGTCCACCAGGATTTGAATGGGTCCATCCCCAATCTGTCAGCGGTGTATATTCGCATTCTAACCCTTGCTGCCTTATAGATTCATTTAGGCATACAAATGTATCAGAACCTTTTATCTGTTGTCCCTTCCTGTATTTTAATGCTACTGTAAATTGTCTGGTGAATACAGGAATGATAACATCCTTTTTCACCTGAAGCTCAATTGCATATGGCGTCACTTGGGGCGTTCTTTTACACTGTTGCTTTGAGTCATTATTTTCTTGGTTCTCAATGGCTTTTAGCTAAGGAGCACAATATTCCATTTACCCCATGAATATGGGGTGATAACCTCTTCAGGCAATTTGTCCCTATGAGAAAGGGTAGTTAATTAATGGATGTGATCAACACTTCCTGTCTCATCCGATGCTTCCCTATCTTTATGTCAACTTCAGTGACACCTTCGATAGGTATTTCTTCCCCATTGAAATTATGCACAAGGCCTTCATTTTGCCTCACCTTTACATGATTTTGTGGGGATCTCCCTTCATTGATACTTTTTACCAGTTCTTTTGATATTATGATTGCTTGGGCACCGGTGCCAATCATTTCAAATGCATTACATTTTTCTTCAATAGTGATAGGGGCATAGTACCTATGTTCAACCTCTTCTAGTACACATAGAAAGTGATTTTTTGCTAATTACAGAACTTACTTTTCTTAGCTCTTTTTGACTCTTTGCTAGGCAAATGGGCATATGAAATGACATTTTACCCTCCTTTTTCCCCACTTCATTTGGAATGTCTTTGTCTATTCTCCTGGGCTCAGAACTCATTTGGAGTGTAGCCACTGACTTACCCTCTGACTTGGGACCACTAGTGTCGGGGAGTGCGTTCCAGAGTTTTGGTGCTATATGCGGGAAACCAATAGCTCCTGCTTTGGCCCGTTTAATGAGCGGTATGCATAGTTGGTTGGCATGGCAAGTTCTTTTTGAGCGTGAAGAAATGTCTCTGACAATGATCTCGGATAGGTAGGGCGGGGCTGAGAGTGTGAGGCACTTGTGTGTTAAGGGTCTTGAAGGTGATAAGTTCCTTCACAGGGAGCCAGTGGGCGTCTCGCCTGGCTTGAGTAATGTGGTCCTTCTTTTGAATGTTTAGGGCTGCTATGAGGGCTTTGTTTTGTATGACTTGAAGTCTGTTCAGATTTCTTGTAGAGGTGCCTGCTAGGAAGAAATTGCAATAATCTAATTTGGCTCCAATAGTAGCTCTGGATATAGAGAGTCTGTTTAGTTTGGGGAGAAAAGGTGTTACTGCGTCTGAGCTTCGTGGTATGTGCGGAAGCAATGGCGCTAACCTGTCGTGTCATGGAAAGAGTGGAGTCTAGGTAGACACCGAAAGTCTTCACTGAGGCAGAGACAGGGATCATGGAGTTGTCATTGGTGAAGTTACAGTATTTTTCATCCAGTTTAGCAAGTGTTTCTTTGGGGCCAATTATGATGATCTCAGTTTTGTCTCCATTGAGACATAGCCCATTTGTTGCCATCCAAGCTTGAATGGTGCTATAGATCAGATGGAGGGCTGCAGCGTCTTGGTCATAAGAGCCTGAGAGGGATAGGAGAACCTGCGTATCATCTGCAGAATTTGTGTATGCTATGCCGAGAGAGTCTAGTTTGTCGAAGAGAGGCTTGGTAAACAGGTTGTAAAGAGTGGGAGCTGTACATGAGCCCTGTAGGACTCAGTGTATGGTGGTGGGAGCCGCATATGCCTGGTTAGAGAAGACCTTCATAGCGCTTCCTTTAAGGAAGGATGTGATCCATGAGGAGGTCTTGTCGGAGAATTGAGCTGCGTGCATGAGATGTGAGGTAAGAATCTTGTGGTCCACAAGATCAAAAGCAGCTGAGCTGTCCAAAAGTAGGAGGAGAGCTGGTTTGCCTTTGTCTGTTATTTTGGTTATTTGATTTTTAAGATCTCGGAGGGCAGTTTCTGTGCCATGGCCTTTACGGAACCCCGATTGTCACTTACCGAGGATGAAACTTTCAACGATGGGTGCATTTGTTGTACAATGATCCGTCTGCAAGTGTTATCACAAATGGCCTCATCTCTGATAAGTTCACGCTTCACCGAGGTACGAGACAGGGCTGCCCGCTCTCATCTCTGTTGTTCATCTTGGCTATGGAACCTCTAGCAATATGCTTGAGAGCAGATGTCCATCTACCACCAATAATTGGTGGCAATCGTAACAATTTGATCTGGTTATACGCAGATGATCTACTGATTGCCCTTCAAGAGCCAGCTACTTGCATTCCTCACTTAATGAGTGATATTCAGCAGTTTTCAAGTTTCTCCGGTTATAAAATCCACTGGGGTAAGTCTGAAATACTTCCAATCAACAATCGGTGTCAACAAGCCACTTGTGGTGTGTGGATAAAATGAAGTATCTGGGCATATGGATTAGTGGTGAGGTGAGGAAATTACCAATGATAAACTTTGGATTGCTCCTCCCCAAGCTAAAATCAAATCTGGAAAGATGGGGCCTCTTGAAACTGTCCATGTGGGGGAAAATAAACTGTTTAAAGACGAATCTAGCACCTCGGGTAAATTATATTCTGTCAATGTTACCAATCAGGATAACAGGGCACTTTTTTAAAGAAATAGACAATGCTATGCAGAGATTCATCTGGGATGGGAAACCACCAAGGCTGGCAATTTGGAAACTACAACTTCCCCTGCAACAGGGAGGGATGAATTTACCGAAATTTAGTGACTACCATCTATCTGTTACTGCACGCCATCTGTGCAAGTTCATTGAATCTACTACTGAACAACCACGCGATTTGGCGTCGTGGTGTGGTGTCACAGCTGGACCCGGAAGCTCTGTTGACCACTAAGAAATGTAAATCTAAAAAAGCTAATCCTTTGACTAGTTTCTTACAGGATTGCTGGTGTAAAATATCCAAGTATATGAATGCAGATCCTTATCGGCACTTGAATGCCTCCATTTGGCTCAACCCTGCCTTGAAATGTCTGGGAAAAAGTTTGTTTTGGCCGGACTGGTTCCTGACGGGCATAAAGTACATCCATGATCTTATAGAAGGGGGGAATTGGATCTCGTACACACAACATTGCCAATCTCACAACATGGCGGATTGTACATTTGCTGAATACAGGACATTGAGAGCTATTGTGTCAAATTGTCTTGAAGAACCTCAACTGAAAACTCAGTGTCGCTTGGTTGGCACTGCAGACATGTTCAAGTGCTTTCCACCCAGCTGCCACATTATATGGATTCATGAAGACATGCAGAATAGGCGATCTGAGATTGCCAATTGTCTGGGCAGAAGAGCTAGGAGAGGATATTGATAAAAAATGTTGGTAAAACTGCTGCAAGAACATTCGCTTGATGAGTTTGGACTGGGGCCTTAGGGCATCACAAACGAAAATTCTCTTTAGAGCCTACTGGACACCAGCTAAGTTATTTCGGAGGCAACTCTTGGCGAACGATCTCTGCTGGAAATGCAAAGGTGCAAGTGGCTCCCTCAGTCATTTGTTGTGGTTTTGCCCGAAAACAAAAACATTTTGGGAATATGTATGTGAAAGATTAGGACTAGTTTTGAACTGTACAATCCCTCTTTCGAGGGGATTTGGTCCTCCGACGTATTCCATATCTATGACATGTAATCACCACAGCTGTGCTGCTTCGGAAACTTTTTTCGGCGTCTGCGTCGATGACGTCGATGCGCCGTCGTCGAGGACCTCCTCCGACGTCATCCGATGTGATAAGTAGGACGCACGACGCCCGTAGCCTCAGTTCTGTTTTTTCCGCGAACGTGTTGCTTCGTGAATCTCGGTTAACGCCTCGACTCTTTGGAGTTCTGTTCTTCTCGGTTCTTCGAACCTGTTCGTTTTTGTGAAAATCCTTTGTGTGAAGATGTCTTCTACTTCGTCTTCGACCCCACGTCCGGGCTTCAAGAAGTGCGGGGAGTGTGGGTCCAAGATGTCGGTGACGGACTCGCACGACGCCTGCCTCTGGTGCCTCGGGGAGGCCCACGACACGGATGACTGTATCGACTGCCAGTCGCTCACGTCCAAAGCCTTACGCGAACGTAAGAAGAAGTTGTCGGTAGGTCGGGTGTCCAAGCCCCGGAAGTCGAAGTCTGCGGGGCTTTCGATGGATGATTCGAGAGGTGACTCTCTGCGTCATCGTCGGAAGTCTCGTGGGTCTCCTTCTAGGAGTCGGTCTCGCCACTCCTCAGCCTCTTCGAGGCATTCTCGGAAGCGCCGACACTGGCCGTCTTCCAGGTCCTCTTCGGAGGACTCTGCCCGGCACGTCGCTTACCCCACCAGCCGTGCGACGCCGGAGGAATGGGCTTCCTTCGGGAACAAAATGCTGGCGATTCTCGAGTCGCAGGGTACCAAGCCGTCCGCGCCCCCGAGTGGGGTCGGTCGTGAGAGGTCGAGAGACACCGCTCGCAAGAGTGGTCGGCACGAGTCACGGGAGAGGTCCCGTTCGGACAAGGAGGCTCGTTCTCGACGTACCCGTTCCAGGTCCCAGTCCTCGACGCGTTCGAGACCGTGTGCACCTGTGAGGTCTTCGGGGAAGACGTCGACGTCTGAGGCGTCGAGGGCGTCGACAGGCTTTCTCGAGGCTCCGGCTCCGAGGAAGTCGTCGAAGTCGTCGACGCTCAGGTCGTTGAAGGACACGCTCGGGGCTCCGGCTTCGAGGGCTGTGTCGACGCCGCCGATGCTGGCGGCGCTGCATCTGACGTCGACGCCGATCCTCTCGGCGCCGATGCCTGTTCTCTCGACGCCGGCGCCGATTCGCTCAACGCCATCGACGCCTTTCGTGTCAGAGGTACCCCGTGGCACGGAGGAACCCCCTAGGAAGGCTCTGGTTAAGAGAAAGCACTCTCGGGTGCCTTCTTTTCGCCACCTGGAATATATTTCAGAGGCGAATGAGGATTCTGATGGCCTGGTTCCTAGTCAGGTTCCAGATGAAATTGTCTCGGGCCATAGTCAGTTTGACGATTTGAGGCAGTCACTGCATGATGCCAGTGGACTGGACACCTCTCCGGAGGTGGAGTTTTGTAGGCCTGAGCCTGGCTCTCATGCCGATTCCTCGTACCGGCGCCTTATGGCTAGGGTTTCTGAGTACTTGGGATGGTCTGCTCCCCCAGGGGAGTTTGTGCAGGATGATCTAACAGACATCCTTGATGTTGGTCCTCCAACTGACCCGGTACTGCCGTTCCATATGGCTTTACAGAGAAGGGTGGCGGCGGCTTGGACTGCTCCGGAGAGTCTCCCGGTGGTGGGCAGGTCCTTGGCGCGAAAATACCGTCCAGTCAGTAGCGACCCCTGCTACTTGAACAGGCACCCCACTCCGGAGAGTTTGGTGGTGCAGGCGGCCACGGCCCCGGCAAAGCAGGCGTCGTACCCTACCATCCCACCTGATAGGCAACGACAAACGTTTTGATGGCTGGGCGAAGAAAGTGTTTTCTTCTGGTGGTATGGCGCTTCAGGCGGCCAACTCCATTTGTGCCTTGTCTCGTTTCACACACACTCTGTGGAACTGTGTTGCGTTAGCGGCTGAACATATTCCCGAAGGGGACGAACGGGATGGTTTCCTTGCTATGGTCCAGGATGGTAAGGATGCCATGTGAGTCCGTTCAGTCGGGTTTGGACTTAGCTGAATGCGTCAGTAGGTCCATGGCGGCGAGCACCGTGATACGCAGGTTTGCGTGGTTGCGGAAGTCGGGGTTTGCTCCTGATGTGCAGTCCCGGCTCCTCAACATGCCCTTTGACAGTGAACACCTTTTTGGCAGCAAGGCTGACTAGAGCCTTGAGAGGTTGCAGACCTCAAAAGCTGCAGCGAAGTCGTTGGGCGCTGCAGTTCGCCAACCTCCGCCTTTTTATCCTAGGGGACATAAGTGGAGGGGTGGTTCCTTTCGCTATTACTCGTCCTTCAGTAAAGCGAGAGGAGCTGGCAGTCAAAGAGGCCAACGCAGGGGTACCAGAGGTGGACGACAGGGTACCCGTGGTGCCAAGGCCGCTCGGGCAGTTGCCTCTTTGCCCTCAGGTAACGCCGCTGCCGCTCCCACTCAGTCATGAGGCCATGTCCCATGGTTCGCCGGTTGGGGGAAGGCTGGCGCAGCATCTTGTAGAGTGGCAAGCCATTACTTCAGATGTGTGGGTTCTGGAGATCATAACCCACGGCTACTGTCTTTCCTTTCGGCACAGGCCTCGCGACAATCCACCGGGGAACCTCTCTTTGCAGAGTCCGGATCCGCTCCTTGCGCAGGAAATTCAAGCCCTGCTGGAGAAAGGCGCCATAGAACTGGTGCCTGTAACGGATAGGAACAAGGGATGGTATTCCCCTTATTTTTTGATTTCGAAGAAAGACGGGGGATTGAGACCCATCATGGACTTGCGCGGTTTGAACAAACTCCTCAGGAAGGACAAGTTCAAGATGGTTACTCTCTCTCAAGTCCTCCAGGCCCTTCAGCTTCAGGACTGGTTAGTGTCACTCGACCTCAAGGATGCTTACTTCCATGTGCCGATCCATCCCAAGCACAAGAAGTACCTGAGGTTCGCGGTTGGCGACTCGCACTTTCAGTTTCGGGTCCCGCCGTTCGGATTGACCTCCGCCCCGAGGGTTTTCACCAAGCCGGTGGTGGTGGCAGCGCATCTCAGGCAAGGGGGGATTGACGTCTACCCCTACCTGGACGATTGGTTGATCAGGGGGAGCTCTCCCGAGCAAGTCCTGGATCATCTGTCCGTCACCTGCCACTCCCTTCACAGGCTGGGCTTCTCCCTCAATTTACAGAAGTTCCATTTGACGCCAACACAGCGGCCCCAGTACATCGGAGCAGTGCTCGACACTTCCCTGGGGCAGTGTTTTCCTCCCCAGGTGAGGGCTCTTCACATTCAGCAGATTGAAGTTTCAGCATGCCCAGACGCTCCCAGCGTTCGAGTTCTTGAGGTTGCTCGGCCTCATGGCATCCTGCATTCTTCTGGTGCCAGAGGCTCGCCTGCGGATGAGATCTTTGCAGTGGGCACTCAAGACGCAATGGTCGCAGTCCTTCGGCAGGATGTCTGACCCAGTTCAGGTGCCGACCTCGGTCGCCCGGGACCTTCTGTGGTGGGCCGTTGAAGGCAACTTGATGAAGGGGGCTCCATTTTGGCTTCCCTGGCCGGAGGTGACGATCGTGACGGATGCATCCCTCACGGGATGGGGAGCTCATGCCAACGGGCTGACAGTCAGCGGTCGTTAGTCTCCGTCGGAGTCCAGACTCCATATCAATCTGTTGGAGCTGAGGGCCGTCAGGCTAGCCCTGAAGGCTTTTCTGCCGACTGTGCGAGGAAAGAATGTCCTGATCCTGACGTACAACACAGTGGCCATGCACTACCTCAACAAAAAGGGGGGGGCAGGGTCACTTCCTCTGTGCAGGCAGGCGATGCAGCTCGAGTTCTGGGCCATCCAGCAGGAAGTTTCGATCTCGGCAGTTCATCTGGCCGGAGACGAAAACGTGACGGCGGACTCTCTGAGCAGGCAGAGCGCGATCTCTCACGAGTGGGAGTTGGCTCAGGAGATTCTCCTGGAGATCTTTGCTCTTTGGGGGACCCCTCAAGTGGATCTCTTCGCCTCCAGTGTCAACAGGAAGTGCGAAAGGTTTTGCTCGCGGGAATTTCCTCCAAAAGGAGCCTTAGGAGACGCGTTCGTGGTGGAGTGGTCATTCCCGCTGCTGTACGCGTTTCCTCCAGTCCCCGTCATCCCGCAAGTGCTGCGGAGGTTACGGAAGTTCGGTTCCCGAATGATCCTCATTGCTCCGGCGTGGGCTCGGAGGACGTGGTACCCGGACCTTCTCGACTTGTCCATCTGCCCTCCACGTCGTCTTCCCTACCAAGACGATCTGCTCTCACGGGAGTGGGGGTCAGGTTCTCCATCCAGAGGTCAGAGCCCTCAACCTTCACACTTGGCTTCTGAAAGTTTGAGGTATAAGGAGTGGGACCTCCCTGAAGACGTGATGGAGGTGTTGCTTTCGGCCCGAAGGCCAGCAACAAAGTCTCTGTACCGTTGCCGTTGGCGTAAGTTCTGCGACTGGTGCAGAGTTCAGAATGTGGATCCTTTTGCATGTGACATCCCCATGGTTCTGTCCTTTTTACTTTCTTTGGCCCACAGGGGCTTGCAAGTGGGTACCATTAAAGGTTACCTGGCGGCGCTGTCCATCTTTAAGCGCTCGTCTGAAGAGTGTTCTTACTTTAAAATCCCTTTAATTTCACATTTTCTGAAAGGGCTCACTAATGTGTTCCCTCCGTCACCTTTCCTGGTGCCCGGTTGGGATTTAAACCTTGTTCTTAAGTTTCTTATGGGTGCTCCGTTTGAGCCTTTACATTCTTGCCCTTTGAGGCTGTTATCTCTGAAAATTGTGTTTTTAGTTGCGGTTACTTCCGCTCGCAGAGTGAGTGAGTTACAGGCACTTTCAGTTAAGCCACCCTTCACTGTATTTCACAAGGATAGGGTTGTCCTTAGAGTTCGTCCTTCTTTTCTTTCGAAGGTAGTGACAGAATTTAATTTGGCCCAGAAGGTTGTTCTTCCGGCATTCTATCCTCCTCCGCATCCCGGTTATGGAAGAGGAGAGGCTCCATAGGCTTGATCCTAGGAGAGCTTTAAGCTTTTATGTTTCACGCATGTCCTGGGTCAGAGTGGACGATGAACTCTTTATTGGTTACGCTGGAAAGCGTTTGGGGCAAGCTGTGACGAAACAGACTTTGTCTCGCTGGATTATTTTGGCCATCTCGGAGTGTTACCGCTTGGCGGGTAAGGACCCACCGGCTGGCTTGCGGGCCCATTCTACCAGGGGTATGGCTGCATCCACTGCCCTGCAGAGGGGTGTTCCTATTCGCAACATCTGTGATGCAGCCACCTGGGCTTCAGTACATACATTTGTACGATCTGGCCTTTGGCAAGGCGATCCTTTGCTCTGCTATTTGATTGGCAATTCTACATTTTGATTCTAAATTCTTTCCCTCCTCCTTGCTCTGGTACTGCTTTGGGAGTCTGTCATAGATATGGAATACGTCGGAGGACCAAATCCCCTCGAAGAACAAGTTACTTTCTTACCTGGTAACGTTCTTTCGATGGGATGGTCCGACGACGTATTCCATATCGCTCCCGCCCTGCCTTCCCCGCTGCAGAATTTCTTTTGCGATTGCAGCTTACGTTCAGCAAGGCTTTGTGTCTGACTGGCAGTTGACTAATGTCACACGTTCTGGGGGAAAAAACTACAACTGAGGCTACGGGTGTCGTGCGTCCTACTTATCACATCGGATGACGTCGGACGTCGGAGGAGGTCCTCGACGACGGCGCTTCGTGAAGCCATGTCTCAGTGATGGCAAGTAGATCTATGTCGTGGATGGTAAGGAGGTCGTGGATCTCCAGCGCATGGGCAGGGAGGGAGCGTGCATTAATGAGTGCACATTTGAGAGCATGTATACTTGTCTTGCGTGGGCTAGTGGATTGAGGGACTGTGGTCCCTGCGGTGGCAGGTTTAGTAGTGTGAGTTTTGCATGTGAAGGCAGGAGTAATGGGAAAGGTGGGAGTCAGTGGCTAGTGGATCATCGGTGATGTTTTTGTATAGACGTCAGAGTCTTTGGTAACCGTGTACTTGGACGCATAGGTGCAGTGTGTGCGACTGCCCAGCTTCAGATTCCTCATAGCAGAGGGCCTGGGGAGGCTGTGGTGTAATTGAGGTTTAGTGCGGGATCTTAGTCTGGAAAGTCTTGATTCTGTGTTTGACAGGGCACTGGTTATAGCGGAGAGGCCTCTCGGGGAGGCTAGGTGGACAGGGAGGGCATGGTTTGGGTTGGGAAAGGTAGTAATTCCATATTCTCATGAGTGGCTATTGGGGGAGATGGTAATGTTGGTGTTCAACATTGTAAGCGGCAAAGGGTAGAGGTGGGTGAGAAGGGCAAGCACTGATGCTAGTACCAGGTGATGGATAAGTGGGGAGGGACGAGGGTTCTGCAGCGTATGTGTGTCAACTGCTTGTGGCACAGTCCTGGAGTGCATTGGTGCCGGAAGAGGCACTGTGTGTTGGTCTAAGTAGAGAGGTGCCGTGTAGCTGACTGAATGTGGTATCGATACGGGTATTAGGGTGGAGGTTGTAGCAGTGTGTAGCATGCCATGAGTAGAAATGCTGGTGGCAATAGAATTCACTGTTAGTAGTAGATGCCGGGTGCAGCAGGGTACTCAAAGGATAAAAAAGTGGTGGGTGGCAATGGAGTATGCAATTGATAAATCAGGCAAAGTCTCAGTGGGGTACACAATTGATGAATCAAGCAGAGTGGCAATAGGGTACACAGTTGGTCAGCGAAGATGAGGCAACAGGCACATAGAGTAAGAGGCATGAACAGGCGACTTAGAATTAAGGACGTTGGTCTCGCTGTCTAACAACATGGCAGCTAGCCGGTAGTTCAGCAGCAACAACGTGGGCAGGAGGATGGGCCTAAGCACTAGGAGGCAATGTGTGGAGACAGGCATATATGTGAATATGGAGACATTGTATAGTGCATGGACGACAAGTCAGAGTACTAGTAGCTTGCAGGTGTGAACAATGTGCAATACAAAAAGGCAGTGCAAGCAGAACGAGGTCAGTGTACCTCTAGCGGGCGCATATGCGTCAAAGTCCCTTAGGTCGGCCAGCCAGGTCTGGCAAGCAGTGTCATGGCGATGCTGGCCGGCTTAAGGTGTGATACGATGCAGGGTGGACAGTGTCTTACTCTTCGGAGTGTTGGACTGAAGAGTGAGTTAGCAGGGACAGTGGAGGTTGTTTGCGCGTAACAGATAAGGTGCGTAGGAACAAATGGTAACTGGATGGCTTCTACCTTTTTGTAGGGGGTGCATACACAGTGCAAGTGCGCACGATTGCCACACCATGCGGCAGTGGGGACGTGTGTGCAGGAAGGCAGCAGGGTCAAAATAAGAGGAATAAACCAGATCAGAGAGGAACGTACTTGCAGTGACTGAGCGAGTTGGCGGGGCAGCAAGTCTGGCTGACGGCCCGCCACGGACAGGCACAGACAAACCCTTTGCAAGCGGCCCTTTGAAGTTGCGGCCAGCTTCCACCTCCGGTTGTGGGTGTGTGCTTAAGAAGAGCACCTGAGACAATCAGGGGCACACTGGTAGGAGTGCGACTGCCTCCTAAGGAGCCAGCCATGTTGAAACACAGTTTGTGTGGCTTCTAGGCCATCCGGAAAGCAGGTAAAATAGCATGCTTTTTATCAGCACAGTGTGCAGGGGGCAGCGCTCGAGCAGCCACGATTACTTACTGGCATCCGAGAAATCAGGCGTCTGCTCATGCGGCGAATTCTCGTGAGGTTGATCCCACGAGGAGCAGATGTCCTGGCACGGTGGGAAAGGGCTCCTGCCCACGCAGCCTGTCTTTTCTGTCCCTTGTAATATCTGTGGTTCAAAATACTCTTCAGGTGACTGACCTGGAACCGACCTTTGGGCAATTGTTTCCTCTTTGTGGGTATCAACAGTATTTTAACTATCAAGTAAGGATAATCTATCTGTTGATCCTAATTGTTCGTTTTGTGTTTTATTTTCACACTGTAGACTCTTTTTTGTAAATCTGCTTCTTGGATTTTAGGGATTTTTCTTGTTCATTTACCCCCCCCTTTTGTTCTTCATTTTCACTCACCTGAATAGTCTGGTTCAACTCTAAATTGAACCACACTCCCTTTTTGTGTGTGTTGAAATTCCCTGTCTCACTTTCATTTGTTTGTTTGTTTTCTCATTTTTAAATCGGCAAGCAATTCAATGGCAATGAATGGGCATTTATTTTTTCTCATCAGGGCAGAGGTCATTAGCTAGTCACTTGTTGTACGCACAAGATCACTCCAATGACCTTCTGCACCTTCACTTGGCTGTTGCTTTTGGACTGCACATAATTTTCCTATCTGTTCAGACAACATTTTGACTTAGGCCTCTAAGCATTGAAACCTGTGCATGTCTCTGAATTCCTCTTTGTGGTCTGGGCCGGTAATGATTAGGCCAGTTCTGATATTTCTCAGGCGATTGATTTGTATTTCTATTACCTCCTGAATTCACGTGACACAGGAGGTGGAGAACGCAGAGTGGTTGTTACCCTTTGACCATGGTCGACTAGTGGTGGTGATTTATTATATTGGCGAGGGCCATAATTCATATTTTCTTTCATTTGGTGGGAAATGTTCCCTATGCTGGTTTCCATTTTCAGTTAATTTATCCACATATCTTGGCCTTTCTTGGTGGCCATATAACTTTGTATTGGGGTCAAATGTACAATGGCCCATACCAGACGCTAGGGGGGGTGACAACCAGAGAATGTTTTTTAATGTCTATGGAAAGGCTGTAATGGATAAGAGGAAAACATTCAATGGTGTTAAATAAGAGAAATGAACCTGCATTATTATGTTTTACCCAGCTACATTTAAACTAGTAGAGGGTGAGACGCACACCTTCACTTATGACGGAAAGGCTGGGAAACATCTGGATAAGCTAAGATTTGCTAATGACTCAGTAGATATGGTTACATGTAATTATTGCTGTTTAGGGTTGCAACTAAATGCTGTGTAAGTTCTGAATATGGAGTTTAATGTGATCTGTTCTAATTGCTAAATGTTAATTTCCAATGCTGTTTTAAATAATATAATATTTCTACTATTTCTATGTCGTTAATTGTGTGGGTATTTGTATGTCTTACTGTGTAGTTATACATATTTTAATAGATTTGGCATATATTATATTATTCCACAAGATGGCACCTGTGAGCTACAGTTGGCTTTCAAGTTACTGAACGTTCCACATGATTATGTGCGTTTTGCTTGATGCTCCTTTCCATGGCGATTAGGACGTAATTTTTACAGAGCACCTTCATCTCCGATGAGGGACAATGTGATGGTAATGGTGCTGTGGTTCAGTCAATCCCGACTTGCTGGCCAGTGGGAAGGGGGAGAGCGCATGCGGTTCTCAGGGCTTGGAACACACATAGAGTCCTGATTTAGAGCTGTTGCAATATTGGTTGGATACTGGAGCAGGGGAGCTTTGTAGCAGGTAATATCTATGCGGGTATGGTTGTTACCCTGTATTGCCTGACGAGATGTTTGAGCATTGGTGTGATGCCCATTAATATTATACTGGTGGGGAGATTCCAAGATGGCCGCCTAGGGAGCAGGACGCGTCGCCCCGCTCTCCCGACCTGCGTTGTGTCCCAATCCCGTCCACTGCATTAGCAGCCCTCCCCGGCATCTGGACGGGCCGGCGGGGCACCTTGGAAAAGCCTGGTTTTCCTTGCTGGCGGTCGCTCCCGGGAGGTTCCGAGGCGGGCACGGCTGGAGCTGGGGCATCCCTGCGGCCCGTAGCCAGAGGGCCCTGGTGGAGTGTGGGCTGATCCTGACCCCGGAAGCTGCGGGGGGTCCCCGGAGCACATCGGCAGGCGCCCGCCGAGTAGTTGGTGCTCTCCTCCCTCGAGTCCCGGATCGCCGTGCGGGGAGAGCATCTGCTGGTGGCTGCCAGGGAGTTGTGATCCCCCTCCCCTTTAGTTCCCTTAGTCCCACTAGAGCTCCGCCTGACTGGCGTTCCCCCCCCCCAGAAGATTGCAAGGATGTCCGAGAGGCCTGCAGCGCACCGCGGGCTGCCGGCCAGGTGGATCATCCTTGCTCCCCTCCGTGGAGGGATATCCTTGGAGGTGAGGAGGGGGGGCAGGTGGACTGGGGGCTCCCAGAACTGAGTTCGTTGCAGGAGGCGGCGGGGGTCGCCCTCATTGGGCTCCCTGTGGGGAGGTGAGGGCCCCAGGGGCCAGGGCAAAGAGCCGCTCCCTTAGCATTGTCACACAGAAGAACTGGCCCGGCTGGGGCTATTGTCCACGCACTGGATCTGTTTAATCTGGCCTATGGAGGCGCCAACTGGTTCCTGTCTGGAAAGTGCGCAGTGGCCTAGGGCCATGGCCGGACTGGTGTGCGCCCGCTCCTGCTGCCCGCCGCCCCCAGTCCCGCTGTCCGGAGGGTTTTGCTGAGACCTCAAACCACTTCTCCGCTCCCTGGGGACGGGGGGGGGAGTGGGCACTCATATCAGTCATGTCGAGAATTAAGCATAAAGACTGTCCACCCCCCCCCCCCCAAGGCAAGACCCCCAAAAAGGCTCCGGAGTGCCCCCTCACGAAATTCTGGTCCAGAGAGGTGGACACGGCCGAGGATCCACAGGCGGCCCAAGACTCCCCTGAGAGTGCCCCCGGGCGATCCCACGAGGGTCAAGACGAGCCAATCACCCAAGCGATGCTTTCGCAGTCTATGGGGGAGTTGGTTGAGAAAATCACGGTGGCAGGACAGCAGCAGATGGACAAGCTGCGCGAGGACTTGGCTGAAAATCTAAGGGACCTTAAAAGAGATGTTAATAAAGTTGAGGAGAGAGTGGACATTAATGATCGGGCCATACAGGAACTGACGGAGGACACCAGAAAAGTGGACAACTTGCTAGAGTCTCTGGCAGTGGCAACGCAAAATCTGGAGCTACTGGCAGAGGATCTGGAGAACAGGTCTAGAAGGGCGAACATTAGAGTGAAATTGCTGCCGGAAAATGTCCAGGAACAGCAGTTAGGCCAAGTCTTGAAAGCTATATTTGTTGACCTGCTAGAAGCAAATCCAGACCCCGAAATGCAGTTCGACAGAGTCCACAGGGTGGGCCCGCGAGCGGCCGAGCCAGGGTCCAGACCACGAGACGTCCTTGTGGCCTTCTGTAGCTATGCAATGAAGGAGAAGGTTATGGAGAAGGCGAGAAAGGCGGCTTGTATCACCTACACTGGCCAAGAAATATTGTTGTACCAGGACCTGGCGAGGAGCACCCTAATTAAGAGGCGACGGATGGGTCCTGTCCTTCCCTTCCTTAAATCCGGTACAGATGGGCCCACCCCTTTGGTTTGTCTTTCATGTGTCAAGGTTCCATCACAAGATCACGACCTGCGACCAAGGGATGTCCTTGTTGGGCTTCAGGCTCCGCCCCCAGTAGAGGGGGCGGACAAGCCATTGGCTACTCGAAAGCCTTGGGAATGGTCTACAGCCAAGCGCAGGAGAGGTTGCAAGAGACCAACAGACTTGGGTCGCACAAAGCCTATCGCCGACAGGACCAGCGACCGGTCGACAGGGAAGTGCAGTCCTCCGTCGGAAACATGAGGCTTTCCTTGGCGGAGCTCAGTTAACGGTTAGAGCCCGGGGGGGGTGCTACCGCCAGCTGTTCACTGGTGGTTGTTGGGTTGTTTGAATGAGTTGTAAGGGTTGCGGGTTGGAGGGGGGGGGCGGGAGTCTTGGAATGGGGAAGGGTTTCCCTCCGTTGGAAGTTTCCGGGTTGGTTAATGGGTTCAGCTCTCGTGGAAAACTCACGAGGGGGGCTGAGGGCCAGTCGTTCCCGCCTGGAGGGGGTATGGGTGGGGGAGGGGAGATGGGCAGGGGGGTTGGGAGTGGTTTTAGATCCAGGGTTCAGGGCGCGGTGCCTGGGCATGGCGCCCTGGGTAGGAGCCATGCTGCATACAAGTGCAACATTTGAGGGGCGGCTCACTGGGTTCTTCAGAGTTAAAATGGTCCACATGAATCAGGTCAATGGCTAGCTCCCAAGTGGTAAAGTTCCTTTCCCTAAACGTGAACGGTCTCAATTCCCAGGTTAAGAGGAGAAGAGTCGAGAGGTTTCTTAAGAGAGAACAACCCCAGGTAGTGACCCTGCAAGAGACTCACATGCACACGAAGGACTCTCACAGAATTAGATTCTGGGGTTATTCTAAATTGGTACAGGCCACACCAGCCTGCAAGAAAGGGGGGGTTTTAATTGCATTACGGGACGGATCAGGCATTTCCATTAGAGACATGCAGAAGGATAGCCAGGGGCAGTATCTAGCGGTGGTATTGGAGGGCATGGGCGAGGTCTTCACGGTAGCAACTCTATATATGCGCCTAATCAGGCCCAGGATGCCTTTTTACAAAAATGCCTCACAAGATTAGGGAACTTTGCTGTGGGTAACTTTGCTCTTATGGGGGACTTTAACTTGACATGGGACCCCGCCATAGATAGGCGCTCCACATCATGGGGGAGTCAGGGGTGTCCATCAGGGGATCTGATAAGGAAACGGCGGGATTTGGCCCTGGTGGACTCTTGGAGTGAACTTTATGGGCAGACGAAGGGGGCAGACGAAAGGGTACACCTTCTACTCGCATGCGCACAGTTAGGGTGGGTGACAGCCTTGGAGATGGGAGCGATCACATTGGGAGATCACGCTCTGCTCACCCTGATAATGGCAGCTCCCAAGGGTCCCCTGTCTGTCTGGAAAAGGAGGTATCCAGCCCTGCTGTTTAGGGACCCGGTCTTGGTGGGGGAGATAGAGAAGGGACTAGGGGATTACTCTAACAACAAGTGGGACGATACTACCTCTCAGAATTGGTGGGACGCCCTGAAGGCCACAATTAGCAGAAGGATCATTGCTATCAAAGCTAGAAGGGAACGGGAACTGCAGTTGGAGGAACTAAGGTTGGAAACAAGGCTTAAGGAGGTTATGGCTCGCATGGGCACGGGTTTGTCAGCAGCCACCAAAAAGGAATATAGGGCTGTGCGAGGTCAGTTAAATCTCATTCAAACAAGAGCGCTGAACGTAGCCTCCTCCGTCAGCGGCAAAGATATTACGTCAAAGGCAACAAAGCTGACCGTTTGCTGGCCAGAAGGTTGCAGAAGGAAGCCGGCGACAAGACAATATTAAAAATAAAGGGAGAGGGTGGAGTCTTGCTTATGTCGAATTCTGACATTGAAGCTCAATTTACTAAATTCTACGCTGCCCTCTATAGTTCAAGCTTCCCTGATTGCTCAGAGCAGGAGGCATATTTGCAGGATGTTGGTGTCCGACGTTTATCGCAGGTCGATAGGGACGCGCTGGAAGTCAAGATTGCGGCGGATGAGGTGAGGAGAGTTATTAGCAATCTTCCATCCGGCAAAGCCCCGGGCCCCGATGGGTTTGCCGTTGAATTTTACAAGACCCACAAGAAATTCCTGGTTCCAATTGTCACTAAACTGTTTAATTGCACGGGGGCGATGGGATTTCTCCCCAATTCTATGAATGCGGCCAAGGCAATCTTGATACACAAACTGGGCAAAGATCCGACGGACTGCGCATCTTACCACCCTATTGCTTTAATTAACGTGGACGCCAAGATTCATGCTAAGATCCTAGCTAACCGCCTTGAATCCATCCTCCCCAAGTTAATTCATCATGACCAGTCGGGGTTCATAAAGGGCAGACAAACCTCAGATAATGTGAGAAGGCTGGCACACTTGGTGGAAAAGTTTCAGAAAAAGAATATCCCGGCCCTTCTTTTGGCGATCGACGCCAAGAAGGCTTTTGATCGGATTGAGTGGGGCTTCTTGTTTGCGGTCTTGGGTCGAATGGGGTTTGGCCCGGGTTTCACAACTCTGGTAAGAGCAAACTACTGTAACCCGGTTATACGTCTGGCAATTAACGGCCAAGTCTCCGCTCCGATACTGGTGGGAAGAGGCACCAAGCGGGCTGTCCGTTGTCGCCGCTCCTTCACGCCCTCCACCTCGAACCGTTCTTGGAGATGGTGAGAGGGGCTGATGATATCAAGGGAATTCCTTTTGGGGGGGAGGTTCATAAGATTGCGGCCTTTGCCAATGATATGATCTTCTCATTGACTCACCCGATCATCTCACTGCAGGCGGTGGGAAGAGAGCTCAGCAGATTTGGGCAGGTAGCGAGCCTAAAAATTAATATCCATAAGTCTGAGGCGCTTCCCCTTACCTTGTCACCATCCACCACTCAAGACCTCAGAAAGGTTTACAACTATAGATGGGTGGACACCTCTCTGAAGTATTTAGGGATCCAGCTGACCAAAGCTGTGGAGCACTTATATATAGCAAATTCGCCTCTGCTTCTTCAGAAGGTGAAATCCAAGCTGGTCGACTGGGGTCCCCTGGAGATTTCCTGGTTGGGTAGAATCAATACTTTAAAAAAATGGCCATTCTTCCACTGCTCCTGTATCACTTTGCGGCCCTGCCGGTCCATGTCCCTACTTCTTTCTTTAGATCCCTGCAGAAAATAATTAGTAGGTTCGTATGGAACCAAAAGCGTCCAAGGGTGGCAGCATCCACGATGAAGGCATTGCCGGACAGAGGTGGATTAGGGGAACCAGACTTTCGTGTGTATTATATAGCAGCCCAACTGAGGGTCATTAGGGACTGGCAAAGGGATGACAGAGGCAAGGTGTGGAGGTCGATGGACAGGGCAGTGGTGGGGAGGCACCTGGAGGGGGTCCTGTGGGTTCCAAAGCAAGACAGGTCGACCAAAATGTACTGTAGTACAATAACGTCAACAACAGGGGAGGCCTGGGATTAGGCCATCGTGAGAGCTCCGATCACCTCCTTCCCATCCCCGTACTCACCCCTGCATGGTAACCCACAATTCTCTCCAGCGGCCTCATATGACCCTAGCTTCGACCCATGGTTTTCAGGTGGTTGTAGGATGCTGGAGATATGCTTGAGGGGGGAGAGGTGAAGCAGTTCGAGCAGTGTAAGAAGGACTTTGGAGTCGGGGAGAAGCAGAGATTCTCGTACCTCCAGATCAGGCACTGGCTTTCCCATCCGTCAGTAAAGCAGACGGGTTCTCGCTCCCTTACTCGCTTTGAAAAATTTCTAGATACTGAGTCAGTGGATAGGGGGGTGATCTCATCCATTTACAGACTAATAAAACGTGAGGAACCTATACATTCTAAGACCTGCATGAGTAAATGGGCGCAAGATCTTGGATCAGGCTTGGAGGAACAAGAATGGCTTAGGCTGTGGTCCCAAATCTCGAAATTTACAAGGTCTATTCAAATCCGTGAGATCTGGGTGAAGCTCCTACTGAAATGGCACCGCACCCCGCTTAGTTTAAATAAAATGTTCCCCACGATTTCAGAGAAATGTTGGAGGGAATGCGGGGCTGCGGGCTCATGGGCTCACATTTGGTGGGAGTGTCTGAAACTTGATCTATTCTGGTCGCAGGTTCAGCGGGCAACTGCCCAGGTGTTGGGGCTTCGGCAGTCTGGCGAAAGGGGGCGCGACTTGATAGGCCTGAATGCGGTGTTCGCATCTCTGCCCTCCAGGGCTGACCGTAAATTATATGTGATATTGATGATGTCTGCTGTATTGGTCTTAGCTAGAAAGTGGAATTCAAAGGTCCCTCCACAGGAGCACGAGTGGGTCGCGAAACTCTGGACATTGGTCGCAATGGAATGGCTCACCTACTCGATCCAGGGATGCCATATGCGCTTTTATACAGACTGGGCCAGTCTTCTGTCATTTCTAAGGGAGGGTGCACGCCGTGCCTGGTGCCCCAAGGCGATGGAACTATTAGGCATAATCCATCCTCAGGACCAAACAGACCTGTGAATTTACCTTGGCCGTTGTTCATGCCTCCATTTAATTTGTTGATTTCGAGATATCTCTGAACCCATGGGATCTGGGTGGGAACAGGGTCGAGGGGAGTGGAGTAAGGGATGGGGGGGGGAGTTGTGGGGGTTTGAGGGAATGGTTGTTGATTTCTAGTTACTCTTGTTTCTATGAAAATATGCCAATAAAAATGTATTGGGAAAAAAATATATATATTATACTGGTGAATATTAAACATATTGAATACCGTTGATTCTGTTGCCTTGCCCCCTTACACGGCACACTCCTGAAGTGCATAAAAATACCTTGGAGCGAGTTTTTGTGCATGTGTCAGTTGTCAAGCTGTGTGAGTGCCTCATTAGGGGTAGTGTCCTGGATTGCTGTGAAGGGATGTTTTTAAATTGAGGTGTAATGGTGTTAAATTGGCTTGACTCAGGCAAGAGGATTAAAATGGCGGGTATTATTCTTTAAATGGGAAGATAACTGCAGTATTGGTCCATGTTTCATGCTTAGTATAAATTAGCTGATCGGTGTAGTGATAAGAGATTCCTAGTGGCAGCCTATCTCACTGTTGTGACATGTAATGTACGAAGGTTTGTCTGAAAATACTGCTTTAAATGCTTTCTGCTTACACATTATAGATGTTGCTGGGTGGCTCTATATATTTTTACATGCTACTATGGTTGGGGTTCATGTGCCACACTGCGTGTAACATGCTTGATGTCTGGTGCAGATAGAATGCTACAGCTGCAAACCTAGCTACTCCTTTTTTTCTTTTGGGTTTCCTTACTCCTGTATACTTTACTGTGTGGAATGATATATCTGTGCTAGATATGGAGGATGGTTGATTTGTATTCCTTCTGTTTGTAGTGGACTATAGTACTTTATACTTGTTACCTGTTCAGGTTAGTTAACAATGGTATAGTCAGACCTATAATTGGGTTGCGGTAGAGTTTGGACACAGTTGAGGGATACGTGGACCAGATATACTATTATATATTGTCGTGTGTGCTAAGAGTTCGGGGACTGTGTAGGAAAGGAATAGTGTTTTTTTTTTTGTTCCCACTAGCTTTGGACATTATTACACTGACTATTCCTAGTGCATGTGTTGGGCAGTTAATATGTAATGCATTAGATGTGTATTAGATTGATTGGTGAGACATGGGCTGATCTTGAGACTACTGCTGATAGTGATGTTGATGTATTAGCACTTGCATTTACATGGTTATCTTTGGAGGTGGCAGGAGCTCTCTTGAACTAGTTCGAGTGTGAAGTGCGATGTTGGATTTGCTGTTTTACTATTATTTGGGTGTATGTTCAGGGTGAGTATTGGCTCCCTGAGTAGTTATGTGTTTGTTTACCCTATTGTGGTTTCCTTTTTGAGCCATCTGTGGTATGTTGGTCTTGGGATTTGCTTCTTGGGTGTGTGGCAAAATGTAACCAATTAATGCGTAAAAACGGTTATTTTTGTCCTGGAATGTTAAGGGTGTGAATAGCCCGGTCAAAAGAAGAACGATTCTGCAACACTTGAATAAACCGAAAGCTGATGTTGTTTATTTTACAAGAAACCCATTTGTTAAAAGTTGATAAGGAGTAAATATTAAATAAAAAGTATACGTTGGAAGTATCTAGCTGTTACCATCAAAAATACAGAGTGGTTTCTGTGCTTTTTAGGCATACCGCACAAATAGCCTTGGGTAGAAAAGATGTGGATCCTCTTAGCGGATATGTTCCATTAGAGGCCAACTTGGAGGGTACTTCTCTCGTCCTAATGAATACTGATGCTCCAAATGTGATTCAAAAAAGTTTTTATTTAGTAGGTAATGTATTGGGGTCACTGCAGGGAGAGAGTATTATATTAGGTGGAGACTTTAATCGGGTACTTGATGTAGTGTTGGATAGGTCGTCCTAACAGCCCTTTCAAAGAGGGAGGTGCTTCAGGAACTTAAAGATGTTCTGCCGGCATGGGACTTGGTTGATCCATGGCGGCTGTTGAATCCTAGCATAGGGCAGTTTAGTTTTTATTCCAATCCGCACGACACCTCCTCTCGTATTGACTTTATTTTGGTTTCTAAGAGACTATTCCCTAATCTATTGGATTCTTCTATTGGTAATATAGCCATTTCTGATCATGCAGATGTTAAATTTCTATGCTTTGTTCCTTAGTGAATAACAAGACACATATTGGGTGGAGATTCAATACTAGGTTGCTTTCTGACAGAGATTAGAGAATCACTTACTAATTACATAAATGAAAATAAAAACTCAATGGAGGATATTTTTGTTTTTTGGGAGGCGCTAAAGGCCACCATCAGAGGGAAGATACTTAATCTTTCTTCTCATATTAAAAAGATTAGAGCCTTTGAAGAAGAGGATTTAGTGAGTGCCCTAAGGGGAGCAGAAAAAGACTACTGTGAAAACCCATTAGATGATCAAAGGGCGAGAGTACTAAGAGCAAGGCAGCGATCAGATGGTTGGTTGATTGAAAAAGCCGAAATAGGATTGTTTTATGTAAGGCAATTATTAGCTGACCGGCTTAAAAAATTAGAAGAGAGTAGGAATATTATGTCCATTGTCACAGATGATAATGCAGTGTTGAGAAAAATGAGCATATTATGGAAACATTCAGAACCTTTTATGAGGAATTGTATAGGGCTGAGGAATCGGGCACAGAAGCTGAAAAATTAGAGTTTATACAAGGAATTAATTTGCCAGTATTGCAGGAAAAATGAAATGTAATACTTATATGCGATGCCTACGGATGAAGAATTGTTAATGGCAATTAACAATACCCCTAAAATGAAAGGTCCTGGACCTTATGGGTTCCATTTCTTTTTTTTTTTTTAAGTGAATTTGGTGACCTACTCTGCCCTATTTTGTTAGATGTCTATTTGGCAATTGTTAATGACTTTAATCCCAAAACCAGGAAGGGATGGCACTAAGTGTGCAAATTAAAGGCCTATCTCTCTGCTTAATGTGGATGTTAAGCTTTTGGCAAAAATGTATGCGAGTAGACTGGCAGATTACCTCGAATTATTCATGGAAATCAGACTGGTTTTATGCAGGGCCGTCTATGATAACATGCGGGAGGTTATGGATGTCATTCATTTTAATAAGGTTAAGCATGAACCGTTAATGGCAGTGAGTGTGGATGCAGGGAAGGCGTCCGATTGTGTAAACTTGGCTTATTTAACGTTTTATATTGGAACATCTTCTCTTTGGCCCTGTCTTTTATGCGGTTCATTCATGCACTGTATAGTCGGGCAAAAGCTCAGATTTTTTGTGAATGGAGCTAAATCTACTGTCTTTAATATACAGCGTGGAACTCTTCAGGGATGCCCATTATCTACGCTTTTGTTTAATATAGTTATAGAACCTCTAGTGGCAGCACTTAGATCAAATGACAACATCCAAGGTATTAAATGTGGCACTTAGTGTCCAAAGTGCTATTATATGCAGATGATCTCCTCCTGTTGCTTTCAAATCCAGAGTACTCATTTTGGAATGCACTGGAACTATTTTATCGTTTTGGTAACATATCGAACTTTAAAATATTTCTAAGACCAAAATGTTTCCAATCACCCTAATGTGTAACAAAAGTCAGCTTCCTGGAAATGAGTTCCGATGGGCTAGAGTAGGATTTGTACATTTAGGCATCCATGCATATCACTCATATGCCGGAAAATAACATACGTCTTAAACTCAGGGACATGATTTCAGACTGTTAAAGATGGTCTAGAATCAACCTTACAATATGGGTGAAAATTGGCAAGATTAAGATGACCATGCTTCTGTCATGATATGTTATGATAATGGTCCAAACGTAAGACAGCTTTTTCACACATCAAGCGGCTTGTAGTTAATGACAGTTGATAAAAATGTCCATTGAATATATAGCACATGCTTTACACAGAGAGCGGGTGCATAGTTTGCTTCTAGAATATATTCACACTCATGCTGTTAAACTAAAACGATCACTTGTTCGGTCTTTTATTTATGCAAACATGCTCTTTGCTCACATCGCAATTGTGTTCATAGGTGTGATGATATGTTACCTTATATTTGCTTCTGCTTTGGCATATGTAATGCGAATTAGAGCCCTTAGAAGGTAGAATGTGATATTAAACATATTAACCCGATAACGCTGGTGTCAAGTGTGTACTTCAGAATGTGTCAGTGGTTTCTCTTGGAGTATAAGAACTTTGCAAATTCCTGGCTGTATTCTTTTAATCATGGTGGTAAGCACACACACCCAGGAAGGTTGTCTTCTAGCACTACGACACAGCTTGCAGTGAATACCGGCATGAAAAAAGACTGACCTTGTGTCCATTTTCACAGCTCCAACTGAGGTTGAGTTAAGGGACCCATCTCCCAGTCACGATAAACAGACCGGGCAAAAATGTTTATTCTAAAAAGCTTTTTAAACAAAAGAGGTTAAAGGTGTGTACAGAGGATGGCTCACCAGGAAATCAACATCCCCATCCATTGTAGAATGGCGCTCTTGGAGTGGCTGCGATCATCTCACTGTCAGGCAGTTAATACCAACTTCACAGTAGCGATAGGTGGGTTGCCAGTCAAATCGCTCTTTAAAAACCCCAGCTAACAATGCAACTCTCCTGATAAGGGGAGATTTAGACACCATCCAACATCGCCCATACCAGTTTCCTGAATTGGCTTTAACACATACAAATCATGTCAACTGGTTTGGTGGAAATCTAGTTTACCTACAAAAAAGTGCTAGGCATAGACTGTTAGCCACACACACAACCTGTCACTATAATTCTTAGCCTGGTCTCATCCAAACTGTAGAGGCCCATTTTACAAGCAGACTATCATTTGCTAGCCACACACATTGACATAGTGCATAAAATTGCGTTGCAATATGCTGCGCAGCAAGGGCGTGGCGTCTGCTCAGCAGCCACAAGGACAGATAGACCTAGGAGGGTGCAGCTACAGACATTGAGAATATTAGGGTTTTACCCTTCCAGAAATGAAGACATACCCAAGTGGTATTCAGAGAAGCTAGGACAGCTGCAAGCCACCTATCCCCTGGCTACACCACAGCATAGGCATTGGGCACTACCCATGTTCCTTACATCTGGCTGCATACCGCCTTTAGCGAGCTGTGACAGCTGGATCTCAATTTATAGCTGGCTTTATTTACAGCTGATAGGCACGCTGTCTATCACATCACTAGCATTAACATTAGCAGACATTATTGGAACACAGGGCGCTGCTGTTGCCATGAACTTAGGCCTGTCCATAGAATCCAATAATTTTCAAATGGTTGAGAGCATAATTCTACCCTTAATGAAAGGAGAGTCTGCAAGATTAGCGGTTCATAGACAATTGTCCCAATTAAATGAGCAAGAAAAAAGGGAGCAATTTGGGGACATAGTGACATCCGCTTATCAATCGCTAGGCAGGAGACATGCAGAGACACAGAAAAAAGCTAACAAACAAGGAGACACACCGCAAAGGGAGACCCTCGAAAGGACTGGTATCATTTCAATGTTAAAAAAAAAACAGAGGCTTCAGCTTACGCCAATAGAGGAATAAAAATACCCAAAGCGGGAGCCAAACACGCTACAGGAGATAGGGATACCCCTTAGTTGCAAGACTCACAGGGGTGGACGATCTTGGGGTAAGCCTTGGGAGCAGTCCCATTTTAGACCAACTGACTATGATTTCAGGAATCTGAGTGATTTGCCCGCGGCTGAAAGTACCGCTGGCAAATCAGAAAGGTGTGAACTACCAAAAGTTTGCACCTTACTCCTACGTCCCGTCCCCTTTCCCCCATACTTGTGGGACATCTCTCTGTCCTGTAGGACGGGACCGGAGCACTTTGTAAAAAGCATCCATATTTTTCCAAAAATGTGTCCCTCCTCTCTTTCCTGCGCGGGTCCCGGCACACGGCCGTAACCCCGCCCACCTTGGCTCTGCCCCGCGCTTCGCCCATCAGTCCTTTTCTCCGCACGATCGGGGCCGGACGCACTTGCATCTTCGGAAGATTTTCTTCCCCGTTTTCCTCTCTGGCTCTCGCTAGCGTTCGTTTACTAGTCTGTCTGTCTTTTAAATTAGATTTTTCAGACTGTTCATCGTGTCACCGTCGCTTCGCGAGGGTGGATCCCCATCCTCTTCGTTTAGAGTGTTTGGGTCCGGATCACCGTTGGGACTCCTGTTTTTACCGTGACCCCCTTTCGGTCCGGGCACTTCAACGTCGGTTGGAGCAGTGGGAGGAAGTGTTCCCAACTCCTCCTTCTCATTTTCAGGCGTTCATCGACGAGAAGAAGAAACGCCCGCTAAGTTCTTAAATTTTCAGAGCACCCCGACCGGGGGATACCTTCCCAGGTTCCTCTCGGGCCGGGAGGGGCGTTGATCGCTCTGTTACCGGGGTTCGCCCTGAGGTGCCTGTCGTGCCTAATAATTCTACCGGAGTTTTCTCCGAGGCTCTCCGTAAGGGGCCTGTGTACACTGGAGTACGCTCAGAGGCCCTCCTGTGGGGGCTGTTTGTAGTCGTGGGGTACCGGAGCTTGCTCTGAGGCCTCTTACGGCTTCCTTCAAAAACAAATCTGGGATGCGCCCCAAGGCCTTGGCTGGGCTTGTGGTTACTGAACGGATTTTCGAGGCCCATGCCGATAAGGCTATTACCGGGCCTAGGTCCGAGGTCCCTCGTACAGAGGCTAAAGCTACCAACAGTTCTGAGGGCCCGGGCAAGGCCCTGTCGGTGAAAGCGGTTGCTAACCGTTCCCGCTCTTGTGGTGACACCAGATCTGTTGAGGGGGCAAAGAAGCAAGGTTCTTCTTTTACCGGCAGTGCCGAGGCTCTTCCTTCGAAAGGCTCAGTTGGCGGTTGGTATGTCACAGAAACATTCCAGGCCTCATAGTACCGGCTCTGCCGAGGTTCCTTACGTTAAGGCTAAAATTAAGACCGCTGATCCATCGACGGGGACCCCTGCCTCACTTCCTCACGTGCCGCAGTTCCCCTCAGATGAGGACAAAATGGCAGCCGTTCCCGCCACGACCACAGCGGCCATTTTAGGTACTACCCCTACAACTACGCCATCGGCCCCTGGTGTAGGGTTCGGTCCTTTTGGGTGAACCTAAGGTCCCTTGTGCGCATCCTTACCGGCCGGTTTATGATTGGAGCACCCGGATGCCTCTTCCGCACAATGTTTCGTTGCCCGCGGGGGCGGCTCCTTTGATTTATGTGATATGTCGGTGGAGGGGCCGGTGTGGCACCCTTCTCCGTTACGTCCCTGGATTTGTCCACCTCATGAGAGGCCTCCTCAGGTTCCGAAACAATCTCCTGAGGACGCCTTTTTCAGTAAATTTCAAGCGCTTATGCGCACCGACCCCATGAGGGAATATTTCAAAGGGCTTTTCAAGGAGATATGTCCACCAGCGCCTCCGGCTCCACCTGTTCCTCCGGTGGTTCCGCCGGTGCCTCCCTTGCACGTGGTGCCTCCCCCTGCTCTTCCGCCTTTGCCACCATTGTCCCCAGTGGACAAGGCAGTGCCTGACATGGCTCAGCAGGATCCTGACCTGTCGGATGACCCTCAAGGCGATCAGGACAACAAGGATTCTATCAGAGCCTTTCATGACCGGGTACTGGACATGAGTTTCTTAGATGTTCCGGTGCCCGAGGCACCCGCTCCACAGGAGGGCGTGCTTTCTGGGGCGTTCGCCTTGTCTCCCTTGGAGCTTACCGGCCTGTTCCTGCAGAAGGACGTTCTGGCCGAGGTCCGAAGAGTCTGGGAAAAGCCCCACTTGGGACTTTTTGTCAATAAAAAGATTGACGCGAGGTACAGGCTGCATTCTTGGAAGAAGTGGCCTTGTCGTCTTGTCCGCCTCCCTCCTCCACAGTGGTGGCTGCGGCTACGTTGCAATCCAGACCACCAGCATCCTCTTCCACGACGGCTACTCAGGTCTTGGGAAAGGACGACAAGCTCCTGGACTCCCTAGGGCGGAAAATCTTTGCCAGTTTGGCCTTGCAGCTCAGGCAGGCCAATGCAGAATTGATTTTGGCGTGAGCTAACATGCGGATGTGGAAAGGTCTGTCGGAGTTTGAGGAGCACATTCCGGTCGAGAAGTTGGAAGACTTCAGAGGTGGCCTTTCCGATGCCAGGGTCTTGGCCCAGGATCTCCTAGAGGCTGCGGCTCATCACGTAGACACCTCGGCTCAGGGCCTGATGCTTGGGGTTGATACCTCGCGGCAAGCGTGGCTGCATGCCACTAAGTTTTCAAAGGAAATGCAAGATAAGGTACTGGACCTTCCATTCGATGGAAAGGAGCTTTTTCACTCTTCTACTGATGTAGAGCTCACCAAAACCAAGGATAGCACTCAGACGGCTAAATCATTGTCTGTTCTGGTTAAAGCTCCTTTCAAATCCCAGAGACCGTTGTCGCAAAGTCGACCTTCCTCTAGTTTTAGAGGCTTCCTCGACCGCAAATCTCGCAGAGCGGAAACTCATGCGGGGAATAACCGCTGTAGACAACAGCGTACACGGTTTTTCTCCCGCTCCTCAGCCTCCTCATCAGGTTCAGGTGGCGCCGCCACCGATAAGCCTGCCAAATGAGGGTTTTCCGTGCTCGCACGAGACCCCAGTGGGAGGACGCATTGCGTCTCATTGGGAGGTGTGGCAGACCATCACAGAAGACAGATGGGTCTTGTCAGTCGCTCGAGCGGGCTTCCGCTTACCTTTACCCCCTACCCCACCCCTCAACCCTTCTTTTCAGCTGTCGGGCTCACTCTCCCTCAAGGCCGAGGTTCAGAAACTTCTGGACCTCAGAGCTGTGGAACCCGCTCCCCTTGGGGAGCGAGGGGAGGGCTTCTACTCCCGGCTGTTTACGGTGCCCAAACCCAACCAGGCTGGCCTGCGCACCATCCTAGACCTTTCCCAGTTCAATCTTTTCCTACCCCAAGAGAAATTCAAGATGATCACGCCCTGCTAGATTCGCTCCTCTTTGCAGATGGGCGATTGGCTCAGCGTGGTGGATCTTCAGGATGCGTACATGCATATCCTGATTTGGAATCCACGCAGGAGATACCTCCGCTTCTCTTTGGGAGAGGAACACTTCCAGTTTCGGGTGCTTCCTTTTGGCCTCAGCTCGGCGCCGCGTGTCTTCACGAAGATGATGTCGGTGATTGCAGCCTATCTTCGTCTCCAGGGTATCCATGTGTATCCTTATTTGGACGACTGGCTCTTACGCAGCCCTTGTCCCTTGGCAGCAGCGGGCAACCTCCAGTCTCTCCTTCAGCTCCTGTTCCATCTTGGGCTGTCGCTGAACTGGCGGAAATCCTCCATGACGGTCTCACAGGACCTGATCTTCCTGGGTTTTCGTTGGAACACGATCGACTGCAGAGTGTATCTGACCGGGAACAGAATGGCAGATCTGTTGGCCACGTGTCAGATGTTTGCGCAGTCGTAGAGCATGTCAGCCTGGTGGTTCCAGAGGCTTCTGGGCCTCATGGCCTCGTGTGTACTGGCTCTTCCTCTTCTCAAAATGAGACGGACCCAGATGGCTCTTAGGAGTTCCTGGCGTCAGGCTGTGGACCCGGATTCCAAGCGGATAATGATTCCATGAGAGTGGACCTGGACTGGTGGTCATCTCTCAGCAACCTGTCGGTGGGCGCAGGGTGTCAGGACCCAGCCCCCATGGTGACGATCACAACGTACTCCTCCCTTTTGGGGTGGGGTGCGACGTTAGATCTTCTTCAGGTCTCGGACCTCTGGTCGCCTCAAGACAAGCTCCTGCACATAAATCATTTGGAGCTTCTGGCGATCTTTCTGGCGCTTAAGGCGTTCAGACCGCTCATTGTCAACAAGGTGGTTCGCATAAGAACGGACAATGTGGTATCAATGTATTTCATAAACAAGCAAGGGGGAACAAAGTCTCCCCCCCCTCGTGGACCTGTATATCCAGATTTGGGAATGGGCCATTCTTCATGGGGTCTGGCTGCTTGCAGTGCACATCCCGGGCCAGCTGAATGTCACAGCGGATGCCCTCAGCCGGCGGACAGTGGTCAGCTACAAGTGGGAGTTGAAGACTGAGGTCCTCTCATGGATTTTCTCGTGTTGGCGCACACCGGAGGTGGACCTCTTCGTCACGGCGGTAAACAAGAAGCTTCCTCAGTACGCCTCCAGAGGGGGGCTGGGAGCCTCCTCTCTGGGGGATGCTCTCGAGATTCCATGGCACAACATGAGAGCTTACGCCTTCCCGCCTCTGCCTCTAGTTCATCGAGCAATTTGGAAGTTGAAGAACTCTGTGAACTGTTCTCTTCTACTGACCGTGGTGGCCTCCCAGGTTTTGGTTCTCAGAACTTCAACACCTTTCGGTGTATCTGCCGATCAGGTTACCAGTAACTCCAGATATTCTTCACCAAGGGGAACAACAGATGTGGCACCCCTCCCCACAATCGCTCAGCTTGGCGGCATGGTGCCTGAGTTCAAGTCTTTAGAGCATTTGAGTTTGTCTGCGGATAACATGCGCATTATCCAGGCAGCCAGGAAACCCTCGAGCAGATCTCAATACAAGAGTAAATGGCTCAGGTTCTGTCATTGGTGTTTGGAGAAAGAGTTGGATCCGAGGGTGGCCACGATTGACACGGTGCTGTCCTTCGTATCCTCCCTAGCAGAGTCAGGGGTTCATGTTCTGTCTTACAGGGCTTATCTCTCAGCGGTTTCCGCTTACCTTTCTACAGACCTGTGTTCTTATACTCTAACTAACCCGGTGGTGACGAGACATTTTGCTGGCTTGACACGCCACTACCCTCCGGTTCGTAGTCCGCACCTGCCTTGGGATCTAAATGTAGTCCTGACGGCGCTGTGCCATAAACCCTTTGAGCCAATGGCTATGGTTGACCTCAAGTACGTGTCCTTTCTGGTCGTCGTTACGTCAGCGAGGAAAGTGAGTGAGCTCCAGGCATTGTCGGTGGAGCATCCTTTCTTGGTCTTTCACAAGGACAAGGTAGTCCTTCGGACAAACCCGGCTTTCCTACCAAAGGGAGTGACCGAATTCCATCTGAATCAGTCGATCTCCCTTCCGGTCTTTTTTCGGACCCCTGCCTCAGAGGCTGAAAGGTTTCTACACTGTCTTGATGTCCGAAGAGCTCTTAAGTTCTACCTCGACAGGACTTCCGAGCTTCGGAGTTCTTCTCAACTTTTTGTGACCTTCGGTAACCCTCAGGGCAGGGCGGCGTCTAAGGCATCTATTTCCAGATGGATTGCTGCCTGCATCACAGAGTCTTTCACCGTCCAAAAGCTGAAACCTCCTAAAGGTATCCATGCACTCCTGGTGCGGGGCAAGGCAGCCGCGGTTGCTTTTCAGGAATATGTTCCCTGGGAATCCATCGCTAAGGCAGCTACTTGGGCCTCCCCATCTGCTTTCTGTAAGCATTACTGCCTCAATATGAGCTCTAGAGCTGACGCTCAGTTTGGTCAGGCTGTGCTTAAGAACCTGTTTCAGTAAGGGGTATTTCCATCCACCTGTAGTTCCTGTAAGGAGTGCTTGGGAATCTCCCAAAAGTATGGAGGAAAGGGGACGGGACGTAGGAGGGCGGGGTTACGGCCGCGTGCTGGGCCCCGCGCAGGAAAGAGAGGAGGGACACATTTTTGGAAAAACTTGGATGCTTTTTACAAAGTGCTCCAGTCCCGTCCTACAGGATGGAGAGATGCCCCACAAATATGGAGGAAAGGGGACTATGGACTAGGAGTAAGGTGGTCACTACGGTGAGTAACCTGGTAATTCTCATGCGAACACACATACATTCTCATACCCACACCACACCCCCTACCCACACCCTCAGCACACCCCCACCCACACCCCCAACATAAACAAACCCCACTTACCTTCATCTTCACACTGGTTCCCTGCAGCGCCATTTCCCTTTCACTTTCGTGATCAGGAACCGGCGCTGCAGGGTCCTTTTCTTTTCTTTTTTTTTGTAACGGAAAGCTGCAGGGTTGTACCCCACCGCCCCCGCTCACTATACCAAAAAGTATAGCGAGCGGAGCGATGCGGGGGACACCCCCACAGCCCCTGTTTTTATAAAAAAAAAACAGAACGCTGCAGGGGTGTCCCCTGCAATCCCTGCTCACTATACCATGAAGTTTAGTGAGCGGGGTGATGCGGGGGACACCCCAGCAGCCCCCATTTTCTTTTCAATGCTACCACCAAAGTTTCGAACTTTTGGTGTTCGAACCTTTGGGGGTAGCATTTTTAGAACTTTTGGTCAATGCGACAATTGTTTTTGGTAATTTCGACCTAAACTTGATTTCAGAGACCGAAAACACACGAAAAGTCCACGAAAGTATGGCACTGATGAGAGTTCATCTCCTTCCTCACAGGCAAGGCGCCAGATCGTTCTAAAACTGAAGGGAAGGATATGAAAGTTGAGAAAAAACACACGCCAGCCCTGCAAGTTTCACAGAATGCAGAGTCCACGCACTCATCGAATCATTCCCAAAACTAAGCGGCACACTGATTGGATCGAAGTCCTGTTAGACTCTGGGTCTGATATTTGAATGCAGTTACAAGGCACTGTTGGAGCGCACAAAGGCACACAGAAATGCAAATATAACTGCACCCACTGGGCAGACATTAGCAAATAATGAAGTGTATTTTGTAACCATTCAGCTGGAAGGTGAACATCCCAAAAAGATTGAAGCACCGTTCTGGCCACAGTTACACATCCAATATAAAGGACTGTTAGCATTTCAAGATTGGCCACCATTGTATGAGAGACAAGTACCAAGGGGTGCACAGGTAGTGATGCCTGCCTTTTCAAAAGAATTGGGGGGGGAACTAGTAAAAAAATATGCAAGAGACTGGGCCGCGCTGGCAGCAGTGCAGCTGTTTAAAAATCATGTGGGGCATGATCGGGAATGTCCAGCGCATGTGATTCCAGTACTGAAACCACCCCCACCACAGAGGCAGTATCCAGTCAAGCCAAAAGCAGTTGCCCACATGCAAACCATAGTGGACCAACTAATGGACCAGGGCATAATTATAAAGCAAGCAAGCCCACATAACAGTCCAGTGCTCCCCGTTTTAAAACCTGATGGTACTTTATCGTTTTATTGTGGATTTTAGAATTTTGAATGCACATTGTAAAACACAGTCCAAAACCAACACAGCTCTGCACTTCTAGCCAATTTACACAGATGTAAATATAAAACAAACCTTGATCTAGGCATTGGGTATTTCACACAACCTTTAAGTTTAGAAAGCCAGAAATACACTGCATTCACTTTTAAGGGAAAATATTTCCAAATCACTAGAATAATGCAGCGGTATAAGAATTCACCCATCACATTCTCAAGTAGAATACAGAGTATGCTCACAGACATTCCTAATTGTTGGCAATATGTAGATATTTACATCACCCATGAGAATCCCATTGAACACTTGCAACAAGTAGACTTAGTCATTCACACATTGGATGCAAAAGGGTACCTGATTAACTTAAAGAAATCAAGAAAAGCTCATTGTGAGGTTACCTTCTTTGGATTCACTCTTTCAGATGAGGGCAGAGGCTTGTCTGCAGATTTCCTTGAGAAGTGTGCCAGGATACGGCCTAACACACTTAGGCAATTGCAGGCAATTTTCGGGCTTCTGAATGTTGGCAGATCTTATGTGTCTAATTTTGCTGAGTTAGTGAAACCATTGTATGCTTTGATGAAACCGAATTTCAAAGCAGCTCGCCGGCTGCCAGAACACACTCACGTTCTGCATGTGTATTCATTAATGACTCAAACTGGTCCTTTGCAGGACAGAGATACAGACAAAGACTTAGAGATAAACCTGTTGGTGGGAGATAATGCTTTCACATACACAGTTTGCATTCTAGTGGAGACCAAACCAATTGCATATAAATCACATGTGTATTCCGCACCTGAGTTAAGATTTACACCTGAGTAGAAAGTTCTGGCTTCAATTCAGATCATTCAGAACGAAAGGCCATTGGCAGCAAAAATAATTATAAACATAAATACACCTTTAGCTCAACTTGCGGCTGCCACAAAAGCTAGCGTGCTGAATGCAAAGGCATTACATAATATACATACTAAGTGGATTCAATGTTCAGCATCTCAACATGCCTCAGATGTAAAGTATCATTATAAGGCAGAATTACAAAGAATGAGTGGATTGACTTGGACAATGGACACAGAGCCAGACACCTCACGGCCTGATATGCCATTGTTCGATTTTTTCCAAATAATTTTCTGTGATTGTTCCTCAATACCAGCAGTGGGGACACGTTCTAAATATGTTGCTGCATGTGCGGCAGTGGTAGGACACTTTACACATGAAGAAGCATTTATACACACTGATATTGCAACAAAGCATCTGGGAGACGTGTCTGCCCAGACCACTGAATTGCATGGATTGCTGCTTGCATTGCACCAAGCAGACTCAGGGAAGCCCACACTGGTAGTCTCAGACTCAGATTACATTGTCAGAGCTTATTACACTGATTTGCATTGGTGGATTCAAAATGACTTTAGAGACATTAGACATAACTATATTGCTTTCAGGCAACTCTGAAAACAAGTTTGGGACCTTAAACAGACTTACCCTTTGCTATGGTGATGCACACAAGAGCACATACTAAAGGGCACATTCATAGCACATGCAATGCATTGGCAGATCTATATGCCAAAGAGCACACAGTGAGAAAAATGATAGCGGCCATAACTCGCTCAGGGACTGCGATGGATGAGGAAATAAGAGGCTTGTTTAGGTATTGTACCTAGGCAGAAAGGTTTCCCAAGTAACTACATTTATGACATTGAGAATAATAAAGCAGTAGTCACAATTCCTATGAAACAATGGGATCCTATTCAAAGATGAATCCCTAATAGAGCAGACGGGGAAAAACTGATTGCAGCCATGCATGCTGGACTTGCATCTACCCATGTTGGGGTTAGTGCAACTGCACAGCTACTTCTTGACCAGTATTGGTGGCCAGGGTCAAGGCAACAGGTTAAAATATACATACAAAACGGTGACACATGTCTGACGTCAACTGTGGGCCACAGCAAAAAACCTAAAGAGGCTCCTTTTAAGAAGGGCAACCTCGCCTTTTGAGATTCAATATCGGGATCATAAAGGCCCACTACCAGCAATAAATAAGTACAAGTATATTCTAGTAATAGTGGATTATTGCACTAGGTTCACCTGGAGTATTCTTCAAAAGAGAGCAGACTGCAAATCAGTCATACAGGCACTCCGGGGTGTAGTAGCTATAGCAGCAACTCAAACGTTCCATGCTGATAATGGACCAGCTTTTGTAGGGTGGGCCCTGAAAAAAGGCATTAGAGGCGTGGGGAACAGAGCTGCACTATTCGCATGCTTTCCGTCCGGAACGAACTGAATTATTGAAAGAACCAATCATTGTATAAAAGTGTCTGACTAAGTGCATCCTTTCACTGGGGGGGTAACTGGCTGGACCACGTACCTTTAGTGATGAGATGTTTAAAAAATGTACCACCCCAGTGTCTATGCAACGGTAAGACTCCATTTGAACTCTTGTTTGTGACAAATATGTTTATGCCTGATCTGCACACTCCCCCAGTCACTTCCCCAGGCAAGACCAACTGCCGGTGACAACGCTGCTGAGGGTGGAAGCTGCTGAGGCCAGTCCTGAGAACACTCTCAAAGCAGGAGATTGGGTCCTGGAGAAGATCAATGATAAGACTCAGGCCCGTTTTACAGATCAGCAGTGCAAGTAATCAGAGTGAAAGGTTCCAGAACTGCTGTCCTACCCGCAATACCACCCATAAGAGGTACCAGGCAAGTTTCTGTGGATCATCTGAAATCCGCTCCAGATGGTTACCGCAATGTTTCCATGCAATCCTCCTCTTCTATGTGAGGAGCCCGCAGAAGAGATGGAGATCCGACAAATGATGATGAGGGCAGGCGCTCAAGATGAGGAAGAATATGCCACTCTTCACTATAATTCCACAATTCATGGAAGTATTGCAGGTCTGCCAATTTGGAAACAAAAAGCCTTTCTAGTTGCTAAAGTAATGAAAGATTTCTTTTGGACATACTTTCTGAAATGGTGTTATAGAATGCTGGCAGTATATGTCCTCCTACTGTTGCTGAGCCTCAATTTATTTTTCATCTCACTGATTTCCGGCATTTCCTGAGCAAGGTTTCCACTCCACCTGCAAGCAAAGAAGTTGTTCTAAAACCTTTAAGTTCTTCACAAGATGTTAGAGAAAAGAGAGCTCCAACAGCCAGGAACTCGAGCCTCAATACAAATGGTTCCTCTAACCATGGGTCGTGTGTGAATGCCATCGTTTAAGACATTTAATGGCCCAGCCACACAGCTGCAAGTTCAGACTTTTTCTGTGTTTGATGAATCCAGACTGTTTGCACCCAGTAATCCTGTGTCCAGAACATACAGAGAAGCGTTAAGAGCTAGGCTCCGGACATTTGTGCAAAATACGCTATTTGATGTGTTTGATGTTGAGGATCTCCATGAAATGGGGTTCCATGTTTGTTATGTGCGATATTAACCCATCCTGTGGCCCAAATACACTTTCTGGTAACACTGTGCAATGCCTTTTCAAACCGACGGTCCTGAATTCAAAGCACAGTTCCCATATATTACACTGAGACCATACCAAGCACGGGATTACATGTTTGAAAATCAGTATAAATTCCCTCTAGAGCCACATAATGCACAACATATGTATGTTGCAGATTCAGTCGTTTTTGACAGAGAATATTTTTCAAACATGACTGAACAAATATGGCAGGAAACTGTCCCTCTATGGTCTACTTGGGGTCAACATGTATGGCAAATCAAAGGTGGTCACAAGTTGGACATGGCGTGTAGATTCCCACATTTGATGTATTTTTTTAATTATATGCAGTTCCAGACCACTTGCAGTAATAGGAACTTGAGCTTCTACCCAGACTGGAAGAGAGAAGATGAGTTCTGGAGTGCGTCTTATAGAGAAGCAAACAAACGCAATGGCACTAAGTATATATTGTACTGGTATTCATTACGTGAATGCAGAGTCTCTACACGAATGGTTTGTGCACATGCTGCATCAGTAAATTCCTGTGACAGTAACTCTAAATGGGTTCCATGTGTTAAAATTGCGGCAAAAAGGCAGCAAACACAAAATATGGTGGCAAAAATACTGTGGTTTTGACGCCGCAATCCATGTAAAGGATGCGGGGGACACCGACGAAACCCCCACTCCCCTTAAATAGTGTAATGGGGTACACCTTTTACGGGTCAAACCACAGCATTTTTGCTGCGATTTGTTTTACAGGCGATATTTTTGCCACGATTTTATCAGTGCATACCCTCTAAATGCACACTTCATGTTGCACCAATTCAAGTACTCAGCCTATCTAATGGCTCATACCTAATACATTTCAAAGAGTCCTGTTGTCATGTTGCAATAGAGGTGGCAACCCTGGTCACTGTAAAAACAGAAGTTAAGTGCTGTGGGTTCATCCTGAATCCACCTACACCATCCCAATTAAAATCCTTGCACTGGCCTAGTTTCACGTTAAGGCAATTAGAGTACCCGAAATTGAGCTTGCACATGGCACGACTGCTAAATATGCATCTAAAGGTGGGCAGCAGTGAAGAGACTTATCTCGAAGCACACTCCGCTGTGGTCAAACAGATTGCATCTCTACTAGCCTCTGAGGATACAATGGAAGAGGCCATGCACTCTTTAATTGCCAGCTCACAGTTCAGTGGGCTCAATACTGGTTTTTCTGTGGTTGCAGCAGCTTCTACCAGAATTCTTCATAAAGGGCTCGTTGCCTTAGATACGTTCATTAGAACACTGACGTATGCGCCAATTGCTTGGGGTTGTGCACTGCTGCTAATATTTGGAATTCGTCTTGTGTGTTTCTGCAGAAACTTAGTCATGGAAAGTCGCAACATGAAATGCCTTGAAGCAACTTCTTTCCGGTTCAGAGCTGAACTATGCAGATGCCTTGGCTACCAGCAGTGTGCTCAATTTAAAAAAACATTTCATTTTGTCATTGATCAGATAGAGGTCTACGGTATCAGCTATTGCCAGATGCAGAGTGTGTGCCAAGGAATCACTTCTTGCCAAGTATGTGGGGGTCAAAGTCTCATCCAGACTTTCTCTGTCCAATAGCAGACTTGCCAAAACGTTGTCCGCGCACAGACACGTGTGTGGAATCCAGAAATGTTTCCCCTCAAGTGTTCTACTGTGATTTCATTGAAACCCCCCTTCCGTCCTCCCGGAAGCCACGCCTGGCCATGGGGACATGCCAAGGTAAAGGAAACTGCTCAGAGAATGATGAAAGCGATGACTATTGCTAGATGCATGCCGTGAAAGCAGTGCCCCAGCAAAGGACACAACTAAGCCCCCAGTCGCAAAACCTGATTCAAGCCAGACACAAGATGATAAATGCCTACTTTCAAACCATGAATCATAGGGAGCTAATGCAGGCAAGACTAGGAATGGATACCTCTGTTTCCAGGAATGCATGGCATAAGGAGCTGATGCCCATGTCTGTGCAGAAAGACGACATGTACATCTTATTCCCATCACCACTTTGCTTCCTAACGTACATCAGAAGAAGTTTTGCAGCGAACCCTGAGTTCAGGAAGCCTGAAATCTTGCGAAATCTGCCAATGCTTGCATCACAGTCGGGTCCACAGAACTGAAAATATACTGCATTATACCTCAAGATACAAAGTTGGGCGCACAGCATACGTACGAATTGGATGACCTCCACTTGCAAATCACTATGGGTAACAATGGCCCTCACATATTGCTCTACTTTAAAGAACACCAATTCAAACATTGGACGATTTACACATGTGATCACATGCTCAAGACCACACAGTTCTAGACGCATTGGGTCAAAAAGCCAGGAGCCAAGCTATGCTGGTTTTTAATTGCTAATTGATTCTCAAAGGATCCTTTGTCTTACCTTGAAACTATTGCCAGTAAGGAATATGAATTAGCCTAAATACCTCACATTGAATACATACATTCATCCATGCATCCTTAGTTATATCTGTTCAGTATGTTGCCTCTTCCTCTTTACCAGACTTTTTATGGGAAATTGAAGCTCACCCGCAAATCCCAATGTCAATTATTTTGTACTCAATGGAGTAAAGGGTGGTTTATTTGTCCAGATGAGGAAATATCACGCTGCTTTCTCCTTGAGGAATCTACATCACTGGATTAATGACGATTCTGAGTCAGCCCCTATTTTGGGGTAGGCATGGAAAAGGAGTCTGTCGCCTATGCCCTTGGATTGTCTTCTTATAATGGGTTATCAACTCAGTCTTGACAAAACTTTCCTTACAGTACGACATATGGTTTCTGAATGGAAACCTGCGAATCGCATAACTAAGTCAAGAATTCTCTCATCTTTGGAGTCATGTAACTGAAAGAATCCAGCAATTACGGTTGACAATAAGATGATGAATTGGCCACGTGCTGGGTGCAGGTATTTGGAAGCTGAACCATGTCCTAGAGAATAGCACCTTATTAGACTTTGGCTTCTTGAAATTGAAATATAAATTACGTCATTCTAAAAGATCAAAGTATATAGTGCTACAAGGAATATTGACATCCATTTTCTCGCCATTAAAAGTCAAGATCCATGATCCTTCTGGCCTATATGTCATTTTGAAGAACTGCCCTCTCTGTGCATCTGTGGTCTACTACCTACTCTGTGACCTTTAAAGTGCCCTTGGAAAACCCAGAGCGAAAACTCTGAGTCTGAAATGCATGTGCAGATATCTGATTCCAACTGGTCGATAATATGTAAAAGCCTGAAGAAATTCAAACTGGACCTTTATTTACGTTATACACAACAGAGGGTTCTAGCCTGTCTGTATTGGTCGCTCTGGAGGATGCAAGTATGTACATTTTCCCAATCTGACATTTTCTAGAACTGCAAAAAGGAAATTAACTAATACCCATAAGGTTTCTGCACTGTCTTGATGTCAGAAGGGCCCTTAAGTTCTACCTTGACAGGACGTCCGAGTTTAGGAGTTCTTCTCAACTTTTTGTGACTTTCGGTAACCCTCAGGGTAAGCAGGTGTCTAAGGCGACTATTTCTTGGTGGATCGCCGCCTGCATTATTGAGTCTTTCACCGTCCAAGGGCTGAAACCTCCTAAGGGTATTCATGCACACCTGGTGTGGGGCAAGGCAGCTGCGGTTGCTTTTCAGAAGTATGTCCCCTGGGAGTCCATCGCTAGAGCAGCTACTTGGGCCTCCCCATCCGCTTTTTGTAAGCATGATTGTCTTGACATGAGTTCAAGAGCTGATGCTCTGTTTGGTCAGGCTGTGCTGAAGAACCTTTTTCAATAAGGAGTATTTCCATCCATCCGTAGTTCCAGTTAGGAGTGCTTTGGAATCTCCCATAAGTATGCAGGAAAGGGGACGGGACGTAGGAGTATAACCAGGTTACTCACCGTAGTGACTACCTTACTCCTAGTCCATAGTCCCCTTTCCTCCATACGGCCGCCCGCGGTCCCCTCTAATAAGGTTCCTCTGTTATTGCTAATAGGTCTCTGACCTGGTGATAGAAAAGGACTGATGGGCGATGCGCGGGGCGGAGCCAAAGTGGGCGGGGGTTACAGCCGCGTGCCGGACCCCGCGCAGAAAGAGAGGAAGAGCACATTTTTGAAAAATATTTTTGGGATGCTTTTTACAAAGTGCTCCGGTCCCGTCCCACAGGACGGAGAGATGTCCCATAAGTATGGAGGAAAGGGGACTATGGACTAGGAGTAAGGTGGTCACTACGGTGAGTAACCTGGTTGATTTCAAACACCACTACTCCTGCGTATCTGGGCTGTTAGCACAGTCCGACTCACCACTGGTCGGTCTCCCGGCTCTGTTTATTGTGCAGCGTTTTCTCTCTACGGGACTGGAGCTCTACTAGAGAGTGGCCATCTTGCTCTCGCTCTGGGGGGTAGGGGGAAGAGAAGGCTGAGGTGCCTGGTCTGTTGTGTTAAAATTAAGGAGTGTTCTGATAGTGCAGATGGAGCGTGTAAACGTTGAGCAGTAAATTATTTTAAGATGTGGTTATAATTGAGAGAGCAAATGCTGTGGGGTGGTTGTGACATTCAAAAATAATGATGAAATGAGATTGTGTGGACCTTGGACAATTAATCAAGTCTGTGGTGGTTGAGCAGAATTTTCTACTGAATGAGAAATGCTGCGTTTGCTGGGAAATGCCAAGATCTTCAAAAATGCAGATCACCATATTAGGTTACATGCAGACTCGCATGGTCTCACAGCTTTTGCCCCATGAGGGAGTCTTCCAATTTCAGTGAATGGTCTTTGGTCTAGTCTCTACCACTTATGTCTTCCAAAAAGCGATGTTGAAGTTTTCCATGACATCCCTCACATGCATTACTTTCATGATGATATTTTGGCGAAAATGCTAGAGGAGCATGATGGATCGCTAGTAATTCTACATTCCATGGGACCTACACTCATTAAGTAAGTGCATATTAAAAAAGTGTTGTGGAGTATCTACACCATGAAATTTCATGAAATGATGTGCAGCCTAATGACGAACTTGTTGCAATAAAGAATGTTGAAAAGCCCATGTCTAAGGTGGAGCTGAGGTCTTTTCCAAATGTGTCAAGAATTTTGCGGACATCGACATTGATGAGGAATTTAATGAATAAAGTAGTTGGTGTGGAGTTAGCAGTGTCCTTGGGTCCGTTTGATATCAATTGTACATTTATTTTATTATTTCTATTGCTCTGGTAACTCGCAAGTCTTGGGGCGCAAAGACATGGACACAGGAGACAAATAAAAAAAGCGACAAGACAGAAGCAGAGTGCTAATTGAAGAGTGTCTGGGGAGGGGTTAGTTTACGATTTATGTCTTCACCAACTTGCAGAAGCGTAGGTAGTTAGCTTCTTTTCTTATATTGATGGGAAGATTGTTCCATAGCCCTGCTGTGATAATGGGAAAACATTTTCCTAGACCTAGTTTACGTTTGTGTGTGGCTACTGCAATCATGTTTTGAGCCGCCGATCTTAATCTACGGATAGGTGCGTATGTGTGTATTTTAGATTTCAAGTACACTGGTGCTTTCCATGGATGCACCTGTGAGCTAAGGTGAGAGCCTTAAATTAAATTCTGTTTTCGCCTTTGTGCCAGTGACACTCTTTTCTGGAGTTACTGATATGGTCGATTTGTATTTAATGATCCTAACAGCATTGTTCTGTATCTGGTAGGCTTGGAGAATTTTTTTGTTCAACCCTATCCGACCATTGCCATATTCAAGGCAGGATAGTATGATCGCCCTTGCTATGGTGGCACAATTACCCTCTGATGAGTATGGCCTGATGGCTTTGAGAAGTCTGAGGTAGTAATTGCATGTTTTTTTTTTAAATATTGTGTCTGTGCTTTGGCCCCTAGGGATGCTTCCATCATCATGCCTAGTGTTTTGACTTTATCAAAAACCTTAATTTGGGTGTTTCTGATCTGAAATTAACTGTATTCTGGTGGAAGGGAATTTCTGGCCTGATGGGATCCGAAGACCACTAACTCGGTCTTCTTGCTGTTTAGACGGATCCAATTTGTGTCCATCCACTGTTCTATAATGGAGTAGACCATGAGTAGGTGTTTGTTATCTTTCTTGTGGTCCCCACTGAGTTTGATCACCAGCTGAGTATCATCAGCGTAGTTTGTAAAACAAAGTGTTTATGTGATCTAATACATGGCAGAGGAATCTAAGGTACAAGTTGAATAATAGACGGGACATACTGGCTCCTTGTGGGACACTGCAGAGAATGTCTCTTTCCATGGAGAATTTATCTCCCCAGTGTACCCGCGATGTCCTGTTTTTTAAGAATTACATTATCCACCCTGTTGCTGCTGATGAGCAGTTAACAGTATTACCCAGCGCGGTTTCGAGCAAATTATGGTCTAATAAATCGAATGCTGCACTGAGATCCAGTAAGATGAGAAGTCCTGCTTTCCCCCTATCCATGATGCTCAGCATTTTCGACTGAAGGTCTATCACGGCAGTCTCCATGCTATATGCCGGTCTGAAACCTGACTGTTGGTGATGGAGGGATTCAGATGCCTCTACATGCGCCTTTAGTTGTGAGGTGGCTATCTTATCCATAATCTTTAATAGAAAGTTACAATTGGTGATTGGCCTGAGGTTACCCGGATCTCTAGGGTCCAGACGTGGTTTCTTAACCAAGGGGGTTACAGTAACCCTTTTTATGTCTCGGGGGACTGACTGATCCCTGAAGGAGTTAATAATTTTTGTTCGTATTGGTGCAAAGATATCTGAGTATCATTTTTGGTGGTAAAATGTTTTCGGCACACAAGGTTGGTTTCATGGAGGCAAGTGTTTTTATCATGTCCTCTGGAGTGATGTTAGAACATTTGAAGACTTTGATGTTGTCAATGGCTTCTTCTGGAGGCAGGGTTCAGTTTTTGGATTTATTTGTTTGAGATTTTGTGATTATGTCTCTGGCTTTTTCAATTTTCTGAAAAAAAGCTTTATGGATCTTATCACATTCCTGTTGAGACTGGGTGAAGGATGTTGAGATAGCCTTAGGTTTCTCAATGGATGTCAGAATATTAAATAGTTTGTTTGTTGTGTTTTCTGCAGAGATGATTTGTTTGTTGTAATACTGTTTTTTGCCTCGATTATCTCTTTTATAGCTTAACTCTCTATTCTTCCATTTTTCTTTGTTCCCGGCAGTGTTTTTTTCCATATATTTTCTAGTTTTCTCTTTGTCTCTTTTTGTTGTGACAGCTCCTTAGTAAACCATGAGTAAGGTTTAGCGTTGGATCTGAGGGTTTTGATTTGGAGGGGTGCCTTTCGGTCTGCCAGTTCTTTAAAGTGGTGAAGTAGGTTAGTCATTATGGTGTCACAGGAGTCCTTCTTTGATGTCTACTAGGCAAGATTCAAGCTGTTCCCTATTTATATTTTTAAAATTCCTTTTGGCTACTTTAATCAAAGGTTTTGGATTTTGTCTCTAGGTGATGGTGGAATAATCAGAAATAATCAGAATAATCAGAAAGGTGACGCTGAAATGATCAGACCAAACACAAGGTTCTGTCTTGTAATCGTGTGTGTCTAGATTGTTGGTCACTACCTAGTCTAGCTGGTGCCAGTTTTCTATTGTGGGTTCTTTATTAGTAACGTTGAAATCTATATTTTTCAATAGAATTTCTAGGTTAATAGCGTCTTTATCTGCCGGGTCACCATACCATCTGTTGAGATCGCCGACAACTACCGTGGTAGAGGTTGGACATTTTGAGGAGGTTATGGAGATGTGTAAACTCTTCGTTAAAGTCTGGGGTGTTAGAAGGTGATCTGTAGACTACTATCAAGTTGAGGCAGCTATTTGCTGTCGAGGAGTATTTAAATGAAGAATTTCACTGCCATTGCAAGTAGATTTGCCTGGGAATAGATGAATGGAGAGTCTTGCAATTACTGCCACTCCTCCTCCTTGGCATAATGAATTACATAACATTCGGGAACCGCAATGTTGCATGTGGGACCATTTGGTTCTTTGAGCCATGTCTACTCAATGATCCTGTCATGGATACATTTGGTATGTTTATTCAGTGATCGGGTGTTGAGTATACAAATCTTTAATTCTGGTTTGTGTTTGGTTTTATCGGCTGAGTTGGGAATCTGGTCCACTATTGGCCTGGTTTTTCTTTGGTGTCTTTATCGCCAGATCCTCTTGTTTTGCGGTCTGTTTATCTTTGTAATTGGTCACAATATGTGCTGCTGCTATGGCTTTATTTAAACATTGATGTTTGTGGAAGTCAGAGCAGTTTATCCAAAGGGAGCAGTCCCACGCTTAGACCGGTTATTTAAGGTTTGTAGTTGAATACTTGCAAGCAGCGTTCTCTGCACCAGACGCCGTGGACGGCGAGGACCGGCTCAAGACCGTCTTGGCTCCTGAAGCACTTGTATGTTAGTCAGCCAATGAAATACATACATAAATATAGATTCAAGCTAGTTTTACACAGCCAAGAGGGAGCGAAGACCTGTTGATTGTGCATACCTTGCATGCTTTAAATGGACCAGAGAAAAGGTGTTCTGTTATTGAAAAAGTGGTGTTTGCTTGTCATTGGGCTGTTGATGAATTCCGAACAGGCTTGCAGGGCATGTGCTTTGTTATTACGACTGAACACAGTCCCTTGAAAGCTATATTTGAGTTGAAGGGGTTTGGTAATGCGTCACAACACCTAAATGGTTGTGTTGCGTGCATGCAGTGCCATTATTTTAGAGTTGAAATTCTTCCTAACGGAGAGAATTATTTTGCAGACCATTTAACAGAGGCACCCTTGCAATGCGAGGACTTGGAGGTGGAGTGGACAGAGTTGGTGTATGTGACCCATGACGGCTTAATGGTAATGGTATTGTGAATGTAACTGAGATGGCTCCATGAAGAGGTATGTTGCGAGTACATGGCCCAGCAAAAGTGACTTCTACTGGGAAGTTGAGGGAGGAATTGAGCATTGAAGACTGTATTTTGTACTGCTCGAGGAAAGCAGTTGTTTCCTGTGGATTGAGAGATAAGCTGATTGCAGTTGTGCACTGTTGACGCATGGGCGCCTCCAATATTAAAGTTCTGAGGCCTGATTTTGGCAGGTCAATCGAGAGGAATGTTGGGAGTAAGAGGAGTCGGGGAAGAGGGCTGCTTGTACGTACTCCGCCCTTAAACTCATGGCTTGCTCAAAGGGGTGTGGAAGGAAGTGGTGATGGACATTCATGGACTCATGGCCATGGGTCACAGTGATGGACACTTTGTGATCAACATGATTGATTTGTATTCAAAGTGATTGGAAGTAATGATTGTGTGTGAACATTTTTTAGAACAAATTCCTAGAGGGAATTGGGCTGGTAATTCCTGACAAGAGGCTTGAAGGGTCATGGTCCTCAATTTGTGAGAAAATATATCAAAGAGTTCTGTAAGCGGTGTGGTGTTGGGCATAAGAATACAGCCCTATACCATCCCCAAACTAATTTTGCTTTGGAGAAAGTTAATAGATGTCTAATGGAGGGCGTTATTATGGAAGAGGAGTGTGTATGTGCAGTAAAGATGCAGTGATAGAAATGGTCCATGCTCTTTGGTTCTCACCCCAAACCATTACTTAAGCAGGTGTGTCCTCCATGCCAGGGTTGTACAAAGTGTGTTTAGACGAGTAAGAAGTGAGCATTTGAATGCTGTGTATTCTAACTCTATGATTCTTTATGACTGCAAGAGGTGTGCCTGACTTATGGATGTGAAGGTGAGTGAATATGTGAGGTTAAAGAAACCATGGTCATGCAGAATGGCGACAAATTGTTTGGAGATCCTGTGCAGATGGTCTCGATGTGGAAGGGTGCTGTGTGCAACAGAACATGCTAGCATTTTATCTTTGGAGACAAACCTTACACCTTGGAGCATGGATGCAGCAACAGAATGGTATCCACTGAAAGAAACATTGAAGGACACTCGCCCAATCTAGGTTTGAAAACGCTGTTGACTCACTCAAAGGGTTCTGTGTGATTTCTTTCATCAAGGGAGAATTGGTCGAATTACTTCACAAACCTAATCCCCTCCCTTCGCAGTGAACCACACAAACTTTCATCTACCCTTGAATCTTTGCTCACACCTCAGAAGCCAATATCTATTGCTTTCTCCCTCTCTAATAACTTTAATCCTACTTTTCAACTAGAAGCTCTCACATTTGTGACACTCAGTCGTCCTTCCACTCACCTCCTATCCACCACCTCTCACCATACCCATTTTACTTTCCCCTGCCGAATTAGCACCCATCCTTTGAAGTAGCAACACATCTTGCACTAAAATAGACCCATTAGCTTCCTAAATGGTGAAAGTCTTGGCCCCAACCCGCCCACATCTCTTTCAGGTTTTTTTTTTTCAACTTGACTTTTATTAATTTTGACATTGGATGTGAACATACAGGTGGATACATATTATGCATTAAGAGCTATTTCACGAAATTGTTCCAGTCCACCATAACAATATTTAACAACATTAACGTTCATTGTTCCAATAAGAAGAAAATGAAAGCCCCGCCCCCCGCCCTCCCTCCCGGTTCTCGAGTCTCCTTCTTTCGAGGCATTGCTACTTTGATTTGTGGTAGGCTGCGCGACATTCATCTTCAATCATCTCTAGGTCATCGGTCTCCAGTATGGTCTGTGACAGGCATGGGTTGTTGGAAATGGGTCGTTCGGCGTTCCGCCATTGTTGGCGTAGGTTGGGTGCTAATTTCTTTGCTGTGTTGAGTCATCCGTGGTTGAGCGTGAGATATATTGTGCAGTGAAGTTGCACCAGGCTTCCTCTTGTCGTGCGGCTTTGTCATGTAGTATTGCTGTTATTTTTTCCATTGTGTAAATGTTTGTCGCGATCTGTATCCAGTCCTTTTTATCAGGTAGGTGTGAGGATTTCCATTTTATCACTAGGGCTGCTCTCGCCGCGAGTAACAGGGGGGATATTAGACCTTTTACCCTGATCAGTTCGTCATCTTCTTCCTCGAGGCAAAAAAGAATCAGGAGGGGTGACAGTTGCCTCTCTATGCCGTCCAGCTGTTTGATCCATCCCAGGACTTCTTGCCAGTAGATGCGGACCTTGGGGCAGGTCCACCACATGTGCCAGTAGTCGGCATTCATACCACATTGTCGCCAGCATCCCAGACTGGAGGTCTGGAACATTTTGGACAGCCTGTATGGATCGTACTGCCATCTGTGGAGCAATTTTATAGCGTGTAATTTATACTGGGCTGCGATTGATATTTTGGATGGTGTTTCACAAATTTTGTTCCAGGCCTGCTAGTGAACTCTCTGCCGAAGTCTCTTTCCCATCTTACCTTGAGACGGCTGTTTGGCGCGTCGTCTTTAGTAATTAGAGCCTTGTACATTCGTGCTATGAGGCCTTTGGAGGTGGCAGTCGTGTCTAGGATTGTCTCAAAGGGCGTTAGTTCTCTCTGTGTGGTGGCCTTCCATTCCCTTCTGGATAAAACGCCTTTCAGTCACAGGTACAGGAAGACTGGTATTTGGTGAATTTGGAGAGCTTCCTCTAGTTCCGTTATTGAGATGAATTTCCCTTTTCTCCACAGCTGACCGACTCTCTCGAGGCCGGCATCGAACCACAATTGGTATCTAGCGTGTTCTGGGATTTCTTCTCTGATCCCGGGGGACCAGAGATGGCTTTGGGGCGAAGGCCACGTGGTGACTCCCAACATCGCTTTCCCCTTCTTCCATATGTTCCACATTGTGCCCAGTATCGGGTGGTTGCACAGTCTTCTCGTAAGTTTCGGTCTGGGGACCCATAGCCATTCTGCCAGAGTTACGGTGGCTAAAATGTTGTTGTCCAGTTGGACCCATTGGAGGTCCTTCCTATCTAGCAAGTGTGGGATTAAAATTCTGAGCTGTGTGGCTTGGTAATAGCGTTCTATGTCTGGCAAGCCCACTCCTCCTAGGTCCTTTGGTAATATTAAAACATCGTAGGGGATTCTTGGTTTCTTCCCATTCCACAGAAATTCTAGTATGGCCTTTCTGACTTGTCTGAAGAAATGCTCTGGGATTGTGATGGGCAAGACCTGAAAGGGCTATAGGAACCGTGGGAGGGTCACCATTTTGATTGCGTTTAGGCGTCCCATCAGGAGATTGTCAGCGATTTCCATTTCTTGATATCAGCCTTGAGGGCTTCGAGAAGCGGAGGGACATTGGCTTCGTAAAGGTTGTCGAGGTGTTGCGTTAAGTTAATCCCCAAGTATCTCATTGTTGGGCCTCCGATGATCATCCCGAGTTGCTCGAGAGCGATTTGGTGTTCTGGAGATGGCTCATGGAGTGGAAAAAGAATGGATTTGGATTTGTTGATCTTGAATCCTGAGAGTGTGCCGTATTCCTCTATCAGATGGATCGCTCGTGGAATGGAAGATGTTGGGTTTGACACATGGAGCGGAATGTTGTCCTCCTACAAGGCTAGCTTATATTCTTTGCCATTCACCGGAATCCCTTCCACTGCAGGATCTGCTCGCAGCATTACGGCGAGGGGGCTCCAGGGACAGCGTGAAAAGTATTGCCGAGAGGGGGCAACCCTGTCTCGTACCCCTGCTGAGGGGGGAACCAATAGGAGAATTGGGCGTTCACTGCGACCGATGCTCTTGGGGATGTATAGATAGCTTTGATCCCTCGACGGAGCACGGGGCCTAGGCCTATCTTCTTAAGCATGGCCTCCAGGAAATGCCATTCGACTCTGTTGAACGCCTTCCGGCATCGATTGAGAGTAACGCTGGTTTGTTCAACGATGTTTGGGCCTCGGGGATTAAGTGCAGGGTTTTCCGGGTGGAGTCCGCGCCTTGTCTGCCTAGGATGAAACCCACCTGGTCATTGTGGATTATTGCTGGCATGTGTGACTCCAGCCTTGCAGTAAGGATTCTCGTATAAATTTTGGCATCGATATTTAGAAGGGATATTTGACGGTAGGAGGCACACAGCTTTGGGTCCTTACCCTCCTTGGGGATGACTGTTATCAGTGCTTCACAAAAGGATTCGGGTGCCACACCGGATTGAAGCATGTTGTTAAATAGGTCAACCATGAATGGGAGAAGAGCGTCTTTGAAAGTCTCTTAGAACCCCGCAGTGTACCCGTCGTTCCCGGGGGCTTTCCCTGTTGGAAGTCTTTTGATTGCTTCTTCAATTTCTTCTCCTGTGATGGGGGCTTCCAAGGTATGTGCTGTATCGGACGGGAGGGTAGGCAAGGGTATTTTGTCCATATACTTAATGATCACTTCTGGGTGCGAAGCAGCGCATGACGTGTATAACTCCTCATAGAAGTCGGCAAAGGGTTCCGGGAAACTGGGGGGAAATGGTTCGCAGGAATTCCCTTCTGTTCGGATCGTGGGCACCCACCTCTCTTGGAGTTGACCTCAGAGTCTTGCGGTTAGTAAGGCGCCTGCTTTGTCCCCATGTTCATAGTGTTTCTGCTTCAGGCATTGAAGCTTGCCCGCAATGCTACCCGCCTCCAGTTGTCGTAGTTCCTCCCTCTTGTCGTTGGCCTCCTTAATCTTTTGTAGTCTATCTTGGTCAGCTGACTGTGCCATGAGGCCAAGCTGAGTAATTTCGTTTCGGAGCCTATTTTCTATCAGTTGTCTTTCTCTTTTTTTTGCTGCTCCCTCTTTAATAAGTAGCCCTCTCCAGGTCGCCTTGCCAGCTTCCCAAATTTTGTTCATGGAAGTTTTGCCCGTGATGTTAATCTCAAAGTATTGGATGATATCCTGCTCTAGTTGTTCCCGAAAAATTGGGTCCTTAAAGAGAGTCTCGTTGCACCGCCATTTGGAGCATCTTCGAGGAAGGGCCATTTGATCAAGGGTGACCATGACCATATCCTGGTCTGACCATGAGACGGGTTATAATGGCTTCAGTCATTGCCGTGATGAGGTCTGCAGTTAGGTATATATAGTCTATTCTGGAAAAGGTTGTATGCGGTGCTGAGAAGAAAGTAAAGCCAGTACGGTTGGGATTGGTATGTCTTCCCGCATCGGTGAGACTGTAGGCATCCATCATATCTGCGGCCGGTGGGCGTCCAACCCAGACCTGATTGTCTATCCTGTTCCGGATCCATCCACGTGTTCAGATCGCCCCCGAGTATTACGTCGCCTTCTGCTTCGCTCATGACTTTCGGGATTATCCTCTGCAGGAATCTGGCTTGTCCTGGATTGGTGGCGTATATTGACGCAAGGGTGATGACTGTGCCTTGTATCCTGCCCACTAGGACTAGTGCTCTGCCACTGACGTCCATCCATGACTTCAAGAGTTCAAATTGGATCATTTTATTGACTAATATGCCGACTCCCGCTTTCTTCAGCGGGCCAGAGCCCCTGTATTCAGAGCCTAACTTCGCATAGAAGACCTTCCTCTCTTCTCCCTTGCTGTATCGGGTTTCTTGTAAAAAGAGTATATCTAGTTTGGCCCTCTTGAACTCTCTTGTTACCAGCGATCTCTTGGTGGGGGAGTTAAGTCCCTTAACATTCAGCGTGCCAATTTTAAGTATGCCCTGCCTGTCACTTGATTTGTTATGTCTGTGGGACATTAATATGTTCGTGGAGATCGGTCGCAACGTCACGCTGCCCATTGCAGGAAATTGCCATGCTGGAAGTAATGTAGTAGCTAACTCTACTTAACAGAGGCTTTACCTGAGGGTGTGCCATTCCCTGTCTCCCTCCCCCCACCCACCCTTGTAGGGTATTGAACATCATACCCTTTGCCCTCTGTTCTGTCACGTTGCTCTTTGGTTCTTTGATGAGGGTCTGTGTCTGTTTGTGATGGCGTCCGAGTTGGACTGGATGTGAACAACCGGTCTACTGTCGGACCACCAGCAGGGGTTGTAACCGCACGGCCCCGTCAACTAATAACATCAACATATCATTTTTGAGCCCCCACCCCCCTTTTATAAAATTCTGTAACAAACGACAGTATTGCAAACAACAACAACTTTTAACTGTGAGCTAGTATATATTATGATACATGCGGTTTCCGGAGTCTTCATTCCTCGGCAGTTCGCATTTGCGGTTCAAGCAGTTCACGTGTCATATGATGGAATCAGTGATATAGGAGTGCTGTGATCCGGGATGTAGGTAGGTCCCCTGCAGGGACCTCGGAAGCAAAGATCGCCGGGATATAGAGCTTGGGTGCACAATGTCATTTGTTGTCTGGTGTGTCGTTGGGCCGCCTGTACTTTCTGGATCCCTTTATTTGTTTCCTTCTGGGCCCCGAAGTTCCCATCCTGATCTGTCCTGTGTAGGGGTATCCTGAGTTCCCTCCCCCGAGGTTGATCCGAGGAGGTCGGCGATGCATTCTCTGATTTCTTCTTCAGAGCGGAGTAAAAACTTCCTGCTCCCATGTTCAAACGCGAGGGAGAAGGGGTATCCCCATCTGTATCTCGTGCCTTGATCTTTTAGCCATCTCGTGAGAGGACCACAGAGGTGGCGTAGGGCCAGTGTCGGCGATGAAAGATCCTGGAAAATGGTAATCTGGGCCCCTCCAAGGGTAAGGTTGCCTCCGGACCTGGCTTTAGCAAGTATCCTTGTTCTGTCCTGATATCTGTGGAATCTGGCAAGGACCGATCTCGGGCCACCTGCGGGGCCGCCAGCTCTATGAATTCTCTCGGTCTTGAGTTCATCAATGTCCTCGTCCGCCGTCAGGATTTTGACGATATCGTGTATCGTTTGTTTGAGGTCTTCTTCTGTCTCCCCTTCTCTCTCCGGAATTCCAAAAAACTGCAGGTTATTCCTTCTCCCTCTGTTTTCCAAATCATCTATCTTAAGGCGAATCTCGTCCTCCTCCTTCTCTATACTTCGTATTCTAAGCTCCATTTGGGCTTCTAGGGTGTCGATTGAGGCCTGGTTGTTCTCGACTCGCTCTAGTCTCTCCTCGATGTTGTCTACTCTCTGGGTCATCTTATACATTTTACCGTCGAGGTTGGCACCCATGTTCCGAATTTCACTTAGGAGGGCGGCGATGTCTCCATTCGTAGCAGCTGCACCCGTTTCGGAGGCTTCTAGTGACATTATTGGCCTTGGGTCGGGAGCCTGCGGCAGCGGGGTGTAGGCGTATTTGGCAAGCTTACTTGGAATGTGCATGGGGCACTTGCATGCGAGGAGGCACACGCCCCAGGATCGGGGGTCCTTCCACGGTCCTGGTGTGTTGAGAGGCACGTAGGCAGTGTTAGGAGGCACCGAGGTGATGACCCTCTGGGCGGGGGTTTTTCGGTGGGAGGAGGCACACGCCCTGTCGCCAGGGGCTCTACCCTCTGTTCCGGTCAATTTCCTTTGGTGGGTCCAATGTCGTGTCAGGGGGGCCTGAGTATCGATGCCGGCCCGTAATGGGGCTACGGGGAGAGTATGTGAGGCGAGGCCCCAAGGAGAGGGTCTTGGGTGCAGACGAGGTGGGGGGGGTGAACACCTCCAGGTATTCCGCTGCTCTCTGTTACTGGGCCACTTATCTGTGTCCTGATCAGGCAGTGGGCTGAGGCTTTGCCAGAGGAGGGCACACACCTCAGGGATGGGGGCCCAACCCTCTGCTTAGCCTCACTGCACAGTCGAGTTCGTTGCCGTGTGATGAGAGGCCTCGGGTGGTGGAGTCCGAAGGGATTGCGTGGGTAGGTCCGGCTAGAAGCAGTGGAGGCTGGGGCATAAGCGGCACTTTGGTGACTTTATGGCCCAATGGGGTTGGTGCTGTGAAGAGCGGGGACCAACGTCGCAGCCGGTGTATGGAATGCGCTGGGCCAGCGGCCCCGTTCAGAGATTAGGGCCGCCTCCTGCTGGGCCCTAGCACTGTGGTCGATAGGGTTCCCTGGTGGTGTCAGGAAGGGGGTGCCAGGGGGATCAGGCGCATGGGCGGCCCATCCGTGAGTCCTCGCGGGGCCAGGTCCACAGTGCGAGCGGGGGTGCAGGGGTCACTTTAGCACCCCCTGCTCAGCTGTTCAAGTCCGGGCCCTGGGCGGGGCACGTTCCAGGGAGGAGAAATGGGCCCGAGTCGAGATACCTAGGAGCACTCCAGGGGGGGTTGGCACTCACCTCCGCAGATTGGTTCTGCCCTTCGCGGTGCCGGTGTCCGGGGATGCAGAGGCAGCTGCGGTCGTTCGGCCCCCGAAGTACGTCAGGCGGTTGGGTGTCTGCGGCTTTCCCAGGAGTTACAGCGCGGCGCGGATCCTCTGCCGGGAGAGCAGAGGGAGGAGTCAGGTGCCGTGGCCCGCGTGTGAACGCGGCCTCCTTTCCAGGTGGTGTCCTCGTGGTTGAGGGGGACGCAGGTTCTGACGAACTTTTCTCCTAGACTGGAGGTCCGATTTTTGTTGGGTTTTCGCTCGGGAGGTGGGGGGGCGCTTCCGATGGCTCAAACTGCTGTTGTTGGGCACGGGGGGGGGGGCAAAAGAGGGGGCTCAGGTCACTTTTGGGGCCCGAGGGTTGAGAGCTCACACAGAGGTGATCATCGTCCGTGTGTCCCCTGATGGCCAATCCTCTTTCAGCTTTTTAACATCCTTATCTCAGCTAGACTCTTCACCGCCTCCTTCAAATATGAAGCTTTCCTACCGCTTCGGAAGAAACCCTCTGCTGGCCCAAATGTTGTTGCAAACTATGGCCCAGTTTCCCTCCTGCCAAATTATCGAAATTTCCTTTAGTGTGTGGTCTTCATCTGGATCACTCAATACCTTGTGGATGATGACCATGGAGATCTACTTCAATCTGGCTGCCATAGTAAGCGCTACACTGAGACTGCTCATTCAATTGTTCTCTGATGCTCACCACTCCAATATCTCATTTATACTCCTCGTTTTGGGCTTCTCTGCCACTGTCCTCCACTCTACTCTGCACCCTCCAGGACACTGGACATAATCTTTTCAAGGTCTTGCCTTTAAGGTTTCCTGGAACTCTCAAAGGTCTGACCACCTTCCCAACCCTCTCCCTGTCTGCGTCTCCCAATGATCAGTCCTTGGACTCTGCCTTTCACCCCCTATACCTTTGCCCTAGGTACTTCTCTTTTCCTTTGGGTTTCACTGTCACCTCTTTGCTGATGACAATCAAATCATTTTCTCCTTTCCCTCTTTCAATCACATTATCTCGGAAGAGATTTACAGCGGTCTTTCTGAAATCCGTCACTGGATGCTCTCTGTTGCTTCATACTCCCTTTTCTTATCTCTTTGCCTCCCAACTTTGCTCCCTCACCAAAGGCTCGTAACTTTGGGATCCTCTTTGATAGCAACCTCTGACTGCAACACTTCATCACTGCCACAGCCTCTGCTGCTTGCATCAACCTTCTCAACATTAGGATAATGTGTAAATTGCTTCTTGCAGCTCTATGAACAATCTACTCTATAGACTTTTGCTTGGAAAACTCGACTACTGCTCAGGCCTAAACCTTGGTCTTTCTCTCTACTTCTTCCCCCTCTGGGAAAAGCCCTCAACTTCGTTGCCCACACTTTGCAACTTACCCAGATCCGCCCCCATTTCTACCTACTAACACTATGTTGGATGGATTTCAGTTGTTAACTACTCCCTTTTAAAGTTCATCTTCCGAATCTACAAAGTAGCCAGTAGTCTTGCTCCCTCCTGTATCTGTCTACCCACCATCATGTTAAATCTGCACTTAACCCAAGTCCCACACTGCTGCCCCGTGGCTGCTTTCGCTTGTGCTCCTTCCCCTTACTCCCTTTGCATTGGAACCCACTTCCTATCACAATGAAAGCCAGCCTGGCTGGATCTCTTCAAAGCTCAGCTTACACTTAACATATTTGCCATTGATGGGGCAACCTTCACCCCACCAATCCTCCGTACCTTACCCCAACTCTCCCCCAGTGGTGTGCAATAATGTATATCTGTACGTTACTTCCCTTTAGTTTGCAGCTCTTACCCACTACTTTTGTAAGTCCCCTTTTTTTTGTTTTGTCCCTGGTGTATGTCCCATAAATTGGTTCACAAGTATTTACCTATAGAGAACCCTTGGGAAGGTTATTTATTTACTAATTAATTTTTTTTAAGCAAAATATGTTTGGGCATGTCTAAAAAGTTATTGTAGTGTCCACAATATTTAAGCACAATATTTACAAAATCCAATATTTTATATATTGTAGAAAACTGAATAATACACACTGTCTCAATTGCAATAAAGGTAAAAATACATAACAATGGAAAAAAGTTGACCTGCACATGGAATGGTGTATACTTCCAAAGCACTCCTCTCACAACGGCTTGCCCCTTGATTGGGAGGGGTTTAGGGGGGGTGGACTCACAGCCTTCCTACCTCGTGGGCATTCAGTTTCAGTTATACAAAAGGAAGGGTCCAAAGTACGTGTCCAACTCTTAGTAACAGAAAGACATATACATCACTGGATAATTACCGCAATTAGAGATTAAAAATTACTTCAATTTTATTAAACCTTTTACACACAAAACTGAATATTTTAAAACATTAAAAATAATGTATAAAACCACAAGTTAATACAAACCTATAAACAAAATTGAGCCAGTGTATAACAATCTGTGTCAAATTCTCCACTGGATTATAATCACTAGCGTGTGTTGCTCATACTTTTTTTCATGACATAAAAAAGCCCAACTTGTACAAGTTTCTGTCCTAATGCGGCAAATCAATGCTGGACATTCATATGGGGCATCTTTTTCCACTTGTGTGCGTTGTATGTGAGACCCAGCGATGTAATAAAGATTGCCAAAGCGCATAGCGCAGAAAGTCATGATTCTATTAAAGACACAGAGGCGAGCATTATGCTTATTCTTCTTTAATACTGTTAAACACAGCACTTCAAATCATGTTCAATTTCGTTTTTCTTTTTTTTTTCAACAGATATAAAATGAAAAACACAAAACATTCATCCAACATGGATCCTTTTAAAAACTAGACCAGATCATGTTCATACTACGTTTCCCATGAGGCTTAAGGCATCCTGTAGTCCTAGCCTCAGTCTGAACCACCAATAGGACTCCTTTCCTCTGTATAAATCCTCCCTTGACTAGGTGCTTTCCTCTTCGTTTTTGTTGATCTGGCTGAACTCTCATTAACTGTCTATCTTCAATTAACTGGAAACTTTACTTCTGTCCTTATACGTAGCGAAAAGACTGCACACTCTTGGATATAACATAGGGTCACTCCCTTGAATTCTTCTGCTCTTCCCTTTAAGTAAAACAAAATCGATATGTTAGGGTGGGGAATTCCCTGACTGCTCTCAACAGAAATTTACTACATCAATTTCACATTTTCAAATGTTCATATAGCGACATTCCCTAAGGGAGGGATAATGCTCGTCTCTGTGTCTTTAATAGAATCAATACTTCCTGCGCTATGCGCTTTGGCAATCTTCATTCTATGACAAAACCGGAGGCGAGCATTATGCTTGTTCAAAGCTTTGAATCACTGCTTCTGCAACATTTGCTTATGGTTTGAAATAAAAGGTTCTGAAAACTGAGTCACTAGACCAGTCTGCTGCCTTCAAGATCTCCTGCAGTGGAACTCCGACTGCAAAAGCACCCGAAGCCATGGATCCCCTGGCCGAATGCTCTCCGAAAACAGAAATGTCTATGCCTGCCAGCTCCATAACTTCTTTCACCCATCTCGCAATGGTAGCTGGAGCTACTGCTTTATAAGGCCGCCTTCTCGCATTATGGGGCCTAACAGCCGCTGTTGCCGCTTCATAGCACTTAATGCACTGCGCTACGCAGAGTTTGCTGTTGTCTGGGAAATAGGGATAATTAATCACTTTAGAATTAGTCTTAGTACGCTGCGCCAGGTTAAACGCTATGGCTTCTGGATAAAAGATCTTCCTGTCAATCTCTAAGGCCTTAACGTCTGATACTCTCCTGCAAGAAACTAAACAGAGTAATGTGGCTAGCTTCCCGACAGTTGCATGTTCGACAAGAGGTCATTTCTTGGCCATTGTTCGAATAATTGTAAGACCTTGTTGACGTCCCAAAGCGTTGAATATCTAGGCAAAGGAGGTCTAGTGAGCTTCACTCCCTTCAGGAGTCTAGTTACTGCTCGGTGCTCTCCTACTGGGGTTCCGTCTATGTGCTCGTGCCCTGCAGAAATGACTGACCTATACACCCTTACTGTCCTGAACGCTTTCCCAATAGTTGTTAATGCTGCTAGGAAATTTAGAATATGTTCTATAGGCGCTGAAACCGGAGAAACACTCCTCCCTCTGCACCATCTGACCCAGGCCTGCCAAGCGTAATCATAGCTATGAATTGTGGATGGCGCCCATGATAGTTTGATAACCTCCGTAGCTTGCTCTGAAAGTCCTGGCAGGCACCATCTGCGCCTGAAATTCTGCATGCTATGAGGTTCAATGTCCTGTTCTGAATCAGCGGGTGAGGATTGCCTGTCGAATCGAGCAGGAGATCTGCCCTGTGCGCAATCCTCTGCGGGAAATCCATAGAAAGTTCCATCAGAACTCGAAACCACGCTTGCGACTTCCACTCTGGTGTCATTATCACTAGCTCCGCTACTTCTCTGCGAGTCTTTGCTAGGGCCCTCGCCAGCATCGCGAAGGGGGGAAAGGCATAGTGAATGCATCTGTCCCTTCCGGATCCAGCCTCCAGCTGAAATACTTTGGCAGGTGGGCATTCAGTCTCGATGCAAACAGATCTGTATCGAAAGGGCCCCATTTCTGTTGTAAAGTCTCGAAGACTGATTTGTGCAGCCTCCAGTCGCTGGAGTCTGTTAGGTATCGGAAATTCCAGTCTGCCACTGTGTTCCTTGCACCCGGTAGGTATTCTGCTTTCACCGCTATCTCCCTTTCTAACCACGCATGCCAAAAATCCTTGGCTAATTTGGCTAGCATCTTGGATTTCGTGCCCCATAGCTCGTTGATTCATCTCACTGCTGAGATATTGTCCATACGGAGAAGGATGAAGCATTTCGCTTGCTCCTTGGTGAAAGCTTTGACCGCGAAAGATCCTGCCAACAGCTCTAGGCAGTTTATGTGCATTTTTAACTCTTCTCGTGACCATTTTACGCCGGTCTCTATTAGACCGCATCTCGCTCTCCAGCCTGACCTGCTGGCGTCTGATTCTATGACTATCTCTGGTATGTCCCCGAATATGGCTCTGCCATTCCAGGCCTCCATGTTGCTGAGCCACCACTGAATTTCTAACTTGCTGTCCTCGTCTAAAGGCACTAGGTGATGATACCTCCACCCTTTCTGAAGGAATCTTATCTTGAGCCTTTGGAGAGCTCGGTAGTGTAAGGGCCCTGGGAAAATCGCTTGGATTGAGGCTGCTAGGAGACCTAGTATCCGGGCTAGATTGCGAAGCGATATAACCAGTTTCTTCAGAGCTGCCCTCAGATCTCTGTTGATCGCTCTGATCTTGGAGCTGGGAAGTTCTAGGGAGGCCTTCCTTGTGTCTATTACAAATCCCAGGAATTCTATTCTCTTGCATGGGACTAAATCTGATTTCTCGGTAATGATGAGAAATCCCAGCTCTGTAATCAGAGTACTCGCCCAACGGACCTGACTGACTAGTCTCTCCCTGTCCTCTGACATGAAAAGAATGTTGTCTAAATATACAATAATTCGAATGCCCTCGTCCCTGAGAGAGACTGCGAGGGGTCTCATTAGTTTCGTGAATGCCCATGGGGCTGATTCGAGGCCGAACGGCAGGGTCTTGAACTGCCATATTTGACTTCTCCAGATAAACTGAAGAAATCGTCTGTCCTGCGGAGCTACGGGCACTGTCAGATAAGCGTCCTTCAGATCTAATCGGGCTAACCAGTCTCCTTTTCTGAGAAGGTCCGCCAGCAGATGGACTCCTTCCATCTTAGAATGTCTGTACACTAGCCAGCTGTTCAGTTCCTTCAAATGTATGACCAGTCGAACTTTGCCTTTCCTGTGCACTAAAAACATGTTGCTTAAGAAACCTGCTGAATGTGAATCCGCTCGCTTTATGGCCTGCTTCTGCACCAATGCTTGCAATTCTTTGTCTAGCAATATCGCTTCTGCCTCTGTACAATGTAAGCGCGGGGTGATTCGACTGCCTGGGGCAACGAATAAAGTCTAGGCTGAAATCCTGCGCTGACTGTAGTACCCAGGCGTCTGCTGAAAGTTTTCGCCAATTGTGCATGAAACGCGCTGTTCTGCCCTCCACAGGTGGATATATTGTTTTGCGCTCTCTCTCACCCGAGTTATTATTTTGGTGCCTGAAGTAACCTCTTCCTCTTCTTCCCCTGAAGCTTCTGCCTCTGTTTGGAAAGAAGGTGTCTTGCTGGCGCGACTCCCAGTACTGGGCTCTCGGCCCCTGTGGCCTTCGGTTTGAGTTAAATCGGCCGCCGAGTGGCCCCTGTATCAACCGGCCCTGGTGAAAACCCGCCCAGGGAAAACTTTTCTGATGGAGGCCTGGGCCATCTCGAGGGCTGTATAGGTTCCCACGAACCTGCTCATCTCCTTCACGAACGTGTCTCCAAAGAGTAGACCCTGGGCGCCCTCTCCCACTTCGTATGATGCTAAATCACTTAGCTTGTTATCTATCTTTAGCAACATTGATCGTCTTCTCTCCGCTGATATTGCTGAGTTCGCATTCCCTAGAAGACATACAGCTCGCTGTGCCCATCCTGCTAAGATGAATGGTTCCCCAGTATCCTTGGCTCTTTCCGCGTGGTCCATAATCTTTGCAATGGGCCCTGTTAGATCCAGCACCTTATCTTGGCAGGATCGCCACGCGCGATCCATACCTTTCCTGAGGTCCTTATTCGCTTTGGTCACGAATGTAAGCATTTTCGGGTCTAACTCCGGAGTTTCGGAGACTTTCCCGTGCAGCTCTGGTCTGGGGCCCTCAGATCTGAGCCGGAACCTTGTTTCCTTTTCAAGTGGTTTCCTTATTTTTTGAGCCATGTAAATAGCCACTCTTGGTGATGGGGTCCACTCTGTGGACTGAGGGTGCCTGATTGAGTCCGGCTCGAACATATCTGAAATGTCTTCGTCTGGGGTAGCCTCCGCATCGCTGGCTTTAACTTTTTCAGCTTTGGGTTGATCGAGAGTCTTCTCTTTGCCCAAAATGCACTCATCGTCTTCCTCCTCCTGATCGTACTCTTCTGACCATGAGATCTCGTTCCCCACATTATCTGCCCCTGGGGTTGGGGGTACGAGGCAGAGCACTGATTTCGCTAAAAAGGCTTCTTTCAACCTGTGGAAAGCATCGGCTGCCTCCAGGGGCTTCTCTCTTTGTCCCCTGATAGAGCCCGGGGGGGGGCAGTAGAAGAGTGCTTCCTCTTCTGGGCTACTTTACACCCCCTATTACCGTTCTCCAAAGGTCTTGCGGAGGTCCCCTCACCTGGATCTTCTTGACTGCCAGCTTTGGTGCCCAGTAAACCCTCCAGAACTTGGAGTCGGTCTTGCAATGGTTGTACTCCTTGAGCTACCGCTCTAACCAGTGACTCGCCTAACACTAGTTTAAAACTGAGTGAAAGGTCCCTCTCATCTTCGTGCATTTCCTCCTCTTGATATGATATGACATTTGTAACGCGCCTATACACAAGTGTTTCAAGGCGCGACGAGGCAGTGGGGCGCGGGAACAAGGGGAGACAGACAACGATCCTACTAGGCCAAGTGTCAGTCAGATCGCGCAAGTGCAAGGGTAGAGGGGAAGGGAAAAGTGCAGGGGGAAAGGGAGAGGGGAAAGTGCAGTACAGGGTTAGTAGAATACAAGATAAATATTAAGGGCCCGCTGGTGGCAAGTGCAAGGTAAGTGCAGACAAGTTCTGGGAGGAGGGGCTGTAGGGATACAGAGACAGTCCCGCAGTGCAGGGGTTGCCAGGGAGGCAGTGCAGGGAAGAGTGGCTGGACCAAGGACCGAGATCGGTGAGTGGCCCAGTTGCAGATTCAGTGCAGTTTCATCATATTCCTCCCAATACTCCTTTCTTCCGTCACTTGCCATGATCTTGGCTTGAGAGGCTGCTCCCCGAATGGGGTATGGTTTGATAAGGTCTATGGAGTCTCACCAATAATGGTTAAGAGCCTCTGAGAAGATGGTCTCTCTCAGCCGTCAGCCACTGACAAAATGTATGTATTTATTTATTTTTTTCGTCTCTTCCTGGTTCCTTTACTCTGATGCCTCTGGAAGTGGCTGTAGAAAGCTGCGGCGCGGGGTGCCCAAGGACGCAGTGACTCCTAGGCAGAGGAAAAGCTCCCGGTGCGGAGATTCGACCGTTAGAAGGATCGAAATCTGCGCGTGCGCAAAGGCACGCTGACTGGCTCACGGCGCCACAGCCGTGTTCACAAGGCCGGGCTCCGGCTGCCTCTGAGGAGTTTGTAATATCTCATATTAAGAGGCGGGACCCGCCTTCCTCAGAACCTAAATGACCTGCGTCACGAATATGCCGACGAATGTATACGCTTACATAATAAAATATAAATTATGACTGAATATATCATATGAAAACAAAGCGCGTGCTGTGGCAATACTAGTATAGTAATTACTCGCGCGCGGAGTATATTACGGTGAAATACCAATACTATGTACAATTAAAGGCATTAAAATCGCTGAGGTTCTACTTAGCTGTGTATGCAGCAAAAAAGAAGAGGAAAGATCCTAGTCAAGGGAGGACTTAAACAGAGGAAAGGAGTACTATTGGTGGTTCAGACTGAGGCTAGGACTACAGGATGCCTTAAGCCTCATGGGAAACGTAGTATGGATATGATCTGGTCTAGTTTTTAAAAGGATCCATGTTGGATGAAAGTTTTGTGTTTTTTCATTTTATATCTGTTGGAAAAAAAAAAAAAAGTAAACCGAAATTGAAAATTATTTGAAGTGCTGTGTTTAGCAGTAATAAAGAAGAATAAGCATAATGCTTGCCTCCGGTCTTGACATAGAATTCAATTTTTTAGCCTTCTTGTCTCTATGTCAATCCCTATAGGTCACTTGGGTATTACTTCCAATGACTCCATGCAACCATAATGTGTTGCTTCTACTGGCTTCCTTGTTCTAAGAATGTCAGTCCTCCTTCCTCTCACTAACCTATAAGTGCTACAGCACCTATTACTCAAGTTGGACTACTCCTGTGTGCAGAAGAACAGTTTTTGCTTAGGTACCCCCAACTTGGATGTCTACTAGTAGTTTGCCAAGGGGGTCATCTCGTTCTCAGGTATTCACTCGGTCTTGATAAATAACACTACAGCAACTCTCATTGGAGTGACAGCAAGTCAGCCTAACGCCTGTTCCTTTCCTCGCGGGTCCCAAAGCAACCAGCCTGAAAAAGTATCACTCTGTACGCCAGTATTATTGTGATTCATAGAATCTGTGTATACAATAGTTATAACTGCGTAGACATGACACATTCAATTGCATTAAATGTTTCCATTTTTGCAACATATACTTCTATATATTACATTCTATTACTGCCGTAAACTGGTTCACCTTGTTTTCATCTTTGTGCTAGTGTATAGGAACCCTTACTGGGAAGGCCTCCATCATCTGTAAATGTGTTAATTTAAGTCATTTCTGATCAAAATCGACGTCCCTGTTTACCAAATTATTCATTCGAATGGATTGTGCCGTCCAACGTATTCCTCATCTTTGATATGTGGTGTCCAGCTTCGGCTGCTTCGGAAATTTTTTGGCAGAGGGCTCCCTGCGTTAATGGCGTTGAGTCGATGTCCCTCGAAGGCCTCCATCAAGGGTGACGTCATGGGATGTTATAAGTAGCACGCCATTGCCTCCGTTCTGTTTTTCCGAAAACATGTTTGCTTTGTGAAACTCGGCGCGCCTCGTACTTCTGAAGTATTTCCTGTTAAGGTTTTCGTTATGTCTTCGTCTTTTACACCAACGACAACACCTCGGTCCGGATTCAAGAAATGCCGGGGCTACAGCTCCAAGATGTTCATCAGGGACCTCATCGAGTCTGCCTGTGGTGCCTCAGCAAGGGCCATGACATGGATGCCTGCTCCAAGTGTTAGTCTATGACCGGAAAGGCCTTGAGGGAACGAAAGGGGACGCTCAAGGTAGGCAAGGTGTCCAAGCCCCATAAGTAGCTGACCTGCTGGGCCTTCGACCGATGAGTCGAGAGATTACTATCCTCAGTGGCAGGCCAAGCGCTCAAGGTCCAGGAGTGGTTCCCACCACTCGTCATCCTCTTGACGAAGCGTTCGAGGATAAGGCACCGCTGGTCGCCTTCCTCGTCTTCCTCAGGCGGCACCCCCATGAGCGTAAACAGCATTATCCACATCGGGAGCACTCTGGGCCTCGCTCAGACAAGGTTTCAAAGGATCAATCAATCGTGCAGAGAGGTCGAGGTCTTCGACTCCATTAAAACCTTCCAAACCTGCAAAGCCCTCATTCATCGACGCCATGGCAGTCGATAGTACCTATCGGGTCCACCAACCCGATTAGACCGTTGATGCCTTTGTTGTCGACGTCGACACCCTCGGCGCCATCTGTGCCAATTTTACCGGCACAGATAAATGTGACTGTTGAACCTCCGAAAAAGGCGGATGCTAAGTCTGCGTTGATGACTTTGAAGCCTCTGGGTACTACACCAGAGAAAAGGTGTACCCCTCTACCAAAAAAGGATTTTTTAAAGTTCCTCACTTGCATTTTTGAGGAGGAGGAATGTTCGGATGAGGATGATGCCCCTTTTGGTCTCCAGTTTGGGGCCCTTAATGTGCCGGAATGCCTCATTTCGGAGGAGAGTTGGATGCAGGATCTCTGCGATTCCTTGCATAATGCTAGTGGTATAGACACTTCTCCTGAGCTGGATTTCGGCAAACCCCATCCAGGGGAGCATGGCGACTCCTCTTACAGGCAACTTATGTCGAGAGTTCTTTAATATCTGGGCTGGTCTAGACCTTTTGTGCCTTATGATCAGGATGATCTTACGGACATTTTGGACAAGGGTCCACCTTCAGATCCTGTGTTACCAATCCATGTGGCTCTGCAAAAAAGGGTGACCAGGAATTGGGAAACCCCGGAGACTAATCCGGCAGTGAACAAGTCTCTTACAAGAAAATACCACCCCTCTAGTAGCAACTCAGGCTACCTGTCAACTTACCCCACTCCCGAGAGTTTGGTGGTCCAGGCAGCCATGGCTACCTCGAAACAGGCAGTGTACCCTACCGTATGTCCTGATAGGGATGATAAGCGCCTGGATGGATGGATGGATGGATGGGCACGTAAGGTATTTTCAGCTGGGAGTATGGCATTGAAGTCGCGGCAGAGCATATTCCCGAAGGGGAAGAAAGGGATGGCTTTCTAGTTATTAAAGACGGCAAGAAATCCATGTGAGTCTTTTCAGTCTGGGTTGGATTCCGCAGATAGCGTAAGCAGATCCATGGCTACGAGCACCGTAATACGTAGATTTGCCTGGTTTTGCACCGGATGTGCAGGCTAGACTTCTGAACATGCCATCTGAGGGGTCTCATCTTTTTGGCAGCAAGGCTGACGAGAGCCTTGAGAAGTTGAAAACCTTTAAAGCAGCCGCCAAGTCTTTAGGCGCAGCTGTTCGGCAACCTCAGCGTTTTCGTCCTAGCAGATAGCAGATGCGGGGTATATGTTTTCACTACTACTCCTCATTTGGAAGGGCACGAGGAATGGCCAGTCAGAGGCCACCTCTTGGTCGATGAGGTAGAGGTGACAAGCTAGCTCAAGCAGCAGCCTTTTAACAATCGGCCTCTGCAGCAGCCGCTTCAAAACCGCTCTGAGGCCTTGTGTCACAGCTCACCGGTTGGGGGGGGGGGGGTAGACTGTCTCAGCATCTAGAAGAATGTCGAACCATTACTTCAGATACTTGGGCTCTGGAAACAATAGCCCACGGTTACTGCCTTCCTTTTATAAAGAAGCATCAGACCAATCCACCGGGGAATCACTCTGAGGATTCCGGATCCGCTCCTTGTGCAGGAAATATTGTCCCTGCTAGAGAAATGCGCTATAGAACAAGTGTCATGGCCCTTGCCCCTGGCCCTCACTAGCAAGTCAGCCTTCTAGTTAGGGCCAGGTCAAAGGCCTTAAAACCTCATCCAAGACTCTCTTGGAGTCAGTCCTGGCGCCTTCGGCACCAGGCTCATAACCATCATGAAGACCAACATTAGAATGGGACTATTTACTTGGGACTATTTAACTTGGGGGTGGGAGGGTTCAGCCAACATGGAGGCACACACATAGCTCACTTAAAAGGAACTGAGCTATGCGGTCTAGTATTTTGGGTGTGGCAGGCCTGGGACTATTTTACCTGGACTACTTTACCTGACACTATTTAAACCACACAGAAACAGCAGAACATGCTTTGCGTTATTCTGCTGTGGGCAGCGTAACGCTCACTGTGTCCAGTTCTTTGATGCCAGCTTACCTGAAACCAAGGACCTGCAGAGAGAGAAGGAACACTACGAAACTTACCTGCAACAGTATCCTGTCTTCAATCCATCACTGACTTCAGTTCTACTCACCTGAAGGTACGAACTCCATCGTCCGGCACCGCATGCATCCCGGAATACCATAACCTGGAAAGAGGAGAAAGAAAGACGGCATTAGTAAGCGTTTACTCACGTTTCCTCCCGAATGAAGAAAGCCACACAATTCTTACCTAGGTAGTCATCTCTTGGTCAGTATCATTGCTGGAACATTACGGCGCTCTGCGAGGAACATCGCAACTTGCAAGGAGAAAAAAGACAAAGTTTAGCAATATAAAAGGCGAAACAACGCCACGCATCGCGCATTACTCACCGGACAGCATCGCGCACACCGTGGTTTCGCCTACCGGCCCATGCTCATCTTCAAACTGCATGACAACACCAAAATACCTTTCCATACCTAAAAGGAAAGAAGCAAGACATTATTATTTGAACTAAGAGGAACATAAGAACTGCATATAAAGACTGTAAAGCAGCAAACCTACGGAGTGGCAGCAGGCCTGGATTCCCACAGGGGGGCTTGCACCAGTGAAGTAACTTGGTCGCTGCTCGCCCCCCACATCTACGCGCCCCTGCCACGAGGAGCAGGACGGAGAATCCACCTTTTACAATATTAAGACCCATCTTTAACCAGAGGCCTTACCAAGGGACCGGGAGAGGGTTCGAGAGTGCAAATCATCCAACCAGGGCTGGCTGTGTCCCCGTGGATACCAGGTGAGCGTTACAAGTGCCTGTAGCGGAGAGGAACAAGGGTTGGTATTCCCCATTTTTTGATACCCAAAAAGGACGGGGGACTGAGACCCATCTTGGACTTGAGATACTTGGAAAAAGTTCCTCAGGACGGACAAATTCAAGATGGTCACTCTTTCACAGATCCTTCTGGCCCTCCAACTTCAGTATTGGTTGGTGTCATTGGACCTTCAGGATACTAATTTTCATGTGCCAATCCATCTGAAGCACAGGAAATACCCGAGGTTCGCCGATGGCAGCTTGCATCATTAGTTTTGAGTCCTGCCGTTCTGGTTGACCTCCGCCCCGATGGTATTCACCAAACTGATGGTGGTGGTGGTGGTAGCGCATCTCAGGAGAGTGGGAATTCCCGTCTACCCCTATCTGGACGATTGGCTGATCATGGCTCGTTCTCTCGAACAAGCTGTGGATCATCTCAGCGTTACCTGCCACACCCTTCACAGACTGGGCTTCTCCCTCAATTTCAAGAAGTCCCATATGACACCTTCCCAACAGCTCCAGTACATCGGGCTGTATTAGACACATCCTTGGGAAAGTGCTCGCCACCTAGGGTGAGGGCTGAAGACATTCTCCAAATGGTAACCAAATTCCAGAGTGCCCAGATTCTTTCGGCCTTTGCATTTATGAGGTTGCTCGGCCTCATGGCAGCCTGCATTTTTCTGGTGCCAGAGTCAGAATGCAATGGTCCCAATTCTCAGGGAGGATGTCGGATCACCTTCAGATTCCAGTCAGACTCTCGCAGGATCTTCTGTGGTGGGCCTGCGAGGAAAATCTTATGAAGGGAGAACACTTTTGGCAACCATGGCCGGAGAGTACTGTAGTGACGGACGCCTTACTCACAAGGTGGGGAGCTTGCGCCAACGATATGACTATCAGCGGTCGTTGGTCTCCATCAGAGTCCAAATTACACATCAATCCTTTGGAGCTGAGAGCAATCAGGCTAGCACTGAAGGCTTTTCTGCCGTCTGTACGGGGAAAACAATTACCTGACAATGACGGACAACCCGGTGGCCATACAGTACCTCAACAAGAGAGGAGGCGTAGGGTCACTACTACTGTGCAGAGAGGCAATGCAGCTCTGGTACTGGGCAATTCAAGAAGGAATCTCCCTAGCGGCCGTTCACCTGGCCAGAGAGGAGAACACGGCTGTGGATGCTCTGAGCAGGCAGAGTGCAGTCTCCCACGAGTGGCAACTAGCTCAGGCAGTCCTTCAAGAGATCTTCACCCTTTGGGGAACCCCTCAAGTGGATCTGTTCGCGGCCGGTGCCAACAGGAAATGCAAGCGGTACTGCTCAAGGGAATTTCCCCTGAGAGGAGCTCTAGGAGACGCTTTCGTGGTGGATTGGGTATTTCCGCTACTGTATGAGTTTCCTCCAGTCCCCATCCTTCCTCAAGTACTCAGGAGGTTAAGACGGTTTGGGAATCACATGATCCTAATTGCACTGGATTGGGACAGGAGACCGTGGTACCCGGACCTTCTGGACATATCCATCTGTCCTCCGATACGTCTTCCACAAAGAAAGGATCTTCTCTCGCGAGAGGATGGTCAAGTTCTCGATCCAGAGTTCAAAACTCTCAACCTTCACGCATGGTTTCTGAAAGGTTGAGATGTAAGGATTGGGACCTCCCGGATGACGTGATGGAGGTGTTGCTTTCGGCCAGGCGGCCAGCAACAAACTCTCTGTACTGTTGCCATTGGAATACGTTTTCCAACTGGTGCAGAGAAAAGAATGTTAATCCTTTTCAGTGTTCGACTTGGGATGTTCTATCCTTTTTGCTTTCATTTGCGAACAAGGGTCTTCAGGTTGGAACCATTAAAGGGTTACCTTGCAGCTCTCTCAATATTTAAGCGCTCCTCTCCTCAGAGAAATGCTCCTATTTGAAGATACAACTGATTACTCAGTTTTTAAAAGGGCTTATGAATGTGTTCTTGCCTTAGCCTTTTCAGGTTCCGGTTTGGGACCTTAACATGGTCTTGAAGTTTCTGATGTGTGCTCCAATTTGAACCCGTGCACACATGTCCCTTGAGGATGCTCACCTTTAAGACATTACTATTGGTTGCTATAACATCTGCATATAGAGTGAGCGAGTTACAGGCACTTTCTTTCAAGCTACCCTTTACTATATTCCACAAGGACAGGGTTGTGTTGAGGGTAAGATCCTCCTTCCTACCTAAGGTAGTTTCGGACTTTCACTTAAGTCAGAAAATTGTGCTACCAGCCTTCTATCCTTCTCCGCATTCTAGTAAGGAAGAGGAAAGGCTCCATAGGTTGGACCCTAAGAGAGCATTAAGCTTTTATATTTCCAGAATGTCCAAAATCAGAGTGGACGACCAGCTCTGTGTGGGGTATACAGGACACAAACTAGGCCAGGCTGTTACTTTTTTTATTTTTTTCAATGTGACTTTTTATTGGCATTTATAAATAACAAAAGCTTAATTATTCTTTGACATGTTAAAGTATAACCTGACAAAAATCAACATCACCTCAACTGAGGTGAACCAGAACAAAAGGAGGGGGGGTACTCTGGGGTGGTCCGGGGGAGGGGTCGCACTTTCTCGGGTCAGTGTTACAGGGCACGAGTTAAGTGATCGCGGTGGGTTGGACAGCCGCCCTCACCGACCGGGGGCCAACTAGTCCATCTTAGTCAGCCAACGGAGAGATCGTGGCTGTCTGGCAACTCCTGTAAATCTCTGCACATAGTCTAAAAATGGGTCCCAGGTGCTGTGAAACTTGTTTCTGTTGCCAAGGCGGATGGCAGTGATTTTCTCAGCTGCAGCAATATCCCAGCACTTAACCCACCAAACAGAGTTTGCTGGGCCCTCCGGAAGTTTCCATAGCTTGCCGATTGAGATTTTGGCTGCAGTCAGGAAGTGTGTGCAGAGATCCGCCAGATTACCAGTCATCGGGAACTGTCCTCTCCCGTGTTTCCCAGTAGGACAATACCCGGGTCCCACGTGATCGATAGGCCTGTGATATGTCAGATCTGTTCCAAGACCTCCCTTCAGAACCTTTACACTTTTGGGCACGACCAGAGGATGTGTGTCCGTGCAGCCTCTCGAGCAGTGTGGCGGTATGGTGGGGTTGCATTTGTGTAGGATTTCCGGTGTCATGTACCACCTGTAGCAAACCTTGATGGCTCCCTCTTTATTCGTCACACATTTGGAAGTCTTGTGGGTTCTCGTCCAAATTCACTCCCAGCTGACCCTGTCTAGTTCTCTGCCTAGATCTCTCTCCCACCGTTTCATGTAGGGCTCCTTGGATTCAGGGTCTGCTCTGTCCAATAGCCTGTACACGGTCAAGATCTTCCCCCTGGCGGGGCTGCCGCTAGTGTGTGTTCCAGTGCTGTAAGTTCTCTGTGCCCCTGTGCCCTCATTGAGTCGTGTGACAGCCAATGTCGGAGTTGGGCGTAGCGGAACCTCTCGCCCTCCGGCACCTGGAATTTCCTTTTGCAGTGCTTGAAAGTCAGTAGGGTCTCCCCTTCATAGAAGTCTGCCACGTACTTCAGGCCACCCGCCTTTCATTTGGAGAAGGCATTTTGCCTTTGTCCTGGGGTGAAGTCCGGGTTCTCCCAGACCGGCGAGAGCGGGCCCACCGTGCTTCTGCAATTCCACCTCCTGGCCGCCTGCTTCCAGCTGTTTACCGTGAGAGCTGGGCGGCCAAGCAGTACCTCTCGACCTCGGGGACTCCCAGGCCTTCAGACCCGGGGCTCCTGAGCAAGACATTCCTGGTCACCCTGGGCTTCTTGCCCCCCATACGAATTTTAGCATATTTGCTTGTAGTTTCTGCTTGGCTTTTTTGGGGATTGCCACTTGGAGGGCTTGGCAGTGGTAGAGCGGTCTGGGAACCAAGTTCATTTTAAGTGCTGTGATCCTCCGCCAACCAGGATCTCTCTTGATCTTGCCAGCGGGACATGTCCGACTGTAGGTCCTTTAGCAGGAGCGGGAAGTTTAGTTTGTAAGTGCGTTCTGCTAGCTTAGGTAGGCAGATGCCTAGGTAGTTTAGGTGGGATCTGGCCCATGGGATCGGGAGACTAGCCGATAGGGAGTCCAGCGTTGCTTTCGGAATGTTTATGCTCAGAGCGACGGACTTCGTGAGGTTGATCGAGAACTCAGAGGCTGCTTTGAAGCTGTTCAGCTCTTCCCATAGCGCTGCTAGGGATGTGCCTGGATGAGACAGTGTCAGCAGCACGTCGTCCGCATATGGGGCCGCTTTAAAAGTGTTGTTCTTGAACATAAGTCCCTGGATTACGGGGCTCTGTCCGGTCCTGGAGGCGAACGGCTCCATTGAGACGGCAAAGATGAGCGGCGACAGGGGGCACCCTTGGCGAGTGCCTCTGATGATCTTGATTCTGGGGGGCATGGCACCGTTGACTCAGGTTTGTGGTGGGATGCTGATAATTTGCCATCGTCCATTTCAGGAATTTCGGGCCTACCCCGTAGTGTCGCAGTGTCTCGCTCATATAACCCCAGTCCAGCATGTTGAACGCCTTATGTGCGTTGAGCGAGACCACCGCTAATTCCCCTCCCGTTCTGTATGCCGTCTCAATGATATTTAGGGTGCGTCTGATGTTGTCCAAGGTGTTGCGGCCGGGGATGAAGCCCATTTGGTCCGGGTGGATGAAATCCGGGAGGAGTCCGGCAAGCCTGCGTGCTAATAGTTTTGAGAAGATTTTGGAATCCACATTCATCAGGGCGAGGGGGCGGTATGACGAGCAGAGTTCTGGGTTTGCTCCGGGTTTTGGTATCAGGACCGTGACGGATTCCTCCATGGTGTGGGTGGTGGTGCCCGTTTCCAGGAATGTGTTGAAGAGGCCAGATGGGGGGCCAGGATATGGTTATATTTCTTATAGAATGGTGCGGGCAGTCCATCGGGGCTGAGGGTCATGTTCTTCATTGAGCGGATCACTTCCGAAACCACCTCCGGAGATATGGGGTCTTCCAGGGTGTCGATCTGCGGATGACGGGGCAGTCTTGGGACCGTTCGCAGGTAAGTGTAGTGTGCTTCTGCCTCTGTAGGCCTCCCTGACATCACGTTCCTGTGGTGCTCGGTCATGATGGTCAGCTTTTCAGGGTCTGAGCAACAACGTATCCCATCTCGGTCCCGTAGGACTGCAATGTTTCTGGTGTGTACTTTCTTGAGCTTATGCACGAGCAGGCGGTTGGCTTTGTTGCCTTTCAGATAGTAATACTGCTTCGTGTATGTTAAAGCTCCGGCTGTTCGGTATGCCAGGTGCATTTCCAGAACTACTTTAGCTTTGCGTAGCTCATTCCATGACCTTGTCGATTGGCGTTTTTTGTGGTTTGCTTCTTTCTGTGCCACCTCTGTTTCAAGTTCCTCTAGTCTAAGCTGGTGTCTGCGCCTGTGTGCCGCTGCGCAGTTCATGGCAACACCTCGAATCACCAGCTTCATGGCGTCCAACACCATAGCCTCCGTGGGTCCCTTGCCCACATTCTCTGTGAAATAGTTGATTAAAGCTTCCAACAGTTCCTGGCTGTCTGCTATGTCCACGAGGAGATAGTCCTGCAGCTTCCAGGTCCTTTGCCACCGTGTTAGTAGACCCTCTGTCTGGAGCTGTGCTATAACTGGGGCATGGTCAGAGATTACCCTTAGTCCTATGTGGATGTCCGCAATGCAGGGCAACAGCACACTAGAAACGAGTACGAGATCTATTCTGGAGAAACCCCTGTGGACATGCGAGAAGAAGGTGTAGTCACAGGCTTTATCATTCGCCAGCCTCCAGGCATCGATCGTTTCCGTCTCTCTCAGGAATTCCGTGAGTCCCAGTGCCTTCGAGAAGTCTGTTCCGGTGGGCAGTAGGGTTTTGTCGATGGTTGGGTCCGGGGTGAGGTTGAAGTCCGCTCCGATCAGCAGTTTGCCTTCGGCGAAGGACGTTATCACTGGGAGAATCCTACGTAAGAAGCGTTCCTGGGTGTCATTTGGGCAATAAATCGCTATGATAGTTATTGGGAGTTCAACCAGGAAGCCCTTGATCAGCAGGAACCTTCCCTCAGGGTCCTGCTTGACTGTGACCTTTGACAGAGCCACTGATTGGCTGAGCAAGACCGCTACACCTCCTCTCTTCTGTCCAGAGGATGCAAAATATCTTTTAGGGAATTTTGGTATTTCACTTGTTGCTCATCCAAGACCAGAAGATGGGTTTCCTGTAGGCAGACAATATCTGCCCCCAGTTGGGGCAGGCGGTGTTCCACAGACTTCTGTTTCCTGGGGGAGTTTAGGCCCTGGATGTTCCAGGTGATCATGGTTAGATTTTTTATGGGTGATCCCATTTCGGAATGATCAGGTTGCGGATGATGGCTGCTGTTGTGCTCCACTTTCCACCGGCCTGTGTGATTGGCTGTCGGTTGGGTTGGGCCCTGTATTGGTAATTTGCACCCCTTACGGTGTCCAGCCCTGTTCCCCCCCCTTAATAAAACAAAATGTGTTAATCTGGGCCAGCCTTCGACCAACAAGGACTCCGGCTATGCCAACGCAACCTTCTGAAGACGAGACACTTAGGCCTCTGCTGTATGGCGATGAAAGCGTAGTGTAAGATTGGAGTGAATTCTTGGGTTCGATGCCTGGCCAACGGTTATGACTGGCGTTTGCTTCTTTAGATGATGCTTGTCAGATCCGAGGGTCCGGAGCACTGGTATCAAACCGCCTTTGCCATCTTTACCCGGGCGTTTGCTTTTCAGTGCGGGGCCCCTGATTCTCCGACATTGCCTCTCAACTCGTGACCAGGACCAATTAGAGTCCTGGGGATCTTCCCGTTCTGAGGGTGCGTCCTTGTTGTTGGTTCCTTTTCCCACGTCTGTGTGCAGCAGTCTCTACGCCTCGTGCACTTTGCATATATGGCGGATGCTCCCGTTCCAAGAGAAGATCAGGGATGTGGGGAAGCCCCGGTGGTACGGTACGCCCTTCTCCCTCAGCCATTCCGTGACTGGTTTCAGTGTTTTCCCTTTCAGAAGTGTAACAGAGGCAAGATCTTGGTATAGGGAGATGGGGGGAATCTTTGAACAGTATTCGCGGGGTGCTTGTGGCCTCCAGCATGATTACTTCCTTGACTTTAAAATAGTGTAGTCTTGCAAGGAGGTCTGGCGGGGCCGAGGAATTGGATCTAACTCTAGTTCTGTGGACCCTGTCAAGCACCAGGGGGGTGTAGTCCGGCAGGGTCCAGCAGAAGCGTAAGAGGTTGCTCGCGTAACGCTCCAGGTCCACCTCGGGATGGATGTGGGGATTCCTAGAAGGTGTATGTTATTGCGGCGGGATCAGTTCTAAGTCCTCCTGCTTAATTTCAAGTGCTTCACACTGGGCTTCTAATGCAGTCAGCCTGTCCGCCCTCTTCTCAACCTCGTAGCTATGCTCGCACAGGGTGGTTTCCACCTCCGTTGTCCTCGTCTCCAGCTCCCCCACTCTCGCCTCCAGCACTGTGATAGTACTCTTTACCTCCTCAGTGCCCTTCTGGAACTCTTTAGTTAGTGCCGCTAGGAGGTCCTGGAGGTCCGATTTTGTGACCCCCTGAGTCGGGGCCTCCCGGAGTGACTCAGCGTGCGTGCTCTCAGCGGTTGTTTCCCCTGGCTCCAGGCGGTCCCCTCTCATGTGCCGATCTGTTGCAGGGGTGGATAGTAGAGTTGCAATGTATGCTTGCTTAATTGTTTTTTGAAGAGTTCAGGTCTGTATCTCAGCATGGGGTGCAGTATGCTGGAGTTGCAGGGCGGAAAATTGGGCGGGCGTTCAATTCCAAGCCCGGGGGATGGGGGGAGCTGTAACCAAGTGTGCCTGGCCACTTTTAGTGGAACACAGCCCCGGCGGGGACCCGCAGATTTTAGAAGGCCGTTCTCCCCCCGAGACTCCTTGAATATGTGCCACACTACTACTCGTGGTGTCGGTGCAAATATCATGGGGTGGATCCAGATGCTCAGGTGGTGTTGGCCGCAGACTGGGAGGCTTAGTGCCTGGTTGATTTGCAGGCCTGCTACCCAATGCAGGGGGGCTGCTGAATTCAAATCCTAGGGGCTTCTGCTGCAGGGGATGGGGTGCTCAGTGTTGGGTCCCCAGACTCGGGCCACAGTCTCAGATAGAAGAAGCCCGGGGGGCCAGAGGTGTCCCAGCATTAAGGGTCAATTGCTCCGATGCCCTTATGGTTACTCGGATACCACGGGAGTCCCCATGGACGCTGGGTGCATATAGTGCTGTGTGGCAGGCGAGAGGAGCCTTCTTACCTCTGCCGGTCATGGATTCCCTCACCGGGATTGACTGCAGCCCGCAGTGGGTACTCAGCGGGTGGGCCACACCGCCGCCTCCAGATGGGGATGAGGGCCCTGTCCTGTAATGGGAGTGGCGGCCGTATGCTGGGTGCTCCTTCTCCTGGAAACGAGGTGCCTTTCCAGTCCCGAGGGAGTGAAGATGCGGGGGCCGCGGCAGCCAGCTCGGACAAGCCGGGGAGGCGCGCCCACAAGGTCCGTTGTTCGGGGATTCTCCCGGAGTGCAGTCAGGTTGGTTCTGTTCCGGGCTGCTTGGGCAATTCACCAAACCGGGCTCGTGGGAGGACTGCTGGTGTTGCCTTCAGCAGCTGGTGGCGTCGTTCTTGCAGAGCCGCGCCGGGTTGCGCCCACAACTCCCTTGAGATGTCTGCAGCGGAGCCTGGCGTTAGTGGGTGCCTGCAGGGCACGACTTCGGGAGGCCGGCGTGGGGCCAGGGGGAACCCCCTAGCCGCACTGCCACCAGGGACCAAAGCTTAGGCCAGGTAGCTTCAGCGCAGAGGGTATGCGCAATTCCAGATGGAGAGATGGAGTGCCGATCAGTAGTTGGTGTCGCAGGGGTAGGTTCAGGCGTTGGGAAATCAAGCAGTGCGGTAGCGCTGGCGGGCTCAGCTCAAGGGCTCGGCCGCCATCTTGCTGCGATGCGTTGCGGCCAACCTCGCACCTCCATCTGCTCGAGGTTCAGGTCAGTCCGAGGCCTTGGGGCGCTCAGAAACAGGCTACATGGACCCCAAGAGGAGGGTACCCCGCTCCATCTGTTTGTTGAATCAAGGGTTCCGTATCACTGGTGCATTTGAACTGGTTGCGTGGCAGCAGTCAGGAGCTCTCACTGAGCCAGACCGACCGCCATGGCTCCAAGCCACGCCCCCAGGCCAGGCTGTTTCTAAACAGACCTTGTCTAGGTGGATCATCCTCACTATTTCTGAATTCTATAGATTGGCTGCCAAGGACCCTCCTGAGGGCTTACGTGCTCATTCCACCAGAGGCATGTCCACTTCGACAGCCCTACAAAGGCGTGTCCCCCATTAAAAACATCTGTGATGCTGCAACGTGGTCATCACTACACACGTTTACTAAGCATTATTCCCTGGATGCTTCCCATGCTCAGGATGTTGCTTTTGGTAAGGCAGTACTTTACTCTGCCCCTTACAGACAATTATCTATATTCTTCACCCTCCTCCAGTCATGGATACTGCTTTGGGAGTCTGTCAAAGAGGAGGAATACGTTGGAGGACACAATCCATTCGAAGAACAAGTTTCTTACCCCTGGTAACGTTTTTTCGACTGGATGTTCCTCCAACTTATTCCTTATCGCCCTCCCAACCTACACATCTGTAGAATTTCGCATGCTATTACAGCTTTTGTTCCAACAAAGCGGAGTACGGTCAGGTCCGCTTTATGTGCATATCTGCTACACGAGGATGGATAAACGGAAATGAGGCAACGGGCGCTGTGCTTGCTACTAATAACATCCGGTGATGTCACCCTCGACGGAGGCCTTCAAAGAACATCGTCTCGACGCCATCGACGCAGGGTACCCACTGCCGAAAAATCTCCGAATCAGCCGAAGCTGGACACTACATGTCATAGATGAGGAATACGTTGGAGGAATATTCAGTGGAAAGAACGTTACCTGGGGTAAGTAACTTGTTCTTTGTTTGCATTAGTATTTAAGTTGGGACATGTTAAAATAGCAACATTCATAAATTGAATCTTGTTGTGGCCCAAATGTATTGCCAGTCGGATGTTCTGCATAGAAGGCTTTTCTACTGCTGCAGACAAGTTAGCTTTAATTCAAAATAGTATTTACATTAAGTCTGTCTCATGGAACATTAAACAAATTCCTGTAATTGCATGTCAGATGATCTTCCGAGGGTAGTTGATTGCCAGCAAACTACTTTGTCATTGGCTTGTTTACTTGTGTCAGGATTAAGGAAACCAAGGAATCGAGGTGCTGTAGTAAGCAGGATCACATGGCAGTAAAAGTGATGTGCCTTCTCTAGTTGTCATCTCATCCTTTCTCCTGTCCTTCCTTCTCATTTTATTTTCTTTGTAGGGAAAAAGTACCCAATGAGAAAATTCGCAAGGAAACCCAGCGATCAAGTAAAGCACCGTCGGAGGGAGCTCAGATGGCAGCTACTGCAGCACTGGCTAGGATAGAGCTGAAACAAGCTAAAGCTAAACTTCCCACATCCCAGGAAATGATCAGAACAAAGGGTGAGTGGGTTGCGCATTTTGGAGCTTGTTTGTTCTTACAACCTTTGATGCTCAATCTGTATTAAGTTTCATGTTATTACTTGGTATTTGTGTCTTGCAGTGAAAAGGGAGCTGGAAGCAGAAGCGGCAGCAGCAGTTAAACCACGCACATCATCCACCGAAGAGGTAAGGACCTGCACTGATTGGTGTAAAGACCTGTGCTTTGGAATGAACTTAAATACCTTTTGTGAATGGGCAACATTTACAGCAGACTCTTCTTATGGGGGAGGGAATGGGGAGCTGTTCTTGTGAGAACCGAGAGATTAAGAGAAGCAGGGGGTGAACTTCAATGCCTGGAGTTAGAGAGTAGGTTTCAAGAGATACTTAATCTGGGGCAATGGTGAAATGGGAAGAGGGCCATACACGTAGAGCAGTGCTCCAGATAAGATTTTGAGGTGGGAGTATTTTATGCATGATTTTTCAAATTGGAGCGTAAATGCAATTTCAAGAGAGTAAAAATGAGTTTTCTACTCTGCAAGAGAGTAAAACGTATCCAACACATACACCCAATGCATACGTAAAATCAGACCCATAGACCAAAAGCGTTGTAGATCAATGTTGTCTGGCTTGTGCAGAGCTCTTCACTCCACATGCAAACGGCACATCCCGCCTGGACACATAGTAACAGCACATCACTCCACTTGATAATGGCATATATCCTCCCTGAACATGCAAGCTACGCATCTCCTCTTGACCCGTACTAACGAGTATGCCACGTATTCTGTGCACATGGTAAAGGCACATCTCCTTTCAGCATTTTCAGAGATGTGCTGTTAGCATTTGAAGTGCAAATTTGTGTCATTTGCATGTGTAAAACGCACCTTTACACTGTGCGCATGCTAAGAGCACATCTCAATGCGAATGGCAGACATTGTTTTTACGTATTGATAGAACACGTTCTGTTTAGCAAGCCTGATATTTGCACACGTTGACAGGACATATCTCTACCCATAGTGACCTCAAATCTCTTCTCTGCGCATGCTATTGGCACATCTCTTCTCATCTGCTAATGGTGCATCTTCTCTACACACATACTAGTGGGACAACTCTCTGTACATGCGTGCTAACTGCGCGCAAGTGCACAGAGGAGATGTGCAAGCTAACAACCTGCCTTCTACGCACATGCTAATGGGATGTATCCTCTATGCACATGCTAACTGCACATCCCATCCCTGCACGTACCTGTGCAGCGACAGGATGTGCAGTTAGCATGTGTAAACTCCACATCCTGTCTATGCACATACTAACGGCACATCTCGGCTCAGCATGCTAATTGCCCTTCTGTTCCATGGCACGTGCAAATGACACATCTTTACTAAGTACGTACTATGGGGACATTTCTTCTCTGTGAGTGCTAAAGTAGCATCTCCTCTGCCCATGCTATAACAGCACATCTCCTCTTTTCCAGTCTTAATGGCAGGGCTCCCTTCTGCACAGGCTAAAATGTTGCATCCAAAGAAAGGGTGGAAAGCTAGTGGGTAGGAGGGCGGCAGGGCGGCAGGGCGGCCTGCACTTCCCAAGTTCCAATTACGTGACGCAGCCTTGATGGGTGTGGCGCAGAGGGACGACCGCAGAGGAGTCGCTTCTTACAAGAAATGCAATAATGAAGAATGACCATTCACACAAGTTACTATCAGTGCTGGAAATGGACAAAATGTACTGGGGCCAAATGTACCTGATTTTCCCCCTCCCCTTTCCTTATTCAGCCTGACTCGAACATGTCCTCGCCAGCCCCCACCACAATGCCCAACAGTGCTCCCCTGGCATTCTCCTCTGTTTTGCTGTAATAAATCAAGTACCATTCGAAATGGGATAATAACCGTTACCACAGCACTTAAAAGCTGAAGGAATTTGGCTAAAAGCGCTATGTAAGAACTCATACTCCCTTTCGACCTGTTATTGGCATAGCCTCCTCGTACACATGCAGCAGCACATCTCCTCTCTGCACATGCTAACTGAGCATCTCTTTTCTGCATGCGCCAGTGGCACATGGCCTCCCTGCATGTGCTATTGGCAAATATATTCAGTTCAGGCTAATGGAACCGTTCATCCCTGCATGGGGTAATGGCCCATCCCTCGTGGTATAGCCCAACAGCAAGCGCATGTCTTTCTACAGCCAGCATAACTTTATAAATTATACATTACAGAGCAGGTTTGCAACAGACAGCAAATAAAGCACTTTGAGGGGAGAGGTGGAGGTGGCTGGTGGCTTGTGAGAGTAAGCCGACCTACCTGACCTCTCTCTCATGCAGGGGCACAACAAAACCTACATTTCGGATGGCAGGAGGGGGGAATTAAGTCGTGATGGGAGGGGCCACTTCAGAAAATAGGCAGGGCAAACTTGGATGCTCTGCCCCCACTGTTCTACCCACCCCCTACCACGTTCTGGTGAGGTGAACAACTATTGAATAGTATATTTTAAAGTGCAATATGCAGAGAGATGATGGAAGACTTCCTTGAAAGTAACAGCTTTAAAGTTTTACTGCTTTTGTTCAAATACATTTTTCTGAGCTCACACAGTAAAACTTCAACACCGCCAGTTTGGGGGGAAAGACTTCCCTCACCTCCCTGCCTATCAAAATGTAAGTGCGCACATCCAGGGGTGCACCTAGGCTAAATGTAGGCTGGGGCTAACCCTTCAAATGTTGGGAGAGGCACTAACTTCAGAGACTGTGGAGGAATGGCAAACTTACTTGTGTAGTGGCATCTAACTTCATTACTCATTGTAATAAGAATATTCTAGTGCAGCTTCAGTGTTACAATCAGTTAACTGCTCTCTCCTTTGAGTTTGAAACAAGTACTCCAATTTTTGCAATTGAAGTCAGGGTGAGATTACATTATTTGCCCAGCATCACACACTTAAGCTAAACAGCGAAGCTGGGATTTTAACCCGCTCTTTCAATTTGGGCATGGCCACCTTCTTGCGCGCTTTACTTGGAACAAAACTCTTAGTTTTGGGTGTCAAGGCCTACAATAATACTGTCCTATAGAGTTTACTTGCATAGTAAAGCATCATAACATGTAAATCCTTAGAGCAGCATTTTGTGCCAAAATAATATCACTGTAGCTTTATTTTCCACATCCTGCATGGAAAACTAGAAGATGCAAAAGGCAAAACATCCTGTATTTACCCACTTTCTTTTCAGCGCTTCAAAAGCACCCCAAAAAATAAGTTGTGCCATAAACTCACTTAAGTTTGGAGATTCGTCACAAACTTCCAGCGTGTTATCTTTGGTTATTAAAGAATATTCAACTAAGGACATCAAAGCAAACTTACATTTTTAGCATATCAAGCTATTAGACGTTATGGGTATGAACACATTTTAAAAAAGGTGACTGCTTTGTGTTGTTCGCTTAGCTGTCACAGATTTGGTCTTTCAGTTGGAAATTCACCATCATGCGTAAGAGAGGCTATGCTGCTGACAAAAGAAACGCTACAGTGCCATCTAGTGGTGGAAAGTATGTTTTATTTTAATGAATAAATCAAAGCGTACACGGTACGCAGTAGAAAATAAAATCATCCGTATTTGACATAATTACATGCGTAAAAAGGCACAATACGCAGGTTATCTGGAGGGCTGACGTAGAGAGAGCATATTTTCAGAGGTCCTTCTAGAAAGGGGGCCAAATGGTTCAAAAACCCTGATTTCTGCATCATATAATATCATTTCAGAGAATGTTTCAGAATTGCACTGGCCATACATGACAACGAGGGAGGTTTGCAGTGGGACATATAGCTAAACTAAGTAGGGCAATCCAACTCAGACAGATGTGGTTTAAGGTGATGGAACCCCTATCAAATGACAGAAAATGTTCCCACAGACGTCTCCACATGCTGGAGGTGTTGCGATGCACATGGGGAATGGAATCACATTTGGTGCACATGTCCTAAAATCTGTGATTTTTTTTGTACGACTGTCCAGGAACAAATGCTTAAAAACGGTTGGCACTCATTTGGTTTTGGGGGCTGATGAATGTTGTTGGGATTCGGATAATATGGCCCAGGGTAAACCTCTTTTCAAGGCTTATCCAACCTGCACTTCCACTTATAGCAAATAAATGGAAAAAAAAGGAAGCTTCGATGGATCAACACTGGATATGGAAAATGTGAATTTGTTGCAATGGAATGAGTAAGATACTTCCTCCAAATGGAATATGCCCTATTGCGAACTGTGACCCCAGCCTGCAAAACTCCTGCAAAGGCTGAAGCTTCTAAATATAACCTAGAACTTACTGCATCTGGTAATGGAACTGTTAAAACTATTCACCACACTTGGTGCGTTGTACTCCCGTAGGGGGGATTGTTGGGTAGAAGGGGGTTGCAGGGAGTATATTGTAGTGCAGTGCATTTCCTTTTTTCATTTTGCATTATAATGGTTTCGAAACTCCTAAATGGCAATAAAAACAAATAAAAAAAACCTCAAGAGACGGGGTTTGGCCCACTAGCTCTCAGACAGTAGGATTACTGAGCTGATATCGGGACAGTAGGGAAATGTAGAGATGTCCCCACGCCCCTTTAAAAAAATATTTCCACATTGCATTCTACCTTAATATTCACCAAGTTATCAATATACTATTTCACTTCCCTATATCTGTTTTCCCATTTTGCACATACATTAAATGACTTGATATAGCACTAGCCTTTTTGGTGTTTATGGTCCAGCTGGGTAGGCCAGTTGTAAAGGTAACTTGATATCTGCATGTGATATTTTATTTGTTCGTGGAGATTACCGGCTTTGGCCTCCTCAAGTGGCACATCTTCCTTTCTGCTGAGCCAATTTCATCTTGTACTGGCATAGTATCTGTAATGTACATTTGATTAAAGCATGCAGCAGCATTCTCAGAAAGAAGATACTAAACCTTACTTCTTTGTCCACCCCATGTGCCTTGGGCATAACAGGAAAACAGTTAAAGAAAAAGATAATGGTTCTTTTAATTTTATGTGAGCGCAAGTTCCCCTTCGGTAGCAGTTATTCCTAATGCTCAAGAGGGCTGTAATTGGTGAATCAAAATGAGTACTCACCCCAAAACTAACCCAGGAAATAAATGAAAAATATTGAGTGGGCACTTCTTGACCAGAGGTTGCTTTCCTTCAGTTTAAATATTTCTAAACAGTCTTCTAAAAAAAATGTAGATTTGCTGTTGGAAAACGTTCACATTGTCCTAAGCTGTAAGCTAAAGCTGTATCCTAAAAAAAAGTTGCATTTCATGTGTGCTGTCAGAAATCTGTCATACAGCTAATCAAGGAAAGAACTCTCGAGAGCATGCTGTAAAAATACTTTAATTCAGTAATACAAAGATTTCAAGTTACAAGCTACAGCCAGGCATAAAGCGTAACCTGCCCCCTCAATGTTTTACATGCACACAGCACATCATTGCTTACTCACCAAGAGTCCATTAGCACTAGCTAATGGCTAGTTACGAGTGCACATTTTGAGTTCTGAAGATACCCTTTTAGGGGTACGCCACTTCCCACATGAACAATTGCCAATTTGTACAGTAAAAAAATGATTAAGGGAACAGTAATGTTGGCTGTCAGAATCCCAAACTTATCTACAAATTGGGTGTGTTCTCCTCAGGGCATGTATACACATTAAATTGAGGCATTAAGTGAACGGAAGTAAGAAACGCCAAAACATTGGTTGTAGATACGTTAATTAAGAATGTCAGCCATGCAGGAAGAGTTTAAGCACAAGTGGGCATAAACTGTGCATACGTGATAAATTGTATAACATTGGTCTGTGGCAGCTGACTGTTGACTTTTCAGCACTTATATACGGACAGAAACAAAACCTCATGAACACAGCTTTTAGTTTAACAGATATACAATGGAAGATAATCAGCAATTCCTTTCTGAGGAGGCCATTACCATTCCAGAGCGTTTTTACATATGTCTCAAAGCTTCTGCCATCAATTCAAGGTTTTTTGAACTTCCATAGCTGAAGCAAGGGATACATTAATATGCAAAGGTTTTCGCCAGTCATAATGTGAATTCATTTGATAAGATAGACAATATCCAATTGCGCCCTACTAATTTTCTTGTTGTCTTTAGTGCACGATTATGCTGGAGCTTTTGGAGGCAAGACCTGAGGTATGGTGGCAGTCCCTTGTATGTGCTGTGTACAAAATGTAAGGATAACCTCAATGAAGCTAAAATCGCATTGGTTCTATATTTAGTTTCTAAGGAGGAAAGACCTCAGATGAAGCCCCAGAGGATAAAAACTGGACTTCAGGACTGCTGCAGTCCAAGGCTCCAGTGTAAGCTTGGCATTCCTGAATCCCTAGTTTACTGACCTGTTTCACTGATGCGGGGCAAGAGCCAGTGTTTTGAGGCTGGTCTGCAAGGGTTCACTGACCATGATATGTATTGGCGTAATCCTTATTAAATTTATTTAGGACCATTCAGCGCTCAATATCTAGCACACGGGCTGTACATTTTCTAGTTGACAAAGTGGACCCGATGTGGAACTGTCTCGTTTGCTTGGTTCTAATCCTGCATATTAGGAGAATGTTCATTGGTCGCAATATGTAAATATTAATTAAAAAAAAGGAAAGGGACAATACAACACCCTGAGAAAGACCACACGTAGATTTTTTTTTTTAAATGGATAAAGAAAAGATTGGACAAGTAGTCACTTTTCGGTGCAGATCCAACAGTTACCACCTGCCCCAGTCTAATTATCAGAATGCAATGCTCTGTCAAAAGCTAGAAAACAGATCTAAGTAAAACACCACTGACTCCAATGTAATCATGTCACATTTGAAATCCTTTTTCATGGCTATAATGACAACTCCTTTCCCCCCTTATTCTGTTGCCACATTCTCACACTGTGCATGGGTCTAAAGACTGCCTAGCTTGGGCTATGAATATCATTGCCCATTGTATAGTCACTCACTTGTTTGAACACAACTTGTCTGATTAATTTGTCAGTGAACGTTGGATATTTGCATGTAGTTGGCTAGACTTACTGGATTAGTTTGGGCCTTCTTAAAGATTGGTGTAACTGTAGATTGTTTCAGTGGCCTTGGAGTGGCTGTTTAAAGCTCAGTGTTAATGATGTTGGGGGTGAGGGGGAAGGGGAGAGGGAAGGGAGAGCGAGAGAGACAAGAGAGAGATATCTATTTTTGTGTAGGGGTGGGAAGTGGGGGGGGGTCTATGGTGGCCTGGGATACACTAAATCAAATAACCACCACACATTACCCCATCCTCCTCCTTTTACTGATTTGAGATGATCAACTTGCGAAAAAGTTAGCAGTCAATTCTTTTAATCACTGCACAAGGGACTACATCTTTGTTATTCCTTTTCTGGAATGTATATATCTCTCCCTTTTAATAAAATGGCTTACTGTACATATAATGAAATAAAGTGCAAATGGGGTTAGTTGTGCCTTTTTGTGCAAAATACAGTACAATTGAGTAATTTGGTGCATATTCACACATGCTCATACAGGGAATGTGATACTGTTCTCAAGATATTTTTAGATTTTCCACCCTTAACGACTGAAGGGAGGTACACGTGTTAGACTAGCACAATTCCATTCTTCAAAAAACTTTTGCTTTTCTTATTAAGAGAACCTCATAGTCATCTCATTTCCCTAGATATTATTAATGCTTGATATCTCTATACGTTTCATTTGTATAACAAAACAAGGATGTAATAGAAATAATGTTGACACCAAAGCGTTTTGGCCCTTTTTAACAGAGATACGCTCATCCACAACGGTCTCTTGATTATTGTTTCTAGGCCTTCGTCAGGACAGAAGTTGATCCAATTTCTATAAACCCCTGGACAGCTTCATCAATTCTATAAAAACAATTATAAACAAAGTACAAATCAGAAGGAGATTCACCCACAGTGTTTTGTGTATTGGCCATATTGTTATTCGCAAGCTTTTTACTTATTTTTCTTTTGACGGGAGCTCAGCCTTTTCTTTTTTCTTGCACGGTTTGTTTAGTTTTGCAGCCTGAGTATATACCTATGAAATAAAAAATGGGGAACCAAATCCCTAATTATTCATGCTGGTCTTTGATTCCTATTGCTGCATCATTTTAACACTTGTCACTATGCACCAACCTGTCGTGCTACTGTCAGGAGTGCAGTTCGGGCGGCCTTTTTCTCCTCAAGCCAACGATGTCACAGCAAATTTATATTTAAGGTCCCGAAACAATTCCCACCCTCCATTTTTCTTTATCGTTACTCCGCAAATGGAGAGCGAAAACCAAGTGCATTGAATGTGATCCATACCACGTCTCAGCTGTTAACTTTCCTATGTCCTATGACCTTTGGGTATAGTTTGTACAACAGTTATAGGATGTATTCATTATCCAAGCATGACTACATGCCATTCCATACTTGCGGTTTCTTCAAAACCGACGTGAGTTTGGTTATTAGGCACCCTAAGGCATTTATTGTTTTATGCAGTAGCCCAATGTACTCGTCAATGGTTACAACAGTGATAGTAAGTGTCTTTCCTTGAAAATCTGCACGCATACCGCCTCCGATGCCTGTCTCTATGCGTTGGCTTTGTGCAAAGCTTTTGTCTTGTTAACAAGCTGCAGCCTCGCCTGTATACAGCTTATCTTGCTTGTATTTAGCTAGATGCACTAGATACTGTCCTAGTGCAATTCACATACACTCCTACGTCCCGTCCCCTTTCCTCCATACTTGTGGGACATCTCTCCGTCCTGTGGGACGGGACCGGAGCACTTTGTAAAAAGCATCCAAATTTTTCCAAAAATGTGTTCTCCTTCTCTTTCCTGCGCGGGGCCCGGCACGCCGCCGTAACCCCGCCCACCTTGGCTCCGCCCCACGCATCGCCCCTCAGTCCTTTCCTCTGCTCGATCGGGGCCGGACGCACTTGCATCCTCGGAAGATTTTCTTCCCTGTTTTCCTCTTTGGCTCTCGCTAGCGTTCGTCTTCTAGTCTATGTCTTTTAAATTGGACTTTCCAGACTGTTCTTCGTGTCATCGTCGCTTCGCGAGGGCGGATCCCCATCCTTTGTTTAGAGTGTTTGGGTCCGGATCACCGTTGGGACTCCTGTTTTTACTGTGACTCCCTTTCGGTCCGGGCTCTTCAACGCCGGTTGGAACGGTGTGAGGAGGTGTTCCGAGGCACTCCCCCATCTCATTTTCAGGCGTTCATCGACGAGAAGAAGAAACGCCCGGTAAGTTCTTTACTTTTCAGAGCACCCCGGCCGGGGGATACCTTCCCGGGTTCCTCTCGAGCCGGGAGGGGCATTGATCGCTCTGTCACCGGGGTTCGCCCTGAGGTGCCTGTCGGGCCTAATAATTCTACCGGTGTTTTCTCCGAGGGTCTCCGTAAGGGGCCTGTGTACACCGGAGTAACTTCCGAGGCCCCTCCTGTGGGGGCTGTGTGTAGACCCAGCTCTGCTGAGTCACAGAGTACCGGAGCTTGCTCTGAGGCCTCTTTCGGCTTCCCTCAAAAACAAGACCGGGGTGCGCCCCGAGGCCTTGGCTGGGCTTGTGTTTACCGAACGGATGTTCGAGGCCCGTGCCGATAAGGCTATTACCGGGCCTAGGCCCAAGGTCCCTCATACAGAGGCTAAGGCTACCAACAGTTCTGAGGGGCCGAGCAGGGCCCTGTCGGTGAAAGCGGTTTCTCACCGTTCCCGCTCTTGTGGTGATACGAGATCTGTTGAGGGGGCAAAGAAACAAGGTTCTTCTTTTACCGGCAGTGCCGAGGTCCTTCCTTCGAAGGCTCAGTTGGCGGTTGGTATGTCGCAGAAACATTCCAGGGCTCATAGTACTGGCTCTGCCGAGGTTCCTTATGTTAAGGCTAAAATTAAGACCCCTGATCCATCGATGGGGACCCCTGCCTCACCTCCTCACGTGCCGCAGTTCCCCTCAGATGAAGACAAAATGGCAGCCGTTCCCGTCACGACCACGTCAGCCATTTTAGGTACTACCCCTACAACTACGCCATCGGCCCCTGGTGTAGGGTTCGGTCCTTTGGGTGAACCTAAGGTCACTTGTGCGTATCCTTACCGGCCCGTTTATTTTTGGAACGCCCGGATGCCTCTTCCGCACAATGTTTCATTGCCGGCAGGGCAGCCCCTTTGATTTATGTGGATACGTCGGCGGAGGGCCCGGCGTGGCACCCTTCTCCGTTACATCCCTGGATTTGTCCACCTCATGAGAGGCCTCCTCAGGTTCCGAAGCAATCTCCTGAGGACGCTTTTTTCGGTAAATTTCAAGCGCTTATGCGCACCGACCCCATGAGGGAGTATTTCAAAGGGATTTTTAAGGAAATGTGTCCACCAGCGCCCCCGGCTCCACCCGTTCCTCTGGTGGTTCCGCCGGCGCGTCCTTTGCCCGTGGTGCCTGCCCCTGCTCTTCCGCCTTTGCCACCGTTATCCCCAGTGGACAAGGCAGTGCCTGACACGGTTCAGCAGGATCCTGACCTGTCAGATGACCCTCAAGGCGAGCAGGACAACGAGGACCTTCCCCGCTCTGTTAGAGCTTTTCATGACCGGGTACTGGACATGATGAATTTCTTAGATGTTCCGGTTCCCGAGGCACCTGGAGCAGGAGGGCGTGCTTTCTGGGGCGTTCACCCTGTCTCCTTTGGAGCGTACCGGCCTTTTCCTGCAGAAGGATGTTTTGGCCGAGGTCCGAAGAGTCTGGGAGAAGCCACACTCAGGACTTTTTGTCAATAAAAAGATTGCCGCGAGGTACAGGCTGCACTCTTTGGAGGAAGTGGCCTTGTCTTGTCCGCCTCCCTCCTCCACAGTGGTGGCTGCGGCCACTTTGCAGTCCAGACCTGCAGCATCCTCATCCGCGACGGCTACTCAGGTCTTGGGAAAGGAGGACAAGCTCCTGACTCCCTAGGGAGGAAAATCTTTGCCAATTCGGCCTTGCAGCTCAGGCAGGCCAATGCCGAATTGATTTTGGCGGGAGCTAACATGCGGATGTGGAAAGGTCTGTCGGAGTTTGAGGAGCACATTCCGGTCGAGAAGTTGGAAGACTTCAGAGGTGGCCTTTCCGATGCCAGGGTCTTGGCCCAGGATCTCCTGGAGGCTGCGGCTCATCACGTAGACACCTCGGCTCGGGGCATGATGCTCCGGGTTGATACCTCGAGGCAAGCGTGGTTGCATGCCACTAAGTTTTCGAAGGAAGTGCAAGACAAAGTATTGGACCTTCCATTCGATGGTAAGGAGCTTTTTCATTCTTCTACTGATGTAGAGCTCACCAAAACCAAGGATAGCACTCAGACGGCTAAATCATTGTCTGTTCTGGTTAAAGCTCCTTTCAAACCTCAGAGACAGTTATCGCAGAGTCGACCTTCTTCTGGTTTCAGGGGCTTCCTCGACCACAAATCGCGCAGAGTGGATACTCCTGCGGGGAATAACCGCCGTAGACAACAGCGTACGCGGTATTTCTCCCGCTCCTCAGCCTCCTCATCAGGTTCAGGTGGCGCCGCCACCGATAAACCTGCCAAATGAGGGTTTTCCGCGCTCGCACGAGACACCGGTGGGAGGGCGCATTGCGTCTCATTGGGAGGCGTGGCAGACCATCACAGAAGACAGATGGGTCTTGTCAGTCGCTCGGGCGGGCTTCCGCTTACCTTTACCCCCTACCCCACCCCTCAACCCTCCTTTTCAGCCGTTGGGCTCGCCCTCCCTCAACGCCGAGGTTCAGAAACTCCTGGACCTCAGGGCTGTGGAACCCGTTCTATTTGGGGAGCGAGGGGAGGGCTTCTACTCCCGGCTGTTTACGGTGCCCAAACACAACCAGGCTGGCCTGCGCACCATCCTAGACCTTTCCCAGTTCAACCTCTTTCTACCCCAAGAGAAATTCAAGATGATCACGCCCAGCCAGATACGCTCTTCTTTGCAGATGGGCGACTGGCTCAGCGTAGTGGATCTTCGGGACGCGTACATGCATATCCTGATTTGGGCTCCACACAGGAGGTACCTCCGTTTCTCTTTGGGAGAGGAGCACTTCCAGTTTCGGGTGATTCCTTTTGGCCTCAGCTCGGCGCCGCGTGTCTTCACGAAGATGATGTCGGTGATTGCGGCCTATCTTCGTCTTCAGGGTATCCATGTGTATCCTTATTTGGACGATTGGCTTTTACGCAGCCCTTGTCCGCTGGCGGCAGCGGGCAACCTCCAGTCTCTCCTTCAGCTCCTGTTCCATCTTGGGCTGTCGGTGAACTGGCGGAAATCCTCCATGACGGTCTCTCAGGACCTGATTTTTCTGGGTTTTCGTTGGAACACGATCGACTACAGAGTATACCTGACCGGGGACAGAATGGCGGATCTGTTGGCCACGTGTCAGATGTTTGCGCAATCGGAGAGCATGTTGGCCTGATGGTTCCAGAGGCTTCTGGGCCTCATGGCCTCGTGTGTGCTGGCTCTTCCTCTTGCTCGTCTCAAAATGAGACGGACCCAGATGGCCCTTCGGAATTCATGGCTTCAGGCAGTGGACCCAGACTCCATGCGGATAATGATTCCGGATTCCATGAGAGTGGACCTGGACTGGTGGTTATCTCTCAGCAATCAGTCTGGGGGCATGGGGTTTCAGGACCCGGTCCCTATGGTGACGATCACGACGGACTCCTCCCTCCTCGGGTGGGGTGCGACGTTAGATCTCCTTCAAGTCTCGGACCTCTGGTCGCCTCAGGACAAGCTCCAGCACATAAATCATTTGGAGCTTCTGGCGATTTTCTTGGCGCTCAGGGCGTTCAGACCGGTCATTGTCAACAAAGTGGTCTGCATAAAAACGGACAATGTGGTGTCAATGTATTACATCAACAAGCAGGGGGGAACGAAGTCTCCCCCCCTCGTGGACCTGTCATCCAGATTTGGGAGTGGGCCATGCTTCATGGTGTCTGGCTGCTTGCATTGCACATCCCGAGCCAGCTGAAAGTCACAGCAGATGCCCTCAGCCGGTGGACAGTGGTCAGCTACTAGTGGGAGTTGAAGGCGGAGGTCCTTTCAGGGATTTTCTCGCGCTGGGGCACACCGCAAGTGGACCTCTTCGCGACGGCGGCGAACAAGAAGCTTCCTCTGTATGCCTCCAGAGCGGGGCTGGGAGCCTCCTCTCTGGGGGATGCTCTAGAGATTCCATGGCACAACATGAGAGCTTACTCCTTCCCGCCTCTGCCTCTAGTTCACCGGGCAATTTGGAAGTTGAAGAACTCGGTGAACTGTTCTCTTCTACTGATAGCCCTGTGGTGGCCGGCCAGGTTTTGGTTCTCAGAACTCCAACACCTGTCGGTTTATCCGCCGATCAGGTTACCCGATCTTCTCCACCAGGGGGAGCAGCAGCTGTGGCACCCCTCCCCACAATCGCTCAGCTTGGCGGCATGGTGCCTGAGTTCAGATCTTTAGAGCATCTGAATTTGTCTGCGGATAACATGCGTATTTTCCAGGCAGCCAGAAAACCCTCGACCACATCTCAGTACAAGAGTAAATGGCTCAGGTTCTGTCATTGGTGTCTAGAGAAGAAATTGGATCCAAGGGGGGCTACGGTTGACATGGTGTTGTCCTTCGTGTCCTCCCTAGCAGAGTCAGGGGTTCATGTTCTGTCATGCAGGACTTACCTTTCAGCGGTCTCCGCTTATCTTTCTACGGATCAGTGTTTATATTCTCTGACTAACCCAGTGGTAAAGAGGCATTTCGCTGGTTTAACACGCCTTTACCCTCGAGTTTGGAATCCGCACCCGCCATGGGACCTGAATGTTGTCCTGACGGCGCTGTGCCATAAACCCTTTGAGCCAATGGCTACTGTGGACCTCAAGTACTTGTCTTGGAAAGTGTTCTTTTTGGTCGCCGTCACATCGGCAAAGAGAGTGAGTGAGCTCCAGGCATTGTCGGTGGAGCATCCTTTCTTGGTCTTTCACAAGGACAAGGTGGTCCTTCAAACTAATCCGGCTTTTCGGCCGAAGGTAGTGACCGAATTCCATTTGAATCAATCGATCTCCCTACCTGTCTTTTTTCCGAACCCCGCCTCTGAGGCGGAGAGGGTTCTTCACTGTCTTGATGTCCGAAGAGCTCTTAAGTTCTACCTGGATAGGACTTCCGAGCTTAGAAGTTCTTCTCAACTTTTTGTGACTTTCGGCAACCCTCAAGGCAAGCAGGCGTCTAAGGCAACTATTTCTAGGTGGATCGCCTGCATCTTGGAGTCTTTCACTGTCCAAAAGCTGAAACCTCCTAAAGGTATTCATGCACACCTGGTGCGGGGCAAGGCAGCTGCGGTTGCTTTTCAGAAGTATGTTCCCTGGGAGTCCATCGCTAGGGCAGCTGCTTGGGCCTCTCCATCTGCTTTTTGTAAGCATTACTGCCTCGATATGAGTTCTATAGCTGATGCTCAGTTTGGTCAGGCTGTGCTGAAGAACCTTTTCCAGTAAGGGGTATTTCCATCCACCCGTAGTTCCTGTAAGGAGTGCTTGGGAATCTCCCACAAGTATGGAGGAAAGGGGACGGGACGTAGGAGTATTACCAGGTTACTCACCGTAGTGAACACCTTACTCCTAGTCCTTAGTCCCCTTTCCTCCATACGCCCGCCGTCCCCTCTAATAAGGTTCCTCGGTTATTGGTAGTGGGTCTCTGACCTGGCAAAGAAAAGGACTGAGGGGCGATGCGCGGGGCGGAGCCAATGTGGGCGGGGTTACGGCCGCGTGCCGGGCCCCGCACAGGAAAGAGAGGAAGGACACATTTTTCCAAAAATGTGGATGCTTTTTACAAAGTGCTCCGGTCCCGTCCCACAGGACGGAGAGATGTCCCACAAGTATGCAGGAAAGGGGGACTATGGACTAGGAGTAAGGTGGTCACTACGGTGAGTAACCTGGTAATTTTACTCCCCAAATGGCATGGAGACCCCTCCGTATGACTGCTCTCGTTTTTTTCAGACTCAGCGTTCTTGATTCTGCTTCCAGGTCGCAATTGCGACCTAGCAACCGTTCCTGACCACCATGCGACATGGAACAATCTACTTCTGAGATGTGTATCTCGCAGGCGCCATACTGGAGGGGTTTTCGTGTACCCTTCGATTATATGATCACCCCCAGCCTAATCTTTTGTCTGGGTTCACATACTTCAATGTACTTCAGCACAAAATGATCCATATACAAATTGGCAATGTCGGCCACGAAGGTCGCGCCCATGCTCGTCCCTTTTATTTGTTGGAACATTTTATTTTCATAAAATACATTTGGTTCTGTCAGTGCTAAGCGGATACACTCCATTATGAATTCCATTAGCTCTCTGCCTTCTGCATTAAGTCTCTTGTCCAAATACAGCTACGTCACTTCAATACTTGGGAGTTGTGGTATACTTGTGTAAAGCGCCTCTACATCTAGGCTTACCAAGATGTCTCCTTGCTCCATATTGACACTCGCCAAAATATTGATTATCTGTCTTGTCACGTATGTAAGAGTTCATGTTGCCACAAAAGGCCTAAAAAAGGTTCCGATCTGTTGCTCCATTGTCTCGGGCAGACTCCATATTCGCCTTGGGAAGTATCGCTTCCTGATCCTGTATCTCCTCTCAAGCGCCCCAGAAAAAAAACTTCTGGGTCGGTGGATTCTGGATCCCTGACACCGAAGAAAGCTTTTCTCTGTTGGCATCTGACTCACTTCCACTTGTCATATTTGAGATATCAGAAAATGTGACCCACCCTTTCCTCTGGCCATTATTTCTGTGCGGAAACCTTTGCCCATAGCTTTTGTTCTGTTCCTAATAAGTCTGTCCCTTGATAGTGGTAGATTCTCTCTCCTTTGTATAATTCTACGTCTTTCTTCCAATTCCAGATTTCCGGTAGCCAGTCATATAATCGTTCCCCAAAACGTTCACAGAAGCAAAGACAAAAGAATAATGCAGGACTTTAATAATAGTGTGCACATTATGCTGTTCTGTGGCACATAATGGCATTCTACATTCTGTATTAAAAAAGAACATCCTAGCCAAGGTGTGGTGGGGGGATTAGGAGAGAAGGGGTGTGGTTCATCAACTGCATTCCTTACTTTCTGTGAGTGTATGTATGATATGATATTTTATTTATATCTCGCCCATACACAAGTGTTTCAGGGCACAACAAGGCAAGGGAGGGTTACATGGGAGGAGAAAACAACGATCTTACTAGGCCCAGAGACCGTGAGAATGTGCAAGTGTAGGGGAGAGGGACGGGGGAAAGTGCAAGGGGCAGGGGAGCAGTGGAAAGTGCTGAACGAATGATCGCAACAGGTAGTGCAGCCAGCAAGAATAAGGCACATACAACGGGAGTCAATAAGTGCAGGAAGGGGACTGTAGGGTTACAGATACATGACCCAAGTGCAAGGGTTGCCAGGAGGCAGTGCGGGTAAGCAGCTGGGTGGGCAGGGATCTGGGCCCGAGATCAGAGGATAGCCAGGTGCCCAGTGCCGAAGCAGACAGAGATCAGCAGCGGAGAGGAAGAGCGAAGGCAGAAGCAAAGAGGAAGGTCTTGAGGTGCTTCCGGAACCGAATATGGCTCTCCTCAAGTTTGAGAGGCAGGGAGGCTGTTCCAGAGGGAGGCCCCAGCCGAAGAAAGTGATCTACCACCAACTTGTTGCTTGGAGAAGTGACTGACCCTGAGGGAGTTGGAGGTGGAGGAGCGAGGAGGTCGAATGGACGGTATTTCCAAATGGAGGGTTGAAGGTATTGCGGACCCAGGCCCCAGAATTCCTTGGGGACAATCCAAATGGCCTTGAACTTAATACTGGGAGCCAATGTAGAGATTTCAGGGCTGGAGAGATACGATCCCTGGGCTTGAGGCCAAGGATAAGTCTTGCGGTCATGTTCTGGATGAATTGCAGAGGGCGGAGAGCAGTGGCAGGCAGTCGAAGATGACCCCAAGGTTCTTAGCCTCACAGGTGGGAGCAGGAAGAGGGCCAAGAGAGGCCGGCCAGAGAGTGGAAGGAAAGGAAGGTGCAGGAGTGCCGATGAGGAGGATCTAGTCTTACTGGCATTAAGGCAGAGGTTGTTGGTGGCACACCACTCCTGGATTGCAGACACAGTCTGAGATGAGAGAGGGAGAAGAGGTGGCAGAGGGGAGCCTGAAAACGAGCTGTGTGTCATCTGCATAGCACTGAAAATTGAAGTAGAGAGCAGCAATGCGGTGGGCAAGGGGTGCCAGGGAGAGAGGTTAGACCCCTGGGGAGCACCATAAGTGGTACCAAGTCTGTTTCTTCTGCCGTGAAAACAATAAACCATGTTAAAGAATGACTTCACAGTTTAAAGTGCGATGCTGCATACTTTATTTCACTGGCCTGAAAACTCTTCATTTTTTTTTAAGCTAACCACTTCTTACCTTTGGAAACGTGGCTGTAAAGCAGCTTGCTTTTGTCATCATAAAGCTCTCTTTCTAAAGCAGACTTGCCTCAAGCTGAAGTGGCGTGATGATTATCTCGCTTGTGTAAGCAGTTGCACGTTTCCACAGTTGGTGAATCACTGTAAGACATTTCTTTGTTATTTTCTCTTAAGGGCTTAACCCTTTAAGTGCCATGGGTATTTCCCCCCAGTGCCAGGGCCTTTTTTGGTGATTTCGGTATGTGGCCATTCAATGGCTTGTAATTTTTTTGTTACATGAGATAGCTTGGCCAAATGTGGCTCCTTTTTTCCCACAGGAATCTTAGGTTGCTGTAGGGGGGTGAAAGAAAATAACCAAAAAGGGGGAACATTTTGGGTTTTTAGAAAAAATGCCAATAAAATGATGTACAAAGAAGCCTGTGGTTTTTTCCTTGTAAGAGCTAGGAACAAATGGTTTGCTGTGCTGAATCCCCCAATTTCCTGGCTTTCAAGAACATGTTGAGTGGAAACGAAAAAAAAGTATTTTGATGTGGTCTGCAAACACACCGCCAACAACACATGGCCTACCTTCCCACGTCCCCACACGTGTCCCGATGAAAACGGTACTTCACATGTGTGGGTGCACCTACCGGGGGCGCAAAAGGAAAAGGGTAACCCACTGGTAACCCCTAGTCTTTCGCCAATGCCCATTTTGTTCATGTGGGCAACCTACAGATTTAGGCTAGGGTGTCGAAGCCAGCAAGGAAAACGGGGAACCCCATGCTTTTCCCAAAAGAGGACACCCGTGGGAATCCACACATGGCCAAATTGGAGGGGCGGCCCATCTCATGTAGCCCTCCCCTGGGGCAGATAAGGTGCTGTCCTGCACTCCTCCCTGGGCTCAGGCGTCCGTTCCTAGGAGCAGTAATCTGGTCCCAGGGAGGGCTGCATGACATGGCACCTACTCCATTGCGTTGGCGGGGGGGGGGTTTGGAGGGGAGTCAACGCCCCATCCCGTTGGAAAATTCCCTGACCCTTAGGGGTGTCCCACAGCCCCCCCTAAAAAGCATTCCACCATTTTGACTTTTTTCCTTTGGTAACCCAACTCCTCTTGGTGCAGAGGGGCACATTGGTGTGACAATCTGGCGCCAGGGTGCCCAAACCTTAGTGCCCCACCCACTAGGGGGCCTGTCCCACCCTTTTTGGGGGCCCTCTCCCCCACCCCAAATGGAGGGGCGGTGTACCTCACGCAGCCGTTTGTAGGAGGCCCAGGGAGGCCTGCATGAGGTGCCCCGCCACCCATTTGGTGTGAGGGGGGAGAGGGCCCCCAAAAATGGTGGGACAGGCCCCCCAGTGGGTGGGGCGGTAAGGTTTGGGCATCCCGGCGCCAGATTGGCACACCAATGTGCCCCTCTGCGCCAAGTCAAGTTTTGTAAACAAAGAAAAAAATGGAAAATGGTGGAACGCTTTTTAGGGGGGGTTGTGGGGCACCTCAAAGGGTCGGGAAATGTTCTAATGTAATGGGAGGTCACCCTCTACCCCCCACACCAAATGCAGGGGGGGCATCTCATTCAGCCCTCCCTGGGGTCAGATGCCCCTTCCTAAGACCATATATCTGCCCCCAGGGAGGGCTACAAGGGGTGCCCCCATTTCCCCTTGGGGTGAGGGGGAGAGGCCCACCCCCCTTTTCTGTAAAATAAATTCCTGGTGCCTAGTCCCCCACTCCCACCCAAAATCCCTTATTTTATTTGTATTTTTGCCCCCTTCCCTGGGGGCAGGTGATCAGCCATCTGCCCCCAGGGTTTATTAGATATGTGCCCCCATGCTTTGGGGATCGGGGGGGGGGGGGGAAAGAGGGCTGCTTACTGTAAGCAGACCCCTCCCCCCCACGTCACAAACGAATTCCTGGTGTCTAGTGGCCATTGCTGGTCACGGATCGAGCGCTCTGCGCCGATCCGTGACCAGCAATGCTTCTAAAATGGTGTCTTTGGAAAGGGGAGAGTCTCCCCTTTCCAAAGACACCATTTGTTCTACAATCCATGGTGGTCTAGTGGACCCCAGGGCCCCTAACCCCTGCCACCTCCCTTCAAAATTATTTTTTTTCTTTTTCTTTTCACCCCTGGGGGCAGATGATCTCTGCCCCCAGGGGTCTCCACAGCCGTGGCGCCATGCTTTGGCGGAGAAGGGGCAGCTTACCTAGTAAGCAGTCCACCCCCAAAAAAGATCCCTGGTGGTCTAGTGCGCATTGATGCCCGCGGATCGAGCTCTGCGCCCGATCTGCGGGCAGCAATGCTGTCACACACGGTATCGTCGGAAAGGGGAGGATCTCCCCTTTCCGACGATACCTGCCTCGATCTCCGGCTTGAAATACAGCCGGAGATCGAGGCAGAGGGAGAGGGGCTCTTACCGTCTCTCTTCACCGCGGCAGCCAAAAATGGCTGCCGCGGTGAATTTACTTTCAATTTCATGTCGTGTGCGTCACGATAATCCAACCCCCTGGCCGTGAAGAGGAACCTCCCCCTCACATAGCCCGGGGGTTGGAAAACAGAGAGTCTAAAAGGACAAGCTATCTCGTCCTTGGCATCAGGGAGGTAATCCCAAGGACGAGATAGCTCGTCCTTGGCACTAATAAGGTTAAACAAATCTCTATATATGTATTTGTGGTGTGTTTGTATGCTCGGTGTGGTCTTCAGCCCCATAACAGTTGGTGGGCTGAAATTCTGGTCCAAGGTCGGCATACCAGTCGGGGGTGTACTGGCGATAATGAAATTTCACCAGCCCCACCCATGTGCCATGCAGAGGACCGGACACTGCCTTGTGCTATCAGCATAGGCGTTTCCGGGAGATTGACGATTTTGCGATTGTTGGTTCCAGCCCCACAACAGTTGGGGGGAGGGAGGAGGTTACATCTTGGACAGTGGTCGGCATACCAGTCTGGGGTGTACTGCTGATGGTGAAATCTGACAAACTCCACCCATTCGCCCTGCACAGGGCATGGTCCGGCCCAGTGCCATCAGTAAAGGCGATTTGGTGCGATTTTGCGATTTTTTTTTTTTTTTTTTTTTTTTTTTTTTTTTTTTTTTTTTTCCATAATAGTAAGTTATGACACAATAAAGCATACACAAGGCTATAGCAGACCCCCTCGTGCATGTCGGCTAAAGACCCAGGCAACGGCAGGTGTTTTATCTGCGCACAGTATTTTTTTAATGACATTTTTGCAACACAATGTTTAAAAAAAATATATGTCGCTTACACCCATATTTCCACATTCTCTTAAATGAGCGGTGGACAATATAGTGATATAACCAGCCCATCTTCACTTCAGTTCTGTTTTTTCCTTTAAATGATAAGGACTAATCTTTCCCTTCTCATTAGATGGACCTTTAACCAGCTGCATTGAGAATTCTCAGTTAGCAAAGGATCAGTGGATGGCACAGTTTGGCTTACTGGTACAGTTCAACGGTTCGATCTCAGGCTTTTAACTCTTTGTAGTTCAATCACTTCCTTAGGCTTCAGCCTCCTTACCATCAACACTTAGTTCATATGCTTTCAATTTCTCAAAGTTCTGCACAGGCATCCCTCTGCCGGGCTCGAGCCTGTCTTGTTGTTCGTGGGCGTTCCCTTCCCCACGTTTTATCAAGATATCTTTCACTGTCAAAGACATTCGAAACTGCAAGGAATTTATCTGGACCTCTGCATTACCACTTCGACCTACCCTTCAATATTCACAATCCACACTCCTCTTGTGACACCAACACTTCTTGGTATTTATGACTCTTGCTCTCTTCAGTCTGCACTCTTGGCTTGTTCAAAAATAAGTTTGTGTGGAATACCAATAACTCTTGGCTTTCCCATCAGTGCTTATTGGCACTTGTAGTTCTTACATTTCACTTTTGCTCCCTTGTTGTTTTTCACAATTCACATCTTTTTGTTTAGCACCAATGCCTCTTGGTACTTGAGTTCTTATCTCTTTCACTTGCCTTCTTGGCCCTTTCCAAAGTTCTTATACTTGACTTTTGCCCTCTTGGCATATTCCACAATTCACATATTTCATCTTGCTCTTATTCAACTTTCTTTCGTTTGTTCTCCACTTGTAATATCTTTCAAAACAAAGTTCATAACATTTCTGGGAGGGGGCCAGTAAAGAGAACAATTGTGGTTATGTTTGATTAGCGGTGTTGCACTCATTAGAACAGAGTAGAAGAAGGTGCTCTGTGCAAGGGGCTGCACACTCTGTGGCACAGATATGAAGGGCAGACTGCAGTGTGTATCTAGAGTGTGTTGGGGGGCTAGGGCAGTCGGGGTGGGGCGGGGTGTCGGACTGACTCTGTGGTGCAGGTGTAAAGAACAGGCTGCACACACGCACATCGTGAATGAGCACTGCGCCCTGTATTAGAAGTGTGAGAAAGTGCACTGCAGTCTGTGTGGCTCAGGTATTCAGACTTCACTCTATACCATAGCTGCTAGAAGCTAGACTCTCTAGAGCAGATGTGAGGGCAGTGCAGACTGCATGCTGCACAGTGGTATACGCGGCAATCTGCATTCCGAGGAGCAGGTGTGAGGAGCCGAGTGTCGCATTTAGCGCAGGTGAGAGGGGCAGATTACACTTTGTAGAGCAGTTGTAGGCAAGGCATGCTGAACTCTGGAGCAGACGTAAGGGGTCAGCTGAACTCTGCAGGGCAGATGTGAGCATTAGGCTAAAGTCCATAGTAGCCGTGAAGGCAGACTGCACTCTGTAGCAAACGTGTAAGAGCAGACTGCACTCTGTACAACTGGTTTAGGGGATAGACTACACCCTACAAAACGGGTTTTGGGCTAAACCGCACATTGTAGCTCAGGTGTGGGGCCCAGACCACACCATAGAGCATTTGTAAGGGCAGGCTGCACTCAAGAGCAGAGTGAGGAGCAGATTTCGCCCCAGACTCTGTAGAGTAGGCGTGAGTGCAGACGGCTCAAAGAGCGAGTGTAAGAGGCACATGTACACTGAAGAGCGGAAGTGAGACTGTAGACCATGTTTGGGGACATGTTGCACTCTGTAGAGTAGATGTGAGGGAAGATGCACTCTGAAGAGCAGGCGAGGGTGACACTTTGAACTGTAGAGCAGATGTGATGCCCGTCTGCACTCTTTAGAGCAGGTGTGAGGGTGGACTGCAACCTCCAGAGAATGGGGGAGGGGTAGACTGTACTTTGTAGAGCAGGCTTGGGAACACATTGCACTCTGTAGAGCAAGTGTGGAGGCAGACTGCACGCCGTAGAATGCCTGAGGGATACACTGCACTTTGTACTGCAGACGTGAAGGGCAAGCTGCCTTTTGTGTAGCAGAGTTGGATGACACACTACACTATATTACGCGGGTGTGAGGGGCTGACCACACTGCAGAGCAAGAGAGAGCGCGTCTCATTCAGTGGAGTAGGGGGTAGAGTAGACTGCAATCTATAGGGTTAAACGGTTGGGGTATACTGCACTATGTAAAGCTGGTGTGAGAGAAGCGAAGACTGCACTCACAAGAACATGTTTAAGGAGCACACTAGGCTGCAGATTATTTGTGATAGCTGTGAGAAACCCAAAGGTTTCTCCCTAGCTAATCCCTGGGGATCTGTCCTCCAGGTGGCCAGGACTACGGACTAACACTAGAGCCGTTTACCTGACATATCCCAATGCAAGGTTCCGGCAAAGTCGGGCAATTGATCAGAATCACACACACACCTGACGGCCCTTTCCCTTCCCTACAGGGATAAAAGATGGAGCCAGAGAGCATAGTACGAGCACGGCAGATATCACGACAAGGCGGCTAATCAGTCACAGCAGTACAAACGAAGGAGAAAGATGTCAGGAATCGAGAGGGTGGCGAGGAGAGAAGTGACCTTGCCCTTTTTGTCCCAGACCTGCAGAACATTTGAGGAAGAAAGCCTTAGACCGCAAACAATAGCACAAGTGTCTTGCAGCAGTTGTCAGCGGTACACAAGGCAAGCCTACGCCAATAAGCAGAAGCGAGGTAATCTTCAGCGACCCTGGTACCGTCCATGACTCCAATGAAGAGGAAAGCCAAACGGTTCATCAGAGCCGGTGAGTCGAGGGGAGAGCCGATGAGAACTAGGCTGTGTTACTTGATAATCGCAAAATGTTTTGAACCAAGTTCGAGGAACTGTGAAAGAACTGTAAAGTGTTAAGGGGAGACAGCTGTAGAGGGAAACCTGCACCACGTGGGTGCTAACTCAGCGACTCTGGTCGATCCCCATCTAAGAGAAACTACAGATACCAGCAGGCCATAGGAGAGCCAGCGGAATAGGTCAAAGTGGTCATGCTGAGGGTCAAGCAAAATCCCTGTACAATCTGAAGACCTTGATCTACAAACTAAGTGAAAGAAAGGGAAGTGAATCCCACATGTTGGTAGCATGATTGAGCAGCCAGGCTTATCTCAAGAGGGGTCAGTGTGAGCTGTAGGGGAGTTACATGGAGATTCACAGTGACAAGTATTCAAATACACTCTTACACACAAGGTTTCTTGATTAAACAATTATTAATTTATTTAACAGTCAGTTTGAATAAGCCTTCTTCAGAAGGGGGCAATATAATAGTAACACACAAATACACTTCAAAATACACACTCTTAATATTTCTAAACCCTTTTAGGATGGCACACAGACTTCCTACACCCTCAGGTGATTTTAGTAACTAGGACACTGTGGAATATATCACTGTTAGCATTTAGAATCAGATTTAAGAGTTTGTCAAAAAGAAAGGTTATTAGGACAAAACAAGAGATCTCACAAATATTCTGAAAGCAGGTAAGTACTTTTGAAAAAACCCCAATGCAAAGTTAGTTAACCGCTTCCTGGAAGGAAGACCAAACACAATGTCAGAGGGAAGAAGAATAATTCAGGGAGCCAGGCTAGGCCAAAGTCAATTTGGCAAAAAGTCTAGGTGAGCTGAAACACTTCTCAGAGGTAGGTAAAAAGTCTTGCACAATGTTTTAGAAGTATTTGTAGAAAAGAAGAAATCAAAGTAAAGCCACAAGCTGTTTAGGCTTGTGAAGTAAAGAATCTGTTAGCAACTCCACAGAGCAACCAAGACAGGTCTCAGCAGAGAACAAGTGAGGTTACACAACAAGAGGTAAGTACTCTTACACTGTACAGTACCTTTTGATAAGAAGAAAACGGCTTTGGCTGGCTTCTGTTCCTGTGCAGCTCTGCAGATCCCGTGTTCCTTGGCCTCAGTCGTGGGGACAAGAGGGAGGACATCTGGAGGACTCCTGCACTGCAACGGGACTGTCGGTGACAGAAAAGGACCAACTTCTATTCAGTGGCACTTCGCGGTTTCAGCTCCTCGCGTCTAAGCAAATAGTACTACCGCAGACTCTTGGCTGCTGAGATGGTCTTTCCTTGCATCCGGGGTCCAGCACTCTATTAAGGTGGCTCAGGCCTGGTCAGTCCTGCTTCCTGGGAGTCCAGAGGCTCTTCCTGGAGCTCTTGGCCTACTTAAAAGCAACGCACACGATATGGTGTTCCTCTCCCTGGCTGTTTGGTTCCAGCAGCAACTGCAGTGGAATTTCAACCAGCTCTGAGAGGATGTCCAGGTGGCTTACTTTGGAGTTGATTGGTCCCACCAGCTCAAGGGAAGAAGTTGTCCTTACAGGGCTCCTCTAGTCGAAACGAATTTGGAGTTTCAGCACAGCAGCAGCAGGGCTTCACGGGGCAAACCAACTGTCCAGGAGTTGCAGCAGGCGTCTTCAAGGACAGCGCTACAGGGTGCCGACAGAGCAACAGATTCCGGACACTTGATCTTGCTCGAACCAAGTCCACAGATCGATCTCCCACCTGAGTCATGTGGGCATGCATTTTTATAATCTTGTGCTGTCAGTCCATGACGCACAGTTCTAGAACTTTCCCTGTGCAAAATATAGGCTTGCTCATGGAAAAACCCAACTCTGTGAATTTCCACTGTGCTCCTTTTCTTTGCCCCTCCCTACTTGGAGCACATCTGCGCGAAAGCTCAGGAATGTCTTATCAGTGCCTTCTCAGAGAAAGAGGATTTGTTTACGAAGCCATGCAGGGCTACCGTTAGAAAGGCAGAATAGTCTAAGAGAAGCCGAGATGAATTAACCCCATGTAAGCAAGCTCTAAAAGGCATGCACTCATAGCTTAGTGTTCATAGCGCTTAAGATTGGCTATCTAAGCGCTATATAGGTGCCATAATGTTCCAAACACTCCAATAATATCTATTAGCTACAGAGCTGGGGCCTTCGCCCTGCCTGCCTGCCTGTCTATCTACAATGCATAATGTGACCTACCACCCCTACTAGGCCTGCATATTCCTTGTAGCTCACTACTGCGTAATGGAAGTGCTACAACAGACTACTGTCAGCATTTTGGCACATACTTTGAATAAACTATTGGCTTTCAGCAGCTAATGCTGTCATCTAAAGCCCTGATTGGCAAATTTGCAATTTTGTGTATCACTACACTCCACCCCTATTCAAAGTGTGTGCAAAAATGCTGACTAATACCCATCAACATAGTATGTAGTGCAGTGATAAAGACCTTGGGGCTTTGCAAAAGGTTTAAGCAAACTATCTTCTAGCGGTTAGTCAGCGTGGCATGCAAGGTTAGTAAAAACACTACCTAAACAAAAATGTACACAAAGTGAACAGTGACATATACCCTTGCCAAAACCTGGCCTACACAAAAAATACCTACACAAAGTGAACATGGACATTTACTCTAGCCAAAACCTGGCCTACACAAAAATACCTAAATAATTATTGTATAACTGATTGTCAGTTAAAAAGCAGCATGCAGTTAGAATGTCAAGGCAATCCGGTGTAGTCTAATCTACAATGCACTATTGCATTTATGTATGGTTACCAATTCTAAACCTGGCAGCCTTTCACTCTAAGGGCCTACCCTCCCCCTGTTCCCAGGGCATTCAAACGTGACTATGGGCTGTGTGATTAGACACTTCCCCCATGTATGTGGAACCCAACCAAAAACCATCTAATTTCATGAGCAAGGTGAACCCATGGGCACCAGGTTATCTAAATGAAAACAATTCTACTAATTTACATTAAAGCATGGCATGTGTTATTCATGCAATCAAAAGCAAGCGATTTGATCCATATGTTTGCTGGTAACTGTAGCTCTGTGTGCCAGTGGGTTGAGGATGGTCGCCCCCACTCGGAGCGAAAAATCCAACACCTGCTGATTTAACAATGTTTGCCATAAAATGCATCGTGTGTATTTAGCAGTCTTGTTGACCTGCCCTATGGCAGAAAAAATGTCTTCATACCTAAAATTCTGCCATCTCCAGTGGTTGCCAATACTTGTAGCAGTGTTGGGCGTATCAATGGGCCCCACTAGGCCAGAGGTTTTATAGCAGAGCTGGCATCAGAACCCATTGTGGCTAGCTTATTGCGCACAGTTTCTATGTCAAAAGCGTATAAAGCTCCTGTTACTCCCCGCTGCTCCCGCAATTAATGAATCTAGCTCCCTAGCTACGCGCACCTTGGTGATGGGCCATAGAAATGGACTCCATTTTTAGCAGCTTGGTAGTACTAAGGAAACATTGCCTCGTGATAAATCTATGTAGTGTATCACTGTAATAATAGAGGTGTGCATTACCAGCCTACAATTTAAATGTTGCCTTACTACATCTAACATGTTCACAGTTTCTACCTTGTGTGACTTGGAGAATACCCTTCTCCAAGTGGGATGCCTACCATATACAATATTAGTTTTAGCTACAAACACCATACTACCATTCGGCAGTGGCTGTTTCATCACACCATTGTGTAAAATGCATTTAGTCAAATTATACTCCATAAAATCTTGGCGAGAACACTCGCTGCAGTTCTTGGTCAGAAAAAACATAAAACAAATTGTTGGATCCATTCACTGAAACATTTGGGCCTAGGATTTCATAGGCACCAGTCATATGAGTCAGTGACAAAAGATGCCCGACAATGTGCCAGGCCAGTACGCTAGCAATTCCATGTGGATACTCATTTGTAGCGCTGTTCCAAGGAATTATTCTATATGTCGACAATCAAAAGGTGACTCTTTGCATTAGTGTGCTGGAGACAGCCGTCCCCACAGAAACATGAAACTGGTTGGTTTAACAAAAACCGTGTCACACACTGTGTCATAAAATCAAATATCAAGTCAGTCATGGTTTCATTTACCCGCCTTAAGGCTGGCTGTAAAAGTATCCAGTGTTTCAAAGGTTACCATCTCAAATTAGAGCTCACACACTTGGCAGCATTACTACAAATTAAGAACCTTAACCAACGCACAGCTGACTTTGGTGTGCGCACTCATTTTATCTCAAAATAAATTACGCTCCTGCTTGCATAATCCTGCTGCCCCAACAATTCATAAATCATTTTCCCGCTTACGTGCAACGTAGAAGTTTTAGAAAAGGCAAAACATCTCTGGTTAAAGCAATTCAGTTGGAAGAGCAAAACATTTCGTTTTTTCAGATTCATCTCAAAAAGTGCATTTAAAAACCATTTTTCAATGTGTTAGCATTAAAGTGCTGTGTCACACAGCTGTTTGTGGTGCATGATGTCACAGTCCACAACTCATTGTCCACAGTCCTTTAAACAAGAAAGGCAAAACATATCAACCAAGTTATTTCCAGCAACTGAATCATTTGAATGTGCAGCATCAAATGTTTGATAACTAGCCAAGTCTGCACCGTGCAGTTCAGCAAAAGTTATTACTCTGTTGGACACTTCTCGCAGATTGCAGAACAAATGTCCTCATACGTCATGCATGTTAGCAGCATTGAGTGCGGTGCAGGACAGGTTCAAAGTTCACATATCATCTCGCAGTGACTCGCTTTCTCTGAGAATGCGTCTGCTTGACTGATCAGTGTCACCCGCAAATTGCACACATCTACCCCAATCATGGCACGCAACTGTCTTGGTTTTTTGCCTAGGCAAAATACAAACAGAAATGTTAGGATTTCATCAAAAGTACAATGTCATTGTTCTTCACGTTAGGATGTCATCAGAACTACAATATCAGCGTTATCCACCCCTTCCCTTAACACCACCCCCACCTTCAGAAGTCTCATCAGGTAACTACACACTTTATCATTGCTACCACAATTATTTGTCACCCTTCTGTATGTTACTGGGGGCTTATTTGCACTCAACCATACGGGGTGTAACTGCCTAATCACAAACTCATTTGTGCAATGCGATCCTAGTTGGTCAATGGTACTTCAGACTGATCTGTGATTTTACAAAAGCCATATAATAAGTACCCAGGTCGCACTTCTCAATAAATCAATGCTTTTCTTTGTCACCAGAGCGATCACGAATGCCAGGCGCCAACTTGCTTCCAGTGTTTCTTGATTTAGGTTGCCCTGTTGGCATCACTCCATATTTCAAAGGTAAAGTCCTTCAGTCCAATACTGCCTGCAGTTGCACAAGCAGCTTTGTTTATTTTTTCTCCATACAGCTAGTGTCTTTCAAGCCTCTGGTTTTCCACTTGTCATTTTCCCAAAGGGTGTCTGCTGATTCTTGGGCCAACCCTTTGAGCGCGATAGTCTGAATCAGTTCCTTTTGTTGCTTCAACAAAATCATTCATTCTTGCACTAAGCCGTGAGGCTTCTGGATCATGGCTAATGTGCAGTGTTCATGTTATACTCCAAAGCCCCGCTCTGCATGTTGTCTCTTGCAAAACGGCTACCTTTGTCAGTTTTGCTTCCATCTGGAACACCATAATGTCTTTGTCAGTTACTCCAGCCCTGGCAATGTAGCTTGCATTTTTGCCAGCTGTGTATTTTCACTTCTCAAAGCGCCTAGAGGTTTCTTCTCCAGCGCACTGCGCTTTACTTCAGTTCACATCACATGGCGCATGGGGATGCAGCTTGCACGGCAATGTCTCTTGAAATGGGCAGCTGTCTTTTCTTAGCCCATTCACAGATGAACAGGTTCCCCAAATGTTCAGATGTGATGTGCCCGTCTGCCATTCTGCATGCAGCGTTTGTTTTCCTTCCAGTGTTGATACTGGGCTAATTCTTTACTTCTGATCAGCTCTGTTATTGCATGCCGGTGTTAGAAAGCATGCGTACATCAGCATGTAAGGTAGATTGCACTCTTTTTCAATTTCTCACTCACAGCAATTATTGCCTTCAGTTCTGTTTCAGCATTCTGTCTGTGCACCCCCCTCCTCAGTTTTTGCTCACACTGACGGTGTCTCTCACAGGGGATGGAATGCAGGAATGTCATTGTTTATCTTTCATGTGCACATGGCAGCCATGAGCACCAGCAAACTTATCTCTTTGCCTATAACTTTTAAACTGGGGCGGCTTCAATGGAAGGCACTCGTTTCAGACAGTTCACCCAGATTAACTGTTTCCTGCACTGCTTCAGCAACTCAGAAAAGCTCCCATATCTGCCAGCTTCTGTAAACACCATTTCACTGAACAGGAGCGCAGTATTCTGCTTTTCTGCCTTCCTCCAACAGTTTTTTTTTTCTTTCGCGCACCTCGCCCAAGACAGTGCAAGTTATCTTCAAGGCACAAGCTCTGCACAGCAAGACTCTTATTTTCAAAAGAGGCACATTCTTGTCATTAGATTCTACTCCATGTAATTTTGCAAAATGTCAAAGCGTCTTTTAGCCTGTTTTGAACTGATCAATGTCCCATTTAAAGGCATACATTTTTATTTTTATTTTTCATCGTAACCTTGTAGTTTGGCTTCACAAACTCACTCCAATGCAATGTGCGATCTTTCAAAAGAATCCGCAACCCACTAAATCTTTGTGCGGTCTTATCACACACAGATTTTTCATTCTGTTGTACCATTGCCAAATTAAAACCAATGATTTCAGTGCATTTAAAACATGTCATGTGTAGTGCAGCTCCCTGATCTGAAGTTTGCCCATTGCTGCCGCTGACCTTCCATTCGTAGTGCAGGAGTCCCCCGACGTCCTGCCTCTTGTCCCCACGACTGAGGACCAGGAACAACAGGATCTGCAGACCTACACCGGAACAGAAGCCAGATGGAACAAGTTTTCTTCAAACCAAAGGTACTATAAAACTAAGTGGATTTACCTCTTGTTGTGTAGCCTTGGTAGCTCTCAATTGTGACTGGTCTTGGTTGCCTTTGCAGAGTTGCTTGCAGCTCTGCCCCTCACAAGCCTCCCAGCGTGTGGCCCTACAGTGATTTCATTTTATACAAAGATTTCTAAAACATTGTGCAAGACTTTTTACCTACCTGCAAGAAGTGCCTCAGCTCACCTAGACTTTTGCTCGACTAAGATTGGCTGTCCTGGCTCCCTGAAAGACACTTCTTACCTCTGACTTTGTGCTTTAACTATTCCCCATGAAAGGGTTAATTTACTTTGCATTGGAGGGTTCAAAAAGTACTTGCCTGCTGAATAATATGTGTTAACCATTGTTTTATTCCCCTCTCTTTTCCTTTTGACACCAAACTCAGTATTGCTCTAAATGTACCAGTTATATAACAATGTCCACAGTGTCCTAGTTATTTAAATCACCTCAGGGTGTAGGAAGTGTCTGTGTGCCATCCCAAATGGTATCTGATTTATTGAAACTGAGTGTGTGTAGTTTTGAAGTTTATTAGTGTTACATATATTTGCTCCCTTCTAAAGAAGGCAAATTCAACTCACGATTAAATTAATAAATAATTGTTTAATCAAGAAACCTTGAGAGTAAGTGTTTATTTGGATACATGTCACTGTGAATCTCTGTGTGATAACCCTATAGCTCACATTGACCCCTCTTGAGATACGCCTGGCTGCTCAGTCACTCTACCAACTAGTGTAGTACATGCTTATTCAAAAGGTTGGGTTAACCATTGCCAAGAGGACAAGACTGGTGCAGTCTCCCACAGGGTACTGCATACAATCTTGGGTTACACCCCTCATTGGCATGAGCATTTTGACCTTCACCTCAGCAGATAGAGCAAGGCGGGTAGGAGGGAGTGTGACCAAGCAGCGCTGGCCTGTTTGGGTAGCAACGCCTTGGGGATGAGGCAGACTGGGGGGTTGTGGGTAGGTGGTGGAGGCTATTGCACCGGCTGGACTGGATGGCTACTGGGAGCAGGTCCTCTCCGACTGCCGTTTCCTGACCTCCAGGCAGGGCCTTTGGTTACAGTATGGCAGGGGCAGGTACTGCTATGCCACAGTCGGATGCAACTTTAGCGCATTTATGAGGCATCATTTATAATCCGGGCCAGTCGATGGCATGATAGCGCCCAGGTTTATTGCTCGGAGTAGACCGGCCCTTGGGAAGCCATGACACCAGCATCTGCACCTGGGGTGCCCTGTGTCATCAGATGCGGCCGGTGCCAGGGGTTGTGCAGGCAGGCAGACCTGCCTCTCCCTCAATATGTTGTGCATTTTTGTTTCAGACTAATGTGTTTTGAAAGGTTGTGTTTTAGATTTCCAAACTAGACCCTCCTTGTTTCCTCATTCTGGTGCCTTGGAGGTAATGGGTTTATGGCAATCGGTAACAAAACAAGGTCGGTTGGTTGAGAACGGTTAGGATCTGGATTGTGGGGGGTGCGGGGCAATCTGACTGTTTGCCTAGGGTGGCAAAATTCCTTGCACCGGCCCTGTCTCTGCCTCGCCCACTCACCTCCGGGGTAACCCAAGGATCCACACTCCGACCTCTACTTTTCAACTTCTACATGACACCCCTACTCAACATCATCAATAAATCTGGTATCTTGTTAAAAATACGTGGATGACATAAAAGTAATCTACACATTTGTGAACCACCCATCACAAAAGGCCCCAGACATTTAAAACTGCCTGGCACAGGTGGACGCATGGGCGACGGCAAACAGACCTAAGCTAAACCCTAACTAAACAGAGCTAATGCTCTTTAATCATACAGGTTCGAACTCCACCACAGTCCCGTGGCCTGACGAGATGGGACCCTGCCCAAACCCATCAACAATGGTAAGCAAACTTGGAATATAATTGGAAAACTCCCTCACTCTTGATCCACAGGTCAAAGCAAAACTTCGGAGTTCAAATTACAGCGGCAAGTCTACTTCTCAGAATTAAGTGATTTGAACATCACTTCAGCATTACAAACTCTCCACTGGTTGCCCATCAAAAAAGAGTGCATTTTAACCAAAACCTTGTGCATAGCCCATCATTCACACCACAGGTACAGCAAAGCTGCACTATTGCTAGTCCCTACCTTCAACAAGAAATGGCAAGGAGGATCCTCTTTTTCAGTTATAGCCACAAAAATGTGGAACACCCTACCATAACCTCTCCACTTGGAGGCGAACCACCTGAGTTTCCGGAAACCGCTCAAGACTTGCCTTTTTTTTCTCCAAATATAGTTTTATTGGTAAGTTCGCAATGTAACAACATACTCGATATTCCAAACGAACATTCACCATTCAGGTGTTCTGGTTTTCTCCCCACCTCCCACCCCCCAACAAACAAAAAAGACTGAAACACTCCCCCTCTCCTTCCCATTTCCCAATTTGAAATATTTACTTGATGTGATCATCACATACAACAACCTCGAACATTATGGCGTCCACCTAACGAACATTAAGATCACAAGGGTAAAATTCTAACTTTCTAAATCGTAGTGTTCGACGAAGAAAGGACAGAAATTGAAAGTAAGAAGAAAAGTCACAGTGGTAACGCAGCTAGAGTGTCTGAACAAAGCCCCCCTCAACCCCTCCCACTCTTCCCCCTGGGGTTCTGGTCGCTAAGGAGAAAATGGTACTGTAGGTGATCTGAATCCTTCACTCTTTACTTCTGGCAGTTGAGAATCTGAAGTCCACCTGAGGGGATCCCTTTTAGTCCAGGCAGAGGGGCATCACGCAGGGCGAGGCACCAGGAGCTACCAGGCAATTATGCGGGAGGGAGGGCGCCCCATTCTGGCTTGTGTTTTCAGGTTGTAGTTGCCTCCCTAGCTTGCCTGTTTCTCTCTATAGTATTGCAAAAAGGGGACCCATTGCTGATCGATATGTGTATGCGTTTCCATCAGCTGGGCCGTCAAACTTTCCATTTCATATATTTCCTTTGTGCAACCAAGCCGATTGTGTCGGGGGAGTAGGGGACTTCCATTCTATCGTGACGCAGACCCGGGCTGCTAGAAGCAGATTTCTGGGTAAGTGCGGGAGAAGGGTATATTCATCCCCTGTTCGCTCCACCCCGAAGAGGACCAGCAACGGGTGGAAAACTCTATTGACACCCTGCACCTGATGTATCCACCCCAAAATTTCTTTCCACAAGAGCTGCATTCGGGGACATCCCCACCAAGATGCCAATATGACCCCACTTGTTGACACCCTTTCCAGCACTGCGGAGGGAGACCTTTATACATTTTAGAGAGGCGCAGGGGAGTAAGGTGCCATTGCATCAAGATCCTGCAGTTGTGCATCTTGTATTGCACCGCAATGGAGGATTTCCATACTGCCCTGTATGTGGCGTCCCACCCCTGCTGGTCATCTTCCCACCCTAGTACTGCATCCCATTTCGCCTTAGCGCTTGGGGTGGGGAGGTGGCCCCTATCGATGAGTGCATTATTTATATCAGATATAAGGCCTTTAGAACCTAGTTGAGTGTTCAATACTTGCTCAAAGGGAGTGAGGGCACGTTGTAATTGACTTCTCCATCTCTTGTCTGTTAGAACCCCTTTTAACTGTAGATATGCTAGTGGGTGGATCCGGAGGCCCTCCTGAGCTTCCTCGAGCTCCTCCCTAGTCAGAAACTGCCCATCCCTCCACATCTGACCCACCCTCACCAGGCCCTGCTCATATTGGGCCTGGAACCGAAGCGGCTCCCAGATAGCATCCCTGATTGTGGGGGTCCAGATACAGCTGAGCTGTGACGGCCAGGTTGCGACTCCCACCATTTCCTGATTTTTCTCATTCTCATGCCATATGTCCCAAAGGGCCGTCAAGACTGGGTGCTGCCTAGCCCGACACGGAATAGCCTTCCTTGGTACCCAAAGCCACTCTCCCAGTGACACGGGAGCAAAGAGGCAGTTTTCCAAGTCCACCCACTGCTTTGATCTCGACTCTCTCTCAAGTGGTGCACCAATACCCTTAACTGGACTGCTACATAATAGGCAGCGATGTCTGGATAGGCTACCCCCCCCTTTGGAAGAATAAGAGTATTGTAACCTATCCTCGGTCTTTTGCCATTCCAGAGAAAGGCCAACAATGCTTTTTTAGCCGTGGGCAAGAACTCCTTTGGTAAGACTATGGGAAGGGATTGGGCAGAACATTCATCTTGATGGCCACCAGCCTGCCAGCCCATGACCGTTTCAACCTTTTCCATTTGTCTAAATCCTGTCTGATAGCAGTCCACAGCGGCTTATATTTAGCCCGGTACAGGCCACTAAAACTCTTGCTAATCGTGATCCCCAGGTATCTAGACCTGACTGCTCGATCTGCAATCCCCAAGACAGAGGTGGCACCTCCCCTTGGGGAATGTCTTCTCTGAGAGGGAGGACCACTGTTTTGTCGGATTTATACGAAACCCCGATCTCCTGCCGTACTCCTCAAGCTCCTGCAACAGCGCTGGGATTGATTGCAATGGATGGGTGACGTACGTCAGCACGTCGTCCGCGAATAACGCCAATTTATATTCGCCGCTCCGCCTGGTGAAGCCCTTAATTGCCCTATTACCTCTGACTTTCTGAGCCAAAGGTTCCATGACAAAAACATAAACAAGGGGGGAGAGAGGACATGCTTGCCTCGTCCCCCTAGTGAGTTTAAATTGGGCAGAAGCTACCCCATTTACCACTACTTTGGCGCAGGTGTTTCGGTACAGCAACTGCGCGCCTCTTATCCAGTCTGCACCCAAGCCCGCTTTAACTAAAGCGTGAGCCATAAAGCCTCACTCAACCCTGTCAAATGCCTCCTCGGCGTCAAACGAGATCAGCATCGGGTCCACATCTTCATCTGATATTGCCTTTCAATGATGTACCCGGCCTGGTCATTGTGAACCAGCAGCGGAAGAACCCCACGTAGCCTAGTCGCCAGAATGCTTGCATAGATCTTCGCGTCTCTATTTAACAACGAAATTGGCCTATGCAAGCTGCATTCCGTTTTTTCCTTACCCTCCTTCAGAATGACGATGATTCTGGCCTCTGTGAAGGTTGGCGGGGCCTCTCCTGTCGCTAGAATGTCATGAAAGAGGAGCGTTAAGAATGGGATCAGTACCCCACTGAATCTTTCGTAAAATGCAGACGTGAACCCTTCCGATCCCGGGGCGGAGCCCGCTCTTAGCTTAGATATTGCTGACTTCACTTCCTCAGCGCTAATTGGGCTATTTACTTGTTCTCTGTCTGTCTCCGACAGTGCAGGGAAGGATATATTAGTCAAGTATGGGTCTGGACTTTCCGTGGGGGGACGTGCCTCTGTCGTGTACAGCTGCTCATGCTACTGGGCAAAGCGAGCTGTTATATCTACTGGGTTGACCAAAAGCTCATTGGCGGCTGATTTTATCTTGGACTTCTCTATCTACCTTCTCTTTCGTTTGTCTGCCAACAGTGTATGGGCTTTATCTCCCGTTTCAAAATTGTTTTGCTTAACAACCCTCAAGTGGGATAGCGCCTTCTCCTTCCATATTTCTTTAAGCTCTGACCTCAGTTTCCGAATCTCTGCCCTGGATTCCTCCACCCCTCCCCCCTTTCCAACCAACGCTCGTTCTTTAGCCTCTATAGCCCTCTTTACCTGCCACTCTTTCAGGAGTTTCAGCCTCTTTACCGAGGATCCCTGCGAGATAATGAGGCCCCTTATTGTCACTTTTGCTGCTTTCCACACTGTCCAGAGAGGGACCTCCCCCCACATGGTTTCTCTTAAAGTCCCTGATCTCAGTATCTAGCGACTCTCTAAAAAGGGGGTCCTTGAACAGCGTGTCGTTGCATATCCATCGCCTATCGGTCGGCATGCTTCGACACAGGTCTAGGTCTAAGGTGGCCATATCATGGTCTGACCAGCCCACCACCTCATTTGAGGACCCTCTTATCAGATACTCCAGCCAGCAAGATGTAATCTATCCTGGAATATGTTTGGTGCGGCGGAGAGACGAACGTGCAAGCTTTGCTATGTGGGTGCATGGATCTCCAGGTATCTATTAGGTGGTGACTAGCGATTAGGTGTTTGAAAGCATCATTGACTGGAGGAGGGAGGGCTCCCACTACGGGTTCACGATTTGATTAAAATCTCCTCCGTAGATCAATGGGCCAGTTCGCTGACCCTCCAGGGTTGCAAATAGCTCTCGTGTATACTGAACACAACACAATCGACACTGGACCAATCGAACCCTGTAACACCAGCAATCTCCCTGCAGGGTCTCTGGTAATGTGTGATATTTGTTGACCTAATGAGGAGCGATACAGGATGCCCACGCCACCCTTCTTTTCCAACCCAGAAGCCCAGATTGTGCCCCCTAAAATTCTGCCTCGCAGGTCAAATTCATTGCCCCGTTTGAATTTTGTTTCCTGGACAGAAAGGATATCCAGGCTCGCCTGCTTAAAAGTTTGAAATAACATGGATCTTTTCTGTGGTGAATTTAAGCCCTTAACATTCAGACATCCATTTCTAATAGGCCTACCTCCCGCCATCCCTAGGACAAAGCGATCTTTTCTTCCTTAGCCGATGACCCAAAAAGGACTCAGTTCTTCCCAAGAAATGTTTCCTGCTCTTTTAGTACATTTGGCACAGGCCTTTGTGGAACCCCAGGGTACCCGCCCTCCCCCGCCCCTCCCAAAAGAGAAAAAGAAATAAGAAAGTCAGCACGTAAGTAAAGGAGAATTTTGTGTGACCTTTCCCTTCCGCCCTCCCCCAAAGAAAAGAAGACAGGAAGAAGGTAGAATCGAGAAGAGTAGACTGAAACAGTCGATAACATTTCCAAACATAGGAGACGCCCTAGGTGTAAACATAGGACCACTCAACAGGCGGAGCCCTGGAACCTAATGCAAACCTGATGAAAGTTCAAAACTCAATTTGGCAGATTGCTCGGAAACATCATCTGTTTGTGCCCAGCCCGGCTTGCTTGCCCAACAGCGAGCTACATTGAGGAAAACCGTAGGGGCTATTCAGCAAGGACTCCCTTCAATCTTCAAAAGAGTAAACTCTCAATCTGGGTCCTCTCAGTTTAAGCCACTGGACCCCCCTGCCCCCCCAGGAAGCCTCAATTACATACAACAATATATACTGACAGTGATTGCCACGGAGTACTCAGTTTTGCAAATTTTCTCCCTTTTTTTGCACGGCTTTTGTGGCGCCATGGATCCGAAGGATTCCTGCTGGGCTCAGACGATGATGGCATATCTTCTCCTCCCTCGGCAGTCCCTCCTCCTGCCTGCAAGCCCCGCAACATGCTCGAGGCCTCTTTCCGCCGTGACGACCCGATATTCAACTTCGTCACGAGTGAAGGTGAGAGCGAAGGGGTAGCGCCATCTGTAACGTATGTTTCGCTCTCTGAGCCAGGCCGTTAGCGGTCTGCGCGCCCTCCTCTTTGCCATGGTCTCTGCTGAGAGTTCCTGGTAGATGCGAACCTTTGAGCCTTCAAAATCAATGGAATCTCGCTCTCTGGCCAGCCGAACAATTTCCATATGTTTGAAGTAATGACACTTACCCAGGACCGATCGGAGGCCTCCCGGGGGACCACCCACCCGGTGCACTCTTTCAAATACCAGCTATGGGGACATCGGCTGTGGCAGCAGGGTGCTTATCAAGGCTTTAACTCTACTCCCCAGGACAGAGGGGGATTTGTTTGGGAGTTCCTTTAGGCCGTGTATCCGAATGTTCTCTCTCCTTTTCCTGTTCTCCAAGTCATCAAGTTTGGCCTCCAAGGCTAAGTTTCTCTGCTCCAGATCCTGCAGATGGCCCTCTGTCCTCATTTCTACCAGGTCAACTGACTGCTGATTGTTCTCCAGGGCCTCGACTTGTCCTTGATCCTTTGGACTTTCTCTTGGAGTGCTAATACCTGGGGGGGGGGGGTTTGACCCGGCCGTTTTACTGCTTCTCTTGTGAGTTTCCTTTTTATTAGTGTTCAAAATGCCCCATGCACTCACCACTGCGAGGGGGGAGATGAGTGATCGCCTCTCATCCAGTCCGTAACAGCACTCTGGCGGTAGGGGGCACCCCCAAACTCCTCCTGGGCCCCAAGTTGTCTATGCCCGGTGCTGGCTCAGTCACATCCGGCCCGTTCTCTCTCGCTGTATCCACCTGGTGAGCCAGAACACTAGTGGGTCTGGTCACTGCCCTCGACCCCCCCCCTCCTCAACACATTCACCTCCCCTGGGCCCCTGAGGCCTCCCGACGCTCCCTCAGATGAATAGTCCTGGTGGCTCAAGGAAGGGGCGCTCTCCTAGCCCCCGCACCCCTGCTCCTTACCTCCCTCCAGTGTTGGCGTGGGCCCGGGGCGCCCCAGCACCGCTGTCCTCAGTCACGAAGTACTGGTGCAGAAGCCGAGGTCACCCAGCACAGCAGCACCTCCAGTCCCAGCAGACAGCGGAGGAGCTGGCTCCGCGCACCACTGCAGTCCTCGGCCTGCTTGCACCTGATCTCCCCGCCTCTCACTTCTGCTGCCTCTCCAAGCCGGGGGAAGCTGATCCCTGCACGGCAGACGTCACGGCTGGTGCGTCTCCCCGCTCCTACACTACGGCCTCACCAGGTCTTCTTCGCCGACCTCGCTATCTCCCAGGAGCGTCACCAAAAACAGGGAGTCACGCCACGACCACCATTGGGGATCTTCAAGCCTCACCGCTAAGGCAGCCGCCTCCCGCTGCAGCCACTCGCCCGTGTCTCCGACCGCGCTGCATGCCCGCCAACACGAACCTGGGGGGGGGGGTGAAATCTTTGGGCCTATTTTTGAGCACTTTCCCCCACCTATTTCCACCGAGAAAGTGCCAGCCAGGACCTCCTGACCTCATCCACGCTCTCGGGCAACTTGGGGCACTTGCGGGCTGGGCACGACAAGTTTTTCCGCTTCTCGCTGTCGGTCCCGACGGAGCTCCTTGCTCAGGTGGCCATTTCGCCTGCGCCCCCTGGTGGTCTCCCAAGACTTGCCTTTTTAACCAACCACTTTGAAAGAAATGAAAAATAGCAGCAACCGACTAAACACTATCACCAGAAATGCTAATTTATGACTAGCATCTTTCGAAACAATTTGCATTACCATGCGGGACACCAAGCTGACTCATGAAACCACTCCTGCATGGCACTAGTCCACACCTTTAATCGCTGTGAAATCTACCACCAACAGCAAGGAAGTAACAATACCCTCACCTGCATTCTCTACCCACCCCCCTCATCCCTCCTCACTAACAAAATCTTGCATCCTTACACCTCCCACACTCCTACAGAGGACCTCTTGGGTCTAGTGTACTTAACAGATTCAGACCCTATCCATCTTCTAGCAAAAGCCATGATGTTAATGTTTGCACTCAGCAATCCAGTGGATGCCCAAATGGCTTACCTACCCAGTCTGTACCAACCACAAACATCTTAGAAATGTTCATATAGACACACATGTAACGGTACTTCCAACCTGCATGCATCAACACCAAAGGTTTCTGTATATGCCTTCCTGCTACCTAACACACTCTGCCCTCCTTTCTTACAGAGCCATGCGCAGGGAGGCCAACATTGTTGGCTGAAGAGCACTATTTAAGACCACTTTACATTACGTTACATATGTAAAGGAGCAAGTACTTGCGGGTTTTTGCTTAGTGTTGGCATCCATCCACAAAATAGAACATAGTCAATTCCCCAGAAGAGTTACTTCTTTTAAGGAGAAAATAAATTTTATTCTAACCAGTGCTCAATGAAGAAAAGAAAAGGATTGCATAGATTAACACCCCTTCAGGCTTTGGCGGAGGGGACACAGGTAATGAGGGTAGATAAAGGGGCTCTGGGTTCAGACAAACTTTGCTGAGATATACAATCTTGGTTAATCTCTTCTCAGCCTTGAATTATTTTGTTTGTGCCATTCCCCAACCCTGCTGCGGATAACGTCTGGGGAAGAAAGGTCTGTTTTTTGTGGTTTTATCCTTGGGGATGATCCAGATGTAGCTGTTTTAATTATCTGCAGCCGTAACATCTGTGAGGGTTTGTGGGATTCAGCTGCTCTTTCACATTTTCTACAACTGGGATCTGACCTCACATTGAGTAGGCTAGTGGCAGCTGTAAATGTGGGCATCACCAGGGGTGCAGGTAGATGTATCACTTAGTAACCCAATATACCTTTTTTGGTAGCCATTGGGTTACTAATGTATATTTTAAAGTACTGATCTCAGCCATTTTATTTGTTGGCCATTCTTTTTTTTATATATTTAACGTGTAAAAATGTTGTTTTACATGTAAACATTTATCACACTTTCTAATCCTTTTCATGACCATCTTAAAATTCTTTAACCACCGTTGTTATTTATATATATATATATATATATATATATATATATATATATATATATATATATATATTTTTTTTATTTTCTCCAGTCTTTTTACGTGTTTTCCATGACTGATTCGTTATCCTTCTCTTTCAGGATTTTTTCCAAGAAGTTTATTCCCGTGCACAAGAATCTGGGGTTGTGTCCTTGAAATAAAGTAGTCCCATCGTTCCTCGTCGTTTCTTTGTGTCACGTTTAACATGTGCCTTGTTAGCATTTGCTTTCTCACTTTTGATACCGCTCCACAGTTCGTAAGGAGATGTACCAATGTCTCCTTTTGGTAGATGTCCAAACAGAATCTACAGTGTCCTTCATTCGTTTTTCTGCCTCCAGTTCTATTTTTGTAGTCGTTGGTCGGGTAAACCCCTAGCCAAATTTTCATTAGTAGGGCTCTGTGTGTGTATGACGGAAATTTTACCAGATACTCAGGAAGCACATTTCTTTTCCTGTGTTCCACAGCCATGTTCTTTATGTTCTTTAACTTCATTTTGGCCTCTCTTGTTGCTATCCAATCTTGTCTCAGGAGTTTTTCTTTGACTTTTAGGGTTTGTCACCAGTTCTTCTTCTGATGATTCCAAGTCTGATAGAATTTGACTCCATTCCCTTTTCCAGTGGTTTAGGTAGGTTGAACTGTTGCCTTGCCCTTTCGTAGCCAATATTTTGTAGCCCTCAGCAGGATTGTTTTCCTCAACAGGCCTAATGATTTCCATTTCATGGTGGCTTCAAGCGACTCTAACCCAAGTTCTGCTCTTATGGCTACTATCGATGTGTTCCTTGGTAGCTTCAATAGAGGTTTCCAGAATCCACTTTCCAACTTGGGCCAGATTTTGTGGGAAATGTTCACTCCGGCTTCACTCCTGTATGTTAACGACGGAAGTACTTTTTGTACGTAGAACATTCTTACTGGCGCCAGGGAGAATTTTCCATATTTCCCATTTATGACTCTTCCTTGCGCACTTAAGTTCTTGACTTTTGCAATCAAAATATCTTCCCAGTTCTTTTCCACTCTTGAGATGTTGAGTCCAACTCCTAGGTATCGTATCTCTGACACCTGCTCTAGTTTTTCTCGTCCTATCTCCCAGGTGAATTTTTTCATCGCGGCATTGTTCTTGCGGCTTATCGTCATAATCTTTGATTTTTCCACGTTGATCGTCAAGTCGTTTTTTTTTGCATATATTTCAGCAAGTTGTTTGAGTCGCTCAAGTCCGATTCTGGTTTCGTCCAATAAGACTGTCATCAGCATAGCATATTAACGCCACTTCTTGATCATTTATTTTCGGGCTGAAGTGTCTTGTGTTTGATGTTATTTCGGGTAGGTCAGGTAAATACAATTTGAATAGCGTGGCCGCAAGCGGACAGCCTTGTTTCACGCCCTTGTTGATTTTGATGTTGGGCGTCAGATCACCATCTTAGTTCAGCCTGATTTGTGTGGTTGTGTTTTGATGTAACGCCCTGATAGGGTTCAGCAGCTCTGCTGGATAGGACCATGTTTTTAGCTTTTCCCATAGCTTTCTTCTGTTTATGGTGTCAAATGCTTGACTTAGATCGATAAACGCAAAATGCAATTCTCTTTTGAATTCTATTGCATTTGTTTTTAGCATTGACAGGAAGAAGAGGTTTAAGTCCGTGCTGGTACGCTTCGTAAACCCTGTTTGTCGGGGATCTATGATGTTATTTGTGTCTGACCACCTTGTCAAGTTCTTCTGTAGGTCGGCTGCAAAAAGCTTTCCTGTAGTAGCTATTAGTGAGATTGGCCGATAATTTGTCGGCATATCACGTTGACCTTTTTTGTAGATTGGCAGTGTTATGCTTTTTGTCCAAATTTCAGGGATCTTTCTTTGTGACACAATTATTTTGAACAATTTGTTTATTATCGCTGCCCATGATTTTGGGTCTTTTTTCAGGTGGATATTAGTTACCCCAACTGGCCCGGCAACAGAGGAGTCCTTTAATTTCTGAATTGCAATTTCGATTTCCACCTCATCCATCATTGTCATCCAGGCATGCTTTGTGATCACATCGGGTAAGTCCACGTCTTCTGTTCTAGCTGAAAATACTTTTGTGTAATGCTTTATCCACTCCTGCTCAGAAACTCCACCTATTAGCCTGCTTTGTTGGTTCAGGGTACAGTTGTTAATTAGGTCCCATGTTTCTCTTATGATGGACTTCTGTAGAGTCTTTAGCATTGCTTCCCCTTGTTCTTGTTGTCTTCTATTTCTAAACTCAGTTTCCCAGTTTCTGAATTGGTTTCGACTTGACTTGATATTCCTTTGTCTTTCTGTGACTAAGTCATTTTTTCTTTTCTTAAATTCTCTTATTGCCTTTCTTGGTTATTTCCTTCTTTCCACTAATTGACAGCTATATTTGTGCTTGTGTATTAGGGCGTTGTTTTTAAGCCCAGAGTTCTTAATTGTATAGGTTTCCAGCAGTGTTTCATAGTTGAGGTGTCCCGTCAAGTTGTTGTCTGATTCGTTGATAGCCTCTTTCAGTATTAGAATATCTTTCTTTGTCAGCCTTATTCGGTTGACCGACGGGTTAAACTCTACTTTGAGGCTTTTCTCTTTGGTCTTTGAGTTTTTAACTCTCCTCCAAGATGCTTTTAAGATGGTATGATCAATGTCTTTCTGTTGTATGATTTTAAAACTTTTTATTTTTTGTAAAACGGATGTGGTTACCCATATGTAGTCTATTGTCGATGATACTTGACCATTAGACCACGTGTTGGCTCTGGGAATGTCCCCCGATGTTTGGCCATTTAGCATGTGCAGATTTAACCCTTTTTGCCATTTGTGTCCATCTGTAGACATTTGAAGTTCCCATCCTTAATGCTTCCAACCGAGAAGTCCCGTTTGTTGCTAGGCATTTTATGTTAAAGTCTCCACATATGATTATTTGAATATGGCCATTCTACATTGAGGAACCACGAGGAAGGCCTACAATGGGTTGTTGTGTACATATGGGCTCACTCTGAGTCCTGCCCTGAACCCTCAATAGTGGGTTGAGCTACTTTAGACCAGTGCCTGGCCCTAGTCAGGCAAATTCATGAACTGTGTAGGTAGGGCCTTGGTGTTTGGCGATTTTATTTGGGCCAACCTGATTGGCTAGCCACAAACACCTTTGTTTGAGCTCCCTACTGTGTCTGACTTGAAGGCTGCCTTAGTCTCAATTAAGCTGGTGGAATTTTGCTATAGTTCTGATTAACTCAGTAGATTTACTTAACAAGCCTGAGGATATTTCACCAAGAAGCTGCTCCTGCAATTTCTAGATCCAGTTTGGCCACACTGGCTGGTCTTTGCATAACCTTAGACCTGGTTACATTTTTTGTCTGCTGGACGTCCATCCAATGGGCACCAACCTGCAAGTTTTTTTAAATTTGATTTGGTTTATAATGAACCTTTAAAATATTTTGTTTACAACACAACAGAAGCACAAGAAAAACAAATAACACAAAGGAAAGTGTTTACATAGTTGGATCCATTTAGTTTCTTCACACTAGTTTTCTAGCTGTTTTAGGATCAATTGTCCTTTTTAATCCATTTTTATTAAGCTGTCAGTGTTAGTGGAAAGGCGCTCATTGATTGCGTGCAAATGTCAGCTTGTTGTTAGTTTCATTAAAGCACATTTGCCACCAATCTTCTGCAGTCATCAAGCTATTGTTTGTTATTAGCATACCCAGATGTTTAGTTTCATTTCTCAAGGCAACGCAAAACAGTTTCAGGTGTTTTAGGGTTCCGTCCCGTTTGTTACAAAACCTACATTTTAAATTCATGCCTGTATATTTAGACCATTGACTTAATACTTTGGTTCTAAATTGATTCAACCTAAATTTCATCAGAAGACTTCTGCGATATCTGTCTGGAAATTTGTCCAGATATTTAGGAATCATGTTTCGGGATTTAGCCTCTTGTGGCACATTCTGCATGATTTTGTATTTACTTCTTAGGACCCCTTAGTCAATCCAGTCCTGTGTGAAAGATTTTATTTTTACTGCATCAGGATTGTTTAGGAGAATATCTTTGTCAGTACTAAGGCTGTCAAGCATTCTCTCACAGCGTTCCACCCATAATGTAAGAATGTTAGTTTTATCTCCACTTGCTTGGGTCATGTAGAATATCAAATTGCGGAGGTCCGTTCACCATGATCATCTTCCAATACATTGTCAACATGTTCCATATAATTCTTGCATTTATTGAAAGCAAACTCAACTCATATCGAATCAACGGTGAAGGTGTTCCTCTGTTAAGTCCTAACACTTTGGACGAGAACATATTTTCAAGGGTATTCCAAAGAGTCGAAGGGCATCCCAAGGAGCTTTCCGCCCAAAATATCATCGCGGTCACAGCCTTTTGATTGTAAAAATGTAACACCGGTTTCAATGAGAATCGACCAACTTTCTTGTTGAGGACTGCTGCTTGTATAGCCAGCTGTTGACATTTGGCCTTTGTTTTTTCAACCCATGGGGCATCATTCAGACTTGAGCTGATCCACATTCCTAGATATCTAGTGTGCATTATGCTTCTGATTGATTGTTTCTCCAGGAACCATATGAATTTTTTCTTTTCGGGATCTGTTCTTCAAGTGTTGAATTGTCTGAACTTCTGATTTGTTTGGGTTAATACAAAGCCCATTTGTTGCAATATACTGTTCCAAAGCGTGCAGTTTCCGTTGCAGCCCAATCAGTGTTGAATCAAGAAGGACGAGATTGTCTGCATAGAGAATCCAATTTAGATGGGATCTATGGATTTTTGGTGGGAAAGCTGTAATGTGTTCAAAGGTTATCGCCAATGTCAGACAAAAACAAGTTGAAAATTATTGAAGCTAAAGGACAGCCTTGCTTAACCCCACAAAATGTTTTGATGGGGATGGATAGTGTACCAATACAATCAAGGCGAATCTTAATTTCCGTGTTAGTATGGAGATCTTTTATGGCCATCAGTAGACTAGGTGGACAGTTCCACTTCTTGAGTTTTGTCCAGAGGATTTCACGATCCACACTGGCAAAAGCGTGTGACAGATCTACAAATGCGAGATAGATTTTACTGCCTCTTTTTATGGCTTCCATTTTCATTAGGTTAATAAGGAGCGAATTTAACCCACAGCCCACTGCTTTAACAAATCCTGATTGACGGGGATCAAAATGGCTGCTGTTTATAATCCAAGAGGACAAGAGTTTCTGTAATTATGTTGCATAGAGTTTACCTAAAACATCCAGCAAGGCGATTGGCCGATAGTCTGTTGGATTTACTCTATTGCCTTTTTTAAAAAACGGGCACCACAATTGCCTTCTTCCACGATGACTGGGTGGAACGCTCTGCAGCTATCTTAGTGAACAATAGGGTACAAAAGTCAGCCCAAGCCTCAGGATTCGTCTTCAAGATCTGGTTTGTTAGCCCGTCCGGGCCGGGGGCCCTTGAGAAACTGATCTTATTGATGTTTTTTTAGAATATCCTCCTTTTGAAACTCAAACGCCCAGTGATTTATTAATGGTAAAGTCGGATCTTTGACCTCACCTTTCTTTTTGTAAAGTTGGCTAAAGTGTGTGACCCATTGTGTTTCCGTCACAATGTTTTTTTGCAGTGCTTGTTGCAAGCTGCACCCTTTATTGATGGCTTTCCAAAATTCAGCAGAGTTTTTATTTGCCAGGCATTTCATTATTCGTGCCGCATCTTGTTGTTCCATAGTGCAACGATGCGAAATTAGCCAGTTTTTGTATTTGTTTGATTTTCTTTTTCTCTAATCACTGTGTATTAGAATTACATTTTGTGGTTTTTCTGAGCTCTTTGCAGATCTCGTGGTTTTTTTGGACGACTTGAATGTCATATGAATGTTTAGATTTGAATGCACATTTTCGGAAGCCATGAGAATGTTCCGCAAACCTATCCAATAAGTGTGTGTATTCTAAGCCATGGTCAGCCATGTTTCTGCGATAGGCTTCAGCAATTAAATTCACATTATTTGTTTCAATTCGGAGTCTATTCCTGCTGGAGTCTACGTATACCACATGTTTCCAGGCCTGAGTGGTTGAGGTCTGTGGAACAACAAAAGAAGCTTTTACCAGGTTCTGATCGCTTTCGACCATATCAACTACCTGCATGGTTTCTACACTCTGGGACAAGTTTCCAGATGTAAAGATGTAGTCAAGTACTGATTCTTGTGAACTTCTTCGCCATGCCGCTCGAGGAGGTTTATCTCCCGGTGTGTTCCCATTAAGCATCACCATGTCTCACAGTTCCAGCTCATCACACCATTTTTGGGAAAGACATTGTTGAGATTTAGGTGTCTGTTTACCATCCTGTATGCAGCCTACATTTAGGTCGCCTGACAGAATGAAATTTGACTGAGGATCATCATCCCTAATCTCATCAATTATTTCTGTTACCTGGTGAATATTTGATATTGTGCCTGCTGTTTTATGCTGCCAATAAAGATTTATCATGTAAAGTCGACCTCTTTATTTTTTGCCTATTTTGTTTTGTTCAATTGTTAGCCAGCTATGGGATGTCCTTTTAGTTTTCTGGTAGCGGGATTCATCGCAATGTCACATTCGTCAGCAATTTGGCATACATCTAGCCAAGTTTCTTGAAGGCACAATACATCGAGACACTTTGACCAGTCTGCTCCCGAATTGTACAGGTGTATGAATCCTCTGGTGTTCCAAGTGCCTATAGAAAAGTTCTCTTTTTTCGGGGCCATGGCTTTAGCTGTAATTACGTTTTGCAAGAGTATTAGCCAGCCAATTCCAATTATCAGATTTCTCACTGTCATCATTAGATTTTGCTTTACTTGTGACAGCCTCAGTTGATTGTTGCTTGCACTCTACGGTAATTTTTATCCGCTCTCACTGTTGAGCCTCACGAAGGGGGCTGGCCGAGTTAGGGTCAGCAGTGAAGATTTCAAACTCTTTCTTCCACTCGTCTTCAGATGTTAAATCCTGATCCATGAGCCTTTTTTTCGCCTTTTGTTTTTGAGATTGGTTATTGGCATGTTTGTTAGATGTTTCTTCTCGATCTGCATTCTGATGGGCTCTAGTCTCAAAGATGTCAAAACCAAGCAGCCGTAGGACAGACTCCGCATCCAGCAGAGAGTCACAAATTAATCTTGAATCAATATGTAAACATACTGTCATAGAATGGTTTCTCTACGAATTCTATAGTCTTAATATCGTTGGACTCAATGGTCCTCAGAGATGGCACATGATATAATAAACGTAATACATTGTTTCTGTTCAAGATCAATCCATCTTCTATGGGCATAATTCTTTCAAGTATTATCAAATATTTAGATTTCGTTTTTTGCTATCTTTCACGGCCATTACTTTGGTTCTGCTTACCCCCATCAATGGGTGCATGTTCTTTATCCTGGAGTTGAGGCTTCCTTTCAAGTTTCGGTTCACAGTCCAGATTTTGTTTCTTATATCTATCATTTTGAGGGACTGTCTTTGTTTTTGTATCGTGCTTAAACGTTAGTTGTCTCAAACTGTCAGCCCTCGCGTTCAGGCCTCCTTTTTCAGACACATGCTCTACTGATCTTTGTCTTTTTTCATCTAATGTTAGGAAGCTCACTTCCACTGGCTCATCTTTCTTGGGCTTCGCTACTTCTTCCGGCATAATGAGAGTGCATGTTCGGGTGGGTCTTGCTACAGGACTTTCTTTGAACACCGGACTAGTCTCTCGAGTCACCTCAAGGTTGATTACGACATCTCTTGAATCAATTGAAACATTTTGCGGATACTCTTCCTCAAAACCATCGTCTTCCTCGTAAGTTGATAAATTTAACAACACTTCTGAATCATCCTCTTCTATATTGGTTGCACCATCTTCATGCAGTTTACCAATTTTACTCGGATGATTCAATCTCTGAGGATCTGCTAATTTTGTTTGCACAGCTCTGTGTTAACTGTAACATTCATTGTTTTGATCTTTTTGAGGAGGAATTTCCGTGGGTTGTTCGTTATCCTATTTTTCTTTTTGGTTTGATTTTTTGCTATTGATTTGGTTGCCGATCTTTGGTTTCCTTCCATTTAGATTTGATTTGAAGATAGAAAATAATCCATTTATTTCTACTTCTGGTAGGCTGTTACCATACGCCTTGCTTTCGGAATTGCCAATTAATCCTTTTCCATTGGCTGAGGTGGTCGGTATTGGGGCAACTGTCTCTTCCTTACTACGCTGTAGTAACACCAACTTAGCCGGTGTAGGCACCACCTGCACGCCTGATTGTGATTTGCTCTTGGTTTTCTGCTTCATTTTAGGATTTCCAATTATTCCTTCACCATTGGCTGAGGTAGAAGGTATTGGGGAGTCAGGCTCCTCCCTGCTGAAATGCTGTTTCGCCAACTCCGTAGCCGTACTCACAACTTGATCTATTTTCTCCATAGTTGCAGATGTTTCAGAAATTACAATTATCCTGTTTCATCTTCGACCCAAGCTTCCTTTTCATCAGTTGCTGTTTTATTGTTATCCATATTTCATGTTTTTCGCTATTGTTTAAGTCTCAAAATGTTCAAGTTGCCAGGTTCTTGTTCGTCTTGCGTACTCAAACCAACCGGAGCATATGCCCTCTGATGTTTTAAGAGGACTAGTGCTTCTCTGGCCACTCCAGGGAGTTATCCTCATTATTGTTGCGTCACAGCTCTAACAGATGTTTTAGAGCACTTTCCGTGTTTTTGTTTTCACTCATCATTTTTACTTTATTCATATTGGCTTCATTTTCCATATTCACCATTTTGGAATTCATTAGAGCAGTCAAAGTGGTTGGATCTTTGATACTCTCGTTCAGCTGCTCATACATTTTAAGATGGAGAGCTTCAGCGATGGTCACAGTTGACAAGACTATGGGTTGAAGCTCTAGCAGAACCTGTTTAGCCACTTCCAATGCATCTGTCTTTGGCTCTCGTTTGGGCATCCTTCTTTTGAGAATGGATAGTCTGATTTTGGGGACGGCACGTTCCATGAGTGAGGAGTCAGATGTTTTGTCATTCGAGGAAAACTCACTAGACCTTTGTTCAACTGTAATGTTTCCTGCCTCAATTGAGTCCTTTTTTCCGTTCTTAAAGGTTTGTCGGATTGAATGTTGAAAAAAGTCAAATTGGGCTCTTCAGCTGATCTCTGGCACCGACAAGTTTTTCTTTGAGAGCAGTTCACCGAAGATGACGAACTAAGGTCAATTTGTCTACGTTTCCGCATTCGTTCATGCGCTTTTTCATAACCCATGTCATCTAACGCTGAGTTGGTATTTGTAGTTATTGAGGTTCTCACAATCTTGCTTTCAGACTTCCTTTCAAACAACTTTTTAGAGGTTTTTCGGTTTCTGTTATTAAGATCATTGTTAGTCTGGGTTATATCAAGTAACAATTTGAATGCCACTGCCAGAGGTTTTCTTCTTTAATTTATGTCCATTGAAACGCATTCAGCCTCATCTCCCATCGTATTGAAACTTGGGGAGCTCTTTGCCACGTGCTCCATATTATGGAACACCTCATTCCACTCATTCAAGTCAACGGCGCCCTGAACCGTACTCCGAATTTGCGTAGAGCTTTCCGGTAGTATGACTTCAACATTTGGGCACTCAGTGCAACACGTTTGTGCGATCAGTGGCACAATACTGGCAGTCAACTCACTCTCATTCTCATGAGTCGCTCGTACACCAGAAATTGCTGAATGTCGGGTCCCGTGGGCTGCTCTCCAAGCCAGGACTCGTAAGTGTGGGACTGGGGGTTCAAAGAGGGGACAGGTCAAGGTTAATTGAACACCCCCCCCTTCATTGCCACAACATACACCCATCCCTTTTTCCAAAGCTACTGCCGTGCCAAGTGTTCGACTGCTGTTAGACGTATTGTTAGCATGTTTGTCTTTGATTAGGCTCATAGACTTCGCACAATTGCACTTACAAGCAAAGCAGCAAGCGCTCTTCAAACAGCTACACAGCTCTACATATTTGGTTCCTTCCATATTTTTGGAACCATTACTATATCTACACATGATTTTATTAGTGTCATTACGGGTTGCAGCGGTATCAAACTCGGTATCAAGCGCGGCATCAACGCGCATGAACGGTTCACAGATTTGCTTACTTGAATCATGGAACGTTGCATTCTTCTCTTAAACACGTTCGCTGGAACTCTTCCATCTACGGTACCTCTACTCAGTTGGAGCCGTGTCAGCGGCTGCTCAGTGTTCTTTACCAGCTGATCGCTATCCATCTGTCAGCTGCCCAAATGCAGCAGCCTAATTACACATACAGCATATGTAATCCAATTCCACTTTTACAATGTTTTTGCGTCTGCTCACTGCAAAGCCTCCAGAGCCTCCAAAGACTCTGCAGCGACTCTGCGCAGCTCTGTGGGGTCCAGGTGTTTTTAGAATGCTGCTCCTCCTCCTGTAATGAAACAAGTGGAAAGACTTCCAGAAAGTCAATCTCGCCGATCAAAGTGCTGCACACCTACACCTCTCACAAGATTCTGCACTGACTCCCAACCTGCAAGTACCTTTGCCTATTATGCAGGAGCCAAACCAGCCCAGTGTAAGCACAGCGTGCTCCCCTAGCTGCTTTCTGCAGCTGAGGGAGTGTTCCGGGCCTGGCTTAAACTGTCAAAGGGACACATGGAACCAAGCAGGACGAGGAGTTTTACTGGCCTATTGGGGATGCAGGCTGTGGAACTGTACCTCTGAATGTGCGGGGAGGTGCTCTCATGCCACCCTGCACTTTAAGGCAGTCTGGGGTGGTGACTTGGGAGAGCTCTGGCTCCTGCTCATATGTGTATGAAGTTTTCATTGCTGCCTGGTTCCTGTTTGTGTGGACTTTGAGCCAGAGAGCTTCTGTGCTTCCTGGGAGACCGGTGCGTGGTGAGGATAAGAGGCCGGATCAGGGCTGAAGGAAAGAAGAATCTGTGTTTTGTATGTGTGTGTTTGTGAATGAGTGAGTCTATGATGCACTGTTTGGTGATGTATGCGATTGTTTGTTGTATGGTTGTGCGAGTGAATGCTGCATGGATGTGTGGGTTGCGTTTGTGTGCTTGTGCCATGCTGGACCGCGCATATAAGGGGATGAGGACTCTGTGGTGAGGGTGGGGATGGTTGCATACAACATCAAAATCAAAAGATGCCCAGTAATGGCATCATTTTCTACTGGGCCTCTATGATTAAGCAATCATATGTGTTATGTGGCTGCACTGGCTTTTTGGTGTGACCAGTCTAGCTATTTTTTACCGGGCATCTGATGAAGCTTAATTATTATGTGGCTAGACTGGCATTTTGGTGCTCCCCCTTTGGATACATTTTCATATTGTGGCATGGTATTTTTAATGGCAAAGCCAGCTAGAGTATTTTCATACATTTTTAAACTGCCATATATTGGCAAAACCAGCATGGACATGTTTTCTTATAGCATCAATACAGGCTGTATGCGCAAAGCAAACATGAGTATTTTTTATATGGAAATGCTGGCATATATTGGTGCAGCAAGCATGGAAATGTATGGGCACAGCCAGTGTGAACATGTATTTCTAATGGCATACATTGTGGACAAAGCCAGCATGAAAATGTGTCTGGAAATGCTCCTGTGTACTGTTGCTGACTTCCATCCGTTGGATTTTTGGTTTGGAGTTACCCTACAAAACAACTTACAAGCGGTCTGTTTTTTTTTTTGTTGAACCCAATGTTTTAAAATGCACCTTTTTAACCCATTAGTAAAAGAATGTTCTTGTTGGAGAAGCCTATCAACCCCACTTGGTTGGTTGGGGCTCCCTCGCTACACTCTGTTGCTTTGGCATATTTGTGTTAAATACTGACATTCCTCCACCAGCTGCTATTGTGTCCTTCCTGGGCTGTCTGTGTCTTCCCTCTGGCCCTCCTTGTTTGCTGGACTGTGCCGCCCGTACTGAGAGAGTCTCTGGGTTGTTTTACTGGTGCTTTCCTAGTTTACAGCCTTAGTTGTGTGCCATGGTGTAGGAAGCTACTGTCACCTTGAAGGGAATTGGGATACTGAGAAACCTGAAGGTACTCTCACAAATACTCCCCAGGGGTCTCCTGTTCAGGAGGCCACAGAAAGGCCACTGGTTTTGGATCCTGACCCTGGGGTTGGACAAGCAAGGGAGGATCACCTGAGTGAAGAGTCCTTGGGGATTGGAGAGCGGGTACCTGAAGGCGAGACATGGTATCCCCCCTTTTCTAATACTGACCTCCCCTCCCTTAGTCTTTATGGGCTAATACCAATTTCATTCTATCATCCCCAGTAATTTTCCTTTAAGTACTGAGAAGAAGAGGTGACTAGGAGCAGTGCAGGTTTCCTATGGCCAACACCACTTTGGTACTGTGACGAAGAAGAGAGGTCAGGCATGTCACAATAATGGGGGTAAACAAGGTCAGGCAATTTGAAATACCTTGTTTCACCTGCAGCACATTATCAATGAAAGAGTATGAAATGTGGAAGTCTGAGAGGTGTAGAGAGCACGAGAGATGCAGGTGGTGCAGGAGCAGAACAAGAACAGAACCAAGTGTGTGCTGGCCTGAGTGGCTGGACGCAAGACACTAAGGCGCCCACTGAAGATCCCAGGGGTGCTGCCGAATGGACCGAGCAGGACCGGGAAATCTTGTGGCGGAAGGCAGAGAGCAGAAGCCGCTGAGGTCCGGGGTTGGTTGTCTATTCAGGATACATCTTCTAAGGGGTCCCAGTGGTTGGGTTTCTGCAGACCCCTTTCCATCACATTTTGCCATGGACTTCTTTTGGCCCAAATCCTGCTTTGCTTTTCTTTTTCTTGGAGCTGGTGGGATCCAAACATGTCTCTGAAGATGTTGAAGAGGGTCTACTCTTTTGTTCTCTCGGGTGGGGTTCTCTCTTCTCCACACCTCTGGCCTAGAACTTGGACTTTCCTTCCATTTCCCCGAACCCAGTGCTATGCCAATAGACATGTTGCTTTGATTTTTCTGCAGAACTTTTGAACTTTTCTTAAACTCTCCTAAAGTGACTAAAAGGGTACTTGCCATTTTTCCTGGGTCCCTCTTGTGGCTTGGGAATATTAGGCCAAATACTAGGCTTTTAGCAATGCTGATGATTTTTTTTCTCTTTCTGTTACAATCTTTTATTACACTATGGTTCACGGTTTGCCTTGTTATATTGCATCACCACAAATCATTACTGTATCTTTGTTTCTAGGAGTGTAGTGTGTCTGCTGCTTTGAGCTTAATTGTGTTCTAAGTTTGGTGGCCTTTGGCTTTGTGTTCTTAAGTATTAACCACTTTCCTCTAAGTGTTATTTTTACTGCATGATATGCATTTTTAGAATTCATGCTACTATGCCTTAGAGGGTTAGGAATTAATGTGACTACTGTGTTGGTATTGGGGTCCTGAACAAGTCTACATTAAGGTATGTTTTTATTGCCTAGGGTTCCTCTTATCTTCCCAGCTCTTTACCTGGTGATCAGCGTAACACTTGTAATTTAGGAGTAGTCTTGATCTTCCCCTGACCATTTTTGTTTTAACCTGTACAGTTGGAACGCAGAGGAGATGGTATGGTTTGTGGGGTAGGCACTCCTGAGGTCAACTGTGTGGAATAAATGCATTTCACTACCACCCCTTCCTCCCTCCCAGTTACGTCTGACTGCTTTGCCACAGCTACAACTTCAGAGAGTCTGTTCTTTTGTTGAGAAACCTTGTTCTACCTTTAGGTTAGGTAGTCTTCTTGCTACTTTATCCCAACTGCTGAAGTATATAGTGATTTTGTAAGAACATCGATCCTTTTTCACATAGTAGTTTGACGTTGACTGTTTTCTTTTTTTCTAGTGCCAGGAGATAGCATTGCAACCAGATAACTCTGTTTTCTCTGTGTCTGGCGTTTACTTCACTTGTCCATTAACTGGCGCTACCTTGAGAAAGAACCAGCGAGATGCTCACATCAAAGAGGCAATCCTTTTGGTAAGTGGGTTGTCTTTAGCCTAATATTCATGCTTTTTAAATTAGTATTACAATTGAATTCTCCTGCTGAGTACATTTAGAGCCAGGAGAAATGGATCTGCCCTCTCCAAGCACATTATTTTACAAATCCAGTGAGAGTTAAATATGTCCTCATCCAGCAACATTTGCCCTTTTCTTTTAATCTTTGGATTATTGGGTTTACTCGTCTGAGGACACCATTTAATATTGCGCATGACTGTGGAATGTGCATTTCCTTTACTAGGTGCTGGAAGGACATCATGCCTTCTGCACCTCTCACGTCTCATATCTTATGTGTTCTCTTCTTGTCTCCTTGTTTATCAATGCAGTATTTCTCAGAAGACCCTATTTCAGCATCCATCATGAAAATCCACACATTCAACAAAGACATTGAGAAAGTGAAACTTGGAACAGAGACTGTGGCAAAGTAAGGCACAATATATGCCCCCGTACTTAGCAAGAAGTGGGATGCAGCATTAAGTGCTATATAAAGCATTTTACCAGCCCTACTGCCCTATTATCTTATACAAACTATGCGGATGACGCGCAGATTATTGTCCCCCTTACTGGAAACTATGCCACAGAATCCCAAAATGTATTCTCAGTCCATCATAAGATCCAGGCCTGGATGGCATCCAACCTTCTGTCTCAATGATGAAAAGAGGGAAATGTAATAGTCTGATTGCACACCTCTCTGAGTAAGCTCAATCAAGAGTACAAATCTTACATCATTGATGGCATCATCATCCAAGTGCCCAGCAATGCTAAAACCCTGGGCGTCTACCTGGACGCCACACTGACTCTTTCAAGGCAGGTCAATGCAATTGCCTCCTCTGCAGCTCACACGTCGAAACAGCTGAATGCATGCAGACCCTTCCTTTCCTCTAAAAGTTGCATCACCATTGCCAGAGCACTTATAGGATCAAGATTAGCCCACTGCTATGCCCTTTTTGCAAGGACCCCTGTGCACAACATCAATATACTGCAAGTTATCCAAAACAATGCGCTTAGTGCAGCACTTAACATTTCAAAGCGTGAACACATCTCAGCTGCCAAAAGAAGTGCACTCTGGCTACCCATCCTGGAGCCGATTACCTTCAAATTGCTAGCTATTACGCAGAAATGCTTCTCTAAGGTGGCACCTAGGTGTATCTCGCAAACATCCTGCAAAGCACTCTCCTGCAGACCCACCCGATCCTTTCACTCTCACCATCCCTAGATTCCTGTAAACCAGATCTGGTGGGGCCAGCTTCCTGGTCATTGCCTCCAAGAGCTGGAATGCTCTATCCTTGTGCCTAAGATCTGAACAATCTTGGTGGGTGTTCCGAAAACAGCTCAAAACATTACTCTTCTCCACGAACCTGTCACTCTGAGCCTTCTTTGGGCCTGTTGAACTATAGCATCAAACTTATCGGCTATCATTACCTGTAACAAACGTCTTGATAGTATTCCGATATCCAGGCACGATGTACCCCTATGTTCCATGTATTGTTATTTATAATACCACCTGCTTTGTCTGCTCACTACCAATTCCTATCTACCGGATGGAAGTATCCTTCAGCCATGTATCCAGCGGATTGATGCCTCCGGGTTTAGTGCGCTCAATTAATGCAATAAGTAAATACAGATTGGGATTAAGTGCTATATAAAACATATTATCAGCCCTACCGGTTAGCATCATACCAGCCACTTTTTACTTCCTAAAAACAGGTCCCAGCATAATATAGAGAGTAAAACGACGGCGAACAGAGACCTAATCTCCCCCAGCCACGCAACTCCAAAGTCTGTGGTAATAGTAGAGCAGTTCCAGGGGAAGGGCGCTAATATTAATACTTCCCAGAGTTTCACTTTTTATTTTTACTAGCCCAGAAAAGTTCCCTTGCCCAAGAAAGTTTCCCCTGTAGTAATTGGAATTATGTTAATGCCCTGAAAATCATTTTGCTTAAAATTTAAAAAATCAGAGCGTGAAATACTCCCACTTCAAAATTTTATATCTGGATCTTTGGATGTTATTACTAGCAGGTGACCATTTGTCCTTCATCCCTGATCAAAGCTAGTGCATGCACACTGTCAATCCATTCACCCCTAGATGCTTTTGAGTATTCACAGTGTGGTTCTACTGATCTTATTGGGTGCTAGATGTGGATCCCTACATCACCCATTGTTTTATGGTCCCCATAGCAGTTTAAGCAGGGCTTGCACAATCTACTAGCCCACTAGCATGGACAAGTAGTTTTTATGAAGAGCGAGCACCATTTGCAGGATGCTCGACCTTGCTGGCCAGTATGGGGATGTTCGAAATGATTTAGCATTTACTGCAAACACACTTTGCGGAAACTGGCAAAGGCACGTTTTACTGTGCATGCTTGGCAACATTGCACCAAATATGAAGTGTGCTTATGATCTGATATGGCATTTATAACGCGCCTATACACAAGTGTTTCAAGGCGCGATGAGGCAAGGGAGGGGGAACAGAGGGAAGACGGAGACAACGATCTTACTAGGCCAGGTGTCATTCAGATCACGCAAGTGCAGGGGAAGGGGCAAGGGGAACAGTTGGAGGGGAAAAGGGAGGGGGTGGAGACCATGCAGTACAGGGAAAATAGAATAAATAAAAAACAATAAATAGAATAAATAAGCAATAAGTAAAAGTATGGCCAGCTGGTGGCAAGTGCAAGAGTAGGTGCAGAGATCAGATTTCAAGTGCTGGTAGGGGACTACACCATTTTACAAAAAGCACTGGTAAATATTTTGTTACCTTGGGATGCATTTCTCTTAGGTCGAGTATGTTAACTAAAGAACTCGCACTGCAGTTCTAGTGGGATTTTTAGTAATTTGCAAGGCCTGGTAAGTGTTGTATGTTGTTCACCAGTAAGTATTAACTATACTCTGGAGCTTAATCGGAGGTCTTAGTGGAGTTTAAACCCGCCTGAGGAGTGTCTGCACAGCAAGCTCATGGTTGAATAAGCATGGCACGTTGTTAGCCTTTTGATTTATATTTGTTAAGCTAATAAGACCATTTGAGTTTAACATCTAAAATACCATGTTGGAATCAGTTTGTGGCTCAGACCCATCACATCATAGGGGAGAAAGTTACTTGATTAAGGATGTATCTATTTGCCATAAAACCAAATTGGATTGGATTATATTGGAAAAAGAAAACATGGGACAGAAGCCCTGAAAGGACTAGCATGTAAACGAAAATGTTGCCATTTTGCATATGTAAAAATCCTGGACAACACTGCATGACAATCAAAGAAATATCAATCTTTTCCAGAGTTATTAAAAGGCAATAGTTATGTAGTGATGGCCCAAATCAAAGACTAGCTTGAATGTAATACAAAATTGCGACACCCTTGTTTAACCAAAGTAAAATATTGTATGGAATCAGTTTTGGTAGTCTGGTCTGTCCTGCGAATTGACAATACTGTAAGCCTTTCATTGTACCGCTTTACCTTCAGGTATCTAGAAAACATCCACAAGCACCCTGAAGAGGAGAAATATCGTAGAATTAGGCTGTCCAATCGGATCTTTCAGGTGAGTCTTATGAACCTTCCCAGTCAGTGTACCTGCTTTGGCAACCTTTCTCCAGAGCTGCACTGCTCATCATATTGCTTTCTCTCTAGGAACGTATCTCCAGTCTGGAGGGAGCCCCAGAGTTTTTCCAGGCTATTGGGTTTGAGAAGAAAATGCTACCAGTATCAGGACAAGGCAAGAACATTTATGGAAATCGGGGACAAGGGTGGGGGAAGAGATGGAACCTCATGGGCTTTATCACCATGTTGATGGTAGAAGCTTGCTGGAACTAAGAAAAATCCTACTATTGAAGTATCCGATCATCGAGGTTTATTATTCATGGTTTAATTGACATGACCAAAGACCAACCTCTATTTCTTCATGGACTACATGCATGACTGAATTCTAAATGGACATGTTTTGTTAGGGCTGGGCGATATCAAGTTTTTGAGATATGATATGAGATTTTATTTCTATCGCGCTCGTACACAAGTGTTTCAGAGCGCGACAAGGCAAGCGAGGGGAACAGGGGAGAACAAAACAGCGATCTTACTAGGCCCAGTGATATTGAGAACGCGCAAGTGCATGGGAGAGGGGGAGGGGAAAAGTGCATGGAAGGGGGAGAAGTGAAAGTGCAAAGCAGAGGAGAAACAGATAAATAACGATAAATAAATAATAAAGGCAACAAACAGTTTTAGTGCAGCCAGCAGTTTGCAAGTGCTAGGTTTAAGGCAGCAGACAGGGTAGGTCTGATAACTGCAGGAAGAAAAAAGGGGGGGGGGCTTTATGGGTACAGATACAGACCCCAGTGCAAGGGGTCGCCCGGAGGCAGTGCGGGAGGGTGGCAGGGTGAGCAGGTACCTGGGCCCGGAGGACAGAGGGTGGCCAGGTGCACGGTGCCAAGAGAGCACATATCAGCAGGGGAGATGGGGAGCAAAGGCAGAAGAAAAGAGTAAGGTCTTGAGGTGCTTCCGGAACCGGAGATGGTTCTCCTCAAGTTTTAGAGTGGCAGGGAGGCTGTTCCAGAGGGAGGCCCCAGCCGAAGAGAGATCTTCCCCCAGCTTGTTTCTTTGAAAAACGACTGACCCTGAGGGAGTTGGAGGTAGAGGAGCGAAGAGCTTGAGAGGGGAGGTATTTGCGGAGGGATAGCTGAAGGTATTTTGGACCCAGGCCCCAGAAAGCCTTGTGGACAATGCAGAGGGTTTTGAATTTAATCCTTGCATCCACTGGGAGCCAATGGAGAGATTTCAGGGCTGAAGAGATACGATCCCAGGGCTTGAGGCCAAGGACAATTTTCGCAGTCCTGTTCTGGATTAGTTGCAGACGGCGGAGAGTAGAGGCAGGTAGATTTAGAAAGTGGCAGTTACAATCGTCCAAGCTTGAGAGAACCAGGGCTTGGGATACCATGAGCTTCTGGGGGAAGGAGAGGAAACTCTGAGGAGGTGCAGTCAGAAATTTGACTTTTTAGAGATCTCAGAGATGTGGGCAGAGAAGGAAAGGTTGGAGTCAAAGATGACCCCAAGGTTCTTAGCCTCACCGGTGGGGGTAGGAGGAGGGCCAAGGGAGGCCAGCCAGAGAGTGAGGGGAAAGGATGGTGAAGGTGTGCCGATGAGGAGGATCTCCGTCTTGCTGGCGTTCAGACAAAGATCATTGGCGGCACACCAATCTTGAATGGTAGTTAGGCAATCAGAGATGAGAGGGGGAGAGTAGGTGGCAGAGGGCAGCCTGAAAATGAGTTGAGTGTCGTCAGCGTTACACTGAAAATTTGAGCAGAAAGTGGCAATGCGGTGGGCGAGAGTTGCCAGGTATTGGTTGAAAAACCACGGCGAGAGGTTAGACCACTGGGGAACACCACAGGTAGAGAGGAAGATGATCCCCAGGTTTTCACGGAGACGGTTGAGTAGGATGGTATGGTTGACCGTGTCAAAGGCAGAAGAGAGATCGAGGAAGATGAGGACAGAGGGAATGTTAGAGTCAAGGTTGGAGAGCAGATCTTCGCGGATGTTCAGGAGAGCAGCTCTGAAGGGTTTCTTGAGAAGAGGATGCACAAAGGAGTGCTTCAGAGGGGAGGGGAAGGATCCCGAGGCAAAGGAGTGGTTGCAAAAATCAGCAAGGGCTGGAGCGAGGGTGTCAATGTGGTCCTTGATGGTTTTAGAGGAACAGGGATGAACCTGTTTTGATGAGGCTTTCATAGACCGGACTTGTCTAGCAACCTCGTCAGGGGAGAAAAGAGGAAAGGACGAGAAGGATGGTTGGGGGGTGGCTTAAGGAGGGTCAGCAAGCACAGATGGGGAGGGGAGCGGACGGGTGTGGGGGAAGAGGGTGGACAGGATGTCCTGGGTTTTTTAAATGAAGTGAGAGGCCAAGGGCATTGCAAAGAGCCTGGGAGGCAACAGGCGGGGTAGAGACTGCTGCAGGGTTGGCCAGCTCCTTGCAGATTTTAAAGAATTCGGCCGAGTTGTTAAATGCTGCAGACACGAGCTCGAATGTGGACTCTCTTCTTGGTGAGGACAGAGTCGGTATTGCCTTTATAGCAGGCGACAGGCCAGTTTGTCAGAGGATGAACAGGAAGTCCTCCATTTCCTCTCAGCCACCCTACACTTACGTTTAAGTGTAGCTAGGTCAGAGTCATACCAGGAATTTCACTTGGCTTTGGACTTCAAATGGATCCTCATGACAGGGGCAAGAGCATCAAGCGTATCAGAAATTGAAGAGTAGAGCAGAGACAGGGCTATGTCAGGATGTGTAACAGCCAAAGGTGGAGTGGGGGGGAAGAAAGTGGCGGCAAAAGCCTCAACTGACGCACGCTTAATGGGCCGGATGTCCGAGAAGGTAGGTGGCAGTGTTGGGGTACGTTTGGCTTGGGGGGAAGAGAGGAAGGGATGAGAGGAGAGGAGTGAGTGATTGCTCCAGGAGAGAGGAGTGGTCCGAGGGATGGAGAGGGGGAGGTCAGAGGAGATCAAGACATCGAGTGTGTGCCCTGCAGAGTGAGTCGGGCCAGAGGGGAGGATGGACAGGGAGAGTGAGTCGCAGAGGTCATGGAAGAGTACAGAGGAGGAGCAAGGAGAGTCTAAATGTATATTGAGGTCACCGAGGAGGAGGAGTTGAGTGGTAGAGGCCAGGAGGGAGGAGGAGAGGTCTGCCCACTCAGAGAGAAATGAGGTGATTTGACCAGGAGGCCGGTAGATGGTAACCACAGTAAGAGAATGGGTAGGCGAGAGAGAAAGCCTACAGAAAAGGCATTCAAAAGAGGAGTAGGTGTGAGTGGGAATGATAGAGGCAGGAATCCACTCAGGAAAGATCAGGGCTACCCCCCCCACCCCCCTACCGGACCAGGAGGATCTGGGTGCTGAGAGGATCTTGTAGCCATCAGGGAGGAGAGTGTCAAAGCTTGTGACAGAGCTGGCTGTGAACCATGTCTCGGTGAGACCAAGGACATCAAGGTCTAGTTCTTCAAGGAGGTGGCAGATGTCAGAGGAGTGTTTGACAGCAGAGCGAGAGTTGAGAATGGCAATATGAAGAAGGTTTCAAAATCGATATAGGATGAGACCATATCATTAACATGAATATATATACATTATTATATATACTACAATGTTTTATTTACATTTTCATATTTACACAGCTGTGTGTTCTCCAACAGGAAGAGGAACCCTGTATTTGCACTTTATTTTGATCAATGTCTTATAAAGGTTTTTGTGACATCGCACATGTAGTTGGCGGCTTAAAACTGAGCGTTTAACCCACATAAACCCTATCAAGATATAGCTGAAAAATGTTGAGATATTACTTTTGGTCCATATCACCCAGTCCTGTTGTGTGTATGCCTCCATCTAGTGGTTTGGTCTGTAATTGCAAATTGTTTTCCACAATTTGACAATGGCCATGCTACCCCACACGTTCAAAGCAGTTTTTTAAGCTTTTGTTCTCCAGGTAGGTATCTTTCTGATTTTCCCCTGATGTATTATTTGCTAGCCATCTATATGCAAATAATGTACTAGCCAGAGGACCCAGCCAATGGCCTCTCATGGTTATTGATGCTGGCCATGACCAGTAGATTGAGTGTTGAAATAACTTAACCAATGACTGCATAACACAGTGCTAATAAAGCATGCTTAGCCTCAAACCCTTAGCAACTCTTGTCATGTTGTTTTATGTTAACAGTAATCTATAGAGTGCGGGTTCACCTGCGGGCCTCATGACACTTGCAGTACCCCGGCAGAGAGCATCAAAAAGATTAATTTGTTTACACATCATGGTAAGAGAGGTGCTACAAGTGCTGAGGACAGTAGTTTGTGTGTTGATTTATAAACTGCGACGTACTCCACCAGGGCATCTTGGCGCTGCTTGACAGGACACATAAATAGAAACGATTTAGAAAAGGGGAGTTTTTAAAGTTTGCCGGAAGGAGGGGTGATTGGACAGGCTGCGTAGATCACGGGGCAAAGAGTTCCAAAGAGATGAGGCTGCAACGGAAAAGGCCCGGCCGCCGATCTGGCTGAGTCGACACCTAGGAACCAACAGTAGGCAGGCATCAGAGGAGCGGAGCGCTCGGCCAGGCAAATATGATCGGAACTTCTCCTGGAAATACTCTGCCCCTTGACCATAGTAAGCACGGTGCACCAGACAGGCTGTTTTCAATTGGATACGCTGGACAATAGGCAGCCAGTGAAGTTGGCGTAATGTTGGCGAGATATGTGTGAGCTACCAGAAGTAAGGAGACAGGACATAGGGTGGTTTGGTCCACAATGCTTTTATTTAAATAATAAAGGGGGAGGGGAAAAAAGGTCTCACTTGCCATAACTCTGAGGGGTTTCCCTGCCTCAACAAACTAACTAGTGGACCTGCCAGGTTGCCCAAAATAAAATGTCAGAACCCTCACACTCGATTGCTGCAAAAACTTACTACAAGGGGGAAATAAATATGTTGGCTGCTATTCTGCAGCTGTTCTTCTCATGGGAACAATCCTTTCTCTGGTCATCCCAAAGGCCAGGGGAACAGACCCTTCCCTGGCCTTGGTTATGCAAGGGGAACAATAACTTCCCTGGTCTTGGTTATGCCAAGGGAACAATATGTTCTGTGGTCTTCGATGTGCCAGGGGAAGAATACCTTCCCTGGTCTTCGGGGTGCCAGGGGAAGAATACCTTCACTGGTCTTTGGGGTGCCAGGGGAACAATATCTTCCTTGGTCTTGGCTTCAGTTATTGTCATGTATGGTTTGTTACCATCAATATCTATACTAGTTACTTAATATTGGCTAGCAAGGATCTGTTATGTGTGCAGGCTTTTGCTGTATGCAATTGACCCACAACCTTGTTATCCTGAAACAATCAGGGTTATCTTTCTTATGGTATTGCCCAAGTAGTGTGTGTTTGACCGTTGGTTGATGTGATTTATTGTAGTATCAAGTGTTGACAATGTTGTGCTAGACACTGGGACAAGGAAGAGCAGGGAACGGCCATTAGCACTCTGGTGTTTTTTCTCACACCATTTTTTTTTATTTGATTCAATTGTACAAACAATTTTTTCAAAGATAAAATAAAAAAAAGTCCAATGTATCCGTAAAAATCCCCTTCCACCTTAACTGTTCAGAAATCCAATCCAGGTCAACCATTTTGACCATTTCCGATGTTACCACAGCCTGTCCTGATAAGTTCCTTACATAAACCTAGCTGTACTAAGGCTCTTTATATTGTCAATCTTCTTTCCGTTATTTATTTAATCCCTTAGGAGACTTCAGTGTTCACGTTGTATTAACTCAGATTTTTTTAAGACGTACTCAGACAATTTCACATATGAAGTCTTCTCCCTCGATAGGGTTTATCACACCTTTGACAAGAGAGAGGTTCCTGCTATTCCCTTTAAGTTGTTGTCAGCTTAATATTTTCGAAGAAGGATGCCACCGCTATCACACTTTTTGCATTTTCTCTTTCGTTAAAGGCCTGCCACCAGTTATTCTCTGTCAGAGTAGTGAACGATTGCATTATTTTTCCCAGATAAAAACAGATCTAGATGTCCTTGTACCTTCACATTCAAGTAGAAGATGTTGGCTAGTTTCTACTATTTCCGCTGATTTGCAATATCTACATTTGTTGTGTAATGACAATTTCCTTATGAATTGGATTTCATTAGTTTGTAGTTGATTTAGCCAAAATCTCAGATATGTTCTGGCCAGCCTTTTATCCGGGAACTTTTTCAAGTAGTTTCTTGTGTCATGTAGTTTTTTCGGGACCGTTGGAAAGTCTTTCATCAGCTTGTTTGATCGCGCTATATCTTCCGTCCTGATCCAGTCTGCTTCAAAGATTTTCTTTGATATTTTATCTGGGTTTATTTCAAGTGTCTCTTCCGAGACATCTAGATCTTTCAATAGGCCCATATTTCTCAGATTCCAGTCTTTCAGTGCATGGATCTTGTCAGTTGTCCTCTCTTTATTCACCAACTCCAATGGTTTTGGTTTATTCTCCAATTGGACTTTTCAGTATAGCATTAGCATATTTCTCTCCTGAATCGCTTTTAGTGATACAAGACCTAGTTCTCTCCTTAGAAGTGGCATTGGTGTTGATTGTGCCAAATTGAGGACTTTCTTTCAGAAATAGCTCTCAAGTTTAGAGCACAATATTTCTGGTACTAGAAACATTGCGTCCGCTCTGTAAAGGATTGAAGGTACCACCTTTGCTTTATAGAAGTTGATTACTGCCAATAGTGAAAGTTTCCCGTATTGTTTGTCGATCATCCGTGCTTGTATGGTTAAAGTTTTTACCTTTGCCCATAGCAGATTTTGCATTGCAGTTTCAGCCCCGCTGATGGACATCTTGACTCCCAGGTATTTGAAGTCTTTTAATTTTTCCAATTTTAGCCCTTCCGTAAACCAGTTCTGTTTGTTTTGGCTCTTCTTTTTATTGCCTTCCCAGCCCATTATCTTAGTTTTTTCTGGATTCAGCTTTAGATTGTTTCGCTTCAGATATGCGATCAAGTTCGTGAGCTGTCTTTGCAGACCTATTGGAGTGTTATCAAGCAGGATGAGGTCGTCTGCGTATAACAGGCGCAATATTTTTTCGCCACCAATAGTTTGAGGGAAGCATCTTATTTCCTTCTCATGCTCAGTGTAGTCAGCAATATATGCGTTATACAATGCAGGAGCCAAAGGGCATCCTTGCTTCACACCTCTGAAGGTAGGTATTTCCCGTGACAGTAATCCGTCTTGCCCAAGCCTTACTTTGATAGATGTATCCTGATAAAAGGTTTGAATCGGGCTCATAATAGAAACAGGGCATTACATAGCTTCCAGCTTTTCCCATAATATATCCCTGTTGACCTGGCCAAACGCCTGTACCAGGTCAACGAATGCCATATATACGGGTTGACCGGTCTGCATGGCCTTGGCTTTGATTGTTGTCAACGTCAGTATATTGGTCGATGTTCCTGTGTTTTTTACGAATCCTGTCTGGAGTGGATCGCCCTTGTTTTCAGCTTTGAGCCAGGCATGAAATGCTTCCAAGGCAAGCCCGCCGTATATTTTCCCAATAACATCCAATAAGGATATAGGGCGGTAGTGGCATGGATCCTCTTGATTTTCCACGTTTAAAGATTGGGACTACTATAGCTTTTCTCCATGATGCTGGTATGTTTTGTTCCTGGTTGCGGTTCTTAAAGATGTTACTAATCAAGGGGGCCCATATCTCTTGATGTTGTTTTAAGTCATTATTTGTGATCCCATCAGGCCCCGGGGCCCTTGAATTGTTAAGTTTTTTTTTATTTTTGTTAGGATATCTTCTAGCTTTGTTGTAATATTCCATGGAGACTCATTCCCCCTTTTCTTTTTTTTGCAGACAAGCGCACTCCGTTACGGGCAGTGGTGCATATAAGTTGGAAAAATGGGACATCCAACTCGCTTCTCCCACACTGTTTTGTAATGCGATAGTACAGGACATAATAGTGTCCTTTATTAGGGTCCAAAAATCTCTTGATTTTTTTCCCACTTAGTGTTTTTAACATTAATTCCTAGTCTGCCTGGTATATTGAGTACCTTTTTTGTATTATCCGGGATTTGTAGTTCCTATTGGCGTTTTTCCAGCTTTCTTGCGCCAGTTGTATACCGGATCTGTTTGCTATCCGTTTTAATTTTCGTAGAGTTCTTTTTCTCGTTACTAATTCCTGGTTATAGGCATGAAGGTGGTTCTTTGGGGTCTCCTTGATTTTCTTTTTGCCGTCTTTATGTATTTTTTTAGCAGGAGTGTATAGTCCACCAGCTTCTGTCTTTTTTTTTTTGTATTGGCTTCAACTTCCATTATGATAGAATACTTTTCAGAAATGTGCTTAATTGCGTTCTCTGTCAGTTTTAACCTGGAACCATTGCTGTTCACGTCCAGATCATGGTTAAGAAACTGTTGAGGTTTCTGTAGATTGACCCATCTTGTGTGCTGTAAATTATGGTCACTATTTAAGGTCCTTACCATTGCAAAACCGACCGTCATTCCCAGCAACTTCTTCGACACAAATGTGTGGTCTAATATGCCTGATTGTTCCAGTCTTTGCCAGGAAGGGATCTCCAAATTTTTATCTGATCGTAACCAGTGCAGGTTGTGCAGGTCTCTTGATCCCAAAGTTTTTTCGAGGTTCTCACCTCTTTTCAGGATTGGTGCGGATTTCGATAGGTGTGGTCGTTGGTTTCCAATATTCTTGCATATTGCATTAAAATCCCCTGCAATGATTGTGTGGTCGCAAGCTTGTTTTTCAGTGACTTCATCTAGAATAATGATATTTCGAGGGGATTGGGTCCTCCGACGTATTCCATATCTATGACAGGTAATGTCCACAGCTGTGCTGCTTCTGAAAATCTTTGGCGTCTGCGTCCTGCGTCGATGACGTCGATGTGCCGTCCCCGAGGACCTCCTCCGACGGCCGACGTCACCCGATGTGATAAGTAGGACGCATGACGCCCATAGCCTCAGTTCCGTTTTTGCCGCGAACGTGTTCGATTCGTGAATCTTGGTACGCCTCGACTCGTTGGAGTTTGCTGTTTTCGATTCTCGGTTCGTTGAACCTGTTCGGTTTGTTGTGAAGACCTGTTCGTGGCGATGTCTTCTTCGTCTTCAACCCTGCGTCTGGGCTTCAAGAAATGCGGGGACTGTGGGTCCAAGATGTCGGTCACAGACTCGCACGACGCCTGCCTCTGGTGCCTCGGGGAGGCTCACGATACGGACGACTATGTCGACTGCCAGTCGCTCACGGCAAAGGCCTTGCGGGAATGCAAGAAGAAGCTGTCGGTAGGCCGGGTGTCTAAGCCCCAGAAGTCGAGGTCTGTAGGGCTTTCGACGGATGACTCGAGGGGCGACTCTCCGTGTCATCGTCGGAGGTCCAGTGGGTCTCCTTCCAGGAGTCGGTCTTGCCACTCCTCCGCCTCTTCGAGGCATTCCCGGAAGCGCCGGCATAGGTCGCCTTCCCCGTCCTCTTCCGAGGACTCCGCCCGTCGGCGAGTCGCTTATCCCTCCATGCAAGCGACACCGGAGGAATGGGCTTCCTTCGGGAAGCAGATGCTAGCGATTCTTGAATCGCAGGGCACCGGTCCGTCCGCGCCTCCGAGTGGGGTCGGTCGGCACCGGTCGAGACGCCGCTCGTACGCCTTCGGGCTCGGGTGGTCGGCACGGCTCGCGGGAGAGGTCCCGCTCGGACAAAGGTAGCCGTTCTCGCCATGCCCGCTCCAGGTCCCGGTCCTCGACGCGCTCGAGACCGCGTGATCCTGTGCTGTCTTCGAAGAAGACGTCGACGCCTGTGGCGCCGAGGTCGTCGACGATTTCTCTCGAGGCTCCGCCTCCGAGGGGGTCGTCGGCGCCTAGGTTGTCGAGAGACACGCTCGGTGCTCCGGCTTCGAGGCCTGTGTCGACGCCGCCGATGCTGGCGGCGCTGCAGCTGACGTTGACGCCGATTCGCTCGCCGGCGAAGCCTTATCTGTCGACGCCGGCGCCGACTCATTCGGCCCTCGACGCCTTTCGAGGCGGTGGTGTCGGAGGGGCCCCGTGGCACGGGGTTTGCTCCTAGAAAGGCTCTGGCTAAGGCCAGGCTCTGCTTTGGTCCCCAGAGGTCTTCCTCTCCCCGCCTGGAGTACATTTCAGAAGGTGATGAAGGCTCTGATGGCGGCTTGGTTCCGGTTATAGTTCCGGATGAACTTATCTCGGGCCATAGTCAGTTTGATGACCTGCGGCAGTCGCTGCATGATGCCAGTGGACTGGACACCTCTCCGGAGGTGGAGTTTTGTAGGCCGGAGCCTGGCACTCATGCCGATTCTTCCTATCGGCGCCTTATGTCTCGGGTCACCAAGTGCTTGGGTTGGTCGGCTCCCCCAGGGGAGTTCATTCAGGATGATCTCATGGACATCCTTGATCTCGGTCCCCCCACTGACACGGTTTTGCCTTTCATATGGCTTTGCAGAGAAGGGTGGCGGTGGCTTCGACTGCTCCGGAGAGTCTCCCGGCAGTGGGCAAGTCTTTATCGCGAAAATACCGTTCAGCCAGTAGCGACCCCTGCTACTTGTCTAGGCACCCCACACCGGAGAGTTTGGTGGTGCAGGCGGCTACGGCCCCGGCAAAGCAGGCGTCGTATCCTACCATCCCTCCGGATAGGGACGACAAACGTTTTGATGGCTGGGCGAAGAAAGTGTTTTCTTCGGGGGTATGGCGCTTCAGGCAGCCAACTCCATATGTGCCTTGTCTCGTTTCACACACACTCTGTGGAACTGTGTTGCATTAGCGGCTGAACATATTCCCGATGGGGACGAACGGGATGGTTTCCTTGCTATGGTTCAGGATGGCAAGGATGCCATGTGTGAGGCCGTTAAGTCGGGTTTGGACTTGGCGGATTGGGTCAGCCGGTCCATGGCGGCGAGCACCGTAATGCGCAGGTTTGCGTGGTTGCGGAAGTCTGGGTTCGCTCCTGATGTGCAGTCCCGGCTCCTCAACATGCCCTTTGACGATGAACACCTTTTTGGCAGCAAGGCTGACGAGAGCCTTGAGAGGTTGCAGACCTCCAAAGCTGCAGCAAAATCGTTGGGCACTGCAGTTCGCCAACCTCCGCCTTTTCGTCCTAGGGGACAGCAATGGAGGGGAGGTTCCTTTCGCTATTACTCGTCTTTCAGTAAAGCGAGGGGAGCTAGCAGTCAAAGAGGCCATCGTAAGAGTGCCAGAGGTGGAAACAAAGGTACTCGAGGTGCCAAGGCCGCTCGGGCAGTTGCCTCTTTGCCCTCAGGCAACGCCGCAGCCGCTACCACTCAGTCATGAGGCCAGGTCCCATGGTTCGCCGGTTGGGGGAAGGCTGGCACAGCATCTTGTAGAGTGGCAAGCCATTACTTCAGATGTTTGGGTTCTGGAGATCATAACCCACGGCTACTGTCTTCCTTTTTGGCAGAGGCCTCACGACAATCCACCAGGGAACCTCTCTTTAAAGTGTCCGGATCCGCTCCTTGCACAGGAAATTTAAGCCCTGCTGGAGAAAGGCGCCATAGAACTGGTGCCTGTAGCGGAGAGGAACAAGGGATGGTATTCCCCTTATTTTTTGATTTCGAAGAAAGACGGGGGATTGAGACCCATCATGGACTTGCGCGGTTTTAACAAACTCCTCAGGAAGGACAAGTTCAAGATGGTGACTCTTTCTCAAGTCCTCCAGGCCCTTCAACTTCAGGACTGGTTGGTGTCTCTCGACCTCAAGGATGCTTACTTCCATGTGCCGATCCATCCCAAGCACAAGAAGTACCTGAGGTTTGTGGTTGGCAACTCGCACTTTCAGTTTCGGGTCCTGCCGTTCGGATTGACCTCCGCCCCGAGGGTTTTCACCAAGCTCATGGTGGTGGTGGCAGCGCATCTCAGGAAAAGGGGGTATTCACGTCTACCCCTACCTGGACGATTGGTTGATCAGGGGGAGCTCTCCCGAGCAAGTCCTGGATCATCTGTCCGTCACCTGCCACTCCCTTCACAGGCTGGGCTTCTCCCTCAATTTAAAGAAGTCCCATTTGACACCAACGCAGCGGCTCCAGTACATCGGAGCAGTGCTCGACACGTCCCTGGGGCAGTGTTTTCCTCCTCAGGTGAGGGCTCTTCACATTCAGCAGATGGTGAACAAGTTTCAATTTGCCCAGGATCTCCCAGCGTCCGAGTTCTTGAGACTGCTCGGCCTCATGGCATCCTGCATTCTTCTGGTGCCAGAGGCTCGTCTGCGGATGAGGTCTTTGCAGTGGGCACTCAAGCTCCAGTGGTCTCAGTCCTCCGGCAGCCTGTCGGACCCTGTTCAGGTGCCGTCCTCGGTAGCCCGGGACCTTCTGTGGTGGGCCGTCGAGGGCAATCTGATGAAGGGGGCCCCATTTTGGCTGCCCTGGCCGGAGGTGACAATCGTGACGGACGCATCCCTCACGGGATGGGGAGCTCATGCCAACGAGTTGACAGTCAGCGGTCGTTGGTCTCCGTCGGAGTCCAGACTCCATATCAATCTGTTGGAGCTGAGGGCCGACAGGCTAGCCCTGAAGGCTTTTCTGCCGACTGTGTGCGGAAAGAGTGTCCTGATTCTAACGGACAACACGGTGGCCTTGCACTACCTCAACAAAAAGGGGGGGGGTCACTTCCGCTGTGCAGGGAGGCGATGCAGCTCGAGTTCTGGGCCATCCAGCAGGAAGTTTCGATCTCAGCGGTTCATCTGGCCGGAGACGACAACGAGACGGCGGATGCTCTGAGCAGGCAGAGCACGATCTCTCATGAGTGGGAGCTGGCTCAGGAGATTCTCCTTGAGATCTTCACCCTTTGGGGGACCCCTCAAGTGGATCTCTTTGCCTCCAGTGTCAACCGGAAGTGCGAAAGGTTTTGCTCGCGGGAATTTCCTCCAAAAGGAGCCTAAGGAGACGCGTTCGTGGTGAAGTGGTCATTTCCACTGCTGTACGCGCTTCCTCCAGTCCCCGTCATCCCGCATGTGCTGCAGAGGTTACGGAGGTTCGGTTCCCGGATGATCCTATTTGCTCCGGCGTGGGCCCGGAGGACGTGGTACCCGGACCTTCTAGACTTGTCCATCTGCCCTCCACGTCGTCTTCCCTACCAAGACGATCTGCTCTCACGGGAGGGGGGTCAGGTTCTCCATCCAGAGGTCAGATCCCTCAGTCTTCACGCTTGGCTTCTGAAAGGTTGAGGTATAAGGATTGGGACCTCCCTGAAGACGTGATGGAGGTGTTGCTCTCGGCCAGGCGGCCGGCAACAAAGTCTCTGTACCGTTGCCGTTGGAGAAAGTTCTGCGATTGGTGCAGAGTTCAGAATGTGGATCCTTTTGAATGTGACATTCCCATGGTTTAGTCTTTTTTGCTTTCTTTGGCCCACGGGCTTGCAAGTGGGGACCATTAAAGGTTACCTGTCGGCGCTGTCCATATTTAAGCGCTCGTCTGAAGAGTGTTCCTATTTTAAGATTCCTTTAATTTCGCAGTTTTTGAAAGGGCTCACTAATGTGTTCCCTCCGTCACCTTTTTTGGTGCCAGGTTGGGATTTGAACCTTGTTCTTAAGTTTCTTATGGTTGCTCCATTTGAGCCTTTACATTCTTGCCCTTTGAGGCTGTTAACTCTGAAAACTGTGTTTTTGGTTGCGGTTACTTCCGCTTGCAGAGTGAGTGAGTCAGTTAAGCCACCCTTCACTGTGTTTCATAAGGACAGGGTTGTCCTTAGAGTTCGTCCTTCTTTTCTTCCGAAGGTGGTTTTGGAATTTCATTTGAGCCAGAAGGTTGTTCTTTCGGCGTTCTATCCTCCTCCACATCCTGGTAAGGAAGAGGAGAGGCTCCATAGGCTTGATCCTAGGAGAGCGTTGAGCTTTTATATTTCGCGCATGTCCCGGGTCAGAGTGGACTATCAACTTTTCATTGGTTACGCTGGAAAGCGTTTGGGACAAGCTGTGACGAAACAGACTTTGTCTCGTTGGATTATTTTAGCTATCTCCGAGTGTTACCGCTTGGCGGGTAAGGATCCTCCGGCTGGCTTGCGGTCCCATTCTACCAGGGGAGTGGCTGCGTCTACTGCCCTGCAGAGGGGAGTTCCTATTCGTCACATCTGTGATGCAGCCACCTGGGCTTCAGTACATACTTTTGTACGTCACTACTCCCTCGATTCCATCAGAGAGCAAGATCTGGCCTTTGGCAAGGCAGTTCTCTATTCCGCAATTTGATTGGGCATGCTAAATTTGTATTCTAAATTCTTTCCCACCTCCTTGCTTTGTAATGCTTTGGGAGTCTGTCATAGATATGGAATACGTCGGAGGACCCAATCCCCTCGAAGAAGTTACTTTCTTACCTGGTAACGTTCTTTCGATGGGATGGTCCGATGACGTATTACATATCGCTCCCTCCCTGCCTTCCCCGCTGCAGAATTTCTTTTGCGATTGCAGCTTGCGTTCCGCAAGGCCTTGTGTGTCTGACTGGCAGAAAACTGGTGGCACACGTTCTGGGAAAAAACTATAACTGAGGCTATGGGTGTCGTGCGTCCTACTTATCACATCGGGTGACGTCGGCCGTCGGAGGAGGTCCTCGGGGACGGTGCATCGACGTCATCGACGCAGGACGCAGACGCCAAAGATTTTCCGAAGCAGCACAGCTGTGGACATTACCTGTCATAGATATGGAATACGTCGTCGGACCATCCCATCGAAAGAACATTACCAGTTAAGAAAGTAACTTGTTCTTTCCAGGTATAGCTCGTCCCCACTTGTTTCTGGGTTCCAGTAGGTGGTAATTAGTATATAATCTTCCTTTTCTATACTCCTAATGTGTATGTATTTCCAGGATATTATTAGGACTTGAAATTGATCGGGAGAGTCCATCTGTTCCGTCACCTCCAAACCGCTGCCTGCTCTTATTGCTGTAAGTAGGGGCCGGCTGTAGGACGTCTCTTCTGTCCCTGTTTCGCTGGTTTGGCAAATGTTGAGTATCCATCCATTTCCGGTTTCTGTGTTAACCATGTCTCCTGTAAACATAATAAATCCCATTGCCTCAGATTAACATCGCTCTTTGCAGTTAGGTGACTAAACCCTCGCGTATTCCAAGAGGCCATATCTATGAAGAATTTTCCCTGTGTCGCTAAGGAACATGCTTTTCCAAGTTGGTCATCCTGCATGGTCCAGGTCGGCCTTTCTGATTGCTAGTTGTGTTTCTTTGTGTGTATATCTGACTATTTCCATGACCAATTTGGCGGTGATCTCCTCAGAATTTCCGCTGCGCGATTGAACACAACTTTTTTCCCCTTTTCTAGTCTGGTCTGCTTTCTTTCATTATATGATAGTTCATCAGCCGAATCCGAGCTATATTTGTCCCTGGGAGAATGGTTATTCTTACGGGCTGAATCTTCTCTTCCCCTTGTTCCTTGTCTGTTTTCCTTTTCTTTTTCCTTGGTTGCTGGCCGCTTTTGATTTGGCTCATATCCGCTATTCTCCCACCTTGTCTTTAGGTTTCCACTCTGGGTTTTTCCTGGAATTTTGTTAGAAGTTTTATTTTTTTCATCCTCCGGTCTTGCAGCCTGAGTCTGTGAAATCATATCCAAGGATATCAAAGTTTGATGATTATTGCTGGAGCATCGTTTTAATAACTTCTGACTTAATATGTAAATATGAACAGTCATTTCTCCCTGTTTCACAAGGTTCTACCATCCATAAATCTCGGTTTTGGATGTCTCCTAGCCTTGGAATCTGCTTGAATAGGCTGATGATTGTGTTCCTGTTTAGAATCAGGTCGTCTTTTGACCTTTTCTTTCGTTCCAGACGAAAGAAAGACGAAATATACAGGAGCTTTGTATTCTTAACGGATATGACTTTTTTATTTGCTCTTTTTTTGGTGTCCTTTGGCTTTGCTCATTGCTCATCCTTCGTTTACGGCTTGTCAGGGAAGAGTTTCTAGTCGTGTTATTCCTGGATTTATTTCTAGGTGGTGTAACCCATGTTTCCTTTTTCTGCTCCTTTCTTTCTTTCTTTCTTTGAATTTCTTTCTGACCTGATATGCGTTTCTGTATCCGCTTACCTTCCTCTGGGGTTAATTTTCCTTTCCCTATTGTAAACAGCCTAACTTCTTGATTTTTTTCCTTCATTTTCTTTTGATCTGAGTTGAGCCTTTTGAGCCTCAACGGGCTCCTTTTCTATAATGCGGACCTTCTTCTTAGGTTCCATCTCCATGTTGGTGAGGTCCAATATAACTGCTTTTCTTTTGAATCTTGGAGATGCATTATTTTCTGTTTCATATTCATCAACTGTATATACACTCCATTCACTTATGTCCTGAATCGATTGTCTCATCAGCTGGTTGGCTACAATTAGTGATGGTTTTATTTATTTTCTTGTTACCATTTGTCTCTACAGATTTTTTCTTATTTGTTTAGACTGTCCGTTGGAACTCTCTTTACTCAATAACGTCTGTTGGTTACTCAAAATTGATTTTTAGTTGGCAAATATTCCAAATGTAAAGTTTGCTTTGTTTCCTACCTCTTTCTCTTTCCCGATCTGGACCATGACCACTTTTTCTTTGTTGTTTTAACTGATTGTTCTTTATCTCCAACCACCCCTTGGGTCTCCTTTCGTGCAGTTTTAATATTTCCTTTTGGTTCTTTTGAGGATACATTTTTTATACCCTCTATCACACATTCTTCTTTTTCAGATCTGAGTTCGTAGGTAAAATCCTTCCATTCTCATTCTCTCTTGATTCTTCTTGTCTTTTAGATAGCCCGTCTTTTGCTACTACATATCCTTCTAGATAGGTTAATTTTGTGTTCATCATGGCAATCAAAGAAGTTTGGTCCCTTGCTGTGTCATTTAAAGCCTCATATAGCTTTGTGAAGGGTGTTAGAGATATGGTTATTGTTGACATTATAGACATTAGGTCTATTTTTGTGTTGAGTCTGTACTCGAAGTTGAAGTGTCCTCACTACATCTTCTACTTGTAGTTGCTGTATTGTTCTGCGAAGGCGTTTTTGTTTGTGGAGATCTTATATTTGTATTTAGTTTTTTTGCCATTGCATCCTTTTAATCTTTTTTACTAAAATGTATGTCCGTCTGTATCCTGACTGTAACACTTTTCAAAAGGTTTGATTCAGGTAAGAATACAGGTCTGAGGATCTCTGCCTCATGTATTTGCAATAGAGATGTAGTAGATGAGGTTGGTTTTCCACTAGATAGTCCCATCTTTCTCTCAGCAGCCATTATCACTCCAACACTTCCACGCCCACTGCTACTCCAGTCTTCACTACTACTTCTACGACTTCCACTACACCACCGTCTGTTGGGTCCTTCTTCTCTTTTGCTGAGGGGACTATTATTAAGCATAAAGAAAAGACTACATCGTTCCACATGGTTCTGAGCCTTCTTCTGTGGCTTCTAGTTACTGATGTCATTTTTGTTCGACTTTGTGTGACGTAGCCTATGAGTCTTATAACTTGGGGTAGTGCTCATCTGGAGTAAAAGGGGGACATAACCCTTGGGTTCGTCACAAATGGATATAGCGGGAAATAAAAGTGGCCAGGTGGTCTGCAGAGTTCTGAAGGACTTGAAGGCGCTGTAGAAGGTAAGTTGGTTGTGCCAAGAATAATGAGTTACAATTGTCGATAGAAGAAATTACCAAGGCCGATATCACAGGGGCACGAACCTTGACCGGAATGAAAGGAAGAACCTTTCGGAGGAGCTTCAACTGGAAATGGCACCGCTGACATACTGCTCCTATTTGGGGCTCCATTGAGAGAGAGGCAGAACGTTTCACACCCAGATCTTTTACAGTGGTGGATATGACAGGCAGAGAACACAACGAAGCAGGCCGAAAAGCTGAGGTCCAGAGGGAGGATGCAGAAGGGGATCCACCACCAACACCTCCGTTTTCTCACTGGTCGGCTTGAGCCAGTTGTTACACATCCATTACCCCACAGCCTCGAGGCAGGCCCTGAACCTGGTCACTGACTCAGTTACCATGAGTTCAAGGCGGACCAGGTTCTGGATATTATCTGCATATAAATAACAGACAAAGCCATGGGATGAGCTTGGTCAGAGATTGGACATAGATGTTAGACAACATGGGCGAGATGGTGGACTTTTGAGGGACACCACAAGTGAGAGCCTTACCCTGAGAACAGAAAGAAGGGAGAGACAGAGTTTGGTAATTATCAGAAAGAAAAGAAGAAAACCAGGCCAAGGTAGCCCCGGCGATGCCGGCTCCGGACAGACGGTCCAGCAAGACAGCATGATCGATGGTATTGAACGTGGCAGAGAGATCAAGAAAACCAGTTCTCCCACGCCGCCCTGGTCATGCATCATTGCTAAATCGTCCACTACCGAAACCAGCACACTCTTGGTCCCTCGGCCTAGGCGGAACCCCGACTGTGAATGGTGAAAGAAGAGAGATACTTAAAGAAAATTGCTGAGAAGAGGACAGACCAGAAGCTTCATCAGAAATGGTAGGAGAGAGAGAGAGAGAGGATGGAAATTAGATGCAATAGAAGGATCAAGAGAGGGTTTTTTCCAAGCAAGGGATCACTGTGGCATGCTACAGACAGTTAGGAATGTGACCTGTCTGAAAGGAACTATTTATGGCCAGCTGCAAAGAAGAGACCATGTTGGGGAGAATGTCTTTAAAAATGAAAAGTGGAACGAGGTCCCTCGAAGATGCCGATTTGAGCTTCAGAACCGCAGGTGTAATATTCTCAGCCTTAAAAACGGGGAATGCTGACCATAATGTCGTATTGGACTGAGACAGAGGCGAGTCCGAAGAGTCTGTGGACTGGAGGCCAGAAGATTTGATACAGATGTGAATATTTTCAATCTTATCCACAAAAAAGTAGGATGGAGAATCGCAAAGTTCCTGAGAGGCAGCTACCGATTCCGAAGGGATAGATGAAAGTGAGCAGATGACCCTAAATGGCTCTTTAGACCGATTAATATGCTGCAATGTGATAAAAAAAAAATACACCTGTTTGGTGTTGGAAATAGCTCTGTGGTACACATGGAAGGCTTGCCGAAATATTGCTTTTGCTGCAGCGCTATAATTGAGGCAACATTTGCGCTCAGTTTGCTTGCGCGCCAGACACAGGGCACGCAATTCATCCAAATACCAAGGCTCAGATGGGGCTCTCGCAGTCTATAGCATTTGAGAAGGGCGAGCAGATCGGCCACGGAGCCAAAGTGTAGAAGACAGTGAGCACTCTACCTCTGGTGGATCTTGAATCAGACGGGTTTCGATTTGTCCATTGAACATATCTTTGGGTACAGACCTCTAGCCACGCGTAAAGATGGATTGAGGCTGGGAGGAGGGCACCTGATGGATAGGGGATCCCACGAGAAAGGGATGATGGAGTGGTCGGACCAGATGACAGGGAAAGCTGAAAATATTGAAACCTCAAAGGCAGAAGCGAATATGAGGTCCAGTGTGTTGCCTAACTTATGAGTAGTGGGAGATAGTGTCGGCCAGGAATGGGGCATGGCAAATCCATGAATGGATTTGAAGACAAGCAGCAGAAGTTTGAAGAGGGAGGACGAGTCTCTCACTAAAAGCCAGCTGGCATGGATACTGTGAGAAAAGTGTGGGGGAGATTATAGAGGGTGCCTGTTGCACACTTGAGTATTTTCTGAAGCAGGTAGGAGTAGAGGGTGCGCTGAAGGGAAAGCCAGCACAGTAGTCCAGGTGACTGAGTACCAGTTAGTATGAGGGTTTTTTGGCAGAATGGTAGGTGAGGAGGGAGCACATTTTCCTGATGTTATACAGCACTTTGGGCAGAGGTAGCCAAAAAGGCAACCCTGGAAGTCCAAAAGTGGTGAGGATTGACATTGCTGTAAAAAAAAAACGCCAAGGTTACATGTTTTTAGGAAAGAGGGAGATCAGGTGTAGGGGAAATGAGACAGTAGAGAAGGAGATTGTGTGCAACTTGGATGCTGGAATGTACAGAACTACGGTCTTAACAGAGAAGTATATAGCATCAAGTGTCATCCAGTGGCTGATTGCTGATATGGTCAGATATGCATACAAAGAGATTAGGAGTGAGGAGGGTAGTGGAAGAAGAATAGTGTCACATGCAAAAGTGTGATAAGTGAGCCGAATTATGAGGAGTTACTACAGGGAGGAGGCGTACAGTGTAGAATAAGGGGCAAAGGGGGCACCAACAAAGTCAGGGCACATGTGGTTGTGTTCCTTGAATTAAAGGAAAAATTAGAGGAGAGGAAACTGTGTCTAGGAATATCTTGGATTCCTAGTCTGGCTAGGGTCCGAAGAGGGAGAAGTGGTCTAATGTATCAAAGGTATCATAGAGGTTCAAGAGGATGAGGATAGTTCTGAGTATGATGGGGCAGCAGTCATAAAATCTGAGACACAGGCAAGGGCAGTTTCAGTAGAATGACTGCTACAGAATCCTGACTTTGTGAGTCCGAGGTCGTTTGTGTCCGGGTAGGTGAAAGATCCTGTAGAACACTAGCCTTTCTACTATTTATGAATGGAGAAGTGGTGGTACAGGCCTATAGTTAGCAGGATTGTTCGGGTCAGCTGAAGGCTTCTTTAGGATCTGTAGTGCAGAAGCTCATTTCCATCACCATGCAATGCAATAAACCGCTTTAGGAAGCAAAGGTAGAGACCAGATTTATTCTCATAGAGATGTGGAGAAATAAACAGGAAAACTGGCATGGTATGCCTGCCCCAGAAATGTGGTCTGAGCACAGAAGCCTCAGGGTCTTGCTTAAATTTCAAGTACCTGAGCTGTGGTGCACTGTTCTTACGTGTTGTAGGCATTTTTCAATCCTAAGCCTGAAGACACATGTTAGTAAAGATTTCTCTTAGGCACAGTTTTCCCTCCATTTATCATCTGTTATGGAGAAACTGACACGTCCTTCAGGCTGTTTCCCTTTGTCTTTAACTATGTTGCAATTTCCTGGTAACTTTTTATCTATGTGCCAAGTACCTAAAAGCGTGTAGAGGTCCTTTTGTTTTTATGGCCCTAACCACCCTCTAAGAATTATTTGGTGATTGTACAAGTGTGCCTAGGACATACTGGTGGCAGCAGTTTACTTTTAAAATATTTGTACTTCTTTTTAATAAACCAAAACGTGTTTACCGCGTTTGACTTAAGACTGGCCAGTGCTGAAAATGTTCATGCTACGGAATCTTTTGTTCTGTCTTTGGCCACTTTGTCCCTTTGCATTCCCCCAGGTCGAGTGACCCGGTATTCCGTTTCTGGGCTTGCAGCCGCCCATGAAAACCACATCTTTGGTGGGCTCCTGCATGTCACGTGTACTAATGCCCAGGATGAGGGTTGGGACTGTCTGTTTCCAATCCACACTACTGGTGCCAGTATGTATGGTATGCCTGAATGACTGGAACCATCGTGGGCCACGATTGGCTCACGCCTGGCTTGAATGCAAGAGAGCAGATCTTCCATTAGCTATCCCAGATTTGAGTGTGAAACTTATCTTAGCTAAGAGAAGGGGCTCTGCATCCATTCTAGGTTGATCAACTGAAGTTCACAAAGAACTACAGAAGGATCCAAGTATCCTGAAACAAAAGAGCAGACCCGTGGAACACCCAGAGACTTGCTGGAAGGTTTGGCACCCTGACCCTGCTGTTGTCCCCTCAGAGCCCTGCTTTTGTATCGATCACAGAAGGCCTGCAAGGGAGCTTCAACCCTCTGGAGTAGTGGGACCAACTACTCTCGGCACCCCCTGAATACCCTCGAAAAGAGCCTCTTAGAAAGTGTTCCTGGGCCATCCAGCAAACTGACCAGCTCCAACCTGGGGTATTGTCTAGGAGCGCCGCCGTCCCGAGTTGACGCAAGACTTTGGCCATCGCTAACTTGTGGATCTGGGTCCTGTCCTAGCTCCTCCAGGCCGCGATTTATGAGTGTACCATGCCACAAGCATTTGCGTCCGTGTCGCACTGCTGTGGTGACTGCGGTTGTAGGAGCCTTGCATACCTGCTCCTCTGTGCCCTGATACGTGATGCACTCTTCATTAAACGCTGTGAAAAGGCTGTCACGCCACGGACGATCGTCCCGTCCCGCAGCCGATGAGAGCCGGAGCGACGTGCAACTGCAGGGATTAAACCTATTAGCGACTTGGACTAGACTGGTAAAGTTTGGCCCGGACTGTGTCGAGGGTCGGTGAGTACTTGCATCACTTACAGGTGGCCCCCTGGCACAGCCATTGTTCTTTATGCATGAGAATCTGCGGAATGATACTCGCCTTAGCTGGGCTAGCCTGCGCTCCCTAGCTATTCCTGAAACTCGAAAGCTGCTCTACCTACAAGGGTAGACCCTTCTCGAATAATAGGACAGTGTTCATCACCTCAAGCCCCTTCCTGAACTGCTACAGCTCCCTGAAAAGATCCTGCTTTCGCTTTTACGCATGACAGCGCGTTGTTAACGCACTGCTGTGCTTTTGAGCATAAGGCTCACCGCTTCCTAGGGCTGGACTGCATAAGTTAGGGATCGACTCTGAAGAACTGCCTAGTGTGATATTGGTGTTAAATGAACTCTTCTGTTGCAGGTTGTGGTTGTGTTCTCGCCCTTATCCGCATTAGGCAAAACGCATTTGTATATATGGTTAATAGTGTAAGGCGTCTGTGGTAACTGTTTATTGATACTGTGGTTTGTTTGTGTTTTGTTATAAGGCCTATAATTGTATTTTTGATATACACTTGTCTAAGAGTATTCTGTGGAGTTTTACTGTGTATGCTCATTTTGGGCTTCCAATCACTCTCACCCCTCCTGAGACTCTTGACCGCCTGCCAAGCTATTGTAGATTGGTCTGGTTTGTCCAGAAGGTTCCTCTTTTCCACTAAACTATGGCGGCCTCCTAAACCGCTTCCACCAGGTCAGAGTTTAGAAATCTATCTTAACATAACAGATGCAGTCTTTTACATTGTTCAGTTGGACAGATAGGCTCTGATGAAGAACATATTTCCAAAATGCATTGCCAGATGCTACACTTTTGCTTCTGTGTTACAATGTTTATGACCACTAAAAACATATTGAAATGAGGACTATGAATGGATTAATTTCTTGTTCATGAAAATCCTGTCTAATCTGATTGTCAGTTTACCCCATGAGCGAGCATGCATCACTAAAGCATTTTCCTTTGGTCTTCATTTGAAGTTATATAGATGCCCCACACTCAATTCACATGTTCATAACATGATTCCCAGTAAAGAAGGCTCAATGAATGTTCTCACTCTCCTGCAAAGTGCATTTCTTTTTGTTAAAAGGAAGGAATAGATAAGCATTGAAATTATCATTGTAACTACAAATATCACACTCAATAAAAGAAGGGTTATTAATGAAAACACTAATTGTCTAGCCTATATTCCTAATTCAAATGTGTCAGTCAAATTAGAAAGCATCAACATCCTTTTTTTTTTATAATTGTCACTAACATGCCTCATTCAATACCTCTCCCCTTGTTCAATGCGATATTAAAACGAGTAAAACCATCTCTCATACTCACTCTAATCCACTGATAGCAGTGAGCTGAGAGCTGAGCTGTCGGCCTGAAGCTGCAGGCATGAGTTGTACAATCGAAAAACACCCCCTCAAAATCAATAATTTTCTCTAATGACTATAGCAAAGCCTTACAAGAGATTGTGTCCATGGGATTGACCATGATGCAAACATAAGCCACATCAGAGTATGATAGTACATTGGGTTTGAGCTATTGTAATAAAAGGCTTGGTGCTTTATTATACAGCTCAACAAAAAAGGATAGTTCTCTCAAAAAGCAAAAAAGGAAAAGCTGTTGGAGCCTCTGCTATTAAAAATCCAATTTAGTGCTCCAAAAATCCAAGTCAGGAAAATAGAAGTAATAAGCCCCACCTTCGTACATAAACCAGAATGGAGTAGGTTATCCAACCTGCTTGGGTACCTCAGCTCAGCTTCCCTCCGACAGCATCCGTGATCTCTTACAGCACTGACTCACCCCTCCCAGAATATCTCTTTTATATTGACTTTGGTTTGTTCATGCATATTCCCCAGGTGTACGATATATGATAAGTCATTTATAATGTGCCTGTACACAAGTGTTTCTAGGCATGACAATATAAGGGAGGGAAGACAGGGTGGACAATACAAACGATCCTACTAGGCCTTGTGACATTCAGATCGTGCAAGTGCAACAGCACCAAAGTGCAGAGGAGAAGGAAGTGCCAGGGAGGGGAAGTGCACCCAAGGGCAGCGCGGCTTTGGGTAAGTGCATGGAGGCAGAGGACTATAGAGGTTACAGTTACAGCCTCTAAGTGCACAGTGGCTCAGAGGCAGTGCAGGTGAGACTTATCATGGGGGAGCCTGGTACCCATTATGCTCAAAGGGTAGCCAGGCAACCAGTCGGTGTGGCAGACAGGTAGGTCTGCAGGGGAGGGAGAGGGAGAAAGCGAAGGAGAATAGGAAGGTCTTGAGCTGCTTCCGGAACTTCAGGTGGTCCGGCTGAAGTTTGAGAGGGGCAGGGAGGCTTTTCCAGAGGGAGGCACCTGCAGAAGAGAGAGATCTACCCCTACTCTCTACCTAGGGAAGCGTCTGACCCTCAGAGAGTTGGGGGTAGTTGAGCGAAAGGCTCCAGAAGGGAGGTATTTTGGAAGAGAGAGTTAGATGTAGTGCGAGCCTCGGGCCCAGAAAGCCTTGTGGACGATGCATAGGGTCTTGAACTTGATCGTTGCAGTCACGGGGAGCCAGTAGAGAGATTTCAGTGCGGGAAAGATACGGTCTCTGGCCTTGAGGCCAAGGATAAGTCTTGCAGTCCTGTTATGGATTAGTTGCAGAGGGCGGAGAGTAGAGGAAGGCAGATTGAGAAAGAGGCTGTTGCAGTAGACCAGCCTAGAGAGAACCAGGGCTCTTGAGAATGTGAGCTTCTGGGGGAAAATGACAAAAGGAAGAATATCTCTGATGAGGTGCGGCTGGTAGTATACTTCTTGGCTAGGTCTGAGATGTGACGAGCGAAGGAGAGAGTGGAGTCGAAGATGACACCAATGTTTTTTGCCTCACAGGAAGGCAGAGAAAGAGGGCACAAGGAGGGTGCCCAAAGTGAGAGGGGGAAAGCAGGGGTCCCAATAAGAAGGATCACCGTCTTACTGGCATTAAGGCAGAGTTCGTTGAAGGCACACTAATCCTGAATCGCGGATAGACAGCCAGGAATGAGCGAGAGCGGAAAGGAGGCTGAGGGGAACCTGAAAGAGACCTGGGTGTCATCCGCGTAACACTGAAAGTTAGAGGAGAAAGTAGAGATCAGATGGTCCAAAGGAGTCAAGTAGACATTAAAGATCCAGGCAGAGAGGTTAGAGTGCTGGAGAACGCCACATGTGGAGAGGGAGGTGGTGGAGAGAAAGGGGCCAAGTTGGATCTGGGAGGGCTGGTCCAAGAGGAAGAAGGTCAACCACTCCAAGGCTTGATCCGTGATGGCCAGGTTCTCACAGAGTCAATTGATCAGAATGGTGTGGTTGACTGTGTCAGAGGCAGAGGAAAGGTCAAGGAGGATGAGAACAGAAAGAAGGCTGGAGTCAAGATTAGAGAGCAGATCTTCACGGGTGTTCAGGAGAGATGTTTCCGTGCCTCTGGCTGCTCTGAAGCCAGACTGATGGTCTTGAAGACAACCAACCAATTCAATATGGAAAGTAAGCTAGGAGATGGGCAGCTTTTCCAGGAGTTTGCCCAGGAAAGGAGTGATGAAGATTGGGCGATAGTTTGCCAGACAGTTAGGATCAGCAGAAGGCTTTTGAGGAGGGGGTGCACAAGGAAGTGCTTGAAGAGAGAGGGGAAACATCCAGTGGCAAAAGAGTGATTGTAGACATCGGCCAAGGCAAGGGTGTCAATGTGGTTCTTGATGGTTCTAGAGGAGCAGGGGAGCACTGGTTTGGATGACAATTTAATAGATCAGACTTGTCTAGAAACCTAGTCTGGTGTAGGCAGGGAGAAAGGGGGTGGAGAAGGAGAGGCGGCCGGATGGGTGCCAAGAAAGGTAGGAGAGGAAAAGGAGAGTGAGAACAGGATGTCCTGAGTTTTAGTGGTAACGTAAGCATAAAGAGCGTGGGAGGGAACATGAGAGGTGGAGACTGCAGCAGGATTGGCCAGCTCCATGCAGATTTTAAAGAGATCGGCCATGTTGTTAGAGGCCACAGCGACGCGGGCCTGGATGTGGACTCTTCTTGGACAGGACAGAGTGTCTGTATTGCTTTTGGAGCAGGCAGCAGGACATTTTGTCAGAGGATGTGCTCTCAGCCCTCCACTTCCTCTCAGCCACCCTGCACTTGCTTTTCAGGGTGGCGAGGTCAGAGCCATACCAAGTGTTGGACTTGGAGGTAGGGTTCAGGCAGATTCTCATGACGGGGCCAGGATGTTGAGGGTTTGGAGATAGAAAGATGCAGGTTAGAGAGGCCTGTGACAGAGTTTGAGTCAACCCCAGTAGTAGGGGGAGCAGAGAAGGTCGCAACAAAGGCATCCACTGACACACACTTCATGGGCTGCATGTCTGAGAAGGTAGGTGGCAGTGCTGGGGTGGGCTTTGTCTGAAGGACAGAGTTGCAGGTGAGAGGAAAGCAGAAGGTGGTCAGTCCAAGAGAGGAGTGGTGAGAGGATTGAGATGGGGATGTCTGAGGAGAGGAGACCATCCAAGGTGTGACCGGCTGAGTGTGTCGCAGCAGAGGGTAAAATGGAGAGAGTGTTGCAGTGGTTGCGGAAGAGCCCACAGGAGGGATTAGAAATATGCAGGTGGATGTCGGGGTCTCAGAGAAGAAGTTGAGAGGTAGAGGCAAGGAGAGGAGAGAGGTCCGCCCACTCTGAGATGAATAGGGCAGCCTGGCAAGATCGCCTGTAGATGGTGGCCACAGTTAGACAGAGGCTGGTAGCAATGGAGAGCCTACAGACCAGGCATTCAAAAGAGGAGTAGGCCTGCGTAGAATGACAGTTGGTTCTGGGCTCGGAGAGGATCTTGTAGCCATCAGGGAGGAGAGTGTGGAAACTCGTGACAGAGCTGGCCGTGAACCATGTCTCGGTGAGAGCAAGGGCTACTAAGTCAAGTTCTTCAAGGAGTTGGCAGATGTCGGAGGAGTGTTTGACAGCAGAGAGAGAGTTAAGAGTAAGCAGGTTACCACATTTGAAAGACTTCCTGGGTGGGGTACAGGCTTGAGGTACACCCAGTGGAGAAGGTGGAGGGGCGAGAGTGGACAGAGGAGGTAGCATAGTGGCCAGAGAGGAGGAAGGTGCCAGAGAGGTGGCGGAGGAAGGAGGTGGTAGAGGAGCCCAAGAGGTGCTACTAGTAGCAGCAGGCGAAGGAAAGAAACTGATAGACACGGGAGATGCATAAATAATATTCCCCAGGCACATCCGCCCTTGCCTGGAAGCCACGTCAAGCTACATCCAGTATCATGGAGTCCATCACAACATTGTTTATAATTTACTGCAACATCGGGTACTGTTTACATAAACAAAACAGCCACTGTTTCCCAACCCAGAACCTACGTTTACAGTGTTCTTCCGTGTACCGAAACAATTGATAAACTCTCGCAAGACAGTAAAGGATTGAGTAATTGTTCACTTGTAAAATACAATTTAAATGCAAAATTGCCTCATTTTAAGTCCCATGTGTGTCCTACATGGTTTGCGAATAACGATCCCATCCCATGAATGTTTTCTTCCAGTTCAGCTAAAATGCATGACTGTACAGTAAAAGCAGTGAAGAGGAGGCACGATTGAACCAAAGTCCAATGCTATTGGCTTATTAAACTGTGTGCTAAAAGTAATTCATAGTAACTTTAAAGTAGCTGATCAATAACGATAAGGACTGTGATATCCTGATGGGTAGGATTGCATAAGGTTGGAAAGTGTATGTTGGCTCCTATGATGTATGAGACATACATCTGGCTTTACCTTGATTATGTCAGTGATTTCTCTGCACAGAGCTGCATGCCAGGGATGAAATAACCTTGTGGTGGTGTTGCTGTGTGTATGAGGACACTGGTTGTAAGCGATCTAGACTATTAATGGCATGTATAGCAGGCGTGCACAAAGGTAGTGGCGTTGATATGCAAGGCACTTGGGTCATGAGGGATGATCCAAGTTTCAGTCATGCTCAACTCCACAAGTGGAGAATTTTAGGTGTTAAAATAATCTGTGAGGCTGGAAAATATTTTTCAATTTGGGCATTTCAGAGTGTAAGAGTAATGGAAGGGGGTGTGGGAGGAGCGAGTACTGGAGGGGAAGAATGTGGGTAGAGTGAAGTGGAAGAGTTGAGGTGTTTTGTCTTGGGGAGAGGGAAATCCGGAGGGAGCGATAGACTGGTTGGGAGAGAGTGAGTATTAACAGTAGGAGAGGAGATTAGGAATGCATTGAGATAAGAGTGGAAGAGGAGCAAGAGGGAGGAAGTCTAATGAATAATATGATTGGGGCAGAGGGCTGGAAGTGGCTGAGCAAAGGGTTGTCTGTGACCAAAGTGCATTTTAAACAGGCAGTGCAGGGCAACTAGTTATTTAAGATTCAGTAATAGAGGGTCACTACCGACCAGGATGCATGTTTGATGGAGTCCAGTCCAAAAGCTTTTTGAAAAGATCTTATTTAGGTTTTCCCACTTAAAAAGATCAGCATTGATGTTTGTCTTTGGTAACTTTCATACTTTCTCCAGTCGTTCCTCTGGGAGGTTTTATAGAATGTAGCATTAATCCCGTTATAAAAATACTTGGAAGAGTTTGTCGTCTTTGTCTCATAGTTTGGCTTCACAGTGTCGTACAACAGTGTGCCTTGGTTTGCGTGGCAAATGACTTGCTGACGGCTTTGGCGAGAGGCTTTACTTCAATTCATACGTTGGACCTGTCGGTAGCCTTTGATAACCTCCATCATGAGGCTTGATGGTCTATTTTTGAGAATGGGCAGGATAAACATTCAATCATGGATCTGGTCTTTCTTGCAACCTAGGCACCAAAAGGTGTGCCTGGGATCCTGTGTAGTGGGTTCTGTCCCTTATGGTGTAGTGCATGGATTAATACACTGCACTCCTTTGCTCAATATGTACGTCTGGGCACTGGGCAACATCATCTGAAGGCATGGTCTGTAGTGTTGCTAGTATGCTGTTGAGGCAAAGATGCATATAATGTTCGCAGGTTGGCTGAAGAAAGCTCATGAATCCCAGAAAGTTTGACCACAGTAACCACTGGGATGAGACAAATTGGTTAAAATTTAATCCAGATATGGCAAATAACAATTGTGGGTTCTGAGAAACACCTGATGTTTGTTCATGGAAAAGTGAAAACTGCCATTAATTAATAGATCTTTCGATTCCTCTTAAACAATCACACAATGCAGACATCCTGTTTAACTGTATCCTTAACGCGTGTGTGCAAGTTGTCACAATGTTTTAAGCCAGGTATTTTTAACCTGAGAGACTGAGGTATCCGTCAAGCCAGCTACTGACCTAGAATAATTTGTCTGGGCTTTTGTTTACTTTTCTTTTATACAGAAATGTATTTTTATTGCATTGGTATTTTGCTGAGCTCATAAATGCAAAGAAGGTAAGTTCTTTCACAGTGCTTGAGGGGAAGGATGGGGAATGCGAAAAACTAGCCCAGCGAGCAAAATGGGTAGTTGAGCAATGGTTGTTTACTACGCAGAACCACACCCTAATAAATCTATCTGTAACTAAATCACATGGGACAGCAGAATACACACAAACACCCATACAACCCCACCAAGTTGATTTCAAAAGGTTTGAAAAAAGCCTTTTCACCTGAAATGTGATGCTAAGAAAGTCCATTTGAGCCATGTTGCACATTCCACAATGCCACCTAGTAGCCATCGCTGGAAGTTCACCTCCAGTTCTGAGCCACAACAGCAAGGCATTGTGGGTACGCAAATTAGCCTAAATGCAAACCTTTTCTCCAGGAAATTCTTTGGCAAAGAGGGCAGTGCTACTTTATACATAGCTTAATCAAACCAAGACAGTCATTTGATGATCCCTAATAAGGGTGAAACCAGGCATGCAGTTGTCCTGACAGCCTTGCAAAATATCTGTGTCTCCCCCTCACAACCCCCTTTCCAAAATGTTAGCGCAGTAGTGATGCTGTAACTTCACTGGACCTGCCAGCAAACCAAGAATGGTGAGGCCAAAGTGCTTGGTTTGGAAGGAGGGGCAGGGTCCTAGTGTATTCCGGTAGCCGCCCTCTCTTATACTCTAAGGTTAGGAAACCTGCAAGTTATGAGTAGGATAGAGGGGATGGCAGAGTAGCCAGATTGGGGCAGGAGGAAGACATAAGGGTGCAGCAAAGGAAAGGGAGGCAGGGTGAAGAGGGTGGAAAAGTCTACTGCTGAGAGCACAGGGATTTAGATTACCTCTTCCTGTTTGAATCTGTAGTAATTATCTTCTATTTGCAAGGCTTTTGGAAGGGCATTCCAGAGTTTTGTTGTATTGTAGTCAAAGGACTACTCCCCTGTTTACTTGGTTTGACTGGCATGAGGAGGTTCTTCTGTTTGGATCTTAGTGATCTTCTGGGATAATATTAAGCCACAAAGGTTTCCTCTGTATTGAGGTCCTTTCTCGGAGATACCATAATGGGTAAGACAGTGTTTGTAAAAGTAATGTGATGCTCCACAGGAAGCAGCACATTACGCTGAGACATGGTTTGATGTGGTAATGTACAGGAGCGGGTGGATGCTTTCTCACTAGTTCCTGCCCCCTCACCACTGTCATATTGGAATAGCAGGAGAAGAGCTATAAATGGAACCCCATGTGTTGTCCTGATACTGCGTCGAGTGTATGAGAGACGCTATGCACTCAGACATCCATATAGAATGTACTCTAGCACTGAGCAAGTGGAAGGATATTGCGTGGAAGGATGTCGGCACGCACCAATGAACATCATGGAACGCTAAATGAAATCTGACGAGGGCATAGTGATGTCATAAAGAAGATATATGAAGCTACATTGAAACTATATGAAATAACAAAGGAGTGACAATGGAACTGAAGCACCAAGAGAAACATGTGCCTAAAGATAGAGTAATCATGAATACAAAGAAGATGAAGTAACTTACTGACCAATAATTGTAAGTATGCAGGTATATATAGAACATGGTAAGGACGCCCAGATCGGAAAACGGACAATGGCTCATGTCAGAATCAGCTACACTACCTAAGAGACAGACCAAGGCTGCAGAATCGGGAGATGCTGGAAAGCCCAGTGTGCAGAACAACAAGAAGGCTATGTTGGCATACGATGAAGGATGCTATTTTAAGGAATAATTCCAAGGCACAAGAGGAGTTAACCAGCTAAGCTATGAACGAAGGGCACATTTTTCTTAGATTAAAGAAGAAAAAAACATTAGCAAGAGCCAAGTATTGGACAATTAAAAGTTCAGAAAGTTCATATAAAATGGAGTGAACAAGTGTCCAGAGGCCAAAAGCAGCAACAGCACACTGCAATATTGAATCAAATAGCAGTAAATAGAAGGTCGAAATGGACAATTTTGTGATCTCCTAACACGTGATTCAGATGTTGAAATAAGGGCTATTCATTAAGCCGCAGATGAAAATTTGGTGTGCTTGAACTCCCTCAAATGTTCCAGGACACTGAGCAGGCTACAAGGTCAACTACAAAAGGAAGACTTTGGTTTATGGCCGAACAGATGAGGGATGATGTATTAATTGGGAAATAGGGGGAGTAGACTGACATGATTCAAAGCACCTAGGCTTTGTTTTATACACATGCTGTAGCGAGCTGAAAGTCCAAGGTTGGGTGGGAATGCCAACCAATCAGTGGGTCTATGGGGCAACCTGCTATACAATGTTGCATAGACCAATCTGCTGCTATTTCGTCCGATATAATCAGTACTGTATGCATTTAGAGGTAGTTCAAGGCGTGCCCTACAGATAAGGGGTAGCCAGTGAAGCACTCATCCTTATGTTTGTACAAGTAGATATGTTCCCCTAACCTATCCCTCCCCTCGATAGGTTTTGTTTGCTGTGTAGAGTGACGTCATAAATGACGCATATTGAAGTATACAACCTGTGTAATCAAGGCTATATGTGAGTGTGCATGCATCAGTTTGATGTTTGCCAGGTCTCCCTGCTTTATTAAATGAGCATACAGTGGTATTTGCCCATATACATTGGGTCTGTCTGGTCATTTGGTTTGTGATCTTAATTGGTAATTAGAGTGTAATGTGTCCTCCAACGTATTCCCCATCTTTGATGTATTCCATCCAGCTCAGCTGCTTCAGAAAGAAAAAACGGCAGAGGGCGCCGTGGGTCGATGGTCCCTCGAAGGCCTCCGTCGAGGGTGACGTCATCGGGTGTATAAGTAGCACGCGCGGCGCCCGTTTGCCTCAGTTCCGTTTTTCCACAGTGTACGTTGCTTCGGAGAATCGGCGCGCCTCAAGTTCTGTGAAGAAAAGATAAATAACGAAATATGTCTTCGTCATCGACGCCGACCACGACCCCCGATATCGGGTTTCAAGAAATGTAAATCGTGCGGCTCAAAAATGTTGATTACCGATCCGCACCGGAAGTGTTTATGGTGCCTTGGAGAGGGCCACGACTTGGAAGCCTGCATGAAGTGTCAATCGATGACGGGGAAAGCCTTACGAGAGAGGAGGGGAAAACTGCAGGTAGGTCGTAAATCCGACCGAAAACCCTCTAGCGTTGAGTTGAGGTCCCGTGAGGAGAAATCTCCTCGACACGAAAGGCATTGGTCGGGGTCCCGAAGAGATTCCCATCGCTCCTCGTCTTCGACAAAAAAATCAAAGAAACGACGCCATAGATCCCCCTCCACTTCGTCTTCGGACAAATCCACAAAAATGATGAAATGTCCCACAAAACATTCATCATCCGAAGAATGGGAAGCTTTTAGGATGAAAATGTTGGAGGTTTTTGACAAAGCGAAGCCTCGGTCCGTGCCTTCCTCAGAAGCCGGTCGGGAGCGCCATCGCTCCGACACTTGGGAGCCCTCGAGCCCTGGTGATCGAAAGAGGAAGGCTAGAGAACCTTGTAGGACGCAGAGCGATAAAAGCCGCTCGAGTCGAGTCGACCGATCGAGGTCACCAACGCCATCCGAGACCGAACACACCTCGAAGGGCAAGTCCTCGAAGGGTGCCTCGACGCCGTCGAAGTCGACGCCATCGAAGTCGGATAATACGTCGAAGTTGTCGACGCCAAAACCTGCAGATCGACAAGATGAGCTAGGAAGAGAGAAAGAAAAGGCAAAAGCACCTGGGTTGCATTCAGGACCCAGTAGCACTCCTCCTATACCACCACCAGAGGTTTTTAAGCCTTCAAATCCTTGACCTCAATTTTTGAGGAACAAGAAAAATCTGATGAAGAAAATGTTCCCTTTGGCCTTGAATTTGGTACTCCAAATGTTCCTGAATGCCTGATTTCAGAGGAAAGCAGGATGAAGGATTTGGTGGAATCATTACACAATGCAAGTGGTATTGATACGTCCCCAGAGAACGAATTTGGTAGACCAGAGCCAGGTGAACATGCTAATCCATTATATCGTCAGTTAATGACTAAGGTTGTGGATTATTTGGGCTGGCCCAGGCCTACAGCCCAATTTGTCCAAGATGATCTTACAGGCATATTGGACCATGGTCCTACTGAAGACCCAATTCTACCTTTCCATGTGGCCTTACAAAATAGGGTGGCCAAAAATTGAGAGACGCCGGATTCTATTCCTCCAGTGAATAAATCCCTTACCTCAAAATACCGCCCTGCCAGTAGCGACCCCAGCTATCTGTCTAAGCATCACTCTCCAGAAAGTTTAGTTATACAGGCAGCCACAGCTTCAAACAAACTTGCGTACCCGTCTATCCCTCCAGACAGGGACGATAAGCGTGTGGATGGCTGGGCAAGGAAGGTATTTTCAGCCGGGAGCATGGCATTAAAATCAGCCAACTCCACCTGTGCCTTGGCAAAGTTTTCGTACACTCTTTGGGAATGTATTGCAATGGCGGCAGAGCACATACCAGAAGGGGAAGAAAGGGAAGGATTCCTAGCCATCGTTAGAGATGGAAAGGAAGCTATGCAGGAATCCCTTGAATTTGGTTTGGACACTGTTGATAGTGTGAGCAGGTCCATGGCCACTAGCAGGGTAATGCGTAGTTTTGCATGGTAAAGGAAGTCAGGTTTTGCACCGGATGTGCAGAACCGTCTTCGGAGCATGTCCTTTGACGGGTCTCTGCTTTTTGGCAGCAAGGATGACGAGAGCCTTGAGAGGTTGCAGACCTCAAAGGCCGCTGCCAAATCGTTGGGAGCTGCTATAAGGCAACCTCAGCCCTTTCGTGCGACAAATCAATCTTGGAGGGGACGATCCTATCGTTACTACACCTCATATGGAAGAACGAGAGGAATGGCCAGTCAAAGGGGCCAAAGAAAGGCCACTTGCGGTGGACGAGCAAGATGTGCGAAGCCAGCTCCAGCTACAGCCTCTTTGCCATCAGCGGCTGCAGCAACCGCCACAAAACCACTTTGAGGACTTGCATCACATGACACCTGTAGGAGGCAGGCTGTCACAACATCTGCAAGAATGGCGAGCCATTACTTCAGATGTTTGGGCCTTAGAAATAATAGCCCAAGGTTACTTTTCTAACGCAACCTCAAAGCAATCCACCAGGGAGACATCTGTTGAAGTCTTCGAATCCGTTCCTACAGCAGGAAGTTCTAAACCCTGCTGGAGAAAGGTGCTATAGAACCAGTACCTGCAGCGGAAAGGAACAAGGGATGGTACTCCCCGTATTTTTTTATCCCCAAAAAGGATGGAGGATTGAGACCCATCTTGGACTTAAGAAACTTGAACAAGTTCCTCAGGAAGGACAAGTTCAAGATGGTTACCCTTTCTCAGATCCTTCAGGCCCTTCAACTTCAGGACTGGTTGGTGTCATTGGACCTCCAGGATGCTTATTTTCATGTGCCGATTCATCTCAAGCACAGAAAATACCTGAGGTTCGTGGTTGGCGACTCACACCATCAGTTTCGAGTCCTGCCATTCGGATTGACCTCCGCCACGAGGGTCTTCACCAAGTTAATGGTAGTGGTGGCAGCACACCTCATGAGAGGGGGAATTCATGTCTACCCCTACCTGGACGATTGGTTGATCAGGGCGCGTTCTGCCGAACAAGCACTGGATCATCTGAAAGTCACCTGCCACTTCCTCCACAAACTGGGCTTCTCCCTCAATTTCAAGAAGTCGCAAATGACACCTTCCCAACAGCTTCAGTACATAGGATCTGTATTAGACACATGGTTGGGAAAGAGCTTGCCTCCCAAGTCGAGGGATCAAGACATTCTTCAGATGGTTTACAAATTCCAAAATGCCCAAAATCTCCAGGCTTACGACTTTTTAAGGTTGCTCGGCCTCATGGCATCCTGCATCTTCCTGGTGCCAGAGGCACGCTTGAGGATGAGATCCCTTCAGTGGGCGTTAAAGACTCAATGGTCCCAGTTCTCAGGTCAAATGACGGATCTTCTCCAGATTCCGAACAAGGTTCGACAGGACCTTCTATGGTGGACTTGTACAGAGAACATCCTAAAAGGGGAACCTTTTTGGCAACCATGGCCGGAGATCACAGTAGTGACGGACACCTCAGTCAAGGGGTGGGGAGCTCACGCCAACGATCTGACAATCAGCGGTCGTTGGTCTCCATCAGAGTCCAAACTACACATCAATCTTTTGGAGCTGATAGCAATCAGACTAGCGCTGAAGGCTTTCCTGCCATCTGTCAGAGGGAAGAACGTCCTGCTAATGACGGACAACATAGTGGCCATGCATTATCTAAACAAAAGAGGAGGTTTAGGCTCACTACCTCTGTGCAGAGAGGCAATGCAACTCTGGTATTGGGCAATTCAAGAAGCAATCTCTTTAACGGCAGTTCACCTAGCCGTGGAAGAGAATATGATGGCAGATACTCTGAGCAGGCAGAGCATGGTGTCCTACGAATGGGAACTGGCTCAGGAAGTCATTCTCGAGATCTTCGCCCTTTGGGGTACCCCTCAGGTAGACTTATTTGCGACCGGTACCAACCGAAAGTGCAAAAAGTATTGCTCAAGGGAATTTCCCCCGAGAGGAGCCCTAGGGGAAGCGTTCGTGGTGGAGTGGAATTTCCCACTACTGTATGCGTTCCCTCCGATTCCAGTCATTCCTCAGGTCATCAGGAGGTTAAGACGGTTCGGGAGCCGCATGATCCTAATTGTCCCGGATTGGGCCAGGAGAACGTGGTACCCGGACCTTCTAGACATGTCCATCTGTCCTCCAGTACGTCTTCCTCGGAGAGAGAACCTTCTCTCAAATGGAAGGTCAAGTTCTCCACCCAGAGGTCAAAACGCTCAACCTTCATGCTTGGTATCTGAAAGGCTGAGATACAGGGATTGGAACCTTCCAGATGGCATTATGGAGGTGTTGCTTTCGGCAAGAAGGCCAGCGACAAGGTCTCTATACAATTGCCGTTGGAAAAAGTGTTGCAACTGGTGCAGAGAAAAGAATATCAATCCTTTTCTATGTTTTATCCCGGAAGTACTATCTTTCCTTCTGACCCTAGCGCATAGAGGTCTGAATATTGGAACAATAAAAGGTTACCTTGTGGCGCTTTCCATCTTCAAGCGCTCGTCGGAAGAATGCTCCTACTTCAAAATTCCTTTGATAATACAATTCTTAAAAGGACTCACTAATGTTTCCTCCTCACCCATTTCAAGTACCCATTTGGGATCTCAATTTGATCTTAAAATTCTTAATGTGTGCTCCTTTTGAACCGCTGCACACATGCCCATTGAGATTGCTAACATGGAAAACTGCTTTTCTAGTTGCCTTAACATCTGCAAGAAGAGTGAGCAAATTGCAAGCACTGTCTTCTGGGCCACCCTATACTGTGTTCCATAAGGACAGAGTTGTTTTGAAGGTGAAACCCTCTTTTTTACCAAAAGTGGTATCTGAGTTTCACTTAAATCAAAAAATTGTGTTACAGACTTTCTATCCTCCACCCCATCCTAGTAAGGAGCAGGAAAGACTCCACAGGTTGGATCCAAAAAGAGCTTTAAGCTTTTATATCTCTAGGCTATCTAGGCTTAGATTGGATAACCAACTGTTTATTGGCTACACGGGAAAAAGATTAGGTCAATCAGTAACAAAACAGACCATATCACGTTGGATTGTCCTTTGCATTTCAGAATGCTACAGACTGGTGGGGAAAGACCCACCAGAAGGTTTAAAGGCTCATTCCACCAGGGGCATTGCTTTGTCTACAGCCCTGCAAAGAGGTGTTCCTATAAAGTCCATTTGTGAAGTAGCGACTTGGTTATCGCTGCATACTTTTTCAAAATTCTACAACCTAGATGCTTCCCAATCTAAGGAGTTAAATTTTGGCAGAGCAGTTCTATACTCGGCCATCTAAAAAGATTTTTTTTAAAAAATCTAATCTGTCCTCCATAAGGATTGTCCTTACTGCTTTGGGAGTCTATCAAAGATGAGGAATACGTTGGAGGACACAATCCACTCGAAGAACAAGTTACTTACCAACTGGTAACGTTCTTTCGATTGGATGTTCCTCCAACGTATTCCTCATCGCCCTCCCATCCTACCCCTCTGTAGATTTTTCCCGGGCTATTGCCACTCCAACTCTCCCAAGGCAAAGTACCTGTCTACCAACACTGTCTGCATAGTGTAAATCAATAACAAAAGAGGGGGAAAAACAGAACTGAGGCAGACGGGCGCCGCACGTGCTACTTATACACCCGATGACGTCACCCTCGACGGAGGCCTTCGAGGGACCATCGACTCGACGACATCGACACACGGCGCCCTCTGCCGAAAAAAAATTCCGAAGCAGCTGAGCTGGATGGAATACATCAAAGATGAGGAATACGTTGGAGGAACATCCAATCGAAAGAACGTTACCAGTTGGTAAGTAACTTGTTCTTCTATCTAGCACAAAAGACGCTTCAAGGTGCTAGAGCACAGTCACCTGTCCTAAGGCCCAGAATCAGTCTAGCCATTTAAGTCTGTATCTGGCAGAGTTGCTGCATTTGTCGGTTATCTGGGTCATGTGGGAGGTACAAAAGACCAAACTCAAAGTAGTTTTCAAGTGTTTTAATTACACAAACCAGTAAATCAACATTGTAATCACAAAGGTAACCTGTCTCTTATACTGGGTTTGCTATTGTCTCACCACCTAGTGACATTGTGGGCTTCCAAGGGGTTGCTCAACTCTTTACAGTTCATTGCAGATTTCCTGAGAGTCCCCAAGCCCTGTCTCTTCTCCTGTTAATTTCTTACAGTGAGTCTTCTAGTGTCCTTCACAAGCAACAGGTACAACTGTAGCTTCTCCTCTGGGGTGTGTTGGAGCCACCACCTGCTCTTTTCATGAAGCAACCTGTGCCCTTGGGATATCCACTGCCTTCTACTAGATCTTGCACGCCCTTCTCTTCGTCTCCCTAACCACAACGTCTGACCTTCTTTCCTGGATCACATATTCCGTACCTTGGGCCAACCCAACCTTGTTCCTTCCTATTCTCTATTCATCTCAAGTTTCCCTTTGGCTCTTGCTGTTGCCACTGCCTCCTGGTCCCTGATTTTACCACCTCCACAATACCACTTTCCCCTACAGATGTTACCACCACCTCCTACTCTGTCTCCTCCGCCCTCTTGTCTCCAGCACCTGCTCTACACCCTTTGTGTCACTCCCCAACCGCTTGCTGCAACCTCCTTCTCCAACAGCTCACCCTGATTTACTGGTTTTATTGGGTTTTATAGGGTGTTGTCTCCTCCCCTTGGGCAGAGCTCTTTAAGGGTCTGCACCTGTGTTCTGGAGGTGGTGCAGTGATTCTTCATTTTATTTATTTATTTATTTATTTATATATATATATATATATATATATATGTTCACCTGAACTGCTTTCGGGCATTGGGGGCTAGACCTAGCTTTTATTTGGTCTATGTACCATGTTGGAATACACCCCCCACCCCCCTTCCTGTTACTATATAGCACTATCTTGGAAGGACACTGCTCTCCTTGCTTCCCCATTGTCTAAACCTGTTGCTTGTAATTCCCTTGGCTGACTAATTCTCATGGATATGATGGTGTCTCTCAACAAATTTGCATCTTTGTATCCTCTGCAAGGACGCGTTCTGGTTGGAAACAATGGGTTAGTAGTTGATTTCATTCACGGGTACTGACAGAAAAACTTGGCAGGATTGAATCACCCGCAGGCATTCGAGGCGTATATCTGAGCCTATGAAGTGCCTTTTCTACTGTGCGATGTGCTGCAGCAGTAATGCGTTTTAAAAGTATCTTGAGTGTTAAACTGACAATCTGTTTGTTTTCTTTCTCTGAGAAATTGTCTCTCTAGAAGGAACGTTGGGCTGTTTCAGCTGTGGAGGCTAGGGAGGGAGGCTGCATAAATTCCGGTTGTGACAGTTCCCTGTCGTGCAAAAGGGACCAAGGTAGGGTGACCACTGATCCTCCCCATACCATCACCGGACCCATCATCCAATGGCTTGTGGGAGGCACCTGGCCCTTGAGTCTCCCATTGGTGGTCCCCAGAGTTAGGCAGAGGAATTTGTCACAAGGCCTGCGTGAATTCAGTTAAAATAATACAATGTAGATACTACCAAGTATCTAGCTGGTCCTGCTTTTTGAGGTATTTCAAGAAAGAGTTTTCTCAGCAAGTGTATTTGGAAGATGGATTACATCCTTGCGGTAAAAGGGACAATGCCTCATCAAATAGGATGCCTAGGTTCCTGATTGTTAGTGGCCGGAGAGTATGTAACTAGTTTGGGCCAAAGTAAAGGTATACATCTAGGTAATCTCATTACCTCTCATTTTGGTTCCATGAAGGATTGCTGAATTCTTTGCAGCATGGCAACGCCGCCCAATTTCTTGTCGTCAATTTTGATGATTTTATTACTTCAAACAACGGCGGGAGTAGAGATGACCCAGCGCATCCTCCCCTTCCACCCTCCCCCGATTATATACCTTATCTCAGCTTACCATATACCTGTTTGCTGTAAAACAAATCAGCAAAATATGCGGCAAAAGTGAGCTAGACTCACTTTTTGTATTCTGCACTACATACTGCCTGTTTCCTGTGTGAAGTAAAAGGGGGGTACTGTGTCTTTTGATCAATGTTCATTTACCAGAGGTAGGCTTTTATATAGTATTTGTTTATTTATTTTGCCATTTTTCCTCCTCCTTTGCTTTTTTCTTTAATAGGAGGAAACACCTGTGACCGCATTCTTCTCTCTCATTCTACTTGTCATACGCTTTTCCAAACTTTTCTGTGTGTTTTGGCCCCCTTTCAATTTGTTCCCGATTGTATGCCACTGAAGAAAAACGATATTATTAAGATGGTACCGATACTCTATGGCATCCCTCAGGGATCTTGTGTGCCGCCCACACTTAACAATATATTTACGAAGCTACTCTTCGACAGTCTAGACAACTTGGGTGTCAGATACACTAACTATGCAGATGACACTCAAGTCCTCATCCCCCTTACTGGCTGTTATGACCATGATTCCAAACTGCTAAACACTATCGATCTCGAAATCCAAGCCTGGATGGCTAGCAACAGTCTTTGCCTCAATGATGACAAGACGGAGTAGTTCATGATCATGGGTACTCGGGCACGCCTGAATAAACTCAACACTAGATACTCATCCTTCATCATTGATGGTAATATAATCAATGTCTCCAAAGAGATAAAAACACTGGGGGTCTACCTTGACTCGACTCTGTCTCAAAAAACAGGTAAACAGTGTGGCGTCCTCCACTGCCTATACCAATACATTGATCTACAGCTGTAAAGCCTACTTATCCACAAGAAGCTACCTAACGTTGGCTAGAGCACTTGCTCTATCTAAACTTGACTATTGCAACACATTATTCCTGGGCTCTTCTGAACATAACCTAAATAAACTCCAGGTACTCCAGAAAAACTCTCTGAGAGCAGCACTCAGCCTTCCCAGATCTTGCCATATTTCCTCTCACAGACAGAACGCCAACTGGCTACCCGTCTGTGGCAGAATCGCATTACGCACCCTGGTCATCACGCACAAATGCCTCACAAACTCGGCCCCGAATACCCGGCGGACAAAATTTGTGAACACCAACCCACACGCACTACCATATCACCGCACTCCCACAGCCTGGTGGTACCAAGATTTAATCTAAAACCAGCCGGAGGAGCCAGCTTCCCAGTCCATGATGCCAAACGATGGAATTCTATTCCCATCCCCCTCGGACAGGAACCCTCCTTCCTCACCTTTAAAGCCAATATAAAAAGTTGGCTGAGCAACAAGTCTCATCACTAAGAGGCCTCCACTGTGCTAACTGACCACTGTCCATTTATACTTTTGCTCATGTTTTGTTTGTCATACTACTGTATATTATCTCCTTTTCTGACCCACCTGTAACCAGGGTCCCTCTTGCTTTCTCCACACTGGATTGTAATATGCTTGCCTTATCTGTATATAACCATTATGTTTTTCAAGCGCCCAGTTACCTTAGGGTTTGGTGCGTGATACAAATAATAAACAAATATAAAAAAAATATCTTTTACAGACCCTTCACTACAAGTTAGAAGTTATGCCCTTCATTGCGTTGCAAGGAGGGAGTAAAACAAGAGGCGATGGCTGAAAGGTTTCGAATTATCTTAACCTCTGGCATTTCTGAGCAACCCTCCAGGCTATCATTCTCCGCCTGCCAAGCCAGGGTAACGTCCATATGCAAATTAGACTTGGTACCACCCCAAAAGGGACAGCCCAGCCAAAACTGCTTGGTCACTTCCCTTCTGAACGAGACCACACGCATCCCCAGATATGTTTCCACTTTATCTGTGGAACTATGTGGTTTGTTAAAGAGAACATATTTGGAGTAGTTGTTCCAGTGATGTTTCAACTGATTGTAAGAGTGTGTGGATTATGAGTTTTGGAATCTTCTGCCCCAGGAGTGCTTGCTTACCACACTCACCCATCACTCACTGACGTACATGGCCTCTGTTCTGGGCTCATTGCAATACCCGCATTTCCTCTTGGCTTTTCTTTTTGATTTTTTAATATGTTTCATTATATATTTAATTTCTCTGCAGTGCGCTGTTGATTCTCAAGCAGGGATGTTGTGACACTTTACAACCCCTAATGTTAAAAACAGCAATTATGATTGTTTAGTTCCTTACTAGGCTCTGCTTTGGCGTAGTAAGTACCCGCTATGTGTTGGCTCTGATTCCGTGTTCACTCTGTCTGTACTGCTCCACCCTCCTCCCCAGTTTCCTTTCGTGTGGCATCCATTTATGCAGGGCATTGAAGATATGTTCCAGGTTGCAGTATCAGTGGACTCGCCTTCCGTTTCCCGTTATTTGTTTTTGTATGCATTCTGTATGCAACCTTCCGCTGAGACTTTTTCTTGTTTTCACTCAAAACAAAATTCTAGAAAAAAAATGCTTCATACACGCTTAGCACTTTCAGAATTATGGCTGTGTAGATATTCGACTAATATGCTCTATTTCTCCTTTGTGTGAAAGGGACAGTGAGCTAAAGACTTGGTTGAGACTCTCCTGGGGGCCATCCACCCAGTAACAGGTCAATGGGCCGTGTTTATGCTGGGAGGGAGACTCCCAGAACCCTCCTTGGTTTACCATATCATTACTATAATAATCATTTAGCTATTATGCTTTTATCCACACACTTAATGTGGATCATTTTTATGCACATATATTATTTTTCCTTTTTTTGAGTTGAATCTCTTTATTTAAATCAGAAAGATGACAGCTGTGTTGACCCTAAACGGATTCAGTCCTGCAACCTACTGTGAGGAAGGCATGGTATCAAAAGCAGACACTGACACAATGGGTGCAAGTTTCAGAAACCTTTATTTAACTCCTAGGAGTTTGGAAACAGCCTATCTTGCCCTATCTCTAGAATGGGAGTAATCTTGACCATTAAAACAAACAAAATAGTCCATGTCAGTCAAAATAAAAATAAAAAGGCCTATACACAAAAAAAAAATAACATTGCCCTCCTTAAAATGACCAATATGTTAAGGGAATACAAAAGAAAAATAGTGTCTCCAAAAAGAAATGTCAGAATGGCTTCAGCATTAACTCCCTTCCCCCAGGTTCAACACCACGGGGCCTAGAGATTCTCTTAAAAAACAACGGGTAGGTGGATGGCTCAATTCTATCAGTCTCGCACACTTTGGCTTACTGGTACAATTCAACAGTTCAATCTTCAACTTCCATCTTCTGGTAGTTCAATCACTTCCTTAAGGCTTTGCTGGCCTTGCCGTCAATATTCAGTTTGCATTCACTTTCTCAATTTCTCAGTTCTGCAAAGTCTTCCCTCTGCCGGGCATGAGCAGGTCTCTCCTTCGTGAGGGTTTCCTTCCCCATGTTTTTTCTAAAGTATCTTTTCCACTGTCGAAGACTTTAGAAACTGCAAAGACTCTACATAGACCTCTGCATGACCACTTCAACCTCTCTCTTATCAATTCTTCAATTCACAATCAATACTCATTTTATGGGCACTGCCTCCCACCTTCTCGGTTATCCGACCCATGAAGCGTTTGTTAGTTGAGGCTTTCGCCAGCACTTTGTAACCCCCACTTCCCCCTTTAGCTGACTCACACCCTAACACAGTCCTTTCCATGAGCCACTCTGTTATCTCTGATACTCTTGATGTTCTTGCCCCTGTCATGAGGATCCGCTTGAAGCTCAAAGCCAAGTGCAACTCCTGGTACAACTCAGACCTCGTCACCCTCAAACGCAAGTGCAGGGTAGCTGAGAGGAAATGGTGTGCTTCCGGTATATCCCCTGACAAACAGGCCTGCCGCCTGCTCCAAAGGCAATACCACCTCACTGTCCACACCAAGAAGAGAGCTCACATCCAAGCCTGCGTCTCTGCGGCATCTAACAACTCGACCAAACTCTTTCAAATCTGCAAGGAACTGGCCAATCCTGCTGCAGTCTCTACCTCTCAATTCCCCTCCCAGGCCCTCTGCATGGCTCTGGCTTCTCATTTCATTACTAAAACTCAGGACATCCTGTCCTCTCTCTCTTCCTCTCCCCCTCCTCCCTGCTCTTCCTCTGGCTCTTCCTCTGGCCCTTCTTCGGCCACCTCTCCTCGCTCCTTTTTTGCTGCCTTTTCCCCGTTCTCCCCAGACAAGATTTCTAGACAAGTCTGATCTATGAAAATCTCGTCAAAAGAGGTTCACCCCCTGTTCCTCCAAAACCATCAAGGACCACATTGACACTCTGACTCCTGCTCTGGCTGACTTCTGCAACCACTCCTTCGCCACTGGAGTCTTCCCTTCCCCCCTGAAGCACTCCCTTGTGCACCCTCTTCTTAAGAAACCCTCTGCCGACCGGTCCTGCGTGGCTAAATATCGCCCATTTTCCATCACTCCTTTCCTGGGCAAACTCCTGGAAAAGCTGGCCATCTCCCAGCTTAATCTTCACACTCGACCTGTTGGTTGTCTCCATGACCATCAGTCTGGCTTCAGAGCTGCCAGAAGCACGGAAACTGCTCTCCTGAACATCCATGAAGACCTGCTCTCCAACCTTGATTCCAACACCCCCTGTGTCCTCATCTTACTTGATCTCTCTTCTGCCTTTGGTACGGTCAACCATGCCATCCTGCTCAACGATCTCTGTGATAACCTGGGTATCACCGACCAGGCCCTGTCTTGGCCGACTTCTATCCTCTCCGATCGACCCTCCCAGGTCCAACTCGGGTCCTTCCTCTCCTCTATCTCTACCTGTGATGTTCCCCAGCGGTCTAACCTCTCTCCCTGGCTGTTCAACCAATGCCTGGCACTTCTTGCCCACTGCATTGCCGCTCTATGTCCCAACTTTCAGTGCTATACGGATGACACTCAGCTCATTTTCAGGCTCCCTTCAGTCACCTCTTCTCCTTCTCTCATCTCTGACTGTCTGCTATCCACGAGCGGTGTGCTGCCAGTGATATCTGCCTTAATGCCAGTAAGACTGAGATTCTCCTCATCGGCACACCCGCTCCCTCCTTTCCTGTCACTCTCTGGCCAGCCTCTCTTGGCCCTCTTCCTGCTCCCACCTGTGAGGCTAAAAACCTCAGGGTCATCTTCGACTCCACACTCTCCTTCTCTCCTGACATCTGACGTCTCTAAGAAGTCACACTACCAGCTGCACCTCCTCATAGGTATTCCTCCTTAATCTTACGTCCAGGCCCCTTTCCTTCATACTGCATGGGCGTCCCTTCCAAGGGACGGGAGACGGAACCTTTTTTACCAGGAAAAAAACCTTCTTCGCCTTTCAATTTAGAGGTGCGCGGGGGTGCGGCCCAGGGAGCCCTGACTCCGCCCTCTGGCGCCACACCTCAGTCCCCTTTTCCGCATCGACGGGAACAGACCGAATTTACCAGCGCTCCTGGGTTTGGCTTCGGCCATGTAATTCTGCGTGCGGATGCTTCTTCTCTTTGTCTTCTTTTTGTCTTTTTATCATTCAGGTTCTCGGGCGTCACGCTCCTCCCCGGAGCATGTCGACTTCCACAGGGTTCAGCAGGTGTCTATCCTCCAACTGGCTTTTCCCAACTTCAGACCCCTATGCCTACGTTGCCTTGGCCCAGACCATGGTTGCCAAGCTTGTACAGCAAGTGGCTCGCTTCCAGAAGTTGCCTCAAGAACTTCGTGAAACATTGAGCCAAGCTCAAGGTAGGGCCGATATTCTCCATCGCACCCCGCAAAGGAAACTCCTTCCCAGGGACTCTCCCGCGCTTGAGGGACCGGTCAGGTTCTTATGCCAACACGTGCACTGAGGCTGCTGCAGCAACCAGCCTTCGGGCCGAGGGATCCTTGGATCCTCCCAGTGGTAGTGATGAGGAACCGGAAGGTTCTTGTACCGGATTGTCATCCGAGGGGCTCTGCCCATGTACCGGCAATTGTACTTCCGAGGGGGCGCCTAAACGCAGCTCTACAGACCCCCGGGTCAAGGGTGTCACACCTACCGGGCCTAGGCCCGAGGAGCAGGGTAGGCCTTGTGATCCACAGGCAAGAGTCTTGGAGGAGGCTGGTCCCAGCGGGACGAGCAACACGTTGCAGGCACGTGACAGGCAGCTCGACAAGATTGCTGATGCACCAGACAGAGGCACCCGTCCGACGCCATTCCAGGAATTCGGCGAAGAATGAGTGTCAAGGTGGGACTGGCCTCAACCAGGTATGTGGCCTACAGCCTATCCCTCTTTTGCACAGGGCAGCTTCCCACTGCGTCCATATGGGCAGTGTTAGACAGAAACCTGTGCAGTTCCCTCTGGGACCACTGCAAAAGATTTAAGGCTACAGGTGTTTGGCAGTAAACCCACTTGGTAGCAGTCTGTACCACCCAGATTTACCTGGTAGCTGTGGCTGAGCAGTCAGACTTCCCTCAAGAAGAGTTAGGCAGTATACAGAGCATACATAATAGGTACAGAGGCACAGTAGTACAAGCAAACACTGACCAGAGCTAGGTGTAAAAGTATAGACTTATTTATTTAAAAGACACTCATAAATTACACTAGCACAGAAAAGGTAAGTAAGTCAAAACACAGTCACTATTACTTATATGTACATCCCTAGTTATTTGTTGGACAAGTCTAAGTTAACACCACTTATTTCCAAACAGAGGTGAGCGCTTAACGTTAGATGGCACTCCAACAAGTTAGTTAAAAAGGGAGGGAAAAGGCAGAAATAATGAAAACACAAGGTAAAACACTTTTCAGAGATTCACAGTAAGTTTAGCAAGGTAGTCTATTGAGGAGCAAGGAAGTTCGGTTGCCAGGCCCACTCTAGGGAAAGCCAGGCGAAAAGATGCCCAAGATCACACAATGTCACAAGTCTTTACAGGTGAGTAGAAAAGGTTTTTCTCAGTTAAGAAAAGTTTAGTTAGGGTGTCCCAGGCTTACCCAGGGTCGAGAGCCGAGGGTTAAATCTACCCTGCACAATCGGTGGCAAGGGAAGCCGGGCGGAACACGGTACCTTTAAAATGGAAAGGATCCTCCAGCGGTGGCAGTTGTTCCTGGTAGTGGGTGCAAGTCGCGGCGTCGTCCAGAGGAGGAGAAGATCTCGTCGTGGAGGAAAGCTGGAGGTCGTTGCACTACCAGGGAAGAAACCAGCCGTTGAGTTTTTCCGGTTAAAAGGATGTTACCCCTCTTTCGCGGTTTGAGGTAAAAAGTGGTATCCCGGTTGCCGGGGTTCTTGGCACAGGCAAGGCGGCCATGAGATGCTTCAGGGCGGCGAAAAGAAGGCAGAAACTGGTTGTCCCCACCAGCCAAGTGAAGAAGACTATCCGGCGGGAGATCTTCTGTGTCATCGGAAAAAGTGGTGAGACGGTTCCGCAGGGCTCCACCGGTGGTGTCGTCTTGGCAGGTCGGCTCGGCTTCTCCCTCTTCGGCTTCTTAGGTCCTGTGGCGACTTCTGAAGAACCAGTCCCAAAAACCCTGCTTTTATGCAGCAAACCCCCATTCATACAGCCTAGCTGTCACTCAAACATGCTAAGTGGTGAGCGGGGTGGCTCACTACCTGGGCCAATCACACCAGAGTGCGACATGAGTTGGCAAGGCAACTCAGTCCAGGGTGCCTAAACCCCATCCCACACCCCCTGGGGTACCCAGACAGAATGGCACCACTTTGGAGGGCTTCTGTGCAGAAGCCCGCCAAAAGTGGAACAAAGGCTCGACTCGGGTTCAGGGTTACTGAAATGAACCTAGACGCCATTTTGGCGGCGAGTTCTGGCAAAAAATCCCAACCGGTGAATTTATATTAAATAAATAAACCAGCGATATCTTTAACATTGCACCAAAAAGTGGTGCACTAAAATCAATGGGAAATCCCATTGGGAAATATTCCGGTGGAATATTTCCGTGGTATCCACTGCCACCAGCCAGAAACTCGGCGAGGGGGGACGGGACAGTACCCCCTCGACAACGGACCCAGGGGCAATCTAATTGCCCCTACCAGCACTTCCACAGTATGATGGTTTGTGTTGGTTAAGTTCCTAAGTTAAGACTAGTAAAGTCAATGGTGACTTTACAGACCCAGGGAGACAGTAGTCAGTCCCAGGGTGTGGAGTCTATGTTTGGCGGTCTCTATGACACCCCTGTGTTACTGCACTGAGGGTGCTGTGTAACACACATTCAAAAACCAATGATAGCCTATGGGAAAAAATACCCCATAGCCCATAAGCACATAGTAAGTCACAGAAACACTCTCAAGTCATGTCCAAGAGTGAGGGGAAAAGAGTGTCACTCTTGGCAGGAGAAAAAGTAAACCCCAAAAATCCAGCAAAGCTGCTGGGGGACTCACTAGGTTAGGAAATTCAGCCTAAACAGAGAATTCTCCCTAACAGGCATTGTACGCAGCGGCTCCAGCAGCTCCCAGCTACTCCGTCAGCACCCCCTGCCACCTCTTTGGCCAGTGAAATCACCACGGATGGGGGTTATCCTCAAGGACGCCATCGGGGAAGTCCTTCCCGCCATGCTAGCGGCACCACAAGTGCCTCCACTGATGCCACAGACCCTGGCGCAGCTGCTGCCTCCGGCTCCAGAGTTGATGCCTCGGGCGGCTCTGTACCAGCCTCCTCCGCCTCGGCCGCAGTCCCTGTACCCCAGCCTCCGCCGCCAACTACTCCTCCTCCTCCTCTTCCACAGGATCCTCCTGATCCACAGGATATGGAGGAGGATCCGGATACGCCATCCTCGGCCAGGGCCTTCCATGAACGTCCATGAACGTCTTGCTGGCCTGGCGCAGTACCTGGGCCTCTCCCAACCCAACGTCAAGCAGCCAGCAGAGGGGGTTCTGGCTGAAGTCCTCACAAGACGCCCCTCTGCCAACACAGGGATTCCACTGCAAACCTACGTAGTCTCCCTGGCCAAGAAGGGTTGGCTCAAGCCCCTCTCAGTCCAGCCGGTGAACCAAAGCCTGGAAGCCTTGTACAGGCAGATGGAGGGGGATATACTCTTGCTCTCGACCCATCCTTAGCCACACACCTCAGTGATCGCTGCGGCATCACTATACTCCAAGCCTCAGTCGTCCTCAGCCTCCTCTTCTGCGGCGCTGCTAGGCAAGGAGGAGATGATCTTGGAGGCGTACGGCAAGAAGATCTACTCCAACGCCTCCTTGCACCTGCGTCAGGCCAACGCAGATGCCGTGCTGGCTGCCGTCAACCAACGGTTATGGCAGGAAATTGCAGACTTCCTTCCGGAACTCCCCACCCAATGCCAATCACGCTTTAAGGCGGGGCTAGCAGAAGCAAAGCTTGTGGCTCATGACCTCATGGAATCCACAGTGGCTCATATTGATACCTCAGGCCATGCCATCTGCATTGCCACAGACATGAGGAGAACTGCCTGGCTCCGGCAATGAAATTCAACCCAGATGTCCACGAGCGCATTCTAGATCTACCGTTCGCGGGGGGTGGGGGTTCTTCCACTCCTCTACGGACGAAGAGCTGGACAAGAAGAAGAACAGCTCACAAATGGCGAAGTCTGTATCCATTCTTACAAAGCCCACACCCAAATCGTACACCCAATCTCAGCAGCGCTCGGAAAAGGGTCGTACATATGGAGGGTTCCGTGGGTTCCAGGAGCGCAGACCCAGGCAGCCGGACCACTCGCCGTCTCAGAAACAGCACAAACAACAAAAGGGGGGAGGGGTAAGGGATTTTTCCAGTCCCCCTCCATAGCGTCAGCCTCTGAGTGAAAGAAGGCATGACACCCCCTTCGGATCCACGTGACTCCGGTGGGGGGCAGGCTTACTCTTCATGCACAATTCTGGTGCCAGAATTTCACGGACCCCTGAATCCTCTCCGTAGTATCCACGGGGTACTGCCATCCTATCCCAGCCTCTCCTCCCTCCTCCCCTCCACTCCCACAGGTTGGGACAGCAACTCTTTTCGCGGAGATCCCGTCACTCGTAGAGAGCCAGGCTGTGGAGGAAGTCCCCACTTCCCAGCGAGGTGTTGGCTTCTACTCCAGGATTTTCGCCATTCAGAAGAAGATCCAGGCAGGCCTGAGAGTTGTGCTGGACCTTTCCACCCTCTACCTCTCCCTACCCCTGCAAAAATTCAAAATGGTTATGCCAGCTTTTATAGCAGAGACATTGGACAAGGGAGACTGGATGTGCTCCCTGGACCTGAAGGACGCGTACCTACACGTCCCGATTTGGCAGCCCCATCGTTCTTTCCTACGGTTCAGGATCATGGGCTACCATTTCCAATACAAAGTCCTTCCATTTGTCCTCAACTCTGCACCCAGGGTCTTTACCACACTCATGAATGCTGTAGTGGCCCTCCTCAGAGCGCAGGGCCTCCACATCTACCCATACCTCGACGACTGGCTCGTCAGGGCTACATCTCCGTAAGCAGTTTGCCACTCTTCCCATGACCTTATGAACACACTGCACGACCTGGGCTTCTCGCTCAACCTCAAGAAGTCTCAGCTGCACTCTGCGCAGACTCTGACATTCCTGGGACTAATTTGGACACGTGCTCCGAGAGGGTTTTCCTGTCGGAAGACAAAATCTCGGTCATCAAGAGGGCCACCGCCCACTTCCTCAGCCGAGAGGGGACCTTGGCATGGTGGTACCAACATCTCCTGGGTCTACTGGCGGTGGCCCTGTTAGCTGTGCCGCACACAAGACTAAGGATGAGAAGGATTCAGCTGCACTTCGCTGCCTCATTGAATCAAGAGCGGGGCTCGCAATCCGAGATGATCAACGTTCCTCCATCTCCACCCGGACCTAATTTGTTGGTGCATGGACTGCAACCTACGGACGGGCAAGCCCTTTCGGCTGCCCTCTCCGCAGGCCACCATCACCACAGACTCCTCGCTCGAGGGGTGGGGAGCCACCCTGAACAATCTCTCGGTCCACGGCACCTGGACTCGACAGGTCAGGAATACCACATCAATTGGCTGAAGCTGAATGCCATATGGCTAGCGCTCAGAGCATTCCTACCACTTCTCGGGGGAAAGGTTGTCCTCATCCAGACAGACAACTCGACCAGCATGTACTACGCCAACAAGCAGGTAGGCACCAGATCCCCTCCTCTGTGCAGGCTTGCGATCAGCATGTGGGAATGGACCTTGGAAAACGACATTTACCTCTCGGCAGTCCACCTCCCAGGGGAATCCAACCTGGAGGCGGACAGGCTCAGCAGGCTGAGAGCGGACAATTACGAGTGGCAGCTAAACGACCTTGTTATTCAGGAGATCTTCAACCGGTGGGGTCATCCCCAAGTGGATCTCTTTGCCACCTGGCACAACAAGAAGTGTCCCCAGTTTACATCCTGGCAGGGTCAGGGCCCCGGCTCTCTGGGCAACGCATTTCACCTCCAGTGGACCGGCATGAACGCCTTCGCCTTTCCACCTACTCGCCTGATCCACAGGGTAATTTGCAAGATCAGGGAGTCTCGCCGACTTCTCATCATTCCATGGTGGCCGGCCAGGCCATGGTTTTCGGAGCTACTCAGCCTCTCGGAGGTGCCCCCGAAACGCCTTCCGACGGGCCAGCACTTCGCCTGGCACTGCAGGGGGGGGCAGAATCATCCACCCTGTGCCAGGCAAACTAGCCTTCACAGCGTGGTACCTGAGCAGGTAATGCTTCGGCACCTTAGTCTCTCACAGGCCAATCTGGAGATCATACAGGGCACCAGGAACAAAGCCACTAGGGCGCAGTACAAAAGCAAATGGACCAGATTCTGCCACTGGGCAGACTCCAAGGGAATAGACTCCTTGACCTGCAATTTGGACGACGTGCTCTCCTTTTCGGCGCACCACGCTCATTCAGGTGGACACCTGCCGCTCATACCTTGCAGCCATCGGGGCTGACAGGAACTCCGAGGAAGGCATTTTTTCCTCCTCCAACCCTATAGTCAAGAAACATCTGACTGGTCTCGCTAGGCTCTACCCGCCCGTCAAGAGACCGCACCCTGTGTGGGACCTTAACATAGTCTTGGGCGCCCTGGTGCACAAACCATTTGAGCCAATGACGTCCATGGACATTAGGCTGATCACCATCAAGAAGGCCTTACTAGTCGGTCTTACCTCGGCACGCAGAGTCGGCAAGATCCAGGTGCTGGTCGCCTCTGAACCATATACCACCTTTCACAAGGACAAGGTAGTCATGCAGACGCTCTCTGCATTTCTGCCCAAGGTTCCATCTGCATTTCACTTGAGTGAAGAAATAGTCCTTCCTAGGTGCTTTCCCGATCCCAAGGACGAAGCACAGAGAGTGCTGTACTGCCTGGATGTCAGGCGGGCCCTAAAATTCTACTTGGACAGGACCAAGGGCTTCCACAAGTCGGACGCTCTATTTGTCACTTACGGAGGCTGGAGGCCAGGCTATCAGGCCTCTAAGGCACCCATATCCCACTGGATGGTCTGTGCCATCAAGGAAGCGTATGAGGGCCAGCACAAGCCGCTCCCAGCCAACATGCATGCCCACACAGTCGGGGCCAAGTCAACGGCCATTGCATTCCAGCGCCATGTCCCTTGGCAAGTCATAAGCAGGGCGGCCACTTGGGCCTCTCCCTCGGCTTTCTGCAAGCATTACTGTTTGGATGCCGGCTCTAGATCTAATGCGGCTTTTGGACAGGCGGTTCTCAGGAACCTATTTGCTTAAGGAGGGTCTCCTCTCCACCCTGGGGCTACAATCAGTTGTAATCGCCCATACCGTATGGAGGAAAGGGGACGGGACGTAAGAGTAATTATAAGTTACTCACCATAGTGACTAACGTAATCTTAGTCCTTGGTCACCTTTCCTCCATTCGTCCCACCATCCTCCCCCCAAAATGATTCTGGTGTCATTAGGCAATGTTAGATCTATTGTCGACGCGTCAATGGGGACTGAGGTGTGGCGCCGGAGGGCGTTGTCTGGGCAGCGCATGATCCCTGGACGGCCCCCCCCGCGCGCGTCTAAATTTAAGGGGGCCGGGGGTTTTCTGGTGAAAAACGTTCCGTCTCCCGTCCCTTGGAAGGGACGCCCATGCAGTAAGCAGGAAAGGTGGCTGGACTAAGAGTACGTTAGTCACTACGGTGAGTAACTTATAATTACTACCCATATAAAGTATAATTAACCTATACCGCTGTATGGACTTTCCTTTATTTAAGATGAGACCATGTTATCTCATGTTGTCTACTAATCTCACTTACTGGCAGCTAGCTTTGAGCATTTGACTACTGCCACCAGTAGGTGAGCCAAGGAAAGTAAGGGATACAATTTTTCCCTAGATTTGGGAAGCGAACGCCAGCTGCCAATCTAACAACTAGATGCAGAGGAGGGGAGTTCACGGGGGTGAGTGGACTACTTACAATGTTAGGTACCCCCATGGAAGGAATAGGGAAGGGACACATTTCAACAGATGGGTATGTGTGTGTGCATGCGTGCATCATTCAGAAAATAAGTTTTTAAAAAGAGTTAAGGTTACTTCCTATAGTAATGTGAAGTCTTTAAATGTAGCAATGCCAATGTTAGGGTGCATTCGGTACAAATTACATATTTCTCTAATAAGTCCATCACACTACAAATGAGGACTTGCCTCAAACTATAGCATTACTTCCCAAGATTTGCTTTAAAACTTCTTGACTGTGGGAGATAGTGGTGTAGTCTAGAGAAGGTCAAGGCTTGAATGCCATTTGGGTTGAGTTTTACTTTTGTGTTTCATTGTCTCGTGAGGATAGCTCAACAGCAACGTGCCCGCATTGGAAGCAAGATGGCACAGAGCCACACAGGTTCGATCCCCGGGACCGCGCTTAGAAACCTCTGGGTATTAAGCGCGTTATAAATAACCTATCCTATCATATCCATCAAATGTCTCTTTTGTCTTTCATCCATCAAATATCTACATGTGTTTTTTTATTGTTCTCATCCGTTCATGCCAAACAGATTGTTAATATGTACTGTTCATTAATGAATAGGTCAATACATATTTTGCAACTTTAAAAGCTAATATCTCTGCTTTGGCGGATCTGATTTTGTAATTATTTTGGTTTGCGCCAGTTCTACATTAGGGCTAGATCTGTGCAAAAACTCACAAAATAGACAGACAATTTTGAAATGTCACTGGATCATGGTTTTATATTTGGATGCTAAAAAAGGTGATTTTGCATCAAGCTTGTCTTTTATACACTTGAAATGTTCTAGTTTCAACAGATTTGGCATGAGCGTTTAGATATGGTCCGATCAGTTAGCATACCAAGTTTGTGAACCTACATGGACAAATGGTGGAGCAAAATGTTCTTTTGTTATTCCTTTGTAAATTGTCATGTACATTTAACTATGGAGTCACAATTGCAACACATAACTGTATAATTGCACATAGCCTATCATTACAAGTGTCCTCTGGTGAGGGCTTAGGAAAAACAACTGATCGTGATAGGCAGAGTTTCCACCAAGTTAGAGCTGACCTTCCGAATGTTAACTAGAGATGAGCAGTTTGGTTTGACTCTTTGCATAGGAGAGAAGTGGTACAACCTAATGCTTATCTCACATAGGCACACAATAAAGGCCAAATTTAAATAAAGTTAAATATTAGAGAATCTCTACAGTACTTTCAAATATAGGCCCAGTATTATAAAAGTGTCTAAACGAAATGTGCTTAAAAGAAGTAGCACTCATTCTGATAACTGCAGAATGTATTTTGCAGACTTGAAAATAGTTGTTTTAGAGAAGTAAGCAGGTACTTATAATCAAAGGTTAGTGATACAAATTCAAACAGCGTTCATAAAAATAGCAAACTCTTATCTAAATATGCATGCGCTGCATTTTAAGGGTAGGCACAATTATTTAGTACTTGGGAGTTTAGATCATTTGTAGAAGTTTGTCCTTGGAGGTAAATAGGACACAGTGTTCAGGTGGCTAATGATTATAGTGAAAAGCCGATTAGGACTACCTGCATGTTCCTGATGCTGCAGTGAAGGCAACCTTTGATCTGAGGAGGATAGTGGACCCCCTTGGAAGAGATCGAGACCCAGGTTGTTTGACAAATACACTGGACAAGTAAGGATGGAGAGGTGGGTCTCTATAGCCAGTTAAGAGTTGCAGTGAAGGGAGGTTTGAAGCAGGACTGCAGACTGAGCACCAAGACCCAAGAAGATGAGACCAGTAATGGATCAGAATTCACATGACCTCAGTGAGAAGCCAGGCCAAAGGAAGCCGTTGGAATCATTTGGACATTGTGTTTAGTTTTGGTCACTCTGCGGTTCCTGTTCCAGTGTTTCAAGTCCCTGGAGATGGTTACGTGGAGAAAACGCCACTGGTGATGTTGGATGACCCTCTGAAAGCAACCAACGAAGTCCTAGATAGTACCGATGAAGCAGAAGCCAGGAGACGCACAATAAAGTCCCTTTAAAACCGGTCACTATGATGGTCCAATGATTTAAAAAGGGGACAGTAGGCAGTACAATCCCACCAAGAGGAGCAGCTACAGAGATCCACGCCAATATGTTCTGTGAGGGAGCAGTTCCGTTTTTAATAGCAGTGAAACTCAACTCTTGTGCCAGTCAGGCAGCATGAACGTTCATGTAATATCCGTTGAGTTCCACGGGACCAGGAAGTTTTAGAGAAGTAACAGAAGGCTACTGGCATGGATGTTCTCGCGCTATCCGTTGGATGGAAAACCAGGGAAAGTCTGAAGCAAGATTCCAGAATAGGGAGAGGCGTACCGCCCCAACCTTGCAGGAGGATAAGGATGCGCCATTTCCTGAAAGTCTTCTCTCTACAGCGTCTTCCAGCAAGTTTCAAAGAATTAATCTATAGAATGGCCCTGGGTCTCCGTAGTAATATACATCCGGGGAAAGGGGCACCAATCAAAACAAGGCTCCTTTTTTAAAGTTTTAGCAACTGTCCACTCAGGATTCACCAGCCATGCGCACCCCTTTTGTATGAACACCTATGCAGGTGTGGATTAAGGTCTCTGAGACCCAAATCCACTCTAGAACCGATACTAGTCCTTCAGGGAATATTTTGGGAGGAGCCCATGTAGGCAGAATGGCCATTTTGGCCACTCTTTCATGGCAAAACAAATGGTTGGGGTGTAGGAGTTTCGAAATGCATTCATGTTCGCATTGCTCCTCTTTAGGAGCAACTGGCAACCAATGCAGTAAAAAGCTACAGAACGGTGTGAGCAAAAGTAAAATCCATAGTTTCCACAAGACTATTGCACAACACACATTTGTTGGTGTTCAAACCCACCCAGAGACACAATGGGGTGCTCTGGGAGCACCCCTCCCCATGCAGTCATATAGCAGATGCAGGCTGCACTCAGAGAATGAATTGCAGTTTTTAGGGAGATCTCTGTACAAGTTTAAGTGAAACGTTTGAAGACCAGCATCAAAAACTGTACGGGGACAACTTCAGTCAGAAAAAGGACAATCAAAATAGATTTCTGACCTAACATCCAAGAATGTGAATCCCACTACTGTGAATGAATGACTACTCTCTGCTTATTACTGTTTGTATCCCCTTCCTTCATTCCCTCCCATATGTTCTGATATTGTACATGCAGGGCTATACCCATACTCTATATACACACCATGAAGAAACATGGCGATAGACACAATTTCATATGGCTTCCACTCACATGGTAAGTTGTTTCTTTGACTAGAGAGGCTGTGTCACACGTGATAATGCATCAAAGTAATAGCCCATTCAAGCTGCAGTTGTACTGTGGCTCTGATATTACTTGCTACAAAAATGTGGTGCACTGAAAGTTCAAACCATCTGTGCAGTGAATGTGTTGCTCTTTAAATAAAAGGGCTCTTGTACTTTCAGAGAATGAGGAAGAATTCTACGTCCTCAAAGAGGAATTATTGGGAAAGCTTGATGACTTGGAACAGTATCGGGAGAACCTACTGAGTGGGGAGCCAGTGAAGGCCATGCTCGATAGAAACATGCAGATCTTCCAGCCGTCTATTCGAGCTTCCCAGTTTGAGCTGCCAGAGGATTTCTATAGTCTCAGTACAAAGGAACTTGAACGTGAACAAAAACTAAGGTGAGCGGCTCGTATCTCTGGAAAATCCACAGTCCACAAGTTGTATTCTTGGTCTAGTATGAATTGAAATACTGATTAACTATAAGGTTTAATGCTTTCTCGTAAGTGGAGTGAGTATCGTTGCCTGTAATGGTTTAACAACAAAAAGTGGTAGGTAAATTAATAAAAAAATAAAAAAAGGATGTCAACTGGCTGGATGAGGATGAATGCTTAGAATTGTATTGTTGGTAAGGAGTTATAAGTGAAGACTTAGTTATGGGACTAGACTGGTTTTGAGAACTGATTTACCTCTAGCGGGGCGCGGTTGCATGGGCAGCAATTTAGAGATGGGTTTTAAATTGATAGAGGAAAACACTCTTTCCATATGCGTTAACACTTTGCTTTATGTTTAGGGCTGAAGCAACAGAGAGAAATTCTATGCTGCGAACAAAAGCTATGCGGGAGAAAGAGGAGAAGAGAGAGATGCGGAAATATAACTATACCCTGCTCCGGGTCCGGCTGCCGGATGGACTCATCCTACAAGGTAAGGGGGAGGATGGTTGCTTGTGTAAACTACTACTCTAACCTACACTACTCCCCGAGTTAGGAGTTTGGATTACTGTGTTTGCAATCCAATGTCCCCTCATTAGCAAAATTGATGATGTATTTGTGCTAATTCTGTAAAAGCGACAGACAAAACGTATTCTCCCAACTGTTTTTCAATCTGCTTGTTTCTGAAATCGTATTTTGTGCTTTCAGGAACCTTTTATGCTCGTGAAAAGATGTCTGCACTCATGGAGTTTGTAAGGTCAACCTTGGAGAACGACTGGATGCCTTTTGAGCTACTTGGTCCAGGAGGTCTTAAACTGGAGGATGAGAACACCCCCTTCAATGAATGTGGGCTGGTTAGTAATCTGTAATGTAGAGCATCCTGAGACCAAGCCATCCCACACTTAAAGGGGAGCCTTTGGAGTAAAAGACTTAACGCTTCTGGATTCCAGCTTCATCCAGATGCAGTATCATCCTTTGCTGTGCTCATATCAAGCAACTTCAGTGCTCTGACATTAAATCTTAAATCATTGTTCCATATGGGATTGAAAATATACTTCTAATGGAATATCACAACATGCTGTAATTAGTTTAGCTTTCTAGACTGCCCTCCCACCACGCTTCGTGCTCTCCCAATGAATGATTCCTGAGTCTTAATTCAGCTGTCGTAGCCCCTGTAGGAGGTATTTAGGGTGGTATTTCATGGTATAGTTGTGAGCCTAACTTTAGATTACAGTCTGATAATTATTCTTATACTGGGATCACTAATGGCAAGTAAATACTAGACCTAGTACAATGTAAACAATTAACTTATCCCTTTGCGTTATTTTATTTACAATACCGCAATATGCACATTTGGCTTGCATCTCAGAATACATTTGCCATGTAAATGAACATCCACCGCCAGCCGTGACCACCACCAGCACATCCACCACCACATCTAGCTTACGTTTCAAACTGAAACACAACTCATTTGCAGATATTTTCGACGCGATGAATGAGGCTTCTAAACACTCTGCTGTATAGAACTAAGCTTTTCCTGCAATGGTTTTGAAACATTCTATTTGCGATAATCCCCAAAGGTCTGCCAACATCAGCCTTCAACTTCGCAACAAACTTGGCAGAGTACAAGCTTCTGTCACATCGGAATGGAGAAACATGAACACAGTTATGCATGTTTAAAATGTACAGTGCAACAGCTAAAGAATTTTTTTTTTACCCACTCTACACCATCCAATACTAATCATTCACACGTTAGCACGTGCCTCAAATTAACTGAACTCACCAAGGATAATCTTTAAGTGTGTCCTGAACTGCCAGCGCTCCGTCTAGCTGCCAGACTCGGTCTTCTTAGTTTGGAAACGGCACACAGGATCCTATGCCAGTGCCTGCCTGCACACTTCCCCCCAGGGTCAGCAGCACTCTTCTGAGACAGCTGCCAGCCATCAACCCGAAGCTAGAGAGTGAGTCTTCCTCCCTCCTGCCACCCTTTTTTAAACCCTCTGAGCTAAGCCTGCTCACCATGTAGGTCGTACTTACACAAAATATAAAATGTTCCTGCCTTTCTGACATGTGCCATTTAAAACCACCTCCCTTTTTGTCAATCAGCCAGCCTTCCAGATAATTCTGAAGCACATGACCAATCTGTCGGCTTAGAACAGAACCAAATCCGATTAAAAAGTTACATCTGCCCTGTTTCCTCCTCTGAAAGTCTATTAAACAATAAGCAAAACTTACTTCACATTTCACACTTCTGACTTGTCAAATCTTGATTCAAACACAGCACAGCTTTGATTCTGCATGTTTAATTCATTGCATTTCCAAACTAATCTTGCACAGCCCAAATGCCTTGGATTTATCAATCTGCACCAAGCTAGAGGACACCCTTTAGGTTTTGCCCGCTTTGCAAGGGCAAATTTACTTGGAAGGACAAGCATTCACGGTGTAACCGCTGCTTGCCCCTCGATCACAAGGAGGAAGGTCGCGCGGCTTGTCGGCTTCTTAAGCCTAAAACTCTAAAAGACCGTAGGGTTAAAAGGTGGGCGGCCTACGCGATGTCAAAGGCCGAAGGTTCACCCGCCGCTGCTACCACCGACAGTGACGAGGAACGCGATAACACGACCTCCGCTACGGAAGTCGAAAACCCCTCTAAGGAGCGCTCGCGCGCTTCGTCGTCTGTCTCCGGCCCTGACGGGCTTGGCTCACGCCCTGCTTATGGGGATGAACACCCCGGCGACACTGACGCACACAAAAACTCACTTAAGCACACAACCCACGGCTCTTCTTCATCTAAGACGAAAAGAGCTTCGGCGCCCAAGGAGACGCAGGTTCCACCGGCGGCCTCCTCGGACCCTTCGGGTTCGAAGCCCCTCTCGCAGCCGCAACCAGCAACGTGGCTTTCGGCAAATAAGGGTGCCGCCCCCAAACCATCGGCCGGCGCGCATCAACAAAAGGCACACCGCCGTAGAACGATCGACACCCGTAGCGTCGAAAACGCAAGCTTCTGCCGACAAACGAGTCGCCGACAAACGAGTCGCCGAGAGCTTGGCGAGGATCGCTGTAGCCGACGCCCAGAAGTGTACGCCGAAGGACACGTCGAGCGCTACGCACAAGTCGAAAGACATGCCGAAAAAGCCCGAAGGAAGGCAGGGACTACCCCCTTCAGTCGGGGGGTCACCCAGCACACCTGAAGGTTTTTCGGAGGGCGACGGGACACTTTCCTCGACGCTTTGGGAGAGGTCGAGCCGTTTCCAGCTAGATGACTCTATTTTTCCCCCGCCAGACCGCTCTGGGGTACCCCATGAAACCATGGAAAGACTCCACCTCTGTATGGAGAGGATGGAAAGGTTTATTAATACCCAGACCTCTCAAACTCCCAAGAGGACTAGAGAAGGGCCTCAGAAGGACCCCAGGGCCAAAAATCCGAGGCTAGTCGATCCCCAGCAAGACACAGCCTCAGACTTCCATAATGTATATGACCTCACTGGGGAGGAACAATACTTGGAGGAAGAGGATGATTTCATGGACGATGAAGAAGGACAGAACCAGGAGGAATGTCTGGAAGACAGGCCAGACATTATAGAGGAAGGCTTCGGAGAAAACCCAGAAGAAGGACCTTCGCACCCCTGGCAATCCCCATCAGTATATTCCGACACTGATGTCCTAAACCTAAATCCTCCTGACAATTCACCGGTTAGGAACACGTCTCCAATTGACGATCAGCCCACTTTCAATGCCCTGTTGCGCAGAGCAGCAGCACATTTCGAACTGGACACTGGGGAGCTCTCTCCAGAATTAGACTTTGTGGAAAGAGTACTTAAAGAGAAACCCCCGGTCAGCCAGACCATTCCCCTCCTAGCTTCAGTGAAGAGAAGAATCATCCCTTCGCTGGCCACACCCGCATTGATCAGAGGGGTCAATCCGAGAATTGAAAAACTTTTCACTCCTTCACCCTCAGACCCGCTCTACATTAGGGGACATTCCATTCCGTATTCCCTAGTAGTATCTAATACTAGAAAGAGGGCAGGGGTACCACTTTCCACCAGTGAGGCACCCCCTGACAAGGAGGGCAAAAGGCTATATGCCCTTACAAAAAGAGTAACTTCCTCGGCTGCCTTCTCAGCAAGAATTGCGAACAACAATTCTTTGCTTGCTAGCTATGCAGACGCGCAGTGGGCCAAACTGCGCAAGGACGCCGAGGAAGCACCGGAGCCTTTACGTACACGCCTACTTTCAACTATTGGCGAAGGAACCCAGGTGAACCAGAGCATTGTAAAAAACTCTCTGGACGCGGCAGAAACAGCGGGACGTTCCCTGGTGCAGGGAATACTCCTAAAACGCCATGTATGGCTGCGCAACTCAGGGTTTAAACCGGAGACACAGGCGTCTTTAATAAATAAACCTGTGGAAGACTCTAACCTCTTCGGAAAAGCGGTGGATGAAGCTCTAGAGATGGCTAAAAAAGAGTTCGATACTATCAAGACTCTTGACCAAATCTCTAAGCCCACTACCAGACGCGGCTATGGCAACAAACGCTTTTTTCGTGGCCAACGCCAACAACAACAACAAAGTCAGCATCAACAATACCCTGCCACCAATTACCAGACCAATAGTGGGCAGTACAGCCAAAGAGGCCAACGCCGGGGTAAAGGGAGAGGTCGGGGATCCACCCCCAGAGGCTCCCAAGCCCCCAACAACTCCAAGTGACGCGAAGATTTGCGTCCCCTCCCATGCAACACCGGTCGGGGGCCGGATAACATCCTTTCTTCCTGCATGGGAGGAGATAACGTCAGACCGTTGGGTACTTTCCACCGTAGCCCACGGATACTGTATCGAATTCAACAGTTCCCCATCCTACAGACCCCTGAGGGGACGTCGCATGACACCGGAACATCTTGCCATCCTTCTCCAAGAAGTACAACAACTGCTGGAAAAAGGAGCCATAGAGGTCGTGCCTCTATCTCAGGTAACGGAAGGTATTTATTCAGTGTACTTCCTTGTACCCAAAAAGGATCTAACCATGCGCCCTGTATTAGATCTGCGCCCAGCGAACAAGTTTATCAAACCCCAAAAGTTTTGTATGGTAAACTTACAGGAAGTGATCCCACTGCTTTCTCAGGGAGATTACATGACAACATTGGACATGAAAGATGCATACTTTCATATTTTAATGTTGCCAGCGCACAGAAAATACCTCAGGTTCATGATAGAGGGCAAACACTACCAGTTCAAAGTGCTACCCTTCGGCATAGCATCGGCACAAGGGTATTCACGAAAGTGCTGGCAGTGGCAGCGGCCCACCTGCGCAGGTTGTCCATCCCAGTTTACCCTTACCTCGACGACTGGCTCATAACAGGGGATTCTTACGAAACATGCTTCTCCAATACCCAAAAGACAGTAGACCTTTTGTTCCAGTTGGGCTTCTCCATCAACGAAAAGAAGTCCAGTTTAGACCCCAGTCAAATCAAGCAATTCCTAGGGGCTCTAATTCAAACAAAGGACGGCCTCGTCTTCCCCTCCAAAGAGAGGGTCCAAAACATGCTGTTTCAGATCCCTCAATATGTGACCGGTCGAGAGGTGACGGTACGCAAAGCAATGCGCTTGCTCGGAATGATGGCGTCGTGTATTTATTTGGTACCTCACGCGCGCCTGCCCATGCGCCCAATGCAAGAGTGGCTGAAAAGCCAGTGGTGTCAGGCCAGCAAACTATGGGAGGATCTAGTGGTGGTCTCGCAAGCCTTGGTTCTCTCGCTACGGTGATGGACAAAGGAAAACATGGAAAAAGGGAAACCCTTTGCCACACCCGCGGCGGAAGCCACTCTAACCACAGATGCATCCCTCATAGGATCGGGGCGCACCTATCCCATCAGACTGCTCACGGAGTGTGGACTCCGAACGTAGCATCCAAACACATAAATCTACTGGAGCTACTAGCTGTGTTCAAGGCGCTAAAAGCCTTCCAGGAACACCTACAAGGCAAGACAGTAATGGTCCTTACAGACAGCACTACAGCCATGTACTACATCAACAAGCAGGGGGGCACCCACTCTCCAGGCCTGTCCAAACTGGCCCAGAATATATGGAAGTGGGCTCTCAAACAGGACATGTTCCTACTGTCACTACATGAACCCGGGGAACTCAATCTGCTGGCAGACAGACTCAGCAGAGATTTCCCCCTGCCCGAAGAGTACGAATGGTGCCTGCACGATGCAATGGTCAGGGAAATTTGTTTACGCTTTTCCCCCCGACTCCCCTTCTCAACAGAGTGGTGCACAAGATGCACCAGGAACAAGTGACCATGATACTAGTGGCCCCAATGTGGGCCCGACAACCATGGTTCGCTCACTTGATGGATATGTCTCTATCTCCCCCAGTAAAACTCCCCTGCCCGTACAACATGCTGTCTCAGGACAAGGGCAGGACTCTGCATCCATGCCCCCAGAACATGAACTTAGCAGCTTGGCTCCTGAAATCATAGAGTTCGGACATCTACGACTCCCGCAAAGATGCATGGACATCCTCAGGGAAGCCAGAAAACCTAACACTCGCCACTGCTATTCTAGCAAGTGGAAAAGATTTGTCATCTGGTGCAGGAGTAAAAGCATCAACCCTATTGACTGCTCTCCCACACATGTTGTCCTATACCTGACCAACCTACTGGATTCAGGTCTAGTGTTTAAGTCCATTAAAGTCCACCTAGCGGCACTTTCTGCATACACCACTTCCCAACTCAGTGTCGTGGTGGAGGATACCTGTTATAAAGGCCTTCATGGAGGGAGTAAAGAGAATACACCCCCCGATAGCTGACCCAGCTCCCGGATGGGACCTTATTGTACTTACCAGACTCATGGGCTCTCCATTCGAACCCATGCACAAAGCATCTCTTAAACACCTCACTCTTAAGACTGCTTTTTTAATAGCTATCACCTCCATCAGGAGAGTAAGTGAACTTCAGGCTCTTTCTATTCTAGACCCCTTTGTTACAGTTCACAGAGATAAGGTGGTTCTACGCACTCACCCTAGGTTTGCTCCGAAATTTATTTCTAAATTCCACGTAAACCAATCTATAGAACTACCAACGTTCTTTCAAAATCCTTCCAACTTGGGAGAAAGGACTCTGCACACACTAGATGTACGCAAAGCGGTCATGTTCTACATGGAAAGAACCAGACCACTGAGGAAGACTAATCAGTTCTTCGTCTCGGTGGCAGCAGGAAGAGAAGGAGATGCGGTTTCAAAATCCACTATTTCTAGATGGATTGTTCAATGCATCACTCTCTGCTATACTCTTGCTAAGAGAGAACTGCCCTTTAGGCCAAGAGCACACTCTACTCGAGGCACGGGGGCATCCATAGCATTCATTGCAAATGTTCCCCTTGAGTCCATCTACAAAGCGGCCACCTGGAGTTCTGTGCACACCTTTACAAAACACTATGTCTAGATGCACACTCTAGATCTGACTCCCAGGTGGGACAGGCAGTATTACGACACCTTTTCTCTACTGTTCCTTCTCATAACCCACCGCCAACTCCGGGTACTGTTCGCTAGTCTATGCACAGCATGTGATTCTAAGCAGATTAACAAACATCAGAAGAGAATGCATTACTTACCGTAAAAGCATTTCTGATGGTTGTATCTGCTTAGATTCACATGCGCTCACCCTTCCTCCCCGCTCGGATGGAAGGAACATAGACTTCCTTTATATCTCTCTCTTTTCTGTACTCACTCACGTCTTGAAGGCTCCCTCAGGGCAGAAAAATACAAACAGAGGGACCTCGACGCGTGAGGGATTGTGGGTACAACGCACGTCACTATAGGGATAGTGTTTCAGACACGCCTTGTCGACATCCCTTTTTCGACTACGAAAAACAAAATGCAATACTCCGCAGTGACCACTGGATGTCGGACCTATGCACAGCATGTGAATCTAAGCAGATACAACCATCAGAAATGCTTTTACGGTAAGTAATGCATTCTCATATGTTGGTGTCATGTTTTTATTTTAGTGCAACTCAGCCCACAACTGTGGTGTCATGGTGCAAAGTGATAATACCCTATTATGTAATGCCCAATTCAAAACCTTTATTTTTCTAGCATGTGTTCTGAGCATTCCCAATATTGGCATCTGTTAGATTCAGCCTGAGTCTCGCACAAGAGTGACATTCACTTGGTCCTAGTTGAAATTCAGACCTTTGCTAAAATGTGGAGACCTTGTTGTATTTCCCTACACCCCACAGACCAACAGTTGTCCCATAATTGGGAGGTATGTCTTACTCCACTGTGATCTGAAGGGCCTCTTTCCCTCTGAGCACTAACATTTTGTGTCTGTCCCCCTGCCCTCTTCCAAGCAATGCTCGTCTTTTCTTTTAGTGAATGCCTATGGTTCCTAAAAATGTGACACTTCTGTCTTCCTCTTGGACGTTCTTCCAATGTTTTCTTCTGGTTTTATTTCAGGTTCCTGCAGCCCTCCTGACTTTTCAGTGGGATACAGGTGTGATAAAAGATATTGAGGCTGCTGGAGCTCAGAGCAACGTGAACGTCTTGAAGCCAGAACATCTTGCTCACATCCAGACACTGTCCTGATAGATAATTGGCACAGATCATTTCTGACTTTCTCCTGCCGTTTCTCTGCCTCTTTTTGCGATGGGAATGGATTTAACGCTTCCCAGATTAAGCATTTTTGTATAATCTCTCCAGTAACTTTAAGAAAGAAATAAATGTTGAGGTCACCGTTTGGTGCTTATTTTAAATGTGAGCTGCCACCCTCTTCTGTGCCGGTCTTTGAATACCAGCTGCACTGGCAGTGATGTACAAAAAGTGTTCCTCCACGTTTACCCTCGATTCCTGTAGCTGAATGGAATTTTTTAGGAGGAATTGCCTAGAGTATTGCAGCATATTCCGAAATCTTTAAATCAGCTGATGTCATGCACTTTGCTTGTAAAGCCAGTTTTAAAACGGACTAAGAATGTTTGAACACTAAAATTCTATTTATGTACCTTATTCAGCTTAATTTATTTTAACTAAAAAAAAAAGTCCTGGTGTACAATGTTTTTATTATTGTGTTGCTTTGTTCAATGTAGGGCTAAGTCACAACGTTTGATTGTTGCCTCCCTTAGTAAAACGTTCTGCATGCCTCTTGTCGAAGAGTATGAAGATCTCAGTGGGCACCAGCAGATTTCTGGTAAAATGCTGCTGTGGGCCAAGACAGAGCAGAGGGCAGTTAGTGTGGACCTTTTCACACAATTTACAAAGACAGAACTAATAGCAAGTACATGCTCCGTTTAACCAAGAAACAACAAGTTAATTAATGCAACAACTGAAGTATGGAATACTACACACATGGGAGAAACGGGGAGGGGAGAGGTTCATGGGGGGGATTTAATTGTCAGATGTTAGTCCTGTTGCAGAACGTGGGCCACCAGGATACTACCAGTGAATGTTGGGGGACTCTAAGGATGCAGGAGTATCAAAGTCAAAACCGATTCTCCAGCTTGGATGCTTTGTTTTCACCTAAAAGCTGAGACCCAAAGTGCAAAGTGATAGCAGTAGGCAGCAATGGAGGTCAGTAGGAACCAGTTTTCATTTCTTTACCAAGACAAAGTCCAAACATAGGTGAATAGGTGAATCTGAACAGGGTAAGTAAGTGGATACATTCTGAAATAGGACAGGGGTGGCTGGAGAGTAAAAGATGCAATGCCCTTGTGATTCCAGTGAATAATTGGCACAAATTGGTATTAAGAACCAGGGTTTACGTGGGGGCAGGCCAATACTATGTAGGCTGGTGTCCTGTGTGGAAAGGTGGGATGGTTGTTCCCCATCAGGTTCTGGAGGGGTTTCTGAGGGTCGGGATATTTGGAGGCACTAATCCTCTGTATCAGGAGCATGGTGAACCTAGCCTGCTGCCTATCGAGGGCTAAAAGCCCCTTTAACTCTCAAAGCTTCTTTGGGATTGTTGGGGTATCCTTCTGGGCATCCATTAACTTGAATTACAAGGTGGCACGGTGGCTGGGGCTGCCCAGGATGGTACGAGTCCCAAGAGACTCAAAAATATCTTGTAGGTATTGCAATGGGATTCAGAATAGCTTGCATTTCTATTTCTTATGAGGACCCATCAGAAAGCCAAAATCTTACTAGCCGCCCCAGGTCTAGAGGCGTAAAGCAGGGCACTAGTCATGTGGCATGCCCTCTATGGACTGGTAGTTCGTCCTTCTCGGAAGGGCCTAAAGAGGAACTTTAGTACTCGGGTCGCAGATGGGGCCTGAATGTTCCAAACAGAATATTGTCCACAGGGACAGCTTCCAAATGTTCCCCCCTCATTTATTTTCAAGTAGTCGCAGCCAGTGGCTGTGGTGGCAGGGAGGCTTCCATGTCACAGCGACCCACCAGATGTGTATAACGGGTGGAACTAGATTTCTAATATTCGTGGATTTCTTTGAAAACCTCTTGATCCATGCCAGGTCTACAGAAAGTCCTTGTATTAAGGAAATTAAGGGCTGGGCAAACAGTGATAGTCTTGAGGAGAAATAACTCCTTCCCATCCCTTAAGTGGTTGGCATTAGATGGGTTTTCTGCTTAATTAGGGTAATTGAGAAGGGGTGCTGAGACAAGAAAGGCCAATCTTAGGGAAGGGCATACTATCTCCAGTGCTGTGCGGTGAGGGAAGGATCTCCTTGATGTATTTTAATTCCTCTGCAAAACAAAGCCAGGTGTAACCCTGTGTAAAATTAGGTTCACTATGGTCTGTGCAATTACTGAATTACATGACAGCACGTTTTCCTTTTTCTGGAAGTAAATCACCCAGACACCTTTTGAAGTTGTTACATGTAAATCACCTTGATTATGATTGACTTAATTTTGTGTTTTTCATACGTTATTTTACCCTCGTATGTTTGAAGTGTAATAAATGACCTATTATAAAGCATTGGTGTGTTCCAGCAGTGGGACAGAGGTCCTTATCTGAAGAGATGCTGACAGAAAAGATGTCACCTCTGGGTGGCAGGCATGAATGCCCTAGTCCGTCAAAACCTGAGGCGTGTAACTCATTGCTGACGAAGTGAAAAAAAGTTAGTCTGCATTAGTTCAGACCTATGGAGTCTAAATCTACAAAGGCAAGAATCAAAATAGAGAAACCACAGGCACGTTTCAGCTGTGTCCGGCTGCCTTCCGCTCCTTGTGGGTGTTAGAGAAAGTGTCCCTGCTTTGGAGAGAGCTCGCCCAGGCTGTGCTCCTGCACTCGTGAAAGTCTGTTATGCCGTAGTACGCCATGGGCCCTTGCCACTCTGCATTGCTCCCTGGGGTCTTCACCTTACCTTTCTGCACCCCCAGTTGTGTGGAGTTATTGAATAATGTTGTGCACCGGCTCGCCCCCCAGTATCTATGCGCCCATGGGGCTCGCCTTTAAGTAGTCACTGTGCACACCCCTGGCAGCTCCTGCTCACTCGGTGGCCCATGTATCTACAGTGAGAAAACACTCTGGCTGCGCACAGTGCCTTGGCATGGGTATAAAGTTGGAGCCCACCTGGCCGCTTCAGCATATTAGGGTATGGGTTGTACATCAAAGCGGGAAGTAAAAAAGGGCAAACTGCGGCCCAGATCCCTCGCTAGTAGAGTTCGCAGGATGTAGGGAAAGGGGGAAAAACAATGTCCTCGTGATGCCCTGTCATCCTCTGCATGCTCAGGTTGCTGAAGCTCCTCTGAACACACAACAGACTATACCTTCGGAAAGGTACACTTCGGGATTGAAACATTGCATTTACAAGGGGTTCCTCAACCCTTCAGATCCTTCCTTGTTGGCAAAGGAAATACATGTGGCGCAACATGTCTGGTCTCACCTCAGTAATGTTTTAATCCAAGCAAAGTAAGCACCTTGCTCTAGTGTGTAATCCAGCACTGCTTTACCTATCAATGGATGCTCATTCTGCAAGGAGGCCACTTGAAGGAGTTTACCTTAGCCCATACAACATTGTATGTTTCCAGTTTGATAGTTTCTCCAAAGTAAGTAGTCATCCAACAATGGAAGTTGTCAGTCTACCGCCAACCTTAGGAAAGAAAAATGTTATACATGGAGGAAGAAACTCCTTAATAAGAATAAGCACTGGGAACAAAGGCGTGCCTACATATTCATGGTCTGTCACTGACCTCGATCTCCACAAATATGTAGGGCTGTGAGAAACCTGGTTATCATGCTGAGATGGAGAAGTGTTTGTGGTGAGTCTACACATCCGTTACACCAGGGCGCCAAGCAGGACTCCAGCAGTGAGGCTTTCCAGTTTTAACTCCCAGCACACCCATCATGCAAATAGTGAGGGGTGGCCTTATAGGCCTTGAACAGGTGATGCAGGTGTGCAGGAAAGGGAAGAAAAAACTGGTAGTCCAGTCCTATACTACACATAACCTGCACTTCTAACCACCCCATTTCATTTTTTTTAAATACATCTCTTGGTGATTTTAATTCAGCAATACGTTTACTCACAAAACCATTCTCTTGTTACTTGCAATACCTCATCGTTATGATTTGCTCAGTGACAGCCTTTTTTGATCACTATATGCTTAATCTAAAGCATAATCATAATGGCGTATTAACGTGTCATATCTTGTATCTCAGGTTAAGTTATCATTTTACTCCATTCCTTGTATCTGGCGCATTGTACTGTTCCTTCCGAGCATTACTGTATGAGCTGTACATGGACGTAACTAATTCTGTTGCATTTATGGAATACTATTTGGCTATTTTTACTATTACTTCTACTAGTTTGTAATTTTAAATTGTGGGACAGTAATGTGGGAACCTCGCCTACATTGGGTGATAGCTCTGTGAACTGTAAACACCAGCACTGTAACTCTGCAGAGGAGGTATGCTCTTGATGATTTTGATCATATAGAGCTTGATTTTGGACACAAGCAGTAGACGTGGGCAGAGTATATTTAACATTTAATAAGGGGCTTGGGGAGCCCTCAGATCAATGCTTCGATTTGGACTCTGCTTTGTGATTCACTAGTGATCAAATCGCCACGTTCTTTTGGAACAGTATATTAAGTTCAGTTAAGGTGGTATAGCTGGCATTCACGGCCGGGATGAGAATTAGATTGGAACTAGCCCTAGGTGTGACTTGTTTGTCTTTGAGATGGTACAGAATGCAATAATTACATTCTGGACACATTAGATGGGTGGCTTCAAACAGTTTAACTGTTAAATGCTGCTAGATACAGTTAGTTGAAGGTGGTTTACTGTTAGTTGCTACCGCGTATATAAATATGAGGCGCTCAGGTGAATAAAGGTATATTTTCTTATGGAAATAATGTGTGTCGTCAGGTGCAATGCGTCTGACGTCACTCACGCTCTGACATGAGCCAACAGTACAAAACAGTGAGGCAATCAACATGGTGGTGATAGATTTTCGTGGACCGCCTCTGCAACCATATTGATGGCAGAGTGATGGCACACGGTCTATCCTATACGTAAGGACGGCGAAGTCATGTCTGATCAAGAATCTAGTTTATTTTTAAATACTGATTTCTGAAGGGCTTTGGGGACATAACCCGAGACATAGTTATATGTATTTTTTCTTTTGAATGTGTCGTTTGTTATCTACAGAAATTTAATTATCTGGCTCTTTGAATTTAATTCTGATATAATTGGGAAACGCGATCATCCTTGATGGCTAACTTAGGTTCATTAGAGGTGTGATATCAATCTTTATCTATGGTTTGGCCCCCTTTTTACATTATTTCGTGTTTGGATTGGACCGAATTTTGAATGCTTAATGCAGACGCAAGTAATTTGTCTTGGATTTGGAATACTTTTTTTTTTTTTTTTTTTTTTTTTTATTTGTAACATCTCATTTTTACAAAAACTTTTATTACAACTTATCCTTAGATCATTAGTGACGCTTTCCATTAACAATTTAGCTCATGTATTTTCAGATTAGGACTCTGTCTAGAAAGTTTATCACTGAACAGGTAAGATGTGTCGAGCTTCCACTCAGTATCCGAAACCACAGATCTTCCATCTCTTCGTTTTCTGGCTTAAATTTACTCAAATGGATGGAACGTAACTTGTTTAGGGCCACACATTCGATTGTCAGATGTTTTAGTGTTTCTGCAAAAAGATTGCAGTGCCGACAGGCTTCTTCAGTGTCTGGTTTCATTTTTCTCGTCACCTGCATGTGGTTTGTTTTCAGCAGATTTAATCTGAGTCTAAGAAATTTATCTCTATGATATCTCGATGAAAATTGACATAGGTAGTTTGGCATATTGTCCACTTTATTCTTTGTTGGCCCAAGATTCAATGCTATTGGCATTGTATCGAGTTTGTTCACGTTGTCTATCCATAACCATTCTTTTAATTTTATCCTCGCGATCTGTGGGCGATTCATCAGGGTTTCCGTTGAAATATTTGCACTATGCAAGATGGCTTTCACTTTCTCAGACCATCTTAAGAGCAGCCCCATATGTTGGTGTGTTCCTTCAGATTTTAAGATTTTGTAAGCTGGTGCAGGGTTCGACATCTCCATCTTTCGCAACAGTGATATGGATTTCCATAGAACTGTTCCGTATAAGCTTTCTAGTGCCAATTCGTGGTGTATTAAGGTCATTGAGAGGTATTTTGGCAATCTCAAGACTTGGCGCCAGAATAAGCCTTCCAAGGTGGGCCAGATCTTTAGATCCAAGTTCCAGCCTGCTTCTGTCCCAAACGTTATTGTAGGTATCACTTTTTGGGTGTAAAACGTACGTAGCGGTACTACTGAAAATTTTCCGTATAACGAGTGTATTCTTGCTCCTTGTAGGGCCAACATTCTGGTCCGCTGTAATAGATCATAAACCCAGCTCTGCTCACGAATCGAGATGTTCATCATTATTCCTAAATATCGAATTTCCTTGACTTCTTCAAGAATATTGTTATCAATTCGCCATTTGAAGTTTTTTTTTTGGCGACTCGATCACTGCCAAACCTCATAATTTTTGTTTTTTTCACGTTGATTGTTAAATCATTATCATTCATGTAGGCTTCAAGCTTTGACAAGAGCCTTTGGTTTTAGTGATTGAGGTAAAATTGTTATGCTTATTTAATGGATGTCTAAATCAAGCACATTGAGAGATGTTGCTTATTTATTAGATATACCGCTATTTCTCTATTCTCGCTTAGGTTATTGTGTAATACATTAAATTAGGTTACTATTTTCACAACAGAGGCAAATCCAGGGTTTGGACCCTAATTTGGCCACGCACAACTTGAATTGAGAAAGGTAAATAGAGCAATTTTGTACTTTAAGTTAAATCCATTTTGAATTCGACACTCAGTCTTTAGCTCTGTAGCATATTTGGTTATAAGATAAGCATGCCTACTGTCCAGTTTTTGATATTGATATTTTATTTATATCGTGCTCGTACACAAGTGTTTCAGAGCGCGGCATGGGATGAGAACAGGGGAGAACAAAACGGCGATCTTACTAGGCCCAGTGACATTGAGAACGCCAAGTGCATGGGAGCGGGGGAGGGGAAAAGTGCATGGAAGGGGGGAGAAGTGCGAAGCATAGGAGACACAGATAAAAAATAATAAATTCATAAATAATAATGGCAACTAACAGCGGTAGTGCAGCCAGCAATGTGCAAGTGCTAGGTTTAAGGCAGCAGACAGGGTAGGTCTGATACGTGCAGGAAGAAAAAGGGGGGTCGGTATGGGTACAGATACAGACCCCAGTGCAAGGGGTGGGCAGGAGGCAGTGCGGGAGGGTGGCAGGGTGAGCAGTTACCTGGGCCCAGAGGACAGAGGGTGGCCAGGTGCACAGTGCCAAGAGAACAGATCAGCAGGGGAGAGAGGGAGCGAAGGCAACAGAAAAGAGGAAGGTCTTGAGGTGCTTCTGGAAGCAGAGATGGTTCTCCTCAAGTTTTAGAGTGGCAGGGAGGCTGTTCCAGAGGGAGGCCCCAGCCAAAGACTGAGATCTACCCCCAGCTCATTTCTTTGAAAAACGACTGACCCTGAGGGAGTTGGAGGTAGAGCGAAGAGCTTGAGAGGAGAGGCATTTGCGGATGGATAGCTGAAGGTATTTTGGAACCAGGCTGCAGAAAGCCTTGTGGACAAGGCAGAGGGTTTTTAATTTAATCCTTGCATCCACTGGGAGCCAACAGAGATTTCAGAGCTGGATCGATACGATCCCAAGGCTTGAGGCCAAGGACAAGTCTTGCAGTCCTGTTCTGGATTAGTTGCAGAGGGCGGAGAGTAGAGGCAGGTAGATTTAGAAAGAGGCTGTTACAATAGTCCAACCTACCATGAGCTTCTGGGGGAAGGTGAGCAAAGGCAGAGTACCTCTGAGGAGGTGCAGTAGGAAGTTTGACTTTTTAGAGACCTCAGAGATGTGGGCAGAGAAGGAGAGGGTGCAGTCAAAGATGACCCAGAGGTTCTTAGCCTTGCATGTGGGGGTAGGAGGAGGGCTAAGGGAAGCCGGCCAGAGAGTTAGGGGAGAGGATGGTGAAGGTGTGCCGATGAGGAGGATCTCCATCTTGCTGGCATTCAGACAAAGTTCATTGGCGGCACACCAGTCTTGAATGGCAGTTAGGCAATCAGAGATGAGGGAGGGAGAGGAGGTGGCCGAGGGCAGCCTGAAAATGAGTTGTCGTCAGCGTAGCACTGGAAATTTGAGCAGAAAATGGCAATGCAGTGGGCAAGAGTTGCCAGGTATTGGTTGAAAAGCCAGGGCGAGAGGGTTAGACCCCCTTGGGGAACAACACGGGTAGAGAAGAAGATAGATGATAGGAAGGACCCAGTTGTTTTTTGAAACACAGGTTTTTGGTTAGAATTGATGTTTGGGTTACAGTGGTGGTGATTGCAGGAAAACACAGGGCTACTTGGATATAAACTGTTATAGTAATATGGATAAGTTTTTATACTTTATAACGGAACAATTACTGATGGAGTATTCATATTATCCACTTCTGTTCCCGAATCTGTTGACCTGTTTTGCTTTGCTGTATTTTCTACAATGCTACTATGAATCGGGATGTATTGGTACATGGATGATGTGATCATGTAAAATAACTGTTAGAACATTTACAAATAATACATTTGTAATACATTACCGTTTCTGCTGCACAATTATTAATTGTGCTTTATGGATTCTGATAGCCCTGATGAAGACCTGAAGGTTTTGGGTTGAAACACGTGTTGGCTACCTATTAAAACAGCATTGTATTAACCTCTTTTTGGCAAAACATATTTTTGAGGGGGAATTCATCTATAAGATATACACTTTGTTTGGGGTGTAGCGCTTTGGTACCATAGCTTTATGTATGCAATCCTTCCCAGTGTTGATACAGTTTGTAGACCTAGCGACGTTCCCAATTACACATTTAACTTTTCCACATTCATTTTGGCGGCTTCTACATCCCCCTAATCATATCCCATGCCTGCTATATAATAATGGAAAATGGCTCATCTCCCTTTCAGCACTGTTTGCAGGTGGTCCGTCTCAGACCCAGTCCGTATAGCGGTATTAACCTCCTTTTTCTGAATGGAAATTTTGCTGAATTCGTCTTGCTCCTTTTTTACTACAAAAATATAGATGCTAAGGCATATAGGAAGAGGAAGGGGGGAATGCAGGGCGTCTCTCCCCCTTTTGTGGTTAAAATAAAAAGCAGTACATGTGGGCAAAAGAAATTTGTAAAATTGCCATTCGGTAAGTAAAATGCTAAGACTGTTCATAGAACCAACACATCACAATTCGAAGTTTCACCGATGCTATAGCCAACATGAAAAGCCTTTTTCTGATTAAGACCAGCCCTGTGGGAGAGTTCTAGGAGGCCACCCTAGGAAGAGGGTAATTGACTCTCAGGTCTTGCTAATCTCTATCAAGGTAAAGTAGACTGAGCAGTAAGGGACTTCAGGAAATATGGGGTTGGTGTAATAGTGCAGCTACCCACACCCAAAGCACTCAAATAAAATGGGCAACACAGGGGTACAAAAACATACTAATGTGTTAGGCCAACAGCTATCACTAAAACACACTTTTAAACACACACGTACCTACACTTAACACTAAAACAGTAAAAGCGGGCCATATTATTGAAACCAGGAAACTGAGCAATGAATCCAAGAAACAGTGAATTTTAATCCTAAACCATACATTCTAACCTATAAATATTAAGCTCCAATGCTTCAGCAGTCCTTCCCCACCATGTAAAAGGGTATAGTGCCTCAATAGATTCAATGGTCCAGGTATGTACCTGAGTAGGGAGCGGGAAGTCTTCAAAATCTCCCCTAGAACAAAGCCAATTGGTTGAGCACAGTTCATAATAAAGCACGTTGAGAGTTTTGAAAGGAAGTAACAAAGTTTTGCTAGTACTCTCCCAATCCCACTACACTGGGGGCATCCGGGGGGCGGGGTGAAGTTGGTAGAGGATGATCCTTGGACAGAACTCCACTTATCACAACTATTTCACCATACAATCTCTATGGCTGGAGGGATGAGCAGGCAAAAAAACAGGTATGCAGGCGTGCGTACAGAGCTCTATTTTGAGTTACCACTCCTAGCGCACTCAATCTCTGGAGCCAGTTACCTTTGCCGTTGGTGCAATTGCAGGGGGTTCAGGGGTTGCGGATATAGTGGTTTAAGCTTGCGTCTGGTTTGGTTCAGGGTAGGTGGCTGTTCTCCTGTTGAACTGTTCAGAAGATCAATCAGGATGCCCAGGCACTTCAGGACAGGAGCCATAGCCATAGCAGGTCCAATGATAAGGGGAGAACCCCAGGAGACATCAGGGAGGAATAGCAGTGAAGTTCACCCTAATCAGGAGGAGGCAAGCAAGGCACGTGGCGATGAGTAAGACTCTGCATCAGGAAGGCCCCACCTCTTTGTTCTTGAGAGTAGGAGGAGGGAAGGTCCTCAACAAGTCGACCTGCAGAGTCCCTAGCTCCTGCTCAGGAAGAGGATTGGAAGCGGAGAGGCCTTGGCAGTGGCTAGAATGCCTACAGGATGGTCCCAGGGCATATTTCAGCAGGCGTGCTTCTTGTGCAGGTGTCATGACTCAATGCCGCCACTCCAAAGGTCAAAAGGCTGATGAGGGTCTTCAAGGATTGAAGCATAGCTTCATTGTGATTTAGCTTTGGCAATATTGGTTGTCCTCAGCTGCATTTTTCTGGGTCTTCGGCATTCTCTTCTTTGGGGTCTTGGTTCTAGTGGTCGATCCCCCAAAAGGGCTGTAGGGCTCCTTATCCCAAATTCAGGCTGGGTGCTGCCCCCAGCCCACAAATGGCAAGGATTTGCACCATTCAAACAAGTAAGGCCTGCCCCGTCACAGACAGCCTTAAGCTCCACATCTGCCCAGCATCAGGCCTTCCATAGCTGCAATGTGGATTTGGACAAGACAGTCCCTTCCCTCACATCCAGCCACGTCGCACACACCCCTACTTTTGCCCAGAATCCAAGCTGGATTATGCGAAAGTATTTATGTATGTATTTATATTTATAAAGCACTGACTTTTCCCCCAAGCGCATCTAGGCACTAAAGAGCAATTGGGGAGACCATCACACATAGTTAACATGATCAGTTATTTCACAAAGCTGGAAAGGGAGAGCGTTCCACAAGGTAGGAGAAAGAACAGAGAAGGAACAGCCTCCAGCACACGTTTTGTGAAATCTTAGAACGTTCAGAAGATATAACGTCTACAGCTGTTATTACTTGAGGGGCAGTCCCTCCTAAAAAGGGACAATCTAAGTTGTACCAACACACCTGCAGGGCACTGGAGTATACTCCAGATACGTTCTGGTAAGTCAGGAGGTTGCAGACCCATACTAGACCTCTGAAGACTCAACAAATACCTCAAGTCACAGACCTTTTGCGTGGTAACACTTCAGCACATCTTGAACCAGCTGAAAGAAGGGGACTTCCTTTCCTCTCTAGAACTAGAGGATGCATACTTCCATTTCTCCATGTGTTGGCGGCACAGACGCTTCCTCCGATTCAAGGTAGCAGGAAAACACTACAAATTCACGGCTCTGCCCTTCAGACTAAAATCGTTGCCAAGGGTGTTCACAAAATGCCTGGCCCCGGTAGCTGGCCACCTCCGATGTTAAAGCATTGTAATTGTTTATTTGTAAATTGTAATTGTTTATTTGTAAAGCGCTTATACAAAGGTGAAGTGCTTCGAAGCACTTGTTTGACCCGTATTCATGTTGACCCGTATCTGAACGACTGGTTGGTGCATGCCCCATTACTTCCACTAGTGATGCAACACACCAAGGAAACAATACTACGTCCAACATCTCTGGATTCTCAGTGAACTTTGCAAAGTCTTGCTTACATCATGTTCAAAACGTGCTGTTCCTGCACTTATTTTTGTCGCCATGCTTTCAGAAGAGAGGGTGAATACCATCTTGAACAAAATTCAGCAGCTGTCACGCCTGCCAATTGCGTCAGTTCGCTCCCTCATGTCCCTCCTGGGAACGATGTCCTCATGCATATCATTGATCCCACACTGCAGTCTCCGAATGAGACCGCTTCAGGAGTTCTTGGATCCCCTTTGGCAGCAAATATAGGGATCTTGGGAGGACAAACTACACCTGACACCCTCCTTTCGACAAGCCCTCTAATGGTTGGGTTGGCATCTCAACCTAACTCAGGGAGCACCCTTTCACCTTCCTGCACACCATTTAACAGTTAAAATGGATCCCTCCCTAGAAGGGCGGGGAGCTCACACAGGAGAATTCCATGCCAGAGGCCTCTGGTTACACAAAGAAAAAGCCCTGCACATCAATGTCCTGGAGCTGAGGACGGCTGACCAATTACCTGACCTTGCCCATGTATCTATTTCACTAATTACCTAATTTAAAGTTGCTTGCTTTGACAATGGAAATTGCATAGATTTGTATAATGTTTTGTGAAGTCCATGCCATATAAGGGTCTACACTTAAACCTTTGTGCCTGTTAAGGCATTCATTGCTGCCAAGATTTCATTCTAGTGGAATGCCTGAGGCATTTGTAATATGTTTAGATTTCCCTTCTTTTATTGCTTTAAGCTGTGCAGTTGTCTTCCAAAAGCCACCCTCTTTGACCTCCCAATCTAGATATGTGGGCACATGGGTTGAACTATAAATCAAATATGGATTTCTACATGCTACATCTAGAGTTTCTGTTCCATGTGCTTGCCAAGATTCACCCCCCATGACATGTTAAGAGGGACTGTGTCTTGACATGTTTCCTCTCATTGTGGCGTAGAATGCTTCATCATACACCAGAGCTGTGTAGATCACACTTACTGTCCATTTGTAGGACGTGGAGGGAATATATATCCATTTTGTGCAATACGCTCTCCCTTCACATGGGGCTTTGGTACATAAGGATATTGTGCCTTAAACTCTGGTGGTGAGTTCAGAAAAGTAACAGGACAATGCTCCCAGAGGTCATGTCTTCACTGGTTTTCACTTATGGAAAAGAAAGGTGCCAGAATATTTCACAAAACATACATGGTCTACAATGTCATCTAACCTTTCTAGATCATCTCCAGAATCTAACATTGCTCCGTGAGCAAAAGCTTCTATTCAGGCTCTCAACAGGTTCCTATAAGTATCTATGATATGCATTTTAGGAGTCACCAGCCTAGCTTCACCTGTCACTGATGGTGTAAGTACCTGGAGTTGCATACAAGGCCCACTGTAGGTTTTACTGGTGTGCCCAGAATTGCCCCAACTCTAGTAGGTATTTGCTTATTTGTGTTGAGACTCCTCCCACATCAGCAGGCTGCACCACCCTCGTATGTATTGGGTGTAGTGTATGTGCTACTTCTAAGGTCGAAATGTTCAACTGTCTGCTGATCATTGGGATTGAAAAAAAATCTGAAATTAATAAGACAATGAAGTGAGACGACTTATCCACAGCAAGATATAGACAGGATCACTGCTCCAATGAATATTTTACATTGTTTTGTGCGCTTTGTGTGCACTTTGGACGTTCAGAAATCCTCATCTTTACGATGTACCTCACGCTTGGCTTTATTTCTGGCTCATCTGTTCCTGGGGATTAATAGATATATTTTCATAGGATGTGGAGGTTCCTGGAAAGATTGTCAACATCTTGTGTTTTTCTATTCTTGCCTGCTTGTCAGGTTGTTCAAGATGGAGTCTCCTCCCTCTGGAACAGAGGCATAACCATTTGATGTATAGTTCAACCCACGTACCCACATATCTAGATTGGGAGGTCAAATAGGGTGGCTTTTGTAGACAACTGCACAGCTTAAAGCAATAAAGGAAGGGAAATATAAACATATTATAAATGCCTCAGGCATTCCATTAGACTGGAATTTTTGGCAGCAATGAATGTCTTAACAGGCACAAAGGTTTAAGCGCAGAGCCTTATATAGCTTGGTCTTCACAAAACATTTCTCAAATCTATGCAATTTCCATAGGCAAAGCATGTCAAAGCAAGCACCTTTAAATTAGGTAATTGGTGAAATAGACACATGGGCAAGGCCAGTCCTAGACAGAATAGGTCACCTAGAAAGAGCTAGGAACAAAAGGCAAGCGAAAGAAGCTGAACTTACCTGGAAGAAAGCTGTCCTGGAAATCCAAGAACTGGCTGAACTGCCCATCAAGATAAGCCATTTTGCCGCTGATATCAACTTCATTGCATTGCAGCAGGGAAGCTGGCTTAACACTTGACGAGTACCTTTCTTGTGTGGCTGGGCTGATAGGACTGCTGTTCTTTAGCTAATTCATTTCAGTACCTTCACAGGAGGTCTGTAGCACGGTCCCAAGTGCTTCTTTATCATGGAACTTCTCTCTTGAAATAGTCCCCAGTTTTCAAGGTACCTGTGACTTGTCTTGATGCTGTGGAAATGCTTCTTCACCAAGGATGGAGTCTCTCAGGAGATTTATGAGAAGCAGCTGGTCTGGCCTGGTGAGAGAATTACAATGAGTGTGTAAGTCAGGCATATCAATTGGAGCGCCAAACGGAAACTCATACAGTGTTTTATGATATGGTGCAATATAGATACATGATTCACCCAAGTACCACCAGAAGAAAGGATTAATTTAGTCAAGGCTTGCTTTACTATCCTATTGGCTCTCTGATTTCCATTAGCCTGTGAGCAAAACAGGTTTAGAGACCTGCAGAGCACAACCCCAGCTTGACAGGGCATCTCTTAAGGCTTAGCCTGAAAAGGCTGGCCCATTGTCAGCTTGGAGTAATTGGTGCTGTCATAGCTACTGAGGACAGCAAAGGTTTTGTGACAATCTTACAATTGGCTTTCTTCTGAAGAATTAGCCAAGTGAATGTTGTGCACAAGTCTACCACGACTAACAAATACTTGTGCTTGTTGACAGGTGTTGGTGGACCTATGTGGTCCATATACATGCATTCAAAAGGCACTGTTACCCTGGTTAGTGTGCTTACTGGTGGCTTGCAAGAATTGGCCACTGTTTGCAAAAATATGGAGCAATTTGCTATGTACTGTCATACTTCTTACTGAGTCCTGGCTATCAATATCTACCCTGCAAGAGTCATGTTGTAGCTCAAACCCCAAAGTGGGATGTGGCTACACTTGCTTGTGCTGCAGAGATTTATCTTAATCATCCTGCTTGTTCGGTAGTACTCTGCCAACAAGGCCTCCTTTTGACCTAGGCATAGTGACCATCATTGTATTCTCTTTTAAAGTGTAGTTCTAAGTAGTGGGGAACCCTGGAGAGTTATGACCGTTTGCATCCAGACATGCGCTTTTATGGGCTCATCTAAGTATGTAACTGATCGTGTTAACAATGCTTCCACTGTTTGTGCAGTCGGATGTCTTGCAGACTAATCAGCAAGCTCATTGCCTGCACTGTGCACAGAATCTCTTCTATGTGCTTTTGTGTATATAACCCAGATGAGAGGTCTAGCCTTTTTGTTGCCCCATATTTTTAGCCAAATTCGTTTTGACAATATTGGCTTTAATTTCGAATCTATCAGAACGAGTTGCCGTGGCACTGAAGAAGGTCAAAATTACAACCTTGCACTACATAGTCTGAGTCAGACACAATTAGTCTGGGCTTATGTGGATCAATTTGTTTCAGTGCCAGGAGGAGGCCTTTTAACCCACCAGCCTGAGCTGATGTATTCCCTGAATGTTTTGTTTGTGTGTATCCGAGTTTTCAAACTCATTGTTATGGATGAATCGCCCTTTTACAGCAGCACAGGCAGAAGAATACTTAGTGTGTTCCAACTGCTGGAACAGCCCTTCCAGCACAGTATAGTATCTTTACAAACATGCAAAGCGGAATATCTGGTACTGCTGCATCTGCTACTGGTTTTAGAGAACATTCCAGTTCATACATTTGTAGTAGTTCTGGTTTATAATGTTATTTGATGTCTTGAGCTGTCTGAGTCACGGCACATTGGACCCATCTGGAGTGTAGTGCCTTCGCATTTACAATACTAGGGCATGTAGCTGCCTTCAGCTGCACTATCATTTGTACTGCAGCCAGAATCCTTTCCTCTGGAGCAAATTTCAACTTTGGAATTGTATAGACATGTGAATGGTATGCTATGGGTTTTGTCTCCACATGGTTACATACTACATATGTAGAAGCTTTTGGGCCAGGGAATCGTGTTACTTCTAAGTCCTTATCTGTGTTTCTATCCTGAAGAGGACTACTTGGAGTCATCTGTTGGTAGACATGATGCAGGATGGTGTGCACTCTCCCTTCCAGTCTGTTGGACGGAGGTTGGGCTTCAACAAGTGATATGGTGGTTTCACTAATGCTGCATAGTCTGCCAAATATGATTGGCCAAAGTTTAAAAGGCCAAGTATTAACTGCTTAAGTGTATGTGGCCTTTGCAAGTGTACACATTTCTGTAGGAATTGTGGAGCAAGTGCCCTTCCCTCATCAGATAATGAAAATCCCAGAAATATGATTTCTCTGTGGGCAATTTAAACTCATTTAAAATGTGGCCCCTAGCTGCCAGTGTTCTAATGATTAAGTCCACCTTCTTGAAGTGTTCATTCAAGTCATCATGTGTGCAGTATATATCATCCACATATGTCCAGCATACCTGTATGCCTTCCAAGAGGGATTGTACTCTACTTGAGAATCGACAAAGTTCTTAGTCAATCACGTGATTGTCTAATTACTGGTATTATCATGGGTGTCTGGTTTAGAGCTTTGATATTTTTGCTATTGTCCACTCTCAAAGCTGCAGTTTGCTTCCTTCCTCCTCCTCCTCCCACTAGTTGCTGCTCTCCCTTGGGTGCTGAGCCCGGTTTCCTCTCTTTCTGTGAAGGAGAGGAAGGATAGTCTTCATCTGTATGTGTGTGGTTGCCTAAGCTGTGCCCTGTCACTTAACTGCTAGGTACTCTTAATCAGTGCTTCCTTTGTAGGGTCTCCTATCCCAATTGGCGTTTTGCCTGGGGCTTGTACTGTCTTTTTCTACAGTGTGTCCTGCTAAGAAAGGTCTCCCTTTCATCCTTTGCAGGGGGTATGCTGGAAGCCCTTGTCCTTCCCTTTCTGCTTCTGAGAAGGTATTTCTGGCTGGTTCCTATCCGATACCAGTGGTACTAGTAGGTGGTGCTCATTTAGAGTGCTTACTCCCACCTGACTCCTTCCTTTGACCTTTTTGACCTTCCCAGGGGAATCTACCCAGGTGATCCCTATATAGGAACCTGTAAGTAGATGTCACAATGTGGCCAAACTGGAGTTTCCTTTCTTGGTCACTGGGCAATTCTGCTAGGTGTCTGAAGACTTCTAGTCTCACTGACTCACTTTTATGAGTGGCATAAGTACTAGATCATGGAATCATTTCTCCCAGCTATTGCCAGCTTTAAGCACATTGCTGCTTCTGCACCCTGGAGTTCAATATCTCTCCCAGGATGAGGCTACTGCTGTAATTGAAGTCCAATTAAATGAAGGTATAACCAACTATACACTGAAACCCAACTATCAGTGGTCCATAGGTGGATTACAACCTGTTGGCATTATAGTTGCTGAAGCCCTCTGCCTCCGCTGAGGAGTGACCTGAGGGTAGGCTGCCTCTACCTGGCTTGGTTTAGTGGAATACCATCTAGTGATTTGCTCCTGCCTTGTGGGGCAGGTGCCCAAACGAGCTTTGAGGATTTGCAATGGAAGTGTTCCCTCCTCCCCTGCTATAACTGGTCTGGGTGCTGCCAATGCCAGAGTTCTATATTCTACAGCTTGAGCGCGGACTGTGTCAAAATGTCTTACCAGAATGTCATTGTGCTCCCTATTATATGGATCATTTGCCCCCCTATTTGGGTGGAACCTGAGGGTGTGTTCTAAGGCTGACCCTTCCATAGATAAAGGGCCATGTCTAGCCTTTAGAGTGGTATATGTAAAGCACCCATGAAACTACTTCTGATGGTCTACCTGCTGCAGAGCTAACTCACGATACCTATAGGGTGTGTACTGTATTTGATCTAGATCCCTCCTATTGTGTAGGGTTTCATGCACCTCTCCTGGCTTGTCACCAGGTGTCTTCATATATGGAAACAGGGTTTCCCCTGGCAATCCTCCAGGCAGTCACTGCCAGGTTGGTGGTGACATTTCTAACACTTGCTTCCTGGAACCACCTGGTTAATGGGCGGCGGCAGTTTACAGGTATAGGGGCATCAACGTGTGGGTTAGCCATTATAATAACTCTTAGCTAGATATCTGTTAAGAGTATTTGCTTAAAAAGAACCCCTGCTCTTCATGAGTATATATTCTTTGTAACGCCAGGCCTGTAGAAACCACCTTAGCTCATTTTTGGTAGCTAAGTAGGGAGAATATTTTTAGGGTGTAGGAGAGGGTAAGCAGGGTCTTGCAACGGTCACCAAAGTGACGCGATTCTGATCACCCCTACCTCCAGAGCCTTTCTTCCACCCCTAGGAGAGTCTCCAAAATCCACTACATCGGCCCCCCCCCCCCCTCAGCCCTCCAAGGGCCAGAAGGGGCTGTGGTAGGAATAGAGCTAGGGAAAAGCCTATACTTGTCACTGTGCATCAGTACAGAGAATAGGCTACAAACCCTGTAGTAGGCGGCTAATCTTTCATCTGCCCAGGAGGGGTTTACTAATGTCACATATTTATATTGATGCTCCACTCCTCAAACCTTCCAGTAACCCTTTGTGTACATATCAAAGACATGTACCATGTAAAACATATCAAAATACAGTGCATTTAAATAGATGCCCAACTCTTAAGAGTTCATGTTAAAACACTTCTTGACAAAACACTCAAAAATGAACACTGCATGAATGCTTCTTACACTCTCATATATATCAAATAAATATTTTAATTATGAAAAATAAGTAATAAAGAAACATTGCTACCATTATGGCCACAACACACTTAAAATGCAAAAAGTCATTAATGTGTTGTGAAAATGCAAGGTCAGCTCGGTAAAAAGGCACAAACTTATCAGCTACAGGAGTAATTAAAAGGCATGCAGAGGGCAGTCATTGATGGCTGCGCAGTTCCATTTATGTGCTAGGCTGGAGAACGGCTATAATGATTATGCATCTGAAATCTATACAATAGGTAAAAATACATTAATAAAAAGTAGGTGCCAACATCGGTTACAGGTAAGTATGCATTGATTTATATAAAGGTAGGGGCACTGCAAACAGGCCTCAGACCATGCCTTCTTAGTTGGAGAAAACCCATTGTTAACATGTTTAGTAGCTGGAAAAGCTAGAAGCAAATTAAAACGGACATGCTCCCAGGATAACACGGTGAGAAACGAGCAGCCTCAGATATATTCGGGGCCAGGAAGCAAAGCTCATGGGTGCCAAGAGAGAGGACGTGAAAGCACATTTTATAATTCAGCTAAATAAATATACATATATATTCACTAAAAAAAAACTTTGTTAAGGGGAAGTTATGGTTAAGTTGCGCTACTACAAACCTATCAAATTCACTATAAAAAAACTTTACAAACTTAACCTAATACAAACGTGACATTATGGTTCAAAGTAAAACCGAAAAACCCTGAAATTCGCCAGTTATGGTAAGCTAAGCAACCATAACTTGCGCCACCACTGTGCACTGCTAAGACTAACACCCAGGACATCACTGATGACATCACATGTCTGGCTCCCCCTTTTTTTTCTTTTACTGATATATCTAGGGCACATGGTTTTGTTCAGTGACAGTCAAGAACTGAAAATTGAAAAGGTACTATATTTGTAGACTTATCCTTCAAGTATGTTCTTACAGTAATTCCCTTGGGGTCAAGTCACATCATATGAAACATATATATAGCGGAAGACACAGGCTTGAAAGACTTCAATCGTTTGTGTGCATGAAGATAATCATTAAGGTTATCAGCACTTTCTCATAGGTTTTTTTATTCTATACTTTCCCTGTATATGCTCATATTTTTATACATTGTACTCACACTCCTTTCTTTAGGTTCCAGTCACATCATGTGATACACATCCATAAGGTAAGTAGCAGCCTTGAAACAGAGCGATCATTTCTCTGCATAAAGATAATCAGTTAGGTTATGTACTCTTTCTGCTACTACTTCTGCTTTTTTGCTTACTTCACTTTCCCTGTATATACTCATATTTGTATGTGGTGTTGTCTCTTTGTATTTTGTCTGTAATAAGGCAATTATGTAGTAAGTAGGTTTTATTAGCTACTTATTACATGTTTCACATTACGCAAAACTCTAATAAGAAAGTAGTTATTTCACTATTCAACATAGCAAGATTATGAATGTTGCACCTTCATCATGTATGCTGCACACACTGCCTATGTTTCTGCATGTGTAGCTTACTATACTGGATAGAGCTTCATAATAGAATGCTATTTATATCAATGCATTGCTTAATGCACTAATTAGCTTCTGATATTTATTGCTATGATCCTTCACACTTTTTGGTCAACATTATAATAAGAATCCCTTGTACAGAGTTTTCATGACAATTACATACACATGATGTCATCAATGACATTTGTGATGTCATCTTTGATGTCCTGGATGTTAGTCTTAGCAGTGCATGGTGGTGGCGTGAGTTATGGTTGCTTAGCTTACCATAACTGGCGAATTTCAGGGGTTTTCGGTTTTACTTTGAACCATAATGTCACGTTTGTATTATGTTACGTTTGTAAAGTTTTTTTTTAGTGAATTTGACAGGTGTGTAATAGCGCAACTTAACCATAACGTCCCCTTAAAGTTTTTTTTTTAGTGAATTGTACGGGGTTTTAGTAGGACAATTTAAGTATAAGGTGTAGCGAAGAACAAAATGTACTGCATGTCAGATTTTCAGTAGGGTAGCGTAACCATAACGTCCCTTTAGGAAGGGTTGTTTGCTAAACAGTATACACCTTGCGAAGAATGCCACATGAAAGTATACTGGCGTACAGCACCGTGACATGTCCCGGAATCAGTACACGCTTAACTGTACGATCTATGCCTCGTGGACAATGTGGAAATAGATTTTATATTCATGTAGGAACGTCCACCTTCAACATTTGCCGTACACAACGCCAACACATATTGGTATGCAGCGATTGCCAAAGCACTACACATTATATATTGTAAGTGAAAGTTGTACTTATCTGAAAAATACATCAGCTAAAGGCATCCTTCCTCCCAAAGAAACAGCAGCACTAGTGTAATGTACAAGCTTAAGAAACTGTGCTGCTACCTTGCACATAACAGACGGACAAAATTTGTTGCTGTACATCTACCGACTCATATTACCGTTTGATGCCTTTTTGCTCATTGCCGTTCGCATATTGCCTTATTGCCTGCCGTGTCAAAAAATAAAGGCACCCGTAAACAAAGATAATAAAGCCTTAATAACGACCTTTCACAATATAATGAAAAATAAAAAAAAGTGCATACACTCCAAGTACTCCATATTTCTCAGTAAAGTACATAGACGCAATAATCATTGCCAGTAATAGTCTAAATTAGTAAATCAGTAACGTGTGCTACTAAAAAGCACGTTGACTCGTTGTAATCCGGGGTGGCTTTGGCAGTTCGGATCACAAAACAAAATCCTCTTTCAAGATGGCCGCCATAGAACGGGAAGGCGGTTATTGCATACATAGGCCCTCTTCCCTTTCAATGGTAGGCTGCAAAAAGCACAAGTACGTGGCGTGATGCAGAACCTGTAAATAAACATACAGCGACGTACAACCCAATAACTTACATTTGGAAATAATACAGTGGAATGTAAAAGAAAACGTGAACATTTTAGAGGTTACAAAGTAGGTTGATTTAACAACAAACTTGCAGAGACATTCGCAATAATCCCATTTTCAATGCAATGATTACAATGCGTGTAAGGGCGGCATTGCTAAAGTTGAAGATGAGGAGCATGTTTTTTTTTTGCTCATATAAAAATGTTGGCATCTTCGTTGAAGCAGTCGCTTTGTTTCCACAGTGAGTACCCAGAAGTCGTCATGACCTTGAGCCTACAGCACCATAAATGATGTCACGTTGCTCCGAATAGCAAGTTCAGCGAACGGACAAAGCGTGCTTACAGTGTCATTCCACATTATTGTTATGGTCAGGGAACTGCTCAGCAGCAGTTGCATTTGACGCCCGAAGAAGCCCTCACTCGGGATTTGGAATCCATGGTGCGCACAGTACGGCAACATATACCTAGGCGGGAAAGGTTACAGAAAATACGTGTCAGTAACCAACCTCTACCAACATTTTTTAAAAGAACACACAAAAAATGTGCAAAGTGCTACACAAAAGTAGGTGCTTAAACTTGGCATTTTAGTGAAATGTTACTAATCTCCATGTGTACCTATAGTTGCAGGCTACAAACGCCGAGATTTTGCATGCGGCGTAAGAGAAAAAAAATGGCAACTACACAGGAAGACGATAATTCAGTTATGAAATAAAAAAGAGTGGACAATTAAAAAAAAAATGATGTCTCAGCATTTCAAAGAAGACTAGAAAAAGGTACAAATACACAAAGCTATGTGGACAAAGGGAACGTTGCGAATAAGAAATAGTAATGGTAAAAAAGGATGAGTGAAGTCATACCCTGCAAATGTGCAACCTGTACACTATGCAGCATTATAGAAAAAATGTAATAGGGCAAAAAAATAGTACGCCCGTTATATTAGCACAATTAGATGTGCGATAATGTAAAAATAAAGCACGGTTCGCTGTACAGTGGCCAAAGGTAAACTTAAAAAATATTTACTGCCTCCATTCTTTTTCTGCAAATCAGACACGAATGTGTTCGCATCAAAGAATCTTCGTTGACTAATATTGCATGTCCCTTACAAACATTTTAAAACATAACCTTATCAATTGCTATTTATTTTCGACCCTTTCATTCCGTGAATAGCTAGTGAGTTTCCCTTTCGCTCAAGGTCAAAAAACAATTGCCCCTTTACATTCACTCGGATGCGCGGGCGTATTGAGCATTCAATCAAAAAAGCAACTCATGTGGCCTTCACTCAGAAGCCAAATGCATTCTTTCTTTGAAACAACATATTGAAATTCAATTATGAGAACCGCTACTCCCATACACCTCCTGAAGCGCTGTTTCCAACAAACACTGCAGATGACGGCCTTAGTTTTGAAAACTTAGGAGGCCAATGTGAGGGAAATATTATTCCAAAACACATTTTAACCCACACTCTGTAATTGGTCGTGGTGCAGTGAGCATGAACTTCCATTTAAACGTATCATTTTTGTGACAAGCAAACTCCACTTTTTCAGTTTGTGCTTCAACATTTCATTCGCCCCCCTCAAAGATCACCTTTTGAAATATTATTACTTGAGTGTGAGAAGTCTAATGCTCTATTGTTTTGGAGGTGTTTCTGGCGATAACCACACACACGAAAACACGAATAAAAGATAGGGGGGGCACCGTAGAAAGCTGACTTACTTCACGCTGTTCTTCAACCAATCAGGGAAAGAGCCACATGTTCGTGGGCACGACCTTCTTCCCCCATTCAGTCTAGAGGGAAAAGAGATGTTTTGAGAACCCCTGCCCCTTATAACTTTCGCCCCCCTGTACCAAACATCACCAAACTTTGCAAACAAAATCGGAGTGTCCGATATATTTTTTTTGCAAAGTTTGGTGACAATTCGTCCAAGGATAGCACAGTTATAAGGCAGCCAAAAAGTGTTCTTTCTATGGAAACATCAACTCCACCAAAACAACACAGTCACTAACGTGTATTTGTAATGCGCTGCAGTGGGTGATGACAGGACCTAGAGATTTTGATATATGTCCACATATATTTGAATGTATAGGTGTACATTGGCTTATTACTCCACCGCATGCAAGGTTGTGTCTGGGTGCATGGGCCTCGGCCATGCAACCAAGACTGTACACCCTCTCCAGAACCATCTGACATGGTAACCTATAGTACGGGTGTATGCATTGCAGTAATATCATGTGGTGGTTCTGGCCAGGGCCTAGGGTTTTAGGAGTATGATGTATGGGCTACGGGCTGCAGCCATAGAAGCGAAACTCTACATCCTGCCCACAACCACCTCAGTGATGTACAGTAGTACGGGTGTATTGATAGGTGTGGTATACTTCACTTGTTCTGGTCAGAGACTGCACTCCTAGCTGTATGTACAAATATATTATTGCAATGTGTGGCTGAGCACTGGCTTATACCTCCAGCGCTTAGAACTTTGTTCTTGCATGCATGGCCTTCGGCCATGCACCCAACACTGTACACACTCCCCTCAAACATGTAATCGATAATCAATACTACAGGTGTATCCATGGTCGTGACATGCTGCGGTAGTTGTGGCCAGGGCCAACAGTCTTGGAAGTATGGCCTATGGCCTACGGCCATGCGTCCAAGACTCTAGGCCCTGGTCACAACCACTGCAGCATGTCACGACCATGGTGGCGTACTAATCAATAACATACCCATAGGAAAATGTAATATAATAACAACATTTACTCAAAATCAATGGTCACTACCACCACGCATCTCCTTCGAACATTCTGAAGATGCCTGTATACAGCACGGACTCAAATTGTACCCTTATTAGACCCCTCATGTTCTGCACGAACAAACATCCTGAAGAAGGCTCCAATGGAGAATACACCATTGACAGTTGCCGCCCAAATAAGTACAGTATTTCATCCATCTTACTCTTTGAACTTCCCCAAGCACTGTATGAGATCAAAATAATCTCCCAAACACCATTTCGCATGGCGAATACATCATTAACACCTGCCGGCCAAACAAGTACAGTATGTTACCCATCTCTTACTCTGTGATCCTCCCCACGCACTGTAGGAGAGCAAAACCGTTTCAAAACAGCATTTCGCCTCTGGTAACGACCGCGCTGTCTTCGGATCCAAGATGTCGGGCGCATCCACACATTCTGATGCTCATCACGGCTCACTGTAGCCAATCAGCAAAGACGTTGCGGACATAGATATCACTAATTTATTGAGACATATTTTTTGGTCGTTTTAAAGGAAAGTACTGGATGTAGTGTCACCAAATTTACTAAAGCACGCTTTTGGGACCAAGCCCCTGCCGCAAATTTGGTGAAAATCCGTCCAACGGTTTGACCTGTAGGCTTGCGCAAAGTTTTTTCCCCATTCAGTCTATGGGGAAAAAAGAAGTTTTGGGACCCCCCCTATAACTTTGCTCCCCCTAAACCCAAACATCACCAAACTTGGCAAAAAAAATTCAGAGTGCCCAATATACCAGAGTTATAGGCCCCCGAAAAAATGCTCTTCCTATGTAAACAGCAACTTAATCATAACTACACGGCCACTGCCGTGGCCGTGATATATATATATATATATATATATATATATATATATATATATATATATATATATATATATATAAAAAATATATTTTTTTACTGATTACATATTTTATAACAAACTTTTATCAAAGCCTCTTAAAACTTTGCAAAATAAATCCCCCACAATTTCATCCAAATGGCCATTGGTCCCTACCTTTCCCTCCCATCACGAGGAGAAGAAAAGCAAGTAGAAAGAGGAACACATTCTACAATCTTAATCAATCCCTTTTTTACATATGAAACACTTCCTTCAGAAACTGTATCGAAGCACAGATCATAGGAAAGTCTTCACCACCCATGAGGCGCAACCAGAAACTTTCGACCTCCTCGCATTGCCTTTTTTTTTATACAATATGCCAAGTACTTTGTTCTAATTTCCATCAGCCCCCTGCAGCATATCAGAACTTGCCACAGTATTTCTACTTGGCCCTCAAATATACAAAATCTGCATTTCTTCGCATTTGATTTGCCATATATCTTCAGGATTTCGTTAGTAGGGAACATGTTGAATCTTAATCTCATGAACTGGGTCCTATACCACGGGACGGGAAGAGCTTTAGATATCACTGCTTTATGCCATAGGCCTTTGTTTCTTTGCCTACAGCTGATTGCATCCGATGGGTGTTTCTGTCCTCTAGGGTTTTAATCCAGTCTTGCGCCCAAATTGTATTTTTTATTTTATCGGGGTTGGTCATCAAGACCTCGATGTTAGTCTAGCGATTCTAACAAAGCTCTACAGCGGCCCTCCCATTGTCCAAGAATACCTGGCTCCATCCTACCCATCTCTCTGCTAAGAATTTCAAATGGGGAAGCAGGAGGCACCAGTAAACATTTGCAAAATATAACTACTTCCAGACCGTTTTCGCGTACAGTGAGATGAGGCCTAGCTTTTATCTAATAACTGAAGTCGCTATCAAATTCAGCAGTTTTAGGAGCTTTCTCCAAAAGGTTCTTTCTAGCGATGCCCATACCTTATAAGATCTTAAGAGAAAGCCCTCTGCACCAAAAATCAAGACCAGAGTCACCTTAGCCTTAAAAAAATGTATTGCTGGTTCTAATGATAATTTTCCAAATCTCCCATGGAGCAAAATTGCCTGGGATGTCAGCATGAAGACCTTTTTTTTTTTAAGGCCAAGAGCTTACGACCATCATCCTTCCTGTTGTTAATGCGGGCCCCCATATATATCAGTGACTGGGTTTCTATTAAGGGGATCTCTTCCAAAAACCATTTATGTCCGGATCAGCCCTTGTTTCTAATGCCAAATGCCATAATTTTGGTTTCCTTTGGATTGATTTCTGGGCCATTTGCCCTCATCTACGCCAGCAATACATTCAAGCTTCACTGGAGTCAGATAGGGGTCTAGTCCAGAAGGATGAGGTTGTCAACTGTCAGGTTAAGTTGAAAATTGTCAGCAGAAGCTGCTGAACCCCAGCAGTCCCTCCAGAGTGTCACGCCCTCATCTACCAGACTAACAGCTGAGCACGGCACACTACAGGGGGAAAGTGGATACAATAATAAAATCTCCTTCAACTACTTCTTGTGGATCTGTAGAGGAAAGAAGGAAAATAGATCATGTTTTGCTAATTACTACACGCGTACATAGATTCCTGCCCCCTACTTCCCCTGAACCCTTAGCAAATAATTACAAATTAAATACCTGGTACTCCTCTGCAAACTGCTCAGAGGAAGTCTTTATTTCTTGCCTGTTCCTTTTAATAAACTTGTAACTTGTTAACTTAACATGAAAGTCTGACCTTCTTGAAAAACCTAGAAAAGAGTTGGCGGATTCACTAATGTAATTTAGTTCAACTCTATATGAGCTTGTGGCTTAGTTTTAAACTGAAAAAAGCTTTCAGATGACGTACTCCATGAACACTGTCTCTGAAATCCTTCTGAGGCTTGAGTTGTGGGTTTGAAGTGATCCTGAGTTTCTAGAAGAAGTTCCCTGTTTCCAAAGCCTCTAATGCCAGTTGACGTGCTACCCGCGCCCTGCTGTCTCCAATTAAAGAATTATTGAAGCAAAGTCACCGCGAAACCTGCACTTAAAGATGCACACATGAATGTCAATTACCAAAGTCTCTGTGCAAACCATGCTGGGAGTCACGTTCTTTACCCAACATGAAACAATATTTGGGAAAATAATTGAAATATGCGTAGTGCAAACTGCCACACAACAAAAAAACGAAACCTAATCAAAAAATGGAAATATATTTCACAGTGTCTGTGTATAGCGATCTAATAGCGGCTTGCAGGGGCAATTCCCTGTCTACACCGCCAAACGCCTTTTTGAGGTCTATAAAGGCCATATAAATTTGCATCTCTTTTTTGATTGATTTTCCCTTAAGGAGGTTTAATAGAAACAAATTCAGGTCCGTCCCCACAGCCTTTGCGAATCCTGTTTGGGGTAGGATTGACCCGAAATCGCTATCCATTTTTGCAGATGGGTTATCAGGACTCCCCCCCCCCCCCCCCCCCTAACGATCTTCCCCATAAGATCTAGTAGAGCGATAGGGCGATAGTTTTCAGGATCTGGCCTATCGCCTACTTTATGGATTGAGACAATCAATGCTGACTGCCATGATTTGGGAGTTTTCTCAGTCCTCATAATCTGTTTAAAGAGGGAGCACATGAGGGACGCCCATTCTGGTGCTTTTTTTCAGCATCATATTTGTGATGCCATCTGGGGCTCTGGATCTACTTGCTTTACTAATTAACGTCAACAAGTCGCCCTCGTCAAAGGTTAGGGGCCAGCCTCCCCCTTTGCTCTGGGTTGATCCTGATCTCCACAATCTTTTTTAGCTAATGATTTCTCGTAATGGGCTAGCCATTTGTTCTCTGGCACCATGTTCGCCACTGGCATGGTTTTTCTGTTGCCCTGTTGATTAAGCAGTTCCCATATGGCTCGAGTGTCTCTTCTCATTATCTTTGCGAGCATAGTCTCTGAATCTAACTGCAGAAATTTACCCCATGTGCTGCTGCCCAGTTTCTGAATTTTTGTTTTCTCTTAGCGATTAAATTGCTTGTAGTCTCCCCCTTTTCTCATTTCAGATGTCCTATGTCTCTGCTCAGCTTATTTTTTTCTCTAGCCGTTTCAGCGTCTTAGCTATGGCCGTGACGCATACACGACCCTTTCGAGGTGTTGTTTGGGACTCCAAATTCAACGAACAGGGAGGAATTCACTCCCTCTTCTCCGGTCCCTAGATTTACAAGGTTGGAATTTAGAGCCCTGACATCTTCCCCTCTTGAGTCTCCATCGGTTGTATCCGTTGGAGACTTCCAGAGGGAACTTCCATAGCTCTTTTTACAAAATGGTCTCTCTCTTTCGTATGGACAATCTCAAAAAGAAGTAGTCGCTGTATTTTTTAGGATATATTCTTAAAGAGGGAAACCCGTTTGTTTAAGTTGGGGCAGACAAACACATTGTCCAAAATAGAGGAATACACCCCGTTTGTCCAGGTTGCTGCCGGGGGCGATCAACCTCACATAACCATTTACCTGGTGCAAGTCATTGGCTTCCATTAGCACTAACCAAGCCAAAGCCCTCTTTTTTTCTGGGTCCCTTTTGTCCCACCATCTCGTCGATCACACCTGCCCCCTTTACACAAACCAGGCGCATTAAGGTCACCACCCACACAGATTGAATTGATCTTGTATTTGCTATGGAATTCATCGATGACATCAATAAATGCCTGTCGAAACTTGCTCGATTCGATCCCCATGGGGTTCCAGTAGATGTTTATAATATGTAGCCAGGAATGGCTGCCCGGTGATGATCCTCTCGTTCTTACACAAGTGGCCTGAATGAAACGGTTAGAATCTACCACAAAAAGAGCCCTTCTGTTTTTTAGGAATGTTAAAAGGCCTGCAGATGGCCTGCCTTTCGGCCCAATGAGGGTTGGGTTGATGTATGAACTATAGCCATCCTAGACTAGGGAGATGGACAGCCATGTCTCTTGCAGGCAAAGGATGTTTATTTCTCCCGAAGTGATATCCTTGGCTGTGGCCAAATGGGAAAACCCTCTTGTGTTTGAAAAGCCAAATCCCCATCCTTTCACTTGCTGTTAATTCTGTTAGCGAGCATTCCTTCTCTTTTTTTTTCCCTTCTCCCTTCTGATTTGTCTTTACTTTGTAAATGAATAATCCTCTGCCCCCCATGGGGGAGACTGTGAAACGTTATTTTGAGGGCACCTTCCCATTTGATCGAGGGGCTATAAGAATCTGTAGCTTCACACTCGTAAGCCCCTAATAGTGATTTTTCATGGGTGCGGCGGGTGTCACTCTTGGCCTGTTTCTTGGATGATCTTCTTGCTTTCACTGGGCTGGCTTTTGACTGATTTTGGTGCAGACACTCAGACAATCTTTCTCGTATCGAGAGCTCTGTCAGGTCGAAGCCCCATGGAAGCAGCAGGTGAGCCCTCCTTAAGAGGGAAGTTTTAGCACCCCTCTAATTTCGGTGCAAAATCACGTTGTCCGTCTGTCTCGTTGGCGAAATAGGCAATTTTTATGTCCTCTGAACTGAGGAAGTGGATGGCGGGGACGTGATGGAACAGCTTCATCACGTTCGCTCGATTCAGAATCAGCCTGTCCTTAAGATGGAGAAGCCTTTCTAGTCTTAATTTGAGGGGGAGCCTTTTTTCATCTCGTAGACTTGGCACTCTTTTTCCACATTTTTCAAACCTTAGGAAGTTAATGGGCTCTTCTTCCAGCAATTTCTCTGCCTTAGTGTGAGCCCGCTTGGTTGCCCCTTCCTTTCTATCTTCTGGAGGGGCGAGGTTAAGAGGCCTTTTAAGGTCAATTGATCTCCTTCATTCTTCCAGTGTCTGAAAATGTGCTTCCGATCAGTCTTTGTTTAAACCCACACAGAAGAGCGAAGAACGGCCTTCATTAGGGGATGCCATTCTCTCCAAGAATGACCTGGGCGCCTCCTCATTCATGTCATCCTCGTGGACTGTCGGGAGAGACAGATTAAAGTCTGCCTCATCTTTGGAACATGAGTTGCCCTCTATCCGTGGTGAGAGAGGACCCTCCGTTTTGGTAGGTTTAGTCTCATCCTTAGACTTGGGACGCCTCCTTTGCATCGAGATGCTCACTCTGCTATTCGTGATTGTCATTCAAAGGGGGGGTTGCAAGGTTCCTTAGGAACGCTCGTGAGCCATTAGATCTCCTCTTGGTCTTGACTACTGTCATGTTTTTCGATTTACTGACAAGTAATTCAGTTTTGGAGGTTACATCCAGCCTTTTGGGTTTTTTTCCTCTTCTGGAAGATCGGGAATGTAACATGGGCCCCAGAACTTTGTTTTGCCACCACTTCCTTAGCAACAAATTTGGCCAAAGCCCCAACCTTTCCCCAAATGATTTGGCAGTCTCTGGGAGTTGACGGCTCTTTTGTCTTCTTATTGGCGGCTGGAGCCTGTAGGGTCAAGGACTCTTTTGGGCAGACGGCCAAATCTGCGGGATTCTCCTTGAAGGTCTTTTTGGCAGTGCTCACCACACCCTCGTCCACTCTTAAGCTCTTCTGTTCCAATATGGGGGTCTCCGCAATAGTCAAGGGCATCGTAGATGGTAGTTCCGGAGGACCCATGGAAGACCTGCAGGCCTTCTGAACGTGAATGGAGGCCTTTACTTGTAGTAATTCTAACGGGTAATCCATTCAATGTTTTTTCTCCTCTTTCTCCAAATTGAGTGCAATTGTGAGGTTTTGCTGGATTCTTTTGGAGTACTCCGCTTCTTGGTCGACTCTTGACTGTAAAGAAGTGATGACATTTTACATATAAATCTATTTAGAGTTAATGAGGGCCAATAGAGTTGAGTGATGCTTCAAGTTGCCATTCAAAGAGTCGCAGAGTTTCAAGAATGGAGACAGTCGTTATTGCTGCTAACAAAAGATTGTGGGTTAAAGGCGGTAGAGTTTAGGATCGGCATAGGCCCTTTTTCATAATTCTGGGTGAAAAGACAGTCTTCCAACGAGGAAATAGAGGAAGATATTTCAATTGGGGCCTCTATTACCAGATAGTGCCAAGCTGACGTAGGTTCCTTTGTTGGTGTGTTGGGTCTAATAAGTAGATCTTGCTGGTGTGGTTTTTCGAAGTGAGCTCCTTTAATCTTCGACCCTAAGGGCTAGGTCCACACCTTGGGCTACGTTGTTGTGGATTTTGTTACAGAAACCTGAGCCTCACGGCCAAGGTTCTCTGCCGTTGGAGAGGCTTGCCTAGCCCTCGTTCCAATTATTTGTTCCTTTTTAGAACAGCCAAAATCCTGTATCAGGTTTTTTAGGCACAGGGGGGGGGGCGGAGTGCACACTCGAGGAGGAACCCTGTGGACGCCCAGCCTTATCGGCTCTTCCAGACTGCTGCACGATTTGCTCTGCTCCAGACCTTCAGCCAGCCTTGGTTTATTCTCCTCTGGAGGGTTCCCACAATCTCCCGTTTGCCCCAGAGGGATTTTCCTTTTGTTCTGAAACCCCTATTACCGTAAGGATTTCGGCATCAGTCAGTTCTAAGATGTTAGTTGTGCCACCTCCCTCCTTCGGGCAAACATGATCTTCTTTGGGTTCTACTGGCTTCATAGGTCCAGTCTGGCTGTCTTTAGGTATAGGTGCCAGCTCCTTTTTGTTGGAAACGGAAGCAAGTTTCCATTTTAGGGCCAGGGTAAGACCATTACATTCAATGCCCTTTTTTGGGGCATTGGATCAGGCACAGGAATTTGCCTGCGTGGCTGGGGATAGGGGCTTGGATTGGCTCTGCATGACTGAGGACTTACACTTAGTTCTTTTTGTATTGGTATCCGACACGCAGACCCCCTTCCCGCTCACCTTAGTTCTTACTTGTAGCTGGGTCAGTGGCGAGAACATAGGAAAAGGCGTGTTGTCCATTTGTGCTCTGCAGAGCAGAGCCGCCTCCGAACTTTAGAACACTGGAACACTGTGCCACACTCTGCTCCGGAGAGTGGCAGGTGTTAATATGTAGCTCCTCCCACATGCCGCGATGGACAATGAAGAAACACTGTTGAACGCCAAAAAGCACCGAACGCTGTTCACTGGAACACTCTGCCACACTCCGAAAACTGGTCTACTGACAGTTTCAAAGTGCTCCATGGCGGTTTCAAATTGCCCTTTAACACATACAAGCCTGGGAAAAGGTCCAGAGAGTTATCAAAATGCAACATTACAGTGGTAAGTTTTCAATGGTTCAAGGCTTTTCTAGTGTCATGATCGAAGGTGTTATCATGAGAAACGTATAGAGCTGGCTGGCGGTTGAATAAAGATCCGCTGGTCAGCTCTATATTTTGGCACTGGTGATGTGGGAAATGTGGGTTGGTCTGTGATGTCACGGAAGTAGGTGTGGGTAATGGGGTGAATTTTGCTGAGCCCAATCATTGATGTGTAATATATGTGCCTCTATAGGGAATGATGTTCCCCCACCAATTATCTTTGCGAGGAGGACTAGCATAATGTTGCAATGTGTCTAAATGCTAATTAGATTGTATTATTATAAAAGCTTGCCCTTAAGGGTGTATTCTTTGACAGCGCTTTTCATGCAGTTATGGTCCACCATTCTGTATGAATCTTTCTCTCCAAGCTGTGTCTGGACCCTGATTAAATTGCGTACTACTTGCACGGTGTACGCTCCTTTTTTAATTACTTTTGTAATAATTATTGGTGAGCTCCTAAGCGACCCCTAGTACATTCTTGGAGGCCCCAGCGAGATGCAGTTTTCCTGACTAGGCAAGGTATTCCAGCTGCACTCCCTAAGGGTGCGGGATGGCGTTGGTAGACCAGAAGTATAGCGCTACAATGAGGAGGCCGTGCAGACGCCGAGTTCCCACAGGTCTGCCTGGTCTCAGCGCTCCTTGCTCTCGGAACAGACTGCAGGCCTTTAAAGGAACAATCGGAGCTTAGATGATTTCAGAATCTCCAGAAAAGGATATGCGAGTGTACCTGTGCACAAATGCGCAAGAGGAGGGATTTTTTTTGATGGTGTATAGGACGCACCGTCAAGAAGTGGAGGGCGAGTGGCTGTAGTGGAGGTAGATATTAGGTCCACTTAAGCGGGCAGTGGCATGTCTGTGTTAGAGCAGAGGGTGGCGGACCTCGTTAGACGAGAATTGCACATAGTGCAGGTGATTGGTATAGTTGCGTCATACTCTTACGTCCTGTCCCCTTTCTCCATACTACATGGGCGTCCCTTCCGAGGGATGGGAGACAGAACCTTTTTCACCAGAAAAATTCTTCTCTTTTAAATTTAGAGGTGCACGTGGGGTGCTGCCCTCACCCAGCCCTCCTGCGCCACACTTCAGTCCCCTTATTTCTTCGTCGACGGGAACATGCTGAATTCACCAGCGCTCCTGGTTTTGGCATTGGCCATGTAATTCCATGTGCGGATACTACTTCTCTTCTGTCTTTTTGTCTTTTTATCACAGGTACTCGGTCCTCAGGCATCACGCTCCTCCCCGGTGCATGTCGACTTCTACAGGGTTCATCAGGGCTCTTTCCAATTTCAGACCCCCATGCCCTCTGCCTACGTTGCCTTGTCCCAGACCATGGCTGGCAAGCTTGTATCGTGTGCAACGTGCTTTCCTCGAGGTCTATGAAGAACAGATTAGCCAGGTGGAGGGAGCTCTTCCAGAGATCACCTCCAGGGGACCTAAAGGACTTTGTCAATCATCGATCCAGGCCCAAGGTAGGGCCACTCTTTTCCAGCGCACCTCGCAAGGGAGACTCCTTTCCAGGGTCTCGCCCGTGCGGGAGGAACTGCTCAGGTTCTCATACCAGCACGAGTACCGAGGGGTCAGTAGATCCTTCCGGTGACAGGGGACAGTGCTGAGGGACCGGAAGGTTCTTTTACCGGCTTTGCACCATAGGGGCCAAGCCCTAGTACCGGCAACATGTCCGAGGGGGTGCATATATGCAGTTCTACTGGCAGATCCGCTGAGTGTGAAACGCCTACCAGGTCTCGACCTGAGGAACAGGGTAGGCCTCCTGATCCACACAACAGTCCTGGACGAGGCTGGGCCCAGTGAGCCAAGCAACATGACGCACGCACATGTAAGGCAGCTCGACAAAATGGCCGCCATGCCAGACATAGGTGACACCCGCCCGATACTGCACCAAGGCAGGGAGCAGGTGGGGAAATGAGTGTCAAGGTGGGACTGGTGTCAACCAGGTATGTGGCTCACAGTCTACCTTTAATTTGCACAGGGCAGATTCCTGCTGCATCCGTATGGGCAGGGTACGCAACGGCTCCAGCAGCCACCCGCTACCCTGTCAATATGGCCTACCATTCCTCTGGCCTGTGAGAACAGATTTTTTGAAAGGTTCCTTGGGCCCATGAAATCTCCTCGGATGGGGGTCATCCTCAGGGACATGCTCTGGTGCCACAGGCCCCAGTACAGGTGCCCCTGGCCCCTGTTCAGCCTCCGCCGCCCGCTCCGGCCCCCCAACCAATAGTACAGGCGGTTCCGTACCAGCCTCCGTTGCAGCCTCCGGTCTCCACACCCCAGCCATCGGCTCCCAGAACCCCTCCACCAGTGCCGGACCAAACGGACCCTCGGGTGGTCAAAGTTGAGGAGGAAGACCCAGACACACCGTCATCAGCCAAGGCCTTCAATGAACGTCAGAGTACTTTGGCCTTCCTCAAACCAAGGTCGAGCAACCATCATAGGGAGGTCCTCGCTGAAGTCCTCACGCTACGTCCCACAGCGAGAACAGGGATCCCGCAGCGAGAACAGGGATCCCGATGCAGAAGGACGTAGTCGCCTTGGCCAAAAAGGGCTGGCTCAAGCCCAACTCGCTCCAGCTGGTCCATCGACGCGTGGACGTCAAGTACAGGCAGATGGAGGGGGATACGCACTTGCTATCGACCCACCCTCAGCCGCATTCTTCGGTGATCGCTGCGGCATCGCTATACTCCAAGCCTCAGTTGTCCACGGCCTCTTCCTCTGCTGCACTGCTAGGCAAGAAGAAGATCTTGGAGGCGTACGGGAAGAAGCTGTATTGCAACGCGTCCCTGCATCTTCGTCAAGCCAACGTGGATGCCATGCTGGTAGCCGTTAACCAGAGGCTTTGGTGGTACATTGCTGATTTATTCCCAGAGCTTCCAGCGCAGAGCCAATCACGATTCAAGGCGGGACTGGCAGAGGCCAAGATGGTGGCACAAGACATCATGGAGTCCACCGTGGCCCACATTGACACCTCTGGCCGGGCCATCTGCATTGCCACAGACATGAGGAGAACAGCCTGGCTCTGTGCTACTAAATTCAACCCGGATGTCCAGGAACGCATCTTAGACCTTCCGTTCGAAGGGAGTGACCTCTTCCACTCCACCACGGACGAGGAGCTGAACAAAAAGAAAAACAACTCACAAACTTCCAAGTCTTTATCCATCCTTACAAACAAAGACCATGCCCCAAACGTACACCCAGTCACAGCAGCGCTCGGACAAGGGGCATACATACGGGGGGTTCCGTGGCTTCCAAGAGCGGAGGTCCAGGCAGCCAGACTGTTCGCCGACTCGGCGCAAGCAGTATAAGGGGCTTGGGGGGGAGTAAGGGCTTTTTGCAGTCCCCCTCCTCAGCAACAGCCTGAGAGGGAAAGAAGTCATGACACGCCCCACCGGGTCCACATGTCTCCAGTGGGGGGGCAGGCTTGCTCTCCATGCACATTTCTGCTGCCAGAATTTCGCGGACCCCTGTATCCTCTCGGTAGTATCCACAAGGTACCGCCTACCCATCCCAGCCTCTCCTCCCTCTTCCCCTCCACTCCCACAGATTGGGACAGCCACTCTTTTGGCGGAGATCAGCTCGCTCGTTGAGAGCCAGGCTGGGGAGGAAGTCCCAGCCTCCCAGCGAGGCTTGGGCTTCCACTCCAGGATTTTCGCCATTCAGAAAAAGAACTAGGCGGGCCTGAGAGTTGTGCTGGACCTTTCCGCCCTCAACCTATCCCTACCTCTACAAAAATTCAAGATGGTTATGCCAGCTTTAATAGCAGAGACCTTGTGTAAGGGAGACTGGATATGCTCCCTGGATCTGAAGGACACATACTTGCACCTCCCAATTTGGCAGCCTCATTGTTCTTTTCTACGATTCAGGATCATGGACTACCATTTCCAATACAAGGTGCTTCCCTTTGGCCTCAACTCGCCCCCAGGGTCTTTACCAGGCTGATGAATACATATACCTCAATGACTAGCTTGACAGGGCTACATCTCCGGAAGCGCCTCTCACGTGCTCATGAACACACTTCACGATCTGGGCTTTTCGCTCAATCTCATGAAGTCGCAGCTGCAGCCTACGCAGACTCTGACCTTCTTGGGGCTCATCCGGGACACAGGCTCCGATAGAGTTTTTCCTTCAGAGGACAAGATCACGGCCATCAAGAGGGCCACTACGCACTTCCTTGGCAGAGAAGTGACATTGGCCTGGTGGTACCAACACCTACTGGGTCTCATGGCAGCGGTCCTATTGGCCGTCCCCCACACGAGACTCTGGATGAGGAGGATACAGCTGCACTTTGCAGCATCATGGAACCAGGAGCGGGGCTCTCAGGCGGAGATGATCAACGTTCCTCCTTCTCTTCACCCGGACCGCACATGGTGGTCCAGGGACTGCAACATGCGGACGGGCAAGCCCTTCTGGCAACCTACCCCCACAGGTCACCATCACTACAGACTCCTCTCTCGAAGGATGGGGGGGCCACCCTAGACAACCACTGCGTCCATGGCACTGGCCCCGGCAGGAGCAGGAGTACCACATCAATTGGCTGGAACTGAAGGCCATCTGGCTAGCTTCAGACCGACAACTCGACCAGCATGTTCTATGTCAAAAAGCAGGGAGGTACCAGGTCCCCTCCACTGTGCAGATTGGCAGTCAGCATGTGGGAATGGGCCCTGGAGAACAACATCTACCTTACAACAGTCCACCTTCCGGGGGAATCCAACCTGGAGGCGGACAGGCTCAGCAGACTGGGAGCGGACAATTACGAGTGGCAGCTAAATGACCTCGTACTGCAGGAGATCTTCAGCAGATGGGGACAACCCCAGGTTGGACCTCTTTGCCTCCTGGGACAACAGGAAGTCCAACAGTTCCCCACCTGGCAGGGCCAGGGTCCCGGCTCCCTGGGCAATGCATTTCAGATTCAGGGGAACGGCATGACAGCATACGCCTTCCCGGCCATGCCGCTGATACACAGGGTGATATGCAAGATCAAGGAGTCTCGCCAACTTAGCGTCATTCTAATAGCTCCATGGTGGCCAGCCAGGCCATGGTTCTCGGTGCTACTCAGCCTCTCGGCGAGACCACCCATTTTCCTTCCGACGGGCCCAGCACATCTTCTAGTGCAGCAGGGGGGCAGGCTCATTCACCCCGCTCCACAGAAACTAGCCCTCACAGTGTGGTTCCTCAGCAGGTCACGCTAGGACACCTCAGCCTATCCCAGGCTAATCTAGAGATCTTACAAGGCGCTAGGAGCAAAGCTACCAGGGCCAAGTATAAGAGCAAGTGGGCCAGGCCCTGCCAATGGGCAGTCTCTAAGGATATCAACCCACTTGCATGTACATTGGATGACATGCTCTCCTTCTCAGTGCAGCCATTGGGGCCTATGGAAACTCAGAGGAAGAGGTTTTCTCCTCTTCCAACCCGTTTGTCAAGAAGCATCTAATGGGAATCGCCAGACTCTACCTGCCCATCAAGAGGCCACACCCTGTGTGGGACCTCAATATAGTTTTGGGTGTCCTGGGCCACCCCTTCGGCTTTCTGCAAGCATTACTGTTTGGACGCTGGCTCTAGATCAGACGCGGCTTTCAGACAGGCGGTTCTTATAAACCTGTTTGCTTAAGGAGGGTTTCCTCTCCACCCTGGGGCTACACTCAGTTCTAATCGCCCATGCAGTATGGAGGAAAGGGGATTGGGACGGGACGTAAAAGTAATTATAAGTTACTCACCGGAATGACTAATGTACTCTTAGTCCCCTTTCCTCCATACGTCCCACTATCCCCCCCTAATAAAACTGGTGTCATTAGGCAAGGTTGATCCATTGTCGACGCGTCTATGGGGACTGAGGTGTGGTGTCACAGGGCGGGTCAGGGCAGTGCATGCTCCCTGGGCCGCACCCCAGTGTGCCTCTAAATTTAAAGGGGAAGAAGGTTTTGTCTGGTGAAAAAGGTTCTGTCTCCTGTCCCTTGGAAGAGACACCCATGCAGTATGGAGGAAATAGGACTAAGGACTAAGAGTAAGTTAGTCAATACAATGAGTAACTTATCATTTTCTGTATATGGGTTAAGAAATACTGGAGGTTGTGTAGACAAACCAGTGTTTTCCGTAGTGACAGCAGTTGTTTGTTACTAAGTGAATTTATTTTTGTTCAGTGTTTTGTGTGGCTGTGGTAGGGGCAGAAGGGGAACCAAACTAATATGTAAATAATGGAGGAGCAGCGTAGCACGTGTAGGGGCGCAGTTGAATGGAGGGTGGAGCAACCACACGCTCAATACACTAACATAAGCAGAATTGTTAAGGTGGTGGACCTGTGGAGAAAACCATTCATATACTAACTGAAATTAACAGACGGGCCTGTGGAGAGGGCCAGTGTGTAAAATTGGTGTGAAAGGGCGGGGCCTGAGGAAAAGGCCAGTGTGAATGAGATAGGGTGAACGAAAAAAAGGCGTCAAGTATAAGAGTAAGTGCATGACTGTGAGTGTATAAGTGAGCATGTGTGAAAAAGGGGTAGGGGTGTTTGAGATATAAGTAAGCAGGGCCAAGATAGGAGGGGAAAAGAGAAAAAAAAGTGTACTCGGAACATATTTGAAATATGCTAGAATTAAAAGAAGGGTATCAAAATATCTTATTTGAAGGACACACCTCTCGATCACATGTGTAAAAAATTACGCCAGTTTCGCAATACAATATTAAAATACCATTTTCAGTGGGTTCATGACACGCTAGGGTAGTGTGATTAGGAATGGACCAGAGAAGGGACATTCCAGAAAGATATAATAGACAGTTCATAGTGATAATTTCGACAACAAAAATGTCGAAAGTCAAAATTTCAAAAAAAAAATGTCGACTTTTTTTTTCAATGCATTTTTTTTTCGAAATGGGGGGGTTCCCCCCCAACCCCCCTTTTTTAATTTTTTTAAAAAATTTTCCCTTTTTTTAACTCCCGAACCCCTAAAACAAATATATAATTAAAAAAAACGAAAGTCGACATTTTTCTTTTCGACATTTTTTGGTCGACATTTTTGTCTGTCGACATTTTTTTTCGAAATTATGACTGCCCACTATAATAGACAGTATGTATTCATACCTGTCAGCAACATACACAGGTTCAAAGCTTAAAAAGAGATGGGACATTCTGGGTTTTTGGAAGCTTTACGAAGAGATAAAGGAAGAGAAAAAGGAGGGAGAAGGGGACATCAGGAAAGGTAGTGCCCCACCCCGCCCTATGGATCATTTCCATGATTAAAGCCTGCAGCGGGATATACAAATCCTGTGCGAATGACTACATAAAAGGAGAAGACTGGGAAAGGAAGGGCAGAGCCCAAATCCCATTATAAAGATAAAAAAGAGCTAGGCGCTCTGAAGTACCTGTAGGACATTGAAGAGAACATGCGACAACAATTAGACTATGATTAGACAAGCAGAAAGGGTAGTGGAGAAGGATGGTGAGAGAAACGGGAAAGAACGCAGAGAAGAGGAGGATCAACAGGGATGGATGTCAGGTTGTATACAATTTAAATTTGAGAGCAAGGAGACGGACTGGAAGGAGGAGCAGCAAGATAGAACAGAGGGAGAAAATACAGAATCTGACTGGGTGGGAGAAAGTGGTAATAACACTAGAGATGGTGTATACGACTCGGGTGACCTTACGAGTAAGAGTAGAGGAAGCAGGAGGAGAGAGACGGGAAAAGAAGACAAAAAAGAGGGACAGGTAGAGAACTGGGCAAATCGCCTTCGGAGCAGGAAAACTAGAGTAGCGGTAGTGAAAAGACCACGATGAGGGGCTAAACATGGAGCACCAACACAGCTGCCCCTTCTACAGAAGGCAAATGGGAAGTACACTATGTATCCTGGCAGAAAATAGATGGGGATAATTTAGTTTACAGTTTACCTTCACTTATGGCAGGGGCCAGTAAGTGGATATATGTGAGACAGCAGTTATCCCCTAGCAATATGGGACATTAAGAGCTTGCTGGCAGTGTTGATAGGCTGGACGAAGTGACATTTGGCAGCAGGCATCCTGCCGGGGTAAAACTGAGTAGTAATATGTATAACGGAGCTCCCTTCGACAACTATCGAGCACAGGTTTGTAAGGCTCTGAGAGAGCTGTATCCAGACACATCAGACATTGGATCCATATTGGCTCGTAAAATGAAGCCAGATGAGGATCCAGCCAAATACATATGACACATACAAGAGATGTGGACTCAAGAGAATAAGCAATCATGGGATGATGAGATACCATTATTTTAACATATTCTAGTTGGGGGACTCCCTACAGAAGTACAAAGTTCCTTAGAAAAAATAGTAGGAATAGAAGGAAAAGTATGGCCTGAGATCTGGGAGACAACAGTACACTATTGTAAATGAAAACGGGAAAACAATAAGGAGATGGTGGACAATGAAACAAAAGCAGAGAATAAATTAGTAAAGAAAAAATGTGCTACAATAAGCATGGATGGGGCAGTGCTCATGGGACCAGTTAGCGTTCCACCCACCCAACAAGGGAGGCTTCCAGTAGGAACAGCATGACAGCAAGGGGGATACACACAGGCATTATACAATTCTCAATGAGGAGTACAACAGACGCAAAAGCAACCTGGATTTCTGAATACAGGCGGAGGGACTATGTACATGGGACAGCACCCACAAGGGAGAGTATATTATCCTTGGGGAAGGGGATATGGATATAAGGGTATGGGGACCTGATTTGTGCTCCATTTGTGGAAAGATAGGGCATTTTGCCTATATGTGCCCATTTGGTCAACAAGCAGAGCAGCAAGGAAGAATACAGCAGCAACAGCCATACATGCAGGATGCAGGTATACGCCCAGCGTCAACAAATGCAAACATTACCTCAACAACAGATGCAATTACAACCTCAACAGCAAACTCCATCTATTCCAACATAGGGATAGATGCCAAGCCAAGGGGGGGACAACAATGGGAACGTAAGGGAAAGTAAGCATACTACAGGCTCCAGCATAAACGTATACACAGGAAAATGTGACAACATTGGGACAAAATGAGGTACCATATTTCACTGGGATTGCAGTAGTGGGAGGTAATCCATTTACATCCTCACCCAACACATGTTTAAATAGGGGTGCCGACGGTAAGTGCAAGTGTTTCCAGTCCTAGCAATAACTGAAGACCCAGAAGAGGAGCCTGAGGTAGCAATAGCCTGGCAGGACTTTTCATTTGTAATAGAAACTGGAGGTACTACATCCTGTATAAAAGAAGAGGGTTTGCCATTATCCAATAAAGAATTGGACATGCAATGTTTTTTCGGGGATGATTTTAGCGGTTTGTTTTCGCATTCAGATGGAAAGGTAATGACATCATTTATGACACAAAAGAAGGGGCAAGGTCACAAGCAACTGGCATATTACAGTGGGTCACTAGACCCAGTGATGCAAGGACATTTTCCCTGCGAACAGGGACTTGCCGCTGATGAATTTGCAATAGTAAAAGTAGCAGCAATAACCATGGGATGTTCCGTGATTCCGTATGTGGAGCATTTACTATTTGCAAAAAGTGCTTCTGGATATGAAAATATTCTAACAAATCCTGCAATTCAAATTGTGAGATGTAGGATCATGAACCCAGCAGAATTCATAGCAGAAGCTGCACAAAAAGTTGACTACACACATGTGTAGCATGCATGGACAGACAGGAAGGAAACCCCAGAGTGAAGGAGGAAACGATTGAGGGAGGTTATATGATTTTCATTGATTGGTCTTTAAGTATTGGCCCAAATTCAGGTCAGAGGCATAGCAGCAGTGGTATTTGTATTTGTTTTATTTGTAACGCGCACCATCAGGCCCGGAGGCATCAGGGCGCAACTTGTGCAAGGTTGCATACAGAGCATATATACATACATAATTATAAACAAAGGATAGTCAGCGAATATATCAATATACATAATTTACAGAGCAAATGTTTGACATGAGACATAGAGACAAGAGTGTACAACAGGTGGGATCAAAGGGCCGTTGCTTGTAGGGCTGTGGTGTACAGAGCATGTCTCAGTACTGATTGAAGAGCCATGGTTTCGTTTTGGATTTGAATGACTTAAGAGTATTCAGATCTAATGGTGACGGGGAGGGCATTCCATAACTTGGAGGCAAGGACAGGGAAGCTTGTGCCCCTGCTTTTAGGAGTTTGAACCTAGGGATCGATAGACAGTAGGTCTAGGCGGTTCTTTGAGGTCGGGTAGGCGCATGGCGGGATAGCCGACTGCAGAGGTACGGGGGTCCTTGTTAGCCAAGCATTTGTGCGTGAAGGCAAATGTTTTCAGTGAAATTCTCTGCTTGACGGGTAGCCACTGTAGATTGGTTCTGGATTCAGAGATGTGGTGGTTTCGAGGGATGTTTAAGGCGGCTCTGATAGCGTTCTTCTGGGTGATTTGTAATTTATTCAGGTTCTCTTGGCTAGTTCCTAAGTAGAGGGCGCTACCATAGTCAAGTTTAGACATAATGAGGGTTCTGAGGGGTCTGCAACCTGTGGCTCTCCAGATGTTTCGGACTACAACTCCCATGATCTCCTGACATTGACTATGCTGTACAGGCTGGATGGGAAGGGTAGTCCAAACACATCTGGGAGCCAAAGGTTGCAGACTGGAGTATAAAGTCAGAAACGGTCTGTAGGCTGCAATGAGTTTACAAGTGTGTGCAGAGACTGATCTGACTGCATTTGTTTGTCGAGATACGGATAGAGTGGTGTCAAGGTAAAAGCCTAAGGTTTTTGTGTCTTTCGAAATTTGGATGGTATTGCCATCAATGATAAACGGCTGGTAGGATGGCTCTAGTTTGCTAAGGCGTTGCGAAGTGCCCAGGATGAGGAGCTCCATCTTGTCGTCATTGAGGCATAGCTGGTGTTGGGCCATCCAGGCTTGGATGACCAGGTAGACCTCATTAAGGGCCTTGGTGTCAACTAAGTAGTCTCCAGTGATGGGAATGAGTATCTGGGTGTCGTCAGCGTAGTTTGTGTAGGAGACACCCAGATAGTCAAGTACATCAAAGAGAGGTTTAGTAAAGACATTATAGAGTGTAGGTGACACGCAAGAACCCTGAGGAACGCCACAGTGAATTGGGGAGGGATCTGCAGCTGCGGACGGAGAAAAGACCATCATAGATCTATTACTCAGAAAGGATTTGATCCAGGCTGTGGCTGAGGGAGAGAAGTGGGCAGCAGAGTGGAGGTGCCTGCATAAGATTTGGTGGTTGACCAGATCCAATGCTGCAGAGAGGTCAAGGAGAAGTAACATTGCTAGTTTGCTCTTGTCCTTCAGGCCCTCTATTTGGGTTTTTAGATCCATCAAAGCCGTTTCAGTCCCGTGTCTGGGAGAGAATCCAGATTGTGAAAGACCTAGAAGATTATTGGATTACAAGTAATCTTGGATCTGAAGGTATGCTGCACGGTCTAAAATTTTGAGCAGGAACGGGACGTTGGTTATGGGTCTGAAGTTAGTGGGTATGCTTGGGTCTAAGGATGGTTTTTTTAAGCAGTGGGATCAGCCATGCGTCCTTGAGGTTGTCAGGGACAATACCTGTTTTAAAGGAGGAGTTGATAAAGGATGTGATGAATGGGGCCAAATCGTGGGCAGATTCCTTAACGATGGGAGCGGGGCACGGATCACCTTGGCAATTAGATGGTTTGATCCTCAAGATGATGTTTTCTACCTCAGCAATAGTGAGCGGTGAGAAGGCAAAAGGTTTGTTATCAGACGAGTCTAGAGGGAGGGCCGATCCATGGGTGGGAGGACAGTTGTCCAGTTTCAGACTATCTTGTTTGTCTTTAATTTTGGATTGTAGCGTAGATTTTATTCAGTAGGGCTGACTGAATGTTGGCACACCATTTACTATCTTTAGTGCAGGTGTCAGGAGAGGTGGCTGGAGTTTCAAGCTCTTTTAGGATCTTAAAAAGTTCCTTTGTGTTTGAGTCAGCTTGCAGGATACGGTTATTAAGGGAGTCTTTTTTCGCATTGATAATGGCTTCTTTGTAGGTGAGCGATGCAAGGAAGAAGCCATCTTTATGCTCATCAGAAGGGTGCCTTTTCCAGTGATTTTTGGCACAGCGTTTAGCTTTGCAGAGCACTCTTAACTGTGGTGTGAACCAGGAGGTAAGATGTGCATGTGGTTTAGCCTTCCTGAGTTTGATGGGGGCGATAGAGTCTATAGCCGTGAGCATACTACGGTTGTAGATGTCTGCTAGGGAGGTGGGATCATTACAGGAGTCAGAGGCAGCATTAAGAGATGGGAGTAGCAGAGGGAGGAGTTTCTCCTTGGTTATGTCCCTTTTATTTCTAGTGGGGAGGGCTGGAGCTATCAGAGTCGGGACACGGGGGGTAGCTTCAATATTAAAGGTGATGATGTGGTGGTCAGACCATAAACAGGGGGTATTGGCAAGGACATTAATATTGCAGTTGGAGCTGGCTAATCAGTCAAGGGTCCTGCCTTAAGTATGAGTAGGCTCTTGAATGTGCAAGGTGAAACCAAAGTCGGTTAGAACGTTCTCCAGATCCAATGCAATGGGATCTTTTGGGTCACCAAGTCCCAGATTAAGGTCGCCTAGGATGATAATTTGAGAGTTGGTTTTTGTTTTGTCGAGGAGGAGGGTGGATATTTCGCCGACAAAGGAAGGTGCAGGGCCTGGGGGCCTGTAGATAAGGTGGAGGGTGGCCGTTTGATTGGGCGTTAGTGATAGTTTTACTGATAGTAATTCAGCTGACTCAAGTTTGGAGTTGGTCGACACTTTTAGATCGAGAGTGTTTTTATGGATGAAGGCCACACCACCACCTCTGGCTTGGGCAGTGCTGTGGTCACATCGCGTGATACCATAGTCGGGCGGTAAGGCCAGGGACAGTGAAGGGCCGGATGCGGCATGTAGCCAAGTTTCAGATATGGCAATAAAGTCAAGATCTGAGGATGTGATGAGGTCAGCAATGTCTAGTGCGTGCGCTGGAAGAGATCTGGCGTTGATAAGGGCGCCCTTGATGAGAGGCGGTTTAGCCTCTGTTTGAGCGGTTTTACTATTAGTGGTGGGAGAAGGTGAGCAGGGTGGTGTGTAATTTTTGCTTGGAGATGTTACTGCAGGTATGTTGTAGGTCGGAATCTAGTGCCTAATCTCTTGTTTCTGAAAGATGAGGAGCAAAGTTGTAGAACGAGAGAAAGGAGAATTTATAGTGTTTTCTCAAACACGGCTGCCAACACAACTCTGCACAGGCGGCAGAATTGGTAGCGTTAATTCAGGCTTTGAATATTTCAGAAGGACATGGAGTAAACATCTTCTTGGATTCTGCATATCTAACGTCCACAGTACATTCTGGACTATCAAGGTGGGAGATACAGGGATTCAGAAGAAGTGATGCTTTACGAGTGCAACATGCAACCCGTTTCAGTAAACTGTTGGAAGTGTTGCCCCTCCCCAGTGGAGGTGACAAAATAAAGTGCACAGCACACACAGGGGGACAAGATTTAATTTCCCAAAGAAACGACAGAGCAGCAAAAGAAGCAGCTGGAAGGGACACATTTGTTGTTCCCTGGTAGAGAAGAAAAGATATCCCTTATGGCAGTGGTAAAAGGAACAACACAACATGATGCACTGCCTGAGGGTTTCAATGCAAATCCAATAATGCAAATAATAAAGTTACAGCGTGAAGCTACACAAGAAGAGAAAGAGCTCTGGAAGAAAAGGAGGTGCTCTCTGTTGCCAACTGATTTGATTTGGTGACAAGATGGCACCGGCAAGGTGGTAATACCAAAGAAATTGTTGAATGTCCCACTGGGGCAGCTTCACTACCATGCCCACTTATCAAAAGAGCACCTGGCTGCAGGGATAAGTGAAGAGTGGTTCGTATCGAACCTTTATGAGTATGTGTCTGAGCTTGTGAGCAACTGTATGACATGTCAACATTTGACTATGTTGGCATGCAAGACAGATGTGCCTCTTATAGGTACATTCTTGTGTCCTTTTTCACTTTAACTTGAGGCTGGTCCCTGTGCCCGTAATAAGGCACGATTGGCGGCTACATTTTTAGTAAGGGAGGTGCTCCCGAGGTGGGGAATTCTCTATGAAATATGTTCATGCAATGGCCAGCAATTTGCAAATGATTTGATTCTAGGAATACGGGACAAGCTGTGGCTTAGAGAATGAATGGATTATTAAAAGAGCGCTTGGCTAAGCTAACAGTAACGCTTGGTAAGAACTGCCTTTATTGTTTACCTCTTGCTCTCCTTGCTTTGCAAAATACGCCTGGAGGAGACCATCAACTCACTCCTCATGAAATTGCTACTGGAGGGAGTATGCATGCACCTATTGTTCCTGCATATACAATTTTAGATGCTAACAACTCTTCTAATATATTGGGGGAAGAGTTCCATAATTATGTGACCGTACTTACAAAAGCATTTGCTTTTATATCCCGACAGACACATCCAAGGTCAAGATCAGAGCAAGCAGGTGATGCGAACAGTGGTGATCAGGCAAGAGACTTTCCACCAGCAGCACCCCTCTATCCAGGTGACAGTGCTTGCAAGAAATCGCATCAGAAAAAGGAAAGAGGAATGTTTTACTGGCCCCCACAAAGTGACATTTGCAACACCAACCGCAGTATAGAGGGCCGAAGAGGATGGGTCCATCTCAGCAACATGCGCAGAGACAAGAGCATCAGCACCTCTGGAGATGAGGGGCAGAGCACAACATATAAATCAACTTTCTTTGACATAGTTTCAACTATTAGGTTGTATAAGAAACGAACAGGCAATGAAGGAGTTGTTATGCCACAAGGGAATGTGTTCCTGAACAAAAAATATCCACCTTGTTGGGTGCAATAATATTAACATGCATTGGTATAGGGTTTGTGATGTTATTATTTTTCCACTTTAAAGAAAAGAATGAATTACATACTAATATTAATGTGAAAAGACCAAAAAGTAGTGTGGTAAATGGGGAAGAATTCGAACATGACACTATTAATGAGCAAAATGTAGCACCTGGGAATGTCTGGTATGATGAAATGCAGTGTTTGTGAAGAGAAAGGGCAAACAGCACATGTTACTTGAGCTCCCTCATCCAACACGTCACAGGGGCACCCACTCTTTCCTACCTCAGGCTGCATCATATGAGGAAGCAGGATGCCTAATGCACCTATCAATCTGCAAAACTAGGGGTCTATTTCAAGGAACAAGTGTCTCTGTTCAGTGGGTGGATGAAGGGCAAGAGGTGTATGCAGATAATTATGTGCAACTTAAAATGGCCGGAAAAAGAAAATAATATAATACCTAATTTAAGGTCCAAAAAGGGAGGGAGCAGATGATTGCAGTACACAAGAAACTAAAATGTGTGGACGACCAAGAATGTAGGATTCAACGTACCACACCTGGCCATTAATGAGGATACAGGAAAAGCATGGGACCCTCGCTGAAGGAACAATTCGCAATGCTGGAAGACAGCGTCGTGTAGCAAAACAGAGCATTAAAAAAGCCAGGAGCACTGAATAGAAAGAAGAGAGCAAGTCGCTATTGAGTGTGGTCAATCTGGTGACAATTCCAGCTGAGTACAGGTTGTTCTCAGAGGCAATTGTCCCTCTCTTCTTTTTAGTAATCAGGAGGAGTTGAGGACAAACCTAGCAAAGTATACCAGGGTGAAGACACACCATAATCACATCACCCCTTGTGTGTTTAAAAATGGTTCATTTGATGACATATAACTATGATCTAGTTGTGTATAAGTATTGAATAAAATGAACTATTTTAAAACATACCAGAGGTGATGTGATTATGGTGTGTCTTCACCCTGCTATACTTTGCTAAGCTTGTACTCGACTCCTCCCGATTACTAAAAAGAGTAGACGGACAAGAGTCCAACCTCCTGTTAATTATATTTTTTAGCCCTTCCGTGTATAGGTCAGACGCAGCACACCTCCTTCGTTGAGGGTGTGATCCGGAGTCTCTCTGGGTTAAGTGGATGTTCTCCAAGGCAACCACCTTCCTTGTGTCTGTTATTTCCGGGTGTGCAAACTGCCGCTAATGCAAAATGGCTGCAGTTGACTCGCTGTGAGTTACTGCGGCTGGCTAATTAAACTGCAAAAGAACTGAGTGCTGTAAAGGAAGAGTGGAGGGCGCTGCGTCTAGTGGTACTCCAAAACAGGTACATAATTGACCTCCTCACTGCTATGGAGGGTGGTGTTTTAGCCAAGATAGGGAGCATCTGCTGCACAGTAGTGCCCGACGGAGAAGCATCAAACGGAACCCTGAGTGAAGCTATTAGGGAAATAGACACTCCATGAGAAGATGACGAGTGAAGCATATGGCGTGCAATCAAATTGGCTCAACACCCTTTTTGCTTGGGCACCCAGTTGGCTTACAGGGATATTCAAAGTGACTGCCTTTATCAACAAAGGAAGAGGATATTGTATGATGCTCCTGAATGTTGATGGGATAGATAGTAAGCACAATATCCCCAACATATTAACACTAATTGATATAAATGATGAAGCTGACCTGTTTACAATTCCGTTGCACAAAAAACGGTTCACTGGGAGAACAAAGGTCTACTTGCAGGTGAAGGCAAAAAGGAGTGGTTGTGGTGATTGAAGAGTTGTCCCAAACGTGAGACACAAGATGGTGAGCGGTTCTGACCCTCAGGAAGGACACCCTATTCCTTCCCGGGGGGGGTCCTGTCCCTAGCAGATGGTGTAGCGCCTATCTAAGAGGGATAGGAGGAGAGACTGACTCTAGCTCTCTGCATGTGGTTATCTATACAACAGATTCAATTCTGTAACCAACAGCCTAACAAACGGAGGGGGGGCAACCAACAGTGTTGTGGATGAGTACGAGAGGGGGATTAGATCTCGTAGTCCTAAACCAAGCTGCTTTGGTTGGCATGTGGGGGCTGGAGACATCAGGATTTATATTTAAAAAAAAATATTTACCCTGATGACTCGACAATCTTTACATGTTGGTGGTTGCCCAGTCACTGGGAAAGTAAAACAACGTGAGTTTGGATTTTCAAATTATTCTTAAAAACACACAACCCCCACTGAATATGGGGTTTGCTAAAGATGGAACCCGTGCTGTATGGGTTCTTTTTTGGTTGTGGCAGTACCCTCTGCTGGTCTTGGGGATATTGTATGGTGTGGTGGAGCCACAACAGGTCTGGTCGACCGGTTTCGATGGTTCACTAGTGGTTTTAGACCATCTTCTTCAGGACGCGAAATGCGTCATGTATTAGTCAATAACATCTTCCTGCTGGCCTCTCAATAGGGCAGCAAAAGCAGGCTGCTTGGGATCCTGGAGAGGAGACACAAAGAACATTGCAAGAGGGGCATAAGTTATCCTCAAATTGTAATGTGGCAAAGTGGTATGTCCAGAACCTGCTCAGAATCAAATTGCATGGCTAATAATTGCTTTCTAGAACTTGGTTGCTCACTCTCTGTTTTGGAGCATTGCCACTATTTAATGTTTGTTTGTTTGTTTGTTTGTTTAGTATTTATTATGCGCACCGGACCCTGGGGTATAAGGGCGCAGAAAGTAAGAATATGTACAGCTTAGAGCATAAGTTACAGGTTACAGTTACAAGTTACAGAGATTACCAGTTACAGGTGCAAGTTTACAATACAAGTTTACAATCGTATGGTGCAGATGCTGTGTAGCAAACAGGCGTAAGCATTATCGTAGGTTCAATTAGCAGTTACTGTCATTAGCCAGTTGATTACAATTTGCCTGAATTTGGAAAAAGAGCATTCTAGCCTTGCGGTAGTGGGTAATTCGTTCCACAATTGAGCAGCTTTGACTGGGAAGCTAGCTCCGCCTATGGTGGTCAGTTTAAAGCGTGGTACTTGTAGGCGATTGGTGTAGGCAAGTCTGGTTTGTCTTGTGGGGTGTGATCTAGTGAACCTGTCCTTTAGGTATTGAGGGGCTTTGTTATGTAGAGATTTGTGTGTGAGAGATGCAGTTTTGAGTCTGATTTTCTCATGGGTGGAGAGCCATTTGTGTTTCCTTCTTATTGCTGTAATGTGTTCTCTCCTGGGGATGTTCAATGCCGCTCGGAGGGCCTTATTTTGCTGTATCTGGATTTTGTTGATGATGGATTTAGTGGCTCCTATGTATAGTGCGTTACAATAATCTAGTTTAGAGATGATAAGGGCTCTGGCTAGTGTTAGACAACTGTGCTGAGAAAGGAATTGTTTCCCTGCTCTAATGAGCTTACATGTGTAGGCTGTTGAGGAAGCTAGGGAGTTTACCTGTTTGGAGAAAGATAAGGTAGAATCAAGGTAGATCCCTAATGTTTTAACTTCTTTGGCAACTTGTATGCAGTTCCCATCTATGGTGAAGGAAGAGTAATTTGTACTTAGTTTATTGATGAGGGGTGCGGTGCCTAGGATAAGAAGCTCAGTTTTATCATCGTTCAGGCATAGGCCATGGGTTGCCATCCATGCCTGAACGATACTGTATATTTTGTTCACCATAGCTAGATCTTTTTCGTAAACCCCTGTGAGTGGGAGGAGGATCTGGGTATCGTCAGCATAGTTAGTATACGTGATACCCAGATGGTCCAAATCATCAAACAGGGGCTTAGTGAATATGTTATATAGCGTTGGTGAAACGCATGATCCCTGTGGCACACCGCAGGTAATAGGGATGGGGTCTGCCGCTGCTGTAGGTGAGAAAACCCTCATGGTGCGGTCACTAAGGAAGGATTGTATCCATGCTATAGCCTCAGTGGAGAAGTGTGCTGCTGAATCTAGGTGGTTACATAGGACTTTATGGTCCACTAAATCAAAAGCGGCCGATAGGTCTAGTAGCAGGAGGAGTGCTGGTTTTCCAGAATCTCGTACTTTGTCTATTTGGGCTTTCAGGTCAATCAGTGCAGTTTCTGTGCCGTGAAGAGGGCGGAAGCCAGATTGTCGGGAGCCTAATAATTGGTTTTGTTCCAGGAAGTTTTGGATTTGGATGTATGCCACCTTGTCCAGTATCTTCAAGAGGAATGGAACCGTAGTAATAGGTCTATAATTAGTGGGTATAGTGGGGTCTAGAGTAGACTTTTTTAAGAGTGGGAGCACCCAGGACTCTTAAGTTACTGGGGATAATGCCTGTGGTAAAGGAGGCATTAATTAACTTAGTGATAAATGGTGCTAGATCTCGTGCGGCATCTTTGATGAGTTGTGCTGGACATAAGTCTCCTTTGCAGTTGGACGGTTTTAGACCGAGTATTGCTTTCTCTACTTCTAGTATGGAGACTTTGGAAAAGTGGAATTGCGTAGTGGGTTTGGAGTTAGGAGGTGTCTTAATAGGCGGTAATATATTGGGTGCTAAGGTCTCGCGTTTTAGTTCTATTTTCTTTTGAAGGTTTCGGACTTTGTTAGAGAGGGCTTGCTGGATTTCAGAGCACCACTTTTTGTCTTTGAGACAGTTATCTTGAGGTGTTATTGGGTTTTCCAGTTCTCTGAGTATGGCGAACAGTTCTTTAGTACTTGATTTAGCTTGTGTGATTCTGTTATTGTAGGTCTGTACTCATTGCGCTGGTGCCTGCATGTGGCTAAGAAGCTAGACAACTAGGCCCAGGCTAAGAAGCTAGACAACTAGGCCCAGGGAGGGGGAAAGGAAGTGGGAGGTGGCAACAAGGAGGAGGAAGCAAATATTCTTTGAACCAAGTGTGCCAGTGTGGCGGCAGAATGGACTCATGTTGAATAATGCATACAGTCCTGGCCGTGTGTCGGCATGGCTCATTTCAAAATGAAGAGAAAAGAGGCAAAAAAGTTTGCCTACCTGGATACTTGAAAATAGTCCAGGAGCCAGGTGGTATGAAGGGGAAATGCAAGTCCCCTGCAGATCCGAGCCTGGAGAAAGATGGTGCAGTGTCAGTTAGGGCTGCCTATACGTTTGATGGACAAACTGTCCTTGGGTAATTACAGGGTCGGGAGAAGAAAATACCTTGCTAAATGCTTCAGACAAAAACGCTGCAGCCTGCTCACTGGGGAGATGCCGGTAGCGTTGTGAGCGGCTGCAGCGGTTGCTTTCTTCCGCATGTGACGTGGGGAGGAGGGCGTGGCCTATCCTTTCTGCAAGCGTGCGGCCAATCAGGTGGTACCAGGTCAGGGGTGTGACCGGCACACCTCCTATCCAGGCGCGCTAGGTCGTGGGTGTGCGTGCACTGGAGGGAGGAAGCGTGATCACGCCTACAGGGAGGGGGAAGCCCTGGGCTTTGCTCGGAGAGCAAAGCAAAATAGTGCACGTCTGTACTCATTGCGCTGGTGCCTGCATGTGAAAACGAAAGCATATTGGTGCAAAGGCCTGAGGCTGGGAGAGTGCATCTAGGTGTGCAACATTCACAATAGAGGTAAAACGAGATTGCTTAAATGCAATCGTACTAGAATACTGCAGCCCATAGATGTGCGGGCTAGGGAGCTGCATTGTGTTGTATTGGTGAGCAAAGGATAATGTGGTTAATCCAAAAACATTTTTGATATGGTAAATCCAAAAAATAGGGCGCTGCCCTGCCCATGCTGGCACATAGTGATCCAAAGGATACGCACTGACGTGCAGCGCTTGCTGGCGGAAGGGCTGGGAATTTGTGTAGCAGGTGGATGCAAAGGGGTGGAAAGAGTGGGCTTCAGTGTTGTAAAACTGCGAGCTCCTGCCACTGCATGGCCTCATTCAGGCCTTTTTGCACGTATCTACATGGAAAATCAATTTTTGTTCCTGAAAGAAGAGTATGGCGTGGTAGTTCCCTCCTCGTTTGGGGCGCTCGATCTTCTCCAAAATGGTCCATTGAAACGTTTCGGCTGTGTGTCCCTCAGCCAGGAAATGTGGAACCATAGGTGCTGACAGTTTTTTAGTCCGGATGCATGATCTGTGTTCGATCATTTGTTTCTTGACCTCACGGGCAGTCATCCCGATTTAGCGCAGATTGCACGGACAGGTGATCATGTACACCACTCCTTTGGTATTGCAATTGGTGAAATGCTTTTGGACCCACGGTATTGTCCACCCTATGTCTACAGTGGTACTGCGAGTGGTCTGTTTGACTATGTCCCACTGGGTGGTTCAGGTTCCATAGGGTGCCTTGCGTGTCTGATGCGGTGTCTGCATCTGAGCGTACTGTGTTGACCAGTGCATCTCTCAAGTTATGTTTTCTTTTGAGTGCAAACCGTGTTGGCGGTATGGTGGATGTGCCTGTGTTGAGGATGGGCCATAGGGACTTAATCTCCTTTTTTATTTTGTTGAGCAACGGGGAGTAGCTCAGTACTGCTGTGATTGTTTGGTCCTCTTTTTTTCTTCTGGTGTTGCTCCAGCGTACATGGGCGTGGGATGTGTCTGGCCCTTTTGTATGTCTTGTGGACAATCCTCTGTGGGTAGCCACGCTGGATGAGTCGGTTTGTAAGGATTTTGGCCTCGGCAGTGTAGTAATCTGTCCTACTGCAGAGGCGGCGATAGCGCAAGAATTGTCCAAACAGTAAGTTATCCTTGAGGGATTGTGGATGGTAGCTGGGGTATGTGAGCAACGAGTTCTTGTCTGTGTCTTTTCGGTAGACCTTGGAGATGAGCCCTCCCTCTGATGCCGAGATTGCTAGGTCAAGGAAGTGGGTATGTCTTCTGTCTTTGTTCATAGTGAATTGGAGGTGGATGTTCTGTTCATTAATCCATTTGTGGAATGCCATGAGTTCTTCGTTGGTTCCTCAGAAAATGAGGAAAATGTCGTCTATATAGCGACGCCAAACGAGCAATTTGTCACGGAATGGATTGGTTGGTGGATATATGCACTTGAGCTCAAAAGAGTTGACATACAGGTTGGCCAGGCTAGGTGCAAAGGTGGCACCCATGGCAGTGCCAGAATCCTGTTGGTAGAATTGGTCGTTGAACACAAAGTAATTTCTTGTGAGTGCTATCTCAGCCAGGGAGGATAAGAAGGTGGATGGTACCTCATATAACTCAAATCCTGAGTCAAGGAGTTCTCTGAGCATGATTAGAGTTTCCTGTTGTGGAATCTTAGTGTAGAGAGATTCGATATCAATGGTTACTAGCCAGTCAAGTTCCGGGTTGAAGGGTAAGGAGTCAAGGACGATAAGCATAGCTGTGGAGTCTTTTATGTAAGATTTCATTTTTGGAATTTCGTTCTTAATGAAGAAATCTAGATATTGAGATAGAGGTTCCAAGACAGACTGTATCCCTGAGACGATGGGTCGGCCTGGCGCAGGCAAAATGCCCTTGTGTATTTTGGGCCAGGCGTATAAGGCCAGAATCCTTGGATGCTGTGGTGTCAGAAAAGATGATTCCCTTGACCTCACGTATCCTTCTACTTCTTCTATGATGGGTGCTATAAATGCTTGCAGAGAGGCTTTCGGATCACTGGGAAGGAGGTGATAGCTGGTATTGACGCTGACGAGAGCTTCTACCATCTTTGTGTAGTCAATGGTGTTCTGAATGATAATAGCCCCTCCTTTGTCCGCTGGTTTTATGGTGATCGACGTGTTTCTTGCCAAGGTGGAGAGAGCTTCAAGTTGGAGTTTGGAGCAATTATTGTGGACAAAGGGGATGTCTGCTTCAATTTCCGAAAGTTTCTTCATGAGGGTTTGTTCAAATGGGATGGATTCTGCAGTGTAGGCGCTGGAGGGTACGCAGAACTGAGATGGGTGTCTCAACCCGCTGGTATCTTGTTGATCGTTGGCTTTGTCAACAAAGAATTGTTTAAGGTGTATCTTCTGTAGAAGTTGGGTGCCTTCGATCCGGGTTTGAAATGGATTGTATGGTGCTGTGGGTATGAAAGAGAGACCCTTTTGCAGGATTTCTTCCTCTGTGAATCAGTCATCATACAATCTGACGCAGTCAGTCAGTCAGGGAGGTGGTGGTATCGTTGCCTGTCCTCTGCTGTGCGTGACCACCATGGATTGTTGTGGTGTTTGCCATCTGGGCCTGCGTTGTCCTCTGCCGCGCTGGCCTAAAAAAGGTACTGCGGGGGTGTTGTATTGTGCAGGAACAGTGAACTGAACTTGTTGGCCTTGGCGTCCATAACTGCCGGAGCTGTTGCTGGAGTTGGACCATGTCCTATTCAGGCCTCTCTGTGAGTTCTGGAAATGGAGTTGTGCTGCATCTCTCCTTGCTTGTTTAGCCTCGTCTGTGAAATATTCATCAGCGACGTATGGATAGACCTTTACATGGGTGTAAACTCTGTAGGTCCTTCTTTAGTTTAAGAATTTTCCTGTTCAGGTTATTGTGTTTGAATTCCTTGAGAGATGTTTCTAACAGTGCTAGTTTGGCTGTGTATATGTCTATTGCAATTTTGGTCTTTAGAGAGTCGCTTTTTTGAGTGAGTTCTACTACTAGTTTGTCAGTGACTGATTTAGCTGTGTTGATGATTAGAACTAGCCAATCTCTTGTGCATTTGTTAGCTATGACTGACCAGTCTTTTCTGAACTGGAGATTGTCCAGGAAAATCCATGGTTCTATGTGAATTATTAGTCCGTTAGGAGCGGCATGGGCCCTTAGATATTCTGTCATAAGAGCTCCATGAAGCTCTGAGCGGATGATCTTCTTTCTCAGAATTTCTATGTCGTTCCATTCATCTGTATTGCCATTGGTGTTTGGTGCTAAATCAATACTTAGCAGTGATGGATTTGCCAGTTCTTCAGCAAAAGCAAGATAATGTCCTTCTGACATTCTTTAATATGTATGGGTGGATAAGTATCTCGGGCCCACTGCAGGGCGGGGATGGGATGGGGAAGAAAAAGGGGGGGGATAAAGGGGGAGTGGGGTAGGTTGTCTAAAGGCAAAGATTGGGGGTACATTGTCGAAAGGATGGAGGCTGGTCCCTCCTTTCTGCTACTTGAGTAAATCAAACCCAACAATTGGGATGGGAAAGGGTTTGTACTTACAGGGGAATCATTGGATGGGTATGAAGAAGGTGACCTGGGTAGAGTAACTAGAGGATGGATACCCAAAATGATAACACCAAAGTGGGAAAAAGGAGAAATAAAGTTAGTGATAGATAGATCAATGAAAGGGGGGGGAATAATTTAGTGAAAATGCAAGTTCAGTGCGGTAAAAAAACACAAATTTATCAGCTACGGGAGTCATTAAAAAGCATGGAGAGGGCATTAATTGATGGGTGCGTGGCTGCATTTATGCACTAGGCTGGTGAACGCCTATATAATGTTTATGCATCTGAGATCTAAATAATAGGTAAAAATACATTAATAAAAATAGGTGCTAACACAGGTTACAAGTAAGTATGCATTGATTTAGAGGGGCTGCAAACAGGCTTCAGAGCATGCCTTCTTAGTTGGACAAAACCCATTCTTTGTTAACGTGTTCAGCAGCTGCAAAAGCTAGAAGCAAATTAAAAGGGACACACTCCCAGGATAACACAGTAAGAAACTAGAAGCCTCAGATACATTCAGGGTCAGGAAGCAAAGCTCATGGGTGCCAAGAGAGAGGAAGTGAAAGCACAACCTTTTATAATTCAGCAAATTATACCAAAACTGGTCTACCAACAGTTTCAAAGTGCCCAATGGCGGTTTCAAATTGCCTTTTAGCACATCCAGGCATGGGAAAAGGTCCGGGGAGTTCTCAAAATGCAACATTACAGTGGTAAGTTTTCAAGGGTTGAAGGCTTTTTCTAGTGCCATGATCGAAGGTGTTCTCATGAGAATCGGATGGAGCTGGCTGGCGGCAGATGAATAAAATCTGCTGGTCAGCTCAATGACTCAATGTTTTGGCACTGGTAATGTGGGAAATGTGGGTTGGTCTGTGACGTCACGGAAGTAGTTGTGAGTAGTGGGGTGAATTTTGCTGAGCCCAATCATTGATGTGTAATGTATGTTCCTCGAGGGGAATGATGTTTCCGCACCAATTAGCTTTGCGAGGAGGGCTAACATAATGTTGAAATGTGTCTAAAAGCTAATTACATTGTACTATTATAGAAGCTTGCCCATAGGGGTGTATTCTTTGACAGAGTATTTCATGCAGTTCTGTTCCGCCATTCTGTATGAATCCTGCACTCCCAGCTTTGTTTGGACCATAAATTGCATTACTTCTTGCATGGTATGCACTCCTTTTTTAATTACTTTTGTAATAATTATTGGTGAGTTCCTAAGCGACCCCTGTTACAAATGAATAAGCAGCAATCAATGTCATCGGCTCTCATTGCCTCTATGTCTACTTAAGACTGATCAACCTTCTCCAAGATATCATAGCCACCTTAAAAACAACAACCTGTTTCACCACGTCTAACTAGGCAACCTCACAAATCATGCTAGGCAGTCTTCATAGAAGCACCTAAAAGTACCCCTCCTTTCAATCCTTTTCTCAATGTGATATCAGAGAAGGGTAAAACACCTCTCATACTCGATATCTGATGAGAGGGCTGGAGATGGAGACTGTATGCCTTGGACACTCTACAATCCAGGATAAATGCCAGAAAATGTCAAATGCTGCCTATTAAAGCACCAAGATCGTTTTTCAAAAAAGCAGAAAAATTGAACAAAATGTTTCAAAAAGAGATAATGTCAATTGGGATTAACCATGGTGCCCACATGTAGCCTATCAAGAATAGATCTGGTCATAGGTGGTGAGCTGATTTGCCCTGGGGGGGGCTCCAATGCCACAAAACGGCACACATATGAATTAGTGGCTTTCAAAACACAGCCAGGAAAAAGGAGGGATTCCAGCCCCTCTCCTCTGCAAGGGCTCAGTGTTTCTCCCTCTCCCATCTGCCTCCTGTCTTGTCCGCTCTGTGCACAGCAAAGATCTCTCCCTACCTTTTAAACGCAGCCCTTTTATACTGTCTGGGCTCCCATTGTTAACGCCCCCTATTAGCATACCTATCTTTCAGCAGCTAAAAGCTGGTTAAACAAAAAGCTATTCAGCACCCTGGTTCAGTATCAGTGTTCAACATCTTTCCTGCAAAGCACAAAAAGTGTGTGTCTAAAACAAGACTAACACACCTTTCACCCACTTCCATTAGCAGATCGGCAGCAGAAAGCTCTGCAGGATGTTCTGCAGTTATTTCATATTGGTATCTCAGTCTTGTTTACTATTAACTGGGACACTTGGCCCACCTCCCAGGAAGTCTGGAGTGCAGTCAGAGGGTTTGTTTACACTAGGCATGCACAGTGTTCTAATAACAAGGTCACTTGGTGCCCGCTCTAGACTCCCAAACGAACACAATTCTCTGTTCAGTGTAAAATTATGAACTCTTCTGCATCACCTGACCCGAATGTAATGTAATTGAAAGTGTATTTCAAAGGCATTGCTCGTGTTGAATAAAAATGCCTTTTACTTGCATCGATGGCTAGGGACTATAGGTCAAATATCCTGCCCTTACGCATGGCTTAGGCATTGCTATAACTGAGGTTACACTTTACACGTGCCCCAGGTACACCTTCCCTCTGGTCACAAAGGTTGTAATTGTTTATTTATAAAGCGCTTATACACAAGTGGAGTGCTTCAAAGTGCTTCAAGACGGGAAGGGAACAGGGGGATATAGTTGTCGTTCTTAGGCCTTGAAGATTCCGAATGATCTAAACAACAATAACTAGCATACTAGGCCAGATGCATTTCTACTGATATAAGTGCGTGAGAAGAGAGTGGGGACAGAGGGGAGGAAGGAGGACATAAAAAGACAAAAAAGGTTGGTCATCAGTGTGCTTATGGACGAGTATTTCAGGCATAGCCAAGCTAGGGAGGGAGGACGGAGGAGGACAGGACAGACAAACCTGCTAAGCCTAGTAAATTACAAGTCGTGCAAGTGCGCATACAGGAAGTGAGGGAGTGGGAGAAGGAGACAAGTGCGCCCAGTCCAGCAGGGGCCAGGGTTAAGTGCAGAGTGGTTGCTGGTCTTATGGAACGTATTACAAGTGCAGCAGTGCAGGCAGAGTGTGGAGGCCAGGCGACAAGTGCAGGGCTGGCAGGGTAGCCTGGGACCTGTGAGGATCTGGAGGTGCACCAGCCAACCAGTCAGCGAACTGAGAAGGTTGGGGAAGAGAAAAAAGGAGGGAAGCAGGAGATCAGAGAAAGAAGGTTAGCAAGGGAGAGGGAGTGAGAGAGAGAAGAAGAGAAAGGGAAAGAGAAGAGGATGGTCTTGAGGAGTTTCCAGAATTTAAGGAGGTCTGGCTCAAGACAGAGAGGCAGGTAGGCTGTTCCAGAGGGAGGCACCTGCAGTGGATAAGGATCTACCCCCAAATCTCTGTTTGGAAAAACAGTACACCCACAGAGAGTTGGAGGAGGCTGTGCGGAGGGTTCTTGAAGGGGAGTATTTAGGAAGAGAGCTTTGAAGATAGTAAGGGCCCCAGCCTCAGAAAGCCTAGTGGACTATGCAGAGGAACTTGAACTTGATCATTGCAGCCACGGGGAGGGATCTATGTGATCACTGCACTGCCCATAACTGCAATGGCCAAAATGCCAGCGCCAGTTACGGCGCAACACAGTGATCATATATATCACTGTCCCCGCTTCCCCGGCCTGCTTTTCCCTTCACACCCCCCACCTCCAACCTACCTTTTACGGCGACACACTTCTGAGTGTGCCGCCTGCACCCTGCTATCCCTGAGACATCAGTTCCTCCCACTAACGTAGGTTAGAGCTGACGCTGCAGGGTGCTTTTCTTTTTTTTCTTCTTTCGTGTCCACTGCTTACCAAAATGGTAAGCGGGGGACACCCCCACAACCCCTGACTCCGTTACGGCACCCAAGCAGAGCAGGGGACACCCCCACTGTGCTTGGGCGCAGTAAATGTCACACACATATTGTGTGCCCCCAAAGTCGCAGTAACTGCGGGGGCGCACAAATGAGGGCGACAATTTTGTACGATTCCACAGGAAGCCTCTGGAGGGATTTCCACGCCAGAGAGATGCGGTCCCTGGGCTTGAGGCCAAGGAGAAGTCTTGAGGTTCTTTTCTGGATAAGTTGAAGAGGTCAGAGAGCAGAAGTGGGAAGATTGAGGAGGAGATTGTTGCAGTAGTCCAGTCTGGAGAGAACTAGGTTTGTGAAAGAATTCCTCAAAGGACTGTTCTGCACATTTCTCCCTGTCAGAGTTCCTGCTCCAGCTTGGGAACTTAACGTGGTCCTGCCAAAATGAATGTGCCCTCCTTTCGAGCCTCTTCACAGATCCTCCTTGAAGTTTCTTTCCTAGAAGATGGCGTTCTTAGTTGCCATTAATTCAGCCAGATAAGTGGGTGAACTACAAGCCCTATGCTGCAAGCCTCCTTACTTGACTTTCCATCAGTCTAAGGTGGTTCTCCGTACGTACCCTTCCTTCAAGCCGAAGTTATCTGCTGCATTCCATCTTAATGAACCCTTAATTCTACCAGTGTTCTTTGGCTCTCCATCCCCAGCCGAGTGATCCCAACATGTCGCTCGAGCCTTCAAATTCTATGTGCCTTGCAATAAGGAATTTTCGAAAGTCATCAATTCTTTTTTGCCTTCAGACCCATTGGCAAGGGCAATGTTCCCATTGCGAGGTGGCTGTCCTACTGCCATCGGTTGGCCAACAGGCCCCTTCCTGGAAGACCAAGAGCACCTCCTGTCTGGAAGACTAGGACACAAGGTTTCTGCCGGCTCGACATCTGCAGGGCTGCCACGCGGAGGTCTGTCTATACCTTCACAAGATTCTACTGCATCGATAGGGATTACAGGGAGGAGCCCCGAGTTGGCCATGCAGAGCTTCGCAACCTGTTCACATTAGGTGAGTGTTCCAGAGGTGAGTTGGTTACTTCTGTTGAACTGTGCCTCTGCCCGTTTTGGTTTTGTATATGTACTGATGTGTAATCTTATTCAAGAGCATGTGAATCCATTGCTGGAGAAGGAATTACGTTACTTACCTGTGACTCCTGTTCTCCAGCATTGGTATCTTTCATGGATTCACATGCGATACTCTCTGGCTCTTCTTGGTTCTTACTGTCACATTGTGTGCTGCCAAATATGAAGATGGCCACCAGGGAAAGAGCTAATGGGACCTGTCTAATTGGCTTTGGGCAGCAGGACCCAAACATGACTAATGGAGCACTAAAGTGACACACAGTTTAGAAATGTAAAGGTAAACTGCTTTAATGTTACTGAGGCCTGACGACAGGGAATATTCAAGGGCATGTGAATCCTAGTAAGTAACCTATTCTTTCCCTCATGATAAAGTCAGATTAGTGACCGTGTCACACAGTGATCATATTGAATTTGTTTCCCCTGATAACCTTCAATGAATTGAAAATTATTCTGTCCTGTTATTTCTGAGGTCTCCTCCTCAACTTGCTTCCTGTTATCCCTCCACCCTTGTATGCTGGCATACCAAATGTGAAATGGTGGTTTCCTTGTTTTTACATCTTGGTCCTTGTGTATCAAGCCTTGTAGCAAATGTCGGCTTTATGAGTGGAGCCATTTCATTAAACGCCTATAGTGTGCCAGTCTGAACCTTGCTCTGAGCAAGACCCCTCTTGTTGGCATGCATGCCTATGCCAATTCTTCATCCATGATCTCTGTTCCAATGTCTGTCTCTGATTGTGGATTTACTCTATTTTCTCCCTTAGTCTTTGTTTGTAATGACATGTGTAGCAGTTTTAGATCATCTTCCTTCCACTCTCATTTCAAATTGTTCTTATGAGACTACATGGTATATTGGCAAACATGTATAGCAGTTTGGGGGAAAATATTATTTTTACAATAGCTAGCCTGCCTGCCAGAGTGACGGGCAGTGACGGCCATTTTTCTAATTTACCCTATAGTGTCTTCAATGTGACTTTAGTATTGTGCAAAACGTGTCCTGCATCATTCTGTGCACATTAATTCCTAAATACTTTATCTATGTTGAGGTCCGACAAAATGGTCATGCATGCATCCTCTCCCACTCCCTGTCCAGATACATCAATTCCAACTATTGCCAGTTGTTTTTAAGACCCACCCACTCCACCTCCCCAAGATGAACAAGCGTATCTATACTGTATTTTACAATATGGATGGCATGCCCGGGTGTAGTAGGATGCCATCTACTAGGAGCTATGGCCTCCAAGCCGTTGGCTACTATTCCCTTACCCTTCAGGACTTGTCTTGGCATGATTGCAATAGCCATGGAGCTGCTGAGCAATAGTATGAGTGAAAGGGGGTCATTCCTGTCTGGTGGCCCTTTGCATATGGAACCTTGCAGATTGCCATTTACCTCTACACCTGCCACAGGGGCCCTATAGAGCAATCTGATAATCTTGCTTTTAGTTACCTAGTTCAGTCCACAACTGAAGTCTCTGTAGCTAGACCGACGACACTGTGCTAAGAGTTATTGGCATTCAGGGTCCTCACAGCTGCCTCTCCCAGTCACCCCACCCCTGCAAGTACCTTCATTAAGTCTTCTAATCTTAGTTGATGTGGATTGTCCTGGGATAAACCCAGCCTTAATCAGGATGTAAGCCATAACACTTGCAATCATTTTCATTTCTTGCTGAGTGACAACTACCTGTATGAGACAGGGCTACTTGGTTCTGCGCCTGGCTTGAGCAATGGTGATACATCTGCTTCCTCCTTTGCGTACAGCAAGGCTTCCCTGATCCATGCATCTTCGATAACCTAATTCAGCCTAGGGCTCAACATCTCTGTTTTATAAAACTGGCACCCCAGCCCATCTGAGGCGGCAGGAGTTTGTCTTGTATTGCTTGCTTCAGCCAGTTTATGGGCTTCCTATCATGTCCCTACCTCCTCGGATATACACGGCATGTGTTGCATATAATCCTTGATCACTGTGGCTGCTCTCATATGCCCTCCTGGGCGCGAGGATCTATCTAGGTTTATGTTTAAAGTCAAATTGAGATCTCCCATCACTATTAAGATGTCTCCTAATACCAGACCGCATTTACTAAATATGTCTGTAAAATCCAGAATTGTTAATGTTTGGGCTAAAAATATTAATTACTTGACTTTCTCTTACTGCCAAGAGGTACAATTTAAAATTTGACACTAATCAATACAGTGTTGAATTTGAAATTTCAGAGACTTATGAATCGGCACAGTGAGCCCTCTCGCTCTCCAGATTAATGCATCGAAGTATCTTCCATTATTTTAACTTCTTGCGGAGTTGTTTTGCTCCCTCTCTCATCATGTGCATTTCTTGGAGGCAAACTTAAGTGTACCTTTATGATGTTCAGATGGGCTAGTACCTTTCTGTTTAATCACGTTATTCAGTCCTCTGACGTTCCATGTAATTTCATTAATTTAATTTGTTTCCTGCTATCATGCCAACGTCCTGTTGTTATTGTTGATCTATTCCTCCCCTTACTTTCTGGCCTAGTTTTCCAGAATCAGCCTTTGGTTGAATCTTTTTTTCAGTTTCCTCTGGTCACTCCCTGCTTAGACTGTCATCTGGTACGAACTAAGATATGTTATCAAACCCCATAATCTTAACATATTAATGCAGCAACCTCCCAAATGTGGAGGGGTATCATCTTCCTCCAAATGAGCAACACTGGTCCACTTTCTCATTAATCAATAGGGGTACTCGTCATTGTGAGCCTCAGTCGTACACACATCGGATACAGTCCTGCCTGGTGCATTTTCCATTACATCATCCTCCTTCATCTTTCACTTATAAACTCTACGCTATTTCGCTTTCATCCTAAAATGGTGTTTTTCACTTACTTTTCCACTACTGTATTCACGAGGCATTTTAGTGTTTCATGAAGTATTACGTTTTTCTCTGACGCATTCTGGTCGCAGTGCCAGGTGGTTCAGCCCTTCTGGACCTTGATTGACAGGTATCACTGGTGCACTGCCATTAACTGCCTCTAGTAATGGTGATTTTTATAGCTTCTTTACTTGGAGACACCTGCTGCTCTCAGTCATCATACCCCGATACAGGTATAGCTTAGTTACTCAAAAGTAAATGTGGGAGCTATATCGTAAACTGCAGGTCCTACACGTATGCTCCCCTCCTACTGGCCAATGCCCGAAGTGCAAGCCCACGGTTCTAGTGTGGGCCAGTTCCATGAGTTACTGCGCTATTTCTTTTTTTTTTTTTTTAAACCATTTTTATTAGCATTTTTCATAATAATCAACAGAACATATAGATGAGTTCAACGTTTCCCTTCCCCCTTCCCCCTCCCCCCTTGTTCTCATTCTAGATTAATACAGCGAGGCCTCCTCCCACCCCTCCTCTTCCTTGTAGTGATGGCACTTCTTGTCTCCTTACCCTCAGGGAGCTTCCTTAGCCTTGACATCCCTTCCCTTGCCTTTCCCTTACCCTCAACTCCATGCTACTCCTTTTGGCTAATGTTCATGCTGGCGTCAGGTCATTAGATTTTGATAAGTCATTCAGCAATTGACCTTCACTTCTTTCCCCTCTACGTCAGCCCCTGTTCCCTGTAATGTCGCCAATTCAGAAATCCCCCATCTGCGGGCATCTGGCTGCCACCTTATCGCCAGACCCTGTGGGGGTTTCCATGCGATAGCCATTCCGCGTCTGGCTAATATTAATAGGAACCGTATAATCTTGTTCCCCGTATACTGCACTATTTTTAACCAATGATACTGAGAAAATATGCTTTCAAATGCTCTATTTGTAAATGTAAAATAAATTCTGCCTGGCTTAGTACTCAAATAGTCTCCACCAAAAAGAAACTAATTACAATTAGCGATTGTGGGCCACTTTTTTTCATTGTATGACCCATTCGTACCCTGACTGTACACTTATTTCAAAGTCCAGGTGATCTGCACCACTGATTCACGATCATCACAATTTACCACCAATCCTAGACCTTTTCCCTCACTCATTCTATTCAATCAAATCTTGTCCATTTGTGTACATTCGCTCTCTCATCAACGCTCACCGCTCTTGGTGGCGAGCATGGACCAAGACCTTAAAAAAAAAAAAAAGTGGGGGGTCTCATTAACGTACCAATTGAATGTGGTGTCACCAGAAATTAGCATATCAAGGTGCCCTCTGAAAAATGTGCTAGGAGTAGGGGACTCCGTCAACCCGCTTGTACCCTCTATTTGAGCCCCGGTGGTGAGGGATGTCCCTTCTTCCCAAGGTCCATGGGCCGGCTTCTGCTTTTCCAGCCCAGTAGGCTCTGCTCTGATGTTGGCTTATCGCAGTTGTGCCTCAGCATCATCTTGATGTTTTCCACTTACAGTAGTACTGCGATGGTGACTGTAAACAAATGTGCCTTGTATTCATGCATACTCTGCTGGATGCAACATGCCATATTGTATGTGTCTCATGTGGTGCACGCTTGACCTGTGCAAATTCCTTATGTGCTTTATGATATGATGTCATTTATAACGCACCTGTACACAAGTGATTCTAGGCGAGACAAGACAAGGGAGGGAAGACAGAGTGAGAACAAGACAAATTATCTTACTAGGTCTTGTCATTCAGATCGTGCGTGAAGTGCGAGGGGAAAGGAGGGGGAAGTGCAAGGGAGAGGGGAGGGGAAAACAGGGCAGCAATGCTCCGAGTAAGTAGCACACCTCTGGATAGTGCAAGGAGAACAAAGGACTGTAAGGTTACAGTTACAGCCCCTAATTTGTGGTAGGCCCAGAGGCTGTGCAAGGGTGACTGATCAAGAAAGAACCTGGTACCCAGTAAGACTCTGAGGGTACCCAAGCAACCAGTCGGTACAGCAGACAGGTAGGTCAGCAGGGGACAGAGAGAGAGGAAGCAGAGAAGAGGAACGTTTTGAGCTGCTTCTGGAACTTTAGGTGGTCCGGCTCAAGTTTGAGAGGGTCCGGGAGGCCATTCCAGAGCGAGGCACTTGCAGAGGAGAGAGATCTACCCCCCCACTCTCTGCCTGGAAAAGCATCGAACCCTTGGAGAGTTGAAGGTAGCTGAGCGAAGGGCTTGATAAGGAAGGTATTTTTGAAGAGTGCATTGGATGTAGTGCGGACCACGGCCCCAGAAAGCCTTGTGGACAATGCAAAGGGTCTTGAACCTGATCCTTGCAGCCACTGGGAGCCAGTGGAGAGATTTCAGGGTTGGAGCAATATGGTCTCTGGGCTTGAGGCCAAGGATAAGTCTTGTAATCCTGTGCTGGATTAGTTGCAAAGGGCGGAGAGAAAAGGAAGGCAGATTGAGAAAGAGGCAACAGCCGGATTAAGATAAAAGCTAATCTTTGCGCCATTGCAATGCACACCTCCAGTGTCCCGTGGAAACTTTAATGTTGTCTCTGTAGTTCCTAATGTTTGTTATAGTGGGTCTCAGAGACTATTTTGGTGGTGTCTAGGCCCAACAATTTAGGTATGCTTTCTATCAAGAACAGTTCAGATAGCAGCGCATTACGTAGCACTTTGTTAATTCTTCCACTTCCATTTCTATGGGTTCTTGATTGGCTGTCTGGGGCACCAATAATCTGAAAATTACTCCTCTTGGCAGTGATATGAGCCGTGCCATGAAGGTAGCGCGGAAACAAATAGTGATTGGTTTCCAGGTGCACAAATACCGGTACGGCCATGCAAGGATGAAGTAAGATGCTGTCCAAGTGTAGGTGGATCCCCCTACATGCCCCATGTTGTGTCCTGAAGTTTGGTTTAGCTGCCTGAGAACCAGAGCACCAGTCACAGGAATGCTGACTCTGTGGTTAAGTAGTAGGAAAGTTCCTCAAAGATGTGTTTTTTTCACATGGTTAAACCAAGCAGTATTCTACAGAGCACGGATGGTCGTGTGAAGTCATGCCCCAGAATGTACTGTTAGAAAGTATATTATTCGTGCGGAGTGGCGGAGAGTGGCAGTCCTGCAGTCTACTTTCTGTTGGTCTGTTTTCCCTGGCCACCCTTACCTGAAGGAGGAGTCAAACCTACCCTGCTCACCATAAAGACTCAGACCTACCGCGGAGTGGACGCGGAGTGGCGGAGAGTGGCAGTCCTGCAGTCATGGCTGGCATGACTGGTCTGACTGGTCTGACTGCCCCCCCAAACACTCCTCTAGAAGAAGAAAACGAGCGCTTAAAAACTTTGCGACCCCGTCCACCCCTCGAAAAACTCCCTCTAGAAGACCTGCAAAACTCACCAAATACTTCAGCACCAACCACCAAACTTTCCAAAACTGCAGGAAACAAAGTGGGAAAAAAAGTATTCAAATTACCCACAAGGACTCTAACCAAAAGCCTGTGGCCAACGCCGAATGATTCCCAACTTTCAAATGAGCCTCTCTTGAAACCGCCAGAGGAGCTCGAGGAGCGTGAGACATCTATTATTCAATATCAACATTCAAATTCTGACATCGCTTCAAGTTCACCAAACACGATCCCTCCCACCATGCCTCCCCTCGCTCGCTTACCGGCTTGCCCCGGAGGGGGTGCTGTGTCTGCAGTCGAGGGGAGGACCTCTGGTGGGTCTGGATCCATGTGCTGGTCCGCGCGGGCGGCGGTGGAGAGTCTGGAGGCCCGCCCGACCTCGCGGGGCCCCCCGCCTTCCAGGACGCGGAGGCGCCGTTGAATCCAGCAAGGAAAGCGATTGGGAGCTCTGATGTTTCCCTGGCCGCCGCTGACTCTGCGGAAGACGATGCTCCCGGGGCCCCGCATTCGACTCTTGCACTCGTCCATGCTGAAGGCGAGAGCCGGGAGCCGCGGGAACGCCGTGATGGAGACGCGGAGGCAGCTGGACTTGGCCCCGCTGCGGCTGCAAGCCGCCGACTGCACGCCCTGACAGCCACGTCATCAGAGCAGGAGCTCTGTGAGACCTATGACGATCTTGAGCCACCCCCCCCAGAGACTCAGCCTACTGAGAAAAACAAAACAAGCCCAACCAACCCAAAAAAAGTCTGCGCCTGTCTTGATATTGGGCAAAATCTTCCTCGGGGCCAGCCCTTTGAGAGCAAAAATACCCAATTCAGCCCAAAATACAGGTTCTATTGTGCTGAGCAGTGATCTCATGCTAGTGACAAATGACACCCTCAAAGCTTTAGCATATTTATTCTAAGCAGTGAATTTCATATACATTTGGGATTCAAGTTAGAGAATATTACAAAGCATAAAACAAAGAGCAATGCAAAATATAGTGAAACATGGAACTTAGATAAACATAGAGAAACATAGAGAAATATAGAGAAACATAGAGAAACACAGTCTTACGTCCCTTTAATCAGCACTGGGGAGACCTTGGGCCCTCATAAGCTAGCTGTAAACAAGCCCCGCTCAGAGGACAATGCTGAAGGACACCGTATGAGCCAATGCCGGGCACCTGTTTCTGCACGAATCAAGTCCACAGGCGATCTCCCCCTGATCCATGTGTGCATGGATATTTTATAATCTCTTGCTGTCAGTCACCATGACGCACAGTTCCAGAACTTTCCCTGTGCAACTGGCTCATGGAAAAAAACCCAGCTCTCTCTGAGATGCTCCCTGCTCGCTCCTACCCCCTCCCTTGTTCCCATCTGCGCTGGCTGAGGAATGTCTTATCAGTACCTTCCCAGAGAAAAGGAAGATTAGCTTGGAGCCAGGGCTAACGTTAGTGAGGCTGAATATTCTAAGGGAAGCAGGGATGTATTAACCCCATCTGCAAGCTCTAAGAGGCATGCACTCATAGCTTAGTGTTTATAGCGCTTAAGACTGGCTATCTAAGCGCTATATAGGTGCCATGATGTTCCAAACACTCCAAAAATACCTATTAGCTACATAGCTAGGGGCCCTCCCTGCCTGTCTATCAACAATGCTTAATTTGACCTATTTCATACTAGGCCTGCATATTCCTTGTAGCTCACTACTGCATAATGGAAGTGCTACAACAGACTACTGTCAGCATTTTTAGCACATACTTTGAATACACTATTGGCTTTCAGCGGCTAATGCTGTCATCTAAAGCCCTGATTGGCAAGGTTGCAATTTCGTGTATCACTACATTCCACCCCTATTCAACGTTTGTGCGACAAAATGCTGACTAATACCTATCAATATAGTATTTAGTGCAGTGATAAAGACCTTGGGGCTTTGCAAGAGGTTTAAGCAAACTATCTTCTAGCGGTTAGTTAGCGTGGCATGCAAGGTAAAACACTACCTAAACAAAAATGTACACAAAGTGAACAGTGACATATACCCTTGCCAAAACCTGGCCTACACAAAAATACCTGCACCAAGTGAACATGGACATTTACTCTAGCCAAAACATGGCCTACACAAAAATACCTAAATCAATTTTGTATAACTGATTGTCAGTTAAAAAGCAGCATGCAGTTAGAATGTCAAGGCAATCCGGTGTAGTCTAATCTACAATGCATTATTGCATTTATGTATGGTTACCAATTCTAAAACCTGGCAGCCTTTCACCCTAAGGGCCTACCCTCCCCCTGATCCCAGGGCATTCAAGCGTGACTATGGGCTGTGTGACTAGACACTTCCCCCAGGTAGGTGGAACCCAACCAGAAACCATCTAATTTCGTGAACAAGGTGAACCCATGGGCACCAGGTTGTCTAAATAAAAACAATTCTACTAATTTACATCAAAGCATGGCATGTGTTATTCATGCAATCAAAAAGCAAGCAATTCAATCCATATGTATGCTGGTAACTGTAGCTCTGCGTGCCAGTGTGTGGAGGATGGTTGCCCCCACCCAGTAAAAAGCCAACACCTGCTGATTTAACAATGTTTGCCATACAATGCATCGTGTGTATTTAGCAGTCTTGTTGACCTGCCCTATGGCAGACAAAAATGTCTTCATGTCTAAAATTCTGTTATCTTCAATTGGCTGTCAATACTTGTAGCAGTGCTGGGCATATCAATGGGCCCCACTAGGCCAGAAGTTCTATAGCAGAGCTGGCATCAGAACCCATAGTGGCTAGCTTATTGTGCACAGTTTCTATGTCACAAGCATATAAAGCTCCTGCAATTAATGAATCTAGCTCCCTAGCTACGCGCACTCTAGTGATGGGCCATAGAAATGGACTCCATTTGTAGCAGCTTGGTAGTACTAAGGAAACATTGCCTCATGATAAATCTATGTCTAAGTGTAGCACTGTAATAATGAAGGTGTGCATTACCAGTCTACAATTTACATGTTGTCTTACCACTGGAAAATCTAACAGGTTCACAGTGTCTACCTTCTGTGACTTGGAGAATACCCTTCTTCAAGTGGGATATCTACCATATACAATATTAACTTTAGCCACAAACACCATACTACTATCCGGCAGTGGCTGTTTCATCACACCATGGAAAAAATTCATTTAGTCAAGTTATAGTTCATTAAATCTTGGCGAGAACACTCGCTGCAGTTCTTGGTCAGAAAAACATCACATTAGACAAATTAAACAAATGGTATCCATTCAGTGACAAAAGATGCCTGACAATGTGCCAGGCCAGTACTCTAGCAATTCCATGTGGATACTCATTTGCAGCGCTTTTCCAAAGAATTATTCCAAATGTTTACAATCAAAAGGTGACTCTTTGCATTAGTGTGCTGGAGACAGCTGTCCCCACAAAAACATGAAACTGGTTGGTTTAACAAAAACCGTGTCACACTCTGTGTCATAAAAATCAAACATCAAGTCAGTCATGGTTTCATTTACCTGCCTTAAGCTGGCTGTAAAAGTATCCAGTGTTTCAAAGATTACCATTTCAAATTATAGCTCATACACTTGGCAGCATTACTTCAATTAAGAATCTTAACCTACGCACAGGTGACTTTGATGTGCGCACTCATCTTATCTCAAAATTAATTACACTCCTGCTTGCATAATTCTGCTGCCCCAACAGTTCATAAATCATTCTCCTGCCTACGTGCAATGTAGAATATTTTTTTTTTTTCAAAAAACAAAACATCTCTGGTTAAAGCCATTCAGTTGGAAGAGTAAAACCATTTGGTTTTTTCAGATTCATCTCAACAGTGCATTTAAAAAACATTTTTCAATGTGTTAGCATTCAATTGCTGTGTCACACAGCTGTATGTGGTGCCTGATGTTACAGTCCACAATTCATTGTCCATAGTCCTTTAAACAAGAAAGGGCAAAACATGTCATTTAAATGTGTAGCATCAAATACTTGATAATTAGCCAAGTCTGCATCGTGCCAGTTCAGCAAAAGTTATTACTCTGTTGGACACTATTCGCAGGTTACAGCATTGAGTGCGGTGCAGGGCACGTTAAAGTTGAAATAGCATGTCGCAGTGGCTCGCTTTCTCTGAGAATGCGTCTGACCCTTCTTTGATCAGTGTCACCCACAAACTGCATATTAATTTCTGATATTATGAAATGTCTTGTCGTGCTTTGCCTAGGCAAAATACAAACAGAAATGTTAGGATGTCATCAAAACTACAATATCAGCGTTATCCACCCCTTCCCATAATACCACCCCCATCTTCAAAAAGTCTCATCAGGTAACTACACACTTTGTCATTGCTACTGCAATTATTTATCACCTTTCTGCATGTTTCTGGGGGCTTATTTACACTCAACCATACGGGGTGTAACTGCCTAATCACAAACTCATTTGTGCAATGCAATCATAGCTGGTCAATGGTACCTCAGACTGATCTGTGCTTTTACAAAGCCATATAGTAAGTACCCAGGTCGCACAATGCTTTTCTTTTTCACCAAAGCGATCACCAATGCCAGGCGCCAACTTGCTTCCAGTGTCTCATGATCTTGATTCAGGTTGCCCTGCTGGCATCACTCCATTTTTCAAAGGTAAAGTCTTTCAGTCCAATACCGCTTACAGTTGTACAAGCAGCTTTGTTTATTTATCTTTCTTTTCTTAGCAGTGTCTTTTCAAGCCTCTGGTTTTTTCACTTGTCATTTTTTCAAAGGGCGTTTGCTGTTTTTGAACCACCCCTTTGAGTGCGATAGTCTAAGCCAGTTTCTTTTGTTGCTTCAACAAATCATTCATTCTTGCACTAAGCCGTGTGGCTTCTGGATCATGGCTAATGTGCAGTGTTCATGTTGTACTTCAAAGCCCCGCTCTGCATGTTGTCTCTTGCAAACCGGCTAAGCACTTTTGTCAGTTTTGCTTCCATCTGGAATGCCATAATGTCTTTGTCAGTTACTCCATCCCTGGCAATGTAGCTTGCAGTTTGCCAGATGTGTATTTTCTCTTCTCAAAGCGCCTAGAGGTTTCTTCTCCAGTGCACAGCGCTTTACTTCAGTTCACATCACATGGAGCATTGGAATGCAGCTTGCACAGCAATAGCGCTTTACTTCACTTCACATCACATCACATGGGAATGCGGTTTGCACAGTAATGTCTGTTGGAATGGGCAGCTGTCTTTTCTTGGCCCATTCACAGATGCATAGGTAAATGTTCAGATGTGATGTGCCCGTCTGCCATCCTGCATGAAGCCTTTGCTCCGTACCACAGTTTAATGGGCAAATTCTTTACTTTTTGAACAGCTCTCTGTTTTTGCTCCCCCTTCCTCAGGAATGCAGGCATGTTTATCTTTCGTGTGCACCTGGCAGCGCCATTAGCACGCAGCTTATCTCTTTTGCCTATAACTCTTATACTGTGGCGGCTTCACTCGTTTCAGACAGTTCATCCAAATTAACTCTTTCTTGTACTGTTTCTGCTTTTGTTTGCCTTCACACACCTCGCCCAAGACAGCTTCAAGGCACAAGCTCTGCACACACAGCAAGACTCTTGTTTTCAAAAGCGGCACTTTTCTTGTCATTTTTCTACTCCATGTAATTTTGCAAAATGTCAAAGCGTCTTTTTTTTCTTGTAATGTGCGATCTTTCAAGAGAACTCACAACCCATTAAATCTTTGTGCTATCTTATCACACACAGATGTCAATTCTGTTGTACCATTGCCAAACTATAACCACTCATTTCAGTGCATTTAAAAAATAAAAATGCCATATTTAGTGCAGCTCCCTGCACGTTTTTTTTTTCTGCAAGAACAACCCACACTCTATTGCTTGTGGGCTGTTCAATGTGTCAACAACATTTTTCCCCATGTATCACAGTCAACAGGTCACTATTTCCAAAGCATACATCACTTATAAGGCAACAGCACAAATCCATGGCATAGCATGGGGACAGTCAAAAAATACTCCAGGGGCAATTTAGAAAAATATAAATTGTTTTTCCCCCCAACCATTGCAAACTGGTTCTGCAATTTCAAATCAGTACACAAAAATCGAAAATCCAAATAACATTCACTCACTTTCCTTTTAAGTGAGTCTCTCACCCAATATAAGCATGGCACAGCCTAAAATGCAATATAACCATTTTAGTGTGTTTCCTTTAAACAGAATTTGCCACCATTAGCACATGGAATTTTACAGTTGCCAAAAGAAAGAAAAAACTCTTTAGGCTCTCAGCACAGATGTTACTCATTCTCCTAAGCATGGCTCATTCCCCTTCCTCATTATTCAGGAATGCCAACCCTTCAAAAGCAAATATCAAAAAAGACGAACCTTCGCCTCCGAACATTACAGCCCCCACTCGCTAGCACACTGGGGCTGAGTCAATGGTTAAATCACTATTCACAATTTGCATGTCAAATCCCTGCAATTATATATTTTTTTTTTTTTTGCCCTCATGACAGAATAGAGATGAGAACTCCGTCTCATTATGCATTCCAAATTACAACTTTAAACTTGGGAAACCACATGATAAAATTCTTTTTCTAATTGAGCATACATCTTTCTTAACCATTCATCGGAGTGCTTTAAACAAAGCCATTTCCCGCTCGTTTATTGCCTTGTACTCCCTGGCACCAATCCCATGCAATAAGTCAGTCACGACTGATTTACTGAAGGGAGTCTTAACCACACAAGCTATCGGCCACGGCAAGCCGACACAACATTGCTGCCTTTTGAAGTCTCAGAGCTGCAGTGAGACCATCAAGGAAATGCGACAGCCTGCTCCCCACTCTACACTGTGTTCTCTCACACCATTTGTCATGTCAGCATGGCACTGCTCTTCACAAATCCCACAAAGCTGCCACCAAATGTCTTGATATTGGGCAAAATCTTCCTCGGGGCCAGCCCTTTGAGAGCAAAAATACCCAATTCAGCCCAAAATACAGGTTCTATTGTGCTGAGCAGTGATCTCATGCTAGTGACAAATGACACCCTCAAAGCTTTAGCATATTTATTCTAAGCAGTGAATTTCATATACATTTGGGATTCAAGTTAGAGAATATTACAAAGCATAAAACAAAGAGCAATGCAAAATATAGTGAAACATGGAACTTAGATAAACATAGAGAAACATAGAGAAACATAGAGAAATATAGAGAAACATAGAGAAACACAGTCTTACGTCCCTTTAATCAGCACTGGGGAGACCTTGGGCCCTCATAAGCTAGCTGTAAACAAGCCCCGCTCAGAGGACAATGCTGAAGGACACCGTATGAGCCAATGCCGGGCACCTGTTTCTGCACGAATCAAGTCCACAGGCGATCTCCCCCTGATCCATGTGTGCATGGATATTTTATAATCTCTTGCTGTCAGTCACCATGACGCACAGTTCCAGAACTTTCCCTGTGCAACTGGCTCATGGAAAAAAACCCAGCTCTCTCTGAGATGCTCCCTGCTCGCTCCTACCCCCTCCCTTGTTCCCATCTGCGCTGGCTGAGGAATGTCTTATCAGTACCTTCCCAGAGAAAAGGAAGATTAGCTTGGAGCCAGGGCTAACGGTAGTGAGGCTGAATATTCTAAGGGAAGCAGGGATGTATTAACCCCATCTGCAAGCTCTAAGAGGCATGCACTCATAGCTTAGTGTTTATAGCGCTTAAGACTGGCTATCTAAGCGCTATATAGGTGCCATGATGTTCCAAACACTCCAAAAATACCTATTAGCTACATAGCTAGGGGCCCTCCCTGCCTGTCTATCAACAATGCTTAATTTGACCTATTTCATACTAGGCCTGCATATTCCTTGTAGCTCACTACTGCATAATGGAAGTGCTACAACAGACTACTGTCAGCATTTTTAGCACATACTTTGAATACACTATTGGCTTTCAGCGGCTAATGCTGTCATCTAAAGCCCTGATTGGCAAGGTTGCAATTTCGTGTATCACTACAGCGCCAAGCGCGAACGACGACGAAAAGAAAAGGAAATCGGCAATACAAAGCCATATCTACTCGTGAAAACAATACAACAACACAAAAAAACATCATTAAAACGAAAGCGGAGAAAGTAATAACTAAAATCCTAAACACAAGACCAAAACTTTCGCCATTGTCAACATTGACAAAGTTCTTTAAAAAAAAACACAAAATGGGAGAAATCACACAGACACGCGTTATGAGCTCACAGATGCTGAATTACTGGATGCAGTGCACGACCTACAACCTCTCAGCAAGCTCAGAAAAATTGAAGGAAGCGAAAAGGATACACCAATTCCTCCAAAAGCAAAGTCACTCCACACAGGACAAAAAGATATTCAACCTGTCAATCCAGAAGGCAATTCTACGCCAGACAAAACAATCACCATAGTGATTCCTGACGATTTCACCTTTGGTCAAACCCCGCTCATACCACAAACCTCAGCCTCTTCATCTTCTCCAGTGATCATTCCTTCAAGCCCAATACCAAATGAACTTCAAGCGGATACAGACTCTGAGATCGTCCCAGTTGCCGCCGTAAACAAGAAACAAACAACTATCCCTCCATCCCCTCCAATGTCAACACTACTCTTCCCAGTCTTACAGGATATAACTACCCCCTTACCCTTGCTACCAATTGAACAAAAAGACTCAAGTCATCAAGAACCAGAAGACCAAAATGAACTCAAACAAATCGACCACACAAACCGACCACCTCAGGAACCCAGAGACAAAAGGAAATCACATCGCGAGTATGACCCTCGCCCGGACAGGACAAGCTTCTATATGCCATCCACTCCCACACATGGACCAGGTAGAAAATCGTCTGCTTTGACAAATGAAACACCCTCAAAGAAACCGGACCTACTATCATATATGTCGGCATTATCAATTGCCCTTATTCCCTTCACCAAACTCTATGAATCGCTAAATGAAACACTAAAAGATCAAACAGTACTTCAATCCATGATCCACACGAAACTCACCTTCCTCGAAGGTCACGTCACAGCTCAAAAAGACATAAAGAATACTCCCTGGACAAACCTGGCAGAAATCAACGCACGCCTACAGACAATAGAATCGACTCTGAATCTCCTAGAAAAACGATCAACACCAGATAAACAGCAAATCAACTTAAAACACCTACGTTACCTATTGATCTCACAGCTGAAAACTTACACAAAAATATGGCAGCTAATCAAACAAATCCGATCTCCAAAAAAACGCTACAACATCCCCCCATTTCCACCAACGGATCTATCACCAACATCGTCCTAGTTATCGACGACGAAGAAAACAGAAGCAAAGCAGCCAAAGACCAAATGGAGCAACCCTATTCAATCTTTGACGCAACCAGATCCAAAAACTCAAATAACCCTACAGCCTCAGACGCTACTAACAAAAAGCCTCTTCCAACAAAAAAAATCACAAATCAAAGATCCAACCCCGGCACACCACCCAGGAGGCAGCAGTCTTCCCAAAAAAACGCATCCCACCAATCGAACAACTCACTGAGCTCTCAACCTTCTCTTACTACTCAACTTACTAGAGGCTCACCGACAACAACGGACGACTTCCTACAAAACTCAGACCTAATGAATCTTTTAGAACACCTAGGTCCAACACTCGATACGAGCAATACACCTCACCAACAAGAAGAAAATATCAACCCTTCCAAACCGAACAAGGAAAATAATACTCCCAGGATCAACAACAATCGTGAAGAACAAGAAAGCCCACTGACCTTCCTAACCCTAGAAGAACGTCGACAAAAGGTAGAATGATCGGCAGAAATCAAACAAATAACAAATTCAAACAAAACGAATACGCACCTAAGATTCGTCAGCACGAAGGTCGATCAAAAAAAAGAAAAAACACGTGCTGAAAAAGATAACACCCAGCCAAAAAATCTAAACGAACCCGACCGATCGTCTGCCCCAAAATATTCGCCCAAATCATTACGAAGAAATCGAGAACGAAGCAATAGTCAAAAACAAAATGCTGTCTATTTGACTCAACAACAAAACTCCAAAACAAACACACAATATAATTCCAACTACTCCGAACGTCAAACGGAAAAGTGGATCCTGAAAGTTGAACAAACGAAAGACAACAGAGACGAAGTCACACTAAACAGAAGAGGAGTCTTGACGCTGATACATCTTGTTCCAGAATTGTCCCAAATAACGTCAGACGATCTAAGAATTGTTGAACCAAGTCACTATCACGGAAGAGCTACATGCTACCTTCACATCATCTCGAGAAGAATCAAAAACAAACTGCTAGACCGAGAAAGGGACTTCCGCAGTTTGGGATATCATCTCTCTCAACAACAAAGCAATTACGAGAACCCAAACTCCAAACACACAATACCCTCAGCGAAGAAATCACGTAACTGCGAAAACGCCTATGACCCAAGACCCAAACATAACATAAATGGTAGGGCACATGAACGAAGACCTTCATACCGAAACACCACTACGACCGCTCAACAAAACTCAGATAAGCTACCACCAACTCAGTCTCAACCTCCATCTCAAATTGCCCGAACTCCATCCATATCAGACGCTGCTACTAAAGACAACCAAAAAGCGAAAATAGCCTTCCGAAAGGAACGACACGACCAACACAAGAACCTTACTAAAACCATCCACTTACCACAAAACTTGCCCTCTACACCAAAAACCAAAAATTCGACTTCATCTAGCTTCTGGGCTTGGCTCCCAAAAGCACTGGCAACGCATCGATCGAAATAGCAACTCATGGACAGATCCAGCCTACAAGAACCAACAACTACTCAAGAAAGACTCCCCCGTGATTTAAAACTACAATCATGGAACACCAGAGGATTCAAACACCTCACCTCACCTAGCGACGTCAACCTAGGATCAGCAGATCTGTGGTGCCTCCAGGAAACCTGGTTGACCAAAACTCCATCACTCGATGGCTTTGACCTTCGTTTGGCACCAGCGTCAAAAAGATCACTTGGCCGACCATCCTCAGGCCTCATAACTGCATGCCAAATCAACAGTGGCCTGGCAATAACAGCCATTATCGTCTCAAACTATTCACTGCAGGCATTACTGCTAACATGGGAACTCCCTCCTAACGTGGAAGCACTCCACCAGACGATCCCGGTGGCAATACTAAACGTCTACTGGAATCCTGCGGCAATTGATGAAAAAAACTTTTTGGCCTTAATTGAATCCACTGTGGACGAGGTACGCACCACCTACAACACATACCACATTATAATATGTGGCGACCTAAACGCCCAATGCAAACAAACTTCCACTAAAGCCAACACACAGAGTGAACGACGAGGCGAAGCTTGGACCAAACTGATGCTTTTATACACTGTATCCAAATTGTGAAGGTGTCTAGAATTCAACACCCGTCATCCAATATGGACAAACAACAACTCGACATCCACCATTGACTATACTTTTGTATCCGAACCCATGCTATCCTTAGCAACTTCTTTCGATGTCCAGCTAACGTCATCCAGCGACCACAACATCCTGGTAACCACATGGAAACCACCACTCATCACCCGAGATAAAATGGAGTATGGGCTTGAACAAAATAATCAAAAAAATAGACTGCGTCACACAGCTCAAAGCATAAGAGACTTGACAAATCGTTACTCAAATACTAACGATACACCTGAACACGAAACCATGGATTATGCTCCCCTGCTTATCTCATACATGACACAGCGAACCAACCCAAGCAAAACCACTCAAACACCCATCCATACATATGACAAACTCTTGGTTCACAGACGCTGTGCCTACAGGAAAGCAAAAAGATCAGCAGCAACACTTCCCCCGTCCAACAGAGAACTAACCATCAAAGAACTAATGAGAGAATATAAATCTTGGGTGAGAAGACACAGATGGACATTGCATCAACAAGATGCCGAAACCATGCTAAAAGCCATCTGCACCAATAACGCAAAAGAATTCTGGTCTCTACTCAATAAAACATCTTCGTTTACCGGACCAGAAATTACCAATTCAATCGATGAAGCAACTTGGGCCACCCACTTTAGATCACTCTTTGAGCTGCCAAACACTCTATCCAAATACGAGCGTCCGAAACCATTGTCGACTGACCTGAATCGCCTAAACCAAACTAACATCTGGACAAAGCTGGACGATTTAGATGACATTTGTAACATCATTAAAAAATTGAACAAATCCAGAGCTCCGGGACCTGACGGTATCACCAATTTTGACCTGAAATCACATCCAATCGAATGGGCCAAATTCATAAGATCCGTGTTCACACGATGCGTGGCTGCACAATCCATACCTCCTACATGGCTGTCCGCAATAGTGGTCCCGATTTATAAGAAAGGCGACAAGTAAGACCCTACAAACTACCGCCCTATCGCGCTACTAGACCCTATAGGGAAAGTTTTCGGGTCCCTTCTCCTAAAAAAATTCCAATCTTGGGCCACAGAAGCTCCGTGCAATGACAACGTCCAAGCCGGATTCAAAAAAACACTGGGAACCACGATCAACATCTTCCTCCTAACCATCTTGAAAAGCAAAATAAAAGACGCCCACCCAAAAGTGTACTCAGCCTTTATAGACTTCTCCAAAGCCTTTGATAGAGTCGATCGCAACAGACTCTGGCAGAAACTATCTTTCTGGGGCTGCCCAAGCGACATTCTAAATCCGATTAAGGCACTCCACACAGATACCAACATTAAAGTACGACTAAATCAGCAAGGCAACTTATCCACTTAGATCAACACGCATAGAGGAGTCAAACAGGGCTGCCCTTTGGCCCCGGCCCTCTTTATCGCTTACATGGGAGATTATCAACATTCCGAAACCTCAATCAGATCCTTCCCACCAAAAATAGCACAAACACCCATCAGTAGACTGCTCTACGCGGATGACCTTATTTTGCTGGATTTAACGCCCATAGGCCTCCAGCGCCAACTCACCAATCTACAACTATTTTGTAACGAGAACAATTTGGAAATCAACACCGACAAAACCAAAATCATGGTGATGGAGCGCAAAACCAGAGAGCGGGACAAATACAACTGGTTCCTGGAAAAAATGAAAATGGAAAGAATAAACAGCTTCAAATATCTTGGCGTAACTCTGGACAATTCAGCAAAAGAAACGTCTATGCAAGAATCCCTGTTCGATAAGATCCGAAGCCTGGCAACAAAAGGTAAAGCAATAGACAGAAAATTTGGTAAATTTTCCACCATCCCGCTACTGAACTTCTACAAGCAAAAAGTGGTCCCCATGGTTACATATGGATCAGAAGCGTTGCCGTGCTTACCCAAGACTTTTTGGCCCAAATTGGAAGCCTATTTCTGGAGGACGACCCTTGCCCTTCCGGACTCAACGCCAATCACACTGATCCGGCGAGAACTCAGTCTGCTTTCTCTTCAAGGCACTGTAGACTGCAACACTCTGATGCTATACAGGAAATGCATTCTATCAAACTGTTCCTTTCTCCACGGCCTGGTGTCCAAAGAAATTCTAGAGGGAAGCTGCATCATGCTAAGTCAATGGAAAAACGAAAACCAAGCTCTACTGAAAATCATCGAATGTACAGAAGAAGATCTGATTTAACAATCCTACAAGAATAATAAAAAAAACTAAAGACATAGACTGGATTCGCACTTTAGATGCAGCCTCAGAATACAAGCTTGTCTCTCACTTACCACCGCTATGGAAAAAACGTGACGACCTACAGAACATCATCAAAAGATTCCCCGGCCGAGCGGCACGCAATCTTATAATCAGAGCAAGACTGAATCTTGTGGACACCAACGAAATCCGCCACATAAGGAAGCAATCGCTGACTAGTACCTGCAGATTCTGTGGAAACGAGAAAGAGACCATTCGCCACCTTATACTGCACTGCCCAAGCTTGACAAATATCTGCCACCCCTATATGAAATATATCTGCCAACACTCCACAGTAACTGATGAAGATACATGGTGGAAAAGGATGATAAGTGGTGACCGGACATCGTGGCAACTAGCGACATACAAAATCCTTGACGCTTTAACAGAAAAACTCACTGCGAAGCGAAATGAAAACTAAGACTCTCCTTGCAAAGCGACCAGAAACTCTAACCTACAGAATCAAATGATTAAGATGTCCAAATTCGGACAAAAGAAAGAGAAAAGAAACGATGTTGTAAAAATCAAATTTTTGATTAAATACTCAAAAAAAAAAAAAAAAAATTATTTGTGTAACAGGCTAAATGAATCATACTGTCTTTCCTGTATGAAGTTCCTTGTGTAAGCCTGTATAAAAACCCTGAGGGATCTGGTTAAGGTGCTGTTTTTCCTGACCCATTTCTGCACCACTCTGGAAATAAGCCTGGTTTGTGCTGCCTGTTTTACTATTGAATTATTTGGCTGTCTCCGGGCGATCCATGATCTGAATGTTACTCCTTGTGGAAGCTAGTGGCATTGTACTTTAGACCCATAGATGTACATGAGCCTTGGAGGTGCTCCCGGTTCACACGCAAAGGATAGGTAAGAGGCTGAAATGAAACGTCTGAAAGGGTTTTTTGGAGGAGAGCAGTCTGTGGAGGTTTGTGTTTCTCCTTGGGCTGTGTGAAAACTGATTATTTAATTATAAGGCAGCATTGGGAGATACAAGATCAAATTGAAGGGGAGTAAGAATTAGAAGGAACTCAGTAATAGTTCAGATTTTCAACACATTTGTTACTGAAAGTCATAATTCTATTAAAGACACGGAGGCGAAGGATTATGCTTTCTCCAAACTTTACTGTTCAGCAGCAAAGAAAACAGAAACATGAAATAAGAATACAAGAATACAAAAACTATAAAAACTACAATAACCATGAAGTTCTTGAGTTTTGTAGTCCATGTCCATTGGTCCTCAAACTGACCATGTGATTCCAGTAACCAATCAAAAAAAACAAGTCCTCATATAAAACCTCTTGTCCTCTTTCTATTCCTCCTCTTTCTTTGATCCTGCGAGGTTGTGTTCAGTACTTCTTTGAAATTCCCTCTGCATCCTAACTCAGATCCCGGATTGCTTGTTGTCTGTCGTCCCTCCTATAGAAAACATAAATTAGAAAGGTGACTATAGACCGAAGAAAACCGGGTGGGACAATCGTATACATATGTACAATAAATTATATCTTCAATAAACCATACAAATATTTCTCATAAGCAGTATGCGTAACACATAAAACATGATATATCACTTTCTACATTCAAACGATTGATAGGGTGGGATAATCCTTCACCTCTGTGTCTTTAATAGAATTAGGACTTTCAGTAACAAATGTGTTGAAAATCTGAATTCTATGTCAAGACCGGAGGCTCGGATTATACTTGTTCAAAGCTTACTTACCACCACCGATGTCGCACTTTCCAGGGGCTTAAAATAGAAGGTTTTAAAAGTCGATTCATTCGACCAATCTGCAGCCCTCATAATATCCTCTACTCTGGCTCCTATATTATATGCTTCAGTAGCCATCGCTCCTCTAGAGGAGTGGGCGCCATATTTCTCAACATCTATGCCCGCTTGTACCGTCACCCATCTAAGCCATCTAGCTATAGTGGCCGGCGTAATCGCTCTATAAGGTCTACAAATTGCTATCAACAGTTGTGACTCTCCCAGGGTCCTAACCTCCCTCGTCATCTCTTCATATGCCGCTAAGCATCTGACTGGACATCATTTTGGTTGAGTTGGGAAAGACTCATAGGAAATAGATCTCAAACCTGTTTTGGTCCTCTTTGTTATAAGAAAGGTCACTTCGTTCGGACCTATACTCTTCCTGTTAACCTCCAGAGCCCTAACATCAGAGGGTCTTTTGAATGCTAAAAGACATAAGAGCATAGCTAATTTGCCAGAAATCGCTTTCCGTGACAACTCTTGATTATCCGGCCAAGATAAAAAATAGTTTCAAGACTTTATCTACATCCCACAGCTGATTATACTTAACGCTAGGGGGTTTTAACATCCTCACTCCCTTTAACAATCTACAGATCAAAGGATGTTCACCAATCGCTGCGCCCTCTACTCTAGGGAGCCCGGCAGATATCGCAGACCTGGCTGTGTTGATAGTCCTGTAAGCCTTCCCCTGCACTGCCATCTGAGCTAAGAAATTAACCACGTGGACTACATCCACTCTATTGGGATGAATATTCCTTTCCACACACCAGCCATTCCATCTATCCCATGCTGATCTATAAGCCTTGTGAGTCCCTGGGGCCCAGGATTCGTTAATGATGTTCTCAGCCTCATTCGATAGTCCTGACCTAGCCCAAGCTCTCCTGAATTCGCCCACGCTATTAGTTTGAGTCCCCCTGACCTCACTAGCAGATGACTGTGATCTCTGGGATCTCGAATAATAAATTCTGTGTTGGGTAGAACTACTGGGTTGTGATGTGTCAATTCTAGTAGATTGGGAAACCACGCGTGCCCCTTCCAGTCCGGTGTAATAAAAATTATGAATGCTTTTTGGCGTCTCAACTACGCTAGCGTCCTCGCTATCATGGAGAAAGGAGGAAACGCGTAATTTGTTTGGTGATCCCAAGATTGTAGGAAGGCATCTGTCGCCTCCGCTTCCGGTCTCCAGCTGAAGAACCGAGGAAGCTATTTGTTCAGTCTCGATGCGAATAAATCGATCTGGCAAGGACCCCATTGTGTCATAATTTTCTGGAACACTACCTCGTCCAGCTTCCAATCGCTGGTGTCTCTGAGGTATCTCGAGTTCCAAAAGGCTACTTCGTTCATCTGCCCCGGCAGATATTTTTCCGTCACTAAGATTCTTCTCTCCAGACAGAGCTCCCAAAAATCTTTTGTCAGTTCTGCCAATAACCTGGATCTCGTCACCCCCAGTCTGTTGATGTATCTGACTGCGGAGACATTGTCCATCTTTAACAGGATGCAACATTGCGCTTTCTCCTGGTTCCAGCATCTCACTGCAAAGGACCCCACCAACAATTCCAGGCAGTTGATGGGGAGCCTTGTCTCCTGGTCCGACCATCTGCCGCCTGTCGACAGGTTCCCGCAACGGGCTCCCCAGCCCCATCTGCTGGTGTCGGATTCGATAATAAGGTCCGGGGATGAACCAAATATGTCTCTCCCGTTCCATGCATCCATATGAATGAGCCACCATTCTAACTCCTCTCTCACCTCCTGCGAAATATTCACCTTTGATTCGTATGAATCGCCCCTCCTGAGGTGAGAGATCTTCAGCCTCTGGAGTGCCCTGTAATGCAGAGGCCCTGGAAATATTGCTTGAATTGATGCCGCTAGACGGCCCACCAATGTCGCGATGTCCCTCAACAACAGTTCTCCCTTCGCTAGAGTATGTCTCAGCTGCTTCTTGATGTCGTTCACCTTGTGGATGGGTAAACTGAGAGTTCCCTGTATCGAATCCACTATGAAACCCAGACATTCTATTGACTGGACAGGTGTTACACTGGGACTTCTCTCAATTTATCAGAAACACCAGACTCTAACAGCCCTATAGCTATCTGAATCTGTTCTATTAACATTTCCTTCTCTTGACACATCAGACATATGTCGTCTAGATAAATTATCATCCTTATCCCTTGAGCTCTGAGATGAGATACCACAGGTTTCATCATTTTGGTGAAACCCCGAGGTGCCGATGCCAGGCCGAACGGCAGACACCGAAATTCCCATTTCGTACTCCCCCAGATGAACCTCAGAAATCTGCAGTGTTCTTCTGCTATGGGAATAGTCAGGTATGCATCCTTCAAATCTATTCTGGCTAACCAATCTCCCTGAATAAGGGTATCTCTCAACAGATGTACCCCTTCCATCTTGAAATGTCTGTACACTACGTAACTGTTTAGGCCTCTCAGATTTATGACCGGTCTCGTCTTGTGTCTTCCTTTCACTATGAACATATTGCTTATGTAACCTCCTACCTGACTTGTAGCGGGTCGTATAGCTCTTTTGTTTACCAAACCCCGTAATTCTCTTTCCAGTAAGGCCCTGTCTTCCTTGTTCATCTCTAAACACTTTGGCGGTTCTCTTTGATAAGGTGTTTCTATAAAATCTATACAAAAACCTTGAACGGTCTGAAGTACCCAGGGATCCCTCGATACGTTCAACCAATTTTCTAAAAATTGAGCAGTTCGCCCCTCTACCTCTGGGGTAAATGAATGTGGGAGTGATAGCCTCACCTGGGTTATTCTGTTGACGTTCCCCTCGCCAGACTCTGCCTCTTCCCCTACTCCTCGATGGGAAGAAAGGCGTTTGCCTGCGCTCTTCCTGTTCGCGCCAGTTTGTTCTGTCTTGGAAGGATCGATTGAATTGGAATCGGCCAGCTGAGCGACCCCTGCCTCTGCTGGCCCGTCCAAAAATCTGTCTCCCGAAAACTCTCTTAAGAGAGGCCTGAGCCTTATCCAAGGCTGCGTAAGAATTTACAAATTTGGTGAGCTCCTTGATAAGAGTCCCCAAACAACTTTCCTTTCGCCGATGTGGCAGATTCTGAGGAGGCTAATTCACTTAATTTAGCGTCGATCTTTACTAACAAAGATCTCCTCCTTTCCGTGGTTATAGCATGATTAGCATTCCCCAACATGCATATGGCCCTTTGGGCCCATCCGATGAGAATTGCTGGGTCTATCGGTTCCCCTTTTACTTTTGCTTCTTCTCTCATCTGGAGAATCTTTGTGAGGGGTCCCGTCATATCAAGCATCTTATCTTATCATGATCGCCAGGATCTATCAAAACCCTTCCTCATATCTTTTGTAAACTTGCTCATAAAAGTTATCATTTTCTCATCTATAACAGGTGTATCTGCCGCACCTTCAGGGAGGAGTGGTCTGGGGCATTCCGCCCTCATCTTGCTTTTAGCCTCTTTGGCTAGCGGCGCTCTCAGACGCTTCTTTAAATAAGCCGTAATTCTTTTGGGTGGTTCCCATTCTGACGATCTGGGATGGATCAGTGCTTCCGGATCGAAATCCTCATCATCTGCACCATCCTCAACCTCCTCCTCCTTTCTTTTCTTTGACGCCTCATGGCTTTCCTCTCCTGATGAGGATATCGAGAACACTTCCTCTTCTTCAGGATATTCCTCCTCCCAATCATTCTCACCCTCATCTGAGGTATAGGAAGATGACTCTCGTCCCCTGCTAGGCACCGTCTTACCCTTTCTCTTCTTTTTACCACCTATATTCTTCGGTGGGGAGCCCCGGGGGGTGTGGGCTTCTTCCGCCCTACGGGCTGATTTACTGCCCCCTATGGATTTCATCCGTGCCTTAAGGCCCTTGTCCTCCTCCAGGCCATGAAAGAATCGGAGCCAGTCCTCCATCAGCGCTATTTGCTGAGGATTATGTCCCAATGAAGCCCCCAGGGCTTTCTGAAAGACATCAGTCATGTCTGAGTGGCTCCTCTTTTGGCTAACACTAGCCTTCCCTTCATCACTGGAGGAACTCATGATTCTCAGGCCCTGGGGAGTGTGAGAATTTGAATGATAAGAATATATATATATAATACCAGGGGTCTCCAAACTCTCTCAGTATAGAGAACGAAATTTGTAGAGTATTTGAAATATCTTCCCTGGTTCTGATTATGTAAACAGATATAATAAAAATATCAAATCGCTGGTTTTACCTGGGACTGTGCCCGTATAAGGTGCGGTATCTGTTGATGGCCTGCAGGGGTGCTGTAGCGCTCTTGAACAGGACGCTACGTTCGGCGAACGAACGATGCGTGCTGTTTTAATCTCAAATAGTCAATAGAATATCTATCAGAAGAGCATACATCGCGTCGGGAGACGATTGCACTCGGGATGGAAAAAACAAATATAAGGAGAAGAAGAGAGCGCCGGAACTACGCAGTCCCATCGCGCTCTCTCTTCCGTTGTAATAGTGCCCTCTCTGATGGATCCCAGGAGCTGCGGCCGCCTGTGCACCAGCCCCGTCGCGGCCACAACTCCCGAGAGCCACCTGACTGTAGCAGATATGCTCCGCCTGAAGAGAGAAAAAACACGCGCGCGTGTTAAGTAAAGTATCAAACTGACATTCCCCAAGTCACACACATTCAGGAATAATAAAGTGAAAAGGTACTTAACTCGCTGCCGAGCAGCAAAGAAAGAGGAAGAATAGAAAGAGGACAAGAGTTTTTATATGAGGACTTGGTTTTTTTGATTGGTTACTGGAATCACATGGTCAGTTTGAGGACCAATGGACATGGACTTCAAAACTCAAAAACTTCATGGTTATTGTAGTTTTTATAGTTTTTGTATTATTATTTCATGTTTGTGTTTTCTTTGCTGCTGAACAGTAAAGTTTGGAGAAAGCATAATCCGAGCCTCCGGTCTTGACAAAGAATTATAAATGGAAAACTGAGAATAAATCGTGTGACATTTAAACCATGTACTAGATAAGGAAAATAATTGGAGGCATGTAAAGCTGGGTACTGAGGGTGGGGTCAAGTAGAAAAGGTGCAGAGGGCAGGGGCTAGGAAAACCTCTGGGGAATGTGACTACCGTAGCGTCCCCTTTCTCTTACTTTGAAACTGTCAATAGTCGAATGGCATGCTGGCAAGAAGTCCAGGATAGAATACAATTTGCTAAAGAGCTGGACCAACCCCCATTGTGGTACAGCAGGATACTACATGTTTACCGACTAGAAACCTTTAGGCGTAACATAATGACTAAAAGGGATAGGCTATTTGACATAATGAAACACGTAATCTTTCTTTTAAAAGCTAAAGGCTCATCACTCAAACCAGCAGAATGGCAAATGTTTGCAGAGGTTTTCTAAGTAGGGTGGCCAACCGTCCAATATTTTGTAGGCATTTGGGTCATTTGTTCTGCCTCCCGGGGGACATGGGAATGTCCAGAGTTTTTGTTCGCTCACCTTCTCGCAAGACACCCGACTCCTTCCCCCCTCTCATTAGAGCCGTGAGACGCCATTAGTTTATTACTGCGCAGTCACACTACGCAAGCCAGTGTGACATCGTTGGCCTTTAAAGGGGGCGCCGATGTCATTTCACCAAAATGCCAGGGATAGCGGAAGTGACATCACACGACCCTTGACCCCTGATACATCACAGGAAGTGAAGTAATTTGGCCCCACCCCAAAGTGATATCACGGAAAGCGATGGAACACGACCTTTCACCCGTTGACAAAACAGGAAGTGGCATCACATAGCCTTTTACACTACAAAAAATATGGTACGATATCACTATAATGTGATGTACATTTCATAAAAGAATGGATCGCCATATGTATCGTTAAGATAAGTGTGTATAGGCCCATATTACCAAATGACTGTGAATGCAAGCAGACATCCATGACATAATGATGTGATTATATAGCACTTACGCTTAAGCGCTTTATATAGAAAAAAATATACACCTAATATCACCCAACCTCTGTTGATACTCATTTATCAACCTCAGAAGGATGAAAGGCTGAGTTGATGCGTTTAAGAACAGACTGAATCAGTGACTCACCCCCTGAAGTGTGCCTGAAATAAACCTTTAATGAGTCTAGCAATTATTGTATAGAATGCCAGAAAGACACATTATTTGGTATTCCTCTTCTTTCTTATTTAGGGTCAGTGCTGAAAGTGTTCGACTTGTGGTACTCCTGTTCTTATTTTTCTTCTTTTTTTAAGGGGCCTGAACAAGAAAGCCAGCCACTCCAGAAGTAAAGAGACACATGGGGCTGGCCACAGCCCACAAGCTTGCATTAAAAAAAAGAGAACTTTTTTTTTTTTTTTAGAGGTCGCAAGTGAGACCCCAGAGGTCGCAGCGACCCCTAAATGACGTCCCTGAAAGGGGGAATTCTAGGCAGCAAGCACACATTCAGCAAACTGTTTTTTTCGTTGGTGTATTACACTGATTTCCGACGACCACCGTCTTCTGAAACACTGGAGGATCTTTCCCCAGCCCTTCCCTGCGGCCTTTCACTGGCCGGTTTGAAGGGCTGCATGGGCAGACCGCTCTGTCAAGTTGCTGTGGGGTGTCTCCTTTTGTGTCTGAATTCCTTGTGCCCCACGTAAGAGACTGTGGCCTCTTTGGCCTGCTCTGCATGCGTTCAATGAGCTGCTTCCTTCCTCCCAGGGACTTACCAGCAGGCAAGAATATTTGTTTCTCTCCTGCAATGTATCCTCTTGCACTCACTCTTCTTCTTTTTAAAATACATGTGTGCTGCAATGCATTTTTTTCTAAGCATGTGATATGCTCCAGTCAGTAGAGCGATTTGCACTTCCTTGTTCCTAGCAATGCCCTGCTAAAAGGCAGCAGTGTAATGGCTCCAGGCACCCACTTCCCTTCAGAGCAGTCATGTAAGGCAGCAGTGTAAATGACAAAATGCAACTCAATTACTTTTGTAAAACATTTCTTTTGTTAGCAGTCATTAAGTGTGAAGTCAATTGAAACTGTGATGGGACATTTCCAATAATTGGCCCGACCCCCTACCCCTCCAGTTACCTACGAAATGTGTCTGCTGCCTAGTGAGGAACACAATAAAGCACCTTTCAAACATCCATTTATATTCTTGTCTACTAGCTTGAGATGCAAACATGTCAAATGTTCTTAACATCATTCATAACAGCAAGCTGGAAGTTGTGAGAAACAATCACTATGCCTTTACTAGACAATTAATTTTAGTGTGTCTTAAAGTGCTGATGGTACAGTGTTGTGAAAGTGGACCACTACAGACATGCATTAATTTGCATCCTGGAACTTGTAGTTTTCCATACAAGATGCAGAACTAAAGCCACAACTACATTGTTATGGCTTAACATTTTTCTATAAGCATTTACATATTGCCAGGCTGCTTTACTATGTGATTTGTGTATTTTGCAAGTAATCGCTATAAGGTAGTATTTTTGTAGTCCTTGAAAGCCAAAATGTAAATATTTGTACCAAGTAAAGCTTGTAAATAATGTGGTCAGCTGCCCAAATTGGAGAGTGGGTTAAAATCCAAGCTTAACTGCCTTGTTTGTTTGTTTACTAATTTATATTGCGCTCTTGACCCAAAGGTATCTGGGCACATTACATTCTGATACAAGTCTTAAGTTTCACAGAATTACAGTAATAATCAAGAATAGTGCAAAGGTAGACATACAGAGATAAGCAGAGGCATAGAATTGACAAGACGTAAACAGACCATGTTCAAACAACAGGTGAGGGTTAAGGACAGTCAGTAGTCGTTAGACACCTGCCATTTTTTTAAAATGTATCCTAAAGTTCAGGAAGGTCTGGTCCATGCGCAGGTGGAGTGGGAGAGAGTTCCAACATTGGGCAGCCTGAACCGGAAAACTGGAGCCCCCTGCTGTTTTCAGGTTAAATCTGGGGACAGTGATGCAGTGTGAGTTTACCGTCCTTGTGGGTCGTGAGGACGTTTTTTTTAATGATGTTGTCTCTGAGGTCCTGCAGTGCAGCGTTATTCAGGCATTTGTGAGTGATGGAAGCTATTTTAAGCTGGATTCTGTCCTTGATGGATAGCCAATTCTGATTTCTTCTAATTTCAGAGATATGAAGTCTCCTCAGGATACTTAGTGCGGTTCTTAATGCGTTATTTTGCAGAATTTGCAATTTATTCAGAATCTGTTTATTAGCGTCTGCATATAGGGCATAGCATTAATGGAGTTTGGACAAGATTAGAGCCCTGGCAAGTGTGATACAACTGTCATTAGATAAGAAGGGTTTGCAAGCGCATATCAGCTTGCACGCGTATGCAGTAGCAGAAGCCGTGGGGTTAACTTATTTCCCTAGGTTGAAGGTTGAGTCCAGGTAGAAACCTAAAGTTTTGGTGTCCTTGGTGACTTTGATCACAGTACCCTCAATAATGAATGACACATATTGACATCTAAGTTTACTCAAATTGGATGGGGTCCCTAGAATCAAGATCTCCGTCTTGTCATCATTCAGGCAGTGGTCGTGTGCTGCCATCCATGCCTGAATGATTGAGTCAATTCTATGGACTAGAGCCAGTTCTCTGTCGTAGTCTCCAGAAAGCGGTAGGAGTGTCTGGGTGTCATCTGCGTAGTTAGTGTAGGTGACACCCAGATGGTCCAGATCGTCAAGCAGGGGCTTTGTGAATATATTATACATGGTCGGAGAGACACATGAGCCTTGTGGAACACCACAGGTGATGGAAGAGGGGTCAGCAGCAGTCAACAGAGAGAAGACTCATTGACCTATTGTTAAGGAATGATTGAATCCAATTGGTGGATTTTTGCGAGAAATTGGCGGCGGTGGACAGATGATTGCAGAGGACTTTGTGAGTCACCGGATCAAATGCGGCCGATAAGTCTAGTAGGAGAAGTAAGGCGCATTGTTTGTTGTCTTTTAGTTGGTCGATTTGTGTTTTCAAGTCAATCAGGGCAGTTTCAGTACCATGGAGTGGTCTGATTGACGAAGTCCTAGGAGGTTGTTAGTCTCTAGGTATGACTGGATCTGTATATATGCAGCTTTATCTATTATTTTGAGTAAAAATGGGACCGTTGTTATGGGCCTGTAATTGGTAGGGATGGTAGGAGCCAGTGCAGCTTTTTTTTTCTCACAAAGGTAGTACCCACGAATCCTTCAGGTTATTAGGGACAATGGAGGCACGGAATGAGGCATTTAAGGGTGCCAGGTCTCTGGCAGCCTCTTTGATGATTTGTGCTGGGCAGATGTCTCCCTGGCACCCCGAGGGTTTAAGTGAGGCGATGATCTTTTACACCTCTTGCGTGGTGACTTGGGAGAATTCAAATTTTTACAGAGATTTGGGAGGTCTTTTTTGTGATTTGTCAACATTAGTTAGTTTGGTGAGATTGAGTCTCTTCTCTGCAATTTTGTTTTGGAGGGTAGTATTTTTATTGGATAAAGCGTTTTGGATGTTGGTACACCATACTTTCATACTTTACCTTTTGTGCACAAGTCCTCTGGGGGAATAGGAGATTCCATTTCTATCACAAGTCCTCTGGGGGAATAGGACATTCCATTTCTATCAGGATCACAAAGATTTCCTTGGTACTGGAACTAGTTTAGTTGATCCTGTCGTTAAACGTTTTGCGTTTAGTGAGTAGTATTTCTGTTTTATACTTAGTGGATATTTCTGTCAGGTTTTGTTTATTTTCTTTAGAAGGCATATTTTTCCACGAGGCTTCCATTTTTCTTTTCTCTGCTCGAAGAGCTTTTAGCTGAGGTGTAAATCATGAATTGAGGTGTGCTCTACATTTACTTTTTCGCCTTGATGGGAGCAATCTAGTGCTTGTGTGATAAAGGCGCTATAAATGTCCACTAGCGCAGCGTGGTCTATGGACTCTGATGCCGCATTCAGGGAGGGAATTAGGAGTGGCATAAGTTTATCCACTGTGATATTTCGTTTGTTTCTTGTCAAGAGAGGTGGGGCAATGAAGGTGGCTTTAGTTCCTGCACGTTTGGCCAAGGTAGTGAACGAGACTAAGTAGTGGTCCGTCCATGGCTGGGGTTCAACAGATGTAACTGCCGTTTCGCAGTTTAAATCTGCAACCCAATCTAGTATTCTGCCTTTCTCATCGGTAGGCCGATTGACTCTTCGAGTGAGCCCAGATTCAGTGAGGGTCTCAGAAAGTGTCTTGGCGTGTTGGCTGTTGGGGTCGCCGAAGCCCAAGTTAAAATCGCCGAGTAGGAGGATTTGTGAGGTAAGTTTTGTGTCTGACCATATAGTCATGATATCTCCCTCAAAGCAATCAATGGGACCCAGGGGTCTGTAGATTAGGTGGATTGTTAGCCTACTGGTATTAGAAGTGGTTATTTTAGCCGTAAGTAATTCACAAGATTTCACAATGGGGGAAGTAGAAACACTTGACTTAGCAATTAAGGCGATACCACCTCCTTTCGAGGTAGAACGGTCAGCTCTCACAATAGTTTATATGTCTGGTATGGCAAGTAGCAAGGTCGGACTGACCGCATCATGCAGCCAAGTCTCTGAGATAGCGAGGAAATCTAGGTCTCTAGTCCTGATTAAGTCATCTATGTCTATGGCATGGGCGACCATAGATCTGGCCTTTATTAAGGTGCCTTTGATTTGAGGGCTAGTAGTATGCAACAAGGTAGAATATTCCATCTTGGAGTTGGGCCTGATTGTGCTTTTTGGGTTAACCTTTGGGTTAATGTTATTAGTGCCCAGTAGGCGGCTCGGGTTGTCTGCCGTTTTAAATCGAGTGTGGGTAAGTGGCTCATGAAGTCTAGTAAGTCTAGAGAGAAGTCTATTATTTCTAGCTATGGTAGGGCAGAGTATGTTTGTTTTGGTAAGGTCCAAGGTGGTCTTTTGGTCACAGAGAACAATAGGGTTAGAAACCAAGTTCGTGGAAGATTCTGAACAGGATGGTTTGGTGAACAAGTTCAGCTTAGGTAGGAATCTAGTGGGTTTGATAGACCAGGATTGGCTAGCCAACTGGAGCGGAGGGAAGAATGCAGTAGGTTCGACTCCCCCGAGCATCCGACAGGAGCTTGCCATGGTCAGTTTTTGCTGGGTATTGTCAGGGGTATGAGATTTGACTTGTAGGACTATAGGCAATAGAGCGCACAGTAGGTTTAGAAGCCCATGGTTGGTAACGTACATCTTGCTAGTGGGGATCACACTAGTTACGTGCGGTGCTGTAAGGAGGTTCAGAGAAATGCGCAAATCAGTGAAGTTTAGTCCTATGGTAATACAATAGGTACTGGGAGCCCGAGTGATAATAGCACAAGGCAATCAGGCAATAGTCTGGTACAAAGCCTATGGTCATACGATTATTAGCAGTACATTAGTGTATAATGGTAAAGGTGCTAGCAGAAAATTAGTGGGCAGTACTAGCATAAGGTTATGTACACAGCATATGGTAATGCAAAAGGTACTTGTGATACAAAATTATATTAGCAGGAGATATTAGGCAGCATGGAGAGGCAGCTTGGATGTGCCTAGGCTAGCGCCATTCAATAGGAATTAGTCGTGCACATGATGTAATCATACAATACTCAAGGCAATGCTAATGTACGTATCATACAGTCGTGCAGCGGATTCAGGCCATACATGAAAACGATGGGGCTAATGCCATACCTACTGAAAAACAAGCGGTATTACAGGCGGCAGATGTAGTAATATCACACAGGTATTGAGACAAGAGGCAAATGAGTAAACTAATACAATACGGTGGATCCTGGCAACATGTTGACATGCAGAACTAAGGCCGTACCGGAGTGCAAGACCATGTGATGGATACTGGCATAACAGGGTGATATCGACATGAAATGCTACTGCAATGGGGTGAAATCAGGCACTGTAATGGTACAGAGGTCCTGACAACATGTGTCAAATTGGTCTGAGATGGATCCATAGCGGACCGGCTTACGCAATGTAATTTTGTCAGATTGTCCGATAAATGTTAGGAACATGACAACAGTTCGGCCATGTAGCGGTCGGTAGTAGAAAGAGTGTGTTCTCAAGTAAATTCAGGTAATCTGAACAGGGTAGATGGCTGGCAGCCAGTATATATGGAAGGAGTACAAACTTCCTGAAAGGTAGGCCTTCTAGTAAGACGTAGAAGCGGGCAAACATCGCCTTTTTCCTCTGCCTTCTCTGCAGACTGGCTTCCGCTTAACAGCACATTTTAGACTTGATAGAGCACCAAAAGTGAGCTGACCTGCATACATTGTTGGTTCCATGGGTGTGGTCATTGTTGGAACATCCTACAGTTTTCGGTGTATGGCTGGAGATGATGCAGTGACAAGTCCTGCAGTGTGGCCACTGGGTGCAGTGTTGGAATACTGTCAGTGTAGAAGAGGGTAGGGTTGAAGTGGCTCTTCTATGTGCTTGGATACACTGGTTTGTGCAGATTGGTGGGAGCAGGGCCAATGTTGTGAAGATTTTGTGGTTTGGTTGGCAGTGACACAATACTTAGTGACTGGAAGTGGGTAGGGGTGCAGTAGGCTGTGGTATGTTTGTGGATTCTGCTACCTGTTACATGTTTCCATGCATCACTGTGCTATGGTGTGGGGGTTGGGTAGAAGTTCCTCTGGATATGTAACATTTGTGGAATGTGGTATCTGGCCACATGTTCGTATGCATGGCTCCATTATGTTGTGCTGGGTCTGGGCAAGGCCTAGACTCTTGTGTGCCTGGCCAAAGACGTGATGGATGCCACTCTGGATGATTTTGGATGCTGAAATCGTGGATTCGTTTGCAAAAGTATCTACTGGAGGTGCTTTGGAAGCACACGTGATGGGCACTCTAAGTGTTTAACGGTAAATATGGAGTGCTGTCCAGAAAATAGTGTTGGATACAGAGGTCTTGGATTTCATTGGTGCATGCGTGTGTGAATATTTCACAGTAACCAATGAGGGAGTGCTGGAAAAAGAACAGTGGAAAGGGAAGAAGTACTGTGCCTGCTTTACTGCAGCGTGGCCCTCCCTGTAGCTGGGAAAGCGCACGTGCCACATCCTGTCATTCTGAGCTTGGTGGGCATTGAAATGGAACTGTAGAGATTATCCAATCAGGTGTTCAGGGTGTGGTTGACAGGAAGGGGCGGTTCTATTTTTTCCCAATACTGTGTGTAGCCCGCCTGTAGAGATGGAGAGACGAACAGTGCTGATCGTGGGTGATACCTTTGTGCAACATCTGAACAGGTGTGCCATGCAAAGAGGCGTTGCTGATAATTTCGGGTTGGAAGGAGTGGACGCTTTGTGGGGCAGTCTCTGTGAGGCAGTTTCCGCGGGATGGTTCGATAGGTGGCGTCTGTAGCTACCGTTAATGTTGTTGTGGTACATTATGAAAGTCTGTATTTGGGTTACATGTCGTGTGGACGTTTGCTCCATCACTTGAAGTTGCTGAATGCAGTGATTCAGATGTTTCCCACTGCCAGGGTTGTTTTTGCATGCATAACACCAAGAGGAGTATGGGACCATACCGGTGTAATTTGTCCCCAGCCAGAGCTTGGAGGGTGTCTTATAAACAGAAGCATGTGTGAATTTATGCACGCTGCTGGGATGTTCTCCACCCACTGAGATCATGAGGTTGCAAAATATGCAGTGGGTCCATATAAATGGGATTTATTTGACAGCCATTGGCAATGCCATTTTCTTTTACACTGTGCAAGAAGCGTTGACCAGAATTCTGTAAAAATGTAAGGAGAAGCAATCAGAAACATATATGAAGAGAAAAAAAAAGTTGTTTGCAACACAAAAAAACCAACAAAAAAAATCTTTTCAGAGCCACCACTACAGACCCAATACCCTGCTCAGTTTCAAATGTCTTTCCCCCTCCCCCTTTCCTAGCACGATATCTCACGGATTCCGCTATAGTTTCAGCATTACACGTGCCACATCCGGCACTTTTCTGGATGGAAGGAATAGAAATGGGACTGTGGAGGCTAACACATTGCTCAATAAGGTTTCTGGTTGTGGTGTGTACGAAAAAAGTGTAGCAGAAGGTCTATTTGTACAGAGAACTGCTGAAGGCTATGGTTGAAGTGTGCAAGGTAAGGGGGAAGGCATCCTGTTTTTATGCATGCACTGTATGTACTTGTTGTACATTGCTAAGAAACATTGAATGCTGCTTCCGTGCAATATTTTACAAATTTTGTAGGAGATGGGTACGTGCGAAACAGAATTTGTAGCATTGTCGGAAGGAAAGAAGACATACTGTTTGGATATTAGAATGGCTAATATGGGTAAATGAAAACATTGAAAGAATATTCCATTGCTGTGGCACTAGATGGTAGGTGATGGGAGAAAGAACAGTACATCTTGTAAGTACGTTGTGGACGTTCAGTGGCAGACAGCCTGGTCAGAGGCACTTATAACAGAGTTGTAAAATAGTGTACAGAAAATATTTCTACCTCTACTTTGCGGTGATGGATGGCCATGTTGATGCAGAAATCTTGGATAGTTTTACAGAACTTTCTACTGGAGGTGCTTTCGCATCAGACACCACTTGCACTCTAAATGTGTAATGGTACATATGAAGTGTTGTACAGAACTGACAGTATTACATGCTGACGTCCTTGATGTGATTGGTGGATGCGTGTGTGACTATTTAACAGTACACAATGAGATAGTGTTCGACAAAAAATAGTGGAAAGGGAAGGAGGACTGGTCCTGTTTTACTGGGGTGCGGCCTTGCGGTACCTGGGGAAGCCCACGTGCCATAGCCTGTGCTTCTCATCATGCAGACCAATGTAAATGGGACTGTGGGGATTATCCAATCAGGTACTGAGGGTGTGATTCACAGGAAGGGGCGGTGATACTGTTTTTCATTACTCTACGTAGTGAGGAGGGCTGACATGGAGAAACAAATTGTCTTGGTTTTGGGTGATGCCTTTGTGGTAGATCTGCACAAGTATGCCCAGGAAAGACACTTTGATGGTGATTTCGGTTTAGAAGGAGTGGACGCATTGTGGTGCGCTGTCAGATTCGGCGATATGTTTGCACTTTGCAGACAATTGCCCACTTTCGCTACTATCCACGTAATCGTTGTGCATTATGGCAGCATGCATTTGGGTCACATGGCTTGTTTACGTTTGTTCCAGCAACTGAAGAGGTTGCTGAATACAGTGAAGAGGCTTTTTCCCAATGACCAGGTGGTTTTCTCAGTAACTAAAGGAAGGAAGTCACATGGATAAGCGCTAAAGTGATTTAAGTGCTCATGATTACAGGTAGGAGGTCAAAAAAGAAAGAGGTTCAGTCAGGTTCTCAAGTGTCACTTCATATTTGAATCTTTATCCAAAACATTATAAAAACACACATTATACATTCAAGAAAATATCAACATTAAAAATCATTAAATCTGTTTTATAATAGAAAATATTTGTATGAAAACAATTAATAAACAGGAATTATTGAGGTAGTAAGTAGTAAGTTCCTAAACTGATATTAATGAAAATCATGTGAGTTCATTTTGAAATTAATTCCATTCCATAATGCTATAGCCAACAGTACTATAGGCAAAGTGTCAAGTGCCAAAGTGCTAAGTGCCAACTGTAATTACACCCTATAAATACAAATTGTTATATTTCGTACATTTTACAGTTTCGGCGACAGAATTCTATCTAGTTGAACGAATTTGAACTGGTAGTCGCCTTCATCAGGGCGCACTAAAGAAGGTACAAACAGCATTGAAGGTACTGATACAAAAATTCAAACATATTTAATAATACAGTGTAGTAACTTTCATAGCTGAAACGCTGGGTGGTTCCCAGCTTGATTGTAGGTATCAGACCTAATGAAAGCATCACCTCATAAAAACTGTAATCATAAAACAACAATTGGAATAAAAAAGAGAAAAAGAGAAAAAATAACAGGAGTTAATAAAAAAACAACCCACTGACTGAACCTCTAGCAAATTAACACATCCAAACCATATACAGCAGACTATCATTGTAAAACATGATTCACCCAGATTAGTCCGATTGTGGCGCAGAAAGTCATTTTATGGACGCAGCCCCACGATAAACAAGATGAAAAAGCAAATTGACAACTGAGGAGAAAAAAAGAAAAAGAAAGTGGAGTTGGAGATATCACTAGATTATCTCGAACTTCAACACTATGAGACAACAACCCCCAACACAAGGCAGATACTCCCCTACTTCGTAGTAATTACACTGACCTCTGATTCTGATGGGAATCCAAATGTGGAAGGCCGGTGGTCAGTTGGAGAACTGTGGCACTAGGTGAAAACCCCAGTGCGCAGACCTTTCAATGAAGGTAGAAAATGGCAAGCTAATCCTTCGTATGGATTGCCTCATGGAAAAGAATGAAAGTAATATGTATCAAATAAGTGCGGGTCGCCGCAACATAAAGCATACAACATAACACCCAATTCAAGCTAATCGTAGCTGCATGAATGCTGAAATATATGTGCCACATATCGATTTGCACATGGAAGCACATTAATATCAAAGAAAAACCATCTGTGCCCCAATGTTGTGAATAGTAAGGCAGAACTAATAGGAAGTCCGAGTGAAAGGCAATATTAGTGCCCGGTATAACGGTTTACCAAGGAACAATTCTAAACCTACTGCTTCCTTATTCTGACAGTGGTTAAATTAAAATAGAAAAGTCCGGGTAAACAGAGGATAATATAGAGCCCTGAGCCCACTGCGCTCATGAAACGGATTGCCCGATAGCACTGCCTCGACCGTTTATCGCCGAGCAGTTTAAATACTGAGTCAACAGACCTAGAATACAAAAAACTCCCCATTGCACTTACCGCGTGTGATTGCGAGCAGCGTCAATACGTCTGCATTCAGTTGTCGAGAATACGGACTGAAGCAAGACTTGCCCCTCCATCTTTTATGATCTGCATGAAAGTAGAAAGGAAAAAGAGACTATGCGTAAAGCATCGTACTATTAGAAAAGGAAGTGGGACTACATCTTATTTGTCATCACTTATGGGAAATAGAAATGGGGCCTGTTTAAAGACCTATCACTAAATAAAGAAAGTACAGTGTCAAAGCAGAAGGTCGCTTTTTATAGAGGATGCAGAATACAAGACACTCTTCTCAGGATGTTAACGAGGAACACTGCCCTCAAAAAAAGCCCCATTATTAAAGACGAAATAGATAAGGCAGAAACAACATTTGCTCTCGACATTACTATTATCCACATATTATCCACATATAAAGGAGAAACTAGAACTCATCGAGAAACACACTAAGGAATTTGTTAAAATTACTACAAATAAAAAGATGGACAAATTAAAGAAGGATATCCTAGCCTTTTCCAAAGAGACGGCGTATCCTTATTTGTCCTCTGATAATCAAGGTCCAGGCCTTTGGCGAGACCCGAATAATCCACAATATGGATTTAATTCCTCACAAAAGAGAGTCACTTTCTGCGACACATCGTCAGATGGCAGCAGATCATACCCCATTAAGAACTCTCGAGGAAATAGGGCTAGGAATTGGAACAGAGGCTACAACAGAGGCCGAGGCAGGCCATATTGGCAGTATCAAAATTATACTCGGCAGGCAAATTTTGCCCCACAAGGGCCTCATATTCCTTTGCCTCCACCGAACCTCCCTTTTCCTCCCACAGAACAAGCGTTCCCCCAAGTACCAAACTATTTTGAAACCAGGAGACGGACATACCGCAGGTAGTCCAACCTTCGGCAGTATATAACATCTCTAAAAGACACTTAAACGGACAAGAGATTTGAGTTTTGGAAAAGGGTATCTGGTTTGTACCCATGAAAAATCTCTCCAAAATGGAGGTAGAGATAGAGTTACATAGCTTATTTTGGAAAATACGTTTGCGTGATTTTTTTGGGCACCATATTTCGGATGCCAACGATGATGACCCCCACACACCTCTAAAATGTAAATCTACATTTACACTTACTCATCAAATGGTCTCAGATGAGACAGTGGTTTTTGAGAAGGCAGTCCTTAGGGACTTTGATTTATAATGCGTCTAAAGAAAATAACCAGGGCCCTTGCTTTAATTTCAGCAAACAAGATTGGGCCAGCCTCCGAGATTTGAAATCTGACCCGTCTATTGTAATTAAACAAGCAGATAAGGGCGGAGGTGTGGTTGTCATGGATTCCGATCAATATGACAACGAAGTTTTACGTCAGTTGGATAATCCAGCTTTATATCGTAAATTGCAGGGAGATCCCACTGATGGCATTGGAAACCAAATTTTGGAGGTTGCTCAATGAGCGCGTGATGACGGAGCTATCAATGAGAAGGAGTTCACATTCCTTACCATCAAGGGGAAGAGGATCCCCCTCATCTATATACTTCCCAAAATACACAAAGATCTTCTAAATCCACCGGGACGCCCTATTGTGTCTCTGTGTGGTTCAATCTTAAAACCTATGGGTCCATTTTTTGACCATTTTCTCAAACATTTGGCGGCTTCAACAGAAACACATCTCTCTGACACCACTGATGCTATCAAGCATCTTGAGGGGTTCCCTTTTGATTCCAATACAGATATAATAATGACTCTAGATGTAGAATCATTATATTCTAACATTCCTCAAATGGAATCTTTACAGGCAATTAAAGCATTTCTGGATTCACGAACAGGGGTCCAAATAGTTCACAGTGAAATTCTAGTAGACTTGTTGAAAATAGCTGTCACACAACTATTTCCGTTTTAAGTCTACTTACTACCTTCAAGTAAAAGGCACAGCAATGGGGGCAGCTTTTGCCCCTAATTATGCTACTTTGTTTATGTGGAATTTCGAGAGGAAATGTATCCTGTCTGATACTAATCCCTTTAAACCCGCGATTAAAATCTACAAGCGGTACATTGATGATATTGTCATCATATGGGATAAAACTATAGCAGATCACCTGTTGTTCCTTCCTTGGATAAATACTATGGATGCCAACCTTAAATTCACTATGTCAACTAATAGCTCTTCCCTGCCATTTCTGGACCTTTTAATCAAGGATGGCGGAGGTCAGATTATTGTGGATCTGTACCGTAAGGAAACCGATCGTAATACTATCTTGAGATTCGATAGTTTTCACCCTGAATCATTACGCAAGAATATACCTTAAGGACATTTCCTTAGGGCCAGGCAGAATTGTTCTAAAGTGGAGGACTTTAAAATTCAAGCCAAAATCCTCCGAGATAGACTCCAGCAAAGAGGCTATCCTTCTCACCTACTCAGACAGCCTTGTAAAAGGGCTAGAGTTCAACATCAGGAGATCCTATTGGACAAGCCCGTCCGCAAAAACATCACAAAGGAACGGATAGTCTGTGCCATGACATTCAATACATATCATCAAACAAAGTATCGCCAAACATTGGCACTTACTTCAATTGAACAATCCGGACCTTCCCAGCCCCATCTACGCATTCAAGAGGGGAAACATTTGAAAAGTTGGTTGACCAAAACTGATAGGTCTAGTATAGAACCTAAACAGAACACCCTATTGAATATGTGGGGGACTAAACCTATCCGTGGCCATTTCCCTTGTGGTTTTTGCAACCAGTGTGCTTCTTCAATGAGAGGCACCACAGGTATGATCAATGGGAAAATTATTTTCTTAATCACCATACTACATGTAATACCAAAAACGCCATCTATGTAATATTCTGTCCATGTGCCAAAACATATATTGGCAAAACATCTAGGCCCATAAAAATGAGAATCAGTGAACATAAATCCAAAATACGTAATAAAACCATCACGGCCCCGTTGGTCACACATGTTTTTGAAAATAACCATAACTGCAATGACCTTAAATGGTGCATTTTGGAAAAAGTCTTGGGGACTGATTCCAATAATATAGCAGCTTGCCTGGCACAAAGAGAACAATGGTGGATGTATAAAACCACTAGCTATGAGACAGGCCTTAACCATCAAGAGGAATGGCTCCACTGTGTGCCCTTATTAATTATTTGCCCTGCAGGCTCTGGCTTGGTAACCTAACATTTTCTTGGCAACTAAACAATTTCTGGTATTCCCTCTTCTTCCCTTTGACTTATTGGTCAGACTATTAGCTGTTTTTTCATCATTTCAGTTTATGGACATTAAGTTGCATATTTATATTTGCCTTTCACAAAATTGACATTTGTCTAAATCAACATTTAGGCCAATTATTATAAATGACGGAGGGGCAAGTCTTGCTTCTGTCCGTATTCGCGACAACTGAATGGCAGACGTATTGACGCTGCTCGCAATCACACGCGGTAAGTGCAATGTGGAGTTTTTGTATTCTAGGTCTGTTGACTCTATTTAAACTGCTCGGCTATAAACGGTCGAGGCAGTGCTATCGGGCAATCAGTTTCATTAGCGCAGTGGGCTCAGGGATCTATATTATCCTCCGTTTACCCAGACTTTTCTATTTTAATATAACCACTGTCAGAATATGGAAGCAGTAGGTTTAGAATTGTTCCTTGGTAAACCGTCATACCGGGCACTAATATTGCCTTTCACTCGGACTTCATATTAGTTCTGCCTTACTATTCACACCATTGGGGCACAGATGGTTTTTCTTTGATATTAATGTGCTTCCATGTGCAAATCGATATGTGGCACATATATTTCAGCATTCATGCAGCTACGATTAGCTTGAATTGGGTGTTATATTGTATGCTCTATGTTGCGGCGACCCGCACTTATTTGATACATAGTACTTTCATTCTTTTCCATAAGGCAATCCATACGAAGGATTAGCTTGCCATTTTCTACCTTCATTGAAAGGTCTGCGCACTGGGGTTTTCACCTAGTGCCACAGTTCTCCAACTGACCACAGGCCTTCCACATTTGGATTCCCATCAGAATCAGAGGTCAGTGTAATTACTATGAAGTAGGGGAGTATCTGCCTTGTGTTGGGGGTTGTTGTCTCGTAGTGTTGAAGTTCGAGATAATCTAGTGATATCTCCAACTCCACTTTCTTTTTCTTTTTTTCTCCTCACATGTCAATTTGCTTTTTCATCTTGTTTATCGTGGGGCTGTGTCCATAAAATAATGACTTTCTGCGCCACATGCGGACTAATCTAGGTGAACCATGTTTTACAATGATAGTCTGCTGTATATGGTTTGGATGTGTTAATTTGCTAGAGGTTCAGCCAGTGGGTTGTTTTTTTTATTAACTCCTGTTATTTTTTCTCTTTTTCTCTTTTTTATTCCAATTGTTTTGTGATTAAAGTTTTTATGGGGTGATGCTTTCATTGGGTCTGATACCTACAATCAAGCTTGGAACCACCCAGCGTTTCAGCTATGAAAGTTACTACACTGTATTATTAAATATGTTTGAATTTGTGTACCAGTACCTTCAATGCTGTTTGTACCTTCTTTAGTGCGCCCTGATGAAGGTGACTACCAGTTCAAATTCGTTGAACTAGATAGCATTCTGTCGCTGAAACTGTAAAATGTACGAAATATAACAATTTGTATTTATAGGTTGTAATTACAGTTGGCACTTGACACTTTATTTGCCTATAGTACTGTTGGCTATAGCATTATGGAATGGAATTAATTCATTTCAAAATGAACTCACATGATTTTCAGTAGTATCGGTTTAGGAACTTACTACCTCAATTATTCCTGTTTATTAATGGTTTTGATACAAATATTTTGTATTAATATAAAACAGATTTCATGATTTTTAATGTTGATATTTTCTTGAATGTACAATGTGTGTTTTTATAATGTTTTGGATAAAGATTAAAATATGAAGTGACACTTGATAACCTGACTGAACCTCTTTCTTTTTTGACCTCCTACCTGTAATCATGAGGACTTAAATCACTTTAGCGCTTATCCATGTGACTTCCTTCCTTCAGTTACCTTGTATTATCTCCCCCGGTCCATGGTTTAGGGGACACCCATCTTTTTTTGTCTACATGTGGTTTTCTCAGCCATACCACCAAGAAGAGTAGGGGACTATCCTAATGTATGTTGTTCCCAGCTAGATGCTGGAAGGGATCTCAACAACAGAAGCATGTGTGATTATTTTTGTCCACTGGTCGGAGGTTCTTTTGCAACAAGGACATCATTAATTCTCGAAATGCTGAGTTTTTCCATGCAGATGGCATTTCTTTGTCCCGCATTGGTGAAGCTCTTTTGTTTGCCTATCTACCAGAGGAGTTGAAAAGTTTACTGTAAGAGTGTGAGAAGAAAACAGAAAAACCTATAAAAATTGAAAATAAAGGTGTTTCTCTAGAAGCACCAAAATAAAAGAAAAAACATCTCTTTTCATCGCCACAACCTACAGAGGAAATATCCTACCCTGGTTGCAATGTATTCCCCCACGCCCGCACACAGCACGAAAGCCACATTTGGGGCTTTTGCGGATGGCGGGCATGGAAATGGGACTGTTGAGTATTGCGCAATAATGTTTCTGGGTGTGGTGTGTACGCAGAGGACTATTGTACAGGCCTAATAGTGCTACATAGAGAGCTCTTCAATGTGATTGGTGGATGCATGTGTGACTATTTAACAGTACCCAATGAGGGTGTGCTGGAAAGAAGATAGTGGACAGGGAAGAAGGACTGTTTCTGCTTTATTGGGGCGCAGCCATCGCTGTACTCGGGGAACCGCACGCGTCACATACTACCGTCTTCAGCATGCTGCCCATTGAATGGGACAGTGGGGACTATAGGTACTGAGGGTGTGGGTCACAGGAAGGGCCGTTAATACTTTTCTCCATTACTGTGCGTAGTGAGCCGGGCTGACATGGTTGCCATTACTTGCAAAGGTAATGTAGCAGAGCAGATTTGCTCTGACATTACTTACAGCTCAAAACTATGTGGCCCCTTACTCTGTTCTGAAAAGTTACAAACAGATTGTGGAGCACCTCTGGGGTGTGGCCTTTTGTAGGGCTGCTGTGGAGACCTTGTACCCGGAAAACAGGCCTACATCGTTGAAACAAATACATACATGTGCATGTGCAATGGCACATTGTGGGGCATTTCTAAGCGTGTACTTTCCCAATAACACTCAGTAAATTGCAGAACACTGCACTTTTCTGCTGTCCGAGTGTCCAGATCGTGTCCGCAAAATGAGGGCCCACATGCAGCGTGGGTGTGGTCGCATAGTGACCTTGTGAATGCTCTCGATTGGGATGTCTGTCCGCAGGACTCGTTTTGAGCAGAATACTTTGTGCGCGTGTGCATAGGTGTCCTATGCACACCGTTGTTATCTCTGGACTGATTAATAGAGCGACACGTGTGCTGACCATTTTGGGACATGCTGGGTGTTTATAGGGTATAACAGGTGGGATGTTTTATGTGTGCAGCTACCTGTAAGATGTCTCCATCTTACGGATGTCTCCATTGTGATTGCGGATAGGCCGGTGCAGGTGCGGTGTCCGTAGGAAACCTCCCTTTTACTTAATTGCTGTCATTCCTACCAGTACTGTGCACCGCTGAGTCATAACAACATTTTAACAACAAAGGAAAAGCCGCATATACACTCAGCAAAAATTTTAATATCAATGTTCACTTCCACATATTCATACATACCATTCCGAAAGGGAGTGGGTAGCAGAAGTGCATACTTACTGTGGGGAATTGGGGATTTGCACAAGTTGTTCATGAGGGGAGAAAGGGATTGAGGTATCAGCGTAACGTCTCCAATCACACAGATTTTGAGGGGATGGCGGGCTGTGAAATGGGGAAGGGGTACACGTGCAGGTCAGGCAGTGGTACTTTGTTTTGTCCATAATATGTCCTTCTATGTAATCTATTAAGGCGGCAAAATTGTTCACCTGGTGCTTCCATTTTGCCTTTCAGGCTGTCCACTTTGCTATTTACAGAGTTTCTTTCCTTTCCTGTACCGATATGCTGTTGTGGAAGGGGTTCCGCTTGTGTTGCCTTGCTTTCCTTTCCAATATGTTCTCTTACATAAAAATAAATCTTAAGTGTACATGAAGCAGTAGATATTAATGGCCTGATTCACATAGCGGTTTCCTATGGGATTGGACCATTGTAAAACACTTCTGTGAATCAGGCCCTTAATATTTTACGTTTTAGACTCAAGTGCTTACCAATGGTGTTACTATTGTAAGTCATTGCGTCATGAGAGAAATTTTCTTCCAGCCACTCTAAGGTGCTTGCCATTGCTGTGTAAAAAAAGAAACGTTATGCTTTTCTACTATTGTATACTGCACCACCTGTGCAATTATCAGACAAACTTTAGTTTGCTTACTACGTTGCAGTGATGTTTTGTTCTTAGTACTGTCCAGTCCTTACTCTGCCCATTTGTTCTTTGTTACCATGTAAAGTAGCAGTGCAGTAAGACTGTTGACAGCAGACACCACTTCTCTTGTTAGTGCATTCGGATATGGTATACTCCCTATGCCTTTGTGCTGTTTGTTTCATATTTATTTATTTATTTATTTATTTATTTGGATTTGTAGAGCGCACATCTGCCCGGGGGCATCGTGGCGCTAAGAATTCTTACTTGTTACAGGCATACATGGTGAGTAGTTACAGGCATTCATAGGTACATAGTTCTCAGACCTACTCTATTTTCCCTTGCAATTCATGTACTTGGTGCTGTTTCTATATGTTCCTTGTGTTTGCTGAATGGTACCACTACGTAAGAGAGCCCCTGCCTTTCTGAGCAGGTTGGATGCCACCCGAAGTCGGCAACCAGACACACAGTCTGCGACTGCTGTGCGCATTAACATGGTGTCCACAGGTTAATTATGTTGTACAGTACATCTTTACAAACTAAGGGTATCCTGGTAAAAACCTATACAATTCACTGAAAAACATTGTTAAAGGGACGTTATGGTTAAGTTGCACTAGTAAAAATGTATGAAATTCAATGGAAATACGTTGTTAAAGGGACTTTATGGTTACAGGTAAAAGCGAACAAACCCAGAAATGTGCCAGTTATGGTAAGCTAAGCAACCATAACTCATGCCACCACGGTGCACTGCTAAGACTAACACCCATGACATCAAAGATGACATCACAAATGTCATTGATGACATCACTGATGACATCACATGTCTGGCCCTTTCTTTTTTGTTCACCGACATATCTAGGCCAGGTGGTTTTCTTTACTGACAATCAGTAGACAATCAGTAACATTCCAAAGCTACTATATTTGTAGATGTTACCCTTCTCATATGTTCTTTCTGTACTTTCCTTAGGGTTCAGTCGCATCATATGATGCATATACATAGGGTAAGAAGCAAGCCTGAAACACAGCAATCATTTCTGTGCATGAAGATAATCATTTAGATTATGAACAGTTTCTCGTGATACTGCTGCTTTTTTGCCTACTTTACTTTCCCTGTATATGTCCATATTTGTATGCATTGTGGTCTCTTTATGTTGTGTGTAGTAGAACAACTATGTAGTAAGTGATTCATTATTAGTTACTTATTACTCTGATATGGAAGCATTCATCATTTCACTATCCAACATTGCAATATTATGAATATTGCACCTCTATGGTTCATGCTGCAGTCAATGCCTATGTTTCTGTATGAGTAAGTTCCTGCACTGGAAGGAATTCCATAATACAATGGTGTTTATAGTAATGCATTGCTTAATAAGCTACATAGCTCATGATATTTCTCCCAATGACCTCTGACAGTTTTGTGCCAATATTATAATAAGAATCCCTTGTACAGACCTTTAATGAAAATTAAATGCACATGTGATGTCATCAGTGATATTTGTGATGTCATGGGTGTTAGTCTTAGCAGTGCACAGTGGTGGCGTGAGTTATGGTTGTTTAGCTTACCATAACTGGCGAATTTGTGTCGATTTTACTTGTAACTATAATATGGATAGGTTTTTTATTAGCGCAACTGAACCATAATGTCCCTTTAACAAAGTTTTTTCACTGATATATATATATATACACATATATATATATATATATATAAAACACTGTTTTTAAGAATTACATGGTGGTCATTATAATTCACAAGTTTACACTTCTATTAGGTGTAGAAATAGCATTTTTGCATCTCTTGGAGATTAACCCATTGATGTATACTCTTTTAATAAGAGGAGGTGCAACCCAATATTTAGCAAAAATAATAGTGTTCAGCATACTGCAACACAAAAAGGCAGGTCAGATACTAGAAAATTGTTCAGCTCATATAATTCACAACACAGCCAAACCGTATCGGGAGAATACATTTTGAGAATCTAGAAACCAATGTTTTTATAGTAATTTTTCCTGTTCTGCCAAGTGTAAGCAAGAATTAATCTGGATGTGCAGAGCCGTTGCTAGGGGGAGGCTAAGGGAGCTATAGCCCCTGGTCTATTGGGGCTAGCCCCCAGTCCTGACAGTTCCGACATCAGCATAGCCCCAGGTCTTTTCCAGACCTAGCAACACCCCTGTGGATGTGTGAGTTTACTCAGGTTGAGGGCAAGAACTTGAACACTATGTCCCGACAAGATGGCTCAGCCTTTTTCCAGCCATTTCGCTCCTGCTGTCCAACTGGCTTGCACTGTACACCTACTTTCTTTCTCTAGGAGGAGAGAAACACCCTTTTTTGTGGCAAATATTTGAAAGTGGTAAGCATGTTGCAAGAAAAGGAACCAAAGCTGCGATTGTGCATCTATTCTGTACAATGTGCAGAACGATTTCCAGGACACAATTCTCATTTTGGAGTGGAGGTACATGACCATTAATGAACTGTTGGACGTTTTTAGTCTGTTTTGAAAGAACACGTCTCACCTTCATAAAGACTGCTTTCTTGGGTTTCAAGCAGACAACAATCTGAAATGTATAGTTGAAGTAGTTAGAAATTCTGTTATGTGACTGGTTTCTATGATTCAGTTCCAATATACTTTGACAATTGGATTGCTTTTTCTAATAAGGGACGACTTCAGCACTTATTGTTTTCACTTAATAGACCAATGCCTTTTGCAGAAATAAGATCACTTTATTCCGATCTAGCTCTGTTGGTACATATTCATTTGTTGTATGAAGAGTTCTGTATTGTGGTAAGAGTTATAAATACTTCAACATCTTCAAATGATGAAGGAACTGTCCATAGATGGATAAAGCTCGTGAGGCCAAAACATTAAAGAGTTCACCAAGATCACAAACTTTGTGCTTTCAATACCTTCAACAAACGTACACGTGGAGAGTATTTTTTTCTTGTTTCCCTTGCCTGTCCTGATGTCACAAACTGTTGTGAAGTTAACACAATTAAGGGTGTACTTCATTGAATATAATTTTCAGATAAACCTTATTGTTTTCTATTCAAAGAGTTTCAAAGGTAACAATGTATTTCAGCAGAAAGGTGGTTTTTTTTTAAAAAAGTGCAAGTACAAATGCGCTTAATTATTAGGGAAATAATTGTCTGGACAAATGTCATCAGTTTATAACCAAAACACATTGAGTGCGCAATCCTATTTCTGTAAATGTAATTAAATTAGACACAGCACTGTAGTAGAACAAATCTTCACCTAAATATTAAAGAACAAGCTTGATATTTTTAACTTCTGTCTCTTAAACTGACACACCATGTCAATGTAGCAAAATGCCATACTAGTGAGCAACAAAATTGATGTGCAAGTACCATATGTCAGTCAAGAAAAGTATTTCTTGGGGAACGAATGGTGCTGTAGGAAACGTGTGAGCGTGTCACAAACCACTTTGAGCTTCTGCATGTAAAGTGCCATGCGAAGCCATTTTTAAAAGTTGTCCACTCTAGTTCTAAGAGGCTAGGGGATTTGAGATTAAGAAACCTGGAAGAATCAAGCATAAAAGTACATAACAAAAAGTGCAAACATTTAAGAAGGAAAGAACTGACGGGGAGAGACTTATCTGGTCTGACCCATGACTAAGACATGGCCGTTAGTGACCGAGACTAATAAAATGGAATAGATGAGGTTATGACAGAGGATATTATCTAGAAATTGGGAAGTGTGTGGACGCAGCACACAATGTAGGCGCAACCATCAAAAGAACCCTCCCAAAGTGCAGCAAAATGTAAAGAAAAAGTGCATTATTTGGGTAATCCTATATCACCAGGTAGTCAAAGTGCAACTGGATGGAGGCTATACTCAAATTACCCAAGCCAGTAACAAGTCAGAGGAGGTGTCTTTTTTGGGAGCCACTGGGTATAGCTGCCAGTAATGGGCAATGTGACTATAGTAAAGACACTACTAAAAATGAACCACTTAAATACACAAGCCCCTCATTTGGACAGTGGAAGTGGCAAACGTGTATTTAAGATAAAGAAACCCTAAACATGTTCTCCTGCCTGACTATTAAAAACGTTATAGTCTACTAGCCGCTCCCAGCGGAAGAAACGCCATTCTAGCATATCTGAAAGGTCAATATTGGTCGGTAATTCATTGGGTCACTTCTGTCCCCCTTATTAAATATCGGAAATTACCACTGATCGCTTCCAGGATGGGGGCGTAGGTCCCTGTGACCGATTAGTGGTCATTGAAAAGGCTAAACGTATAGGTAACTGTCTTCTTTTGAATTTGAAAGGCATATTTGTATCAGATGGAATATGAGAGAGGCCTGTATAACTGATGGAACTTGGACACTGTTCTTATACCGCGCATACCTATGTGTCTTTGTAGACACATAATTGTCAACCTTGTTCCATTGCAGAGTCCCCGTGATGGCATACAATTGCGTAGTAGCATAATTACAGCACCTACTTTCAGTTTTAGCTCATGAGGAGGCATTCATTCTACAGCGTTTCGCTCTTTAAAGACTGAAACGTTGAGCTGGTAATTAACTGTTCATTGACCCTGGAACTGCTGTGCCCTATGTGAAGAGAAGTGGGGGTGTAAAGAAGTAATTTGAAATTATTCAGGTTAAACGTGAGATATATATATATATCTCAGGAGAAAGGGGACTATGCACAAGAAGCACCATTACAAAAACACAGTGGTAATCCCAATCAGATCACATATGCTTTGATGTGGCATTTATATTATCACATATTATAGTTGATTAATTACATATCAGTTGATATTGCTAAATTCTGCAAATTTCACTCACACATTGTCCTGTGTCATTTTAACTACAAGGGTGTTCACTAAACCATGAACGGATTTACAGGAACTCCCATTGCAAATTCCAGATGAGCTTTGAATAGATTTATGTAAGAAATTAAAGGGGTGAATTGAATTTACCATATGAGGTCTATACAGCCCATAATGCAATAGAAATCAGACAGAGTACATTCTGCGAAAAAAACTGTGTTGGTTGCTGCAGGCAAGGGAGTGAATATTTACTCGGATTCTCTCAAGGGAATAGTGCAGGACTATGGTAGTTTGTAGAACAAATGGGATTAACTACAGCAGGGAACCTAATTAATACACATATGTGAATATGCTTCTGGAATTAATAAGTCTCCCAAAGGAGATAGCTTTCATGAAATGCACTACACACTAAGCCCCACAAGATGACATCAGCAAAGGGACTGCACTTGCTGATCAAACAGAGAGAGCTGCCCTATGCCTTGAGATGTTAGCAGAGAAAATGATGACTATTTGGCAAGTGCAGTCAGAGAAACAGACTTCTAAAACCCTATAATATTTGTCAAAGGTGGAAGAACAAGCACCAGATTAAAAAAAAATAATAATGCATGGGGAAAGGAGGAAGTTCTCTTCACAGTGATCAGCTTGGTGTTCTTTGAGGGACAGTTGGTTGGCCAAAAAGCATTGCAAGCACCAAATTATGAGAAAACAACTAATGTACAACAGGGACCACACCCTGCCCGTTTAACTCCATTTGCATAGCTCCAGTAAAGTTTTATTCAGATGCCAAAGAGTGTACTTGTTATAGTCAATTTCTTTTTAAAATGGATGGAAGTGTATCCAACTCACAGAGCAGTTTAGTCCATTGATACACTACTTCATCCCTAGGTTTTGCGGTACCAGTGAGCATTAACAGTGATAGTAGGAACCACTTCAACAGGAAAGCTGATAAGGAATCTATGAAAAGTGCAGAGTATTCAACAAAAGCTCCATTGACATCACCCACAATCAGTGGGTTGGTGGAATGCCAGGATGGGATCCTTAAGGGAAAAATAGGTTAAGTTATTTTAAACATTTATGGCAGGGGAAGAGGGCTACACAGTAACAGGTAACCATGGCCCTGATCAATAGCTGGCGGTTGTCAAAAAACAGGAAAAGTCAAAACAGTTACTTGGCAGGGCAGAATCCAATTCTTGGACTATGGCACAGGCTATTTCCTTAGGTCAATTCTGAGAGCAACATAATTATGTATGGGCAAGTGCCCTCTCCATGGACCACAATGCCAGAGTGGTTGTACAAAAAATGGAAGGAGGAAATGTTTACTAAGGCAGCACCCAATTCAGAATGTACTAAAGGCAAGCCCACCCCCAAAAAAATATTTAGAGTCCTGTGACTAAGCCTACTCCATCAGTGACTTAAGTAGAAGGAATTGACATACCAAGACCAACTCAGAAAACAAACCCAACAGAATATTGTGCTATATGTGTATTTTCAGGACATTTATGTGGGCAAGGGCAGAGCAACGGATGGTTGACTGCATCAAAACAACCAGTAATGAGATGGTATGGATAAGAAATGTTTTAGAGGTGAGCTGTATTATGAATGGTCTTTAACCGATAGGATACAGTTTGTTTTGAATATTTGTAATGTGCACCAGACCCGGGGGTATCAGGGATCACGCCCAGGGTTTGTTCTCTCACCAAAGTCTAGCATCAGGAAGTTAGTGTGATCATTTCATTATAGAGGAGCAAGTACTGCTGCATCAAGACCGATCTTCTATTCAAGGAAAGTGAACAGACTTATCAGAGCATGCACTTTAGGAAACCCCTGAGCTGCACAGTTAGACAAAACATGTTTTTTGTTTCTAAACCAAAATACTGTAAATGAGCTTTTGCATTAAACCCACAGATGCCATGGTATCAACTTGTGCTAATATAACAGCAAGACATTGACAATTCTAAACATTGTCACAATTGATTTGTTGTCCCAATTTTAACTTTCCAAGTGGTTTCTCACTTTCCTAATTGCTGAACAGGTTCAGCAATCAGATTGGCCCAACAGAAGGACATGCTCTCAAGTGGAAGGCAGTACTGAAGATGTATGGAAGGTTCCCTGGCTGGGTGATTTAGGGAAGATACTAGGTTTAGTGGCTGGCTCTTAACTCACAGAAATGTATGCAAGTGTAGGATAATTGAAGATAATTCAGGATCTGAGAATTAGAACACAGAATGTAGTAATGAATCTTGTTTTTAACATCACAGAGGAGGTAAAGAAGATGAGTGGGGTGTCCCTGTGGAGAGCTGCAAGACTACCCAAAAGATCCATACGAGATGTTGTCATACACCAGTCATAGGTGGTGAGGGAAGATAGGAGTTCCAATCCAGCTGCAGCTTTGGAAACGTGCATGGAAATACACCCTGTGGGATGCAGTGTCATGGAATTAGTGCGTTTTTTCCAGCGCATGTGAAACACACTATAAAAGTGGACAGGTTGCATCTTGGACTAGATTGGCTACCAAGACCTTTGGGAAGTGTAAGTTCCAGAGGGAGAACACCGTTATTTACTGAGCATGCCTGAACTAAAGCCAGTCCTATAGATTGATCTGAATGTGGACTGTACTCTATGGCTGAGGGTACCCCTGCAGGCACCAAGTATGGAGAAAGTAAAGACTGGCCGCATGATTGTTGCCTGCGGTGTGCTTGGAAGGGCCTGGCAAGGGTTTACTGCCAAATGGTACGTGTGCATTCTGTCTGAATGACAGTTGCTGTACCTTAAAAATAATATGGACTATGATTCTCACTGACCACGTTAACTGAAAATCATGTTATAAATGGTCTGCACTAGTACGATATAATTAGGGTTTCCTGTTTTAGGGGTTTATTTTACTTCTGGGGTGTTTTTCCAGTGTTTTCAAAACATTTTAGAATCTGTGTTTCAGTGTTTTCCCATTTGCCCCCTTCAAAACATTACAGTTAACCGTTTTATCCAGTGTAAACATACACATATTTTATTGTTTCATTGCGTACATAAGTAGGGTAATGTCTCCCAGAGCACGATGTTATGAACACTTTCCGGAAGAATAAAGATGAATGTGTTAATCCAGTAATATCTAACATTTCTACAAGTCAAAATTATTGTAGTAAATCATGCAATTCTTTTTCAGGGACTCTTTGCCCTTTCCTTTCTTCCTATGAATACTTTGATTTGTGAAAACGACCTATCCACATTGTAGAGACTTCTAATTTTAGCAGATAATGCATAGTTGCGAAAAGGATTTTCCCAGGAGCACTCACTTTGGTGAGGATAAGGATAATTTTGGCTGTCATACGAAATAAACTCCAAGCGGATAATAACTGTTTATCAAGTGCTGCTCACTACAAAATGAGAAGGGTGTCTCATTAATGTACCCCCTCAGACTTAACTGGAGGGGGTGAGCAGGCCAAATCAGTTTTCCCGGTGCAGGAATATCTGGGGATCCTATAGCAGAATGTTGCAAAGGCAGCTCATCAGGTTAGGTGATTGTTGCTGAGATGTTACATATTTATACCTTCCTGTAATTAATATGGGTTTTTTCCTATTCCTGCGGTAAAATGTGTTGTTTTGACTGGGGATGAACATGGCTCTCTCGCTTCACTCTGGGTGGGAACCTTTGTCCCCATAGCAAAAATCAAAAGCTGGCACCCATGAATATATGCACAGTAAGTGAACATATCTTAAAGTGAAATATGCAAAAGTAGTTCAATTGTCCTTCCGCTTCGAAGAAAGGGATCTGTATGATTGCTGTGACCCCCATCACTGCAATCCCAAAATTGCTGATTTTGTATTTGGACCCCCCTTTACGCCACATATATATGCCGGGGGAGACACCCTTCCAGTCACCCCTACTTGCATTATATACCATTACCCCCCCATATATATATGTGGTGTAAGGGGGGTCGAAATGAAAGAAAAGTCAACATGTTCAGAGGTTGTAGTGATGGGGCGCAGTAATGGTGTAATTCAGAAGAAAGTGTGCAAGAGAAAAGAGCATTGGACTTTAAAAAAAGTAATGAACACAAGAAAAATACCCCGAGAGAAGAAATGTAACAATAAATATGCTGGCAAAGTATAAAAGGTGCTCACCTTTTAAACCCAGCAATGTGTAGTGAAATATTACCTGGAAAACAAAATCCAAATATGCGATAAGTGCTTGTTTTCTTGTGGGTACGCATCTGCACTGGGAACCTGACAGCCTGGGTAAAATCCTGGTAGCCAAATAATTGAACAAGCTTGCCAACCTCAAAAAACCCTGATGGGTTGCGTCTGCCCTCTGAAAAAAAGTTACTCTGTCCACCCACATGTATCCTTTACTTGTGCCCTGAAAAGCAGCCACAATCAAGGAAAAATAACTGCACCAGTCTCCAGGATTTCAACTCAGCAAAAGGCCATCAATGGCCTTTGGGTTTTGGAAGGCTTATAATAAAATGTAAGGTGTGAAAGGGTTACCTGTTTGTGTTTGACAAATTCAGGGTTCATCTATGATGTGATGAAGATATTACATTCTACCAATAATAAACACATTTTGGTGTTAAATATGAACATTTCAAAATAATGTAGTTAGTTTAAAATTGTTCTGTGTGATTATGGCCCGATGGACGGCGTAGATATAAGCAACTAACTTGTGCTTTCGGAGTGCTTTCAGAATGAAATGTCAATTTGCATTTCTTCACACAGAAAGGTTAAGAGCTTCTTGTCCAAAATAATGGTCCCTTAAATGAGTCATCATTTAAAATTAGCTACTAATTTAAAAACTCTCCTTGAAGAAAAAAAGTGCTTAGCATCAACTAAGGAGCCTGCAGCTTCTGATGGGCCACTGGGTGCGGGTGCTCTAGAGAGCCACAGGAGGTTAGGAGGTGACCGTGACACTGTGGCCTCACACGAACCTTGTACATGGAAGCCTCGCACAGCTTTCCTTTTAAAGCAGACAGGCAGCTGAAACTTTTCAGTTCTTCTCCAGACAGATACACAGAGGATCTGTGGCCACAAACAGACAATGAAAAATCCATGTTGAACCATTTTTTGTAAATACAAATATTCGTCAGTGGTCAAGGACTATTTCAAGGAATTTTAGCCAATTCTAAGATGTGCATCGGCAACCACAAACATGGCTCAAATTTGTCTACAATTCCTCAAAATAGCTCAGACCACATATGAATACAAATATTTTGTTTTACAAAGAAAACAATGTAACATTGAATGTGCAGTATTTTTGAATGAGGTCAGGGGACAGAAGGGAATGCAATGGGAGAAAGCAAACAAGCATACATTGGGGGAGTAGGGCCCTTTTCCCATTGTCTGCCAAGCCCCCTCTTCAGCCACCCCTTCACTCCCAAACTTCCTCCCATTCCTGCTCACATTAAGGCACCACTGGGATAGGGGAAACAGTGTTTTTCAGTTGAAACCTAGGAGGCACTTTTTCTTCCGGGGGCGTTTTTCCAGTGTTTATAGGATTTCACTGAAAACAGGAAAGCCTAGATATAGTATCCAATTTAACTATAAGAGGAATGATGATTGGACTAATTATCCCAATAGCGTTTTGAGAATTTCAAACAGTTGTTGCCAGAGGTTCATGAATTAGGCAATGTAGAGAAACAGCTTTATTTTGTGGAAGCAAAATATTACCAACAATAGTGGCCTTTTGAACTGGTTTAGTAAACACACACTATGCACTACTGTCATTTGCCATATCACTGAGAGGGTTAACTTGATTGGCCCTTATAATTGGATCATGATGCCCATTTGTTTTATAATTTCAGGCATGTTTACGTGCTACCTTAGGAAGTATTGAGTAAGGGCAAACTGTATCCTAAATGAATAAATCATGCCTGTGAGTGCAGTATAAAATCGAACAATGTCAGTCGCCTGGATGATGCTAAAATGGACTCTACTGCATTTGAAGAAACAATTCTATAACTTATAATGGCTGAATATCCATAGTGTTCTATATTTGGGTCCTGATGTGATCATGTTTATTGCTAGCCATGAATTCACTTAACACTACACAAATAAAGTTGTCTGAATAGCAGTAGAGATACAAATGAGACCCGGGTGGAGTTGATAAGGGGGACACAAAGGGTCAGACTACAGACGATTAATGAAAATAAAAGTGATTAGGGAATAAAATAAAGCAAAATGGAAGTTGGGATTCAGAGAACAAAAGGGGTGACTGTGGAAGATGGTGGCATTCTATAGGTCTGTGGACATTCATGAGCGTCTGATGATGTTGAATAGCTTCCATCAGTGTGGTAATGACAGGAGCCACAGCCATGCTACGGGAGGTGATGTGGAACAAATAGTGATTGATTGGCAAGTGTATGGGTGCACATGCGATGATGATGTAAGTCACTGTGTGACGCATGCCCCACCTATGCGCTGAAGGTGGATGTAGCTGCCTGAGAACTGGAATGCCAGTCACAATTGTGAGTCTACAGCAAAGTACTGGTAGGTCTAATGGAAAGTTTGTCCAAAAGAGGTGGTGGAACGAAAGGACTACTGCTCAGCGGGAGAACAGGGTTGAGTAGTGGCTAAACAGCCTACTACTAAACTAGCAGTGATCTCAATCATTGAGGGGAAATGGAACAGTCTGAAAGGTATCCTTCCTTGCCTCTTTTGGTAGTGCAGGCTGAGGGCAGGCTATATCTTCAGAAGGGGTGGGAGCTGATAGTAGAAATCCAAACTGCAATAGTGCAAAGGCCGCAGAATTTAAAGGTCCAATCAAGGTTCTGTGCGCCCTGTAAACTCCCTTAATTTTACCTACAACCTTCCCCTGAATACACTTACATTCCTTGCCCTTGATGTCACCTACACGTTTCTCCTGAATGCACTCTTCCCCCTTGATGTAATCTCCAACATCTTCTTTGATCTTTTAACTCCCCATCCAGCAATGTGACGCCTTATGATGTTCTTCCCTGCCTTCCCTTATTCTTCACCAGCTCCCTTCTCAAGTCCAACACTCTCCAGCCTCCTTCCTCCCACTTCATCTCAATTTCTCTGTTTTACCTCCATTTCTCCTCAGAAGGCCCCCTCCTCTTAGGCATTCTCAGGTATTTATTTCAGGTTTAGAACTGGATTAGTTAAGCGCTAATTGTTTGAAGATTTTTTGCTGCCAAACCTCTCTGTGCCGAGACTCAGCCCAAGACTTAATGAAGGCTAGCCATCATCTTGGAATCCCATTCTGCTAATGTAGGGCGTTGTGGGAGGGGTGGGTTTGCTGCAGTGGGAAGCAGTATTCTTACAGTATTTAAATATAAAAATGTAAAACATTTCATAGATGTTAGCAATTATTAAAAGGGACATATAGCCTCCCATAGGTAGCACTAAGAATATGTGCATCGGGTACAGAGGAAGACTATCAACTATTAGAGACAATGTCTAAACATTTTCCATAATCCATTATCTAGAAAGTGTTGCAGGAGGCAAAAACAGTATGACTGCAACACCAAAAATCAATATTTAAATCACCATTTCTACAATCAAATATAAGGAATAAGTCACTTACCTGTAACTTCTGTTCTCCAGCATTGGTATCCTTCATTAATTCACATGCTGTGAATATTCCCCATCGTCAGGCTGAGAATCCTAGGTAACAGAGCAGTTTAAACAAACTAAAATCTTCAGTCACTTTAGTGCTCTAGTATAGTGTGCAGTGTGTTTTGGTCTGCTGTAGTGTGGAGACAACGTTCTGCAGACTGCTTCCTCGACCTTACCTGGAGTCTTTCTACACTTTCTGTGAGCCTGCCTAGAGGTGGGGTTCAAAACCTGCCACACACGCAGCGCTCGGTGTGTGCAGTGGATTTTGGTGTTTGGGTGTGCGGGCTTGCAAGAACTTCTCCTGTGACCTTCCGAAAGCTGAATTTGAATCTGATCCTGAAATCTGGTACGACACTATTGGTAAGAATTCATTAGTACAAGACGCTGTTTTCCCATAATCAGTTTAATGAGCCCAATGGGGACATTGAAACAGCCGTTTCAATGCATTAGCCATTTTAAAAAATCACTCTAAGCTCCCCTCATAATCGCTGCTCCCCCCCCACTTCACTGTTTGGCCGCACTACCTATTTGTGAAACAGTGTTCTTGGATGGAAACCTAGTCGGTCCAACAAATCAAATCCTTAAAGTGAGGCCATAGCAAGGGGTGTGTCTTTCCCAGGATCTCTGTTGACTGAGGATCTGGAACTTTCCTAAAATTATCAAACAGTAGCCTATGGTCAGCTTGGGAGTAGAGGGAGCGAGGTTTAAGAAACCAGCGAAAATAGATTTGGTGGGATTCCAGAGAGCTTGCAGAAAGAGCGAACATTCTTCACAGTTCAAGGATCCTATTAGAGGGACATGGTGCAAGAGAACATAGCTAAGATATGGACAGCAATGCTGCACCGGTGACATTGGGGTACTGTACCCCAGACATAAGCGCAACAACCTCATTAGCGTTAATAGACAAAGCGCTATCATCTCCTCCTCTCCTCTCATCAGTCCCCCTTTTCAGATACAAACCTCCACCTTTATTCTAGTGGAGAAGTCTCCTGCCCCATTGGAACACTGTACTACATCGGACAGCTCTTCAACAAAAAGTATTTCTGATCGGACCACCGCGGACTCGGCGACAACAGAAGCGATCTTTGCGGGAGAAGGTAGCAACGTGGTTAATCTAAATGAGCTGGTTGTACAAGAGAAATCCAGCCATATAGAACATTACCTACTAGAAGGCTAGTCTAGGACCCGAGCGGATGGAACTAGGAGGCAGAACCCCTTAATTCCCACATCATCTCTACTTGTCAATGGTGAAAATACAGAGACTGAATTAGAACTATCCTTTCCAAAAGATATAGGCCAAACGATTAAGACTCTTCAGAAACCAAACAAGTTAGACCAACTTCCCCGTCAACCAATGCAATTGGCCTCCTACAAGGGTTGCAAGTTAGCGAAATCGAAGATCAAGCCTCCTACTACTCAGTCACCAAACCTTAAAGAACCACTGAAGAAATTCACGACATTGAATGGAAATGGAGGGAAGCACCCAATCTCAATACAGGATCAAACCAAATGGATGTTTCCCCTGGATCCGAAAGCTACAATCTGAACCTTGATCACAATAAGGGTAAACAGTCTGCAACAAATATGATGTGGGCAACAGTGTGAGAATTGACTGACGCTGAATTATTGTAACGTACAGTAGGGGTGGATGCACAACCCCTCAACTTAATTTAAGTTATAATCCGCATCCTGTCTCAAAATCTATTTTAAGCCTGCTCAAAAAAGACACTTATTTCAAATCCTAATGAAAAGGAAACTTTGCCATGGAGATTGATCAATGAGGACCCCATAAACACAGAAAAGGAAGTCAAGGAATACGCTAAGAAGGACCAACAATCGTCAGGAGACGCTACCTTAATTTATCGAAATGCTGGTCCTACATTCACAGCTATACTGCAGGATATTGAAGAACTGCAACTGAGAATCAAACATCTGAAAGCAAACAGCAATATCAAGGTCAGCACAACCAACCACAAGACAAGCAGGTTGTCTAAGCGGGAAATGTACCAGTGACGGGGAAACGGATAATAGTTTGGGCCAAGGGACTCCAAGCCCAAACTCGCCAGCCCCAATACTTGAAACAACATCTTTAGAAACACCTACTGCTCCAAGTCCAGGGCATGGAAATAGGGCGAAACAAACCTCAAGGAGACACAGTCCAGACTATTTGTCATCAGGCCACAACATGAGAGAGTGGGCTAACAAAGATAAGACCTGTCCATCTGGTAGGGCGGAAGACAAACAAGCTAAAGTCACGTGACAAGACCCTTTTAGGCAAATGTCAGTAGTCAGTATCACTTTGGCTCCCTATATGAAGCTTCATGAATCAATCTACGACACACTAGCGAATCAAACCACCTTGTTGCCGATGGTACATACTAAATTAATTTATTTTATCGCAGCGGGTAATCCAACAGGCGATGTGTTAACCTTTTGCAATATGCCACCTACGAGCAATGACACAAGAAGACCTAGTGACAAAAATCAAGTACTCTCGTAAACCATGTCAAGCTATGAAACGTACACTAAACGATAACATTGAGGCACCATCCCGGCGGAAGGAGCTCGCTGTGAACCAGATGGCCAGTCTGGAAATGCCCAATCCACAGTACGTCGACAAAGTAGGAGTTTCATCTACAACAGATACATTGGAGCACAGTATATTCTCTAACAACAGAGTGCTCAAAACTTGGAGGTAACGAAGGAAATGACTACAGAAGACACATACCCACTGTTTACAAAAAAACAGAGGAGGAATAAGAAGGTGCCTACTCAACATACAACAGAGACCCACACAGAAGATCAGAGGAAACGCTTATAGGAGCTTTATTAAGAAACTGTCGCTCCCCACAAAGGAAAACATTTTTGTAACTAAATATAAAATGAAAAAACAAAGCAAGGAACCACCCTCAATGACGGAGGCCTATAATCAAAGCAACACAGAAGCTGCACAGCCCAAGTCTCTTCCAAATCCTCTTTTAGATCTGTCCACCTATCCGATGAGTAACAAAATGGATGATCCTACCGAAGTGTTGGCAGATCATCAGCACAACACGGAAAATCAAGATGTAACCTTACCAACTAGCCTTTACAATGGTCTTGATCCGGACATACCCTTTTTAACGCTAGCTGAAAAAAGGGAATTAACGACAGCTAAGCGTAGAGCCAGGGAAATGGAAAGTGAAGATAAAAGGGAGCCATCCAGACATAACAAACGCGGATCCTCCACAAGAGACAGCTATACCTCACTGTCTAAGAATCAATTACTTAATATAGACAGAGGAGGCAACCTTGGGTCTAAAAAGATGACAGAAAGACCAGCTAATCCAAATTTACAGCACTGCCCCAACAAACAAAGGTTCATTTTAGGTGATGGCAGACTTGACCCTCCACCCAGGTCTAGACATGAGAAAATGCAAGGGGTGAACCTACGGCATAAAGAACCGAGAGCGAAAGACTCTGCAAGATGCCTTAGGCTGGAAAGAGTTGCGGATAAAGAAGGTGATTTCATCCTCAACACATACAACGTGCTGAGACTGTGCCATTGCATTCCCCAACTGCGTCTGATCAACACAGATGATTTAGCCATAGTCAAATTTAGAAGAGAAGACCGCATGGATCGTGTCCATCTAAACCTACGGTCAATGGTGGTAAAAAACCTACTTCTATCCTAAGTGGCTAATATGCTATTAGGTTTCGATTTGACTGACCTTACGGAAAGAAGCTCAGAGGAGGTGCCTGAAACTAGGGCCCCAGAATATTAAAGAGCTCAACTGAAAAACAGGGAGCGTGAGAGAACCCCTCTGCGAATACACAAGGGACATGCATGGTCAGTTCCCTTGGCAAAAAAGGGGGCTTGACAAGAGACAGAACATCAAACCCAAAACAACAGGTGGCCAAACCTAAAGTTGACAATAAACCACGAAAGGGAAAAAGGACAGGCAAGGAAGGTGGCATTTTACATGTAAATCACCCAATAGATCTCTAAAGAAAGACTCTGGGTTTCGGCTTCTATTCGAACTGGCACCCAAAGTGAGCCAGTAGCTAAGCGCCAAGACGCCAAAAAGAAACTGTTTATCCCTAGCATCCAGGAATACAAGGGGTTTCTCTCATCTGCTGGAGGAATGAGAGGTACCATGGGCTGGATTAGACTTTATTTGCCTACAGGAAACCTGGCTATGAACCGAGCCCTGCTTGTATGGCTTTGAAATCCTCATGAACCCTGTAATCACGGGAGAGGCTGGGCTCCTAATGTTAATCAATAATGAATCCGACTGCGAAATAGTCGGCTACAAAAACAAAAGCCCATATATCCAGCAAACCGTCCTGACAAATGAAAGGATGAGGCCATCCAAAAGTGGAACAAGAAAAATACACCTGACTCTTATCAACATCTATTGAAACCCCAAAAGCCCTGACACAAAGGCTATGATTGAGACAATCACAGAAACAATCGATGAGGCATATAATCTGGAAGATCCCTCTATCATTTTATGTGGAGACTTAAACCTGACCTGCATAACTATGAACGGAAAAATGCTAGAAAAATCCTCGAGACCCAGAAATCTACAAACTCAACAGGGATTATTGTAGCTTGAGCTAATGGAATGCCTTGATCTTCACATCTTGAACGGGTATTATGAAGAAAATAACCAATGCCACCTGACTTGGAAAAGAGGAACACAATCGTCGGTGTTGGACTATATTTTCTTGTCCAGGGACAAGATAGAAGTTATAAACGGCTTCAAAATAATACCAGCGACCACAACTGACTCAGACTCTCATGGATCACGGGGCAATTTTGACTAATAGAAAGACGCCAAACAGAGGTGGAGGTGACACAATACGGATGCAGGCTAAAGATGTCTAAGAGGGCGGTGGAACAAACAGTGGCCACTTATTCAGCGAGACTCCAAGACAGTTATATCTGCTGCCCAGGACTCAGAGTTGACTATGTCCCAATCCTCATGCTTTTTCGTAAGAAGAGAACCCACAAAACTCAGCCAGCGGAAACACACCAACATGTTTTTGACCGTCAGCTGGTAGAAAAACGATGCGAAATGAGGAAAGTAGTGCAGGCTTCTAATCCAGCAGGACGTGGAAAAAATGATGAAGGCAATCTCGAAAAAAATCCACAGCAGAAAGCTGGGGTCTTATTAAGACAACTGGTGAAACCCAAAACCAACCGCAGATAAACGGAGTGACTGAGGCCAAATGGACTTCCTTTTTTGGAAATGTATTGAGGGAAACACCACGGATGACCGAAACTACATTGTCGCCAACAAGCGCCTGGATCTTTTCGTATGATCATGAAGATCTAGTGAACATGATCAAATGTGCCAATCCATCACAGGCTCCTGGTCCTGATGGGCTATCGAACATGACCCTCAAAGAAAATCCTGAGAAATGGGTGACTTTGTTGGGTTTGTTCCTGGACAACATGATATCAGCCAGAACTATACTGCTGTCATGGATGACAGCTCACATGATTCTGATATTCAAAAATGGTTCTAGAAATGATCCCCAAAACTATTGACCAATCCCTCTATTGGATGGGATGGGGGAAATGGATGCATCCCTGCTACTAAAAAGACTCAATAACTGGGTCATGAAGGAAAACAGAAATTACATATTTCAATCAGGCTTTGTAAAAGGCTTAGGGACGTCCCCCCGCCCCCCTCCGGCCCTCCTCTTGACCATTCGGAAAGTCAAAGCCCTGAAGACAAAAACCAAGATCCACCTGGCCTTTCTCGACTTCTCAAAGACATTTGACAGCATAAGCAGGCATCGCCGCTGGGAAAAAAAATGAACACGAACTGCCCTTCAGACCTTCTGAAACAACTTGGAGGCCCTCTTACGGATACCTCTATAAGAGTACACCTAAATACATCTGGGTCACTGAGCAACATACCACCAACTGGCAGGGGTGTCAAACAAGGATGCCATCTAGCTCCTGCTCTTTTCAATTTATATATTGCAGACCTAGGGGCGTCTATGGAAAAAGTCAGATGTTTCCCACCGAAGATAGGTGGGGTGAAAATTCATCACATACTCTATATATGGACGACATATTCCTCATCGACTACACCGCTATAGGTCTGCAACGGCAGCTGAACAGATTGGAGGAATATGCCAAGGAAAACAATATGTAAATTAACACAGAGAAAACCAAGATCCTGACTATAAAAAAGGGCACACAAATAAGGAAAAATGCATTTAAGTGGAGACTGGGGACCAGAGAAATAACAGTCGATTCCTTTAACTACTTGGGGATCCAAATTGCAAACAGCTCAATTGAGACAAACGCTGTTTAAGAGGGAAAGCTACGGCCCTGGCAAACCAAGCCCTGATCATAAAGCTTAAGTCCTGTCGATATTCGATCTTACCTGTAATCGAATTCTACAAAGTCAAAGTGGTTCCTACCCTGACGTACGGAGCTGACGCTCTCTTGGTGCTGCCCCAAAAAGAATTGAGCTAGGTTGGAAGGCCTATTCTGGAAAAAGACTCTGGGCCTCCCAAAATCAGTTCCGATCCAGATTATTAGCTAAGAACTGGGTTAAACATCTGTAGTGAAAAGGGTACTTGCACCCCCTGTGACCAGCCCTTTTTGCAAATAATATACCCTATCACCCCCCCATACAGGTACTCCATGCGACTGTTACGCTCACCTGGTATCCACGGGGACACCACCCTGCCATGGTTAGATGATTTGCACTCTCGAACCCTCTCCCGGTCCCTTGGTAAGGCCTCTGGTTAAAGATGGGTCTGCAATATAGGAGAGCTGGATTCAATACCAGATTGTCTATGTTTTCCCACCTCCCTTGGCCTCAACTCCTTCCTCCCCCTTGGGCCTTCTCCTCACCTTAATATTGTAAGAGGTGGATTCTCCGTCCTGCTCCTCATGGCAGTGGCGCGTAGATGTGGGGGTCGAGCAGCGACCAAGTTACTTCACTGGTGCAAGCCCCCCTGTGGGAATACAGGCCTGCTGCGACTCTGTAGGTTTGCTGCTTTACAGTCTTTATATGCAGTTCTTATGTTCCTCTTAGTTCAAATAATAATATCTTGCTTCTTTCGTTTTAGGTATGGAAAGGTAATTTGTTGTTGTCATGCAGTTTGAAGATGAGCATGGGCCTGTAGGCGAAAGCGCGATACTGTCCGGTGAGTAATGCACGATGCGCGACACTGTTTCGCCTTTTATATTGCTAACTTGTGTCTTTTCTCTCCTTGCAGGTTGCGATGTTCCTCGCCGAGCGCCGTAATGTTCCAGCAATGATACTGAACTGGAGATGACTACCCAGGTAAGAATTGTGTGGCTTTCTTCATTCGAGATGAAACGTGAGTAAACGCTTACTAATGCTGTCTTTCTTTCTCCTCTTTCCAGGTTATGGTATTCCAGGATGCATGCAGTGCCGGATGATGGAGTTCGTACCTTCAAGTGAGTGGAACTGAGGTCAGCGATGGATTGAAGACAGGATACTTTTCCAGGTAAGTTTTGTAGTGTTCTTTCTCTCTCTGCAGGTCCTTGGTTTCAGGTAAGCTGGCATCAAAGAACTGGACACGGTGAGCGTTACGCTGCCCACAGCAGAATAACGCAAAGCATGTTCTGCTGTTTGGTTGTGGTTTAAATAGTCTCAGGTAAAGTAGTCCAGGTAAAATAGTCCCAGGCCTGCCACACCCAAAAGACTAGACCGCATAGCTCAGTTCCTTGTAACTGAGCTATGTGTGTACCTCCATGTTGGCTGAACCCCCCCAACCCCCAAGTTAAATAGTCCCAAGTAAATAGTCCCATTCTAATGTTGGTCTTCATGATGGTTATGAGCCTGGTGCCAAAGGCGCCAGGACTGACTCCAAGAGAGTCTTGGATGAGGTTTTAAGGCCTTTGACCTGGCCCTAACTGGAAGGCTGACTTGCCAGTGAGGGCCAGGGGCAAGGGTCATGACAGCGACGGCCATGAACACAATGTTGGAGAGACAACACTTTCAGCATAAATTTAGCATTTATTGAACAAAAAGCACAATATAAAAGAACAGTAAATGTAGCAGCAAGTTGGAAATAATGGAATTTCAAGTTATTAAAAATCACCAATAATTAGAACACAATCTCACGTTCCTTGATCTAATTAGCGCTGGAGGACCCTGGTCATCTTAAACAAACTATTGCCCATCAACCAGGTTGCTTCCCTCATATCCTTCAATCTGCACTTAGATGACAGCGCTTCAAGGAGCCGCAGGGGCAACATCAAGGTCCGGGCACACAGCAGTCCACAGAAGAATCGCCCCCACGTCATGTGTACACGCATACTTGTACCGTCGTTCGGTCAATCAGCATAACGCACTATGCTAGAACGTTCTCAGGGCAAACATGTTTACTGCTGGAAAAACTCAACTTGCTAACTCTCCAAGACGCTCCTTCCTCCCCCCTTGGAGCCCATCTGCCAATTCAGGAATGTTTGTTATCAGTGCGTGCAAGGCTGTGCTGTTTCTTCTCACGGGCTTGTTTAGGGAGGCTAGCAGTACTACGGTTGCAAAGAAAGAATATTCCAGGAGAAGCTTGCAATAATATGCGTTGCCATTAACCCCTAGTGGGCAAGCTTTACCGGCCCTGCACTTTGCTAGCTAGTGTCATAATGCTACAAGACAGGCCCTATATAGGTGCTTAATGCTTCAAGCTCTCAAATACATGCCTCTATTGGCTACTAAACGTGGGCCTCTGCCCTGCCTTTCTATGCACAATGTAACCTTCCACCCCTTTGAGGCCTGTACATTCAATGTAGCTCTTTATGCTACTAATGTAGGCCCTACTAATACATTACTAATTCATCTCTAAAAGTCTGCTTCAGCATTTAGCACACACCTCAAATAAGCTGTTACTTAGCTGTTAATGCAGCTACCTAAGGACCTAATATGTAAAATTGTTAGCTCAGCAGGCTAATGCACCCAAGGAAAATGCAACTTCCTTCACACTACATTCCACCCCTTTTCAAAGTGTGGGCGACAATGCTGGCTTATATCTATCTTCATTGTATGCCCATGATCTCCCAAGAAAGCGCTGAGACAATAGCTATGGCAATAATCGGTGCTAAATTGGATTATTGTTGTAGCCTCCTGCTAGGCATTAGCCAACGAGAATTGCAGACTACAGGTCGCCCAGAATTGGGCGGTCAGAGTAGTACTCAGACTCCCCAGGAACAGCCATGTAACCGAGGCTAGACGCTCCTTGCACTGGCTTCCTATTGAATTCCGGATTAACTTTAGAGTGCTAGTTATTGTTTTCAAATGCCGGCTTTAAATAATGCCAGCGTATATACAACAGCACATAAGAGAGAAGTGTAACCAAAGATCTGAGATCAGGATCCTTAAACCTGATCACACAGCCAAGATGTAAGACATCAAAGGCGGAAAAGGGAGCATTTAATGCGAAGGCCCTTTCTCTTTGGAATAATCTGCCTATAATATTGAGGAATCACTCCTCTCTCCTTACTTTTAAGAAGGAATTGAAGACCCTCTTATTCACCTGACATCTCTAAAATGTGGATATTTCCAACGGTACCGTCTTCTGACTGGGGATTCCAGAAAATTCTCCTTCAAGGCATCCTGGACCTCCCCTTTTCTTGTTGCCTCTTTTATCAGTGTTTGGTCCTTATCTGAGGCCACGCCTTTATGCCAGAGGGTCAATTGTGCGCATAACAAATGTAATGTAATGTTATGCAGTGTTAAGTGAGGTAGTTAAAGATCTTGGAGCTGTCCAAGAGGTTTAAGCAAACTGTCTTCTAGCTGTTAGTCATCGCAGCATGCAAGGTTAATGTAGACCTACCTAAACAAAAATGTATACAATGTGAATAGTGACATTTACCCTAGCCACAACCTGGCCTACCCAAAATACCTAAACATATCTTCCAATTGATATGGTTAATAAGCAGCATGTGATTAAAGCAAGGCAATCTGGTGTTGGTTAATCTGAATGAGAAATTGCATTCATGTACGGTCACCAGCTCTAAACCTGGCATCCTTCCACTCTAAGGGCCTACCCACCCCCCTGTTCCCAGGGCCTACAAGCGTGACTATGGGCTGTGTGATTAGACACTCCACTCAGGTATGTGAAACCCAACCGAAACCATCTAATTTCATGAGCAAGATTAACACATGGGCACCAGGATTCTAAAAAAAACAGGTCTACTAATTTATATCAAAACACAATTATTGCTCTAACAATAAAAAACAAAGGGCTTAATCTAAACATTTGCAGGTAAATGTAACTCTTTGTATCAGGGTGCTGGAGACAGCCACCCCTAGAAAAATGTAACTTGCATTTTATTGCACAATTTGTTGAACTAGCATCTACAGTCCATTATGATTTCTCTTACCCGCCCTAAGGCTGCAAAAATGTCCTCGTAGCTCAAATTCTACCATCTCCAATTAGAGCTCATACTCTTGGCAGCATTTCTTCAAAGCAAAACCTTAACCTACGCACAGATAGCTTGTGTGCGCACTCAGATTATCTCAAAGCATTTAACGCTCCTGCTCTCACAACCCTGCTGCCCCATCAATTCATAAATCATTCTCCTGGCTACGTGCAACGTAGTAATTGTCTAAAAAAAAAAACAATTATGGGTAAAGCAGCTGAGTTGGAAGACCAAAACATTACGTTTTCACAAATCCATCTCTAAATGCATTTCACCAATAATAAAACCATTTCGCAGCATGTTGGCATTCAAGTGCTGTTTCACACAGCTGTTTGTGTCACATTATGTCATAGTCCACAACCCTTTGCGGTTGCTTTCTCCACAGTCCTTTAGCCAAAAAAGGCATAACATATCAAACAGGTTATTAAAACCACCTACTGAAACATTTGAGAATGCGAATCATCAAGTTTCAGACATTATTCCAAGTCAGCACCGTGGCAGTTCCGTAAAAGTTACTAGTTTGTTGGGCACTTCTCGCAGGTTGTAGTACAATCGTCAGCACGCACGTCAGTAGCATTGAGTGTGGTGCAAGAAATGTTCACATGGCACCCCGCAGTGACCTGCTTTCTCTGAGAATGCGTCTGCTTGACTGATAAGAAGCACCCTATAATTGCTTGCGTCTAACCACAATCATGGCTACATTCTTGGTTTTTGCCTAGTAGCAAAAAACAAACAAATGTTAGAATTTCACAAAAGTACAATATCGCTGTTATCCACCCCTTTGCTCAATACCACCGCCGCCTTCAGAAGTCTTATCAGGTGACTACACATTTCTTATCATTGCTACCACAACCATTTTTCACCATTCTGTGTGGTATCTGGGGTTTATTTGCTTTCAAGCATTAGCAGTGTAACTGCCTGTTCACAACTCATTTGTGCAATGCGATCATAGTTGGTTAATGGTACTTCAGATGGACCCGTGTTTGCAAAAGCATACTAAAAGTACCCCAGTAGATCACATCTCTCGATAGATCAATGCTCTTCTTTTCACCAAAGCGCTCACAACTGCCAGACGGCAACTTGCTTTGTGTCTCATGATCTCGATTTGGTTTACCCTGATGTCATTACCCCATTTTCAAAGGTAAAGTCTTTTATCCAATATGCCTGCAGTTGCTTACACAAGCAGTCTTGTTTATTTTTTCCAGTTCTTCATACAGCTAGTGTCTTTAGAGCCTCTTATATTTCACTTGTCAGTTTCCCAAAGGGTGTCTGCTGATTTCTTGGGCCACCCCTTGAGAGCGTTAGTCTGAGTCAGTTTCTTTATTTGCTTCAACAAATCACTTATTCATATTCTTACACTAAGCCTTGAGGTTTCTGGATCATGGCTAAGGTGCAGTGTTCATTTTATACTCGAAAGCCCAGTTTTGCATGTTGTGTCTTTCAAAATGGCTACCTTTGTCAGATTTGATTTCATCTGGAACGCCATAATGTCTCATCAGTTACTCCAGGCCTTGCAATGTAGCTCACTAATGCTGGCTGTGCTACTTCACTTCTCTTCAAAGCGCCTTGAGGTTTCTTTTCTAGTACATAGCGCTCTATTCCACAGCATATGGGGCACTGGGGTGCAGCTTGCATGGCAATGTCCATTGTAACAGCACTTGTCATTTTTTAGCCCATTCACAGGTTCCCAGTTTCCCCAAATGTCCAGATGCTGGATGCGCCCAGCCTGCCATTTCATGCAGCATTTCTTTATCTTCCAGTGTGGTCACTGGACGAATCCTTTGCCATCTGATCAGCTCCATTATTGCATGCTAGTGTCAGAAAGCATGCGTGCACCGGCATGTGCAAGGTAACTTGTGCTCTTTTCACCTTCTCAATTACGGAAGCTACCGCTTTCAGTTCAGCATTCTGGCTTGCACCCCCCCTTCTCTCATTGACAGTGTTTCTCGATGGGGATGGAATGCAACTGCTGGCCAGTGTTTCTGTTCTTTCTCGTGCATGGGAGTGCCGTTTCCAAGGCAAGCCTGTTCCTTTGCTCCTTCTGCCAATAAACCATAGGCGGGAGCGACTTTAAAGGGAGACTCTCGCAGTTTACAGGGGCACCTGTTTCAGACATTTCCTTCAAATGTACTGCTTTTAGCATTTGCTCCAGCAACTTAGAAGCCCCTGTGCTGCCAGCCTTTGTGCGCTGTTGCAACCACCATTTTCACTGGACATGAGCGGCATTCTGCGCTTTTCTGCCTTCCTCCCACAGCAATTTCACGCACCCAGCCCATGACGGGAATTTCAGTACAATTTGTCTTCTGAGACCACATGCTCCATATAGAAAAATCATTGCCGACACGAACTTCCAAGTCAAAAGAGGCACTTTGCCATCAGATTCAACTCACTATAATTCTGCAAAGCGTCTTTTAGCCTGTTGAAAGACAGCCTGCTGATCAATGTCCCATTCAAAAGCATATTTCTTCCTCGTAACTTTGTAGTTTGGCCTTACAATTAGACTCCAATGCAGTGTGTGATCTTTCCAAAAAACACACTGAATCTTTGCGCTTTATCACGCACAGATGTCTCAATCTGTGGTACCATTGCCACAATAAAACAAATCATTTTCTGTACTGAGCCAAAACACATTGCACTTAAACATATCACTTTTTGTGCAGATCCCTGCACTTTCTCTGCATGAATTGCCCACACACTGTTCTGCTCATGGGCTGCCAATTTGTCAACAACTTTTTCAACGTGTGCCCCAGTTAACATTATCTCAACAGTGTCATGTTCAATACGTTCATCACTTAATTGCAATATTTCCATGTTTTTAGCAACCAATCCATGGCATAGAGTGGGAACTTTCAAATACTCTTGGGGCAATTTATTGCATTTAAATTGTCTGTCCCCCCAAACCACTGCAAACTGATTCTGCAATTCCAAATCAATGCACAAGTCAAAAATCATAGGCCATTTACTCACTTCTTTAGTGAGTTTCTCACCCATTGTAACCATGTCTGGCACAGCTAAATGCACTGAAGCTAATTTAGCGTATTCAATTAAAACAGAATTCGCCACCTTCACATGGATTTTACAGTTTGCAAATCCTCACAAGCCTCTCAACACAGATGTTACTCTTTTCCCTAACAACTCGACCATTCCCAGGATGTATTTAGGAATGTCAACACTTGAAGCATCAGTTTCAAAAGGCGAACCCTCGACAGTCAACATTTCAGCCCCCCATTCTCATTCACTAATACACTGGGGCCAAATCTCAATGTTTGAATCACCATTCACAATTTACATTTCAAATACTGTTGCAACTTTTTCTGCCAAAATAGGGCGAGGGATTCGTTTCACTTTGCAATCCAAATCTAAACCTTTCAAAAGGAGAACCGCATGAAAAATTCTTTCCTAATCAAAGCAATAATGGCAATAAATCCTTCATTATACCTTCCTCAGCGCGCACACGCACATAGCCATTTCCCCCTTTGCGCGCACAGCCCTCTGCTCCATGGCTTCATTCCCAAACAGAAAATCAACCGAGCATTTACTGAAAGGGAAAATCTTGACTGCACACGCTATCGGTTGCGGCAAACCGACACACAAGTACTGTCATTTTGTTGACTCAGAGCTGCAATGAGGCAACAATGGAAATGCGACAGCATACCCCTCAATCTGCACTGTGTTGTCTTACACATTTGTCATTTCTCCAGCATGGCATGGCTTTGCACGATCCAATAAGACTATGCCGAATGTAGTGAAAAGGGTATTTGCACCCCCTGGGACCAGCCCTCTTTGCAAATAATACACCCTATCACCCCCATACAGGTTCTCCATGCGATGGCCATGAACACAATGTTGGAGAGACAACACTTTCAGCATAAATTTTGCATTTATTAGACAAAAAGCACAATATAAAACAGTAAATGTAGCAGCAATTAGGAAATAATGGAATTTCAAGTTAGTAAAAATCACCAATAATTAGAACACAATCTCACGTTCCTTGATCTAATTAGCGCTGGAGGACCCTGGTCATCTTAAAATATTGCCCAACCACCAGGTGGCTTCCCTCATATCCTTGAATCTGCATTTAGATGACAGTGCTTCAAGGAGCTGCAGGGGCAACATCAAGGTCTGGGCACACAGCAGTCCACGGATGAATCCCCCCCTGAGTCATGTGTGCACCCATACTTGTACCGTCGTGCTGTCCATCAGCATGACGCACTATGCTAGAACGTTCTCAGGGCAAACATGTTTACTGCTGGAAAAACCCAAATTGCTAACTGTCAGGGATAAGGGTAAACAAACACAAGGGAAACAGAAAGGTGTAGTGGGGGTTGTTATGCCTGGGTTTGCTTTAGGGACTTTATCCAAGAAGCGACAGCCTTATAAGAGACTGCTTTGCCCCTTGTGCAGGAAAGCAGCCTCTAAAAACTACATTGCCCACCAGACGGTGCTCTCTGACTACAAGTCCCAGCATGCTCTGTGCCAATTTGGACCAATCAGGAGCCGAGCCGGGCATGGCACACCAACGCACATGCGCAAGCCCAGAGGTGCAGGGCTTGTGCTTGAGACTTCACAGGGAGAGGACATGCGGACCGAAGCTCCTGAGAAATCACTCGCGAGGGGCCCAGCCCCACCGGAGCAGCAGCCGGCCCATCGCTCTTGCAAGATAAGTGCCTTTCTATTCTGAAATCAGAGGGACCTGGTGAAAGCGCAGGGGGCCACTGTTTGCCCATCCAAAGCCCCTGCACATCCAAATTGAGATAAGTGGGCGTGTTTTCCACGTCGCAGTACAGCGCTTGCATTTCACTGGGAATTGAAGTATTAAAACTTCCGCACAACCTTCCGTGTGTTTCTGCCTCCTGGGACATAAGGCCAGGGCGCACATGAGGCGAAAACATGTGCGACAGCCCAGATTTCAAAGGCATTGGCCTGTGAGGGTCTGAAGAAAGACCAATCATGGGAATTTTGTAGAAGCAGTCAAGCCACCTGGGATCTGAGGAAACGAACCCGTGGCGGATTGTGAATTCTGATGCACCTTTCCTAATTTTGGCGCAACCATCCACACGCGTTACCACGCACATATGGATAACGAATGCTATGTGTAGTGTGAGTGTGGCATGAGAGTGAATGCTTACAAACTCTGAGGACATACACTAATATTTGTCCTTTCTTTTAGCTTGGACCAGCTGTTTAGACCCTACGGACGTGCCATAGGACTTGACGGCCCTACCACGGACAGGACACTAAAAGCCAGAGCTAAGTCTGCATGCTGAGTTGTAATACTTATCTTGATTTAGACTGATCTATGTGTAAGACTCATGACTTAGGGTTAGCTAGTAAGGGGGCTATATTTTATGCAATATGGTGCTAATGTGAAACAGCTAACTTGGTACCAAGTACAGCCTGAACAAAAGTGTGCAATTATCAGCCCTTCCCTAAATTGCTCCGTCCCAACCACAACCTCTACCTCACCCTGAATCCGGTTTTCCTAACTTCCCCCTACCCATCCAACCATCGAGACCCTATCCCTCCTTCGCCTGCTCTGGTCAAGGAAGTCTGTGTAAACTCTAACTTGCAGGCTCCGCGACCACAATGGGGGTGGTTGGTATTGTGTCGCTCCTGCGCCTTGGACCTGAGCATTGTGATACTAACTCTCCAAGACGCTCCTTCCTTCCCCCCGCCCCCTTTGGAGTCCATCTGCCACTTCAGGAATGTTAGTTATCAGTGCTTGCAAGGCCGTGCCGTTTCTTCTCATGGGCCTGTTCAGGGAGGCTGGCAGTACTACGGTGGCAAAGAAAGAATATTCCAGGAGAAGCTTGCAATAATATGCATTGCCATTAACCCCTAGTGGGCAAGCTTTACTGGCCCTGCACTTTGCTAGCTAGTGTCTCAATGCTATAAGACAGGCGCTATAATGCTTCAAGCACTCAAATACATTCCTCTATTGGCTACTAAATGTGGGCCTCTGCCCTGCCTTTCTATGCACAATGTAACCTTCCACCCCTTTGAAGCCTGCACATTCAATGTAGCTCTTTATGCTACTAAAGTAGGCGCTACTAACACATTACTAATTCATCTATAAAAGTCTGTTTCAGCATTTAGCACACACTTCGAATAAGCTGTTAGTCTTAGCTGTTAATGCAGCCATCTAAGGACCTAATATGTAATATGGTTAGCTCAGCAGGCTAATGCACCTAAGGAAAATGCAACTTCCTTCACACTACATCATTAAAAGCCTCAGCTGAGTGGAAATTGCTGAACGTTTGGGAGAATGCAAGAGTGGAAATACACATCCTATACTGGACCTCATAAAAACAGAATTGGAAGGGAGGCCCAACAATGTTATGGCAAATTGGACTGACCGCAAGTCTCTGTTAAGGGTAAGGGACATGGGCTCCACGGTCACTGAACTATTGTCAAATCCAAACAAAGCCAAGAAAAAACTATGGACATATGATTGGATAATTACCACTGAGGAAGAAAGTAAATACAAGCTTCACTATTCCCCATCACAGGAGGTAGGAAGTTATGGAAAGCCCCCTGAATACTTGAAAAAATGCACAGATCCTAGTATCAGATCACCATTTTTGAGGATAAGACTGAATTTGTGCAAAACAAAAAAGAGGTGATATCTCTAACAGCTGGACCGGGCATAACCAACAGTACCTGTAGATTCTGTAAAACGGAAGGCTTGGTGGAAAACCTACCACACCTACATGTGAACTGCACTGGTCTTACCCAGAAGAGTACATTGTATTTTGAACTGTTCCTGGAGGAATACAAAGTAATGTCAACAGAAAACTGTTGGCAGACGTTGATGAGAGGGGAGAAATCTTTGCTGATCATAGTAGTGGTCAAATAGTTTAGGATATGTCTTAATCCCCAGTTAGGAGAAGGCTGTATGTAAATAACACTGATTGATTAATCCAAGGGGTTGGCTAATGTGGAAATGTTTTCTTCTTCTTGATAATATGCTAAAAGTTTACATGTTAAACTAAAAAGGCATTTTAAATAAATAAAATAGTCATTTTGGGTCATACTGCCAACAGCCAATAGGAAAGGATCCCTTAGCTCCACCCATGGAGGCCATCTTGACATTTTGGCATAGCGCAAGTAAAGTGGCAGGATGAGCCAAGAAGAGCCAAGCGGGGTAGGCGGGAGGGTTGCATGTTAATCTATGATACAAACCAATACTGGAGAACAGGAGTTAAAGGTAAGTAAATTATTCCTTCTACAGCATGGGATATTTTATAGTTTCACATACTGTGAATCAATTACAAAGCAGTACATCATCACGTGTGAAGGCAAGCTCCTTGTAGCAACACACACCGCAGGAGACACTGACCTTATGCAAACAGGCTATGTATATCCGCCTGGCCGATTCTGGCCTCTGCAGCAGAATCCCTGTTGATGCAGTAGAATCTAGTAAATGGGTCTACTGACCTCCAGGTTGCTGCTCTGCAAATATCTAGCAGGGGGACTCCACAAAGGAATACCCTAGTGGCGGCAACTGCTCTGGTCAAATGAGCCCTGGGTCTGCCATGGAGAGACCTGCCAGTTTGCTCATGACAGAAAGAAATGCATGAAGAAATCCACCTCGCAATTGAAGGTTTAGAGAGTGCCCTGCCAATACCAGTGGGGCCAAATGTCACAAAGAGCTGAGGTCTTTTGTATTGACTTGGTGCATACAACATAGTATTTTAAAGCTTGCATGACATACAAGGAATGCTATGAACACTCTGCTAGGGAAACCGGGGATCCAAAGAACACAGGTAAAACCACTGGCTCATTGAGATGGAACGTGGAAGGCACTTTGGACACAAAAGTTGTATTTGCGAGCAGAACCACCTTGGACTTGCGGAACTTCAGGTAGAGTGCCTTGCTGGACAAAGCTGGTATTTCACTGACCCTATGTGCCAATGTGATGGGCACTAAAAAAGCAGTGTTTCAAGAGAGAAAATTGAGTGGAACCTTATGCTTGGGCTCAAAAGGTCTCAAGTCTGGACAGGACCACATTCAGCTCCCATGCTTGTGCGGGGCATTGTTGTGAGCGGATATGATTGAAAGAGGCCCTTCAAGATCTCCTTGAACAATCTGTAACACCAAAGAGAAGGTTTGGCAGAAAGGCGTGTGTAGCGTGATATTGCTGCAAGATGCACTTAAATGGAGGAGTGAGCCAAACCAGCCTGTGATAAGGATAACATGTAAGGCAGAACGTCTTTTGGCAGAATGGCAATGGGATCTAGACTCCTTGAATCACACCATGTAGTAAAATGCTTCCATTTGCTCTTATACCAGGCGAGCATAGAGGAGGCGCAAACCTGCACTACAATGTTGATACAGTCTTGCGGTAGTGGAATTGAGCCAAATTCTAGGAGCACAGGAGCCAGGCCGTCGAGTTGAGAGCACAGAGTTACTTCCAGACCTTGCATGCATTGGTTGTTTTCTTTGTACTAACTGTTAGGAGCGTCGCATTGTCTTCACACCTGGTCAGATTTTATTACCAATATCACATAATATGTGTGTATCCCTTAACCTATTCTTTGTACGATCATGGCTGACTATGCCACATTAAGGTACACTGAGGAACAAATCACAGAAATTATCAGAGGCCCGTCACTCTTCAACCCCACAGGTAGTAACCAATCGCCTCACTAACATCTAGTGAAGAGTTAATTAAACCCAAAAAGTGCTTTTGGACGGAACTCCATGGCCACTTTCTGCAAAAATATTTAAAAGCCAATGTAATACCCTCAGGATAACTAGTCGGGAATTAACCTGGTTTCTTCCTGTACGACAATGACTACAAAACTACTTTTAGCGATATCTCTACCAAATGTAGCCGTTATTTGATGGTCTTGACTATTAAAACGGCTCAATGCATTAGCACTAAGATACAGAGGGAATTAGATTTAGAGGAGCAGATATTTTGTGACAACGTAGAAATCACCAATGCCAGGCACAAACTTCAGATCAATCAACAAATAGACTAGTTCAAGAAATCCACCTTGGACAAAATAAAAAACTAGCAAAGGACATTAAGGAATTTAAGGCTCAAACAATCTACCCATACCTTGCTGACAATTACTTAGAAACTCTTAACGAGAGGCTGTACCCATTCAATACAAGATCACATGGTCGTCTGAGCTGGGTGACATTTTCGGACACTTCCAGCTTTAACTCTCCCGTAGAAGAGCCATATGATTCCAGTGACTATTGCGGTAGGTAAGAAGGAAGAGACAGACCAATAGGTGTAATTTGAAAAGCTTTTATTTCAAAATAATAAAGAAAATGCCTACATTTCCCTATTTTAACGTTTCCCTACCTAACAACTAAACTAGGGTGCTCGTCATCAGAATTAAAGTCCAAATGAAAAGTCTGTCCTCCATCTGAATCTAGACTAAGCGGCCCTACCAATAAAGTGGTAGTGGATCTTCTTGGTCCAAAAGAATGACTCCCTTCTTCTTGACAATGGTCTATAGTTCCAATTGCAGGTGGGACCTTTGCCTGCGAGAATGACTACCTTCCCCAGGTCTTAGTTCCTTTCCAAGTTACAAAACCATGTTCCAGCTAGTGGCGCTGTAAAGTTCTTGGTACAAACTAAAAAGGTATGGTTCCAACTCAAACATCATTTCTTATTGCCCATAGTTTTCACCACTATTAGGTTCCTGGTGACTACTTCCCGTCTCCAGGAATCTTGTTCTCAATACTCTCACACTTCCTCCCCTTGATGTCTCTTGGCTTCGCAATACACACCGCCAACGGGTATGTCTTCCTTCCCCTGGTCTCTCTCAGGCTTTTTGCCAAGGTTCACGAAGGCTGGGGTATTGACTCCCTTCCTGAGGCCCTCCTTAGGCTTTCTGAGGCAGTTTGCAATGCCACATGGGATTGACTCCCTTCCCCTGACTTTGGTGTACCAAGAAAATGTCTCCCTTCTCTTGGTATAATTATATGTATTCTCACAGTTCTTCTCCACCAGGGGATATGCTTCTCTTCCCCTGAACTTCCTTTCACCTTGTTTCACTGGCCTGTAAGTGTGGGTCTCCGACACGTACGATTCTGCTGCTTTCCTTTGGCAGACCTTGTTTACTTTCCTGCCAGATACTGTGCTGAAGAGGATTCCTGATGCTCTTAACTTGGTGCAGGCCCCAATCCCATACTATTCTCTTCGTTTGCTCTGGTTAGCCTGGCTCACCCCTCTGCCAGGTAGTGCTGAAGAAGAGGAATTCGGAACTCTTGAATCCTTACAAAGCCTCCCATGAAGCCTGCTATCTGTGAGGGCCTTGCCTACACTCTCTGGGTGGTGTGCAGCTTAGTTGTATCTCCGGTCGGGTTCCTGCAGGCTTAGTTCACCTTTATGTATGCTGCAGCGGCTCCGCAGCACTCTGCTCTTCACCGGCAGCATGTCTGCCTCTGACCGCGACGTCCAGCGGTCGTCGTCTGGAGGTTGCTGTCTTGATATTGGGCAAATCTTCCTCGGGACCAGCCCTTGGGAGCAAAAATTACCCAATTCAGCCCAAAATACAGGTTCTATTGTGCCGAACAGTGAACTCATGCTAGTGACAAATGACACCTTCAATAAGTTTTAGTATTTTATTCTAAACAGTGAATTTCAGCAACATCTTGGGATTCAAGTTAGAGAAGATTACAAAGCACAAAACTTAGAGAAATGCAAAATATAGAGAAACATAGAACTTAGAAAAACATAGAGAAACACAGTCTTACGCCCCTTCAATCAGCACTGGGAGACCTTGGCCCTCATAAGCTAGCTGTAACAAGCCCCGCTCAGAGGACAGCGCTACAGGGTGCCGACAGAGCCACAAATTCCAGACACTTGATCTTGCTCGAACCAAGTCCACCTGAGTCATGTGGGCATGCATTTTTATAATCTCGTGCTGTCAGTCCATGACGCACAGTTCCAGAACTTTCCCTGTGCAAAATATAGGCTTGCTCATGGAAAAACCCAACTCTGTGAATTTCCACTGTGCTCCTTTTCTGTGCCCCTCCCTGCTTGGAGCCCATCTGCGCGAAAGCTCAGGAATGTCTTATTAGTGCCTTCCCAGAGAAAGGAAGATTAGTTTACGAAGCCATGCAGGGCTACAGTTAGAAAGGCAGAATATTCTAAGAGAAGCCGAGATGAATTAACCCCATGTGAGCAAGCTCTAAAAGGCATGCACTCATAGCTTAGTGTTCATAGCGCTTAAGACTGGCTATCTAAGCGCTATATAGGTGCCATAATGTTCCAAACACTCCAATAATGTCTATTAGCTACAGAGCTGGGGCCTTCGCCCTGCCTGTTTATCTACAATGCATAATGTGACCTTCCACCCCTACTAGGCCTGCATATTCCTTGTAGCTCACTGCTGCATAATGGAAGTGCTACAACAGACTACTGTCAGCATTTTTGGCACATACTTTGAATAAACTATTGGCTTTCAGTGGCTAATGCTGTCATCTAAAGCCCTGATTGGCAAATTTGCAATTTTGTGTATCACTACAGTTGCCTCCTGGAACCTTCCAGGCTGTCCGACCTCTGAATAATAAGTGAGCTTCCCAGCAGGTCGATAAGCATCCCAGATGCCGTCTTCGAGTTCCTGAGCTTTTTGGCTCCCACGATCCCGGCTCCTCCAGGGATCTACTGGGAAGTTGGACTCTTTCTCGTCCCAGTCTTTCCTACTCCTTATATCAGTGTTTCTCATGAGGTTTGTGTGGTCTACTCTACACAGATACATGGAAGTGGGGGGAACTAGTAGGCTGTGCATATGGTGGGAGGACGAAGGAGGTTGTAGTGCAATGTGGACATACTGTGTTCTTCCCGGATTCCTCCCCACAAGATCCACCCGCTGAGTACCACCCACAGGGGGGACTATGGCGAAGTGGCCTCACCTTCTTGGCTTCAGGGGAAGGGGCTCCCCCTAGGGGAAAAGGGACGACATCCAAGGATTGGTCGCACCATACATTTGTATGTTACGCATCGTATAACGGTTCAACACCCTGCCTATCTCATAGGGATGTTTACATTCATACGTGGCATTGTACTGTGCAAGACTAGAATGGCTGCTTGATCAGCCCTCTTACCACTTCTGGCTGTGTACTTTCTAATAGTTTGCCTCTTTTAGATGGCTGCAAGATAGACTATGGTCTGGGTGGCATGTGATTTCTGCTCACCGTCTCCCCTTGGCAGAGGCTAAAGGAAGGCAAAGATAATAACATATGCACAATATAATTCTTCTTAATGCAGTTATTGCACAGCATTTTGCTATAGTGCCTTCTAAGAAAATAATACAGGAGATAAGAGTTTCAAAAATTGCTCAGTAAATATTTTCAGACCTTTGGATTTGGATTGTACATGTTCCATGTTTAAGTTACGGAACATGTGACGTTGAATGCACCTGCTTTCTACAGAATAGTTTCTCATTGCATTTACAAATGTTCTACTTCACACCTGCATACCATCATAGGGCAAGTTACACATGAAAATGCCTCCTCCATTCAGAGAATTGCGTGCTTGTACACCCTAGGGTGTGTGTAAAGATATGTTTATGACCACTTCCCAATGAGGCAGATGATTCATTGACCTGCCCTTTATTTTATTACTAGGAAAGAGGAATCAGAAAACTGAAAAATATATCTATATAATTCTACCAGGGTGTATGGATTTAGGAGCAATATATTTGTCATGTTTTGTTACAAGTGTTTTTAATGAGATCTATCATATACATGCCCAGTTTGGTTGGCTAGTGCTTGCTTGATCTGTGTTGCACTGAAAGGACAGTTAATGACCTACCAGGGTTTTTGTTTAACAAAAAAATGCCAATTTAAAAAAAATGCTTTCAGATTGCACCAATGTGGTGACATTTCTTTGAATATGTAACAACGTTGCTTGTACATGCTTGAGTGAAGGTGTGCTCTGGACCTGTGTGCATTTTCACAGTTAAATTCCTGCTCAGTTGAAGAAACAGATACCATTATAACTATATATTACAAGCTTGTCTAGTCAATGACCCTTCAACTGAGAAATCCCAGACGCCTCCAACAAACTAGGATCCCTGCAGGCCAGATCTCTCTGGAATATACTATGAATAATCCTAGCGAGACTTGGCCAGTCTCCAGTGCAATCTATATTGAAACAGGATCTCAAAACTGTATCCCATCACAGACCACAAAATGGACTATTATTGGGCTGCTAATTCTAAATCCCATTACCAGATTCTCAAGCGTAAAAGCACATTGGGCCTCATTACGAGTCCGGCGGTAGTCATGCCGGTAAAACCGTCAGGATGCCGCCGGACTCGTGGGGATTTACCGGCTCCGGACTTGCCGGAATCACCGGGGCATTACAGCCCCGGTGGTCCGGTAATTCTGGAGCCAGCATTCCATTACTCCCCATTCCCATGGAGTCGGGGGCAGTGGAAACACCAGCACCATGCGGTAATGGTGTTGGTGTTTCCACATCAGTGTGCGGCCGGTGGCGTTACGCCCGCCAGGTCAGACCTGGCGGGTATAACACCACACTGCCACATAACTCGGAGATAGCTGGTCCGGAAAACAGTGCCATACGGTCTTCCCGGCACTGTTCAATCCGGACCGGCTAACTCGTATTGAGGCCCATTGACTCGATTCACTTGGCTTCATTTTAACACCAGGGTGCAACACTTCACAAGAAATTAATATTAGTGCCTTCTAGCAACACAAACCTAGGAGGTGTTGTTCTCCAGACAACATCCATCATTTTGCTGCTGCCTTTGTTTGCTCTCTCATGTGTTTATCTCTGGTGTGATATTTGTAGCACTGCTGCTTTGAGCAGTCCTATATCCTCCAATAGGTGGCCTTGGATGTGCCTGCATTAAATGACTAAGCTGTGTACGCCTTGATTTAATTTGAATCTACTTGGTTACAGAACTATACTGATTAGGGGCGAGCACTTGACTGCTTGTGCTATCTAATAGCCGATTCATTATTTTGCCTGCATGCTGTATAACGCCAGATGTCCGTTTAACAGGTTCCATTCAGTGCCATATGTTTATGGACTATATTAGAACGATTGTCTTCACATCAACGCCATAGATTATACAAATTGTGATGTAGTTATTTTTTTTAGTTGCTTCAAAATGTGTGCACATTTTGAAAATGTGTCCATTTTGCACTGCATGTGTGCATGCAGGCTTTTTGCACACAGGTTGTGGCAGATAATTTATTCACGCGTGAATGTCTGCTTGGCTTAGCTTTCCTGTGCTTTGCTATGTTTTGGCTGACTGCTATTTCAAGGAGTTCACACCACTGTCTTGCTTGGCTGTAAGCATACTGCCTTTTAATGGCATTTGCTAAAGCACTGTTCTGCTTTGCAAATTGCCAATTCATATATTTTTTTTATTTTCTTTTATTGTCTATGGTTTATTTAAACCTTTACAAACTGAACTTTATATCAAAAATATAAATACACATTCACAGGATAAAATAATATTGAGTATGAACTAAGCATAGTTCCAATCCACACACTATTACACACAAGAAAAAGCATTTCATAATCTTCTAAAATAGGAAGAGAGCAGACACAATAAAAACAATCAAATTTCCTTAAATCAGACTCTTAATACTTCTGAAACACAAAACGGAATTAATAAATCAATTTTTTTTTTCAAATGACGTTTGTGTGTAAACAAACCCAAATATATACACAGAGATTACCGTCAGTTAGCCCAAAACTCACTAACAACAAACATTTAGGTTAGATCACAAAACATTTTTAAAAAAGCAGTCACTCTAATCCTGAGTGCAATGTTGTTGCCATGTCTCATTTGGTACCACAACAGTTCTCTATTTACACAGTGTAAATTCTCTACAAATTGTTCAAAATATAAGATACGTTGTTGGAGCAGAGCTGGACAAATAAGTAAGATATGCTGCAAAGTTTCCTCGGTACCATCCTTCCTACAAAATCTACACCAAACCCATGAGTCAGTCAGCAGCTTCCAACTCTTAAGAATATAGTTGGTTCTCATCACATTTAGCCCGAATCTCAAAGACATTTCGTAAACTTCTACAATGATATTTTTCTAAGTAGCCTTCAATAACTGGAAAAAATTTCCAGAATGAATATATTTGATTAAAATGTCTTGATTGAGAAGCTATGCGTACAGTATGCTGCCAGTCATCGCTTTTCAGAATCATTTTTACCTTCTGAGGATTAGATAGAAGCATTTCAATTGAAACACCCAAATTGGTGAGACAGGCCTCTACCTTAGCTTTTAATTGGTTACTAAAACCGTTAGAAGGGTCCATGCCCGCTACAGTATAAAGATTTTCTGATGTATTTACTAAGCATTTTCTCCATAGCAAGATCTTTTTCCACATAATAATAGATTGCAATGAATGTAAACCTAGTTCATATCTGATAATTTCCATCGGAACACTTTTAGGTATAAAATATAATATTCCTTTCCATATGAGGCTTTCTAGAGACTTCACCATCTCCGTATTTTCAAAATCAAAGAATTCCATACCAAACATGATCCTTGGAATTCCTTTCATGATATAGAAAGTTCTCAGGGGTACCATAGTAAATTTGCAATATTTAATCTCTAGTTTGCGCATTTGCCTTAGGGCCATATCTGCCTTTGTTCTCAACTGAGTTTTTATAATGGTAGTGGAGCCAGATCCTATCATACTGTATCCCAGATACTTGAAAGCATTCTGGCACTTGATGCGTTTGCCCTCACAATGCCATGTATGACCAATCAGATTTTTCTTAGGTTTCCCCAGACATACAATAGTAGTCATGGATGCATTTATTTGTAGATGTAATGTTGACACAAATATTACAAATGCATTTATCATTCGCTGCAATCCCACTTTGGTACAGTCTAGCAACAAAAAATCATCAGCATAAGCTAACCATTCAAGCGCTTTGTTGCCTAGTCTTGGTGCCGCTGCTTACAAGGGGAGGAAACCCGGGAAACTACTGACTAATACAAAATTAGCAGTGTATGCTTTGTCTATATCCGGGTGGATAATAGTCAATGTATAGGGAGACAAAGTTCAAACTCTGGTACTAGAGGTGCCTTGCATTAACACTTTAAGCAAAACAATAGGAGGGACCAAATGTAATTAAAACATAGTATCAAATTTTAATAACGAAGAGATCGACAGGTATAAAACATCTAATTAAATAAATTGGTCCATGACAATACATATAAAAACTTCCAATGTACAAACAACAATAGGGAATACGTAACAGGCTTATATGGCCACTTTACAAAAATATTACCAAAAGAATACGACCACTGTGGGTACTCGTCTAGCACAAAGTGTAGTACCCATCCACATATGGATCAATATGTCATATAATATAATCCCTGTTTAAAGTCCAGAGATGTGTCTCGACATGTTTCTGTTCCGTAGGACAAAGTGTGGAACATTCATCAGGAGGTAAGAATTAAACAGTATAGCCTATTTTACAAGAAAGGGTGTACACAGATTCATTCGAGCCTCTTAGTACCCGAGAGGGATAAAAACAACAATAGACATCCAAGAGTTAGTTCATGACTCACTATGTACTTGGGTAGGTTCAATCAATGAACTTGGCAACAACATAAGGGTAAAATTACCTATGGTGGTGCCAGTGGGGGCTCTCTACTTAAATTAGTAGGTGTAGGGAGGCGGCCATCGCAACCCTACAAAAAATGTGGATGAAATTGCGGTAAATGATACGCAATCCAGCCTACTAGCACATATAACATAGCAGCAAATACCTTGAGTATGACGCCCAGGAGAGTATCAGTAAATATAAGCACCTCTTAGTAAGTGAATGGGCCGATAGCAGTGTGTTACAACTCGGTGCCAAGAGGGTGAAGAAAAGCGGGGGATGACCGTGAAGGTGGGGATCTACAAAGCACTGTAACCCCTGCAAGCAAATAGCCCGACTTAGGAGGATACCAGAAGGGTCCCTAAATCTGTGTACGGTGAGAGGTAGAACAGAAAAGTGTAATCGTGCATAACCGCGGTGACTGATATCAGGAACAACAATGCATATCACTTTACCTAAAGGCTTCCACGGGTTCGCGAGCGGGAATGTATCTCCGCGGTCCGTACTAAAAATAGGGGACAAAAATAGAGCGGACAACGTTACTTAGTGCGCGTTGCCACTAAAGAGCCCCGTAAAACGGAGGGAAGTGTATTATAAGGCGTCTGGCGAGTGTCTTACCCTGTGCGGAGAAGTGCACGGGATGCAGGTCTTCCGTGTTCGACCAGCCGAAAGGGACTTGAGATTGCGCAACGCTGCCGATGCTGACAGGTCGTCAAGGCAACCCCAATGGTCCTACTACTATGTCGCTGATCCCGAAGAGTCTTCTTAGGGCAGACACTAACGTTACCCTTTAGTTTAGTGTAGTTTAGTTCACTCCAAAATGGCCGCTGTTCCCCTGCCGTACTCGGCACCTAGTTTCGGGATCACCGACATAGTAGTAGGACCATTGGGGTTGCCTTGACGACCTGTCAGCATCGGCAGCGTCGCGCAATCTCAAGTCCCTTTCGGCTGGTCGAACACGGAAGACCTGCATCCCGTGCACTTCTCCGCACAGGGTAAGACACTCGCCAGACGCCTTATAATACACTTCCCTCCGTTTTACGGGGCTCTTTAGTGGCACCGCGCACTAAGTAACGTTGTCCGCTCTATTTTTGTCCCCTATTTTTAGTACGGACCGCGGAGATACATTCCCGCTCGCGAACCCGTGGAAGCCTTTAGGTAAAGTGATATGCATTGTTGTTCCTGATATCAGTCACCGCGGTTATGCACGATTACACTTTTCTGTTCTACCTCTCACCGTACACAGATTTAGGGACCCTTCTGGTATCCTCCTAAGTCGGGCTATTTGCTTGCAGGGGTTACAGTGCTTTGTAGATCCCCACCTTCACGGTCATCCCCCGCTTTTCTTCACCCTCTTGGCACCGAGTTGTAACACACTGCTATCGGCCCATTCACTTACTAAGAGGTGCTTATATTTACTGATACTCTCCTGGGCGTCATACTTAAGGTATTTGCTGCTATGTTATATGTGCTAGTAGGCTGGATTGCGTATCATTTACTGCAATTTCATCCACATTTTTTGTAGGGTTGCGATGGCCGCCTCCCTACACCTACTAATTTAAGTAGAGAGCCCCCACTGGCACCACCATAGGTAATTTTACCCTTATGTTGTTGCCAAGTTCATTGATTGAACCTACCCAAGTACATAGTGAGTCATGAACTAACTCTTGGATGTCTATTGTTGTTTTTATCCCTCTCAGGTACTAAGAGGCTCGAATGAATCTGTGTACCACCCTTTCTTGTAAAATAGGCTATACTGTTTAATTCTTACCTCCTGATGAATGTTCCACACTTTGTCCTACGGAACAGAAACATGTCGAGACACATCTCTGGACTTTAAACAGGGATTATATTATATGACATATTGATCCATATGTGGATGGGTACTACACTTTGTGCTAGACGAGTACCCACAGTGGTCGTATTCTTTTGGTAATATTTTTGTAAAGTGGCCATATAAGCCTGTTACGTATTCCCTATTGTTGTTTGTACATTGGAAGTTTTTATATGTATTGTCATGGACCAATTTATTTAATTAGATGTTTTATACCTGTCGATCTCTTTGTTATTAAAATGTGATACTATTTTTTAATTACATTTGGTCCCTCCTATTGTTTTGCTTAAAGTGTTAATGCAAGGCACCTCTAGTACCAGAGTTTGAACTTTGTCTCCCTATACATTGACTAGTCTTGGTGCCACCAACCCTTTGTTTTTTAGTGTTTTATTGGCTCCACAAACATATAGGTTAAACTGGGTAGGTGCAAGCATACAGCCTTGTCGGAGCCCGTTGGGGATGTTAATCCCTGAGGTAAGTCGTCCTTCTGAGTTTAACCTAACTTTGATTTTCGTCTCAGAGTACAGTTCTATAATTATCTCCAAGAGATTTTTGGGGATATTCAAGTCTCTCAATATGGACCACAGAGTTGGGCGGTCAACCAAATCGAAAGCTCTGCTGAGATCCATAGAGGCAACGAAAATTGACATACCATTTTTCATTAATGCTTTAGATTGAAGACTTTTGAGTATAAGACCCCCACAATCAGTACCCGTATTTTTTTTAAACCAATTTGTTTAGGATCCAATATGTTATTGCACTTAATCCATTCTTGCATTTCTTCCAATACTATAGAAGCAAATATTTTTGACTCTGGATCCGAGATAGCTATCGGTCTATAACTTTCCGGAGCATATCTGGATCCCTTTTTGTAAATCGGGAGTACAAGTGCTAGTCTCCAAGATTCAAGTATGGTTTTAGTACGTAATATATCAATATATAAAATATGCAGAACCTTGGCCCATACATCAATATCAGTTTTTAAGATCTTATTGGATAAATTGTTTGGTCCAGGAGCCGCAGAGTTTTTGGATTTACTAATTAAGCGAAAAATATTAGAAACAGAAATGTTCAAATGCCATGAGGCAACCTTATTGACAATACTCCCAAAATTGGCCGTATCGCAGCAATACATTTTAGAAAAATAATCGTGCTATCTTCTCTCACTGATTTGAGCGAGTAGCAATTCCTTTTGAGACACTTCAACCTTGTTAATGATTTGCCAAAAGTTAGAAATGTTATTTGCTTTTAAAGCATTAATCATTTTTCCCCCCATCTAGTTGAGCTTGTATACCCTTGAAATTTATTAACCAATTTTTATATTGTTGCTTGATTTTTTTAATCTGCATCAATATATAGTCTGCGATATGGCCATTTTTCTTAACTGAGCGAATTTCATTTCTCATCAATTGCTTACGCTTATAAACCTCTGTGTTAAAGCAATGAGGATGTCTCCTTCTAACCTTACAACTAGGTATCGTATTCTCCACCGATTTCGATATAACATCATTGATATGTGTTGTAAACATGGTCGTCGACAGATTGCATATACGTTCAAGATTCATATGTTCAAATTTTTTTACCATCACAGAGGAGAATTTCTTTGTTTTGGCAAACGTCCACCTCACTCTGTTACCTTTCAGATTCACTAACAGACCCTCAGAATAGCATGATGTTTTTTCGGATGGAGCTGGATATGGGAAATCTATATGTAACAGATTATGATCAATAGTAGGCATCTTAACTACTACAAGTTTGGAGATATATTTATCAAAACCAACAGACACAAATATATAATCCAAAATAGAGCTACAGCCTCTAGCATTCCATGTTGATATCCACCATCACTAATCCCATAATTTCCACAAAGTTATGCCATATCGCTCCCCGTAATTTGGGATTACCTGCCGCAGATTTTGCCTTACAGTTATTAACGTTAATTTACGACAATAAGGCATCAGCCACTAGAGAATCAATATTACAATCTGAATTCAAATCCCCCGCTATGATTATGAGACCATTCGCATTGACTGCTCTCCAAGCATCAATTTTTGTGGTCAGGTTATTAATTTCCTTTACTAATTGAGAATCTGAATATTTTAGCGGGTTCCAATATAGGTTTATAATACAGCGTTGGATGTTGTTATCACCAGTTTTGATTTCAAAAGTCTCTATTAGGAAGGAATTTGAACTAGACCATTCACTGATTTTCACTGCCCCAAGAGTGTGTTTGCAGGCTATTAAGAGTCCCCCCATTGGACGACCTTTGGCCCCCTTTACGGCCTTCATTTGTACTAAGTAAAATCCTTCCCATAATAGATCACTGGTAGCCCAGGTTTCTTGCAAGAGTAGCACATCATAGCATTGTAAAACATTAGTAACATCGACATTTTGAGTCAAATTTATATGCCCTCTCGAGTTCCAGCTATCCAGGGTGATTTTTCCTGGACTTGCTAGAGAGGTTTCCCCAATTCCTTCAGTGAGTTAATAGATTCTCTGAGGAAAAGAGCGAGCCATCTCCACTCTTGCTTGTCAGCATTATCCATTGTTGAGTTATTGTTAGCCACACAGGCTTCCACCCCATCTTCAACTTCAGCCCCATTCGTGGATTGAAAATTGTCACTCCTAGAATGGATGGGGGGCTCATGAAAACAGATCGAAGCCCTTACGCTGTAGCGATTCGGCCTCCTTGAGCAGCAAATTTCTTACTAGAGGAGATGGAATTACCAAACGCACATAGTCAAATCTCTGTCTATGAATAAAGTCCACCAGAGCAATATCAGCAGATGATATTAATGCTAATTCCGGGATTGCCGCAAACAATGAAATAATGTACTGACGGTTTAATGAGATTTGATTTCCCTCCAAAAATAAAGTTGTCAATATAAGACTTGGAAGGTTACTCAAAGCAGGTTTTCTCAGGTCAAGATCATCCATTGATTTCTCAAGATTTTGTGTATTTGCGACAATCATGTTAACACTTGTAACATCTTTCTGACTCTTGAGCGGTGGATGCCACCCATTCTTATTCGAAGAAAATGTGTCCTCTAAGATTTTCTTAACCATAGATGTAATTTCATCCTCCTTAATGGGTGTGTAGATAGCGGGCTTTGTTGGAGATACCTCAGGGTTAGACATGTCAATAACCGGATTCAAAAGGGGCTCACTAACTTCAGGCGTTGACAACACATCAGCCCTAGTTGCGGGAATGAGTGCTGGCTCGGTTAGTGTTACCTTGGTTGGAAAGGGAGGTGTTAACACAGAGGGGGCCAAGGAAAAACAACCGGTATGGCAAGGAGCAGTAAGGACCATCTGCTCCTTATTAGAGCAATCACTATGACCCAACCCCGTGTTAACTGAACACGAAGTCAGATTCTTGTCCTCAGTTAGGGCACGATCACTAAAAAGTGAATCATTGCCATCCTTAGAAGTGCTTCAGTTCGTCGCAACATTAAGCCCACTTGAGTGATTATCCGTTTTAGCACATATTGGGTTGGGAGCAAGAGAGCTCGTTACACCCAGAGAGTTAGTTTTGAATATTTCAAAAATATCTGCTAGCCCTGTTTTTAAAGATGATAGTTGTGAAGCAATCTCACACGCTTCTCTTTTTTTTTTCTTCATAGCATCAGAAATCGAGTTACCAGCCTCATAGTAAAGTCCCAATGAGGACTGGGTAACCTCCCTAGATTCCCTGGGCACAGACCGGTCCTTATCCCCCTCTTCAATAGATGGTTGGTCGTCTGAGCCTCCCTCCAAATCCTCTCTGGCCTCCAAAATAGAGTTTTTGAAGGTCGAGTCTCTCAGAAATTTGCAAGAAGATTTAGCCATATTGTTTGCACGCATCAATTTGGTTTGATGTGCTCTTTTTTTTTTTCTTTTTTGTTGTTAAGTGCGTCCTCCATAACGGGGACTTTTGAAATAACCACCTTGTGCAAGGTAGCCTCAGTGACAGTTTCAGCCGTGTCCGTTGCCCTCTGAATACCTTGAGCATCTGATATAACAATTACTTCTGTAGTACCTTGGGGAATGACTGAGGGTTGATCATCCCTAAGCTCTTGATTAAGCGGACACACTTTGACCGTCAATGCAGACTTTATGTCTGTAGGAATCTGTAAATTCAATCGAGTTAGTAAGTGACTCTGCGTTGGATTTGAGCAAAATTGAGCACATTGGAGTATTTCATCTTCCTCAAAACAGGGAGGCGGCAACGGTAGAGCTGCAGCGCGCGCCAAGCTAGCCCTGCGCGTGGTGACCACTGAAAAGAAATCAGCTCGCAGGTCTTTCATCATAGTTGGTATTTTAGCAATTTTGCCCATATTAAATGGGTAGTCGTTAAACTCGCCAAAAATTTGAAGTACCTCTTATGACCAGATGACAATGATCCCTAGTAATCAGACTTAATCACAAAGCCGACCACAAATAATGAAAAATGATAAAGAATGAAGACAAGATTTAGAACCTGCACCACGCATCCCACACCCGAACAACCAAACAGCCAGCCACTTGGTCCACTTGGGTGCACGCGCGGTGCGCAGGCACAGGACCAGTTGTAGGCTGGCGGGGAATGTGGGCGGGGCTTACAGGCACTCTTAAAGCCACAGTAGCGAGTTTCAACACAGGAGTTGTTCGGTACCTTCCTCTCGACGACGGCCCTTCTTCACAGGTAGAAAGCATGAAAACACGAGCGAGGTCTCCCCAGCCAAACAGCCAGCCACTTGGTCCACTTGGGTCATATTTAAATTCATATTTAATAGACTGAGTCCCTTTCAAAAGGTTCTAGGTCCCAAGAGCTAGAATGTTCTAGGTCGTGGTTCTAGATGTAGCGCTAGATTGTTCTAGATTGTACCAGGAACTGGGTTCCAGGTCCTAGACTCTGGGATCTATTTTGCTATACCATGGTTTTAGTTTATAGGTGCAGTGTATCAGCCTCTCACTTTTGTTACTGGAAATTCACATTTCCTGATTCACTGCACATTAAAGCTGAGTAGCCGAAGGAATACCTCGAGTTGTGTTTCCCAGCTTTAAGTTTTCATCAAGCCAAGCCTCTGTTTTCAGAGCTTGCACGGTGTATCTGTCTCTGCAGCTTGGGCTCGAAAATGGGAAGGGGGACTCTGCAGAGCACTCTCCCCCTGTCTGCGTTAACTAAGAGTTGCTCGCTCCTGGCTCCTACCTTTTTTCCTGGAATGGTTCCCTGGATTGTTTTGACTGCTACTGGCTGCTTCATCATTAGTGCAAGTTTCGCTTCATTTATTGTGTATGGACTGGAATGTGCCTTCTGTATATAAACAGTCTCAGCCGGCTCCACAGAAGCGTCTTGATACAATGTATAATGTATGGCCTGGGCTGTACTGCAAACAGTCATGCTTTCTTGTGTAGTTTAATTCTGTGCATGTGTCCTGGAGATAATCACGCAATTCTGATCACCTGTACCTCACAGAGCATTTCTGCCACCACAAGGGGGGTGTCCTAAATCCCCCCACTAGGAGCTGTGGTAGGAATAGAGGTAGATAAAAGCAGACACCAGTCACTATGCTTCCGAAGAGAGAGTAGGCAACCTACTCCTGCGGTGCGCAGCTAATCTTACTCCTTCACGCAGGAATGATTTACTAGAGTCACATATTTTGATGGTCCACTGCTCAAAACTTCTACTAAAACCTTTCCTACCAAAACATGCACAATATACAGTACTTCAAATAGATGCCCCACACATAATGCATTTACTCAAATGCTTCTGACTTGATTCTCAGTAATTTTATTTTATTAAGATAATATGCATGTGGCTGTTAAGCCTTGTATATACAACATAAACCATATCAATGCATATACAAAGTAAAATTTTAAAACCATAAGAGAATAAAAATGCATAGAATGTTAAAAACGCATGAAACATCTGAAAACACATTGACTTAAAACAAACATAAAACACCATATACATCACAGTTTACATCACAAAGTTGAGTGTATCTGACATAGTATTCTAAGAGGGTAATATTCAATACATATCTTAAAAACAGATCTTAAGAGCTCATAGTATCCTTAAAATTTCAGTAAATTTCCAATAAGATTTGATCAGAAAATGAATCGGGTTTTCATCATTACCTTCCATAAATATTCGCCACAGGTGTAACAGGTCAGTACAGTCCAATTGATTGTTGTACATTTTCATTGTTATTTCTGAGTGGATCCAAGGCTTCACACAGTGACAAGATATGTTTTATACTTTCAATTACTTCTACACCACATAAGCGAAAATATCGGTTTTCACATGAGATGCCCATTTGGCTACCCCTAACCTCAAGTGTGTCACGGATATTGAATTTCAGGAGAAGATATTGGCACAGGGTTCCGCTATCAGGGTATGCTGAAATGTAAGATGGTCTCTGCTCTCATACGTTAATGTAACTAATAAAACAACCTGTATCTCTATTAGAGGCTAAACGTAAAATTCGACTCATGAATGGAGCTATTTAGCTTCTGTTTTAACATGAATTTAATTGAAGCAACAGAAATGGCATTTAGTGGGAGATCTGTTTCAGTCCGCCATCTATCAAACTTTGATTATGTCACCATTTGTGCCCAATTTCTTATAGTTGTCCAGTCTAAGAAATGACAGGATATAATTAACTACGCAAGTACCGTTATCTAATCTGATCAATTTGTCCCAATTCATAAAAGTTCTTTGAATAAAGGCAGATGCTATTCCTGTTAGATCAAATTCTAAATATAAGAAGTCGGTCGGAAGTGCAGATGTCATACGTAGTAGCTTGTGTAAATATTTGTCCTCAAACTTAATTCTTCTCCGTAGGCACGGCCCCAGGTGTCCATTCCATAAGCTAGAACTGGCACAATTTTGGCGGTGTATAACAAGAAGATGGTCTGCAAAGATATGCCCACATTTCTTCCAATAAAATTGCTTAAAACATTGACCATGATCATGCATTTATCTTTTGTTTCTAGCCAATGTTCATTCCATTTCAACAAAGAGTCAACAATTAGGCCAAGATATTTACAGCAGGTTACTATTTCTAGGGGAATGCTATTCAAATGCCATACAAAGTTACATTTTGATTTCTTCTTGGGATGAAAAATCATTGTTTACCCTTCAAAATATACACACTTGGGCTGTTTCGGTTGGCATAGATTCCTAATGCAGAGATCATTGCTTGGAGGCCCTTGGGTGTGAGATCAAGCAATATCAGATCATCTGCATAGGCAAGCCAACAGATAAGTTCACTGCCGACTTTTACTGGGCAGTGAGGGATATTCTCAAATTCTTTATGCAGATCAGATAAATAGAGGTTAAACGAGGTTGCAGCTAAGATGCATTCTTGTTTAACTCCTCTATTAGAACACATTGAGCTGGACAGTTTGCTCTTCCATCTAATCGTATCCTCACTTTAGTATCCATGTGAAGTTACATTAGCATCCTTAAGAGATCAGCAGGAATCTTCAGCTTCATTGCCACTATAGACGACTTCAAGATAGTCAAAGGCAGCGCCGTAGTCAATAAATGCGCAATGGACTGCTGTTTCTTTCTTTTCTATTTCTTTTAATTAGTTTATTACAACCTTTTAAAAAGTACAATACAGTTCACGTTTCTCGTTACATCATTTCATGCGATGTCACTCATTTGGATCGGACGATTCAACCTCCAACCTTAAAGTTTAAGGTTAATTAAGAGGCAACTGTGATCTTTGATCAGTCCTGTAATATTACTCAAGAATTAGTAACATGTTTTATCAGCAAGTCATTCACTTGCTCTAAGTAGAAGATCAATGCATATGTCAATTTTTTGTTAGTTCCATCAGATAGCAACAACCACCAGTCTTCACCACACATAGATGGTCTTTCTTGTATGTAGGCGCCCAAATATCTTGCTCTCAGAGATTTAAGTGCCGCACAATACAGTCTTAAATGCTTTAGAGTTTCGTCAGCAGTGTTAGGTAGTCTGCACTTAAGATCTACTGGTAGATATTTTTCCCACAAGCTTTGCACTTCTTTAGTTTCAAATAAGTTAAGCCGAATTTTCATGAATGTAGCTTTGTTTTCGGCTTGGAAACTTCTCCAAGTAGCTTGGCAACTTGTTCAATGCCTTTGTTTCTGATGCCACATTTTTGCATCAATCTATGGCGTGATCTCTGATCAACAGTGTTTACCCAGTCTTGTAATCACAATTTCTTTTTGGGTTTGCCTGGAGTGTGGTATTGTCAGTGTTGATCGCCATCAGGAGATTTTTGCACCGATCCGCCCATTGCTGTAGGATCGTTTCCTTTGAGCTACATCTTTGATTATGGAGAATGTCAAGTTGTGGTAGCCCATCATTGGCAGTCATTTTTCTATAGAGCAAAAACATGTTCCATTTGACGCTCACATTTATGGATGTGAACCCAAGCTCATAATGAATACATGCCGTTGGGACCTCCTTACGGAGCCACAACACGCTTCGCCAGAATGTATTTTCGAAAAAGTGTCCATAATGAGGGCGAGCTGCCCAATGCATGTTCAGCTCCATGGAACAGGGCAGGTACAACTTTCTGCTTATAAAAGTCCACTACACTGGCCACCAGGGGGTGCACGGATGGCAAGCTCTGCCACGTGAGCTCTGCATCAAGGTCCAATAAAGTGAACTGAGCCCCCACTATTGGACCCCCCCGACCTGGAGTTCATTTGATATCGATGACTGAAGGTACGCTGCACGAGAAAATCCAGAGCAAAACGGACGCACCTTCACCGAGATATGGGCCCTTGAAGCCCAGAGGAGAAACTGCACAACAAATATAGAGTAAAACGGCGCCCGGCCGCCACACATCACGGCTGCAGCGTGTACCAGCCCATCGTGCCCTGCGGGCTCATCCTACGCTTGCACACCTACAGACCTAGAAACCTTGGCAGTCTGACAGTCAGCACAAGGGGCATCTTGGACTCAGCACGGAAAGCTGAGAAAGGAAGCGCTCACACGTAACGAGCCCCGAACATACGCGGCGGTGAGAACACATCAAGCTCGCCCACATGGCCAACGACGCTGCGTCCTGATCGGAGAGGAAGGGGGACATCAGCCTGAACATCAAGGTGCTGTGCATATCGGCACCCCTTTCCCCCCGCTACCAGTTTAAGGCTAAACGTGAGTGGAACGCACCGTCTACCCAACAAATCCTGCCCCCTGCAGTGTCTCCCTCCACACTGTACCCTGACCCCACCAGCCCTCACAGATATCGTTGGAACGTGGCCTTTGACGGGCACCCTGCTCCGCTCAACCACCCAAGATGCCGACCCTCTGCGCAGAGGGGCCTGTTCTCGCCCCCCCCCCCTTGGGAAACAACCACGCGCTGGCGGGATGCTCGGTGGGACCGCGCCGCCCCCTGTACATTGACTCAAGGGCCAGACATGCTCGCCTCCTACGGCATTCAAACTGCCAAGAGGGCGCAACGTTGCTAACCATAAGATTCACTCCTCTGCGAGGCCCACCACACGTGCAGGACAATTTAACAAGCACCCAACTCCAGCTTCACAAAGTGCCAGAAACCCACTTTGGCGAGCAGTCCCTAACACCCCACCCGGGCCCATGACGGATTGTTGAAGGTGTGAAGTGACCTGGGCAAACACGTAAGCCTACCTCTCCGGATGGTGTAATACACTGACTCACCGCCCTGGAAAGCAATTTAGAGGCTTCCCATTACTCTGAAACACCCCAGTGTGGAGACTTGGTGAGTTACTTCACCTCCATGGACTGATCTAAGGCCCTGAACGGTCGCCGCGCCAGCGAACTGGCATTCCACACAATTGAGACCCATCTCCCCAACGTAGCAAGCATCCACCCAACTAAACAATCGATCTAAGCGAATAACACGCCGCTGGGAATCCTAACTGAAAGGCACACGGAAGCCCTCAAAGAGCACCGTCCCAGTCCACGAAGCAGAGGGTTCGACCCCTGCACCCAGGGTGTGCGCCCTCCTCGGCCCCAGTAGACAACACTACCCACGTCTCCTCTTCTCTCCGCACAATCTGTCAGGAGGCCTACGAATTCCTGAGACACTCAGCAACCCCCTCGCCCAAGGGTACTCAGACCTAAGGAGAACGGAAGCAACAGGAAGGGCCCCTTACTCTTACACAACACGTCAGGCACTAACTATGGTGCCCACTCTGACCCCAGGTTCCTTGAAGCATTCTGGAGACGCCCGATCTCGGACAGCCAACAACGGGACCCAGCACAAGGCAGTTAATTCCGAGGTGGCACATAACCAAAAGGGAAGAACAAGAGGGAAACAGGAGTAGGCTGTTAAGCCCCACAAGCTGTGAACAGTGATCAAGATCGATAGATTGCATCAAACCAGATATCGTTTAAATAACCCCTAGGTCGAACAACAACAGAAGGGGAAGGACAGGAGGAAACGGGAGTAGCCCGCTAAGCCCCACAAACTGCAAACAGTGTTCAGAATCAACACTTTGCATCAAACCAGGCATCATCTGTGTCCTGCGAGCCCGCCCCTGAAGGACCTAACGAGCTACTACCCAGAAAAGTCCCCATTCAACCTCCTCCAGTGCCACTATACAGAGGATTGGGCCCAGCACTGCAGGGCGTGTGCCCTCCTTGGAATCAACATGCAGCCCAAGCCACGTTCCTCCTGTATTACAAGCACTCACTACAGCCCATTGGGATTCACAACTTGCCGCCATCCAGCTCGACCTAACTTACTGGTTACAGCGCCAGGAGACGATATGGTCCTCCACCCCTGCAGTACATGCCGCAGGAAGCCGCACTTCAGAACGCTCCAGATTCACTGTTTATGAACACTAAAGAGAAATTGGCAATATATAAATTCTCGCCATCGCACTACCGGAACCGCTCGCCTAGTGGCAGAACAATTGCGTCACAAAGATGCGAGGCAGCCTCAACCAAGGCGGACGTCGCCGACATGCTCACCGAAATGAGGCGCATGAGAGCAGACAAATATAATGATAAAATCACTCAAAGGATAGACAAAATAGAGGTCAGGCTGGAGGAATTCGAACACAACCAGACATCCCCGAATAGCCTAGAAACTCAAATGGACATGCGCATCGCTGAGCTTGAAAGTAGGGAAGAAGAATTCCACCTAAAGGTTGATGACCTGGAAAATAGGGAGCGATGCAACATACGCATCTTTGGAATCCCAGAAAAAGAGGGCGAGAGAGTCTGATATAAAAAGAACCCTCCACACCCTACTGAAATCAATATTCAATGACTACTCAGTCTACGAACCCAGAATTGACCGTTTTCACAGGGCCGGCGGCCAACCAGGTGGTTCGAGAACAGTGCTAGCCCGATTCCATAACTATGCAGACAAAGCCAGAGTCCTGGATAAGGCCAGGTGCACACCGCAAATTACACTGAACACAGCAAATATTTCCATTTACCAAGACCTGTCCTCCCTCACTTTGGCAATGAGGAGAAAATGCCTTCAACTCACCAAAATGCGCAAAGAAAAAGACATACGGTACCGTTGGGGTTACCTCTTTCCACTCGCCTTCAAGTGGGAAGGAACTGACATAAAATTAACCTCTGAGAAGGACATTTGTGGCTGTATCGCAGACCTGCTAAGTGTCCACAGGGAGGAGCCACCCCAGAGTGGAGAAAGGCCTGAAGCCAGGGAATGGCACGTTAATGGTCCACGACGAAAGACGATGCAGGGTTCCAGGAAATACGGATGGATGAACGCCTCCCCGGAGGCGGAACACTGAATCCTCCATCTTGGTCCTCCAGTGGTTTTCCGTAGGTACACCCGATGACGGGTGCTGGGTTGGATGAAGATTCATGCCGACCACAAATGGACACCGATTTACGATGGCAAATGAGTGTAAGACTAGCATACTGAGGGCGCTACCAGACGTCCCAGCTGTTTCACACAATGCACCTCATGCCTGGTCACATTTACATGGTGGAAGCCAATGCACCCTAATCGGCATCAGACAATGAGGTGGTGACTGGAAATTAGAAGACGGGTGAGGAGAGGAGAGGTAACAGGTGGTGCGCAATTGACAGACACAACACATGTTTTTAAAATGCTGGGATGGGAGTCCAACACCGGGCTCCCACAGTCTATATACCTAGATATAGAACACAGCTCACAGCGATATTAGTATGTTATTATGCGGGGGGGAGTTGGGGGCTCACTGTTGAGTTAAAATATTGAATGAGTACCGTTCGATGTACAATCCGCATTGGTCCGAGAACGACCGGATAATTATAGCCAGGCCGGATCGGACGCTCTGTGGTGTGGGGGAGGGCACGGCGGTAGAGTGGGACGCAAAGTGGAGGGGGGTTGGATGGGTGGGTGGGTACTAGGAACGGCAGAAGGGGCTTTACCGAAAAAGGCGACTGTAGGAGCACCCAAACTCAATGGTAAAGAGTCAGATAAAGAACCAGACTCTAGAACAAAGGCACCAGGGCAGGTACACTTAGCACACAAATATACATCCAATAGTAACAATGTCTGCTACACCTAGAAAACACACTACGCATATGCACACTCAATGTGAAAGGCCTGAACTCTCCCACCAAGCGATCCACAGTAGCAAGGGAACTCAAGAGATCCGATATTGACATTCTGTTTCTACAGGAAACGCGATACTAGAGAGGGAACGAGAGGCGCATCCCCAGTGGGCTTATAGGACACACCTTTTGGAGCTCAGGCATCTTTAAAAATGCGGGTGTGGGGACCCTGATCCGAAAGAGCCTCTGTATGACGATGCTAAAGCTCTGGTCAGACACGCAGGGAAGGGCCACGCTTGTGGTGGGAAATATCTGGGGCACAGTTATCACCCTCACCATGATCTACGCGCCAAATCAGGGACAGAAGAGGTTTCTCCACACAATGACCGAAAAGGTGTTTAACAAATCACACGGTCATAGTCCTCGGAGGCGGCTAACACGTGGATGAATTGTGCCCTGGATAGGCAAACCAAAAACAATGCACTGGACCCATCTCAAACGCAGGAGGAGGCTGGAATCAAATGACCCTAGCCCTATACGGCCTCACTGATAGCTGGCGCCACCTGCACCCATCAGACAGAGGCTTCACATTTCACTCCACCCCCTACGATACTCACACGTATTGACTACATGTTCCTCTCCGAGGATCTGCTCAGAGTGCTCAAAACCGCGAATATACACCCCATTGCATGGTCCGATCATGACATGGTCGTGGTGGACATGGAAGGCCTTGCCCCCCTGTAACACGAAATGGATATCCAACGAATCCCTATGGCCTGACACGGTCTTCATGGAAGAGTTTCAAAATGAAATCAAACAGTTCTTTATTGTTAACTACACAGGTGAAGTCGCAAAGGTGACTGTATGGGAAGCTGCTAAGGCCACTTGGAGAGGGATCCTCATTAGAGAAGGAGTCAGAAAAAAGAGGGAATGCACCCTAATAGAGAGAAACATCAGGGGGAAACTAGACACAGCAGAGAAGCTAGCACAGTCATCCCCACAAAACAGACCCCAACATCTCTCAGAGGCCAAAGAACTTGGGGAGGAACTCAAAGCTCTAGAGATAGGTAAATATATTTGAAAAAAATACTACGAAAAGGGAAATCAGGCAGACGCCCTCTTAGCTGCCTGACTCCAAGCGCAAAGGGCAGAGAGATGGGTAGACATGATAAAAAGATGCCTCATTAGGTAATCTGTGAGTCCGAGACATAGGCTGTTTGCATAGTCTAGTTTGGATAGCATTAGCACAATTACGGCCATGACCCTGTAGGTGAATATTAATAAGTTAAGATGCAGCGTAGCATGCACATCTGGGAGAAATAGCTTCTGAAGATGGCTTTGACCACTGGATAAAGAGTGAGGGTGATTCCAATTGTCTTACTATGTGGTTGATGGGTTTGGTTACCAGCCCATCTTTTCAGGCCAAGCAATTGTGCTGAAGTTAGAACCTGTAGTATTACAGAGTATCAGCTGTACTATTAACCAGTAACAGATATTTAGTTGGCAACACTTTTCCGTCCCCACTATACCTGACTCTGCCTAGCCATTGACAGACAGGAGAATGCAGAGAATTGGCAGCTTTCATAGTTCTTAATGAATACAATGAATTCTTTCAACGTGCATTTCATTTTGAAAACACCCAGACTACACTAGCACCTATACTGGCTACATCAAGGCACAATATCATACCAGATGACTCAACACCAGTTGTGACCACTAACTACATAGATGGCACTCTCATAGATGCAACAGTATCCTCCCCGGAAGGGATACAAGAGGCATTTGCCTCCTTTTACGAAGACGTATTTACCAGTGACCACCCTGCTCCCCCTGGGAAGTGTGGATGCTTATCTTGAAGAGACGGGTCTCCTGGCGCTGTCTCTCACTGAAGCAGAAGCCCTTGACGCAACGATCACGGAGGAGGTAGTTTCAAACGCTATCAAACGACTTGAGGTAGGGAAGGCATCAGGGGACGACAGCTTCACGCCTGGCTTTTTTAAAACGTTCTCCACGCTTCTCGCCCCCTTTTTGGTGACTCTTCAATGATATTTTCGAAACGGGACAAGCACCCCCATCTTTCGCACAGATTCTGCGAGAATCATAGCAGCCAGATTAGAAACACTTACCGAGGTTAATACATCCAGACCAAGTCGGCTTTGTGATGGGGAAACAGGGGGCAGACACAAGGAGGAAAACATTACATCTGATAAACGAAGCACAGGGGGAGGGTACAGGGGGGGGGGGAGAGGCGATCCAACTCTCCTGTCTCTAGATGCCGAGAAGGCATTCGACAGGGTGGCCTGGGATTTCCTGGAGAGGGTTCTGGTCTCGATAGGCTTAGGACCAAGGCTATGACGTGCCATTAAAGAATTATACTCCTCTCCAATGACCTCCGTGGCAGTGAATGGTGGCTACTCGAGATAGTTTGCATTGGAGGGAGGGACTAGGCAGGGCTGCCCCCTATCCGCAATTCTTTTTGTCCGGTCCCCTGAACCACTGGCACAGAAGATGAGGCTCAATAAAAGGGTAGAGGGAATTAGAGTGGGGGAGCAAGAATATAAACTGGGCCTGTACGCTGATGATATCCTACTGCATATAACCAACCCTCTGAGCTCCATCTCAGCAGCGATGGAGATAATTGAGGAATACGGTCAACTAGCAGGTCTAAAGATCAATACGGGGAAATTGGTCCTACTACCGATCGATAAGAGCAAGGACCCTGAAGTGGACAGATTTGCTCCCCTGGGGATGAAGGTCAGTCTTACCGCGCTTCGATACCTTGGCATCAATGTTACCCGTGAGCTGGGGGACCTAAATAAAGCCAATTTTACCCCATTATCTCTCGCTATACAAAAAGATATCGAGAAGTGGTCTAGACTTACCATCTCCTGGATGGGCCGCCTGAACACCATCAAGATGGTAATTCTGCCAAATATGCTTTACTTATTTCAGATTACCCAAAGAATACTTCACTGCTAAGAAAGCCTGCCTCGCTTTCCTATAGCAAAATAAGAAGCCCAGGGTTCCCAGAACTTTGCTCCATCTCCGAAACGACAACGGAGGAGTGGGTCTCCCAGAGCTAGAGCTGTATTATAGGGCAGCCCAATTAAGTGCTAATCCCGCACCTCAGACAGCAGGCAGACCTTAACTGGGTAGGCTTAGACAACGATCACCTCCGCCCATTCACCGTAGGAGAGTGGCTCTGGGTGCCTGGACCCCAATTATGAAATAGTATTAAAAAAATCACCCTATCATTGGGACTATTTGGGCTATATCGGAACCAGGTAAAGGGATGAAGGGGATCACGACATTGCCCTCCCCTCTAGGACACCTATGGGCACCAGGGATTTGGGACGACATCCCGGACCCAGGGAGCTTCCGATCATGGTACGAAGCAGGGCTCGAAAGGGCAGGCCAATTGTGGAGAAGTAAGGTATTCATTGTTTGTTTATTGAATTTATAAGGCGCACCAGACTCGGGAGTAGCAGGGCGCAGAAGGATATGCGAAGCTTACAAATGTTACATAATGTACAGGCAATATATACGAAAAGTCTAATTACACAAGAAATAATACAATATACAAAACTTAAGTTGCGCATAGAGGCAGAGTTATTTACATCTTGGTAGCTAGGGATGTACACAATTTACAATCTAGCAGCAGGTCGTACTAACATACCAAAGTTTCAAAGGAGGCTAATTCTCAGTCAGGTTGAGGTGAGTGATGAGGTTCTTTCTAAAGAAAGAGTAGGGGAGGTTGGCTCTCAACTGGTGTGGCAGGGGGTTCCAAAGTTTAGCGGCCTTCATAGGGAAACTATTGCTGCCACTCTTAGAAGATTTGAATCGGGGTACTACCACACAATTAGTATTAATGGTTCTAGACGGTCTGCTGGAAGTTCTGGATATTCTGTCAATTAGGTAGCTCAGTGCGTGCAACATTGTATAGTGCTTTATGTGTCAGGGAGGCAATTTTTAGTTGTATTTTGTTGTGGGTAGATAACCATTTGTGATGGCGTCTGATAGCAGAGATGTGCACTTTTTTGTTGATGGCTAGTGTAGCTCTAATGGCATTGTTTTGTAGTATTTGGAGTTTTTGGATAATGGTTTTATTAGCACTGCTGTAGAGGGCGTTGCAGTAGTCTAATCTTGATAGAATGAATGCTCTGGTCAGTATAAGGCAACTGTCATTAGAAAGGAAGGGCCTACCTGCTTTAATCAGCTTACATGTGTAGGCTGTGGTAGAAGCCAGAGAATTTAGTTGTTTAGTAAAGGACATTGTTGCGTCCGGGTAGAAACCAAGTGTTTTACCTCCTTGGAGACAATGGTATTATTACCGTCAATGATGGAGGCATATTCATAACCTAGTTTGGAAATGTTGGAGGGGGAGCCGAGGATTATCAACTGTCTTGTGAGTGGCCATCCATGCCTGAATGATGAGATTCTATTCAACAACGCCAGGTCCCTGCCATGATCCCCAGAAAGAGGGAGGAGCTTGAGGAAGCACTGGAGCTTGAGGAAGCACTGGGTTTGGGCCCGCTCTCATTATTCCAATACTTTAAGTTAAAAGGTGTCATGACTCGAGAGACCTGGAAAGAGGCATTGCAGAGGGACCTCACCCTGTTCGAAAAAATTCTTGACTCCTGTACGGGCTCCAAAGGTCTTGTAAGTGCAATGTATACGGCACTAGTAGAGGTTGACACAGCCCCTTCACTTGTATTGAAGAACAAATGGGAAGCAGACCTTGGGAGGCACCTCTCCCAAAGGATGGTGCTCCAGATATGTAGAAGAACCTCGAAAACCTCCATCTCTTGTCAGTACAAACTACATGGTGTAAAACTATTGTATAGATGGCAGTACGACCCCATCAGATTGGCTAGGATGTACCAAGACGTAAGTCCATACTGCTGGTAGGGTTGTGGCCAGAAGGCAGATTATTAGCATATGTGGTGGGATTGTGGGGCAGTCCGAGTTTACTGGGATGAAGTGCTCAGTTGGATTAAAGAGCTGGATGGGGATGAGAGGGAGAAACAGCCGCTCTTGACCCTATTTGGCTTGGTTGAGAGGGAGGTGGTGGTGGTGGTTAAGGTACCCAAAATGATACCTGGGCTCTTGTTGGCTGCGAGGGCCTGTCTCACTACAGTCTGGAAAAGGGCAAGCCTACCGACAAAAGCTGAATGGATCAATGTCTCAAGAAATATATGTAGAATGGACAAACTAACCGCTGCCCTCCATGGAGACCGCACCTCCATCGACAACAAATGGTCTGCATTTCAAGCCAAGTATATCACATGAAGAAATTTGTGTGCAATGTGATACAATGTAAAAATAATCTGTTAAGCTGCCAAATTGCCCACAAAGAGTCAAGATGTATAAAGACGTGCCGCTGCCTAATTCACTGACCGAGCACGGGAACTCTATTGCCAGACTGAGAAATATTCATGGTGTTTACAGCAATACGGGAAGGGGTCGGGGGGAGGGAGGAATCTGGGTACAGTGTTATTTGAAATGTTAAATGCAACATGTTTTCTCACATGGCTGATATCAAGTGTTTTGGTTTCGACCTACTTATACGTCATGTCAAGTTTCATTAATATGGTTGTATTGAAAATTGAAACCTTTTTCGAAAATCAATAAAGCGGAAATGCAAAAAAATTAAATAAAAATCCACTACTGGCTTTACAGAAATGTACCATATTTCATGTTTATTACCAAGCCTTGGGCCGATAGTTGTTTGCATTTTGCTTTCGCCTTTTGCACCCAGGGAGCGTCATTGATATTACTGTTGAACCATATTACAAGATATTGTGTTTGGTTCACGCATCTTAGGGGGATCTTTCCCCAAATACCATTGAGGCTTCTTTTTAGATTTTCTTTTTTTTTTCTCTTTGGTTTTGCAGTATTAAAATTTCCGATTTTGCTGGATCACAAGATCATTTGCTTCAACATATTTTTCCAGCGTAGACAGTTTTCATTGCAGGCCAATAGGGGCAACATCCAAAAGAACCAAACTGTCGGCATTTAGCATCCAACCAAGGTGTTTCACATTGATTTTAGGCGGAAACGCAACCACTTCACCCACCGTTGTATCAGCATCCGATATGTTTGTTTATTATTTGATAATGCTCTCACAAACCCAGGGGTAGCCGGGCGCAGCAGGTACAAGAATACTTAAGCTTGAGTTACAATATACAGAGGAAATAATACAAGTCAGTACAAAGAATACATGAAAGTACAATATGGTACAATACAGTACATGTCAGTAATCACGAAATCAGAAGTATCAGAGCAGTACTATGCAGTGATTCAGGGGCCTGGTACAGGGGTCGGATTAGTTGTCGTTGGTCCAAAGCCAACTTTTCACCTTGCATCTAAATGTTGAATAGGGTAAATTGGCTCTCAATGCAGTGAGCAGTGCATTCCAGGCTTGGGCAGCTCTAACAAGAAAGCTTGCTCCACCCGCTTTTGTAAGCCTAAATCTGGGAGTTTAGAGAAGGAATGGTTAGCAGCTCTGGTCTGGTAACTAGAAGACTTTCTGGCGGAGATGTAAGGGGGAGCTGTATTGTTCAGTCCTTTATGGGTGAGGGATAGTGTTTTGAGGAGAACTCTGTTGCTGATTTTTAGCCAGTGGTGGAATTTCCATATATTAGAGATGTGCGCTCTGCGGGGTATGTCCAAGGCAGCTCTGACAGCATTATTTTGCAAGATTTGCATTTTATTTATGACATTTTTGTTGGCGCCCGCATAAAGGGCATTACAGTAGTCCAACTTCAACATTACTAATGTGTTAGCTAGTGTGATGCAGTTAGTTTTGGATAGGTATGGTCTGCAAGTCCTAATTAATTTACAGGTGTACGATGTGGAAGAGGCCAGGGTGTTGACTTGTTTTTTAAGGGAGAGGGTGGCATCTAGGTAGAAGCCTAGCGTTTTCACCTCAGTTGCCACCTTGATTATGTTGCCATCTATGTTGAAGGCAAGATAGTTGGGGCTAAGTTTTTTAAGGTTGGAGTCGGAGCCCAAGATCAGAATCTCAGTTTTGTCATCATTTAGGCAAAGGCCATGGGAGGCCATCCATGCCTGAATGAGGAGGTAAATCTTGTTTACTAAGGCTGTATCTTCGACAAAGTTGCCCGATAGTGGTATGAGGATCTGCGTGTCGTCCACGTAATTGGTGTAGGTTACCCCCAATCTGTCAAGTTTGTCGAAGAGAGGCTTAGTGAGGATATTGCACATTGTCGGGGAGACACATGAGCCTTGTGGGACACCACAAGTGATGTGAATTGGGTCTGCTGCAGCTAAGGGGGAAAATACTAATCGTACGGTTAGCTAGGAAGGATTGTACCCATGCTATAGCTTCACTTGAAAAATGGCGGCGGACGCTAGGTGGTTGCATAACACTGCATGATCCACCAGGTCAAAGGCTGCCGAAAGGTCAAGGAGGAGCAGCATAGCTGTTTTATGAATAGGTTAAACAAAATGGAGGCCAGCGGGCAGCCCCGTTTGACGCCTCTATAGGTCTTAATAAGGGCAGACAGGGTACCAGCACTGTTGAGCCAAATTTGTATGTCTTTTCCTGAGTGCAACTCTTTAAGTGCTCCGATCAGGCTTGCTGGGCAGTTCCATTTTATCACTTTTGTCCACAACAGTGCCCTGTTCACACTATCAAAGGCCTGAGCCAGGTCAACGAATGCCAAGTATATTTTCATACCGAATTGCCTCCATCTTCAGCAGGTTGATTATGAGTAAGTTCAGCCCTCACCCCACTCCTTTAACAAACTCAGTTTGCCTTACGTCGAAGGTGCGGGAGGATTTAATCCATGCTGTCAGGTGGTATTGAAATTGTGTAGCAAAGATGTTGCCAACGACGTCGAGGAGTGCAATCGCGCGATCGTTTTTTGGCTCAGATCTTTGGCCTTTTTTGAAAATGGGAACCACAATTGAAATCATCCATGACTCTGGAATACTAGTTATTCAAAATCCAGCTGAAAAGTATGCTGCAAAACTTGGCCCACTGCTCAGGGTTTTAAGCATATAAATTTGAGTCCGTCGGGACCTTCGGCACGAGAAGAACTGATTTCTTCTAGATATTTTGTCTATCTATTTGTATCTGCCATCGCGTCATGACCGGAAGTTCTGGATCTTCTGTCACGCCGTGCTTAGCAAACAGTGCGTTACAATGATGTATCCAGTGGGATTCTGAGACATAATAGCTTGTTGGGGCATATATGTACCATTTAAAAGCTTCCAAAAATCTCTTCAACTTTTATGCAACAATGTGCTCATCATGGCCTCTGCATCCTGTTGGTCCAATATATATCTATGAGAGATTAACCCGTTTTTGTACCTTTGTTTAACCAATTTTTGTACTCTTTTTGCTTATGCATAGCGCCTCTTTTTGTCATAGCTCTTAATGTTTTTCGAAGTTCTCTTTTCTTTATTAGATCTTCAAGGTCGTAAGCATGTCGTTTTTTAAACGTCTTTTTGCGTAAGCCTGAAGTACTCTCTCTATATTGATCTAGCAGGGCGCAATAATCAATTTTTACCACCATTGGTCTTCATTGTGTCATTTTGCAACGAACTTGTGATGTGGTCCACTTTTTCCGCCTCTAGCCACAATCTATTTCTGCCGGGCTCTATAGTTATTTCATACAGCCAAATGTTTAGGCTGCCATTTGCTGTTCCCTGCAGGGTTATTTTTTTACAAGATTATGGTTGCTCTGGTCCATATGAATTACATACAATGACGCAGTTCTCTGAGAAATTCGGTCTGACTCGAAAAAGTAATCAAGGATCGAAGCTTGTTGGTACCTTTTCCAAGTGGCTCGTGGTGGGATATGACCACTTGGTATTTCCATACAGCAATGATAAATCCCTTACCTCCATTGCTTCCAACCATCTTATTGCCACTTGAGTGTTACTTTTGGCACTTAATATTTTGAGCTTTTCAGGTGTGCTAATATGTACACAATCCAGGTTTTAGGTCACCACATAGTATGATGTTAGAGCAAGGCTCCAAGGATTTGATGTTATCAATTATCTCAGACATTTGGTCAATTAACAGAAAGGTACCAACGGCTAAGTGCTGCCAATACACATTTAGGATGTACATTTGATTCCCAATGCTTTCTAGTTGAGCTGGTAATTTGATTGTGGTCAATTGTATAGATGGAAAGAAGTTGTTTGTATTAAGGAACCGGCATCCACTCTCTTTCTTGACCAACGTTACCAAACCAGCCATTGGTCAGCCTTTCGTTCTTTTTATTGCAGGATTTTTGGTAATCTCATAGCCTTCCACAATTGGTGCCTCCACAAGCCAGGTTTCTTACAGGCACAAAATGTCCATCGACCTCAGTTCACAAGAGACTTTAATGAACAGATGTGAGTGCCCCCTTGTATTCCATGAGCCTATGTGGTTTATTTGGGCACTATGATGTTAACTGTAGTTAAATCCACCAAGCGCACCAGCAATCCAGCTCCAGTTCTTATTTTTTCTCTGCAGACCACGACTCCGTTTTTTTTGTTTTTTACTTTGCTTTCTTTGTTGGTACAGACGAAAGTGATCATTCTACGCTCTTCCGTCAGCATTGGTTCCCTATCGGCCTTGCTTCTGTTATTATGAGAGACCTTGTTATTCAATTAGCCCATTTTGGCTAATCTATACATGTTAACCCGTGCTTTTGGTGGTGAGGACTTAGATTTATCATATTGTGAACGTTCCTCACTGCACAACAATTTTAGGTTCTTCCTCACCTCCATCGTCAACTCCAATTTCCTGAATGTCAAACCCCAGTGGATTAATACGTGGCACAGCATTCAGTAGCATGTCACGAACCATGTTGGAGTGAACTTGAAGAACCACACGGTCATGCATTGCTTCAAGAAATTCCACCGTTGTAATGTCATCTGATAGTATTGTTCTTAAGTTTGGGACATGATGTAGTAAATACGTCATCCAAGGAATTGAGCTGCAAGTATGGAGATCTCTGCCCCTCTGAATGTATCAAAGCATTCCGATCCGATCGTTATTAGGAGAATTTGGCTCTTCATTTGGGCTGCTTAGATCAGTATGTTTAAACTCGCATGGCAGATTTAGATAAGTCATGATATCTAAGTTTTGTGGGTTCTGGGAGTTTTACGCCTGCATTTCATCTCGCACAACTTCATGATTCATGCCACTGTTGTAGACATAAGGAGAAACATCAACTTCAGCACTCAGCCTCGCACTATGAACTTGGTCAAGAATGTTCGCAGTATCCACAATATCTACAGGATCTAAACGCATGTTCACCGTCATTATGTTTTTTTGTTCAAGATGTGCCAACAGTTGTTTGTTGTGCTCGTTTGAGTCATCTGTGCCTTGTTTAGCCTGAGCACTCCTCCCCGGGCTTCAGAACCCCGCCATGCAAGGACGCATTGTCGAGGCACAATCGGGGGCACCATGGGACTTGTGAGGGATGGGCAAACAGCAACCAAAGAGATCCCTCCCCCACCTCTCACCTCACTCCAAGGGCCATCCAAAGAGTCTGAAAGGTATGGTCTCAGGCTTTGAGACATGGGGGAGCGGGGTAGTCGACGAGATTTCTAGTGCTAGCTGCAGGCTTATCCAGCCGCTTCAGGTTTGTGCTCGCGCAAGAGGATCAGCAGGTGCTACGTCAGAGACGTTAATTTCACTTACTTGTACTGATTGATGTTCTCGATCTATACAATGATCACTTCTCAGTCCCTCAGGCATGGCGGATTTGCAATGATTTTCCAAATGGCAACATGGTCATTTGTTTTAGTAAGAGCTGCGATCTTCAACCAGAGTGATTGTTCATTCCAGATTTATATGCCTTAATCCATATTTGATAGTCTTTTTTCATGTGTTGCTTTACTAACAGACTTGCATCTATGAGGTCCAAGGGAGGGATGCATGAGGTAATTGATCATTGCCCAAAGATTTTATTTTTGCAGCAGAGATTGTAGGATTAAAATCAATGCATCTTGCGATTGTTTTGTTGAAATGCTCAGAAGGGCCTTTATATTGTCTGGGTTTCTGTATAAGGTGGCAAATTGATGCAATTAAGTGAGAAAAGGCTAATGTAATGGGTGCGTGAGAGCAAGGGGTGTTGAAGTAGCTGTCGTAAACTGAGGAAGAAAGCGTTTTGAGGCCTCCTTTCCCTTGCTTATGTTCAGACCACTGGATACGATTGTCACCCTCATTTAAATAAATGTCGCCATTTAAATCATACAGGGTTGGGGTGGGGGGAAGGTTCCAAAGAGCGGAAGAACAGAGCGGGAGATCACTCTTGATTCATAATAGCCATATTTTCAACAATTGACAAACCTATATAATTGACGAGTACATAATCAAGTGTTGACATGGCACTACCGCAGATATGAGTGAATGCTTGCGTATTGTCACCAGGGCATAGGCCATTGAGATGAACAGTGCCCATTGAACTCAACATAGATTCTCAGTAATAAACACTCAATTAATGCCCTTATGATCTCATGTATAGTGTAATTCATTGTATTATGAATAGGTAATGCAGGAAGATTGCCACTAGTATTGTAACTACACATAACACACTCAATATGCAAGAGTATATACATGAATATGCAGCTGACATTGCCTCTATGTCTACTCAAGACCATTCAACCATCTCAAAAGCCTAATAGCCACATTAAAACCGACTGCCTCAAGAAGTGAGCTGCCTTCTCAATAACTCTCCTATTTCCCAATGTGACATTAAGAGTGGGTAAAACAGCCTCTCAGACTCACTGCTGTCCTCAGAGGCTAGGGAGATGAGAGCTGAAATCAGGATGCCTGGAGCCTGGATGAAGGCTTATGATCTGCACAATCTAAGAATAATCCAAAAAATATCAAACCCAATTGGAAAACCCACCTATCAAAATCACCATGGTCTTAGCAAAAAACGATCAAAAAAGATAAAAAAGCCTTAAAACAGTTTGTATCAATTGGCATTGACTATGAAGCAAACAGCCAATTATGAATAGGATTTGTCCATAGGTGGTGAGCTGATTGACATAGGTAGGGATGCAGCTCAGTCAAAAATAGAAGTTCTTCTCAAAAGGCAAATAGAAATGTCTTTTTGAGACACTGGAGTAAACCATTTTTAATTTCAAATGCCTCAAAATCTATGCAAATGCAACAAACAAAAAAAGGATGGATGTCCCCTTCTGCCCCCAACCCCTCTCTATCCCTAGGCTTGCATTGAGAGAGTGGATCCAGTCTGCTCCTTGGTCCGCCAGCATCTGCCTCCAGTCTTGTCTTGTCAAGATGTATGAACCACTCTCCGATTGCTCCCCACCACCATCTAAGCACTGTTTACCTAAGCCATATCCTCCCTCCGTAGACAGAAATTAAGACATTTGCTTGAAGGCCACAGCTTGCAGCTAAAGTACCTAATTTGTCAACAATCCCCCTTGCTCCAGCCTAGCCCGGAAGCACTGTAGTCCATTGTAGTGTCGGGGGGAAATTCTCCCGGGGTCAGCTGGGCCATCCGCGGACCTCCGGGCAGGGAGGCCCCAACTCCTCCCGCGTATCCCAAAAATGAGTATGAGACACACACAAGAAGCAAGGTGGTTCTGCTGTTTATTAAACAACGGCAGGGATGGGTCTAGGATCGTACGCGTCCGTCCTGACTCTCGAAATTCGTGGGGCTCGCAGGCCCTTTTTGCCTCAGTATGACGCGCTACTTGCGTCACCTGGGAAAGTTAGCAAAAAACCTATCGCCACTCTGGATTGGTTCAAGTGGTAGGGTTAGTATAGCATACGTATAGAGGAGATTGTTAGTGGTTAAGGGTCAGTCAGGTGGTATACTTGGGTTGTCCCTTCTATTAGATACATGAAAATTGTTAAACGAAGACCCCTGATGATTGGCTAACGTTAATGGCGTCAGTGATGAGTGCCCCATGTTCTGATTGGTCCACCCGCGAGCCCCCCAGCCTGGGACCATTGTTGTTCCCAGCTCGCGGTGTACCTGTCATTTGCAACAATATGTAACTATGTGTTTGTGCAGACAATGCGTGGATTTGCTCATGTGCTTGAGAGCAGACTATTCCCACCGCCGTAGGTGTCCATTGGGTCATTTCATTGTTGCAGCCTGTGTCTCAAAACGTGGGACCCAGGCGACTTCCCCTCCTGGGTCTGGCACCCTGTCAGGTTCGGCTTGGTCACGTGAGGAGAGACCGTGGTTGAGGCAGAATTCTGCACATTTAAAATTGTATTTGCCTCTGCGTGTCTGGCTTAGTTTGCAGGTGTGACCTTGGCTTCGGCTTGTGGCATGCGAGTTGCAACATTGCCCCCTCGGCTGTCAGTTCTCGCTGGGCTCATTCTGCAGGGTCAGCAATTGTTCTCTTGTTCGTTCAATGTTCGTGGAGGCTCTTGTTTGCGGCCTACTTGGGCCTGGTGCATAGGTGGGGATGTTTGATGCACGGCACTTTAAGTTACGGTATCATGTTGCTTCATATCCGATATCATGTCTTCGTTGCATTTTTCATCACAATGCATGGGTTAGGTGAAGCGTCAGTAAGCATTTTAGATGAATTCTTTGTGCGTCTTGCGTTTCTGCATTTTGAAAAACCTATGTGAAAAATAATAAAGATGCGCGTCAGTGGGTGTGTCCGTCACCTACGTCATAGCACTGAATATGTTCTTCGTGTGGATTGGTGTGGGAGTGTCCAGTGTGCATGGTTACACGGGTGTTCTGACCGTTGGCTAGGTCGTCATGGCATCTCTAACGATGTGTTTATTTACTGTTGAATGGTTCAGTCGAGTTCATCCATGCCGCAGGTGTCGGCTTGGGCAGGCTGGTGGGCACATCCGTATGTTCCTGCACCAGGGTATTTGGTCGTCTGGTAGATAGGCAAATTCTTCTCGTGGCGGGTGTCTGGGCCGTGATCCTCTAGGCCAGGGGCGTGAGGGGATTGGGGGGGAGTCTTTTGTCCCATTCTCCCACTTCAGTAGTCTTTTAGAACTTTGTTATTGTTAAAGAGAACATTCAGAAATGTTTACTGAAACAGACTGAACAATTGGAACACATCCCAGATCATTGGAGTACGGCCCAGAAGTATTGTTATTGTAGTGTACCCATCTGTTCCAAAATAGATTAGTCTGTCTCACAGCCCAGACTTTAAAACTGAACAGGGAAATCTGTTCATAGCTCCCCATTTCCTGGTGGCCATCTTTTTTGTTTACTTTTTCTTCTTTTTTTCAATGGCCACTATGGAAAGGGAGAAGGGACTACATATAGTTCATTCTCCCCATTCCATGGCAGCCCTTTTTTCTTCTTCTGTTTTCAGTTCTGCAGCACCAAAGGCGTCACACAACTTTCAAAAAGTCACTATTAGTACCCTGGTCTAACGGGCCGTGGTACTAATAGCAATAAACCCCTAGCTGGGGGGGGGCAATACCACATCTGGTAATGTGTTTGCCGTGGTGGGGAACCTATTGACGGAGTGCGCAACCCACTTGAAATTACAGATGTGACAATGTAGGGAAAAGTGAAAAAAGGGGTGGAAAACAGTCTGCTGCAGAAGTGGAGGATCTGGTGACTTCGCTTAAGCCTGTAACTACGCGCCACAGGGCATTACCAGACATGGAAATGCACCCCGGCTCAGAGCTTAATGCTTAAATATCTGCTCACTGCATGAATACATTTCTTTTTTTTATAACTTGATTTTATTGCCATTTATAATGAGAAACAGAAATTTTCAATATAACAGGAAAACTGAGCAATCCACATTAGCCCCAATTATCTGGGGGAAGAGGGGAGGGGGAGAAGAGATCCAAACTCCTCCCTAACCCTTTGTCCCCCATCAACTTTTATTCAATGGTGTGCGTATCTTCTGTTGTCTCCAATCAGAAATACTCATATTGTCTGTAAATTTCACTTGTCGGCTCCTCTCCGAGGCCCTCCCTCAACCTCTCTTTTCCACTCTTCCTCCTTCCATTTCACGCACCCTCTGGCTTAGTCTACTGGTTGTCCTCCTGCAGCCCCCATTTAAGCAGCAGAGCAGCCCACTCGGTGTGGAAACCCTCCATTCTATCATTCACCACTGCAGTTCGTTTTTCCTTTACCATCATGCTTTGCACTTTTCCTTCCCATACTGCTTTTGTGAGGAGCATTTCGTTTTTCCAACATTAGGCAATGACCAGTCTCCTCGCCCTCAACATGGCTTTCCACATCTTCAGAAGTCTATTTTCTTCCCCATCTTTTTGTGGGAGTCTCAGCAGCAGCTGCCGTGGGCCAAAGTCTAGCCCTATCCCTGTCACCTCTTCCGTACAACTCAGCACTTCTTTCCAGAACATTTGAACCTTGGGGCAATGCCACCACATGACCCCTGGCTTCCGCACCCCCTAGGGCAGAGCAGTGATGTTCCCGGAAAAACCTTTGACAATCTAACTGGATCCCTGTGGCATCCCATTAACACTTTAAAGTTATGCCCTATTGTGGAGTTGAACAATCCTCCCTGAAAGTCCACCTTTTACATGCAGGCCCAATCTTCCTCTGAAATCTCTTCCCCCTACTAACTCCACCCAATATCTCAAAGGTTTGCCTCCCCTTTAGGCCAGTTTCGATCAGTGCCTTATATAGTTTAGACAGTATGACTTTCCTTGTCACAGCTTGGTCTAGGACTTTTTCCACTGGCGTTGGTTCTCTAACCGCACCTGCCCCCCGCCTTGGATCCGTCCGGAAACCCTTAATGCGAAGAAATTCAGATACAGAGATGGAGTCCCCTCCAAGTATATCTCACACCTTTTCCCATTCACAGAAGTTCCCATCCTCAAAGAACTGTCCCACTCGCTCTCTCGAGCCCTCCATCTGACCACTTCTGTGAATTCGTAAATCCCTTGTGCCCCATATCAAATGGTGGCCCCCCATATGGAAGCCACGAGGTATAACTGAATCCCCTGCGTACCGCCAGACCAACCAAAAAACTCCGACTGTGGGGTGTGACTGCAGGCGGTGCAGTATTGATCTGGCGGGGGACCAGAAGTAGTCCCTAACCATCAAGGGATGTGCTGTAAGGTCTTCCAGGTAGGCCCAATAGGTTCTAAGATCTTCCCTCATGTGTTCCAGCATCCCCCTGACTCGTGCCACCCTATAGCACAAGAGGATATCCGGGAACCCAAACCTTCCTCTATCCCTCAGGAGAGTCAAGGTTGTCATCTTCACCCTTGGAGTCTTATTTCCCCACATAAATCTACGAAGCTCTCCTATAACTTCTATGAAGAACTTCTATGGGAGCTGGCTCGGGATGGATGTAAACAAATATAGCAATCTGGGGAGGACATTCATTTTTATGGAGGTCATCCGTCCATAACCAGGCCAGCATCAGCGGGTGCCACCTCTTTAGATCAAACGTGAGTTGGGCACAGAAGGGATTATAGTTTGCTGCCACCATCACACCTAAATTCCTTGTCACCCATACGCCCAGCTATTGAATGCAGCTCTTATTCACCATCATACCCTGGTAACTGTTTTCCATGTCAAGGAGGGGGCTCTGCGGCAATAGCAGTAAGATTGTGAATTTTCCCACATTAAATTTGGGACCCGAGAGGCAGCCATACTCCTCAATTTGGGCCATTGGTGCTGGGAGGGAGACCTGAACCTCCGTTAGGTTGGCCAGTATGTCATTGGCAAACAGGGAGATTTTGCATTCAAGCTCTGCCCCCACTATACCCTTAATTCCTTCATTCACCCTAATAGCAATCGCCAGTGGTTCCATAGCTAGGGCGTACAGGAGCGGGCAGAGGGGACAACCCCGTCTGGTCCCTCTCGAGAGTTCGAAAGCTTCCGTTAGTCCTGCATTTATCCAAACCTTCGCCTTGGGCCTATTATATAGTGTAGACACCCATTTCAGGAAATTTGCTCCTAGCCTCATCCTCCCCTACATCTTCATCATGAAAGGCCACTTGACCCTATCGAACGCCTTTTCCGAATCCAGTGTCACTAAACATGTGTCCAGGCCTTCCACATGTTCCCCATGCATCAGGTTGATAGTCTTCCTAATGTTGTCTGAGCCTTGCCTTCCCCTAATAAATCCCTCCTGACCCCCATGCACTTGCAGTGGCATACCTCTCTCCAGTCTCGTTCCTAAAACTTTCGCTAAAATCTTCACATCCTCATTAAGGAGGGAAATCGGCCTATAGGACGAGCATCTGGTAGGGTCCTTCCCCTCCTTGGGGATTGCGACAATAATTGCTGCCATCATTATGTGGGGGAGGGGTTCCCCCTCTAAGCACACTTTAAACACCTTCACTGGAGGATAGCTCAGCGGCAACGTGCTCGCCTTGGAAGCAAGACGTCACGCAGCAGCACAGGTTCGATCCCCAGGTCTGCACTTAGAAACCCCTCGGTTTTAAGCGCATTATAAATAACCTATCATATCAGATCATACCAAACACGGGGCTAACCGGTATCTGAATAATTTATGAAACTTTATTGTAAACCCATCCTCCCCCAGGGAGGTCCCAGACTTCTTACCTGCAATGGCTCTCATGACATCTTCTACAGTTATGGGATTCTCCAGTGCTTTCGCAATATCCTCAGGGTGCCCCTGGACCGGTAGCCTATCCAGAAATTCGTCAATTTGGGACTCGTCCCCATCCCTCTCCGAGTAGTGGGTCCTATAATACTCTACAAATTCACTCCCTATAATCTGGCCGTCACTTAAGCTCCCATTTTCCTCCACCCTTATCACCTCGATGGTCCTCTTTCTCTTGCCTCAATCTCCAGGCAAGGATCCTATACGCTCGGTCCCCCTTCTCATGATACTTCTGTTTCAGGAACAGGAGTTCCTTCTGTCTCCTGCGTCAAAATAGCGTTTGTGTCTTGTAACGTCAGAGCTCTATCGCCTTGGCGGGCGACATATTGCCCATGGGCACCTAGCGGTTGTATCTCATCTATTTTCCTATGGAGTTTGACCTTCCTCTCCTCCCCCCTCTCTTATTCTCAGAGCCTATCCTCATCAGAGTACCGCATATGGTTGCTTTAAAGCTGTCCCATACCGACTGAATCCCCACCTCCCCTATATCATTATAGAGAAAATACTCTATTACCCCCGTCTCTATTACCCCCCCCCCCCCCCCCGAGTAGTTCCTGTTGAACAGTTTTATCCTTAAGCAAGAAGTCATTACATTTCCAGTTCCCTCTGTGACTTTTCATTCCTCCCCTTTCAAGTCGAATTGTCACCATGTCGTGGTCCGACCACGGAATCGGCACTACGCATGATTGTAGGAGTTGAGGTTTGAGGGTCACATCCATTAGGACCTCATTCACCCCTTTAAACCGCTCAGCCATTCGGGATAACCCTCCTCCGTTCTCCTCCCATCCTCTTACAATCTCTCTGTGGGTCTAAAACCAGGTTAAAATCCCCACCCACCACCAATTGACCTTCGACAAATTGTATCAGTTTGTCTCTGACCTTCTCCCAGAATTCACATTGATGCACATTTGGAGCGTATACTGAGCCAGTCGTTAACTTAACCCATTGTAGTTGGCCCTTTCCAAACACATCTCCCATTGGGATCGGTTAATACCACATCTATTGTAAAGCTCACCCGGGTTGATACCAACACCGACACCCTGCGTCTCTTTTACGTCGGAGGCCATGATCACCTCTGCCACCTCCTGGAATCGCAGCCTGGGTTACCCCCCCCCCTTCTTCCAGTGTGTGTGTTGTAAACAAAACCAGTCCAGATTGGACCTCTTGAACTCCCGTATCACCATAGATCTTTTGGAAGGTGAGTTCAGGCCTTGGACATTAAGGGAGCCTATCCTCGTATCATCCTGGCCAGACATCTCCTTTCACCTTAATGAACACACTACGTCGCTCTACTCCGGGACACTTCCAAGGTTTGGACCCTCTTAACTGGATCCTTACACCACACCAATGAATTAGAACTTTCACGCCCTGAACATAAGTCTCTGGGATTCCAAAGAAACGCAGGTTGCCTCTCTTCCGGTTTTCGAAATCGTCCATCTTTAAGGTTAACTCACCTTCCCTTCTCCCAAGTTCTGCCAGCCTCATATCCAACTGTTTCCAATGTTTCGAGGGAGGTGTGGTTTTGCTCCAGTGCCTGGAGCCTCACATCCATGCTGTCAATTCGAACATTAATTCTATCTACTTTGCTGCCGATGTCTGCCCTCATTCCTCAAATCTCTTCCAGAAGAGAGGCAATATACCTCTTAGTTGACATGGCGTTGCTCCCCTCTTCCGCCATGATGGGATTAGAAGTTTTGCTTCCCCGTCATAGTTCCTGGTATTCAAAGCGTCCTAGTTTTGTCTTCCAGTCCATGCGTAGGGTGAGGCACCACTTTCAGCAGGTAGGTCGTTTCTCGGGTCAGCTCCCCCTCCGTTCGTTTACCTCCTTGACTAGATTTTGTTCCCCGTTCACGGGGATCGACCTCCATTTACTTCCTTCGCCTTTCTTGCTTGCTCCTGCGCATCGGGCCTCGTGGGCACCTGTGGTGGAGGGGGGTGATCGGACGTCAGACCACTGCCCCGTCCCCCCTATCAAGCGGTGTGACTTGTCGGTCTCTGCTTTTAACTCTCTCTGCACTCCCCTACTTGCCTTTGTCTCTCAGTGGCGTGGCTCTTCACCAAGGCAGGCACACACTCCAGGAGAAACCCTGGGGGCCTTCACCATAGTCCTTTACACATGACGCTGCCAGGGTTCCCCGGTTCAGGCAGGGTTCAGACTCCCCACCGGCCCCCCCTCTTCTCTGTGTTCTGCCTTTCGCCCTGCTTGTTCAGGGGGTGCCCTCACTTGACAGTGGCCGTTTATGGGGTCCTCTACAGGGCAGGAACATGCCCCAGGAACGGACCTGGGGTCCCACACCTCCGCAATTCCCTTCCCAGGTAGAGCTGGGCACTCAGGATCCCCCAATTCATCTCTGGACTCACTGCAGATGGTATTCCCTCCTTGGTATCCTCGCTTCTGTGCTCCCTGCTCACCCTCTGGGTTCTTCTCTGTGGGGGAGGGGAGGGGCAAGGTACCTCTGAGCTCTTCCATCCCTATTCTGGCAGGAGACTTTCACTGGTATCCACGTGGGTCACTCCTCATATGGCCACAGGAGCCTCTCCTACGGTGCCATTGTGAGGCTTCACCCCCCCCCCCCCGGGCAGGGTAGTGTCAAATGCAGGTGGCAATGTATATTGGGGCCTTGAACCTCCCTTTTGAGGCCACATTACCCCGGGCTGCCTCCTCCTTAGCGTTCCTTTCCCCAGTCTCTGCAGTGTCACCCCTATTCCCAGCCAATATAATAAGTTTGTAGGCCCCCTCTGTTGAGCCCCTTACACTCTGCATGTTTCACCCGAGTTTATTATTTAATTGGGGCATTGCGGCCGATCTTCTATACTGGTGCCGCTTTCCCCGGATTCTCCCTCCTCCCTTAGGGCATCCTTATCGGGACCTCTGTGGTCTTTGTGCATTCTCCTCTGTAGTGTCCGCCAACTCACATGCTGCCGGCGACAGCGTTTGGTGTCACCCGTCCACCAAAGAGGTCCGGCTCCTTTGCTCACGCCGGCCACCCAGGTGGGGGAGGAGTCAAGCCTGTGGCACTGCTCGCCTCAATTATGTCAGGGGGGTCGGGGGTACAGACATCTCCCCAACTCAATCAGTCCACCCCTCGTCCCTCCGACCGCCGTCTGCTCATCGGCATGCTTTCTCCTCTCCACACTGGTTTTGGTTTCGGCTCTGACGCCGGAGCTGCTATCTACAAAGAAACGGCCGACTTTGCCTGTTTTTTCCACTGCTGGGTGCCGCCGGGGGCCCTCTGCCACACCACACGGCCTGTAGGACATGGGGGCGAGGGGCTGATCCCAATTTGCTGTTCCCTCAGGTAGGAGTGTCACGTTGAGGCTGGTCAAAGTGCACCCTCTAGTGGCCTTGCACTAATACATTTCAATGCATTTACTATGTAAATGCCTGTATGCCTAACGACTTCATGGCTTGAGATTTATTTGTATAGCGCACAAAACCCAGGAGGTATCTAGGGTCCTCTACGGGAGATATCGCTCAACCCCAAGCACGACTAAAATACATGTCAATATATGTTTGAATTATAAATGTGTGGCGATTTCAGCATAATTTATTTTAGTGCTGGGATCCCCAGTACTTACTACTTTAAAGCACTCGCTCACATTTCATGCGATTGAGCTGGAATTGCAGAAGTTTAATCAGGCTATTCAGTGTTGGGGTTGTGTCCCCCATCCACCGTTCAATCCTCGCCGGCGGTTTGGACGACCCTGCCAGGATGGGAATCAGCGGCTTGTGGTCCATCACCACCGTCACCAGGCATCCAAGAACATAGAGCCGGATGTGTCTGCAGCCCCAGAGCACCGCCAGCGCTTCACGCTCAATCTTCAAAAATTGCTGCTCGGTATCCGACAGTGCCTTGCTGGCGTAGGCCACCGGGCAGACACCCCCATCGCGATCAATCTGCGTCAGCACGGCCCCCAGGCCAAACGGGCTGGCGTCTACAATGATCTCCGATGGTAACACAGGGTCAAAGAATGACATGGTGTCCTCTGCAGTTAGCGCACCCCTGATGTCGTCAAAGGGCGCCTGCTCAAGCGGGCCCCAGTTCCAGGTGGACTCTTTCCTTGTCAGGGCTCTGAGCGGTTCCGACCTGGAGGCGAGATTCTGGATGAATAGTCCACAGTATGTAACCATACCCAGGAAGCACCGCACATCGGACACAGATTACAGAGGCTGCGCCTTTTTAATGTCTTGGACCTTCTTTGGATCTGGTGACACCCCGCCCTCTTTAAACACGAAGCCAAAGAAATCTTTAAAATGGTCGCAGAAATTCCCATTTTTCTTTATGGAGGTGAGGCCCAGTGACTGCAACCTCTCAAACCTTTGCCAGCCGCCGCAGGAGGTCCACCTCAGTCTTTGCAAACACCAGGATGTCATCACTGATGTTCAAGACGCCCTCCAGATCTGCCAGGACGCCCCGGATATTTTGGAAAACTTCCGCCGCCGAGGACACATCAAAGCTCAGTCTTTTGTAGCGTTAAAGCCCTCGGTGTGTGGTACAGGTGGTGATGTACCTCGACTCGGGGTGAAGAACCACCTGGTGATAGCCTGCACGGAGGCCCAGCTTCGAAAAGACACAAGCGCCCTGCACCTCCGCAATGTAGTTGTCGATTATCGGGGTGAGGTGCCTCTCTTGAGCGCTTTATTCGGCAGCCTCATGTCGACACAAATTCTGATGGCATCTGGTTGTTTGGGCTTCCGCGCCACCACAATCGGGGACACCCAGGGAGTCGGACCCTCCACCCTCTCAATTATGTCCAAATCGACCAAGTTGTCCAACTCCTTATCCACATGTTCACGAAGGTGGAAGGGTACCCTGCGATGTTTCAGGACGGTGGGCTACACTGGCTCATCAATATGCAGTCTTACTGGATCACCAGCCATCTGTCCAATCCCACTGAACAATGCGGCATACTTTTCCAGCAGGTCATTAATGTCCTCCAGGTAGCCGGAGTACGCAAAACTTACGATCCCGAGGGCCTCCTTCACTGCACAGCTTAGCAGGGTGTTGGTGCTCACCGGCGTCACGTAGAAGCGTGCCGTGATCTGCGAGCCGTCGTGTTCCACTTTCGCCACAAAAGCACCATCCAGAGGGATGGGGTCCAGACCACCGAAGGCGAATATGCGCGCCTTCGGTGCAACCAGCTGGGGGGAGGGGGGCAGGACCATGGCATCATAGTGTCCCCAGGCCATTACGTTGACTGACACCCCTGTGTCCACCAAGACTGGGACCGGAGACCGGTTAACCTCCACCACGCACCTCGGCTGTCTCCTGTTCTTTCCTTTCAGGACCGCCACACTGGAGACGAAGAAAACGTTCTTTTCCTCCTCTTCGTCTGCTGCTTCACCCTGGTCCACCTGGGCAACATTTGGCGGTCTACCCTGACGAAGAAGCCCGGATCAGGGCAGGCCTCATGGCACCATCACTGGCATGGCCGCCTTGCATACCCTCGAGAAGTGATTCGGAAGCCCACACCTTCCGCATGTTCTTCCTGCCGCGGGGCACTCCGTACCCACACTTTTGCCAGGGCTCCCCTGCCCTTCCAGCTCTGTCACGGGGTTCACCGCCAGGCCTTCTGGTACCTCTGCCGCCATGCCACACACCTCCTCAGTCTTGATGGGGCGCGACCCAGCCTCCATTCTGGCTGCCCTTGCTTCAGACACCTCATGGCACCGCCCCAGTTCGAGGTACGTTGGAGCGTGATCCCGGGCTCCCTTAATACCTGGCGTCTGAGCTTGCCTGAGGAACACGCCTGGATGAGCATGGTCCTAATCATGTCGTCCGCATCTCCCCATGCACAGGCCAGCTACAGGCGCCGCAGGCTTCCATAGAAAGTGTCCAAAGTCTCGTCCTCTTTCTGCTTGGCGGACAACATCACGAAACGTTCATAGTCCGCGTTGGCAAGAGGCAGAAAATGAGCTTGAAGCGCAGCTTTTGCCTGACTGTATGACCCATCCCCTGGTGGAAGTGATTCAAAGATTTCCTGGACTGAGGGCCCTGCCAAGCACTGTGTATTTTGGCTATTAAATCGAGTCATTCAGACAGGCCTACTTTGTTTGAGCTTTAGAAATGAACTACATTTCGTGTCTCAGTTCTTGAATGTAAGAGCTCCGGTCATTTATGGACAGACGCTAGACATCTTAAACGTTGGAGAACATAATCACTCATTTTCAGCACTTGTTTGAGTAACTGAATATTTTGAAATGTGCTGTGCATGACACATCTGTATCGACTTAAAACATTTCCTACTCGGGGGCATCATGTATGGCCTATGAAATCTATTGTTTTGCTACAAAAGACTTTTATGGACTTCCCAGTGCAGGGCTGTGAGAGCACACACTCACTGAGTTGTCCGCTTAGTTATTTGCATTTTATGTAGGACCGACTGTTAAGGTCACACACATGCAATGGCTGTATGTAATAACCACATCTTTATTGAACTGGTTTTAAATCTGCATGCATGTTAATTACATGCTGCAAAGGATGGCATACACATTGCATGTTTTAAAATAACTTTCTTGCACATTTTGTGTCTAAGACTAAATGGGGCGATCTATATACATTTACAGCTGTTGTATTGTAATCCTGCTCATGCAGGGGCTAAGCAAAAAGTGCACACTCAATTTGGTTCTGCATTAATTTCATCTTGCTTCCAAGACTACTATACTACGCACACCGCAAGTACGTGTTTAATGGTAAATCCCTTCAAGGTACGTGTTTTTTTTTTAATAAAAATCTAAGCCCATCACCTGCTACAGGGGAGTGTTAATGTTCTATCACTTCAGTCTGATTCAGAGACAGTGTTATAATTATTTTGCTGTGTATTGTTTAACTGAATTTTGCCATATGAACTCCCAGTGACTTCTCATAAGACCAAGGGCCCTGAACCAGGGTCCCATGGCTTGCATTACCCGGTGGGAACTTTAATCCTTGTGGAAGCAAGCTAACATACCTTTCTCTAGAAAACCAGAGTTCTAGCCTGGTATTTTTGAGGTAGGTTATTCCTGCCTGATGTGCTCTGTATACAAGGCATCTAAATCTACGCCTAATTCTCACAGAGGATGTTTTTACATATGCATAAAGCACTCCTAAGTAATGGTATTTGTGTCTGATGCCAGGGACGTCATTTGGGGGCACCAGGAGGTCGCAACCTGTAAAAAAAATAAAAAAAAAATTAAAAAAAAATCTTAAAACATTTTCTTACTTTATGCTCCTGGACTAGCGGGGGCTCTCGCAGCCACAGTGGTCCAAGCAGTCTTCACCCATCATGGGGAAGACTGGGCTGGGGCTTGCAGCGTGAGAAGGAAGCGCTCAGCTGGGGTTGGAGTTGATCGCAACATCTGGCACGTCACATACCATGTTCAGCTCCAACTCCTTCAGCTTCCTCATGGCTCATATACAAAGACCAGGAAGCTCTCCCAGCTGCCTGGTTCCTGTTTGAGCAGCATGGAGGAGCAGAGGGTGGTTTGGAGTGACAACCAAAACAGGTAAGAAGGATTTTTAAAAAAAATAAAAAAATGTGATGTGTATTTTGTACATGTGAAGTGCGTGTCAGATGTATGTATGTGCTATGGGTCAGTGAGTGGTGGGTGAATGAGATAACATGTGATAGTGTGTGTTTGAATGTTCTGGGTGGATATGGGTGTGCCTGTGTAGAGAATGCAGTGAGTGGATATGTAGAGCAGCAGGTGGACTTCATCCTACCAGTCCCTGCCCCCTCGCCAATGTTGCCGCATCAAGTGTATGAGAGACATTATTCACTCAGGCAACCATACATAATGTACCCTCACTGAGTGTGGAAGTATGTCGCGTGGAAGGATGCTGCATGCCAGGGTGTCAGAATGCCTCAATAGAAATCATAGACAGGTGTCAAAATGAAATCTGACAAAGATAAAGTGATGTCACAAAGAAGATCTATGCACCTATGATCTATGTGGAAATAATGTGAAAAACTATGTAACAAGGTAACTGTTGCATTAAGATTTACATGAATCTGAAGTTGAAGTAATCATGGATCTAAAAGAATGAAGTAACTTACTGACCAATAACTGTAAATAAGCAGTAACACAAAAGATAGAAAGAAAACATAGAAGCTTGCTATAGAGAAATATATAACATGGCAAGGACAGCCGTATCAGGAAAATGGACGACGGTTCACAGGAATGTAACCAAGCTACCTCAGAAACAGGCTGAGGCTGCGAGAATCAGGAGATAAGAAAACCCAGCCCCATGACCAGAGCCGCCGATGTCAAGGTTGGCCCAGAAAGAGGATGCTATTTTGAGGTTTAAGCACAAAGGGAGTACATGGATAAGCTTTGAATGCAGAACATTCTTCATAGATGAAGGAAGGCAAAAACATCTGTGAGAGCCAAACTGCTAGTCAATTAAAAGTATACAGAGTTCATGTGAAATAAAGAGAGCAAGTCTCTAGAGGCCAGAAGGAGCAGCAGCCCCCTGTAAAATGTAATCAAATAAGCAGGCTGAAATTGACACATTTGTGGTTCACTCATACGTGACTCAAAAGTCAAAAACAAAGACTATACATTGGAGTCTCAAGTTAAGATAGTGGTGTGCTCACACCCCCATGAATGTTCCAAGACAGTGAGCAGCAGCGAGGTCAAACTACAAACGAGACACTTTGGCTTGTGGCCTACCAATGAGAGATGAACTAATTGGGAAAATGGGGAGTAGACTGATGGGATTCAAACACCTACGTTTTGTTTCATGTACGTGCTGCTAAAGAGCCGAAAGTCCAAGGTTGGGATAGTATGGCAACCAATCAGCGGGGTATGTATTGAGAGGTAGTTCAAGGTTTTGCCCTACAGACAAGGCGTAGCCAATGAAGCACTAGCACTTAGCTACTTCATAGAGCATATATGTGCCTTTCACCAATCCCTACCCTTCATAGCTTTTGGGTTTTGCCACGTAGAATGGCATCATAATTGACACATATTGAGGTTTAAAACCTCCATGCAATCAAACTTTGTCGTGAGTGTGCATGCATCAGTCTGTTTGGTCTCTCTACTTCATTAAATTGAAAATAAAGCAGTACTTTGCCATATCCCTAGAGTCTGTCCAGTTATTGGGTTGTGACCATTATTGTAATTCATCGTGCATAAGAGACGCTCCAAGGTGCTACAGCACAATTTGGTAGTAGTGTGGATGGTTGCGGTCCAGCCGACTAGACCAGATCCAGGCCACCGGATGCTTGGCTGCCCATGCCACTAGAGAGAAGACCGCAGAGCTTGTGGAGAGCGATATATAGAGTCACGTGTGAAGACTATTAGGTTGGCAGGTCCCTCTGATCAATTCCTGTCCGGTCCCCACAGATGCCCTGTGGATGGAAGGCAAACTGGCCGATTGAGGGGAGAGTCGATGCCAGAGGACTAATCGAGTCATGGGTGTAAGTAGAACAATGAGCATGGCAAAAATGGCGGGAGGGACTGTGTTGTAAATAATAAGTGTAAAAAGTAACTGGATTTTTTTGAAGATTATAAAGAAAAGATACTTCGATTCCTGATCCCAAACGAGGCAGAAAAGTGTGCATCAAACTCCAAAAAGTAGTAACAGAGACTGGATACATTTACTAAAATAGCAAAGGAACGCCAACGCAGTAAAATATTTAAGTGCACATGTGTGGGGTTATAAAACTTAACATAAATCTTTTGTTGTGTCTATACTGATGAATATAAAAGGATAGTTTAAAAAGAAAAAAATGAAAGTAAAGAGATCAGTGAATCTTATGATTGAAATGGATGTCAATTAGGAAGGGAAAAACCAAAGGAAAGTAATATATACGTAAAGAAGAGAATCAATATACTAATACAAGAATGATATAATAACTGACAGAAAATGTAGAAGGAGGAAACAAAATACCATTGCGTACATTTTTCAATAGCTAAAAACAGGTTAAACACATTTTGATTGGGATAATAAACAGCGATTGATGGTGCCTGCGTTAATTAATTGGGGTGGTATATTTCATAAAATAAAGAATCTAATAAAATAACGGGTAAGTATCGACAATCTAAACAGATCTGTCATCATTGGGGACACACCCCTTCTACATTTATTAGCAAAAATAAGCAAATATCACTTGGAATGGGTTTGAGGCACGACCAATAGAACACTTATGGCCTCAGGAGGGTTCACTGTCAAAAGATGTGTTACAGCATAAGATGATATATTTGCATGTCACATATAGAGGGGAAAAGTTGCAGAAAAAGTAACCCATTTTAGAGTTATGGACAATGTACCAGAGTGAGAAGAAAGATACAGCCTATAGGGAGTCGATGCTCAACCAGCATAAAGGGGAGGATAAAACACCTTCAGCTACCCTTTCCCCTCCTGAAGAGAAGAGTGTAGATACAGAAGAGAAGGGATTTTATCCTTTAAAGGCATTAAAAGCAGTGGCGGGTGTGTAAATCCAACAAATATGCCCCCCCCCGCTTACAGTAGTGAGGATAATGTGGAAGAGGGCAAGAGCAGAGAACGCAAAAATATACTAGCATGCAAGAACGTAAACAGCATGATGAAAGTAAGGATAGACGAATAGAGACAGGAAGAAGCAGGCAAATGGAAAGAAATAAAAGGCAAGCTGAGGAAATACAGAATGAATGGCTGGGAGGACAAATATTGCTTAAGCTAGATGCCCAGGGCAATGATGGGGTTCGAGAAAGGGAGGAGACAAAGCGCGAAAAGAAGATAGAAGAGAGCATATGAGAAAGAGGGATAAAGAGTACAAGCAAAGGGAAGAATGGAGGAGATATGAAGCAGGAAAAGAAAAGGAGAGACTAGAAGAGAAGAAACGAGGAGATGGAAGCCCAAAGTATGAAAGTATGTAGGTAGCAATGAAGGCGAGAAGACGATGAGGAGAAGAGAAGAATTGAACAAGAGTAGGGGATTACAAGATGATTATGAAATAGAATATTTATGACGTATGAGCATAGTGCCAATAGAGGCACAAAAATTATTGGAAGTAGAGAGGGTTACAACAGCCCCACAGGCAGCTGCAAGGAATGCTGCGATCAGCTTGGGCTGGATACAGACGACAGAGCAGAGGCTTGGGAAATTATATTGGCAAATGAGGGACCGAGGATGGTATGGAACTCAAGAGAATACTGAAATCTCCCTATTAAAAGGGAACTGAAAGCAGATCAGGTGAGGTCATAACAGACGAGGGCAGAATATTGTCTTTATATAGGTTAGATCTCGATGGCGCATAAAGGGATAACAAACGAGTTGGGGCATAATGATATCAGACGAAGAAAGGGAGGATAACGAGAGGGCGAAGAGAGGATGCATGCAGGTTTTCAAAAGAATCTAGCATAGATAAAGGGGTAAAAGGCTTAGATCTAGAGGAGCATAAAGAGATGACATTGGTACCAGCTCCATATATTGAGCAACCACCAGCACGATCATGTAGTATAGGGGATATCTCTCCACCATATCCGAGTAGGTTAAGACCGATAGCAGGCAGGAAACAAATGGGCGAGGCTAGCTCTGCCTCGAAGACTAGGAGCATAGATGGATATGATTTTGAATCAGGGCTTTCACAATTCCCACGATTGGAGAAAGGAGGACAACCACAATATATACCATGGCCGCAGATGGATAAGGATAATTTAAGGTGTAAATAGCAGAGTTTGACTTTCAGTGCTGGGAAATGGATTTATGAATTAGAGGATGACATCAGGAATTACATTAGCCATAGGTGACATAAAAAAGGGTTCCTAGCTGCTATTCTAGGGGAGAGAGCCGATGACATTCGGAAGCGAGCAGGACTCGCAGGTGTGACTGCACAGAACATGACATGATGGAGCAGCATTTAATAATTGTAGAGCAGATGTATGGCGAGCGCTCAGAGTGCAATATCCCGATACATCAGACATGGGTGCGAATATGTCTAGGAAAATGCGAGAGCATGAGGAGCCTAATGTTCATAATCAAGATAGATGGAGGCAGGAGACTTGTGAATCATGGGTTAAAACTGTAGCATTATTTTACCACATTGTGCGTCAGGGTTTGCCTGAGCCAATGCAGCAGCAACTAAAAAAACTGGTGGGAATGGAATTGGAGCCATGGCTAGAGATACAATTGACAATCGTGCATCACTGCTGATTGATGGAGAAAAATAAAAAGAAAGCAGGAGGAAGCAAAGTTAAGTCTAGAAGAAGTTGTCTAAAACAGCCATCGAGGGAGCGGTATTGACAAGTAATGGAGGAGTGACACAGGTGACAACCAGGGCAGCAGAATAACGCAGAATATTCAGAGTGGATATAATTTGTGGCCTAGAGGAAGAGGAAATTGGCCTAAGTACAACAGGGTGGATTTCAAAACTTTCAAGTGAGAGGAAGATTTAATGGTGGACAACAATGTTGGATTTGTGGGAGAATGGGACATACAGCTAAGAAATGTAGAAGCAGAGACAGCATGCAACAGAATTGGCAAGCTCCAAGACAGGGATGGGTTATGCTCCACAATTTAATACAGAACCACAGTATTAGTATGCCCAAGATCACGTATGCCCAAAAATATGCGCTGCAACCCTACAAATGCAGCAAGCACTGCTGCAAGGGCAACCACATCAGGCACCCATGAAACACAGGCAGAACTGCAGCAAGCACAGATACAGCAGGCTATGGTACCACAATAGAGCATGACGTCAGGAACACAACAGGCACCCACACCCAGAAATGAGGAGTGCGACTGATAGGAAGAAATCCTTTCACAGGTACAGGAATTGATTTATATCTACAATAGGACAGCCCACAGAGTGACTTGATTGTGTTCAGTACTATCAGTGCATCAGCCTACCAAGAGGAACCAAGGGTGAAGGTGACGATGGGAGGCAACACATTTTTTCATTTCTAGTAGACACTGGAGCCACTCGATGTGTCCGCGAGAGAAAATACCCAATGTCAGGTAATGCCATGAATGCTCAAGGGGTCTCTGGGGTGACAAATTTAGTTCCTTTTACTGATGAATTACCAAGTTCTATAGGAGAACATGACAATGACATTATTATATTCTAGGCAGACTCCAGTCAATATATTGGGACGTGACTTAATGATGAAACTTAACATAATATCTTTTACTGATGAAGGAATAGTGTGCTCTACTTCAGGGATACACTATATGACTGTGGGAGAATGTATATTAGCTTTTACAGGACAGAAGGCATCACGAGGAATACCTTAATATCCAGAAGTATTTTTGCATGGAGTAACTATTTTATTATCCTGATTACCAAGGTTGGAAGGCAAAATATTGGAAATACCCAATACATTTTTGATCAGACCAGAAATCCCCATGGATGAGGAAGGGCAGATCATTCCCTTAGAACCAGAAGCAGCAGTGGTCAGAGAAGAAAGGGTGATGGTGCATAGAACATACGACGAGGGAAGGGGATGGAGGACAGTGATGGCCATTAGTGAAGGATATAGGTTGACCGAAAAGTCAACTCAAAACAATTTTTCATCGGACGATGAACTGTTTTTTATAAGCATCACTTATTGGATTAAGGTTAAAAATAGAGATACCACAGAAAATGGCATTGGTAAATAGAGAATCGCAATTCTTTCAGGAAGACTGAGAAAATGGCAGAGGTTTTATAGAATAAAAGCCCATATGATGTGGGGCTATTAAAAGATATAGGTGCAGTTAAAATTAAATTAAAACCAGGAGCTCTTACCACGAGCAAAGCAGTACCCCATGTCCAGGGAGGCGGATGAAGGCATATATGAGACCATCTCTGCATTAATGAAGCAAGGCATATTAGTGCCATCACAAATGTAACAATGCTCTGTAACCGATCCAAAAAAAAAAAAATCAAAGGGTGGGGGGTGGGGCAGGGGGTGCGTGGAAATTTATCCAGGACCGTCACCCCTAAACAATATAGTCGGAGCAGAGTTTCCCTTGGTTCCAAACCCTGCGACAATATTATGTAATATCACATCCATGGCTAAGTATTTTACAGTGCTTTTAAAAAAGGCATTCCCCTTATGAAGGCTCACAAGATTTTACCTCCTTTTCGTATCGAAATATGCATTTGAAACATACTAGGCAGCCTCAAGGGTACTGCAAGTTCCTGTCGATCTTTAACAGAGTCCGCCAGGTGGACTTGGGAAATGTCCAACTCAAAAGTGCAATAATTCAGTACGTAGATGACATTTTGGTGTGTAGTGAGACAAAGGAAAGGTGCAGATATGACCCAGTAAAACTCATGACCATACTCTGAGAAAATATATAAGGTAGACAAGGAGAAACTACAATATTGTTGAGAAGAAGTCTTATACATAGGACAGTTGACCTCTGAGGAGATAAAAGTGATAGCTGAAAGAGCAGAGGCGATCATGAAAACTGTAGCACCAAAGACAGTGACGGAACTACAACAGTTTTAAGGCTTAAGAAATTATTGCAGGGCTTGGGTTTTTGATTACAGTACATATATTCAACCACTTTTAAAAGAGCTTAAAGAAGCACAGGTAGACCAGAGCACAATAGCATGGACAGATGAGATGACTGAATGGTTTGAAGAATTAAAGAGAGCAGCCAGTACAGCCCCCAATGTTGTGAATCCCTGAATACAATGAAGAGTTTTATTTATTCCCCCATTCACATGGAGAAGTCATAACTGCAGTTCTTACACAGAAGACATTAGGGCACGGACATACACCATTGGCATAGTATAGAGGGATTCTAAAGCCAGTAATGAAGGGACACTATCCCTGTGCGCAATCGTTTGCTGCTGCTGCATTTGCAATTGAAAAAGCTTCAAGTATAATGATGGGTTGCCCATTGACATTTGTGCAGCATGCATTATTTACAATTTTATAGAAACCCAAAAGTACATTTACCACACAAAGAGCATCAGGGTATGAGTTGATTATTTCTAACCCAGAGATTAAAATAGTTAAATGTAAAATAGTTAATCCAGCAACGTTTATAGCAGACTGTAGGGTGTGTGCGAAAATGAGCTAAATTTGTGTTACATCATGAAACAGCACCCCAAGCCTCGCTGGAGCCAGGACAAGCAACCAAAGACCTATGCCTGGTACTACAACTAAAGGACTGTCATTGCTAATGAAAGCACCATCTTAGAATTTAAGAGGAGTGGGTACCAACTTCAACATTCCTGCAAATATGATCAGTTGTGGATAGCTATGTAATGAGAAAAAGAAAATAGGAGCATTAGTATTGATGGTAGCACCCAATACTAAAAAGTAAACGGGAATAAAATGTGTATTACGAAGAAAATGTCAGCGTGAAAGTATAAAATGTAGGAAAATGTGTGTAATAAAATTTACATAATGGTGATTTAAAAGATTCTGCCAATTATATCTACCTTTGTAATTTTTCAATAGTCAATGGAAAAACATCAAGGCACATTTGTTACATACTATAAGAAAATCAGATTACATCACCCATACAAATGGCAATACATAGCATAGGAATGGGTGCTGTAGTAAGCGATGTAAGCACCCAGACAACAATAAGTGCTTGCCAAGTAGAACAAACCAAAAATATAGACTTCAGCCCAAAAAAAAAAAACCACAGTCCATTGTGCTTGCTTAATCCCTTTGCACAGGATAAAAATGAATTTAGCTTTAAGTTGATGTAATAGTAGTTATTGGTTTCCTCCTCTGATAATTGTTTCTATTTATTCCAGGCTAAGAAACCTCTGCGTGTCTAATATTTCACCTTTATTTTGTTTCCAGTGCTGTGCTTAAGGTTATTGCTCTGTGTTCTTGCTTGATGTTTGAGATGTTCCGTTATTCTGTTCTCAAGCTGCCACTTTGTACTTCCAATATACCATGCATTAACAAGTACAAATCATGAGGAACACACCATATGCACTTTCACAATTTATGTGTTTTTATACTGCACCAGCTCACCACCGTAGTGGTCTCAATGCACATAGACCTTGTCCGATTTAAAGTGCATTGAGTCCCACCCAGGATAGGAAGACCTTAGTATGCTTAAGAAGCATTGACCGGAAAATTGTGTAATATAAGAAAAGAGATGCATAGAAGTAAAAGCTGGTGCAGAGCATGAGAAGGTGTTAGAGCATTTGGTCAAAAGGTGAAGATTGCTTTATAGTATATATGTAAAGTCTGGGTGGATGTGGGGCTCGAGATGCGCTCAGGCAATCCTCTGTATATTGTGGGCATGGGTGACCAGGGTCTTGCCAATAGGCAAGGAACAAATGTCCCAGGCATATGTATTGATTATGAGGTAAAATAAATGTAGCAGTTGTAAAGGGTACGGAAAGGAGGATCAAATAAGGAAAGGAAGAGGTGAAAGGATGGGAGCATCCCCTTCCAATCTCCGCCAAACCAAGGACTAGCACTGCGAACCTTAGGTGGTCCAACAAGCAGCAAAGGCCCACCTCTACCCTGGACCCCCACCCAAGCCAGAAGGGTGAAGCCTGAGGTGGATCACCCAGCCACATCTGATCCATTCCACCTTGAGCAGAGCCCTTCACCATCAGTGTCCATCCTCCAACTGCCGCCCGCCACAACCACCATCCTCTTGGTTTTATGCTCCAGTACTAAACTGCCTGCGATGTCCAACCACTCAACCCCTCCCCACCCGATTTTATGCAATTGCAGTAAAGTCACATTAAAAAGATTATAAAATGTCAGAAATACTAGTGGTATGATAATACAATCTAGTGTGTAATGTGTAAAATTAGTAGTAAGATGGGGTTAAAGTGAGTTAAAAGCATTACGCCTCATGCAATCTTATCAGCAGTCCACAGATAAGTGTTAGGATTTCACTTGAATTCAAACATTTCATCCAAGGCAAAGGAAAAAGCACAAGCACTCATGTCCCTCACTTGTAAAATCCTATTTTAACCAGGGATGGTAAAGCAAGAGGACCAAGAAGTTTTATTACAGGTACCAATGTGTCAACGCATTTTCACCTACTAGTTTAACATACACAAATAAAATGCATTTGCTAGGCAATACATAAGATAATTTAAAAGTTTGAATGGGCACAAATCTATGGTTTGTGTGCTGCAACGCCAACGACAAGGCTTCAACTTGAGTTGTAGAGAAAATGGTGGTTGGGGGAAGTTGAAGGAAAATGATTAAGAATATTTCTAAGGCACTTACCATCTGGCTGCCTGAGAGCCTTGAAGTTAAGCAGAACAGGCTTGAAAGATGTGGAGAAATTTAACTTCCACAGGAATGGAATTTACTGAAAAAAAAAGCCTTGCTGAACTTCTCTTTTACAGCACATATAAATGCCATCTTTTTAAAGATGCATTATTGTATCTAAAGTAACTTCTGATCAACCCGATGTGCCAAGTGGTCACTTTGACTGGGGTCAAACAGAGGTCTGAAAATGGGTAGATCCTTTCTAACACTAGGGCCAAATGAGAGCCTAAAATAGTCAAGGCAACAGTGACAGAAGTCAGCATTCCAGTGCTGCCCCTCACCTGCAGCTGTTGAATACTACTGTTCAGAACCCACAATGTGTGAGGAAGCAGGACATCAACAAAAGCAATATAGGGTGCAAATCCTCAAATAGTTGTTGGCCATTATCGACCACGAAGCATATTACGGGAAAAAGGACATTGCACAATTCAAACATGGGTAATGCATTTTGTTGCCAATTTGTATGCAAGCCAGTACACCATTCATTATCAATCAGGAGGCACACTGAGGGAACATTGGACATGCAACAGTTTTAACTTTGAGAACATATTTTGGAAGGGGCATATTGTATGCAAACATATAACCCACTGCCTTACTATTAATGTTTGTTACTAGTTTACAATTGTTTGTGTGATGGACATTGGTGCAGTTTTGAATATGAAATTCAAGACATTTCTTGGGAACATGATTTTGTTTTGCCCACTCAAGATGTGACCTCATTATATTCAGATATAGCTTTTGCTGATATGAAAGCTGCAGAATGCTTCTTTAGGAATAGATCATGCAGTCCTAAAGAACATACTTTGAGGTTATTAGAGATGATTGACTGTTTTACAATATAATTGATTCAATAAATATTTACAGCCGAGATGAATGGCGTTGGGCACATTTGTGCCACCTATGCCAATTTATTAATGGGTTATTTCTAAGATACCCACATTCTCAATGATTCAGTGAATCTTTGGAGCTATAATATTATGTGGTTAGGTTATAAAGATAATTTTCTTTGGGGGAAAACACCAATTTCAGATCTATTCAATTTTGAAAATGTTATTCTAATAATTAGAATTTGTCCATTTGCTTCAGATCAGATTTGTGGATCTCCCTGTACTGGTTGAAGATGGTGTTAGCAATAACACACTCCTTCGAAACTTTACAGCTGGCAATTCAATTCGACATTCATCCTTCTCTCATCACCCAACGTAAAAATACATACCATACTCTAGTTTTTAAGAGCAACAGAAATTGGTCTATGAACAGGATTTTGAGAAAACATGCAGAGATAAGACTAATCTGTTCACACGGCAGGGATAGAACCCACAATTAATGAAGCAGACCTATGACAAAGTCATGAATTTCCCCAGATATGATCTATTAAAGAACAAAAGTAGATCACTAACAAGTAACTACATCAGATTTATTACAACCTATGTAACGCATCTACAATCCTGGGTATACTTAGGCAGCATTGACATATACAAAGACAGAGCTTTTCATTCTGTTATTCAAAGGAAACCATCTATTTGTTGTAGAGGTGGTAAACATTGTGCCGATATCCTTAACAAACGCCATCAAGTTTCTCCTTTATGTTCTACATCCTGGTTTTAAAAAGTATACATGTATGTTTCGGGTGTGGATCATGCAGTATTTGCAAACAAGTTTATAAAACATCTACCTTTACTGCAGATTCTACACTTTGCAAACATATCAAGGATTATATTGATTGCAACAGAGTATGCAATGTAGGCTTTGAACTGCGATTGCCATAAAGCATATATAGTTAGTAATTTGTAAAATTAAATTAAGTAGCAATCAATAACAGCAGCAAAAGTTATCAGTTTGCTAATTATTCTGCTGAATTTCATAATCATAGACTTCTGAATCAGTTGTCCAAGTAAAACATCCTAGAAAAGAAAACAGGGAATTGTCTATGATTATTTAATTTTGAAGGATTAAGCAACTGTATGCTATAAATACATATAGCCAAACTACATTATAACAAACCTAACAAAATCAAATTTATTAGCTTGTCCATGTATATTGAGCATTTGTAGTTTTGTATTTTGAATATTTCTTGAAATGATGCGCTTTAAAATATTTGTATTGAGAGTGTTTGCACCATTTGCTCATAAGATTGTTTATTTTCACAATAAATTTACACTTTGGCCCCACGTTTTATGGGCATTGTAATGAATTGCAAGGACTGGTTATCGGTACAAATGTAAGAGCAGTCTTGTCTGTTCTTTTTGTAACAATTTTTAAGCTGTGGCTAACATTGAAACCTTGGTATTTAAGGTTTATGAGGGTCTATTTTTATTAATAAAAAAGTTGTGAGCATTATGTCTGCTGCAATGCTGCTTACATAGATGTTTATTTGAACAAGAATTGGAATCAAACAACTGTATGCACATACCAGAACCCTCCTCCCCCAGCAGTTACTGGACCTGAGCTTAACCTCTTGTAGCACTGTTTTCAGGTGATTGTGCCCACCAAGTCACGATCTGTTGTATCACTGGTTATATACCCCACTGGGGCCTGCCAATAAAATAAAAAATAAAAATTTGATTTTTACAAATACACAAGACAAGAGGAAAAAGAAAACCATAGTTTGTCATTAATTAAGTTTTTTTTTTCCAATTGTCCCCCCTCTTTTAGACACGTAGACCACCACCACAGCAGCAGCATAGCTTTTCTGCATTTCTAGGTGGTTGAGGCTCACAAAGCGGATATGCTTTTCCTTATTGTGTTTAACACATTGGGCCTCATTACAACTCCGGTGGTAGCTGTGCCGGCAAAACCGGAACAGCTGCCGCTGGAGTTGTATTTTTACCGGGATCCCGCGAATGGGCAAGAACCGGGTCACGCAGAGTTTGGCAGACCCGGTAATTGAGCATTTGCGGGTGCCGGCAAAGGGACTCCCCCATCCCCATTCGGCCCCATAGGGCTGAATGGGATGTCGGATGCACAGGCACCATTCAGAATGGTGCCGGTGCTTACGATGCGGTGCGGATGCCGCTCTGCCTGTCGGCGGGCCGATGGGTCCCTGCGAGCACAGCTCGTAGTATGGCGGTCCGAGAACTATGGTACCAGCATGCTTACCGGTACCGTAGTTCTTGCGCCGCCATGCTTGAAGCCCATTGCATGCAAGCCAGCATGCTTCAGTGTACTGAAATCTCTACACGCACACTACCCTGCATTCCCCGTTCACTGAGCAGACGCTCAAATGTAGGTGTGTTTATACTCCTGTTTTAATAATATTGCACTGGAAAGTATTTAAACTGCACTGTGAAAGTATTTAAAATTGCATTGTGAAACCTATGCTCCCCCTCCCCCTTCTATTCAGGACTCAAATTTAGGTGTATTTTTCTGTTTTTAAAAATTGCATTGTGATAGTCTTTTTAAATCTGCCTGGCGTCCTGTCCAATTGATCAACTTGTCTCGCCTCTGTCTCGTCCGCTTGCACCCTGCCCTGTGTCCCTTCCGTAGTGTTATCCCCTTCCCTCTCCCTTCCTCTTCTCCTCTCCCTACCGACTTTATGGTGCTCTGTCTCTCCTATCTTCTCCAACTGCTTCTTTATCGACTATCCTGCTCTCCTCACTAAATCTGGTAGGAAGAAGTTTAAAAAGGACATCCTGGTCTCCAACCCAGGCCTCCCTATTGCCGACACCTATACCAGTGCCTCCTCCAGGCAAACTTTCACCGACATCCTCTTTTTCGTTCCCTAACCAGACCTATGCACCCTACATATGGTCTGTGCTCTCTCCCTTCTCCTCCTCTCCCATTAATGATGGTCACCAGGGGTCTAACCTCTCTCCCTGGTTGTTCACCCAATACCTGGCACTTCCTGCCCACCGCATTGCCACGCTCTGCCCCAACTGCCAGTGCTATGTGGATGACACTCAGCTCATTTTCAGGCTACCCTCAGCCACCTCTTCTACCTCGATCATCTCCGACTGTCCACTATCCAGGAGTGGTGTTCCGCCAATGACCTCTGCCTTAATGCCAGTAAGACCGAGATTCTCATCGGCACACCCACTCCATCCTTTCCTTCCACTCTCTGGCTGGCTTCTCTTGGCCCTCTTCCTGCTCCCACCTGTGAGGCTAAGAACCAGGGGGTCATCTTCGACTCCACACTCTCCTCCTCTCCTCACATCTGATGTCTCTAAGAAGTCACACTACCAGCTGGACCTTCTCAGCGGTATTCTTCCTTTCCTCTCCTTCCCCCAGAAGCTGTCTCCAGAGCTCTGGCTCTCACTAGGCTGGACTATTGCAACAGCCTCTTTCTAAATCTGCCTGCTTCTACTCCCCACCCTCTACAACTCAGATGAGAGAAGGAGAAGAGGTGGCAGAGGGAAGCTTCATCCACATAGCACTGAAAGTTGGAGCAGAGAGCGGCAGCACTGTAGGCAAGGGGTGCCATGTATTGATTGAACAGCCAAGGAGAAAGGTTAGACCCCTGTGGAACACCACTGGTAGAGAGTGAAACAGAGGAAAGGAAAGACCCAAGTTGGACCTGGGAGGGTCGATCAGAGAGAAGAGATCAGCCAGGCCAGGACCTGATCAGTGATACCCAGGTTATCACAGACGGTTGAGCAGGATGGCATGGTTGACCGTGTCAAAGGCAAAAGAGAGATATCAAGTAGGATAAGGACAGAAGGGATGTTGGAGTCAAGATTGGAAAGCAGGATTTCATGGATGTTCAGGAGAGCAGTTTCCATGCTTCTGGCAACTCTAAAGTCAGACTGATGGTCATGGAGACAACCAACAGAACCAATGTGAAGATTAAGGTGGGAGATGGCCAGCTTTGCCAGGAGTTTGCCCAGGAAAGGAGTGATGAGAGCAGGTAATAGTTGGCCAGACCTGAGGGATCGGCTGTGGGTTTCTTAAGAGGGTGCACAAGAGTGCTTCAGAGAGGAGGGGAAGGCTCCAGAGGCAAAGGAGAGGTTGCAGAAGTCGGCCAGAGCAGGCGCAAGGGTGTGGATGTGCTCCTTGATGGTTTTAGATTAACAGGGAAGAACCTGTTTTGACAAGACTTTCATGAATCGGACTTGTCGAGAAACTCCGTCAGGGGAGAACAGAGGAAATGAAGAGAAAGGGGGGGGGGGGGGGGGGGGAGCGGTGGGCCAGGGGTGCCAGATCAATAAATATATATATATATATATATATATTTGTTTTTTTTTGTTCCCCTTAAAAAGTGAAGTTATTGAGTTGGATCGATCAAATTTTAAAACTTCAGCTGCACCAGTTAAGTCTTGGGTGTGTCCTCAAAAAATCTCGAAATTCAAAGCAGACAATTTAGCGATAAGCATTACAATAAAAGGTTTTGGGGAATACATGAAAAACAAAAAACTTTCAACATTTTCTTTCTACATGCAAAAGTAGATGAAACTTCACTGAATTTAGCATGTATGGTCGGATTTGGCTAATGGCAAATTGGGTAGCTTATGGATGAGGTCAAAAGTTACACAGGAAAACTAATTTAATGTAAAGTGCAATGTAGCTTTAATTACAGGACTGCAACCACATTCAAATTTGGGGTAATATTTTTAACTTTTGAGAACAATTAATGAAACATTCCTTACAAGTGTATGTTAATTATTCTGTATTTTAAACTCTTGCTACAAGTTCGTTTTTGGATCTTTACATTTGAATGATGTGAGCCAGTATGCAATGACAGAGGTATGTGCAAAGATGGTTGCTTGGAATGCTTACTCGAATATTTAAAATGCATGACGACATCAAACCTGACCTGGAGACTTTGCACTGGCATCCACTTGGGAAAAAACAGACTAAGTTTTCAAATTCCTGTGCCTGATGAATAAAGCATTGCACGGCAAGACACCAAAGTACCTTGATGCTCAAATTAAAAGATACCACCCCTCAAGAACTTGAAGATCCTAGTCTGCTAGGAAACTATTGGCCATGACCTTCAGGAAAAAGAAAAAAAAAACCTGGAAAAACAATCGGTGTGGGAGCAGCCGTTTGTGTATTGTCCCGCAGAACGCCACGGTAAAATAACAGAGCATCATTAAATTCAAAACTGAAAACCCTCTTTAAACAAAAGGTACCAGCCTGAATGGCTTTTCCTCTAAGGATACACTCCCCCCATGATTCTCTGAACAGTCTCCTCAACCTGAATGCAGTTGCCCAGGGGTGGACTGCAAATCAAAAGAGGCCATGGAAATAATGTTCAAAGTGGCCTCATATTACACATTTACAGGAAGTCCAACCCTTTTCCTATGAGAACTATTTTTAAATCATTGTATTTGGTTTAGATCAAAACTTTACAAAACAGAATACTAAGCAAGCATAAAAAAGAAAACACTACAAATCAGTATGATACATGTGATGGCATTTCATAAAGGTAAAATCAAATTCAGGTAAATCAGACCTAAATTCTAAAAACAAAATAAGCAAAAACAAGTAAGCTTAATTAAACTAGAAAAATCAAACAAACTCCAATAAAATTACATCGATTTTAGACTTGAATGCTGAAACCGCAAGACCGCCCCGAACATTCTGAATATTTAAACACCTTTTCCATAGAAGATCTGTCAAACTTGTGTTATACAACACGAAAACACTGGGAGGTTGAGGGAGAGATAGAGTCACAAGCAAACCCTCATGTTAAGGGTGGAACCCTTAGCAACAACAAACAGGCGTGTGACTCAAAACGACCGCTTCCTTACAGAGATGGGAAGTACTATCTCATGTTCTCAACTGGCATCAAATTCATCAATGATACAGGACAACAAGGTTGAGAAATCTAAAACAATTGCATATTTTAAATGATATTCAGTACAAATGTATTATACAAATTAAATACAAAGACAGTGTAAATATCCTCTCATAGGATTAATCAAGAGTGTTAATAAAGAGAAAAAAAAAAAACAGAAAATATCGCTGTACAAGAATGACGCAACGTAATTCCACATGTAAGTCCCATTAATGGGAGCCTCGATGGTTAAGTGGCTTATACACAGTGATAATACGTGATCAAAATTCACTCATTAACTCTCCCACTCATCATACGTACCATACACACTCATACATGAATTGTTATTCATTCATACACAAAATTTGGACAATAAAAAAAATTACCCAACATGTTGCTTTCCTTCAAAGGATTGTTCCAGGAAATTCATCAGGGGCGGAATTAAAATTGGAATCATTGCATGATGGCAGTGACTAGATTCTATTACAATCAATAATTCTCTTCAAAGTCCAAGTGCTTTGCTTAGTAGAAATTCCAATCTTTATATTCAGGGAATTCTAAGACGATAACTTCACGGGATAGTTGCCCCAGAGTATAAGGCAACTCTTCATCAGGCTGGAGTGATCATCATTCTGTCGATGTGTAGGCTGCACCTGTCTGGTGGTAAATCACTGCCTCCAAGTCTATAGCACTAGTACTCGGGCCAGGTAATTTCAGCGCCCCTCACACGTGTCAAAACGTCAGGAAACTAATATGTTCCAGTAAAAGTTGGTAAAGTTGTCCTTGAATGGGAACCACACTTCTAACTCTAGTAATGGGTAGCCGGATGTAGCGTGTTAATATGGTGTGTAGTCTGCATAAGGGATGCACGATGTCAATCTTGCTCCCACCCAATTGAGGCACCTGTCATTACAGGAACTATCTGTGTGTGTATCTGGAGCCAGATTGTGATTTCAAACTGCTATGCTGGGTGCGCCGCTTCGTGTGACGTCTGCCTAGCCGGTCCGTGAACGCATCTCTCCGTTCTGTGTACAGGTCTGCGTTTGAATTATGCTGGGTGCGCCGTTTCGTCTAGCGTCTGCCTTCCGGGTCAGTGAACGCGTCTCACAAGTTTTCTGTTGTAAAACTTGTGTTGTACAACAGAAGTGGCCCCATAAATGTCATCATGCAGGCAGTTAATGCCTCACAATCTAGTAGCAAGTGTTTGATGCAGTAGCGGAAAATCCAAAATCTGCAGCCACTGTTAACTTCAGTTATAATGCTTCTCCTAAGCAAGATCTCCTTCGTGGGAAAGAAGTTTCAGCGTAGCCAGAGAAGCAGAGCCCTATGACGTCTATTTGGGAATTGTAAAAGCATAGTGGAGTAAGTCCCCCGTCTTTTGAGCTCATGGGCTAGATGGCTCAGAAGACTATGAATGAAATAGGTTGGTCGTGGTGACCCAATCTAAGTCATACAGGGACCATTTTACCTTGGTCGGATTAGCAATTAAAGTATCTAAATCCAAGGAGATTGGTCAGAAACGTGAAGCAATTCTCTCAAACTGGGCAAGATAGTGAGTTCCCTGGGGGATCAGAGTTCTTAAGGGCTCCACCCAGAACCTCAGAGAGGATATCAGTTATTGGAAAGATAAGTTTTAAATATAATGACAGCAAGCACCACTCACCACGTACTTTGAGAGATGAAACAGAGTTAAAATCAGATTTCCATAAAAGGAATCGCGTTAGGGATGCCCAGGAGTTTACACCACATCTTTGCCTCAATCCGATCCAGGAGTTTGAAAATAGGATTTCCATATAGTTCAAGGTCATGAGAGTTTGCGATCAATCTTAATTATGTGACTCTGAATATGGGATGCTTTTTGCAGGAGGATCTCATTTTTCAGGCCCAAGTGTGCCCCATAGTGGAAACACAAATATACAAGACAGACTGGTCTTAATCCTTACATTTTCCACAATCGAAGAGGGATTACATTTTTTGGACTCTTTGAAAAAATGTAAGATCCTGGTCTTACTAGGATTAATTAGAAGCGCGCTCTCTGTGGCGTATTTCGAGAAGATATTCAGAAGCCTTTGGAGACCGACCTTGAATGTATCCAGTAACAAAAAATCATCAGCGTAGGCCAGCCATGATACTTTGCTAGGGCCCTCCTTTGGTGTAATTAGGCCCCATTCAGTGAGACAGTCTGCCACATCAGATAGGCATTCGTGGAATAACCAAGGGGCCAAGACACAGCCTTGCCTTAGTCCCACATATGAGTGTATTCTTCGAGAGATCGCCCCTTTGATTCAGCTGGATCTTGACTCGAGAGTTATCATAAACAGTAACTAGACGCAGAAGGCCATGCAGCATGCCCCAGCCAGCCAATTTAGTCCACAATAGATTTCGGACGACATGATCAAACGCTGCAGAGAGGTCTATTGAGGCCATGGGTTACCCATGCTGATTCCTGTATGAATTTCAAAGTGGGGCCATTGATGTTAGTTGAATGTCCCTTACGGAAACCAGTCTGGAATCTATTCAGCCCGTGCACAGAGGTGGTCCATTGCTTTAGATGAGTTAAAAAAGAAAGAAGAAAATTAATTTACAGTCAGTGTCAATTAATGAGATCGGCCGATATTTGTGGGCTCAGACCTATTACCATGTTTGTAGATGGGGACATTGTGAGCTGTGCTCCAAGAGGCTGGCAATACTCCAGTGTGGCGAATACTTCTTATTGCAGAAACAGTGTTAGCCCAATTGACTGGGTTGACATTAAAGGTATTAGTTAAGCCATTCGGACCCAGGGCTTGCGACTTCTTGCATTTCTTTAGTAGATGATAAATGACTTCTATATCAAGCTCCGGCTGCCAAGAATGGTCATATTTAGCAGAACGTGGAGAGAAGTCATTACCATAATTTCCAAAAGGGTTCCAAATAAGTTCTCAAAAAAGTGTTCCGATTCCAGAACAGTGTTTAATTGCGAGTAAGCCAAAGTAGGGTCTCGATAATTAATGACCAAAACAACCCCAAACTGGATTTAATCAGTACCTGAAGCCTGGTTTTAGCGTCGCACTGCATCATTGTCGCTTGCTTGAACTTGCAATTGTCCTTATATTTTTGCTTGAGCTTCTTCGCAAGTTTAACAATAGTCGCAAGATAATCTGTTGCCTTACATTTTCTAATCTCCCTTTTCATGAGAGATTTGTCTATGTCCAACTCTACATTATAACGGTCTCATAGGTCTAGATCTAGGATTAGTTCTTAGACGATTAACTAATTCAGAAATTAGATCCTCACACCTATTCACATTAAAGTACTGCATCTTCCACTCGAGTGAAGTTGTCGGCATAATCATGTGGAGATTATGATTTAGAATAGCAATATTAGAGTCAGACCAGCGGATTGCATTACCCGAGTGTGTCATTCTTAAATGCGACACGTCTGTTCACTCTTAATCAGTATATCAAATTCAGCTTTTAAAATAGCATGGTCGCTATAATTACTCCTAAACACAGAGAAAGAGGTTTAACACTGACAGATAATCCTCAATAAAAAACAGTCCACAGTTGATGAACTAACCCCTCTATACCATGTTTGCACTACCACATTTGTTTGATTAAAGGCCTTCCCTTTTAGATGCGGTTGCCCAAACGCCTCCCAGAGCAAGGCACCAGCTTCTTCCAGCTTGGGATTTAAAGTTCTGCGAGAACATGTCAGAAGGCAGATCACACCAATCACAATCCAAGAAGAAGCAATTGGAGTTTAGATCCCCTACTAGCAATACCCTTCTACGAGGATTGTTAGCGGACCACAGAAGAATGCATTCACAGATTACCTCTAAGAAAGTATTGAGCTCAGCAATCCCCTTGTGCCAATATACATTCACAACCAGTAGATCCGCTGAGGACAAAGCAACTGTCATGGCCCTAAATGGGAGTTAGTCAATGGTTACTGCAGACATTCCCATGGCTGAGTCAACAGCAATTAGTAGCCCTAGCACCCTTGCTAGCTTTAGCTGCCCGAGTGAACACTGAAGCCCCAGTACTAGATGGCTTCCAAGTTAGCCAGGTCTCTTGGAGCAAGATGCAATTTGCCTCTTTAAGAGTTAACATAGCTGTGATGCTGGAAATGCATTGGAGGGACAGGGCCTCCCTGTCCTTGTCCTGTAGTCCTTTTTCATTTGTGTTCTGTATTGTTTTCTGCACAGGAGTCCATGTGGGACTCCTGGCAGTGCAGCTCTCCCTGTTTTTGGTTTGGTGTACAGACCCCTGGGATACCCTTATGGCACCCATGGGTGGGAGTACAACCCTGTGCCCATAGTATGTTTTTGGGCACCTGAGTGTGGCCCACAGAGCAGGGTATTGGCTGGTGGCAGCTCAAAGCTGAATTTGACAGGTGCTCAGTTTCCTCCATTTTGGGATACCCAGGCCCTGCCATTGGAATCAGTTGATTCCTGATAGAAAGCAAGAGACCACAGGGGCCATCTTGTTTACTATTGCCTGTTACCTTCTTTTCCCAAAGTCCTGGGAAGCCCTGAAACTGTCCCTTCCCCCCTGACTGGCTGTTGGGTGGAAGTTCCATATATGGTGTTGTTGTGAAGTCCAGGCCAGACTGGCTGGAGCCTTCCCAGTGACTTATGTTGTGGGTACACCCTGTGGGTGGGACCTGGGTGAATGGAGAGCATGACCAATATGCACTTCTTGTTGCAGATGTCTGGTTTCTGACAATGATTGAGCCAGCCCTGGCCAAAACTTGTATGAATGCAGTGTGTAGTGTTGAATGGCTGGGTACTTGTCCCAATACACATTCCTTGTTGCGAGTGTCTAAGAGGGAGGAGTATGGCCTGAATGCACTGAATGCCTGGATGGCTGACTGCTGAATGCCCTTCTGAGTGATTGGTTGCTTGAGTGTGACGCAGCAGAATGAATGGGAGATCAACTAGTATATCTGAGGGCCTCTCCCTGCTAGAAATCGTTCAGAAGCTGAAGTTGAAACTGACGCTTAATCTCTAAGCCGAGTCAGGAGGTTGACTGCGGTCTCCCTTCGCCGAAATCCGTCGAGACTGATCCAAGAGAGGACGTGGTTAGGCGCCCTCTTCCCGTGCTCCAAGGGACCATCGAGCACCACTAACCTTCACCAAGCTCCCTGGAAGTCAGACCCTTGAAAGGCTGTCGACTGGAGACAGGGACCACCGAGGAGACCGAAGACCAGCACCGGACATCCCGTCCGTCGACGACCAGGGTTCGCAAGTTTGCTGTAACCGCTGGAGGCCCGTCAAAGCCGTGTTGCTCAGAAGCGGGTCCGCTTGACGCCGTGCCGACGACTGGAGCCAAACGCTCCTTTTGACTCATGGACGCACTCGTCCGCACCGCCGCCTGCCTTATCCTGCCGGAGAAGACCAGGCAGTCGACACGCCGAGGATCATCCGCTGGTGGGTTTCCCACCACCCAAAGACCACAGAGACGCCGGACTACTCGACGCCCTTGCTGGGCCATAGTTCTTCACAATCTCTTTGTGGTCCTGAACTATCGACATTGAGGTGCCCCGTACGCCTCTTCCTTGCAGGACGTATTCGATCCATCGAAGAGCACCGCTGGGACCGAAGCTGCCGCCTCAACGCCGAGTTCACTTTCTTCAAGGGATCATGACGATCCATGGCTCCTGCTTTAAAGGGAGCTGCTCAAGAAGGATCCGTCGACGACTCGTCGTTGAACTCTGCTATTCCAGGTACATTCGGGTGGTAGAAACATTATAGAAGGAAATAAGACCTATACAACAATATATGGACTGGGCTTGTGGTATATCTTTACTTTACAGGTTGCCCAAGTTGGGGGTGGAGATCTCCACACAGAACTGAGGCCAGTATTCTGCCAATTGTTCTAACCAACTGCTTTCCTCCTATGTCTATTGTTGGTTACCTTTAAGTGATTTGTGTGACATTTAACCAGAGTTCAGTTGATGCACTTTAATAGAATCTAATAATAATTGTGGTACCACTTAAAACTGTATATATTTGCCATTGTAGATTAACTGAGCACAAAGTGAGTTATTGTGATTCTGTATATAACCTTGAACCTTAATTATATAAAAGACTGTTTTAACTAATAGTGTGTGGACATTCCGTTGTGGGGGCTTGGAGACTACACTGTACTTAAGAACCAGCCTGCATCACCCCCTGAGAAGCTAGGCCTCAATTGCTCGTCCATTGCTACAATAGAGAATCTTGACTGGGGTCCTCTGTGCCTCTCTACCATACAGAGAGCAGAAGTACAGGCACCCCCCTCCAGTCTTTACACTGGACGGTAGCGGTGGGATGCTTATGGTTTTAAGAATCAGTGTATAACCGTGCTACTTACAAAATATCTGCACTTTGTTAAATTGAGGTTTAGTTGTGTACAAGATAACTGCATTACAAGCAATGGAGTCCATTGCAAATGGTAAATTGACTAGGATGAGCTTAGAGGCTCTCCAGAGTACTTGTGAAGCCAGGGAGTTACTTTGTGGATAGGTCTAGGGCTGAGCAGATAGCTGCCCTGGTGGACTAGCAGACTGATGGTGAAACTCTTGAAGGGGGCGGGGGGTGGTGCAACCAATGAGGACTCTGCCCATGAGGTTGTGGCTGAATCTGTTTCTGGGAATGCCGCCATTCCTGCTGCCTCTGTTCCGACGCCCGGCAATTCCGTGGAACTTGAGTTATTAAGGATGAAATTGGCCTTTGAATACCGCAAGTTGGAAATAGAAGCTGAGCTTAAGAAGAAGAGCTGGCACAGCAAGTTGAACTCAAGAATAGGGATCTTGAACTCAAAGACAAGGACACAATGTCAGAATCCAGCTAGAGAAAGCTAGAGTGGAGACTTCAGCTAAACCAGTAGTGTGTCAGGTCCCCAGCCACCAAGTTTATGGAAGATTTGGTTGGTGTGTTTGTGGAGGGTTCCGATATCCTCCAGTGGATTGAAGCGTTTGAAATGGCTTGTGCAATTCATGATGTTGATAAGAGAGCTTGGGCTAAGTGTTTGTTAAGCAGAGTGCCTCAGACTAGATATGACTGTATTCTGAAACTGAGTGTGGAAGAAAGGGGTCAGTATGAGTGCATGAAGTCTGCTTTGATTGCCAAGTTTGGCAAGACACCTACCCAATACCTTAAAAGGTTCAGGGATTTTAAGAAAAGAGAAAATGTGTCTTGGGTTGACTGGGGGAGTGCTGCACACATGAACAGGATGGGGTGGATTGATGGTTACAAAGTGAAAACGTTTGTTGAATTGTCTCACCTTTTGTTTGAGCATTTTTCTGAAGCCTGTTCACCAGAGCTGCGTCAGTATGTTGCTCACCAGAACATTTTGGATCCCTTTAAGCTGGCTAGGTTGGCCGACAAGTGGATCTCCCCCCGGGTGTCCCCTAAGGACTCCAGTGGGAAGGACAAGGCCAAAGAAAAGGGGACCTAAGCTGAGGAGTCCCAGAAGCAATCACAGTCGGATAAACCAAAACCTTCCTCTCCTAAGACCCAAAAATCTAGTGGGGCTAAGTCATCTGTAGGTGGGAATAAGAGCAGTGGTCCACCTGCTGCAAAGCAGGCACCCAGTGGTTCCAGTACTGTACCCTGCATTCCTGGCACTTGTTGGGAATGTGGGGCTCTGGATCACAAGAAGGGTGACTCCAAGTGTAAAAGGTAAGGCACTTGGAGTACAGGCTGTCAGCCTGAGCTATCCTTACCCCATGTCTGAGGTGGAGGCCACTGTCCTCCCCTCCTCTACAGGGATCACATTTGGTGCTCCTGTAGAGATTTCCTTAGTGTCCCTTAGGGCCTGGGACCAGTACACGGAAGTACTGGCGACTATCCCACAGAACACCCGTAGGTTTTTGAGAAGTGTCATCTTGAATGGCCAGCCTTCTACTGGTTTGAGACACACTGGGGCAGGCATGACAGTGGTGGACAGGACCCTGCTCAAGCCAGATGACTCTGTAGGTGCTCCTCTGAGAACCACCAGGTTAGCTGATGGGCCTCCCAAATTATGGCCTGTAGCTTTAGTCACACTCGTGATTGGAGACAAGACAGCAAAGCTTCCTGTCCTGGTTCAGGACAATGTCCCTGCTAACATTCTGTTACGAAATGATCTAGTAGAGTTGGGGTTGATCTCGGATGGTCTCCACCTGACTGCTGCTGCAGTTACTAGGTCACAGGTGACACAGGGTCTGGCTGCGAGTCAGGTACCCGAGCCAAAGGCAAGGACTAAGGCAAGAAGACAGAAGAACAAGAAGGCCACCTCGGGGCAGGGGGCTCCTCTTCCTGCTGTTCCTACAGTACCCATTGGGATCCCTGCTACGGATGGGCAGGGTCCGGTGCAAAACCCAAACTCAACTCCTGAGGGAAGAGAGACAATGTGTAGATGAGGCAATTGACTCCACAGATTGGTCAGGGCCGGTACTATGGGGCCTTGGATGTTTACTGGACATCCTGTCCCTTGAATAAGCCTCCAAAAGGAGGAACCTCGGCAATGGCGGTAACACGTGTTATGGTAGATGTCCTATCCCTGTGCCCCCTCAACAGAAACGGTGACTCTGCGAGCGTGGGAAATTTGAGGAATCCACTTCACAGACAAGACCTTAACAGGCCTCTCAGTTCTGCTGGTACACACCTTAGCCTCGTTAAGAGGAACCTCGGGACAGAGTCAGTCTTAATAGCTTGTCCGAGAGGGGCCTCGAACCGTAGTTCGGTACGGAAAGCCTCAGAGCATACCCCAGTATCTGTATTGGAAGCTCCTGGCAAGGAGACCTCGAAGCGAACTCCGGTACCAAACGCCTCAGCATGACTATGCTGGCTATTAGCATCTGATCGGTGAACCCCGGATCGTGATCCGGTAAAGGCAGGCCCCTCACAGAAACCCTCAGAGAAAACCCCGGTGCGCCCATTAGGCCTGCAAGGCACCTCAGGGAGAACCCGGGTAGCAGAGCTTTTGAAGCCCCTCTTGGACCTGGAGGACCCCAGGAAGGAGTCCCCTGGCCGGGGTGCCCTAAAAAGTAAGGAGAAAGTCTTGCAAATGTCGCATTTGCGAATGTCATAAGGGTAAAGGCAGTATATGCACTGCTCATGAGAATCCTTTATGTGGACAATCTTCATTTTGCATTTGAGAAAAAAGTTAGTTAACAATGAGAAAAAATGAAAAGCTCAGAGCTGGAGGATTCCCTCTAGTCTGTTAGACTGCGGTGAAAAATCTGAAGATTGCTGCCTGGGGTGGAGATTAAACCCTGCCACCTCATTGGTTAGGGCCATAAAGGACCAAAGTGAGGTGGAGGGACTACACAATTGAATGGCTCATAGGCCATAATGGGCAATCTACACTCTATGGAAATAATGTACATATATTTAATTCACTGAGGATTCCCAGTCTGAAAGGGAATATTCAAGCATCTGAATCTATGAAAGATCCAATGCTGGAGAAAGGTAAGGATCCATCTAGTGAACAACCATCTCCCTTCTGTTGAAACACCATTTGCCCTGTTGGAGCAACTACTAGAGTGTATAGTCCGGTCGGAAACAGAAAAAGAAAAAATAGCTTTTAGCCACATGGCGATTACCCAGTCTCGTCCATGCAGAGATTAGGAGGTGGGTGACTGGAGACATAAGTAAAAAATGGGCAAGGGTGGGCGTATCCACATGTCAGTTTTTTCTTTTGAATTAATGTGGCTATGCTAAATGCTCCTGTCCTGTTCACATTGTAAATTATCTACCAGTATACAGGGACAAGATGTAGGAGTAAATGTATGTCCAAATCTCTGCTGCATGCCACAAATAAGTTTAACTGTTGATTACATACAGATCAGATTTCTCCAAGACCCAACATAACATCTTTCCGAATTTCAATAATGCTTTATTCAATACAGATTAATATGCTCTCTTTTTACAATTTCAGTAAGAAAATATGAACGCAGTCGGTATAACAAGCCTTATTAAAATAAATCACGTTATTTCACCCCGACTGTGCAGGTAACTTGCATCATAGAACAAAGTGCCATATCTTTGCAAAGGAATTGGGAAAATGTTCAAGTATCTTGTATGAAATGTTACAAAGTTTAAAATTACCCTAAAAAAGAATTCTACATACATACAAGGGGAAGGGGATGTTGGTGCAGGTTGGAGGGTCAAGCTTCGTTAGGAATGCTAATCATAGCACCGGTGTTGGGAACAGTCTCCACTGCACTGTTGATGCAGGCCATAGTACCTGCACTGGAGGCATATTGATTAGTATGCTTTATGCAGGCACCAGTGGCACCAGTACCACAACTGCAGACGGTCTCGTTTTTGCTCTCATTGTCAATCATAGGATTTCTGTTGAGAGTCGTCAATGCAACTATTGCATTTCCAGATGTGACAGTCTTCTCACACCCCGTACAGATTGTACCATCACTGGGCACAGTGTCCATTGCATCTCCATTGTGGACAGCCTTCTCTTTGCAGTTGCTGCTCACCATACAACTTTCACTGGTAAAAGTCTTCACGCTCTTCGTGCTCACTGAAAAACTCTCGCTGGGAACAATCTCCATCGCACACTCTGAATCCAACATTTCTGAAGACGCAACATTAGAAAGGGATACTGTCGAACCTCCACTGGGGGAAGATTCCACCAACCCTGTTGATATTTTCGAAGAAGCAGATGTCTTATCTGTGGAGGGAGGAGAAGATGAAATGAGTCTCTGGGAAGGTAATCGTCATTAATCAATCTACAATAAGCTAACACTGCAAATAAACTGAAAGACATTATGAGAAATGTTCAAACTAAATGTCTACAGGAGATCGTCCGTGATTGGACAACCTCAGATACCACAGCTGTTCATAGCCATGTCAAATGTTGAGCCTTCTAAAAACTTGCACACTACTCGACTGCTATGTTGCCTTTTCATCGGAACATGCAACGTTCCTCATCTACAATGGAGCAATAGTGTGAACTCTTATTAGCAAATATAAGAACGTTTACAGCCTGCAGTTTCTCATTTGAGCTCCATGAAACATTTTTAAAAATCCAAACAGCATAACTCAAGATAATCCCTTTTGAAATCCCCAAAATGTACCTAGATTAGTAAATGTGCAGTAAGATTTTTAGTAGGACGTAATATGCACGTTCGCGGAAGACATACCCTCCCAGTCACCAATACCACCATGCGCAGAGCAGAGCGGAAGGCAACTCATGTTTGCTGCAGACACATATGCGCACACGGACTCCCCATCAGCACCACAAATCCTTTGGCAAATGCTTCATGCATATACATGCACACCCCTCATCGCCAACAATACTATAGGTTTAACAGACTACACCTCCACCCCCCCAACCCCAAAACCTTTCAAAGAGAACAAGCTCTTAAGTAATGCTAGCATACAAGATGCTGTGTCTATGTAATAAGCACTTATGCTCGGAGGATAGCTCAGGGGCAAGACTCTCCTTGGAAAAAGCATGATGCAGAGTTTAGAATCCTGGGGATGGGTGCAGTATGAAGCACAATATGTTTTCATACAGAATAGGCAATAACGAAAAACACTAAAAAAACAAATAGTTGACATGTATGCCATCAAGCCTTTTGTAAAAAAAAAAAAATTACGAAAAAAAGAAAAATGTCCTATAAGCATTTGGAATGGCAGTCTTAAGGTACCAACACGCAGCACAAAATAATTCATTCACCAATGCAAAATCTATCAAACTACACATTGAACTTTAACTCACTATAGCAGTACCTCACATTTGCTTTAAATATTAGATAGCACATTATCTATGCTTGCATATTCTGTGAATATTGGCCACACATTCGTAGTATATAGTTTATTCGATTATATGGCATTAGTCAAAGAATTTCCATGAATATAGCATAAAACAGTAGGAGGGTTTGACAGCTCACCTTAGTGAACAAGGTAGGCCAACTTCTGTATCCCTCCTTTGGCTGTATGTGCAGGAAGTATTCACTTGTGACAGTATGCAGACCGGCCCATGTTGCTGTATTGCATATTCATCCATTATCTTCCGTCTCTCCCACTTGAGTCACACTAACATTGAAGAATTCTACTGATGAAGGCAAAACCCGTCTTTTGCCCCATCAGACCCTCTTAATCCACAGCTAGTCAAGCCCGTTCCCCCTTAGTGGCCTCACTGAACTCTTCAACCTGTCCTTTGAAAATGGAAGGAAAGAAAGCAGAGTCAAACTGTCAGCTCTCCTAGAAAAGCAAGGGCTGACCGGAACCTACCAGCTAACCTTTACCCTGTGTCTAACCTTCTGCACCAAGTGCTTGAAAGGGTTGTGTTTAACACTCTTACAAATTTCGCAGACAACAGAAACCTTTGAGACCCCTACAGGCAGCAAGTTTCTGCTCCTGTCACTCCAGAGAAACTGCTCACGAGGGTCTCCAACCTAATTTGCTCTGCAATGCACTCCAATTTATCTTCTATCCTAAACCATCATGACACGACTGCTTCCTTTTTTTAAAAAAAATATAAAACGTTTTCCATAACAGGGTCGAAACAACCACAAAACAACAAAAAAAAAAAACGAAAAGGACAGCAAAAGCATTACAGAACAGCATTCCCCCGTCAAAGCTCTGCCAAGTATTAATGTCACCGGCCACCATCGTTCCTCGCTCCCCAGTCCTGCTTTCAAGCCAGTCATACGATGACTACCAGCGTCCAGCCCTCAGGGCCCATATTCTTCCCATTTTCCCCATATTTTGGATGCTTTAGTTGGGCATCCTCTCATTGTAGATCCGTCGTTCCATCATGGCACACAAGTCCATATCCAGGACCCACCGCTCCAGGGTTGGGGGTCCGGGACTCCCCACTTTTGTGCAATGTCACGTTTCATTAGGGCCGCCGCGGCATTCAAAAGCAGTTTCTCCCATTTATTGGAGTCGGATTCATCAGGTACCCCAAGGACCAGGACCCGTGGGTCCAGCTCGATAGAGCGATTGAGTACCCTAGACAGTTCTGTGCAGCAAGCGTTCCAAAAGACGTGGATCTGGGGGCATGACCAAAGGATATGAAAGAATGTTCCTTCTTCCTCTCCACACCCGAGACAGTTCGGGTTTGTTGCCCTCCTCCAGCCATACAGGGTGGTCCAAGGGTAGTACACCCTGTACAGGATCTTAAGCTGCACAAGCCTCAACCTGGACGAGATGGCCACCTCCCGCGGATGAATTAAAACCTGTACCCAGTCCTCTGGAGCTATTTCACCCACATCCCTTTCCCATTTGGTCTTTAGTCGCAGTAATTCGGGGGTAGCAAAGGATGTGATGGCGTTATAAAGGATGGACGTGCCTTTGGCGGGGATGTAGGCTGGGAGTATATTACGTTCTATGGGTGTGTAGTCTGGGACTACCTCCTCCCGAGGTATGTGGGTTTGCAGAGCGTGAATCAATTGCATAAAGTGGTACCGTTCAGTATTTGGCAGTTGATTTTGTCCTGCAAGTCTTCGAACAAGATTAACTTCCCGTCCCTCAGGATGTCTTCTACCCTCAAGATGCCCGCTCTCACCCAGCGTGGCCACGGTTCGAACTTTATTTCTTTCAGGTTGCTGTTATACCATAGGGGTTGTGCCGAGGTAATCCTGTTTGCCCACCCCACAAACACGTGTGCCTGCCTCCAGATGGCGGTGGTGTGCGACCCAATCGACGGAAGAGAGGAACGCTGTGGGGATTGGTATAATAGATGTATTGGATCTGTACATTGCATGCCGTCCACCTCAGCCTTGATGTGAGGCAGTGCCCGGTCACTGTGAAGCAGATCATTTACCACTACGAGTTGTGAGGCCCAGTAGTAGGTTTGGAGGCGGGGTTATCCTATCCCTCCCTCCCAGATAGATCTCTGCAAAGTGCTCAAAGCTATATGTGATTTCCCCCCCCCCCCGCAGAGGAGTTCCCTAAGGAGGGTATCTATCTGGTTGAATTCGGAGGTGGGGATCGTGAGTGGGGCGTTCTACAGGACAGAGATCGTGGGAGTGCCATCATTTTATAAAGAGTGCCACTCTGCCCATGAGAGTCATGGGGAGAAGCTTCCAGTGACAGATGTCGGCAGCAAATCGGTCAGTGATCGGCTGGAGATTGTGCTTTGTGTAGGTGGTAAGATCACTCGTTATCCAGATTCCCAAGTATTTATAGCCCTGCCTTTCCAGCTGATACGGGCAGTCCGGCTGGATGGCCTATCTCCCCCCCCCCTTCACCAGGAAGAGTACGGATTTCTTCCAGTTAATTTTCAACCCGCTAAACTCCCCATAGTCCACGAGCATCTGGGTTACCAGCGAGCAGTTCCGAGTCGGTTCAGCCAGATACAGCAGAAGGTCGTCAGCGTAAAGCGATATTCAATCTTCGTGTCCCTCAGGCCATCTGAATCCCGTCCATGCCCCACTGACGGAGCCAGAGAGCCAACGGTTCAATTGCAAGAGCAAAGAGGAGGGGAAAGGGGACACCCCCGTCGTGTACCCTTGCCCAGGGGGAAGGATCGGGAAGAACACCCGTTCACTCTGACCTCTGCCTGTACGTTCGTGAATAGCAGTTTTACCCAGCCAGAAAGCCCTCTCCAAACCCCATGCGAATCATAATTTCCCAAAGGTTGTTCCACCGTATTGAATCAAATGCCTTTTCAAAATCAATTGCCAAGAGGGCCAGTGGAGTATCATGGATAGGAGCCCGTTCCATCGCCAGGTGGAGTCGGCGCAGATTCATTCCGGTTGATTTATGAGGCATGAAGCTGATCTGGGTGCATCAGGGTGTCCGCCACCGGTTGGAGCCGGTTGGCCAAGAGCTTGGTTAAAACTTTGGCTTCGCCATTAATTAACGAGATCGGCCTATAAAAGACATCTCCCCGGGGGTTTGTCGCGTTTAGGAAGGACTACAATGGTAGCCTTACAAAGGTCCTGTGGGAGGGAACTCTGGTCTCGGGCGTTCAACAGCATCTGGTGCAGGGGAGGTGCTATGTTGTTACTTCCTAACTTCTGCCAGATTTCGATCGGGTACCCGTTAGGCCCTGGGGTTTTCCCCGATTGCAGTTGCGCTAGGGCCTCTGCTACTTCGGCTTCCGTGAGTCAAGTACCTCCTTCTGTTGCTCCGACAGGGTAGGGATTAGTATGTTATCAAGAAGGGTTGGGACAAGGGGCAGAGTCGGAGCCTGATACAATTCTGCGTAGAATTGGGCAAAGGCCTCTGCTATGTCAGTGTCTGACTGGCATCTCTCTCCCCTTGGGGTGAGGATCTCCCGGACACATCGCTGTCCTTCGTCTCGTCTCTGCAACCAGGCCAGCAGTTTCCCAGCCTTATCCCCAACCTCATACATCCTTGCTCTGGATTCCCAGTGGGCTTGTTTGGCGTTGTCTAGCATAAGGTTCCGAAGGCGTTCGGTGGCCCGTGTGAAAGTGTGGGTCCGGGGGGTTGGGTCAATGATATGGTCGTTCTCCCGGAGGTTCACCTCTTTCTCCGCCTCGCCTATCTTCTGAAGCCTTTCCCTATTCGCCGTCCAGGAGATTATTCCCATACCACCACTGGGTCGCTTTCGCCAGTATCGTTAATCTCGAAATACTCTGTCGAGATTTCCGCGAGGCGATCCACCAATTCCAGACAACCCAGATGATAGTAGTTCAGCCGCCACGTCCTGGGTGGGGGATCGTACCCTGCAGCCACGTCTCCACCACCAGAGGCGAGTGGTCAGAGATTCCCCTGGGAAGTAAATCTGCCGAGATTACTCTAAAGAGCTCAGTGTGCGGAACAAATAGGTAGTCGAGCCTAGAAAGGGAGCGTGGGCGCCCGAGTGGAATGAAAACCCTCTGATTCCCTGGTGCAATTCCCGCCAAACATCAGAGACCCAAGGCAGATGCAAAGTTGGATAGTCCCGTGGGGGCATCTGGGTTGGGGTATCTAAGGTGGGATCGGTCCATGGTGTTACACATCACGTCATTGAAGTCTCCACCCAGAAACCACTTATCGGGTTGATACTTGCCCAACACAGGGTGGTCAGTTCCACCAGAAGCTCTTGCCCCAGACCCGGTGGGGAGTAGACTGAGACGAACCCAAAGCCGCCTCGCCCCCTCCCGAGTGTCCCAAGGACCAGCACATAACGACCCCTAGGGTCCCTCCCCGCTTCTTGCGGGGCAAATTGGACGCACTTATGTAAAATAACAAGGGTGCCCCTGGATCCCATGGTGTACCCAGAGTGAAAGGCAGCCCTATAGTTGGTCCGCAGGAAGAAAGTGTGAACCTGCAAGGTGTGTCTCGGTAAGCAGGGCCACATCGGGCAAGTATCTCTTGAGCAGTTTAACTAAGCGTCACTTAATCGCGGACCCCGTCCTGTTCACGTTCCAGGTGAGGACCTTAAGGGATTTGGGACGTGTAGTCACCGGCAGTTGAGATTGGTCAGGTGCCATCTAGCAAGAGCATAAGAAAGGTTGGCAAGTGAAATATGGGTGTAGAATCCCGGTGTAGTATAGAATCAACAGTGGCTGGTGACTGAAATGCTGTTCGAGCGTGCTACGGTCCCAACTGGCCAGGAACCCCGTCACTCCCTGAAACCTACAGGAGTAAGGTGGCCCAGGAGTAACTAAAAACTCTTCCCAACTGTTCCCACCCTCCCCCTCCCCATACTCCACCCCAACTCGAAGTACCCGTCGCCCCAACCTTGCCGAAATTCAAAAACAGTTTGGTGCCAGCACTAACAGTCCCAACTGTAGTTCAACAAAAAACAAGAGTTTGGAGGGGGGGTGGCACCCAGACGCAAGGTTATCAGTCCCCCGCTTACCGCCCTGTGGATATGTGATACGCCGTGTGAGGGTCACCAGGGGCCTCCCGTGGTGTCGTCCATAAAGTGACCGCCTGCCGACTGGAGGGTGAATCCACATCAGGGAGGGTTCCATCATCCCAATCTCCCGGTCGGTCCAGCGGTGGTGGTTGGTCTGGTATTCAACGCTGCTCCGGTGGTGGTCCAGGGTTTGTGTCTTTAGGGCCTCGGGATGTCGACCAGTCTCCTTCGATGTGTTGCTCCGTCCAGCACCATGCCTCCCCGGGGTCATCAAAGTGGACCGTTGTCCCTTTGTGATAAATTTTCAGCTCTGCCGGGAAAAGCAAGCCATACTTAACACCAAGCGTTTATAATTGTTTAAGCTTCCAAAGGATTGCCTCGCCTTCTGTACCTCCCTCGTGTAGTAGGGGAAAAAGACCAGCCTGGACCAGTTGAAAGTAATCGTGCCCTTCGAGCGTGCCAGTTGTAACAGTGCATCCCGATCTCTGTAGTTTAAGAACCTTGCAATCACCGTGCGTGGAGGATCGCCAGGCAGCGGTCGTCCCGTAGGCATACGGTGTGCTCTTTCTATAGAGAACATTTTTGAGAAGGATTGCAGGTCGAACAGGTCTGTTAATAATTGTTCCAGAAACAGTTCCATGCATGGTCCCTCCTCCTTTTCAGGGATGCCAAGTATGCGAACTTTATCAGGCCTGGATCTTCCTTCGCCCTCATCCACCCGGATGCAAGTAAGAAGTTTGAAATAGTCCTTGGTTTTCACTTTTCTCTTCTCTTCCTTCCAAGCAGGTCTTCCAGGTTCGAGGCGGGCGTGGCTGGAGTCCAGGAGCAGGAGCAGACACGGTGAGCGTTAAGCTGCAGGAAGCAGAACAACGCGAAGCATGAGCTGCTGTCTGGGCGTGGCTTAAATAGCCTCCAAAGAAGTCCAGGTATGTATCCTTCCCCAACTAGGTATGTATCCTTCCCTGGCCACGCCAGAGTGAAAAAATAGTCCCTATGAAAAAATAGTCCCTTTCAGGTCTCAGGGAGGCCTGAAGCGTGCAGCATGGCCTGCATCAGGTAAGTGCACAAAACACCTCCCTTTATGAGCCTGGCGCCTATGGCGCCAGGACTGAGTCCAAAGAGCCCCTATAAGGGGCCGCTGGGCTTTTACCCGAGGGCATGATGCCTGCTTCCGGGGGTGCTGGGCCTGGCCTGGTGCTCCGGGGGTAGGCATCATGACAGTCCTCCCGACAAGATAATTGGACACTCTGAACTCTCCCACTCCACATCTACTTCCTCTTTCTGTCAGGCAGGCTGACTATGCAAAACAAGGTCGGATTTAAATGTATTGTCCTAGTTCACAAATCTCCTCAGTAAGGAACCACCATATCTATCCGTCTCTATCCAACTCTACAAGCCTTCTCGTAATCGCTGCTCTACCTCGACTACCTTTGTGGCACCTCGCCCTCCCTGTGCTTCATCTTGCCCCTTCCGGACGCCCTTTCCTTCTTATTGCTCTCCCTGCATGGCATTCTCTTCCCTAGACATCCGAGAAGCAGTCCACACAGATTGGTTTAAAATCAAACCAAAAGCTCACCTCATCGCTTCAGATCAACTCTTAACCTACCTCTCATCTGCCTTCAAGCTAACAGTTTCCCTTTGCCTCTAACCTGCCTATGTTCCTCCCTTTCTCCGCCTCCACTCAAGCACTTCTTCCCGGTCCCATCCCCAACAGCTAGCTGTACTGCCTACCTCGTCTTAAAAATTTCAATTTTGTCCCTGGTGACTGTTCCATTTACTCCCCTCTAAACCTGGTCAGAATGTCACTCAAATTCACCAGATTGTAAGAAGCTCACTGCTTCCCATCAAATCTGACAGGTTAACTAGTGTATGCAGTTTTGTGATTAAAAGCATGGTTCTTCACTGTATATAGATATACATATATGCTTTGAGGCAGGACTGCCACTAGAATCGTGCCATTGGTAGCCAGTGCCCTTTTGGAATGTGCCCAGATTCTGGATGTAAGTGGTCCATTAGCCTTTTTTGTTGGGGAAATCATATTGTAGAAAAGGAACAATTTACTTACCTGTAACTGTTGTTCTCCAGCATGGGTCTGGCATGGATTCACATGCTCATGAATATTCCCCGTCGTCAGGCTGGGAATCCTCGGTAAAGAAAAAAATCAGTATCAGTTTCGTTTCTGATCTGTCTTTCGTAGTAGTAACCAATCACTGATCTCTGCGTCATACTGACCACAGCCAATGACTGCCCTCCACCTAAGCCCCGCCTCTGGCAGCCATCTTCCGATTTGGTAGCACGTGAAGAGGCAGTATGACCAAGTGAAGAGCCGCAGAGGGGTAGGCGGGAGGGTTCGCATGTGAATCCATGCCAGACCCATGCTGGAGAACAACAGTTACAGGTAAGTAACTTGTTCCTTCTCCAGCATGGGGTCTGGCATGGATTCACATGCTCATGAATATAAGAATAAATAGCAGTACACATGCACAACCACAGGAGGTGGCAAAAGGCTCAACATTAAGCAATACAAAAAAGTCAACATTAAGCATCTCTTACCTCCTCACCAGGCTCACCTTAGGCGAACAGGTTGGGCAGCACTGCTTGGCCGACCCTGGACTCCTCCCTGGAGTCCCGATCGACGCAGTAGAATCTCGTGAAGGTGTGCGCCGACCTCCACGTAGCAGCCCTGCAGATGTCCAGCAGGGGCACACCAGATAAGAACGCCATAGTAGCAGCGATCGCTCTCTGGTTGAATGGGCTCTCGGACGGCCTGGCAGCGGTCGGTTAGCCAACCGGTGGCAGTGCATGATGCAGCCGGAGAGCCATCTGGAAATAGAAGACTTTGAGAGAGCCTTCCCTTGATTCACAGGTCCAAAGTTCACGAACAGCTGTGATGTCCTCCGGAAACTCTTCGTGCGGTCCACATATAACTTCAGCGCTCTAGCCACATCCAGCGAGTGCAAAGTCCTCTCGGCCGGCGACTAAGGAGACAGGAAGAAAACAGGTAACACCAAGGGCTCGTTAAGATGGAAGTCCAACGGCACCTTGGGCATAAAGAAGGGGTGCGTCCTAAGCACCACCCTCGAGGCATGGAAAGTCAAGTACGGTGCTTTGCAGGATAGGGCCTGGATTTCTCCCACTCGTCGTGCGGAGGTAATGGCCACCAGGAATGCAGTCTTCCACGACACAAACTTCATCGGTGCGGAGTGCATCGTCTCGAATGGGGGCCCCATGAGCCTGGTCAGCACCACGTTAAGTTCCCACGCCGGGGCCTTCACCGGCGGGAACGACCGGAACAGTCCTTTCATAAACTCTTCTACCAGTCGATGGGACCACAGGGAAGTCCGTCCTGTGATTCTGGTATATCTGGAGATCGCCGCCAGATGAATCTTAATGGAGGCATGGGCTAGCCCAGCCTTTGCCAGCGAAAGCAGGTACGGCAGCACTTGAGGGGCCATAATCCGAAGGGGGTTGATCTTCTGTGCTCGGCACCAGATAGAGAACCTCTTCCACTTATGACCGTAGCATTTGAGAGTCGAGGACGCCCTGGCCTTTGCAAGAACCTCTCTGCATTCGGCCGGTACATCGTAGCCTCTAAACTCTAGCGCTGCAGGAGCCAAGCCTGCAGGTTCAGCGACGCCGGGTCGTGGTGGAAGATGGCGCCTCCTTCTCTGGAGAGAAGGTCCGCGTCCGCCGACAGCTTGATGGGATGGGACGTTGACAAGTCCAGAAGGTCCGGGAACCAGATCTGCCTCGGCCACGCCGGTGCAACGCCCATGCTTCTCAGCTGGGGAAACCTGCTGGCGAACCTCTTGCACTTCGAGTTTGTCGCTGTTGTGAACAGGTCGATTTGGGGTTTGCCCCATCGTCGGAAGAGTTGATCCACCTGATCCTGGCGCAGTTCCCACTCGTGACACGCGCGCAGCTCCCTGCTGAGCGAGTCGGCAATGGTGTTGCTTTCTCCTGCCAGGTGGAAGGGAACCAGGAACATCACCTGGGCGACAGCCCAGTGCCACAGATCCTGTGCCTCCTTAGATAGGGCTGGGGATCTGGTGCCTCCCTGCTTCCGTATGTAAAACATTGTCGTGGTGTTGTCCGTGAAGATCCGCACCACCTTGCCCTTGAGCGACGGGAGGAACGATTTGAGAGCCCAGAACACGGCTCGGAGTTCCAGGACGTTGATGTGCAGGAGCCTCTCCTCCGGGAGCCAGAGGCCTCTTGCGTGGAGATCTCCGGCACCCGACGCCCTTCTCGACGCCCGTTGGATGCAGGCGACGGGCACCTTCGAAGACAGGGTCCCCCTCAACGAGGTGTTCCGGCGTGGAGATCAACCTTCCAGGGAGGCGTCCGTCGTCACGGTCTCCTGGTACGCCGGCGTCTGAAAGTCCTTGCCTGCCGTGAGGTGCGCTCGAACGCCCCACCACTGGATCGCCCGCCGGAACACCTCGTTGAGGGGGACCCTGTCTTCGAAGGTGCCCGTCGCCTGCATCCAACGGGCGTCGAGAAATTCTTGAAGAGGGCGCATCCGTAGTCTGCAGAGGCGCACCAGGTAGATGCAAGAGGACATCATCCCCAGGAGGGACTTGATGGACCTCACCCTGGCCACGTCCGTGGCTAGCAGGCGCTGCACTTTGCCTAGAATGGTCTTCGTCCGTTCTTCCGACGGGGCCGCCAGGCGCCTCACTGTATCGAGCTTCGCTCCCAGAAACAGGGCCACCTGCGACGGCACCAGGTGGGACTTTGGGTAGTTTATGGCGAATCCCAGGTCCGTGAGTAGCTGGACGGTCCTCGCATTGCGTTCGACGGCAAGTTCCCTCGTCCTTGAGCGGATGAGCCAGTCGTCCAGGTAGGGGTAGACGTGAATCTCCTGCAGACGCAGCCGCGCCGCCACTGGTGCTAGGCACTTGGTAAAGACCCTGGGGGCCGACTTCAATCCGAACGGCAGTGCTCTGAATTGGTAGTGGCGTCCCTGGACGACGAACCTGAGGAACTTTCGGTGACTTTTGAGGATGGGAACGTGGAAGTATGCATCCTCCAGGTCCAACGACGATAGAAAGTCGCCTTCCTCCAGCTGTCCCAGTACGTGCTGGAGGGTGACCATCCTGAACTTTTGTGATCTGATGTATTTGTTCAAACGACGAAGGTCCAGGATGGGGCGCCAGCCGCCCGTCTTCTTCCTGACGAGGAAGTACCTTGAGTACACCCCAGAGCCTCTTCAGGACAAGCTCGATGGCGCCTTTCCTGAGCATCGCAGTTGCGGGACGTGATTTTCCTTCCTGGCCACAGGTGGAACGTGAGGGCACTTCTTCAGGAATTCGATAGAGTGTCCTCTTGCCAGGGTATCCAGCACCCAACGGTCGGTGGAGATGGACTTCCACACGCCGACGAAATTCGCCAGCCGGCCTCCCACCGGGGTGCTTCGGTGAGGGCCCGAGACCACGGCCGGTTCAGTCCTGCTTGGAGGTGGTGGCCTTGCCGCCCTGGCCACCTTGCCGACGGCGGCGAGGCGCTCCCTGCTTGCCGCGACCCCTGTGGGCCTCCTAGACGAGGAGCGTGCCGCCTGGCAGTAGGACGAGCCACCGCTGGATCCCTTGGAAGCACCCGGTCTGCCTCCGGAGCTCCGAAAAGGGCGTCGTTGCTGAAGGGCTCCTAGGGCGCGGGCCGTCTCCATGTCCGTTTTTATGGCTTGGAGGGATTCGTCCACTGCCTTCCCGAACAAGTTGCTGCCGTCGAACGGCATGTCCAACACCCTGGTCTGGACGTCCTGAAGGAAGTCGGTCGCCCGAAGCCAACCCCGTCGTCGTAGGCAAACACCGTTGCCCAGCTGGCGGAACCCAGTATCGGCAATATCGGTTGCCACCGTTATGGCGTGGTCCGACGCCACCTCGCCCTCTTGCAGTATTTCCATTGGCCTCGGACCTCTTGTCGTCCGGCAGGAAGTCCAATATGGGGGCCAGCTTAAACCAGAGCTCCCTGTCGTAACGGGCCACGATCGCCTTGGCGTTGGCCGCTTTGATCGTCGTCGCCGCCGACGAAATGACCCGCCGGCCCATGGCGTCGAACTTCTTTGCCTCGCCATCCAGCGTGGAATTCGACATCGAGGCTCCTGACCCCGCCACTTTCTTCTTAGCCGCCGCCGAGACGACCGAGTCTGCCGTTGGCTGGGCCCTGAGGCACAGGGGAGCGGTTTCGGGGACCCGGCACTTCTTCTCGTACCGGTCCCGTTTGGCTGGTGCCGCAGATGGGTTTTTGAGAACCGACAGGCCCTCCTCCAAGATGTCATCGATTAGGGGCACCGCGATGACCGTCTTCCTCTTGGCCTCCCGGCGCTGATAGAGGAAACCTTCCTTTTTCTGCTCCTCCGGGCAGAGCTGGAACAATTCAGACGCCCTGGCGATCATGGCGTGGAATGAGTCAATCTCGTCGGGCGGCGAGGCCCGTGCGACGGGAGACCCGTTCCGTAGTCACCATCAGAACCCGTAGTCGAGCCCAACGCACCGTCATCTCCCGACTCGTGGTAGGATGAGGAGGTAACTGTAGGCCTCATGGGGGCGAGCGGAGGAGAGGGTTGGGTCCTCCGTCGTTTGTTCTGAGGACTTCCCGACGGGCCAGGTTGCGGGTCCTCCGGCCTGGGCCATGGGAATCTCGTCCTTATCTCAGAGCATAAGGACTGGATGGCAGACAAAATGGCCGCCGAGCCATCCTGAGGCCTAGGGTCCGGCCGCGCCGGAAGGGAAGGCCGCTCTTCCTCACCATCGTCATCTTCCTCGGTTATCTCCCGAGGATCTTCCTGACGGGATCGAACCTTCTCGAATTGGACTTCGAGGTTCCTCACGGCCTCGGTCAGTTCCTCCTCCGAGGCGGACTCCGAGCTCGAGGAGGGCACCGTGCCCCCCCTCGCTTCTTCGATCATGGCGGCCACAACGATGGGCTGAAAAGAAGATTCCCTCCTTGGCGGCAGGGAAACTCTAGTCCCAGAGGCAGTCTCCGCTGGCGGTGTCTCTGCCGGCTTGGCCAGAGTCGCTGCGATAGCCTCGATAGAGGCCGCCTTCAGGGAGGGGCGACGCCTCGCTCCCCCTCTTCCGAGATCGGACGGGGCTTCTCCCGAAGCTTACCCGGGGTCTCGGACTTTCTCTTCCCCGAACCGGAGTGTTGGCTCGTGGTTGACGGTGCCGGGGAAGGTGCGCCCTGCCTGGCGACCGAAGAGCCCGACCTTGCGGCGCTCCCAGAGCCAGCGGACTCACGGCGCTTGGCCTGGTGTTGGGCCCCCGTCGCCGGGGCGCCCGCACAGGACTTAGAAGCCCGCTCGGACCCTTTCTTCTTCTCACCCGTCGAGCCCTTCTCCAACCAGCTTGCGAGACGGGATCGACGGTCCCTCATGGTCCGCTCCGACAAGTTCTTGAAGAACTGGCAGTGCTTCTCTACGAGTCTTGTCCCCATGAGGACAGTAGAGGCATCGCGAATGTTCGTCTTCCTTAAACACATTCTGCAGCCCGCATCCAGGGCAGCTGCAAAACAGCTTGGGACCGTGCGACGAACTCGCATCCTGGGCCATCTTGAAGTAGGCCGCGAATCTTCTGGAATCCTCCAAGAAGTTGATTCGACGAAATCTTCACCCTTGAGGGGCGTAGGAAAATCCTGCAACGGGTAGCCGTTAACGTGAGTAGAAACGGTGGAGCTTGAGGCTCGATTAACCGAATAAATGTGAAAAATCACCTGAAAAAACGCGAAACACGCATTAAAAGCTCGAGAGCTAAGCACGAGGACTCCCAACATTTGAACGTGCGGTAAAAATCTGAAGATGGCTGACAGAGGCGGGGCTTAGGTAGAGGGCAGTCATTGGCTGTGGTCAGTATGACGCAGAGATCAGTGATTGATTACTACTACGAAAGACAGATCAGAAACGAAACTGATACTGATTTTTTCTTTACTGAGGATTCCCAGCCTGACGACGGGGAATATTAATGAGCATGTGAATCCATGCCAGACCCCATGCTGGAGAATATATCAATTCCTATTTTTGTTTAACGCTGATTACCTTATTACATCAAAATGACAAACAGCCGTTCGCCTTCCAAAAATACTTTGTTGGGCCATCAGGCCCCATGCCGCTGATGAGTCAATTTTGAACTGTGTGCCTACAAGCAGAATGCAGAAAGGTAGCTTTGCAATTCATGCATTTGTTCTGCTGCATCAGCACAAGTTGAAGGAATGCAACCCTGCCGTCCTTAGCTCCGCCCCGCGCATCACCCTTCAGTCCTTTCTATCGCTAGGTCTGACACCATTTAAGTAATAGAGGATACTTATTAGAGGGGATGGCGGGTGGCCGTATGGAGGAAAGGGGACTATGGACGGAGTAAAGTAGTCACTACGGTGAGTAACTTGGTTATACTCCTATGTCCCGTCTCCCTTGCCTCCATTCTTCTGGGAGATTACCAAGCACTCCTTACAGGATAATGGGTAGATGGAAATCCTTTACTGAAAGGTTTTTGAGAACAGCTTACCCGAACTGAGCATCAGCCCTGGAACTCAAGTAAGCAGTAATGTTTCACAAAAGTTGGAGAAGCCCACATACCTGCTTTGGCAATGGTTTCCCAGGGAACATATTTTTGGAAGGCAATGGCAGCTGCCTTGCCCCGCACAAGATGGGCATGAATTCCTTTCGGAGGCTGAAGGCCCCGAGTGGTATACACCTCAGATACAGGAAGCAATCCATCGGGAGATAGTTGCTTCGAGGCCGGCTTTTCTTTCAGGTCACTTAAGGTCACCAACAGCTGGGAAGAGCTCCAAAGATTAGATGCTCTGTCCAAATAAAATTTAAGAGCTCACCTTGCATCCAAATTATGCAGAACCCTCTCGGTATTTGAGGCCGGTTCTGGGAAGAAAACTGGTAAGGAAATAGACTGGTTCAGATGAAAATTGGATACCACCTTTTGAATGAAAGAATTGGTCCGAAGGACAACCTTATCCTTGTGAAAGGTGAGGAATGGATGTTCTACCGACAAGGCCTAAAGCTCGCTTACACGCCTTGCCGAAGTCACTGCAATCAGAAAAGCCATTTTCCATGAAAGGCATTTCAAATGCACCGTAGCCATGGGATCAAAGGGTTTATGGCAAAGCAGTAAGAACCACATTCAGGTCCCACTTAGGATGCGGGTTACGCACAGATGGATACAGATGCAATAGACCTGCAAAGTGCCTTTTAATGACAGGGTTTGTCAAAGAAAGAGCAAGAGTCCGAAGACAGGTAAGCGGCAATAACCGACAAATAAGTCCTGCAAGAAAAGACATGCATGCCCGAAGCTGCCAGATGAGAAATGAAGGACATCACCGTATCGATGGCAGCTTCTCTGGGGTCTAGTTTTTTTTGCTAAACACCAGTGACAGAAAGCCATTTGCTCCTATACTGGGACCTGGTCTAAGGTTTTCTAACCACCTGGATGATACGCATATTATCCGCGGACAAATTGAATCTTTCTAAAGATTTGAACTCAGGCACCAGGCCGCCAAGCTGAATGATTGTGGGGAGGGGGTCCACATCTGCTGATCATTCTGGTGAAGCAGGTTGGAATCAGTGGAAGCCTGATTGGCGAGCAGACAGATGCTGAAGCTCCGGAAACCAGAATCTGGCTGGCCACCACAATGAACAGGAGAGTGCAATTTGACGTATTCCTGAGCTTGCATAGCTCCCGTTGAATCAGAGGAAGAGGCAGGAAGGTGTAGGCCCTCATTGTGCCACGGAATCCCGAGAGCATCCCCCAAGGAAGAGGCTCGGAGCCCCTTCCTGGAAGCATAAAGAGGAAGTTTACTGTTCGATGAGGTCCGCTACTGGAGTGCCCCAATGGCGAAAGAGGTCGGAGGTGATCTCAGTGTTCAGCTCCCACTTGTAGCTGACCACCGCTCGCCGACAGAGAATCTGCTGTTGCATTCATGTTACGCTCACCTGGTCTCTGCGGGGAAGTTGGGGCACAGTTGTAGCCCTCCCTGGACTTGGCTCCCCAGGATCAGACTCCTTCCTCTGCTTCTGTAGTGTGGGCTGCTTTGGTTGCTGGCACTGCCCCTGAGAGAATATGAGAGGCAGTGAGAATGCTGTGGTTGGATTGCGATTTCCCGCGAACCCTTTGTTGCAAAATGAGGTGAGCATGCGTTTACCCATATAGTCTCACCTGTTTTCCTATGAGGATGAGCTCTCCGTCCTGCTTCTCAACTGCAGGGACGACTGATGGACCTAGTTGTTTCACTGGGCCGTGCGCGTGGCAGCCCAGACCAGCTGTGGGTGTACCACTTTGAAGGTAATTTTCTTAACAATGATTGTTGTCCGTATCCTTTTGTAAGATCTTTTCCGTGATTATTGCCTGTAACCCTTGTAATGTCTTACCTCTCCCCAATAGGTGTGAAGCTCAAGTGGAGTAGCAGTGTTTGGAGCGAGTCCAAATGAGTGCCAGAGGAGTTTACTAGGTTCCCAAATAGAAGGTAAGTTGGGGTTTCAGGGTCGAGCGCAAGGATTGTGTGTTGCGCGACCAAGCATAAGCTATTTATGTAGTCTCTAAACTTGTGTGTCCTTTTCTCTTGCAGGGATGGCCTGGCGGCGTCAGACAGGAGGCGGCTATCCAAAGATCTGCCAGTGGCTACTGGAGGGATGAAACCGTGAGGTTGCTGGGCGAGGAGAAGACCTCCCACGTAGCTAGACACCCGGAACAGGTGAGGATGCGTCTCAACTCCGATGACAATGGGAATCAGGTAAGATGCGATGTGCTGAAGGCGATGGGTTGCAGGAGGCAGGTAAGATGCGGTTCCGGCGATGGTATTGCTGGAAGCTGGTAAGGTGTGCGCTGAAGGTGCCAGATTCAGGTAAGCTGCGCTTCTAGCGATGGTGTGGCTGGAGTCAGTCTTCAGCACGCACCTTGCCTAACTGGAATTAGGTAAGAGCGCTTCAGGCAGCGGTAAGCGTTACGCTTCAGGAAGCAGACTAACACGAAGCGCTAGCATGCGGGTGGGGCAGGCTTAACTAGCCTGGCCCCAGCCACGCCCCTTTGGCTCCACCTTGTGGCCCCACCTTGCCACTCCGAGACTGCTGCACGTGCACCCCAATGTTTCCCAATGGCCACGCCCGGCCTGGATGCATGTGGGGAGCCTGCTGGGATAAAGTAACATGTGCCCCAGAAAAAAGTGTGTAGAGCACACTTTCTCATGAGCCTGGCGCCTTTGGGTCCATTTGGACCCTTTGGATGATAAAGATAGTGGCCCTTGCCCTGTGACCATGACAATTCAGCTGGCCCGGGATGTGTACCGCCAACAGCCAAACACTGCTGAATGGCCCATTCCCAAATCTGAATGACAAGATCTAAAAGGGGAGGTGACCTGGTACCCCCGCTTGTTGACGCAAAACATGGATACTACATTGTCCGTGCAAATGCGGACCACTTTGTTCACAATCCCTAGCTTGAAAGCTTTGAGTGCCAGGAAAATAGCCAGAAGCTCCAGATAATTTATGTGAAATGGTCCTGCGGCGACCATAGGTCGAAAACCTGAAGACAATCCATCGTCGCACCCCACCCGATAAGGGTGGAGTCTGTCGTAATGGTCACATGAGGGGAGGGCTCCTGAAAAGGTGCACCCACCAAAAGATTGCTGGACGAAGACCACCATAGGAGATCTGTCATCATGCAGGGTGGCACCGGAACCATTTTGGTGTCCGGGTCCACTGCCTGAAGCCAGGAGCTCGGAAGAGCCAACTGCGTAAGTCACATCTTGAGACGCGCAAGGGGAAGAGCAAGAACGCACAAGGTCATGAGGCCCAGAAGCCTCTGGAACCACCAGGCAGACATGCTTTCTGACTGAATGAAGACTAAAAACGTGGTTAACAGATCCGCCATCCTGTCCAACGTCAAGTACACTCTGCGGTCGATCAGGTTCCAACGGAAACCCAGGAAATCAGGTCCTGAGAGATTGTCATAGAGGATTACCGCCAGTTTACCGACAGCCCAAGACTGAACAAGAGCTGAAGGAGACTGAAGATTGCGCGGGTCTGTCGCCGGACAAGGACTGCACAGAAGCCAGTTGTCCAAATACAGATACACATGAATACCCTGTAGCGTTAAAAAGGCTGCGATGACCGACATCTTCGTGAAGACATGCAGCACTGAGCGGAGACCAAAAGGGAGCACTCGAAACTGGTAGTGCTCCTCTCCCAAGGAGAACCGCAGATATTTCCAGGCTCCAGATCAGGATATACATATAAGCATCCTGAAGGTCCACAACGCTGAGCCAGTCGCCCTTCTGAAGAGAGGACTTTATTTGGCAGGGCGTAATCTTGCATTTCTCTTTGGGAAGAGAAAGGTTGAACTGGGAAAGGTCTAGAATGGTGCGCAGGCCAGCCTGGTTGGGTTTTGGCACCGTAAACAGAGTAGAAGCCGTGCCCTCGTACCCCTAGGGGAACGGGTTCCACCGCCCTGGGATCTAGAAGCTTCTGCACCTCGGCTCTGAGGGAGGGCGTCCCCAACTGCTGAAAGGGAGGATTGAAGGGTGGGGTAGGGGGAAGGGGCAAGCGGAAGCCAGCCTGAGCTATGGACAAAACCCACCGGTCGTCGGTGATGGTTTGCCACGCCTCCAGATGAGACTAGATTCATACTCCCACCAGAGTCTCGTGCAAGCACCAAAAAATATCATTTTGCAGTCTTTTCGGCGGAGAGACTGCCTGTCCCTGAAGAGGCAGACAGAAAAACTGGCCACGTTGCTGCCTCCAGTGGGAGTTACCCAGCAGAGGATCAGTCCTGCGGTCTTGGAACCCTCTGAAGCCTGAAGAGGATCGAAATAGGGACCCGATCTTCGAGCATTGACTGGGGCCTTCACGAGCAGCGACAGACTAGGCAGGTTGCGTGCTCGCCTTAGTCTTTGTGAGCTTGTCATCCGTTGAAGAATCAAACAACTCTTCGCACTCAAAAGGCAGGTCCAGAACTTTATTTTGGACCTTCTTCAAAAATTTTGTTGCATGAAGCCAAGCCTGACAAGGTGTCCACCACCAGCATGAGGCCATGAGTCGAGGTGTCAACATGGTGCGCAGCAGCCTCCAGCATATCCTGCGCCAACACCCTGGCGTCTGACAAGCCGCCTTTAAAGTCGTCTAACCTGTCAACAGGAACTCCTGGAAGTCAGCCAAATCTCTCCACATTTGCATAGTTCGTATTGGCAAAATCTTCTTGCCCAAGGAATCGGGCAATTTGTCCTCTGGGACAAAACCTGAGCCGCCACTGCGGAAGACGCAGAGGCCAGCTTGGGTTGCTGAGTGGCAGCCGCTACCACCATCGAGGATGGGAACGGGCACGACGCCAAGGTTACTTTCTCGGAGGTGCGACGCCTGTAACAGGCGTCAATCCTTTTATTTACATGCATCCTGGTGTGGGGGTTTATCCCAGACCTTGCGGGCCTCGGCCAGGAAGTCCCTCTGAAGGAACAGACCAGTGCGCTTCTGTGGAGACAAGGTTAGCTCCCTCGAAAGCACCCGTTCCTCCGGAGCGGGTGCCTCAGGCACTGGTAGGTCAAGGAGTGACATGTCCAGTACCCGGTCGTGAAATGCTCGTACAGAGCAGGGCTGATCCTCACTGTCCTGATCTGTCAAAGGGTCGCCTAGAGCATCCGGATCCTGCGACAGCATCAGATTGACATCACGCTCTGCTGGAGTCTTGTACACCGGTGACAAAGGAGGCAGAGGCGGAAGAGCTGGAGGAGGGCCGGGAGACAGAGGAGGTGATACCGCCGGGTCAACAGGTGCCGTGACAGGAACAGTCAAGGCAGGCAACGGAGTCGGAGGGCAGATTTCCTAAAGAGGCCCTTAAAGTACATCAGAGTTCATTAGACTGAAATTTCCCAAAAAAGGCATCCTCTGCCGAGACCTTAGGTGATGGAGTGGACAGAGGCCCCATGAGTAGCATAACCCCACAAACGCAGTGAGGAGGGCTGCCAAGAGGGCTCGCCACCAACCGGTGGTACATGGACCAATGGGGCAAATGTAGGAGGAAGCGAGACAATGTGGTAGTGGCATCCGAGCACGCCAGTCATAGGAAGGGCGTAATGGATTCACACGGTCGTGTGGAAAACATTGTCCCCCGAAAAGAAGGTTCCCAGCACCCAACGTCAATAGCGTGGGTGTGATGGAAGAATCCAAAATGGCCACTGTAGACCACACGGGAAGGCCCGCCATTTTGTGAACATCTGAGGAGAACTGCGTCACGTGTAGATGAGGCAGTTGACTGGACAGATTGGTCAGGGGACTTGACAGATTTGAGCCTTGACACAAGGCTCCTCGGCAGAGCTAGTACTATGGGGCCTTGGATGTTTACTGGACATCCTGTTCCTTGAATTAGCCTCCAAAAAGGAGAAACCTCGGCAATGCCGGTAAAACAGGCATTATGGTCAACGACCTATCCCTGTGCCCCCTCAACAGAACCAGTGAGACTGAGCGCAGGAAAGTTGATGAATCCACCTCACAGACAAGACCTTAACAGGCCTCACAGTTCTGTTGGTACACACCTTAGCCTCGTTAAGAGGAACCTCGAACAGAGTCTGGTCTTAATAGCTCGTCCGAGAGGGGCCTCGAACTGTGGTTCGGTACGGAAAGCCTCAACAGAGGCCTCAGGGTGCACCCCAGTATCTGTGTGGGAAGCGCCTGGCAAGGAGACCTCGGAGCGATCTCCGGTACCCAACGCCTCAGCATGACTAAGCATCTGATCGGTGAACCCCGGATCGTGATCCGGTAAAGGCAGGCCCCTCACAGAAACCCCCAGAAAACCCTGGTACGCCTAAAAGGCCTGCGAGGCACCTCAGGGAGAACCCGGGTAGCAGAGCTTTGGAAGCCCCTCCCAGCCGGGGTGTTCTGAAAAGTAAGGAACTTACCGGGCATCTTCTTTCCGTCGATGAAGAGATGGAAATGCGATGAGGAACCTTCTGGAAGATCTCCCACTGACGAAGACGACGCTGAAGAGCCTGGACCGAAAGGGAGTCACAGAAGAAACCTGAGTCCCAACGGTGATCTGGTCCCAGACACTAAGCAGAGAGAATGGGGATCCGGCCTAGTGAAGCAACGCTCGCAAGAGGAACAAGTGGCAAATCCCAGACGCTCCGGCATAGACGGAGGACTATGCGACCGCAGAAACGGAGCAGGAGAGAAGGACAACTGGAAGAAAAAGGTCTTCCCAGTGATGCTAGTGCATCCAGCCCTGCGCGGAGATATGGACTGAAGGGCAATGTGCAGAGCTAAGTAGGGTGGGGTGGTGGCCGCGTACGATACCCTGCGTAAAAAGAGAAGGACACATTTTTCAATTTGAAGCTTTACAAAAAGTGCTCCGGTCCCGTCCCACAGGACAGAATATCCCAAAAGTATGGAGGAAAGGGGACGAGACGTAGGAGTATAAGGCTTCATTACACTTTTTATACATGCAGCTGTGAGAGCACTCTCAAACTTGAAATACCTAGTGTGTCTAAACTGGCCTGGCTTCAGTGTTGTGTTCATTAGCGTGGACTAAAGCAATCCTTAGAGGCCAAAGTCTTCCTCTGCCTGCATTTGAGACCAGTGTACTGGAAAAGGTAGTTGAATTTACTAGGCAGAGAACAGCCAAGAGCGCATTCAGGGTCTGTGCAATCTCAGACGGTGTACATCCTGCAGCAGTGATATTAAAAGACTTTACAAAACAACTTCACCCATGACAATGGTATTATTCTAATCCGTTCAGATACTACTGTTGGTAGCGATGCAAGGACCTGCATAGGACTGATTGGTGGCTGGTTTTGAGTGACTGGTGCAAGTATTAGTATGGTCGCACATTCTGATTCAGATGATTTCATTTACTTCGATTTTGGAGAATTAACATTTGATTTTCGTTTGTTGCCTTTATACCTGATGAAGACTCCCTTCCAAATGAAACATTCCTATATTCAGTTTCTATGGAGAACAGAAATGTATAAAAACCCAAAGGTTCTTGGCAATTGTCATTATATTTATACCATAGACCAATGGCATATGTAGGTGGTCAAGGTTAAAAGTATCAAAGATGAATGGACCAGGGTAATTTGATCAATTCTCCTAAATACTAGTACGTGGAGTGGTTTGCACCATTCCGAGCTCCAAACGTACGATCGTCGAATATCATAATCCTCTCGTTTGATTCGTAAGAGGATAGAGCTGTGGTCTGGCTAGGAGTTTTGTACATTCTCTCAGACAATCTTTTGCCAAGTTACAGCCCAAAAGTAAGCCTATCGGTTTCAGTGGTATTGGGCAAATGCACCACTTTCATCAGGGCTGGTAAGGCCAGCATTTAATCATCTGCGGTCTTCATAACTTGTGGTACAGCATAATGTGGCTGTTTTCAGGAGTAACAGCTTAATAGTTAAATAAAGCGGGGAGTGAGGGGGAACTGGGGGGGGGGGGGTGAGGGACACGAAAACAACCTCCAATTAGACTAGTCCTACATGGAGCAGTGTATCATGTGTAATATCGCAAGAATTAGGGTCAGAGTACTCTGCAGACAGCCTTGTGCAGCAATGATGAAATCCAATCAGTGGTCTGTTAGAAAACTGGTTTCACCTTGTATTCTAAAAAGGCACTGATGACTTCGGAGGAGTTGCCCTGTAAAGTTTCGAAGTTTGTATCAATCGGTTTCTCAAGATTCTTTCCTGGCAGCACCTCAGTTACCTTTACTGGAGAAGTGGTCAATGTCCATACTCTTTGTATGCTTGTGTAGAGCTTTGCAGATCCTTCTGTTCCTTTAGGCTTTGCTGTGGACTGGCTCACAAACAAGATTGCTTTGGACATTAGCATCGACGAGGTAGTATAGGTTACAGTCTGAGGTAGTCGATGGGGTGTCCGTCTAATATGCCCTAGACTGTTGCGCTTTGGCTACCTTTCTTACAATTGATGGGGCAGTAGACCTGTTAACCTGTCCCAAGTTAGATTGCTTTTTTTGTGGACTCACCCGTCAAAAAGATTGACTGTTTTAAGTGTTAATGAGTGGTGCCTTTTAATTTACTATGTATTTTCACGGAGACAAAAAAGGCCTATGGGCTAACTAAAAGTTACTGTACTCCGAGGATGGCCCAACCACACGGTTTGTGACAGGTGGCCAGCAATCATTGTTTTAAAGATTTTTCTTTAGATGGGCACCTCTTCCAAGGGTCTGGATGTCTGCCTTTTGACCAAATGGCTGAGGCATTGTGGATTCAGGCTCTGGGGGGTGGCTGCTGCCTTAATGTATCCAGCACACCTACCCTCTGTGCCAGTCTTAGTGTTTTAGAGCTGAACCCATTTACAGATTTCACTCTTCCGCAACATGAAAGTGCAGGCAATATATAAAGATCCTCATGTTGATCACAATTACATACATTTTTCAGGCCACAAGGTGCACATGGTCTGAAAGGAGCATTTGTTTTATTACCTTTCTTTCAAACTCTTCTCAGCCATGACAGCATTTCAAAGGATGAGGGAGCAGCCTACCAATGACCAGCCAATATTCAATACTGTCCTGAAACACAACTATAGAAGTCCCATCTGAATTGGAGTCGGGAACTGAAAAACTGAATATGTATAGAAATTGAAAATTCCATGAACCAAAATTAGCCGAGGACTCTTCAAAATATGGCAGGCAGTTAAAATATGAATATGGTCTACAGGGGGCTGGAGGTGGGCAGGGTCTAAGGCCCAGATGCTGCAGAGGGTACAACATTTTGTAATTATTACTGCCAACGTAAACTAAAAAAGGTTCCTAATCTGACTGGGCATATTCAAAACATGAATCTACGAAGGATTCAAGGCTGGAGAAACCCAATTTGTGGAGGAGTTTGTGCATCATCCCTAGGTCCTTCAGGGCGGCCTCTTAGAACTATGCGAGCCAGTTCAGATAGGGAAAGGTGTGCTCTCTTCCTGTGCAGATAGATTTAGACCTGAAAATATCCACACAGTTCATTAGAGATGGTAGCTAAACTGAAGCAATGAACTAGTAATGAGTGCTTCCAACCACAAAATGTTATTTTTGACGCTTGGGTTGGATAGGGATGTGAAAGTAGGCTTCTTGCAAACCTAACTATAATAGTAGCACAGCTCAAAGCCTCGAAGATCAACAGGGCACCCATCTTCAGACCTTTTGGGGCACTTCTTGAGCAGTCTCAGATCTCAGAGTTTCTCTTTGGAATCGGGAAGAAACAAGATACCAGCCTTTCCTGGCTTACACTGCTGGAAGAAGCTCTAGGCTCTCACTTCAACAGAAGCAGAAACATTTCCTGGAGTAGGAGTGGATCCAAAAGAGGACAATTGGGGTTGGTCAGCTACCTGCAAGACCCATCGGTCGGACGTAATCTCCCATTGGATCGTCTTGTAGAATGGATTCTTGCCCAGAGACTCATGATTATCTTCTAAGGGAAAGATTTAAAATATTTTAGAACCGCTAGACTAGACTGCACTACAGCAAACAACTTTGGCTTGGGAGCACCTCTGCCTCTAGTAGAGATGAGATTTTCTTTGCGGAAACAGATGCCATTGAGAAAGCACCCTACACTTTGGGGAAAAGGTTCTTTGCCTACCTCTACGATGAGAAAGCAGTAGTTGAAAGAAAGCAGTAGCTGACAGACCCAATAACTTACCCAGCTTCCTGTCGGCTCTAAAATCTGCTCGTTTGGTTGGCAGGTTAGCAAAATGCCGAAAAAAAGAAGGGCACGTGGACACCCATTTTGGATTTTTTTGTTAATGTATTCATATCAATGCAAAAAGTATCAATTCATTAAAAGCAGAAATATGTGATGGCAATAAATGCTGCCTCCAAAACATAATACTAACAAAAACAGTTTACTCAGTATAAGAACATGTGTCCCTTACCAAGAGAGCAAAGAAAATGCAGAACGCAAACCTATCAAACTCGCCTGCAATCGATCACCACATACACCTTTAACAAACACACAAAGGGTGAACTATAGACAAATATTATACCAACTCATGGGTCCATCAAATCCCCATATGTGCTATTAATAGTCAGAGAAAAACACCATGCATCGATTATTATGTTCCAGCGGCCTGTGCCAGTGACAACTTTGGGATGATATACAGGTCCTGCTGGTTCAATGAACAGATCTCCTCAATGATTCATATGTCCAAAGTCACAAATCTGATTTTGTGGTCTACTTGCGTTTCGGCTGTCAGCGTTTCAAGAAAAACAGGGACCAGCGCTCTTCTGGACAATACAGATAGAGTCAATAAGGTTCATAGCTCAATTAATTTTGCATGGCCTGCAGGGAGAACAAATTACCAGGTTACTCACCGTAGTGACCACCTTACTCCTAGTCTAGTCCCCTTCATACTTATGGGAGATCTCTCCGTCCTGTGGGACGGGACCGGAGCACTTTGTAAAAAGCATCCCATTTTTTTTCAAAAATGTGTCCCTCCTCTCTTTCCTGCGCGGGGCCCAGCACGCGGCCGTAACCACACCCACCTTGGCTCCGCCCCGCGCATCGCCCATCAGTCCTTTTCTATCGCAGGCTCAAAGACTCATTAGCAATAACAGAGGAACCTTATTAGAGGGGAAGGCGGGCGGGCGTATGGAGGAAAGGGGACTATGGACTAGGAGTAAGGTGGTCACTATGGTGAGTAACCTGGTAATACTCCTACGTCCCGTCCCCTTTCCTCCATACTTATGGGAGATTCCAAAGCACTCCTTACAGGAACTATGGGTGGATGGAAATAACCCTTACTGAAACAGGTTCTTCAGCATAGCCTGGCCAAACTGAGCGTCAGCTCTAGAGCTCATATTGAGGCAGTAATGCTTAGAGAAAGCAGATGGTGAGGCCCAAGTAGCCGCTTTAGCGATGGACTCCCAGGGAACATACTTCTGAAAAGCAACCGCGGCTGCCTTGCCCCGCACCAGGTGTGCATGGATACCTTTAGGAGGTTTCAGCTTTTGGACGGTGAAAGATTCCGTGATACAGGTGGCAATCCATCTGGAAAGATGCCTTAGACGCTGGCCTGCCCTGAGGGTTACCGAAGGTCACAAAAAGTTGGGAAGAACTCCGAAGCTCGGAAGTCCTGTCCAGGTAGAACTTAAGAGCTCTTCGGACATCCAGGCAGTGTAGAAACCTTTCAGCCTCCGAGACAGGGTTCGGAAAAAAAGACCGGAAGGGAAATCGACTGATTCAGATGGAATTTGGTCACTACCTTTGGTAGGAAAGCTGGGTTCGTCCGAAGGACTACCTTGTCATTGTGAAAGACCAAGAAAGGATGCTCCACCGACAATGCCTCACTCTCCTTGCTGACGTAACGGCGACCAGAAAGGACACTTTCCAGCACACGTACTTTAGGTCAACCGTAACCATTGGCTCAAAGGGTTTATGGCATAGCGCCGTCAGGACTACATTTAGGTCCTAAGGCGGGTGCTGACTACGAACCGGAGGGTAGATGTGTGTAAAGCCAGCAAAATGCCTCTTCACCACCGGGTTAAAGAATAAGAACACCGGTCTGTAGAGAGGTAAGCGGAAACCGCTGAGAGATAAGTCCTGCAAAACAGAACATGAACCCCTGACTCTGCTAGGGAGGATACGAAGGACAGTACCGTGTCAATCGTTGCCCCCCTCGTGTCCAATTCTTTCTCCAAACACCAATGACAGAACCTGAACCATTTACTCTTGTATTGGGATCTGGTCGAGGGTTTCCTGGCTGCCTGGATAATGAGCATGTTATCCGCAGACAAACCCAAACGCTCTAGAGACGTGAACTCCGGCACCATGCTGCCAAGTTGAGCGATTGTGGGGAGGGGTGCCACATCTGCTGTTCCCCTTGGTGAAGAAGATCGGGAGTTACTGGTAACCTGATCGGTGGACACACCGACAGGTGTTGAAGTTATGAAAACCAAAACCTGGCCGGCCACCACGGAGCCATCAGTAGAAGAGAACAGTTGACAGAGCTCTTCAACTTCCAAATTGCTCAATGAACTAGGGGAAGAAGCGGGAAGGCATAAGCTCATGTTGTGCCATGGAATCTCGAGAGCGTCCCCCAGAGAGGAGGCTCCCAGCCCCCTTCTGGAGGCGTACTGAGGAAGTTTCTTGTTTACCGCCGTGGTGAAGAGGTCCACCTCCGGTGTGCCCCAATGTGAGAAAATCCATGAGAGGATCTCCGCCTTCAACTCCCACTCGTAGCTGACCACTGTCCGACGGCATCCGCAGTGACATTCAGCTGGCCTGGGATGTGCACTGCAAGCAGCCAGACCCCATGAAGCACGGCCCACTCCCAAATCTTGATGGACAGGTCCACGAGAGGGGGAGACTTCGTTCCCCCTTGCTCGTTTATGTAATACATTGATACCACATTGTACGTTCTTATGCGGACCACCTTGTTGACAATGAGCGGTCTGAACGCCTTGAGCTCCAGAAAGATCGCCAGAAGCTCCAAATGATTTATGTGCAGGAGCTTGTCCTGAGGCGACCAGAGGTCCGAGACCTGGAGATCTAACGTCGTACCCCACCCCAAAAGGGAGGAGTCTGTCGTGATCGTCACCATGGGGGCTGGGTCTTGAAACCCTGCACCCACTGACAGGTTGGAGAGATGACCACCAGTCCAGGTCCACTCTCATGGAATCCGGAATCATTGGACTCCGGGTCCACAGCCTGACGCCAGGAATTCCCAAGAGCCATCTGGGTACGTCTCATTTTGAGACGAGCAAGAGGAAGAGCCAGTACACGCGAGGCCAGGAGGCCCAGAAGCCTCTGGAACCACCAGGCCAACATGCTCTCCGACTGCGCAAACATCTGACGCGCGGCCAACAGATCTGCCATTCTGTCCCCGGTCAGATACACTCGGCAGTCGATCGTGTTCCAACGAAAACCCAGGAAAGTCAGGTCCTGTGAGACCGTCATGGAGGATTTCCGCCAGTTAACCGACAGCCCAAGATGGAACATGAGCTGAAGGAGAGACTGGAGGTTGCCCGCTGCTGCCAACGGACATGGGCTGCGTAGGAGCCAGTCCAAATAGGGATACACATGGATACCCTGGAGACGAAGATAGGCCGCAATCACCGACATCTTCCTGAAGACCCGCGGCGCCGAACTGAGGCCAAAAGGAAGCACCCAAAACTGGAAGTGCTCCTCTCCCAAAGAGAAGCAAGGCATCTCCAGTGTGGATTCCAAATCGGGATATGCATGTAAGCATCCTGAAGATCCACCACGCTGAGCCAATTGCCCATCTGCAAAGAGGAGCGAATCTGGCCGGGCGTGATCTTGAATTTCTCTTGGGGTAGGAAAAGATTGAACTGGGAAAGGTCTAGGATGGTTCGCAGGCCAGCCTGGTTGGGTTTGGGCACCGTAAACAGCCGGGAGTAAAAACCCTCCCCTCGCTCCCCAAGAGGAACGGGTTCCACAGCTCTGAGGTGCAGAAGTTTCTGAACCTCGGCATTGAGGGAGGGTGAGCCCGACCGCTGAAAAGGAGGGTTGAGGGGTTGGGTAGGGGGGTAAAGGTAAGCGGAAGCCCGCTCGAGTGACTGACAAGACCCATCTGTCTTCTGTGATGGTCTGCCACGAGAACTTAGTGGCATGCAGCCACGCTTGCTGCGAGGCATCAACCCCAAGCATCAGACCCCGAGCCGAGGTGTCTACGTGATGAGCTGCAGCCTCCAGGAGATCCTGGGCCAAGACCCTGGCACGGAAAGGGCCCCTCTGAAATCTTACAACTTCTCGACCGGAATGTGCTCCTCAAACTCCGACAGACCTCTCCACATCCGCATGTTAGCTCCTGCCAAAATCAATTCTGCATTGGCCTGCCTGAGCTGCAAGGCCGAATTGGCAAAGATTTTCCTCCCTAGGGAGTCCAGGAGCTTGTCCTTTCCCAAGACCCGAGTAGCCGTCGCAGAGGAGGATGCTGCAGGCCTGGATTTCAACGTAGCTGCAGCCACCACTGTGGAGGAGGGAGGCGGACAAGACAAGGCCTCTTCTTCCGAAGGATGCAGCCTGTACATCGCGTCAGGGGAGTTGCTAGGTCTGGAAAAGACTCGGGGCTAAGCTGATGTCGGATCTGTTGGGACTGGGGGCTAGCTAGTCTTTTGGCTGTTGCTCCTGAGATTCTATCCGGGGCTAAAACCAAAAGACCAGGGGCTATAGCCCCCTTTGCCCCCCCCCCTAGCAACGCCCCTGCCTCGCGTCAATCTTTTTATTGACAAAAAGTCCCAAGTGTGGCTTTTCCCAAACTCTTCGGACCTCGGCCAGAACGTCCTTCTGCAAGAACAGGCCGGTACGCTCCAAAGGAGACCAGGTGAACGCCCCAGAAAGCACGCCCTCCTGCGGAGCGGGTGCCTCGGGCACCGGAACATCTAACAAACTCATCATGTCCAGCACCCGGTCATGGAAAGCTCTGATCGAGCGGGGGAGGTCCTTGTTGTCCTGATCGCCTTGAGGGTCATCTGACAGGTCAGGATCCTGCTGAGCCATGTCAGGCACTGCCTTGTCCACTGGGGACAATGGTGGCAAAGGCGGAAACGCAGGGGAAGGCACCACGGGCAAGGGAGGCGCCGGCGGGACCACCGGCGGAACAGGTGAAGCCAGAGGCGCAGGTGGACATATCTCCTTGAAAAGCCCTTTGAAATATTCCCTGATGGGGTCGGTGCGTATAAGCGCTTGAAATTTACTGAAAAAGGCGTCCTCAGGAGATTGTTTCGGAACCTGAGGAGGCCTCTCATGAGGTGGACAAATCCAGGGACGTAACGGGGAAGGGTGCCACACTGGCCCCTCCACCGACGTATCCACATAAATCAAGGGAGCCGCCCCTGCGGGCAACGAAACATTGTGCGGAAGAGGCATCCGGGCGTTCCAATCATAAACCGGCCAGTAAGGATGCGCACAAGGGACCTTAGGTTCACCCGAAGGACTGAACCCTACACCAGGGGCCGATGGCGTAGTTGTAGGGGTAGTACCTAAGTGGCTGCCGTGGTCGTGGCGGGAACGGCCGCCATTTTGTCCTCATCAGAGGGGAACTGCGGCATGTGAGGAAGTGAGGCAGGGGTCCCCGTCGATGGGTCAGGGGTCTTAACTTTAGCCTTAACGTAAGGAACCTCGGCAGAGCCGGTACTATGAGGCCTGGAATGTTTCTGCGACATACCAACCGCCAACTGAGCCTTCGAAGGAAGGGCCTCCGCACTGCCGGTAAAAGAAGAAACTTTCTTCTTTGCCCCCTCAGCAGATCTGGTGTCACCACAAGAGCAGGAACGGTGAGCAACCGCTTTCACCGACAGGGCCTTGCCCGGCCCCTCAGAACTGTTGGTATCCTTAGCCTCTGTATGAGGTACCTCGTACCTAGGCCCGGTAGAAGTCTTATCGGCACAGGCCTCGAACATCCGTTCGGTAACCTCAAGCCCAGCCAAGACCTCGGGGCGCACCCCGGTTTTGTTTTTGAGGGAAGCCGAAAGAGCGGTCTCACAGCAAGCTCCGGTACCCCACGACTCAGTAGAACTGGGTCTACAAACAGCCCCCACAGGAGGGGCCTCGGAGCGTACTCCAGTGAACACAGGCCCCTTACGGAGACCCTCTGAGAAACCTCTAGTAGATTTATTAGGCCTGACAGGCACCTCAGGGCAAACCCCGGTAACAGAGCGATCAACACCCCTCCCGGCCCGAGAGGAACCCGGAAAGGTATCCCCCGGCCGGGGTGCTCTGAAAAGTAAAGAACTTACCGGGCATTTTTTCTTCTCGTCGATGAACGACTGAAAATGCGAAGGAGGAGTTTGTTCGAACACCTCCCACCGCTCCAACCGACGTTGAAGTGCCCGGACCGAAAGGGAGTCACAGTAAAAACAGGAGTCCCAACGGTGTTCCAGACCAAAACACTCTAAACAAAGAGGATGGGGATCCGCCCTCGCGAAGCGACAGTGACACGATGAACAGTCTGGAAAATCTAGTTTAAAAAAAGACAGACTAGTAAACGAACGCTAGCGAGAGCCACAGCGGAAAACAGGGAAGAAAGTCTTCGAAGATGCAAGTGCGTCCGGCCCCGATCGTGCGGAGAAAAGGACTGATGGGCGATGCGGAGCCAAGGTGGGTGGGGTTACGGCCTCGTGCCGGGCTCCGCGCAGGAAAGAGGGACACATTTTGGAAAGAAATGTGGATGCTTTTTACAAAGTGTTCCGGTCCCGTCCCACAGGACGGAAAGATATCCCATAAGTATGGAGGAAAGGGGACGGGACGTAGGAGTACATGAGTCTCATGCCAGTGACCCTGTGATGTCCGAGCAACAATATTTCATTAAACCCGTTCCAACAACCAACTCATGCATCACCGAGTGTGATCATTCTACGGCGATACATTGTGCTTCCCTCGTGTCCCACTGTCAACATGTCAATACTGAATTAGCTTGCACCACGTGAAAAAGTTGGCAGTAATAGTGCAAAGACTCCCTTAGTTGTTGGTCAAGCATTGAGCTTGAAAACAGGAACGTAACAAGCATCTAAAGGCCCAAACCACAAAGAGCGTCATCTACTCTGGAAAACACATACAGCCACACACCTGTCAAGAAAAATGCAGCACGCATTGAAGTGTATATTCAAATGCTGACTGCAATTTTACATGTTGGCCAATGACCTGAGCAATACCTTGTGTGTCTTCCGAATGGAAACCGTATGCCGAGCGCAATATACAAGCTACTCTGCACATCACGATCGGAGACCAGGTACGAAGGTCTTGCACGACTTCTACGGTGTTCAACTTAACTCAGGTTGTCATAATGACTGCTTGCAGCAACATTTTGAACACAACTGTTCAGAACCGTGATGCTGAGACGTAATGTGTAGACAGCGCTGTGTTAATAGAGCGCGTTGCATGCTCAGCGGCGATCTTGTGGGGCTCACCGCCTTAAGGAGGGATGGTGCCGCATATGTGCCATTTACATGGGCCATATATGTTCGAAAGGATACTCAAAAATCCATCCCCATGGAAAGGTGCATGCTGAAATGCATGGGTGTCTTGCATGCCCAGCCACCATTCTGAAAGGGAAATGATAAAAAAAAAGTATTTATAAAAGTTCAGTGTAAAAAAAAAAAATACAAAAAAAAGATGCCCATAATGTGATCCCTGGGTGTAGTGCTTAAGTAAGCAACACAGACCATTGAAGGTGCGTTTAGGCCATGTAGATGGGTGCGTAGCCTAAGTATCCAACGTTGTTCTAATTTGAGTAACCTATTGGTTTTGGAGAAATCACTGGTTGCTTTTGAGTTGATCTAGGACTGCCCAGCTTATGCAGACTGCTGAAAGGTTAATTGCAAGTTAGTGTTGAACCAATGGTGAACCAACAGTTTTTAGAGTAAATTGACACATGAAACCGGTGCAGCATGGGATGGGTGGCTTAACTGGGACACGTTACTTAGCCCATGTGGCCTGTAAACTACTGAACCCAATCAATGGAAGGTCCTGGCATGCGAGAATTAACACGCTTATGCCTGATATTTTTGCCCTGTCTCAGAGCAAATAGAGGGGGGCCTTTAATGCAACCAGTACGGACAGCAAGATTCCACTGTTTGCAAATAAGTTGCTTCATTTAGGTGGTATACTTGGAAAAAGCGGTAACGCAAACAATGCGGTGCGTTTTTTTAATTTTTTGGGATCAATCCTGTATCCGTGTCAGTATATCCTGCTCTTTTGGCAGACCACAATCAGTTTTAGTGGATACACCTTATCCACCACATTTTCACCAAGAGTAGACGCATGATGTTCAAAATGCTGCACCAATGTGCAGCTGCGTCTAATGCACAGAAAATTCCCATAGGATAAATTGTCTTGCAAGGATGTGGGATGTTGGCTTGAGTATAGTTTGAAAGGTTGAATTATTCAGCCAAACCAATAAAAAAAAAAATAATAAAAAAAAAAATTGTAAAGTATTGCGGCTCGTCTCCTTCCGGTATAGGGAGGTGTATAAAGACCACATCCGAATGCAAATCAGGAGATCCAGAAACATCAGACAGTCGCATTGAGTCATAAATGTTACATTGGAGTTCTATTAAGCCAAACCAAAATTCGATCTTAGCTCTGTTACCTTGCCAACACTTGGTCCAAATGAAGTACTTCTCCAATGAAAAAGCTATCACCCTGCAACTTAAACCATCACTCACTACTTCACAACAATTTTATAACAGTAGGTAGTTTATATCATTGCTATGGTTGAAGTTCGGGTCAGGTAGTGATGACTATAGAAAAGGAAAAAAAAAAGAATTCAGATCTAGCCAAAGAAATAAGTTATTTACCTGTAACTCTTGTTCTCCAGCATGGCTCTTGCATTGAATCACCAGCTCATTAATATCCCGTCAGGCTAAAAATCCTCTAATCTAAATCAGTTTAGCCTTAAGCTAAAAACTGCATGTCGCTTGTATAGCCTAGTGCTTTCACTTTGGGTCATACTTCCCCAGCCAATGACATCGGTCCTCCTAAGCTCCACCCCTGGTGTCCACTTTCAGATTTTGTTGCGCACAAAGTGGTAGTAGGAACCAACAAGAGCCAAGAGGGGAACGAAGGAGGTTTGCATGTGAATCAGGTAAGTAACTTGTTCCTTCTCCAGCATGGGGTCTTACATGGATTCACATGCTCATGAATACAAATGCACAGCAGTACACTTACCGAACCACGGGAGGTGGCAAGGCTCAACAGAAGCAATATACTTACCCCGGAACAGACTCACCTCATGCAAATAGGTTGCAAAGTACTGCTTGCCTGACACGAGACTCCTCCCTGGAATCCATGTCAACACAGTAGAATATCACAAAGTTGTGGGTAGACCTCCACATAGCCACCCTGCAGATATCCAGCAGCGCTACACCAGAGAGGAAAGCCGTATATGCTATGGCTCTGGTGGAGTGGGCTATCGCCCAGTCCAGTAACAGTCTGTTGACAATGCATGATACAACTGGAGAGCCACCTGGTGATGGAAGTCTTGGACAGGGCCTTCCCATGCACCAAAGGTCCAAAATGTATGAAAAGTCAAGTCTTTCGAAAGTCCTTTGTGCATGTTCAAAGCACGTGTAATGTCCAGTGAATGCAAAAATCTTTTAGCAGGTGAAGAATGGTTTGCAAAGGAAAGTGGCAGAACCAAAGGCTTGTTCAAAGGCAAGTCCTACAGGACATTTAGCATAAACTAAGGATGAGTTCGTAGAACCACTTTAGCTGAGTGAAACAAATACAGAGGCTTACATGAGAGCCTGTATTTCCCCCAAACCATCTGAGAGGTGATAGCCACCAGTAAGGCGGTCTTCCAAGAGAAACTTTCAGGAGGCCCAATGCATAGGTTCAAACAGGCTCCCCCACCGCCATCAGTTTCGACAGCACCACATTCAGCTCCCACAACAAAGCAGGAGCCTTCACCCAAGGGTATGTTCTGAAGAGGCCCCTGAGGAACTACTTTACGAGCCTGTACGACCACTGGGATAGCTGCCCAGAGATATAGGGAGTGCCGTGATATGGCAGCAGGTGTTCCTTGATGGATGCATGGACAAGGCCAGACCCGGCCAGTGAGAGCAAGTAAGGAAAAAGCTGCTGCACTTTTATGCGCAGCGGTGAAACCGCTGGTGACTGGCACCACAACAAAGCGCTTTCAACTTGTGTTTGTAGCAGGCAAGTGTAGATGGATGCCAGACCCTAGCTAGAATGTTCCTGCATTTCCGAGGGCAGCGAGTAGTGTCTTGAAACACTGGTGTATAGGAAAGTTATAAATGCCAGATCATATCAAACTCTAGGGCTGCAAGAACCAGGCCTCCAGGCTCAGAGACACTGGGCCGTGGTGCAGGATTGACCCTCCTTCCTTGAATAGCAGGTCTGGAAGAGGAGGCAGTTTGATGGCTTGAACCGACAGATTGAGAAAGTCTGAGTACCAAATTTGCCTGGGCCACACCAGCGCAATGAGGATCATCTTGCAAGGACATCGTCTGAGTGGGTTGATCACTCGTAGCAACAGAGCAATCGGCGGGAATCTGTATAGGAAGAGTCCCTCGCAAGGGAATGAGAAGGCTTCCCCAGACCATTGGCCTGCTGGCCAACCTTTGGGACTTGGTGCTGTGGCAAAAAGGTTGATTTGAGGGTGACCCGGCACTCCTTGGAGAGTGGACCCTTGTGCATGCTGGAGCACCCGCTTGTGGCAGGACCGCAGAGCTCCCTGCTGAGAGAGTCCAAAATGGTGTTTCCAATGCTTGCCATGTGAAATGTGATCAGAAACATCTGCTGAGCTATGGCAAAGTGCCAGGTTCTTTCACCTCCAGAGAGAACGGGGGAGTGTGTCCTGCCCTGCTTCCGGATGTAAAGCATGGTGGTGGCGTTGTCCGTGAAGACTCGTATCACCTTCCCCTGGAGCCAAGGCTGAACTGCCTTTGAAGCCCAGAAAACGGCCTGTAGTTCCAGGACATTGATGTGCGACTCATTTTCCTTCAAGGGCCATAGGCCCTAGGTAAGGATTGGCCCATATGGGCGCCCCAACGTTCCAGAGATGCATCGGTCGTGACGGTTTCCTGATTCACAGGGATCTGAAAGGGAGCACAATGCGAGAGATGAGGGAGAATGGACTACCAGTGCAGGGCCTGACGGAATGCCAGACTGAGGCGATCTTGTTGGTCCATGAGCCTGTGACCTGCTTCCATCTGTCGTCCAGAAATTCCTGAAGTGGTCTCATTTGCAGGCTGCAGTGAGGAACCAGATGAATACAAGAGAACATCATCTCCAAGAGGGACTTGAAGGACCAGACTGTTGCAATCTTGGCCAACAGCTACTGCACCCTCCCCAGGATGGCCTTTATCTTACCTTCTGACCGTGTTGCCAGACACGTGACCATGTTGAGGCGTGAACCCAGCAATAGTGCATTCTGTGACAGCACCACACAGGATTTGGGATCATTTATGGAGATTCCTAGAGGCTAGGTTCTGGATGGTTTCCGCTCTAAGCAGTACTGCCAGGTCATGAAAGGAGCACATTAGCCAGCTGTCCAGGCATGTATAGAGGCAAACACCCTGGCAGCAAAGAAAAGCTGCCACTGGAGCCAAGCACACTGAATACCCTTAGGGACCATTTCAGGATGAAAGGCAGTGCCTTTAATTGGTAGTGTCTTGCTTGGACAAATGGAACATTTGGTGTTCCAGATGAAAGGGGATGTGAAACTATGCGCCCTCCAGATGCAGTTGAGGCCAGAGAAATCCCCTCTTTCCAGCTGTTCTAGCACATGCTGCAATGAATGTGATTATCCTGAGCCTATGGGATTTCAGAAACTTTGAGACGTCTTAAGTCCTGGATGGGTATCCACCCTCTGGAATTTTTCTGAACCAGAAAGCATCTTGGGTATTCTCTGGAGCCCCGGAGTCAGAGGGACAGGCTCCATTGCCCCTTTCTACAACATAGCTTGGACTTCTTTGATGAGCTGGGCCCCAGGCTACTACTGCCTTGAGATGGGAGGGCATCTGTTTGAAACTCTAAAGTGTGACCAAGTTGGATGATATTGAGCACCCATTTGTCTGCAGAGATGTTGTGCCACTGACAGACAAATGGACAGTCAACCTCCCACGGGGGTGCAAAAAAGGGGGAACAGGCCGTGGGCCGGTTTCTTTGGCTGAAGGTATCCTGGCTGCTGGGGCGCAACAAAGTTGGGCACCTGACCTGTAGGCCTGCAAACGTCCTCTATATACCGCCTGAGTGGTATATCGAGAGGGCTGTAGGTAGGCTGGACTGAGAACCTTAGAGGTTCTCGAGACCTTTCCCATATTAGAGTGCCCAATGAAGGTGCTGTCTCAGTGTGTCTTGATAGCCAGGAGAGCCTCATCTTCTGCCTTGCCAAAGAGGTTCTTACCATCAAACGGCATTTACGGCCACAGTAGCCTGCACATCTGGGCAGAAGCTAGTGGCCTTGAATCTGCCTTGCCAGCCTAAAGCTACTCCATTCCCCATTTTCAGAAATCCAGAGCCTGCAACGTCTATGGCGATAGCATGATCGGAGGCCACCTCACCCTTGTGGAAGATGGCTATAGCCTCTGCTTCCTTGTCAACCAGGAGGAAGTCTAGCAAGGGGCCCAGCTTGTTCCAAACTGTTTTGTCCAAGGACCAGGGAGGTGCAATTTTGCATAATACAACGGATATACTACAAAACGGTTAAGCTCTGTGCTATGGGCTTGCCCCAATCCCTTGGCTGTACAGAAACTGCAGGCAGGTGGGCACTGTGGGGGTACAAACTGGACATGCAGACTATTCATGAGTGCTGGGGGAAGAGTCTCTAGAGCCCCAGAGAAAATGGATGGATCGGCTGCTAGTTTTGACCCTACTCTGTTAGGGAAACACGTGTGTGGACGATGAACTTTGCATGCGGTTAGCACACGTACTAATATTTGCAGCCTGTGAGGTGATAGTTTCTAAGTTGGTGATCCCACCAAACATGCCCTCCACAATGTGCCTGGGGTCTCAAACAGAGTTTGGCTGCTAACGGAGGCCTTCTGATGCTCAAGTGTGCCCCTGCTGGAACCGAATGGCTATGGTTGGGTTGGAGACCCGATGTGGGGTCCCCGAGGGCTAGTGGCACCCTGTCTATGGCAGTTAATTCACTCTCTGGAGGCGTAAAAGGGTCATGTGATGGAGAAAGAATGCCCAGTTTCATCCTCACACTGTATCCGAGACAGTCACCCTACCATCGGGACGCGTTTACTATTCGTGCATTGGTCATGGCAACTGTACGAGAACACGTTGGTGGAATCACCCCTTGATAATTTGTATTCCTTAGTTCTTATATCTATTCTACCCTTTTCACTGTACACCTTGTATTTGACTGGTTAGCCTAATGTTATGGAAACGGTACTTAAATTAACTAACGAGGTGGTAGGACCCTAAGGGGTACAACTGGTAGAAATGTTGCCCATTGCCATGCTAGAAGGGTATGGTAGGAAAGGGAATGGGGTCAGTAGTTGGAAATTATCATCCAGTGGCCATAGGAGGGCCCATCATAGTCCCTTCTTTGGGCTCCAAAGCTACAGATTTATGGGCGTCAGCCTCTGGTTTCCTGTAGGTAGAGTGACCTGGCCTAAATAATTGTGTAGGCAGAAAAAAAGAAGGTGGTCCTGGATTTTCTTGTTGGTTCTTTACCCAGAGACCTGTTAGTCTAGACTAGGACTGCCAATGAAGTAGGAAGCAATGGCAGCATTGACGAGCCATCCACTCTGGGATGTTCTTTGAGACGGCCTTCAAGTGGTGAGCTTGAGGAAGGAAAAAGTTACTTGTAGCCCTAAAGGTTTTTCATATGCCAACGGGGCAACACTTGTCCAGGGTATCCTATAAATTTGAGTTTATGCGTGTTGCCATTTTCAGAGTATAATTGATACTCTATTGCAGCCCTACTAATATTCGTTTTTATTAACTTATACCTTTTTGCTCCTACTTCAAATGCTTAGAATGCCATTTTGCTCCTCCTCCAAAGTAGTTTAAATGCCTCACAAACTGATTGTGAAGTACTGAAGTATTTGTGTGATATACATTGCCTCCTAGTGAATGTTTTATAACTGACAAATAAGTGTTTTGCAAAGAAACCTTGAGTATAAGTCTATTTGAATACTTTTAATTTTAGACCTCTGTGTAACATCCTTACAGCTCACATTCCCTCTTGAGATAAGCCTGACTGATCAGCAATGCTACCACACAACTGTGTAGAACAGATTTATACCAAAGGTTGGTTTTGCTTACACCTGTAGTCTTAGTTGTATGTAGTGGTCCCGAAGGGTACTGCATACCAAACTTCGCCTAACAGTCCTCAACAGCTTCCTGTCACCAGGAGCTCTATAAATGCTGCGATCCACATCCGGCAGGCGAAGCTGTGCTGGGAAGGCCAGGTGAAAAGGCCTATGCTGCTAGCTATGAGCCCTTGATTTGCAGCAAGGCTCCCCAGCAGAACACCACGAGGGACACCAGAGTGTTCCCCACCTCACCCATGCTTTTGCGGGCTAGAAAAAGAAAACCTGTCTAAGATGGCCATCCCTGTCCCCATAGCAACAAGAAAAAACTATGATTCTAATTAATTCACTGTCGCTGGCCCAGATTGGCTCCAACAGCTTCCTGCCACCAGCAGCTCTATAAATGCTGTGATCCACAGCCGGCAGGCGAAGCCGTGCTGGGAAGGCAAGATGGAAAGGCCTACGCTGGTCTCTGCAGCGAGCCCCTACCTACACAAACAACCCACACCGGGCGCAATGCCAATGTAAGCCACGAGCTGCCCCACGAGGCCCCTGCTCATGCCGTGACTGCTCTCCCGCTGTGGCTACCTGTGCACTTCTCCTGAGCCATAGAGATCCAGCCACAACCAACCCCACACCAGCCACCAGATGCGCTCGCCTCCATGCACGCACCAGACCGTCCCATCTACTCCTATAGATATTCACACCCACAACAACCGGCTAGGTCGGAGGACTACAACCTCCTCCCTCGGTCGCATATCCCCTTACTCCTCACCGCACTTGCAGTCTTACCTATATGATTTCATCAGCCTCCCCGGACTGTAATACAAACACTCGGGCCCACATGCTCATTGCGACGCTACCCCATGCGACCACCGGAACTGCTGCAACGATCCACGCAGGACGGGCCAACATCCAACATCCCCACACTCGCCCCAGTGACCAAAGCCAACATCTGGAGACCCATATATGCCCGCACCCCCATCTTGCACTGTGACGCGCACCTCCTCCAGGCCTGATGTTGCTAGCACACTGCACTCATCCCACTTACCTTGTAGCTGCATAATGTATCCACCAGGCTACTTCAAGCTGTTGACACCATGCTTAGGCCCCATGACGCTTTCGCTTTGCCAACTCCTGACGCTAGGAGTACACCTCGGTCTTCCATTCATGCCCGCACGACCACCGCTGCCATCCCTCACCTCATCCCAATGTTCTGGTTGTACCAATACCAGCTCATTGTATATTTAATGTTGTGGGTGTACCCATCAATGGTGCTTGCCCACATTTGAGGCCTAATGCTGGGGATGTACCAATTACTGATGCTAGCCCTCATTTGATGCCCAATGTTGGGGGTGGGGGGGATGTACCCATTACTGATGCTAGCCCAAATTTGACGCCCATTGTTGTGGTTGCACCCACTACTGCTGCCAACCTTCACTCAAACATTCAACTTGGAGAATGAACCCAATACCTGCCTGCTGACCAATGTACCCACGCCCAAAAATACCAATATCCTGCTGATGCCCATCGACACAAGCCCTCCCATGTTGCTTAACGCTCGCACCCCGCCCCATACCCACTCCTGCTAGCCTTCCATTGAAGCCCAGCCTGGCACAGTACACATCACTCAGCTGCACTCTCAATGCATGCTCCCTCCTCGCCCATGCATCCGACATACATGACCTTATCACGATGCACAACCTTGATCTCCTGATGATCAAAGAAACCTGGCTCAATGAAGCTGCTGGCCCAGCCCTCGCCTTAGCACTCCCCCAGGCTACACTATATTTAGACAGAACCGCCCGTACTTGAAAGGTGGGGCGTTCCCCGGCTAGCGAAAGAAACTATCACCATCAGAAACGTAGAAAGGTCAATAGAGAACAGCGACAACCTGCTCCTTAAACTGAGCTACTCTCCGAACTGTACCTTCACCCTCCATCTCGTCTATTGTCCCCCTGGTCACACAGGCGATTTCCAGGCAGCATTGACACCTCTCAGAAAGCCTAAAAAATAAATCTACTTAGGCCATCCTCCTAGATGACTTTAACCTTGGCCTCAAAGACTTCACTGCCAAATCATTTGACTATGTGCTTGATACCTTAGGCTTCAAACACTATCACCGACCCTACCCACAAAGGACTCACCTTAAACTGGCTTGCTCACCACAACTGCTCACTCACCATCAAGACAAACTCCCCCTCACCTTAGACTGACCACCACAACAGCCTTTGACATCGCCACACCTAAGAACGTTCACCAGCCTGCCATGCACCCCCCCCATCCACCACCAGCTCTCACTAGGAGCTCCTGCCAGCTCACCAAAGAGATTCATACCCTACCTACTTGGGCCGGCCTTCAGACCCCCCCCCCCTTCCCTAATGACCCTGATATACTGGTACAAACCCACAACACTTCCATTAAACTAGCAGTGGAAGCCATTGGCCCCCCCTTATGTCTCCGAACGCTAAACAAACAAAACGCACCAATGCCTGGTTTTCCCCTTAATTGCAAGATCTTCGCTCCAAAAACCGAACAGCGCTCTCTGCCTGGCAAGCAAACCATTTAGACTCATCTAAACTAGAGTTTAATAAACTGGCCAGGGAATACAAAAAGGCAATCATTCAAGCCAAAGCCACCTCCTTGAACACCCACCCCCACGCCCTAGTCATCAAAAACGATGAAACTTGGTGTAAAAACATACAATCAGCTATGCTAAGCAAGCTAGACACCCGGCACAGCAAAATCAAGGCCAACCAACTGTCAATCGTCCATCCCATGCCTCTCTCCTCACCCCCCCTGAAACTAGCAAGGCTTCCCCTCTCAGAACTAAAACAGCCTTACTGAACTTACTGGAATGGATGGCGAGTGGAGAATGCACGCAGAGCTAATGACACCTGACCTGAACCTCCCAACACCAACATGACACATTGGCACACATCTGACTATTTACGTATATCAATGACCACATGTAAGACGCACAACCTGGCTACCATGTGTATGTCAAGCAATGCATGAATAAACAGGATCGCAACTGTGCCAATGTGGCTAGTGTGACTATGCACAGTGTAGTATACACAGCATAAATTGGCGCTAAACATTGAGGTACAACCACAGTACATCCGCCTCAGCATGCATTATTTCACCCTGCATCATCTATTCAACGCCATCCAGACTACCACAGCTTATAGCAGTATAGAATGCATCTACATAATATTTGTGCATTATGTACAGGGACTTGTGCATGTCCACAGCACATGGCTGCGGGCAGGACTGAATCCTGAAGGTGGCAGCTCAGTGACACACCTATTTGTATTTGCTTGCAGGTGATGGAGGATATCCCTTGAAGCCATGGCTACTTACCCCTGTGCGGGTTCCGCACAGCAGCCATGAAGAGTACAATCAGGTTCACACCCGTTCCCGTGTTGTGATTGAGCAGACCTTTGGCCTGTTTAAGGCACGGTTCGGCTGCCTAAACAGGTCTGGTGGAGCACTCCTTTATAGGCCTGAGAAGGTGGCAAAGATCACCATGGCCTGTGTCATGCTGCACATGTGCGTCCGGAGAAATGTACCAGTGCAACCTGACATTGACATGCATGCAACGGATGAGGATGGAGACAGAGGTGAAGCAGCACCCCTGCCAGTACGTGATGCACAGGATGGCCGTGCAGTACGGCAATCACTGATTCACGAATACTTTTGAACCACAGGGACTTTGATAGATGTGTCAGTGACGCACTGGGTCCATGTGGAGATGCACACAGGGAATGTTTAATATTATACATTAAACGGATACACACGAAAAGAAGAATGTCCATGCATTGAATGTTTTTTCACACAACAGGTGTATTGATTCAAACTGCAAAAATGTGACAACCCCCCTCCCCTCCAAAACCCTCAGTAAACTCCCAAAATCCCCCAGTAAACTACCCCCAGTAAACTACCCCCAGTAAACTCCCAAACCCCCCCCCCCAGGTAAACTCCCAAAACCCCCCAGTAAACTCCTCCTAATGCTCCCATTCACCCCCATCACCAGCTGAGCCACTCCCATAGTTCTCCCACACCATTTGCGAGACTTCTTGCTGTCCAGGAGCAGCATTTCAGTGTGCCTCGCACTCCTTCTCGTAGGACGCACAGGGCTGGGGGGGACAGAGGAAGCAGGTGGGGTGGATGGTGAGTCGGTGGGGATTTCCACGCCTGCTGCAAGTCATGGCCGCTGCATATGCAGCAGGATGGATGTCAGGACCTGTGTGATGGCCCCCAGAGAGTCATCAGCAATGCCGAGGCATTGACTGCGGCTGTGTTGGCCGTTATGGTGGCTGTGGTCCCCGCTATGGCTGTGGCTATCTCCCGCCGTGTGGCCTCGCCATCTGAGATATATTGGCGCAGCAGGTCCAACATTGACTCCGGTCTCGCCTCCACCCTTACCAGCCGTACCTCAAAGCGGTTGATGGGAGCAGCAGTGGTCGAGGGTGCTGTCACGGGGCCTGCATTATCAGTGCTGTCCTCGGGGATGGGGCTCAGGCCGGAATCATGCAGGCAGGGATCGGCACTGCTGTAGGTGGGTGAGGGCGGAGTTTGGGACGGGGGTGGACATGGGGCTTGGGGTGTGTGGACATGCCACATGCGTCACTCCTTCCTGGTCCACATACTCCTCTTCGGTGGTGGCCAGTGGTTCTAGGGCCTCGCCTTCCACTGGTGTAAGTGTGGGCAGCTGGGTGTCCACAGTCTCAAGCGCACTGGGTGTAGGTGTGAGGCTGCCCCGGAGGTGGTGGTGTCGGTTGCTTTTTTCTGTGGCCGGGACATGGATGCCATTGTGGTGGTATCCTGGCTGACATCTTTTCCATCGGTGCCGGGGGGGGGGGGTTATAAGAGCTGCCGGGCATCAGTGGTGATCTTACATGCCAGATGCATTCTATGGTGCTGTGGAGTATTTCATTAATCATGCATTCACGTCTTACAGGTGTGTCACACAGGGTAATATGAGGGGGCATTTTGGCATTTGCTGCATGGCAGGTGGCATGCCGTTGTATTGGAGTTTGTTTGATGTATGAAATGGGCACAGTCCGTGTATGTTGGCTGTGTGTTGGTAAGGGGATGGGCACTCATTTCAATGTGGCAGGGTTTGGCCCTCCATCTGGACAAGAATATGTCCATGTGTGTGTTGGGATATGCATTGCCTTGCCTAGACTCTCTTCCACATCACTTGTGCTACATCATGGTTTCCCCTACAGGGATCCGCAGGGTCACTCACCTCCATCTGCTGATGTTGCCGCACCCGTCTCCATCTCCCCAAATCCCTCGATGGACTCCAGATTGATGAAGGTGCTTGTTGTCTCCTCCCAGGTGGTCAGTTTGGCAGAAGTGTGGGGACCCACGCCTGTAGCCATGGCCTCCCGCCTGTTGCTTGCAAGGATATTACGGACCCTGAGAGGGAAGTCATCCTACCTCTTATTGCAATCCCTCACTGTCCGTGGGGTGGTTCCAACAGCGGAGACCTTGCGGGCTACCTCCTGCCAGATCTTCTTGCACTGCTGCAACTCACGCTTCAGGTTCTGATCTTTTATCAGATCAGCATGTGCAGCAAGGGTGTCCACAAGCATGTTCAATTCTGCATCAGAAAAGCGTTTTTCCCCCGCAGGCGGGGCAGGTAGTCTTCCAGGTTGCCTTCGACAGGGTTTAAGCATTGCCACTGGTCTCTCCTGTAAACAACTGTTGGTTTGGGAGGATTGCAATGGATTGTGTTTTTAAAGATGGCCGCTGACGCATTTCCCGTTCCGACGCAATGACGTTACTTCGGGTCCAGTATTACGAGCCCGGTATTAGCATGTTATTACCGGGTCAGTATTAAGGGGCTCCTCCTAGGTGGAGGCGGTATGGGCAGGTCCTGTGATGGCACTATCGGGGAGTTGGAGGGCCTTTAGCGGCATGCACATTACCGGCATGGGGGTTCGCGTGTGCTCACGCACTCGTAAGCACAGACCCGCTCGTACCTCCATGCCGGTAATGACCCCGTTTTTACCGCGCTACTCGTAAGGAGGCCCAAGAAAACTGTCCTAAAGACATAGCCAACCTGTGACCAATTACCAACTCACATTTCCTACTAAAAATAGTAGACAAAGTCGCTTGCTTACAGCTCTAAAAACATCTGCAAGAATCCCACCTCCTACACCCCAAGCAATCAGGCCTCCGCCTGCATTACGGGACAGAAAGTGCCCAGATAGATTTGCTATCCAATATGCTAAACATGGTGAACCAAGGGAAAGCAGGACTACTGGTCCTGTTGTACCTCTGCAGCATTCAACCTCCTGGATCACAATCTCCTACTAGCGAAACTTGCAACATCAGGTCACTGTTCAAAGAATGCTATCCCTTGAATACATCTTCACTGATCAATAGAAGGTCCACAGTGCGATGGGGTAGGGCTTCATCCAGTTCAACACTCCTCGCTCACCGAGTCCTATAGGGTACAAGCTTGTCACGGGAGCCGTTTAACAGCTACATTAAAACACCAACATCCTAGCCGACAGGGGTGACACATTTACAAACTATGCCGAAGACACCCAGTTACTGTGGGAACCTGATGGGACATAAGAGACTCCAACAAGCTCGAGTCAATTGATGGTACCATCAAGGAATGGATGTCTGGCAATTGGATGTGCCTTAAAGGGATGGTCTAGTAAAACATTTTATTTCAAAAATAGATAGGCAACATAAAAATAAAATACTAGCATTCTCTTTTTTAAAACTTCCAATGTAAAATTTTGAGCTATTCAAGCTCAAAATTCGCAAAAGCAAGCACATGGGCGCATCCATTTTGTGACATGCCGCGTAGTTTTTCTACCTACAGCTGATTTCCCATTTGGGGCTCTCTGGCTCCCCGTGGGGAGCCCGAGAGACCCAAATGGGAAATGCAAAATGCTGCGTTGTGTCTGCTTAAATCTGCTTTCCCATTTGGGGCTCTCGGGCTCCCCGTGGGGAGCCCGAGAGCCCCAAATGGGAAAGCAGATTCAGGCAGAAACAACGCGGTTGTTTTCCGTAATGCCACGTTGTTTCTGCCTGAATCGGCTTTCCCATTTGGGGCTCTCGGGCTCCCAAATGGGAAAGCAGATTCAGGCAGAAACAACGCGGTTGTTTTCCGTAATGCCACGTTGTTTCTGCCTGAATCGGCTTTCCCATTTGGGGCTCTCGGGCTCCCAAATGGGAAAGCAGATTCAGGCAGAAACAACGTGGTTGTGTTGGAAAACGCTGCGGTTTTTCTTTCCGAGTTTCTCAGGCTCCTCCGAGCCGGAGGAGCCTGAGAAACTTGGAAAGAAAAACCGCAGCGTTTTCCAACACAACAACATTGTATTTATGTTTGCGGTTGCTTCAAAAGCGACCGCAAACAAATACGTTTTTAAAGCTGCAGTTTTATTTCTAAGTTTTCCGGGCTCCAGCCCGGAAAACTTAGAAAAAAAACGCAGCTAGTGCTTATTTTTAAAAAATAAATAAATAGCACTTACCGAGATTCAGCTGCAGCTTTTCTGCTCTGGTCTCCGGTCCCCGTCCTCCGCCTACAGCACTAATGAAGGGAAAGCCACCCAGCGGTAGCTTGTTTACTACAGCTGGCTGGCTTTTCCTTCATTAGTGCCGCAAAAGCAAAAGCCAGCACAGGAGGGCCTCCATTTCACAAAATGGATGCGCCCATGTGCTTGCTTTTGCGAATTTTGAGCTTGAATAGCTCAAAATTTTACATAGGAAGTTTTAAAAAAGAGAATGCTAGTATTTTTTTTATGTTGCCTATCTATTTTTGAAATAAAATGTTTTACTAGACCATCCCTTTAACAAGACCAAGCTGTTAACAATCCAGGTCTAAGCTTCCACCCGAGTATTCCACCTTTGTGATAAAGTACTGAGATTCCAGTTCTCAGATTTCAAACAATACGAGTCATCTTGGAAGCATCACAAGGCGCAGAAGCAGTCAACCACAAAAAACACCAGCTATCTGAAATTGAGCCCAATGAGACCATTCCTCTCTGAAGAGAACACTCTTGCACAAGCCACCATCCTCCCAAGAAGAGATTATTTCAACGCCTTACTGGGAGGTGCAGAAAAATCAAGCCTCCAAAGACAACAAGTGCTTCAAAATTATACTATCCACACTGCAAAAAAACGACCACGTAACTCCCACGTTTCTGAACTACGAAGAGAACTACACTGGCTGCCTGTGACATTGTGTATCCAGTTCAAACTACTTACCTTGGTGCATAAATGTCTGTATGGCTCTTCACCTTGATACCTCACTGAGAGAATACTCAAATAATAACCCAGCAGATGTCTGAGGTCCTCAGGGACCAAGCTTCTTCCATATACCATGCCAAGACGAGCCCTGGGCAACGGAAGCTCATTTGCGACAATGGCCCCCAACTTGGAACATCTCACCCATGGCTCTTTGACAGGAAGTTAACTTGTTGCCTTTTCGTAAACTAAAAACCTTCCCGTTCTCAAATTCATTTGCATATGGCTTAACGAGTCTACTTTTCTTCTTGTTCCACCAAGGGTCTAACTGTGCACCCTGATGCCTGTGGACTTTTGCCACTATATAAATCAAATAAAGCTGAAACTGTTTGATCTACTGCCACAAGTAGCCTATGTGGCTACCAAGGTAGGTTACAGTATAGTACCTAATTTTGTACATGGGCAAGTTACTGCCCTCAGAAAGTATCCGTCATTGGCTTGTGGCAGTGGTGCACTTTTTTTGGCTACTGTATGGTATTGCTTTCTTAAAGCATTGACCATTTTCTTTAAATATTTTTTCAGTGGTTCACTGTATGAACTGCCATTTTGGTAACTACTGATGCGAGCTGTGGCCTGAGCTCAAAAAGGCTTCTTGCTGCGAATAAAGACCAATTCCAATTGGGCAAGAGTCTTCCAGAACCCTCAAACATTCCTGCGAGTGCCAACCAAAGAATAGTTTGGGTGGCTACCACAAATTTGGATGGTGCATGGTTGGTTGACCATCCCTGTGAGTAGATCTCAGGGTCCAGAGCCATTCAAGCAGAGTCCCGAGTAGACTGAAGAGACAAGGACATCACTTTGCTGAAGATATGCGGGGGACTAAAGCAATCCTGCTTTAGGCTTTTTCTACCGATCTGGTGGCGACAGCTGGATCCTGCAGCACTGCATCCCTGTGTTCCACTAGAAGCACCTGGCAGCATACACTCCAGTGGGGACAGAGGAAAGCGTTTGTTGGAAACTAAACATTTCACCTGCTGTTTAAAGTGATTGCTCTGCCGTGGAGCATCCTGAACTCTATATGCAGCTCTTCCTGTAAGAACGTAGTGCTGAAGTTAATTTGGACCTGAGCATCCTCATACCGATTTTAAATGGTCGCCATGCACTTCCTCTTTATGTGCGCCTTCCAACCTACAGGACAATGTTCTGCACCTCATGATCTCCAGGGACGCTGCTTTCAGAGCCTATTACAGGAACTGGAACTATGATCAAAATAAATCCCAACCCCAAATGAGACCTCTACTCTTGTGGTATGTGGGCAAGCATACTTTAAGAGATAAAGGTGGTCTAGGAATGCCAAGTAATTCAATATTTAACCTACCTGTACAAGGATGCTGAATAATGGTCTAGATTGTGTTTCAGGATTTTTCAGCACAGTAGGATCTCAGTCAAATTCAAAAGATTAATTTGGGATGCTTACAGAGGGGGTTAAATTAAATTGGTCTCAAACAAGCCAGGGTTCTTCAAAAGAAATCAATAAGATGACCACAAGCCAAATTCATTGGATTCACTTGCTGAGGTTAGTTAGGCCTTTGGGCCTCTACAGTTTATCCGTACATTTCCAAAGGACATGAAGTCACAACTCCTCTACAGTTGTGTGTTTGCAACCCCAGATGTTTTTACAAGCTTTCTGGGGTCCCGTAGGCTACAACTATTTCGATCCACAAGGCCTGCAAAATTCCATGGATACTTCAAAGATTAGGCAGGGGGTCAACCTGTAGAGATGTGTCCCTACACGTCTTCAATAGATCATTCCCACCTCTCCAATCCAACGCAGGACTCCTGGACCACTAATGCCACATCCCTTCCCCCTTTGGAACCTGCCTAGGGACTCACCTGGCCGAACTGACCTCTAGCTAATGAATGGGATATTCCCAATATTCCACCTCGTGTATTAGTTCCTTAAAGACCCAGTCTCTACTCATTTGCCCTCTTTCTACCTTGACCCCCTCCACCACAGAAGACCACTCTTCCCTCCCTCACTTTTTCCTTAGTTGCCAGCTCTTCCTTTACTTTTGTGACTACCTCCTCATCTGCCACCACATCCAAGAATACCCCCCCCCCTCTGGTCTGCTGGACAGTACCTCTTTTCTACCACTTGGGGCTATTCATGTCACTTCCACTACCTCTACCACATTTGGCTGCTCTCCTCCCAGCAACTTCTTTACCATTTGGGGATGTACCCTGTCGCTACCCGCACCTCCAACATCAGGTGCCGTTCACATTCTCAAACCTCCTAACAACCAAGGAAGCTTTCCTCTAACTTTCCTACCATCACCAGTCGTTACCACCTACTTCAAATATGGCCCCACCACAATATTCCCATAATAGATGTCACTTTCTCATTCCCAGTTACCAACTGTTCAACTGATAGTCTCCAGCTACGGCTTTCTCTGGCAACTCACTGCCAAATTGGGGCGCCTGTTTTTTTATATGGCTCTGCCTGCTCCACCTGGATGTAGCCTCGAATCCGGTGAGAGTTTGCACCTGTGTTCGGCGATCAATGTAGGCTGGATTGGCTAGGAATCCCATGTGCACTGGATGAGCTTTCGAAATTAGGCCCAAGTACAGGACTGGACTGTCTGCCCCCTTGGAAATCAGTAATCCTAGGGTTCCTTTGCTGATTGAGATGTGCTGAGAGTACTTTCCTAGTGTGTGAATTTAGTATTAGAAACTGACTCAGTAAACCTTTTACACTCTTTGGACACTTCGCTCAGGGAAACTGCAAAATACTATTCATGGCAGAGACTTTCTGATGAGAGTCAATGCTTCTGGCACTTTCACCTTTGATACAATTCCCAGTCGGGATGCTTCAGTTACGCAACATTTCATCTGAGACACCTGGACTCATTGAATGCCTATTTTATTTTGTGAAAACCTTCTCTAATGTTTTAGAGAGATTCAACAGTTTTAGAACATCCCACTACCAGTGCCCGGTGAAGGGAAATGCAATGCTACTGTTCCCTGCCATCTGTTTAGTACTATCCGCTAGCGAATGTAATGACATTCAGGAAGATATGCGCCAAGTCAGACCTCCTGTCCTTTTGATAGAACCAGCTTTGACTGGTTTTGTCTTGTCTCATCGGGCCCTGCCTCAATGTAATTTGCTTCAAATAAGTATTCCTACCAGTCAGCTAGCACATCAATACCTCAGAGTGGTTTCCGCTTTATAAACCTAAAATGAATATCCAGATGTGGATTGGTGGGGGCAGCTAGGAGATTTTCCACCTGTCGCGCTCTGTGCCAATTTCAAACCCACCACCTGCTACAGAGGTAAGGCAAAGGACAACTTGCTCCATTCACTTTCACATTTACCGGATAGACCTGTGGCCTTGGATGTGGTTTTTTCATTAGGGAGGAGAGTCCCATGACTATCTTGTAACCCATGGGTTTTCTGCTGCAAGTATGCAAGTTGGCTCCCCCTCCCCCACGGTCTAACCAGTCCCAAAAAAGTCATCCACAATGCTCTCAAAATGAAATTGGATACATGGGTGATTCGAAGCTAAGGTTGTTCAGGAGACACTTCAGAATCTTGCAAGGCGAGACTAGTTGCCAAGATTGTGGTTGCTCCCAGGTTTTCCAATCACACCAGTTCGCAGACTACTTCTAGGATTCCTGGAATAGTAGGGGCAAAATCTCCTGTATGCTGCATCCGGATCAGGAATTTTGCAGACTGCCTTTGGGGCTATGTGTAGATCGTCGTCCTTTCCAATAGTTCTCATCCAGATGACCCATCACAATCTTCTTGACCCACTCAGGCGAGACGTCTGGTCTTACAGGGTCTCCAGCGGAGAATTCCAATGTTCCTAGGTTTGATTTGCCAGTGCCTTATCCCCATCCCATCATTCCCCCTAGCCCTGCCATAGCCTCAGTGAAATGGGCCATGGGATTCTGGACTGTTTCTGACGTAGGCAATCAACCCCATCCTCAACGTGTTCACCGTTTTTGGGCATCACCTACTGGGCATCCACAGCTATTTCTTTCTCCAACTTCAGGGATGAAGGCCAGGTGTTCTAGCAACTTACCTGATGGAGAAACCAACCGAGTTGGTTTCTCCATCAGTTACAGATGGAGAGGAAGCTGCCGAAAGGCTGCGAGCTAGTGCTCCCAACATGTCTAGATTCTAAATCTACCATGGGGGCCCTATTTGGGTAAGGATGGTTTATGGTTATTTGCCTGAAGTCCTACTGGTAGTATGACTTCAGTAAGCTATCCCAGTGGTTTGTATCTCCCTAACTTAGTATCAGTCTGTAATAGCTCAGGACCTTGCTAGAGTGGCAGGGCGGTCAGGCTCATCTTAAGAGGAAGATGTGAGCCGTAGGTAGGTACACTGAATCTTAGCTAGACAGGCACAACAAAGAAGCACCTGCACTTATAATTATATATTAAGTATATATTATATTTACACCAGAATCACTTTAAATACTTCAGACATTTACGGTAAAACACTTAGGATTACTTGATAATACACTTGAAAGGGCACATCCACTTGTGTGTTGCTTTGCGGTTCCATTTGTAGCAACGTTACAAAGGTAAGAAATGTTCTTGTATTATTGGTCACTGTGCACTCATGCGGTTTTCAACGGGTTACACAGTAATACATTTACTGTGCAAACACATAGTAAAGTCACTTAAAGGGAGGACAATGGTTATTAAGTGTAGCATGAGCTTAGTTCAGTCTTTTAAGTCTGAAAATGTAACCCCCCTCTAGCTAAAGGCAGTTCGTAGAGGGCTTGAAGTCTTGACAATCAGCAAATTTACCAGGTTACTCACTGTAGTGACCACCTCACTCCTAGTCCATAGTCCCCTTTCCTCCATACTTGTGGGACATCTCTCTATCCTGTGGGACTGGAGCACTTTATAAAAAGCATCCAAATTTGTTCAAAAATTTGTCCTTCCTCTTTCCTGTGCAGCGCCCAGCACGCGGCCGTAAGCCCGCCCACCTTGGCTCCGCCCCGCGCATCGCCCCTCAGTCCTTTTCTTTGCCAGGTCAGAGACCCATTACCAATAACAGGAACCTTATTAGAGGGGACGGCGGGCGGGCGTATGGAGGAAAGGGGACTATGGACTAGGAGTAAGGTGGTCACTATGGTGAGTAACCTGGTAATACTCCTACGTCCCGTCCCCTTCCTCCATACTTGTGGGAGATTCCCAAGCACTCCTTACAGGAACTACGGGTGGATGGAAATACCCCTTACTGAAAAAAGTTCTTCAGCACAGCCTGACCAAACTGAGCATCAGCTCTAGAACTCATATCGAGGCAGTAATGCTTACAGAAAGCAGATGGAGGGGCCCAAGTAGCTGCCCCAGCCATGGACTCCCAGGGAACATACTTCTGAAAAGCAACCGCAGCTGCCTTGCCCCGCACCAGGTGTGCATTAATACCTTTAGGAGGTTTCAGCTTTTGGATAGTGAAAGACTCCATAATGCAGGCGGCAATCCACCTAGAAATAGTTGCCTTAGACGCCTGCTTGCCTTGAGGGTTGCCGAAAGTCACAAAAAGTTAAGAACTTCTAACCTCGGAAGTCCTATCCAGGTAGAACTTAAGAGCTCTTCGGACATCAAGACAGTGTAGCACCCTCTCCGCCTCAGAGGCGGGGTTCAGAAAAAAGACTGGTAGGGAGATCGATTGATTGAAATGGAATTCGGTCACTACCTTCGGCAGAAAAGCCGGATTAGTTCGAAGGACTACCTTGTCCTTGTGAAAGACCAAGAAAGGATGCTCCACCGACAATGCCTGGAGCTCACCCACTCCTTGCCGATGTGACGGCGACCAAAAAGGACCCTTTCCAAGACAAGTACTTGAGGTCCACAGTAGCCATTGGCTCAAAGGGTTTATGGCACGGCACGTCAGGACAACATTCAGGTCCCATTGCGGGTGCGGATTACGAACTGGAGGGTAAAGGCGTGTTAAACCAGCGAAATGCCTCTTTACCACTGGGTTAGTCAGAGAAAACGAACACTGATCCGTAGAAAGATAAGCAGAGACCGCTGAAAGGTAAGTCCTGCATGACAGAACATGAACCCCTGACTCTGCTAGGGAGGACACGAAGGACAACACTCAACCGTGGCCCCCCTTGGATCCAATTTCTTCTCTAGACACCAATGACAGAACCCAAGCCATTTACTCTTGTACTGAGATCTGGTTGCGGGTTTTCTGGCTGCCTGGATAATACGCATGTTATCCGCAGACAAATTCAGATGCCCAAAGACCTGAACTCCGGCACCATGCCGCCAAGCTGAGCGATTGTGGGGAGGGGTGCCTCATCTGCTGTTCCCTTTGGTGAAGAAGATCGGGAGTTACTGGTAACCTGATCGGCGGACACACCAACAGGTGTTGAAGTTCTGAACCAAAACCTGGCCGGCCACCACAGAGCTATCAGTAGAAGAGAACAGTTGACAGAACTCTTCAACTTCCAAATTGTTTGATGAACCAGAGGAAGAGGCAGGAAGGCGTAAGCTCTCATGTTGTGCCATGGGATCTTGAGTGCATCCCCTAGAGAGGAGGAGGCTCCCAGCCCCCCTCTAAGGCGTACTGAGGAAGCTTCTTGTTCATCGCTGTGGCGAAGAGGTCCACCTCCGGTGTGCCCCAACGCGAGAAAATCCAAGATAGGATCTCCGCCTTCAACTCCCACTCGTAGCTGACAACTGTCCGCCGGCTGAGGGCATCCGCGGCGACATTCAACCGGCCCGGGATGTGCACTGCAAGCAGCCAGATCCCATGAAGCACGGCCCACTCCCAAATCTGAATGGCCAGATCCACGAGAGGGGGAGACTTCGTTACCCCGTTTGGTAATGTAGTACTTTGACACCACATTGTCCGTTCTTATGCGGACGACCTTGTTGACAATGAGAGGTCTGAATGCCTTGAGCGCCAGAAAAATCGGCAGAAGCTCCAAATGATTTATGTGCAGGAGCTTGTCCTGAGGCGACCAGAGGTCCGAGACCTGAAGGAGATCCAGCGTCGCACCCTACCCGAGGAGTCCGTTGTGATAGTCACCATATGGACCGGGTCTTGAAACCCGGCGCCCCCAGACAGATTGCTGAGAGATGACCACCAGTCCAGGTCCACTCATGGAATCCGGAATCATTATCTGCATGGAGTCGGAGTCCACTGCCTGAAGCCATGAATTCCGAAGGGCCATCTAAGTCCGTCTCATTTTGAGACGAGCAAGAGGAAGAGCCAGCACACACGAGGCCATGAGGCCCAGAAGCCTCTGGAACCACCAGGCCGAAATACTCTCCAACTGCGCAAACATCTGACACGTGGCCAACAGATCCGCCATTCTGTCCCCGGTCAGGTATACTCTGCAGTCGATCGTGTTCCAACGAAAACCCAGAAAAATCAGGTCCTGAGAGACCGTCATGGAGGATTTCTGCCAGTTCACCAACAGCCCAAGAAGGAACAGGAGCTGAAGGAGAGACTGGAGGTTGCCCGCTGCCGCCAGCGGACAAGGGCTGCGTAAAAGCCAATTGTCCAAATAAGGATACACATGGATACCCTGAAGACGAAGATGGGCGGCAATCACCAACATCTTCGTGAAGACATGCAGCGCCGAGCTGAGGCCAAAAGGAAGCACTCGAAACTGGAAGTGCTCCTCACCCAAAGAGAAACGGAGGTACCTCCTGTGTGGAGCCCAATTCAGGATATGCATCTACGCCTCCTGAAGATACACTACGCTGAGCCAGTCGCCCATCTGCAAAGATGGGCGCATCTGGCTGGGCGTAATCTTGAATTTCTCTTGGGGTAGAAAGAGGTTGAACTGGCAAAGGTCTAGGATGGTGCGCAGGCCAGCCTGGTTGAGTTTGGGCACCGTAAACAGCCGGGAGTAGAAGCCCTCCCCTCGCTCCCCAAAGGGAACGAATTCCACAGCCCTGAGGTCCAGGATTTTCTGAACCTCGGCGTTGAGGGAGGGCGAGCCCAACGACTGAAAAGGAGGGTTGAGGGGAGGGGTGGGGTAGGGGGTAAAGGTAAGCGGAAGCCCACCCAAGCGACTGACAAGACCCATCTGTCTTCTGTGATGGTCTGCCACGCCTCCCAATGAGACGCAATGCGCCTCCCACCGGGGTCTCGTGTGAGCGTGGAAAACCCTCATTTGAAGGTTTATCGGTGGCGGTGCCACATGAACCTGATGAGGAGGCTGAGGAGCGGGAGAAATACCGCGTACGCTGTTGTCTACGGCGGTTATTCCCCGCAGGAGTATCCACTCTGCGATTCTTGCGGTCGAGGAATCCCCTAAAACCAGAGGAAGGTCGCCCTTGCGACAACGGCCTTTGAACCTTGAAGGGAGGTTTAACCAGAACAGAATGATTTAGCAGTCGGAGTGCTATCCTTGGTTTTGGTGAGCTCTACATCAGTAGAAGAATGAAAAAGCTCCTTACCATCGAATGGGAGGTCCAATACTTTGTCTTGCACTTCCTTCGAAAACTTAGTGGCATGCAACCACGCTTGCCTCGAGGTATCAATCCAGAGCATCATGCCCCAAGCCGAGGTGTCTACGTGATGAGCCGCAGCCTCCAGATCATCCTGGGACAAGACCCTGGCATCGGAAAGGCCACCTCTGAAGTCTTCCAACTTCTCGACCGGAATGTGCTCTGTTAGGCAGAAACCTGTGCAGTTCCCTTGGGGAACACTGCAAAAGATTTAAGACTACAGGTAGAGCAGTAAACCCCTTTGGTAGCAGTCTGTACCACCCAGATTTACCTGGTAGCTGTGGCTGAGCAGTCAGACTTCTCTCAAGAAGAGTTAGGCAGTATGCAAAGTATACACAATATGTACCAAAACACAATAGCACAAGCAAACACTGACCAGAGCTTGGTTTCAAAAGTATATAGTTATTTATTTAAAAACACATAAGTTAAAAACACTCTAGCAAAATATAGTAAACACTTCAAACACAGTTATAATGAAAGTAGATTCAATCCTTTCTCCTATCTAGACAACTCTAGGTTAACACCACTTAATTAAAACAGAGGTGAGTGCTTAACGTTAGATGACACTCTAGTAGTTTTCAAGAAAGGGAGAGAAAAAGCAGAAATGGGTTAAACACACCACTCTAAGGTCCAGAACACTTGCAATAGGCTCAAAGAAGCACAAAGTCACAGGTGAGCAAAAGTCACTAGGCAGGGCCCACTCTTAGAGTAGCCGGAGCGAAAATGTGCCCAAGATCACACTGTTAGTTAGAGATTCAAAGTCTTGCAAGGAGTCAAAAAGAGTTTAGAGTGGCTCAGAAAGTTTAGCCAAAGTGTCCCAGGCACTCCCAGGTTCGAAAGCCGGGGACTAAATCTACCCCGTACAGTCGGTAGCAAGGGAAGCCAGGCGGAACACAGTACCTTAAGCGGAAAGGATCCTCCAGCGGGGGCAGTTGTTCCAGGCAGCGACAGCAAGGCTCGACGTCGGTCAGGGGAGAAGAATATCTCGCTGAAGAGCAGAAGAGAAAGGTCGTAGCACTGCCCGGGAAGAAACCAGCCGCGGAGTCCTCCGGTTAAAGGGTTGGTACCGACTTTCGCGGTATGGGGGTAAATTGTGGTATTCCGGATGCCGGGGTGCTTGGCACAGGCAAGGCGGCCACGAGATACCTCAAAGAACGGAAAGAAGGCGAAAACTGGTTGTCCCCACCAGTCAAGGGAAGGAGCCACTCCGTTAAGAGTTCTCCTCGGTCGTCGGGAAAAAGTGGTGAGACGGTTCAGCAGGGCTCCACCGGGTGGTGTCGAAGCAGGTCGGCTCAGCTCTTCCCTCGTCGGATTCTTGGTCCTGTGGCGACTTCTGAAGTCCCAGTCCCCAAAGCCCTGCTTTTATGCAGCAAACCCCCATTCACCCAGCCTAGCTGTCACTCAAACATGCTAAGTGGTGAGCCGGGCGGCTCACCACTTGGGCCAATCAGGACGGAGTGCGACTTGAGTTACCAAGGTAACTCAGTCCAGGGTGCCTAAATCCCCCTCCACCCCTCCTAAGTACCCCAGACAGAGTGGCACCACTTTGGAGGGCTTCTGTGGAGAAGCCCGCCAAAAGTGGAACAAAGGGCTCCACTTTGGGTCAGAGTTACAGAGGCGAACACCAACGCCATTTTAGAATCAAGTTTTGGCAAAAAGTCCCAACCGGAGTTATAAAAATAAATATATAAACCGGCGGTATGTTTAAGGCTACCGTAAATAAATAATTAAATGTGTTAGCCTAAAACAATGGGAAATCCCATAGGGAAATATTCGCGGTCGAATATAAAAAGTAGTTTCCACTGCCACCAGCCAAAACTCGATCAGGGGGGACGGAGACGTGCCCCCTCGACTAACAGACCCTGGGGCAATCGAATTGCCCCAGCCAGTACGTCCACAATATGATGGTTTGTACTGGTTCTGTTCAGGATTCAAGACTAGCAAAGTCTTTGGTGACTTTACATGCCCTGGGAGACAGTAGTCAGTCCCAGGGTATGGAGTCTATGTTGGGGAGTCCCTAGGACACCCCTGGGTCACGGCACAGAGGGTGCTGTGTGACCCACATCACAAAAATACATGAGGCCCTATGGAGTAAAAGACCCCATAGCCCATTCAACACAAGGTTTAACCAAGAAAACACACTTCAACATGTCCAAGAGTGAGGGTAAAAGAGTCTCACTCTTGGCAGGAGAAAAAAATTAAACCCCAGAAATCCAGCAAAGCTGCTGGGGGACTCACTAGGTAGGGAAATTCAGCCTAAACAGAGAATTCTCCCTAACATGCTCCTCAAACTCCGACAGACCTTTCCACATCCGCATGTTAGCTCCCGCCAAAATCGATTCGGCATCGGCCTGCCTGAGCTGCAAGGCCGAATTGGCAAAGATCTTCCTCCCTAGGGAGTCCAGGAGCTTGTCCTACTTTCCCAAGACCTGAGTAGTCATCGCGGAAGAGGATGCTGCAGGTCTGGACTGCAACGTGGCCGCAGCCACCACTGTGGAGGAGGGAGGTGGACAAGACAAGGCCACTTCCTCCGAAGAGTGTAGCCTGTACCTCGCGTCAATCTTTTTATTGACAAAAGGTCCTGAGTGTGGCTTCTCCCAGACTCTTCGGACCTCTGCCAAAATATCCTTATGCAGGAAAAGGCCGGCACGCTCCAAAGGAGACGGGGTGAACGCCCCAGAAAGCACGCCCTCCTGTGGAGCAGGTGCCTTGAGAACTGGAACATCTAAGAAAATCATCATGTCCAGTACCCGGTCATGAAAAGCTCTAAGAGCGGGGAAGGTCCTCGTTGTCCTGCTCATCTTGAGGGTCATCTGACAGGTCAGGATCCTGCTGAACCGTGTCAGGCACTGCCTTGTCCACTGGGGACAACGGTGGCAAAGGCGGAAGAGCAGGGGCAGGGACCACGGGCAAAGGAGGCGCCGGCGGAACCACCAGAGGAACGGGTGGAGCCGGGGGCGCTGGTGGACAAATTTCCTAAAAAAGCCCTTTGAAATACTCCCTCATGGGATCGGTGCGCATAAGCGCTTGAAATGTACCGAAAAAAGCGTCCTCAGGAGATTGCTTCGGAACCTGAGGAGGCCTCTCATGAGGTGGACAAACCCATGGACTTAACGGCGAAGGGTGCCACGCCGGGCCCTCCGCCGACGTATCCACATAAATCAAAGGGGCCGCCCCTGCAGGCAACGAAACATTGTGCGGAAGAGGCATCCGGGCGTTCCAATCATAAATGGGCCGGTAAGGATAAGCACAAGTGACCTTAGGTTCACCCAAACGACCGAACCCTATACCAGGGGCCGATGGCGTAGTTGTAGGGTTAGTACCTAAAATGGCTGCCGTGGTCGTGCCGGGAACGGCCGCCATTTTGTCTTCATCTGAGGGTAACTGCGGTACGTGAGGAGGTGAGGCAGGGGTCCCCGTCGATGGATCAGGGGTCTTAATTTTAGCCTTAACATAAGGAACATCAGCAGAGCCGGCACTGTGAGGCCTAGAATGTTTCTTCGGCATACCAACCGCGGTCTTGTTTTTGAGGGAAGCCGAAAGAGCGGCCTCAGAGCAAGCTCCGGTACCCTGTGACTCAGCAGAACTGGGTCTACACAGCCCCCACAGGAGGGGCCTCGGAAGTTACTCCGGTGTACACAGGCCCCTTACGGAGACCCTCTGAGAAAACTCCGGTAGAATTATTAGGCCCGACAGGCACCTTAGGGCGAACCCCGGTGACAGAGCGATCAATGCCCCTCCCGGCTCGAGAGGAACCCAGAAAGGTATCCCCCGGCCGGGGTGCTCTGAAAAGTAAAGAACTTACCGGGCGTTTCTTCTTCTTGTCGATGAACGCCTGAAAATGAGATGGGGGAGTGGGTCGGATCACCTCCTCCCACCGTTCCAACCGACGTTGAAGAGCCCGGACTGAAAGGGAGACACAGTAAAAACAGGAGTCCCAACAGTGTTCCGGACCCAAACACTCTAAACAAAGAGGATGGGGATCCGCCCTCGCGAAGCGACGATGACACGAAGAACAATCTGGAAAGTCTAGAAGACTAACGCTAGCGAGAGCCAGAGAGGAAAACAGGGAAGAAAATCTTCTGAGGATGCAAGTGCATCCGGTCCCGATCGAGCGGAGAAAAGGACTGAGGGGCGATGCGCGGGGCGGAGCCAAGGTGGGCGGGGTTACGGCCGCGTGCCGGGCCCCACGCAGGAAAGAGGAAGGACAAATTTGGATGCTTTTTACAAAGTGCTCCGGTCCCGTCCCACAGGACGGAGAGATGTCCCACAAGTATGGAGGAAAGGGGACGGGACATAGGAGTAAATGAGTTCCTGCGGATTTCTTCCAGTGTCTAAAGTTATTGACACAGCAAGTTAACAAAGGAGGCCTTTAAACGGGCTCGAACAGTAGACACAAGCATCGGCTTGGGTTAGAGGTAAGAGGGTTGCGTTGGATACCTACAAGCACTCCCAACACTCTGGAGCGACTTCTTGGAATCAGGTAAGCAATACCTTTTCCCACACAGTACTTTACATTAGAAGAACATGTTCGTGCTGGATGCTCCACGATGTTGCAGCTCTGGACCGGACCTCCAGATTCCTTGATCTGGTGACTGTAGGCAGGACAATGGACGGGATCACTCAGCAGCAGCAGTCGAGGGAGGACCTATGGCATTGCTTTCAGCAACTGCTTGGTTCACTCTGCGGTTTTGGCACCTTTTCGGCAGCACCAACAAAGGACACAGATCGCCTGTTAAATCTTCGTTTCCTGCAATCCCACACTCTGGTGAGGGGGGTCTGGGCGAGTTGCATCAGATCTCTGGAGTGTCCTTACGTGTTTAGAAAAGATTTGGATGGATTCAGCCTGTCCACAACGATGCACTCGCAATGGGCAGCAGGACTCCTGGTATTGGGGTTCTGCAGCTCTGGAAGTTCCCAGGAACTCGGGAGATGGCTAATTTCAAAGTAAGTCTTGGGACAGGTTGTTCCCACCAGCCAAAAGGAAGGAGCTCCTCTGTCGCACAGAAAACAGGGTCAGGGCAGCAGCTGTAGTTTCACAGTGTGGCAAAGGGTCTTGCAGGAGTCTCTGGCCGTCTTGTTTCTACTGGTCGACTTGCTTTTCACTCCAGAAGCCTCACCACCTTCTATACAGTTCCAGCACACTCCTCTGAAATCTCTCAGCATTTAACAGTACAAGTTACCCCTGGTAACGTTCTTTCGATTGGATGTTCCTCACATGTATTTCTCATCTTTTGATAAATATCCTTCCAGCTTCAGCTGCTTCGGAAATAATTTCCTCGACAGAGGGTGCTGTGCAATAGCGTTGATGACTCGATGTGCCTCGAGGGCCTCTGCCCGACCGTTGAAATCTGCAGTTTATGTAGCACGCACAGCGCCCATTGGCTTCAGTCTGTTATTCCATGTTTAGAGGAATTACTAGTAAACTCCTTAGAAAACTCTGAGCGTAGAGAGTAAACAATCGAAAGAATGTTACCAGGGGCAAGTAACTTGTTCTTCTAATGAATTCTGTCCTCCCATGTATTCCTGATCTTTTGACAGCCTACCAAACCAGTAACAGTCTTGGAGGTGGGGAAAAGCATCGAGATTGGTTCATAGCAGTTACCATGGTCATAGTTAAAAAGATTTCCCAAAAGGCTTCTTCTTGAGTAGAAGTGTCCAGGGAGTAATGTTTTTACAAAGATGTGCATGGTAGACCAAGTGGCTGCCGCACAAATGTCTTTAATTGGTACTACTCTGAAGAGAGAAAGAAGGAGCCATGGCCCTGGTTGAGTGAGCTCTTCGACCCTGTGGAGGATCTTTACCAGCCATTGTATAGCATTCTTGGATAGCCAGAACAATAAATCTGGATAGTCTGCTTGGTTATTGCTAAACACAATTTATGACCCGTGTATCCAATTAGTCGCCCGTGCACATTTTTGACATTTGCGAGATATAAATAAACATAGCTCTCCTGGGGTCCAGTCTATGTAACCTCTCCTCCTTGCCAAGGTTTGATCAGGTGGATAGAAAGTTGGTAAATCGATCTTTTGGGACAAATGGAAGCCAGACTATTTTAGGCAGAAACAAAGGTTTTACATTGTATCCTTATAGGAGATTGTGTATGGAGGTTTACAAGAGTGCTTGCAATTCGCTAACCCTGCAGGCTGATGTGATTGCGACTAACAAAATAGTGTTTAGTGTTAATAGTCTTAATGGACATGAATGCATGGGTTGCAAATGATATGCATGTTAAGAATTTTAATCCCAAACAGGAAATGAAAGTGAGTAGGAGGAAACACATTGAATGATTAATGGGACTTTAAATGACTCATTAGTTTCTTAAAGTAAGAGGTTTCCTCTGAGGCCCGCTTGAAGATTGAAAGCGCTGCCAGATAACCCTTTATTGGTATCTGGAGCCCCAGATTTGTTAAGTGAAGTAGAAAAACACCGTAGGTGTATGGCACTGAAATGGATCCACATTATGATGCGTACACCAGCTGCTGAATTTGTTCCAACGACAGCAGTATAAGGATTTAGTTGCTGGTCTTCTGACTAAAAGCATAATTTCCATTAAATCGTCCGGGAGGACCAATCCTTATATCTCAGACTCCCAGAAAACATGCACGAAGTCTGAGTGTTTTGACCGCTGGATGGAGAACCCCAACCCTCCTCTCACTCTAGAGAGAGAAGGTACTCTCTTTGTGGTAGACGTATTGGAGAGCAGATGGACATGTCTATCTAGAAGGTCCGGGTACCAATTTTTCCTGGCCCAGTCCGAAGCAATTAGGATTATGGGTTTCCCAAACTTGCTCAATCCCCTCACCACGTGAGAAATGACAGGGACTGGAGGAAATGCGTACAGGAGTGGAAACTCCTAATCCACTACACACGCATCTAATAGAGCTCCACTTGGGGGAAATTCCCTGGAGCAGAACAGCTTGCACTTAAAGTTGAAACTGGTTGTGAGATCCACTTGAGGGGTTCCCTAAAGGGTGAAGATCTCTTGAAGGACTTCCTGAGCTAGTTCTCACTCGTGGGAGACTACTCTGCCTGCTCAGAGCATCCGTTGCCGTGTTCTTCTCTCCGACTAGATGAACTGCCAGAGATTCATTCTTGAATGGCCCAGAACCAGAGCTGCAATGCCTCTGCACAGTGGCAGTGATCCTATGCCTCCTCTTTTGTGGAGGTAGTACATGGCCACTGTGTTAGTCATTATGGGGACATTCTTTCTCCGTACAGAGGGCAGGAAGGCTTTCAGCGCTCGTCTGATAGCCCTCAGATCTAAAAGGTTGTGTCGTTTGGACTCCAATGGAGACCGACGACCACCGATTGTCAGATTGTTTGTGTGGGCTCCCCACCTGTGAGTGATGCATCAGTTACTACTGTCATCTCCGGCCATGGGTGCCAATAGGGTATTCCCTTTAGAATATTGTTCTCGTAGGCCCACCACAGGAGGTCATGTGCTACTCTGCTCGGAACATGAAGGTCTGACATCTTGCCTGAGAATTGGGAACATTGAGTCCTGAGAGCCCACTGCCAGGATCTCATTCTCAGACCAACATCTTGCACCAGAGAAATGCAGGATGCCATGAGGCCAAGCAACCTGAAAAATAAAATCAAAGGCTGGAAAATACAAGGAACTCTGAAATTTGGGGACCATCTGTACAATGTTCTGAGCCCTCAGCTCGGATGGTGAGGCTTTTCCAGAGGAGGTATCCAGGACTGCTCGGATAAATTGGAGTTATTGTGATGGTATCATGTTTGACTGCTTGTAATTGAGGGAGAAGCCCAGTTTGTGGAGAAAGTGGCAAGTCACACAGATGTTCCAGGGCCTGTTGGGGGGGGGGGGGAGGGTGAATGGGAGGGGGGACGAGCTCTGATCAGCCAATCGTCCAGTTAGGGGTAGATGTAAATCCCCCCCCCTCTCCTTAGACTCGCTGCCACAACTACCATTAACTTGGTGAAAACCCTCGGGTGGAGGTTAGCTGAATGGCAGAACTCGAAATGGATAGTGAGAATCGCCAATTGCAAACTTCAGGTACCTTCTGTGCTTGTGATGGATAGGCATATGAAAGTAAGCATCCTGACTGTCCAAGGACACCATCCAGTCTTGGAGTAGGAGGGCCTGAAGGATATGAGAAAAAGTAACCATCTCCAACTTGTCCTTCCTGAGGAACTTGTTCAGGTTTCTTAAATCCAAGATAGGACTCAATCCACCGTCCTTTTTGGGGATTAGAAAATACGGGGAGTACCAACCCTGGTTCCTCTCCACCGCAGGCACTGATTCTATTGCACCCATCTCGAGCAGGGTCAACATTTCTTGCATAAGGAGCAGATCTGGAATTTTCAATGAGCTGTTCCCCGATGGATGATCCGGAGGCCTTTTTAGAAAAGGAAGGCAGTAACCCTGGGCTACCGTTTCCAGTGCCCAAGCATCTGAAGTACTGTCTCGCCATTCTTTCAGATACTTTGAGAGCCTGACCCCCGTGGGGTCTTGTGGATTAAGGCCTCAGGTTTTGAGGCGGCTCAAGCAGCGGCTGAGGGCAAAGCAGCCACTGCTTGGGCTAACTTGGAACCTCATCCACCACAAGGGAATCTTCTTTGTCCTCCGACTGGCTTGTCCTCTCCCTCTTCCAACCGAGTATAAATGAAAAAACGTACCCCTCCAAGATGATGCACTGGAGTAGGAATGCTGAGGCGGTCTAATGGCGGCACTAAGATCTAGCTGCTGCTTAGGTATCCCTTTGGCACTCCACTGAAGGTGGTGTGTGCCAATCTCAGACAATAGGGTTTTGGGAGAGATACTTGGTAGCTCTCCCAAAACCTAAGAAGAAAAATTGCTTACCAACTGTAACGTTCTTTCGACTGGATGTTCCTCCCACATATTCCTCATCTTGTGATAATTTGTTTCACCAGCTTTGCTGCATCGGAAAAAAAAAATTCGGCAGAGGGCGCTCTGCTCGAGATCGTGGTGTCTAATGTCCCTAGACGGGCTCCGTGTCGACGTCACCAATGGTATAAATGGCTCGAGCCGTGCCCGTTGGCTTCAGTTCTGTTTGAGGAAATACTCGTGGAACATCTAGGCGTATGCTGTGACCGATAGGCCCATCATGAGAGGAAATTGTAAGAAAATATAAACTATGCTGTGGGGTAGGCTGGGAGGGTCGATGAGGAATACATGGGAGGAACATCCAGTCAAAAGAATGTTACAGTTTGTAAGTAACTTGTTCTTCGAATGGATTGTGTCCTCCACGTATTGCTCATCTTGTGATAAATTCCCATAGCAGTGACCAATTTGGAAGTGGGAGTGCTAGTTTTTGTTTTGATGTACAGAGTGAAGTACTGCTCTAGCAAAAAGTCCCTCATTTAAGGATGAGGCATTTAAGCAGTACTGCTTGATGAAGTTATGCATTGATGCCCATGTTGCAGCTGAACAAATCTCTTTTGCAGGGATTCCCCTCTTCAAAGCCGCAGAAGTAGCCAGTCCCCTTGTGGAGTGAGCACTAACCCATCCGGTGGGTCTTTTCCTGCTAATCTGTAGCATTCCAATATGGCTAGAATAATCCAGCGGGATTTGGTTTGTTTTGTCACCGCCAACCCCAATTTACGACCTGTGTATCCCACAAAAAGTTGGCCGTCTTGATGTAATTTTGACATTCTTGCAATGTAAAAAGTGAGAGCCCTCTTGGGGTTCAGCCTATGTAACCTCTCCTCTTTTCCCAAATGAGGAGGATAGAATGTTGTTAAAACAATTTTCTGCGACAAATGGTAGTCGGAAACTACTTTCGGTAAGAAAGATGGTTTTACTTTTAGAATCACTTTGTCTTTATAAAAAAAGTGGTGTATGGAGGTTTATATGAGAGCCTGTAGTTCACAAACCCTGCGGGCTGATGTTAATGCCACAAGGACATTTTTTTAGCGTTAAGACTCAATGGACATTAGTGCAGAGGCTCAAATGGTATACATGTTAGGAATTTAACAACTAAATTCAAATCCCAGGTTGAAACATGAAATGGTACTGGTGGATATACATTTGTAAGTCCTTTTAAGAACTGCATTATTAATGCTATTTTAAAGTAAGAAACCTCTTCCGAAGAGCACTTAAAAATGGACAGCGCAGGAAGGTATCCTTTGATTGTTGCGATCTGGAGCCCCAGATTGGCTAGATGTAACAGGAAAGAAAGCACCATTGGTGTGTCCCATTGAAAAGGGTCAACATCTCTATCCTTGCACCAGTTGCTGAATTTATTCAAAAGACACCGGTACAAAGATTGTTGCTGGCCTCCTGGCCGAAAGCAAAATCTCCATTACGTCACCCAGAAGGTCCCAATCCCCGAATCTCAACCCCTCAGAAACCATGCATGAAGGTTGAGCGTGTTGACCTCTGGATGGAGAACCCAACCTTCCTCTTGCGAGAGAAGATCCTCTCTTTGTGGAACACTTATTGGAGGGCAGATGGACATCTCCATAAGGTCCAGGTACCACGTCCTACTGGCCCAATCCGGGGCAATTAGTATCATGGTTTTCCTGAACTTTCTCAACCTCCTGATTACTTGAGGAATCACGGGGACTGGAGGAAACGCGTACAGAAGGGAAAAACCCAATCCACTACGAACGCGTCTCCTAGAGCTCCTCTCGGAAGAAATTCCCTTGAGCAATACTGATCGCACTTTCGGTTTGCCGAGGTTGCGAACAGATCCACTTGAGGGGTTCCCCAAAGGACGAAGATCTCCAGAAGGACTTCCTGAGCTAACTCCCGCTTGTGGGAGACTGTGCTCTGCCTGCTCAGAGTGTCTGCCGCCGTGTTCTGCTCTCCGGCTAAGTGAACTGCCGATAGAGAGATTCCCTCTTGTATCGCCCAGAACCAGAGCTGCATGGCCACTGTGTTGTCCGTCATTATCAGGACATTCTTTCTCTGTACGGAGGGCAGGAAGGCCTTCAGAGTTAGTCTGATTGCCCTCAGCTCCAAAAGGTTGATGTGTAGTCTGGACTCCGATGGAGACCAACGTCCGCTGATTGTCAGATAGTTGGTGTGTGCTCCCCACCCCGTGAGTGAGGCGTCCGTCACTACTGTTATCTCCGGCCATGGTTGACAAAGATTCTCCCTTGAGGATGTTGTCGTTGCAAGCCCACCATGACAGATGCTGAGCAACTGCGCTCGGGAGTTGCAGAAGATCTGACATTCCCCGAGAATTGGGACCACTGACTTCTGAGGGCCCATTGGAGGGATCTCATTCTCAATCTGGCCTCTGGCACCAGAAAAATGCAGGAACCATGAGGCCAAGCAATCTCAGGAAATCAAAGGCCGGTAGATGCTGGGCTTTTTGGAATTTTGTTACCATCTGCTGGATGTGGAGAGCTCTCACCTCTGGCGGCGAGGCTTTCCCCGAGGAAGTGTCCAAGACTGCTCCGATAAATTGGAGTTGTTGGGATGGTACCATGTGGGACTTCTTGAAATTTAAGGAGAAGCCCAGGAAGTGGCAGGTGGTCGACAGGTTTTCCTGAGCTTGTTCTGGAGAACGTGCTCTGATTAGCCAGTCGTCCAGGTAGGGGTATACGTGAATCCCCCCTCTACTGAGACTCGCTGCCACTACCGTCATCAGTTTGATGAAAACCCTTGGGGCGGAGGTCAGCCCGAATGGCAGAACTCGAAACTGATAGTGAGAACTGCCAACTGCAAACCTCAGGTATTTTCTGTGCTTCGGATGGATTGGCACATGAAAATAAGCATCCTGAAGGTCCAATGATACCAACCAGTCTTGTAGTTGGAGAGCCTGAAGGATCTGAGAAAGGGTTACCATCTTGAACTTGTCCTTCCTGAGGAATTTGTTTAATTTTCTCAAGTCCAAGATGGGTCTCAATCCTCTGTCCTTTTTGGGGATGAGAAAACGAGTACCAGTCTTTGTTCCGCTCCGCTACAGATATATGTTCTATTGCATCTTTCTCTAGCAGGGTTATAATTTCCTGCCAAAGGAGCGGTGTTAAGCTCACCTGGTATCCACAGGGACGCCCCCCAGCCAGTTGGTTGTTGGTGCCCTTCCCAAGGATTCCCTGGTGTGGTCTTGGTGTCGATGGGATTCTGCCTGGAAATGAAGACTATATTAGGACTGGGCGACCAAGGTAAGTTTTCCCCCCACCTCCCTTGTGTTTCCAGCCCCTCCAGGTTCTCTGGTCACCTGGTTGTCGGAATCAGTGGGCTCTCCGTCCTGTTCTCTGGGCAGGGGCGTGTTGTCTTTTGTGGGCACGGGCGGTCCAGTTACTTCACTGACTGCTGCTCTTGTAGTGTTTTTCAGGTAGGTCTTATTGTGATTGATGGCGTAATTCTTGCATGCCTTGTCTCTGTTCTAAATGTCTCTTTATCTCCCTAGGAGCACGGAGTGTCCGCTTGGAGAACTAGATATGCTGGTTCTCACCGGGAGATGGCACGCTATAGCGCTATGATGTGGTAAGGAGGCGCTTTGAGTAGCGCAGCGATGTCTTGTCCTCACTGACCTGTGCTTTTCTCTTTTCGTAGGTCGCGGGGAGTTCCCAGCGCAGATGGAGTTCTGCCGGCCGAAAAGCAACCAACCAGGTAAGTCTTTAAGCGCTTTGTGGTTGTAATGTCACCACTACCTCCTTTAATGATGTCTTTCTCCTTTTCTCAGGTCCTTTGATCCGGGCGGTGAACTCCACCAACAGAGCTGCCCAGGAGCTGCAAGCAGTGAAGGATGATGAATGCAGGTAAGATTCTGCTGCTAACGATGTTCTTGGTTTTTCGCCAGGTCCAGAATTCACCAGGCTTGTGAGAAAGCTGGACACTGAGCGTCACGTTGCTAGAAGCAAAGTAACGCGAAACGTGTTGTCTTGTTCGGGTGTGGTTTAAATAGCCACTGTAAAGTAGTCCCTAGGCCACCACACCCAAAACACTAGACCGCATAGCTTGGTTCTAGGAATCAAGCTATGTGGATGCCTCCATGTTGGCTGAAAGCCTAAATAAAGTAGTTCCTCAAGCAGATGTCTTTCCTTACTGACGAGCCTGGCGCCAAAGGCACCAGGACTGGCCCCAAGAGGGCCTGAGAAGTGGATGCCAGGTCTTATTAGTGATCTGAGCTCTGATTCCACCTGGCCAATGGGCTTGCCAGTGGGGATCAGGGCTGAGGGTCGTGACAAGCGGATCTGAAATTTTGGTGGAGCTGGCTCCTGGTGGATTATCTTGGTCTTTTTATGAAGGGTAGGCAGTAGCCTTCAGCTACTGTCTCCAGTGCCCATGCATCTGAAGTAATGCCTCGCCATTCTTCCAGATGGAGATTCTGCCTCCCACAGGTGTTTTGTATGATAAGACCTCAGAGATTTGGAGGCGGCTGTGGGAGCAGCTGAGGGCATAGATGCAGTTCCTGAAGATGGCTTTGTAGTATTTGCTCGTCCACCACAAGCGGAATTTCTTCTGCCCCTTTGAAAAGCCTGTCCTCTTCCTCTACCAACAGAGTAGTATCTAAAAGGACGACCCCTCCAGGAAGATTAGCCTGAATAGGGTTTGAGGCTGTCGCATGGAGGCACTAAGGGACTTTGCTGCCGCTTTCGAGGTCTGTAGTTTTTCCAGGCTCATCAGCCTTGCTACCAAACAGCCTCGAGCCATCAAAGGGCATGTTGAGAAGCCTGGTCTGTACATATGGTGCAAACCCTGACTTTCTCAACCACGCAAATCTGCGAAGCACTGTGCTTGATGCCATGGACCTGCTAATACCATCAGCAGTATCCAGTCCAGACTGGAGGAATTCCCCCATTGCCTCTTTACCATCATTGACTATATTCAGGAAGCCTTCCCTTGCCTCACCTTCCGGAATATGCTCAGCCGCCGCCGAAATGCATTCCCACAGGGTATGTGCGAACCTGGCCAGGGTACAGGTGACATTGGTAGATTTCAAGGCCATGCTACCCGACGTAAAAACTTTACGAGCCCAGACATCAATGTTTTTATCCTCCCTGTCCGGAGGTATGGTTGGGTATGCTGCCTGCCTGGATGTAGTAGCTGCCTGAATAACCAAGCTTTCTGGAGCAGGGCGTTTACTCGGGTATTCTGGGTCAGAAGTGGAAGTTCTGTACTTTTTTGTTTTGTGAGTTTGCCGTCTACTGCAGCAATGCCATCAGGTTTTTCCCAGTTTTTCCTCAACTGTTCTTTGCAATGCCCTATGAAAGGGGAGAACTGGATCTTTCCGGGGTCCTCAAACTATAATATCCGTCATATCGTCTTGTTCAAACGTAGGGGAGGCTGTTCCCCAACCCATATACTCAATCACCCTACTCATCAAATTCGTATAGCCTGGGTCTGCATGTTCTGCAGGATCAGGTGTGGCAAACTCCAATTCGGGTGATGTGTCCACACCACTAGCAGAATGCAGAGTTTCAGATAGAACTCATTTTTGTCTCAGGATTTATCAGTTCCTCTGGAACTGGTCTAGTCCCATATTTTACTCCAAGAGGAGTGACATCATCTGAACCAGATTCCTCAAAAATTGAAGGCATGGACCTAAAGAAGTCGATCTTGGTAAAGGTGTAAAACTTCTCTTCTTCCTCATTTGTCGAAGGAATCAAGTGTTTTCTTCGAGGGAGTCGAAGGAATCTTCGACACTCGACGAAGCCTTCAACAAAGGCGTTGAGGATAAAGTAGGCTTTGTCATCAGAGCAGTCGGCGCCGATGGCATCGACGAAGTTGCACCAGATTTCGACAATTTTTGTTTATGAGGAATCGGAGAGGCATTCTATCCTCGAGGATCTCTCGACGACTTGTTGACTTGAGATCTATGGGTACTACTAGGCTTAACCGTTGTAGTTCCCGACTTCCATGCATAGTCCCAAAGGAGCGACCAGTGTCTGGCTTTTCTGAGGTTTCTTAGAGGGGGTCAAGGCCGCGTTCTTAAAGACCTGCAACATTCTCTTTCTAAAGCTCTCCCACTTTGAAGGGGAATCCGATCTAGTTGGACATCGAACCAATTCTGTCGACGAATCGGACGATGACGATGAGATCTATGTCTCCTTTTGAGCTTTTTAGAGGAAGACGAAGGTAGTCTCGACCTGCTACGAGATTGGGATCTCTTAGAATGCTTTTCATGGAGTTCCGATTCCTTAGAGTCGGATGATTTTTTATGTTTTTTAGAGCCCTTCGACGCCTCCCGCCCCACTAACTTACTTTTCCTCTCACAGAGGGCCTTCTCCGTCATAGATGGACAGGAGCCAAAGTCGCCGGTTCGATGGTCTGAGCCCAGACACGAGAAACAGATACGGTGAGGATCGGTGATGGACATCTTCGATCCACAGTCATTACACTTCTTAAACCCAGTCTTGGGAGTCAAAGCGATCGATGAAGACATTTTCTTGACAGAAAATGTCTAAGCGCACCATTCACGAGAGCGAAGCAATCGGAAAAATGGAACTGAAGCCAACAGGCGTGGCTCAAGCCATTTATACCATTGGTGACGTCGGTACGGAGCCCGTCAAGGGACATTTTACGCCACGACCTAGAGCACAGCGCCCTCTGCGAAGAAAAAAAAAAATTCCGATGCAGCGAAGCTGGCGAAACGAATTAGCACAAGATGAGGAATATGTGGGAGGACACAATCCATTTGAAATGTAGTTACTTGATACAGAAAAGGAATCTTACAGGAGGACCCAAGGGGTCCCCAGCAACACTGCCGATAAGGAGCTGTGTACTGCAGTAGTAAAACACAGATGCCTTTAAGAGCTATGGAGCAGACAGACTCCATAGTACAGGTACAATACAAAGAAAAGAGTTCCAACGATACAGAGCTGACAGAGGAAAAAGGATCCATTCATTCAGGATTGTAAGAAAACGGTCCAGAAGGCCAGCGCAAAGTGCTGGGGGTGGCTCAATAGGAAAGGGGATGAAGCATAAACATGATAAATCTCCCCAACAATGGTCTTTCCTGGATCGCATAGATCAACTCTTTCTGTGCTCCAATGGAGCACATCGGTCTGGCAGACCTGAGGCTCAATCTGTGGGTGGGCGAGCGCCTAGACATATTTGAACCGACACCTGGATTTTCATCAAGTGCTTTAAATCTTCCTGGTGGTCTTGTGAGCAGCACCTTCTTGATTGGCAAGGCCAGAAAGGCTTTCATTGCATCTGTGAGGGATCTCAAACCAGACTCAAGTCTCACTATGAAATCTGTCAAAACCCAAAACCTCTAGTTCCTTCTGTGATAAAATCTTGAAGTGTTGTAGCCCATATGGGTTATTGGGGGTGGGCACACTGGCAGTGGGAGTCTGGCTGATGAAACATGTCTGAATGGCTTGTTGAACGTAGTCAGGTTTTGAGGTAAAGTTTCTTTTGAAGTAGAGGTCCTGTCCACCAACTCAGAACCAAGGTATGGAATCTGGTTGTATTGGGAAGGTAGATAACTGCCATTAGTGCCCAGGTGGTGGCTTCACAAGTATGGGCCTCTGCCCAATCTCTAGCCCTATTCTGCAAGGATGGGTGACACTTCCTCCATTGCAATCAGATATTCTGTTTACCATTTGGATGGCCTCAATGCAGAACTCTGAGTTAGAATAAGGACTGATCTAAGGTCATTAATGTCCTATCAACATAAAGCAAGTTAGGACTGAGATAATCACCCCCTTCTATCAATATGGATGGTTTTCCCTTTGTCTTTAGTTGCCACTTGTACATGATTATCACTCAACACAAATACATGCGGCAACCAACGTAACCCATTAGCCAGGAAGGCAGGAGATTAAAAAAAAGGAAGTTAGGAGACGGGTAAAGGGAATCGCTCTCCTCTCTCCAGCCCCGAAAAACACTGATATCCTTCCTTTACGTTCACCCCTGCGGCATCAAGGGATACAGGCTCGGAATCCTTCACAAAAGTAAAGAAAGCCAAATTGGGTGTCTATTTTATATCCTATAGCCCTCCTTTTGGGTGCTTTTGGTCCCTACCAATGGGATTTAGATTGTTTAGCTCCTACCCTGCAGCCTCCCTTCAGATTCTACCCAGTACATGCCGGATTAATATTATTCGAGAGAGGCTTTTTTAACTGTAGGGTATGGCTGAGAGCGCATGTGAATCTATGGAAGAAAATGCTGGAGAAGAACAAGTTACTTCTTACCTGGTAACGTTCTTTTGACGGGATGTTCCTCCGACGTATTCCTCATCTTAGATAATACGTTTCCAGCTTGCTGGCCTCGGAAATTTTTTCTGTCGAGGGTGTAGCGCTCCTACGTCCGCCGAGTCTATGTCCCTCGACGGCCACCGTATCGGCGCCGACGTCACCATGCCCATAAATAGCCACGCGCTGCGCCCGTTGCTCAGTTCCGTTTTGTAGCATAAGAAAAGACATGCCTGAATCGGTTAGTAACCTTGAAGGAGCGAAAGCTGCAACCACAAGGGAAGTTATCACTGCGGGGATGGATGGGAGGGGCGATAAGGAATACGTCGAAGGAGCATCCCGTTGAAAGAACGTTACCAGGTAAGAAGTAACTTGTTCTTCGAAGGGATAGTGTCCTCCGACATATTCCTTATCTTTGATAGACTCCCATAGCAGTGGTATGTAATTGGAGGAGGGAGTGATAGTGTTATGTATCCCTTTAGGGATGGACCGAATGTAATACGGCCTTGCCAAATCTGGTCTCTTGAGCAGTGGAGGAATCCAGATTGTAAACTTTTGTGAATGTATGTGCGGACGACCATGTGGCAGCCGCACATATGTCCCGGACCGGTACCCCTCTCTGGACAGCCGAAGAGGCTGCGATACCCCTGGTTGAATGAGCCCTGAGATTATGGGGTGGCTCTCTCCCTGCTAGTCTATAACATTCCAGGAAGGCCAAAATAATCCACCTGGCGATGGTTTGTTTTGTTATGTGTAGTCCCAACTTGTGACCCGAGTATCTTACAAACAGTTGGTCTGCTTGCCTGATCCTAGCCATTCTGCTGATGTAAAAGCGGAGAGCTCGCCTAAGGTCCAGCCTGTGTAGCCTTTCCTCCTCTTTCCCCGGATGGGGAGGAGGGTAGAATGAAGGTAAGGTAATTCTGAGTAATATGGAATTCAGAAACCACCTTTGGGAGGAAATTAGGCTTCACCTGTAGGACAACCTTGTCCTTGTGGAAGATTGTATGTGGGGGTTTACAGGAGAGAGCTTGTAGCTCACTCACCCTCCTAGCAGATGTTAGTGCTACCAGTAGGACAGTTTTAAGCGTGAGAAATCTCAATGCGCATGAGTGAAGTGGTTCGAATGGAGTGTCCCATTAAGATGTTTAAGACTAAATTTAAGTCCCATAATGGAACCTGGAATGGTTTGAGGGTAAACATTAGTTAGACCCTTGAGAAATTGTACCACTAGAGGAATTTTGAAATACGATGGTTCCTCCGCAGTGCGCTTGAAGATAGAAAGCGCTGCGAGATAGCCTTTTACAGTGCCAACTTGAAGGCCTGAGTTTGCCAAGTAGAGTAGAAACGATAACACTGTTGGTGTACCACATGAAAAAGGGTCGATATTCTCTTCCCTACACCAGCTGCAAAACTTGTTCCAACGGCAGCGGTATAAAGACTTTGTTGCTGGTCTTCAGGCCGAAAGCAACACCTTCATGACGTCATCAGGGAGATCCCAATCCTTGTACCTCAACCTTTCAGAAGCCAAGCGTGAAGGTTGAGGGTTCTGGTGTCTGGATGGAGAACCTGACCTCCCTTCTGCGAGAGAAGATTCTCTTTGAGTGGAAGACGGATTGGAGGGCAGATGGACATATCTAGAAGATCCGGGTACCACGTTCTCCTGGCCCAATCCGGGGCAATTAGGATCATGGTTTTCCGGAACCTTCTCAACCTCCTGATCATTTGAGGAATAACAGGGACAGGTGGGAATGCATAAAGGAGTGGAAACTCCCAGTCCACTACGAACGCATCTCCTAGAGCTCATCTCGGGGGAAATTCCCTTGAACAGAACAGATCGCACTTCCTGTTGGTGCTTGTGGCGAACAGATCCACCTGAGGGTTTCCCCAAAGGGCGAAGATCTTTTGAAGGACTTCCTGAGCTAGCTCCCACTCGTGGGAGACTGCTCTGCCTGCTCAGAGCGTCCGCTGTCAAATTCTTCTCTCTGGCTAGGTGGACTGCTGATAGAGAGATTCCTTCCCGAATTGCCCAAAACCAGAGCTGCATTGCCTCTCTGCACAGTGGCAGTGATCCTACGCCTCCTTTTGTTGAGGTAGTGCATGGCCACCGTGTTGTCCGTCATTATCAGGACATTTCTCCCCTGTACCGATGGCAGGAAAGCTTTCAGCGCTAGTCTGATCGCCCTCAGCTCTAATAGGTTGATATGTAGTCTGGACTCCGATGGAGACCAACGACCGCTGATGGTCAAGTCGTTGGCATGGGCTCCCCACCCTGTGAGCGAGGCGTCTGACTACTGTTCTCTCCGGCCATGGTTGCCAAAACAGTTCTCCTTTCAAGATGTTCTCTGGCTAGGCCCACCATTGAAGGTCGTGGGCTACCTTGTCCGGAATCCGGAGGAGGTCTGTCATTCTCCCTGAGAATTGGGACCACTGACTTCTCAGTGCCCACTGAAGAGATCTCATTCTCAGGCGAGCCTCTGGCACAAGGAAGATGCAGGATGCCATGAGGCCTAGCAACCTCAAAAAGTTGAAGGCTGGGAGACGCTGGGCATTTTGAAACTTGGTGACCATCTGTAGAATATCTGGAGCCCTCACCTCTGGTGGCAAGGCTGTTCCCAGGGAAGTGTCCAGGACCGCTCCAATGAACTGGAGTCTGAGATGGTATCATCTGTGACTTCTTTAAATTGAGGGAGAAGCCCAGTCTGTGAAGGAAGAGGCAGACCTAATCTAGCTGGGTCTAGGCCTGTTCCGAAGCTACGGCCCGATCAGCCAATCGTCCAGGTAGGGATAGACATGGATCCCTTCCCTCCTTAGACTCGCCACTACTACCGACATCAGCTTGGTGAAGACCCTCGGGGCGGAGGTCAGCCCAAATGGCTGAACTCGAAATTGAAAATGAGAGTTGCCAATTGCGAACCTCAGGTATTTCCTGTGCTTGAGATGGATTGGCACATGGAAATAAGCATCCTGAAGGTCCAGAGATACCAGCCAGTCCTGGAGCTGGAGGGCCTGAAGGATCTGAGAGAGAGTTACCATCTTGAACTTGTCCTTCCTGAGGAACTTGTTCAATTCTCCTAAATCCAGGATGGGTCTCAGTCCTCCGTCCTTCTTTGGTATGAGAAAGTAGGGGGGTGGGGAGAGGGAGTACCAGCCCTTGTTCCTGTCCGCTACAGGTACCAGTTCTATGGCACCTTTCTCTAGCAGGTCCATAATTTCCTGCAAGAGGAGTGGATCTGGAACTTTTAGTGAGCTGTTCCCCGGTGGATGACTGAGGGATGTGTAGAAAGGGTAGGCAGTAACCCTGGGCAACTGTCTCCAATGCCCAAGCATCTGACGTAATAGCCTGCCATTCCGTCAGATGGTGAGTTAATCTGCCCCCTACAGGTGTCTTGTGTGTGAAGGCCTCAGAGTGGTTTGGGGGCGGCTGATGCAGATGCCGAGGGTAAAGAGGCACCTGCTGCGGTCTTAGTACTTTTGACCTGTCCACCTCGGGTGGATCTCCTTTGGCCTCTTTGAGCCGGCTGTCCTCTGCCTTTCCCGAATGCGGAATAATAGCGAAAGGACTTTCTCTCCCAGAGGTTCCTGAGGGGCGAAAAGGAGTTTGGCGGATAGCAGCTCCTAAGGATTTTGCTGCTGCTTTAGAAGTCTAACTTTTCCAGACTGTCATCAGCCTTTTTCCCAAATAATGAAGAGCTGTCAAAGGGCATATTCAAAAGTCTGACCTGTACATCAGGGGCCAAGCCCAACTTTTGCAACCACGCATGCCTGCGGATTGTTGTACTTGCCGCCATGGCCCTGCTGATACTGTCAGCGGAATCGATGCCCGTTTGAAGTGATTCGCACATGGCATCTTTGCCATCTTTAATGATGTTAAGGAAGGCTTCCTTTTCCTCTCCTTCGGGTATGCAGTCAGCCGCTGATGAAGCACACTCCCATAGTGTGTGACTGAACCTGGCGAGCGTACAGGTGGCGTTGGACTTTACCGCCATACTACAGGCAGAGAAGACCTTCGCCATAGTCGTACCTGTCGTCATCCCTATCCTGTGGGACAGTAGGGTAAGCAGTCCTACTGCTGGATGAAGTTGCCGCTTGAACCACCAGGCTCTCTGGGGTCGGGTGTTTTGAGAGGTATTCAGGGTCAGCAGCCGCTATCCTATACTTTGTCAACAATCTTTTATTGACTACTGGGATAACTTCGGGAGTTTCCCAATTAGATGCAATTTTTCTTTGTAGGGCTGCATGGAAGGGGACCACGAGGTCCTCCTGTGGGCCTTTGTCCAATATATCTGTTAGATCATCCTGTTGGAAAACAGGTGAAGGCGCAGACCAACCCATAAACTCAATTATTCTTGCCATCAGGGTTCTATATGGTGTTTCGGCATGTTCCCCTGGGTCTGGCTTTACAAATTCCACTTCTGGGGAAGTGTCCAGTCCACTTGCCTCATGAAGTGACTCCTGTAGTTCCTTCAGCCTTCTTTCTTCAGAGGTGAAATCCTCTGCAGTAGGCAGTGTGGTTCTCTGTAAACCAAATGTTTCCTGGTCAGAGTCTTCCCCTTCTTCATAAATTGAAGACAGACCAGGGTATTCTGATCTCTGAAATGGAGTAAAGCCCATCTCTTCGGCCGAAGGAGCCAAACTCGTCGTTATTGGACGAGAAAATGTCGAAGTCGTCGACGCCGATGTAACAGGCTTCGAAGGCACCGAAAATGGCGTCGAAAAAACTGAAAGGAGTCTCGAACGAACTCTAGAGGATCGGGATCCTACTCGAGGGCATAGACGACGGTCTCGGCATCGTGCCGGAGGCCCTTGAAATCACCGTTAGCTGTGGAGTCTTGGTCCCCATCGGCGTCGACGATGGCATCGAGTCAATCGACCGATGTGATGGCGCCGATCCGTGCGAAGGAATCTTCGACGAAGGAACCTTCGACGACAAAGACGGTGCCTTCTTATCCGATGGCTCATGGCGCTCTCGGGTGGAATGTTTTGCCGGGTGCGGCGACTCGCGGCGTTTTGATTTTTTGGGTTTTTCACCCGGGGTATCGCCCTCAGCTGTCTTCGAGGGGGTGGAGGCCGCGTTCTCGAAGACGCTTAACATTTTCTTTCTGAATTCCTCCGACTCAGCTTGAGAACTGTTTGGTGGGACAGGAAACTCTTTCTGGGGACACAGAAGACGAGGAATGGGACCTTCGACGAATGGTGGGAGCTGCTTCGAGATCTAGAATGGGAGTGTTTAACGGCGAGGAGACGAATGCTTCGACTCAGCCGACGAAAACTTTGAGGAGGATTTGGCTGACTTACCTCTCTCATGCCTCGCCGTCATGGACATGCAGTCCTCACACTCCGAACAATGGTGCTCGGACCCCAAGCACCATAAACAGACCCTGTGTGGATCTGTTATTGACATTTTTTTACCGCAGTCTCGACATTTCTTGAAGCCGGATTGCGGCGTCGTCGGTTCTGATGAAGAAGCCATCGAGAACGATAAGAAATATTCGAGTCGAAATAGATAGTAAACCTGACTGAACTGAGCAACGACGTTCCGAGGCCCCACGAAGCGAGGAAAAACGGAACTGAGCAACGGACGCAGCGCGTGGCTATTTATGGCATGGTGACGTCGGCGCCGATACGGTGGCCGTCGAGGGACATCGACTCGGCGGACCTCGACGCGCAGCGCCCTCTACAGAAAAAATTTCCGAGGCCAGCAAGCTGGAAACGTATTATCAAAGATAAGGAATACGTCGGAGGACACAATCCCTTCGAAATTGAGTTACAGGTAAGAAACATAATCCTCCTCCAGCATTGGATCTTTCATAGATTCACATGCTATGAACAGATTTTAAAGCAGTATGATCTTAGATGGAGGTAGTTAACAGGACAAAATGCCTACCTTATTTTAACAGATGCTGCAGAACTGCTTTTCCTGTTAGTGCATCAGCAGCGTGCTGTTCCTGTAGGCAGTAATGCCCAGTAAAGGTGTGCGGAAACAGCCCAGGTGGCTTTCTGACAAATGTATTTCAGACACCCCCCCACCCCCCGACTGTTCGCCTTCATGTGACAGGAGATCATGGAGGATATCCATCTAGCACTTCCTTGCTTAGAGGTCGCCTTTCCCTTGTTTGAAGGTCCGTAAGTGAGTAACAGTTGAGCAAAATTCCTTGGAGGACTTTCCAGTGTAGATTGTATTCCATTGCTCTTTGACATCTAAGGAGTGCAGCACAATCTCTGCTGGGGTTTTTGATCCTTGGAAGAAACTGGGTAGTGTAACCGATGCAGTTTTATGGAATTCAGATGGCGCCTTTGGCATAAATTGAGAGTTGATAGGCCCACCTTGTCTTTGTAAAAGCACAGGTATGGCTGAAATCAACGCATCCAATTCTGAAACCCTTCTTACTGATTTAATGGCTATGAGGAATGCCACTTTCCTCTAAGTCAATGTGGTATGTTGTTGCCAATGGCTGGAATGGTGCACTCATGAGTCCCACAAGGACAATGCTGAGACTCCATTGTGGATGAAACATTTGTACGGGGGGGGGAACAATCTTCTGAGTAAGTGCTTGACCAGTTGATCACTGAAGAGAGGCATATTTCCCCTTTTCCTGGTGTATCTGGAGATGGCAGCCAGGTGCATTTTGATGCATGGAAGAGCCCTCCTTGGGCTAATAAGAAATCTGGCAGGATAGTCTCTGGGCATGCCGAGAGCAGTTGAATGTCTGGTTGCCTTGCGCACCAGGTTCAGAATCTTTTCCACTTGCTTTGATAGGAGCAATTTTGTAGCTGGAGCCAGTGTCAACTTTAAAATGTTTGGGCATTCCTGTGTTAAGTTTAGGTGTCCAAACGCCACGATGTCAGGAGCCACGCGTTCAATTTATGTGACTACGGGTTGTGATGCAGCACCTTTCTGTGGTTCTGGGAGATTATGTTGGCTCGATTGTGGAGAAGGATCCGATTGCCTCCAGACATGGGCAGAAGGTTGGAGTGCCAGGTTTGTTTCGACCAGCTCAGGGCTATTAGCATCACAGTACATGGGTACACCTGAATCACTTTGCGGATGATTGGAAATAGCGGGAAGGCGTAGGCAAAGAGATCCTTCCACAGGAATGAGTAGGTGTTACCCACTGACCCTTGCTGCTGCATCCTGCTGGCAAAGTGTGCACATTTTGTATTCTGTCTTGTTGCGAAGAGATCGACTTTTGGGCGCCCCCACTGAGCAAATATGCACTTGAGCCGGTTGTCGCATAGTTCTCACTCGTGGCACAGGCTGGTTGTCCTGCTGAGGCTGTCTGCCACCTTGTTTTTCCATGGCAAGTGAAAAGCATGTGTTATCTTGTTGGAAATGGCCCAGTGCCAAATCTTTTGTGCCTCCTGGGATAGGGTTGGAGACCTCATCCCCACTCCCCGCTTCTTGAGGTAGTACATGGTCGTGGTGTTGGTCAAGACCAGAACCGTGGAGTTGAGCACTGGTAAAAATGATTTTAGAGCCCAGCCGACCGCTCTGAGCTCTTACATTTGATTTTTAAACAAATATTTTTATTGGTCTTTCAGTATACAAAATAGTAAATCAGCGATAACCAGGCATACATTAAGGTTCTCAAATTCATTCATCAATAAAACTAAAGCGCATCAATCACATCATGAGTTCATTAAGCTTTAGTCCATCTCCCCTGAGAGGACTCCCAGGGGGGCTTTGTGTTCAGATACTGACCCAGCCATAGGCGTACCTTAATGCGCGTAGAACATGGTAGCCACAGTCACATAGAACCTTACCTCTACAGATTGTTTCGAAACCAACAAAACTATAACAATTCATAAAATTCATAAACCCTTCCCCCAACACCTCCCCCCACCCCGCTCCTTGATGGCATGGATCCAACTTTCCGCAACTGATTAGGGTTGTTATATATTAGGTAGAAAGCAGCTGCAATGCACCGGGACTCTTGCTCATGATTTGGTAATGTTCAAAGTTGAAGAGCTCTCAGAGGATTTGGCCTAAAGAAGTATGCCTCTCTGTCTCTGACGTGAACCAGGAAGGGGTCCCAAATGTCTCGAAATTTCAGATATTTTCCATCCCTCAGGGTACCCACCCGTTCCATGGCTAGCACATTCCAAATCTTAACCCACCAACAGGCTACCATTGGGGTTTCTGGGCGTTTCCACGCCTGTGCTATGGTCATTCTTGCTGCCATCAAAAGATGAGTAATAAGCATTGCATTGTTTCCGGTTACAGGATATACACCTTCCACTGGAATGGATCGCTTTAGGTGCATATGTCAATTTCTTCCCAGTAATATCCTTTATGTGGCCTAAAATTTCTTTCCAATATACTCTCACCTTCGGGCAGGACCACCACATATGAAATTAATCGCCGATAACTCCAGTTTCTCCAGCATAGAGGGGGGTAACTGGAGTTCATTTTATGAAGTCTATGGGGAGTCAGATACCACCGGAAACAAATCTTGTGTGCAGTTTCCCTGACAGCTGAGCACGTGGAGACCCGTCGTGACCTTGCCCATATTTGAGCCCATTCCTTTTCAGTGATGGGTTCCCCTATATCTTTCGCCCAACTGTCCATATACGGGTAGGTGTCACTGATTTGCGCTTTGTCCAGTGACTTATACAGTTTAGAGAGAGCTCTCGCATCCTCTCGTTCGTGTAGTGTTAGTTCCAGATCTACGGGCTTCCTTGTGGCTGCTTTCCTAACTTCCTTCTGTACTATCCAATGTCTGATCTGGATGTAGGTATACCTGTCTACCTCCTACTCCGAATTTCCGCTTACATTCTTCAAAAAGCAGCGGGTTACCCTTCTGATAAAAATCCTTCAAATGTAGCTGTAGGCCCTGACCCCAGTACTTCCAGAAGCCGGGCCGCTTGCCCGGTGTGAAGCTTTCATTATGTGCCATAGGGGAGTATGGTCCTAGCCCTGGAGCAATGTTCTGACCTCAGTGCCCGGTCCCAACCTTTTAACGAGACCTTGGTTGCTTCTAACAGGTGCCCCCCCAGGGCCCCTATCAGCTCTCTTGAGGCCATGCAATGCTCCCAGTGGGATTGCGGTCACGCCCTGTTCAATGCCCACCCAGCTCTTTGATGCCTCTCCCCTCCCCCAAGCCAGAATTGGTGCTATCTGTGCAGCTAAGTAATACCTCAACACGTCCGGGATGCCCAGTCCCCCCAGGAGAGGAGGCCTCATTAGAATACCTCACTGAATTCTTGCTTTCCCTTTATGCCAGATAAAGGAGGTCAAATCCCTCTGTAGTGGTTTGCATATTTTAGAGGGGATCTCAATCGGAAGCCAGCTCACTGCATATAAGAAGCGAGGTAACAAGGTCATTTTAAGAGCCGCAATCCGAGCAAACCAAGACAGTTCCTGAGCATCCCATCTGTGCAGATCCTCCCTTAGATGGTTTAGCAATGGGGGTATATTCCACCTCCCATAGTCAAGTCATCTAATGAAAATACTAATCTGACATTGACGGAAATGATAAACCCTAAAATGGTAGGTTCTCCTATTATCAATCATAAGACGGTTCATAATGAATTTGAGTCCATACGTGAACCTCCATACATACTTGGCTGGGAGAGTGATCCGAATGTTAATGTTAAACAAAACTTGAACCGCTCTTCCCTGCTAAAAGCTTTTCACACAATACCTTGCCTGCGAACTCTGATATCTGATGATATAGACTGGGTAAGACCTGCAGATAAAAATAACAACAGGATGACCTGTGGCCTATATTCAAGATTGATTATGAAACTTATCTGGGAACAGAAGGAAAACTTTGTTTCCATTGGCTTAACCCCTTTTTTGATCCAATCTGATGAAGATGCGAGGGCCTTTTTGGATAAGCCACTGGTAATAACATCCACAATTGACCAGAAAATGATGCAATCATTGCCACAACAAATTAGTGGTGATCTGGTCCGACAGATAATAGCAATGGCTGCTGCATTGTCGGGCATACATTCAGCCTCGCAATTAACAGCGACGAATCCATCTCCCTAGCCCGGCATATCATCAACAATCATTTGTATGTTTGTCTTGGAATTGTTGTGGGCTTGCTAACTTTAATAGATGGTGGGGTTCATGCGAGAGCGATAAGATCCCTGCTATAGTTTTATTACAGGAAACCATGTATGTATCTCAATTATCTGTCGAAGGTTTTGTCTGTTACTCACAACCTGCTACTCGAGGGAATAAGGGTCGGCCCTCAGGGGGCCTAGCCATTTTAGTAAATAACGCCTGTAAATCCCCAACCAGACTGGTTTATAAAGATTCTAATGTATTAGTTATAGAACTATTCCCTGTATCTCCACAGGATCAACATATCATTTTTATGTGCATCTATTGGAACAGAAAGCTAATAATGCTTAAAAATATCATCGATATTCTTGATTCCATCTTAGAAGGTATCTTCATACATCATGAGGAGGTTGGTGTGGTGGTGGGGGGTGATTTTAATTCCTCCTGTTTAATCCACAATATAGGCCCGGGCCAGCAATCCCATACAGATACTACATCGGCCATGAATGGGAGAAAATGGGTGGAGTTCTTTCTTAATTGGGATATTCAGATAATTCCCACTGGAATGATGGATCTCACATATACATGGTCTAGGGGAGGATATCACTCACATATTGATCATTTTTTTATATCATCTAATCTTTGTCTGGAAATTGACACTGTAAATGTTTTAAACTTGGGCTTTAGTGACCATAATGCGATATCGATAAATCTAAAAATCGAAGGTTGGGGATTGACTTCAAATCGTTCCCTACAAATGGCTGAGAATGACAGAGCGGGCATATCTGTGAGGTGGAACCCTCTTGCATGTCATCAGCTATCAGAGCGACTCAGAGATGACCTTGATTTGAATCCATTAGTGATTGAGAGTGACTCTTTATGTATAGATCAATTTATCTCAAAGAGGATTGAATTCCATTTATCACAAATAGTAAAACAAAGAAAATCGGCTCTGGATGTAAAACATCATGCACATAAATTTGATATTGAGATCTTTAAATTAAAGAAGCTCAGGAATTTTAAACTACGACATCTATCTAGGTTATCTCTGGAATCAACACAATACTACTCTCATAAAAGGGCAATCCTTGCTACACATAAAACTGCTGTCAAAAATCTAAAAACACAACTTTATGTGAAAGATAACCAGAACATGATTCATCATATTTTGAAAAACGATACACGCAAAATATGGTCCTTATTGAGACTGATTAACGGCGATAATGTGGGGTTGAAAGAAAATGCCATCTCAGCGGATCAGTGGGCAAACTACATTAGGCTGAAGTACGAGTTACCTTTAGTATTCCACAACAACTCTAAAACTGTAATTCAAAATACAATACCTACTCGCTCCCCTTGGAGCATTGAAGATGTAACACGTGCAATTAAGAAACTAAATCCTTCTAGGGCTATGGGACCGGATGGCATCCCTGCTTGTCTTTTTCGATCGGATATCCACTTGTGGGCTATCATTTTGAAAAACAAATTTGATGTGATATTTTCTTCCCAAGCAATTCCGAGTTCATGGTGTTCAGCTACTGTCATCCCCATATATAAAAAAGGCCCTATTAATGACCCTGGTAACTTTCGCCCGATTGCGTTAACTGACGCATCCTCTAAGGTATTCTCCCAACTGATCCTTGAAGAAATGCAAGTCTATATGAGAACCAATGCCATCCTGTCAAAATTTCAAACTGGTTTTCGTCAGAACATGGGATGTTCTCTTAATGCTTTACTGATATCTCACATCGAGTGGAACTCCAAACATAACAACACAGGTGCTGTCTATATGGCAGCTCTCGATCTGAGTTCAGCATTCGATACCGTGCTAAGGGAGCACCTGTGGCGGAAGATGGAGGTGTTGGGTTTCCCGGCTTATCTGATTGCATTAATACGGCTTCTTCATACAGACACAACCTACAGAGTGCGCCTTAATAAAGAAGGTATGTTAACTGACAAAATTCCATCGAAAATTGGATTGAAACAAGGTTGTACTCTGGCTGCCGTACTGTTTAATCTGTATACTTGTGATATAGAGGAATGTTGGACAAAAGAAGTCATCTATCCAATCCTAATTGGTAACACAAGACTGAACTATATTGGTTTTGCTGATGACATTCTTATTTTAGATAGAACACCATTTGGTCTCCAGCATAAACTAAATGCTTTCATCTGTTATGCAAATACTCATAACTTGAGAATCAATCACCACAAATCCCGAATTATCATCTTTAGGGATGGTTATAAAAAGAGTTGCCCATACACTTGGCTCATGGAAAATACTCGGGTCACCATTACACATGAAATTAAATATCTAGGGTATCCTTTATCGAATGCCTACTCAAAAATCTGGTGGAAAAAGAAAATGTGAGAAATCAAAACCTCTAATTTCACAGATGAAAATAATCATGGGTAAATACTGTGGCCTTTCTCTTTTACCTGTCATCCAATTCTACCTCCTTAAAGTCGAACCATCGCTACTTTATATATTAGACATGTGTATATATGAGATAGACGACATCCTAGACACACTTCAAGGTGGGATCTGGAAAAGCGTTTTGGGGCTTCCGGCATCAGTTCCAAATGATATTGTTCGTCATGAACTAGGTATCCTCCCTATATCTGCCAAACGGAACTGGAGACTCCTGAATAACTATACAAAAATCCTGGATCCCCCTGGTAATTCACTGTATGTAGACCTTAATGAATTTCTTCATATGGGTCGTATGAAATCTCTGACCCGATATGCGGAAAAAATGAACGATCTAATGGCTCTCTTGGGCATCCTGAAAGATGACTTAATACTAGGTTTACCTAGTTGTAAACAAAAGTTGTATCGCTATTACTGGAGCTGTCAGGCTGATAGAATTGGGTCCTACCGTTTGTACTACGAGTTTGCCCAATTCAGAAGAAAATTGGGAGATAGAGCTGGCTATATTTCACAGTTCCCTTCTGCTATGGGTCGTAATATTCATTTACGGTTCAAACTGAATGTATTCCACACTAATGAACGATTGTGCAAATGGGGCACCTCTGATAAAGAATCTAACAATGGTTTTTGCCGTTTCTGTAAGGATATGTTTTCTCTCGAGTCTCTTAAACATCTAGTTATCTACTGTGAACATTTTGAAGTTTTGAGACTATCGAAGTTTGGGAACTACATGATCTCTAACTCAAACCTATCGCGTGAAGTACTATGGCAGCGATGCATGCTTGGTGATAGTACTAAATTCATTTTAAGATTGCTATCTGTTTTAATAATTATTGAATCTGAGCTAAAGGATATAAATGATATAAGATGAGCTGTAAATACTTATATGGTATGTGATGCATGTAGGAATGTTGTTTAGCTATGCACAAATTCTTTTTGCTTAGGTAGCATATATAATGTATGTGATTTATGGTCAAAATGGGAAAATGAACTGGTGAGAATTCTGTTTTGTATGAAAAAAAAAAAAAAAAATTTTTTGTAAAGGTTTTTAACCAAATACAATAAAAAAAAAAAAAAAAAAAAAAAAAAAAAAATGGGGGTATATTTATTCTGTAGAGACTTTTATAGTTTTGATAATTGAATCCCAAAATATTCTATTGATTCTTTTTCCCATATTATGGGGTATCTAGCTCCCAGGTCTGTGGCCACCTCCTCCTCTGTAATATTCAGGGCTTTAGATTTTGAAAAATGTATGCTAAAGCTCGATATTCTGGCAAATTCTTGCAAGATATCCAGTGCTCTGGGGAGTGCGTTTGCGGGGTCCCCTAGGAACAACATTGTCCGCGTATAGTGCTATTTTATGGATGCTCTCACCACACCTAACCCCCTTTATATCTAGGTCTTGTCGTATCGTTTCAGCTATGGGTTCAATCGCCATGGAAAATATTAAGGGCGAGAGAGGGCAGCCCTGCCTAGTCCCTCTGCTTATTTTAATTTTGGCTGTGGGATTATTGTTAACCATGACTGTTGTGCTCGGGCAGCGGAAATTCGCCAGCACCATTCTTCTGAAGCCAGGGGCACATCCGAACTTTTCCAGCACCAGCTCCAAGTGTTTCCAGTCCGAGCTGTCGAATGCCCTCCTGGCGTCCAGAGCGGCAATAGCGAATCTCTGCCCTGACCTACTTCCCAGATCCAGTATGTCCACTGCCTGCCTGATATTATCTTGTGTGTCTCCCTTTTACGAACCCTGCCTGATCCGGGTGAATCATTTTAGGCGAAACCGACGCAAGTCTAGTTGCAAGCACCTTCGCATAGAGCTTAGCATCGGTGTTACGCAGCGAAATCGGGCGATAACTAGTGCAGTCTGTGGGGTCTTTACCGGGCTTGAGTATAAGAATGGTGGTGGAATCACCCATAACAGGTGTCACCGCTCCACACTCTCTTATGTGATTAAACAAGAGTGTTAAGGGCCCCAGGAGTTGTCTGCGGAATGTTTTAGAATATCCACTTCACAAACCATCTGGGCCCGGGGCTTTATTACGGGGTAGTGCAGATATGGCGTCGCTAATTTCTTGTGGAGTTATGGGTGCCTGTAAGATGTCATTATCTTCCTGAGTGACCAGAGGGAGGGAGGGAGATTCTTGATATATACTCTTTTTGAGCCCGAGGGTCTAGATGCTCCCTTTGTAACAATTCTTGGTGACATTTTTCAATGATCTCGATCTTATCCTTCTCGGAGTAACACAGCTCACCTTTTGGATTTTTTAATTGTACGATAGTTGCGGGAGTTTTGTTTGCAAAGCTTAGCTGCAAGGAACCTGTTAGCTTTACTTCCATGAACATAGTATGGCTGCTTGGTGTTAATCGGTGTTTGCGCTGTGGTTCCGCTACGTGTGCCTCTATTTGGGCTCTTGCCTTCCTGACCGCTCTAAGAGTTTTTTTGGGATTGCCTAGTTTTGTGCTGCGTTTCAGCCGCTTTCAACGCTGCTTCCAGAGTCTTTTTAATGAGATCCCTTTCCCTCATGTACGCTGCAGTCTGTGAGATGAATTCCCCGCGGATCACGGCCTTTCCGGCATCAAAGACTGGAGCTCTTACATTTATTTGTAGACTGGCTTCTTCAACTGTCAATTTGTCCTTTATGTGGAGAGGGCCCATATAGAAATCATGCGGCTGCACCACCTGTATGACTTGTTGTAGAGTGACCATTTTGAAGCGCTGCTTTTTGATGCAGTGTGGAGGTTTTTAACAGTGGGATATTTGGGGATTAACTCCAACAGGTGGCCGTGCTCGACTGCATGCAATACCCATCTGTCAAGTATCTTGTGCCATTGATGTAAATGACACTCACACCTCACCCCCCCAACTGGAGCTGTTAAAGTTGCAGTCAGGCCGGAGGTTTTGCTCTACCCTTTCTAAGTGCCAGAGGACCCTCCCCACTGCTGCTGTCTGTACTCCCTTGGTCACTGGTATCTGTGGGATTTTATTTGTATCCTTGCAAATAGTGCAAGGATTTCCAATATTGCCTGGCGCCTCCAACGTTCCCAGAGGAGGTTGACCTTCCTGCCCATGCCTGTTTTTAATCGCTTTTAGTGCCTCATCAATTTTTGGGCCAAACAGATCGTCACCTTCGAATGGTATGTCCAAGACCTATTTGTTGCACATGTCTAAAATTGGTGCAGTGCAGCCACCCTTTCCTTCGCAGTATTACCCTGTTAATCTGCTTGAAGTCTGTTTCGGCCAAATCCACCACAAAATTGATAATGTGGTTTGTGGCTTCTTCTCAGTCTTTAAGGACAACAGCTTCGGCATGCTTTTCCTCAGATAAGTGCTCTAGAAGGGAGGTTAATCTGTGCCACATTTCATGGTCCTATCTGGACAATCTCCAGTGCGTTTGATGCTTTTACTGTAGTTGCTCCCACTGTGAGCTCCCTTCCCCCCCAGTGTGTCAAACTTCCGTCTCTCGGTTTCCAGGGGCAGATTACACTTGCATGCCTGGGTGTGCGCTTTTCTGCTTGCTGCTGAGACATTCCGGTGAAGGCGACGTGCTACACTGAAGAGTGGTGGCTGGTGCTTTAAATGCAGGCTAGACAAAACTTTCAAAGACTGGTTCTGTGAAGGGGCGCGTCATGGTATAGAGCCCTTCTTCCCACACATGGCCGAGGATCAGGATCGCCACGACTGATTCTTCTCTTGTGCAAATGATCGAAGAGAAAGCATTCTTTTTTTTTCTCGTCAGCGGGGAAGAGGCCAAATTCTTGGCATGCTTTTGTGATTGGTATTTGGAAAGCCCCAATCTCATCGTGTGGCAATGGCTTTGCGACTTCATCAGCCTGGTTATCTAACTGGTCAGCGTCTGTATCCAACTGGTCATCTTGGGGAGGAGATCCAGCGGTAATGGAGGATATTGTATCCTGCGGAGTGTTATGGAGAATTCTCAGAAATGTGTTAATTCTTCTCTACCTTAGAGACCCCCAGCACTTTTGTTGGACTCTAGGGGCCTCTTTATAACCCTGGCACTCCCGTAATGAAGGGGGCTGGTATGGGACCTGCCCCCTTCATTACGGGAGCACCGATTACGAGGTTCCCTTTGCGGGACCCTGTAAGGACGCCTGGTAAAACCAGGCGTCCTTTCTGGGTCCCGCGAAGGGAAGAGGGAGGCAATAACGGGCCAGTTGTAATGTGCCCGTTCTTACATCCCTCCCCATTCCCATTGAGCCCTATGGGGGCTCAATGGGAATGGTTCCTGCAAGGAGGAATTACCGGGTCCTCCTATGTCGGAATGACCCCGTAAGTCCTCATTGCAGGAACCCGGTTTGGAGGCAGCCATGGTGCTAATAGCACCATGGCTGCCTCCAAACTGGTATTGAGGCCCAAGGACTTTTTCATTTTTAACCCGGAGGGACCTCCCCCCCCCCCCCCCCCACTTTCTCATGTATTTTTCTGTGATTTGAACTCAGTTTCTTTTGGTTTTGAAGTCTGAAAAACTCCATAGGCATCTTTTTACATTGTGGCACACAGCACCCTAAGTGCAGTGGCACAGGGAAGTCTGAGATTTCCCAAAGGTTTACCTACCTTCTCTTGGATAAATTACTGTTGCCAAGAGCAGTGAAGTCAAACTGACTTTACTTACATTTGTAACTTTCTAGACACAGCACACACTATCTTAAAATAGGGTGCTGGAGGGGTTATTACTTAGTATTCCTGTTGTCTAGTTTCTCATGTAACATTTTTATGTTACCCTTTCTACAATGAATGGCTGGTGGCAATGGTTTACTTTTAACTACCGTTGTGTGTTTTTTCAGCGGGGTGCGTTCACAGCTGAAGTAAAGCACCGTTGGGTGTCATTTTTGTCAAAAAGGCCCCAGTTGTCTTATTGCCATTTCTTGCTGGAAAGGTCCTTCTTGAGAATTACTCTGCGTGCTAAGCCAGGTTTGGTTCCTTTGTTCGCTTTGTCTTTTGCGGGATTCACGAGCGAAGCCCGCCTCTGGCTCCAGGGTGTCTGGCAGGCAGAGGAAGTGAGAGTGGTGCCTGAACCTCCCTTTGCTTAATCCCCTTGGTTACAGGAATGCACCCAAAAGGTGATTGGCCGGCTGGCTCTCCGGCAAGGGCAGCTACCCTGCTGGGTGACAGGCTGGAATGAATGGGAGAAACCTGCATAAAAAGGCAAGGCTTTTAAGGCTGATTCGACCACTGGATGAAAAACCAAAAAATAACTTTGAGACGCCTGCTGCAAATCCTGGACTGTTGGTTTGCCCCGGTGAGGCCCTGCTGTTGTGCTGAAGCTCCAAATTCGCCTTGACTAGAGAAGCCCTGCAAGGACTACTTCTCCCCTTGAGTTGGTGGGACCAATCAACTCCAAAGTGAAATCGACTGGACATCCTCTCAAGGCTGGCTGTACTTCCACTGCTGCTGCTACCGAAGTGCCAGGGTGAGTATCACCAGAATCAATTGGTTCGTTTTTAAGTCGGACCCGAGCTACAGGAAGATCCTCCAGACTCCCAGGAAGCAGGACTGACCAACCCCGAGCCACGTCAGAGTGCTGGACACCAGATGCGAGGAAAGTCCAAAGTGGTAGCCGAGAACTGTGGTGGTGCTATTTGCCGAGACGCGAGGAGCTGAAACCGTGAAGTGCCGCTGAATTGAAGTTTGCCCTTTGCTGCTGCCGACCATCCCATTGCAGTGCTTGAGTCCCCAGAAGTCCTCCCTGTTGCCCCTACGACTGAGGCCCAGGAACAGGATCTGCAGAGCTGCACAGGAACAGAAGCCAGCGGGAACCATTTCTTCTAACCAAAAGGTACTGTAAACTAAGGGGACTTGCCTCTTGTTGTGTAGCCTTACTTGTTCTCAGTGGAGACTTGTCTTGCTTGCTTCTGTAGAGTTGCTTGCATCTTCTACCCCTCACAAGCCTAAAAGCTTGTGGCCCTACATGGATTCTTTTTCTACAAAGACTACGAAAACATTGGGCAAGACTTTCTTACCTACAAGAAGTCATTCAGCTCACCTAGACCTTTGCCCAATTGACACTGGCTGCTCTGGCTCCCTGAATGACTTCTTACCTCCGACATTGTCCTTTACCTTTCTTTCCAGGCAGGGGTCAACTTACTTTGCATTGGGGGTTCAAAAGAACTTACCCGCTTCAGAATATTCGTGTGATCTCATGTTTTATTCTGATAACCCTTTTGACACTCATCTCGGTATTGCTCTATATGTACCAGTGATACGTTCATGTCCACAGTGTCCTAGCTTTTTAAGTCAGCTGAGGGTCTAGGAAGTGTGTGCGCCATCCCAAATGGGTACTTGCTAATTCAGAGAAACTAAGTGTGTATTTTGGAGTGTATTTCTGTGTTACTATTACATTGCCCCTTCTGAAGAAGGCTTATTCAAACTGACCGTTAAATAATTGTTTAATCAAGAAAAGTTGAGTGTAAGAGTTTAATTGGATACTTGTCACTGTGAATCTGTAAAACCCCTACTGCTAACATTGACCCCTCTTGAGATAAGCCTGGCTGCACAGCCACACTACCAACCTGTGTAGTACGGACTTATACCAAAGGTTGGGTTCCTATTGCCAGGAGGTCAAGGTTGTTGTAGTTCAACCAAAGGGTTCTGCACCAAATCTTGCCCAACACAGATCTTGGCCAGTGCCAGTGAGTTACCCCTCCTCTTGTTCCATGCGGTGTATTTCCATTGTGTTAGAATTGGTCATTGGATGCAGTTCGCTGTCTCAGGCTGCGCTGTTGTGGGGAGTGTGACCTTTCGCCGTGCTTCTGCTTTTTATCCGCTTTACGTGGTGGTGGTGACCTGGTTCTTTGTGGCTTGGCAGGTAGCAAACATTAAGTTGTGGGTGCTACCCATGGTGTCTCTGGATGCCCATGTGGCATTTTAGGCAGCTGCGGAGTTGTGGGGGAACTGCGGGCCAGCCAGTAGCCTGGTGTCCAATTGAGTATGCAGGTTCTGGAGTGTAACCAAAACTTGCAGTGAGCAGTGCCTACGGGTTGAGCAGCGGCTCTTGTGGCTGAGGGTCACCCTTAGCTCCCTGAGGCTATGTCATGGCCGCTGTGGCGACCTCAACAGAAGGCGTCTGTTTTGAAGGCTCTTCATTGTTCTGGAGCCAGAGAAAACAGGCGACGCTGCGTGCCGTGACTCAAACTCTATCCACTTTGTACTGCAAGATGTCCTCAGGCTCGGCATGAAAGTATGTGATTGGGGAGACTGGCGCAGTGATTGTCTGGAGTTTGATTTTTCCTTGCTCCACTGGTTGGTGTTGTGGCACATGGTGGGCTGGCTCCATAGTGTGAGCTTGCATGCCAGATTCTTCTTCTTGTCCTGATACTTCATGTGTCGGGGCACTTACCCTGCATACTTTTGTGGAAGCAGTACGTGAAGGTTCTTGCCTGTGTTGGCTAGCACTTCTCCTTACCTGTCGCTGACCAGTTTTTTGCTATCTCCACCGTGCTCTTCCCAAACAAGCGTTTGTTAGTCATCGAGCAGCAGTCCATTGACAAGTGCTTGTCCGCCATAGAGAGTATGTGGACAAGCGCTTGCCCGTCAGGCGGTGTTCAGTTGAAGATTGCTTGGTAGTTGTCACATGCTTGTCAGTGGACGAGCTAGTCGATGGGGAAAGCTCCCATCTGTGCGTTTGGTCATTGTCTACCGTTCAGCCGTTGACCGGCCTTCCATCGATAGACCCCCTTATGACATGTGACCCCATCATTGAGTGTGGACTGTCGACAGAGCCGGCAGCTCCCCCGCCGCCTCTGCCAATGAGGACAGTGGTGCTTGGGTTTTAGAAGCGATTAGCTTAATTAGTTTAGGCCCGTTAGAAAGCTTTTATTCCGATTTTGCCCTTTTTGGCCCAGGTTCCCTTTTCTGTGGGCGTATGGGGCGGCTACGCTCCGAAGACTGCCTCTGATGGGGGGGGGGCCTTCATTTAGCCAGCATACCGGGCGTCTTTCGTTCCTATGTTTTAGTGCTGAAACCTTTACATATTTCACACTCTTCAGCAGAGTGGTGTGGGTGCAAGCAAATACATTCTTCATGTCTCGCCTTCAAAAACAATTAAGCCACAGTTGGTACAGGCTTTAAGACATGCATTACTTACCGTAATAGCATTTCAGATTGTATCCGCTCAGATTCACATGCTGTGCATATAGACCGACATCCAGTGGTAGCCGCAGAGTATTGCATCTGGTCTTTCGGGGAACGAAAGGGGACGTCGGCATAGGTGTGTCTGTAACACTATCCCTATCGTGACGTGTAGTGTACCCAAAATCCCTCATGCGCCGAGGTCCCTCAGATTGTATTTCTTCTGCCATGAGGGAGCCCAAGGGTATTGTGAGTGAGTACATGAAGAAGAGAAAAGTAGTAAGAGGTCTTTGTTCCTTCCAACTCGAGCGGGGAGGTAGAGAGGGCGCGGGTGAATCTAAGCAGATACAATCGTCAGAAATGCTATTACGGTAAGTAATGCAGGCCTTCTGATGCTGGTTAATCTGCTTAGAATCACATGCTGTGCATAGACTGGCGAGCAGTACCCAGAGTTGGAGGGGGGTTGTGAGAAGGAACAGTAGAGAAAATAGGTCTTAATACTGCTTGTCCCTCCTGGGAATCTGACCTAGGATGAGTGTCTAGGCAATAGTGTTTTGTAAAGGTGTGTACAGAACTCCAGGTTGCCGCTTTGCAAATGGACTATAGAGGAACATTTGCAATGAATGCTATGGAAGCCCCAGAACCTCGAGTATAGCGTGCTCTGGGCTTGAAGGGCAGTTCTCAAGAGTTAAACAGTGTGATGCATTTGACAATCCACCTTGAGTTAGCGGATTTAGAGACAGGAACCCTTTCTCTACCAGCTGACACTGAAACGAAAAATTGGTTTGTTTTCCTCAGTGGTTTAGTTCTTTCCAGGTAGAACATGACTGCCCTGAACACATCCAGTGTGTAGTTTTTTTTCGGCCATGCTATTGGGATTCTGGAAGAAGGTAGGTAGTTCAATCGATTGATTCACATGGAACTTAGATGAAATTTGGCGCAAATCTGGGGTGCATGCGCAGAACTACCTTATCTCTGGACTGTAACAAAGGGGTCTAGAACAGAAAGTGCCTGTAGTTTGCTAACCCTTCTGATAGAAGTGATAGCCACTAGGAAGGCTGTTTTATAAGTCAGGTCTTATGCATAGGCTCAAAGGGAGCTCCCACGAGCCTGGTCAAAACCACATTTAGGTCCCACCCAGGAGCTGGGTGATAAATGGGAGAATAAATCCTCTTAACCCCTGCCATAAAGGCCTTAATCACTGGTATCTTCCACCACGACACCTTTAGTTGTGATGTGGTGTAGGCTGACAGTGCAGCCAGATGAACCTTTAGGGAAATGACGACCAACCCAGTGTCCAACAGATGGGTTAGGTACAGCACAATGTATGTGGGGGAGCAATCGATGGGATCAACACCATTGGGATTACACCAGATGACAAAACGTTTCCATTTGCTGGCATAGCAATAACGTGTGTTCGATTTCCTAGCTTTCCCGAGTATGTCCATGCACCTCTGGAGGGAGCTGTAGGTGTCCAAACTCAATGGCCTCAGGAGCCAGGCTGCTAAGTTCAGAGTTTGCAGGCATGGGTGTAGGGTCTCCCCTCTGTCCTGAGGCATGTTGTACGGGCAGGGTAGTTTCACTGGTGGGGAGAGGGACATTTCCATCAGATGAGCGAACCAGGGTTGGCGGGCTCACATAGGGGCCACCAGTATCATGGTAACTGGTTCCTGGTGCATCTTGGGGAGTCAGGGAAGGCGGGGTGCGGGGGGGGGGGTGTAGGGGGAGATCGGAGAGCGTAGACAAATTTCCCTGACCATGTTATCCAGAGACCATTACCCTTGTAGCGGTTCTGCAGGTATCTGGAGGCGTGATCTGGCCATTGTGTGTTTTCCAGAGTTGCGAACAGGTCGATCTATGGGAAGCCCCAGTTTGCGAAGACGTTGGAAACAAGTCTTTGTGCAGACGCCATTCGTATTCTTCGGGCAGAGGAAAATCTCTGCTGAGTACGTCCGCCAGAAGATTGAGTTCCACCTGGAACATGTTGGGACAACAGAAACATCTTGTGTCTGAGGGCCCATATCCAAATGTTTTGGGACAGCTTGGATAGCCCTGGAGAGCTAGTGCCCCCGTTTGTTCAGTTAATACATTGCTGTAGTGCTGTCCGTTAGAATCAGCACTGTCTTCCCTTGTAGTTGCATCTGAAAGGCCATCAATCCCTTGAACACCACTAATAGCTCCAGTAGATCCATATGGTTGGACGCTACCTGAGGGGACCACACTCCATGTGCTGTTTGCTGAAGCAGGTGAGCCCACCCCCCCACCCAGAGAGAGATGCGTCCGTCATGAGAGTGGCTTCCACTGCAGGGGTGGTGAAGGTCTTCCCCTTAAAGAGGTTTTCCCTTGCCCAACACTGCAGAGAGAACGCGGGCCGGCGAGACAACTACCAGATCTTCCCATTGTCCGCTGGCCTGACACCACTGGCTGTTGAGCCACTCCTGCATGGGTCGCATGTGCAGCCGCGCGTGGCGAACCAAGTATATGCATAACGCCATAATTCCTAGCAAGCGCATGGCTTTTTGCACCGTCACCTCCCAACTGGCTACAAATTGAGGGATCTGGAAAAGCAGGTTCTGAACCCTCTCGGAGGGGAAGACGAGGCAGTCTTCCGTCCAAATTAGAGCTTCCAGAAATTGTTCGACTGCGCACTAGACGATTTCTTCTCGTTGACAGCGAAACTCAGACTGAAGAGAAGATCTACTGTTTTTTTGGGTGTTGGAAAAACATGTATTGTACGAATCCCCTGTGATGAGCCAGTCGTCGAGGTAAGGGTAAACGGGACGGATAGTCTGCACAGGTGTGCTGCAGCCACCGCCAGGACCTTGGTAAACACCCTTGGTGCCGAAGCGATGCCGAAGGGGAGTACCTTGAATTGGTAATGCCTGTCCTCGATCATAAACCTTAGATATTTCCTGTGCGCTGGCAACATTGAAATATGAGTATGCCTCTTGCATGTCCAATGTTGCCATGTAGTCCCCTTGTTCCAACAATGGGATTACCTCCTGTAGTGTTACCATGCAAAACTTCTGAGGATTTATGAACTTGTTCGCTGGGCGCAGGTCTAGAACAGGCCGCATGGTGAGGTCCTTTTTGGGTACAAGGAAGTGCACTGAATAAATACCGTTGTTTACCTGCAGAATAGGGAGGGCTTCTATGGCGTCCTTTCCCAGCAACGCTTTCACTTCTCGATTCAGGATTTCCAGATGTTCCGGTGAAAGGCGCCGTGAGCATGGTCTGAATTGTGGAGCTCGGGCGAATTCCATGCAGTACCCGTGGGCGACCGTCTTTATGACCCACTGGTCTGAAGTTATCCCCTCCCATGCCATAAGGAAAGATGTTAATCGCCCCTCGACCGGGGAAACATGGGAGGGGACCTAGATCTGATGGTCATTTCTGACCGGAGGCTGTGGCTCCTCTCAGACTGGGGCCTCTACCTCTGCCGCATCGTGGCCCTCTTGAAGGGTAGTATGCGGGGCTTCCTCAAGTTTGTCCTGTATTGAAACTCCCTGTGCCATAGTTACCTTGATTTGCACAGGACTGACCTTGAAAGGACCGCCGGGAGTTATTACCTCTCGGGGAGGTGGTCTTTGTGTTATCTAAGAGTCTCATGCTCTTTTTTGGCTGTGTCCAATTGAAGAGTGAGGCCCGAGTCTCTGGTTTAAACCCTGAGGTACGCAGCCAAGCGTGTCTTGAGTAGGGTCCCTTGGGCAAGAGACCTGTCTGCTGTTTCAGCCGTGTCCAGAGTGTTCTTTATCACATTCTGGTTCACCTGCCTTCCCTTGGTTACAATAGCTGGAGGCCCTCTAGGAGTAGGTTCCATTGAGCGTCAGCATAACTCACCAACAGCGTGCATTATTTGCTATACGCATAGTGTATGCGGCAGCCGAGGTGACTCGTTTGCGTAAAGCATACAGCCTCTTGAATTCCTTGTCCAGGGGTGCCTCCCCAGTGGCAAGGGGTACCCCTGCCCTTTTTCAGGTGGTAGTCACTACCAGAGAATCAGGGATGGCGTGCCTGTTAATGTATTGTGGGTCAAAAGGAGATGAGCTAATCTATTTTTTCCACTCTTGGGTTCACTGCTCAGTTTGAGCCGGTGATACCGAGGAGGGAGCCAACCTTCTCTTGGAGTTAAGGCGGGGAATGGCTTGGCTAGACGGAGGCTTCTCCTTAGGAATATCCTCTACAAAAAGTCCTGCTCAGGCAGAGCCTCTTGAGTAGAGATCTGAAAATGTTCAGCTGCCTTCTTCAACATAAGAGTTGAAGGCCATTTGGTCATCTACAGGCAAGGCCTGACGTGCCAGAGGGGAATCCAAACAATACATCAGTGTCCTGATCTTGATGGGGAAGTGTCCATGGGTCCGCTCCCTCGTGCTGGGTTGCTTCCCAGTTGTCTGTGGCATCCGCCTGTTCCTCCTCGTAATCCTGTAGAAAGGAAGTGTCTTCCTTTTCATTGTAAATGGCCCTATAGGTGTCCATGTGGACAATGTCTTCCTGCTGGACTGGGACAGAAGGCTGATCTTCCTGAAAATGAGTAGACTGAAGGTTAGGCTCTCCACAAGACCTTTTCGGGGGGAGGATCAGAAAAACTGATAATTCTCTCCAGATGGTCCATACACCCCTCGAATTTCTCCCTTGTCAATTTGGAGGATCCAGGAGGGCCTACGGGTGGAAAAATAGCGTCTTCCTCCCTACGGCGCTGAAAAGTGTCTTAGGGTGTTGGAAAGAGGCTCCCGACTGTCCTCATAAGTATCTTGAGGATCAGGGCCCCATGGCGTATCGAAAGATTTGTCTGTGGCTTGCCCCATGATTTTCGGCAGAACCGAGATAAGACCCACCGCTGCAGTAATTCTCTCGATGCCGTCCTCGATAACCGCCGAATCGGCGCAAGATAAAGTTTGATGGCCTATCGGTAGGTGTATTGCCTTCCGCTGCGTTAGGGGGCCTAGCGGTCGGGTTTTCAACTAGAGGCTTAGTCATGATTTTTGGGCCTAGTGCGGCCTTCGGGACTGTCGTAGCGCCAGATTTCCACGCTTCGACGTGTGAAGCTTTTAGAATAGCGCCCTTACTTGTTTTTAATTGCCCAGTCGTAAGACGCTGCTGCGGATGCGGGAAAGGCTTTGGATCTGCACGATCCGAGGAAACCGCCTACATTTTCGACAGCCCTGGAAGCGCTTTCGCCTTTTCGACGAGGACATCGAAATAGGCGTAGGGGTTGTGTGCTTAGTGAGAAGCGTTTGTACGCCCCTGTCGCCGGGTGTTTTCCCTGAAGCGTGACCAGAGTCAGGCCTTAAAGGGTTGGGATGGGCGTCGCAGACCTAGAAGTGTTTGCTTCAAGGTCGATTACATCCGCAATGGATGTTTGGTCATCTGAAGTGCCCCCGTCACTCAGCAGGTGTGGCGGTGGGGGCTCCACCCGCGACATACCGTACGCGGCCCACTGCTTTACACAGCGCCCCTTAAGGGTTTTAGGCCGAAGGAGTTTGCAGGCCGCACACCGCTTTTCATGATCTAAGCGGAGACTGGCGTTACACGTCCTGTGTTTGTCCTTGCAAGGATATCTGACCCTACACTTAGGGCAGAACCTAAAAGGAGTCCTTTCCATAGTAAAAGGGAAAGATGACTAGACCAAAAGGGTAAAGAGGGGGTAAGAGGAAAGACATACCGAAAATATGGCCACCCGACCCCACTCTCTGTACTGTAAAGGTCGGCCAGAAGGCCCGACCACGTGGAAAATCCGGCCGCTGGATCTTAGGCGCCAAAATCCACCGCCGTAGACGAATCCCCTGTAGTCTTCGTCGAAGGTTGTTATAAGATAAACAATGTCTTATATAAGAGCTTTGCTATAGGGCAACCAGTTATTTGGGTGAAAAAAACAATCTGAGGGAACTCGGCACATGAGGGATTTTGGGTACACTACACGTCACGATAGTGATAGTTTTAGACACGCCTAAATTAATAGAAACCGTCCAACGTCCCCCTTCGGTCCCCGAAGGACAAGATGCAATACTCTGCGGTTACCACTGGATGTCGGACTATATGCTCCGCATGCGATTCTAAGCAGATTAACATCAGAAACAGGGATTTCTTGCTTTCCATCTCTCCTCCCTCTTCCACTTATCTGATGGAGAAGGTTCTGAAGATTAAACTTGAAGTAATGAAGTGTGGACATTTCTCCGAGCAGAAACATGAGGACGCCTTCCAGCATGACAAGCGGTTAAAATCTGAAGGGAGGAGCTACATACTAGACATGCCATTGGTGGGGACCAAAAGCTCCCAAAAGGAGGGCAATAGGATACAAAATAGACACCCAATTTTTCTTTATTTACTAATGTAAAAAGTTAACCGAGGATTCTCAGTCTGACTGGCAATGTTCATAGCATGTGAATCTACGAAGGATCCAATGCTGGAGAACAATGGTTAATTGGGGTACACTAGTGGTACGGTTAATTTGAGAAACACAATGAGGTCTTCACCAGCTTGCAGGACAAAAGTGCTGGTAATTCTGGGTAACACCTGAGTTTTGATGCAGTCCACAAAAAAAATAAAACACTTAAAAACGGTACTACAAACATTTGAGAGCTAGACGTTGGCATTTTTTGTGCCTTGGCTGATCCAAACATCAAAGATGCCCTCAACAGCTAACTGGTCACCAGCATGATTTTCTATACATCAAGCTTGGAAAAGTCTGATGCTGCCAGTGCCCAGAGTGACCTCTGGGGATGTCAGAGGCAGACACAGATTTCTTTCCTGAGAGGGGTGGATCACTGCTCAATGCATTTATTCTAAGCCACAGTGTCATGGTGAGCTGGGCACTTCATCCCTGGCAGCCACACTGCTAGATGCCGAGCAAGCTGGGGTGCATCTTCCCTGACAGAGCTGCGCCCTACATTTCACAGATGGCACATGCAGAATATGATGACACTGTATGGAGGCAAAGGTGAGCTGGGAACTATGTTCCTGAATGCAAAGTCAAAACTTGTCCTGGGGTTTATTGTCCTGGACAATGTGAAACCAGCACGCCGTGTGCTATATCCTAGAGACGGAGGGAAAACTTTTGGGTGCAGGAGCAGAGGTGGGGGAATGGAAGGTGCATTGATCAACACAAACAAATTCTATAAATGCCTGCTCTTGATGAACATAGAACCATAACAAGGACTGTTCTGGTGTATTTCCCAGAGACTGAAGGGGATGCTAGGAGGGTAGTGGCTCAGAGGAAGTGCATTCATGGCCCAATTAGATGCCTTCACATCATAACATACATGTTATGTGCATGTTTAGGGAGCCACCAGGAGTCCCACAGATTGTTTATTACAAGCCATCCTCAATACTAATAAGAGGCTATAACTGTACATGTTGTGGTCCTGTGCGTTTCAGTGGTTGCAATACAGTCCTGTCTTATGAGCCTCAGAAAACTCATGTTGCACATCTGAACAATCCTCCAAAGAAGACACCCAATTCGCCTACCTGTACTTCTATGTGGATCCACTATGATACAGCAATCATCTTCGTCTTCTGTATCTGCCTGGAACCCATCACTCTCCACCACACCAACCTAAATAGTAAAAGGAATATTCAGCATGTGTCAACTTAAAGATTTGCACCAATAAACAGAAAAAGTGGAAGATTCAAAAACTCAAACAGGGAGCAAGGAGATGGTATCCTGTAATAGAGATTTAGGATCAAAGTGGAAAAACTGTTAGGATACAATGTAAAAGCCTAGTCTCTCCTCACAGCCGTTTAAAGCTTTTACACAATAAGTTGGTTAGACATTCCCACTCGTATCCATAACTACTGTATTAAATGCTATAAAAGGTTTGCCCTTTCATTGCATGCATTTTCTATTAATTTCTAAAACACTAGATATTTTGGAGTTTTCCAAAGCCTGTGCATGCCACTTTACTCTTTAAAATGTGTATACAATCTACCCTTGTACTGAGCTGAAACCAGCTCGTTCCCAAGTAAGTGCCATGTAAGGATTTAGAGTAGCAGCTCTGTGGCTAACAGCAGTTTGAATACACATTGCTGCTCAGCTGGTAACCGAGGTTAACACCAGGGTCCCAATTCCGTTCAACACACTGGGTTGCAAGTGCTTCAACAAGATGGTTTGAAGAGCAAGTAGCATGTATGCATATGCACCCACAGTCTTTTAGAAACATTGGTCTTTAAAACTCAAACCTATCAACACTACAAGAAGGCAGACATCAGCGTGCAACATCTTTTGCAGAAGAAATGCAGAAAATGTACCTGCTGCACCCAAATAAGATTACAGTAATATTTACTAGATAAGGTATTACGTATTCATTATCTCCAGGAATTCAGCCAATGCATCATTGTTTTTAAATTAACCATCCAATTGGCTTATGTGGGGATCTATTTTATAGTAAGATTTCCCACTCATTGTCCAAGTTTATTACATCACAATACAGTTGAAGGTTTCCTGGAGTAATCCATCCAGTCTGTTATTGATAGAGTGGAAAGGAATCAGTTGCATCATGTTTGTTTTGAAAGCAAATGAGTCGAGAAGTTCTACTGTCTAACACTTCAGTCTAATATAAGGTTTTCCAAAGTTTCACTGGCTGAAGGATTCAAGAGAATACCCTTTATAAGCCCCAAGTATAAGCTGCAGATGTCCACTGTCAGAATGTATTGCTGCACCAGTACATGTTCAGTCCTAGATTTCTTACTGCCAGAGACAATTACAAGAGGAGAGAAATAAAAGCAACCACCAATCTACAGAAAACACAGCAATACTGTGTTAATATGAATCATGAAGTTACTCTCAGTACAGCAAAAGCTTAGATCGACCTTTCAGAGGATGTTGTGAAGGCAGTGTTCAAGCTCTGGTTACCCGTGGGGTCAAGGTGGCAACCAAATGCTCCAACTTCATTTCTTTCACTCAGTTGAAGCGGACACATGTGTAACTTACAGGTTTTATAGGGCTCCTACTTATGCAGCAAGTTCAAGGGGTTTATATAACATCTTGCCAAACCCATTTGCAGTGGCTTATGACCATGTATCAATAAGATGCCAGGGACTACATCACATTCATTTCTCATGAGGGTAGCTACAGGTTCAGGAGGATGCCTTGTGATTCTGGCTTGGGGCTGTCCTCATGCAAAAGCAAGGGGGAATGGAAGGGGTTGTGGCAATCGCATCAAGGGTGTTAAAGGGAGCTGAAATGCGATACTCTCATAAAGGGAAGCCAATCGCGCAATATGGGCCATGAAGACATTCAAGGCCTTCCTGTGAGGCAGAGCATCATAGTGTACACAGACCACAAACCCTTGGTGGGTGAGTTCATGTGCAAATAACTACATGGGGAGTGTCTTGCAGAATTGTGAGGTGGGTCATGTCGATGCAAGGGGGATCAGTATTTTGTTGAACATGTCCCAGGTAAGGATAATGTTTCTGTCGATTTCCTCTCCAGATCTTGGGAGCAAAACTAAATGCAAGGCCCAGAGACATGAGCTTTCAGCAAACCTACTGGGTAGGTTGGGCATGTGAGGACTAGATGCCTTTCATAGAGTCTAGGACGAATTAGGCCTTGAAGGGGGGACTTTTTGTAAGGCAGGGCGCTTGGTGCCCAATCTGGGTGTAAGACGCAGATTGTTAGAGGTGGGCCATGAAGGACAGCTTGGTATGACCAAGACAAAAAGGTTTAGCGCCGACTACTGGTGACCAGGCTTCGATACAGATATACAAGAGCCAATAAAAGGTAGTGTTTTTAGTGAGGCTGATCAAATGCGTAGGAATTCTGTACAGACATGCAGACCTTTGGAATAACCTGCCATGCCGTGGGAATTTGTCATGCTGAACATATTGGGCCCCATCGCTGGGGAGAGGGGCAGGAAAAAGTATCGTATTGTCCTCATGGACCTTTATCCCAAATGCGTGGAAGTAGAGATTGTCATGGAGGCAGATTCTGAGGCAGTAGTGACTTTCTAGATCCGGTGTTTCAGAGGGAGCACTTTCCAAAGAAACTCCTCACAGACAATGGGGTTCAACTTACTTTAATTATGGATACTTTTCTGAATATTAGGGTGACACCATGGGACAGCTCACTACCACTCAAACCTATGGGGTGGCCAAGTGCTCCAACCATCCCCTTATTCAGTGAATTAGGATGTCCATAAAGGAATTAAGGTTCTGGGAAGACACCATAGAGAAGCAAGTTTGCGCATATATAATAGTACCACTCTCCACCACAGGGTTAGTTCCGTTTGAGGCGCCACTGAGAAGGAAGCCTCACATCTGTAAATCTTCCATAACTGGGTAAGAGTGTGCTTTGTAGAGGGAGGTGAGCAAAAACTGAAGGAAGCAGCAGAGAAAAGGAAAACGAGTTACGACAAACTGAAGAGGATCCGAAAGACCTAGGCCTCAGAAGAGTTACAAATAAGGAGGTCCGGAGTAGTGCCAAAGTGGCAAAGTAAGTTTACCAGACAGCAAATGGTTAGGATGGTCCTGGAAGATGGGGTATATAAATAGGTAAGAGCTTCAAGAAGGATGCCCTTGTAACACTGACATCTTTCTTCAAATGTCACCTCCATGTTCTCTTGTCAACATATATGTATAGTGATAGGTGCGTGTGTGTTGTATCATGAAGTGCTTTCATTAGGGTTGTACATAAACTGTAAGCTCCATTACTTACAAGGATTTTGTAGTTAAATAGTTACTCACACTCCATGTTGGAATGGATGCTTTTACTGCAATATTAGGAAATTATGATTGTGAAAGTGTTCAGTTGATAGTTGGGGAGCATTGGGTTCGCAGTGTCTTAACCGGGAGCCTCACATCCATGAAACCACATACTGGTACATTTTAAAAAGATATGGGCATTCACCTTCCTCCTCTCTTTAGTAAACATAGCCTGCACATCAAGTCTGAAAACTATACAACAGCCATCCCCAACGCTGCAGGCAACCCCATTGGATATCTGTTTAAAGCTTGTTTCGGCAATGTCAACTGCAATGTTGTGATTAGAGGCTCTCACCGTCTGAGGATTTTCAATGCCTCCATTCTTTTTTGCTCGGGTAGGTGCATCTGCGCAATCTAGTGCCAAATCTCCGTCACGGTTCCATAATGGTGAAGGCATTAGCGGTCATTATGGTTGTGGCCTGTGTAGCCAAGATCTTAAAGGCATCTGGCTTTACGCCCTTCATTTTCCAGAGGCACTGGGCATATCACCAATTGAGTATTTGCTTTTCTTTTGGCCACTGCTGATACCACAAACTAAGTTAGGGTGGCTGAGGCATTTGGGAGCCAACTCCAGGGCCCTGTAGTTTTTCTCTGGGCGCCCTTTTAGTGCTGGTTCGGAGAAAATAAGTCTCAATAGAGACTTCCCATATGTGATTTAAGGTCGGTGTAGAGAACACTGATTTCCAACACCTGGTGCTCAGACTTTTTTGCCCTCAACTGGCTGTAGTTCAAAAGCAACACGCCTTTTTGATCATAGTGTGGAAAGGTACCACTTCATGTGGATGCAGTGGCTGGGTAGGAGAGGGTGTTCTAGAAGTCCTCTTTGGCTCTGGTCCCCCCATTCCTCATTCCGATAAGACAGTGGACAAATCTGTATTTCAGCCCCGTGTCCGAGTCAGTGTGGGTCAGTTCTTTGTCTGCCGGAATTGCTGTGCTGCCAAGTGGAGTTTATGGCAGGGTGTCCTGTGATACAGGTGCCACAACATGGCTCTCGCCAATGGAAGAGGAGGACCTAGACCTCGTGATCGGGGCAGAGGAGCGGTTACTGGAAACCTGCAGTGCGGTAGGTTGCTCCAGTGGTAGCATGATAAGTCTGTGGAGTTCAGAGACCAGTGTTTGTAATGATGCAAGAACCAGCATGGATAGGAACAACTGTGGATGGATGACCAGCTGCAGCTCAGGCAGAAGTACTGGCGGGGGCTGTGGAGGGTTTCCCTCCTCCAGCCTGGGGTGTGACTGTAGAAAGTAATGGAGAGCAAAGTTCTAAATCGATAAGGAATCAGAATTCAAAAACCTGTGCAAGAGGCCTCAGTCTGTGGTTCTGCAAAATGTGATCCATCTTAACCATATCCCGTTGTTTCTACGAAGTAAATTACTTAGATGCATTTCTTCTGGAAATTGCTTCGAAAAACTTATATTTGTAGGGGTCAAGGGTAAAAGGGAGAGCCAGTGTTTGGGAAGGAGGTACAGAAAGGTGGGGGGTATTTTCTAAGTAATTCCAGCAAACTTCGTTGAAATGACATGGAACCCATTTTAACATCCAGAATGATAATCTGTGGCATTGGTCCTGGGTAGTGATCTTCCTTTTTCCTCGCTTGCCATCTATCCTGCCTGCAATCTGGCGAGTGCAGCTACTTAAATGCCATGGATTAAACTGTTGTTGCTGACGATTCTTTAAGAGAAGTCATTGACTAGGTTCCCTTTGCCACAGATCCTTTCAGCAGTGTGCTAGTTAACTACTTTGCCAACGAAGATTGCCTTGGACAGTGGCACTTGTAGACTATGCTGTTGTCGATGGCTCCGCTGTGCTTTTTGGTCTAGTCAACTATGCCGTTGTCAACCGTTCCATCACAGAGTTGGTTTAGAGATCAGGGTTTGATGAGGTTGCCAAAAGTAGTGTGGTTTTGTCACAGAGGTTGTAGACTGTTTTTATGCTTGGTTGGTAAATCGAGAATGGGTTGTAGTTGGCCTCACTAGGTTCCTAAAAACAAACATTTTTTATGTAGCACCAATCTCTGCTAACGGTGATGTGTTCATGCCCTCTGTTAGTCGAAAAAGGATGTACGTGATTATTTTGAATACGAACATGGTCGAAGACGAAAAGGTTGTATTCTAAATGTTTGTATTAGAAATAAGCAACCCATAGCTAAATCCCATTTGTAGACCCGGCTCCCCCCACCCCACTACTTACCTTTTGGCGGCACCCTTTGCTGTGAGTGCGAGTCACTGCAGCAAGTTCTTCACTTCCATAGATGGGAACAATAGCTGCAGGGTCCTTTTCTTTTTCCCCCCCAAAACTTTGTTTTGTATGCAAGGGACACCCACGACACCCCCGATTCCATTATAGCGAACAAGGGTGCAGGGGACACCCCTACAACCCCGCTTCCCTTGTTTGCTATAATGAAAACCGAATGGTTAAAATGTTTGGCACTTTCGGCTGTACGTAATTTTGGTACAGCCAAAATCTGATCATTTCAACCATTTTTTTTATATACAGTATTTTTCGTGTGATCCTCGAGAGACTGGCCATTGTGCTTGAAGGCATGCATCAAGGTCACCTAGAGTCCGCAGGGCCGTCCTGTTCCCCGTTTGCAGCCAGAACGTGTGTAAGGGGTAAATTTTCCTCGCATCCTATTTTGGTTGTCTATTAGGCCCCCCATTTCTCTGGTCGCTTATAGATAGCTTTTCCATTGGGGCAGGAATGGCCACACTCCTAGAGGACTAACTCCGATGAGGGGGCATTGTCCCCTCATTTAACCAACAAACTAGATGTCTGTGCCAGTCTAAGGTTTTTTTTAAGTGAAACCTTGGTGACAATCCCCTATAAAATGAGGGTGCAGCAGTAGATAGTCCTCATGTCTGTCCCCCTCAGACAGACATTAAGTCCACAAGTAGCACAGGTTTTAGAGGTATTTTTTTGGCTCTCCTGTCAGAGACTGCTGCAGTAAATATCTGAAAGAAACTGTTCAGACTTTAGAGAAATCCTCTACTACTGGAGAGAAGCCAGTCAATTCCTTTCAGCACGACATGCAGTTAGACATGCAGTTAGAATCTAAACAGATGCAGCGGAGCACCCAACCTTGCATTGGTTGGGGTCAAAATGAAAAAACGGGGTGGATAGACCGCAATATGGACTTGTTTTCTCTTTAGTATGAAGTAGAAAATGGGTAATCAAGGACTCTCAGCCTGACAGGGAATATTTAAAGTGCTGCAGAAGTGAAAGCATGCAGCCTGAAGACCTAAAGAAGCAAGCCAGATAATCAGCTCTAGAGCTGGAAGGATTTAGGCCAAGGTGACCATTTTGAACTTGCATGTTCACAAACTTGTGCAATAACCTCTGGTTTAGGATAGATCATCCTTGAGCACAAAGTAGTCAGGGTACCAACCTTTCATGTACCATGCCCCCTTCAGCAAACGTGGAGAGCTTATTTAGGAGCAGTGCTGAAACCGAGATGGACATTCAAGAGGAATTTTTTGTGGCTCTGCAGAAATGTAAAGCGGGATTATCTGCAACATGAAACTATCTGAATTAATTAATTTCCATTTCTGGTCAAACTGTTGGATCCTGCCCGCTACTGATGACGGATGGGTCAGCAAAACTAATTGAAGAGAGCTTTGGTTACGAGGTGGCTGGCTAGTGGCCGGCTGCTTTCTTTGCAGGCTCCCTTACCATGGGAGGGCAGAAAATATGACCATTGTTAAGGAAGATGTTGCCCCAACAGAGGGACCAAAGCATGTGGAGCATAACTTAGTTGAAGAGGCAGAGAGGCCCGTAAACCCCAAAGACATTGATTTTCCAAATATCTTTCAAGACTGTCAACCATTTTGCCAACAATGATTCACTTAATCAAAAGGCATGTAGAGGAATTGTGTCTGTACAGGCTCGCTGAAGACACCCTTATCCAAGGTCTTTGGTTTGGAGGCCAGTTTTCTGTACATGTGCCTCCTTTCCATTGAGGACAAACTGATTAAGGGAAATTGCAATCTTCGATGGTCAAGGTAGAAGTGTACAGCTGCGACATGCATGGGTAGTGAGCGATTAGGAGGTGGACCCACAGAGTCGGAGTTGAGCTGAAATTCCTCTAGAAGACCATAATTCCAGAGAATCCAATCCAACCAGTATGCCATCCTCTGCAAAAAGAATCATCAAAATGTGCATGTCTGCAGTGGCACATGGACCATGTGATGAGAGGGAGGCAGAAAAAGGCCAAATGGAGGTGTTGTAGCCAGTGCCCAGCACGGGGTCTCTCTGGGCCAGCCTGGACAAACACCGATTAGTTGGGACACCTGTGTGCAGTAAAGTGGTGAAATGTGCAGGCAGAAGGTGCCACGGATGCAGGAGCCAGAACCTGCTTGAAAATACCCATCATGGCTGCCCAGGCGGCCTAAGATGCTGCTGCAGAAGTAGTCATGGGAAAATAAGACCTTGCACGAAACTTGCACCAGCGTAGGGATGGATTCCTCTGGAGGCATGGACTGGTGTGAGTTTTCTAGAAGATTAAGAGCTAAAGACAAGGAAGACTTGCGCTGAGATATGCTATTAGTTCTCTCACCTTCAGCATTGATGTTACAGGCAAAGAGGTTCGGGTGCGTCTCGTGGGCAAGGGGGTCCTCATGATTCCAATGACCTGACTTTGAAAGGTGAAGACGATCTTGTCATGGTGCTCATGGACAGATTACAGAGAAATATTGGAATCCACAATGATTGAGGGAGAAAAAAAAAATACTTTTTTTAAAAAGAACTTTCGGTTTGGTCTCCCATGAACATTTTGGACCACCCGCACCCCTCATATCCTTAATTACCCCTCTGGCAGCACACAGCAAAGTATGCCGCTGCCTCTGCAATACACCTGCAACGCTGGTTCCCTTCACACACATGGAAGGGAACCAGCACGGCAGGGCCAGCTCCTTTTTTTAGTGCGCTAGTGTTATGGACAACTTTCATTTCTGGGCCAATTCACTTTAACCTTCGAGACACTGAGCTCTTTTGCTGGACAACCTTGGGGTACATAACCTGACGAGAACCACATTCTTCAATATTGTGGTCTTGCTACAAGTGCCAAACACAAAGGGGATGAAGTCTTAGCCAGACACCACCCTATTGCAATCCTCAGATTTTGAAGCCAGGGACAAGAGTGTCGGGTTAAGGGGCAGAAGCGCTCTCATCACTTCAGGCACGGGATCCAGGAAAGCTTTCAGAAGGCACTATCTGGCATGTCACTCATGTCATTTTTGTTCTCCATTTGTTAGCTGTTGGTTGCCATTATTCTGTGTCCATTGATTTCACCTTTGCAGCATCTGTGTAGGGACTGGGCAGCAAGCTTTTCCTGGAAGCAGGGGCTCCTTGAGATCATGCAACTAAACTGGTCCCATTGGGCCAAGGGAAGAACACCCTACCATGGTTATTGGTATATATGACTCCAGTGTGTGCAGATGATTCACCATTAAAACAGATCTTGGAATATTGGGAGACGTCTGGGCTTTGGGACCAGCCGCTAGTCGCAACATAAGGATGGAGTTAAACATTGGGTGGAATTTTCCACTCTATCCCATTGAACAGTTCAATATCTAGGTTTTAGTGGCCAGACAGACACTGGAGGGCTGTCCCACTAGACGCCCGCTAGCTTCTTCCCATTCTTTAACTCGGGTGTGAATTTAGACTTTATGTCAGACACCACAAACATTACAAAAAGGAGAACCCTCCTCCCCAAAGAATAACTAGGCGTGGCAACCATAACGCCTTTTCCCACACCCCTCAGGGAGGTACACACCATGACCATATATAGCCTGATAACTAACAGTTTTGGAAAAAAACACCTGGATGATGCAACCCATAGTCAATTTTATCAGGGTTTCTCCATAAGGTATCCCCCCTACCCTCGAAGTAGAGGGACAGGCCCAAGAGTATGCCTTTGTGGCACCATAAGCAGCTTTGTGACACTCACATGCACATTTAGGATTTCTGTACCTTGCATTTGATTAGTATTGCCAGAGCTTCATGTGATAATTCTGGAGAGGGTACACATGGATTGAGCAACTTTTGGTACCATGGTCCTCATTACGGGTTTCAAAGCAAGGGGGTCTGCACCTGCAGCTCTCAAGATGTTTTGGTCTACACACCTTTGGCTAAGATGGATGAGAGTTGGTCTAAAACATCACAAGAGCCAAAGGTTGAAGACCACTGCTCTAAGCACATCTGCTCTCCTTGACAGCAAAATGGTTACTCAGTCGTTTAGTATTTCATTACCCCCATATTGCTTCTTAGCACTTGGGACTTTGGGAGAAGTGGAAAGTGCGGAACAGAGGAGAGAACAGAATAAATAATAAGTGGAATACATATACAAATAAATGCAGTGAAAAGGGTGGTAAGTGCATGATTAGTCAGATAGGGTATATCTGCTTAGTGCAGAAGAGTGGGGGACTGTATGGGTACAGATACAGATCTGTGTCATGGGTGGCCCGGAGGCAGTGCAGGAGGGAGGCAGGGTGAGCAGGTACCTGGGCCCGAAGGACAGAGGGTGGCCAGGTGCATGGTACAGAGAGAGGGAAACAGATCAGCAGGGGAGAAGCGGGGAAAAGGCAGAAGCGAAGAGGAAGGTCTTGTGGTGCTTCGGGAACCGGACATGGTTCTCAAGTTTCAGGGAGGTCGGGAGGCTGTTCCAAAGGGAGGCCCCAGCCGAAGACAGTTCTGCCCCTGGCTCGTTTATTTAAAAAACGTCCGACCCTGAGGAAATTAGAAGTAGAGGAGCAAAGGGCTCGAGAAGGGAGGTATTTACGGAGAGATAGTTGAAGGTATTTCAGACCCAGGAAGCCTTGTACAATGCAGAGGGTTTTGAATGTAATCTTTGCATCCGCTGGGAGCCAATGAATGGATTTCAGAGCGGAGAGATACGATCCAAGGGCTTGTGGCCGAGGACAAGTCTTGCAGTCCTCTCCTGGATTAGTTGTAAAGGACGAAGAGTGGAGGCAGGTAGATTTAGAAAGAGGCTGTTACAATAGTCCACCTGGAGAGAACCAGAGCTTGGGGGACCGTAAGCTTCAGAGGGAAGGAAATTAACGCAGAGTACCTCTAAAGGAGGTGCAATAAGTTTGACTTCAGATATGTCAGAGATGTGTGCGGAGAAGGAAATCATGGAGTCAAAGATGACCAGAGGTTCTTAGCCTTGCAGGTAGGGGTGGGAGGAGGGCTAAGGGAGGCTGGCCAGAGAGTGAGGGGAAAGGATGTTGAAGGTGTTCCAATGAGGAGGATCTCAGTTTTGTTGGCATTTAGACCAAGATCGTTAGAAGCACACCGATTTTGAATGGCGCATAGGCAATCAGAGATGAGGGAAGGCGAGGCAGTGGCTGAAGGAAGCCTGAAATTGAGTTGGGTGTCATCAGCATAGCACTGGATGTTTGAGCAGAAAATGGAAATGCAGTATGCAAGAGTTGCCAGGTATTGGTTGAAAAGCCAGGGGGAGAGGTTAGACCCCCTGGGGAACACCACAGGTAGAGAGGGAGATAATGGATAGAAGGACCCAAGTGTTACCTGGGAAGGTCCATCAGAAAGGAAAGGTCAGCCAGGCCAGAGCTTGCTTGATCCGTGATACCCAGGTTGTCATGAAGACGATTGAGCAGGATGGTATGGTTGACCATGTCAAAAGCAGAGGAGAGATCAAACCAATCACTGAGCTCTGTGTCATACTGCCCCCAGCCAATGACTGCTCTCTACTTGTTCTTTCACATGCCTCATTGTGCCTTCCGGTGCCCATGAGAGCCTAACATCACCTGGAGTAACTGGCATCACGCCTATGCCACAGACCCACCTACTGTTCGCATACATTATGCCACAAGGTATGTCAAGTTCTTAGCCTGCTGCCTTTCAACCCGATTACGATCAGGGAGTGAACACTTGCACAAAACCTATCATCGCTTTAGTTACTGTGCGCTTGCGTTAGTACCGTGTTGAGCCAGTGCATGTCCGCGCGTTTGTTCTCAACCTGAGCTGATCTGCTGATTTGCCCCTCATTGGTCTGTGCCACCTATTCACCGGCCTACAATTTGATATATTTGTATTCGGTATGCCTTACTCTGATTTCTCGTCTTGTATTATCAGGTAATTTAAGTAGATCTCTCGCAATTTGACCTCTGCCACATTCGACCTGCACCTCACTGTTGTGCCCCATATTTGATCTGTGCCACCTATTCGCTGGCGCGCACTGTAATCCAGCCTATGCTTGTAGTCCTGCTTATGTAATATGAATGTCTTATTTGACTGTGCCTTACATGTTGTACTACCTGCCATAGATGCTGCGCCCCATATTTGATAACATTGTGACTTACTTGGCAAGCCAGTCCATGTTTGTCGTCCGGTCTTTGCAATATTAACGCACTATTTGATTGCGCCTTATTTGCTGTACTACCTGCCATAGCTGTCTCACGCCTTACTCGAGTTATCTTAACACTGGACATGCTGCCCCAGTATTCTCCTAATCATCCTAGTCATCACAAGGTTTCTAGCCAAGGCATATTGCACCACGCCCGCCAGCATCATTGGCATTCATTACCACATCTCCTGCACTTACTCCACTAGAATGCACTATAGCACAACACCACCCAACTCCCTCACTTACACACTCAAATAACTCCTCAACTAACCCCCTCACCATCCACTCCAATCCATACCTCAATGAACCTGCTCTGTGGCTCAACCACTTCGCAACCAAATCCACGCCCAATCAACCATGCGCACTTCCACTCAGGAATGCTAGACTTGGGTCCAGACTGCCTCGCATTCTCTGTGCTCAATGCCAACACACTAACAGCCTCCAGGCCTCCACTCAGACCTCACCTGAACCCCCAACGACCGCCCCCACTAAAGAACTTAAAGGAGCTCTTTTCAATGCTAGATCCCTTACTGCCCATGCCCTCGATATCTGACCTCATCACCACCCAGAACCTTGATTTCATCGCCATCATAGATACATGGCTACATGCTGCTTCTGGCCCGCTCTTGGCCCTCGCTATTCCTGATGGCTACTCCATTCTCAGAAATGACCGCCTACGCAACCTCGAACCTACACAAAGGCAGAACGCTTGACTGGATCGCAGATTTAAATTGCAATACTACGATAAGCTCCAATTCAACCTGTGCTTGGTGCGATCACCACATCATTATCTTCCACCTACCAACCACCATTCCTAGCACCAAACTTATGATAGCCCCTTCTATTCCCACGAGGAATAAAAAGGATATCACCAGGGACAAGCTACTCCCGCTTATCCTACCCATTCTGAACAACTGTGCCGCATCCTATAACGACCCTACGGTCTTAGTGGACACTTTCAACCAAACATTGCTCAAAGCTATTGACACCATAACTCCGCTTAAACTTAGGAAAGCCAAACAACAAGCTCACCTGAACTCGTGGTTCACTCCACAACTTAGAGCCCTGCGTAAAGAAAAACAAGGCAGAAACACTCTGGAAAAGTCTCCCTTGTGCTTCCAACAAAGAACCTCTTCATCACATCCCTTAACTACAAGGAAGCGATCATACAGGCTAAAAAGAAACTTATAACCTGCGTATCTCGCAAGCTGAATCCAACACGAAGGAGCTATTCAAAATTCAAAAAGAATTAGAATCCCCTTCGCCCATACCAGGTACTTGTAACAAAGATAGCTCTTGGTGCAACATCCAAAATGCTCTTCTCTCCAAAATAACCACATTACAAGCCAAAATCAATGCCAAACAAAACTCTTTCTAAACCTCTTGCACCTAAAACCACTACCACTTTCACCCAGCCCCCCATTTAGCTTCCTTCCTCTCACTATCCCAGAGGTTGACAAAATAATCAGTAAGCTTAAACCCTCCAACTGCCATGGCGACTCTTGCCCTGCACCCATCATTCAGGAATCTGCCCAGGACCTTGCTCCCTTCATTACCACCTTCATCAATTCCTCATTTCACTCTGGAATTGTCCCCAACAATCTGAAGGACGCCTGGGTCATCCCCCTGCTGAAAAAACCTACACTAGATCCATCCATACCTACCACTTTCAGACTGATCACCACAGTCCCATTCCTCTTAAAAATCTTAGAGCGGCCTACCATCAGATACAGAAGTATTTGGAGACTAATATCCTACTTGGCACAAGACAATCTGGCTTCAGACCCAGGCATGGGACAGAAACAGCCTTATTAGATCTTAAAACACAAATAGAGGACAAAATATAATGGCAAACTAGCCCTTCTACTACTCCTGGACCTCTCGGCAGCCTTCGATTTGGTCAATCACCAAATCCTATGCCAACAATTGAAATCAGCTGCCCACTTTTCGGAAAATGCCACTAACTGGATTAGATCCTTCCTGGACAATAGACAGTATTCTCACCCACCGCATCCGCTGACCCATCTCCGGTCCCCTGCGGAGTTCAAGGGTCGTGTGCATCTCCTACGCTCTACAATGTATTCACCAAACCATTGTTCGATGTGCTTGACTATCTGGGTGTTACCTACACTAACTACGCGGATGACACCCAGATACTCATCCCCATCACTGGTGACTACATTGCAGACGCTAAAGCTTTGAACGACATATACCAAGTCGTCCAAGCATGGATGGCACAACACTAGCTCTGTCTCAAGGATAAGACAGAGATCCTCATCCTTGGCACCCAACAAAGACTTAACAAGCTTGACCCGTCCTTCAGCACCTTCAACATTGATGGTAACTCCATCAAAGTGGCAGAAGAGACCAAAACTCTAGCATCTACCTTGATTCCACATTGTCCTTAAAAATCGACAAACAAATGCAGTCGGCGCTGCCTCGGTTTACACATCTAAGTTGATTACAGCCTGCCGTCCATTCCTCTCCACCCAGAACTGCATTATTCTCGCCAGGACATTGGTTATGTCTGAACTTTATTACTGCAAGACACTTTATCAAGGCACCAACCAACGCAACCTCAACAAACTGCAGATCTCCCAAAACAATGCTATCAGAGCAGCCCTCAATATCCCTAGATCGGCTCACATCACTGACACTAGGATGAGCTTACACTGGCTCTCTGTTGCCCAAAGGATATCGCTCAAATCACTTACTCACAAAGGTGTCAACAACCAGGCCCCCTCCACCCCCCATCTACGTAGCCTCCCGCTTCTCCCAGTACATCCCCTCACGGACTAAGATCTGCCCAAGCACACTCGCTTACAATTCCCAAATACAACCTACAGACTGCTGAGGTGTCAGCTTCCCAGTCCTCGCGGCCAAACTTTGGAACTCCCTGCCATTGTCCATCAGAACCCTTCCATCCGCCTTGCTATTCAAACACAAAGCCAAGGTCTGGCTATCCTCTACATCCCACCTACTACCAGCCTAAGCCACCTGTTCCACTGCACCTGTCCTACTGGCACCTTACTGCTTGTGAATTTAATATGTTTTGCCTGTAACTGTATCAATGCCATTTTTGTACCCTTGTGCCTTAAGATATGCGCCTGGTTGCCCTCGGGCCTAGTGCGCTATACAAATAAATCAAATACAAATTCTGGGTCACAATTTCCATGCACTACAGAGGTTTAGGTAGAGTGCACTAATGCAGGGGAACACAGCATAATGCCTAAATCCTGATCCTTAGGAACAGGAAAGCTCCAGAAAAGTGATGTTTCATCCTTTTTGTTTGTTCCAACAGATTTCACTTCAGCCGTTATTATTCTTTGCAACTGGTCTCTTCACGATCTTGCACCTTCCTGTTCATCGCTAGTACAGTTTGTTCCCTTTGGTTACCAGCTTTCTCTGCTTGAGCCTTAAGTGGTTTGTCCTTACCTGAACCTTTGTGTAATTTCCCATGGGAGGCTGCAGCTAGCGCTCAGCGCGAACAGCCACAGACTTCTTTCAGCCATGCTTTTACCTCTGTGGTATTGAGCCCAGAATTCACGCCATCTTGAGGGCAGCACAGCTTCAGGGAAGGTTTGCCCAATGCCTGCATGATCCAACTAGACTGGGTAAGAAGTGAGAACCCTCAGGTCTATCCACTGACAGTACAAGTAGACAGCTTTTCCTTTTACCTAAAAAGATAATCTAATTCGGATTATCCGATTTGTGAAGTCTATTCCATGTGCAAAACTTCAGGATAAGGGTTAGGGGTATGCCAAAAGATGTTTCAAATCGAAGAGAATTTTGAGATCTGCAGGTCGAAATTGTGTTTTCCGAGCCTCCATTGAAATCGCAGTAAAAAAACAAGCTACTTATCTGCAACAATGGTCCTCCAATCTGGGAAAATACACATGCTCAGAATATAAAATCAGGCTTTGGAATGCTCAGTACAGCATAAATGTACAGCAGCCAACCGATTAGTCGAGATACTCATGTAGCAAGTTTGTGATGTTGGATTCGAAGCACTTCGAAGTGGGAAGCGGGTGTGACCCCCAATCTATGAAGGTTTACAACCCTAGAAAACCACTTAAAAAAAGGCAAATCGCCCCCCTCCATCCAACCCCAAGCATTGTGCATTCAAAAAGATGTGAAGGCAGGCACTCTGTTACCAGTCTTTAGCTTCTCCTCCTAACGCACGTTTTCATGACTTCAATCTTCAGGGAGGCTGAGTTTGTTTTATCAGGCGGGTCTGCATTTCTGTTTCAGGTGTGACAAGTTAATTAGCTCTGAGGATTCTAGTACTTGTATTTTTCGCACTTGATATTGCTGGCAGGTGACTGGAAACAACTCCCTACATCGCACAAATCTTCCCCTTGAAGGGGGAGGGGGAAAGCCATAGTTGTTGTTCTCCAATGTAAGGCATGATGGCCCTGCTGCAGTGCCTTGTGAGCCCGGGACTCCTGGAACAATGCTTAAAGTTGTGAAGGCACACTTACATCAGAACACGCAGTTACCCTGCAAAGTAGGGAGAGGCTCATAAGAGAAATTTAAGAAAAAAAAACATAACTTCCACCTTCGCCCACAGCAGACTGCATTCTTGGAGAAGGTGAGGAATTACTTCAATGTGGCTGCTCTGCATCATGCCATGAAGTGGGATACCAGCTTGAAAAGTGGCGATGGCTTCCCCGCCTCTGATAAATTACCATAGATTAGCCTGGAAAGATCAAAACAAATATAAAAAAAATAGCACTTGTTTAGAAAATGCTCTGTCCATAGACTAGCCTGGGCGTGCCTGAATACCATTTAGAATTGTATTTCTTATGCTGGCATTATGGCCAATGCCATAACTTTAATTCCTCTAGAGCCAAGCCTGTGGAATGCTTCCACTGCAGGTGTTGTGGTCTTTGAAGGTAGGAAGCCAAATGATTGACTCGTGTGAATTTCCTATACTTACCTTAGGTTGCATCGAGTGTGTGCGTAGTGTCCCTTGAGTTATGGAAGTTAATAAATGGAGCATGCCAGGGTTATAGAGGACCATCTTTACTGATGTCACCGCCACAAACAGGGGAAAATAAATGTAAAAAATAAAAAATTACACAAGAAAAAAAGGTCTTCCAGGTGAAAATGTTCAGAGCCTCCCTGTGCAAAGGGCTGCTTTGTTAACCTAGTCCAGACTGGAGGAAAAGTCTGTAGTAGACCTTTGAGGAAAATTTAACGATTGGTCCAGACCGATGAGTGGTGAACCCATTTGCCAATAGGATATTGTGGACAGATGCACCCAGAGGAAAGTTAAGTACTGATTCCATGAGAAGACAAAGGGTATGGTTTGTAGGGCAGAACCCATTTCTTTAATTTGCGTCGGTGGCGTGTTGCATCAGCCCTTTACGTTACTTACACAACCATACATTCTTCAGGGAGAGGCAAGAGTTCATATCTGGTCCTTTTAATGAACATGTAGTCTAGCAACGCTGGATCCTGGTGCAGAATAAGAGTGTTTTCCATAGTAAGCAGCTTGGGATGAAGAGGAGGCATCTGTCTTTTGTGAGAGTTGAAATTTTGATAATCCGGACAGTCTCCACTGTGCTGGAGCCATCAACATCATCGTGCAGCAGTTCAGAATGGGGTGAAAAAGCACCACAGAGATCAATGGGAGGGGCACGGTAAGGCATACTGGAGATGGTCCCATGGAATGGAGAATGCTTAAGCAAGCCTAAGCGGAAGACCCAGCTGGCAAACTGGACACATTTGCATTTCCAAGTAGTCCAACGATGGCAACTTGCATGTCGGAAACCTGTGCTCCAGTTGCGTTTGACAGTTATATGTCTATCCATGTTGAACTTCTCACTGTATCTCTAACCCACGGATTGTGATGGTGCATTTATCGGAGTTTGGGTGTCATCTCGCATCGAGGAAACCAGTTCTTATAACTGTCTCCAAGCCACTAATCCATGTTTTGCTCCTCCTGGCTCCGAGGGGATACCTCTTGCCACGCAGCAGTTTCTGCAAGTGCCCATTTCTGGAGATCCTTCAACCACACACCTATCAAGGGGCCGTGACTAGCCGTCCACCCCATTGCCATCCTGCGCTTCCCTAGGATGTATGCTAGACCTCTCAGTTTACTCGCATGTCTTGCCTGCTTCGGTCTCGGAAAGATTCCTAGCACGCACGCCTTGGGGGAAACCAAGTTTAACAATACCACCTTAGTCAGGTTCCAGGCCACTGCCTCCCAATATTGACGTATTTCCACGCAGGCCAAGAACAGGTTTGTCAGGTCAGCGTTAATCGGGCCATTTCTGACAAGCTTGTTCTGTTACTTTACTCAATTTTGCGATTTTATTCGGAGTCAAGTACGCACCATGAGTGATGTATAGCTGGATTAGATGCAGTTTCGCATTCCTGGACACTTTCTTGTGGTACCCCATAGTCCTGCTCCAGGGAGCGTCTGACAGCTGCTCTTGCAAATCTACTTCAACACTGTCGAATCTTTATTAGATAGTCATCCGGTCTCTCCGTCAGCATCTCATACAATCTTGACACTGCGTGTCCACCTTCAGAGAGTGTTTCCATTGTTTCTTCTACCCGCATATCCTTTACTCTTGACCTATGCTTCATAAAATGAAACTGAAATGGCCATGCGCTGCCCCACCCGGACTCCTGATTCCGAGACCACCTCGCTAAAGGTAATCAGCCATCCTCCTTTCAGGATATCCCCCAATAGTCTCCCAGTATTTCCTAACATTTAGCCATAATTGCTCATCTTCTCTTTTTAGCGTCACTAGTGGGACCTGGGGCGAGTAGGGTGTTCCTTTACCCAAAAAATGGCAGGGTCTATGCCACATCATGCCTAGTTTCAGCAATTGGTGGGGGATGGGGGAGAAGGGGTTTAGTGACTTGGGTCCCACGGCACTGTGGTCCATACCATTTCCTTTTAAAAGAATGGGGTGCATGCCAGTTGTAGTAATCTCGTGTCTAGAGTCTGTTCATCTGACAGCCAGTACGTGACAAACTAGTTGGCACGCCACAAAATAACCAAAGTCCGGCACTTGTATCCCTCCATCTGTATGGTCTCTGCAATTTCTCCAGCGACATCTTACACCTCTGGTTGTGCCATAGGTAGCTCCGGCAAGTAGTATTCAGTTTCTTAAAGCAGGTTTTGGGAATATGGAATGGAACATTTGTAAAATAAAAGGAGCAGTCTCGGGAGCACCACCATTTTCAACAGCGGGCCCCTTCCCATTAATGAAAAGCGGCAGCTTGGCCCAAAATGTTAGATGTCTTGATATTGTTCACTGCCTTCAGCGTGTTCTGTGAATGTTCTATTTTAGGGTCGTGGAAAAGGTCTACTCCGAGGAATCTGAATGGGTCGATTTCCCATTTAATTGGTAACTTTTGTAACCCCGCCCTCAATCTTCCCTCTGTACCCTCCAAGGGGGAACAAACTTGACTTCTGCGCATTTATTGTAATCCCGGAAAGGTCAGCATAATGCTCAAAAACGTCTAATATGTATTCTAGGTTGGTCTCAGGTTGCTGTATGTAAAGAAGCATATCAGCCGCATACAGAGATCAAGTGCATGTCACCCAGTATTCTGATGTAGAGAGATGAAAGCATCCTTGAGGCAACCGTGGACGAATCCTTAGTTAAGATTGATTTGAGCAAATTGATAGCTTAGTTGGACTAAGGCAGCAGTTTAAGAACCCTGCCACTGAGGCTGCACTTTAAATCTATGCGGTAGCCGTGAAAGCCACTACCCTCTGGTACTTCCACCTCTAGCAATTTGAAGTGGTGTACCGCTCGGATACTGAAAAAATGAAGCCATCTCTGGTCTGGGATAAAACATGGTGCAGATGTCTTAAATTACATGCGATATTCCTATTTGGAACATAACCCGATTGATCCGGATGTACGAGTTTGTGAATTACTGGTTTAAACCCGTTAGCCATCAAGGCCGTCAGTCTCTTCCCGTCTTGGTTGAGAAGCGAGAGGGGTCTGTAAGAGCCACAATCTACCTCTGGTTTATTAGGTTTCAGCAAAGGAACTATAATTGACTCCTTTAAAGACGGCGGTAAAATGCCCCTATCTAGTGCTTCATAAAGCATTGCTAACAGTGAAGGGGTAATTACTCCATGAATTCTTTGTAGAACTCGCTTGGCAAACCATCCGCCCCGGGAGCCTTCCCTGAATGCAACCCTTTTAAGGTAGATTCCAACTCCTCTTTGGTTATGGGAACTTCTAGCTTGTCTGCCTCTTCCGCATCCAACTGTGGAGATCCATCAGCGCCAAGGCTTCCATTTCTGAAGCATAGTATCAGATGCCTCTTCGTATAGTGTCTTATAAAAATCGTAAAAACATTTGTTTATGTCTTGTTACGTCTCCCAGATCTTCCCATTATTAGCTGTGACTGCCCGAATCGGGTTCCACTCAGTTTCGTTTTTGTATAACCAGGCTAGCAAGCGTCCCGGTTTGTCCCCTTCGGAGTGTTGCCTTTCCACATACTTCCTGTATCTCAGGTTACGCAACCTGTCCCAATGGGCTAAGCACTCCTGCTGGAGGGCGACCATTTTACAGGCACTCCCACTGGGCTAATCTCGCGGACTGTTCATGGCTTCTAGTTTTATCTCCGCCTTACGTAAATCGCTACATATTGCGGCTTGGCCCCCCGTTTGCCTTGGCAATTGCAGTCCCCCCCCCCTAATCACCACTTGAAGGACTCCCATAACGTGCCTGCTGGTTCTACGCTTCCAGTGATGTGCGTAAAATATTCCTGCACCCCTTACCTCAAATGTTCGCAAAATGCTTAGTCTTCACTTCTGAGTCTCCATGTCGGGATGAAAGTTTAAATGCTTGCAACAGTGTGGACAGGGCTTTGGCAGAGGGGGCAGGGTGTATAAATGTGTCATCTGATCTATCTGGTGTAGGGTTGAGCATACAGTTAAAGTCTCCACCCTATATCAATGTCCCGTCAATGTGCAGGATTACCAGTGGGTATAACTTGCGGAAATAAGCCACTGTATCTTGGTTTGGTGCGTATGTATTGATAATACAAACCTGTGTTCAACCCGACCCCATAAAACAAATATCCTGCCCTCTTTATCGCAAAAGGTCTCCAGTACCCTCAAAGGTACCGACGGTGCCCCCCCCCCATATTACCACCCCCCTAGCATAAGCAGAGTATGGAGAGCCCAACATCATACCATGCCATTTCTTTTTTGCAAGTACGCTTTCTCGTTTGTAAGTTTTTTCTTGCAGGAGCGCAAGATCAATTTTCTTTTTAAAAACTATTTGACTTGACAACACAGAACAACAAATCAGAGGTGCACAACATGACAACAATTTGCAAATTACAACAAGCAGACTTAACAATAACGTTCGGAATTAGCACGCAGATCACAAGGGACGGATGATAAAGGATTCATTGTGAACAGGGCTAACAAAGAATCAAAATCGCAAGGGGGCGGGGGGATCACTGAGGGGATTGGGAAGTGGGAGAAGTCGGAGTCTGAGTTGGAGGACGAGGCAGACGAACAAGTTACTCTTACCTGGTAACGTTCTTTCGATGGGATGGTCCGACGACGTATTCCATATCTATGACAGTAATCAGCGCAGCACAGCTGTGGTGATTACCGTCATAGATATGGAATTTCATCAGTAATTTCAACTCCGAGATCCTCCTCCCATTTAAGTCTAAGTTTAGTAAAAGAGGGAGCTGCTCTGGTCTGTAATAGATTATAAAGTCTAGATACCTTTCCTCTGAAGGAATCGGAGGAGCAGAGTTCAGCAATTATGGGATTGTCTGGTGGCACTGTGGGGAAACCGGGATATCTGGCTTTAAGATTCTTCCGAACTGAGGAGCATTGTAGCCATGCTGATGGTTTACGCCCGAGGGAAGAGAGGGAGGTCTGACCACTCAAGGAAATTGCCGTGTTCTAGGGCATCGCAAAGTGTCAAGAAACCTGCCTCAGTCCAACGAGACAGTGGACTGAGGAATGTATGGAACATCAGGTAAGAAATTCAAGAGCGGGAGGTCCCGTAAAATGGGTGAGGCGTAGCAACCATTGCCCATACTTTGGTTAGTGCTAGGGATGTACTAACCACAGGGTTTGCTGAGTCAAGGTCAGGCGGGACGAGTTTGAGAATGAGGGAGCCAATCGTACGCTCGCTAACCTTCAGTTTCTCAAGTCGGACATGAGGAGGGTGGTCTGGTGTTGAACCAATGGGATGCAAATTGGGCTTGGGCTACCGCCCAGTACCTAGGAAAGTTGGGGGCGCCGAACCAGCCTAATTTCTTGGGGGTAGTGAGTGTAGTAAGTTTTAGGCGGACTGCACCGGAATGCCAGAGAAAGGTGTTAGTAATGCCACGAAGCACCTTGAAGTCAACGCCCAGCCATAGCGGGAGGTTGGTGAATCGGTATAAGAGTTGAGGTAGCACTACCATTTTAAGCATTCCGATTCTACCAGCTAGAGATGGGGAGACTAGCCAAACTAGCAGTTTTGGTGGTCAGGTTAGTTAGGTAATTCTGATAGTTGTAGATACGCAACTTCTCAGCGTGTCGGGAGACCAGCACCCCCGGTAAGTGATGTTGGTTTGAGACCAAGTGAAACCCATTAGGTCAGAGGGCGGTTGCGTGGTATCAGTGAGCGGAAATAGGGCTGATTTAGAGCAGTTAACTTTCAGCCCAGATATGTGTCCAAATCGCGCAGGATTGGAGCAGGTTTGTGGGGAGCGGATGTAAAGAAGGGCATCGTCGGCGTACAGGGAGACTATATTGGCTTGTCCTGCCATGCGCAAGCCTCTGTGGGAGTGGGATTGGCGCATCATGTCTGCAAAGGGTTCCATAGCCATCGCGAATATTAGCGGAGAAAAGGGGAATCCCTGTTGCGTCCCTCTGGTTATCTGCAAGGTGGTGGAACATCTGTCCTTGGTGCGGACCCTGGCCACTGGGCTGGTGTAGAGGAGCCTGACCCAGGTCTGAAAGTTGGGGCCAAATTTGCATTTTTCAAGGGCTCGCCACAAATACTCCCAAGACACTGAGTCGAATGCCTTCTGCATGTCCAAAGTGGCTGCCACCTCCTGCGTCCCTGGATTGATCCTACTAATCACATTGAAAAGTCTTCTAAGGTTTAGGGATGTGGACCTACCTAGGACAAAACCTGCCTGGTCGGGGTGAATGATGTGGGGCATGAGTGGAGCCAGACGGTTAGCCAGTAGTTTAGCGTACATTTTAACGTCACAGTTTATAAAAGAGAAGGGGTGCTACGAGCCGCATTGGGTGGGGGGCTTACCAGGTTTAAGGACTGTTATCATAGCCTCGCGGCGAGATTGGGGGGTATACTTTTGTCGCATGCCTCCTCTCAGAGCCAATAATTGTGGGACCAGAATAGATTTATAACGCTTGTAAAAGTCCATGGGGAGGCCATCCGGGCCAGGGGCCTTCCCCGCCGCGAGCGACTCGATGGCTTCTGTAGGCTCCTCGTGGTGAAGGGTCTTTCCAAGGAAGCGGCGGCGTCAGTAGACTGGGAGGTCTTCCAGAAAGGAGTCAATTTGAGACGTGGGGGCCAATGGCTTTCGGGTATAGGGTGGTATCAAATGTTAGAAACTGTGTTGATGTCTTGTGGTGAGGTAGCAAGTGTTCCGTCAGTTCTTTCTATCGCCGGGATGTTGTGGGCTCCAAACTCGTGGCAAATCAACCTGGCCAGCATGCGGCCTGGTCGCTCACCTTCCCCATATCGTCTTGCCGCTTAAGGGCCATCCAGGAATTTAACTTCTCGCTCTGCAAGGCTGCGGAATCCATCAAGCTCCAAACCCAGAAATGCTAGTGTGTCGGGAGAGTGACCGTGGGCATATTGGGACTCCAGATTAGCTAGGGACGACTCGCTGTCAGCGATATCCTTCCGGATGTTTTTCAGGATGCCGCTCCCTTTGGATATAGCCATACCCCTAGTGTAAGCTTTAAATGATTCCCAGAGGGTGGCTCGTGAGGATACTGAATCTGTGTTGAGCTCAAAGAACTCATCAATGGAGGATTGAAGCTCGGAAGCGAAGCCCTGGTCTAGGAGGGCGTGGGGCCTCATTTTCCATTGTCTCGTCTTTTCGAAGTCATGTCCTCAATTCAATGAGATAACCACCAGAGTGTGATCCGATAGCATCCTGGGGAGGATGGCCAAGCGGGACAGGCACCTGATCAGTACATCCGACAAGAGCCATCTGCCTATCCTAGAATGTGAGTCATGGACAGGAATAAAAGGAGTACGTGCAGGAATCAGGGTACATTAAGCGCCAAGCGTCAACCATTGCTAGATGGGGGAGAGTTGTGAGAATCGTGTAGGCTGCCCTTGAGAGCTGGCGATGTCTGGAGCCTGACCTGTCTAGATTAACGTCTAAGATCTTGTTGAAGTCGCCACCCCATATAATCGGGATCTGGGGATAACTCCAGGACTGAGGCCAGGTGAAGGTAGAATTCGGGGTCGTCAATGTTAGGGCCGTATATATTCAGGATGGCTACCTCTTGATTTTGCAATTTGCTGATGATAAGTATATATCTCCCAAGGGGGTCTATTAGTGAATGGGAGCAGCAGAATTTAAGGCTCCTGTGAATTAAAGTGAGGGTACCTCGACTGAGTGGAGTAGTTAGTGTAGTACCTCTGGGGTCCCCATTGTTTAGCGAATCTCTCGCATTGTTCAGAGCGAGCGTGGGTTTCTTGCAGGCATAAGACTTGAACACCTTGGCACTCAGCATAGAGTTGTATTTGTCGCATCTTTCTGTAGTTCCCAGACACCTCACATTCCAGCTCATGAAGGTTAAGTTGCTATCCGCCCCATTGGCGTGGAAGGAATGTGAGTTATTTTATTTGTTCGAGTTGGTCTATGCCATCTCAACCCCCGCATGTGCGTCACCTTGTCCATAACTCTGTATTGTATTAGTGTGTCATGCGTGGCCTCTCTGGTGGTTGTCAAGACTAACATAACGACCGACCCCCACCCCGCCCAGCGCCACCCCCACCCACATCCCTCCGCCAACATGAGGAATGAAACCCCAACCATAACTTCTCGGCATCAGCGCCTGGGGGCCTGTTAGTTGGCCTAGCGGTGGCGCTGCGGACTGGAGAGTGTGTAAGGAGATCGGCACTACAGCTGGATTAGCTAGTGTGTTTAGCATAAAAGGATTATTGGTCGAGCCAAGAGGGCTGTAACAACCTGTTAATGCATTCCCACGAGGGTTAGAGAGGACACTGTATAGTTGTGGACATAATCAGGTCCCCGGTATCCCGCCCGGGATCCAGTGAAACGATACTGTGCGTGTCTAGAGCTGGGACAGCATTAGGGAATCGGTAATTGCTAAACACAATGAGAACATGTGGGGGTGGGGGGAGCGTTACCCGGTCTGTTTTGCAGACAAGGATCGGTGTGCTCTTTCAATTGCAAACTGCAGGGAAAGTTTAGGGGTATCCGGAGTGTCATGAGGATGCGTTCCACGTAGTCCTCCATGGACTCAGTGATATTGTCCTCGGGTAATCCGACAATGCGCAGGTTATTTCGTCTCGAGCGGAATTCGAGATCATTTTTCTTCTCCACCGCTGACACCCGGTTGGTAAGTGTGGAGACCGCAGCGCAGAGCGTGCCCAGGTCATCCTCGGCGGCACCCACCCTGGTTTCAATTTTGGCGACTCGTCCGTCTGTTTTTTAGATGTGGCCTTTTATGGAGGAGATGGTCTCATTCACATCGTCCAATTTAGTATGCAGCGTAGTGAACCCATCTCGAATATACTCCAGCATCTTCTGTGAGTCGTCTGAGGGCAAAGGGGCCGAGGTGGTGGGCGCCTCCTCAGGGGCATGGGACGCCTACCTGGATGGCGTTTTGGTAAACATGTTTAGCGAACTTTGCTTTTTCACAGCACCGGCTCCCTTGGTCATGGTGAGGACCGGGGCAGGGTTCTTGGAGCCAGGGAGAGTGCGGGCAATCAGAGGTGGTGGAGTAACCAGGTAGCAGCGGCAGAACCAGGGGTATCAAGGTCGGTAGTTATGTGGATCCTCGGGCTGCTGAGTCTGTATCCTGCTCACGGTTAAGTTATGCTCCCAGGCCTCTTTTCAGCTTGTATGCGCGTGCTGCAGTAGTAGCTCTTCGGAACTGACCATCTGCGGGTATGGAGCAGGCGGAAACTACACCAATGGAATAGTACAGTGTCCACGGCAGCCGCAGCGGTGCATCCCTTCGGGTAGAACTGGCGAGAATGCGACTGCCGGTCCGGTGTGGGCAGGTGCCGGCGATCAGGGCTGGGCCATATCCCCAGCCGGTGCACATGGAGCAATCAAAGAGTTCTGCACCGTTGATGCTCACCAGGCTGGTTCAGCTGGGTCCAATTCAAGAATCAATATGGCCACAGGAAGCCCCCACCCCCAAAACCAACCTCAGTAATGCAGGGGGTCCGCCAGTAGTTGCGGCCCAGGGGGGGGGGGGGAAGATGTTAGGGGGGTAGCCACTCACCGCCCCAGTGATGGAGATGTATAGGGAGGGTGTCTCTAGGTCCGCTACAAATTTGGGGCGCCCCCACCAAGCCCCGATCCCCCAGAGGGATGGGCAGCCTGTGATAGTGGGGCACGCATGGTCCTCCAGGAGGCTTGATGTATGTAAGGGGGGGCTCCCCGGGACCACGGCTAACGTAGTGTCTGGGCCCCATGCAGCCCAAAACAGCGCGCCTGGGTCAAAGAAAGCTCCCGGCGATGCGGGCACAGTTCAGCGGCCGCCAGTAGTCCCCCCCCCCCCCCCACTGCCAGGGGGAGGGGGACTAAGGCAGGCCCACGGCAGCAGGAGCCAGAGCTGCAACACTGGAGGAGCAGCCCGCTCCAGCCCCCCGTCCCCCCTACCTTGTGTGCCGTTGCAGGTGCATCTCAAGGGGGGGGGGGGGGAGCAGGAGGAGGGCAGGCGAGCAGCCACCGGCACGGAGTCAGCCGCAGCGGCGCCAGCCGCGGCGTCCGGTCCAGAGCGCAGCGGCACAAGGCGCAGCAGGCTTCAACCCCCAGGCCGGGGCAGTCTGGAGCAATCCTCGGGCCAGGTGTCCAGGCGGCTTGGGTGTGTTGGTGGGGGACGGGGGGTTGAGTGCAGGGGAACGCAGAGTGGTCCCGCCATGGTCCCAGCCACTCGCCACACTCCCAGGGCTCCCCCACGCCGAGGTGTTGGGCAGCAAAGAGGAGCCACAGTACAGGGGCGAGCCAGGTGACTGCCGCCCCGACTTTCAGCGGCCACAGCAAAGCTCCCAGTGGGTCCCCGGCCCGAGAGTCGGCGTGGATGTAGTGTGCAGTTTCTCCCAGCAGCCACAGCAACTGGGAAGGGACCAGCTGTATATGTGAGGATATATCCGAGGATATGTGCTCTCGTAGTCCAGAGCCCGACACTTAGGCAGCCATCTTGATCGGCGCAACAGCGCCCCCTCCCCCCCCACCCCGCAAGATCAATTTTCTGACATCTTAAATAAGGCATGATTCCATTACGCTTGATATAACTGTTGAGACCTCCGACATTCCAGCATACTATTTTAAATTCCCCCATCACTCATAACAGTACTATTATGCATCAACGGTTCAATGTTCAAATATGACATGCTTTGTGAATTCATAGGCTACCTCCCAACTAACTACCCCAACTCCCGCACCCTTCCCAACAATTGCCCAGCTCAGTTACTTGTGCTCAGGCATCCCTACTTCTTGCTCGCACCCCAGGATTTTGTCCTGGTACATGGGTGCAGTAGGCGGATACAAAACTGTCCGTATCCCAACAAACAAATCTAGTCTCGGGTGTAGGACGTTCTTGCATGGTGCGGTCTTAAGTAAGCACCACATTGTCGATGCCTGCATTTCAGCTATTCTCATTTTCTTGAGGCTTCCATCTGGCAGGTTTTGCTGCTGCTGCGTCGTGCATTAATCTACCTCTGTAGTCTTGTAGTGGGACCGGACTCCGAAGTGCATCTATTCGGCTCTACTCGGTTCAGTCTCTGCCTCAGTACAAAAATGTTGCGTGTCCATCCCTTCACTTGCGTCTTCCGGATTGTCAAAGAATGCTGAAAGTGATTCACAAAGGATGCGCAGTCTAGCCGGATAAATAATGTACTTCAGGTTGGCTCCCTGTAATCTTTTTTTCACCGATATGTAGTTCATCTGCTGTTTCTGCACTGTAAGGTGTAATCTGCATATGCAGTTATTGTGGCAGACCCTCGTTGGATCGTCGCTCCTTTGCGGAAGTATTCTAGGATCTTTCCTCTATGCCGGTAGTTCAGTATCTGGGCTATTATTGGTCTCGGCAGGACCACCAGGCAGCGATTTCCTCATCAATGACTATGCACCCTTTCGACTCCGAAGCCTTGGGTGAAGGCCCCCGGACAGATTTCTTTCTGTAGCAGGGTCTCGATGTATTCCATTCGGGATCACACCTCCTTCCGGGAGTCCAATAATTCTTACATTATTGTGTCTAGCTCTGCCTTCCCCATCTTTGGCTCTGTCCTCCAGATTGCGCACCTGATGCTGCAGTACCCCGACCTCGGTGTCCTAGAGGCCGCTCTTATTTTCTGCCACTGTCTTAGAGTGTTCCTGTGGGTTCAGAAAGTGCCCTTATGTCCTGTCCAAGCAAGTTCACATCTATGCTGATGGGGTCTATTTTAGCTTCAAGCGACTCCTTCAGAGAAGCTATGGCACAAGGATCTGCTGATCTATGCTTGCCGTCAACTGCTCCTTTTGAGATGTTGAGGTCATTTGGGCTGGGCTCTCTGCTGGGTGTGCAGTTTTAGTGCACGTTTCCAGGGTGAGTTGCTTCCCTTTACCTGTTTGGGGCAAAGACGCCATGTTTTGTTGACGTCCCGATTCGCTAGTGTTCATGCCGCTCTGGCGTGTAGCTTCCACTGCTCTGGTATAGAACTTCAGGCGGGCGTGCCTATATTCCACCGTTTGTCTTTGGGGTACTGTGGGGTATCTATTAGTTACTGCTTGCGGCGTCTCGAATGGGGTCCACTCTCTGCGGTCCTTCAGCCTTTATCTGATTTGAGCCTACTGCGCCGCTTACTTTTGACCTTTCGTGTTTACACTGTACCCTGTCCCGCGTGCCCCGGTAGAATTTGTGCTAAAGTGCATGTACGCGCCGGGGCCCTCTCCTGTTCAGCAAGATCAGCCATTCTGCAAGGGTCTGTAACTGTGCACAACAGCTTAGGCCCTCGCACCTCGTTGGGCTATCTTGTATGCCTCTTGCCAGACCCATGTTATTTGCACTCACTGTTGTGACAGTTTACTTTGATGTTGTACTGGCTCTTTCCTTCTGCTGGACTAGTGTTCCAGCATTTCAGCCATGCTCAGAGCATCTGCCTTGTTTTACTATTGAGTTGTTGGCCCCATAATCGTGCACAGTCCACGCATTGAGTATTTCCCCCAGGTTTGCTTCCTCTGCGGTCCGCCTTGCTGCTTGTTAGTCCTCCATGGGCCAGCCTCATTTCCAATCCTCCCCCGCTGGATTCAGTCAATCTAGCTTTGTTTCTGGACCGCCTGTACGCAGCAGGCAGGATCAGTCCTCCTTACAGTCCGCCTCGTTTCTCTTGCAGGCCAATATTACTTTATGAGCGCACACAGCACTGATTGTCTTCCCCACAGTCAGCCCGTTAGCAAATGTTTACTTCCCCACACACAGTGCATAGAAATGAGGGGGGCTAGGGAGAGTCCGGTGTATATCTGAATTGATACTTCGAAGCAGCGGGTCACAGCACACACATGCCCATTTTACCTTGTGACTCGGCCGGTGCAGTGTCTTATTTTGCATTAGTCACCCATTACTTCATGTGCCTACTGCTCAGTTTCTGTGTGCAACTGCACTGTGTAGCCTCTGAATTTCCACAGGATCATGTACGATCGGCAGGAGCACCCGCAGTAATTAATGTCCTACAGCATGGCCCGGTAGCCACGACCCCCCCCACCCCCGTTTAACTCTACCTACCCATGAATGGCAACTATCAGTTTCCCTGCTGAGGGTTTCGGTTACACTGGACGCTCCTGCCAAGTGTACCACCTGTATATGAAGGTTAATAGGGGATTTAACCGTTTTTTAGAGTATGGCCCTATATATATGCAGTTTCCTTGACCATGTGCCCCCCCCCCCCTGCTGATTCATCTAAAACATGCAGGCAGTAAGGTCAGTCTGCACCAGCATAGGATCATCCTTTATCGTGGGGAGAAACTCTAGGAATATGTGCACTGCCTTTAATTCTAGGAATAGTTATGAGGACTGCCAACTTAATTAGCTGTCAATTTCCCTATCCTCGTCAAATATTAGAGGCGCCCTCCCCCTCTTAAAAGGGGTAATGTCGGTTGAGACTGAAGGAGTGCCTGGGGTTCTGCACTGGGAAATGTGCACAGATTTCATCGCTCACCCCGACTAGCTCAGGAAATAGCCTGGTTCAAATTGATTGTTCCAGGACCCAGTGGCGTGTACCCACTAACTGATCTGAATGGATTCATTTCTATAGCGCATATACACTTAAGCGTTTCAAAGTGCTCCAATGGAGGGAGGGTGAGTAGTTGAACAGAAAATTGACATGCTTAATAGGCATTGGAACATTCAGAATGACAAGTGCTATACGTTTGGTGGTACAACATAAGACATGAGTAATACAAAATGTTAAAACATGACAAATTATTGCATGTGCCCGACGGTTGTTTCAATAATGCAAGAACTATACATGAAGGTGGGGCTGGGGGGTGAACGGAAGTAGTAGCGCAATGACGAACAAAGCAAAATAAGTGCAAGAGACACTTAGTGGGAAAGGAGCAGGAGAGAGGTGTTGTCAGGGAGAGGCACGCTAGGCACACCAAAAATGAAGTGTATGCAGATGTCAGCTAAATTCGATTTTAAGCAAAGGCACACTAAACATCAAAACGAAAAGTGGCTGCAGATGTAAATCACAGGAAATTGAAATTAGGTGAGCAGCCTACTCGCAGGTAAATCTGCAGGGGTGCCTAAAGTTCAGGTGGGTCACACGCGAGGTATCAGTCAGCCCAGTGTCCTGGTGACTTTGTATCCTGTATAGTATCCGCTGGGCCAGTTTGGTACCAATCCAATGCATGAAGACCACACATGCAGAAGAGACTTGTAAATCTGGGAAGTGCTGGTACTTGAGGAATTGGACTTTGCAGCCTTTCCTCCGAAGGACAATCTCTCGGAACGGTGGCATCTGCATGCTCCCAGTAGCAGTTTGCAGGAGTCGCATAATTCGATGAACATGCTACAATTTCTACTGGAACTGTGGTGCTCATGCTAGCCAGTAATTCAGATTGGAATTGAAACCAAAAACTGGCTTCAGTGAAAGGCAGGAACTAGCTCTGAGCATGAACTGGTGGGTATGCAGGGATTTTGTTGAATTGAAAATCAAGAATGACATTTTAAAGAATAAAAAAAAAAAAATTAAAAAAGTTAAAAGTATGTGGGGTTGCGCAAGTGGTTAAAATGGGTGGGGTTTTTAAACATAGGGAAACGGGGGTGGAGGGGCTTTGTGTAAACCCCCCCAAACACATTTTTAATAAATCAATTTTTTTAATCGTTTTTGGTTTGTTAAAAATGCATTCTATGTTTACTCATTCGTTAAAATCACATGTAACCGAACTGGTGGGGTTGGCTGTCGCATGCAAAGCATGCAATAGGCAGTGTTGTGTATGAATGGGGATGTAGAAATCTTCATCCCCTGTTGCCAGATCAACTTTTCGGAGACAAAGTATTACAAAATGTGGGCAAACACTGGTTTTTTCATGTATTTGTGAGGACACGAACATCTAGGATTGGTTAAAACCGCCTGTTACGAGTAAAAACCTAACCCTTGCCGGTCCCACAATACCAGATATGTTAAGAGTTAAATGACATTTCTGCAGATTTCCAAGAATAACATAGCAGACTGAAATTGGCAAAGAAGTCTGCAGAGTGGGTTTGGCAGAAATTATTAATTTCAGAGTGCACCCCTAGAGAAGTACTCCCATGCACACGTGTGCAAAGGATCTAAATAGGACTCCCCAGAGAGGAGTCTCAGCCTCTTACCCATTGGGGGAGGGAGGTAGAACCGAATGTACATGAGATTGAATGATGAAAGTTACAATGTTACTCATTCACGCTTAATGGAGGTTTCCCAATCTCAGTAAGAATTCTGCACATGTGAATCTATGACCTTCCAATGCTTAGGAACATTTTGAGTAATGATTTTGGGCAAGAAGAACAAGTTACTCTCTTACCTGGTAACGTTCTTTCGATGGGATGGTCCGATGACGTATTCCATATCTATGACAGTAATCACCACAGCTGTGCTGCTACGGAAAATGTTCGGTGTCTACGTCCTGTGTCGATGCGCCGTCCTAGAGTACCTCCTCCGATGGCTGACGTCACCCGATGTGATAAGTAGGACGCCCGTAGCCTCAGTTGTAGTTTTTTCCCCCAGAATGTGTGAAACCAGACTTCTGCCAGTCAGACACACAAAGCCTTGCGGAAACGCAAGCTGCAATCGCATAAGAAATTCTGTAGCGGGGAAGGTAGGGAGGGAGCGATATGGAATACATCGTCGGACCATCCCATCGAAAGAACGTTACCAGATAAGAGTAACTTGTTCTTCGAGGGGATTGGGTCCTCCGACGTATTCCATATCTACGACAGACTCCAAAAGCAGTACCAAAGCAAGGAGGTGGGAAAAGAATTTAGAAAACCAAATTTAGAATGCCCAATCAAATTGCGGAGTAAAGGACTACCTTGACAAAAGCCAGATCCTGTCCTCGGATGGAATCGAGGGAGTAGTGACGTACAAAAGTATGGACTAAAGCCCAGGAGGCTGCATCCCAGATGTTACGAATAGGAACATCCCTCTGTAGGGCAGTAGATGCAGCCATAGCCCTAGTAGAATGGGCCCGCAAGCCAGCCGGTGGGTCCTTACCCGCCAAGCGGTAACACTCCGAGATGGCCAAAATAATCCAGCGAGACAGTGTTTCGTCACAGCTTGTCCCAAACGCTTTCCAGCGTAACCAATGAAGAGTTGATTGTCCACTCTGACCCGGGACATGCGTGAAATATAAAAGCTTAACGCTCTCCTAGGATCAAGCCTATGGAGCCTCTCCTCTCCCTTACCAGGATGTGGAGGATAGAAAGCCAGAACCACCACCTTCTGGCCTATATGAAATTCCGACACCACCTTTGGAAGAAAGGAAGGACGAACTCCAAGGACAACCCTGTCCTTAAGAAACACAGTGAAGGGTGGCTTAACTGAAAGTGCTTGTAACTCACTCACTCTGCGAGCGGAAGTGACCGCAACTAAAAATACAGTTTTAAGAGTTAACAGCCTCAAAGGACAAGAGTGCAAAGGCTCAAAGGGAGCACCCATTAGAAACTTGAGAACAAGGTTCAAATCCCAACCGGGCACCTGGAAATGTGACGGAGGGAACACATTAGTGAGCCCTTTCAGAAACTGAGAAATTGAAGGGATTTTAAAATAGGAACACTCTTCAGATGAGTGCTTAAATATGGACAGCGTCGCCACGTAACCTTTAATGGTACCCACTTGCAAGCCCCTGTGGGTCAAAGAAAGCAAAAAAGACAGAACCATGGGAATGTCACATGCAAACGTATCCACATTCTTAACTCTGCACCAGTCGCAGAACTTACGCCAACGGTACAGAGACTTTGTTGCTGGCCGTCTGGCCGAGAGCAACACCTCCATCACGTCTTCGAGGTCCCAATCCTTATACCTCAACCTTTCAGAAGCCAAGCGTGAAGGTTGAGGGATCTAACCTCTGGATAGAGAACCTGACCCCCCTCCCGTGAGAGCAGATTGTCTCGGTAGGGAAGACGACGTGAACGGCAGATGGACAAGTCGAGAAGGTCCGGGTACCACGTCCTCCAGGCTCACGCCGGAGAAATGTGGATTATCCGGGAACCGAACTTCCGTAATGTCTGCAGTACTTGCGGGATGACGGGGACTGGAGGAAACTCGTACAGTAGTGGGAATGACCACACCACCACGAACGCGTCTCCTAAGGATCCTCTTGGAGGAAATTCCAGCGAGCAGAACCTTTCGCACTTCCGGTTGGCACTGGAGGTGAAGAGATCCACTTGAGGGGTCCCCCAAAGGGCGAAGATCTCCAGGAGAATCTCCTGAGCCAGCTCCCATTCGTGAGAGATCGTGCTCTGCCTGCTCAGAGCGTCCGCCGTCTGGTTTTCGTCTCCGGCCAGATGAACTGCCGAGATCGAAACTTCCTGCTGGATGGCCCAGAACTCGAGCTGCATCGCCTCCCTGCACAGAGGAAGTGACCCTGCCCCCACCCCTTTTTGTTGAGGTAGTGCATGGCCACCGTGTTGTCCGTCAGGATCAGAACATTCTTTCCTCGCACAGTCGGCAGAAAAGCCTTCAGGGCTAGCCTGACGGCCCTACGCGCCAAAAGATTGATATGGAGTCTGGACTCCGGCGGAGACCAACGACCGCTGACTGTCAACTCGTTGGCATGAGCTCCCCATCCCCGTGAGGGATGCGTCCATCACGATCGTCACCTCCGACCAGGGAAGCCAAAACAGAGCCCCCTTTACCAGATTGCCTTTGACGGCCCACCACAGAAGGTCCTGGGCAACCGAGGGCAGCACCTGAACAGGGTCCGACATCCTGCCGGAGGATTGTGACCACTGAATCTTGAGCGCCCACTGCAAAGATCACATCCGCAGTCGAACCTCTGGCACCAGAAGAATGCAGGATGCCATGAGGCCGAGCAACCTCAAGAACTCGAACGCCGGGAGCGTCTGGGCAAGTTGAAACTTGTGCACCATCTGCTGAATGTGAAGAGCCCTCATCTGGGGAAGAACACACTGCCTCAGGGAAGTGTCGAGCACTGCTCCGAAGTACTGGAGCCGCTGTGTTGGCGTCAAATGGGACTACAAGTTGAGGGAGAAGCCCAGCCTGTGAAGGGAGTTGGCAGGTGACGGACATATGATCCAGGACTTGCTCGGGAGAGCGCGCCCTGATCAACTAATTGTCCAGGTAGAGGTAGACGTGAATCCCCTTTCCTGAGATGCGCTACCACCACCAAGAGCTTGGTGAAAACCCTTGGGCGGAGGTCAATCCGAACGGCAGGACCAGAAACTGAAAGTGCGAGTCGCCAACCGCGAACCTCAGGTACTTCTTGTGCTTGGGATGGATCGGCACATGGAAGTAAGCATCCTTGAGGTCGAGAGACACCAACCAGTCCTGAAGTTGAAGGGCCTGGAGGACTTGAGAAAGTCACCATCTTGAACTTGTCCTTCCTGAGGAGTTTGTTTAAACCGCGCAAGTCCATGATGGGTCTCAATCCCCCGTCTTTCTTTGAAATCAAAAAATAAGGGTAATACCATCCCTTGTTCCTCTCCGCTACAGGCACCGGTTCTATGGCGCCTTTCTCCAGCAGGGCTTGAATTTCCTGCACAGGGAGCAGATCCGGACTCTTCAAAGAGAGGTTCCCTGGTGAATTGTCGCGAGGCCTCTGCCGAAAGGGAAGACAGTAGCCGTGGGTTATGATCTCCAGAACCCACACATCTGAAGTAATGGCACGCCACTCTACAAGATGCTGCGCCAGCCTTCCCCCAACCGGCGAACCATGGGACATGGCCTCATGACAGTGGTAGCGGCTGCGGCGTTGCCTGAGGGCAAAGAGGCAACTGCCTGAGCGGCCTTGGCACCTCGAGTACCTTGTTTTCCACCTCTGGCACTCCTAGGGTGGCCTCTGACTGACAACTCCTCTCACTCTACCAAAGGATGAGTAACAACAAAAGGAACCTCCCCTCCATTGCTGTCCCCTAGGACGAAAAGGCGGAGGTTGGCGACTGCAGCGCCCAACGACTTTGCTGCAGCTTTGGAGGTCTGCAACCTCTCAAGGCTCTCGTCAGCCTTGCTGCCAAAAAGATGTTCACCGTCAAAGGGCATGTTGAGGAGCCGGGACTGCACATCAGGAGCAAACCCCGACATCCGCAACCACGCAAACCTGCGTATTACGGTGCTCGCCACCATGGACTGGCTGACGCAATCTGCCATGTCCAAACCCGACTGAAAGTACTCACATGGCATCCTTGCCATCCTGGACCATAGCAAGGAAATCCTCCCGTTCGTCCCCTTCAGGAATATGCTCAGCCGCTAATGCAACACAGTTCCACAGAATGTGCGTGAAACGAGACAAGGCACATAGAGTTGGCTGCCTGAAGCGCCATACCCCCTGAAGAAAACACTTTCTTCGCCCAGCCATCAAAACGTTTGTCTCCCTATCAGGAGGGATGGTAGGATGCGACGCCTGCTTTGCCGGGGCCGTAGCCGCCTGCACCACCAAACTCTCCGGAGTGGGGTGCCTGGTCAAGTAGCAGGGGCCGCTACTGGCTGGATGGTATTTTCTCGACAAAGACTTGCCCACTGCCGGGAGACTCTCCGGAGCAGTCCAAGCCGCCACCACCCTTCTCTGTAGAGCCATATGAAACGGCAGTACCGGGTCAGTTGGGGGGCCAAGATCAAGGATGTCCGTAAGATCATCCCTAACAAACTCCCCTGGGGGAGCAGACCATCCCAAGTACTCTGTGACCCTAGACATAAGGCGCCGGTATGAAGAATCGGCATGAGTGCCAGGCTTAGGCCTACAAAACTCGACCTCCGGAGAGGTGTCCAGTCCACTGGCATCATGCAGTGACTGCCTTAGGTCCTCAAATTGGCTATGGCCCGAGAGAATCTCATCTGGCACCGTATTAGGGACCATGCCATCAGAGCCCTCATACACGTCTGAAATGTACTCCATATGGCCATAAGAAGGCACTTGGGAAACTAAGCCATGCTTGACCTTAGCCAGAGCCTTTCTAGGGGGTTCCCCCGTGCCATGGGGTACCTCTGACACCACAGCCTAGAAAGGCGTCGAGTGAATCGGCGTCGAGAGAATCAGCGTTGACGTCAGACGCAGCGCCGCCAGCATCGACACAGGCCTCGAAGCCGGAGCCCCGAGCTTGTCCTTCGACAACCTGGCGCCGACGACTTCCTCGGAGGCGGAGCCTTGAGTCAGTCGACTACTTCGGCGCCACAGGCGTCAATGTCTTCCTCGAAGACATCACAGAATCACGCAGTCTCGAGTGCGTCGAGGACCGGGACCTGGAACGGGCATGACGAGAACGATTACCCTTGTCCGAGCGGGACCTCTCCCGCGAATCGTGCCGACCACCCGAGCCCGAAGGCATGCGAGCGGTGTCTCTCGACCGACCCCACTCGGAGGCGCGGACGGACCGGTGCCCTGCGATTCGAGAATCGCTAACATTTTCTTCCCGAAGGAAGCCCATTCCTCCTGTGTCGCATGCTTGGTGGGATAAGTGACCCCCCGACGGGCGGAGTCCTCCGAAGAGGACGGGGAAGGCGACCGATGCTGGTGCTTCCGGGAATGCCTCGAAGAGGCAGAGTGGCGAGACCGACTCCTGGAACGAGACCCACTGGACTTCTTCCGACGATGACGCGGAGAGTCACCTCTCGAATCATCCGTCAAAAGCCCCGCAGACCTCGACTTCTGGGGCTTGGACACCTTACCTACCGACAACTACTTCTTGCGCTCCCACAAGGCTTTGGACATGAGCGACTGGCAGTCGACAGTCATCCGGGTCATGGGCCTCACCGAGGCACCAGAGGCAGGCGTCGTGCGAGTCTGTCACCGACATCTTGCACCCACAGTCCCCGCATTTCTTAAAGCCCGGACGTGGGGTTGAAGATGAGGTAGACATCTTCACAAAGAATAACTTCACAAAACGAACAGGTTCGAAGAACCGAGATGAACAACAGAAACTCCAAAGAGTCGAGGCGTACCGAGATTCACGAAGCAAACAACTGAGGCTACGGGCGTCGTGCGTCCTACTTTTCACATCGGGTGACGTTGGCCGTCGGAGGTCCTCGAGGATGGCGCATCGACGTCATCAACGCAGGACGCAGAAAATTTTCCGAAGCAGCACAGCTGTGGTGATTACTATCATAGATATGGAATACGTCGGAGGACCCAATTCCCTCGAAATGGCCAATTACTTTTCCAAATCTGTAGGAGGCCTTCGCCCTGGGTCTATCAGTTGTATGCTAAATATGGTGAACTTATGGACTTGAACTAATGTGACAAGGAAATAAGTTTTGCATTTTCCTATGTAAAGTGTAGAGTAACCTTGACTTATCATAATGGGCAACAAATTATTATGGTCCTACAATGCCAAAGAGTGTTTATGACACTAAACCACTCTGTGGTTATCACTAGAAATGGCATTATAGAAGTAACTTGGTTACCATTGAAAGATTTTCATTCCTTTAATGTTTTTCTTGTTAATAAACGGTTTCGCAGGTTTGTGTATTTGTTGTGGTTCATATTATGTTGGGGACAGCGTTGTGTATATGTGGAGGCACAGCGGTTAAAAGCCATTTTACAACATGTATTGTCTCCATGTACTGTTACCTGCTTACACTGGCTTTGTTTTGACAGAGGCTGTGGAGTGTACTTGTAGATTTTCCTCGGCTTTAGGCAGGGTCAGAGGTGGCAGTTTAATTTTTACAGGACTATGCAACTTTCATTAAAAAAAAGTTCTATGGCAATGGCATACCCAGGGATTTGGAGTGCCGTGGTCTGAGAAGCGGTCTTGGCATGCCAGGAGTTTCCAACAGAGTGAATTTGAGACATGAGAAGTCTAAGAAAAAAGTATTTCATCTCAGCTACCCCAGCACACGGACTAAAGACTTCTTTAGAAAACTGAAATGCTTTTATTTTGGGAAATCTGTGTGGGCAGAACCTGGGAATTTCGCTGCTGTGATAGAAACCAATGTTAGGGATGCAATAACATTTCATGTGGATGACATTCCTGTGTAAGCTGTACAGGTGTATGTGTATACATACATGCACACAATAGGCCGGCAATCACCACCCCATAGATGAGATGAAATGAATCTATTTGCATTGGCATTTCGTAAATGTCTATTGCTAACCGTTTGCTGTACGGATTGGGCTGAAATTTTCCAAGCAGTTTCTGGCATGGGCCCCTTCAAACGACCTATTGGGCCAAATTTGACAACATATCAACAGTTAAATGTAGAGGGGGAACTGCCCTTCAATGTCCCATAGAAAAAGGAGGTGCAGATCTTACCTTTTTTTGTTTTGCGGTAAATCTGTATAGCAATTTAAAAAAATTGAACGTAGCAGTTTGTGCCCCTGGCCCAAAGCATCTCCCCAGGTTTTGAGGATTTTCAGAAATCAAAACGCACCCTTTTTTTTTTAAACTGAAGAGGCCCATTCTTCAGTTAGTTGCATAGTACATTTATGTGAGAAGGATAATGGGTTAGTTAGAAAAAAATAAAATTCAAAATGTATACTAAAACACAAAGTAGGCAATTTAACAAAACATGTACCCTACTGAATGCAGGCAACCACCAACAGTAGCACCAACATGCTGTGTTAGCAACTTGCAATTTTAAACATTTGCTAAAGTTTAAAAAAAGTGAGGCGTACAACCAGTTCAAATCACCTTTCATTTTCATTTGTAGTCTCCATTTTGGAAGAAATGTAAACACTGCCCGCAACTTATGCTGTGCAAACAGAATTTACAGATTCATATCAAATCCGCATGATTTTATATTAGGATTAAAACATGTGCATTCCATAGGAAGCCATTGTGTATGCCTCGGAGCTAGTTACTGTCTGTTCTACTTTCCTTATTGGTGGTGCTTGAGAGGAAGAGGCGAGTCACGTAAATCTGCTCTTAGCTGTTGCCGCAATCACTAAGGCAGGCAGAGGATCGCTTTTCCCTATGGTGGGTGCTGTGGCAGGTTAATATTTTTTTTCACGTTAATGGTTTAACACTTGCGATCAGGAACACTGCATGTGGGCACTGTTGGTTAATTAGATTACAGGGAATTCAAGGTTTTCTTTAGAGTAGCAAATCAACTTCCCATATCGCCTTTTGCATTTTAAAACATTAGACGGTTGCTAGTTGCACTGAAGACACGAAGGCAGAGGCAATGAGGCATTGCAACCCTGGTGGAGTTAAGAGCCCGAAACTATACTGAGGGAGCATAACAAAAAAAGGGAAAAGAGCCGCCTCTCCACCTTGGCTGTAAACCGCTATAACATAGCAAATTAATAAACTAGTTTCAAGCAGATTAGTAAGTATTATAAGTACTATAGGGACTGACTGGCAGCAGTTAAATGACGGTGTAACAAACTTCTGCAAGTGCATTCCAAACAAAAACAAATATATTTCGATTTTTCGACTTCAAGACGGATTTAGCTCCCAGTTTGCAAACAAAAAGGTCTGTCCCGGGAACCCATATACTGGAATTGTTGGGAAAGATTAGTAAAAAAAAGAAAAAAAAAAAACGTTTTTTGCCTACTCCCATTCATTTTCAAAGAGAAAGTAAAATGTTCGCTGCATCGCAGAGCAAAAACAGCTGAACATAATTGAACCAAATAAACAGCTTGGGCACAAACGAGTGAACTAAAATTGTCAGGAGGGTTCTGGGTTTATTCTGTCCAGTAGTATTAAATATTCGACAGGGAAGCAAGTGCCCCTTTCTCCCATAATTCTAGCTAGATCTTCCATTCATGGTGCTTTTCAGAAATTAAACTGCTCTTTGCGAGGGGTTGCTGCTGTAATACCAGGGGAATGCGAAAATGTAAATGGGGGGGGGGGGGGACAGCCATTTGTAGGAGGAAAAAGATTAAAATCACATCAGGCTAGAGGTGGGGAAGAGGACATGTGAAGTTGTTGGTCTGGGTAGACCGTAACAGTTTGGACATTTTCGCATTATTGTGGGAATCTCGCGAGATTGTTGCAGCAGTAACTGAAGGTTATTGGAAACAGAAATGCGTTTTAGGAGCGTTATTGCAGTAATTCTCGTGTAACTAACATGAGAATCCCAGTAATTATTGGGGGATTATTGTGGGCATGGAAACAGGATAAAAGGGCAGGCATCGGTTGTGATCACATCTAGTAGGCAGATGGGGAAATGGGTCTTTGTGCCAGTGGCCCTGGCAGTGGGCCGCAAGGAAACCTATAGGTGGAACATGCACAATGGCCACATCCAAAGGCCATGGCTAGTGGGTCCTAAAGAAACATATTGGTACAACATGTGTGGCCTTGGCAAGGGGCTCTTTAATAAACTTTGGTATCATAAAACACTCGAAATTCACTGAAAGGACTTTAGTTAATGGGATCAGATTGAATGCAACAAAATGCTTGAAATTCAGTGGCTGTGGCAAGTGATCTCAACTCTGCGTCCCCCCCCCCCCAGTCACAAAGCACAAGAACACATACATAACAGATGGGATTCACAATGACATACAAAATTAGAGGTGGTCAAGCTAGCTAAGTGGGTTGTGTGGTCGCTGCTGCGATCTGCAGGTCACAGGTTCAAATCCCGGCATGGCCGACTCAGCCTTTAATCCTTCAGATGTCAATAAATGAATACCAACTGCAGTTGGGTGATATTGTATGAATGTGTTTTATGTAAAGCTCTTCAGGGTAAGCGCTATAAAATTAACACATTAGATCCTAGGCGGCGTCAACAGGAGGGTGGAGGGGGAGGAGGGGGGAGATGCAGAGTTAAGCTGATCAATTGATCAATTCCCTCATCGAAATTTCAAGGGTTTTGTTGAATTAAAATCTGACCACCTTCAATATCCTGTAACTAAAGTTGTCAGTGAATATATGTTCAGCTCCAAAAGGTTGCTCTTCCTCTGTGGCAGCAGGTGCTCCAAGATTGGAGAGGCTACGCCAATATAACTAAATACAACAGCATGCCCTGTGATAGTGAAGAAAACATACTCGCACTAAAAACAAACTACTCGAGCTTTCGTACTGGTTTGGAAAGTGCATTAGTGCATGAATTTATTCTCCAAAAGGTTATGTATGCAACCATCATATAGATAAATTACAGCACTGTAAAGACACTGCTTCCTCCGACTCAATACTGCCACGCGATCCACCCACTAGGGGTTCGTCAGGCAAAGAGATGCAATGAATTACAACAGCGCAAAGTATTTATAACAGGCAGTCACTGGACTTGATGTGATTCAGATGCAACTTCTACAATTGAGATAAAAATTCTACTACAAATACGTGGAAGTCTACCACAAATTAATCCGGGAGCCATTTTGTAATGGCAACACGTCCACAGCTAAATGTGAATAATTCACCAATTCTGAGCAAGCCAAAAATCAGTGTTAGTTCCCGTGTCGACTACAAAATCATAACACTGGATCAGCGCTATAAAGTACAACAATACAATAGTGATGGTGAAAGACAAGCTTGCCACCATTACTACATGGTACCAAAGCAGCACAAGAAAAACATAACGGCACATCATTTCATATTTAACACATCTAAGGTATCCAGAAGAATATGTTAATGAGCACACTGTTAAGATTTTATACAGGTCCCCATTAGTACAAATCTGTACCACCCAAAGGATTGGTAGAATGGCACCACATAGGAAATATTAACAATACTTTTGACTGTTTTAATAGTAGTTGCTTGTGCTTACAATTGTTAAAAAAATTACAGTTGGGAGTAATCTTACCTGCAACTCCATTTCTCCAGTGTTGGTATCTTTCATAGATTCACATGCTGTGAATATTCCCAGTCAGGCTGGGAATCCTTGATTACTTCTAACCGTAATAACTTTCCTAAGGAAAATCGTTTGACACAGTGTCCTACCCACATCATTGTGGGTGCTTTTGCTTCCCATCAATAGGACTTCGAGTGTATAGCTCCATCCCAGCAGCTTCCCCGCAGATTTTAACCACTCTTGCTGGAGCAATAATGCATACAGAAGGGGTTTGGCTGGAGGGCGCATGTGAATCTATGAAAGATAACACTGGAGAAATGGAGCTACAAGTAAGAAACTACTCCAACCCCCCCCTTTAAGGGGTGGGAGGGGCGCTGTTGCACACACAGCTGGAAGTATCTTTGCAAGTGAGCTCTGGTGGTGAGCCAGGGTCCGGGGCGGAATGCTTGCTAAACACCCAGTTTCTGACCAAAACTCACAAGAAGCTGTATGAAGGTCCCATACACCCGAATCCGAAAAACCGCACAAACCGGTCCGACGGAACTGAAGTTAGAGCCAGCAGCGCATGCAGGCTTGCAACTCAAGTGAGAGAAGCACTGCGCTCACGCAGACCCCTCCTACTGAAGAGCTATGTGATTTCCCAGACACCCTCACAATCCGAGCACAGACTTTTTGACTGCTGAAGTCTGGCAGCGGGGAAAGGGGATCCCCGTGCCCTCTGCTCGGTGGACAGGAAACTGCAGCAGAAAGCAGTGCCTCTGATATCCAGCAGCCAACCGGGCTCCCCCAGAGGCTAGTCCGATGCCGGTTGTAACAGGGGTGGACTGATCCAGGAATGGAGGTCGGAGAAGACAACACTGACGGGGGAAAGCGCCCCCCACCCTTCACAGCAGCACATCCAGTGCAACGCGTACAGACACTGAAGCACAGTAAGCCAGGGCGGCATGGAGGAATGACTCACACCCACCCGTGAAGATGCACGTGCCACGGCTAGGATTGCCGTCTTGGGGGCATTGGTATAACCGGTATCCCTAATCACCGGCTCCAGGCACGAACATTAACCCAGCAATAACTGCGCAGAGGCATCAGTGATACTACGCACATAACAGGCGTAATATAAGGGAACAAAAGAACAGACCGATGGCATTAAACATTGGGCAACTCCTCGTGTTGGACAGTGTATGACGTGATTGATGCAGGATCAGGACCACATCACCCCGGCCCTAAAAACACTACACTGGCTCCCAGTAAAACAGCGCATCATCTTCAAAACAATGTGCATAACGCACAGGGCAATCAGCGGACAAGGAGCAGAATTCCTACAAAAGAAAATAACAATCTACAAGCCAACGAGACCGCTCAGGTCAACCAATGAAATCCGACTGGAACAAAAACCTTACATCAAGAAGAAACTCGGAGGAACCGCTTTCTACCACCTAGCCGCGAAAACCTGGAACAGCATCCCAAAAATAATAAGGAACACCAAAGATCACCTCAAATTCAGAAAATTACTAAAAACCTGGCTCTTCAAAACCAGAGACTAAAACCGAAACAATAAGACAAATGACTCAACAAAAAGGACCTTGACACAGGGGTCCACCTGCGAGACCCAGGGAGACGGAGGCAACGACTCCAGCCAACCCTCACCATCCCCCCCATCACCCGTACAGCCACAACTAGGTAACACGAGCTGTGGAACGGACAAGACACAACTAATCACCACACAAACGGAAGTATGGACACTAGCAGCTGCGCTAGTCATGTGGGGGGGTGAGGAGCATGCAAAGTTATTAAGGGAGCGGGCGGAGGGGACAGCTAAATCCTCAAACGGCCTCGAATGGAGAAAAAAAAAAAACGAGCACGTACCTCCTGAGGCACAGGGTGTACAAGCATCCCGTCGTGTAAGATTACACAAGCCCAACCGGCTCAATCCAGGATAGAGATGCCAACTAACCAATACCACTAACAACTTCCTTCTCTGCATACACCTCTCAAACTCCAAACCAAACACAACCACAAACCTCCAGCACAGCAAACCGCACGAACTTCACTACACTGCATCAACAAAACAAAAACACACAGACTCGCACATCAGCACACGACGACTACCGGCCGCATACACCCCAGGCCCAGCCGACGGAACCACCGGGCTGAGGCTGCCAACAGCACATCACTGCAATCTTGCACTTTTCCAGCCTCCACCCACTAACCCACCCCTCCCTCCCTCCCTCTTTCAGAGCCGCCAGAGCGCCAGGGGACCACTCCGGTGGTGATAGTGCGCGGTACAAATGACCTTTAACATTAACATTAACATAACATCAGTGGAAGTACAGCTTTGGCCCCTCCTATCCCCTCATGGACTTTTACAAACTGCCTTAAACCATAGATCTCTGCTACAATGGCACTGAAGGGCGTACAGTCTGGAAGTTATGCAGAAGCTCCGGAAACACCGTCAGATATTAAAGACAGGGCCCACATGAGCCCAGGCAAACACTGCAACCTCGCTGCAGCCCCTTAGTTACGCTTTGAGGGCAAGTCATGGCAGAAACATAGCAGAAGACCAACTCAGTAACGCACTGGACAAGGCAGGTGGGACAACAGGAGCATAGAACAATTGGGAACACTGCACGCAGAGGGGTTGGGGGGGGTGACTGAGCACAAAGAATGAGAGCGTAGAGCCCAGTAAAATGCCTAAAGGAGAGACGAGCACGAAAAGTGGAGCAATGGACAAGTACGCCAAACCTGCCTCCAAAGGGAATACCACAGGAGAGAGGTTTAGACTGCACAGAGCCATCCTCATCACCGTCGGCACCGGCTAGCATGGATCTGAGGAGCGTGTTTACAGCGATGCAACAAGGCTTTGCAGCATTTAATGACAAACTTGACAGCATTAAAGCCAACGTCACTACAATCTGCAATCAGCTGGAGAAATCACAGAGGCAGAGACACGGATCAGCACTGCCGAAGATACAATTAGAGGCATTACAGAACACAGTGACCAACATAACAAAGGACTTAGGAACTGTTAAATTGAAGTGTGAGGACATAAGCATTGTAGGGGTACCAGAGGATACACTAAAGAGCCCGATGGAACTAGCAGTTGAGGAACTATTGAAGGAGCAACTGGGTGACCCTGGATGGTCGGCGATGTTTGTGGTTGTGCGTGCACATATATGATTAGGTGCTAGGCCTAAGCCAGGTGCCTACCCAAGACCGATAATAGCGAGGCTCATTAACTACAGGGACAGAAATTTAGTATTGAGAACCGCTAGAGACAAACAAGAACTAAAAATAGGGGCCAGTGTGATCCGTTTATTCCCTGACTACACTTTGGCAGTCCAGCAAGAAAGGAGGCCATTCACGGGAGTGAAGAAAATGCTAAGGGATCTTAAGATACCTTCCGCGATGCTGTATCCAGCCAGTTTGCGTATGCAATACAAGAATAGGACATACTTTACGTTGCCAGAGGAAGCAGTTACTTTTGTAGAAGCGAACATTCCACTGCCCGACAAACCATCACCAAGAGTTGATGATAGAAACGAGTAGTGGACCCCGTTATAGAAGGTGGAGCTGAACACTAGAGACTTGATAAAAGCTGCAAAAACTTAGCTGCCGACTGCAAACCTAAAGCATTGTTTTCAGTTGTCAAGTCTCTCTCCTTAGATACACTGACAGAAAAGGTTAGACCCACGCAAAACTGATTACTTATCCCCATTTTTTTATAACAAAGATTGGTGACATTTGTCGCATTATTGCAAGCACAGCTGCAATTTCCCTTAGCTCTACTAACCATCTTGACCATTCTACATATACAGCTGATCCTGCCGAACGGCAGATGCCATTCCATTTGACATTAAGACCATATCCCCTAATCTTGTGACAGTACTCAGTTGCTCTGAAGAATTATTGTCAATCTGGTCTGGTTCCGCCTGAACACAAAGCAGCTAGAGTTATCCGTCTTCTAAAAAAGAAAAAAAAAAGCCATCGCTCAACCCCAACATCCTGTCTAATTTCTGTCCCCTCTCTCCATCCCTTTTTGGCTAAACTAATTGAATCTTTGGTATCACCCCTTCTCTCCTCATTCCTTGAATCCTCTCATCGGCTTGATCCAGCGCAAGTTGGATTCAGGCCTGGCAGAGTGTGTACTGGCTGCCGTCCAGGACGATATGGCCAGGCTGGTAGACTCGGGGAGGGGGGGACCCTGATAATGTTAGATCTGTCAGCGGCCTTCAACGCAGTCAACCACCCCATCCTGCTGTCTCGACTGGCTCAGATAGGGATATCTGGCCAGGTTCTAGCCAGTTTCACCTAGTTTCTGGAGGATCGTACTTAGACACTCCATTCCACCTTTTCTTTCTGCTCCCTGTCTTCTCACTTGTGGTGTTCCAGGGGCTCCTCCTTGTCTCCAATCCTAGTCAACATACATTTGGTCACGTGTGTCATCTGCTCCTACGGCATCAGGTGTTACTTGTATGCAGACATCCAGATCCTGATCTGGTTAGACCTTGATCAGGTTGAGATGTTGTCGCATCTGCGGGGATGCCTGGTGGCCGTGGGCGAGTGTATAAACTACAACTGGCTCATACTGAACGGAGACAAGACAGAGGTACTGGTGGTTGGGTGTCCCCCAGAACCCACACTGGATTTCTTTTTTCTGCCCATCCTCTTGGAACTCTCCCCAACCTGGTGAGTAAAGTAAAAAATCTGGGTGTAGTTCTCTTGACCTCTCTTTCTATGGCTAATCGAGTCACGACACTGTCAGGCGGGGAGCTTCCAGTTGAGAATTTTGAAGAGGGTCCTTCCCTTAATTCCTGTGTCCCTGCACCCCTCCGTGGTAGCAGCGTGAATATCTCGGCTGAATTATTGTAATTCTTTGCATCTGGCACAACCCAAGGGTCTCCTCCAAAGAATGCAACGCCTGCAAAATCTGGTGGCCCGGATGGCAACCAGGACCCCCTATGGAGTCCATATTTCTCCGGTATTAGGCTCATTACACTGGCTTACTATAGGCCAGCGTATAAGACTTAAGGCTCTGTATAGTGCACCGTGCCATGATTCAGGTGTGGAATTTCTACAGGCCAAATTCACACGCTATTATCCCAATCATCAATTACGCTCAGTGTTGGCAGATCTGCTTATCGTGCCACCCTATCTTCGCACTCAGATCGGTGGTAGAGCTTTTTCTATAGCCGCTGCTAGATTATGGAACAAACTTCCAATTTCCATAAAGCAACTTTCAAATCTGGTCTTTAAGAAAGCGATTAAGACATTGTTTAAGCCAGTGGCTTCGCTTTATGGCTTCGTTTAGTGATTCTTGTGGATGTTCTCCTCCCTCTCTAGCACCAAGATGCCTTTGGGCAACGGTTCACGCTTAGGAAATTTAAAAAAAATCAATCATACTGGCCTGGGAAGCATGTGACAAGCCCCAGACACAGCAACCGGCCTATATGAGATCCTGTGTCAGACAGCTAGCACCTTATGGATCAACATACTACATTAGGTGTATTGGTAATGTTATGTTTTGATCAGGGGCTATAGTTCACACGGCATTGATGCGGGCACCTAGACCCTGGCCACCACTGCAGCGCCCCCCATGAGAGTGCATAGTTTAGAGAAAGGGGTGTGTGTGTGTGGGAGGGGAGCAAAGGGTCATGCATAGTTGAAGTTTGAGGAACTATGAGGGAGAGGTAGGGGCGGATAGGGGGGAGTTAAAATGATGCACAGATGGTTAGAAACACGTTACTGCAATGTTGAAGGAAGGTTCTGGAAAGTGCAGGCGAAAAAAAGCATGAATGAGATGCGATGGCTGATAAGGGGCTGGCAGGGATAAAACTACTTAGCTTGAATGTAAGGGGCCTTGGCATGCCTGTGAAGACGAGGAAAGTAATGTCAGACGTAAACAGAGTGTGTGCAAGGATACCATTTCTGCAGGAAACGAATCTGCTAGAACACCAAGCGCGTAAATTAGCCCCAAAGTGGGGACAGCACAGATATTACACCTACTCCACGAGAGCCTGGGGAGTTACGATACTGGTACATAGATCGGTACCTTTCACCCATTATGCGACTGATCTGGCTGGCAGATACATGGTTGTGCATGGCAAATTGGGCAGCGCCGAAGTACTACTGACCAACATATATGGACCCAACACTGACGACCCGCAGTATTATGCAGAGGTCTTCCAGAAATGTGCTAAATAGCCGACCGCACAAATCATATGCGGCAGGGACTTTACTACCATATTTGGTGTGGAATTAATGAAATAGAATCGCACACCATATTGGATGTGGACCCAGACACGACTTCAACCGCCCCCTTAGGGACGCCTGGCATTCAATGCATGGGTCACAGCAGGCTTACACTTTCTACTCTTCGGTCCATGATATGCACTCCAGGATAGACCTATTGCTGGTATCACAGAGGGCGTTGGGCTGGGCAACAGACTAAAATACTGCCCAGGACACCATCAGATCATTTGCTGTGTCACTGTTGATCAATATCCTGGAGGGTGTCCCACAGAAGTCACCATGGCGGTTCAAAGCAACTGCGTTGACAGACCCAGTATTCAGAACTAACCTAACATGTCACAGAGGTCTTTGAGACCAATGAGGGTTCAGTCACCAGTCAGGCGGTTCTATGGCAAGCATTTAAAGTCTACATCAGAGGTATAGCCATGTCAACAGAGCTGGGAGTACTACGAGATCTACACAGGGAACTTGGGAGGAAGCAATAACTAGACTCCAGGCGCTATACACCCACAGACAGGTAAGCATGCACCAACATGCGTTTACTCCCTCTGTCCCCACAGACCATCCTCTGGTCCCCCGTGATGTTCCCTTGTGTCCCAACCCTTCTCGCACACAGGTGTTGCCTGTTCTGCTCGATTCTTGTACCCTGCTCCCCTTCATCCTACTTCTGCAGGAGTCTGTCCCAATACATTCTGGTTTCACCATCACCGTCTTGTGGCCGATGCTGGATTTGACTTTTAAGGACTTCATTGATTCACGGTGTGTCACCCCTTAACTCATGCTGGACTTCCTTTGGCTCTTGTACTCATGGTGGCCCTGAATCATGCTGTTCCCATCTGCATCTGGAATCCTGACTTACATAATGTGTTACTACTGACTTCTGCAATTGTTTTTGCTCTCCTCTCTGGATTCTCCTTTTTGACTGCTTATTCCGTTCTCTCCTCTCGCTTCCCCCCCCCCCATCTCCTCCCCTTAGTTTCCTCTATGCACATACTCCATCAGAATTGTCCCTGGACCTATTAGGAGTGCAACCTTGTCTGTCCCCTCCCCCTCTCCTTAATTGTCCTCCCCACACCACCCTCCGCCAGCGCCATCTGAAATGTCATCAGGCCTAGTACGATAGTCGCTTGTTTTGCTCCTCCCCTCCCTTTCTGCACCCCTCTCACACCTTTTGTTTTTCTCTGGCTCTACCAGAAATGTCACCAGGCCTAGTACAGTAGTCACCTGTGTTTCCATTTCCTTCCCACTCCCCCCCCCTCCCTTCCTCATCTACGCATGTATGTATTAGCTCTGGCAAAATCAGAAATGTCGTCAGGCCGAGTATGATAGTTTCACACCCTTACTGTTCATGGCCTGTAAGAATGTCGTATTTTCCCTTGTTCCCTCCCTTGCCTTGAATAGTGTATAGGCACTATATAAATGAAGTATCATAATCACACGCGTCCAACTCAACAGCGCAGATTACCGCTGATATTCAATCACAACTGGATGAATTTCGTGCAGCAGCAGAAAGGGAATTGCGCTATTTCAATAGACCAGCTGCTGCATGGAGATACGGGGAACAAGAAAGACCAGGTAAGCTGCTGGCACATCTGGTACGTGGAGAAAAGGGGAGTACGAATATCCAATTCATAGCTAAGGGCGACGGGGTGGTGGTAACGAAACAAGCAGAAATAAGTGAGGTGTTCTACGACTTTTACGCTGAACTATACTCTCCCCAAAGTGCAGCCACAGAAAGTGAAATAGATTGATACTCCTCGTATTGCATATAAAACTCTGATCGTGGCAAAAAAAGGGGGGCCTTGCCTATCCAGACATCCACAGTTATTATACTGCAGCCGTGCTCTGCGTACTGGTGGATCACATAAGGGAGTCCAAAAACAAGCAATGGGTCAATCTGGAGAATGGATTGTTAGCACCAGTAACCATGGGGGAATGGCTCTGGGCCCCCCAGGCACCCCATCCCACGTAGAGCAAGGGAACACCCGGTTTTATCAGCGCTTTGGGCTGTATGGAATATGAAATCCAGGCATGAAGGGAATTAAAACATGGCCATCACCCCTCAGTTGTATCTGGGCTCCCCCCATTAGAGATGCCATCCTAGAACCCCTCCGATTCCAACCCCAGTATGAGCAGTGTCTAGTCAGGGCAGGGCAAATGTGGAAGGAGGGCTCGTTCTGGACCAAAGCCGAATTCGAAGCACAGCAAGGCCCAACTATCAAACCATTACCCCATCTACAACTCAAAGGGGTCCTTACAGACCGAAAATGAAAAGATCAGCTGCAGCGCCCTTTAAACTCATTAAATAAAATACTGAACACGCACTCAGGCACTAAAGGTCTCATAACATGCATGTATGTATGTATAGAGCACTCTTTGATAGGGGCCACCTCCCCAGAGCACCAAAGCTAAGTGGGACCAAGAACTGGGGTGGGAGGATAACCAAGCCGGGTGGAATGCAATATACAGAGCAGTGTGGACATTTTCAATTGGCATGCAGTATAAGATGCACAAATGTCTAATACTTGCACAATGGCACTTCACCCTCCGCTCCCAAAAATGTTACATGGCATCTCCCCGCATTGCTGGAGAGGGTGTATGCAAGTGAGCACGTATTGGCATCAATGGTGGAGTTTCCCCCTGATACAGTTCTGGAAGATGATCCTTGGGTGGATCCACGAGATAGAGGTTATCCAAAGAGACTTACCTCCCCCTCAGGTTCTCTTCGGGGGTCGAACAAATTGAGGACAGATATACGCTCCTCCCACACATGGCAAGAAATCTGCTGCTAGCAGCCCGTGTCTGTCAGATTGAAATGTAAAGCCTCTTCTCTTCCCACAAAATCAGACTGGCTGAGAAAAGCGAAGGAAATTTAAGACATGGAGAGCCTGACCGCCCTCCTAATGGAAAGACACACGCACATAGACCAACAGTGGCTACCTTTTTGCAGTTCCACAGAGAAGCTTAAGTGGCTACACACCAACATGGACCCAAATACTCTCGGGGAAGGGCAAGACAGACTGCTGCATAGGTCTTTGCATTCTATCTGCGCGCAAAACCAACTCACACAGAGATCTCCTCGTTGCTATGTCCCTGCGCAGATTTTTCGGCAATGGAAAAGCAAAGTTCTCTTCAAGTCTATTGATCAGGCTCCCACAGCAAACTTTGGACATCACTGATGTTTCCCGAGCAATTGCGATTTTAAATGGTCTGGCTCACAAGAGGGAGGAGGGAATCCTTACTCACATCTGTTACTTCAAATCTAAAAACTGTAATTTTGTGATTGCCTGGTTTAACTTGTCAAACGTTCCTGGGGCCTTGTGGCAGATACACCTGTTGATCACAAAAAAAAATTTAAAAAAAGAAATAGATGGATACTTGGATGAGATACCCACTAGTCTCCAGTCTGGGGAAGCCCGAGATGCCCTAGACACACCTTTGACAATCTAAGAGATAAAAGGGAGGCCATAAAGACCCTCCTGGGTGGGAAAGCTCCTGGTTTGGACAGGCTGGGCACAACATTTTATAGGTAGTTTATAGATCTACTGGCTCCCCACCTCCACTCACTATGGTCCGAAGCACTGGAGTCCGGCAGATTACCGAACACAACATGCAAGGGAGTCATAACTCTACTATTGAAGCCAGGACTGCTGTTCATATCGCCTGTTGTCTCTCATAAATACAGACGTGTAGATATTCGCAAAGATACTGGCTACCCGGCTGAACCCTCTGATGCCGTATATGGTGCACAAGGATCAAGCAGGATTTGTACAAGGCAGATCCATGGAATTTAACATTCAGAGGTGCTACAACATTTTAGCGAGGATCCCAAAACAATTCCAAGGGGGACGCTATTGTCTTGGATATGCAAAAGGCCTTTGACACGGTCTACTGGCCCTTTTTATTTAGAGTCCTAAGCAATTACAGGTTCGAGACAAACTTCATCAAATGGGTCCGTATACTCTCTGCACATCCATATGAGAGGGTGAATGTTAATGGGACGTTATCGATTCTTGAATTAGCAGGCGGCACGAGACAAGGCTGCCTGCTGTCCCCATCATTATTCGCATTAGTGGCAGATCTTCTAAGAGCACGACACAGTCGGGCAGGGATTACAATAGCGGTGAGAGTAGAGCCGATTACCCTATATGCGGATGATATCATGTTGTACCTGAGATTCAGAGAGTATTACAAGCTGTGCATGAATTTGGGACTAGTTGGGTCTCAGACTGAACGCTACTAAATCTGAGATATTCCCTTTGATAGAAGCAACCCGGATACCCACAGACCTGCATGGGCTCAAATGGGCACCGCAAAGGGTGAAATACCTGGGTGTAGAAATAGCGTGCACACCTCAACTAGTGCGCTTCTTCAACTACAGCGCTCGGATAGATGCACTCTGCAATAAACTAGACCGCTGGAATCACCTCCCAATTCCACTTATGGGCTGTCTAGCTTTGATCAAAATGATCATACTCTGAACTGTTTTACCCATTTAGTACAGTACCAGTGTGGCCCGGGAGGTATCTCCTTACAAGGGGCGTGCTCAACGTTTATATGGAAGGTTCAGTCACAAGTGAGCTGCAATCGGCCAACGATGACCTATGAAAAAGGGGTCTGTCGGCACCCGATTTCGAACTATACTTCCTGTCTGCACAGGCTTATTACGCGCAGTGTACTGGATGGAGGGGGGCCTGCTGCGTCCCATGTGACACTAGAAACACAAGGGAGAGACCCAGCGTGTACTACATGAGCTGGCCAGGGGTCGGGGCGGGGGGGTTGACAAAGGGCGACAATCAACTGGACCCTACCCTGGTCAGGTACTGTGCATGGGCCTGGCTGGCCACCCCAGCAATATATAATCCAGACATACCCATATGGGACACGTCATACTTGCCTCCAACACAAGATGTGAACCTGGCCATGCACTGGCGGGGCAGGGGCATAACCCACTTTAGAGACTTATACTATGAGAACCAGTTTGTGAGCTCGGATGATAGAAAGGCAATTGTAGGCGATACCGCGCTGCAGAAACTACAGTACCTTAGACTGCGCTCAGTAATGGCAACCACATGGGATAGTTTTCCTGATGAGCCTCCCTCACACCTGAGCTTAGGGTATGTACTATCTCCCAGCACAATAAAGTTGGCTTCAGTTTTATACAAAATTACGTTGTCAACCAGGGTAAATACAGCACCAGACATCAAGGCAGAGTGGGAGACGGACCTGAGATTTCCATTACAGACACGCACATGTAGACTATTGAAACATATCCTGTAATTCCAAATACAGACTAATCCATTTCAAAGTAACAAATAGAGTTCATCTAACGCCAGCACAGCTCAAGAACATGTATCCCAGAGTGACGGGGAAATACCCCAGGTGAGGAGGCAGGCATACTTCACATGTTATGGTCTTGTAGAGCTCGCAAAGTATTGGGCGGTCGTGTGCAAAGCATTGGAAGTTATGCTAGATCAACCATTAGACTGGGATCCGGGTTCATGTGTGCTGGGCTTTGTGAGCAAAATGAACCTGATCCAGAGCAGACTTGTGAATAAGGGCCTGCTTTTAACAAAGCGTGCGATACTACTACGCTGGAAGAGTAGGGACCCTGCGGGGATGGAAGAATGGATGAGTGATACTCTAGCCTGCTGCCGATAACATGTTGCTCGAAAGACATCTGGGGAGGCTTCAGACAATACCTAATCGATAAAAGCATAAGTGAAGACAGCCAAGAAGAAGTATTGTAATGAATGTATATTGAACGCACACTGCTGTATAACTGGAACAAGTAACGCTAATACAAGCAATGTAATGTGAGAACTATGTACAAGTTAAATAAAAGTTTGTTTTTAAAGAACCTACTCGCTTCTACAGCATTGGATCTTTCATAGATTCAGATGCGGTGAATAGATTTTTATAGCAGTATACATGAGAGGAGGCGAAAAACAGGCAAACCGATCACAACCTCTGAATCTATGCCAATGCAAGAAGTGTATATACACAACGATAACCCCAGAAGCTGCAGGGTTTACTTTACTGGAACAGCCGTTGAAGGACTGTCAGGCCCATGTGCATATCCTAAAGGTGTGCGGCACTGCCCGCGTTGCTGCCTGACAAATGTCTGATGTCTTGCTTCGTGATTGCTTCCCCCTCGTTTGAAGATCCGAAACCGATAAACTGCCATCTTGCTGTTCTGAATGATTTGGTCAGGTCCAGGTAATATTGAAACACCCTTTTGATGTCCAGGGAGTGTATTGCTTTCTCCAGTGGGGTGGTAGCGTTTTGGAAGAAGGTAGGAAACTTGATAGTTGCGTTTTTGTGGAGCGCAGATGGCACTTTTGGAATAAAGAGGATCACTTTGTCCTTTGTAAACCTGAGGTATGGAGGGCCTACCACCAGTGCTTGTAGCCCCGAGACCCGCCTGGAGGATGTAATCGTGACCAGGAAAGAAAACTTCCAAGTCACAAACTTTATGTAAGCTGAAGAGAGGCTCAAAAGGGGGCTTCATGAGGCCGGCTAGGAACAGGTTTAGGCTCCACAGTGGTGGTATCTTTTTCTTTGGGGGAAAGGAGCAGAAAAGTCCCTTTAGAAAATGTTTGAGCAGTGTGTCGCTGTAGAGAGGTGGTCTCCCTTTTTCTGGTGAACCTGGAAATTGCTGCCAGGTGTACTTTTATGGAGGACATAGCATGACCTTCCTTCGCTAGCTTCAGCAGGTAAGGAGGGACCTGTTGTGGTGGTATAGCCAGTGGTTGAAGGTTGGACTGTTGTGAACACCATGTGCAAACCTTTTGCACTTATTGTAGGAGCTGTTTGGGGAAGGGGCACTAGCTGCCGCCAGTATGCATTGCCATTCTTGCAGGATCTCTAGGTGGCCGAATTCAGAGTGATTAGGAGCCATTCTGTTAGCCTGAGGGAGCGTGTGTCGTGACTCAGGATTGCGCCATTGCTCGGCGACAGGAGCTCGGCCTGAGCTCCCAGGTAGATTGGGTTGTCCGCCGATAGCTGGAGGAGGTCCGAGATCAAAGTTGGTCTTGGCCAGTACAGTGCCACTAAGAATTTTGCAAGGTTATGGCCGGATCATTTGGATTGTTCTCCTGATCAACAGTATGGGGGGCCATGAATGCAAAGATGTTGGTCAAAGGGAATGAGAACGCATGCTCCTGTGAGCTTGGGTACGGGAGCCTGCTTGTAAACTTATGACACAGTTTGTTGGCTATTGTGGCGAAGCGGTCCAGCGGAGGCTGACCCCATGTTGTGAAGCTTCTGTTGATTTGGCTGCTGTGAAGCTGCCATTCGTGGGATTGTGCAGTGTCCCAGCTGAGGCTGTCTGCGCGCTGGTTGTGTATCCCCAGCAGGAAGAACACTTGTAGAGTGATTTTGTGAATGGCCCAGTGCCAGATGGTTTGAGTCTTGAGACAGGGAGCTTAACCTGGTTTCTCCCAATTTGCGGAGTTATAAACACTGGTGATATTGTCGGTGAGGACCCGCACTGAGTTTTCAATTAATGGACGGATGGATTTTAGGGGCCAATGGACTGGCCGCAGCTCCAGGATATTAATGTGCAGGGACGATTTGTCTTGAGTTGATAGGCCTTTGATTTGGTGTTGGCCCAGGTGAGCCCGCCAAGGAGGCATTGGTCACCAATGTGAACAGGTGGGTCGGCTCGAGCAGTGGCACCTCCTAGCCCCCTCATCCCAAAGATGATACATATCGTCCACCATTGCAGTGAATGAGCGCTGGTGTGATGGTGATTTTGTATCTCCACAAACCTTGGGTTTGGGACCATCTGGCTGCCAGGAACTGCTGTGCCGGTCGCATGCACAGCCTGCAATGGGGTATTAATGGCATACAATACGACACGGTTACGAGCTCGATGGCACCCTTCTTGAGCATCGCCTTTACCTCCAACAGCAGTTGAGGGACGTGATTCTCCTTCCTGGCCACGGGAGGAATGCGGGGGCACTTTTGGAATTCCAGCGAGTGCCCGTTGGCCAGGGTTTCCAACACCCAACCATCGGTGGAGATGGACTCCCACACTCTGACGAACTTCGTCAGCCGGCCTCCCACCGGGGTGCATCGGTGGGGGCCCGACAACCCAGCCGGGTCAGTCTTGCTTGGAAGCGGCCTTGCTGCCTTGGCGACGACAGCGGGATCCCCTTGCTTGCCGCAACCTCTGTAGTCCTCCTGGGAAGAGGAGCGGGCCGCCTGGCGGTAAGTGGAGGAGCCACCGCTGGATCCTTTGGAGGCACCCTGTCTGCCTCCGGGGCTCCGAAAGGGCCGTCGCTGCTGAAGCACCCCAAGGGCCCGGGCCGTCTCCGAGTCGGTCTTGATGGCCTGTAGAGACTCGTCCACCGCCTTACCAAAAAGGTTGTTGCCGTCGAACGGCATGTCCAACACTCTGGTCTGGACGTCCTGGCGAAAGTCTGTCGCCTTGAGCCATCCACGGAGGCAAACTCCGTTGCCCAGTTGGCGAAATACGGTATCGGCAATGTCCGTTGCCACCGTTATGGCGTGATCCGACGCCACCTCGCCCTCCTGCAGAATTTCTAGGGCCTCTGCCCTTTTGTCATCAGGCAGGAAATCTAGCAGGGGAGCTATCTTGAACCAGAGCTCCCTGTTGTAGTGGGCCCCGATCGCTGAGGCATTGGCCGCCTTAATAGTCGTCGCCGCCGAGATGACTCGTCGTCCCAGAGTCCAACTTCTTGCCCTCGCTGTCCGGCGGGGAAGTGGAAGTTGAAGCCGCTGCCTCCGCTGCCTTCTTAGCCGCTGCCGAGACGACTGAGTCCGGCGTGGGCTGGGCCCTGAGGCACAAGGGGGCGGCATCATGGACTCGGTACTTCTTCTCGTACCTGTCCCTCTTGACGGGTGTCGTGGAAGGTTTCTTGAGGACAGCAAGCCCCTCGTCCCAGATGTCGAGTAAAGGCACAGCGAGGACCGTCTTCCTCTTAGCCTCTCGTCGTTGTACAGAAACCCCTCCTTTTTCTGTTCTTCAGGGCAGAGCTGGAAGAGCTCGGATGCCCTGGTTATCATGGCATGGAAAGAGCCAACCTCGTCGGCTGGGGACACCCGTGGGGGGTGGGAGGGTGATGACGGGATGCCCGCTATGTCATCGCCGCCGGCATCGTCCGTATCAGTCACCGTATCCTCTCTAGGATCCGGCGAGGGGGAGGAGGGGTCCACCGGTCTCGCAGGCACGAAGGCCGGAGCGGGGCGGACTTTCCTCCGCTTGTTCGGAGGGCTTCCCGACGGGCCTGGTTCTGGCTCCTCCGTCGGGGTGCATGGTAATCTCGTCCTTATCTCGGTACGTAAGGTTTGGATTGCCAGCAAAATGTCCGCCGAGCTATCCTGGGGCTCGGGCAATGGCTGCGACGGACGGGATGGCCGCTCCACTGGGCCCTGTTCGTCGTTGCCATCTTCGATCACATCAGCAGGGACCGTCCCCTGGGATCGAACCTTCTCGAACCTCTCGTTGAGGTTTATGAACCTCTCGTTGAGGCCTATGGACCTTTCGTTGAGGCCCTTCTCAGCCTCCACCAGTTCCTCCTGAGAGGCTGATTCTGAGTCTGTAATGGCCACCGTCGCCCCCCCCCCCTTTTTTCAGCCGGGGGCTTCACGGGGGTCTTAGCGATGAGCTGGAAAGAGGATTCCCTCCGCGGCGGCAGGGATACTCTGGGCCCAGAGGCCGTTTCCACTGGCGTAGTCTCAGCCGGCTCCGCCAGGGTCGCAGCAACCACTTCGGTAGAGGCCTTAGCCGGGTGGATCAAAGCCCTCACCACCTTAGGTGCGTCCTGGGCCTTCGCCTTGGGGGGAGGGTCAGCGCCTCGCTCCCCCTTCGAGATCGACCAGGTCTGCTCCAGCGGCCTACCCGGGTTCTCGGACTTCCTCTTCCCCGAACCAGAGCGCTGGCTCGTGGTCGAACGTGCTGGGGAAGTAGCACCCTGCTTGGCAACCGAAGAGCCCGACCTTTCGGCTCTCCCGGTGCCCACGGAGCTTGGCCCTCTGTTGGGCTCCCATCGCCGAGGCACCTTCAAAGGACTTAGAAGCCTGCTCAGACTTCTTCGCCTTCTCACCTGCTGTGCCCTTCTCCAGCTTGAGGTAGGTTGCAGATCAAGTGTAAACTCGATGAAAACTTCACCCTTGAGGGGTGTAGAAGAAATCCGAAACGGGTCCCCGTTATCAGAAGTAGAAACTGTGGAGCTTGAGGGTCGATTGAACCGAAATTAGAAATTCTCCTGAAAAAGCGTGAAAATGCAGTAAAAAACTCAAGAGCTAAACACGAGGACTCCCAACACTTGCGGTAAAAATCTGAGGATGGCTGCCAGAGGCGGGGCTTGGGGAGAGGCCAGTCATTGGCTCGGGCAGTATGACCCTGTGATCAGTGATTGGTTACTACTAAGCAAGACAGATCAGAAACTAAACGGATACTGATTTTTTTCTTTACCGAGGATTCCCAGCCTGACGGGGAATATTCATGAGCATGTGAATCCATGTCAGACCCCATGCTGGAGAACCTCACCTTTTATTCAGAATTCCCATTCCTCTGCAAACTCTCATGCGGTTTACAGAAAGGGATGGGTGGCTTTCCAAATCAGGACAGCCAGCCCCGCCCCCCCCCCCCCAGTGGGAACTGATTCCAATCAGGTACATCAACATACAAAGGACAGGGGAGTGTCACCCTCCTCCCCTTCTTCCTGTCCACAGAGACACTGGAGCCTGGGAGGGCTACCCTCAGGGTTTCTGCCAAAGACACCATACATTCAGACCTCCCCCTCCCACAATGGTTGAAGGACCAACAAAGTACAACCACATTAGAAATGGCGAAAAAAGAAAGGAGCCACAATGTTAGGACATAAGTGTTGCTTGCCTGTTGATTGGCAAGGTTCCAGTATAAAGTGCTGATTCTGCAAGCTGGTGAGGTAGTCGACCACTGGAGCTGAATCTTAAGAGGAAGATGAAACACTGGCTGTAACTGTTTCCAGCGACCCGATAGCCTGCTATATAAATGATGCCTTATGTGACCCTTCCATGCGACCCGGTAGTCCTGAAGACTACTACTCCTACCCAGAGGCTGGTGAGACTCGGCATGTCCAGGAAAGGCTTGTTTTGCAGGTCTTCCCAAGACTAGGGAGACTGTGCTGGGCTTCAAACCGCCAATACCAGGTAACCTCAAACCTGTGTGCAGTGCAAGGTCTTCTGAATTCCGTTTCACGCTGAAACTTAGCTGGTTCCCCTCATGCCCCCCCCAGAAGCAAGATTTGAGTACTTGAAGTCCCCTCACCAGAGTGCTGGACCAGATTAGAGAGGATAATCCGATCAGCAGTGAATGTTCTTAAGGCACCTGTAAAATCGCGCCAAAACTAAAGAACCCTTAGAAGCGTTGAAGAATCCTTTGTTGGAAGCGTCTATCTGCTGCTGCAAGTTCCCTTTCAGTGTCCATTCTTCAGTCACACCGATCAAGAATCCAGAAACCAGGTCATGTGCTGCTGCATCCTGAAGGCGTCCGACTCCAAGCTCCACCCTGCTGAGTTACTGTGTTGGCTTGGGTAATACTTACCTTAAGTCTTGTGTGAATCCCATGCAGTATTGGGGGTGATGTGTGTTTGGGAGTTCGCCCTACTGTTCGCCCAAGCCTAAGGCTGGAACACATCTAGGGAGCCTTCTATGAAGTCCCAGAATCCTTTCTGCTAACCCTCAAGTCTGTACTGCTTGTTGGGAGTGATACCCTCTGGAACTGAGTTTACTGCATCCTGTGCCTATCCTGACCTGACCAAAGTTGGCCACTAGACCACTGGTGTCCCCCTTCTGCCACTGAGAACACTCATGCTCCAAGAATAAGTAAGGACTTGCAAGGCTTGCGCCTTTGCCTTGAAATAACTTGCTTGTAAATCAGTTGGTTTGGTAACTATCTCTGTAACAGGATAAGATACAAATGTGCTTACCTGGGGATGTGTTCTGCCATTCTAAAAAGTATAAGAAATTAATTTACTTGCCTGTGAATTGTATTCCACTCTTCTAAAAAGTAATATAGTTTGTTTCACTATTGTATCTGTAATAGAATAATTGTAAAAGTTCACCAACTGGGTCTTACTCAACTTTAATGTGCCATTTTGAAACTGCCATTGGATTTTGATTACCCTCATCTGCTTTAGAGCATTTCTAAAACAGTCTTTACTGAGGTTTTGCTCATCTTTAACTGCTTCGTGCATTTCTAAAATAGCGTATGGAGTTATTGATTACCTTAGTCTGTGTTCCACTGATCTGAAAAGCAAAATTGGTATAATTGCAAAATAGGTTTTACTCACCTTGTGTAACTTAAGGTTAGTCCTAAAGTAGTTCTGAGTTCTTAGAACAATTGAGATGGGTATCCCATACACCGTGGACCAGGGGAACTATATACATTGCAGAAAAGGAGTGGGGTCGCACGGATGAATACAGAGATTCAAAACATTAAGAGACTCAAGAGGGTGAGTGAACGATGAGACATGGACAGGTCAAAAGTCAAATATTTTATTCAATGTGTACAAAAAAATCACAGTAAAAACCATTTTAGTGTAATAATCATCTCCTTGGCGTAAGGTGAACTAAGTACTACTAAGAGTAAATAAGCGCTAACAAAAGCTCAAAAAGATAAGTAAATAATTTGAATATATTAATGATGACTAGCAGTATAATAAAGCCACTTCTTCAGCACTTTAACAACCTTTTTGCACTGACTTTTGTCGTCTAACTGTTGTAGATATACAGTGGCTCCATGCATTATACCTAGCAGTGATTGATCAGATCGTTTTTTAGATTAATATTTTTTCTACAATCTTTGATATATATTATGTATTTATATGCATTTTAGAAAATGTTATTGTGTGGATTAATAAAAGAACAAGTTACTTCTTACCTGGTAACGTTCTTTCGATTGGATGTCCCTGCAACGTATTCCTCATCTTAGATTTATTCCATCCAGCTTGGCTGCTCTTTGGAAATTTTTTCTGCAGAGGGCGCTGTGCGTTGATGGTCCGTCGAGGGTGACGTCATCGGGTGTAAAAGTAGCACATGCGGCGCCCGTTGGCCTCAGTTCTGTTTTTCCCCTCTTTTGTGTCTGATCTTGTATTGTGCCGGCATACAGGTATCAGCCTTGCGAGATTTGAGATGGCAATAACCTGGAAAAAATCTACAGAGGGGTAGGTTGGGCGGGAGATGAGGAATACGCTGGAGGAACATCCAATCGAAAGAACGTTACCAGGTAAGAAGTAACTTGTTCTTCGAATGGATTGTGTCCTCCAATGTATTCCTCATCTTAGATAGGCTCCCAAAGCAGTATTTTTGCATAGCTCCTCTGGAGGAGGGGTCAGATATATATTTTTTTTAAATGCCCTTAGATGGCAGAGCAAAGCACTGCTTTTCCAAAAGTTAGCTCCCTAGACTGGGAAGCATCCAGGTTATAGAATTTTGAGAGGGTGTGAAGCGAAGACCAAGTTGCTGCTTCGCAAATGGACCTTATAGGGACACCTCTTTGAAGGGCTGTAGAAGAGGCGATGCCTCTGGTGGAATGAGCTCTTAACCCTTTAGGTGGGTCTTTTTGTGCTAGTCTGTAGCATTCTGAAATGCAAAGCACGATCCAGCACGAAATTGTTTTGTTACTGATTGACCCAGTTTTCTTCCAGTGTAGCCTATAAACAACTGGTTGTCCACTCTAAGTCTAAGTCTAGAAAGCCTAGAGATGTAAAAGCTTAAAGCTCTTTTTGGGTCCAGTCTGTGTAGTCCTTCCTCCTTAGGAGGAGGTGGAGGATCGAATGAGGGTAAAAATGTTCTGATTTAAATGAAAAACAGATATTACCTTCAGTAAAAATGATGGTTTAACCCTCAACACAACTCTGTCCTTATGGAACACAGTATAGGGTGGCCCAGAAGATAGCGCCTGCAATTCGCTCACTCTTCTTGCTGATGTTAGAGCAACTAAAAATGCTGTTTTCCATGTTAATCTTAATGGACACGTGTGCATAGGCTCAAAAGGGGCACACATTAAGAATATTAATACCAAATTTAGATCCCAAATCGGTACTTTAAATGGGTGAGGAGAAAACACATTAGTGAGACCTTTTATGAATTGTGTTAAAGGAATTTGGAAGCAGGAGCATTCTTCCGATGAGCGCTTGAAGATGGAAAGCGCTGCAAGGTAACCTTTTATTGTTCCGATATTCAGGCCTCAATGTGCTAGAGTCAGAAGGAAAGATAGTACTTCCGGAATAGAACATAGAAAAGGATCGACATTCTTTTCCCTGCACCAGTTCCAAAACTTTTTCCAACGGCAACGGTACAGAGACTTTGTTGCTGGCCTTCTTGCCGAAAGCAACACCTCCATATCATCTTGAAGGTTCCAATCCCTGTATGTCAGCCTTTCAGATACGAAGCATGAAGGTTGAGTGTTCTGACCTCTGGGTGGAGAACCTGACCTTCCATTTGAGAGGTGGTTCTGTCTCGAGGGGGACGTACTGGAGGACAGATGGACATATCTAGAAGGTCCGGATACCACGTTCTCCTGGCCCAATCCGGAGCAATTAGGATCATGGGGTTCCCGAAGCGTGTCAGCCTCCTGATGACCTGAAGAATGACGGGAATCGGAAGGAATGCGTACAATAGTGGGAAATTCCAATCCACCACGAACGCGTCCCCCACGGCTCCTCTCGGGGGAAATTCCCTTGAGCAATACCTTACGCATTTTTGGTTGGTACTGGTTGCGAATAGGTCTGAGGGGTTCCCCAAAGGGCGAAGATCTCTTGAATGACTTCCTGAGCCAATTCCCATTCGTGGGACACTGTGCTCTGCCCGCTCAGTGCATCTGCCGTTCTATTCTCTTCCCCGCCTAGATGAATTGTGGATAGAGAGATTCCCTCTTGAATCGCCCAATACCAGAGCTGCATTGCCTCTCTGCACAGGGGTAGTGACCCCACACCTCTTATTTAGATAATGACGGACAACACAGTGGCCATGCACTATCAGGACATTCTTTCCCCTGACAGATGGCAGGAATAACTTCAGCGCTAGTCTGATTACCCTCAGCTCCAAAAGGTTGATATGTAGTTTGGAGACCAGCGACAGTTTGTCAAATCGTTGGCATGTGCTCCCCACCCCAGGAGTGAGACGTCCGTCACTACTGTGATCTCCGGCCATGGTTGCCAAAAGGGTTCTCCCTTTAAGATGTTCTCTGCACAGGTCCACCATAGAAGGTCTTGTCTGGCCTTGTTCGGAATCTGAAGATCCGTCATTTGACCCGAGAACTGGGACCACCGAGTCTTTAGAGCCCATTGAAGGGATCTCATCCTCAAGCGTGCCTCTGGCACCAGAAAAATGTAGGACGCCATGAAGCCGAGCAACCGTAGAAAGTCGTAAGCCTGGAGATTTTGGGCATTTTGGAATTTTGAAACCATCTGAAGAATGTCTTGAGCCCTCGTCTTGGGAGGCGAGCTCTTTCCCAAGGATGTTTCTAATACAGCTCCTATGTATTGAAGCTGTTGGGAACGTGTCATTTGAGACTTCTTTAAATTGAGGTAGAATCCCAGATTGTGGAGGAAGTGACAGGTGACTTTCAGATGATCCAAAGCTTGCTCGGTAGAACGTGGTTTGATCAGCCAGTCGTCCAGGTAGGGGTAGACATGAATCCCCCTCTGAGGTGCGCTGCCACCACTACCATTAGCTTGGTGAAGACCCTCGGGGCGGAGGTCAACCCGAATGGCAGGACTCGAAACTGATAGTGAGTCACCAACAACGAACCTCAGGTATTTTCTGTGTTTGAGATGAATCGGCACATGAAAATAAGCATCCTGGAGGTCCAATGACACCAACCAGTCCTGGAGTTGAAGGGCCTGAAGGATCTGAGAAAGAGTAACCATCTTGAACTTGTCCTTCCTGAGGAACTTGTTCAAGCTTCCCAAGTCCAAGCTAGGTCTCAGTCCTTTTTGGGGATCAAAAAATACAGGGAGTACCAACCCTTGTTCCGCTCCGCTGCGGGTAATGGTTCTATGGCACCTTTCTCCAGCAGGGTTAGAACTTCCTGCTGTAGGAGCGGATTTGAAAGCTTCAACAACGGGCGTCTCCCTGGTTGATTGCTTTGAGGTTGCCCAAACATCTGAAGTAATGGCTCGCCATTCTTGCAGATGCTGCGACAGCCTGCCTCCTAAAGGTGTTTTGTGGTGCAAGTCCTCAAAGTGGTTTTGTGGCGGATGTTGCAGCCGCTGATGGCAAAGACGCTGGAGCTGGCTTAGCACGTTTTCCTCGTCCACCACGAGGGGCTTTTCTTTGGCCCCTTTGACTGGCCATTCCTCTCGTCTTCCCGTATGAGGTATAATAACGATGGGTTCGTCCCCTCCATGATTGTCCTTGCGCACGAAAAGGCTGAGGTTGCCTAATAGCAGCTCCTAAAGATTTGGCCGCTGCTTTTGAGGTCTGCAACCTCTCAAGGCTCTCGTCAATATTGTTGCCAAAAAGGTGAGACCCGCCAAAAAGCATGTTCAGGAAGCGGTTCTGTACGTCCGGTGTAAAACCCGACTTCCGTAACCACGCAAACCTGCGCATTACCGTGCTAGTGCCCATGGACCCGCTTCCGCAGTGTCCAATCCAGATTGAAGGGATTCCTGCATGGCCTCCTTTCCATCTCCAACGATGGCTAGGAAACCTTCCATTTCTTCCCCTTCTGGTATGTGCTCCGCCGCCATTGCAATGCACTCCCATAGAGTGTACGAAAATTTTGCCAAGGCACATGTGGAGTTGGCAGATTTTAATGCCATGCTCCCGGCTGAAAATACTTTCCGTGCCCAACCATCCACACGCTTATCGTCCCTGTCTGGAGGGATAGACGGGTACGCAAGTTTGTTGGAAGCTGTGGCTGCCTGTATGACCAAACTCTCGGGAGTTTGATGTTTTGACAGATAGCCGGGGTCGCTACTGGATGGGCGGTATTTTGATGCTAGGGATTTATTCACCGGAGGAATAGAATACAGAGTTTCCCAATTCTTGGCCACTGTTTTGTAAGGCTACATGAAAAGGTAAAACTGGGTCTTCAGTGGGACCATGGTCCAATATGTCTCAAATCGTCCTGGATGAACTGGGCTGTTGGTTTAGCCCATCCCAAGTAGTCTACCACCTTGGTCATTAATTGACGATAAGATGGACTGGCATGCTCTCCTGGATCTGGTCTACCAAAATTATTCTCAGGAAAGGTGTCAATGCCACTTGCATTATGTAAGGACTCCACCAAATCCTTCATCCTGCTTTCTTCCGATATTAAGCATTCTGGGACATTTTGGGTGCCATATTCCAACCAAAAGGTACATCTTCCTCTTCGGATCTCTCCTGATACTCAAAAATTGAGGTTAAGGATTTGAAAAACTCCTTCCTAGGGAAAGGCTTGAAAACCTCTGGGAGAGGACGACGAGGAGGAGGAGGTGTACTACTAGATTTTGAAGATGCATGTCTTGCAGTTTTCTCCTTTTCTAGCTGTCCTGGCTTGGCTGGAGCCTTTGGCGCCGAAGTTTTCGGCGTCAATGACATCGTGGTCGTCAACAGGGCCTGCTTCGAGGCGGCCTTCGACAGTTTCGCCTTCGAGGTGTGGAAGGTCTTGGACGGCGTCGGTGACCTCGAGCGGTCGACTCGAGCGTTTTTCGCTCGGCGTCCTGGAAGGTTCTCTATCCTTCCTTTTACGATCACCTGGGCTCGAGGGCGCGCTAGTGACGTTCCGAAGAAGGCGCGGACCGAGGCGTCGCTTTCTCAAACACCTCCATCATTTTGACCCTAAATGCTTCCCACTCTTCGGAAGATGAATGTTTTGTGGGACATTTCATTTTCGGAGACTCGTCTGACGACGAGGTGGAGGGAGATCTATGGCGTCGTTTCTTCGACTTTTTCGAAGACGAGCAATGAGAATCGCTTCGAGATCTGGATCTATGCCCTTTGCGTTGAGATTTTCCCCCATGGGGTCTCGACTCGACGCTAGAGGCTTTCCGATCCTTCCGACCTACCTGTAGCTTTCCTCTCCTTTCTCGCAAGGCCTTTCCCGTCATCGCCTGACACTTCGAACAGGCCTCCATGTCGTGGCCTTCCCCGAGACACCACAAACATCGCGGTGCGGGTCCGTGATCAACATTTTTGAGCCGCACGACTTGCATTTCTTAAAACCCGATATCGGGATCGTGGTCGGTGTCGATGACATGATTTCTTCTCTCGTAACATTATATTTCCTGACAGAACTCGAGGCGCGCAGAATGTCGGAAGTAACATACTGCGGAAAAACGGAACTGAGGCCAAAGGGCGCCGCGCATGCTACTTATACACCCGATGACGTCACCATCGACGGAGGCCCTCAAGGGACCATCGACTCGACATCGACGCACTGCGCCCTCTACCGAATAAATTTGCGAAGAGCAGCAAAGCTGGATGGAATACATCTAAGATGAGGAATACGTTGGAGGACACAATCCATTCGTTTTTTACTGTGATTGTTGTACAAATTGAATAAAATGTGAATTTGACTTTTGACCTGTCCGTGTCTCATCGCCCACTCACCCTCTTGAGTCTCTTAATGTTTTGAATCTCTATTCATCCGTGTGACCCAACTCCTTCTCTGAGTTCTTACTTAGCCAATAAGTGCTTATTGCCCCTCTGAAAAGTAATTCACAATTTATTGCTGATCTAAGAATTGTATACTATTCTGAAAAATAATCTAAATGTAACTGGATACATACTTCAAGTAGAATATGTTACATATGTTGCAAGGTGTATACATGCAACACTGATAAAACATATATCCTTGTAACTGAATAGCACTGCATGTTATGACCATTGGGTTCTACTGCCCTTTACTTCATATAATATAAAACTAATGTGGTTTTACTCCCATGAATAGGTGTGTGCTATTCTAAAATGTGTCAGTCGGTTTGAATTACTAATTGTTCTTCGAAATAAGGTTTATGCTCTGGTTTATATACCATAAGCATTGTGTTGGGTTTTTATATTCTGTTTATGATTTATCACATAGTACTTCCTTCCCAAGAATTCTCTTGGACTACTTGTATTTAAAATAAACCTTTATTTTTACAATACTTCTGGATGGGTTTCTTTTGAATCATATGCATGCTTTAAGGTTCGTACTTTCATACAGTCCTCTCTCCCACCTAAAATAAGTCTAGCTGCTCAGGCTACGCTACCAATGTTCTCAGGTGCTACAGCCTTAAACTAAGTTGAGTTTTGTACTGCCTCCAATACAGTTTTATGAAGCCCTTAGTTGGACGTTAGAAAAAAAAAATAAACTGTCCCCAACAAGAAGATTTTTTTTTGAAAAAGGCAGAAAAAAACAGTAAAGCCAGTGGGTGGGAGCGGTGCTCCGCTATTTCTTTTATTTAAGTTTTACTGTTCTTGTACAGTTATTTTAAAAAAACGTTACGAAATGGTTTCGTTTTAAAATAAAAGAGGGAGAAGTTGAAACTTGCACTTTAAGTGCAATGCACTGAACGTTCCCCTAAACAGCAGCTGCATGTTTTTTGGGTTTGTATTGAGCGTGGGAGGGGGCATGGCGATGGGTTTTTGGTAAGTGGTGCAGGCCAGTAGGGAACACCTTGTACACTATGTTCCCCCAAAGGGTTTCTTTTGGGCCCACTAGGTGTGGCCACGCCTTTTTTGCCATACCCGCTTTCTTTTAAAACACTACCTTTCTTCTCGTTCACTAGCCATGGCCTTCACCCATGACCATTGGCCCTGGCCCGTCTACATGTCGTCCCTATAGCTTTAGTCCAGTCCCACTAGTAACTCAACATTTTGCTCAAATAGGTTTCCTAAATAGGCCCACTACTAATGGCCGAGGGGCCCCTGCCGTTGACCGTGGCCACACCACTAGCCTTGGCCTCTGGCCAGTAGCAGCAGCGTTTTACAGTTGTCCCTCAACATGTTGCCCCAATAGGTTTTGTTGGGCGTAGCCACATTACTATTCTTTAAAGCAACCCAGTAGCCATAGTGTTCATCCACACCCATTACCACCCACCACACTGTAGATCTAACACTTTTGTATTAATCACATTTTTGAAACTATCAAAAAGGTTTACCCATAATTGCGGTTAGTATTAGTCAGAATATAACCGTGATAATAGTAATGTATTTGTAAAATAACCAGTTATTCAAGAGACGCACTTCATTCAAGATCGCTATTATAACCCTGGTTATGTAAAAGTTCACGCTCTGAACTTGTCCCCAGCCCAACGCCCCCACCCAATTTCACATGGTGTTCTCTTCCTCCCCACTCCCCACTGCTAGCCTGATGCCATTTCATTCAGTTTCCTCCTCCAAATGTCATTTTTCCTCACTTTTTCGGCTAAGCCCAGTTCTTTTCGGAAAGAAACTTGGTTATCCAACCTATAAAAATAAATAAATGGGGGTGGCAGAGTTTTTAATTTCTGAAAAAGCCTCTTCTGCAAAGCACCATGGGAGATCTAGCTTTAATTAAGAAAGAAGGTGCACTACCTTCTCTGTCAAATATTTTAACTACTGGACGGAATAACCAGAGACCACTCCCGGAAATAGAGTCAACGATTCGTGCCCAGTTTCATACCTGGTCAATTCAATCCAGGAGTCTTTGCTGTAAACTGTGCAGACATTTTGACCTTTTTGCTATGGGGAGATTAATGAGTAGGCTGAAAAAAAGCATGGTTTTCTTTTTTTATTTGCAAAATATCCATTAAATCCGTCCTGTGAGTCAAATGCTTTTAGCAATTCAATATTTGGGTTTCCTATGGAACTGGAAACTTTACATATTATAGTAGTGACCCCAGCATTAGAATATTTGTCAAAAATGTACACTAACCATTGGCTAGCAATAATTAACTTAACTGAATGGTGTTCTGTACGTGTACATTTGAGGGGGAGTGAGCTTGATGCTTGGCTACTAGCATATATTTTATTTGCAAGCTACTAGCCAGCCATAAAAAAAGTAATGTTACATATGAATTTGACCTAAATGCCTTAACGAATGACTTGTAGAAAATAAATAAAGCATCAAGAACATGGTTTTGGATCAAAATGTGTAAAGATCTTGAAAGCAATATTTGTAAATTTTTCTAAATAAATATCCAACAAGGGCCCTGGTGCATTGTGTGCAAAACTATGCAATTCTGTAGGAACCTGGTGGTGCAATAAACATTGACTGGCCATCCTAGATAGCGACATCTACAGAATTAATATCAATTGAGGTATAAAAACTTTCAGGAGATATTACACGATTAAAGTCTAATGCATTTTGATGCAGCACGGTATGGAAGGAATGTCATCGGCCACAACATTTATCCTGACACAAGCCAGTTTTCATTTAAGTCAAAAAGCAAATTGACTAAACTATGTCAGTAAAGGGCACAGATACATTAAATATCTTTCAACCAGCACAAACAACAAATCTTCCATGTGCCTCTACAGCTTTACTCAGAGCCTGAGCTAAAACAAACCACAAAGATCGGTTAGTTCCTAAACAGTGCAATTGCTCACCTGCTTAACCTCCTTTTGTCTCTTCATGAATTTAGTAATTGACATACTTCCACTGGACTTCCTTTTCACTGATACTGGCGTGGTTTGTGCTGAGAGCACGCTTAGACTATTAGAACTGTCCTCTTTGAGTGCAGAGTTCACTTGCGTAAGGTAAGTCCATTGACATGGGACAGGGAGCGCCTCCTTGTCGAACCGCTTCAGTACCTCTGCATGAACATACCAGCACATCCGGACGTCTGGCCTCTTCTCATAAGTGGAATTCTCTGAGATTATACGCTTCAGCCTGGCTTTGGACGGAATGGCTGCGTTTTCACCAGCAGTCGGGGTGTGGGGCCTGGAAGTATTGGGACTTGTTGGACTGGCGCCATTGTTCTCCGGGTTGACCGGTCCAGATTCATCTAAAAGCAATCCATGCCTACAGCATTCCTGGAACTCTTGTATAATTACCTTACTGGCATTAAAGTTTCCATGAAGCAGTGGAAGCAACTTTGCCAAAACTGGAGGGAAGAAAAATACATAAAAGTCATTCCCATTTATTAAGTGGTCTTCTGAGATCAACTGTTCTCATCACATGAAATTGCTCACATCCTTAAATTATTACATGCTAGCTACCGTAATGAATACTGGATTTCTAGTTCAGGGTGCAAAATGTGCCTTGGCCAGTGATAATCAACTCTTGGCGAGAAAGGAATGGTGTATAGATTTGAGGTGGCAAGCGAGTATGGCAGGCTAGTATTTTGCAACTTCCAATTTGGACTGCTGTTCTACTTCATAGTGTCATTTCCTCAATTCTAAAAACATGGGGCTCCTGACTTGGGGGGTGGTCTGAGGAGGGTTAAAGGGTGAATAGATCAGCAGGAAGGTTCCAAGTTAATTGATCCCTCTAATCCATCTACCACCTCCCACAGCCTCTTCACAAAGTCAGCCAGCATCAAGAGTTCAAGTTTGACTCTTAGGAAAATTACCCACCAAACCTGGTTTCTGGATGGGGAAAGTGTAAACTGTCAGCCAAACAGCCTCTTCAGTGAAGTTTAATCAGATTGGAGTGGGTACAAGATAATTCAAGTACTGCTTGTACAGTTCATAGTGAGTAGCCTGGGCCACCAGACCGCAGATATCAACTGAGGTGTGCCTTTGGAAAGCAATTGACCGGGGCTTGGGCGCAACACACTGGTATTCATCGGCTGTGGGAAAAAGTCCTTTACAATATAGTGCACAATCTAGAAGGTGAAGAAATCTGAGGGCTCTACCACCAGATAAAAGCTCAGAGTAGCAACGTGCAAGATTTGAGGTGAACAGTAATCCCTTAAATATTTCAAGAGCACCAATTACATTTAATGACCATCTCTAAAGCATGGTACAAAATAAATATCGAGCCACATTGTGAGATGTTAAGACCAGCATAAAAAAGGGGCACATCCCAAACTGAAACATTTAAAAGACCTCGTTTAATGTGCATCCTGCCAACTCTCAAAACTGCAATTATGCAGTTACAGCTACAAAAACACACCCTTCCAAGCAACACTTCCATTTATGTTTTGCATTTGTAGAGTGCCTTGGGGCATCAGGGCGCTGTTGTAGAACCAGTAACAAAGGGTGGTAGGCAACGACAAGCGTGCAGAAAGCTTAACTCACATAGACGAATTACAGTAACAGCAATGAAGTTATAACTTTTGTGGTGAAGCCATAGACAAAGGGTCAAAGCCAAACTGTAAGAGCAATGTTAAACCCAATGGTGGATGAGTTTTCCATAAAATTAAAAGGAAATCGGAAATCTTGAGGAACAGAATTAACATGCCTATTACCTCACTCAGTTTGACGCAAATTAACTTCTCCACTATTGGGTCTTTGTATAGTTCACACAGAATATTCCAACCTGTTGAGCTGTGTTAGAAGTTTACAGTTTAAAATCAAATGGGAAAATCTCAATCCCCCAATGTCTTGTCAGACACACCAAACCAAACAACCCAGAAATTAAAGCAATTAGGACCATCATGAAAAGATCAGTAAACACTAACAAGCAATGCAGGCTACTGGGAGGAGATTTCGTTTAAGGCAGATTCTGGTATTCGCAAGAAACAAACCAGGCCGAAGGATGGAGAAATGTAGGCACTCCTTAATGGTCACAAATTGTTTGATTTGGAAAGCCTATACGTTACCTGCTTACTTCTCCCCCACCCAACGAAAGAGAAGCAAAGTTAAAGTCAGCAAATTGTGGGGCTAGAGCTACAAATATGGCTTTCCCTTTACTGTGGCTAACAATTATTGGGAAGGTAATAAAGAATCCCTCTGCTAGTTCATCAATGAAGACGCAGGGAGGCTAGAAGCATGCCAGGTCATTGGATATGATGGAACTTCATAATGCATTTAGAAAACCTACAAAATAAATGAAGGAGAGCAAAAGGTTTTGCAGGTTTGTTGGGATCAACTTGTGCTAGTAACAGGGAAATCGATTGTAATTTTATTTTTAAAATACTGGAACACAATGTGCGAGGCAACATTAGGGAATCCAAATTTGTGCAAATCGGCCAACAAGATTGTGGGAATTTTCTAATACACCTTCAATGAACCACCCATCAAAATAAAAAGATTAGCAAGTCACGTTATTGGAATGCACATCACAAAAGATGAAACAGAATTCACACAAATGACATGAGCTGTCGCAGGGACCAAATAAGAGCCAGGTGAAGTTTGCCTGTATGATGAATGCTGTTCTGAAATGCTTACCTATTTTTTCTGAAGTTTTGGCTCCAGGCCTTTTCCTGGCTCTTGAATGAAACGCACTGTTCTACCGAGCAACAATGGCCCGCCTACTGATGTAAATATACAGATCAGTCTGATCAACAGTAGGCAAACATTATCAGCAGGATTACATTCAAGAGGATGAGCAGGAAACGCTTAACCCTGTTCAGGAGAGGAGGGGCAGGGGGGGGTGCAACAGGCGGGCGGGGGGCTTTGTTCATGCTGGCTCTTCATAATTGACCAGGTATTCACCCTTTTCCATCTTGCCATAAATACAGCATCTGTATGACGACACCATTGTATGTTGCATGAATTAACATTTGAGCAGGTGACCAGTAAAATACTTTGGTACAAACTCATTGGGATTATGTAGGAGCTCTACACAACAATCATGACAGTTAAAACAGAAGCATAGATGCAAGCCCACATAAATTAAGCACACCAGTATTCACATCAGGTTAGGGGTTGGGGTTAAGCAAGGTTCCTTAACTATATACACTGATGAAAAACGTTGTTAAAGGGGCGTTATGGTTAAGTTGCACTAGTAAAAACCTACGCAATTCAATGGACAAACGTTCTTACAGGGACGTTATGGTTACAGGTAAAATCGAAACCCCCCCAGAAATTTGCCACTTATGGTAAGCTAAGCAACCATATCTCACGCTGCCACTGTGCACTGCAAGGACTAACAGCCATGACATCAAAGATGACATCACAAACTTCATGGATGACATGACATCACATGTGTATTTAGTTTTCATGAAAAGCCTCCACAAGGGATTGGCATTGCAACGTTGGCAGAAAACTATCAGATCATTGGAAGAACTATCATGAAAAAGTTCATTAACCAATGCATTCCTATAAATACCATTGCATTACAGAGTCATATCCAGTACATGACCCAACTAATGTAGAAACTTAGGCACTGTCTGCAGCATGCATCAGGTGCATGTTGAGATGAGCCTTTTATATATAACAGATCACTCTGGAGCCCCAAGTGACAGGAACAACTTTACTGGGTTCACACACAGCAGGTGAGTACATCAGTAATCAGTACAGCACATTTAGGTCAAGTTCATCCTTAGACACATCCACTGGTGCCCCAATCACTCAACCTCCAGGTCCCAACTGACAGTAGGTGGAATCCCCAGGAGTCTTGCATTGTAACATTCCACATCCAGACAAACACTCCATACACCCACAGGTTAAAGCAAGCCCAGCGTAGATCACAACAGTGCACTATTCAAATCTTCCCATGTTGGATAGTAAAATGAATGCTTTCATTTCAAAGTTTTGTGTACTGTGCAACATGTATCAAGTAGCCAAGAATGCCTCACTTACTACATAATGGTATTACTATACACAAAGACAACGCATACAAATAGGAGCATATAGAAGGAGAGTAAAGTTAACAAAACAGTAGCAGTACTACCAGAAAGTGGTCGTACCCTAACTGATTATCGTCATGTACAGAAATTGCTGTGTTTCAGGCTTACTTTGTTCCCTATGTATATGTATCAGATCATGTGCTTCAACCCTAAGGATAGTGTAAACCCATATGAGAAGGCTAAAGGCAACAGGCAACAAATATAGTACCTTTTCAATTTTAAATTCCTGACTTCCAGTGAAGAAAAGCACTCGGTGTACATATGTCACTGAAGAGAAAAAAAAAGCCACATGTGATATCAGTAATGTCAATGACATTTGTGATGTTATCTTTGAGGTCATGGGTGTTAGTCCTTGCAGTGCACAGTGCTAGAGCGAGTTATGGCTGCTTAGCTTACCATAACTGACAAATTCCTGGGGGTTTACGGATTTACCAGTAACCATAACGTCCCTGTAACAACGTTCGTCCATTGAACTAACTACATAGGTTTTTACTAGTGCAACTTAACCAGAACGTCCCTTTAACAATGTTTTTGTTAGTGAATTTCATAGGGTTTTAGTAGGGCACTGTAACCAGAATGTTGCGCTAGCATAGGGTTTGCAGTAAAAGTGATAGGGCTTTAGTAGTGCAACTGAACCAAAACGTCTCTAACGTTTTTTTCACTGAATTGCATAGGTTTTTAAACAGGATACTCTTATTTTGTATAGATGTACTGTACAGAATACTGAAGCCGGTGGCTCCATACCAATAGCCACAGTGGTTGTGAAAGTGAGTCTGTTCACGGACATCGGGTGGCATCCAACCTGCCAAGAAAGGGGGGGGTGGGGGGAGCGAGGGGGGATTGGTCTTACAAAGTGGTACCATGCAGCAAAGACAAGAAACATACAAACAGCAGCAAGTGCATGAATGGTAAGGGAAAATGCAGTAGGTGCGCAAAGTCGGTACTTTCGAAACAAACAGCGCAAAGGCATAGGGTATGCCACGGAATGGAATGCACCAACAAGAGAAGTAACATCTGCCTTCAACAATCTTACTGCATACCTGCTTCACATTCCAACAAAGGACGAAGAGGGAGAGTTAGAGACGGCAACTACTGAGAGCAGAACGTCAGTGCAACGTAGTAATTACACTAAAGTTGTTATAATTGCACAGGTCCTGTAGTGTACAATAGTAGGAAAGCACAATGTTTGCTTTTTGTTGCGCAGCAATGGCAATCATCCTAGAATGCCTGGAAGAGAATTTTCTGCATGACAAAATGAATGAGGACGATAACCCCATTGGTCGGCACCACAGTGTCAAAACGGAAATGATTAGAGCAAGCATCCTAGAATGGCTGGCGGAGAATTTCATGCATCACAAAATTAGTCACCATAGAAACCCCATAGCTAGGGAACAGTGTGAAAAGTAACAATTACCATATATTGCTTCATGTATACTAAACATTTGTTTTTCTTTAACAGAACATGCAGGACTACAAAGGAGTACACCAGAAGCGCACCTCTTCCACAGCAACATATGGCCACAGAAACTGAACGAAAATCTGTAAATATGAAAGTAGACCACCTGGATGCCAAAATTGATGAATTGCTCAACAGTTGTGCTGCCTTGAATCATTTTGTACAAGAACATATTATGGAGAAAATAAAATAACACTGCCCCACTTGCACATGCCCCTTCCACATTTCCCAGCCCCCCATCCCTTCAAATTGCGTGCCATGAGACGCTTCGATGAGACCTCAATCATCAACTTGTAGAAATGCCGAAATCCCTAGTATATGTATCCGTTTCTGGTCCCCCTTCCCTTTCCGAATAGGGGCTATGAATGTGTGCAAATAAAGATTGATATGTAAATTGTTAATGTATATGTGCATTTTCCTTTGCACAGCGCAATGATTTGGCAACAGGACCACCAAATTAATTGAAATGTAATACTACACCAACTACCAAAAGCACAGGCAAAAGGAGTAAAAAAAAAAAAGACAAGACATACCCAACTCCACACACAAAAAGTGCCTCTTCAAACACACCACTACCCTTCCTTCAAAGTACACAGACGGAACTAATCCATTCAAATGTTCTAATACAACAGGTGGTAATTGCTATGCAAATGTCACAATAAATGTTCTATTCCAAATAACAGCGATTGTGGAAAACATTTAAATGGCACAGACAAGTTGTGTTTACAAATGCTTGTGTCCTTCACAGAAATGCAATAAGTAATCCTGACAACATTTACAGCGTCTCAGGAGTAAGGCAAGAATTGGACTACTGTGCTGGAATGGTGAAATTCATGTTAAACTGACAAGATCTACAGGAATTCCTAATGTACTTACTACAAATACTGGAAAGGAAAAACTCCTAAATTAAATTTCACATTTCCTACATGTGGAAACATAAATGCTGTCTCTGCAACCATCCCAATCAGGAGCAAGTCCCAAATGAATGCTTTTTGTATGTAGGAATACCTAACTGAGCCCATTCCATTTCAGCAACTGGTGCAAAATGCAAACTATAACATTGTGTACATCGTGCAATTCTGATAATCAGTTGACGCTACATATACTCAGTCACTATTTAATTGTAATGCTCTGAAGATACAATGCCGATGGAACCAAAAACTGCAAACTCACTGCCTTCACACATGGCCAGGTATCACTTGGCAAGAAAACCTCAACAGTATACCACACAGGCGACAACCAGTGGAGGCCACTATACAGCATACATTAGAAAGCAATGCTAATGGTGGAATACAATGATACTTCCAGCATTCCAAAGCAGAGATTACCTGCAAATCTTGCAAATGCCTAATTAATATTCTTTGAAGACAAAATGTAGTCATTGATGTTCAAAGCTACTATACCTTACTCCCCAGCACCAACCAGTACCCTCGTAAAGGCACAAATAAGGAATTACCTTCCACACTGTCACCCTAAAGCAAGTTCGCATACAGCACGCATTCAAGAAATGCATTAAAGTGTGTGTTGGATAATTTCATCCCCAATGAGTACACTCAAACAATACATGTACACAAAGGACAGTAGCACCCTTTTCCACATACTTAGTATGAGGTTTCAAAACTATCCTCAGTAACCTGAAACCAAGTACGCAAATGAGTCACTGCAATACTGTATCACTGTATACTAATGCTATACATATGGAACCATCACTACGTAAACCCATAGTGGTACACCACCACTTCAGAATGTACACAGATGTAAAAGTAGCAACAGGAATGCACAAGCTTGTAAACCTACCTTACAGGAATGGGACACTAAACAGAATACACCACCTGGTATGTAACTGCAACCAGAATACCACAATGTTATTTGCAGCATTACAACAATCACTTGGCTACAAACACTTCGAAAGTATGAGCAGTACCAGTACACCAGGTACGCAACTGCCATCACAATTCTGCCATAGCACAGTACAATGCCACAATACTTGCAAAACTAACACTTCCCTGGTGCCCTGCAGGAGTGCCTGGTCTGGACCTTTCCGACGCGTTGCCCCCTCACTCTGGTTAACTGTGCACTGAAGAATACCCCAGCCACTCTTCCCCAGTTGTCTTTCGGTGGCTTAACCCCAGAGGACCATGAGGCTGGGAGGGACCTGGATGCACTTGGTTCCTCTGGAGAATGGTGTTCAGGGAGGGGGGGGGCGGCTAGCTGACCTAAAGGTAATTCTGCATTTAGCATTGGTTTCTATTGCTTTCTCTCCGTCCTCTCCCCTTCCCTGAGGTAGCTGGCTGGCGCGTTGCAGCTTTTGGAACGGAGGACTGAAGGCCAAGGTTAGCTGGTAGGTATCCGACTCCAGTTACTTCGCTGAAGACTAGTGGTCCAGACCAGCTACAATGCACTGGATACGGAGGATGAGCAGGTAAATACTGGCGAGACGTTATTCTAGATCTTGGCCGCTTCTCAATGTAAAACGTAGCTTGTATGTACAATGTCTTTGTTGATACCTTGAATATGAATAGTCTCTTTATTTCTTCATTTCTAAGCGAAACACCGGCAAGCCATCTGGACTCAGGGCGGAGCAAAGAAGCTGGAACTTGAATACACGTGAGTGCAAGTTAAACCAGGTACGGGAACTGGGGAGGTACGTGGTATTTCAGTCTCTTACTATTATCGTTTTCGGATTTCAGGTTCCCAGGAGCTGCGATTACTGTGGACTGCATACAAAGGATCGGAGACACCGGGTTACCAGGATTGGATGCCAGAAGTCTACCGAGGTCAAGGTAAGGATCAAGACCGAACACTAAGCAGTAGCCCGCCGGGGAGAAGTAGTTCTTCAATTCCGGGTGAGAATGCTGCAAACTCGCATAGGTGCCGATCGCACATGCAAAAGAAACCGGAGCGATAAGCGTAACACTGCTCTGTTAGGAAGCAGAGGACACGCTAAGCGCAGGGTGTGGTCAGAGGCGTGGTTTTATAGCCGCGGACCGTGCCCAGTCAGCAGTAGACCACCAAGGATGTCAGATCCATGTATCAGTTGCCATCTTGGGTTTCACAGTGGGTTCCTCTTTGGCAGCCATGTTGGGATGGATTGCCGCCTTGTTCCATATACACCTCTGCCAGCCATCAAACAAACCCATCGTCTCCCTACACTTTCCTGGGGGGAGATCCTCCTGGCGCTGACTCAACTGCCTTGTACCTGCACAAAAAACACCAGCAGCAACCAAATGCATAAAGAAACAGTGCTACAAAAAGGAAGCAGGTAAACATTTACAAAACACCAACTGCTAGACAACACCAGCCATCCTACCAACATGTATATGCCAGAAACATTACATTTCGGCCCACTTCAAGAGCACACCTTAAAAATTGCTGTAACCACTGCAAACTTTACTGTAAATCATTGTGCACCATAGCAGCAAAACACATTTTGAAGGTTTTTTTTTTTAATCCAGCATGGATTTCTTTTCCCCACAGACCCAATGATTATGCAACACACAGGCACGGCGCAGATTGCACAGTACACCGGTTCAAAGCATACTACTTAAGAAGTACTAGTTATATGGATCCACAAAGTAAATATATGCAATGTTGTGGACTGCAAAGTAACAAAATACCTGCTCTAACATGTTCTTCTCTTTTCCCACAGATAATGCAGAAACGAGTACAACAATTCACATTCCATACACAAAAAACAGCATATGCCCAAGCCAAACAGTAAGTATGAAATTATTGGTATCCTACTTCTCTACAATGCCCACAGTGCAACTTGTGCACTTATTTCCACAATGCACATAGCATTGCCACAATTTGCAATGTACACCTATGAAACTACGCAGCTTGTGCCTACGCCCTACACGTTTCACTACACCCAGTACAATGTACAGGATCCAGCCATGCACTCAATATTGTAGATCCTGCCCCAACTACCGCTGCACTGTACAACTATGCATACAAACATCTATCCACTTACCAGAAACCCCACACATAAAACAGCCACCTACACCATAGCCACTGCAGTTGATAATGCCAAGCATTTCTTCCACACAATAACCTGTTTCCTACATACACTGTTCACCTAAGCCTATAACAAGTGGACACACTGAATACACAACAGTACAGTGACCTTGCCTACTCACATTCCACTGGCACCGTTTAGGGCATTGGGTCATCTTCATTGTTATGTACACCATTTCAAAAGAAGGTATACAACAGATTTCACTGGCGCACATGGTACATAGCTCCAAAGCCATATTGCAAACACTGCGTTACTCAAACTTTCAAACTTCGGATTCCTTTTCCTATTGTGTAATGGAAACACCATATCGCCCCTTACAATGTTTGAAGGAGGTACGAAGTAAGTCCTATTCTTTGACAAACGACAGTCCCAAACATGCTCATGCTGCAAGACACCAAACTGCGTACGATGCTGATCCAGCACACACACATTCTGCCATCGTCCGTTGCCTCGTAACACTGCATATATAAATGTTCCTTAGGGACTGTAAATGCACATTTTATGTATTTTGCCATCTGTGCTTTCAGTGCAGCATGTGTACAGCACCATCATTTCTCCTTATACGTCGTACTAACTTCACTGTAAAGACACTACCAACATTCGGAAATGCATGCAAAACACATTGCCGCCTGTATGCCTTTTATTTCCAGCAACATCTCCGGAAAGCAAAGCCTAACATACCTTGCTACAGGATTGGGGCGATACCTGAACGAATATGGAAATCTACCCTTCTTGTGCGGAATATCGCAAATTCATACATAAGCAGAAACCACGCATGTCTTATCTAACACTTTGCCCCTGTTCTAAGGTCCGTCTGACTTTTATGCGCTTCAGGCTAGATCTAATTCATACTCTATCTAGAACGAAACACTGGTCTAAAGATACATTGGCTGACACCAAAGAAATTTGTCGTTTCTGCAATCAAACCCTGGAGACTTAAAACATCTGTTCTTATATTGCTGTGATTTTGAAATGTAGGATGCATTCTTATAAAGTCCTTTGTGCAAGCTAACACGATTCTAGCTAGAGAGTGGATTTGGACTAAATGTATGTGGGGATTAACGGACACTTCTGTAGTAAAAACTACGAACCTTGTAAATACCATTGAGAAAGAATTGGAAAATGCATCTCTTTTTTAGAGAGCTAATGATTTTTGAGAATTGTTGGTGCTTAAATCTAGTGTACTCCTGTACAAATTTTAATTTACGAATTAGACATTTTATGATCAACATGTTACATAGATTCTGTTCATATTACAATATCTTATGTTGTCTTATTTTAATAATTTTGTATTTTCTGAAAGAATCACAAATTTGTAAGGTCTATATTTTTGACTAAAAACAAATGAAGTTTTAAAAAACAAGAAAAAAATAAAAGCCTAACATACCTCTCGTAGAACAGGACAAATGTTCATTGTAAAACAGCCTTGAGTGGGAAGGACGATTAGCTCCAATGGCAGACTTATGGACTTGTAGAACAAAAATGAAAGGCAATTTACAGTGCATTTGCTCTGCCCATGTGCCCCAGAGGTAGTCTGCAACGATTCAATGCGCTGTACAGTGCAATTTGTCAACCGAATTTATGCAAGTACAACTTCACCTCACATGTGTATTAGGATAAACATGCATTAGGCTGCAGTTCTGCATGCATAATTATGAATTTACTTCACAGCACTCTGTGTGCATTGTATGGAGGTTTTATGACGGCAGTAATCACGCGCCGTTACAGTGCCATGTCTCCACCATTCCCAGTACATTGCAACTATGATTGTACTTAGTTTCCTTGCCATTCTTCCCCAGCCCGTGCTAATCAGTCCTACATTCCCCATTTGCCCTCAATACGCCCTTTCACAGAATTACCAGTTCTATGCACCATGATTGGATTCAAAGTAATAACAGCCAGCGGTGCACGCAGCAGTCAAACGGCACACAAACCTGGCCAGGCCACATTTCAATGTTGCATTTTTTTTAGCAAAACAGCTCCAGCATTCTCCTGTAATCCAAGGGGACCCCCATGAGGGTTCTTTTTTTACTTTATTACTTTTGAGACCCATTGTGCCGTGGGTCTAACACTCGCTAGCACTCTTTTTTATAAAAGGGAAACGCATGAAAGGAGCATCTGGTGGTAACGTTTCAAAGACATTTCGCTTGTGTGGAGTCATTCAAGGACAGTATCACCTACAAAGCAGAGAGCAAGACAGTGGGTTAACATAGGACGCTACACAATAACACAAAACAGGGTCCACTCCCAACCCATTAGTACACTGAATGGAAATATCCCAATATCTACAATACTCTTCCCGTCCCCAATGGGCTCTGAAGGTAGTCGCCTGTGCACCTACCCGACAAGGATGTATGCGAGTAGCTACGTAAATGGTCCATATCTCAAGTGTGATGGTAAATAAAATCCTTACATGCCCCAATGTCTTACCACACTCCCTGAAGCAAGGCTGTGTTCACGGCCACACCATTCCAAAGGGAAATAGTGGCATGTCTGACCACTGCTGCTGTAGTAAGTCTAACATGTCCTCCACAATGATTCTGCAAACGTGAGACTCTTACATATTTAAATGTCTGTGGGATGTACGAAGGTATGGTTATAATAAAACTTATCGAAATTAGCCAAGGCAAAGGGAATACACTCTTTATACAGGTGTGCAATACACATACCAATAGCACAGTGGTGCCATACATCGGCGCATTAGGTTGCAGGGAGGGTGCCCAAGGCCTAGGCTCTTGGGTACATGCGGAGGCCTATGGCCTCCGCCCATACACCCAAGATCCTAGTCCTTGAGCACACCCACAAGGCAATAACACCATGCATGGGAACATGCGGCGACGTAGCTTTCCTGACTACAGGTATGTATGGGTATAGTAACGGACCCATACAAGGCAACATTATGAAACCTACTCCCAACCAGTGGCCAGACTGTTAGGTCCAAGGGCCTTAGTCCTGCACACAAGGCAGTACGGGCTTTACAGGCACAACATAGTACACAGACTGCAAATATCCCCATATTGTCTTCAATGCACTCCCCATCCCCAATGGAGTCTGCCCGCACTACCAAAAAAATAGTCGCCTGTGCAGCTACCCGCCAATGAAGTATATGTGAGTAGCTGCATAAATGGTCCATATCGCAAACGTGTGATGGAAACAAAATCCTTTCATGTGGCAATGTCTTAGTGCCCTCCCTGAAGCAAGGCTGTGCCCAAGCCCTAGCCTCTTGGGTAGATGCACCCAAAAGCCTAGGCCTTGCCCAAAACCACCACAAGGCAATGGTGGCATGCATGGGAACATTTGACCACATACCATTCTTGCCAAACCTACCACTGACCCCTACCCACCGCCACAACGGAAACCCACAAAGACAACATAAGCACTGACTGACACCCCAAGCCAACAGCACAACACATTGTCAATTTCTTCGCATCTGCAATGCAGTCCCCATTCCCAATTGAGCGTCCATACAGTCGCCACAGAAGGTTGTCGCCCAAGGAGCTCCCTGCAAATTGCTGCATTGCTCGCGTACACCCCTCGCACAGTCTTCTTCGACCTAAACAAATATATTTTCTGCTTTTCACTCCCCCAAACTTGAGATCCCCTCTTTCCTTCACCCGATCCAGCAAACCATGTTTTCCAACTCCTTCCGGCGCAGCTCTAGCCTCCGATACACCATGGCAGCGTTTCCCAAAAAGTTAACTCACAGCATGCTTCCATTCAGCCAACCACCGGCCGTGTCCAACGTTTGCCGACATCACGGCATACTGCAAGTCAATGAGACTTTTGTTCCCGGAGCGAACAGGGAAATGGGTCCACGGAGCAGAGCCAGAAATCAGTAATTCTTGAGACGTACATTTCAGTTCTTTGCAACAAAAGTACTGGTTGGATTTTTCCACCAAACACACAAAAGCACGCTTTCTGAACCAAGCCCCCGCCGCAAATTTGGTTAAAATTCGTCCAGCCATTCGGCCTGTAGCCGTGTGCAACATTTTCCCCCATTCTGTCAATGGAGAAAAAAAATGTGGGACCCCCAGCCCACAGCATAACTTTTTGCCCCCCTGCACGAAACATCAAAGTTTGGGGAAGATTCATCCACGGGAAGCAAAGTTAAAAGCCGGTGTAAAAGTTTTCTTCCTATGGGTTTAGCAACTTAACCATATCTACATGGCCGCTGCACACTTTCCTCCAGCCAATATATATATTTAGCTCGGCCCGCAGCAGTGGCTGTGTAGTTATGGTTAAGTTGCTCAACCCATAGGAAGACCACTTTTTGGGAGGCTTATAACTTTGCTCCGCCTGGACGAATTTGCATTAAACTGCAAAAAAAGTATATGGCCTGCTCTGAATTTTTTGGGAAGTTAACAAGGTTTTGTATAGGGGAGCCAAAATTATAGGGGGCGTCCCTCATTTTTTTTTCCATAGACTGAGTGGACAAAAACTTTGCACACACGTACAGCCTAAACTGTTGGATGGATTTTCATGAAATTTGCGGCAGAAGCAGTGGCTTGGTCCCGAAAGCATGCTTTTGTAAATTTTGTGATAATCAGTCCTGTACTTTTATTTTTAAAAACAGGTAAAATGTAAGTCTAAAAAACTACTGATATCTGGCAACGCGGTCCCATTTCCCTGATCACTTCATTGGTCAAAAGTGTGATTGGCCAAGAGTGTGGTGTGATGTTGGCGGAGATTGGACATGCCCGGTGGTTGGCTGGAGGGATGCGTGATGCAAGTCATAAGATTGGGTAACGCTGCCATGCTGTAGCCGAGGATCGTGCAGCGCCAAAAGGGACTGGAAAACATGCGTTCCGGCATATGGTGGTGGGAAGAGGGTGGGGGAGTGTATCTGCGTTTCGCGCCAATTTGCAGGTACCTCAGGCAACTAGCTTGTATGGCGACTGCAGGCAGTCTTCGTTATGGCACAATAGGACCTCTTTCTGTGGCGAGTGCTGGCAGGCTCAATTGCAGATGGGGAGTGGATTGTCCATGACATGAGCATTTTCGCATAGGGTGTACTAGGCTGTGTTGAGTGTGGCTGGAGGCCTTGCAACACAAAGTATGTCCACTAGTTGTAAGTAGGTTTCACATTGTTGCCTTGTGTGTGGTGTGTCAGCATTGTAAATATTCTTGGTTGAATGGGTGTGGCGATTTATCACATCCTACAGTTTTGGGTGCATGGCTGACATGGAGCCGACAGTCCTGAAATCTGTCTACTGGGTAATGTGTTATAATACGGTGTATAGAAGTGCATAAGGTTACAGTGGATGTTTTATGTGTATGAGCACCGCACTGTATTATGATGCATTTGTTCTGTGTATTTAATAGATTGCTGGGAGCAGGGGCAATGTTCTGAAGATTTTCTTGTTTCGTTGGCAGTAGTAAAATACTATGAGTGGAGGTGGGTAGAGGTGCCAGCGGCTGTGTTAAGTTTGTGGATTTTGCTAACTGCCTACATGTTTGTATGCATGGCTGTATTATGGTGCAGGGGTTGGGTAGGAGTGGCAGTGGCTGCATTACATTTGATGGTTCTGGTACCAGGCCACATTTTAGCATGCATGGCTGCATAACTTTGAGGTGGGTGTGGCCAAAGGCTGTAAGCCATGCACCCAAGAGCCTAGGCCTTGGTCACCCACCGCAAAGTTATGCAGCCATGCATGCCATTACTGATACTGCTATATGGATTTTCTTTTTCAATTGCATAGAACCTCTACATTTGGCACAATTCATGCGCTCCACTAAAGCCTTATTTACAATGACCTCTTCCCTTGTTCATAAAGAGGTATGTCAGGTTTCCATTACCGGCCATCATGCGGCTACAAAAACAAAATCAGGCGGCAACGTATTACCATTTCATTGTGAATTTCCAATGCAAAGTACTCCAGTTACGTAGAGCTTCATTTTACGTACATTGAGACATGTTGGTAGCTTATACATGGTGTAATGAATGTACAGCTGACAATATATACATGTACATTTACAGCCCCTATCTACTATATGTGGCGGGAGTTACTAATCAACAGTGTATGTTGGCAGACTGTGTGCAATGGCTGTGCATATGTGGTGGCAGGGCCATCTTATGCACTTTAGTGCCTTTGGGGAAGGACATTTTTGGGCCTCTCCTTTATGAAAGGAAACAAATTCCTTTACAACATCTTCAAAGATTGTACATGCTTTGAACTGTATGAAGCATAGCGACCTGACCTGGTTGTATCGCCTGTGTGGTACATAACCGCTATTGGTGTGAATGTTTTGTTGCCAAATGACACCTTTCCGTGTCTGAAGGTAGTAAGCTTGCAGTTATTCCCAACCCAAGCCCCCCTCCCCCCCCCATCTTCATTGCACATTGAAAGCATTCATATTATGTATTGCCTATGGGATTGTATATGTAAGGTGGAACGATTATCAGAATTGGAAGGCCTACACAATATGCTATGGTTTGCATTTTCTACCACCTGCTAGAATGGAATCACAGTTGGGTATACATACATAGAGAAAGCGTTAGTCAATAAATGTTAAAAAAATTAGTGCCATTTGCAATACACCATTACTTGCTACATTTGCAAACTAATTTAGACCACTTGTGTAGGAAAATGTGAATTGACCAGGCAGTTGTGTCCGAGTACTTTTTGCTTACTCCACTTTGTAAACGAGATTACTTACAGTACAATGGTGTGGTTCTAACATTTGGACATGGAAGGTGCTTTTGCAAGCAGGTCCATAAATGGGGCTAACAAATGTCCTTGTTCTCCTGTGCATTTGCACACTGGACAGGTCACAGTTTGTAGCATTTCACTTTCCATTGTTGACTTTTACATGGTTCTTGGGAAATGCTGCAACGACTTCATAGAGTTGTGGCGACCGTTACAAATTGATGTGCAAGGCGATTTGTAGATGTGCCACATTGGTTCGGTACCATAGACAGTGGCATGTAATTTTGCTGGGGATATTGCTGAAAGCAGTGTTTCTTCTTCCATTATGCTATTGTGTACCTTTTCATACCCTCGTACAGAGCTACATATGGTAATTTGATTTCTTTGCTCTTGTTGAACAAGTTACTTACCAACTGGTAACCTTCTTACGACTGGATGTTCCTCCAACGTATTCCTCATTTTAGATGTATTCGCCCAGCTTTAGCTGCATCAGAAATGTTTTCTTGGCAGAGGGCGCCGATGTCTTCGAGTCGAAGTCCCTCGACGGCTTCCGTCGAGGGGGGCGTCAGGTATACAAGTAGCATGCGCTGCGCCCGTTGGCCTCAGTTCTGTTTTTCCCCCTCTTGATAGTGTAGGTAGCCAGGTGTCAGGCTTGCGAGAGCTGAAGTGGTAAAAACATCGGAAAATCTACAGAGGTGTAGGATGGGAGGGCAATGAGTAATACGTTGGAGGAACATCCAGTCGAAGGAACGTTACCATTTGGTAAGTAACTTGTTCTTCGAATGGATTGTGTACTCCAACGTATTCCTCATCTTGGATAGACTCCCAAAGCAGTGTAAAAAAGGTCTTTGGAGGAGGGAGTAGATTTCTAAAATTATATAGCTGAATACAGCACTGCTTTACCAAAAGCAAACTCTTTAGAGTGGGAAGCATCCAGATTATAAAATCTAGTAAAAGTGTGCAGCGAAGACCAAGTTGCTGCTTCAAAAACAGACTTTAAGGGACCACCACTTTGAAGGGCCAAAGAGGCAATGCCTCTGGTTGAATGGACCCTCAAGCCTTCTGGTGGATCATTTCCCGCCAATCTGTAGCATTCTGAAATGCAAAGCACAATCCAACGTGATAGGGTTTGTTTCGACACTGATTGACCCAACTTCCTTCTGGTGTAGCCAATGAAAAGGAACAAGTTACTTACCTGTAACTGTTGTCCAGCATGGGCCTGGCATGGATTCATATGCTCATGAATATTCCCCGTCAGGCCGGGAATCCTCGGTAAAGAAATCGGTATCAGTTTTGTTTCTGATCCGTCTTTCTCAGTAGTAACCAATCACTGGTCTCTGGTTCATACTGCCCCAAGCCAATGACTGCCCTCTACCTAAGCCCCGCGTGTAGCAGCCATCCTCAGATTTGGTAGCACGTAAAGTGGCAGTATGACCAAGTGAAGAGCCGCAGAGGGGGTAGGAGGGAGGGTTCGCATGTGAATCCATGCCAGACCCATGCTGGAGAACAACAGTTACAGGTAAGCAACTTGTTCCTTCTCCAGCATGGGGTCTGGCATGGATTCACATGCTCATGAATATAAGAATACATAGCAGTACACACATGCACAACCACGGGAGGTGGCAAAGGCTCAACATTAAGGATTACATCAAAACTCAACATTAAGCATTTCTTACCTCCTCACCAGGCTTAAGCGAACAGGTTGCGCAGCACTGCATGGCCGACCCTGGACTCCTCCCTGGAATCCCGGTCGACGCAGTAGAATCTCGTGAAGGTGTGCGTCGACTTCCACGTAGCAGCCCTGCAGATGTCCAGCAGGGGCACGCCAGACAAGAATGCCGTGGTAGCAGCGACCGCTCTGGTCGAATGGGCTCTCGGACGGCCGGGCAACCGTCGGTTTGCCAACCGATGTGTATGATGCAGCCGGAGAGCCATCTGGAAATGGAAGCCTTCGAGAGAGCCTTCTCCTGGTTCACAGGTCCAAAGTTCAGAAAGAGCTGTGATGTCCTCCGAAAACACTTTGTTCGGTCCACTTAGAACTTCAGCACTCTAGCTACATCCAGCGAGTGCAAAGTCCTCTCGGCCGGCGACGAAGGAGACGGGAAAAGACTGGTAACACCAAAGGCTTGTTGAGATGGAAGTCCGACGGCACCTTGGGCATGAAGGAAGGGTGCGTCCTCAGCACTACCCTCGTATCGTGAAAAGTCAGGTATGGAGGCTTGCAGGATAGTGCTTGGATCTCTCCCACGTGTCGTGCGGAGGCGATGGCCACCAGGAACGCTGTTTTTCACGACAGAAACTTCAACAAGGCCGAACGCAATGGCTCGAATGGCGGACCCTTGAGCCTGGTCAGCACTACATTGAGTTCCCACGCTGGGGCGGGCGCCTTCACCGGCGGGAATGATTGAAACAATCCCTTAATAAATTCCTTAGCCAGGCGATGAGACCACAGGGATGACCGCCCTGTAGTCCTGTTGTATCAGGAAATCGCTGCCAGGTGTATCTTGATTGAAGCATGAGATAGTCCAGCTATGGCTAGCGACAGTAGGTACGGCAATACTTGAGGGGCCGTAATACGCAGAGGGTTAATCTTCTGTGCCCGGCACCAGATAGAGAACCTCTTCCACTTATGTCCGTAGCATGAGAGTTGAGGACGCCCTGGCCATCGCAAGAACCTCTGCAGTCAGCCGGGATATCGTATCCTCCAAACTCGTGCTGCAGGAGCCGGGCTTGCAAGTTCAGCGACTCTGGGTTGTGATGAAGAATTGCGTCTCCTTCTCTGGAGAGAAGATCTGCGTCCGTCGACAGCTTGACTGGTGGGGACGCTGACAAGCCCAGAAGGTCCGGGAACCAGATCTGTCTCGGCCACGCCGGTGCGACGAGGATCATTCTGCACCAGGACCTCTTGAGCTGGTTGAGGAGTCTGAGCAGCAACGGCGGGAACACATAGGAACAGGTCGTCCCAGGGGAACGAGAAAGCATCGCCCATGCTCCTCGGCTGAGGAAAACCTGCTGGCGAACCTCTGGCACTTGGAGTTTGTCGCCGTCAGGTCGATCTGGGGTTTGCCCCATCACTGAAAGAGTCGGTCCACTTGATCCTGGCGTACTTCCCACTCGTGGCACGAGCGCAGCTCTCTGCTGAGTGAGTCGGCAATGGTGTTTTTTATCCCCGTCAGATGAAACGGCACCAGAAACATCCCTTGAGCAACGGCCCAATGTCACAGATCCTGGGCTTCCTTGGATAGGGCTGGGGATCTGGTTCCGCCCTGCTTCTGGATGCAAAACATCGTAATGGTGTAGTCGGTGAAGATCCTCACTACCTTGCCCTTGAGGGACGGGAGAAAGGACCCGAGGGCCCAGAACACTGCCCAGAGCTCCAGTAGGTTGATGTGGAGCGGCTTCTCCGGGAGCCGAGGGCCCTTTCGTGTGAAGATCTCCGGCATGCGCTCCCCACACCTCCAGGGAGGCATCCGTCGTCACCTGTTGGGCGGGGGTCAAAGTCTGTTCCTGCCGCCAGATGAGCGTGGGTGCCCCACCACCGGATCGCTCGAGGGAAGGTCTCGTTGAGAGGGATCCTGTCTTCGAAGCTGCCCGTTGCTTGTATCCAGCGGGCATCGAGGAACTCCTGTAGAGGGCGCATCCGAAGCCTGCACTGGCGCATGAGATATGCAGGAGGACATCATCCCGAGGAGGGACTTTATGGACCTCACCTTGGCCACGTCTGGCCAGCAGACGCTGCACCTTGCCTAGGATGGCCTTTGTCCTCTCCTCCGACGGTGAGGCCAGACGCGCCCTGTGTCGAGCTTAGCTCCCAGAAACAGTGCGGCTTGCGAGGGGACCAGGTGGGACTTAGGGAAGATGGAGAACCCCAGGTCCGTGAGTAGCTGGACGGTCTTCGCTGTATGTTCCACAGCGAGCTCCCTTGTCCTTGCGCGGATGAGCCAATCGTCCAGGTAGGGGTAGACGTGGATCCCCTGTAGGCACAGCCATGCCGCCACTGGAGCGAGGCACTTGGTGAAAACCCTGGGTGCCGACTTCAGTCCGAATGGGAGGGCCATGAACTGGTAGTGCCGCCCTTGGACCACAAACCTGAGGAACTTTCGGTGTCCTTTTAAAATGGGGATGTGAAAGTATGCATCCTCCAAATCCAACAACGACAGGAAATCACCCTCCTCCAGCTGTCCCAGCACGTGCTGGAGGGTGACCATCTGGAACTTCTGTGCCTTGATGTACTTGTTCAGTCGTTGCAGGTCCAGGATGGTTCGCCATCCTCTTGTCTTTTTTCACAAGGAAGTACCTTGAGTATACTCCGGAGCCCTGAAGACTCTTAGGGACAAGCTCTATGGCACCTTTGTTGAGCATCGCCCTTACCTCCGACAGCAGTTGAGGGACGTGATTTTCCTTCCTGACCACGGGTGGTATGCGGGGGCACTTTTTAGAAATTCGATGGCGTGCCCCTGCCCAGGGCGTCCAGCACCCAACAGTCGGTGGAGATGGACTCCCACACGGTGACGAACTTCGCCAGCTGGCCTCCCACCAGGGTGCTTCGGTGGGGGCCCGATGCCACGGTCGGTTCAATCTTGCTTGGAGGACGCCTTGCCGCCTTGGCCTCCCTGGCGAGGACGGCGGGGTCCACCCGACTTGCCTCGTTCTCTATAGGCTTCTTGCGACGAGGAGCGTGCCGCTTGGCGGTACATGGAGGAGCCACCGCCGAATCCCTTGGAGGCACCCTGCTTGCCTCCGGAGCTCCGAAAGAACAGCCTTCGTTGCTGGAGAATGCCTAGGCCCTTAGCTGTCTCCGTGTCTGCCTGGATTGCTTGGAGGGACTCACCCACTGTTTTCCCAAACAGATTGTTCCCATTGAACGGCATGTCCAAAACCTTGGCTTGTACGTCCTAGCGGAAACCCGTCGCCTTGAGCCACCCTTGTCAAAGGCAAACGCTGTTGTCTAGCTGGCGGAAACCAGTGTCGGCAATGTCCGCTGCCACCGTTATGACGTGGTCCAACGCCACCTCGCCTTCTTGCAAGATCTCCAGGGCCTCAGCCTTCTTGTCGTCCGGTATGAAGCCCAACAGGGGGGGCGATCCTGTACCATAACTCCGTCGTAGTGGGCCACGATCGCGAGGGCGTTGGTTGCCTTAATCGTTGTTGCTGCCGAGATAACTCGTCCCATTGCGTCCAGCTTCTTTCCTTCGCCGTCCGGCGGGGAAGTTGACGTCAAGGCCGATGCCCCCCCCCCTTTCTTCTTGGCCGCCGCTAAAACGTCCGAGTCAGGGGTCGGTTGTGCCCTAAAGGCACAAAGGGGCCGCGTCAAGGACCTGGTACTTCTCGTACCGATCCCTCTTGGCAGGCGTCATAGACGGGTTCTTGAGAAGGGTGAGACCCTCATCCCAGATGTCATCCAGCAGAGGCACAGCGAGGACGGTCTTCCTTTTGGCCTCGCGCCGTTGGTAAAGGAAACCTTCAGGAGAGCTGAAAAAGCTCAGATGCCCTGGCGATCATTGCATGGAAAGATCCGATCTCGTCGGGCGGGGAGGCAGTCGTCGTAGGTACCTGTTGTGGCCGTGTCCATTCCCGTGTCATCCCCAGTGACAGGGGCAAAGGTTGAGTAGGCGGCGAGGGCTGTAAAGGCGGGGCTGGATGGGTCCATCATCTCTTGTTTGGGGGACTTCCCGGCTCCTCTGTCGGTGGTAGGGGCAATCTCGTCCTCATCTCCGAACATAAGGATTGTATTGCCAACAAAATGGCCGCCGAGCTGTCCTATGGCTCCGGAAGCGACGGGTGACAAGGACCCTCGCCGGTACCGCCGTCGCTCTCGTCCACAATGGCCACCCCCCCCCCCCTTTTCCGCCGGGGTCTTCACGGGAGTCCTCGGTGGGTCTGAAAGAGGCTTCCCTCCGCGGAGGCAGGGAGACTCTGGGCTCCGAGGTCGCCTCCACTGGTGTAGCCTCCACAGGCTGCGCTAGGGCCGCCGCAACTTCCTCACCTCAATAGAGGCCTTGGCCGGGTGAATCAAGGCCTTTACCACCCTGTGGGCTTGTGGCCTTCACCTTAGGGGGTGGGGACGGGGGGGAGAGGGAGGGTCACTGCCTCGCTCCCCCTCGGCTGGATCCTTCGAGCTCGACAGGGGCCTCTCCAGAAGCTTTGCCGGGTTCTCGGCCTTCCTCTTCCCTGAGCCAGAGCATTGGCTCGTGGTCGATGGCGCTGGAGAGGATGCGCCCTGCCTGGCAGCTGAGGAGCCCGACCGTTCGGCGCTCCCGTTGCCCACGGACTCACAGAACTTTTCGTTCTGTTGGGCCCACATCGCCGGGGCGCCCTCACAGGACTTAAAAGACCGCTCGGACTTCTTCTCACCTGACGGGCTCTTTCCTTCTAGCCAGTTGGAGAGACCAAAGTGTTGGTCCTTGATGGTTCGTTCCGACATGTTCCTGCAAAATGCACAGTCCTTCTCCACTTGCGTTTTGTCCTCATGAAGGCAGTAGAGACATTTCGAGTGCTAGGCCTCCTTGAACACATTCTGCAGCTGGCATCCAGGGCAAATCCGGAACAGCTTTCCGGGTGTCGAGCTTCGTTTCTCCTGGGCCATGTCCGGGTAGGCAGCAGATACTCCTGGACTCCTTCAAGAAGCGCAACTCGACAAAATCTTCACCCTTGAGGGGTGTAGAAAAAACCGAAACGGATCCCCGTTAACTGGATGTAGAGACGGTGGAGCTTGAGGCTCTATTATACCGAAAAATGATAATCTCTGAAAAAAAAGCGCGAAAATGCAGCAAAAGCTTGAGCTAGCTAAACACGAGGACTCCCAACACTGGAGCGTGCGGTAAAAATCTAAGGATGGCTGCCAGAGGCGGGGCTTAGGGAGAGGGCAGTCATTGGCTGGGGGCAGTATGACCCAGAGACCAGCGATTGGTTACTACTGAGAAAGACAGATCAGAAACAAAACTGATACTGATTTTTCTTTACCGAGGATTCCCAGCCTGACGACGGGGAATATTCATTAGCATGTGAATCCATGCCAGAACCCATGCTGGAGAAGTTGACTATCCACTCTAAGCTTGGAGAGCCTACAAATGTAAAAGCTTGGAGCTCTTCTTGGATTCGGCCTGTGCAATCTTTCCTTCTTACTGGGCGAGGTGGAGGATAGAACACGGGCAGAGTGATCTTCTGATTTAAATGGAAATCAGACAACTTTAGGCAAGAACAAGGATTTAACCCTCAACATAACTGTCCTTGTGGAACACAGTATATGGTGGCTCAGAAGACAGGGCCTGCAACTCGCTCATTCTTCATGCCGATGTTAAAGGTTGCTGTAGGGGGGTGAGAGAAAATAACCAAAAAGAGGGAAAATTTTGTTTTTTTTCAAAAAATGCCAATAAACTGATGTACGAAGTAGCCTGTGGTTCTTTCCTTGTAAGAGCTAGGAACAAATGGTTTGCTGTGCTGAATTCCCCAATTTCCTGGCTTTCAAGAACAGGTTGAGTGGAAACGGAAAACAATTATTTTGATGTGGTCATCAACCATTTTGTGAAAGGTAGGCGATTTTGGCCATTTTTGCCAATTGGACATGCATGGACGGAATGGAAGAAAAGGGTAGGAAAGCCGATTGAGGATGGAATGGCATATATTTCTGAAAATTAGACAAAATTCAAAGTTTAGGAAGGGGTGATTGCGTAGGTCAGGCAACAACTAGGTAGGGGAAAATGCCATAGATTGGGGGGAAAGCAGGAAAATGACCGAAAAAAAGGTATTTGTTGGACATGGTTGGCTTGGTACGGCAATGGCTATGACTTTTGAGAAAAGCAATGCTCCGCTACATTCCCACGACTATTGCAGTTAGGAGAGCACACATTTTTTGTAGTGTTTTACAAAACAAGCAATACCACAAGCCAAACACTGAGCCATGGTACACATGAGTTTTACGCTCACGGCCTGAACTGGACGCACTTAGCATGTGTAAATCGGGAAAACCAATGTGGTGAGGAACGGCAAGCATACATTTTTTGAAAGAGCACAGGCAGACCTTTTCAAGGGTAGGTGATTTGTGCAGGTTACAAAAGTGTATGGTGCCTAAATCAGCGACTAAATGTAGGTCACATTTGGGAAATCAAAGGGTTGTGTGACAAAGGGCACCAGCATAAGGGTCAAAACGTTATGAAAACCACACAAACACAACACATGGCCTACCGTCCCGCGTTCCCACAGGTGTCCTGATGAAAACGGTACCTCACATGTGTGGGTGCACCTACCGGGGGCGCAAAAGGAAAAGGGTTACTCACTGGTAACCCCAAGCCTTTCGCCACAGCACAATTTGTTCATGTGGGCAACCTACAGATTTGGGCCTAGGGTGTCGAAGCCAGCAAGGAAAACAGGGAACCCCATGCATTTTCCAAAAGAGGACACCCCTGGGAATCCACAGAGGTCTGCCTTGCGCAAATTGCCCCATTTTTTATTAGCCACAATCCCCGACAAAGTGTGATATTTGGTGGGGAAAAAACACAATGTTCACTTTGTCTGGGGTTCTGGGTAATAAATTCTGGCCCGCTTTGCGCAAGTCAGACCTCTGCGCATTCCCACGGGTGTCCTCTTTTGGGAAATGTATGGGGTTCCCCGTTTTCCTTGCTGGCTTCGACACCCTAGGCCAAAATCTGTAGTTTGACCACATGAACAAATTGTGCTGTGGCGAAAAGGTTTGGGGTTACCAGCGGGTTACCCTTTTCCTTTTGCGCCCCCGGTAGGTGCACCCACACGTGAAGTACCTTTTTTGGTCGGGACACCTGTGGGAATGCGAGAAGGTATGATATCTGTTGTTGGCGACGTGTTTTGGTGTCTCTGAAATTGGCTGGAAATGCAGACAATTCTCAGACATTTCGCTGTGGCCACCCACCGAAACACCGCCAATACGGGGCCTACCTTCCTGCGTCCCCACACGTGTCCCGATGAAAGCGGTACCTCACATGTGTGGGTGCACCTACCGGGGCGCAAATGGAAAAGAGTAACCTACTGGTAACCCCAAGTCTTTCGCCACTGCCCATTTTGTTCATGTGAGCAACGTACAGATTTGGGCCTACGGTGCCGAAGACAGCAAGGGAAACGGGGAACCCATGCATTTTCCAAAAGAGGACACCCGTGGGAACCCACACATGGCCAAATTGGAGGGGCGGCCCATCTCATGTAGCCCTCCCCAGGGGCAGATAATGGGAGGCTGTCCTGCACTCCTCCCTGGGCTCAGGCGTCCGTTCCTAGGAGAAGATATCTGGTCCCAGGGAGGGCTGCATGACATGGCACCCCACTCCATTGCGGCGGGGGGGCAGGGGGTTCAATGCCCCATCCCATTAGAAACTTCCCAGACCCTTTGGGGTGCCCCACATCCCCCCCCCTAAAAAGCATTCCACCAGTTTCCATTTTTTCTTTGTTTACTTGCCTTGGCGCAGAGGGGCACATTGGTGTGCCAATCTGGCCCTGGGGTGCCCAAACCTTACTGCCCCATCCACTGGGGGGCCTGTCCCACTATTTTTGGGGGCCCTCTCCCCCTCACCCCAAATGGCTGCGTGAGGTACACCCCTCTGCTCTGCGCCGATCCGTGACCAGCAATGCCTCATATGTCGTGTCCTTGGAAAGGGGAGAAGCTCCCCTTTCCAAGGACACCACTTTTTACCATATCCCTGGTGGTCTAGTGGGCCCCAAACCCCCTCGATTTTTTCGTGCTCTGCCCCCAGGGGTCTCTGGCGCTGTGGCCCCATGCTTTGGGGCCATGGGGGGGCAAGGGGGCCGCTTACCTAGTAAGCAGCCCCCCCCTCGCCTGCGTCACAAACGGATCTGTATTGATCCGGTGACATTGCTGCCCGTGGATCGTTCACCCTACACCCGATCCGCGGGCAGCAATGCCACACAATGGATATCGTTCTAAAGGGCAGAATCTCCCCTTTCCAACGATACCCACCTCGATCTCCGGCTTGAAATACAGCCGGAGATCGACGCGGAGAAAGAAGTGCTCCTACCTTGGAGAAAGAAATGGCTGCTGCAGTAATTTTACTTTGTTTCACGCCAACGTGCTTTACGCACGCCGACGTGAAACTGAAGGTAATCCAGCCCCCCTGGCAGTGAGGGGGGCCTCCCCCTCACATAGCCCAGGGGTTGGATTAGAGTTTTGCTCGATCCCTGCTTTGCAGGGATCGAGCAAAGCAGAGTGATTTGATTTTTAGATTTTTTTACATTTGTAAAGCGCACCAAACGAAATTAACCGTATATCGGCGCAGATGACGCAACTAAAGGTAGATGCAAAAATAGAAAAGGATCCCAGATGAAATAGGACCATCTACCTAAAAAGGAAGGTCTTCAGTGCCTGGCGAAAAAAAGCATGCGCTGAAGAATGATTACAAATCTTTTGAGTGCCAAAACTGACGTTCCGGCTCGTCGGTGGCACTTAAAGGGTTAATACCCTAACAATTTAGACCTTGAAAATAGGTTGGATGGAGGAGATGTTGGGGAGAATTCTCATTTCTGTGCTAATTCCCTTCAACCTTAGAGACCCCCCCACCCCCTGCAAAAAAGGTGAGGCTTCTTGAACTGAAGCTTGCTGCACCCTCCTGGACCGTTGAACTGCCCAGTGAAGCCATGCTGCAGTGATGAATGTCCAATTCCGATTTGACTAGAGAAGCTCCGGAACTGACTTCTTCCCTTGGGTTGGTAGGACCAACTAACCCCAAGACCAACTTTGCTGGATGACCGTCCCCAACTGGCTGTACTTCTTTACTATTGCTAGAACCTAGTGCCAGGGTCGAGCAATTTGTAGTCTAGTGCATTGCCTTTAAGCCAGACCAGAGCTCCAGGAAGATCCGGAGGACCCAAGCCCAAGTCAGCTCACCAGAGTTCTGGACCCCCAGAAGCAAGGGAAGCCCATCAAGTGTCCAAGATCTGCAGTGGTGCTATTGACCGGTAATGAAACCACGAAGTACCACTCAATTGAAAAGAGCCCATAACCACCGCCCTTCAAACTGCAGTGCAGGAGTCCTCCAGACGCCCTCTCTTGTCCGGATGAGTGAGTCCCAAGAACACAGGATCTGCAAGACTGCTACCAGAACAGAAGTCAGCTGGATCCTCTTCTTCCAAACTAAGGGACTGGTCTTGACTGAATGGGTACTTACCTATGGTCTGTAGCTTGCTTGTTCTTACTGGAGACTTGCAGTAGCTGCTTTTTGCAAAGTTGATTTCAGCTATGTCTTTCACAAACTGAACAGCTTGTGGCCCAACAGTTCTCTTTACAAACTCTCCAACTTTGTGCAAGATGTTGTGCTATCTAAGAAGTGCCACAGCTCCATAGACATTGTCCACATAGACTTTGGCTGCTGCAGACCCTTCCAACCTATTGATTTTGATTCTAACTGTCCCTCATAGGTGGTGCATATGTTTAACTTGTATTGCTAGGAAAGAGCCAATCTAGACTTCATTTGGAGATTGCAAAGTGCTCACATGCTCTGAGAACCTGTTAACCTTTTTCACAACCTCAGAATTTTACTAAGTGCAAAAGTGATCTATAAATGCCAATACTGTCCTAGTAATTGAAGTCACCTCGGGGTGTAGGAAGTGTGTATGAAACATCTAACAAATATTTACTTACTTACCTGGATTCTGAGAAAGTGTTAAGTGTATTTTGATTGTGGCATATTGCCCTTTTTAACCTCTCAAGTGCCATGGACGCGCTATCGCGTCCTAGGCATTAGGTTCCTGTTACCAAGGACGAGACAGCTCGTCCTTTTTGGCACTTCATTTTGTGCGATCTTTGTAAAGTGGGGATTGCACAAAATTGAAATCCAACCCCCCGTGCTATGTGAGGAGGAGGTTCCTCACAGCACAGGTGTTGGATTTCAATCAGTTTCCCAGCCAGCGCTGCAGGATGGTTGGGGGTGATGTCCCTAGCCTTGGGCGGCTGTCTCCCATGTGGTTTGGCCGTTCCCAAGCCCAGCAGGGGTTCCAGGGAGCCTAGGCAGGGTCCCGTCCTTTCCCAGAGGGATAAGCAGTAATGCAACCCAGCCAGAGCTCTAGGGTGGTGGGGGGGATAATATCCCAGGCCTTTGGCGGCTGACTCCCATGTGTGCTGAACGTCCCCAAGCGCAGCGTTGGTTCCAAGGAGGCCTGGGACACTTCCCCATCCTTTCCCGGAGGGAGAAGCTGTAATGCAGGCCAGCCAGAGCTCCAGGAAAGTAGGGGTAATGTTCCTGGCCATGGGCACCCTTCTCCCATGTGGGTCTTTGCCGGGGCTTGTGGGTAATACATTCTGGGGCGATTTGCGCAAGTCCGACATCTGTGGATTCCACGGGTGTCTTTTCTGAAATGCATGGGGTTCCCCCATTTTCCTTGGTGGCTGCGACACGCCAGGATCAAATCTGTAGGTTGGCTCCCCAAACCCTTTGGGGGATAGCATTAGTTTAGACGTTTCCCTTTGCGCCCAGGTAGGTGCACCCACACATGTGAGGTACTGTTTTCGTCGGGACACTTGTGGGAAGTTAAGACATTTGTTGTGTTTCCTTGGTTTTCATAATGTTTCAATTCGCTGCTGCACTTTGTCACAATCCTTTAATTTCCCAAATGTGACCTACATTTAGTTGTGCTTTAGGCACTATACACTTTTGTAACCTGCACAAATCACCTACCCTTCAAAAGGTCTGCTTGTGCACTTTCGAAAAATGTATGCTTACCCTTCCTCACTACATTTGTTTTCCTTATTTACACATAAGTACGTTTGTTAAGGCCGTAAGCATAAAAATCCTGTGTATCATGGCTCAGTTTTGGCTTGTGGTATTGCTTGTTTAGTGAAACATTACAAAAAATGTGTGATTTCCAAACTGGAAGAGTCAGGGGAATGTAGCAAAGCATTGTGTCTGCTTTTCAGAAATGTATGCTTTTCTATCTTCCCATTCAGTCTTCCTACCCTTCTTTTCCATTCCATCCATGCATGCATGCCCTATTGGGGGGGGGGGGGGGGGGGGGGGTGGCCAAAATAGCGTACCTCACAAAACGGCTGGTAACCATAACAAAACATTTTTGGTTTCCACTCAACCTATGACAGCCTGGAAAATGGCAAATTCAGTACAGCAAAACATTTGTTCCTAGCTCTTACAAGGAAAAACCACAGACTTTCTCACTGGCATTTTCTGGAAAATAAGATTTTCTCCCTCATCGCCTACAGCAAACTAGGATTCCTTCGAAATGTTGTGACCGCCTACATGTGGGGGGGGGGGGGGGAGGCGCAAAATTTGGCTAAGATATCTAATGTAACAAAAAAGTTACAAGGGATTGAATGGCGACATACCAAATTCACCAAAAAAAGGCTAAGGCACGGGGGCGGCCATGCCAGTTCAGGTTAAATAATGCTTATTTAAAACTGACCGTTAATTATTTTACTAGAAAACCAAATTATAAGTGTTATTGGGATACTTGTAATTGTGAACCTCTATGTTTCATCACTACAGCTCACATTTACCCATCTTGAGATAAGTTTGGCAGCTCAGTATCTCTACCAACATGTGTAGTACAGACCTATACCAATAGGTGGGTTACCTAAAACCAAGAGGACAAGACTTGTGTAGTCTCCCATAGGGTTACTTCATAATATCTTGCCTAACAGGAGACCAGAAATTGGGATAAAGCAAGAAAAAAGAAAATGTTTCAGATGGCAGAATTTCCCCTTTGCCAATAGAGAGCTAGAGGAATGACATCCTAAACTAAACCAGTTCACTGTGCACATGGATGATTGAGATAGTTGAAAGGTTGGTCCTCTATCTCTTCATTGCTCAGAAGCCATACTAGAGTAGTGCAACCAATCCAGTGTGAGGGAGATGACAAATTTCAAGACAGGCTGAAGGTTAAAAGCTTGCACCTTTAAAATCAGATTGTCAATGCAAACCGGCTAGTGAATGAGCTACTACTATGGTATACTGAGGAAATGAAAGCTGGAATGAAAGGTGTAGAAAGGTGCAGCTGAAAAAATGATTAAGGAAATGTAATGAACAAAATACTAGTATTAAATTTGAAAGCACTTCAATTAGATTTGATCCTCATTTTGGTAATCACGAGAGACATGTAACCTTCCCACGATAATCGCTTAGTCTTACTTTGCTGGTCCTTAATATTCCGCTTCTCGCACTTTTCTTGTGCCAACTCCTCTTCAGCCAGCACAGACTCCAGAATGCAGGCTGCAAACCGCTGTAGGGCCTTTAGCTCTCTACTTGCGCCATTGCTTTCCCAAACACAGCCAATAACCAAAGGCTTCAGGACACGGAACTTCTTCCCCTCGGATACCAACTCATCCCACTCCTTTGCTTTAAGCTTTTGGCGCACCTTCTGGTTTTCTGGATCCACTCGCTCCTAGTAAAAAAAGGACAATTGGGAAGCCATGTGAACACTCAGTTATATAGAAGTACATTGAAAACTCAAAACTAAACTGAAACTGCCAAACAAAGCCCTAAACCACCAAAATGCTTGTAAAAGTACCCCACAAAAAAAGAAAAATAAGTCACAATTCTAAACTGCAATCAAATTCCATACAGCACGCGATCCTTGAAAGTTAAACCCTTTAATACCGAATCTGCCTTCAATGCCACTTGTACCCTTAGCTAACGATTATTTCTTAAGAGGATCATAAAATCCCAGCTAACGGACTGAAAAATTACCTTAAAAGCAAGGGAACAGACCAGTGAATTATAAAAGCGCTGTTTCATAGTAGCCGATATTTCACAAATAGAACTGGTTTTCAATCCTCCTTAATGGGGGCATTGAGGTGATGTGGCAAATGCCTTGCATGTTCGCACACAGCCGGCTAAAAGTAATATTTGGTTGATTATCTCTGTAAACCAATGTCTTTGATAAAAAGGACAATTTATACAATAACCTTGAAGGAATTGACATGGAAGTGGGCAGTAGCATGACATACAACAGCCAAGGCTTGACTTCAAAAGGCAATGCAATCTACCTTTGTACACAATTCAGGAAGACTACAGTTTACTGAACATTTGTAAAGTTCAGATTGATAGGCCATTCCGCCCACATAATTCCACATTTGTATAGGAACTAACCATTTGTCAAACACACCAATATTTGAGTGGGTTAGACGGCAGAGGTGCTTGCTCCATCTGTTAGGGGAGCTTTCCCCAAAGTCCACTTTGAGATAGCCTTTACAAAACGCAATGGTTTGAAGATCATCACTCTTAGTGTCCGTCTGTACTACTCATGGAACCTTGGTAGAGTGGCAGAGCAGTCAGGCATATAAGAGGAAGATGTGAGCTGTAGGTAAGCACACTGAACATAGTTGGCAATGCAATGGATGTAGAGCAATCAGATCGGATGGGATCTGAACATGGTTTTGACCAGGCTCATGGGAGCTCCCTTTGATCCCAAAAGGGTCTTTACTGGTTTGGAAACTAAGGGTTACAGTGTTGAAGTGTATTAGAGTTACTTTTTATATTGCTCCCTTCTGAAGGCTTATTCTAACTGATAAATTAAGAATTGTTTATTCAAGAAACCTTGTGTGCAAGAGTTTATTTTAATTCTTGTCACTGAATCTCTAACTCAGCTCACATTGACCCCTCTTGCACTTTTTGCTGGACTTCTGGACCTTTTTCCACTCATTAATTCTTATGGGCTGCCTTTTTGATCTCTGTTCTGTGTTTTACCCATCCTATAGAATCTACTCTCCTCCATATGTCTAAGGCATCTGTATTTTAATTTTGTAGCATACAGCTCCTTATGGGCAGTGTTGTTGGTAACCCTTTGGGTTCTCCTTTGAGATTCTTTGTGTCCTTACCTTCTACTGTTCTTAAGGATAGAGATACTTTGCATCTCTCCAAAAACTTTATATTGAGAGACATTGGCACACCACCTTACGTAGAGTTCCAAGGGGATACCTAGTATTCCCCTTCTCGCTGCTCCTGTGACCCTTTTAATCATAGACAACCCTCTATTTATGGCAGGTGGATGTGTTCTACCAACTATTGTTATTTTTTATTGCTGTTCATAGCCCTGGTTGTGCACACAGTTCTAACTTGGTGGCTCCTTTCTTTTTTTCGCCATTTCTAGCATGTTTGGTTGTTAGCTCTTCTACCATCCTGCGAGGAGGAGGAGGTCGGTCTGTGTGTTTTGCCTTTGGCAGGAACCCTAGGGCGTTCCCGCCTAGGCCGGAAGTTTGAGAGGAGTTATTCACTCCCCTGGTCTGTCTTCCTGAGTGTCTGAATGGAACCAGCTCCCACTGGGGGCCGAGCTGTCCTGATTGGATGCCGAGATTGCAGAGGAGTGTGCGCTGAAACTGAAAAGGTGAGGTTCATGAGGTGTAAGTCAAGATGACCACTGGAAACTGAAGTAACCGACGAAGACTATGCCTGCAGACCCTATGCAACACTGAAGTGGCCACTACTGTCCTAACCCAGTTTTCTGTGCGACGGAGGAACTCCGAAGAGGACTCCTTCACTTTGACTGGTGGGAACAACCAGTCCAAGATTAACTTTAAACTGAGCCATCTCCCGAGGTGCTGTGCCTCTCCAGAGGTCCGGAACCAATACCAGGATGCCTCGGACCCAATTGTAGTGCATCGTGGCTGGGAGAATAAATCCTCTTAGCCCCTTCCATAAAGGCTTTAATCACCGGTATTTTCCACCACAATACCTTTTGTTGGGATGTGGTGTAGGCTGAGAGCAGCCAGGTGAGCCTTTAGGGAATTGAACACCAACCCAGTGTCCAACAGGTGGGTTAGATACAGTACAATGTGTGAGGGTGAGCAATCAATGGGATTGACGCCCTTGGAATTGCACCAGATGACAAAACGTTTCCATTTGCTGGCATAGCAATGACGTGTATTCGGTTTTCTCGCTTCCCCGAGTAGGTCCATGCACCTCTGGGGGAGTTGCAAGTGTCCAAACTCTATGATTTTAGGAGACAGGCTGCTAAGTTCAGAGTTTGTAGGCATGGGTGTAGGGTCTCCCACCCTGTCCTGAGAAAACATGTACAGGCAGGGCAGCTTGACTGGTGGGGAGAGGGACATTTCCATCAGGTGAGCGAACCAGGGATGGCGGCCCACATGGGGGCCACCAGTATCATGTTAACTGGTTTCTGGTGCACTCTCTTATCCAGAGACCGTTCCCCTTGGATCGGTTCTGGGGTACCTAGAGGCGTAATCTTGGCATTGGGCGTTCTCCTGAGTAGCGAACAGGTCGATCTCTGGGAAACCCCATTCTGCGAAGACATTGGACACTATCTTCGTGTCGTCTCCATTCGTATTCTTCTGGCAGAGGAAAATCTCTGCTGAGTAAGTCTGCCAGAAGATTGAGTTCCCCTGGAACATGTTGGGACAACAAAAACATCTTCTGTTTGAGAGCCCATATGTTTTGGGACCGCTTGGATAGCCCTGGAGAGTGAGTGCCCCCCACCTGGTTTGTTCAGGTAATACATTGCTGTAGTGCTGTCCGTTAGGATCAGCACTGTCTTCCCTTGCAGTTGCGTCTGAAAGGCCTTCAATGCTTTGAACACTGCTAATAGCTCCAGTAAGTTTATATGGTTGGACGCTATTTGAGGGGTCCACACTCCGTGCGCCGTCTGCTGAAGCAGGTGAGCCCCCCCCCCCCCCCCACCCCGTGAGATGAGTGTCGAGAGTGGCTTCCACTGCATGGGAGGTGAAGGTCTTCCCCAGTAAGAGGTTTTCTCTTGACCACCACTGCAGAGAGAACGAAGGTTGGCGAGACTACTAGATCTTCCCATTGTCCGCTGGCCTGACACCACTGGCTGTTGAGCCACTCTTGCATGGGACGCATGCGCAGCCGCGCGCGGGGAACCAAGTATGCATGACGCCATCATCCCTAGCAAACACATGGCTTTGCGTACTGTCACCTCCCGACTGGCTACATATTGAGGGCTCTGAGAAAGCATGTACTGAACCCTCTCGGAAAGGAGGACGAGACAGTCTTCCGTCCGAATTAGAGCTCCCAGAAATTTTTTACTTGGCTGGGGACTAAACTGGATTTCTTCTTGTTGATTGAGAAACCCAGGCTGAAGGAGATCTGATTTTTTGGGAGATATTTCCAATGCGCTGGCAACATTGAAATATGAAAGTATGCATCTTTCATATCCAATGTTGCCATGAAGTCCCCTTGTTTCAGCAATGGGATCACCTCCTGCAGTGTTACCATGCGAAACCTCTGGGGTTTTATAAACTTGTTTGCTGGGCGCAGTTCTAGAACAGGACGCATGGTGAGATCCTTTTTGGGTACAAGGAAGTACACTGAATAAATACCCTTGTTTACCTGAAGAATAGGGACGACTTAAATGGCGTCCTTTCCCAACAGTGCTTCCACCTCTTGGATCAGGATCTCTAGATGGTTCGGTGAAAGGCGCCGTGAGCGTAGCGGTCTAAACTGTGGAGGTCGGGCGAATTCCATGCAGTAACAGTGGGCGACCGTCTTTAAGACCCACTGGTCGGACGTTATCCCCTCCTATGCTCCGAGGAAAATATTAATTGTCCCCCGACCGGGGTGACATGGGAGGGAACCTGGACTTGGTGGTCATTTGACCAGAGGCTGTGGCTCCTCTGGGATTAGGGCCTCTGCCTCTACCGCGTTTGACCTCTTGAGGGGTGGTAAGTGGGGCTTCCAGATGTTTGATTTGTGTTGAAGTTACCCGTGCCGTAGTTTTGACCAGCACAGGCTTGTCCTCGAAAGGACAAGCCAAGAGTCATTACCCCGCTGGGAGGAGGGTTTCTGTGTAATTTGATGCAGAGACCTTATAGTCTCATGCTGCTTCTTGGCTGTCTCCAACGCTTCATCCACTGCTTTCCCGAAGGTTAGTCTCCTCAATGGGTTTATTAATGAGGGAGGCCTGAGTCTCAGGTCCAAATCCTGATGTACGCAGCCAAGCGTGTCTTTTCAGTACGGTCCCTTGAACAAGAGAACTGCCTGCAGTTTCCGCAGTGTCCAGGGTGTTCACCACATTCTGGTTAACTAGTCTCCCCTCCGCTACAATGGCGAGAAGCTTTGATTTGGTGGGTTCGGGAACCTCTTGGAGGCCTTCCTGCAGCAAATTCCATTGGGCATCAGCATAGCTTGCTAATAGAGTAGTATTATTAGCAACCTGTATGGTGTATGCAGCTGCTGACGTGACATTTGCCCAGGCATACAGCCGCTTAGACTCCTTGTCCGGTGGTGATTTTCCCGTGGCCGGATTAAGGCCCACCGCCGCCTTAATTCTTCCGATGCTACTCTCGATAGTCGCTCCGATGATTTATTGGCAGTTGTAATACCGTCGACGGCGCTAGAGGGCCTAGCGGTCGGTTTTCAGGGTAGAGGCCTAGCCGTAGTTTTCGGGCCTACTGAGGCCTTGCAAGTCAAAGCGTCGGGTTCCCGCACTTCGACGCATGTAGGTTTCGGAGTAGCGCCCTTAGTTTGTTTCGATTGCCAAGTCGCAAAATGCTGCTGAGGATGCGGGGAAGGCTTTGGATCTGAACGATCCGAGGGAACCGGCGAAGTCTTCGGAGACCCCGTTGGCCCTTTCGCCTTTTTCGACAAAGGCGTTGAAATTGGTGTAGGGGTGGTGTGCTTAGTGCAATGTGCTTGTACACCCCCCATCGCCGGGTGTAGTCCCTGTAGCAAGACCAGTCTCGAGCCTGGAAGGGTCGGGATGGGCGTGGCGGACCTAGAAGCGTCCGCCTCAAGGTCTATAACATCTGAAATGGACGTTTGGTCATCCAAAGTACCCCCGTCACTTTCAGCTGACGTGGCGGTGGGAGGTAAGGGGCCTCCACACGTGACATACTGTACGCAGCCCACCACTTTACACAGCGCTACTTAAGGGTCTTAGGCGGAAGGAGTTTGCATGCCGCACACCGCTTCTCGTCGTGCTCTAGGGGGAGACGGGCGTTGCACGTCCTGTGTTCGTCCTTCCAAGGATATCTGACCCTACACTTAGGGCAGAATCTAAAAGGAGTCCTTTCCATAGCCAAAGGGAAGGATGACCAGACCAAAACAGGGAGAAGAGGGGAAAGGAGGAAAGACATAGTAAGCAATATGGCCACCCCGACCCCACTCTCCCTACTGTATAGGTCGGCCAGACGGCCTGACCACGTGGAAAATCCGGCCGGCGGATCTTAGGCGCCAAAATCCACAGCCGTGGACGATTCCCCCATAGTCTTCGCCGAAGATGTTCTTATTGGGCAAAGTGACTTAACGGGGAATAAACCAACAATTCGGTAAGATAAACAATGTCTCTAGTAAGAGCTCTGCTAAAGGGCGACCAGTTATCTGGGCTGAAAAATACTATCTGAGGGACCTCGGCGCGTGAGGGATTTTGGGTACTACACAACGTCACTATAGGGATAGTGTTACAGACACGCCTATGCCGACGTCCCCTTTCTGTCCTCGAAAGACAAGCAATACTCTGCGGTTACCACTGGATGTCAGACCATATGCACAGCATGTGATTCTAAGCAGATTAACAATCATCAGAAACAATGTTTTAGTAGACTTTGAAGAAAATAAGAATCAAATGTAGGGCCACAAGCTGTTTAGACTTGTTAACAGTAGAAGATGCAAGCAACTCTACAGGTAGAAGTAAGTGCTCTCAGATTTTACAGACTTTTTATAGTACCTTTATATTGAAGAAAAAAGTGTCGTAGATGACTTCTGTTCCTGAGCAGCTCTGCAGATCTCACTGTTCCTGGGCCTCAGTCGCGGGGACAAGAGGGAGAACTTCTGGGGACTCCTGCACTGCAACGGGATGGTCACCGCTCGCAACCGGCAATCTCCAAATCAGTGGCTGTTCAGTGTTTCAGCTCCTTGCGTCTACCACCGATAGCAACACTGCAGAGATTGGCGGTTGAGAAGGAATTTATATTTCTGGGGTCCCGCACTCTGTTGAGGCGGCTCAGGCTCAGTCAATCCCATTTCCTTGGAGTCCGGAGGATCTTCCTGAGCTCTAGGCCAGCTTAAAAGCAACACAATCTGGTGTTCCTCTCCCTGGCTATACGGTTTCCAGCAGCAACTGTGGAAATTCAACCAGCTCCAAGATGGATGTCCAGGTGGCTTACTTTGGAGTTGATTGGTCCCACCAACTTAAAAAGGGAGAAGTTGTCCTTGCAGGGGCTTCTCTGTCGATACGAATTTGGAGTTTCAGCACAGCAGCAAGGTTTTACCGGGCAAACCAACAGTCCAGGAGTTGCAGCAGGCGTCCTCTTCAAGTTGTTCTTCGGTTCCTTCGTCCAGTGGTCAATTCTGCCTTACAAGCCAAAAGCCTAGCTTTTTATTCAGTTCTCTACCATTCAGCCTAGCTGTCAAGGGTGGCTGTCCGTGTCGGACAGTCAGCCAGCCAATCACCACAGTGCATTTGGGTCTCCTAGGAGACCAAACACGGAGTTTCGGGCACCTCCCTCACTTCCTGCCTACCCCACCCTGGAGCCAGAGCCGGGCTTCACTCGTGAATCCCGCCAAAGGCAAAGCGAACAATGTGACCAAACCTGGTTTGGCGCGCAGAGTAAATCTCAAGGACCTTTCCAGAATGAAATGGCAAAAATGGCACCCTTTTGCGCTTCACTGCAGCTGCGACAGCAGCCCGCGGTAAATGCACATCACGGTAGTAAAAACAAAACCAAGTCCACTACCCATTCAATGAGAAAAGGGCAACATAAAAATGTTACATGAGAAGCTAGACAAAGGGGATACCAGGTAAGCCCTCCAGTACCCTATTGTAAGATAGTGTGTGCTGGGTCTAGAAAGTTACAAATGTAAGTAAAGTAAATTTCACTTTACTGCTCTTGAAAACAGTTTATCGAAGGAAAGGTATTTAAACCTTTGGGAAATCTGAAAGTCGTCCCTGTGCCACTGAAGGTGCTGTGTGACACAATGTAAAAGATGATGCCTATGGAGTTTGTCAGACTGCACAACCAAAAGAAACAGTGGGAAAAAGGGTCTCATTCTCCAGGTAAAAAAAATAAATAAATAAAGTACTCAAAATCCAGCAAAGTTGCTCGGGGGGGGGGGGGGGGGGGGGGGGTCTCTAAGGTGGAGGGAATTAGCATCATACTCTGATTTGATATTTGCACAACCTTTTAAACATCACTGTATTGAGGTTGTCTAGCATGCAGATGTACTCTAAAGAGGCATTGTATTGTGGGTGGGAGGTCTCAAAGGTTTGCATGCTAATTTTGCTCGGCTGCCTGTGAACGATGTGTCATTTTGTTTTTTTTTTTTTTTTTGTTTTTTTTTTAGACAATTGGGTGGTCCCAATACATTAAGGTGCATGAGGTGGCCAGACCAAGAGTAAAGTATGGACTGTTATGAAGTGTCATCTCAAAAGTAGATCGTCCAGGGCATGTCCATCCCTGTGGGTGGGTTTAACAATCCAAGGGGAGAACCAAAGTGTTCCTTGTTGGTTGGTAGTCCCATTACCTGGTCTGTCAAGCCACAGATTTCACACAGGATCAGGATTTTCTTCAAGCAGGACTGGAGTCTTAATGTACGCTGGCAGCCCTGATGAAAGGTGTAAGCAGGTGGCAGGTAAACTACCACAATCTGGTTGCTTTGCAATCACCCAAACATGGAGGAAAGGGGACGGACTGTAGCAAGTTAATTTTCTTCAGCATGACGACTACCCCTAGTTCCCAAGTTACTGTTCGTCCATATGGCCCTGCCGATACCCCCTTGTAATAGATCCCTGCTTTTACTTACAGTATCAACGGAAGCTGGCGGTTATGGCCGCAATCACGTATGAGGGCAGTACATGTGAAGGGTCTCTGCTGTGCACTTTTATTTTAACTAAGTGAAACTTGAACAAAATGACAACAATTTAAAGCACACAAAAAAGCAAAGTCTGAGCCGCATTGAAAAACCACAGCTGCCTAAAATGTACTATGCGCCACAGACTAATTCCTAATTTTGGCCTACAATTTAACATGAAGCTTTATTTTAAATTTGAGAGTGGGGTTTGGGACTCTAACATTTTGGTGAACCAAAAAGACTCAAGTCTAGCCAACCGTGTGCCCTAGACCATAATCACACCCACTCAAGAGTCTAACCATTCCAGTTAGACAGGCAAGCACAAAAAACGTACAATGATTTAGATAAGGTCTTAAATTCACATGCTTTGCATAGGCTGACATCTGGTGGTAGGTGCAGAGTATTGCATGACTTGTTTTAAAGTTCAAAAAGGGATGTCAACTGGGCGTGTTTGTAATACTATTCCTAGTGGGACATGTACTGTATCCATGGTCCTTCATGCGTAGAGGTCCCGCAAATGGTTTGGTTTTGGACAAGAGGGAGCATAAAGTGTATCCTTGAGAACAGGAAGTAAAGAAAGGTGTAAGTTGTCTATGTACCGTCAACTCCAAAAGGGAAGGAAGAATGGGCGCATGTGAATATAAGCAGATACAAGCATCCAAAATAAGATTATGTTATGCAATTTATGTCCGAGACTTGTGGATCTGCCTAGAGGCACATTCTTTGCATAGACTATCAAGCCAGGGTTGGAGAAGGTAGTGAGTCATTTGAATGCACAGCGGCAAAAAGGTGTCTTAACACGGCTTGTCCCACCTGCGAGTCTCCTCTTGACTGCATCGAAACAGTAGTGGTGTGTGAAGGTGTGAATTGTACTCCAAGATGTTAGGTTATTTATAACGCACCTGTAAACAAGTGTTTCTAGACAAGACCAGGCATGGAGACGGAGGGAGGACAAGACAAACGATCTGACTAGGTCTACAGTCATTCAGATTGTGCAAGTGCAGGGAAGAGGAGGAGAAGTGCCAGGGGGAGGAAGAGAGGAAGTGCAGTTAGGGCAGCGTTGCACTGAGCAGTGCAATCAGGGGAGCTGGCTCAGGGCAAGTGCGGAGTGGAGAGGACTGTAGGGTTAGATACAGCCCCAGAGTGCATGGTATGCACAGAGGCCATGCAGGTACTACTGGTCGTGGGTTGAGGATAGCTTGGCAACCAGCCAGTGCAGAGGAACAGGAGATCAGCAAGGAAGAGGAAAAGAAAGCAGAAGCGAAAAAGGAAGGTCTTGAGCTGCTTCCGGAACCTGGGGTGGTCATGCTCAAGTTAGAGGGGCAGGGAGGCCCCTGCAGAGGAGATAGATCTACCACCTATTCTCTGCTTGGAGAAGCGTTTGAGAGAGTTGAAGGTAGCGGAACGAAGGGCTTGAGAAGGTCGATGTTTAGGAAGAGAATGTTGGATGTAGTGCAGGGCACAGCCCCAGAAGGCCATGTGGCTAATGCAGAGGGTCTTGAACTTGATTTGTGCAGCCACCGGCGGCCAGTGGAGAGATTTCAGGGTGTAGAGATCCGATCCCTGGGCTTGAGGCCAAGGACAAGTCTTGCAGCCCTGTTCTGGATAAATTGCAGAGGGCAGAGAGTAGAAGAAGCCAGGCTGAGATAGAGGCTTTTGCAGTAGTCCAGCCTAGAGAAAACCAGGCAACTGGAGATGTTGAGCTTCTGGGGAAGGTGAGAAAAGGAAGAATAGCATCTAAAGATACAATGAAAGCTAGAGTAGCCCCTGTGCCTCTAGTGGAGTGCACTCTGGGTGTCAAGGTAAGGTGCTCTTGGACAGAGAATAACAATTGGATGCATTTGACAATCCATCTTAAAATAGCTGATTTAGAGACAGGATGTGCTTCTCTTCCTGCAGGTATGGAAACAAAGAACGGATCTGTTTTACTAATTTGTTTGGTCTTGTCTAGGTAGTACATCACAGCTCTCCAAGTCTAATGTATGCAGATTATTCTCTGCTGAATTAGATGGGTTTTGGAAGAAAGCTGGAAGTTTTAGAGACTGGTTGACATGCAACTTCGAGATAAATTTAGGAGAAAAGCATGGGCGTGTTCACAAAACCACTGTCTTTATGAAGACATACAAACAGACCTTTAACAGATAGCTTGCAGTTCACTGACTCTTCTGATTGAAGTGATGGCTACAAGAAACAGTCTTGTGGATGCCTAATACTGGTTTTATGCATTGGCACAAATTGAGGGCCCTTGAGTTTTAGAAGTACCACATTTAAGTCCCATCCGGGAGATGGATTAGAAATAGGGGGGGTACAATCTTTGAACCCCTTTCATAAAGGCCATAACTACAGGAACTTTCCACCAAAATGCCTTAATCTGGAGGTGGTGTATGCTGAAAGTGCTGCTTGATGAAGTATTAAAGACTAATCCGTCTAAAAGGTAAATTAGATAGTGTACTATATGTAAATGTGAGCAGTCAAGGGGGTGGACGATGTGCGTTTTCCACCAAATGACAAAGCATTTCCACTTCAGCAGTGTCTTGTGTTGGCTTGAAGTGCCTTTTTAAAGATGTCGATACATCTTTGAGACAGGTTTAAATGTCCAAACTCCAAGCTGCCAAGTTCAGTGTTTGAGAAGGATGGAGTGTTGTCCCTTGATGCTGGGACAGCATGCATCAAGGGCACGGTAGTTAGGCGTGTGTGCAAAGACATTTTGAGCAGGCGTAAGAACCATGGTTGACAAGCCCATATTGGTGCCATCAGAATAGGTTTGACTTGTTCCTGATGCATTTGTGAAATATTTTGAGAAGAGGTTTTGTTGCGTTTGAGCGCCCAAAACCAGATGTTCTAGGCTAGTTTGGAGTGCATGTGCTACCCTGTTGGTTGATGTAGTACATTGCTGTTGTGATGTCTGTAAGGACTGACTGTTGAGTGTGCCAGCTGGCGTTGGAAACACTTTCAAAGCTTTAAAACACTGCTAATAGATCCAGAAAGTTGATATACTTGTTTGACATTGCCTGTGCACACACCCAGTGTGCGGTGCGATGAGAAAATGTGCTCCCCAACCTGATAGTGATGAGTTTGTTAGTGTGGTTTCTTCTGCGGGAGTGGTGAATGTTTTCCCTTTAAAAGGTTCTCTTTGTCCACTACTACAGATTGAACAAGGGATCGTCCCATAGACAGCTTGACTGAGACCATTGTTTCGCTAACCGCTCTTGCATAGGATGCACCTGTATGCATGAAGCCATCATTCAGTGATGGCGCATTGCCTTCCGTACGGTTATCTGACAACCAGCTATATACTGTGGAATCTCAAACAGCATCAATTGTACCCTCATAGAGGGGAAAGACTAGGGTCTCTGTCAGAATAGCACTCCAGGTAACTTAACTTGCTGCAAGACTTTCTCATTGATTGAGAATCCCAATTGGAAAAGTTTTTTTTTTGCACAAGAAAGCCCAACTTGACTTCCGCTTTCCAGATCGGGGAGGTGAGAAATGTTATACATGTTAATTCCAACGCTGTAAAGAATGTTAACACATTTACATCAAGGTCTATTGTGACCTAGTAGGGGCTTTTGGGCTGTATAGTTAAAAAAAAAAAAAAACTCATTCAGCTTATCATTAGCCAGGAGTGTGGAGTTGAGGGATAGGAAGAGGAAGAGGGCCCAGTGACAGAAAAATAAAAATCTCCAAGATTTGCATGTAAGTTGAGGGTTAACATTGGAACACTTAACTGTCAACTTCAAGCAGTGCTAAAATCTCACCACCCATTGAGGAGATTCCCTCCTACACATACGGAAATGAATGGTGTGCATTGACATGGTAGGCATAGAATATCTAATTAAATTGCCACTTGGAGTGTTGATAGACATCTCCTCCCAAACAAGTGTATGATCAATAGACTATGCATCAGCGGAGAGCTGCACCAGGGCTCCACATCAAGCAGCTGGTAGTGTCTTTGTGAGCAAACATGAAGATCATGGAAAAGAAGATTGATTGTTTGGTGTTCTGCTGCCATGCTTGTGGTGTCTCCCAGTTTTAACCACTTATCTAGATAGGGGTACACTGGAATTGAGTGTCTGTGCAGGTGTGCCACCACTACTGCGAGCACTTTTGTGAATGCCCATGGTGCTGAGGCTATACCAAAGGGAAATACTATGAATTGGTAGCAAGTTGTCCCTACCTTGATCCTTGGGTACTTTGTGCGCTGGCAACATTGAAAAAGTAAGCATCTTTCATGGCCAATGCTGCCATGTAACCTCCCACCCCCTTGCTGTAATAGTGGAATTACTTCCTGTAGCATTGAAAACCTGAATTTTTCCAGCTTGACATACGTGTTTGCAGGACGCAGATCCAAGACAGGGCACATGCTTAAATCCTTTTTGGGAACAAGTATATACCTACCTTTTACCTCTAAAAGTGGAACCAGCTCTATCGCTCCCTTCTGTCAGTGATGGCATTTCTGCTTGTAGAAGAACAAGTTACTTACCTTATCTGGTAACGTTCTTTCGATGGGATGTTACTCCAACGTATTCCACATCTACGACAGGTAATGTCCAAAGCTGTGCTGCATCGGAAGATTTTAAGCAGAGGGTGCCTGCGTCGATGCGTTGTCCCTCAAGGGCCTCCGTCGAGGGTCGACGTCACCGGATGTTATATATAGGACGCACAGTGCCCGTAGACTGTTATAGTTTTTTCCCCAGAACGTGTGGCACCAATCATCTGCCAATATGACTGCAGAAAGCCTTGTGGAAACGTAAGCTGCAATCGCATAAGAAATTCAGTAGAGGGGCAGGCTGGGAGGGCGATGTGGAATACGTCGGAGGAACATCCCCATCGAAAGAACGTTACCAGATATGGTAACTTCGAGGGGATTGTGTCCTCTGACGTATTCCACATCTATGACAGACTCCCAAAGCAGTACCAATTTATGGAGGTGGGAAAAGAATTTACAATTTTAGAATGCTCAATCAAATGTCTGAATAAAGGACTGCCTTACCAAAGGCCAAATCCTACCCATGGATGAGTCCAAGGAATAGTGTCTCACAAAGGTATGGACAGAGGCCCATGTGGCTGCTTCGCAAATATTGCTAATAGTAACGCCCCTCTGTAGAGCAGTGGAGGCAGCCACAACCCTAGTACAGTGAGCCCGTAAGCCTACTGGAGGGTCCTTTCCTGCCAAACGGTAACACTCAGTCAAAATTATCCATCTGGACAAGGTCTGCTTGGAAACAGCCTGACCCAAGCGCCTTCCAGCATAACCAACGAAGAGATGATCAACCACTCTGACCCAGGACATCCGTGAGAGATAGAAACTCAAAGCTCTCCTAGGATCCAACCTATGGAGCCTCTCCTCTTCCTGACCAGGATGTGGAGGAGGATAAAAAGCCGAAAGAATCACCTGGCTCAAATGGAATTTCGACACAACCTTCAGAAGAAAAGAAGGCCGTACCCGCAGGACAACCCTGTCCTTATGGAAAACAGTGGCTTGGCGGAAAGTGCCCGTAATTCACTCACTCTGCGTGCGGAAGTATCAGCAACTAAAAACAGTTTTAAAGGACAACAGTCGCAACGGACAAGAATGTAAGGGCGTGAACGGAGCTCCCATTAGGAACTTTAAAACCAATTCAAATCCCATCCCGGCACCTGGAAAGGCGACAGTGGAAAAACATTAGTTAGCCCTTTTAGAAACTGGGATATCAAAGTAATCTTAAAATAAGAACATTCCTCAGACGAGCGCTTAAATATGGACAGCGCCGCCAGGTAACCCTTAATGGTACCCACTTGCAGGCCCTTGTGGGCTAAAGAAAACAAAAGAAAGACAAAACCAAAGGAATGGAACAATGGAAAGGATCCACATTCTGTACCCTGCACCAGTCACAGAACTTTCTCCAATGGCAACGGTACAGGGATTTTGTTGCGTGCCTTCTGGCCGAAAGCAACACCTCCATCACGTCTTCGGGGAGGTCCCAATCCATATATCTCAACCTTTAAGATACCAAGCATGAACGCTGAGAGACTACCTCTGAATGGAGAACCCCGACACCTCCCCCCCCTCCCGTGAGAGCAGATCGTCTCGGTAGGGAAGACGACGTGGAGGGCAGCACTCATGGCCCATGCAGGAGCAATGAGGATCATTCGGGAACCGAACCTCTAAAACTTGCAGAATGACAGGGACTGGAGGAAACTCATACAGCAGTGGGAAGGACCACTCCACTACGAACGTGCCCCCTAGGGCTCCTCTTGCAGGAAATTCCCATGAGCAGAATCTCTCGCACTTCCGATTGACACTGGTGGGGAAGAGATCCACTTGGGTTCCCCACAGTGCAAAGATCTCCAAAAGTACTTCCTGAGCCAGCTCCCACACGTGAGAGACTGTGCTCTGCCTCCTCAGAGCATTCATCTGGCCAGAGACAAAAACGCGGCGGCGAACTGCCGAGATTGAAATTTCCTGCTGGATGGCTCAGAACCAGAGCTGCATCGCCTCCCTGCACAACAGGAGTGACCGCAACCCCCCCCCTTTCTGTTGAGGTAGTGCATAGCCACTGTATGATCTGTCATAATCAGGGCATTCTTCCCCACACAGATGGCAGAAAACCCTTTAGGGCAAGCCTGATGGCCCTCCGCTCTAACAGATTGATGTGGAGTCTGGACTTCGAAGGAGACCAACGTCCGTTGGCTGTCAACTCGTTGACATGAGCGCCCCAACCTGTGAGGGATGCGTCCATCACGATGGTCACCTCCGGCCATGGTTGCCAAAATGGTGCTCCCTTCATCAGATTGCCTTCGTCAGCCCACCATAGAAGATCCTGGGCGACTGAGGGCAGAATCTGAACGGGATCCGACATCCTGCCGGAGAACTGCGACCACTGCATCTTGAGAGCCCACTGCAGAGATCTCATCCGCAGCCTGGTCTCTGGCACCAGGAAAATGCAGGATGCCATGAGGCCGAGCAACCTCAAGAAATAGAACGCCGGGAGACTCTGGGCATGGTGAAACTTGTCCATCTGCAGAATGTGATGAGCCCTCACCTGGGGAGACAAACGCTGCCCCAGGGATGTGTCGAGCACTGTTGCAATGTACTGGAGCCGCTGGGTAGGTGTCAAATGGGACTTCTTTAAATTGAGGGAGAAGCCCAGCTAGTGAAAGGAGTGGCAGGTGACTGACAGATGATCCAGGGCTTACTCGGGAGAGCACACCCTGATCAACCAATCGTCCAGGTAGGGGTAGATGTGAATCCCCTTTCCTGAGATATGCTGCCACCACCACCATCAGCTTGATGAAGACCCTTGGGGCAGAGGTCAATCCGAACGGCAGGTCCCAAAACTGAAAATGTGAGTCGCAAACTGCAAACCTCAGGTACTTCCTGTGCTTTGGATGAATCGGCACATGAAAGTAAGCATCCTTGAGGTCTAGAGATACCAACCAGTCCTGAAGTTGAAGGGTTCTGGAGGACTTGAGAAAGTTACCATCTTGAATTTGTCCCTCCTGAGGAGCTTGTTCAACCAACGCAAGTCCATGATGGGTCCCAATCCTGCGTCTTTTTCGGGATAAAAAAATAAGGGGAATACCAACCTTTGTTCCTCTCCGCTACAGGCACCAGTTCTATAGTGCCTTTCTCCAGCAGGGATAGGATTTCCTGCGCAAGGAGCGGATCCAGACGCTTCAAAGAGATTCCCCTGTGTATTGTCGTGAGGCCTCTGCCGGAAGGGAAGACAGTAGCCGTGGGCTATGATCTCCAGAACCCACATATCCGAAGTAATGGCTCGCCATTCTCCAAGATGCTGCGCAGGTCTGCCCCCAACTGGCGAACCATGGGACATGGCCTCATGACTGAGCAGACACGGCAGTGCCTGAGAACAAAGGCAACTGCCTGAGCGGCTTTGGCACCCCGAGCACCTTACTTTCCACCCCAGGTACTCCTTCAGTGGCCCCTTTGACTGGCAGCTCCTCTCGATCTACCAAAGGAAGAGTAGTACCGAAAGGAACCTCCCCTCCATTGCTGTCCCCTAGGCTGAAAAAGGTGGAGGTTGACATACTGCGGCTTTCAAAGACTTTGCTTCAGCTTTGGAGGTCTGCAACCTCTCAAGGCTCTCGTCTCTTGCATGAGTGCTAGAAAACCATCCCGTTCCTCCCCTACGGGAATATGCTCAGCCACCAAAGACGCACAGTTCCACACAGTGTGTGTGTAAATCTCGCTAAGGCACAAGTGGAGTTAGCGGCCTTCAACGCCATACCCCCAGCCGAAAATACCTTCCTCGCCCAACCAAAGCGCTTACCGTCCCCATCAGGCGGGATGGTAGGGTACACAGCCTGCTTCGAGGAGGCCGTAGCCGCCTGCACCACCAAACTCTACGGAGTAGGGTGTGTCGATAAGTAGCAGGGGTCACCACTGGATGGCCGTTATTTTTTCGGAAGGGACTTATTAACTGCTGGTAGACTCTACAGAGCAGTCCAAGCCGCCGCCACCCTTCTTTGCAAAGCCATGTGAAAGGGCAACACCGGGTCAGTGGGCGGACCTTGATCTAGGATGTCTCTATCATCCTGAGCAAAACAGGTGGAGCAGACCACCCCAAGTATTCAGTCACCCTTGACATCAGACGCCGATAGGAGGAATCTGCATACGCCCCAGGCTCAGGCTGGCCAAACTCCACCTCCGGAGAGGTGTCAAGGCCACTAGCGTCATGCAATGACAGAGTTCCTCCAACTGACTATGCCCAGACAAAAGATCATCAGGAGGCACAACCATCTCATCAGACAGTTACTCAACCTCTGAAATAACTTGTAAAGGTTGGAAATTCCAAACTAGGAGGAGGAATAGAAAAGGGCTCAAAAACAGGCCTCACAGACTTACTGAGAGCCTTCCTCAGAGGTTCCACATCCCTCAGGGGGCACCTCTGGCAAATCCTCCACAAACTGCAGCGAGGAAATCGGCATCGACCAAGGTGCTGATGGTGCCAACAACTTCCAGGCCATAGCCTCGAGAGAGTCCCTTGACGGACACGGCACCGATGGCGTTAACTCCTTCAAAGGCTTCACAGGTTCCATGGTGACTGGATGACAGATCTCATATTGATCTTGGTCTCCTTGATCTCCCCTAGATCCAGAGGGGTCAATAAAGTAGATGTCTTGAGAGGAAATGTGGTACATGGAGGTGACCTGGGTCTATGGTGGATGTGCTGGGCTGTGAAACATTCAGACATGTCCTTTTAGCTGATGGTTCACTCCTGGCCACACCTTTGGCCAGCTCAGGGCCTTGGAGTATTTGAAGCATTCAGGGTGCCGGTCCATGTGAACTGGGGCTTCCAGCCCTTTAAAAGGAGCAGCAATACCCTGGAGATAGATGGGATGCAGATTGTATTCATACATCAATAAGAGACACATAGTTTTGCAAAAGTCTGTTTTAATGCAATTATTTAAAACAGGGAGTACAACGAATATCAGCAATTGCTCAATTATTCTGACCAACTCATTTAAGCACACTAAGGGGAAAACAGAACTACCCCTCTCTTTTGTCCCTTGATGAATTCCTGTCAGTAACTTGCATCTGTTTATTCATTCAGCAGATAAGTCAACTCTTTACAAAGAAACACATTTTCTCAATATCAAAAGCATACATATTTATTAAACATGCCTTATTTTTGACTCTTTTTCAAACAATTTTCTTAGAAACATTTTCTTTGAAAAACCTTTTTTCAGGTGTGTAAAAATATTGGGGATACAGACAGACCATAAAGCATACCACTTCATCAATACATTTAGTGCAAGGGGGCTAAACATAATGTTCAATATTTCTGATCCTCCCTATGCTTTCTAATCTCTGATTTTGGTCAATACAGATGAGCGTTTCCTTTCAAGTCGACATGTGTTTCGGCCACTCGAAAACATACTGCACAATCTCAAGTGCTGTCGGTCTACTTGTTTGGCCCCTCTTCAGGACAGTCTTTCGAGAATTCAATTCCTCCCCAAATGGATAAGTCTTCAATATCAATTTTTGATAAAGATGATAATGTTCTGTTCACTTCAAATGACACGATTAAAACTACAACTGTTTCTTTGAGGTGATGTCTGAAGTATCAACAAAGGTACCACCACGATTACTGTCCTGGCATTCACAATGCTCAGTTAAGGATGTTGAGAAAATTCAAATCCGGACCGTAGTGCAGTCAAGGTCTAGATTTCAGGTGCATCAGGCTACCTACAAACAGATGATCATATTGTGGATCACTGTATGATTATGAAAAATTGTTTCTAATGTCATAGCATATGTTGTATAGTCAATTTATCTTCCTTAGAAGTTTTATCAAGGATGTTTACAATCAGCCATCTTGAGGAATTCCTTCGTGACGGATTCAGATATCTCGGTATCTTCTGAATTGACTCAAGGCGCTTCTCTAACTTCGTGGAGAGAGGCAGTGGTCGTACAGGGATAGAGCGAAAGTAAATGTCTCCCAAACCGACTAGTGTCGGTTATGACAATTCACAATATCACTGTACCAAACGAACAATGTGTGGGTAAGGAGGGAGCACATCTGACAATCAAAAAATGTTGAAAAATTGTATTAAAAATTTTCACCAACTGCCGGTATTTCTCTCTCAAGCAAGTTCAATATGAAAAACGGCTCTTTCTACTTGTGTGGCGTTGGCTGATGCGCTCCTGTGAGAACAAACTACATCTTGATCCGCTTAGTTTTAAGTCAGGCGTAATATTCAAAGGAAGTTGTCCGTTCAAAGAATACTCTGCAGCATTGTGCTATACATCAACTATTTCTTACCTGAATTTCCAAAAACGGGATGAACTTGTTTATCTTCCAGTACAGTTCCGGCTCGTAAAACGTCTGAATAACTCTGCGGCATTACAGGCTTCTGTTCAGCTCAGACGTATGATCACGTAATATCAAAAAATCATGTCAAGTCTCCTGTGAAGCCAAATTACATCTCAATGTGCTTTGTTTTAAGTCGAGCATGATGTTCAAAGGGAGTAATGTACAGCGTTATGCTATGCAACGGCTTATTCTTAACTTAATGTCCGAAGACAGGATAAACGCGTTCATCTTCTAGTACGATTACGGCTCGTAAACTTGTGAATAACTACACAACGTTACAAACTTCTGCTGGTAATCTATGACGTATGATCACGTGATGTTGAAAAAGTCAGGTGACATGACCCGCTCTTCACTCAGTGTGGAAGAACTAAATTATATAAACTTTGGTATATCTTTACAATTTATTCCTCGGCATTAGCCTTTCCTATCAAATGATCACGTTAGTAGGTTTGAGTTTAAGGATCGGTCCAGTGGTCAAATGTTCAAGCCATCCCGTATTCTATAGTGTAGAGGGACTAGTTATTCTTTGTCAAAACAATACCACCCCTTGTGTGGTTGCCCTCATGTTGATGCCTCATTTTCTGTACCGCCGCTTGTCTCAAGGAGGGCTATAGATTAGTAGGCCCTCATCTAGCCAGATTAAACTAGTAACACAAAGCAGATGTACTTTATCTAAAAATTAGACTGTTGTAATACTGCTCTCATTACACACAAGTGGGCATATAGTCATATCGGTCTATTATTCAAAAGGTGTGTCAAGTCTACAGATAATAGGACCTAGTTAGATCTATTTAACTAGACTGCTTACCTATTTCAATACTGTGACAAGATGTTAAAAGACACACATTCCACTCAACCAAAGTCCGTGCTTTACAGTGTCCATGTCATATCCACTTTTGTTCACATCTTAACAAAATTAAGTCCCGATCACCTCCTCTTGGGGATGGTTTAATCACCTGTAGTATACACCACAACAGGTCTGTGGACTTGTGCTGTTTTTGTGTGTAGTAAGCTACAGGTGGTTTATTGTCCACTTTGTTCTTTATGCAAGCTTTATGTTTGTATATCCTCTGTTTAATCCGTCTTTGTTTTGCAGATAAACTAAAATTTCAAGGACATTTGATGGCATATACTGCCCATTCTGTTACAGTTCGTGAACCTAGTCAATTGTAAAACTCTACCTCTTAGGGTGATGCTTTTCATGTCCTTGGTCTGTGGAGAAACCAAGCATATTCCAAATTGAAGGTGTTCCACCACAGGTGGGAGACCCCATAGTGTTGGCTGAACTAGTCTCATTTGCTTTTACCGTATACGTATGGACTAGAGTATCCCTGACGTTATTTTGTCTATAAGGCAAAACGTGGTGTGGGTGGATTGAACTCATCGGTTTTGATCATATGCCAGTTCTTAAGTATTCCTTTCCTCAGAACTACTTATAGGACTGAACGTGCTTACGTGTCAATTTGTCCGAGTATTATTCTTCATGGAATTTAGACAAGTATTCTCACTAATGTGTTGTGCTCTTATAAGCCTGCTGAAGTTTGTTTAGGGTACCCACGATCTTTTAAACTAGTTTAACATTTTTCCATTGGTTTTGTATTCATCCATTTGTGTACAATTCCTGGGAATGTGCAGGAATTGTCCAAACGCAAGACCTTTCAGGCTCTGTGGGTGAAAGCTTCTATAGTCTAAGAGCATGTTTTTTTCTGTTGGTTTTCTATAGAGAACCGTTTCTAAACTACCATTGTCAGTGGTTTTAATTTCCAGATCTAAGAAGGACACCTTGTGAGTATTTTGTTCAATGGTGAATTGAAGTGATGGATTTTGTCCGTTGAGCCATTCATGGAATGCAGTCACTTGGTCAATTGACACTCCACACCATAAAGGTGTCATAGCGGTACCACGCCCCGATATTGTGACTGAATGGATTTTCTTCATGGTAAATGGAGTTCATCTCAAGATTGTCCATATACAGGTTGGCCAGATCTGGGGCAAATGTGGTACCCATACTAGTCCCCTGTAGTTGACTGAAAAACATGTTTTCATATAAAAAGACATTTTCTGTCAATGCCAGTCGTATGCATTCTAAAATTAATGCTATTGGTACTTTGGTCAGTGTGGTTGTTCGTTTGTTCAAATATCCAGACATCACCTCTATAAAATCTGGTTTTGGAATGCTCGTATAAAGGTAAACCACATCTAAAGTGACAAGAATATCGTCATGACCCATCTATAATGTTTTGATGGTATTTATCATACTTGTAGTATCTTTAATGTATGATTGCATTTTTGACAAAAAGGGTCCAAGAAAACAGTCTGCGTAAACAGAGGTTCAAAAACAGTTTATTGCTACCACAATTGGTCTCCCTTGTGGTAAAATGGGGTCTTTATGGATTTTTGGGAGTATGTAAAAAGCCGGGGTGGTTGGATGATTGACTAAGGCGGCTTTTTCGTCTGTCAATCCATCGCCCTTTCAATGCGCGTTTCATTAGGCTTTCAATTTAATCTTTTAACCTAGCTGTAGGATCTCTCACTAACTTCGGATAGGCTAGGAGGAGGAAGAGATGATTCATGGCTTCTGCTTCGAAGGCTATTTTGTCCCACAGCACTAATCGCCTGCCTTTATCCGCAGGCTTCATTATAAATGTGTCATTTTGTCTCAAACATTCAAGGGCTTCCCTTTCTGATTTCAAAAGGTTGCCTTTAACATTTGTTGATACCTCAGACATCAACTCAAAGAAACAGTTGTAGTTTTTAATCGTGTCATTTGAAGTAAACAGGACATTATCATCTTTGTCATAGATTGATATTGAAGACTTATCCATTTGGGGAGGAATTGAATTCTCCGAAAAAATGACTGTCCTGAAGATGGCCCAAGCAATAAGTAGACCGACAGCACTTGAGATTGTGCAGTATGTGTTCGAGAGGCCGAATTAGGTCAACTTGAAAGGAAACGTTCATCTGGTTGTTTTTCCTATCTCTATTTGCAACACTAAGATACTGTTTACTATACATGAACTGTATGGTTGACCAAAATCAGAGATTAGATCAGAAAGCATAGGGAGGACAAGAAATATTCATTATCTTTAGTCCCCTTGCACTAAATGTATTGATGAAGTGGTATGCTTTATGGTCTACGTGTGTATCCCAAATATTTTACACACCCGAAAACCAGGTTTTTCAAAGAAATAGTTTAAGAAAATGGTTTGAAAAAGTCAAAACATTTTTGGTGAATGTGATAACCCACTTGTATGTAGCACAGATTTCAGTGGGTCGTATCTTTTGTATGATTTATGCTAATGATTAAGTGATCACATGTTTAGCAGTTTTTTTTAAAAATAAGGCAGATTTAATAAATATGTATGATTTTGATATTGAGAAAATGTGTTTTTGTAAAGAGCCGACTTATCTGCTGAATGAATAAACAGATGCAAGTTACTGACAGGCAGTGCTTCGGTTCCCAACAGTTTTTTAACTGCAACACTGAAATGTGGCCTTCCTTGTCGTCCAGTACTGCTTTATACGTAGTGGAAACATTAATTCTTTATTTAATCCATAGGTATCTATGAGGTATATAGGTATGTTGGCGCTTGCCGTGGTCTAATTTATTCAAGCATGTGGCTAGCTTCATGATCACTTTGCTGCTTGCGTTTCATTGCATTTGTACACGTTTAAACTATAAGTTTCCTCATCAGGTTTGTGGCACAAGTCTCTTCATCTCGATCCCAAGATGTCACTTAACCCCAGTATTTTTGTTCTTTGTTCTTTATTAATCGTCTGCGCCTCTCTCGTCTGGTTTTCCTTCTATATGGGTGTTGATTCAGATTTGTATGATGCGACCATTTATCCTGGTCATTGTTTCCTTGTTTCATCAGGAATCTAATTCAAATGGCCATTATATTGTCTTGAATGCACGTATGGTTTACTCAATGGGTACTTTACCTCCCATATTCTCTTAGGTGTCGGCACTCTTATGGGTACCGCAAAGAGCCCACACTCCTCTTTGCTGGTTTATCTGTTCAGTATACGTCACATACTTTGGTTCGTATGTCTCCGGCAATGTAGGCGGGGCAGGTGGAGTAGTGGTACTTGGCTCCTCTACACACTCCCCCTCTGGGCGATTTATCAACCACTCACAGTTTTCTATTCCTAGACATCCTGGTCTGAAGAAGTGCCTCTTAGGGAGCCATATTTGGATGACTCCCTTCAGGCATCCGGCTGATTTCACATGCTCCTCTTTCTTCCACGTCATGAGCATGCACTGTCCACTTGGACTGCAATAGATCCATCTTCTCACATATTTATAATCCTTTGGATACAGGAACTTTGTCCCCTCTGGTGCATGGATACTGGTCTTCACGAATACTCCGATTTCCTCATCAGTCAGCTCTTTAGGCTTCCATCCTTGTTCAACATCACTCATGATTTTCATCCCTATGGCTTTCTTTGCTGTCTTCTTGCATTGTGAGATAATCATCTTGATCGCACAGAATCCAAGCATTACGAATAATAAAGCTCCTAAAAACTTGAAACATATCTGCCATTCATTGTGGAACCCATGAGAAGAGTGATCCAAACCAGCGGTCATCAGCAATGTCTTCGACCTCGTCCATCATCTGGCCATGGAGCTTCGTTAGCATATCTTTGGCCTAAATCAATGTTCCATTCTTATACCTTCTCATGATGATGAATGTGCAACATGATTCTCCAATTATGGCACAAACACCTCCATCAATTGCTGTAATGTCTAGGACGTATCTGTTCTGGAGGGTCATCAATCGTACAGCTCTCAGCTCTTCTCTGATTGCATTGAATCCCTTCTTTAGTGGTTTATTCGTTGCATCAGCTCCACAGATCTTTTCCTCCTCAGATGTGCATCTGCTTTTGGGAAGCTATCAATGTTTAGGTCACCTTTAGGAATCACTAATGCAGGAACATGGACATGCAGTAATGTGCAAATTACTCACCAAACTTTTAGCAGTCTGATATAGGCTTTGGATCCACACGCCCAATAATTAGCCATAATTAGTGTTGTTCCAATATTCATTCCTGGCCCATCAAAGATTTGTCCACAATTCAGATGTCCCCCCCCCCATTCTTCTTGTACCATTTAGAACTGTCCAAAGGTATTATCTGCAAGGGTCCTCCTCTGTCTTCGAACCATGTCAGAAGTTTGACAAGTTTTGGCCATAATGGCTTGCATAACATGTATTTTCAATTGTTGGTTGGTAATGACCCATTACCCATGCTCTGCATATTACTACTCCTTCCCAGCCATCTGGCGATAAGACAGTTCCCCAATTCTGGATCTGTCCTCTATTTTTCCATCTGCGGATGTCTTCTGTAGAGTGTCCTGGAACTTTATTATTCAATTCTCTTATTCCGGTTTCTTTTACTCCAGGTTTTTCATATCTGATCAATGTTTTTTTGTCTTGGCATCGTTTGTCTTTATGTCTTGAACATAGTCATCTTCCTGCAGATCTGTTCCTTCAGTTGCCCATTTGAGAGGTGCTGTTCGACCCATGAACTGGCCTCTGGTACTGCAGAAAGCTAGGCGTACAATGCAGTGTGTAGTTAGGACGTCTACTTCAATAGCTATGAAGATCTCCAACTTCCCCATGGTGTATGGCAGGAGTGCACATGCAAAGCATTCTTCATCGGACGTCCTTCTTCCAACTTCTTTCATGTGTTGGTACCATGTTATTTCCCCAAGTGTGCTGTCCTGATAGCCATTTAATTCATAATTCTCTTCTTGGGTACTTCTCTTGGTTCTCAAATTCTTCATGTAGTTTTTTATAACCACATCTCTGAATGCATCAGTATAACTTCTAGCTGGTCAAATTGCAGGAACATCCATCCGGGTTCCCTGCGTAGAAGTTCAGCAAGTCTTTCCTTATTCATCTGATATGGCATTTGTAACGCGCCTATACACAGGTGTTTCAAGGCGCGACAAGGCAGGGCGGGGAGGAACAAGGGGAGACAGACAACGATCCTACTAGGCCAGGTGTCATTCAGATCGCGCAAGTGCAGGGGTGGGGGAGGGGGAAAAGTGGAAGGGGAAGACTTTCTGGCAATGGCTAAACACAGCCATATAGATTCTGCTATCTCTGCACTTGATTTTTCTGTGGGACGTGGGCTTCTTGTTATTGGATCAGGTGTGTCTACATGCGTTTTGTGTAGGCCCAAAACTCTGCCTGTTCCACAGACCCTGTCTGTAGCATTCAAAAGCAGTGTTTGGAGGAAGCGTTGCTTGTGATGTATTAATAACATCCATTTCAAGCTCAGGTATCGGCCCATTTTCCTTGGGACAGGAATGGCTATGTATGGTCTAGGCTGCCTTGTAGTTGCCGTGCTTAAGTTTTCCTTCTACTCAGAAACATATACAGGAGTCCTTGCATCATGTGCTCCTATATGAAAAAGCAGTTCTTACTAGTGAAAGCAATAAGAGTATGAATATAATACATGTGTAGATAATGCAGTGGTAAGTAAGTCTGCAGCATCTGCTTCTGGGACAGCATGTACTCGAAATTCTCCATTTGCCAGATGTTTCACTACTGCTGCGCCTGTAAATCTGTGCCCATCATTTTCATTGATTCTTGAGGATCCATCAATGAAGGTCATCTTCCCCCTGCAAGCGCTTTCTCCTTTACTCTAGGGAGCTCATCACAGAACTCTTCATAGTTCACACAATCGTGCATAGGCTCTCCTTTGATAATTGGTTCAGCTATAAACATTGCTGGATTCACTATTTTAATCGCTGGAGTTGATACGATTACCTCATAGGCAGAAGCCATTTGAGTAGTTAAAGTCCCTTTTGGTTTTTCTAAAATAGCAAATAATGCGTGTTCAACAAATAACATGGAGTATCCATCACTGTGTGTAGCCTTTTCTATGGCGAACGCGGCGGCTGCCAAACTTTGTTTGCATGGAAAGTAACCTCTCTTACTGGGTCCAAGATTCCACTGTAATATGAAAGAAGCTTGTAGCCCAATGTGGTTCTCTGTGTGAATACTGCTGTCATAAAAGTACCATCTGTATACAAGAATAAAAAGAATTCCTCTGCATAATTGGGGATCCCTAGAACCGGGGCTGTACAGATTGCTTTTTTCAATTAATCAAACCCTTCTTCCATTGCCTCAGTCCACAAGATTTTTTCAAGGCCTGTAAAAGGGGCTTTGTGTATGAACTGTAGTCGAAGACCCATGCTCTGTCATAATTGCAGAATCCTAAAAAAACTCTGGATTTATTACCTCGAGTGGGGCTTGGCCGTTTTCAAAATGGCCTCAGCTCTTTCAGGGGTGACAACCTTTCACTCATGTGAAATTAATTGGCCTATGTACAACACTTCTTGATGACAATATTGTAACTTTTCCTTGTCAACTTTGTAACCTTTGTCAGCAAGTATAATTAAATGAACAGAATTGCGTCTGCACTCTTCGTCTGTGGGGCTGCAAACTAAAATGTCATCTAGGTATTGCAGCACAAAGCTTTCTAAAGCAATATTACTCAAGTCCATCTGGAGGACTCTTGAAAATTGATGGGGACTCACAGTACCCCTGGGGCAGCATCGTGCTTTTTAATCGCGTTTGTCTAAAAGTAAACAATGTCAAATCTTGTGGGTCTTTGTGCAATTGGATTCAGAAGAATGCATTTTTCAAGTCAATCACCGTGAAATATCGTGCATCAATAGGTTTATTACATAGAAGAACAAGTTACTTACCAATTAAAGTTCTTTCGATTGGATGTTCCTCCCACGTATTCCTCATCTTAGATATATCCTTACCTCTACGTTTTGCCTCGGAAAAATTTTCCTCTCTCCAGCAGAGGGTGCTCCACTCGAAGCGACTATGTCCCTCGGTGGCCTCCGTCGAGTGACGACGCCATCTGTAGTATAATTGCCTCGAGCGCACCCCTTGGCTTCAGTTCAGTTTTTTCGTGTATCAGAGCCCATGCATTATAAACAAAGGTGTGTCTCTGATTGACCCAAGCCCTGAAAGAATTTAGTGTGTAAATCACGTAAACTGTACTGTGGGGTAGGATGGGAGGGTCGATGAGGAATATGTGGGAGGAACATCCAATCGAAAGAATGTTACAGTTGGTAAGTAACTTGTTCTTTAAATGGATTGTGTCCTCCCACGTATTCCTCATTTTAAATGGACTCCCAGAGCAGTTTTCTATTGGAGGCGGGAGTACAGGTGTCTTTATTCATGTACCGAATGAAGTACAGATTTGGCAAATAGACCTCCCTGAGAGGTAGTTGAGTCCAAAGCATAATGTTTGATTAAAGTATGCATGGATGACCATGTGGCTGCTGCACAAATGTCGTGTACAAGGACACCCCTCAAGTGCTGTTGAAGTTGCTATGCCCCTAGCTGAATGAGCTCTTAAACCCTCAGGGGGATCTTTTCCAGCTAACCTATAACAATGTTATGGCTAACAATATCCATCTTGATAATGTTTGTTTGGTTACCTGTTGTCCTAATTTACGACCAGTGTATCTCACAAATAGTTATTCACACTGACGTATTTTTGAAAATCTTGAGATGTACAAGCTAAGAGCCCTTCTGGGATCTAGCCTATGCAGTCTTTCCTCTTCCTTGTGTGAGGAGGAGTGTAGAACACAGGTAGAATTATTTTCTGTGACAGATGAAAGTCTGAAACTATTTTTGGTAGAAAAATGGGTTTGACTAGAAGGACAACTTTGTCTTTATGAAAGATGGTGTGAGGAGGACCACTCGAAAGTGCCTGCAATTCACTTACTCTGCGGGCTGATGTCAATGCAATTAGAAGTATAGTTTTTAACGTAAGAAGCCTTAACGGACAAGTGTAAAGGCTCAAATGGTGCACATGTCAGAAATTTAAGTAGCAAATTTAAATCCCACACAGGAACTTGAAAGGGTATTGGTGGAAAAACATTGTTTAAACCTTTAAGAAATTGTATTATTAAAGGCATCTTAAAATAAGATTTTTCTTCTGAAGAGCGCTTGAAGATAGATAGCGCTGCTACGTATCCTTTTGTGGTCTTAACCTGGAGCCCCAGATTAGCGAAATGTAACAGGAAAGATAATATCATTGGAATTTCACATTCAAAAGGGGATCCACATCCTTATCCCTGCACCAGTTACTGAACTTGTTCCAACGACACCGGTACAAGGATTTTGTTGGTGGCCGAAAGCAAAATCTCCATATCATCCGTAAGGTCCCAATCCTTGTATCTCAACCTCTCAGAAGCCATGCGTGAAGGTTGAGTGTGTTGAGCTCTGGATGGAGAACGTGACCTCCCGCTTGCGAGAGAAGATCCTCTCTTTTTGGAAGACGTAGTGGAGGGCAGATGGACATGTCGAGAAGGTCCGGGTACCACGTTCTCCTGGCCCAATCAGGGGCAATTAGGATCATGGTTTTCCTGAACTTTCTCAACCTCCCGATTACCTGAGGGATCACAGGGACTGGAGGGAACACAGAAGAGGAAACTCCCATTCCACTACAAATGCATCTCCTAGAGCTCCTCGGAGGAAATTCCCTTGAGCAGTACAGTTCGCACTTCCTGTTGAAAATGGTCACGAACAGATCCACTTGAGGGGTTCCCCAAAGGGTGAAGATCTCTTGAAGGACTTCCTGAGCTAGTTCCCACTCGTGGGAGACTGAGCTCTGCCTGTTCAGAGCGTCTGCCACTGCGTTTTGCTCTCCTGCTAGGTGAATGGCAGATAGAGATCCCTTCTTGTATTGCCCAGAACCAGAGCTGCATTGCCTCTCTGCACAGTGGCAGTGACCCCACTCCTCTTGTTGAGGTAGTACATGGCCACTGCGTTGTCCGTCATTATCAGGACATTCTTTCCCCATATAGAGGGCAGGAAGGCCCTCAGAGCTAGTCTGATTGCCCTCTGCTCTAATAGGTTGATGTGTAGTCTGGACTCCGATGGAGACCAACGACCGCCGATTGTCAACTCGTTGGTGTGAGCTCCCCACCCCGTGAGTGAGGCGTCCGTTACTACTGTTATCTCCGGCCATGGTTGCAAAAAGATTCTCCCTTGAGGATATGTTTCTTGCAAGCCCACCATTGTAGATCCTGTGCTACCCTGGTTGGAACTTGTAAAAGATCTGTCATTTCCCCTGAAAATTGGGAGCATTGAGTCCTGAGGACCTATTGAAGGGATCTCATCCCCAATCTGGCTTCTGGCACGAGAGGAATTGCAGGATGCCATGAGGACGAGCAACCTGAGAAAATCGAAGGCCGGTAGATACTGGGCATTCTGGAATTGTGTCACCATCTGCAGAATGTGGTGAGCTCTCTTCGGGAGGCGAGGCTTTGCCCGAACAAGTATCCAAGACTGCTCCTATAAACTGGAGCTTCTGTGATGGTATCATGTTTGACTTATTTAAATTCAGAGAAAACCCTAGTTTGTAAAGGAAGTGGCAAGTCTTGGATAGATGATCCTGGGCGTGTTCTGGAGGACATGCCCTGATCATCCAATCGTCCAAATAGAAGTAGACGTGAATCCCCCCTCTACTGAGACTCGCTGCCACTACCGCCATCAACTAGGTGAACTCTTGGGGTGGAGGTCAACCCGAATGGCAGAACTCAAAACGGATAGAGAGTTGCCAATCGCAAACCTCAGGCACTTTGTGCTTGAGATGGATTGGCACATGAAAGTAAGCATCCTGAAGGTCCCATGATACCAACCAGTCTTGAAGTTGGAGATCCTGAAGGATCTGAGAAAGAGTGACCATCTTGAACTTGTCCTTCCTGAGGAACTTGTTCAAGTTTCCCAAGTCCAAGATGGGTCTCCGTCCTCCTTTGGAAGGAGGAAGTATGGAGAATACCAACCCTTGTTCCTTTCCGCTACATGTACATTTTCTATTGCACCTTTCTGTAGCAGGTGCTAAACTTCCTGCAACAGGAACGGATCTGGGTTTTTGGTAGGGTTGTATACCGGTGGGTGATTGAGGTTTCTTTAGAAAGGGAAGGCAGTAAACTTAGTATACTGTTTCCAGTGCCCAAGCATCTGAAGTAATGCCTCGCCATTCTTTCAGATGCTGCGAGATCCTGCCTCCCACTGGGGTCGTGAGTCAAAACCTCAGAGTGGTTTTGCAGCAGCTCCAGCAGCGGCTGATGGGACAGATGCCGCTGCGGATCTAGCACCTCTGCCTCGCCCCCGAGGAAATTTCCTTTGCCCTCTTGGACTGGCCTGTGCTTCCTTTTCCAATTGAAGAATAACGAAAAGGACGACCCCCTCCAGTAAGATGAGCCTGTGTAGGGGCGTTGCTGAGATTGTCTTATAGCGGCACTGAGTGACTTTGCCGCTGCCTTGGAGGTCTGAAGCTTCTCCAAACTTTCCTCCGCCTTGCTGCCAAACAACCTCGAGCCGTCAAATGGCATATTAAGTCTAGATTGAACATCTGGTGCGAAACCTGACTTCCTTAGCCACGCAAATCTGCCTAGCACTGTGCTAGACGCCATGGACCTGCTGATACTGTCGGCAGTGTCCAAACCTGCTTGAAGGCATTCTCCCAAAGCCTCCTTACCATCCTTAATTATGGATAGGAATCCATCACGTTCCTCTCCTTCCGGGATGTGTTGAGCTGCCGCTGACATGCAGTCTAACACTCACCTGGTATCCACGGGGACGTCACTCAGCCTGTTCTGACCTCTTACGACCTCGAACCCTTCCCTGGAGTCTAGTGGACTGGAGACTGGGCCTGAACCACAGGATTGGTAGAGTTTAACTCCCTATTGTCTGTGTGCTTGAACCCCTTCTTCCCCGGGGTCCAACCCTTCCCTTTGATCCACTGCTCACCTTGTTTTCTTGGAAAGTGTGCTCTCCGTCCTGCTTTCAGCGCTGGGGTGCGTTGATGCGGGCTCGTTGCTGCCTAGTTACTTCACTGTCAAGAGTCCGACAGGTAAGTATAATGAGTCTTTTGAACAGTTCTCCAACTTCGTTCCTTTCCTTCCTTAAATGACTGGCGTCCGGGGATGGCGACGTGCTGCTGAGATGAGTAGCACTGAAGGTGAGTGAGCACAAAGCGACCATTTCGTATTTATATTGAACTGAGTTCTTTCAGTGTCTTTTAGGTGCAAAGTTTTCAGCGTGGATGCCGGTTATGAAGAAGAAATGTGGTGAGTAAGCGCGGTATGCGGCGCCTCTAGATGTTTCCACGCTAACCTGGAGTGTCTTTTCCCTCTTGCAGATGGATGAGAAGTTCCGGAGACAGAGTTCCCGCAGAGCGGCTGGGATTCAGGTAAGCGTTTGAAGCTCGTACAGTCTTTAAAAATAAGCGAAGATTTGCTGAATGCTTACTAATGCCTTTTTTCTGTTTTCCTTAGGAAGCAGCGTGCCGGGATGGGAATGACATCGCCGAAGATGCCCGCAGAACAGAAGGAGCAATGAATGATGGGCAGAAGCGCTGCAAGGTAAGGCTGTTCCTATCAGTGTTCCTGTAGGAGCTGAGTGCAGAAGAAAGATGCAGGCCTACTGGAGACCGATCAGAACATGGCGAGTGTCACGCTGCAGGTGCAGAAAACACAAAGCATGTTTCTCAGCCTGGGCGTGGCTTAAATAGTCTCTGGGTATCCCAGGTGTCTCTGGGCTGAACCACACCCAAAAGACTAGACTGCACATCCAGTTCTGGGAACCGACATATGTGGGGGCATCCATCTTGTCCCCATCAATGCACTACAAGTCCAATCCCCAATGTTATCCTATGGGAGTGAGTCTGGTGCCACAAGCGCCAAGTCTGACTCCAAGTGGATCTTTGGAGGGCTGGGGACATGAGGGGCAGGAATCATGACACAGAGCGATCAACACCCCTCCCGGCCCGGGAGGAACCCGGAAAGGTGTCTCCTAGCCAGGGTGCTCTGAGAAGTAAAGAACTTCCCGGGCGCCTCTTTTCGTCGATGAACGCTTGAAAATGCGAAGGAGTTAAGTCGGAAAAATCCCCTCAGATTTTAAGCTACTCTTGCTGGAGGAATAACACATACAAAGGGTGTTTGCCTGGAGGGTGCATGTGAATCTATTAAACATTCTCAAGCAGGGGATTTTTCATAGATTCCCATGCTGTAAAATTATAGCAGTAAATATAACAGGAGGAAAGACACAGGCAAAAGATCACAACCCCATAAACTATGCCCATGCAAAAAACATATGCAACGATAACCCTGGAAGCTGTGGGGCTTACCTCACTGGAACAGCCGTTTAAGGACCGCCCGTCCCATTTGGCATCCTCCACGTGCTTCTGCTGCAGGCAGTAGTGCCTTGTAAAGGTGTGAGGCACTGCGCATTTTTCTGCCTGACAAACGTCTTTGATGGGCACGCCAGACCACAGTGCTGTCGAGGCCGCCACAGCCTTTGAGGAATGTGCCCTGGCTGTTGCAAATGGCCTGTTGGGCCTTTGAGTGACAGATCGAGGATATCCGCTGTGAGAAATCTGAAGGCCTCATTTAGTAGTCCCCGGGGACCCGTCATCCAGGTGGCCAGGACAAGGCCATCGCTATTGGATCCAATTCCTGGGGGTGGACCAGTGCAGGAGGATCACCTGGATGGGGCATGAAGACTTCGGGGAGTGGAAGTGGGACACCGAAGGGTAAGATGCAGTATCCCCTTCCTTATTGTAACTTTTCCCAAACTCAAACCCCCACCAACCCCTCTTTTCCGACAAGAACACTTTCTCACTGGCAGTTCATCGTGAGCGCCAATGGACTAACACCACAGCTGTACACCAGACATGTCCCAACACAAGGGTCAGGCAATTACTGATAATTACACACACACACACACACACACACACACACACTTGACCTCCATCATACTTCACCACACAGATAAGAGGCGAGCATGACAGCACACTGGGCAGCAGCAATTGCAAGATGGCTGGTCAAACCGAGGAGAAAGGCGGCCAAACCAGAGAACGACAAGGAGGGAATTACCCTTCCCCTTTTCAAGAATAGACCGTGACTTTAAAGAAGCCTCAAGGAAAAGAAACAAGACCAGGAATTGCAGCTGACGAACAGTGTAGCGTGTGTCAAAAGGTACACGGGGGCCCTCCCGCATTGATAGCCAAGGCGGGGAGAAGCAATTGCCACTGTGGTACTGTCCTTGACTCAACAGCAAAGCAACACTAGTGATATCAGCACAGATGGCTATTCAGAGAAACTGATTGACCGAACTGTTAAGCTGAAGGTTGAAAGCAGCAACATTGTATGAACTAATAACTTGTATATGACAACTTTATGAAACCAAAATAGGTACCAGATACAGAGTAGTCTGGATCCATGTGGGTGTTCACTCAAAGGTTTGTTTGGTACCCCCCACCCCCTTGAGCGTGTAACAATTATTGAACGGTGAAATCGAAGTGGTCCTGCAGCGGGCCAAGTTGAATCCTGTGCCCATTCGAAAGTCTGACTGCCTGTGAACTGGAATTGGTCTGAGCCCGGCTGATGGGGACTAATTGTCTAAAAGGGGGTCTGAGCCCGGAAAATTGTGATCCTGGGTGAACAGTAAACTCAACCGAGATGTTGCGGCAGCAAATGTCAACCTGACTGGGGGATGCCTGCAAATTAAAGTTGGTCTGAATCAGACCAAGAGAGGCCAATTGTGAAAGAAGGATCTGAGCCCGGATGAGAGGGGGATCCAGGTCAAAGAGTGAATAGCCCGATTTAAGTATTTGGAAAGGAGCTTTTCTCTGTTTCTGGTACATCAGGCCCTCTGAAGAAAGACTTAAGACAGACTTGGGCACAGAAGGCCCCCGATGTCGGTAAAAGGAACTGTGACCTTGTGCTGAACACGCTAGAGTGGCCCACCTTGTCCTGTGCTAAAAACGTGGGTAAGGGAGGCCAATGGCCTAAACATCCTGACTTCATATTTTGTAAACCCTTTTCTTTTGAAATTTTATATATATATATATATATATATATATATATATTTTTTTTTTTTTTAAGTATAAAACCTTTCATTTGACTGGACTCCACTAGGACTATTTGATGGTCGTAGCTTGCTCCAATCTTGGATTTAGGTTTAGATTGCACTTTAGCAGGGATGTGAAAAATGGCTATGAACACCCATGAACTCTAATCACTTTTGTCCATCATACATGGATACCTGTTGGGTAAGATCTGCACAGAAATGGTAAATCTTCCTGACCTGCGTCAACCCCAAAACTTTGCTTTATTAGTGGGATATTTTTCCATAATACCTCAGTGAGTGGGAACCTTGGTCCACACTCACATAATCTAACTTCATGGGTGTCATTTTATTGACTCTACATAGTGTCTTTGTAAAGTTATCCTCTTTCACAACTTATTGGCAAATAGTGCCTGTTGTTGCTGGGCTGCCCTAGGGGCTCCCCGTTTAACTTTCTTTTGCCAACCTTGAGAGAACTACAGTTCCCAAGGGTAGAAAGGATCTTTGGATCCCTTTTACATTTTTTTGTGAAACCTGCACACCCCACCAAATGTGGAGTGCTGGGTAGATACAATGTATCCACTTTCACAGTCAAACTAACAATTCCGTTAGAGACAAGCTTACCTTCAATGGCTGGTGGCAGTGATACCATGTATTAATTTGGTGCACCTTTACCGTGGGCTGTGTTCACAGCTGCGGTAAAGGAACCGAAGGGTGCTCATTTTACCAAAATGGCCCCCAGGCTTCTTTTTTTCGCCATTTTAGTGTTTGTCATTTCTTGTTCCTTCCCCTGACATCCAGGGCAGGAAATTCCTTTGTGTGATTTTTATCTTCGGCGCGAGTCCCCTGGACTCCAGGCCCAGGTTCTAATCTGAGAGCAGGAAGCGAGGGAGGAGTCCAAAACTCCACAGCCCTTTGTCTTATGCCTTGCTTCAATGAGGACAAATCCCAGTGGGGGGCAGACTGTCCTGACTGGCCAACCAGACCACCCTTCTTGTAAAATGCAGGGAGAGAATGCAGAGGCTGTGCTGTAATTCCCGATAAATACTGTGAACCTGGAAGCTGAAGAAAAATTGACCACTGGAACTTAAACAGAAGACGAAGGGAAAGAGGCGGAAACTATTTCCAGAGCCTGCTGTGTTACCGGAGCGTGCTGTAGCCCTTCCTTCCAATCAACCTGGAGACTCCGAAATAGACGACCCCGAGCTTGGTGTGACTCACTAGACTCAAGAAGAATTGCATTTCGAGCCATCCCACGCGTTGCTGCGACCTTGCATTGTTGCGATACCTCAATACCCTGGGATCTCAAGCCATCGTGTGGTGCATGGTGTTCCGAATTCCGAATCTCACTGACACTTCGTGGGCATCCTGGTGGATCTCCAGAGACAAATAAAGTCTGAAAAGTCCCAACAGAGTGCTGGACCTTTGTAACGACGAGAATGCAACCACGATTTTCTGTGCTCCTTGAGAAGGAGCCAAATCCAAGAACTGCATTCAGCCGCGAGGGAAACCTTGCCTAGAGCCTTCATCAATCCCTGCTGCAAAGTTCCTTCTAAGGACTCGTTTTCAGTCACCACAACAAGGAATCCACTGACCGGGTATTTGGCTGCAGACCCTGAAGTCCTCCTGCTGCAAAATCTATAATGCTGTGGTACTGTGTTGGCTTGGATATGTAATTATCTTAAGCCGGTTAGGATTTCTGCATAGCTGTGGGTTGTTTTGTGATGGGGAGGCCTCTCATCTAGTCCACCCAGTCCGACTGCTAGAATCCTGCTAGGGTGTCTTCTGCGACACCTCTAGACCCTCTTCTAACTCTAAAGTGAAGTACTCCCCTGTTTGCAGTTTTCCTAACGAACTCTGACTTGCTACTAAAGACCCTATTCTGACACTGCCGGTTGGTCACTAGTCCTACTGTCCCCCCCCCCCCCCCTTCTGCCACTGAGAGCACTCATGCTCCAAGATTAAGGGAAAGACTTTTAAGGGATTGCCTAGAAAAGAAAATACATGTTTAAAAGTGACTTACTTGTAAAGAGTTGGTTGGTAACTGTAATTCTAAGAGTGAACAGTTACAAAAGTTCTTACTGATCTTCAATGTGTGATGCACTATTCTTAAAAGTATGGTTAACATCCGTTCTTCCTTAGCAACTGTTTTGCCAGTCTAATAGAAAGTCGGTGTGGAGGTATTTTACTCTCCTGTGATTAGGTTGTGCCTCTCCCCAAAAGTAAAGTGTTGGTATCACCAGATTAGTCCTTTGAGGATAACTGGATGAGTGTCCCCCAACTATGTCTTGCTTCCCCTGACTTGCTGCTAGCCTGTCCAGAAAAGGTCAACATTAGGTTGTGGTCTACCTCGAATAACTGTCATTCAGAAAAAGTCCAACACTGGGTTTTACTTTCCCCTTCATTGTGAGGTTAAAAAAGTATGTGGGTTTTACTTACCTTGTGTTAGCTGTGTGCCATCCAAAAATAAGTTACAAGAGTACTCATAAGAATAGCTCATCTCTATCTGGGGTTCCCCGATTTCAAAAAGCACCTGCAATTAAATATTACATCCTTAGGTTTTACTCACCTAGTATAACTAAACACAAAAATAGTTATAGGTTTTTACTGCACCTAGAATAAGTGTTCGACTATTCACCAAAGGTATATTGTCTAGTTGACCAAGTGATTTGTACCAAGAGTCCGTGTATAACTGGTAGGGTCTACTGCCCTTGCATTACTGAAAGTAATTGTGAAAGTAACCATTGGTTAGGCATTTCAAATAAGGTCTATACTTGGGTCTGTGTACTTTGAAGTATAGTGTTGTGTTTTTATATTGTGATTTCATATAATGTGTTCGCGCTTACTTACCCTAGATTTATCTGGGCCCACCTGCATTTAAATAAATCCTTTATTTTTACAATACAAAGTGTTTGTGCTTCTTTGGATCATTTGTATTACAATTTCACTTGTACTGATTCTACATCCTCTTTCCCTCCTAAGATAAGCCTGGCTGTTCTGTCTACACTACCATGAACTCAGGTGGTACAGCATTATACCATGAGTGGAGTCTTGTACTGCTTCAGTTGAATGGTTTTACTAAGCCCTTAGTTGCACTTCCAGAAAAATGTCCTAACAATACCATGCCTTGCTTAAACCACCTTGCAATACCCTGTGAGACAGCTTTCCCCTTGTTTGCAGGTCCGAAAGCGTCAGAGCGTTCTTGCTGCTCCAAAGGATTTGGTCCGATCCAGGTAATATTTTAATGCACTTTTGATGTCCAGGGAGTGCAATTCTCCCTCTGCTGGGGTAGTGGCGTTTTGGAAGTAGGTAGGTAACGTGATAGTTGCGTTTTAGTGGAACACGGACAGCACTTCTGTAAAATAATTGGGGATTGGTGGAGAGGATCACTTTGTCCCTTGTAAACCTGAGGCATAGAGGGTCTCCCACCAATGCTTGTAGCTCCAAGACCCATTTGGAGGACGTAATAGCAACCAGGAAAGCCAACTTCCAAGTCACAAACCTGATGTGAGTGAAGAGGGGCTCAAAGGGGGGCTTCATGAGGCCAGCTAGGACCAGGTTTAGGCTCCCTACTAGTGGTTTCCCTTTCTTTTACGGAAGGAGCAGAAAAGTCCCTTTAGAACAGGTTTGAGCAGTGTCACTGTAGAGGGGTGGTCTCTTTCTGGTGAACCTGGAAATAGCTGCTAGGTGTACCTTTATGGAGGAGATGGCAAGACGTTTCTCTGCTAGCTTCAGCAGGTATGGAAGGACCAGTTGTGGTTGTATAGTCCGTGGTTGCAGATTGGACTGTTGTGAACACCATGTGCAAAACCTTTTCCACTTTTGGTTGTACAAGCAGTTCGTGGAAGGGGCCCCAGCTGCCGCCAGTATGCATTGACATTCCTGCAGGATGTCTAGGTGACCAAATTTGGTGTAATCACGAGCCACGTTGTGTGCTTGAGGGAGTGTAGGTTGTGATGCAGGATTGCGCTGTTGCTCTGAGGCAGCCAGCCTGTGCTCCCAGGTGGATTGGCTAGTCCGCCGATAGGTGGTAGAGGTCCAAGAAACAAGTTGGTCTGGGCCAGTTGGTGCTACTGAGATAGTTTTCCAAGGTTATCTCCGGATCATTTGGACTGTTCTGATCAACAGTATGGGGGACAGGGGGGGGGGGGGGCTGCATGCAAAGACTTTGGTACAAGGAAATGAGAAAGTGTCCCCATGCGAGCTTGGGTGCGGAAGCCAGTTTGCAAATTGTTTTCACTGTTGGATATTGTGGCGAAGAGGTCTAGCGGAGGTTGACCCCATGCTGCGAAGATTGTTGATTTGGCTGCTGTGTAGCTGCCATTCGTGGAATTGCTGAGGCTGTCTGTGCGCTGGCTGTGAATCCTCAGCAGGTGGAACGCTTCTAGAGTGATGTTGTCAAAGGCCCAGTGCCAGATGGTTTGAGCCTCTTAAGACGGGGGAAGGAACAAGTTCCTTACCTGCAACTGTTCTCCAGCATGGTATCTGGCATGGATTCACATGCTCATGAATAAAGAAAACATAGCAGTACACACATGCACAACCACGAGAGGTGGCAAGGCTCAACAGAATAACTCTTTACCTCCACACCAGGCTCACCTTCAAGTAAACAGGTTGCACAGCACCGCTTGGACGACTCTGGGCTTCTCCCTGGAATCCCGGTCGACAGTAGAATTTCATGAAGGTTTCCGTTGACCTCCACGTAGTAGCTCTGCAAATTTTCAGCAGGGGCACACCAGACAGGAACACTGTCATAGCAGCAATCCCTCTGGTAGAATGGGTTCTCCGATCACCAGGCAGCGGTCAGTTTGCCAACCGGTGACGAGTGATGCAGCCAGAGAGCCACCTGGACATGGAAGCCTTGGACAGGGCCTTCCCATGGTTCACAGGACCAAAGTTCACAAAATGTTGAGCAGTTTTCCAGAAACTCTTCGTGCGGCCCACAAAATGTCAGCGCTCAAGCCACATCCAGAAGTTCTCTTAGCTGGCAATGAAGGCGTTGGAAAAAAAAAATATATAAAAAAAAAATTCAGGCAACACCAAGGGCTCGTCGAGATCAAATTCCAATGGAACTTTGGGCATGAAGGAGCTATGTGTCTGCAGCACCACCCTCGTCTTGTGGAAAGTCCAGTAATGTTGCTTGCAGGACAGGGCCTGAATCTCACCCACTTGTCTTGCAGAGGTGATGGCCACGAGGAAAGCACTCTTCAACGACAGAAAATTGAGCAGAGCCGAATTCATAGGCTCGAATAAGCTCCCACCCTCCCCCATGAGCCTAGTCAGCACCACGTTTAGTTCTCACGCCAGGGCCAAAGCCTTCACCGGCGGAAACAAGCCAAACAGTCCCCTGATGAATTCCTTGACAAGACGGTGCGACCACGGTGAAGACCATCCCAGAGACATGGTATAACATAAGATATCCGCCAAAAGTACCTTTAAGGAGACGTGAGCAAACCCTGATTTAACCAACAGTAAATATGGAAGTACTTGAGGGGAAGTGACCCTCAGGGTTGATCTGTGACCGGCACCAGATACCAAAACATTTCCATTTGTGCCAGCAGCATTTCAAAGTCGACGCCCTGGCCTGGCCTTCTGGTTCAGCGATGCTGTGTCATGGTGCAGAATTGCACCTCCTTCCTTGGCGAGGAGGTCCACGACCACTGGCAGCTTGACTGGAGGTGATGTTTACATACTGAGAAGGTTCAGGTACCAGATGTGCCTCAACCACGCTGGGGTGGCAAGTATCATCCTGCACTGGTACCGTGTGGGCTGATGACTCGAAGTAGCAGCCATGGAGGGAACGCATACTGAAACAGACCTTCCCAACAGAAGGAGTGCGACCCCCATGCTCCCCAGCTGGGGGGAACCTATTGTCGGTGAAGACACTCACAACCTTGCCCTTGAGGGACAGCAGTAACGACTTGAGGGCACAAAACACTGCCCGTAGTTCCAGTATGTTGATGTGTACCGTCTTCTCCAGTAACCACAGGTCTCTGGCATTAAGACGCCCGGTGTGAGCTCCCCACCCTTCCAGAGAAGCATCCGTCGTGACAGTACGGGGGGGGGGCTCAAGAAGTCTATGCCTCCCGCGATGTTGGAGCGCACGCCTCACCCCTTACAGCTCGACGGAACTCCTGGTCGAGCGCAAACCTGCTGTCCTGGAAGCTTCCAGACACCCGTAACCAACGAGCGTTGAGGAACTTCTGGAGTGGATGCATCCGCAACCTGCAGCGCTCAATCCGGTATATGCATGACGACATGCCGAGCAGCAACTTGGTCTTCACTGTGGTGATCTTCAGTGCCAACAGCCGTTGCACCTTTCCCAAGATGGCTGCCATCTTCTCCTCCGATGGAGCCCCCAGGCAGGACACTTGAGCCTGGATTCCAGGAACGGTGCGTCCTGTGATGGAATCAAGCAGGACTTTGCATAATTCACCAAGAACCCCACGTCTATCAGCAGCCAGACGGTCCTTGCCGTGGGATAGAGGGTGATTTTCTTTGATTTGGCTCGGATGAGCCAGTCATCCAGGTAAAAAGTATGTGTGAATCCCCTGTAGTCGCAGATTGGCTGCCACCGGTGCCAGGTAATTGGTAAAGACCCCGGGCGCCGACTTCAGTCCGAAAGGAAGAGCCTTGAACTGGTAATGCTTCCCTTGGACGACAAAGCGCAGGAACTTTCGATACCTTGTGTATGGGGACGTGGAAGTACGCATCCTCTAGATCAGTCTTCCTGCTCCAGCTGGGCAAGCATGTGCTGCAGTGTGCCCATCCTGAACTTCTGGGACTTTATGTAGTTGAGTCTTAGGTCGAGAATCGGAGCCCCGGAGTCGCCATGGGACCAGCTCCATCGCCCCTTCTTAACATTGCCTGGACCTCCAGCAGCAGCTGAGGTATGTGGTGTTCCTGCTGGGCCACCGTGGTATTCAAGTTCACTTTCATTGAAATTCTAAGGTGTGTCCGTGGGCGAGAGTTTCCAGCACCCAACGATCGGTGGAGATGGTCTCCCACATGCTGACTAAGTTCACCAGCCGGCCTTCCACCGGGGTGCATGGTTGAGGGCCCAGTTTCCTGGCCGGTTCAATCTAGCTTGGAGGTCGACATGCTGCCTTGTGGTCCTTGACGCCGAAAGTGGCCACCTCCGAAGGCCTTGGAGCGACCCCTGTTGGCTTCCTGGGTCGAGGAGCAGGAGGGATGGTGGTAAGAGGATGAGCCCCTGCCAAAACCCTTCGAAAACTGTTCGACCCCCTTACCCACCAGAGGAACGAAAGGACGGCAGTCGTTGCTGCAGAGTGCCGCCCTGGGCACGGGTTGTCTGCGTCAGTCTTGATGGCCTGGAGGGATGCATAAATGCCTTCCCTAATAGGTTGTCTCCGTCGAACGGCATGCCCAGGACCCTCTTCTGGACCTCTTGTCTAAAGTTGGTGGCCTTGAGCCAGCCACAACGGCAAACACTGTTTCCCCATCTGGCGGAAACCAGTGTTCACAATGCCAGGGTCACTGATGACATGGTCCAACGTCACTTTGCCTTCCTGGAGGATCTCCAAAGCCTCGACCTGCTTGTCAATCGGGGAGGAAATCCAGAAGCAGAGCCATCTTGTACTAAAGCTCCCGGTCGTATATGGCCACGATCGCCAAGGCATTTGCAGCCTTGACCGTCGTTGCCATGGATGGTGTAGTCCCTGCCTCTGGTGGGCTTTATCCCGATGTTTTAGTCATCAACCTGAATGGCGTGGACTGAAAGCATCTCCTGCTTGGACGAAGAAATGTCAGTTCCTTGGAGTCCTCCCCCCCCCCCCTTTTTCTTCGGGTACTGAGGAGTTTGTCTCGGGCTGAGGTCCGGCATCCTCTTCCGAGTCTTCTCAACCAGCTTGGCCAAAGCCTCCCTCCTGGGAGGAAGAACCACTCTGGCCACCGTTGGGGTACCCTGGCCCAGGTCAGTCCCCTTTGCCTTCGAGAGGGAGGTCACCACCAACTTGATACCGGATGACGATTTGGCCTGGTGCACCTGGGCCTTCACGGGCAGGCCTGACTTCACGGCCGGGTTGGACACCTTGTCCTGCTTGGCCTTCTACAGTGTCTCCTGCAGCTTCCCCAGGGTAGCTGACTTCCTCTTGGGCGAAGAGCTGGAGCGGTGGCTGGAGATAAATGCCGAAGGAGATGAACGCACCCCGACCGTCGCAGGACCTGCTGGAGCAGCGACCCTGACGGAAGCTGACTCATGGTGCTTGGCCTTGTGTTTGGCCCCCATGGATGGAGTGCCCTCAAAGGACTTAGAAGCCCGCTCAGGTTGGCTGGATCCCAAAGAGGCATGCCCCTGTGAACCACCCGGGGTAGAGGCCCGGGGTAGAGGCCCAAGCCTTGATCCACGTGACCAACCGGATGTGTCGATCCTTAATCGTGCGACTGGAGAAGCCACGGTAGAGCTCAATCTTATTTATGCGTCGGATGTAGGCAATACAGGCAATACAGGCACTGGGACTGCTTGTCGTCCATGAACCTATTGCGCAAACCGCAGCAAAGCTTGAAGAGGGAAGAGCCTTCCTTGTCATCCGACATGACCTGTGCCATGTAGGTCTGATGCACTTCTGGAAGCTTTCAAGAAGAACACTTGACGATTTCTGCCCTTGAGGGACGTGAAAGATGCCGAAAAACCGGTCCCTGTTAATCAGAAGGATAATCGATGGAGCATGCTGGCTCGATTGACCGAAAATAGAATTTTCCTATCAAAAAAGTGAAAAAACAAAGAAAAGCTCGAAGAGCAAAACTCAATGACTCCCAACACTTGAACATGCGGTAAAAATCTGAAGATGGCTGCCTGAGGAAGGACTTAGGTAGAGGGCAGTCATTGGCTGGGGAAGTATGACCCAGAGCTCAGTTTGGTTTATAGGAGAAAGACTGTAAAAGAAAAAAGAAAAAAGGTTTGTTTCTTTTTTGAACAGTGGATTCCCAGCCTGACAGAATATCCATGAGCATGTTCATCCATGCCAGAGCCCATGCAAGAGAAATAAAAATGGTTCCTCTTTGTTTGCAGAGGTAAACCTTAGTGGTGCTACTGTCGGTGAGGACCCTCACTACTTTGATGTACAGGAACGATTTGTCAAGAGTCCATCGGTCTTTGATTTGGTGTTGGCCTAGGTGGGCACCACCCCTTCCCACCAATGAGGCATCTGAACTCTTGTGCCGTTCGCATGTGCAGCCTGCAACGGGGTATTAAGGGTATGCAAGACATGGTTACGAGCGCCGTCATGTATTTGCGCACTGGGAGCGGTTTGCTTCGGGTGAATGAGCTTGCCAGCAACATTAACCTGTGAATTTAGTCAGCCGAAAGTTTGACCAGGTTTTGTGCCATGGAGAATTGTGTCTTTGGTTATTAATCGCCACATGTCGCCGTAAAGCGCCACATTTTCTCCCACTAGTGTGCCCTTGATACAGTCCTTGTTGAGATTTGTTCTGCCTACCCCTTGGAGATGTGGCAGAGCTGCGTTTACATTGCGGTAGACCCTTGAGCATTGGAAGGACAGATATTTCCTTTTATAGCCCTGGGAGTAGTAGCCGGATTTAGCATACACTTTGTAGTCTTTAGTTGAATACCATCTAGGTTGACGGAGGCTCCCTGGAAGGGGTGAAGACTTTTGGCCTTGTAAGGAAGTTATTGACCGCGCAGCATCAAAATCAGTCTTCATGGCCTGAAGAGCCTGGTCGATTTCGAGGTTTTTGCCCTCAAATGGCATGTCCACGACCTTTTGTTGCACCTCCTTTCTGAAGTCGGTACAGCATAACCAGCCTTGCCTTCGTAGGACAACCCCATTACTAATTTGTTTAAATGCTGTTTCCGCGAGTTCTGGAGTAGGAAGGGGGCCAAGGGAGGCCGGCCAGAGAGCTGCAGGGAAGGAGGGAGTGGGTGTGCCGATAAGTAGAATCTCAGTCTTACTGGCATTAAGGCAAAGGTCATTGGCGGCACACCATTCCTGGATAGCAGACAGACAGTCAGAGATGAGGGAAGGAGAGGAGGAGGCCGAGGGTACTGCACTTGCGTGATCTGAATGACACCTGGCCTAGTAGGATCGTTGTCTGTCTTCCCCTTGTTCCCCACCCCCCTGCCTCGTCGCGCCTTGAAACACTTGTGTATAGGCGCGTTACAAATGTCATATCAATAGTCATGCTATAGTTGAACAAGTTACTTCTTAGCTGGCAACGTTCTTTCGATGGGATGTTCCTCAGACGTATTCCTCATCTTGATTTACTTTCAGCTTGCTGGCCTTGAAAAATTCAGTAGAGGGCGCTGCGCGTCGACGTCCCTCGAGTTGGTGTCCCTCAACAGCCTCCGTATCGGCACCAACGTCATCATGCGTATAAATAGACTCGCGCAGCGTCCGTTGATCAGTTCCGTTTTTAATCTTAAGAGTAGCTGTGCATGAATTGGTTATTGACCTTGAAGGAGCGTAAGCTGTAACCACAAGGGAAGTTTTACTGAGGGGATGTATGGGAGGTGCGATGAGGAATAAGTCAGAGGAACATCCCATCGAAAGAACGTTACCAGGTAAGAAGCAACTTATTCTTCGAAGGGATTGTGTCCTCCAACGTATTCCTCATCTTGATAACCTCCCATAGCAGTGGTGTGTAAACAGAGGTGGGAGTAAAATTGTCATATTCCCATTTAAGAGTGAACAGAGTGTAACAGCTTTGCCAAATCTAGTCTCTTGACTAGAGGAGGAATCCAGATTGTAGAATTTTGTAAAGGTATGTGCGGACGACCATGTGGCAGCCGCACATATGTCTCAAATCGGTACCCCTCTTTGGATGGCCGAAGAGGCTGCGATACCCCTAGTTGAATGAGCCCTAAGATTTTGAGGGGGCTCTTTCCCTGCTAGTTTGTAACTAGCTAGAATGGCTAGGATAATCCATCTGGAAATGGTCTGTTTTGTGATTGGCAATCCTAATTTGTGCCCTGTGTAACCTATGAACAGTTGGTCTGCTTGCCTAATCCTAGCAAGTCTGCTGATATGAAAATTCAAGGCTCGCCTTGGATTTAGCTTATGTAACCTCTCTTCCTCTTTCCCTGGATGGGGAGGAGGATAGAATGAGGGTAAGGTTATCTTCGGAGTGAAACTGATCGTACTTCCTGTTGATATTGGTGGTGAACAGATCCACTTGAGGGGTTCCAGAAATGGCGAAGATCTCTTGAAGGACTTCCTGAGCTATCTCCCACTCGTGAGAGACTGCTCTGCCTGCTCAGAGCGTCCGCTGTCAAGTTCTTCTCTCCGGCTAAGTGAACTGCCGATAGAGAGATTCCTTCTTGAATTGCTCAAAACCAGAGCTGCATCGCCTCTCTGCACAGTGGCAGTGATCCTACGCCTCTTTTGTTGAGGTAGTGCATGGCCACTGTATTGTGTCATTAGGACATTTTTCCCTTATACAGATGGCAGAAAAGCCTTCAGCGCTAGTCTGATAGCTCTCAGCTCCAACAGGTTGATATGTAGTCTGGACTCCGATGGAGACCAACGACCGCTGATGGTAAAGTCGTTGGCATGGGCTCCCCACCCAGTGAGTGAGGCATCCGTGACTACTGTTCTCTCCGGCCATGGTTGCCAAAACAGTTCTTTCAAAATGTTCTCTCGACAGGCCCACCACTGAAGGTCTCGAGCCACTTTGTCTGGAACCTGAAGGAGCTCTGTCATTTTTCCTGAGAATTGCTACCACTGAGTTCTTAGTGCCCATTGGAGAGATCTCATTCTCAGACGAGCCTCTGGCACAAGGAAGATGCAGGATGCCATGAGGCCTAGCAACCTCAAAAAGTCGAAGGCTGGGAGACTTTGGGCATTTTGAAACTTGGTGACCATCTGCAGAATATCTGGAGCCCTCACCTCTGGTGGCGAGGCTTTCCCCAGGGAAGTGTCCAGGAGCGCTCTAATTAACTGGAGTCTCTGTGATGGTATCATCTGTGACTTCTTTAAATTGAGGGAAGAGCAAAGTTTGTGAAGGAAGTGGCAGACATAATCCAGTTGGAGCTGAGCTTGTTCTGAAGATACTGCTCTGATCAACCAATTGTCTAGGTAGGGGTAGACTTCTATCCCTTCCCTCCTTAGACTTGCAGCCACTACCGACATTAGCTTGGTGAAGGGGCGGAGGTCAGCCCAAATGACAGAAATTGAAATAGATAGTGAGAGTTGCCAATTGCGAACCTCAGGTATTTCCTGTGTTTGAGATGATTGGCACATGGAAATAAGCATCCTGAAGGTATAGAGATACCAGCCAGTCCTGAAGCTGGAGAGCCTGAAGGATCTGAGAGAGAGTTACCATCTTGAACTTGTCCTTCCTGAGGAATTTGTTCAATTCTCATAAGTCCAAGAAGGGTCTCAGTCCTCCGTCGTCCTTCGGTATCAAGTAGTAGGGGGAATACCAACCCTTGTTCCTCTCCGCTACAGGTACCAGTTCTATGGCACCTTTCTCCAGCAGGTCTAGAATCTAGTGCAAAAGGAGCGAATATGGAAACTTCAAAGAGTTGTTCCCCGGTGGATGACTGAGGGGTGCGTAGAAAAGGCAGGCAGCAACTTTGGGCAACTGTCTCCAATGCCCAAGCATCTGACGTAATAGCCTGCCATTCTGTCAGATGTTGAGTTAACCTCCCACCTACTGGTGTCTTGTGAGGAGAGTCTTCAGAGTGGTTTGAGGCGGCTGATGCAGATGCCGAGGGTAAAGAGGCACCTGCTGCGGCTTTTGTACTTTTAACCCGTCCACATCGGGTGAATTTCTTTTGGCCTCTGAGCCGGCTGTCCTCTGCCTTTTCCAAATGCGAAATAAAAACGAAAGGACCTACCTCTCCAAGAGGTTCCTGAGGGGCGTTAGGGAGTTTGACGGATTGCAGCTCCAAGGGATTTTGCTGCTGTCTTGGATGTTTGTAACTTCTCTAGGCTGTCATCAGCCTTCTTACCAAATGAAGAAGAGCCGTCAAAGGATATATTCAAAAGTCTGGCCTGTACATCTGGAGCAAAACCAGACTTTCACAACCACGCAAATCTGCGGATTGTAGTATTTGCCGCCATGGCCCTGCTGATACTGTCAGCAGAATCAATGCCAGGTTGAAGGGATTCGCACATTGCGTCTTTACCATCTTTAATGATGTTCAGAAAAGCTTCCCTTTCTTCTCCTTCCGGGAGGCAGACAGCCGCTGATGAAGCACACTCCCAAAGTGTATGGCTGAATCTTGCGAGTGTACAAGTAGCATTAATGGATTTAAGTGCCATGCTACACGCAGAAAAGACCTTTTTTGACATAGCGTCAGATCTCTTATCATCCTGGTCTTGTGGAACAGTAGGGTATGCAGATCTACTGTTCGATGAAGTTGCTGCTTGAACAACCAGACTCTGGAGTTGGATGTTTGGACAAATATTCAGGGTCAGAAGCAGATACCCTATATTTGGCAGATAGTTTCTTAACTGCCAGGACAACCTCAGGAGTTTCCCAGTTGGTCGATATTTTCCTCTGTAATGCAGTATGAAATGGAACCACAGGATCTTCCTGTGGGCCTTTAATCAAGATGTCTAAGATCATCTTGTTGAAAAGCAGGTGAAGGTGTAGACCAACCCATGAATTCTATTATTCTGGCCATTAAAGTTCTATAAGGGGTCTCAGCATGTTCCCCTGGGTCTGGTTTGGCAAATTCTACTTCTGGGGAAGTATCTAACCCACTTGCATCATGCAAGGACTCTTGAAGGTCCTGCAACCTATAATCTTCAGGGATAAATTCCTCTCATACAGGTGTTTTAGTTATCTGCAACCCAAAAGGTCTTTAATGATCAGAATCCTCCCCTTCTTCATAGACGACAAGGCTCTGAAATAATCAGACCTTGGAAAAGGCTTAAAACCCATTTCTAAAGCAGAAGGGGCCAAGCGGCAGTCAAAGGCTTCGAAGAAACCGAAAAGGGCGTCAAAAACGTATGAAGCAACCTCGAAGAACTAGAGAGGATCGGAATCCTAGTCGGAGTCGTCGAGGTGATCGACGACATTCGAGGTCATGGTGGAAGCCCTCGGTATGACTACTGACTGCGAAGTAGTGACAGCCGTAGGTTTATCTTTAATTGGCGTCGACATCGAGGACGGCGCTGATTCGACCGATCTATGCGTCGATGGGCCCTTCGATAATGGCATCGATGACAGATTTATGAGTCGAAGGGGCCTTCGACGATGGCGTCGATGGCGCAGTCTTACTGCCTTTGCTCGAGGGTTCCTGATGCTCTCGGGCAGTTTCTTTCGCCGGGTGCAACGACTCACTGCGTTTTGATTTTTCGGGTCTTTCATCCAGGGTATCACCTTTGCCGTCTCCGAGGGGGTCGAGGCCGCTTTCTCGAAGACGCCAAGCATCTTTTTTCTTTTTCGGGATTCCTCATACTTAGCTGGAGAGCTGCGTTTAGTGGGGCAGGTGACTCTTTCCGGGGAAACAGAAGATGAAGATCTTCAATGCCTCTTTTTCGAATGTTTGGATCTCGAAGAGTGATGGGAACTGTTTAGAGACCTTGAACGAGAATGTTTCCTGTGACGGCGAGGAGACCGTCTCGACTCTGTCAAGGAAACTTTCAAAGGAGTAGAAGTTTTAACAGTCTTACCTCTTTCGAGCTTCCCCTTATGCTCCAAGGCTTTCGCCGTCATGGACATGCAGTCCTCGCATTCTGAACAATGGTGCTCCGATCCCAGGCACCACAAACAGATCCTGTGAGGATCCGTCAACGACATTTTCTTTCCTCAATCGCGACACTTTTTGACGCCGGACCGTGGGGATTAGAGGGGGGGGGGGGCTCAGATGAGGAAGCCATCGATAAGAGTAAGATATACTCGAGGAATAAGTAGAATCTACTTGAATAACGAACTGAGCAACACGATTCCAAGGCCCACAAAGCGCGGAAAAACAGAACTGAGCAATGGACGCTGCAAGAGTCTATACGCATGACGTCGGTGCTGATACGGAGGCTGTTGAGGGACACAACTCGAGGGACGTCGACGCGCAGCACCCTCTACTGAAAAGAATTTCCGAGGCCAGCAAGCTGGAAGTAAATCTATCAAGATAAGGAATACGTCGGAGGACACAATCCCTTCGAAATATGTTTCTCCGACCTTGCATACAATTAGCATGGCTTCCTTTCTTTGTTCTGGTAAATACTCCAGGATGGCTAGCCGGTGCCACATTTCGCACTCATAGCGGGCTACTATGGCTAGGGCATTGGCCACTTTATTCGTTGTTGCCCCGATGGGGAGTACCTTTTTGCTGAAAGCATCTATTTTTCTCCCTTCGTTTTCCAGGGGTGTGGCTCATTTCTGCTGAGTGCATGATTGGAGTGTAGCAGCTGCTAACACTATGGACTTCGGAGAGGGCTGAGAAGTGAGGCCCTTAGGAGTTGCGTCTGGTGCTTTAAACTTCTTGTCCAGCTTACTTTTGACTGCAGGCTCTGTGAAAGGGTGCTTAAGGTTTGTAACCCTCCCCTCCCCCGCCTGCCAAACATGGCCCAGAATGGGTATTGTGAACACAGCTTTCTGGCATTTCCCCATGTGATCAAAAAAAGAAAACAGTCTTTTCCTCGGCCGGTGTTAAACCGGAATTCTTGGCATGCTTTTGAAACCATGGTGTGGAAAGCCCCAATGTCTGGCGGAGAGGGATTTGCTGGAGTACCTTGCGCCTCCGCTTCGTCTGCATCCCAGGTTTCATCCTGGCGTGGCGAGTAAGTTGTGGCGGAGGAGTCTGTATCCTTTGTATCAGTGTCCTAATCTGTGTCCACAAGCTCCCCTTCTTGGTTGCCTAGCAGAGGACTACCTCTATATGGAGGAGTGGTGTAGGGGGCGATTGAGACCTGTGAGTTGAGCACAGGTGTTTGGTGTGGTCCTGGGCACAGGATGTGCGCGCCCCCAAGCTTTCTGTTCAACAGGTTGGCATGTTGCATTGGCGCAGTTTGGCTGGCACTGTTGAGGGACTGCCCAAGGATGAGGCGGTGTTAGTAGCCTGGCATTGAGTTGACCCAACAGACCTATCGCTGCAAGCGTTGTCAAATTTGCAATTAGAGACTGTGGGTTAATTAGCAGATACGCTGGTGCCACCACCCGGAGTGTGTAGAGGGCATTGCAGGAGGGAGGGGTGCACTGGCTTGTTGTCTTGCTGGTGTACTATCCCCCCGCCCCCTTGGTTGGAAGGGAACAGAGACCCTGTTCTGAAAATGGGACACGATTACTGTACATTCTTCTGAGTGAATCTGACAACTGGGAAATCATCCCTTGGAGACTCAAATCGGACGTGATTGTGTTGCAGAATTTCATCAGGCATGATTTCTGTGTATTTTATGGGCGATACTCCTACGGGGAGTTCCCTTGGTTCCATAAGGTTCTCTGTTGAGGTCCTAAGGTTTCCTTTAGCACAGGAGAATGAGGTTAGGCCATCTCCTTGCAGCTGCAGATAGGCTGAATAGCATTGTCTGTGGTTAAAACCATGGGAAGCACTTAATTTGTAGGGGTCTACTGCTTTGGAACACCCCGCTGATGTTTTCTTGCAGCTTGGTGAGTGTTTTGGTCGAGGAGCAGGCTGACTATTCGTGTCCAGACGAGGGCATGCGACTCTCTGGGCGAATGAGACTGATGAGCAGTGTTTTTTTCTGGTCGACGAAGAGGTTTTCGTGGATGTCTTGTCCTTAGGTTTATCTTTCGCTGGTGAAGTTGCCTTCGACAACAACCAGGAAGCTGACAGTCAGTAGTATGCCATTGCCTGGGTGAGACGTGGACAATGGAGTGGTGCGACCCAGTTTTGGGCATTGCTGCAAGGTGCGACCTTGCTGATTGAGTCCGACGGTTTCTGAGGACTGCTTATTTGCAGACAGCAGGCCCTCATGGCTTACCAATTTCTTTGGTGAGGGAGACAGTGATCACTGGGCCGTGGACTATGTTGGCTCACCTTGGATAAATTGAGTTTTCTGCTTTTTCACAGGTCGCTCTTCTGACCTGGATTTACAGCTGGTGGGCCACAGTTTTTCAGGTGGTGTGCTAGCTCTCCCAATCCTTGAACAGCATGCCTCTGACGCAGGGTAAGACCTTTGGTTCAGGCAACAGTTTTTTTTGGGAGAAACCCTGAAGGATTTCATAGTCCGAGTGATTTGTGTACATGCAGTATATGCAGTCTACATGTCTGCTTTGTAGACTGCACATCCCACAGGCTATAAACATTGCTGATGCAGTCTCAAAGGGTCGTCGTATCAGTTGTTTGGTTTGCTGAAGGATTACATTATTTGGAGGATGGAAAAGATTTCTCCCTGGAGGAAACACCACAAGGATTCCTATCAGCTAAAAAAGTTGAAATCTGAGGGGGATGCTGCTGTGGAGGAGCTATACACTACGTCCTATTGTTAGGGACCAAAAGCACCGTCAACAATGTGGGTAGGACACTAAAGGTGTCAGAAGGTGTTCCTTTGGAAAGCTATTAAAATACAAGTATCAGGTATTCCCAGCCGGACTGGGAATTTTCGCAGCATGTGAATTTATGAAAGATTCAATGCTGGAGAAGGGTGCATTCTTCCATGAGGGCTAGACAACCATGTAATTATCTAGTTTATTAGGAGGCAGTTTCACCATCACGTTTTTTCTTTACAGCTCTACTTCCATTGACATCAATGGTACCTCCAGCTATCTGCTATGGATTGAACCCTACCCAGACTTTGGGAGGGGAGTGAAGTATTTGTTTTACTTCGCTTGCTCGACTCATCTATTTTTCAGAGCGGATCAACCATTAGGGTAACCAGTGCAGGAAATCTCATGTCCACCTGTGTGAAGTTTGTGTTTTACTGTAGAGCACCTTAATGTGAAACACTGCAAGCGTACTAAGTACCACTTTATTTGTACTAATACACTTTATTAACCCCGTTTATGAGTCAAAAATGAGCCAGTGACAGTTTTCTACCCTTTTTCCTAGGTACACTATTGTTTACCACAATTTAATTTTCAATACCATTCACTCAAAACATGTGTCCCATGCCTTTTCCCCCCCACTGTCTTTTGCCCATCTTGCCCCATGGCCTGCTTCCTACCCTCCTAGGTCAGGAAATGTAATATGGGGTGCACTTTGGCAGGATATGGGGGATGGGACGGTTATTTCAGCCAGGGGTGTCTGCTGCTGGGCAGATGTGGAGCAAGACTGCCAGTCTATATTTACCAGTTTGAATGGTGCATGTCCTTAACATTGGTGGGCTCAGGAAACACCCAGTCCTAATTTGTGATAGAAGTCCAGCAGCCGCTCGATATGGAGCAAAGGCCCCAAAGAAAAGTAGCATTGTGCTGCAGACCCAATGAGTGGCGAGTGTGACCAGAATTGCCCACTGCCAAGTTCATGTAAAATCCCAGACTCGTGCAACAATCCAAGCAGACCCTTTGGCTGATGGGACCAACCAGTCCAGAGCCTGCACGAGAATCCTGCCACCAAAAGCAGTAAGAAATGTCCGAAGACCAGCCTGTGGACATGCATAGCTTAGCACAATGATTTAGTTCATTGGTCGTCATCCTGAGTTGGAACTCAGGAACTTACGACTACAAGTCGATTATCTGCAGAGTCGCAAGACAATCCCACCTGCAGCAACTAATCCTCTGCATCAAGAGGGGCCACCCTGTGGCAAAGTCATCTTAGTCAACTTGAGTCTAGTTGACCAGCTTTTTTTTGGGCTACCATGCTGCCGACGTCACCCAAGTCCAGTCCTGAGAGGGGTTCTGCATAGAGTTTTGCCGAGTCCTTGCAACAGTGAAAGACACTAACCGGAGACCAGCTTGAACCTTCATCCCCTGTGACTCGAGGACTGCGACTCTCGGTAGGAAAAGCAACGATGGACCCTCTTGCTTTGTCCTACCAAGGCTGGGGAAGAATCGGAGTATGGGGGTACGTTACAGAACTTCTTACCTACACGTATACCCCCCATTATAGGTCAATGGGCTTATAATAAAGCCCAATTCTAACATGATTGGCTTGGCCATTGCTTGCACAAGACATCTGACTGTTGGAGCTACTTTTGGGCATATGTCTAACTTGTATCCTAACCCCAAGAACCCTTTACTGGACTCCAAAGACCGACCTGCATTTTCTCCTGCTTCTTAACTTCTGCTGAACTTTTACCTGAACTATTGGGCAAAAGGCCCCAGACAACTTAGGGCTGGAGAATTTTAGTGAGGGATCATCTCTGTAGACCTGGTGTGCATAATACTATTCTAACCTTTCCTTTGCAGGAGTTTGATGTGCATCATGCCCTATAACAAAGTGAATGTATATATGTATTTAGTTTAATTGTCTTGTGTGTTAACTACCGGCTAGTCATTTTTCATAGTTTGTGTATAATCTGTGATTCCCATTGTGTTGAGGACCCTTTACAAGCTCACCACCTCTGAAGTACTTAGCCTAGACCGCCTATAACTGCTACCGACACTGGTTTGGTTACAGCTTCCCAGAGTTGTTCCTGTCACAATATAGGTTGGCCTCTTCTCCCCCCACCCCCACTCTTTAACATGCCCGCCCCCACCCCCAAGGTTGGTTGCAACTGTACTACTTCATGCACTTGCACTAGGAGAAACGCCGTCAGGCCTAGTATACTAGTTTTTCTGTTTTGATCATTCGGAATCTTCAAGGCCTAAGAATGATCACTGCATTCCCTTGAAGCACTTCACATGTGTATAAGTGTTGTATAAATAAACAAATACATTCCAGTTGGATGCCTTCTTGATGCAATGCTGCAGACCCTTGTTCCTGGTCCTTAGCCATGGTGACAAAAGGGAGGACGCCTGGCGGGCTCCTGCAGCAGCGGTCGAGCGAGGGACTCCGCAGCAATGGATTTCCATCAATTCAGTGGCCGTTTGTGTTTTTGGTGCCTTTTTCTCTGCGCCAAAGAATAACAAACCGCTCCAGTTAGAAGTGCCTTGATCCCTTGGTCCTGGACTCTGGTGAGGGTCCTCTGGATGCCCACAAAGTTATGGCGGGATTCACACTTCGGAAGACCATGCACTCACAGGTGGACGAGGTACCCTGGGTATTGGGATTCTGCAGCCTTGGAAAGTCGCAGCAAGTTGGGGGTATAGTGTTCGTTTTGAGGCTAGTTGGTCCCACCATACTAGGGGAGGAAGTGGCCCCATACCAGTCTTCCCAGTCTATTCAAAAACTTGGTCAGCACTGCAGCAGGGCTTCACCAGGCACTTCGCGATCCAGGAGGGTGCTGCTGGCGTCTGCTTCGGATGTTGTCCTCCCGTGGCCGACTCGGCTCTTAGTCCCAAAAACCTTGATTATGCAAGTTCCCATTCATTCACAACCCTTGGCTGTCAATAACAGCAGGGTGGCTGTCCTTATGGACAGCCAGCCAATTGGAATGGGTTTCACTCAGGCACACCTAGAGACAAAAAGGTCAGGGAAGTTTTGGGAATCTCCCTCACTTCCTGCCTTTCCAGACACACTGAAGCCTGCCAAAGGAAAAATACACATATGACTCAAACCTGATGCAAACAGAGAAAAAAGCCCAGAAGAAACTAACAAGAAATGTCAAAAAAAAGACGACTGGGTCATTTGGTGAAACATGGTCACCCTTGGGTATAGCACTGCAGCCGAGGTATCAGCCTGCAGATACAGGTCATCAGGTAGTAAAAATTAAACCACTGCCACCGGCCATTCAAGTGAGTTAGTTTAACAAAATGTTAAATGAGTAATGGGTTAAAGGAGTTACTATGTAACACCCCCCCCTAGCACTCCACATAGGGTGATGCGTGATGGACCCATTAAGTAAAGGTAAGACTATGCTGAAATACATTTTCTTGGGTGAACTACTGTTCAAGAATAGTAAGATGACCACCTAAGAAATCCAAGGGACCGCTCAGTGGCACGGCACAAAAGGTGCTGTGTCACAATGCAAAAGCAGATGCCTATGGAGTGAACAGTAAGGAACACAGAGGGAATTGGCACACAAATTAAAATTCTCCCCTACTGTAGCGATTTCCAGCGAACAGAGCCTGTTATGTAAACAGAGCCCGTCACCATTCCTTCCAATCTACCTGGGGATTCATAGAAAGATGACCCAGAGACTGGTGAGATCCACTAGACTCAAGACAACCTCAATATTGAGCCATCCCACATCACGCTTAAAACTTGCAGGGCTGCAATACCTTGGGACATCGAGTCATTTTGCATGTTCTTCTGAATCGAGCTGAAACTTTGGTGGCATCCTGCTGGACCTTAAGAGGTGTGAATCTTGTCCGAAACGTCCCCCCAGAGTGCTGGACCTTACAAATGACAATTCAATCCCCATTATTCAGTCTTCTTCTGGCTCCTGAAAGGGTTACTAAATCCAGAGTCTCAGCCAGCCACAAAGAAACTCTTGCCTGGGGCCTTCCCCATTGATCCCGGCTGCAGAAGTCCTTCCAGTGTCCTGTCTTCAGTGTAAAGTAATTCAATGACCAAGTTTTTGGCTGCAGATCCTGAAGTAGTCTTGCTGCAATTCTTCAGACTTTTCTGCGGCGCCAAGGTCAGTGTTGGCTGGGATATTTATTAAGGCTTTGTGATTTCTGCAAAGCTTTGGGGAGTTCTTGTGATTTGGATTCCTCATCCAGCTCACCCAGGCCCATTGCTGGGATCCTTCTAGAGTCTTCTCAGAAGTCCTTGGACACTAACTAAAGTGCTAAACTTGTTGAACAGTCTTCCACAGGAACTCAGACTTTTGCCTGCAACAGAAGCCTGTCTCGCCCTGCCTACAGCTGGCTCCTAGACCACTAGTGTCCCTCTTCTGCCTCTGAGTGAACTTGTGCAATAGACTAGGGAAGGACTCGATAAGTAAAGGAGTCTTAAAAGTATAACACATGTTTAAAAGTACTTGTGAAAGAGTTGGTGGGTAACAGAGTGAACAGTTAAACATATTCTTACTTAACTTGAATGTGTGTTGTGCCATTCTGACAAGTATATTTAAGAATAATTGAATCCCCTGTGAATTGGTTATGCCTCTTTCCCAAAAGTAATGCTGTTGGCTTCACTAACCATTTCTTTCAGAGAATAGGTGTACAGGTTTCCCAACTGGGTCTTGCTTCCCCCAATTGCTGTATAGTCTGTTTAGAATAAGTCTGCCTTAGGTTTTACCTACCCAGAATATCAATGAGTCATTCATAAAGTGTAACATAGGGTTTCGCTTTCCCAGGTCTGTCTTATACAGATGCTAAAACTGCCTTAGGTTATACTTGGGTCCTTCCTTTCCACCATCTCACTCTCTACCGGTGGTGTTCCCCAGGGGTCTAACCTCTCCCTCATCTGACTGTCGGCTATGCAGGAGTGGTGTGCCACCAACAATCTCTGCCTTAATGCCATTAAGAGGGATATTCTCCTCATTGGCACACCTGCACCCTCCTTTCCCATCACTCTGGCCAGCCTCTCTTGGCCCTCTTCCTGCTCCCACCTGTGAGACTAAGAACCACAGGGTCATCTTTGACTCCACACTCCATTTCTCCTCACATCTGACGTCTAAGAAGTGAAACTACCAACTGCACCTCCTCAGGGGTATTCTTCCTTTCCTCTCCTTGCCCCAGAAGCTCACCGTCTTTAGAGCTCTGGTGCTCTCTAGGCTGGACTACTGCAACAGCCCCTTTCTAAATCTGCTTGCTTCTACTCTCCACCCTCTGCATCTCATCCAGAACAGGACTGCAAGACTTGTCCTTGACCTCAAGCCCAGGGATCATATCTCTCCAGCACTGAAATCTCTGCATTGGCTCCCAGTGGCGGCAAGAAGTTCAAGACCCTCTGCATTGTCCACAAGGCCTCCTGGGGCCTGGATCCTCAATACCTCAAACTCTCTTCGTAAATACCTTCCTACTTGAGCTCTTCGCTCCTCCAACTCCCTCAGGGTCAGTCGCCTCTCCAAGCAACAAGTTGGGAGTAGATCTCATTTTCAGCTGGGGCTTCGCTCTAACATCCTCCCTGCCTCTCTGAAACGTGAGAACCATCTCTGGTTAGGGAAGAACCTCAAAACCTTCCTCTTTGCTTCTACCTTCTCTCTTCCTCTTCCCCTACCGACTTTGTGTTACTGTACTGGTCACCTGGCGACCCTCTGATTTCTGTCCAGGTCCCTGCCCACCCAGTTGCACACCTGCACTGCCTCCCGGTAACCCTTGCACTTGGGACTCTATCTGTAACCCTACAGTCCCCCTACCTGCACTTTTGGACACCTGCTGTCTACACTTAATCTTGCACCTGCTGGCCGCACTTGTTTTGATCCCATGTACAGCACGGCCCCCTCCCCTTTCCCCTGCACTTGCGCAACCTCAATGTTACTTGGCCTTGTAAGATCATGGTCTCGGTCCTCCCTCTGTTCCCCCTTCCTTGCCTCGATGCGCCTTGAAACAATTGTATATAGGCACGTTACAAGTATACTTACTTTTAAGTTGCTGGTTGCTCCTTTGCAAAGTATATGGGCTTTACTTACTTCGAGTTAGCTGGTGCCATACTAAAATAAGTTTGAGTGCTTGCTTACCTCAGTCGGTGTTCCACTGAGCTGAAAAGCAACTCCAATTGAATATTACACCAAGGGTCTTACTCACCTAGTATAACTTATCCTAAATGTAGTTAGAGGTATATACTGTTCCTTGAATCTGTCACACTATTCAGAAAAGCATCTGGGTAACACGGTTGGTCGATTATATGATTTCTTTGCTGAGTGTCACTGCATAACTGACATGGTCTACTACCCTTGTATTACTGAAAGTAATCAAAAAGTTACCATTGGTTTTGTGCCCCACGAATGGGTGTGGTCTATACTAAATAGGCCTGGCTTTTCTAGAATTACTGTTAAGTATTCCGAAGGAGGTTTTATGCTTTGGTACGTGTACCTTCAAGCATTACAGTGTGTGTTTTTATAAATGTGACTCTATACCAGTAGTTAACCCCAGACATAACTTGGCCTGCTTGTATTTATAATACACCTTTATTTTGTATAATACTTCTGGTTGTAAGTGTTCCTATTGAATCCCTGGAGTATTATAGATTCAGTGTGCTTTCCTACAGCCCTCCTTCCTAAAATGAGCCTGGCTGCTCCGTCTATGCTATCATATACTCCGGTGGTACAGCATTATACTAAAGAGGGGAGTCCTTTTTGTACTGTCTCAGTTGAAAGGTTTTGCTAAACCGTTTGTTGGACTTCAGAAAAACAGCCCCAACGCCCTGTAGACACAAACACATGAGTATTGGGATTTCCAAGTCCCACAAACAATAGTGCACATTTCAATGTTTTGGCACCATCATATCAGGTTTGCAAGACACTTCATTTATTCAGGTACACCGACGCAGATGGAAGGTGGTGCCCGGGGAAACCCTCATCTAACCCAAATTCGATAACCGTCACACAAAGGGTGCCTTGATATGCTCTGCAAAGACAAAACAAAACATGGCTGTAGTGTATGATTTCAAAGGAAAATAAAATATTGGTAGCCAAATGGCCCCATACATGGGCATTGTATAAACAGTGATTATGAGGGGGTTTGTGGACCTACATGGTTTGCCTTCAGTTATAAAAACTGTTCTGGGTGTACCCCTGCACCTGTCGCCATATGGGCTAAGGGAAGTACACTAAAAAAAAAAAAGACCTGCTACTGCTGCACGACTTCCAGTAAAGACCGCCTGCCAGCAAAAAGAGCAAACCCCCCACATTGTTTTTTAAAAGAAATGTCAACAGAAGGTTAAGAGAACAGACTTTGTATTAAAAATGCAATAATTGAAGTCTTACCTTGCACTTTAGTTCCAAAGCCTGCAAAAACTAGGAGGGCTTAAACAAAAATGACCTAATGTATAACTGCAATTTAAAACTGCGGAAACAAAAGACAGCATTAACTAAACCTATATTTGACCAGGCAAACTCTGAAACCCCCTCCCCACCCCAAAGGGCTCTACACTGCAAAAGGTATTTTGAACACTAGCAATTCATGTAAGCATACATCTCAAAATACTGCACTGTTTAAGCAGATTTGCTCTGATTTTATGTCGGAAATGAACATAAAAGTAAAGTCTGTATAGCCAGAAGGTATTTGTTAAGGGTAGCATAGCTATTCCACATGTTAATACAAGCAAGTACTATATCCCAGGCTGCACGAGAAAATTATTTTGCCAGATTTATGACAGAAGAGTCCCACTATATTCAATGCCACAAAGCCATGAATAATTAAAGTAGACTACACTAATCGGCACTAGTGAGACCAGCAGCAGGCTTAACTCCTGAAGGTTTTAACATGAGTTAGCCTCTATCCTATTCTATTAATAGGCTTCCTCATATACCGACTACCAAGCGCATTTGAAAGCAGGAGCAGATTAACTTAATTCGGTCACATACCTCCCCTCACTACCCTACCAGGTTGAGCACTTACCTCTTCTGCAGCCCCTTCATTATCGGATAGGTACCCATGAGGCACAAAAAAGCCATCGTCATCCTCTTCATCCTCTCCTGCTTCGTCATCATCATCCTAAACAGTAACGGATTAAAGAAACAGGATGAAGCCAAAACAGGAAGTAGCAAGTATGGTACGAATAAAATTAAAAACACAACCTACTGAAAGACTATTGAATGAAATGCAACTTGATGGGACAAAGACAGAAATTACATGCATTACTTACCGTAAAAGCATTTGATGATTGTATCTGCTTAGATTCACATGCTGTGCATATGGTCCGACATCCAGTGGTAACCGCAGAGTATTGCATCTCGTCTTTCGGGGTCCGAAAGGGGACGTCGGCATAGGCGTGTCTGAAACACTATTCCTATCGTGACGTGTGTAGTACCCAAAATCCCTCACTCGCCGAGGTCCCTCAGATTGTATTTTTTCTGCCATAAGGGAGCCCAAGGCTATAGTGAGCGAGTACATGGAGAGAAAGTAGTAAGAAGTCTATGTTCCTTCCTACCCGAGCGGGGAGGCAGGGAGGGCGCAAATGAATCCAAGCAGATACAATCATCATAAATGCTTTTACGCTAAGTAATGCATGTCTTCTGATGCTTGTTAATCTGCTTAGAATCACATGCTGTGCATAGACTAGCGAGCAGTACCCGGAGTTGGAGGTGGGTTGTGAGAAGGAACAGTAGAAAAAAGATATCTTAGTACTGCTTGTCCCACCTGAGAATCAGACATAGAATGAGTGTCTAGGCAATAGTGTTTTGTAAAGGTGTGTACAGAACTCCAGGTTGCCGCTTTGCAAATGGACTCTAGGGGAACATTTGCAATGAATGCTATGGATGCCCCAGTGCCTCGAGTAGAATGTGCTCTAGGCTTGAAGGGCAGTTCTCTCTTCGCAAGAGTGTAACAGTGTGATGCATTTGACAATCCACCTTGATATTGCTGATTAGAGACAGGATCCCCTTCTCTACCAGCTGCCACTGAAACAAATAATTGTTTAGTTTTCCTCAGTGGTTTAGTTCTATCCATGTAGAACATGACTGCCCTGCGCATATCTAGTATGTGAAGGCTTCTTTCGGCCAGGTTAGTAGGTCTCTGGAAGAACGAGGGTAGTTCGATTGACTGGTTCACATGGAACCTCAAAATAAATTTCGACACAAATCTGGGATGAGTGCGCAGGACTACCTTATCTTTGTGGACTGTAACAAAGGGGTCCAAAACCGAGAGGGCCTGTAGTTTGCTAACTCTTCTGATAGAAGTGATAGCTACTAGAAAAGCTGTCTTGTAAGTCAGGTCTTTCAGACTAGCTTTATGCATAGGCTCAAAAGGGGGTCCCATGGGCCTAGCTAAAACCACATTTAGATCCCACCCAGGGGCTGGGTGAGTGATGGGGGATAATTTCTTTTAACCCCTTCCATAAAGGCTTTAATCACAGGTATTTTCCACCACGACACCTTCTGCTGTGACATGGTGTAGGCCGACAACGCCGCTAGGTGAACCTTTAAGGAATTGAAAACTAACCCAGAGTCCAACAGATGGGTTAGATATAACACAATGTGTGAAGGCGAGCAATCGGTGGGATCGACGCCTTTGGAACTGCACCAGATGACAAAACGTTTCCATTTGCTGGCATAGCAATAACGTGTGTTAGGCTTTCTTGCCTCCCTCAGTATGTCCATGCATCTTTGAGGGAGTTACAGATGTCCAAACTCTGACCTCAGGAGCCAGGCTGCCAAGTTCAGAGTTTGTGGGCATGGGTGCAGAGCCCCCCCCCCCCCCCCAGTCCTGAGACATGTTGTACGGGCAGGGCAGCTTGACTGGTGGGGAGACATCAGGTGCGCGAACCAAGGTTGGCGGGCCCACATGGGAGCCACCAGAATCATGGTGACTGGTTCCTGGTGCATCTTGTGTACTATCTTGTTCAGAAGGGGAGTCCGAGGGTGGAGGAGGCTGGAAGTATAGACAAATTTCCCCGACCAAGTTATCCAGAGACCGTTCCCCTTGGATCGGTTCTGGGGGTACCTGGAGGCGTAATCTTGGCAATGGGCGCTCTCCTGAGTAGCGAACAGGTCGATCTCTGGAAACCTCCATTCTGCTAAGATGTTGGATACAATGTCTTCGTGCAGTCGCCATTCGTACTCTTCTGGCAGAGGAAAATCTCTGCTGAGTACATCTGCCAGAAGATTGAGTTCCCCTGGAACATGTTGGGATATCAGGAACATCTTGTGTTTGAGAGCCCATATCCAGATGTTTTGGGACAGCTTGGATAGCCCTGGAGAGTGAGTGCCCCCCTGTTTGTTCAGGTAATACATTGCTGTTGTGCTGTCGGTTAGGACCAGCACTGTCTTCCCTTGCAGTTGCTCCTGAAAGGCTTTCAATGCTTTGAACACTGCTAGTAGTTCCAGTAGGTGTATATGGTTGGATGCTACCTAAGGGGACCACACTCCGTGCGCTGTCTGTTTAAGCAGGTAATCTTGGTAATCCCGCTCCCACCCCCCCCCCCCCATCACCCACCCTGTGAGAGATGCATCTGTCCTGAGAGTGGCTTCCACTGCACGGGTGGTGAAGGTTTTCCCCTTCAAGAGGTTCTCCCTCGACCACCACTGCAGAGAGAACGAGGGCTGGCGAGACAATAGATCTTCCCATTGTCCACTGGCCTGACTACTGGCTGTTGAGCCACTCTTGCATGGGACGCATGCGCAGCAGCGCGTGGGGAACCAAGTATATGCATGACGCCATCATCCCTAGCAAACGCATAGCTCTGCGTACCGTCACCTCTCGACTGGCTACATACTGAGGAACCTGAGAGCAGGTTCTGAACCCTCTCGCTGGAAGGGAAGACTAGACCGTCTTCTGTACGAATTAGAGCCCCCAGTAACTGTTTTACTTGGCTGGGGACTAAGCTGGATTTCTTTTCGTTGATAGAAAATACCAGGCTGAACAGGTGGTTTACTGTTTTTTGGGTGTTCGAAAAACAAACGTCGAACGAGTCCCCTGTGATGAGCCAATCCTCGAGGTAAGGGTAAATTGGAACTGAGTCTGCGCAGGTGTGCCGCTGCCAGGACCTTGGTAAACACCCTTGGCCCCGAGGCTATGCCGAAGGGGAGTACCTTGAACTGGTAGTGTTTGTCCTGAATCACGAACCTTAGGAATTTTCTGTGTGCTGGCAGCATTGAAATATGTAAGTATGCATCTTTCATATCCAATGTTGTCATGAAGTCCCCCTGTTTTAGCAATGGGATCACCTCTTGCAGTGTTCCAATGCGAACCTTCTGGGGCTTTATGAACTTGTTCGCTGGGCGCAGGTCTAGAACAGGACGCATGGTGAGATCCTTTTTGGGTACAAGGAAGTACACCGAATTGTTTACCTGAAGAATAGGGACGGCTTCTATGGCATCCTTTCCCAGCAGCGCTTCCACCTCTTGGATCAGGATCTGCAGATGTTCCGGTGAAAGGCGTCGATGTTTCGGCTGTCTGAACTGTGGAGGTCGGGCGAATTCCACGCAGTAACCATGGGCGACCGTCTTTTAGACCCACTGGTCTGAGGTTATCCCCTCCCATGCCTTGAGGAAAGCTGTTAATCGCCCCCGACCGGGGAGATATGGGAGGGGACCTGGACTTGGTGGTCATTTCTGACCCGAAGTTGACGCTCCTCTGGAATTGGAGCCTCTGCCTCTATTCTTTCCGCGCTTCTGACCCCTCTGGGGGTAGTAAGTGGGGCTTGCAGCAGGTTGACTTGAAGTTGCCCGTGCCGAAATTATTTTGAGCGGCGCGGGCTTGTCCTCGAAAGGACCGCCAAGGATTACTGCCCCTCTGAAGAGGGTTTCTGGGAAATTTGGTGCAGCGACAATAGTCTCATGCTCCTTCTTGTCTGTCTCCAACGCATCGTCTACCGCCTTCCCGAAGAGGTTGGCCTCTTCGATGGGTTTGTTGATAATGGATGCCTGGGTCTCAGGCCTGAAGCCCGACGTGCGCAGCCATGCATGCCTCTTTAGGAGAATACCCTGTGCGAGAGACCTGCCTGCTGTCTCTGCGGTGTCCAGAGTATTCTTAACCACATTCTGATTGGCAAGTTTGCCCTCCGAGACAATGGCGAGAAGCTTGGCTCTGGTTGGTTCCGGAACCTCTTGAAGGCCTTCCTGGAGTAAGTTCCATTGGGCGTCGACGTAGCTTGCCAGTAACGTCGTGTCATTGGCAATCCGGACGGTATAGGCCGCCGCCGATGTAACCTGTTTGTCTAAGGCATACAACCTTTTGGACTCCTTGTCCGGGGTGACTCATGTGGTAAGGGAAACCCCTGCTCTCCTGCGAGTGTTGTCACCACCAGCGAGTCTGGGATTGCGTGTCCTTTGATATAAAGCGGGTCAGTGGAGGAGGGTCGGAAAAGTTTACACCCTTGGGTTCACAGCCCTAGTCTGAGCGGGTGTGAGTAAGGAAGGGGCCAGCCATCTCTTTACAGAGCAAGAGAGGGATAGACTGGCTTGCCGGAGGCTTTTCATAAATGTCCGCAAAATGGCAAGGCTTCAAGCGTGGCAGTTTTAAAGCATTCCGCTGCTTTTTTCAACATGTTGAAAGCCAATTGATCATCCACCGGGGAAGCTTGTCGAATCGGGGTGGATGGGGGAGAGTCGAGGCAGACGATAGAGTTGTGATCATTCTGCTGGGTGTCCTCCCAGTTGTCCGTTGTTCCTCGATCTTCCCCATAGTTGTGCAGAAAAGAAGACTCCTCTTCTGTATAGATGTCTCTATACGTGTCCATCTGGACATCTTGAAGTCCAAATCCATGGAAAACTTTTCGGCGGATTGGCCCATAACTGTGGGCGGAACCGGTACTAGGCCCACCGCCGTAGCAATCCTATAGATGCTCTTACGGATGGTCACCAAATCTTCGGAAGACAACGCCTCCGATGTGTCGGCAGTGAAAATGGCTTCCGCTCCAGAAGGGCCAGCGGATGGCTTCTCGGGTAGAAGCCTACTCGTAGTTTTCGGGTCGGTACGGGCCTTGGAAACCGAAGTTTCTTTTTCTGAAACTTCAGCGCGTGTAGTTTGGGGAGTAGCGCCCTTGTTCTGTTTGTTTTGCCCAGTCATGCGCTGCTGCGGATGCAGGGAAGGCTTCGGATCAGACTGATCCGTTGGCGCTTTCGCCTTCTTCGACGAAGTCGAGGAGGTTGATTGGGTTGTGTGCTTTGTGCGGCGCGATTGTACGCCCCCGTCACCGGGTGTGGTCCCTGTACCAAGACCGGAGTGGAGCCTGGAAGGGTCGTGGATGGGCGTGGCGGCCCTAGAATAGTCCGCCTCAAGGTCTATAACGTCCTCGTTGGACGTTTGGTCATCCGATGTACCCATGTCACTTTCGGCTGGTGTCGCGGCAGGGGGGAGGCAGGCTCCACGTGTGACATTCTGTATGCGGCCCACCGCTTCAACCGGCGTTCCTTAAGGGTTTTAGGTCTAAGGAGTTTACATGCCGAACACCGCTTCTCGTCGTGCTCTAGGGGGAGACAAGCATTACACAACGTGTGCTCGTCCTTCCACAGATATCTGACCCTATACACAGGGCAGAATCTAAATGGAGTCCTTTCCATAGCAGAAGGGAAGGGTGACCAGACCAAAAAGGAAAGCAGTGGAAAAGAGGAAAGACATAATTTTTAACAGTATGGCAAACCCCAAGCCCACTCTCCCTACTGTGTAGGCCGGCCAGAAGGCCCAACCACGTGGAAGTCCGAACGCCGGATCTTAGGCGGCGGAACCCACAACTGTAGAAGATTCCCCTGTAGTCTTCGTCGAAGATGTTCTTGATGGGCGAAGTGACTTAACGGGGATTAAACAGACTATTCGGTAAGATAAACAATGTCTCATGAAGAGCTCCGCTATAGGGCGACCAGTTATCTGGGTGGAAAAAAACAATCTGAGGGACCTCAGCGCGTGAGGGATTTTGGGTACTACACACGTCAGGATGGGGATTGTGTTTAAGACACCCCTATGCCGACGTCCCCTTTGGGTCCCCGAAAGACAAGATGCAATACTACGCGGTTACCACTGGATGTCGGGCCATATGCACAGCATGTGATTCTAAGCAGATTAACAAGCATCAGAAATGCCTGTTACTTGAATCAATACGTTCGGTATAGTGCATGCGCGCAACAATAGAGGAGCAATAGGGATATCCAACAAATGAAGATGCATGGCAGGGTTTATTTCTGATTTGAACCACATGTACTGAAACTAGGCTCACCCATTGCATTTCATAAGGAGACCAAAAATCCAAGGGTAGAAGGTTAGGTTGCAAGCTATTAGCCAGCCATAAAAAGTCACTTGCCGCCTCATTTCAAAACATACAGGTACACCATTCCTTAGTCGCAAGGGTCAATCATCACTAGCCAATGGCTAGTAGAGTGGGCAAATTGTGCGCCCTGAAAATGTGCTTCCTTTGCATAACCATATACACACGAAGAGTAGATTAAAACCTTTGTTAGTACTTGAAGTGCATTGCATGGTCAAGCAATAAGGAAAGAAAAAGGACTTTCCTGTAATGCTAGTTTTCCGTCTCTCCATTGCATTCTTAATTATGGGTTGAGCGCGAGTTGATCACTTAAATCATACAAAAAGTAATCATTTTACAATACTCCATTAAGGGCACCATCATTAATAACCACAACCAGGATCGCAAACCACATCACAACTTAAGTGAGAGTCCTTCTACATCAAGAACGCACAGAGAAAATGAAAAATGTAAATCTCTGCTTGCACTGTTATCATTTTCAATCTATTTGAAGCATCTTTCAGAAGTGTCACTTGCCCAGGTTTAATCATGAAAGATACACATGGTTAACTGAACTTAAGTAACTAACGCTTCCTTTTCCCAAATCTTATTCAAGTAGTGAGGATACCAATCTGAAACATGAAAAAAGGGAAGAATGGTGCAGGATCACTTTACAAAAGACACATAAGGCTAGCTTGACTTAACTGTCCCATTTGGGCAGGCATTGACCTATAGGTCTACAGTGAGCAGCATCAAACTCATTATATAAATACGTGAACAAGTTGAATTCTTCTGGATACACCAATTAAAGCAATGTTTCTAAATGACTGTACATAAAAGTTACTATATCAGACAAGTCACAAGATTTACAAAAGCTGTGCAAATCCCAAATCAGTACTATTGACCAAGGTATTGTTTGACAAGGTTTACCCTTTCCTGAGCATACTCCTGGGCCCTTTCCATTTACCCACCTGTGGTTACTGTATCAAATCTGCTTCTGTTAACTTATATGCACATCAGAACTTGCTGCAATAGGTCAGGCACAATCTGAAATGTAAGCCATGTGCTGGAGCACAAACTTTTACCCTAAGACATACAGCTTTCTGCCCTCTGTCAGGTGGGATGGTAATATTGACATCTTCCACAGATTCCTTAAGTATGTGCACCATAATCTGTTCAGGCATCTACAAGAGATGTGAAACACAAAAGGGAGATGACTGGTGGCTTCGGCTGGCAAGTCCAGAGTTCAAAACACCTCTTGAGGGCAGCACGATTTGGTATAATTAACCCCCATGAGCTAATGATCCATGGTCTTTGACACCGACAGATGCTTTGCTGTAATCGTCGTGTTCTCACTAAATATCTCAGCCTACTGATGAAAGGGTTAGTCACGAGCCATGTACTGTTCTTTGGAGGGTCCAGCGACATACCATTTCTGGATTGTGAGGTCTGTAAAATGAGTTGACTCCAGAGTGTGACGCGGAACCCGCAGACAGGCTTTTCCCAGTTGATGGCAGGTGCTGCGAGTGAAAAGCTGTGTCTGATGTCTGTTAATATGTGGAAGATGAAAATCCCTTTAATGGGTTCTTGGCTGTATAGTACGAGGCTCCATCACCGGGCATCCGAGTCATTACTCTCAAACCCCCAGGTCTTGGAGTGTGTTCTTAAGCATGGAGGAGGTATGGAGAACCACCTCCGGAGATGAGGCACGGACGAGCCAGTCGTCCAGGTAGATGTGGTGGCCCTGGGTCCGGAGAAGAGCAGCCACTGCGTTCATCAATCTGGTAAATATCCTGGGGGTTAAACTGAGGCAGAAGAGTAGCAACTTTTATTGGAAATGTCATCCCATGATCCTGAAGCGCCGAAAGGACCGATGTGGCTGCCAAATCGGGACGTGTAGATAGGCGTCCTTCAGATACAGGGAGCACATCCAGTCTCCCCTGTTCAGTGTCTCTGCAAAGAGCTGGCGTAACCATCTTGAATTTTTCTAGTGGAAGGGAGAGGTTGAGGGTGGAACAGGTCTAACAACTCAGGCCAGCCTGGTTCTTCTGTATGGCAAAAACCCTGGAATAGAAGCCCAATCCTCTGAGGCTGGGACTTCTTCCACTGCCAGACTCGACGAGCGACCGGATCTCTGCCTAAAGAGTTGCTGTCCCAATCTGTGGGAGAGGAGGGAGGAGAGGAAGGGACCGGTAGGCGGTACCCTGTGGAGACTACAGAGAGGACCCAGGGGTGCAAAGAAATGTGGTGCCAAAATTGCATGTGGAAGGCAAGCCTGCCCCCCACCGGAGACACGTGGACCCGGAGGGACATGCCATGCCTTCTTTACCTACAAGGCTGTTGGAGGAGGGGCTCTTGTAACCCTCCCATCCCCTTTTGTTTCCTCCGATGCAGACTTGGGGAACGGTCAGGTTGTCTGGACCTCCGTTCTTGGAAGCCTCAGAACCCTCCAGACGTCTGCCCCTTGTCGGAGCACTGATGTAACTGGGTGTACACCTTGGGCGTGGCCTTCATAAGAATAAAGACTTAGCAGTCTGTGAGCTGTTCCTTTTATCTAATTCTTCATCCGTGGTGGAGTGGTAGAGGTAACTACGCTTGAATGGAAGGTACAATGTGTTCCTGGATGTCCGGGTATAACTTGGGAGCCCGGAGCCAGGCCGTCCTCATGTCCGTGGCAATGCAGATGACCCTGCCAGAGGTATCAATATGGGCCACCGTGGACTCCATGATGTCCTGCGCTACCAGCCTGGCTTCTCCTAATCCCGCTTTGAAGCAAGCCTGGCTTTGTGGCGCAAGTTCCGAGAGGAAGTCTGCAATTTCCCGCCAGACCCTTTGGTTAATGGCTGCCAGTATGGCATCAGTGTTGGCTTGACGCAGGGAGGCATTGGCGTTCAGCTTCTTCCCGTATGACTGCAAAGTCTCCTCCTCCTTGCCTAACAGCGCTGAGGACAAGGTGGCTGAGGACGACTGAGGCTTAGAATAGTGACGCTGCAGCGATCACTGAGGAGTGTGGCTGAGGATGAGTCGAAATCAAGAGTGTATCCCCCTCCAACTGCCTGTACTTGGCGTCGAGGTGCCTAGACAGGTTGGGCCCAGTGTGGCTTGAGCCACTGCTTTTTGGCCAGGGCAACAATGTCCGTGTTCATCAGGATCCCCATTTTGGAGGGGGGGCCTTAGGGCAAGGACTTCTGCCAAGACCCCCCTCTTCGGCCTGTTTGACCTTGGGCTGAGGAAAGCCCAGGTATTCTGCCAGGGCTGCAAGGTGTTCGTGGAAGGCCTTCGCTAAAGATGGCGTGTCGGGGTCCTCCACCTAGTCTGTCCACCTGAGTGCTCGGAGGGTCCAGACCTGGCAGAGGGGTACTGGGCACCGTGGGCTTCGGTGTGGAGACGGAGTCGGAGGCTGTTGCAGAGGCTCGTGTGGAACCATCTGTACTGCCTGAGGCAGGGGGGCAGGAATCGAGGAGCCAGCAAGGGCAGCATGGGCAGCGCTGGGGCCTGTAGCACTGGAGCCATTGGAGGAATGACTATGGGTACTGGTGGGGTGACCTGAGGGAGCAGGCCCCTGATAGTATCCCGAAGGATGGACCCCATCAGGGGTGTTCGCATCAGCCCCAGGAACCTTTCGAAGAACCGGTATTCGGAGGCTGAAGAGGTGGCAGGAGATCTCGGAGTGGCTACGGGCTGCTGGGGCCAGGGCACACTGTCTGGGGTGCAGAGGAAACCTGCCCTGTGCTGCTAATGGAGAAGCTGTAGGCCACGTACCTGGTTGACACCAGTCCCACCTTATGACTCGTTCCTCCACCTACTCTGCTAGAGGAGGTATCGGACAAGCGGTCATCCTCTGGCGCAGTGGCCATTTTGTCAAGCTGCGTACCACATGCCAAAGTCGTGGTGCATGGCTCGCTGAACCAGCCCTGTCCGATGCTTGGTGTCGGAACATAAGGCCTATCCCGCACCTCAGGACGGGACCTGGACAGCGTATTGCCCTTGTCAGAGCTACCGGTAGTGCTGCGTGAAGGCGCCCCCTCAGACATGATGCCGGTACTAGGGCGTTGCCCCTCAGGAGTAACCCCGGTTGAAGAACCTTGTGGTCCCTCAGCACCGATACCGGAAGAATCCGGAGACCCCCTCAGCCGTGAGGCCAGTAGCTGGACTAGCCTCGTACGTGTGCTGGTACTAGAACCCAGGAGGTTCCTCCCGGTCGGGTCCCTTGCGGGGTGCTATGGTGAATAGAGGCCTTGCCTTTGGCCTCGAGTGATGTTTGACAAAGTCCTTTAGGTCCTCCGGGGGTGACTTCTGGAAGAGCTCCCTCCACCTAGCTAGCCTGTTCAGTGCCCGTGGTGTCAAGGCGTCGCACGCGGAAACAACCCTCCCAGCCATGGTAGGGGACAAAGCAGCGGAAGCAAAGGGCGTGGGTGTCAGAAGTAGGGAAGAGCCCCTCGCAGGTTGGACAATGGCTGAAGCCTGCTGAAGTCAACATGCGCCGCGGAGTAGCATGGCGTTGGAGGACCAAGTATGTAAAAGAAAAAAAACAAAGATAGAAAACTATCCGGGGAGGAGCGCATGTTATTACATGGCCGAAGCCAAACCCAGGAGCGCTGGTAAAATCGCCCAATTCCCGTCGATGTGGAAAAGGGGACTGAGGAGTGGTGCCGGTGCATTAAGATTTTATGTAATATTTAACCCACTGCGGGTTACACAACTGAAAGTTTCATATATGTACTGAAGTATATTTACTTAACTACACTAAGGCATACTTTAAATATTTACGGTTATGTTAAAGGTTCTTATACTGCACACTGTTGACACCTGCATGCTTTCTTGGCACTCTAGCAGATCCGTAAATCAAGGGACAGGGGGTTAAGTTAGTAGGAATGAGCAGGATCAAAGAGCAAGAGAGCAGTGATGCGATGTTGGCAGCTTCAGTTCGGTTGACACCGTTCACGGAGAATAGGTTTGTTTTTAGGTTGGTAGCTGCCATGTGCTATTGGGCAAGGCTTGGTGTGGTTTGTTTCACTGTGGTGTTGTAGTTAAGTGTTTGCGGTTTGTTGTGCTACAGAGGTATAGGCTGTGAGTTTGAGGTGTATGCAGAAGGGTGAGTTTTTACTAGGGCTGGTTAGTGGCAGGGTACACAGCTGTGATTCGAGAGAACGCCTGGAACCAAAGCCCAGCAGTGGTGGGGGAGCAACTGGAACACTGTGCTAGAGGGAAACCACCTAGAATAGAAGAAAAAAAGCAATTGGAGACACCTAGAAATAGAATTACGCAGCTAGGAGATGAGCACCTAGATTTGAAACACAGGACAACATAGTAACACCTACAACTGGGACACAGTGCTGGGGGAAACAAATATAGGAATAAACAGCAGTGGAAGAACACCTAGAACAGGAACATAGCCGTAGTAAGGAAACACTTGTAGCTGAAACCCATTGCTAAAGGGGACAAGACTTAGAATTGGAGAAAAAACAGTTTGAGAAACACTTGGAAGTGGAATAGAGCTGCTATGGGAAGAACACCTGCATATGAAACATAGGAACCCTAGAACTGCCACAGGGGAAGAAAAGAAAACACCTACATTTGAAATACAGCAATAAGTGGAGAACCACCTACAATTGGGACACAGCAGTGATTGGAAAACTTCATACTAGCTGGATAGCATCGATGTGGTATGTTAAACAAGGTAATCTCAGGGGCAGTGTTCCCTCTAAGCTGTGCGTATGCCCAGCTTGCTTTTGGGTGCCGCTCAGAAGATTTTTAGCAGCGCACACAGACAATTTTCACCTATTAAGAAAACATTTAATAAGGCACAAGTCACAGCAATTAATTGAAATTTTCTCTTAAAATAAGCAACTAGTCTTGATATTCTGCTCATTTGCATTACACTACTATGCAAGAGAGACTAAACACCCAAAATCCCTAACAGCAAAATACACACAAGAGGTTAAAAACTATTATGAAAAACTGGCTCCATGAACAGAAGAATATAACCAAGATATTCCTGTACACATTAACCTGATAATGTTCCCTCCCCACCCATGACTCCTAAGCTTGATTCTACCACATTTTTACCATATGACTAACTTCTGCCCCAGAACACATTATGATGGTACCGGACAACCTTGACTCTTCCTCTTGGCTCTGCAAAAGATTAGCAGATGTGTACCTACATCCACTTGTTTTATGTTTGTTGTAATATGAATATTATGCATAACATTCACATGCCAGAATTTCTATTACTCATTGTGCATTACAAAAACATCAACCATACGATATACTCAAACTACCTGCTCTACTATCGGATACTGACTGTAGATAAGCAGGCTACCTGGATGTATAACCTTATCCCATACTTCCTCTTCTTTGTACATATGTCACACAAGTGTTTTGAAGCAGCCTCCTTGTAAGTTAACACATTATAAAACTCATATGAATTTGCCCTGTAAGGATTTTGAGAAGACAAATGTGATGCTCATTGTCTCCTACTGTTGCATTACTAACATTACCCTATACGTGGAGAACAACATTGCAATATAATTTACTTATGGGTATGGACTATGCCTTTGGATTGCTCGTCCATAGTATCAGGGCACTGGATATTCAGACAGGGGAATGCTTTTCACACAATCTGCCTCGTTTCCAAGTGTTCAGCGTTCCTTTGGGCATAGACCTTCACACATTTTATGGTAACTCGCTGCTATACAAAAACGGTTTCATGAAGCACTGTAATCCTACACAATGATATAAGGGTGGAGTATGTTGAAAACAATCTTGTATGAGCTGCAAAAGAATTGCGTACATGCAAAGTCATGAAATTCTTAAAATGCACATATGTTGAGGCATTAAATATAATTAATTAAATTGTGGGTCTGCAAATATCCCAGTGAGTGTTTACTGCTACAATCCCTCACTTTTTACAGTGCTCTATCAACTAGTATTGGAGGCTAGCGCCGGGGAAGGGTATGGGTGGAAGAGCACAGGTCATCACTCCTTGCGGGTGATGAACAAAGCAGCACATTTCAAAAACCAAATCAGCCGTTTCGGAGGTACACTGAAGGAAATGTGTTGCTTGTTTGCTAAAGGATAGGACATTCTAGCACCCTTCTAGACAAAAGTACTTTTTCTTTCTATGATCAGTGGCTGAGGGCTTTTCAATATAACCATGTGCCCTGTGTGTATCGTCTCTAGCATCCCCCTGCATCTTATTTAACTAATAACAAAGAATTACAGAAGAGGGATCCATAGTTATAGAAGAAGGCACTCAATCAGTTGCATCTCTGATGAATTGATGCTATTAACTTAAAAGGCATATATATGTGACTTTCTTCAGCAGGGCTCCATAATAAACCTCAGTAAGGCACTTATTTAATTTGATCTAGCCTGTGGTGTGGAATGATGGGCAAAACTATAGACTTTATTATGTGCCCTGTCATTTAACTTACGTCATGGGTATAAGCAGGTCTCTAATCAGATTTTGCTCCCTACTTGGAATCAAACGATTTTTCAGGGAGTCAAAAAGTAATTCGCTTTGCCAATAGGTATACTTTCTGCTTAATAAAAGATGTTCTTCCCCTTGGAATTCCAGTTGAGATCAGGCGTCGTTATTAGAGGTCCTTCCTATGCCACTGCTCTACTGGTTACTAATTTGAAAAAAGATCAGTGGAACGTTGTGGGTCGAAGCAACATTTTCATGGTTTCTCATTTTTGTTGGGCACATTTGTTTTTTTAGGGAGTAAAAATGGATGGTGTATATGTCTTAGCTGTAGCTATAAGGCTGGTTTTATCAATACCCACAGGACACGTAATGTGGATAGTAAGCAAGGGCACAGGAATTTTTATCATCATATTCTGAGGTGGTTATTCTGATGCAATAATCATCCTTATGCACATTATTAGAAGCATGTTCTCCTGGCCCTTGAATTACTTCATTAAAGTGGCACTTGAACTCCTATCAGTATGTTTTATGACATTGCTTTTAATTGCCATTAATTCATTGGCAAATGTATTTTGTCACAATTGCTTGACAGCCACATATATTTGTTTTGTAGTACATATTAGTGATTTTTCAGTGGCATAAAACATTTGCAAGGTACTGTGGTAGATGTTGAAGACTTGGACTGGTTGATGAGTTTTCTGTTTAATCACATATGACATTTTATTTTAGCCTTTGTGTTTGGGAAACGTGTTGTAAGATTTGTCAAGAATTGCAGTGGCTGGGAAGAGGAAATTCCTTTCCAAACTCTCTTCTGCGACAGTAGCTCACTAAATACGCATGGTCACAAAGTGGCTAACCTCATTAGTCAGTTGCGCACATGCAAAATAATGTGCGCACAACAGCAAACCAGTTCTGCACATAGAGAAAAATATTTAGAGGGAACATTGCTCAGGGGTAGGATTTTAAAAGGAATACAGTAATTGCTGTACTCCCCACCCAGACCACAATTATCTTTGCAGTTGCTGCTGGTAAACGGCAGCTGGCTTCACTGGCACACAGACCAGAGCTGCCTTTTTGCCATCGGGCCCTTAGCTGCGGGCTGCCCTGTGGAGTTATCTACAATGGGCAGGGGGGAACAAATCTGGGCTTGGGGGTAAGGAGGCAGCTGCGGGTGGGGGGGGGGAAGAAAGGGGAACAGATGAGGGCAGGGGAGTGGAGAGAGTGTGCCTGGAGCATGCAAAACGTTAAAATTAATTTACAGCACTTGTAAATTAGTCAGAGGGGAGTGGGCTGCTGGGCACTCACCTCGATGCAGGTAGCTGAAATCCTCTAATAGTTATTTTTGTATAACTTACCTGTTTGGATCTTTTACTTACCTCTTCTGCTAAGTGTTAATTATACTACACAACAGTGCCCCTTTAGTTCAGCCTTGCTGCTTTGTGAAGGCTAATTAAGAGTGGCTTTGATCAACTTGGGTTTGTGAATACGTTATAACTACTGTGATTCAGTATTGCCATCTTTCATAGTTTCAAATGCTGTATTAACTCCGTCAGGCTGGGAATCCTTGGTAACATCTGTTTTATTTGAAACAATCACTATCATCTTGCATTAAAGCCAATGGGCATCATCTACCTCAGCTCCTCACCTAGATTTCAGATTGCTACAACACAGAAACGTGTACAAAGAAGTGCCTGAAGCGGTGTAGTGGGGGATGGTTGCATGTGAATCAATGAAAAACACCAATGCTGGAGAATAGGAGTTAGAGGCAACTTATTCCTTCTCCAGCACTGGATCCTTCATAGATTTGCATACTGTATGAATAGATTACAAAGCAGTACCCATATAAGCATACAATACAAAATGGGAGGAGAAGGCTTGCCTGTAGGGAAGCTCACCTCTCAAGCAAATAACCATGTACAGCCTGCCCGAGCCTGGGCTCTTCCACTCAGTCTGCCAATGCAGGAGAACCTTGCGAAAGGTATATACATATCTCCATGCCACTGCTCTGGAGAGGGCGGACATCGAGACCCTGGAGAGGTAGGCATGGTGGAAGAGACAGCCCTGCTGAAGTGTGACCTCGGCCTACCCGGAAGCAGCCTGTTGGCAATGCGATAGTGTGAAATGTAGGAAGACAACCACCTGGAACCAGGCTTCAGAAAGTCCTTTGACCACTGCCATGGGACCAAAAACTGAACAGCTGGGATGGCTAGCAAAATGGTTTGGCACTGGCTGTTTTATTTGAAAGACCTCAAACGTCCAAAGACCACAAAGAAATGTCTGCCCAGGACGAATGGCTCATCAAGGTGTAATGAAGGAACCTTCGGCATAAAGGGAAGATAGCTCTGCGGATTGAGCGCTTGCTGCTGCGATCTGCAGGTTGCAGGTTTGAATCCTGGCAAGGCCAACTCAGCCTTTCATCCTTCCGAGGTCGATAGAGTACCGATTTCGGTTGGGTGATATTGTATGTAAATACGTGCTCTGTAAAGTGCTTTGGATAAAGGCGCAATATAAATAACATTAATACACAGATGTATCCTGATTCGTGGAAGACCAAGAAAGGTGGTTTACAGGTCAGCGCTTGGATCTACCCATACTCTCCTGGCAGAGTTAATGGCAACCAGGAATGCAGTTTCCAGGATAGTCATTTGATATCAACCTTGTATAAGCGATCAAAGTGGGGAGGGGGGCATGAGCCTCCAAAGAACCATATGAGTTCCCAGCCAGGGGTGAACATTTACACTGGTGGAAACACAAAAGAGACTGTTGAGGAATTTTGACTAAACGCTGCAGCCACAGCAAGGGTGCACGAGACGTGCAATGCATTTAAATCTTGCTATAGCGGCCATGTGGACTTTAATTGCAGAATGTGCCAGGCCACTGTGTGCCGGAAACGACGGCTGGAAGTGCAAAGGACGAACATTGTTATACATCACGTTGTAAACAGCTTCCATCATAGCATGAAACTAGACTGCACGCCTTTTCGAAAGGATGTCCCTGCAGTCAAAGAGAGGTTGCCGAGGAGCTCGAGAACCTGAACTGTCGCCACGCCAGCACCACCAAGATTGGTCTGCACAAGCTTTGAGTGGAAGACCTTAGGAATCAGTAAAAAGCATTGAGGGCTGTTTGGCCATGGAGAGTAGGCAGGTCTTTGTCAGAATGTCCTGCACCCTGTCAGGAGATGGGATAGCGCTGCAAGAGTGTTCAGCTGGGCTCCCAGAAACAGCATCTGCCAGGACGGTAGCAAGCAGGACTTCTTGTAACCCATGGAGAATCCCAGCAAGGATAAGCAGGTTATCGTGGTCCTGTATTGTCATTAGTTTTGAGGAAGGGATGGTGCCCTGACCTGCCAATCGTCAGGATAGGTGTAAACCTGTACCAGAGCCAGGCATTTCATGAAGACTCGCAGTGCAGATTTGAGGTCAAGTGGCAAGGCCTTGGAATGGTAGTGGAAGACTTAAGTGGATCTCAAGAAGTGCCTGTTAGGGCGATGAATGGGTAGGTGGAAATAAGTCTTACAGATCCAGCAAATAAAGAAAATAAAATTAAAATAAATCGCCCTGTTGCAACTGGCTCAGTGCATGTTGTAGAGTGAATATACGGAAGGTTTGGGAAACAATTTGTTGACGCAGAGGTCCAAAATGGGGCAACCAACCACCTGACCGTTCACCAGGAAGTATCTGGAGTACTTTCCTTGACCCCGTAGCGTGTGAGGGGCGCTTTCCATCGAAATCTTGGCGATGAGAGCAGATACTCAATGTTGTAGAACCCAGAGTGTTCTCTTATTGCGGAGAGGGAGGTATGTAAAGTGGTTACGAAAGAAATTCTAGGGTAGCAAAGCAAGGACAGAAACAACTGTGGCAATGTTTCCCCAATTATGACACAAGTGGGAAAGGCGCCTGCCCACCAGAGTGGCAATGGAGGGGCGGTTTGCGGACCTGTTTCCAGAGTATCCTCACAACCCTCATAGCTGGTTACATTTGTAGGATTGAGGCTTTCTTCTGTAGCGGTCTCCAGAGGTATAGGGGATTGAGCGATAGGACAGTGACGTCCTGGAGAAACTGGACTGCCAAACCCCAAAAGGACTGAGCATTGCTGCAGTTTCCCCCAAAGATTGTGCAGTATCAGTCTTAATATAATGTAGGGTGCCCACTACTCTCAAAAAATCCTGGTTAAAGGCATATCCACAACCTTGGATTGATGTGTGTTGCCTTCACCCAACCTCACAGGTACTAGACTGTTTTCCATATGCTGAAATCTGGTGTCAACTCCCCTTCATGCAGACGTTAAGGCCTCATTCAGCAAGAACTCAATAATGGGTCCCATAATTCCATGTCATAACAAGACTGGACCTTATTTGCAGTGGCAGCTGTGGATACAGTTTTCCACAAGGCGTGAACCTGTCCCCTTTCCACACAGAAGGATTAGAGCCCTTGCAAGCTGCAGCAGACACCAGATTCTGGGCTTTGTACAGAGGTATTTCGGGGCATAATCTGGAACCCTACATTTCTTGGAGACTGTCCTGTTTGTGAGGGGCCATGAAGGGATTCTTGGTTCGAAGACCATCCTCCCAAATGTTGTGCAAGATTTGACGTGGCCCTTGTGGAGTAAGCATTGGGGCGGGGCGGTTAATGGTTTCCCAGCTGACATTTGGAGGAAGGAAATGACGGATGAAATCCACATAGAAATGCCCCGTTTGGACAGAGCTTTTCCTTTGTTCGTTGGTCCATACGCTAGGGAAAGTTGTGTTGAGTTTCTAAAGGGCTTGGTAATATCGATGTAGTATTTAATGGTGCTTTTTGCATCCAAAGAGTGCAGAGCTAACTCTGCTGGAGATATAGCCTTTTGGAAGCCCAGTAAAGCAATGGTCACTTTTTATGGAAGTCATTTGGAACTTTCGGGATGAATCATGGATTTGTCATAATCAGAAATTACATTCCAGAATCGGAAGTATGGTTCATTTACTGCCAGAGCCTGTATTTGACACTTCTAGCTGATGTGACAGTACTAGGGAGAGGTATGACATTTGTATGCTTCATCACCTCTCCTAGTGAGACCCCGCAGTTTTTGCTGGACTTCTGGACCCTTTCTATCCTGAAGGGGTGAAGCCTTTTTCCACTTACTCATTCTTATTTGCTCTGACTTTTGAACTCTGTTCTCTGCCTTTTATCTTTACTATGGAGTCTACTTTCCTGCATATCTCTTTAACGGCATCTGTTTAACTTTCGCAGCACACAGCTGCTTATGGGCAGTGTTGCTGGGAACCCTCTGGGTTCTCCTTTGAGATTCTCTTGATCCTCGACTAACTACAGTTACTAAGGCTAAGGGGATACTTAGAATCCCTTCTAAAACTTTATTACTAGGAGAGATTGTCACACCACCTTCTGTGGATGCCTTCTCTGCGCCCGAGACGTTTTAATCAGAGAACTTTCTAGTTATGGCTGTTGTCAGTGTATGTGTTATGCCAACTATTGTGTCATTTTTTAACCGTAGACTGTATTCAGTCTGTTGTGCACAATAGGGTCACCTATGTTCTAACATGGTGGCTTCTTTGTTTTTTCACCATTTCTAGAGTGGTTAGTCTTTGTTAGCCCTTATACCACTCTGGGGATCAGTGGTGGGGGCGATGTGTGTATTTTGACTTTGGCAGGAACCCTTGGTGTCCCTGCTTAGGCTACAGTGTGTGTGCAGGCAGGAAGTCCTTTGTCCAAGTTCCTGAATGGAACCAGCTCCCACCGGGGGTCTGACGGGCCCGATTATACAGCCACGCGCCCCTTTCTGTAAACTGCTGAGAGATTAAAGAGGAGTGTGCTGAAACTAAATAAAAGGTGAGGTTCCTGAGGTGAAAGGCAAGTCGACCACTGGAAACTGAAGCAACCAAACAAGAAGACTACCAGAGACTCCTGCAGACCCTTGACAACACCATGAAGAGGCCACTGCTGTCCTGACCCCGGTTTCTATGTGACAGAGGAGCTCCAAAGAGGACTCGTTCCCTTCAGCTGGTGGGACCAACCATCCCTGCGATGAACTACAATCTGAGCATTCTCCCGAGATGCTCTGCCTCTCCAGAGCTGTAGGCAGCGAATACCAGGAGACCTCCGACCCATTTGCAATGAAACATTTTGCAGAAGCCGAATCTGTCCAAGTCTTTGCTGAGCTCCAGGTGAACCTCCAGAGACACAAGCAGACTCATTCAAGTCCCCTCACCAGTGTGCAGGACTCCAGGAATCGAAGATGGACCAGGCTGTTAAGCAGAATTGCATGCAGTACCCTCTGTGAACACCACACAATTAGGACTACAGGTGTAAGCAAAAACCAACCTTTGGTGTAAGTCTGTACCACCCACTTTTTGGTAGCGAGCTGAGCAACCAGGCTTATCCCAAGAGGGAATGTGAGGAGTAAAAGGTAGTTACACAGAAGTATCACACTCAGTGGTTTAAGTAGACACTTACACTCAAGGGTTCTTGGTAAAAAAAATACTTGTTTATTTACAATCGTTTCAAAAACATTCACTAGTAGAAATCAACTTAATATTAAACACCAATACACTACAGTAACAAACTGAGTTGTAGGGTCAGTTTGGGCTTCGCTGAAAAAGGAGCCAAATGGCACATCAATTACTTTCAATAGGAATGGAAAGACATAAGTGTAGAATGGATTAGAAACACTTCGGTTAGGCAATGCAAAGGCTCAGTGTACCAGGCGAGTCAGTTCAATTCAATAGGCCAGACCAAAGTCAATAGTGTTTTTGGATAGGACAGATCAATTTTGGTAACAAATGGAGAAGTCTTTGTAAAAGTTCTTAGAAGTAGTTTAGACAAACAAGGATATGCTGGGTCACAAGCAGATTAGGCCTGTAAATTGGGAATGTTTCACAAACTTTCACTGCAAGAGTTAGGATCTCTCAACCGGATGGCACAGTACCTTAATTTGAAACAAAAAGATGCAGCTGAAGACGTTGGTTCTTGGCAGTTCCTGCAGATCTCGCTGTTCTTGAGCCAGTCGTGGAGACAAGAGGGAGGACGTCAAGGACTCCCGCACTGTGCGGGATCGTCAGAGAAAATAAAATGGAGTCCCTTTGGTTCAGTAGCTGCTGCTTCAAGATACCAACTTGTTTCCCTCTCCCTGGCTAAACCTTAACCAGCAGTGAGAATGGCATCCAGGTGCCTTCTGAGCCGATTGGTCCCACCAACTCAAAGAAGCCTTCCTTGAAGGAGCTTCTCTGTCGAACGGAGTCGTGGCAATTCGGATGTGCAGCAGGGCTTCAACGGGCAAACCAACGGTCCAGTGGTTGCAGCAGCCGTCCTCTTCCAGCTAGTCTTTGTTTCTTTCGATCCAGTGGTCGACTGCCTTCCAGTCCTTCAGACTCGCCTTTTAAACAGTTTTCTCCCATTCATTCCAGCCTAGCTGTCACTCACCAAGCAGGGAGGCTGTCCTTCCTGGACAGCCAGCCAATCACATCAGAGTGCATTTGGGTCTCCTAGGAGACCAAGCACAGCGGGTTTCAGGCACCTCCCTCACTCCCACACTCCCAGACACTCACGCGCCAGGGGGCAGACTTCAGTCCTGAAGCCCGCCAAAGGCTCACGAACAAAGGGACCAAAACTGGTTTGGCACGCAGAGTTAAACACCAGAAGGACCTTTCCACAAAGAAACAGCTAAAAAAGATGACCAGAGTGTTTTTATAGCAGGGTCCTGGGCGCCATATTGAAACCCGGTGTTCACGGTCGGGAAAAATCATGGTAGGTAGTTATAAAACCACGGCCACTAGCCATTTCAATAGAAAAGGGTAGCTTTTGACAGCTACAAGAGTTTCTAGCACTCTATAGGAAGATAGTGTGTGCTGGGTCTATGAATTTAAAAAGACTAGTAAAGTCAATATAAATTAACATTCTCTGGGGTACAGTAGAGCATCCCAGAGAAGGTATTGTTTTATTGTTTAATCAACACAACATTTTTATAATATTCCAGTAGAAGATCCAATAAACCATGAATTGGGTGATTGGCAACAAAGTTTATCGTTTTATCACTCGTTTATGAGAGAGAGTCTCCTTCTGTGGGGGGTGGTTTCCGCTGAAGTAAGCTATTCACAATATATTCAAGCATTTTTGATGTTGCAATTTGCCAACTGGTTCTGTCACCGTCGATTAGCCTGTCCAACCATCTCTTCTTGTGGTGGTATGTCAGTTCCAAATAATTTGGTTAGGTATCGTAGTCTTGTGACGGGGCGATGTCTCTTGGCAAAAGCGCCAGATAGCTGTTTAGGAGCGGCCTCCAATGTGTAGAATTTCATTAGTTTCTAGTAAGTTTAATCTCGCTCTAGTATCAAGTCTCGAGTCTCGAGCCACCCTGTTGGGGAATTTCTTTATGTAGTTTTGCAATTCATTTAGCATTTTTGTATTGCGAGGTAGGTGTGCCGTCAATTTATTTTTGGCTGCCGTTTGTCATCTTTGCCCAATCCAGGTCTGAGTTTTCGTAACACCCTACACACGGGTTTCGGATGAGCTCTTCGGTAGCGATTGCATCTAATAGTTCATTTTCCCTTTGCCAGTTTGTTAACAGTTCACATCGGTCACCTTGCATTTCTGCACTTTCTGTACAGCATTATGGAGTTGCAACTGACAGTGCACTGAAGTGACAGCAGACTCAGTTCACGTCTGATCACAACTCTGGATGTTGAGTTCGGCAACCTTAGGACAGATCTCCAAAAAGGCGGCTTCCAATTTAGGCCATAGGTACCTCAGAATGGTTGGCATTGCATGGCCTTGGTTCTATATGTGACGGCTGGCACCACCTTCCTTTTATAAAAGTTTATTGTAGGGATTAGCGAGTATTGCGCCCAAATTTTCTGTCAATTGCTTTTGCCTGAGCCGCTAGCTTTTTGATCTTTCCCTGCAGCGCGACTTGCATGGCATTTTCACATTTGGAGCTGCCCAGCGTGACTCACAGATATTTAAATGTCTGGACTGTCTCTACTTGAGTATCTGCCAAGAACCATTTTTTATCATCTGATTTCCTTGTGGATTTTTGCAGGATCAACACTGTCGTTTCTTTGTTGATCGAGAAAGTTTTCTTGTGTACAAGAGTAGACTGTTCAGTTGCCGCTGTAAGCCGATGGGCGTTTGGTCTAATAGTGTGAGGTCATCGGCATACAGAAGCTGCAAAATCATAGTATTTGCGATTTTTGGAGGAAATGCACCTGTCGATGTCTATGTAGGCCAAGAATAGAGCAGACGCCAGGGGACATCCCCGTTTCACTCCACGTGTGGTTGGAATTTCGGCCGATAGATCACCTTGTCGGCTAAGATGGACTCTCATGGAGGTTTCAGAATGTAAGGCGTGTATTGGTGCCACGATTTCTTAAGGGCACTTCCAGTCTAGGAGTTTCAGGCAGAGTCAATGTCTTTCGATGTGATCAAACTCTGTGTGAAGTCGATAAAAACGACAGAGGCGATGTCCGTGTTGTAAAACCTTGCTTTTCAAGATACTGCGCAGTAGAATGCTACCTGCTGTCCCTGCATTTTTTTAAATCTGGCTTGCATATGGTCATTGCAGTTTGCAGAGGATGACCAACTTTGACATTTTTTTAACAGTGAAGACCCAAACACTTTTCCTATAGCATCAAGCAATGCTAGCGGACGAAAATTGTGGGGGGTCATATGTCTCTTTTTGGATGAAATCCCGATCGCGGTGGTCCAGGATGGTGGAAGTGACCTAGTGTCTGCACAGCGACGAATGATTACGCTTAGTAGGGCGGCCCATTCATCAGGATGAGCTTTTAGCTCAAAGTTTGTAATTCCGTCTGTCTGGGGCCCTGGAGTTTTTAAGCATACTACATTAAAGTGTGTTTCGCAGGTCTGTTGTCCGATGTTATTGGGCAGTGTGTCTTCAAATGGCACGTCGATGGATCTCAGCAGAGCCTAAAAGTCTCTTGCATTGTGTGTACTTAATGTTTTGGCAATGTCCTCCGCATCCTGCTGATATAACATCTAGATGAAATCTGACCCATGCCTTGTAAGCTCGTGTGACTGATTTTGGTGCTGGCTTCTGGCATTGTCAACTTTTTTGCCATCTTCTTGGCTCTTCTGAATTCACGTCTTTTCTACAAGCTCTGTTGTATATGTGATTTTTTGGGATACAAGGACACTACTTCCTGCTTGCCGATTGTTTGTATGCCATTAGTAAAGGTTGATAATCAACTGATTTCTCTTCCTCATGTTGTCCTGTCGCCTTGTAGTTTGCCGTCAGTTCTTTGATTGCATTTGCACTTCGTTTAATTCGTGATACTTGCGAGTTGGTCTCAACTTCTGTGCTCCTCCTGCTATGTTTCTTGCCAAGAATTTCCCCGCATGTTTTCAGCAAGTTATCATCACTAGCGATTGTTCGCCGCACTTCAAAAGAGGTTGTTAGCAGCAGCCAGGGATGGGAGACGAAGATGTAATCAATTGTTGCAGCCGAATCAGCACGTTCCCATGTTGGTGGTCTATTTGATTGCGTGAAGACGGTGTCCAAGTTGTGGAGCTTGCGTGACTGGGTCAAGTCTAGCCAAGCTTTCCCCTCACTGTTCTGCCAGTGATTTTTTGAATCTGGTTCAAATGGCTTTGTTTGGCATAATGCTTAAATCGCTGCAAATGAGTAAGAAGGGCGCCATTAGCGCCGACAGACTCATCACCTGTTCACATAACGAGATTAATTTTTCCGCATTGATGGTAGCTGGATTCCAGTAGGTCTTATCACTTTTTGATGCATCGCCTTCATTGTTCTTTTGATCCCAGGTGGTGGTGACTGGCAGTACTGGCAGAGTTGCGATCATAATTTTGCCCATGGATTGCCCACAACCATTCAGACAGGCCGTCAAGAGGCCGACGAGGGGTGGCCAAGATGACCTTTGGCTTGGCTGTCGGTGCAGTCGCAATTTCATATCCCTCTAAGGTTGGTGGTTGTAGTAGCCAAGTCTGCTGGAGGCATACAATGTCATATGCTCCCAGGTTTATCTTTCCCGGCACAGTTAAATGAAAATGGCCTCAATTTCACTTTTCGCTGCAAGGCTTCTTGAAGTTTCGGTGCCTGCCTGTGGTCTTGACTCGCGAATTGCTACTTGTTCAGATGCATAGTTAACGCTTTTGGTAGCCAAGGCCAAATGCCCTGTTTGTACTACTTATGATAGTTCTTGTAGTGGAGCAAGTCCCAATATTTGATCTTCTTGGGCTATGTTCCCTATGCACTTGGTCAATTCCAGATTTTTCTTTCTTGTGCACGTTTGCAGACTTTGTGCTCTTTTCCCTTGTGTGTTTTCGTGCATTAGTCGCTCTGCATAAATCTTCGCTGGTGTCATTGTTTGATTCTTCATACACTACTTCATCCCTTGCTGTTGTATGAATCCTCTGCTTTCCGACCTCACCATGATCTTTATTTTGTTTGGCTTTATCGTTGTTTTGGCTTATTTTCTTTGCTGTGTCCAGGTTATGGTCTTTGTTTCAGACAGGTTTTATCCCAGGCTATAGATTTCAGGTATTTTGCTGCAGAGTAGTTTGTGTACTGTGGGTGAACCAATATGCAGGCGTGTTACTGCTCTAAGATGATCGCGCCACGGCTCAACAATGATCAGATCCTCTGATTTCAATGTGCGAAGTTTCAGAATTTGATGTAGAATAGCCAACACTGATCTATTTAGGATTAGTTCGTTTTTATTGCTTGCTCTCTGCTCCATTTTGAATGTACATCTTATTTCTTGTCTTTTTGAACTTTTGGAATTGTAAATCTCGGTTCTCGATCTATGATGGATTTTGAATGCTTCTTTGGAAAATTGCCCTGTGTGTGAGCAGTGTTGTCTCAGGTCATTTGCATCAGTTTTCCCTGCTGTAGATTTCTTCACTTCATTAACCTTTCTCCGTTTTAGTTGTGTCTCGCTTCGGGGTTTCAAGTCCTGTTCCATCTTTTGCAAATTCTGTTTGTTTTTTGAGTTAATCGTATACATCTCTCCTCCAGTGTTTCAAACTCTTTCGTTGGTGTTCTTTTGATCTTCAGATCTGTTTGTTGATTGCCACATGTCTTGTTTGTATCTCCGGAACCATGGACATCCGTTTCTGGCATCTGGTCGGTGTCTATGGGTTTAGCACCTGGAGTACTTGGTACAGTTGTTTCATCATCTGAGTATATACACTTATGTTCATCAGTTCGTCATTTTTGAGAAAGTCTTCAGCTGACTTTGGGGAGCCTGGCCTTGTGTCTTCGTCTGTTGCTACAGCTGATGTGTAATCTCAAGATCCACGTTAATTGACCTATGTATAGAACCCTTTTTTGCATTGTTTTTGTTGATGTAGTATAGATGTTTATTGACTGAGCGGTAGCTTCGTGCATCAGTGAGTTAGTGATTACAAAAGTCACTACCGCAGTTGCTTTTGCTTTTCCAAATATCGAGTATGCTGGTTCTGTATCGTCAGCAGTTTGTGACACTCCATGCCGTTTTTTACTACCAACAGTACTGTAGGTTTATTTAATGGAAGCTCTGTGCTGGTATTTTTCTTGCTTTGCCTGACACTTTGTGCTCTTCTTCCCTTTTTCATGCATCAATTTGAAGTCTGTTAGGTCAATAGTAGGTGTCGTTTGCAAACCTGTCTTTAGATACGAGGGGCATTTTTGCAACTTTGAAGGGTACAGCTGGATCTTGGCAGACGCTGTTATTTTCGCCATTAATTGGTTCACAAGTTGGTCAGTTGTACTGGCCTGAGTGTCCATTTCCTCCCTTGCTGAGATGTAGCCCTCTATGTAGGTCACTTGGGAGGATCATAGCTTGAATAGTTAATTGATCCTTCAGTGCATCGCTCATTGCCTCAAAGTTTACAAAAACGGGGCGAGTGCTATTGTGATCGCGGACATGATAGTTAACATGTCTGGTTTCTTGGAGGGTGTCTCAGTATCTAATAACGCAGTGCGAGTAGTGTCTTTTTCCTGGTGTTTGATACTGATCGCTAGTTTTTTCTGTGTTTGCTGCTTGTTGCTAGCAAGATGGACTTTATGAGTTATGTTGGAGACTGCCTCAAGCAAGTTTCTCCGCTGGCTCTGTGGTTCAGCATGGAGCCCCGCCTCATAGGTTTGGAGTTTTCCAAGATTTTCACTGAGTCGCTGCAGTTTTCTTTCCGGCAATGTGACCCTTCCTGCCGTGTCCAATAGTGGGCTCTCTTCACTACAGCTGTCTTTCGAAGAGTGTGAGCCTATTTTAGGCTGCTTGTTTGGTCGCACTGGTGACCTTGTGGGATGCAGTAGGTGCATGTCTTCATTTACAATTGTGGAATGCTGCTCATCCGATAATTCGGCTTGCCTTGTGACCGATACTGAAGTTTGCTCCTCCGTTTTATCTAGGGTTCCGTTTTGATTTCTCTGCTCTTCATAGTCATTGTCCGCCTCCTCCACACTGCTCGTTAGTTTGTGGGAGATGTTGGATACCCGTCACCAGGATAAGGGTGTGCTCAGTCATGGATCCTGACATTGAGTGTTCAAGCGGCCTTATGTGGGAGTCGTCCTCGCTACATTGTTTGAGCTGTTTGTGTGCTTTCAATTCCCATAGTTCCTCTGCGTTTTCCTGGTGGAGCGGCTAACCTTCGTTTAGCACAAGGAACATTCTTTTACAGCTACCACATTTCAGCATCGGAAAGTTCTCTAATGTCCTTGTTCTTGGAGGACATTTGTGCCTGAAAAAAGTCAGTCAGGATACGCTTTGTGGTCTGCTTTTTGGAGCCTGCAGTTCTCGTACCGTCACTGTGTCCTCTGTCTTTCAAGGCAAGTGCAGTTTTGCAGGCACCATCTTTCCGTTGTCCATGCATTAGATTGACATTTTTTTTAAATTTGTTTTTTTATTTTGTTCTGTCTTTTCACTGCTTTGCCTGGAACGAGTTTGTGTCGTTGAGTCCCGATAGTCGCTATGGGTGGGATAATTCCATCTGGCTGTGTTATGAGTGGAAGACGTGATCCTTGCTGATGCTTGCAGGCGGAGTCTGCATGAATGTGCAGTTATCACCATGCAGGCCGCCTGTCCAAGCTGGGTTGGCCCTCCTCCAGCTTGTGGCGACGCGCAGCAGGCAATCACGTGACCGCACCATTCCACCGGCCCACTGTCCGGGGACCGCTGCACTACCATTGGCTCGGTCTGCTCGGCCTCCCCGCTTATTGCAGACAAATCCTGATTCCCATCCGCCTCCCGCTCCACGACTAACCGTGACATCCCTCCCCCCCGACCGGAGGACGCCGGCAAGGCAGGCGCACCAACCCGGCTCAGCTGGGTGATCAGCTGGGTGATCACCTGCGTCCAGAGGCCCCACACGGCCCACGTTTCCTACTCCTCACTCACCAGCTCCATGGTAGCCGATGGTGATGTATGCTTGCATGTTTTTGTTGTGGTTATGCCTTTCATTACGGCTGAGTTTTCTGTGCACCGTGACACCTACTGCCAATTTGTCATACTTTGAGTCATGATTATGTTGTGCTTGATGCTTTTTTATGGAGGTTCCGTCACAAGTGTCGGCTTGCAGTTTCTCGCCATCAGGCCTCAAGCGTGAGCTTCGTAGGCGGCGCCCTTCATCTTCTTCATGGGCAAACCTGCTATTAGACCTGGGAATCCTCCCCACCATTTCTACTGGTTCAAAGGAGGGGGGCCTATTAGTTGTCTCAAATGACTCAAGTTTGACAAGTACTCCGTGCCCTTACCCCATTATTGCTCAGTTTACTGTGCGTCAACCCGCACTGTGTGCACTCTGCAGGTGGTCCAGTTCAGGTTTGCGCTGCTGCTGTGCGTGAATGAGAAGGTTAGCTGTCCCAGTTTCAGGTCGGCGGGTCGTGCTCCTTGCTCCGATATGCAACGGACCATGACAGACCACTTTTCCACCCACTTCTCTGTGCGCGCTCCGCGCTGTAAGTGGTGTTTTGTAGCGGTTGCCTCAGTGGAGCCGAGTCTCCGCCTCTGGATAATGGAAGTGGTGAGCAGACTGCTGTTCGGGACAACGACAGACCACATTTCCACCCACTTTTAGATGGGTGCTTCCTCTTCTGAAATAACACCTGCAGCTGTGGTGGTCGTTTAGTTGCCACTCATGAGTCAACTGCTTGCCCATCTGCCACCTGGTTGTGGACACTAGGAGGTGCAACGCCTGCAAAGAGATGCCGTAGGGTACTGCCCAGTGCCAAACTGGTTGTGCCTCTAGGAGCACGGTCCCGGACCTCATGCCCCACCCCCGCTTCCTGAGGTGATACATTGTTTTTTCTCTCAGGATCTTGACGGGTTGCCCCTTTAGTATCGCAAGGAAAGATTTTAGCACCCCTCTCACTGCCCTCGGCTGCAGCACGTTGGTGGAGAGTCGTTGCCTCGGTTGTCCACAGCCCTCTGACAGAGCTGGTCGATGCAGACTCAACATGGAAGGGTTTGTGGTGAGCATCTTGTGATCTGGTGGATCCTGAAATCGATCACATTTTGTAATGTTGGGTCAGTTTGCCCACCACTGAAGTTTCTGGGCCAGTTTTGCTGAGAACTGTATCTCGACTCACCATGTTCCTGAAATTTGGGACCAATTTGATGTGATCAAGTACTGCAGGGACCACATATGGAGTCTGCAGTTTGCATCAGCGAGATAAACACCATGGTTACCAGGAGATGCATGCAGTGGGTCATGGTTAGCCACTGTCCTGGCCTGAAGGTGGAGATCAGAGACGTGTGTCCACTCTGCTGATGGCCATGGAGCATTTTGCAGCAAGAAAAAACTATTTCTTTGATAGCAGAAGCAAGGACTTCTTGGCAATCATGGAGAATCCCATGCCTTGGAGACTCTCTACAACATGGAGCGCTGCGCCGCAGCCACTGTGGGTGCTCGCACCAACCAGTCGTTTAAATAGAGGTAGATGTGGAGGCCCTCCCTTCGCAGGCTCTCGGCTATTGGAGCGAGACACATGGTAAACGTATGGGGGCTGACTTTAGGCCAAGTGGCAACACTTGAAATTGGTAATGGGTACCTGTACCACAAAGCGCAAATACTTGGTATCTTGGGTGTATCAGTGTATGGAAGTATGCTTCATGGAGTTCTAGGGATGCTAGATAGTCGTGGGCTGCACTACCTTTATAACCTGTATTCTTACCATGACGAATGTTTGCTCCTTTATGACGTTTTTCAACTTGCGCAGATCCATAACGGGTCGCCATTTGCTGTCTGGTTTTCGAACAACAAATTATCAGGAGTAAGCTCCTCGCCATCTGCACCGTCTTGGAAACTTTTTATATGGCTTTTTGACAAAATGGGTTGTATTAACACCTATGTGCGCAGGGATGTGATATATTTGGATGGAAGCTGTAAATTCCAGTAGCTGTCGGGGTTATTGCCTCCAGCACCCACTTGTCCGATGCTCCATGTTTCACATTTTGGACATAGTGACACGTTTAACCCCCCCTGTCTCCTGCACCTGTTTTGCAACTGTCATTGTTGCTGCTTCCCTTGCCTTCCTCCGTGAGACTGGCATCTGCTCACGCCTTTCCATTTGCCTGAATTCTTTCGACCTGCAATACCCTTGGTAGATGTGCCTATAACCTTGAGTAGTAGGATTAAGCCCTGGTATAAGGTCTACCTCTAGTGGAGGAGGAAGATCCTGCACTTCCAGAGGCTCCCCTGAAGGGTTGCAAGGACTGACTGGTCTATAATAATTAAGGGAGCACACTGTGTCCGAGTCGTTTTTTATGGTTAAGGCCTTAGTCTATTTTTGGCCCAAAGAGGTGGTCTCCTTCAAAAGCCATGTCAACCACCTTGCGATATACTTCCGGCCGCAAGTCTGTGCACCGGAGCCAACCTTGGTGTCTTAATGCCACTCCATTGCCGATATTTGCTAGAAACATGCCGCAGTCAGGTAGACTGCAATGGTAATACTGTGATTCAATGCCTCCCGCCCCTCCTTGAAGATTGCTTTGGGCTCCTTTCTTGTGTCTTCTGGGACATGTTCCAGTATGGGGGCCAGGCTATTTAACATCTCCGGATCATAATGAGCGACAACAGCCCAGGAGCAAGCTGCCATGACAGTGGTAGCACACATCACTAGCATATTTTTGCTAAAAGCATCCTGTTTGCGGCCCTTGTTCACTGGGGCACCACACACTTGTTTGTCTAAGTGGGCCTTCCAATCAACAGCTGCTGAAACAACGAATTCAGAGGACTGTTATGAGGTGTGGCACTTTGGTGTTGAATCTGGTGGATTCAACCTCTTGTCTAAACAGCCCTTTACTGCAGGTTCATTAAACGGCTGCCCCATTGTTTAAAGACCTTCCTTCCATGCATTATCTAAAGTTTGTATGGACACTACTGCATTCCTTCTCTTCCCCCATGTGATCAAAGAGGAAGCATTCCTATTCAAACTTTGATGCAATTAGGCCTTTGTAATCATATTATGAAAAGCCGAGATGTCATGTGGTGAGGAGCGTGTGTGCCTCTTCTGGACGGTCATCAACTGGCGAGTCTGTATCCAGCAGTCATCCCTTTGGGGCGACTGATAGTTATTTTAAATTGTATTGGTAATTTAAAAAGGCACTTATATAGCAAGACAGGCAGAAGGGAGTGGGAAGGGTGAAGAATAGACAATTGCAATTAATAGAAAGAAATAGCAGTCCTACTAAGCCTTGTAATAGTCGGAGCATGCAAGTGCAGTGAAGAAAAGGAGAAAGGTGGTGGGGTGAGGTTAAGTGCCATTAGGGACCGTAGGGTAGGATTTGCCAGAGATGCCCGATGGTTGGGGCAGGCAACAGTTAAGTGCATGGGTGTAGACAACCTAGGGTGAGGTCTACCACCCAACAGTTAAGTGTGGGGCGGAGTACAAACCGACAGGCAGGTGTGGGCCCAATAAGCAGTGCAAGAGGGGGCTTGCTGAAGGCGATTGGACAGAAGGCCAGGACCTCATTGGACTCATTAAGGGAAGGGGCAGCTAATCTCAGCTTGGAGATGTGCTTGATCAGCAGAGAGTTGGAACCAAAGATTGGAAGGATCTGGAGGGAGAGTTGCATGTAGCATGGTCCCAGGCCCCAGCCAGCCTTATGGATGATGCAATGATCGAATTCAAGATACTCTGCAACAACCAGTGGAGAGATAAGATGCATCTTTGGGGTCATCCCCATCAGTGTACAAGCTCTCCTGTTCTTCCACCCAAGGTGGAGAGTGCCTTTGTTGAAGGGGTGTTGGAGACCTTTGCGTCATGGGCCATGCACTTCTGCCCTGTGACCCTACCCATAACTAGATTCTTGAGCGGGTCCTGGACCTTGAGGGCCCGTGGGAAGACTGTCCTAGAGTGTTGTAGCTCTTGACCTTGCCCTGGAGACTCTTGGATCTAAGGGTCGACAGCGAAGATGGCGGTGAAGTCATTGTCCGTTAGGCAAGATTGTATGCAGTACCCTGTGGGAGACACCAACCTTGTCCTGCTGGCAATAGGTAATCAAACCTTTGGTACAAGTCTGTACTATACAGGATGTTAATGTGGCTGAGCAGCCAGGCTTATCCCCAAGAGGGTTCAATGAGAGCTGAAGGGTTATAAGCGATTCAGTGACAATTATCCAAATACACTCTTACACTCAAGGTTTCTTGATTAAACAATTATCAGTCAGTTTGAATAAGCCTTCTTTATAAGGGAGCAATATAGGTAAAACAAAAGTATACTTCAAAAGTACACTCAGTTTCGGTAAATCAGTAGATCCCATTTGGGATGGAACACAGACTTCCTACAACTTGGTGACATATTAATGTCCAGTGTCCTAGTTATTTATCACTGGCACATTGAAGGCAATACTAAATTGTTTAAAGGAAAAAGGTTCTAGGGACTAAAACAAAGGTTAACAAATATTTTTAAGCAGGTAACTACTTTAACTCCCAATGCAAAGTAAATTAACCGTTTCCGAGCTACACAAGTTATAGAATGTGTGACTTTTGTTAAGGGATAGTTAAAGCACGGTAAGAAGGGTCTTTCAGGGAATCAGGACAGCCAATGTTAATTGAGCAGAGTCTAGGGTAGCAGAAGCACTTCTTGAAGGTAAGTTAAGTCTTGCACAATGTTTTAGAAGTCTTTGTAGAAAATGAAAATCACTGTTGGCCACAAGCTGGGAGGCTGGTGAGGGACAAAGCTGCAAGCAACTCTGCAAAAGCAACCAAGACAACTCTCAACTGAGAGCTAGCAAGGCTACACAACAAGAGGCAAGTCCCCTTAGTTTTACAGTACCTTCGGTCCGAAGAAATTTGTTCCAGCAGGCTTCTGTTCCAGGTGTAGTATGGCAGATCCTGTTCCTAGCCCTCAGTCATGACAAGAGGAAGGATTCCTGCACTACAAATTGAGGGTCGGCAGCAGCAATGGGCAAACTTCAGATCAGCAGCACTTCGCAGTTTCAGCTTCTCGGATACCTTATGGACACTCCTCACATCTGGGGTCCAGCACTCTGTTGAGGTGGCTCAGGCTTGGTCAGTCCTGGTTCATGGGAGTCCAGAGGATCTTCCTGGAGGTTGGGTCGGACTTAAAAATGATACATTCAATTCTGGTGTTCCTCTCCCTGGCAATCGGTTCCAAAAGCAGCAATGTAAGTACAGCCAGCTCAGAGGATTTCCAGATGAGTTAGTCTTGGGGTCAATTGGTCCCACCAACCCAAGGGGAGAATGAGTCCTTTGCAAGGCTTCTCTAGTCTAGGTGAATTCGGAGCTTCAGCAGTGCAGCAGGGCTTCACCAAGCAACCCAATGGTCCAGGAGTTGCAGCAGGTGTCTCTTCCAAGTTCTTCTTTGGATTCCTTCGTCCAGTGGTCGGTAGCCTTCCAAGCAAAAGACCTTGCCTTTCATGCAGTTTTCTCACATTCATTTGAAGCCTAGCAACCACACAGCAGGGTGGCTGTCCTTCAAGGACAGGCAGCCTATCACCTTTGGGTGCACTCCTGTAACCAAGGGGCTTAAGCACAAGGTGTTTCGGGCACTTCCCTCACTTTCTGCCCCTGCCAGAAATGCTGGACCCAGATGCGGGCTTCACTGGTGAATCCCATCAAAGACCAAACAAACAAATGGGCCAAACCAGGTTTGGCACAGAGTGTAAATCTCAAGAAGGACCAAGAAATGGGGAAAAAAGACTGGGCCATTTTGACAAAATGGGCCCCCGATGGGTGCTTTACTGCAGCTGTAAATGCAGGCTGCAGTAGAAACACAATGGTAGGAAAAAGTAAACCACTGCCACCAGCCCTTAATTGTAGAAAGGCTAACAAAAATGATAAATGAGAAACTAGACAAAGGGGATACTAAGTAACCCCTCCAGAACCCTATTGTAAAATAGGGTGTGCTGGGTCTAGAATGTTACAAAATGTAAGTAAAGTCAATTTCAATTCACTGCTATTGGAAACAGTTTTACCAAGAGAAGGTACCTTTGGGAAATCTGAAGGACTTCCCTGTGTCACTGCACTGAAGGGGCAGTAAGTTTGTCAGACTCCAACACCACAAGAAGCACACAAAAATGCATGAGTGTGGGGGAAAAAAAAGTCTCGCTCTCTCCAGGCTAAAAATGTAAAGTCCTTAAGTCCAGCAAAAGAGCTGGGGGTCTCTAACGTAGAAGGGAATTAGCACATTTCTCAGAATTCTCCCCAACATCGTCACTGGAGATTGTTGATGAATGCTTTGTGGAAGTGGCCGTAGGCGAGGCAGTCATGGCCATGGCCAGCCTTGGTTTAGGATTGGATTTTTGAATGTTGCTCTGCTCCATAAGGGCGTGAGTGGAATGGTCCTTCCCACCGTCTTGCCAGGAGGAACAACCTCATGCAACCTTGACCTCTTGAAAGGTGTAAACTCTTGGTATATGTAGCGAAGGGAAGCCGGACTCCGAATGGGAACCATGGACCCTCATCCATCAAAGTCACTAAGCTTCGATGTCAGTCCTTCAGGGTCTTGCTGGAGAAGGAGTGGCAAATGGAGCATGAGTTCACATCATGCTCTGGATACAGGCAGTAAATGGACTGCTCATGATTGTCTTCATGTAAACATGCTTTTAAATGGCAATTAGAGCATGCTTTGAAAAGGCTCCTGATCAAATATTTGATGAGCCTTGGTGTATTCGAAGCTGGTGGCAGTTGGACTGAGGCTTACTGGAGCAGGCTATCCTAAGATGATCTAGGAGCCTAAAAATACCAATAATCAGAATAGATCAGGTGTCCAAATATCCTGAAATTTCACAAGAATCAGTTGAATTGCCATTAAAAAAACAAAAACAGAACTGGTAGGACTCAACACTAACGTGCAATACATATCTGAAGGGAGCCTCTAGGGCAGGAGCCGAGGTAGATGCTGCCCATTGGCTGAAGAGCAGGATACCCAAAACTATTGAACACTAAAGTAATTGCAGTTTTGAAATTCAAATTAAACTGCTGTTAAGAGAATTCCCAGACGGACAATGAATATTCCTACAGCATGTGAATCTATGAATGATCCAACGCTGGAGAACCTTGCTAACCACCCTTGGTTGGCTTTTCAAAGTCCTATTCAAACTAATGACTTTGAAAAACAATCCTAACTAAGGCAGAGGATGACAAGTTTGATAGCCAACAGACTGCTTTGCATCATGTTTTAGTGGAAAATTCTATCAATGTATTAATTTCCGATTTCTCCACTAACCGTAAAAAAAGTCACTATAGCATAAAAAAAGAAATATATAATAAGCCAGGGTGAGTGGCACTCTCCATAGTGATTTGTAAAAACCACCGGATACTGGGCTTTGAGAAAACCTCCTTTATTAGTGTTAAACACAGCAACAAGAATTAAAGGCCATCAAAATACGACACTCCCATGGTGTAGCGAAATCGTGTTGGGACGTTAATGCGTTTCACGGCAAACTTGCCGCTTTTTCACAACAAAATGCCCCAATTGAACAAGTGCTCTGTTAGCAAGAAGAAATAGAAAGCAGCTGGTGACTAATTGCGGAAAAATAAATGTAAAGGACTTGCATGTTCATTCAATACTGTTTTGGAAAACCTTTCAGCACAGGTTACCCAGTTATATGGTTAATACCCAATTATCATTGTGTCAAGCAGACAAGCACAAAATATACCCTTCCACACCATTCAATAGTTGTAAACATGATGAATGCCTAATATCCAATTTACATTACAAAAATGTCATTGTTAAACGTGCTCAATACATTTCCATCTACTTGCATGCCCAATTTATCACTGGCTGCTTCGTAAATGAAAACATATCCTTATTACGGGCAATACTCTCCAGATACCTATCTTATGGCGGTGTTGACATAAACCAGAACTAAATAATGCAAAAAGGCAACGAGGCAGTGCATTTATTGCGATATCACCATTCAAGTATTAAAAATTCATAATGCAAATGGATACTTGACATTGCCTTGTGATCAAGTGCATAGTGCACAGACAACAAAGCAGCACTATACTTGTGACCTCACCCTTCATTTATTGGGGATCATATACTTCAAGCCCATACAGGTTGGTGCCATGTAATCCAATGCATAATGCACAGACAACATTGCAATGTTTTCATTACACCAACCATATTACCTTGCCTGAGTGCATAATGCATAAGCAGCTATTGGGAATTGTTCTGGTCTTAACTAAGTGTTTTAGGGCTAAATCGTATTGCTACCACCAATTGCAGCAAATCTCTCTTAATGGTCAACGCCTCCGAATATGCCTTATCACGTTCTATATCCACAAACAAATGACATTCTCCTTCAACCAGTGGAGTTTAAAACTCATGATCAACAAAAAAAATTAACAATTTTCAGTAACAATCATAAAACAATAGTTCTTAAAATTGCATAGTACTAAAGTACAAAAAAATATGTATTTGCGGCCTACTACATTTGTGCAAAATACAATTGGTTCTTTAAAGTGCATAGTGCAAGAGCATCATTAATAAGCAGCATATTATATGTATTTGCAATATAATACATTTGTGCAAAATGCAATTAATTCTAACAGCACAAAGTGCAACAGCAGTATTTTTACTCAAAAGTGCATAGTGCGAAAGGCAACATCTTTAACTGGCAGTATATATCATCAGCCAACTGTCATTAAAGTGCATAGTGCATTATGCCGCCTTTTCTGGATCTTAGGTTTTATCGGTACCTAAAATGTGTTCATGGGAACTCATTTAACCTGGTCACAAATGACATCTTACTTTACCCCTTTCACAATGGCATTAACCAACCACAAAACTTTCTAAACCAATTCCACTTGTCAACTTAAAACCAATGTGCACAATAACAAAGACACAATCACCAAAATATAAAGAAAAAAGGGGGTAAAATCTGGACATAAAACTAAAACCATCAGCAAGTGTAACATTTTAAGCATGGCGTCCTCGTTCTTTTTCTTCCTTTTAGAGACGGTATCATACTAGAATTGGTGAAATTCTGAGGCTGATCGACAAATGTTGACTTCCACATCTAAAGCCACAGGGAAGGGGCGGTGCATATTTCATTGACCTAAAAAAGTATAAAGTTCCTAGTCGATATTGTGACCATTCGGATATTTACTTTCAAAATCCAGAATGCAATGTGTCTTTGTTACAGTAATTTTTCTTTGTTCTTGTTGTGACATTCTGCAAAATGTTTGGCCATCGGGTAATTGGCATCACTATGTAAAATAGCTTGTACATGTTGATGTCAAAGGCTATTTGTACCGCGCACTATCCCCACCGTAGTGGCCCCTGGCGTTCTGAAGAAAAGAAAAAAGGGAGGGGTGGGAGTCAGTTAGTGGGGTGAGCTGGAGAAGTGTAAGAGCAGTGATGTGCTGTTGGCGGCCTCACCCTGGAATTCCGTTGGCTGGGCTTGGGGTGTTAAACTGTCGGAAGACGCCATGTGCTGTTATGCGGGTCTATGTGAGCTTTGTTTTGTTGTTGCAGTGAAGTTTGTGGATTGTTGTGTTGTAGGTTTGTGGTTGTGTCTTTAGAATTTGAGGTGTATGCGCAGAGGGTGAAATTGTTAGTGGGTTGGTTAATAGGCATTGCTGTCTTGAAGTGAGGCGCTTAATTTCCGTATTTCTAATTAAGTGGGCTGTGCAGGCGTTTCCGTGTGTACGTCCAGGTCAGCGGCTGTACATCACTCACAGTCCCTTTCCCATATGGCATCTATTCATATGCATAACCTTTCCCAAGTTGGGTACCGGCCACCTACGAAGCCTCTGCTTGTATGCAGGCGTGGGCCGGAGTTTGTGTGTCCGAGCGGTCTAGCCCAGTGAGCATTCCCAATCTAATCTAGTAGGAGGGCAGCAGTAGTAAGCCCAGGTTTACTCCCTCCATGTGTTGGGGCTGCTCGGCATTCCTCTTATTCGGTTGCTCATTTGTACTACCGCTCCTACCCACTTTGTTTGGAATGAGGCACTGCTAACGCTTGCAATTGTGTCCTGGGGCGGTGCCTGCCTACATTCACAACTATCTTTGGACCATGCCCCTGCCTATATCCACAGCTGAGTTATTCTGGCAAGTGCCAACGTTCACCCAACTTAATACAAGTATGATCTATAGTGGCATTTATCAAGTGGGTGAAAGTTGTTCACTGCAAGTTGGCATGGGATGTTGGATTTTGTCTTTGCAGGTGTTTGTGTCCTATTAGACTTCCTGTCGGCTCTCTTGTAGTAGGGGTTTCTTTATTCGGTTCTAGATTTATTCACGGTCGTCCTAGATTTGTCATCCTTTTCATTGTGTTTCCCGTTTTGTGGTTTGTTTTTTTAGTCTGAACCTGTGATGGTGAAGAGCCAGGTTTTTAGTAATTTTCGGAATTGTAGGTGGTCTCTGGTGCTTTATTTCTTTCGGGATGTTCCAGGGTTTTGCGGCTAAGTGGGAGAAGAAGCCCCCAAGTTTTTTTTTATTAAAGTATAGTTTTTCTTCGTCTGATTTCGTTGCTCGATATGAGGAGTCTCGTTGACTTGTAGATTGTTAATTTCTTTTGCAGACATTCAGCTCCTTGTCGCTGATTGCCCTGTGTGTTATGCACATTGTTTTGAAGGTGATGCGATGTTCGACTGGGAGCCAGTGTAATGTTTTTAGGGCTGGAGTGATATGGTCTAGTTGGAGGAGGAGTCTGGCTGCTGCATTTTGGATCCATTGTAGTTTCTTCAGGAGGTATTCGGGTATCCCGAGACAGAGGCTGTTTGCACAGTCGATGCTTGACAAGAGGGCGACGATTGCGAGTGTTTTGTAGGTGAAGGAGAGGAAAGGTAGGATTCTTCTTGACGTGTGAAGGAGGAAGAAGCATTTCTTGATTATTGCATTCTTTTGTGGTTCTAAGTTTAGGGTGTTGTCCATCATGACTCCCAGATTTCTACTACCTTAGATGGGATTGGTGCAGTTCACATTTCCTTTGGACATGGAATATAAGTTCTCTTGATTTGCATAGAACCACGATTTACGTTTTTCCGGAGTTGATTTTCAGGTTGTTGGCATTCATCCAATTAAAGACTTTTTAGACACACGATTAGGGTTGAGTGATCGGCTTGGGTGTCTTCGATTTTGTAGATGATTTGGGGGTCATCTGCGTAGTTGTTGCAAGTAAATTTGTATTTTTTGAAGATACTGATTAGTGCAGTTTGGTAGATGTTGAAGTACAGTGGTGATAGTGAGGATCCTTGTGGTACCACAGTCGTTGACTTGTGGTGTGGATTTGAAGGGCTTTAACCAAACGGTTTCTGTTCTGTCTGCTAGGAAAGATTTAATCCAGAGTAGTGCTGCGTCCGTTATGCCTATGTCTTCTAATCTTTTCGTTAGGGTGTCATGGCTAACGGTCAAAGGCTGCGGAGAGGTTGAGCAGAATCAGGGCTGAGGTGTCGGGGGCCGCGTTTGCTTTCAGGTCACCCCAGATGGATATTAGTGCCGTTTCTGTTCCTCTTGCAGGTCTGAAACAGGTCTGAAACAGACTTGTGCTTGGTCCACAGTTGGTGTTTTTCTAAGTGTTCTTGGGTTATTTTGTATACATAGGTTTCCAGGAATTTTGCTGGGTAGGGAATGTTTGAGATCGGCCAGTAGTTGGAAGTCTTCTACATCGCCACTTGTGTTTTTTTTTTTGGAGTGGTTCGATATATGCCGATTTGAATGTTTTTGGTATGCTTCCAGTTGCTAGTGAGGTTTAGGTTTCTGTAGTATTCTGATGGTGTTCCTTGTGCAAGGATTGATTTGCAGATTTCAGGCGGGCACAGATCCTGGGTGAACCCGATTTCTTGCTGTTTTTCACCAGCAAGACAAAAGCCTCTGCTGATATTTTGGGAACGTTTGAGTTTGTGTTGTGGTTCTCTGTTGGGTTCGGTAGGTTGGATGTTATGGTTGATCAGTTTTGTATGATTTGTCGGATGTCATTCATTTTGTTGTTGAAGTGGTCCGCCAGGTCGTTGCAAATTTTCTCTGAGGGGTTTGGGGTGTTGACGCATCCTGGTGGGTTTCTAATTTCTTTAATGATGTTGAACATTTCTTTTTGTGAGTTTGTCGCATTGGTGATAGTTGCCATAATGTCTCCTCTTCGCCTTTTGTATTTCCTTCTTGAAAGCTCGGATTTGTTTCTGGAACATTTTCTTCTCTGGGTTGTATTCTTTCCTCCATTCCAGCTCCCATTTTCTTGTCCTTTTTGATGTAGTTTAGTAGCGGGGTACTATGTGACCCCCCCCCCCCCCCAAGCACTCCACATAGGGTGGTGTGTGCTGGACCCACCAAAGAAACTTTAAGACAGGAGTCAACTTAACATTCTTGGGAACAGTAGTTCAGCCATGAAAATGTAGTTAAACATTAAGAGTCCAAGCTGCTAGTCAGTGGCACTGCACAAAATGTGCTGGGTGTCAATGTAAATAGCAGATGCCTATGGACTTTACCAAACTCCATTAAACAGTTAGAAACACAAAAATCCTAGTCAGAAAAACACGAGAGTGAGGGAAAGATCCCACTCAATCAGGAGTCCAGCAAAAGATTCTCCAGGTTTTTCCTTTCAACGGGTTTTATCCATAAGAGGGCTTTTGTCCCTATGAGGAGTTCTACAGGATTTCTTGTGATTGTTTCCCCGCCCCCCCTCTCCACCCTTTCTCCCCCCCCCCCAACCACCCCCTAACCACATTTCTGGGGCCTACTACTTTATCTGACGGCGAGTGCAGATTTTCAGATGCGGGTGGGGCAGAGGCTTCGTCTGCGGATGATCGACCTTCGGAGGGAGTTTTACAAGTGACACCATTGCTGCCTTTCCACGGTTGGGCCCGGTCGTGTGGCAATCTCGGGTGGGATTTCCCAGAGGACCAGGCCTCAGCTGACCTTTCCTTGGGTGTCGAACGCCGTCGATCACTTGACTCGTGTCGAGTCTCAACCTGGGCTTATGTGCCGAGTGGTGTGCGTCTTTGTAGCGCTTCTGGGTGTAGTCCCCACAACATGACCGCCGGCCTGTCCTCTGGGGCCGGTGGCCTGCGCTTGGTTAGCTGGAGCTACAAAGTCACCCTTGCCATCCGAAATGGCGGCATCGCTGCCATCGCTAAAGGCGCCTTCTACCTCCATGGCCTTGAGCTACCTGGCGTAGTGGGCCCAGCGTTTTGTGGAGTGGTCCTTTAACGTCTTTTGCTTGAAGAGCCTGCACACTCGACAAGACATTTCGACGTGATCTCTTGGGAGACAAGTTACAAACTAAATGTTTGTCTAACCACAGGAATTTAAGGTTACACTTCGGGCAGAATTTAAAAAAGGGGCATTTTCCTAATTACAGGCTATGGCAGCTGGCAAATAAAGTGTAGGAAGGGGGGTATATACGTCATAAAATTACCTCCCTACTGTCTGGGCTGAGGCCCGGGTCGGCCTTCCGAGGCCGAACAGTCCGTCGCAGTAGTTCGGCGGGCAGTTTCTCAGTCTTCACCGGCGTGATGTTTCGGAAGTCAGTGAAAGGAAATACTATAGAGAATTGAAATAGTCAATGGCTTTACGCCGAAAGAGGAACTCCGCTATTCCAGTCTGTCTAGAATGGCGGAAAAAAACAATCTGAGGGACCTCGATGCGTGAGGGATCCTGGGTACAGGGGACATCACACTAGGGATAATATTTCTGGCCCGCCGTGTTGACGTCCCTTCGAGTTTCGAAAACAACTTTAATACTCCGCTAGATGTCGGCCTATGGCCCCCCCACCCCCCCGTCTTCTCTGGGGTTTGCCAGCCACACACCCATTCGCAGTACACTTTACTTCAGGGTGCAAAGCACATCAAGTAATAAGCGAATCAGAACAGAAACCTACAGGATCAGTGTTAGGTCTGTCTGGACATCGGGTATTTCCACTAGTATAAAATTAAATGTATTGAGTTATGTACAACATTGCCTTCCACGATCGCCTTATTATGTTTCAAGATAAAATTACATTTCAACAATTTAATTTTTACATAAAGCATAACAATTACAAATCCATATAAGAAATGTCCCACATCCTCGGGCACTCGTATCGCAAAAGCATATATTGCAAAAGCATAGATTAGTCATATCTTCCCTTTCCCATTTAAGGCGTTATTACACATTTCGATTCACAGCATAAGCTCGATCTTCACAAGCTTTATCTAGATTAGCCAGGGAGCAATTTTGACCCAATCCAAGATGGCTGCTCGATACTCATGCGCGTCACTAAGCAAGATGGCTCCTGCACCATAGAGTAGTACAACCACACGCGAGCCCATCATCTAAGATGGCAGCGACGCTTGTTACAGCATACCGCATATACCTCCATGGTCCCGGCATCCAGCAGCAGTGCAACAGTAAGGGATGCTCGCTGAGGGAGACATTCGGGCACGCATTGAGTCATTGACCGTGCATACATTTTCTCACCACTTTGTAGGAAAGACCAATACAACTTGTTTGACGGAGACAAATCCAGTCCAGCAAGCCATATTGCACATGCCAAACTTAATTGGTTCCAGCAACATACCGCACCCAGCAAGACCACTGTGCTGGTAAGCCAATTTTAGCTTCTAAATTTGCAAAGCCCGTATAGTTGGGATTTCTAAAGATTACAGTATACTTCTTACCCACCGTTGGGTATCCCATGCATGAGAGCCCGCCCATATGTTACATCGCCCTAGCCGGGCCGGATTGACTCCAATTGTGGTAAGCATACCCAGATATCTTTGCATCAGATAGACTCTCTTGCACCACCACTTCACCACAAGGGTGCTGTGCCTTTAGCAATGTCAATAGTGGGTGGTATTGGAACACCTTCCCCTCCACCCTCTTTTTGCAATAGGCCCGGCAGAGTAAGGATACACAGATGATTTCCTGTGGCCTAGGTCTCACCTTAACAAAAACAAAGTTGATGCTGGAAGGTTTAGACTGAATCTTATCCACTGGCATTGCTCTGGGCAACCCTCCAGACCATCGTTCTTCGCCTGCCAAGCCATTACAGAAGGGGAAAGACCATATGCATCCCCAAACATGTTTCGGCCTTGTTGGGCCTCACCTTGTGGTCTCGTGCATAAGGGATGTGACCTAGCAGTTCAGGCTGGACTACCCCTTTGGGGATGGGACCAAGCCTGATTTGCATATGGTCTTTTCCCTTTTGTAATGGCTTGGCAGGCGAAGAACGATGGTCTGGAGGGTTGCCCAGAGCAATGCCAGAGGTCAAGATTCATTCTAAAACCTTCCAGCCTTCAACTCCTGTTTTGCTAGGTCTCACCTTATTAATAAGTTTAAATAACACATCATTTTGTAACATTTAGTAATATACTAGTATGTTCTTGCAGGGGTCTATATATTTACCCCCTTCTCACTCCCCCCTCTTGTCTCCACTAGGACAAGGAAGCACTGCAGTAGGTACAAGTATCAACCTACGAAGGGAGCAAGGTCCCCAACACAGTCAACCTTTCTATCGTCCTGATGAAGATGAGCTCAGCCATAACAGTCAATGAAACCGGTCGACCTTTTTGAGGTATGAGCTGGACTCATGCCATCGATGATCTGTCTACCTAAATAATTGTCGCAGACATCGCAAGTTTTATGTGACCTGACCTTCTGATCAGGTCTTTGTTTTTTGGTATTTAGGCCCCTGCACATAAGGAGCCAACAAGGTTTTAAACACCAGTACAAGTTAAGTGAGATATTTGGATGCTGATAGTGTACTGGTTAAAGGCGCAGCAATTCCAGTTAACAGATTCCAAGTATACTCTAGATATTAGACATGACCCAATGTAGAATGCCTAAAAACGTGTGCGACTAGCAACTTGCATCTGGTTTTTAGTTCAACATTTCTGAATAGGGAAAGCCTCTCCACTCTATCCCTGTTACATAGGCGGTGCAACACCCGACCTCTAGAGTGAGCTTGTCAGAGAGAGGGACAGGGTGTTCTAGTAGGGACAGTCTGTATGTGTGAACAACTAGTTGGTGATACGTATACACTATATACTCCCATGTGTCCTCCATAGACAGAGTGCTACAATGCATTTAGAGGAAGCACATTTAGACATGTCATCAAAACTGCACTTCTACAATCCAGCAATATATTGCACACTTGACCTCCCATCGCTGTGCTCGACCATAAAGCCAAACACACTCAAATTCCAATTATCCACCATTCTCCTGTCACACAGCTCTTTTTTTAAGTGTGGATCTGTGGTTTTTGTATGGGGCTTCCATCAGTCTATTCCCTTCCAATAGCCCCCCACTCCACAAATATTTTGAAGCCTTCGTACCAAGTATGCCAGTTTCTCAGAGGGAAGTTTACAATTTCCAGGGAGGCACTTTGACTATTTGGCTTCTAAGACGAATCGGCCAAATCCCACCTCCCCCCCACCCCAGGGCTAGGTAGGCAGGCCCACTTCACAACACTAGAGCTTGAGGCAAGTGAGGCCTCACTTAGAGAGACTCCCGTCCCCATGTGGCACTCCCCTAGTCATAACCCATGGTGGCATACATGCGAATATCAAATGAACACAACCATATACAAGAGACTTGGTTTAAGAGAAAACTAAAATATGCTGTTACCAACAAGAAACCGTCTATCCCTTTAAAACAGAAATCTCCATTGAACTGGGACGAAGAAAATAAGACAACCAAAGCAAGTCGAGGCAGAGACGCATATGCAAATAGGGTAAGCACACAGACAGCATAACACTCGAGAGGGGGAGGAGTCAGAGCCATGGAAACCAACTTCAGTGCTTTGCTCTCTGAGGAGCAGCATCCAAAGAGGGAGAAACTGAGGAGCAGATGGTTTACTGACCACAATGACTTTGTGGTGGGCAGGGCGCCCACAGAATAACGCCAAAATTGCTATGATGCAAAAGCAGCAAACCGTCTGGATACTCTAAGCGTTAACAGCTCGAGCAGAGAGAAAGCACAGAGGGGCACCGGAAAAGATAGCCGTTGAGAAAACAGGCTATCGAAGAGACCAGAGCAAAAAGAGGCCCCAGAGACGTTTCCCCAACTGAATCCAAGTTAACGGAGAGAAAAGGGGATGCCACTGTGGGTACATTATGGACTAGCTGGAACTAGTCTCAATAGAATTGGCAGGACACTCACATTGTAGTTGAGGAAGTGAAACTACAATGAAAACGAGCAATTCATGATAAATGCTGGAAGAGATCATTAAGAATGAGTTACAAATACCCTGTGAAGGGGGGGGAAGAGTACTACATATGTTAAGAGGCAAAGGCTGTAAACCAGAAGGAGAACCATGTGAAGAGACGGCAAGAGGCCGACAAGAGTGAAGATAAGCCAAACAAACTACCCCAGGACAGGGGGAACCTGAACTATTAAAGCAGAAGCTTTTGTTGCTGCAGCAGATTTGGCTCCTATCAAAATAATTCCAGGCGTATAAAATCTACTCCCTGGTTCACAGATTCCTTACACTCTTCAGACTCTTATCAATGGGCTAAGAGTCTGGTGCTGTAAATACCGTGACGAGGATAGAACTGAAAGTGTCACCTAAAACCACAGATACAGAAGCAAAAACTGCATATTTATCTGCCATGATTTTGCAAGCTCTGAACCAGGCTAAAGTGCGGTTCTCAATTGTAAAAGAACTTTCCACACCAGCAGGATATCTTCTAAAGAGCTTTCTTCGCAAACTCTTTGCAATACTCGCACACGTGAGAAGATTACGAATATCAGGAGAGACATTTCTATGTAGACTGGTAAAACCTGTGCCTTCTGCCTTATTTCCACTTGCTGGTTCCCCAAGCAACTCGACATTTGCCCCAGTCACCAATGATCAGATCCACAAAACCACCCACCAGTTCAAATCCTGTTCACCATTAGACCCTATTCCTCTGGACGTTAAGAATCAGTGGCAGGATTTCTCCTTCGAGAACAGCCTTTAATTCTTCCTTTTACCTTGGGGGAAAAAAAAAACAACCTATTTTGAAGCATGTTCTAGTTACACCTTTGTTAAAATGAACAAACTCTTGATTCTTCGTTCCCAGATAACTTATGTCCCATTTCCTACCTTAATTTCCCGAAGAGGGTAATGGAGGTTGTTAGAACACAGCTTCATACTTATTTCAAAGAAGCAGTAATTTTACATCCCCATCAATCTGGCTGATCAGGTACAAAACAATTGTTGCCAATTTTACACATATGCCGACGTCACACAACTCATTCTTAGAGTTTATCCCAACACCAAGAAAGCAGAAAACCCACCTGTGAGGATGTTTGGCAGACATCAGTGCCCGAATGAGTCAAAACTGGCTCAAGCTCAATGGAAATAAAACCAAGATACTAGCGGTTGGTCCCCCTTCTGCCAGGTCCCTATGGACCAACGAATTCTGGTAAAAAACCTTGGGGTTAAGAGCTCTGCCACCCTTTCTCCTGACCTATAGATTAGTGGCAGGTGTAGCTCTGGGTTCATTAAGCTAAGAACCCTGAAACAACTGATGCTACTAATCCCTACCAACTTGAAGGACCAGCGGTTGCCCGTGCAGTCACGGATATCTTTGATTATTACAATGCCACACTGCTGGACCAGCCCAAATACTAACTTCAGAGGTTTCTGATCATACAAAATGCAGCGCCCCGGCTGGTGGTTGGCTTTCAAAGATGTTCCCATGCCTCCCCTAGTCAGACATAGCTCCATTGGCTTCAATGTGGAAGAAAAGATGACAAAAGCGGTTCCTGGAAAACAATAACAAAAGGAGGCAAACGCCACAGAAGGCATAAAAGCTACAATAACTTATACAGCAGGTGAAAAAGACCATTTGAAATTAACCTAATGTGGTTGTAGCCAAGGACAAAATCCTGCGCAAAAATTGGGAGAATGGAAACATTTTTTTGACCTTATTTTTGTTAAAATAGTGGAAGGGTCAGTTAGGATTACTTTTAGGCCTTCCTGACTATTAGGGAGAATTCTCAGAAATGTGCCAATTCCCTCCACCGTAGAGACCCCCAGCAACTTTGCTTGATTTTGAGGAGTGGATTGTTTTAACCTGGAGAGAGCAAGACCCTTTTTCCACACTCATGTATTTTAAATGTGATTTATTTTGTACATTGTTTCTTTTGGTTGTGGAGTCTGACAAACTCTATAGGCATCATCTTTTACATTGCGTCACACAGCAGTGCAGTGGCACAGGGAAGTCTTTCAAATTTGGATAAACTACTGTTTCCAAGAGCAGTAAAGTGAAATTGACTACTAACATTTGTAACTTTCTAGACCCAGCACACACCATCGTATAATAGGGATGCTGGAGGGGTTACTTAGTATCCCCTTTGTCTAGCTTCTCATCTAACAATTATACGTTACCATTTCCTCAGTGAATGACTGGTGGCAGTGGTTTACTTTTAACCACCGTGGTGTGCATTTACCGCAGGCTGCGTTCGCAGTTGCAGTAAAGCACCCAAAGGTGCAATTTGTCAAAATGGTCCGGTCTTTTTTTGCCATTTCTTTGTGAAAAGGTCCTTCGAGATTTACTCTGCGCCTCAAACCAGGTTTGGTCCCTCAGTTCGCTTTGGCGGAATTCACGAGTGAAGCCCGCATCTGGCTCCAGGGTGCCCTAAACTCCCTGTGCTTATAGTCTCCTAGGAGCCCCAAATGCACTCTGTAGCGATTGGCCGGCTGACTGTCCGAAAAGGACAGCCACCCTGCTGGGTGACCGACAGCTAGGCTGGAATGAATGGGAGAGACCTGAATAAAAGGCAAAGCTTTTTGCTTGGAAGGCAGAGTCGACCACTGGACGAAGGAACGGAAGAAGAACTTGAAGAGGACGCCTGCTACAACTCTTGGACCGTTTTGCCCGGTGAAGTCCTGCTGCTGTGCTGAAACTACAAATTCATATCGACAGAAGCCCCTGCAAGGACGACTTCTCCCTTTAAGTTGGTAGGACCAATCCACTCCAAAGTAAGCCACTTGGAAATTCTCTCAGATCTGGTTGTATTTCCACAGAGTTGGTGCTGGAAGCCGAATAGCTAGGGAGAGGAACACCAGTTTGTGTGCATTGCTTTCAAGTTGGCCAAGAGCTCCAGGAAGATCCTCCGGAGTCCCAAGAAGCAGGCCTGACTGAGGCCGAGCTCCCTCGACAGAGTGCAGGACCCCAGAAGAAAGGAAGCTCCCTCGACAGAGTGCAGGACCCCAGAAGAAAGGAATGTCCATCTCGACAGCCAGAAACTGCAGTGTTGCCATTTGCGGTAGTCGCGAGGAGCTGAAACAATGAAGTGCCACTTGTTTGAAAGATTGCCGGTTACGAGTGGTGAAAGTCCCATTGCAGTGCAGGAGTCCCCAGAAGTCCCCCCCTCTTGTGCCCACGACTGAGGCCCAGGAACAATGAGGTCTGCACAGGAACAAGAGTCAACTGCTGCACTTTTTCTTCAATACAAAGGTACTGTAAAGTCAGAGAACTTGCCTCTTGTTGTAGAGTTGCTTGCATCTTCTACTCCTCACAAGCCTAAACAGCTTGTGGCCCTACATTGATTCTTCTTTTCTTCAAAAACGTATAAAAAAAAAAAACATTGTGCCAAGACTTTTCTACTTACCTACCAGAAGTGGTTCAGCCCATATACGACTTTTGCCCATTGCCTATGGAAAGACACTGCTTAGGGGATCCAAAAGTATTTGTCCGCTTAAGAATATTTGTGATAACCTTTTCCTTTGACCAAGTTCTAAGAGTATTCTAAATGCAAACAGTAAGATATTAATGTCCCCAGTAACCTAGCTATTGAAGTCACCTGAGGGTGTAGGTTGCGACTGTGGGCCATCCCAAAAGGGTCTTTACTGAGTTAGAAACAAAGTGTGTAGTTTTTAAGTGTATGTGTGTTGCTTTTATATTGCCCCCTTCTGAAGAATGCTTATTCTAACTGACAAATTAATAATTGTTTATTCAAGAAACCTTGTGTGTAAGTGTTTGACTACTAGTCACTGTGAATCTCTAAATCCCTACAGCTCATATTGACCCATCTTGAGATAAGCCTTGCTGCCCAACACGCTACCAACCTGTGTAGTACAGACTTATGCCAAAAGGTGGCTTCCTATTGCCAGGAGGTCAGGGTTGTTGTAGTGCACCCAAAGGGTACTGCATACGGTCTTGCCTAACTGACAATGGACAAGCACGTTAATTATATAGGCAGGGAACGCCCACCTACCAATAGTAACAGTTGGGCCTTTTCTGATCATTTAATAAACAGACTAGAAATGTGAACACTGTCCGTGTCATAACACTCGACAGTTCTCAGCAGCAATCTCAATCTTCATGAAAAAAGCCCCACATCTTATTCTTGCCGGAGTTTCTAATCAAGACATTTTTTTTAAATGTAAATCACTATTTGGGGTGCCTGGTGGACGCCCAATAAGCTTTATTTAAACTATAAGTCTGTATAACAGCTGGTTTAGTGTAGACTACCACAGACCCTGCTTCCGTATAATAGCGCTGTCCCAACCTTAATTTTATAAAGATTTAGGCACTTGCTTAGGATATGTCAGCCAAATTTGATAGAATCGTGTAAGGCCTTCCATCCCTATCAGAGCTTTCTGTGCCATCATGTCTATATGACTTAACCATTTCAAATGTTTCACAAACAGTAATCCTAAATAGCAATAGGCAACTACCTAGATGGTCACACCATTTAGACTGCACAAATTGTTTCTGCCCTTCCCAAAAACCATAATTTGTTTTATGTTCAGTTTTAGATTAGGAGTTCTAAAATTATTAAATCAAGTAGGGCTGAAGCATACACGAGATCTGAAGGAACTATTTCCCAGTCCTGGGGTGGAATTCTTTATAATCACCGGCTATTGGAATAAAATCTGCTAAGAGTAGCAGAACAAATAGGTGCTGGAAAGCAGCCTTGATTGACACCCTTGTTTGTAATAAAATTGGTTGATAACCTCCCAGCTTCAGAGCACTTGAGGAAAGCACGAGTATTCATTTAGCACCTTTTTATTAGTTCCAATAAACACAAAGGAACCTTTTGAGGCTCCCATTTTCTTCCACAGTCTCCATACAGACTGAATCTAAAGCTTTTTGATCATGAAAGGCTACATCCAACATAGGCCCTCTAATAGTGCAATATTTCTCCATTGTGTTTCAAATAAAACCATGGCCTATGTGAGAACAGAGCTGTTGTGCCCTGCTTTGTTAGACACTATTGCCCAGACTTTGTATTATAAGACACTGTCCCTCGATTTGAAATGAGGCCAAGTCCCATAGTATTAAAATGTGTGTACAGAATGCCTTTAAAAAGGTTTCAAAATAACCAAAGGCAGATTGAAATTAACCTATGTAAATCCTACCCCTGATCGAAACAAAAAGGACCAAAGAATGGTCTTAGACTCTTCCCCAAAAGGTTAGAATGAAAACTGGCCCCATGCCATCTAGTGCCTTTCTGGGAGACAGCAGATTTAACATGAGTCATTCTTAGTGATTACAATAGTTCCAGCCATGGTTTAATAAACTAATGGCATGCTTTATAGAGTCCTGAACCCACACGACTAACCAAAAATACACCCCATTCCACACCAGCCCTCTCAATACAGAATGAAACTGGCTTTCTAGGTCCAAGGGCCAGTATCCACTCTTTTTGCTGGATCCTTGGTGTTTGCGGTCTGGTACAGTAGATGGAGTGCAGCACTAACCTTGCTCTGAACCCGCTTCTCTGGGCTGGACCCCCCCAAATGTCAGCCCCAGACCTCTGCCTTCGAGCAGAGCCTTAATTAGGATGGCCTTGTAAAGCTCCTTCTACCTCTCCCAGACCAAAGTCCTCAGGCACCCTCCAAAAAGTCCCCCAAAGTGAAATGGGAGGGACATTTGCAGTTCTGAAACTGTAAGACCTTCCCCATTGTTGGACAGCCTCACAGTATTAGGAGGGCTAGACCCAGACAGTGAGTGCTAAGGATCCCATACAGATCCAGAACTCATGAGGCAAATCAAGAACAGACTAGCCAGCCTACTCCTATCCATTCCCCAGTTAAAATAAATAAAAATAGGAAGAAAAACTACGGCCCTTTGTAGAAATCGATGCTCACCTCGTGCATCACAACTTACCCCTTCACTGTGAGAGAGCGACTCCCCGGGTTCCTCCTCTTCCCACTCCTCATCGCTGTCTAGCTCGTAATCCAGAATCTTCTGCAAAAACAAACAGCAATGCTCAATTCAACTGCCTCTTTAACAGATTGGCGTGGAATGCTTTAACATAATTCAGCACATCCATTTCTTCAGTAAAAAAAAAGTCAGTAAACGTGAATTTTTCCTAAAAAACAAATCGTTGAAGCATGCTCAATGGCAATGTGTGCCCTTAACTCAAAACGTGCTGAAACAGTTCTACTTTTTAGAAGTTAAGTTCTTGTAACAGAAGAGGCAAAGAAATGCTACTATGCCCCCAAATGTAGTGGAGATGTAATGCAATCTATGCACGTTTTCAGTGACCCAATAGAATTCAGCCAAATCAAACAAAGTCATGAAAAACAGCCACAGCACAATGCCTTTGGTGGAAAAATAATTTACCTCATCTTTGAGCCAAGGCTTTCTGGGATGGATTACACCACTCTCCTTATTCCATGTGCCCCAGTACGCAGGACGGTGATTCTCAGAAAACTGCAGGAGCTTCATTCTGCCAAACCCTTTCCTCTCTGGGATGTTCTCCATTGTTTCAATGTCCTCCACAAGCAATTCTTCATTAAGAGGATCATCTGGCATGTCCTGCACATCATCAGTTTCACCATTCCCTACGACAAAGACATCCCTGCGAAGTAACAAAGGTATTCAGTTAAGAGTTGGAAGGTGTATCACTTTAGAAATTAAATTGACACCAAAAAGCTTTTTCCTCCCTAGTAAAGGCTTTATCATCTCTATAATTTGAGCTAACCCATGTTGTTTTAGTAGTTTTATTTGGTTAGCTTCAGCATCTCCCATACACTTCCATGGGACACCCTTTTCTCATTGCTTTGTTTTGACTCCTGTACTGACTTTTTGGAGGCAGGTAAAGCCTTCTGCTTTACTTCATTCCTTGCTGAGTGCTCATTTTAATGGTGAGATTGATCAGCTCATAAGACTATCAGTGCTGAGAGACTATCTTTCTATGGATTTCAAAAGTGAAGTGGGAGAATGGGATAGTACCCTCCCCCCAGTCTCATCCAGACCATGGCCTAGAGTAACCACAGCCCAAGCACCCCCCACAAAAAGGGCGGGCTTCCCAGGGGTCATAATAACAGACACGTCACATGAAGCAGCTCCATTTTCCCCCTGCAGACATGCGCTGTGGCAGGCATTGAGGGTCCAGTACCCAGACACGTCAGACATAGGAGCAATAACGTCACGCAAGATGAGTGAGAATGAAGATCCTGTTGAATACATCCAGGAGAAGTGGCGCTTGGAAACACGGGAACCGTGGGATAAAACACTAGCAATTTTCTACCATATACTAATACAAGGGCTCCCGGAGCAAGTACAAAGGCACTGAAGAAAATAGTGGGGATGGAAGTTAAGGCCTGGCCAGAAATACAACTAGCCATAGTACACCACTGCAGGATGTGGCAGGAAAAGATGAAACAAAAAGGAGGAAGATAGGAAGGCATAGGAGGCAAAATTGGTACACAAGAAGCTATCAAAGTTTACCATGGAAGGAGCACTAATCACAACACCGCCCCCACGCAGGTCACGATTGCCCAAGACACAACAGCAGGTTGCACAATTACAGCAGCCAGCACAAACAGCAGATGCCCCCGCCCCCACCATACACGACATACTGGAGGAGGGTATATGCAGATGGGAAATGGATATTTTAGTAACTACAGGGGGAGGGGCGGTCAGATGAGTGGGAGGGGTTATGGGCCGCCTGCACAACAACAACAAGGGGGAGGGTTCCGGGGCTACAACCCAAATGGACAGATGGGATACCAAGACAAAACAGGGGGTTTCCCATGGCAGGCCCGAGAACCACCAGTATGTTGGATATGTGGAATGGTGGGACACATGACATGTCACGCACTTGCAGGATGAGACCCCCCCTCCCTCCCCCCGTCAAGTGGCCTTGGAGGAACAAGGGCAGCAAGGGCCTATGGGGGAACAGAAATTTCACCAACAGCAAGGAACACCAATGCCTACCACAACAACAAGCACCACTGCAACAACCCCAGCTACAAACACCAGCCTACATACAACCACAAATACAACAGGTACCGCAGGCACCACCACAGGTACAAACACAACCACAGCAACAGGCAATAGCCACACAACATCAAGTGCAAGCGGTACAGCAGCTCACACAAATACAGGACAATGCAGTATCAACAACTGATGCACTTATACAGCAGACACAGCTAGGGGAAGGTGATATTGGGTCACAACCCTTACACGGGAAGCGGTCAGTCACTATACCCACCTTAGTGACAGCCCACAAATCATTAACACCTAATCCTGCGGAGGAACCACGCATAGGGGTGGCAAAAGGTGACAAAAATGTCCTTCCTACTTGACACCGGGGCCAATAGGTCTTGCATAAGGGAGGGGAAGTTTAAACTGTCAGGTGAAGCTATGAACACTCGAGGATTTTCTGGGGTTAGGGGGTTGGTTCCCTTCACTGATAACATCTCCTTATCTGTAGGAGATCACGACATGTCTCTTCCACTTCTGCATTCAAAGCAGTCACCAGTAAACATACTTGGAAGAGATTATGAGCAGATTGAATATGACCATCTCCTTCACGGAGAAGGGCATAATTTGTTCTACACCAGGCTCACAGCACAAATATTGCAGGCCTATTGTGGCCAAACAGTGGCCTGGGCTGAGCCAGTAGATGGAGACATCTTCCAATACAGGACAGACCTGGCAATAGCATGGTTGCCTGGAATGGAGAGCAAAATTTGGAGGACAGCGGCTTACCTATTCAGACCAGAAACACCAGCAAGTGAAAAGGAGAGGAAAAAGATTTCAGTAAGCATCGAGAGCATTATGGCAAATGCAGACTACATCGCAGTACATGCCCAGGATGGGGAGGGCCTGGAGAGCAGTAATAGCACTGGCAGAGGGGTGCAGGCTTACACAGGTATCTGATGAGGAGCTCTACTCAGACGATAATGGAGAGGGAAAGATGTTTGGGATGAGCATTGAAAGTAAAGTACAAGCAGGTGGCACTAAAGATGGCAATGGCACTAGAGGCACCCGCCCCTACACCAGTGCCATTTTACAAGGGAGACATGGCAGCAGTACCAACATCTCTGTGGACCACTAGTCGGTATGACGTTGGCTGCATCAAAAGCATTGGAGGAGTAAAAATAAAACTGAAAAAAAAGGAGCAATGTTACCAAGAGTAAAGCAATACCCACTATCAAAAGAGGCAGATGAGGGCATATATGAAACAATAACAGCCCTAATAAACAATGGTATATTAGTACCATCAGAGTCATCATGCAATACTGCTGGGTACCCGGTGCGAAAAGCAAAAGGAGAGTCTTGGCGTTTTATCCTGAGACCTTTGAACTACATTGTAGAAGCAGAGTACCCCAGAGCAGCTAACCAAGCCACCATACTATGGAATACCAGCAGAGGCATCACGGTTCACCGGGATTGACCTCAAAAATGCATTCTTTTCAATACCTCTGCACACTGACTCACAAGACCCGACAAGCTTCACATACCGCAACACAAAATGGAAACACACAAGGCTGCCGGAAGGGTACTGTGAGTCACCATCCATCTTTAACAGTGATAGAAATGGATTTGGGCAACATTGAGATGGAGCACGGTGCTGCAATACATGGATGACATAATATGCAGCACCACAGAGGAGAGGTATAGGAAGGACTCCGTGAAGAGGCTCACAGTGTTAGCTGAGAAGGGGTACAAGGTAGACAAAGAAGTTAGAGTACTGCCAAGAACAGGTGCTCTACATTGGTTAGCTTATTTCACAACATGGAAGGAACATTGCACCACAAAGGGAACAAGCCATTACAAACACACCACAACCACAGAGAGAGAACTACAGCAGTTTCTGGGCCTATGCAACTACTGCAGGGCGTGGGTTTTTGACTACAGCTCATACATAGGACCCCTGCTCGAGGCCCTCAGAGAAGCACAGAAGGGGGATAAGAAGTTGGGATGGACAAGAGAAATAAAAGGCATTTGACGAATTAAAACACGCCATCAACAGCACTGGCCACTCCAAACTATGAACATCAATTTTTCATCTTCTCACATTGCAAATCAGCAGTAATGAAGGCAGTACTGACACAGAAACAAGCATAGGACACAAGCCTGTAGCATTTTACAGCGGACACTTGGACCCTGTAATGTTAGGTCACTTCCCTTGCGAACAGAGCCTGGCCGCCGCAGCTTTTGCTGTGGAAAAATCATCCATAACAATGGGGCGCCCCACCACACTGTTCGTGGAACATGCCCTCTTTGCAATACTGAACAAGCACAAATCAACATTGACCACAGAGGGTGCGTCAGGCTATGAGATAATTTTATCCAGACCAGAATTAACGATTGCAAGATGCAGTAATGTAAACCCAGCAAGGTTCATAGCAGAGGTAGTTGAAGATGGCAACTACGCTCACGATTGCACACAGGCCATTGAAATTTACTCCAATGCAAGAAAAGTTGAGGAAAATGGCCTAGAGGGGGGAGAGATAATGTACATTGATGGTCCTCTACAATTGACCAGAGTGATGGGGTAAGGCGGACAGGAGCAGCAGTGGTTCGTTTGACAGAAGATTGGATGTATGTACCAGTAAAAAGTGTTCAACTACCACAACATTACTCAGCCTAAGCAGCAGAACTAGTGGCCCTAATTTTAGGACTAAAAGAAAAATGACAAAAGGGTGACAATATACTGTGACAGCGCATACGTCACATCAACAGTACACTCAGGGCTAATAAAATGGCAACAAAGGGGTTCAGAAGAGCAGATGGTACCCCAATACAACATGCCCTCCTACTTGCTGAACTGATTGAAGTAATTGATGACCCTAAAGAAATAGCCCTGGTGAAGTGTCAGGCCCACACTAACGGGGGATGACCCTATCTCAAAAGGTAACGAAACAGCAGACGCACATGCCAAATACGGTGCGTACTTTGTCGAGATCTGGACCCTCCCAGAAAAACAAAAAGATAAGGGGAGGACAGGGGCAAGACAAATGCTAATGAAGGATGGGTACACATCCCTGAAACTCAAATTATGGATTTGAGGCAGCAGCACCCATGGCAGAAACAGATGCATTATGGCATCAGAATACAGGAAAGGTAGTGATGCCCTTAGCCCTATTGAAAACAGCCCTGGCTCAGCTACACCACCCCACACACAGGAAAGGAAGCGATTGCAGCACGGATAAAAGAGGCCTGTTCTGCCCCGAGCTAAATTCACACGTTGCAAACTTTATCAGCAATTGCCTAACCTATCAACAGTTTACGGCCGGTCACACGCTGCAAGTGATCAAAGCTACTATACCCCGGCCAGAGGACCCTTTCTGTACCTACACATTGATCAAACACAGAAACAGGATTGTGGTAGTATACCCATTTTCAAGGTGGATCGAGGCTGGACCCTGCTCTCATGCAGACGCAGTCAGCAAAGTTCCTGGTGAGGGAGGTGTTCCCGAGGTAGGGGGTTTGTGAGGTGCTGCAATCAGACAATGGCCCACACTTTGCCAATTAAATGTTCCAACACATAACTACACTCCTTGGCATCAAACACAAATTTTCATGTGCATACCACCCACAAGCTAATGGTGTTTGTGAACACCTGAACAGTCTCCTAAAAGAAGAAATTGCAAAGATTCAGCCGACAACTAAGAAAAGCTGGTTGTACTGCCTCCCCTTGGCCCTGTTTGTATTAAGGAATAGGCCAGGGTCAGTTCACCACCTCACACCCCACAAGGTGGTGACTGGATGTCAGATGCACCTTCCACTAACACCACCATCAAGGGCCATGACAGATTACCATTCCTCTGCAAATGTTTTTGGTGATGAAATGTACGAGTATGCGTCTTCCTTGATTACTAGTGTCGCCTTTATCTCTCAAGAGCTCGAGCGGACGTGGAGCGGGTCGAAAAACACCCAACAAGAAGAAACAGACGAGGAACAGGAACCACCATCACAGTGGACAGGAGGGGGACCACGTCCTCCTCCACAACTTTAATCGCCGGTGGAACAGCCCCCCCAATTTACCAGGCCCCACCAGGTGGAAACAGTAGCTCCTAGAGCAATAAAGTTGATATAAGCACGTCTGGAATCATCTGCACGACGTCAAGCCCTACAAAGATCAGACACCCTTGCGTGGACGAAAGGGCCAACGCAGCAGCAACGAAAGACAACGGCTACACATCCCCTGACCCCTCCCAAACTACAGACACCCCTAAGGACTCAAATGGACAATCGCCCATAGCCCACCCCATGGTCACGAGATCTCAGAACAAACAAAACACTGCCCTGGCCAGCCCCGCCCCTGCCACTACCCAAATAAAGGACATTGCCCAACAAACTGTCATATTGCACCACACTTGTAGACACATGCATGTTCTCTTTGTCTCGCACATGCAGGTACCGCGTACAACTGTTCATGTATAAAGAAAGGTGAAGTAACTTACGTTGCATTTTGCCCAAGAGTAAATGCTGCCCACAGACGACACCTGAAGCACTATCACACCAATTTGTATACGTTATAAAGACCAAAATATTTAAAGAAGCGAAAAATACGTGTGTATTACAACACGTTCATTATAGCCATAGAGCAATCATTCCCACATCTCCACGAACATTTACCAGCCCTAAGAGATAGGTCGCTGAGACCAGCGTGCGAACAGCTTTTCGTTTGGGCATTAAACGATTACTTGATAGGGAGAGCTTGAATAAAACAAAATGCTTATTTATAGAAATTTAGGCAGGCATCTATATCGCCAAGCATAATAAGCTGCAGGACCGCAGCAAAGGTAAGAGGAAAATGCCGGTAATATTGTAATAAAATGTATAGGCTTGTTTATCACTGGTCTACTTGCTGCCACTGTGGCAGGCACACTATGCTTCTCATGTCATGGCTGCACCCCCTACTAATTAAGCCCCCCCCCACCACCACAGCTGCAACAGGTACTGTGTCGGGTGGTGCAAGTAGTACAAGAGTAAACAGGGGAAGGATAAAACTTAACACATGTTAATAATGGGGTTGACATCTCAGATTCCGCACAAGTCTCAAACATTTGGTATCAACACATGTCCAAAATTGGTAAGGGGACAAGTAAGGACAGCTGCTACGTGTGCTCATTGATCCCATACGCCATGAGCGCCTCAAGAACATTGGTGGCTACTGAAGTACCAGCAACATCAGTAGAATGCCTGATATACCTGGCCCTGTTCCAAACGAAAGGACGATTCAAGGGAGAATGGCAATGATAAAGTGGAAGACAAGAGACATACCCGTATGAAAATATCAAGACACTTCACATGTACAATCACTACTGGCATCTAACAGAAGGGTTCCAATACGTGACGGATGGGCCAGACAAAGGAGAGACGAAGGAAGTAAAGTTGAATTACCTAGCATGTGAATGGCGCGCAAGTGAAGTTGCAGGAGTAATGGGGTGCTGGGAAAGACCACTACTCCTAATATATGGGAAAGTATACACAAAGGAAGGATGGACAGACGGGTTTTGCGGAGCGAGATGGTAACACTGATGAAACCAACTATGGCGAAAATGGACGAAGAAAACGACAAGTGTTTCAATGGATGGATAAAAACAGCTGGACTGGTGACATGGTTGGAGAAGGACGAAGACCCAGTAGCAATACTTCCACTAACTGCACCGACACTAAGTTAACACAACGGAGACGTCCATCTAGGAAGGAACAGCAACTGCAAAAGGATAGCGACGATAACTGAAGAGGGTGCCAGTACAGAGGTTTTAATGGACGACTATTAGGCCTGCGGAGATCAGGCATACCACAGCTTGCAGTCATCTTGGAATGGACTGTGCACAATGGTACACATAAATGTACCATCCCTAGTGCTACCACAGAAAGATGTCCATCTGGGGAACTTCCCTAAGATGGACGAAGGGAATAAAAGGAGGAAAAGATCAGATTGAAGAAGGTACAGAAAATAACGACAAACATTGTCAAGCGTGAAAAGACAAGGAGAACCACTGATGGGAAACTACCTGTGGGGTAGATCGGAAACAGCTCAGTGACATTCCACCAGGACACAGACTTTTGCAGAGCAGCAATGTTCTTCTCATCAATAATGCATCCAGGATTGCAGGCATATGCGAATGCAAAATGAATCCAGATAACAAGATGGGAGCTAATGATGACAAACTGAACCGTCAATGGATTTAATGCAATAAAAGAAGAATTGAGGGCAGTACGAATGGTAGCGCTGCAAAATAGATATGTGCTGGATCTCCTCACGGCGATGGAAGGAGGATTTTGTGCAAAAATTGGAAAATCATGTTGCACATTTATCCCTGCTAAAGACGCAGACAATGGCACCCTTACTGAGGCAGTATCACAATTTGCCAAGATGCACTCCAAGATGGAAGCAGCAGCTAAGGGAGTGAAAGATGGCAGCTGGTTTTCCTACTTGTGGTCGTGGATGCCATGGTTGTCGGATGGCCTTAAAATAATAGCTGGGTGCATAATACTGGCTATGGCTGCCCTTTTAGGAATGAGGTTATGGAGAGCAAGAACAGCACATAAAACATATTAAATGATCAGCATGCACGCCTTACTACCAGCCGCAGACAAGGAACGAGAAAGGTTGCGCAAGCAAATACTAGAAACACACTTAGACCCACCATCTGTGAAGGTAGAGAACCCAAGGAACCCGAAGAGCTATGTTGGAAAGTGGGTCTACTGCAAACCCGGTGGTGGCTGCGTTTATATTTATTGGTCATTTGAAGATGATGTCAACCACTATGGACAACTGGCTGGAATAACGAAAGTATGGAGAGTACGCCGAGATAAGAGCGCATAATTTTGGGGTCGACAAGTTGAACAGAGGGGGGGTGGGGGGGGGGGGGGACTGAAGTGGGAGAACGGCATTGTTAGAGTTGCTATGATGACATAACCAACAGACAACACACGTGCAACCATGCACACTGGTCACTCACACCAACCCACACGAACATACTCAGCGCTATGACGTAGCGGACTGACATACCCACGGACATGCATCGTTATTTTTCACATAGGCCTTCTACAGCACTGCAGAAACACAAGACACCTGAAGAGCTTGTGTATATGCTTGCTGATGCTTTCTCGCTACTTATCCCTATGAAGACGCCACCATGTATACCCAATGCCGCTTGTGACACTGTCGCCCGCGACCTCCATATTATGGGTTATGGGTTATGTACCACCACCCAGAAGCTAGGCCCAAGTAGGCCGCAAGCATGAGTCCCCAGGCAGGAGCCTTGCAAACGAAAATCCTCCCAAGACAAAAAGCAAAGCGCTGACCATGCAGACCAAGCTCAAACGAGAGCCCACAACCAAGGCCGAAATGTTACAACCCACATGCCGCGCTGCCGGCGCCAAGGTTACACCTGCCAATGCCAAGCCCCCCAGAGCTGAAATACAAATCTAATGCTCGTCTCTCCACACGTGACCAAGCCGAACTGACAAGGTGCCAAGCTCACGAGACAGAAAGTCGCCAGGGTCCCACGACTGGGACAGTCTGCAACAACGAAGTGACAAGTTGGAAACCTACAGCGATGGGAAAGGCATCAGCCACCAGCAAGACCTGTCCATTGTCCGCCACAAACATAGTTGCACATTGTTGCCAAACGCCAGGTACACCGCGAGCTGGGAACGGCGATGGTCCCAGGCTTGGGGGCTCGCAGGAGAACCAATCAGAACACAAGGGGCTCATCACTGATGCCATTACCCTTAGCCAATCACCAAGAGTCCCTGTGTAGCAACTGTTAGGGACAGCCCAAGTGTACCACCTGACCCGTCCTTATCCACTAAAATTTCCTTCCATAGGTAACTATACTAACCCTACCACTCGGGGAACCAACCCGAAGTGGCGTTAGGTTTTGTGACGATTTTCCCAGGTGACGCGAGTAGCGCATCATACTGAAGTAAAATGGGCCTGCGAGCCCCACTAACAACGAGATCCTCTCCGGATGCATACGGTCTGAGCGTATAGCTGCCGTTACTCTTAACAGCAGTTATTACCTTGCTCTTGAGTGTGTCTCATACTCTGACGTGAGAGGAGTTGGGGCCTCCCCAGCCTCGGAGGTCCGCTGACAGCTCTGCCGGCCCCCGGGAAAATCACCCCGACAGAAGTATGGTTAGAATACTGAGCATCTTTATAGATTATTCTTTTGTAACTTGTGTTACAAATACAATGTGAACAGGAAGGGTTGGTGCCGCAGATATTTCCCTACCAAGTTTTGAACTTTAATGGTGCACTTTTACAATTACTGCAAATGGTATTAAGAGTGGCTAGCACGCCCAAGATGGCTATGCCAAAATATGTTTGCCTGTCCTTGGACAATATTGTTCTTTGGCATTCTCCCCGCTTTCTCAGGGCTGGAATTGCCAGATATGAAATGCCCTTTAGGGAGGTAAGCTGCTGCTTTCGCGAGCTAAGTGGTGGTCTGTGTGTGGCCAGATGTGGGAGTTGGGACGGTCTGGTCCCAGTCCACATCCTGGTGCCCAAGTGTGCCAGACTGTCTGTTGCTGGGCAGATTGTGTGGCCAGTGGCTACCCATGATTAGATAGCCAGCTTGAATGGTACACAGCCTTACCACAGGTGGACCCGTGTCAGTTTTCAGTTGACATTCAGGATAAAACGATAACTCTTGGAGCCATACCCCAGATTGTTGGGGCCAAGACCTCTGAATATAAAGCACAGCTCTCCGACAACAGGGGGACGGTGCCAAGAACCAAGATTCAAGCACCACAATCAAACATAACTAAATCCCGCATCCGAAAGTGACCCCTGCACTTGTGACCCTCCCTTGGGCCCCCGCCAAAACACCAAGCTCAGAATTTAGCAGTTTGAAATTAGATCAGCATGAGCAATACACAGCTCCCGAGTGTCGGGCATCACCCAGTAGGAAGGAGCCAATGGAACCAGGCACAAGTGCAACGCGCACTGCAAACCTAACTTATATACACGCTCATACATACATTACCCCCCTCCCTTCTAGCTTTTCTGACTTAGGTTGGTGATAACCTGATCAAGGAGCATTCTGTAGGTCTATACTAGTGTAGGAGGATAGAGGGAGCTACTTAGCTGAAATGTACATCTTTTAAACAGCAAGACCGAACCACTGGCATTGTCCAATCATAATCAAAATTATACATTTTGAACTTGTGCCTTCAGGGCACAAGGCCCAAAACCATCTTATGGTTGAACTTGCTAATTGCTAAGGAATTGTTTTATGGTTGCTCTAAAGTGTTTCTACTGAATTTTATGCATCTAAGTAATTATCTGTTTTACATTGGTTATTAAATCAAATGCTTTCCAACTTCTCCCAAACGTGAATGTTAATATCAGTTTTATAGTACGTGTGCCCATATTTGCCTAGAGGTTTCATTGCTTAGGGGATATTAAAAGGACTGATCAATAAAATTATGGTTTTAACAGTCTAACGCGAATTATTGAAGCTCTGTGTGGGTCTCAATTTAGCCCTAGACCACTCTCGTAGCTCTGAGTCCAAGCCTTGGTGCTCTGCTACTTACCTTGATTGGCATTTCCTAGACTGCAGTGTCTTCACCACCGCCGCCCCCCCTGTTAGGGAGAAATCTCAAATGTGCTAATTGACCTCTACCTTAGAGACCTCCAGCACATTTGCTAGATTTTAGGACTTAATTTTTAACCTGGAGAGAGCAAGACCTTTTTCACTCATGTATTTTTCTGTGCTTTAGACTGTTTCATTTGGTTGTGGAGTCTGACAAACTCCATAGGCATCGTTTTACATTGTGGCATACAGCACCTTCAGTGCAGCAGCACAGGGAAGTCTTCCAGATTTCCGAAACTTTTAAATACGGTGGGCAGTCATAATTTCGGAAAAAAAATGTCGACTTTCGTTTTTTTAAATTATATATTTATTTTAGGGGTTCGGGAGTTAAAAAAAAAGGGAAAAATTAGAAAAAAAAATTAAGGGGTTGGGGGAACCCCCCCCATTTCAAAAAATAAATGCATTGAAAAAAAAGTCGACATTTTTTTTTTCAACATTTTTGTTGTCGAAATTATCACTATAAACCTTTAAATACCTTCCCACTTGGACAAACTACTATTTCCAAGAGCAGTGAAGTGAAATTGACTTTACTTACACTTGTAACTTTCTAGACCAAGCACACACTATCCTACAATAGGGTGCTGGAAGGGTTACTTAGTATCCCCTTTGACTAGGTCATCATGTAACATTTTTACAATACCTATGATTCGTCACAACTACCAGTCTAAATGTAGCAAAAAGGAACAGATTACATTGAATAAGAAAGTGTATGCAACTCCTCCTGCAGAGGAACTTGCACCAAGAGCTGTAAATCACCTTATTAGTTGGTCTCCTGGACGGAAGACAGTCCAAGATTTTGTTCGATGTTCAGAACTTGTACCTCAGCATTTACAACGGCCATGCATGGAGAGGGAAGACACCATGATTTGGGTGGAAAACTCGGCTCCTTGAATGGGAGACAATACCCCACCTTCAAGGGAAGACCGTCTGGAGGGCAGATTGTTATATACAGAAGGTTCTAGCATGTCCGCCTATGGCAATACAGGACAGTCCATATCATTGTGGTCCCGAACCTCTGCAACCTCCTGAGAACTTTCAAAATGACAAGAGCTGTTAGGAATGCAAACAAAGCACCCCTCCACCACAAACATGCCCCAGTGCACCGCTCGTGGTGGAAGGAGCGAGTTGGGGGGGAATATTCCTTGGACAAGAACCAATCATACTACCTGTAGTCATTGGCAGATTCCCCAAAGGATTAAATGTATTTATTGCGCATTTGTAAGGCGCTTATACAACATGTAAATTGCGTTTCAAAGCACACACTGGGCAACAGGGAGGGAACATAGGAGAAACATTAAATTTAACACCAAGATAGTGGGAGACCTAATAGGTCTTGTGAGCATTCAGAACGTGCCAGAGAGAAGGAGTAGGGGACTCATTCAAGCAAGTGCCCCAGCCATTCAAGGAGGCATTGGTCACAGCATTGTCTAGCCAGGGTTGCCAAAACTGCTCGCCACCATTCTCTCATTGGGCCTACCACAGAAGACAAACTTCACTCTGAAACACTAAAAATGTCAGTCATACCGAAAGCTGACTTGATCTCAGGAGCTACTGGCGAAACCATCCACAGACCGGTCTTTGCTACCAGGAAAATGCAGGAAGCCTTAAGACCCAGCAGTAAGATTAACTCTAAGGCTGGCATAGAATCTGCGTTCTGGAACTTCCCGACCAGCCAATTGATGCATTTAACAGTCTTTTCGGGGGAGTGGAGGGGGGGGGGGGGGAGGTGGGGGGGGGAATCTGAGTAACTGGATTGTTAGTGAAGGGGTCGCCTTCAACTTCATTAATTTGAGGGAGTAGCCCAGTCTGCACAGGAGATGGCAGGTATGGCTTGGATGGTTGGTTGGTTCAGAGCATTTCACCCAGAAAGGGGAAAAGTGTACTTGTTCCCTTCTGAGCGGAGTTGCCACTACAACATCTTGGGTAATACCCTCAGGGAGAGTTTAGACTTAAAATAAAGACCTAGAAACTGACAATGAGCAATGCCAATCACAAACCTCTGGTACCACATGGGCTTCAGATGGATAGGTACATGGAAAGAAAAAACTTGAAGGTCTAGTCATAGAAAAAAATCCTGAGACTCTAGAATCTGGAGGACCCTCGCAAAGGTGAGCGTACTGAACAGGTAATTCCTAAGGAATGTGTCAAAGAGTCCTGGATTTAGGATGGGGTGCAGGCCTCAGTCCTTCAGCACTGGAAGATAGTGGATCCCATCCCCTCCCCCACAGCAGGCACCAGCACGATTGCTGCTTTCTCATGCAGAGACAGGACTCCCTGCAGGAGGAGGGGCTCTGAAGTGAAGGACTGGAAAACAATTTGGCGGGCGTGTCAAGAAATTGAGGCAATAGCCCTGGGTCACCACTCGTCATACCCACCCATGCTAAGTAACTTAACAAAAACCAGCCTTTGGCGCGAAAGGCCAACCTTATTCCCAACGGCAAAGTGGGAGAACACTCCCTACAGAGGTTTTGCAGCTGCTACTGCCGAGGGGGATGGACGCAGTTCAGGACCGACCACTTTGCACCTCTTCTTGGTCTGTTGTACCATCTCTGCATCTCGTGCTGCACCAGTCTGACCTCTACCTCTTTGAAAAGTGTGTAAAATTACCTTCCCCACCCCCGCCCATCCCTTACAGGCCATGGCTGAGGACTACCTAGTAGGTTGCTGCATTTCAAGACCAAATGCTTTTGCAGTAGCATTTTAAAGCAAAGGGAATGAATCCCTAGAAACATTTCAGGTTTCATGGAGGTGGACTCCAAATGGTGTGTCTAGCAATTGACCAAGACATCCGGAGCATAACCAGACATTCTCAGCCAGGAAGGGCTCCTTGTGACAGATCTAGTACCCATTGAGCATGCCACACAATCTGAGGCATCCAGCCCAGTTTACAGTACCTCACATTATTTTCCATCTGGAATTGGGTCATTAAGCAGTGTCAAATCTAGCCCTCAGGCAACTGTGACACAGCCATGAATACTTTGCTGTGCCTGTGCACAAGTTGAAATGATCGCTTAAAGTGCCAAACTTCCAGCGGCAGAAAAGTCATGCTTTTTACTCTTCCCATTGGGAGGAAAGGAAGGAAATGTCAATTTAATTCCTGCCTTGCCACCAAACCTCCTGGTGAGGGGTGTTCAGATAGGAAATCAGGATCTGACAGTCTTTATCCACTGTTGTGGTAGAACATGGCCTCTTGCAGTTATAACCTGATCCTTCAAGGCTGCATTGAAAGGCCAACTTTCTGGGGCAGTGGGGGGGCCTTTCATCCAGTATGTCCGTAAACAATGAGAGTAGACCTCCATCATTGCCTTCAGAAATCATCATTAGGGTGGCTAAATATTGCAGTTTGAATAATCATGCATAAATGAGATCCGGCAAGGTCTTCAGGCTGACGGCATTTCAAATCTGCCGCCAAGTCAGATCAGGGAATCTTGAAAGATCAGTTCCTCTAGAAACTGCTGCCAGGACAGTAGCTTCACTCAATAGGGGCCCTGTCATCACTGAAAATTAAATACACCAACTGTAAAAACTGAAAAATTCTGGTGCATATCTTCAGGAGTCCTCCACTGGAACCACCCAAGTCGATGCTCTACATGGTGTCAGGGTCGAGAATTCAGATGGGACTAGAAGCGCCACTCTTCTCAAAGCATAAACTGAGATATGTCAAAGGAGGACACTTGACCTGAGCATGATGTGTTGCTTTATCTGGTGGGAATTCATTGTTTGAAAGAGGCCTTGCCCCTTTTCCTAGTGATAACACTGCTAAAGAATCAAGGCCCACCCCAACTGATCCTTGATCTACATTGGTTCTGTCATGACAGTGATTTTCTTTTTCCAACCATAGGGTTGACCGATATGGTGAGCACATAGTATGGGCTGATTTTATTTTTTACAGCTTTTAACAAAGTTACATACTAGTCTACCATTTCTTCTCACGAAATAGGTCCTCAAACAGCCACTGCTTGAACCCACCAAAGATACACAATTCTAAAAAGCCATTTCAGACCAGAACATTAGGACCAGATTAACTCCTTGCTTGGTACCCATTGAATATACACAAACGTCTTAACGCACGTTCCTTCCTATATGATACATTCTAATACCAACATGCTTAAACACTACATTGAAGGTGGTGGGCTCACCTTCACTTCCCTTCCCACCATTCCTTTGTTGCACAATCTTACATCCTGCAGTAGCACTGCATCGTCAAGTACCTCCCTGACCACCAAAGGATCATTTACTCTGCCCTTTGGGTACAAATTCTGGTTTCTTTATACAGAGTTACTCCCTCTGCCACCTGTGTCCCTTTTGAACTCTTCAGATCATACCTCAGTTTCATCCTCACCACTCTGCTCCTTAGATGCTCTTGGAGCTTCCCCTCATCCAACTCCACAAAGTATGCCCTCCCCGGCCAGGTGGGGATAGACATACACGGCTTCCGTCGCCTCAACAGTTCAAATGGCACCAACCATGTGGTAGTGTGTGGGGCCAATCTGTATGCACCCACATCATAGATTCTTCCAAACTCCTCCCTTGCTTCATGGACATTAATTCCCTGCATCAGGGACCTGTTAAATCGCTCAACCACACCATTCGTCTCTGGTGATAAGAGTGCTGTCTAAAGCGGTTTCACTCCTATGCCCACCAAGAACTCCTCCATAATCCTAGATGTGAGTTGCACCAGTTTGTAAGCGGTTTCATGGGGAAAAAAAACAACAATGACCCTTCTAAGCCTTGTGACATTCAGAACGTGCAAGTGAAGTAAAGAGAAGTGTGGGGGCGGGGTTGGAGTGACCAGTCAGGACGGACGGACCGGTGAGAAAGCAAGTGCAGGTAGAGGTCAGGTGGACCGAGCCAAGGGGAAGGAAGGTCCACTAGCTAAGTGCGAGGTAAGGGGTTGGAAGGGCTACAAGGGTGCAGGACCAACCAGGCTAGTGCGGGGAGAGCAAGCCCAGGAGGGAAAATGCCGGTGGTGGGCAAAGGCGGTGTCATGCAGGGGAGACCAAGTGCAGGGGTAGACTGAAAAAGGGGGGCCTGGTGCCCTTTAAGACTGAAGGAACCAGGCAGACAGTCAAGAGGCAGGAAGGACATTATCAGGGGAGAGGAAAGCAAGAAGAGAAAGGGAAGGTTGAGAGGCTTCTGGAACTTAAGGAGATCCGGCTCAAGTCAGAGGGCCAGGGAGGCTATTGCAGAGAGGCAACTGCGGAGGAGGGAGTTCCACCACCTTTCTCTTCTTGGAAAGAAGTCTAATCTGCAGAGTTAGTGCTAGACCAAAGGGCTCTAGCAGGGAGGCATTACGAAGAGAGTTGGATGTAGAGGGGTCCCTGGCCCCAGAAGGCCTTGTGGATGATGCAGAGGGTCTTGAACTTGAGGCTTGCAGCAAACAGGAGCCAGTGGAGAGATGCGGTCACAGGGCTTGAGGCAAAGGATAGGTCTCACAGTTGGAAAGTTGAAGGGGGCGAAGGGTGGAGTAAGGCAAATTGAGGAAGAGGCTGTTGCAGTAGTCCAACCTGCAGAGGTTGGACTACTGCAAGGTCTGGTCTGGGGAGAGAGAAGGAGCGAGAGGAGTCCAAGATGACACCAGGGTGTTATGCCTCACAGGAAGGGGATCATGGAGGGTGGCCATAACATATGCGGGACAGAGTGAGTAGGGGTCCCAACACAGAAGGATCTCAGTCTTACCGGCGTTAGCAGTACACCATGCCTGAATAGCAGGCAGTCAGTCAGAAATGTGATGCAGAGGGAAGCTTGAAGGAGAGCAGTCTGTCATCCGAAGTTAAGAGAATGTGGAGATCAAATGGGCTAAAGGAGCCAGGCAGATGTTGAAAAGGCGAGAGGATAGATCCTTCAGGGACAGCAGGTGGAGAGAAAACAGCCCAGTTGAACCTGGGAAGGTCCAAGAGGAATGAGGTCCACCAGTGCTGAGCCAGGTCAGTGATGCCAAGGGTATCAAAGAACCAATTTATCAGGGTGGACTGATTGCCAGTATCAAAAGGCGCAGGAAACCAACACAATAACATCCTCTGACCCCTCTCCTACAATGGTTCTTAAAATGTAGAGTCGCAAATTCCAGCGGCCTTCGAGACTGCACAATTTCTTCATCACCACACCAACTCTGGCCATCAATAGTCCCGCCCTCAACCTCCTTTTGGTCCGTCATCCCCAGATGACCTTCATGCACCAATTCCAGCAACCTCTTCCTCACTCCCAGTGGTGGAATCAGCCGACCCGCCTTTAACAGAAATTCACTTTCCATGCCAAGTTCATCCTTAACCTGGAGAAAAACTCCAGTCGGTCTTAGCTGGTCCACACTGCCCCATTATTCAGCAGCCAGTTCACCAACTGAAGCTCTCCATCTTCATGTTATGCCTCTTTCCAATCCTGCCACTAATCACATTCTCACACTTTAAAGATTTGGTCATCACCTCCTTTATCTCGATCATCCTCCACTGCAGGCTCAACACCTCTCCTATTCACTACCCAGGTTAAAAAAAATCTACCAAAACATTCACCAGGAACATGTTCCACAATAAGCTGGTGACCCTGAATGGATGGACGTTACCCATCTAAATATCCTCTGACACTCAATCCAGTCCTTTGGACTGGAACACCCCAACAAGAGGCTTATTGATCAGTAAACACTGAATATGTTGCAGCTCAATATTCAGGACACAAATGCTACAACCCTCTCCACACCACATTGCTTTTAAGCAGGACTGCACCCAATCCAGTATCACATTTGTCATGACAGTTCTTACATCTTACATCAAAGTAATTCAAACTCCACCCAAAGGTCACCAGACCATAGAAGCAGAGCATCAATTACATAACACCTTACGTTAAAACACGGGTCCGCTTACTAATTTTGCATAAGACTCCACCATACCCAAAAATGACATGACTGCCGGTTTATCTTTTGGGAGTCTCAACTCATGGCAAATGCCAACTCCTTCAGGTCAAGCCCCTTCTCGCCAAGCCTGTGCCCTCAATAGTCCATTGCTCCTACTTTGAACCTGCACTTCTCTTGGTGCAAAGTGAGCTCAACACTGCTGGGCACACACAACGCTTGAGCCAACCTTCAATCATGCTTTTCAACATTGTTCCCCGTAATTAGTATGCCACCCTGAAAATATTGCACACCTTGAAACCCCTTCAATATACTGTACATCACCCTCTGAAAGAACGATGCTGTGGACAAGCCCAAACGGCATCCTCCTGAACCTCTGCATACCCCTTTTTTCACCTCAGACACCTTAATGCTATTGGAACACTTCTTACTCTCGCCACCAGACACTGCACCTTCCTTCATCTTTATCTGGTGGTGACATCCCTTAAGATAACCAAGATAATCACTAAAAAGTACAAACCCCCTCATCTGGTTTGTTACCAGAAATGTCAATGGTCGCCACATGCTCCTGAACGCCAGGAATAATCATTATGCCCATCTCACTGTTCATACCATCCTAATAAATGTCTTCCTTTCTTGGATATTCTCGTAGCCACCAAAGTAATTATATATTGTACACAAAAAGTAGGTTTCTCATTGCTTTATTGTACACAGCAAAGATGGGCCCATGGATATGAGGTGCTCCTCATGGTCATCCTCTCCAGATTTTGCCCAACAATCACTGATTGAACCCACCAAAGAAACAATTCTAAACAGCCCTTCCAGAACAGAACCTTACGACCAGATTAACTATATAGATGGACTAACTTGCTAACATGGTACCGTTGACTACAAATACACAAACATAACAGTTTAGCCAAACTCAATCACGAGCGGTAGCTGGTTTAGTCCCAGTAAGGGTGCGTGTAGTCTAGGGCTACAATGAGTCCACACAGCAATACCAATAATTTCAGTTAGAAAAGGCAAGTACAAAAGTACCATTATTAATTAGGCCTTTATTAATTACACACTAAGCTAGTAGAACCTCTAGTCAAATAAAGTAACACCAACACAATAAAACATATGGTCACTCCAAAACGGAATAGCATTTGATTCAATGATCAGTGAAACTGCGGCTAGTACGCAGAACACCTTGGTAGATGATAGAACAGTTACCCTAGCTCTGACAAATTCCAACCCTAAATTACAAAGTAGATACTTCAGATATTAAAAGATTGGAAATGCAAGTTATGATTAAGGAGTCAACAAGTTAAAGTTCAGGTAAGTAAAATCACTCATTCCAATCCTTGACCAGCCCCCCACAAAGCAAAGGAAAAAGTGGTTTAGGGACAGGACTTTACACCCATACAACCCTATGGAGCACAGGGGGGTAGGGGGTGTTCTCATGAGACCAATACTGGTGTCGCGGAATTCTTTGGGGGCACAATCTTTTGATCTTGGTCCTGTCGAGGAATGCTCATGGGTTGTGGAATAGGTCACTTTTGGACGCAAGATTTAATTTGGCAGTGGCAGTAATTACGAATCTGTTCTAGACAGCTTCTACTAGAACAGCCAAAAGTGACTTCACCTCCAGAGATAGGTCTTTTGCAGTGTTTTGCAATGGGAGTCCCCATTGTCAAGCAGCGATAGGCGATCTGAAATTGGACAAATAATGGAGCAGGCCCAGCACAGCATTCGTTTATACAAGAGAGTTGACAATGCAGAAGCAGGCTTCTTATTACATAAGTTGAAGATCCAAGTAACCAAGGATGTAGTTGGAGCGGCATTGGTTGCCCAGCAGAGAGCTGGTCAGTCCACCTGTTGCTCCAGGGACACTTTCGGAAGGCACAGATCCTTGAACAGGGGTAGAGAATTACCAGCGGTCCAGGGATCAAAGCACAGAAGGCCTTTTTCAGATCAGAAGCGAGAAGTAGGGGTTCACTGGACAACACTAGAGTCTATGTATGTCAGCTTCCGGGCTGCACCTTTTCGTAAAGCCCTTGGCTAATCTGTCAACTGGCTGCATGAGACCTCCTTTGATCCAAGATTTGGCTGGGAGCATTGCCACACCCACCAATGATAATGGTGCTTTGAAACAATGTATTTGCTGTATAAGCGTCTAACAAGCTAACAAATAAAAAGGTTTGCACCATTCTAACTGGCAGCGGCTATCCAATCATGGACAGCCACTGCCCACAGCATCTGCCCAGCAACAAGCATTCTGGTACCCAAAGGTGTTCGGAGACCAGAGTCCCATCCCTCACATCCAGACTTGCACACAAATCACCACTTTGCCTGCAAAAGCCTCAGCTTTCCCTAGGAAACAGCAATCCATATATGTAATTTCCTGACCCAAGAAGCCAGGAAGACTACCAAAGAATATGGCCAAAGAAAAAGCTCAAACCTCATGGAATTGTAACCATTAGTGGCAAATGCAAAAGGTGAAAATGTTACCAAACCATGGTACAAAGAAAAAATCCTGCCACCAGCAGATCTCAGGCACATTGTAAAAGTAACCAAAAAGCCATTACAGAAATATCAATGGGTACAAAGTATCACAACTGCACTCCACTTTAAAGGTGATGTGTGCAATTGTAACAATACAATAAAATCACAAAGACAATCTCTCAACACCTATAGTCTTAGGGACTTACCAGATTCCCCATAAAACAGAGCAAAAGAGCGAGGGGAGTAAAGTAGAAGGCTTTACTCACCTCCAACCAGTCAGGACAGGGTTCAAAACAAGCAAAAAGAGGATGTCCCATATAAGTCCAAGAAACAGCAGCAAACAAATATTTCCAAACAGCTTTAAATTTACTAGCTACATCATTTTCGTTTAACTTCGGGCATGCCTTGTGAGGTTTGTGTTTTATTTGTGCAGCCTCCTTTTTGCCAGATGTAGTCTCTACGAGATTGGAGTCTGTCCCTCACAGGAAACTTATTTTCTCAGTTATTAGTCTCTCAGCATCACTCAAAGCAGATTCTTCCATCTTGGGCTTCGAAATCTTCCAATTCAGCAGGTGACCATCCTTTTTGCGATTGCATCGCATACACGGCCCATCACTTCATAGAAAGATCTTTCAGTGTTTTGAGCTTAAGTTTAAAAGACCACTCCTATCATCCCTATAATTACAAGGGAGACCGCTATTGAACAGTGTCAACCCAAGGGAAGAACAAGTTACCTAACACTGATAAACTTCCTTTTGACTGGATGTTCCTCCCACGTATTCCTTTATCTTTGATATTTCCAATATCCCAGCTTTGCTGCTTCGGAATAATTCTCAGCCGGGGGTGCTGTGCGTCGATTCGATGTCCCTCAGGCCTCCACCTCGATGTCGACATCACCGCTTGTATATATAGAATGCGCAGCACCCGTTGGCCTCAGTTCAGTTTTTTCAAATGAAGCATTTATCCTGTGTTCGACAGTTACTCCCCCTGAGAGAGCGTAGACTAAAACGCAAGGGAAATTCTACTGCGGAGTAGGTCGGGAGGCTTGACCAGGAATACATGGGAGGAACATCCAGTCGAAAGAATGTTACCAGGGGTAAGTACCTTGTTCTAATGGATTGCGTCCTCCACGTACTCCTCATCTTTGATACACTCCCAAAACAGTTTAATCTGGAGGGAGGAGAAGAATTCAGTGTGACATGAATTTTCATGGTCAAGTATGCACCGAATGCAACACTGCTAGGCCAAATGCAGATTCCTGCCCAGAAGTAGTCTAAATTATGTTTAGTGAAGGTGTGTACAGATGACCATGTGGCAGCTGCACATGTGTACAGATGACCATGTGGCAGCTGCACATATATCCCGTATTGGGACTCCACGCTGTAGAGCGGAAGAGGTTGACATGCCCATGGTCGAGTGAGCTCTTAGGTGTTTTGGGGGGGGGGGGGGGGAATCTTTCCACCCCAGTTTGTAGCATTCCGATATTGTTAAAATAATCCATCTGGCTAGAATTTGTTTAGTAATAGCCAAACCAAATTTGCAACCGCAAGAGCCCACAAATAACTTGTCATCCTATCTTAACCTTGTCATTCTGGCCATGTCAAAGCTCAGTGCACGTTTAGGGTCAAGCCTGTGAAGCCTTTCCTCTTTTCCAGGATGCGGTGGAGGATAAAAAGATGGCAACGTTATCTTCAGAGTGAGAAGGGGAGGGTTGCAAGATAAAGCCTGTAGCTCACTCACTCTTGTGGCTAGAAGTAATTGCTACTAAAGAGATTGTCTTTAGAGCCAGTAGTCTCAAATGACAGGAGTGTAAAGGCTTGAAAGAAGCTGCCATCAAAAACGTTAGCACTAAATTGAGATCCCTAAAGTGGGACTTGAAAAGGGGTTGGCAGGTAAAAATTAGTCAGTCCCTTCAAGAATTGTATTATAAAAATAGTCAAGTAAGACTTCCTCCGAAGTGAGCTTAAAAATAGAAAGCACTGCCAAATAACTGTTGATGGTACCAATCTGGAGCCCCAGATTTGCGAGATGCAAAAAAACACCATGGGTGTGTTAAAAGTAAACAGGTCAACATTCTTATCCCTACACCAGCTGCAAAATGTATTCCAACGGCAGTAGTATAAACATTTGGTTGGTGGCCTTCTGGCCGAAAGCAAAATCTTCATTACGTCGTCTGGGAGATCAAAACCTTGTACCTCAGTCTCAGAAATCATACGTCAAGGCTGAGCGTCCAGATATCCATATGGAGAACCCAACCCTCTTCTCGCGAGAAAATCCTCTTTGTGGACGACGTAGCAGAGGACTGATGAACATGTCCAGAAGATCTGGGTACCACGTTCTCCTGGCCCAAATCGGGGCAATTAGGATCAAGGAATGCCCGAACTTTCTCAACCTCCCGATTACGTGAAGAACCACGGGGACTGGAGGGAATGCCTACAGGAGTGGAAATTCCCAGTCCACTAGAAACTCATCTCCCAGAGCTCCTCTTGGGGGAAATTCCCTTGAGCAGTACAGTTGGCACTTCCGGTTGGCACCAGTGGCAAACCGATCCACTTCAGGGGTTACCCAAACAGGTGAAGATCTCTTGAAGGACTTCCTGAGCAAGTTCCAACTCGTGGGAGACTGCTCTGCCTGCTCAGACTGTCCGCCGTTGTCGTCTCCGGCTAGATGAACTGCCGATAGAGATATTCTTTCTTGTACTGCCCAGAACCAGACCTGCATTGCCTCTTTGCAGTGGTAGTGACCATACACTTTTTGTTGAGGTAGCACATGGCCACTGTTGTCCATCTTTATCAGGACATTCTTTTTCCATACAGACAGCAGAAAAGCCTTCAGCGCTAGTCTGATTGCCCTCCGCTCTAAAAAGGAGGATATGAAGTTTGGACTCTGATGGAAACCAACGACCGCCAATTATCAGTTTGCTGGTATAGGCTCCCCACCCCTTAAGTGAGGATCGTCACTACGGTGATGTCTGGCCATGGTTGCCAAAAAGGTTCTCCTTCACAATGTTCTCCTGAAAGGCCCACAACTGAAGATCCAGTTATACCGTTTAGGATATGCATGAGGAATGACATCTTTCCTGAGATTTGGGACCACTGAGTCCTGAGAGCCCATTGGAGAGATCTCATTCTCAGGCGAGCCTCTGGCACCAGAAAAATGCAGGATACCTTGAGGCTGAGCAACCTAAAAAAAAGAAAATCCAATGTCGGCAGATGTTGGGCATTCTGGAATTTTGTCACCATCTGGAGAATGTCTTGAGCCCTCGCCTCTGGTGGCAAGGCTTTTCCCATGGATGCATCCAGATTTGCTCCAATGAACTGGAGCCTTTGTGATGGTATCATGTGGGACTTCAAGTTGAGGGAGAAGCCAGTCTGAAGGGAGTTTCAAGTGTAGCCGAGATGATCCAAGGCCTGTCCTGGGGGAACTGGCCCTAATCAGCCAATGGTCTAGGCAGGGGGTATACGTGAATTCCACCCATCTTGAGACTGCTGCCACAACTGCCATCAGTTTGGTGAAAACCCTCGGGCGGAGGTCAACCCAAATGGCAGAACCTGAAACCGATTATGAGAACCACCAATGGCGAACCTCAGGTACTGCCTGTGCTGGTGATAGATCAGCACATGAAAGTAAGCATCCTGAAGGTCCAATGATAACATCCAATCCTAATGCGGGAGGGCCTTAAGGATCCTAGAAAGGGTTACCATCTTGAACTTCTCCTTCCTGAGGGACTTGTTTAAGTTTTAAGTCCAAGATGGGTTTCAATCCTCCGTCCGTCTTTGGAATTAGAAAATATGGGGAGTACCAACCCTTGTTCCTCTCGGCTACAGGTACTGGTTCTATAGCACCTTTCTCTAGCAGGGTTAAAATCTCCTGCATAAGGAGCGGATCTGGAACTTTCAAAGAATTGTTCCCCGTTGGATGACAGGTTTTTGCAGAAAAGGGAGACAACCTTGGGCAACTGTTTCCAATGTCCATGCATCTGAAGTAATAGCCTGCCAATCTGTCAGATGCTGTGACAATCTACCTCCTACTACAGTCTTGTGACCCAAGACCTCAGAGGGGTTTTCGGGGCGGCTGACGCAGTGGCTGAAGGTAAGGCAGTGGCTGAAGGTAAGGCAGCCGCTGCTGTTGCGGTCTTGGTATTTCTTCCTCATTCACCACAAGAGAATCGTCTGTCCTGCGCTGGCTGTCCTCTGTCCCTTCCAAATGTGGAGAAGTGGTGAAAGAAACTACCCATGGGGCAGTTTGAAGGTTGTCTGATTGTAACTTCAAGGAATTTGGCTGCCGCCTTGGAAGTTTGCAGCTTCTCCAAACTCTCATCAGCTTTGTTCCCGAATAAATGAGTGCCGTGAAAGGGCATGTTGAGAAGCCTGGATTGTACATATGGGGCAAACCCTGACTCTCAACCAGGCAAATCTGTGCATCACTACTTGCTGCCATAGCTCTGCTGATACTGTCAGAGTCAAGACCAGTATGGAGGGATTCGCACATTGCATCTTTCCCATCCTTGACAATGTGAAGGAATCCATCTCGCTCTTCCCCTTCGGGGATATGGTCAGCAGACATAGAAATGCAGTCCGAAAAGGTGTGTAAACCTTGCTAACGTGCATGCAGCATTGGCCCATTGCAAGGCCATACTCCAGGCGGAAAACACTTTCTTGGCCATGGCGTTAACTCTTGTCGTCCCAATTCTGAGGTATTGTAGGATAGGCATTTTGCCTGTTAGTGAAGATGCCTAAACCACCAGGCCTTCTGGCATTGGCTGCTTGGACAGGTAAATAAGGGTCAGAGCTTGAAACCCTGTACTTAGCCGTCAATTTCTTATTGACGGCTGGGATAACTTCTGGTGCTTCCCAGTTAGTTGTAACACGCGGTTGTAAAGCTTGATGGAAGGGTACAATTGGGTCCTCTTTCCAAGATAAGTTCATCAAAAAGTCTTGGCTTAAATGGTTTGGTCTAACTTGGCGACATCTTATAGCAATGAAAGAAATTGAAGTAGCTTCATTCAGTACATTGAGTCGCGTCTCACCAGGTGCAGGGTTTAGCCAAGTAAAAGACCCCTTGAAAATCAATGTGAGGTGTGAATAACCCAGAAAGACTGCGCCATATAATTGCAAATAACGTTTAATACTCAAAAATGCCCTTAAAAAGATGACGTGTTTCGGTCCGCCATGGACCTTTTTCAAATCAGGGCTAATGGTCAGTCGTAGCACTATAGTCATAAAACATATGAAAACATAAGGATAATCACATTGATAAACATGTGTAAATATGAAAATTAAAGTGACTTGAAAAGGTTAATTATGCACCCAAGGTTAAAGTACAAATGCATGAGACGAATATATACAACAATGGAAATAAAAAACAGACAAAAATAGGGTGGACAAAAGGAGTGGAGAAAGCAAGGGGTAATATTGGAGAGAGGTAGATACAAAACACTTATTAGTTGAGATACGGTGTACTTTGATCATTTTTGAATTCATTAGTGAAGGCTCATGTCAAGAAGTGTAAAATTATTTACCTTGAAGTCTTTTAATGCACCCGTCACACAATGTGAAATTAAACTTCCATATAATAAACGGGTTAGATCCCTGCAAATGGGAGATTATCAAAATCAAAATACTGTCAGATGGTCTGAGAATTCAGATAAAGTGGTTGTGGCATGATCGGAATATAAAAGTACGTCCTTCTCGTTAGAGCGACAATGAAAGTGTTGGGATATAATAGGAAATGTAGCAATAAAGCTTCATTAAGCTGCTCAAGCGGTATTTAAATAGTCCTTTCCGATTCCAAAAGGGATAAGCAGTATGTCGGTGCGTAAAAATTCATACGTCGGGGTCTAAGTTGTTACAGAATCAAGTAAAAGCGCACGTTCCCGTGCGCAAAATTACACGTATTACTGAGTGTGACGGGCCGTGAAATGCCAGACGGTCTCTTACCTGCTGTTACCATTTCAAGCGTCTGATCGGGAGTTGCTAAGAATCCCGAAGAGGTGCCATTAGGCGTCCTCTCTGATTGTATATGTCGCTATTGTAAGAGTACCCTGGTCATTCCTTCCTCATTGTCTAGTCGCGTGCTATAAAGGCGGCCATATTGAAATGGAGTCTAGTTAAATTATGCAGTGCAGTAATGTGCAATAGATAGTGAAGACGGCCAGACAGGGTCAAGTATCAATTAACGCATAAAGTGTGCATGTATTTAGGCAAAATAGAGCCCCTAACAAGAACTAAGAAGGGACAAAGTGGTGAAAAGTTAACTTAAAGTTGCTGCAATGCGCCGGAAAACAAGTACCCATTACGGCACTATGCCATGAATGGTAACAGTAGTAAGAGTGGTCAAGTTAAAAATCTGCACGTAGTTGAGTGAATGTATTAGGAATATAAAGTAAAGTAATCTATCTAGGATAAATATATCAAGTAATGGAGTTCTACTTCTCATGCTACTATTGTGTAGGGACAGGTCCCTATTGCATGACATTAGCGAGGTGGTAAAGATATGTGGAATCACATTACATAATTATTAGTCAAGTTCCTATAGAAAGGACACCATTTCATTGTCTGTGTTGAGGCCAAGTACAGTAGAAATAAATTTACAAATTATTTTCGCCTCTGTCTGAATTCCTTCTGTTGCCTCCACGTCTTCCCAGTGACTTTTTGGAGACCAATAAACTGGATGTCTGCTTTGTTATCCATTTGGTGTTTCTCTTGCCAGTGACAAGCAAGAGGCAGTCTAGGATCTTGACTTCCGATTTTAGCAAGATGTTCACGTACTCTGGTCCAGAGTTCTGATAGTGCTACCAATGTAAACCAGATAATTGCGTAAACCGCATATTTTGTCCTGCAGTTTATGGGTTGTTTGATTTTCAACGTCTCACTACCCGAGAAAGTGTTTTTACATGTGCAAATTTGCACATGGTGAAAGTCACGCATTTCCTGAATCCATTGGTGGTTTTTTACCAATTAGGTGTTTCTTCCGTTACATCTTGTAGGTTCGAAGGGCTTAGTTTGTTCTTCAGTGTCTGTGCTCTCTTGAAGATGATTCTCGGTTTTTCATCCACAAAGTTGGAAATGTTTTCATCCAATTTCAAAAGGTGCCAGTGTTTGGCCAGAACTTCACATATTTATGATCGTTGCCAAATTTAGTGATAAAGCCAATGGTAGATTGTTCCAATATCTTGTTCCTTGCAGCCAGTGTTTCTTCCTGTGTTGCTAACAGACTTGTCTAAGGCTTTGTTGACGCATTGTTTAGAATATCCTCTGGCTAGGAATCTTGATTGCAGAAGCTTACATTCTTTCTCAAAGTGTACTCTGGTCTGACAGTTTCTTCTCGGTCTTAGAAATTCCCCTGATGGAATGTTAAGAATTGTTGGTCAATGATGGCAACTTGTAGCGTGTAGGGTAGCGTTGACTTCAGTGGGTTTTCGAAATGTGTGTGTTCCAATCAGGTTCTGTTCAATATATATTGTGAGATCTAGAAAGTTTATACTCTTTGCGTTGCAGACACCAGTGAATTGGATGCCCATTTCATTAAGATTGATTCTGTTTTGGAAGGCTATAAACTCCAACTCTGCCTTTCCATAGTATCAACACATCATCAATATATCTTGACCAATGTACAAGTTCCTTCTGATAAGCTTTATCCGGGTAGATAACTGTCCTCAAGTAGGCCCATAAAGAGGTTTGCTAGGGCTGGGGCATATTTTGTGCCCATAGCAACACCTCTAGTTTGCCTATAGTATACATCATTGAAATTGAAGATATTACACTCTAAGGATAGTTCTAACATTTCCTTGATCATTGCAATTTGATGGTACATCAAAGCTGAGTCCTCCCTAAAGTTATGTCAATAGTTTTCAAGGCCCATGAGTTTTGAATCGATGTGTACTATGCTTTCACATCCATGGTTGCTAAAAGACAATCTTCCTCCCAGTTCCAAGATTGCAGTTCCATGATAACATCTGTCGTGTCCGAGATACGCTTTCAATTTTGTGGCCCTAGGTCTCAAGATGTTATCCAAATACTGTGAGATGTCAGTTGCCCAGCCGATCCAGCTAATAGGTCGGCCCTCTGGTATCAGGTCATTCTTTGTGGACCTTAGGTAAAAAATACATAAATGGTATGGTTGATCTTTGATTATGAGAAACCTCTTTCATTGTCTGTGATAAAACCTTTGCAATGCCACTCCAGAACTTTTGAGTTCCAATTCGTGTACAATCTCCTTTGTTGAGTTAGCCGGCAATTTTTCATAGCAGCCTGGGGTGTTGGTGTCTTTTAGCCATCTCCAAATAGTTGTCCAGGTCCATAATAACGATGTTCCCTCCCTTATCCGCTTCTTTGATTACTATTGAATGGTCAGTTTCCAATTGATGCAAGGCTTCCTGTTCTCTACGGGTGAGATTAGGTTTTGTCCTTAATTGTAATGGTCTCTGGTCCATTCTATAGAGATCTTGAGATACTGCTTTATAGGTGTCGATGTTGTCAGCTGCTAATTGGGGTACACATCTGGATGTTGGTTTCAGTTCCTTAATTGGTAACGTATCAGGCTGCACGTTAAGGTCTTAGTACATTGGGGATATCATAGTCCATTGTTCTGCAATTGATATAAGTAGGTGAATGTCTTCTATTTCTTTAATACTCAGTTCACTTGGACTGATTTTCAAATATTTGTAAATCCCTGGTGCCTTGGTGGCAAAGAAATCCCCTCGGGATTCTTAGCAACTCGCGATCCGACGCTTGAAATGGAAACAGCAGGTAAGAGACCATCTGGCATTTCACAGCCCGTCACTCAGTAATACGTGTAATTTCACACATGGGAACGTGTGCATTTACTTGATTCTCTAACAACTTAGACCACACGCGTATGAATTTTTACGCACCGACATACTGCTTATCCCTTTTGGAATCGGAAAGAACTATTTAAATACCGCTTAATCAAGCTTTATTGCTACATTTCCTATTATATCCCTTTTTAACGCTTTCATTGTCGCTCTAACGAGAAGGACGTACTTTTATATTAATTCCGATCATGCCGCAACCCCTTTATCTGAATTCTCAGACCATCTATGACAGTATTTTCATAATATCTCACCCGTTTATATGGAAATTTAATTTCACATTGTGTGACAGGGGCATTAAACGACTTCAAGGTAAATAATTTCACACTTGACATGAGCCTTCACTAATGAATTAAAAAATGATCAAAGTACACCATATCTCAACTAATAAGTGTTTTGTATCTACCACTCTCCAATATTACCCCTTGCTTTCTCCACTCCCTTTCCCGACCCTATTTTTGTCTGGTTTTTATTTCCATTGTTATTCTATATATTCGTCTCATGCATGTGTACTTTAACCTTGGGTGCATAATGAACCTTTTCATGTCACTTTAATTTTGATATTTACACATGTTTATCAATGTGATTATCCTCTTATGTTTTCATATGTTTTATGACTATGGTGCTACGACAGACCATTAGCCCTGATTTGAAAAAGGTCCTTGGAGGACCGAAACACGCATCATCTTTTTAAGGGCATTTTTTAGTATTAAACGTTATTTGCAAATATCTGGCGCAGTCTCTTTCTGGGTTATTCACACCTCACATTCTCTTTCCAAGATATCATTAAGATCGTCTTGTTCAAACACTGGTGTAGGTCTTGACCAGCCCATGTACTCCATAACCCTTGACATCAGTTGCCTGTGCTACCTCTGCATTGTCACCTGGGTCAGCCCTGTCAAATTAAACCCCAGGTGAGGTGTCTATTCCACTAGCCTCATGCAAGCATTCCTGTAAGTTCTTGATACGTTAATCTTCTGAAATCAATGCCTTAGGCACTGATGGTGTTCCATATTCTAACCCAAAGGGTCTGGCTTCATCAGAAGATCCCTCTGCATAGTCATAAATAGGAGAGGGATGTGAAAAAAAGAAAAAAAATCAGATCGTGGCAAGGTTGTGTAGGTCTTCTCCAGGGACATTGTCATGATATTTGTCAGGGGAATTTAAATAGTCAATACCATCTCCGAAGCCATCAGCGCCGATGGGAATCAATGCACCTTTCGTCCCCAACTGTGTGGAGTCTTCCCACGTTGATGGTTTGGTCCTCGAGGAGTCTTCTCCGCCGGGACCAAAGACAAAATATAAACAGTTTTCTCCATTGGCCCAAAAGCTAGTCAGGGTGCAAAGAAAGCGAGGGCGCTGGGTGAATGAAGGCATTCTTATATGCCTATTATTCAAGCGTAAATACTTTAACCCTCTCTTACTACTTTCGGCTTAAAGTCCATGGTATAGAGGATATTTCCCCTCACCATTGCATTGAAAAGTATTGAAGTTGCTTGAATAAAATCGGCACCAATGTCGATCAATGAACTTTAATAAAAATTCACTTGAATTTTAAAACCCTGCATGTTTTCTTCCTACCCAAAAGTGGAGAAAAATAAAGACGAGGATATGGACACGTGAAGAAACAAGGCTAACTGTACAAGTAGGTTTGCGAACACCCCTGCCGACACCCTTTTCAAATTCGAAAACACCACAAGACGCAATACTCCACACTAGCCGCAGGATGTTGGCCTATGAATAGCATGTAAAGTTAAGCAGATTCACAAGTCCCAGAAATCTCTTTATAGGCTGCACAGTCCCATCAATTAGGTATTCCTCATCTTTGATAGATCTCCCAGCTTGCTGGCCTCGAAAAAAAAATCTCAGTAGAGGGCGCTGCGCGTCAACGTCCCTCGAGCTGATGTCCCTAGACGGCCTCCGTATCAGCGTCACCACGCGTATAAATAGACTTGCGCAGCGTCCGTTGCTCAGTTCCGTTTTGACGTTAACAGTTTTACATGAATTGGTTATGGACCTTGAAGAAGCGTAACCTGCAACCACAAGGGAAGTATTACTGCGGGGATGGATGGTAAGGGCGATAAGGAAAACGTCAGAGGAACATCCCATCGAAAGAACGTTTCAAGGTAAGATATAACTTGTTCTTCGAAGGGATTGTGTCCTCCAACGTATTCCTCATCTTTGATAGACTCCCACAGCAGTGGTGTGCAATTGGAGGTGGGAGTAAAACGCCATGTTTCCTTTTAGGAATGAACCGAATGCAATACGGCTTTGCCAAACCTAGTCTCTTGACTAGAGGAGGAATCCAGGTTGTAAAATCTTGTGAAGGTATGTGCGGACAACCATGTGGCAGCCGCATATATGTCTCGAACCGGAACACCTCTTTGGAGGGCCGAGGAGGCTGCGATACCCCTGGCTGAATGAGCCCTAAGATTTTGAGGAGGCTCTTTCCCTGCTAGTTTGTAACATTCCAGAATGGCCAAAATAAACCATCTGGAAATGGTTTGTTTTGTCATCGGTAATCCCAACTTGTGCCCTGAGTAACCCACAAACAGTTGGTCTGCTTGCCTAAACCTAGCAAGTCTGTTGATGTAAAAGCTTAAAGCCTGCCTTGGGTCCAGCCTATGTAGCCTTTCTTCCTCTTTCCCCAGATGGGGAGGCAGATAGAATGAAGGTCAAGTAATTTTCTGAGTGATGTGGAATTCAGAAACCACCTTTCGGAGGAAATTAGGCTTCACCTGTAGGACAACCTGGTCTTTATGAAAAATTGTATGAGGGGGTTTACAAGATAGAGCTTGTAATTCACTCACCCTTCTAGCAGATGTTAAAGCCACTAATAAGACAGTTTTAAGGGGGAGACATCTTAGCGAACAAGAGTGGAGTGGTTCGAAAGGAGTACCCATCAGGAAATTTAAGACTAAATATATGTCCCATAAAGGAACCTGGAAAGTTCTTGGAGGGTATACATTAGTTAATCCCTTTAGAAATTGTATTACTAAGTAATTTGAAATATGAAGGCTCCTCCGCAGTGCGCTTGAAGATAGATAGCACTGCGAGATAGCCCTTGATAGTGCCAATTTGAAGGTCTGAATTTGCCAAGTAGAGACTTTGTTGCTGGCCTTCTGGCCGAAAGCAACACTTCAATGACGTCATCAGGGAGGTCCCAATCCTTGTATCTCAACCTTTCAGAAGCCAGACATGAAGGTTGAGGGTTCTGATGTCTGGATGGAGAACCTGACCTCCTTTCTGTGAGAAAAGATTCTCCTTGAGTGGAAGACGAATTGGAGGGCAGATGGACATGTCCAGAAGGTCCGGGTACCACGTTCTCCTGGCTCAGTCTGGGGCAATTCGCATCATGGTTCTCCGGAATCTTCTCAACCGCCTGATCATTTGAGGAATGACAGGGACTGGTGGAAACGCGTACCGCAGTGGAAACTCCCAGTCCACTACGAACGGGTCCCATAGAGCTCCTCTCGGGGGAAATTCCCTTGAACAAAAGAGATCACACTTCCTGTTGGTAATGGTGGCAAACAGATCCACTTGAGGGGTTCCCAAAGGGCGAAGATCTCCTGAAGGACTTCCTGAGCTAGTTCCCACTCGTGGGAGACTGCCCTGCCTGCTCAGAGCATCCACCGTCAAGTTCTTCTCTCCGGCTAGGTGAACTGCTGATAGAGAGATTCCTTCTTGAAATGCCCAAAACCAGATCTGCATTGCCTCTCTGCACAGTGGAAGTGATCCTACGCCTCCTCTCTTGTTGAGGTACTGCATGGCCACTGTTGTCCGTCTTTATCAGGACATTTTTCCCTTGTACAGATGGCAGAAAAGCTTTCAGCGCTAGTCTGATTGACCTCAGCTCTAACAGGTTGATATGTAGTCTGGACTCCGATGGAGACCAACGACCGCTAATGGTCAAGTCGTTGGTATGGGCTCCCCACCCCATGAGGGAGGCATCTGTGACTACCGTTATCTCCGGCCATGGTTGCCAAAACAGTTCCCCCTTCAAGACATTCTTCTGGCAGGCCCACCACTGAAGGTCTCGAGCCACCTTGTCCGGAATCTGAAGGTCGTCTGTCATTCTCCCTGAGAAATGCGACCACTGAGTTCAGTGCCCACTGAAGAGATCTCATTCTCAGGCAGATCTCTGGCACAAGGAAGATGCAGGATGCCATGAGGCCTAGCAACCTCAAAAGGTCGAAGGCTGGGAGACGTTGGGCATTTTAAAACTTGGTGACCATCTGCAGAATATCTTGAGCCCTCACCTCTGGTGGCGAGGCTAGTGTCCAGGACCGCTCCAATGAACTGGAGTCTGTGATGGTATCATCTGTGACTTCTTTAAATTGAGGGAAAAGCCCAGTTTGTGAAGGAAGTGGCAGACAATCTAGCTGAATCTGAGCTTGTTCCGAAGATACAGCTCTGATCAGCCAATCGTCCAGGTAAGGGTAGACGTGGATCCCTTCCCTCATTAGACTTGCAGCCACTACCGACATTAACTTGGTGAAGACCCTCGGACGGAGGTCAGCCCAAATGGCAGAACTCGAAATTGATGAGAGCCGCCAATTGCGAACCTCGGGCATCTCCTGTGTTTGAGATGGATTGGCACATGGAAATAAACATCCTGGAGGTCCAGAGATACCAGCCAGTCCTGGAGCTGGAGGGCCTGAAGGATCTGAGACAGAGCTACCATCTTGAACTGGTCCTTCCTGAGGAACTTGTTAAATTCTCGTAAATCCAAGATAGGTCTCAGTCCTCCGTCTTTCTTCGGTATGAGAAATGAGAAAGTAGGGGGGGGGGTGTACCAGCCCTTGTTCCTCCCTGCTACAGGTACCGGTTCTATGGCACCTTTCCCTAGCAGGTCTACAATTTCCTGCAAGAGGAGCAGATCTGGAACTTTCAGAGAGCTGTTCCCTGGTGGATGACTGAGGGATGCGTAGAAAAGGCAAGCAGCAACCTTGGGCAACTGTCTCCAATGCCCAAGCATCTGATGTAATAGCCTGCCATTCCGTCAGATGTTGAGTTAACCTGCCCCCTACAGGTGTTTTGTGAAGAGAGTCCTCAGAGCGGTTTGGAGGCGGTTGATGCAGATGCCGAGGGTAAAGAGGCACCTGCAGCGGCTTTTGTGTTTTTACCCCCTCCACCTTGGGTGAATTTCTTCTGACCCCTTTGAACCGGCTATCCTCTGCTATTTCCGAATGCGGAATAGAAGCGAAAGGACTTCCCCCCTCTCCAAGAGGTTCCTGAGGGGCGATATGGTGTCTGACCGATTGCAGCTGCGAAGGATTTTGCTGCTGCCTTTGATGTTTGTAGTTTTTCTAAACTGTCATCCGCCTTCTTACCAAACAATGAAGAGCCGTCAAAGGGCATATTCAAGAGTCTGCTTTGCACATCTGGAGCAAAACCAGACTTCGCAAACAAGCAAATCTCCTGGTTGTTGTACTTGCCGCCATGGCCCTGCTGATACTGTCAGCAGAATCGATGCCAGTCTGAAGGGATTCGCACATTGCGTCCTTAATGATGTTGAGAAACGCTTCCCTTTCTTCTCCCTCCGGGAGGCAGTCAGCCGCTGATTAAGCACACTCCCAAAGTGTGTGGCTGAACCTTGCGAGCGTACAAGTAGCATTGATGGATTTCAACACCATGCTACATGCGGAAAAGACTTTTGGTCATATAGTCATCTCTTATCATCCCTGTCCTGGGGAACAGTAGGGTAAGCTGATTTACTACCTGCTGAAGTAGCAGCCTGAACAACCAGACTCTCCGGAGTTGGGTGTTTGGATAAATATTCAGGGTCAGCAGAAGACACCCGATATTTAGCTGATCATGTTGTTAACTGCCGGGATTACCTCAGGTGTTTCCCAGTTTGCCAACATTCTCCTTTGTAATGCCGCATGAAAATCGCACCACAGGATCCTCCTGTGGACCTTTGACCAAGATGTCTGAGGTCGTCTTGCTGACAAGCAGGTGAGGGTGTGGACCATCCCATAAACTCTTATCCTTACCATCAAGGTTCTATAAGGGGTTTCAGAATGTTCCCCTGGGTCTGGTGTGGCAATTTTCACTTCTGGGGAAGTGGCCAACCCACTTGCTTCCTGTAGGGTTTCATGGAGGTTAATTCCTCTGGTGCAGGAGTTGCAGATCCCTGCAACTCAAAAGGTCTTTCCTGATCCGAATCCTCCCCTTCTTCATAAATAGAAGATTAGACCCTGGAGTGATCAGGTCTTGAAAATGGTATAAATCCCATTTCCAGAGCAGAAGGAGCCAAATTTGTCATGATTGGCTGAGAAAACTTCGACATTGTCGACGCGGACGTTAAAGGCTTCGAAGCCATCGCAAAAAGGTGTCGAGAAAGGTGGTAGAGGCCTCGAACTCTAGAGTATCGGGATTCTACTCGAGGTTGTCGACGACATTCTCGTGCTCGAGGCTCTGGGTATGGCCACTGGCTGTGAGGTGGCCGTGGGTTTATCCTTTCTCGACTAACCTGTGTGTCGAAGAACCCTTCGATAACGGCGTCGACAACGCCGATCTGTGAGTCGAAGGGATCTTCGACGACGGCGGTGAAGACGCAATTCTGCCTTTACTCGAAGGTTCGTGACGCTCTCGAGTGGCTTCTTTCGCCCGGTGCTGCGACTAGCGGCTTTTTGATTTTTTGTCTTTCACCCAGGGTATTACCCTCAGCAGTCTTCGAGGGGGTCGAGGCCGCTTAGTCGAAGACACTTAGCATCTTTTTCCTGCATTCCTCCCACTCAGCCTGAGAGCTAGGTTTTGTGGGGCAGGAGACCCTTTTTGGGGAAAAAGAAGAACACGAAGACGAGGAAGGGGATCTTCGACGTCTTTTTTGAATGCTTAGATCTCGAAGAGTGATGGGAACTGCTTAGAGACCAAAAACGAGAATGTCTTTCGTGATGGCGAGGAGACAAATGTCTAGACTCCGCCGAGGAAACTTTAGAAGAAGTTTTAACTGCCTTACCTCTCTCAAGCTTCCCCTTACGCTCCTTCAAGGCTTTCACCGTCATGGACATGCAGTCCTCGCACTCCGAACAATGGTGCTCGATTCCCAGGCACCACAAACAGATCCTGTGAGGATCCGTCAAGGACATTTTCTTTCCACAGTCTCGACATTTTTTGAAGCCGGACCGTGGAGTCGTCTGTTCGGGGTGAGGAAGCCATCGAGAACGAGTCGGTATTCACGAGGAATATATTTGACTGAAGAACTGAGCTACGATATTCTGAGGGTCCACGAAGCTCGGAAAAACGGAACTGAGCAACGGACGCTGCGTGAGTATTTATACGCGTGGTGACGTCGAAGCTTATATGAGGCCGTCGAGGAACATCGGCTCGAGTGACGTCGACGCGCAGCGCCCTCTACTGAAAAAAAAATTCTGAGGCCAGCAAGCTTGGAGATGATCTATCAAAGATAAGGAATACATCGGAGGACACAATCCCTTCGAAATAAGGAATAAGATTCTTTACGTGTTAATTTAATTCCTGAAATATCACACTCTGTCAAGTACTTGGAATCCTCAGTACTTTGGGAAATAGGTACAAGATGAAGTGAATGTGAATTTCACTAAGAAAGCCGAATTCTATATTATGGACAAGTCACAAATCCCCAAGGTCCATGTCGGTCCCAAGAGGGTCCCGATAGCTACAGACCTTAATTGCAGAGCTAGCGCATAGGAGACAACTCTTACTCTGAGGAACGCAGCTGCAGACGTCAGGCAGCAGAAATCTTATTTTGATATCTTTACCCCTTGTAAGCACCGATGGCAGGCGAGCACCGACGTTTTGTTGGAGCCATGAGAGCCCTGCTGGCGATAGATGTGAGCCAAGGGGACCTCGGAGAAGAGATCCCTAGACCTAGTGTGGAAAGTGATGCAGAGGACCTGGAGGCAGCGAACCAAACAGACGTGCACACCAGACCCGTCAAGTCCATTGTTCAATAATGGCCCCAGAGGGCTCCATGTTTGCCCACTGGCCAGGTCCATCGGCCTCAACTGTAGTAAAAAGAGAAGCGAAGTAAAACTAGTGAAAAATAACCGTTTTGAAAACCAAACCAATAGAAAACCAGTTAATTCTCATTAACTAACCCGATTTAAAAAGGGCACAGATGGCAACATACGAATCTGAGTGCCATAACAGAAGTGTGCAATTGTGACATTGTGGGGCATAAAAAGAGCCAGCAGCGAAAAGAGTGAACATCCATGCTAGAAAATAATTCAATGCCAAACTCAAAGAGAAATAACAAAAGAAATTAAGAACAAACAATTGCCAAAGCAAAAAGACAGTAGATATTTTCAATGTTGATAAAAATGAATGCCTATATGTCAAGGAGGTCCTAAGAGAAGGACAAACCCACATTGCCCAAGCCAAAGTGGAAGACATTGAAAACAAACCTCATCAGCTGTTAGTGGAAAAGGGAAGAAACAAGAGGGGGAGGAAGCCCTTCCGAGAGAAGCTCAGAGGGAGTGGACCTTGGAGTTACCAGAGCTCCAGAACCCCAATACCAGGAGACCTGCTGCCCATTTCAAGTGCATTGTCGTGGTAAGACCGAATCCATCCAAATCTTTGCTGAGCCCATCAAGGACACTCCAGAGATCCGATCCAACTCGCCCAGTCCCCCTCATTGTGGGACTGCAAGAGGCAAAGAAGATTGACTGGGTGATCCCAGTCCTTTGTTGATGCTGCAGAAGAGTATGTCGCTTACCTATAACTCCTGTTCTCAAGCATTGGTATCTTTCATGGATTAACATGCTTTGAATATTGCCCGATAGGCTGGGAATCCTCTAACATTTTATTATAGCATAACAGAATTTTTAAGCTCACTTTCCACATTCACCCTCCGCATTCAAGCATGCTACTATCATACCGATTCAATTACTTGAACGCCTCGTCTATTCTCAGCTCTCAACCTTTGTCACCAATCTTTCTCTCCTGCCCCCCTCTCAATCTGGCTTCCGACCTAAACACTCATCTGAAACTGCCCTCACTTACATCCTTGACTCCCTTCTCTCGCTCGATAGTCTAAGCAATCCTCTGTCCTTCTCCTTCACCTTTCTGCTGCTTTCAACACCGTTTACCACCCCCTTCTTCTCAACACTTTCTCCCTTTGGTTTCAAAGGCTCTGGTCTTAACTGGCTCTCCTCTTACCTCTCCTACTGCTCATTCGCAGTCTCCTGGGGCGGCTGTTCCTCGCCTACCCTCCTTTTGGAATACGGCATACCCCAAGGTTCAGTTCTTGGCCCTTTCCTATACTTACTCTACACCTCTCTCCTTGCCCCCGTTATCTCTTCATTCGGTATTTCTCACCATTTCTATGCTGATGACACCCAACTCTTCCTTTCCTTCTCTTCCTGCTCATCTGAGCTCCACCTTAAACTCTTACTGTCTTACTGCCATTAAAAACTGGATGTCATCCCGCTTTCTTTCCCTCAATAACGATGAGACTATTTTTCCCGCGCCAACACTCTTCCCCTCCTACTCCACCTTTCATTCACTTTCCCCCCTCTAATCTTCCTATCTCTGCCCACGCTTGCAATCTAGGCATTCACTGACTCCTTCCTCTCCTTTTACCACCATATTTTTTACCTCGTGCCTGTCGCTACCACCTCTAATATTCAAAGTCTGCTCATCTCTAACCTTCCATGCTACTAAACTTTGTATCTCTTCCCTTATATTCTCTCACCTCTTCTACTGCTCCTCTTTGGTCTACCCGCTTCTCACCTCGCCCCCCTCAAATCTACCATTCTGCCGTCCGTACCCTCTGTCTCCTTGCCTCCATGACTCCATTTCTACTTCACTTTCCTCCATTGGCTGGCTTCCCTATCACTCCCAACTTAAATTTAATTACCTCTGCCCAGTCTTTAAATCTCTCCATGACCTTGCTTCCCCTCATCTCTCTTTCTACATTCCTTCCCGCTCCCTTCGCTCAGCTGACCACTTCCTTCTCACTGTTCCTCTTTCCCTCTGTGCCTCTTCCAGTTTCCGCTCCCTTCAGCTCCTAGCCCCCCTGAACTGGAACTCCTTACCTCTCTCAATCCGCTCTATACCTACCTTCTCCTTCCGCACTTCCCTGAAATCTCTCCATTCCCCGCCATGAAACAGTCCCATCCTCTCATTCCCCTATTCTCGCCCTTATACCCCCTTCTGTTTCCCCTCCTCCGTCCCTTCCTCACCCTTCCCTCTTCCTTCAGTTTAATTGCTCTTACTGTTTTGTTGGTTTGATTCATGATTGTAAATTGCTTCTACTGTTATGTTATATGTATTCTGTTAAAATGTAAAACGTTTTGTATTAAAGCGCTATATAAACAATAAATACAAATACTTTCGTAGCTCATCCATGTCCTTTTGGGTGTATTGTGCCCCAGCCAATGGGACGTCGAGTGACAAGCCCCACCCAGGAGGCCATCTTCAGATTCTAACCCAAAGAGATGAGTTGGCAAAAGGTAGTCCATCTCCCATAAGCGTGGTAGGTGGGTGCATGTGAATCGATGAAAGATACCAATGCTGGAGAACATGAGTTACAGGTAAGCACCATACTCCTTCTCCAGCATTGGATCAATCATGGGTTCACATGCTTTGAATAGATTGCCACAGCAGTAAACATCTTGCAATAGGAGGTGCAATGGGAGCAGACACCTTATTGAAGCAAGCGTTGCAGGACTGTTCTTTCAACCTTTGCTTCAGGCTCTCCTTGTCCCTCCATGCAGTAATGCTTGACAAAGTTGTGCGGGACTGCCCAGCATATGTGACAGGGGAATCCCTGCCTACAGCCCTACTGAAGATCACACTGCTCTAGTGGAATGTGCTGTGGAAATTGTGGCGGAGACCCATCCAGCAATACCTTGTTTTGCAATAGGTCGACCTTTGTTGGGGGCCACAAATAATTGAGATGTGCGCCTGAAGTTATTTGTTCCGTCTATGTAGGACTTAATAACTCAGATCTAGCCAGCATAGAAACTGTGCCGCTGGTGTGGGTGGATGTGTGAAGAAAACAGGTAGAGTAACCTCAGTTTTTAACTGAAAGATGGATAGTGCCTTGGGAATGAATGCAGGGTTCAATCTCAGGATGACCTTGTTCCTTTCAAACCAGAGATGGAGGTTTCACAGAGATCGCATGCATTTCTGACATCCGCCTGAAAGATGTATCCGCCAACAGAAAAGCAGTTTCCGCAAGATACAACTTTAGGTCTGTGGTCACCATTGGTTCGAAATGAAGTTTTATTAGAGCAAACAGTATTTTTTTTTTTATTTGTCTATAGTTCAAAGAACTATAGAAAATTACACAATAACATCAACTCATTACAATATATATAAAAAAATGCCAGATAAAATTAAACTCAAGTTAAAAACAATTTAACAATGAAGTAACAAAATCTCTTTATCAATGACCTTCAGAAAAGAAACCAAAGCAAAAATTAAAGCCTTCTCATTGCCTTTCATAAGTCTGTTCGCGTGAAATGGTGCAATCTTCATAGTTCACATTGATAAATCTTAAAAAGGACTTTGTCCTTTGTTCCCTAAAAAAGGGACATCCTAAGATAAGATGTTTTAATGTTTTGTTCCGTTCATTCAGGAAACCGACAATTCGAAATGCCCAGCTTGTTTTTACCTGTCACCCAATACTTTGTTCTTTCAAGAGTATGATATTGACTTAACCTAAAACGCATGCATCTACTCGTTATGTTACATGGAAACATCTTGAGATAATCACTGCAACCATCTCTTTTATGGGGAAATTGTGCATATTCCTTATATGTACACAGAGTGGCAATTTGATCAATGGTATTACACCAATCATACTGAAATAACTTGTTTCACATAATTTGGACGCATATACAGATCTTCACTATTAACACTCAAATTTATTAAGAGTATTCTCCATGGTCACATAGCTGTTAATAGACCTAGAAGAGCAGCCCTTTTTGAAATCCAAGAAATCTTGATAAATTGAATAATCAGGGCAATTCAAAATTTTAGAGTAGTTTGACAGAGCACGCCATGTGAACCTGGTAGATAAGGCGATAAGACCCATCTCGTGTCTAATAATGCAGTTAGGAATGTATAAGGACAGGCGCAGAGCTTTTTTTATCATGCTACCCTGTAATAGATCCAATTCTTTCAACATGCTACTGGGACAAATGTCCAATGCATATAAAAGAATGGTTCCACTTTCAATGTGAGGAAATCAAGGAGCGGAATAATTGAAAATTTACATAGAGTAGAAAAAATGAACTTCACTTGACTCAGTAAGGGTCTGGATTTTTGCCTGAGATTGTATACCCATGAGTTATAAGTAGTCACATTACTCAGACGATATCCCAAGTAGATGGTCTCTTAATTCATGTATTGGGGTATCAAAACACAATTTTTTCATGAAATTGGGTCTTTTTTACTCTGGTCTTACAACTTGTTAATGAAGTCAGTTGTTTGCATCAGAGTTTATCTCCATTTTTTTAAAAAAATGTTTCCCAAGTGTTTTGGATTCACTGTGCACTTTATTATGAGTGAGAATGTCTTTGTGATTCTTAATGTGATTTTAGGCTTCTAGTGAAAGTCATTGTTTTTTAACAAATATATTTTTTGTAAGAAAATTGAACAGTTTAATATGTCAATTTAATAAAATATTATACCGATTTAGACCACTCAGTGGTGTTTATGGTTTACTGTTTGTAATTTTCGATCTCTGGTGAATTTCAATGCCTAAGAGGGGGTCCTATATGGAAGCTGCGAGATTCTTTATGTTTTGAAACGATCGTAGGCTGTGTCAAGGGGGACGAACCTCGCAGCACTGTCTAGTAGCCCTTTCGTCTTCCTTTTGGTTAATGGTGGTATCACCAATACACCATCTAAATTTATTAAGCTTTTTGCAAGATTGGAAAATCATAACATAGGTCTTACTTGGATTGGGAATAAGATTATGATTATAGGCGAACATTGAGAATATGTCCAATTTGGCTTGGAGGCCAGATGGAGTTAAATAAAAAAAAAAAAAATCAGGTCATCAGAAAAGGCTAACCAGTGTAGTCGAAGGGATCAGAGCCTTGCTGGATATGTGATGAGATTCCCAAAGGTCGTCTATGTCTGCAAGATACAAATTAAAGAGCATGGATGCAAAGTTACATCCTTGCTTCAGACCAAGATGAAGGGGAACAGACTCGGTTAGAGAACCTCCCCGGGTTAAGCGAATTCTACAAGATGTATTTGTATGGTATTTGGTGATCCAATGTATAAAGAGTTCTGGGATTCCAAACTTCCGCATTTTGTTCCATAAAACTTGTCGCACAACTGAGTCAAATGCAGAAGACATGTCAATAGAGGCAATGTAAACATTGCCAAGTTCTTTTAATACCAGCAATCAAATGGGCCATGATTGTGGCATTTAAAGTTCTGCCCATCTGGCGCCTAAATCCAACCTGACATTTGGAATAAATTTTGTGAGTGGATAAATATTTTTCTAAGTCATGGATAATTAAAATAGAGAAAACCTTTGCTGCTGCATCAGTCAGATATGGGACTAATTCTCAGGTAAACTGGAATCACCCTTTTTGTAAAGAGGGATAAGAATAGACATGACCCAGGAATTCGGAAGGAGGCCCTTTTGAAGAATACTATCAAATTTGATCTTTAGGATCTGACTCCAAAAAATGGGATCTGATCTGTATACACAACTAGGTATCCCATCAGGGCCCAGAGCACGGGAATTAGACAATTTTTTAATGGCCCCCATGTTGTTATATGAGGAACAAGCAAAGTAGTTGACAAGAGAGACAGGAACTAGGTCATCCCTTATATTTGCAAAACGGGCAGGTATCATTTTTCCTTTACATAATATATCCATGTTTCTGCTTTTATTTCACACTTATCAGATCTAACATTACCTTTTTTCAAAGCAGTCCAAATGTCTTGTGAATTACGACAACAAATTGCTTTGATCATTTTGCAATTTTGTTCATTGTATTGCTGCAAAGAACAAGTTACTTTCTTACCTGGTAACGTTCTTTCGATGGGATGGTCCGACGACGTATTCCATATCTATGACATGTAATCACCACAGCTGTGCTCCTTCAGAAACTTTTTTCGGCGTCTGCGTCGATGAGCCGTCGTCGAGGACCTCCTCCGACGTCATCCGATGTGATAAGTAGGACGCACGACGCCCGTAGCCTCAGTTTTAGTTTTTTCCCCCAGAACGTGTGACATTAGTCAACTGATAGTCAGACACAAAGCCTTGCGGAACGTAAGCTGCAATCGCAAAAGAAATTCTGCAGCGGGGAAGGCAGGGCGGGAGCGATATGGAATGCGTCGGAACATCCCATCGAAAGTTACCAGGTAAGAAAGTAACTTGTTCTTCGAGGGGATTGGGTCCTCCGACGTATTCCATATCTATGACAGACTCCTAAAGCAGTACCAGAGCAAGGAGGAGGGAAAGAATTTAGAATCAAAATTTAGAATAGCCAATCAAATAGCAGAGCAAAGGACCGCCTTGCCAAAGGCCAGATCCTGTCCTCGGATGGAATTGAGGGAATAGTGACGTACAAATGTATGTACTGAAGCCCAGGTGGCTGCATCACAGATGTTGCGAATAGGAACACCCCTCTGCAGGGCAGTAGATGCAGCCATACCCCTGGTAGAATGGGCCCGCAAGCCAGCCGGTGGGTCCTTACCCGCCAAGCGGTAACACTCCGAGATGGCCAAAATAATCCAGCGAGACAGTCTGTTTCGTCACAGCTTGCCCCAAACGCTTTCCAGCGTAACCAATAAAGAGCTGATCATCCACTCTGACCCGGGACATGCGTGAAACAAAAGCTTAAAGCTCTCCTAGGATCAAGCCTATGGAGCCTCTCCTCTTCCTTACCAGGATGCGGAGGAGGATAGTATGCCGGAAGAACAACCTTCTGGGCCAAATGAAATTCCGTCACTACCTTCGGAAGAAAAGAACTCTAAGGACAACCCTGTCCTTGTGAAATACAGTGAAGGGTGGCTTAACTGAAAGTGCCTGTAACTCACTCTGCGAGCGGAAGTAACCGCAACCAAAAACAGTTTTCAGAGTTAACAGCCTCAAAGGGCAAGAATGTAAAGGCTCAAACGGAGAAGAAACTTAACAACAAGGTTTAAATCCCAACCGGGCACCAGGAAAGGTGACGGAGGGAACACATTAGTGAGCCCTTTCAGAAACTGAAATTAAAGGGATTTTAAAGTAAGAACACTCTTCAGACGAGCGCCTAAAGATGGACCGCGCCGCCAGGTAACCTTTATTGGTACCCACTTGCAAGCCCCTGTGGGCCAAAGAAAGTAAAAAGGACAGAACCATGGGGATGTAACATGCAAAAGGATCCACATTCTGAACTCTGCACCAGTCGCAGTACTTACGCCAACGGCAACGGTACAGAGACTTTGTTGCTGGCCTTCGGGCCTAAAGCAACACCTCCATCACGTCTTCAGGGAGGTCCCAATCCTTATACCTCAACCTTTCAGAAGCCAAGCGTGAAGGTTGAGGGATCTGACCTCTGGATGGAGAACCTGACCCCCCCGTGAGAGCAGATCGTCTCGGTAGAGAAGACGACGTGGAGGGCAGATGGACAAGTCGAGAAGGTCCGGGTACCACGTCCTCCGAGCCCACGCCGGGGCAATGAGGATCATCCGGGAACCGAACTTCCGTAACCTCCGCAGCACTTGCGGGATGACGGGGACTGGAGGAAACGCGTACAGCAGCGGGAATGACAACTCCACCACGAACGCGTCTAAGGCTCCTTTTGGAGGAAATTCCCACGAGCAAAACCTTTCGCACTTCCGGTTGACACTGGAGGCGAAGAGATCCACTTGAGGGGTCCCCCAAAGGGCGAAGATCTCCAGGAGAATCTCCTGAGCCAACTCCCACTCGTGAGATATCGCGCTCTGCCTGCTCAGAGCGTCCGCCGTCACGTTTTCGTCTCCGGCCAGATGAACTGCCGAGATCGAAACTTCCTGCTGGATGGCCCAGAACTCGAGCTGTATCGCCTCCCTGCACAGAGCAAGTGACCCTGCCCCCCCCCCCCCCTTTTGTTGAGGTAGTGCATGGCCACTGTGTTGTCCGTCAGGATCAGGACACTCTTTCCTCGCACAGTCGGCAGAAAAGCCTTCAGGGCTAGCCTGACGGCCCTCAGTTCCAACAGATTGATATGGAGTCTGGACTCCGACGGAGACCAACGACCGCTGACTGTCAGCCCGTTGGCATGAGCTCCCCATCCTGTGAGGGATGCATCCGTCACGATCGTCACCTCCGGCCAGGGAAGCCAAAATGGAGCCCCCTTCATCAAGTTGCCTTCGACGGCCCACCACAGAAGGTCCCGGGCGACCGAGGGCGGCACCTGAACCGGGTCCAACATCCTGCCGGAGGACTGCGACCATTGCGTCTTGAGTGCCCACTGCAAAGATCTCATCCGCAGGCGAGCCTCTGGCACCAGAAGAATGCAGGATGCCATGAGGCCGAGCAACCTCAAGAACTCGAACGCTGGGAGCGTCTGGGCATGCTGAAATCTGTGCACCATCTGCTGAATGTGAAGAGCCCTCAGCTGGGGAGGAAAACACTGCCCCAGGGAAGTGTCGAGCACTGCTCCGATGTACTGGAGCCGCTGTGTTGGCGTCAAATGGGACTTCTTTAAATTGAGGGAGAAGCCCAGCCTGAGAAGGGAGTGGCAGGTGACGGAGAGATGATCCAGGACTTGCTCGGGAGAGCTCCCCCTGATCAACCAATCGTCCAGGTAGGGGTAGACGTGAATCCCCCTTGCCTGAGATGCGCTGCCACCACCACGAGCTTGGTGAAAACCCTCAGGGCGGAGGTCAATCCGAACGGCAGGACCCGAAACTGAAAGTGTGAGTCGCCAAACGCGAACCTCAGGTACTTCTTGTGCTTGGGATGGATCGGCACATGGAAGTAAGCATCCTTGAGGTCGAGTGACACCAACCAGTCCTGAAGCTGAAGGGCCTGGAGGACGAGAGAGAGTAACCATCTTGAACTTGTCCTTCCTGAGGAGTCTGTTCAAACCGTGCAAGTCCATGATGGGTCTCAATCCCCCGTCTTTCTTCGAAATCAAAAAATAAGGGGAATACCATCCCTTGTTCCTCTCCGCTACAGGCACCAGTTCTATGGCGCCTTTCTCCAGCAGGGCTTGAATTTCCTGCGCAAGGAGCGGATCCGGACTCTGCAAAGAGGTTCCCCGGTGGATTGTTGCGAGGCCTGTGCCGAAAGGGAAGACAGTAGCCGTGGGTTATGATCTCCAGAACCCACACATCTGAAGTAATGGCTTGCCACTCTACAAGATGCTGCGCCAGCCTTCCCCCAACCGGCGAACCATGGGACATGGCCTCATGACAGTGGGAGCGGCTGCGGTGTTGCCTGAGGGCAAAGAGGCAACTGCCCAAGCGGCCTTGGCACCAGGGGTACCCTGTCGGCCACCTCTGGGACCCCTGTGTTGGCCTCTTTGACTGCCAGCTCCTCTCGCTTTACTGAAGGACGAGTAATAGCGAAAAGGAACCACCCCTCCACTGCTGTCCCCTAGGACGAAAAGGCGGAGGTTGGCGAACTGCAGCGTGTTCACCGTCAAAGGGCATGTTGAGGAGCCGGGACTGCACATCAGGAGAAAACCCCTACTTCTGCAACCACGCAAACCTGCCTATCACGGTGCTCGCCGCCATGGACCTACTGACGCATTCAATCCAAACCCGATTGAACTGACTCACATGGCATCCTTACCATCCTGGACCATAGCAAGGAAACCATCCAGTTCGTCCCCTTCGGGAATATGTTCAGCCGCTAATGCAACACAGTTCCACAGAGTGTGTGTGAAACGAGACAAGGCACAAATGGAGTTGGCCGCCTGAAGCGCCACACCACCAGAAGAAAACACTCTTCGCCCATCCATCAAAACGTTTGTCGTCCCTATCAGGAGGGATGGTAGGGTACGACGCCTGCTTTGCCGGGGCCGTGGCCGCCTGCACCACCAAACTCTCCGGAGTGGGGTGCCTGGTCAAGTAGCAGGGGTCGCTAGTGGCTGGATGGTATTTTCGCGCCAAGGACCTGCCCACCGCCGGGAGACTCTCCGGAGCAGTCCAAGCCGCCGCCACCCTTCTCTGTAAAGCCATATGGAACGGCAGTACCGGGTCAGTTGGGGGACCAACATCAAGGATGTCCGTTAGATCATCCTGCACAAACTCCCCTGGGGGAGCAGACCATCTCAAGTACTCAGAAACCCTAGCCATAAGGCGCCGGTACAAGGAATCGGCATGAGAGCCAGGCTCAGGCCTACAAAACTCCACCTCCGGAGAGGTGTCCAGTCCACTGGCATCATGCAGTGACTGCCTCAAATCGTCAAACTGACTATGGCCCGAGACAATTTCATCTGGAACCAGGCCATCAGAATCCTCATCCGCCTTTGAAATATATTCCAGGTGGCGAAAAGGCGGCACCTGAGAGTGCTTGCTCTTAACCAGAGCCTTCCAAGGGGGTTCCCCCGTGCCACGGGGTACCTCCGACACGAAAGGCGTCGAGCGAATCGGCGCCGAGAGAACAGGCATCGGCGCAGAGAGGATCGGCGTCGAGGAAATCGGCGTTGACGTTAGATGCAGCGCCGCCAGCATCGACACAGCCCTCGAAGCCGGAGCCCCAAGCGTGTCCTTAGACGACCTGAGCGTCGACGACTTCCTCAGAGCCGGAGCCTCGAGAAAGCCGGTCGACGCCTCAGACGTCGATGTCTTCCTCGAAGACCTCACAGGTGCACACGGTCTCGAACGCGTCGAGGACCTGGAACGGGTACGTCGAGAACGAGTCTCCTTGTCACGGGAGAGGTCCCGTTCGGACTCGTGCCGACCACTCTTGCCAGCGGTGTCTCTCGACCTCTCACGACCGACCCCACTCGGGGGCGTGGACAGCTTAGTACCCTGCGACTGAAGAATCGCCAGCATTTTCTTCCCGAAGGAAGCCCATTCCTCCGGCGTCGCACGGCTGGTGGGGTAAGCGACGTGCCGGGCAGAATCCTCCGAAGAGGACCTGGAAGACGGCCGGTGTCGGCGCTTCCGAGAATGCCTCCAAGAGGCTGAGGAGTGGCGAGACCGACTCCTAGAAGGAGACCCACGAGACTTCCGACGATGACGCGGAGAGTCACCCCTCGAATCATCCGTCGAAAGCCCCGCAGACCTCGACTTCCGGGGCTTGGACACCCGACCTACCGACAACTTCTTACGTTCGCGTAAGGCTTTGGACGTGAGCGACTGGCAGTCGATAGTCATCTGTGTCGTGGGCCTCCCCGAGGCACCAGAGGCAGGCGTCGTGCAAGTCCGTCACCGACATCTTGGACCCACACTCCCCGCACTTCTTGAAGCCCAGACGCGGTGTCGAAGACGAAGTAGAAGACATCTTCACACGAAGGATTTTCACAAAACGAACAGGTTCGAAGAACCGAGAAGACCAGAAATCCAAAGAGTCGAGGCGTTAACCGAGATTCACGAAGCAACACGTTCGCGGAAAAAACGGAACTGAGGCTACGGGCGTCGTGCGTCCTACTTATCACATCGGATGACGGAGGAGGTCCTCGACAACGGCGCATCAACGTCATCGACGCAGGAGCTGAAAAAAGTTTCCGAAACAGCACAGCTGTGGTGATTACATGTCATAGATATGGAATACGTCGGAGGACCCAATCCCCTCGAATGTGTGCCTTTCAATTTAAATTTGTATTCAAGAATGATGCGCTTCTTTTTTCGCATGTAATGGAAAGCAGAAAATTTCCCCTTTTCTAATCGTCTAATATCACGATTTTTATATATTTTCAACAATTTGATGTTATAGTTGAAACTACGTTTGAGAGTGGAGTCATTGAGAGGAATTTTAGTTCTGTACTGACTAAGGGCGTCTTCAATACAATCATTGATTATTGCATTTACATAATTGATGGAATATGAGTTAATAGAATCCCAGTTCAACTGGCTATTAAGATGGTCATGTACCCGCTCTGCTAACTTCTTACATAAGGTTGGATTCCATCTTAGGGAAATATTATCCCTTTTGTTTTCAATGGGAAGGAAAAGGATGTTCGAGTGCCAATGATCGGTATAAAGTGAAGATGTAAGAAAAATGGGGGCATGATCACTATAAATAATGTCCCCAATTTTGACCATGTCTATTCTAGATAACAGTAAATCGGAGACAAAAATAAAAAAACACAGAATCATTTATGCCTCTTTTCCAGGTGTGTACATTCGAGGACTGACTAAGTGACAAATGACATACCCCAATTTTCAAAGTATTCACAAAACTTTGCTCCTCTTTTACTGCTTGAATTAGCACAGGATCATTTGTTGGCTGTCCATTACAATGCAAATTAAAATCCCCACCTACAATAGTCTCATATTTAGAGTATATCATTGAGGCTTGGTCAAAACAGCAATCTAAACAAAGATTTCTAAGATAAAATATTTCAGAGGATTGCAATACACATTGATTATTAAAATTACATTTGTTTCACGCTTGTCAAGGCACAAAATTACAGCTAAAACATGAACAGAATATACCAAGGTTGCCCTACATTCGACAGCATTATTGATTGCGATGGCTAAACCCCCAAAGGGCATGCCACCCGCACCTTTGGAAGCAGGAGAGCAGAATGAATGGTAATCAGGAATGACCAATGGATCCATTTTCATTGTTTCTTGGAACAAAGAAATGGTTGGTAATTTTGCAAGCGTGGAAAGCCAGGTAGAAATTATACCCGCATGAGTTCCACGACAGGACAGTAACAGACTTAACCTTAACTTATGATGTAAACAGTTCTTGATTAGCCGTATATATCGTTTTTAGCAATGGTTCTATCCATGCCATTTCATTGTTGGTACAACTAATTGTCAAAAGTTGAGATATTACACAATGTATCATTTTTGGTACAGATTGAATGATCACCCTTCATTTTCTGCTCATTTGAGTTGCGGCGCTGGTTAGCATATAAAAATTCATATGCTAGTTTTTCATCGTTAAAGGTGAACAGTGAAAATCCCATTTCTGAAAGTTCCCTTCTAAAGGACCAAATGAGCTTGAGTAAGTGTTCAGAGAACAAATGACATCATACGAAAGTTGTTGGTAGGAGCTAATGCGATGTGGTCAATATCACTGGAAGATATAATTCTTAATGATGGAATTGCATAAAGAAGATCTAAAAGATATTTCTTATTAATTCGTGCACCACGTAAAATTTCCTGCTTAGCCTCGAGCCCATTCATGTTGGTGTGGTTCTTATTGTTCGCATTGGAACTTGGGGTCTGGCATCATCGATGTTATCATTTGCAAGCAAGATACTTCCTATATGGGTATCATTGAGCTGGTCCCTATGATCAGATGTAAGATCTTCGAGATTGAGAATACTTTTTAGATCATTTGAATTTTTGCTAAAGGGACCACCATCTAGTCCCGCAGATTCAAATTGAATGGCAGTTGAGTCACTGTGCGCATTAGGTTAATTTCCAAAAGATTGTGTAGTTAGAAGCTGGTTGATTATTTCAATTGGGGGAATGCCAGCCGGTAACGCTATGCGCATAGACTCTTGTATGTTGGAATCAGTTAGACTGCTACTCTGATAGTTGTTTGTGTTTTTCATGTACAGTGCAGGCAGAATCACCCATTGCAGACTCATTCTGTACGGAATTCCTACCAATAGTTATGTCATTGGATAATTTGGTAAGATTACCTCTTCCATTTAGAATTAGTGGTGCATTTTTGGGAATCAATACCTGCACATTCACTAGATTTCTTTGTAAGGTTTCCGAATAAAGCTGGGAATCCTTTTTGACCATTCCACCATTAGGCTGGTAGAGTACTACATTTTGGTTATTAGTAAGATTGGATGAGTATATTAAGCTGGTCGATGTTTTTTTCCTTCCTGCACTATGAAAATAGTTGGAAAGTATTTTTTGAGTTTTGGGTACAGCCCCTTCAGTCTCGCTCTTATTTTCTAAATCATGCTTTAGATCTCTTTGGGGCACGGTAGCTGCAGGTTCTTTATGTACTTCGACTGATTGTATCGTGAATGACGCCAGGAATTGATGTTGGTTTGACTTCCTTTAGTTTGGTTTCATTTTTGTGATCTGCACCCAGATGTGATTGGCATTCCACTGAAAGTTGTGCCACGTCAATCGCATCTTTGCTGCCACTTTCAGGACTCACAATATTTTTATTTTTTAGTGATTTTTTTTGTTTTTCATTTGCTCATCTACTTTTTTTTCCGCCGCATATTTAACAGCGTTTTTGATTTTTGCGGCATCTTCTGGATGCATAACCCATATATTCAGATTCATATTCCGTGGAGCCAGTGGAGAGTTTCTGTTCATCAATACATTTAAGTAGGACTGAAGGACTATCGGCGGAATTCACCATTTTCTCTAGTGGAGAAGCAGGAATGGATGGATTAAGCATGTTCCTAAGATGAAATAGGGTGGAGTTAATAGTCACTAGTTCGCCTCGTTTTAACACAATTTCATTTGATGATTCAGGCCAATGGCTTGCTGTGTCATCGGAAAGAGATTTTGTCCGAGTACATTGTTCATGAGTAATCTTAGTCTTGGCACCTGAGAGTGTCATCGTCTTTGAATAAAGACCGTCCAGGGCAAGAATAAAGCCCTCCATACTATTTATCTTAGAGTCAATCTCATTCATAGTGTATTTAATATCTCTCAGTTCTAAATGGGTGACGTCATGCCCCTTATCTAATAGGTCAATAATTCTTATTACTGGAAAAGTAAAGGGTTCTTGATCTTGAGGGGTAAGAGGCATGCTAGAGACACTACCATTGTTCTGGGCGTATGAGATGACAGGATTGGGGCTTAATGGAAGATTAGGATAAGAAGCTGCGCCACCATTACTAATATTTGCCCCAGATAATGGCAGAGTAGTGTTAGGTGGCGAGTGTGCATCATTTGCAGATACATTATCTTGTAGTCCTGATTTCTTGAAACGAGTGGAGTCAACAAACCAATGGATAATCTAATGCGAAAATCCAGGTCGGCCAATGCTCCAATATCAAAATCGCTATTAAGTGAATTGCCTTCTTTGGTCGAGCCTGGAGACTCATTGGTTACGGTGTTGGATATTGCCTCCTGTAAAACAGGATTAATGTTACCAGTATCAACATCAGAGTCTAGAGTGGGTATGGCGCCAGTCTCAGTCATGTTACCAATGCCAGCTGGTTGCGCCATACCTGAACATTTGCCACTTCGTAGCCCATTAGCCATCCTTTAAATGTGAATAGAGAAATAAGTGGTTTGTTACTTTTGAGGAGCGCTTTGTGCTTTTGAACGTGCTAACGTTCCAACCTGATTCGAACATCCTCGCTTCCTGCAGCACTGCGAGCCATGCTCTTGCTACTCCCCCTGCTTCCTGGAGGAGGCGGAGCTCTCTACGTTCACATGATGTATCGCGCGACTGTCTTCGGCCACAAATAGTCGGCCCAACCACCCTTGCGGTGTTAAGCCCTGGAGGCAGTAAGGGCTGGAGCCGCTGTTGTGCTGTATGGCTGTGACCTGTGAGTAACTTGAAATAGGGTCTTGAGCTGCATAATTTATTCACAAGTACTTCTTCAGCTCTAGGGGTTTGGGGTGGAGAGTCAGACTCTGGCAGCTCCACAAGCTGTCGGGCGTTCCCTACCCTGAGACGGAGCGCTTCTCCTGGGTATTTTGACGAATGTGGCTATTCCTAAAAATCAATCTACTTCAATTACATATTGGCTAAGAACATTATCAATTCTAGTTCACAATATATCTGTTTTTATTATTTTTGGGGGGCTGCATAGATCAATTTCTTTTTGTATTTTTAACCCAGGAGTATATTTGGACAATTTTCTTTTTTGCCTGAGGTTGGCCTCTGGTTTCTAGTGCAATATTTTTAGATCTCAGTGTTCATAATTTTATTGACTGTTTTGTACGATATTTTTGTGCATTTTAATGTAAATATTAATCATTGTAATGCAGATCTACTTCTAGCTTAACCCATTATTATTTCTTTAAATCCCCTGTATTTTCCTCTTGGGTCTTGGTTCTCTGAATGACACGTAAGGGACTACGAAGTCAGACAGCTATGGAGGCCTCACTGGCTTCAACTCCGTCTGCTACTGGTAATCTACCCTCTGTTTCATCAGTTACTACTCTGCTAGATGCTCCCTCCCCTGCTATACTGGGGAATTTACATCATGCTCCAGCAGATGTTCCTCAATCCTCTACTCCTTAAAACCCTGGCCCAGGCTCAAATTCATGTCAGCGATATGTCTGAGGTTTTCAATGCTATGGGTATCATTCCACGCAATACAGATTACAATAGCTGCATCTTTAATGGAACTCATGATATCTCGATAGATACACAGGAAGAACGTCTAGCAGCTACCTTAGCCTCTAATCTTGCGGAAGGTGCTACTCTTCAAAAGGATAAGGGCCATTTGGATTACTCTAACAATATGGTTAATACTGTTCTTTCATCACCTGTTCACCCTCATTGCAGGACGCCTATACTATCTGTCATGGCGGCTGACTCTGTAGCTAATGCCTCTGAATTACCAATGGTGACGGTCAATGGGAATGTTGTTTCTCTTCCCATTGAACCCTCGCCAAAGGTTAATTCCTCAGCTAGGGGCATTAATCATACTTAGTCTATCCATGTTCATCTTTCTACCAATGTGGCTGGAACTCCATACACTACTACATGGAAATCTATACCTATTCTGTTCAAAACTCCACTCAACAAAACCCATAATCTTACCCTCAAAACAAAATCCAAACTGGGTACCCAAGGGAAACCAATTCAAGGGAAAAATATTTCACACTTCTTTGGAAAGAGGACTACATCTAGTACCCTTGTTAAATCTCTACACTCACTTCCAACAGTATGCCCATTAGATCATACTAACCTAGTTGATGTAGTTAAGAAATTGGAGATTGAAGACCCTTTAGCTCAGGATATTGACATCAGCATTATAGAATGTGCAGACAAGGCAATCGCTGATCGTCACCTGGGCCCCAATTGTAATACAAATAATGTCACCCAGCAAATCTGTGAGGATTCCTTTGTAGGCTCTCCCTCTGATCTCATCAACTTTATTGATGAGTACACAGAGAAACAAAAATCGGTTGAAAGAAAGGGGTCTACTTCCAGACTCAAAAAAGGATCAGGACAGCGAGTCTATCTTACATCATACTCTTAAAGAGGCAGATGAAAGAATTAAACTTTCTCAACCTACTATCTCAGCTCTGAATATGGTTCTGAGTTCCTTTGTGAATTTGTATGATGACATATGGTCTGAGGTTAGATCACATTCTCTCCTCCTCTCTGAAATCTATTCTAGGTTAGAGGGCCTTGACAGATTTGAAGAGTTAGTTAAAATTATTATGGAAGAACATCCACTTTTGACCACACGGTCCTGACCCCAACCCCTTCTTATCAACTACTGTCTGAAGCCCCGTTCATAAGCCCCGCTGCGACCACGCCAACTATACAACAGGTAGTTTTAGTTAAGGGCCCGTGTCCTACGGTCCCCCAAGGCCCAGCTTTGGATTTTTGTAGCCAACCTTCTATGATTCGGTCAACTATTTCCGAGGGTATGCGAGAGGTTACTGGATCGAAGGCAGTACATCCTACCCCTCACCCCAAACTTACTATGGTATTAATGGAGGTGAAAGTCCAAGAGGAATCGGTAGGTCCGTTTCCTAATCTCATTGTTCCAGGTCTCCCCCTTGTGGGAAGGTCTTTAGAACCGGTAGATACATCTAAAGATGCCCTTATCGCTTCTTCTTTGGACTTCATATCTATTCTGACTTTAGAGAATCCATCTGTTCCCATTGAACCCATTAAAGAAATTTTACATCAAAAAGTTTTCCTCTGTATAGGAAGGAAAAGGAAAATTATTCAAATGAAGAAATCTAAAAATCAGAAGAACGTGAAAAATCTAAATTCATATACGAACCAATTCTTTAAAAATCTCTTCTTGGCAAATACTTTAGCTTCTTCCTCTACTACTCCCGTTCCGAAGGGGACTGGGAATTCTGCTGAACCTGTGGTTTCTCTGACCCCTATTTCTACTATGGTGGCTACTGCGGCCACAGCTGACTTACTGCCCACTACAGCACCTCTATCTTCCTTAACGGATGGTTTGGTTGATGGTCCCTCGACTAACACTTCTCCTCTAGTAGTGGGACCTAATATTGAGGGGGCTGTGGGCTCTGCGGCTTCTAGTACCCTGACAACAGCTCCAACTTTACTAGAGCCGACCTCCATTAATGCCTCCACTGTGCTAACCACCAACATTATTGTCAAGGCAAAGGATTCCTCTTCTGCTGTAGAACTCCCAATTATTCCATCTAACTCCATATCAGGGATAGATCAGAGCCATTCAGAGATTACTCTACCAACGATTACAGCAAACTTGGTTAACATTGATATGGTCAAACACTTATTCCAGGAGTTACTGGTTCCTAAAACTGTATGTGGGGCAGTGCCTAAATCAAATATAAGTCCATCCCAGGATGGGGCTTCTTCTATCCCGCCTCTACCTTTGGAGCCATCGTTTGTTTCTGTTATTGAGGGTCCTCCTGCTAATATTGAGCTTATAACGAGGGACGGCGATCTGGGAGCCCGACTAGAGGGGGGTCCTTCTGCCCCCCTCTTACCCCAGCCTTTTCAAGTTTGCCTATTGTTGGCCCGACTATGGGCCTTGAAGGTGTCCCCTCTGCGCCCGATTCTGTTTATTACAATAATTCTTTCAAATTATGTGAAAGATTTCCTGTGGGTCCAAACGTTATTCAAAATAGGACTATATTGAGAGGTGCTAGGGGCCCCGACTTGGCGGTTGATTCTTTAACTCAGTTCACTAAAAGATCTGATTCTTTACCCGATTTATCAGAATCGAAAGTTCCTTGTGATATTATACAGCTTACCAGCCTTTGGGGCCAAGATATGCCAATTTGTATAAATTGTGGTAATATTTTAAAGATTTTCCATCAACTGCTCTCGCTTATCTCTAGCTTTGACATGGATAGCATTTTTTTCCCCATTCAGGATCGGGTAGATGCAAGTAATATTCTTAAATCAAGAGTGGTTTTGCACTTGATCATGGGGCATAGGGAAGGGTTAAAGCAACTTGGCTTTGAAGCAAATTTACTGGAATCTACTCAGTTCTCCGGTAATAATGGAGGGGGTGCAGAATATAGGGGTAATCTCACTATGGTATATCATCCGGAAAGAACTCCACAGCCCCAATGGAAGCAATTTATGCCCAAATCAAATGGAAACTTTCGCAACTGGGCACAGGTCACCGCAGGTCTGTGGAAATGAGTACCTCCTCATTAATTCAGATCTCTCTCCAAACGTTCTTCCCGTGAATAGCTTTGGGTTTCTTTCCTGGAATTCTAGAGGTAATACTCACCTCTTCACAAACTTAGACAATGTCACTCTGATTAGGGCTTCGCATTGTTTCTTTCTCCAAGAAACCTGGACGCTCTCAACTCCATTTCTAGATGGGTTTGATACCTTTTCCCAAAATGCTAAACCCAGCTTGGGAGGGAGGCCGTTGGGTGGTCTTATAGGATTAAGAACTTCTTTAGGTTTTAGGACTAAGGTGCTTTTGGATACGCCTTTTGGTATCCTGGCCCTGGAGGTGTCCTCTTGATCTAACGGTTATTTTACTTCTGGTTAATGTATACTGGCACAAAGGAATTTCCCCTCTTGAGCCGTTTCTGCAAAAGTTAACGGATATGCTTCTCTTGGAGATCTTTGTACCCTAGGGGTAAACTGATCCTGGCAGGTGATCTTAATTCGGATTGTTCCATTTCTTCCGAATCCAAATATGACGACTTGGGATTGGCTATGGAGGATGATTCTCGCCTAGGCCTGAAATTCACACAGGGTCGTCGTTGGAATTTCGCCTTGGATTCAGTTGGTCTAACTTGCCTCAATGGTTATTATGATACCATTAATTTACCTTGTCCCACATGGCGTAGAGCCTCATCAATATCTACCTTAGACTACGTGTTTGTTGATCACTCCCTCATTCCTTTGTCTAATGTCGAGGTTTCTTTTAATTTATGGAGTGACCATGGTATCCTCTGGGTCTCATTTCTCTGTCCCTTTCCTACCAAGCCTTTGCCCGCGGGAGGTCCTACCCATCTCCAAACTGTGGGACAAGGGACAGGGGTACGTTGGACTCCTTTCAATATCAGTGTACTTAATCGTAAACTGATTTCATCTTTTAACCATACGTTTTCAATACAGTTCATTTTGATAGTTTTCTCAATGCTCTCCAGGGTAGTATTCATGGCCAGCTTAAGAAAGGTGTTCCTAAAATATCTCACCCTCACAGATTTGACCAAGAATTGGCGAATGTAAAGGGTCTCACTAGGAAACTCATTAGAGATATACAAGCCCTAGATATTGAATGGGTTGACAAAAAACAAATTAAAACTATCCGCCAAAAATATAAAAATTATTCTAAGTCTAGAAAAGCTACTATGCTACAAAATGACATGGAGCATATGCTTGCAGTGCTAATAAAACGAGATCTGAGGGCATTTTGGGTTACAGTATCTAGCTTAGAAAATGCAGCGGTGACTGACCAGCTGAATGCCATCCCTGAGGTTCAATGGGTTGAGCATTATACTTATCTCTGACACTGGGGGTGAGAGATTAGTTACCGGTCTTCCGGGGAACAACCCCTCAAAGGACTCATGGAAGCCTGCTATTGATTCCGAGATAGTACTAGGACTCATCTCCAAAGCCAAAAAATCTAGGGCTCCGGTGCCTAATGGCCTTACTAATACATTTAAGGCGGAGCCAGATCTCTGGGCTAATCTTCTTTCTCTGCTCTTTCAAGATGTCGTAAATCTTGGGAAGGTACCCATTAGTTGGCAAACTGCTCATATTGTTCCAATCTTTAAAAGAGGCCTGCGTAACGAGGTCAAACATTATAGACCTATTTCGCTTATTGATGCGGATTGTAAGCTTTTTGAATCTATGTTGCTCTCCCACCTTAACGTTTGGATCAGCGAAAATCATATTTTCCCAAAACAACAAACAGGCTTTAGGGCAGGCCACTCAACTAATTTTAATGGTCTTATTCTTAGTGCCCTGCAGACTTCCACTTGGGGTAAATATGATGGTTCTCTTTAAGTTGCGTCTATCGACCTGTCAAATGCATTTGACCTGGTTATCAGGTCAAGATTATGGGAAAAATTAACCAAATGGGGCATTCCGGCAGGGCTTTTAACTCTTATCATGGCTATGTATGAACATTCTGGAGTACATATCAGGCTTGACTTGGCAGGAACCCTCTCCAGAAGGATAAGGACACGTATTGGGGTGAGACAGGGCTGCTCGTTAGCTCCCTGTCTCTTTATCCTCTATATGGCTGATGTTGAGGACTTTCTGAGAAATGCAGGCATGGTGAGTGCTAAACTAGGGGATCTGAGGCTCAAATGGTTGGCTTATGCCAATGATTTTCTTTTTGATCAAACTAAAGTGGGCCTGCAGAGGCTCATTTGCAAATTTGAAGAATATGCCACTCTTAATGGGCTTAAGATTAACCCGAGTAAAACCCGTACTATGGTCTTCTCAAAGGGGAGAATGGGGAACAACAAAGTATGGAAAATAGGGGGTGAAAATATAATCAGAGCAAATAAAAAAAGTCTATCTTGGTTATTTGATTTTGGCCCGACCCTCGGTGATCGAACTAAGACGATTTCTCAGACATAAACTGCTCCTTCTCATCTCCCAATCCCTTAGACTAGACAATAAATATTGTATGTTCTCCCTTAAACCTGTAGTAGATTTCTTTAAGGGTAAGGTTACTCCAAAGCTTCTGTATGGTATGGAACTCCACTACTCAGCACTTGACTTTCTGGGACTCTCTAGAGGGTATCTGTGGAGGAAAATTTTAAAACTGCCGAATTCCATTCCACAGTGGCTATTAGGTATGAACTAGGGTTAGTCTCACTGCGAGCCAGGATTCTCTGAGGGTTCTTTCACTTTTTTCAGCTTTGCTCTGGCCCAAACTTGATACGCTCTATGCTGATGTGGGTCACATGATTTCTTCTCAGGGACCTTTAGTCCAGAATGTATACCTTAACGCTTTTAGTGATCTCTGTGACAAGACCCTGTTGGATAGTTCGACTGATAGGGATAACCTACTAACGAATCCTAACAAGGTCAAGGAGTGTCTTTTCAGTCATGACTGGAGTAACACTATTGAAAAATTCCATTCGTATCCCTCTTTGAGAGACTTCCAATTTGACCATAAGAAAAGAGGCCTGCTGTCTTTTATTCTGAATCAATTTCCCAACAGACATTATCGTTCCCTTCTTATTAAACTCAGATGGAATCTCCTTCCCACTCGGGAAGTTCTACATAAAAGGAAGGAGTTTTCTGACTTAGATCCTATCTGTCGTTTCTGCAAAACTCTGGGGGCGATTGAAACGGCTCAGCATCTCTTTTTAGATTGTACTGCTTTGACATCTTTAAGGGACAAATATTTAGCTTGTTTTAATGTAATGGGGCAAATGGGGGCGGATGATCTGGTCACAGTGTCTCTATTTCAAACTTTAAGGATGGACTTGCTGTGGCGGGTTTTATTAAAGCTTTAGATTTATACGCCCCTTTGATATGATTATGCCTGTCTTTATGAAATGTTTTCAATTTCTGCAGGTTTATTTTCTATTTCAAAATTCGGAAAATTTTAAATTTTAATGTCGGTTTCTCAATGCTGCACTGTACTTTGCACTGAACCTTTCAAATTTAAATCTAAATGTGTCCCTTATTCTCTGGAAATTTTTACTGGAAATTGGATCTATGTTTTTTTTTTAATTCAAGATTTATTGATTTTATACGAATTCAACGATCACTTACACACAGAATTTGTCAGTAAGTTATTAGAAAGAGCATGTAAGGCAAGTACCATCCTCATATAGCATGTGCAATAATTCCTGAAAATCAAACAATATAACAAATAAGGTCCACAAAACCCAATCTCGCTCCCCCCTCCCCCCCCTCTCTAATATCTCCAAGTACGGGATTGAAAAACAACATTAAACAATGAGACAAAACCAGAAAGCTTCGAGTACAATTATGATATCCGACCAGGACACATAACATGGCCCAAGGAACCGCCACAAAGAGAATCATCGTTCATTATCAATATTGACACAAATCGCAACAATATTCTGCACACATTGTCTTTACAAGGCATGTTTGGCTCTGAACTCAGACCAGGCACTTTCAACATCGGTAAGATCTCTGCGTAAGGCGGCGGTCAAGCATTCCATTCTAGAGAGAGTTTGGGCAACCCCAAGCCATTCGGTTTAACTAGGGAGCTTGGGCCTCTTCCATACCATAGTGAGACAGGCTCGTGCAGCCATCAGGAGACCGTGTACCATCCTAGGTGCCTTTACAACTTTGTCCCCTGTTTCGATCAGACCAAACAGGATAAACATTGGCTGCTTCACCCTTTCTTCATTGTCCAGATCCCTGGTCCAGCTAAGAACCTCCGACCAGTAAGTCTGAACCATTGCACACCCCCACCACATATGCCAATAACCAGCCCGCATCCCACAGCCCCTCCAACAGTATGGGCTAACCCCCTGATACATTTTGGCAAGCCTGATCGGGTCGTACTGCCATCTATACAATAGCTTTATGGCATGCAGTTTATACTGGCAGGATATAGAGGATTTCGCAGTGCGTCTGCAGATTTTTAGCCACAGTTTTTGCGAGATTTGTCTGCCCATATCTGCTTCCCATCTGCTCTTAAGCACCAAGGAGGGGGGAAATATCGGCCTCGATCAGAGCCGAATACATAGCACTTAAAAGACCACTGGAGCCCGTACATAGATCAAGGATCGTTTCAAATGGGGTAAGATCCCTCTGCAATTGGTCCTTCCAGATTGACCTTGTCATTACCCCTTTGAGTCTCAAATACAGGAAGACTGAAAGCGTGCCTATGCCAAGCGCCTCCTGGAGCTCCTGTATGGTTATAAAGGTTCCGTTGCGCCATAATTGGCCCGCTCTTTCCAGCCCCGCTTGATACCATGTTTCATAGCTTCCCGGTTCTGGGATTGCATCTCGGATCCCTGGTGACCAAAGGTGACCCAAGGGAGATGGCCATGTCGTGACTCCCATCATTTTCCTGCCGGGTTTCCATATTGCCCACAATGTACCTAAGATAGGGTGGGATCTGACTCTCACGCAATTGAGATCTGGGGACCCATAACCATTCGGACACAATAAAGGGACGAAGGTGATAATTATCCAGCGCTATCCACTGGGGTTCCGAACGTTGCCTAAAGTGTGGGACAAGAACCCTAAGTTGCGCCGCCCTGTAATATGTCTCCATGTCCGGGAGGCCTACTCCTGCGTTATCTTTGCGGAGCTGGAGTAAGGATCTCGGAATCCTAGGCCTCTGGCCCTGCCATAGGAAGGTCAAAAACATTTTTCTCACTTCCATAAAGTATTCCGGGGGCATCCTAACGGGGAGCATCTGAAACAAATATGATATTTTAGGGAGAAAGACCATCTTTATGGCATTTAAACAGCCCATCAAAGAGATTGTGAGCTTAGACCACCGTTGGCTATCTTTCTGTAGGGCGAGTGACAATGGTGGTAAGTTAGCTCCATATAAGGAGTCAAGATCGCGGGTGACATTAATGCCCAAGTAACGGAGGGTAGTAAGGCTGACTTGAACTCCTAGCGGGGCAAAGCGTACGATCTCGGAATCCCTACTTTTATCAATCGGGAGGACTGACTTCCCTGTGTTGATTTTTAAGCCGGCCAGTGCACCGTATTCCTCAATTATGTTAAGCGCAGCTGGGATCGAGTCTAAGGGGTCAGTCAGGTGAAGCAAGATATCATCCGCGTATAGCCCCAGTTTGTACTCCCTGTCTCCCACCGTGATGCCCTTAACTCTACCGTCACTCCTTAGTTTCTGCGCCAATGGTTCGAGGGACATCACAAACAATATTGCTGACAGTGGGCAACCCTGTCTCGTTCCTCTTTCAAGGGGAAACCAGCGTGAGTATCCTCCATTCACCACCACCGACGTCGTGGGGGAGGTGTACAATGTTTTAATGGCGCGGCAGAGTTTCGGTCCCAACCCGTTTGACACCAACACTCTTTCTAAAAAGTCCCATGACACCTTATCAAAAGCCTTCTCGGCATCCAACGACAAAAGAGATGGGTCCCCCTTCATTCCCTGTGCCTCGTGAAGTAAGTGAAGTGTTTTCCTCATGGTATCCGCGCCCTGCCTGCCAAGAACAAAGCCAACTTGATCAGAGTGCATCAGTCTAGGAAGATATATGTTTCGAGCCGAGCCGCAATGACTAGCATACACCTTAGCATCGATGTTAAGAAGCGAGATGGGTCGATAAGAACTACAGTATTTGGGGTCTCGACCTTCCTTAGGAATTACAGCCAGGAGGGCCTGAGAGAGGACGGGGGGGCCTGACCCGTATTAAAGATATGGTTAAACAAGGATGCTAGGAAAGGGGAAAGAAGGGTGGAGAATGCTTTATAGAAACCTGGCGTAAATCCGTCATCCCCTGGGGCTTTCCCTATTTTCAGCCTCTTAATGGCACTCGCAACTTCATCCTCAGTGACCGGTGCATCTAGGAATTCGGCCTCCGTACCTGAGAGTGTGGGAAGACACGCTCCCTCAAGATATGCGTCTATGCTTCCTATAGGGGGAGGGGGATCACACATATATAAGTCTTCATATAAGTAGGCAAATGCCTCTTGTATGTCCTCCGGGGACGTGACAGTCGTATCTATAAGAGTGCCATCAGTCCTCTCAATTCGATCGACCCATCTTTCCGCCTTCTGTGCATGGAGGCGAGCTGCTAACAGAGCATCTGCTTTATCCCCCTTCTCATATTTTTGCTTAAGGCACTGTAAGGTCTGGGCTGTTTTGCCAGCAATAAGTATCCTCAATTCTTCTGAGTTGTTTAGCTTCAGTTAAATACCTAGGTCTATCAGACGGGGAGGACTGCGCCAGGTTCTGAGCCACGTTAAGCCTCTCCCTAATGCCCCTCTCTATCAAAGCACGTTCCCTTTTCTTCCGGGCCCCTTCCCTTATAAGGACTCCCCTCCAAGTAGCCTTGGCTGCTTCCCACACAGCTACCTTCCCTACTTCCCCTGTATCATTAGTGGAAAAGAATTGCTCGATCTCAGTTTCAAAGGTTCCCCTAAAGACCGGGTCAGCCCAGAGGGATTCGTTACACCTCCATTTGGTATTCCGGGGTGCCAGCTCATTCCAAGATATATCAATTGCAACCATGTCATGGTCTGACCATGCAGAGGGATATATAGTGGCAGCTTGCAGCACACGCAGAAGATCGTTGGAGAGAAAAATATAGTCGATGCGTGTGAGTGTCGTGGGGGAGGGAGTGAAAGGTAAAACCTCTGTCCAACGGATGCAGGTATCGCCAGCTATCAACAAGGCCATAAAGATCAAGGGTAGACTTAATGTCAGCCTCAGTTCCGAGTATTGGGCGGATCTAATGCGTCGGCCCTGGTCTGTCTGTCAATAGAACTGTCCATCCATGTATTAAAGTCCCCACCCAGGACCGTGTGCCCCTTAGCCATATTAAAGACCTTTTCAGAGATTTTATGAAGGAACCGATTTTGCCCCCGATTGGGTGCGTAAAGCGTAGCCAGAGTAATCGTTGTGCCCCCTATATTACCCACAACCGTGATCGCCCTACCCTCAGTGTCCGTCCATATGTCAAGAACTGTCATCCGAAGGCATTTGCGAACCAGAATCCCCACCCCTGCCTTTTTCAGTATACCCGAGCTCCAGTAGGCGAGCCCAATCTCCCGTGACAGGATGGCTCTCTCCTCACCCCTCCGATATCTCGTTTCTTGAAGGAACAAGATGTCTACATTCAATCTCCTGAATTCCCTGGCCACCATTGATCGTTTCGTGGGAGAGTTCAAGCCTTTGACGTTAAGTGTGCAAATGCGTAATGTGTCCCTACGGGGTGTAAGTGCCATCATAAGTACAGTCAGAGGTCGTGGGCGGCCATTCCGTCTGTGCCATGGCACATATCCTGCCGGTCATCGCATTGCATGGGTCATTGTTATAAGAGTGGATCCCAGAAAATCCCACGGAGGCAGACGACCAAATCGTTCGGCGCGTACAATAGACCTCAGTGTGTCCAAGGTGCATCTGCGCATCTATTGGATCAAGATTGATGCAAAATGTGTGTTCTTCAACCACCCCCTCCCCCACCCCCCTCCCCAACCCCAACGCATTTGGCGCCCGATTCGCCCAGGTTGACATCACCCAGCCGAACTCGGCCCAACAGTGAAGACCGCAAAACAGGCGGTCCTACCATAATAAAGTCACATATATCAGTGAGCCCCCAACCTAACGCTAACAATAATTCAATAACAGAGTCATCAACCCCCCCCCCAGGAGCCAACGCAATGTGAGTATTACTCCATATCACATTCCGAGCGTCTGAGACACGCAGAGCTAAGGACACCTTACACGTGGAGAAAGTGACCTCTCACAATTTGGCCTGCAGGCCATCTATGGAAGTCGCAAAGCAGGAGGTTGACTCTTATGCATGAATCCATAACCTCCTCGGCAGAATAATTTGATCAATTTTCCTTTTACCCTAAGGTATGCCAAAGCACTTCAGGCACATTGTCAGTGTTCCATGTCCTGGGAAGTGTTCATCTTTCTAAATTTCCTAGAACCTGGAATCTTCCTCCGCCGTGGAGCCTTGGTTTTCCATTCGCCACCAGATTTCCCTGGATCCTCATGAGAAGAGGCACCTTCCGGCGCAGATCCGATATGCAGTCAACAATATCTTTCTCCGAGACAAGTCTTAATGTCGAGCCTTCCCATTCGAAGGTGTGGGAGAATGGGTATCCCCATCGGTACCTGACGCCCCTGTCCTTCAACATTTGTGATCGGAGAGCACTTTTTCCTCATTGCTAGTGTGAGGGATGACAGGTCCTGGTAGAGAGAAATAACGGAGTCCTCCAAGGACAATTGTGGGGCGTTTCTGGCCTTGTCCAAGACTCGTGCTCTGTCCGCATAGTTATGAAATCGAGCCAGGACCGATCTCGGCCCCCCCGGTCTACCTCCAGCCCTATGGATTCGGTCAATTTTAGGTGCATCAATCGAGTCGTCATTATAGAGGAGCTTCAAGATAGCGTGTAACGATTGCTTCAGGTCCAGCTCGGTTTCACCCTCTTTCTCAGGAACACCAAAGACTCGAATATTGTTACGACGCTCCCTGTTTTCGAGGTCGTCGACCTTAAGACGCAATTCGTCTTCTCTGTTCGATATTTCTGCAATGCGGTAATCCATCTGTGCTTCCAGTACATTCAGAGATGTTTGTTTGTGCTCAACCTGCTCGAGCCCGTCATCCATTTTGTCCATCCTCTGTGTGATCTTATCTATCCTGCTACCAATATCTGCTCGCATGCCCCTCATTTCAGCAACCAAATCAGCTACGTCCGCTTTGGTCGCGGCAGCCTCGGACCCTGCTGTTGACATCATAGAAATCGAAGAGGGCCCTGGGGATCTAGCAATTGGTGAAAACGTATATTTCGCCAACTTGGTCTTGGGGTCCATGGAGGGTGGCACCCCGAAGCACTCAGCAGGGTAAAAAACGTCCTAGCGGTCTATCAATGTAACGTTAGCACCCGTTCAGTCGTGGGATAGCGCAGAGGACCTTCGACGTACAATACTTCTGATGCGGACACAAGCCACCAGAACCTCACGAATCTTGTTCCAATATTTACTTGTAGAGATGTGCATATAAGGTGGCGCAGCAGGGGAAGTCGAGTATGGACTCTCCAGATGGAGGGACAGCAGTCCAGTGACAGTACACGGGAGCCACTGACCATTCGCTTTCAAGCAGATCACTCCAGGGAGAGAAGTAAGTATGTGTCGACGTATCCAGCAAGTACGGTGAGGTACGTGCAGAGAGCCTGCGGAGGGCACACGCCCTAACAGACAGGGGCCTAGCCCCCAATCCCACGTCAGCCAGAGGAGATCCGCGAGCACCCAGGGGTGTGCTGCCAGCGCGCGGCGTAGATTTTCGTGAAGAGTCCTCGCAATGTTAGCTGCTTGGTATGCGGGGGTACTCGAGGAGGCACACGCCCCAACCTTTTGGGGGCCCAACCCTCAGTTCCAGTGATCCTCTGGGGTAGAGGTGGATGCGGCACGAAACCGCGTACTGCAGAAAAAATGATGGCAGAGGATACAGTCCAAACCGAGGGACCACCATCCATGGTGTCGCTCAAAGTGCAGGGTGTCTGAACATAGCCACGTCCGCTGGGGAGGAGATAACACAGGGCACTCCGGAGCCCCACGTCCCCGCAAACCGTCTCTCCTCCTCCGGTCAAAGTGCGCGGCTCCTCCTCCAACCCTCCTCTCTGGTTATGCAGCCAAAGCGTGTCGCCTCTCAGGCAGCGAGTGCCGTTCCCGCGACACCGGAGAGGGCCCCCTTGGAGGGTAGGTAAGGGAGGATGAGGCCCCGCCGCGCCACCAGGCCGAGGACAGGCCGGCAGAGACCGGCAGTGGAGGTGACAGCTGCCCCGTGATGCAGGGGGGGAGGAGGGATCCGCTTACCGTGCCGCGGTGGGGTGTCGGCGAGCCCCAAGAGGGGGCTCCCAGCCACACAGAGCAGCAGTGCACAGCAGGTTCCTCACGGAGCTCCAGGAACCGCGCCGGGTCAGTCACAGAAGGCGGCTCTCCCCGCGTATGCTCAGGCCTGCAATGGAAGATCTGCGGCTCGCACGCCGCGCCGAAGGCCTCAGAGCCCCGATGTTAATTTCACCACGATGCCGCCTCCGATTTTCTCCGGGTTTTCTCCCAGGTGGGGGGGGGACACCGTCCCACGCCTATCGTTCGAGAATGAGCTCTGGAGGGGGTCTCGAAGTGGGGGCTCACTGCCACTTTCCGGACCCTGTGTACAGAGCTCACATGGAAAGGCGACTCATCCGTGTGCCCCCTGGTGGCCGATCCTGGATCTATGTTTTAATGCTTGTTTGTAGATTTGAAATTTAAATGTAAGTGTCTTTTCTTTTGTAAAGGTTTCTTGTAAACCATATACAATAAATCAAAAAAAAAAAAAAGAATAGAGAAAAATGAAGGACCTAAAACTTAATATGCGATTTGCAGTGTGTTAAATGAAAAAAACAAAAATGAAAAATAAATAGACTTCAGGCTACCAACGTTATTTCATGAACACAAAAAACATGGACAGACTCTTCATACCTTGGTACTGTTGAATGTGCACAGCATGTAAAGTTGTCCAACGTAGTCGAGGGTAACATTGGAGGTAAAAACATTAGATTCCTATTTCATACAGCCAAACAGCCACTACACTTGCAGTCACTTGCGGTGCGCATGCACAGCTATTTTGAAACACCAAACACCAATCCCAGAATGAGAGGGGAGGCGCTGCAGGCAGCACCGAGGATTATGGTTGTTGTAGTCCAAGAAAGCACGTTTCGAATGGAAAATTCTTCTTGCAGACGACACGTAGTGATGGCAATACTTCCAGCAGTCAGTCAGACGAGGAGAATAAAGCAGCAGAGGCTACAGCTAAACGGCCTCTAACACTTGCAGTCCAGTGTTTAAGCTCCACTTTGGTGGTGCTTTTATCTGAGGGGGTAGGCGCAGAATAGGCCCCTCATGAAGAGTTTTATATGCGGGCTACGAAAATGGGAGCTTTTCCTCGTTTTGTGGTGTATCGAGAAACCTCTGCCAAACTTACCTTAATGGATGAGTGTGATAAACCAGATTTGGCTAATTTCAACAGGTAGGTAGGATTTGGTGAGGCTCCACACGCAACAGATTCAATTGTTCTTTAGAACAACAAGTGCAAAACCGATCCCCCTCTTATTAGTAAGATTGGTTTGTGTATTCCACCCTGGCAGCATTCTGGATGTTTCTGCACTTGTGTGATTGGGAGTTGCCCAAACTTGAAGTCAGGAGCCAGGCTTTTAAGTCTAGCACAATTGACTTGTGGCGACTTGCCTGTTGGTTGCATATCGTTTGTAGATCAGGGATCTTGAACCAGAGGAATTGGACGGTCCTGAGACAGGTGAACAAGCTCTGGAAATCATGGTTGTGTTGCCCATGTTGGCGCTAGAAGGATGACCGTGCACTTATACGCAGGGTCTTACAAATGACTGCAACGTACGACTGGTAGAGGGAATGCATACGCAAAGATTCCCTCCCATGACAATGCGAACGTGTCGCCTAGTGATTGATGGTGCGGTTATCTGCTCGTGAATAGCAGGCATTTCTTGTTCTCCCATGGGGCAAATAAAGCAATGGCCGGTGTTCCCCCATCGGTTGACGTTCTATAGGAGTTTTGTCCAGCAGCTGCCGCTCATGTGACTGATTGTTGGCCCTGCTCAGCTGATCTGCAGTTTCCTTTTCCTGGAGGGTGAAATTGTATTTGCAGGTTTTTCTGGATGTCCCAGTGCCACAGCCGTTGAGCTGCTCTGGAGAATGTCCTTGACCTTGTGCCTCCCTTTTTTGTTACATAGTACATTGTGGTCGTGTTGTCTGAACAGTGTCTGAGCCCTGGCTGGAATGAGTGGTGAGCCACTGCTTTCAGTTCTAGTAAGTTGATGGCTTTGTGCCTCGGTCAGAGACCAACAGCCCTTCACCGATAGTTGGTGTGTGTGCATCCCATCCGTTAGTGAGGCATCTGATCAGGGTTTCTTGAAAAGGTAAATCTCTGAATGGGACTCCCTTGGAGAGTTAGCATGGCATCAGCCACTACCGGAAGCCGTCTCGGAGCAACTTTGTTCGTGTCAACTTGTCGTTCCATGTTAACTTTAGCTGGGACCACCGATCTATAAATATTCTTGTAGCGGTCTCATTTGTAACCTGCAATGTTGTACTAGGCACCATGTCATCATCCATTCCTTTAAGAGTTGCATGATGGATCTGACTGACCTTGGCTTCCTGGTAGAACTTCTAGATTAACTGGGGTATCGACGCAGCCCTCTCTTCAGAGGGATGTACTCTGCCCTCAGTGTTAAACTGTGCCCCTATGAATACTAACGTGCTTGATGGCTTGAAGCAGGAATTTATTGTGAAGTCGATGTCTAACAGGGTGCTGGACACCTGCCGGATCGCTCTTACCACCACATTGTGAGATGGTGCTTGTACCAACCAATCGTCCAGATATGGATATACATTGTATAGTTTCCTGAGCAACACGGCTATAGGATCCGGGCATTTTGTGAGAATGTTCTTGGGGCTGAGCAAAGGCCAAATGGGAGGGCTTTGTATTGGTCGTTTTGAGCCCACTACGAACCTTAAGAATTTTCTGCGATTTCTGCGAATGGCGATGTGGATGTGTGAGTGAGATCTAGTGACGCTAGGAAGTCGTTCCCCTTTACTGATTTGACTACATCTATTAAGATGACCATCTTGAACTTTCTTGATGCATATGTTGAGAACTCAAGTCCAGAATTGGTTGCCATGAGGAGTCTGGTTTTTTGACAAAGAATCTGGAGTAGGTTCATTTTCCCCTTTGATGTCGAGGGACTTTCGATTGCTTTTATCCTAGCAGTTTCTCTACTTCACCCTTTATGTTTAGGTGCGGCTGGGGTTGAAATATTGGGGCATTGGAATGGGGATTCCCTGGAATTCTATGGCGTGACCATTCTTTATGATGTCTATTGCCCACTTGTCTGTGGTTAACTTGCCATTGCTGTAGCTGGTGTTGCAAGTTGCCCTCTACTTGCTACAGTTGGACCGTGGGGGTGTGCGTGTCCGACAGATGTCAGGCTTGTTTTTAACCGCCTGCCCCTTTGGGGCCTTCTTGGAGCTTCCCTGTACTCTTTTTGCTTATATGGGTATGACCAGCGATATCCCAGGTAGTACCCTTGCGAGTATTTGTTTATTACTTATATTGTGCACCGAACCCTGCAGTAACTTGGCACTGGAGAGACTGATACATACATGGAGAGGTCAGACACAAGATAACAGTCTGGAGACCAGGTTACATTAGGTCTAGCATATATACAATAGAATAGCGAGGTAACAGTAAAGAAGACCTGAAGGTTACAGATAGGTCTGGAAGTTGACATTTGTACAATAACATGAGTGCAAGCGCATCAGATATATTTGAGACTGGGTGAGGTCAGAGAAATCGCCCGTGGGTTCTCAGGGGAGTGGTTTGGTTCTAAGCCATTATTTTAGTCCAGCTTTGAATTTCGGGAGGGCTCTTGCCTGTAGGTAGGGGGAATTGAATTCCAAAGTTTGAGCTAGCTTCCCAGTCCAAGCAGCCAACCTGCAGTTTTTAAGTTGTACCTAGGTACTGTGAGGTGATGACAAAGGGCAGATCTGGTGGTGCAAGAGGGAAGGTGCTTGTTTAATTTGTCAGAAAGGTATTGGGGCGGTGTTGGCAAGGCACCTGCGATTGATTACCAATGTACGGAACATGACGGTCATGAACTGGCAGCCAGTTAGTGTTGCGTTTGAGTGAAGAGATGTGACTGGTTCTGGGTAAGTTGAGTGCTGCTCTGATGGAGTTTGAGGACCTGAAGCCTATTTAGATTGAGTTCAGAAGAACCTAGAAAGTTACAATAATCAATTTGACAGAGCAAGAGCTCTGGCTAATGTTAGGCAGCTGCTAGAGTACAGGTAAGATTTGCAGCTGTAGATAAGCTTAATGGTTTAGGTTGTGGAGGAAGCCACGGAGCGGACTTGTTTGAGGGATAGAGCTGAATCACGGTAGACTCCTAGAGTTTTTATTTCTTTGGAGAACTTGATTGCATTACCGTCGATACTGAAGGATGTATATCTATGATCGAACTTGTTCAAACGTGCTTGAGTGCCGACGATTAGGAGCTTGTCTTATTGTCACTGAGGCATAGTTGTGGCAACCAGAGAGTGGGACAAGGACTTGGGTGTCATCTGCGTAATTTGTGTAGATGACACCCAGGTTTTCCAATCGGTCAAAGAGGAGCTTTGTAAAGATGTTGTAGAGTGTGGGTGTTACACACAAACCTTGAGGGACTAAGCAGAGAATGGGGCTTGGGTCTGCTGGAGCTGACGGGGAAGAGACCCTCGTGGTCCAATTGGAAAGAAGAGTTGATCCAGTCAAGCATTGGAGAAGAAGGCTGCAGCAGTGGTAAGGTGGCTGGTTAAGATTTGCTGGTCAACGAGGTCGAACGCCGCTGACAAGTCTATGAAAAGGAGGACCGCTAGCTTGCCTTTGTCCTTCGCCTCATCCATCTGAATCTTAAGGTCTAAAAGGGCGGTCTCTGTTCCAGGTCTAGGCCTGAATCCGGACTGTCTGAGGCCTAAGAGGTTGTTTTCTTCTAAGTGCTTCTGAATTTGCAGATAGGCAACTTAGTCAAGGATTTTTAGAAGGAAAGGGACAGTCATAATGGGTCTATAGTTAGAAGAATTGGGGACAAGGTTTTTTTTTTTTTTTTTTTGGAGAGGCATAACCTAGGCTTCTTTGAGATAGTTAGGGACTTGGTTGGATTTGAATGAGGAGTTCATCAGAGTGGCGATGAAGGGGGCTAGGTCTTTAGCTCCTTCCTTGACAATTGAGGCTGGACAGACGTCACCCCGACAGTGGGAGGGTTTCAACGTTTTGATATCTTGCACTTCCTTCGGGGTTACTTGGGAGAATGAGAAAGGTGGGCATTGCGGAAGAGTATTTGCAGACTAGTTTAGGGCGGTGGCAGCTGATTTTTTAGGATTCAATCTTACTTTGCAATAGGATGATTTTGTTGGCTAATGCTGGTTGAATTTTTGTGCACCAGGCAGTGTCCTTGGTACAATCCTGGGATGGAGGTGCTGAGGATTAGCGCTCCTTTAGGATACTGGTACTTGGTTTGGCATTGTGGATTCTGGCATAAGCTTTTTTGGTGGCTAGGATAGCTGTTTTGTAGGTTGCGGCCACTGTTGTGAAAGTAATTTTGTTCTGGCTAGTGGGTGATTTGCGTGAAATGGATTCCGCTGTCCTTTTGGCATTTCTTAAGACCCTTAATTCAGGAGTAAACCACTTGTTGAGATGGGCAATGGGTTTACTTTTTTAGTTTGAGGGCTGCGGTGGTGTCTAATGTGGATTTCAGTGTGGCATTGTATAGGTCGACCAGCTTGTTAGAGTCAAGGTCCTTAAACTTGGATGCGTCAAGGATATTGTGGATGAGTGGGCGAAAACTATTGAGACAGTTTCTGGAAAGTATGGGCGGGGCTGAAGGTGTTGGGGAGGGGATGGTTTCCTTGGAATCGGAAAAAGATGAAGTGGTGGTCCGACCAGGCCACTGGCTCATTTTGGAAAATTGTGATGCAGTTGAGGTCGGACACCCAGTCCAAAATTCGTCCTTTGGAATGAGTGGGTTCGGTGACGGTTTAAAACCCAGTTGAGTGATGGAGGCGGAATATGAGACTGTCCTGTGGTAGGTCCTTCCGCCTCTACTTGTTGCTGTACGACCAGAGGCCCCTCGAATGGAGCAAAAATCTCACCTCCCAGTCAGTGTGGTGAGCGATCTCGCCGTGTCAGTCTGCTTTTAGGGCATCGTCAATTTTAGGACTAAAGAATTGGTTTCCCTCAAAAGGCATATCTAGCACCTTTGATTGCACATCTGTTCTGAAGTCTGCATTTTAACCATGCCCGTCTTCCAAGTACTACTCTTACTAATATGTTTAAACCTGTTTCCGCTATGTAAACTGCTATGGGGATAGCATGATTTGAGGCTTCTTCACCCCCTCAGCGGATGTCCAGGGCCTGTTTTCTTTTGTCTTCTGGCAGGTATTCCAACAGCACTGTGAGCCGGTTACACGTCTCACGATCATACCTCGAGATTGAGAATTATCCTCTTTTAGTGTCGTGGCTCCTGTGGCTAGAACTTGCTGAAAGCATCTTGCTTCCTGCTTTCATTGTCCGGAGGTACTGCACATTTTTGACCTTGTGCGTTTGACTTTCTACACGCTGCCACCAAAACTACCAAATCAGGTGTCTGCTAGGATGCGAGACGTATAGGGGACACCTCAGGTGTCTTAAATTTCTTCTCCAAGAGGTTTTTCAATGCTGGTTCTAAGAAAGGTTCTTCCAAGTAATAATCCTTCCTCCCAAACGTGGTTTAGGATGCGAGTGGACATTACTGCCTTCCTGCACTCATGCATCAAATCAAAAAGGAAGCAATCCTTTTTCTGCACCGATGGTATTAGGCCAAATTCTTCAACAAGCCACTTCTAGGGTATTGTGGATGGTGTCCAGTCAATTTCGAAGGAAAAATTTCGAAAGACAAAAAAGTCGATTTTTATTTTTGGCTCTAGTTTATATTAAAAAAATAGGTAAAAACAAAAAAGGGGGTTGGGAAACAACCCCCATTTCGAAAAAAAAGTCATTAAAAAAATTCGACATTTTTGTACCGACTTTTTTTCGACTTTGACTTTCGAGATTTTTGTATTCGAAATTATGTCTATAAACCATTGTGGATGTACAAAAACTGGCTTTGCCTGAACGGTAGTAAGAGCTCCTTAGCTTTGTACCCCGGCATGCTCTTGCCAAACTGAACTGCAAGTAGAAGAATTTCAACATTAATAGCCACAACCATGTACCAAATAAACCAAAAACCCTATGCGTTCAGTTTGAGGCATCACTTAATGCAGACGCATGCATCAGCCAGATAACGAAAATTATCTTTGCCTGCTTAAAATTATTCGTCCATACATCACAGAAAATAACTGCCACTACTGCCTGAGCAACTGTTACCAAGACTCGACTACTGTAACTAACTCACTACTGATCAGAGCCTCTGAATCCAATATGAAAAAATGCCAAGTTCTCCAGAAGGACGATGTATTCGTAGTTAAAAGGATTAGAAGCAGGATTCATATTTCAGAGCATAGGAGGGATCTTCATTGGCTTGCGGTAAAAAAAAAATGCATAAACTTCAAAGTATATACTCTTGACTCACAGATGCATCTTTAGGGCAGTTCCATCCTACCTCAAAGCATGGACACATGGGTACAGCACTGCCAGAACATTACATTCTTGTAATCAGATGAAGGTGTGCAGCCCAGCTTTCAAACGAGCCAATGGCCTAGGAAGATCATATCTGGTAAAAACGGCTAACCTGTGAAACTGATTACTGTCCACAATTAGACGCGAGGCAAGCTTGATGTCTTCACAAGAATCTCAAAATTCAACTCTAAGAAATTAGATAAAACCCTGCCCTGAACTTCCTCCACCAGATCGGACTGTCCTGTCCTCCTTTGTACCAGACGTGCAATTGTTGCACGATATCTGCAGGCTTTCGGTGCAGTATACAAATCAAATAAAAGCAGTAATGTCATTCAGTGGAGACAGATGCAACAGTTCAGTCTTGGATCAAACCCAAGACTGTCCTCCCAGTTATCTGGTTGTGTAGATTTGGGAGGTATCTATGTCACCACCCTCAAACGGTGGTGGAGGATTGGAGCTCTGCTCTCCTGACTGTATGGGCATGGTCCTGGTGAGGCCCCTAGAGTTCTAAAGGGGCCATTGTTCTTGTTGGGTCGTCTGCCTCATAGGGTTTGTTAGATCTGCTGGCCTCCCTCCGTCCCTCATCCCCCAAGGGCTTGGCTTTTTAACAGGTGTTTGCGGGAGGGGCTGGTTTACAGGTAGCCTGCTCTCTAGTTTTTGAAGCAGGCTCTGCAGGAAAGCTAGTACTTTTAAATTTAACAGGGACTGTGGGTTGAGTAGCGGTTCTGTCGGTTGTGGAGTAGCAGCCGCAGTTGGTAATGTTGGCTGCAGTAACTTATAGCCTTGGTTCCAGAGGTGTTCTACGTGGCGAACATTGGCCATCAGATGTTTGGTGCGAGAACCCCCTGGTCAAACTCTGAATCGATGTGGTGCTCCAATATCTTATCTGGAAGGATTGACGAGACTGGCAACAGTGTTGGACCCTTGGTTACTAATGGGTCATCTGTGTTCCCTTAGGATGAGGTGGAGAATTATCCCCAACTTCCGTTATTCTATCACGTTCTTCCAGAACGTTAAACAAATGTAGGTGCTTAATAGGCCGTTTTAGGACTATCAGAACCTGTTGGGCCAGTGCCGAGACCTGTATTTGCTCGTTCCTTACTACTTGGCATCAGACTTGCGTTTGTGCTTTGGTTTTTCGAAACCTTCACTTTTTGACATCTTGCATGTGCTGTAGATATGGACCCCTTGATGTCCTTTTTTGCACCCTCCAGCCCCTCCTCCCCTTCGTCAACGGCACACACAGGAAAGGGGTTGGTGACCTTCCATGTACTGTTAGTGATGCTGAAATTGTTTCTCGTCGACAGGGAGGAAGTGGTCGACAGGGCGAGTGTTGACGTACGTATGGACTGTATTGTAGTCTACGAAGATTTTACCAGTTTACCCATCAACTAGGTCGCCGATAGAGGTGTCGCCGAAGACTAGGCCGCAGACGAAGGTTTTACAGCAGTCGATGGTTTGATGGCAACGATTTTGTTTCGACAGTCGGGGTGCTGTTGGCGGTTTCTTGGCAACCTTTGATGGAGCGCCTATTGCTGACTCAGTCAGCATTTGTCAGAGGGTTGCTCATCGGTGCGGTTGACGGACAGGCTGTTTTTTCCTCCTTTTGTGGTCACAGATTAAGATTGTCATTTTCTCCTCTGATCTGGCCCATTTATAGGCGTATGGCCTACTTGTTTTGCCTTCTACTACACTTTGAGGATTCTACCTCTGAAGGGGGGGGTATCTGCCTTCATTGAGCCAAAGGGCCAATCTTCTCTTCCAATCCTTGAGGGTTTTTGTGCTCAAAGTAGCACAGATCTCACAATCCTCCTGAATGCAATTAGGATAGAAGCAGTATATGCATTCAGAATGCTTATCCTCAAACGCTTTTAATGCCACATGACTGGCATGCCTTGAACAGAGCCTTCTGTTTTTCCTCCATATTAAGAAAATAAGAAGACCCTTATCTGTCTAGATTATTTGTAAAGTTGTGAAGAAATATTTTGAGTTTTTGTTGGTTCTTGACTTTCTCCAGGAGAGAAAACCTCTAGTTCTCTTCAGCACAATGTGTGGTTAGAATCTGGGCTCATGGGTGGGGCTGGTCATTCGATGTCCCATTGGCTGGAGCACAATACACTCAAAAGGATAGTTTTTAAGCTCACTTTAGTATCTTCTATTATAAAGCTATAATAAAATGTTACGAGGATTCCCAGCCTGGAAGGGGACCAAGCAAAGCATGTGAATCCACGAAAGATCCAATGCTGGAGAAAAGGCACCAAAACCGACCAAGAAGTTGTTGAAAGTCGTGCCCCAGGTCCACCCTCGAGATAGCTGCTGAAAGACTGTCCGGTGTCCTGCCTTCAGTCAGACCAAGGAATTCGGAGGTCAGGTTCAGAGCTGCAAAATAATGGAGCATCCAGTACAAAGATTTTCTTCTAGCCTAAGGTACTGTTGGATTTGGGGGTGGGGGGGTGGACTCCAGCAAAGTCTCTCCAGAGACTTGACGTGCAAGTAGGTGTCCAGGGCAATCCCCCTGACTCAAGCCGCTGCTGGTGTCCCTTTATCAAGTCCTATTAGGGTCTCCATCGTTAGTGATTAGCTTGCTGCAAGACTAGAGACTTGGAAGAAATCAACAGGAACTCTGTTTTCTGCTGCTCGTCAAGACTGAGCCCTCCCCCAACTGCCATTAGCTAGTGTGTTTTTGGACACAAGACTTGCTTTGCAAAGAAACCTGCTCTAGTCCCTTGAACCAGACTAGCGTTACTCCAACCCTTTTTCTTCCTTCAAGTTACTTTCTTGAATGTGTTTGCAGAGTAAATGTCTTAAGAAACGCATGTGCGCGTAATTAGCGAAAATACGATAGCACTGTCTTACCTTTTGAACATTTCAACAAATGTAACTGCTAACAAACAAAAGTCAAAGTGTCCTTTAAAGTACATTCCAAAGTACACCGAAGTGTAAATATCTGAGGTATTAAAAGGGATTCTGGTGTAAATACACAGTTTTTATAGAATTATATATTATAAGTGCTTCTTCGATGCATATGTCTAACTCGGTTCAGTGTACTTAGGCTTATCTTAAGAGGAAGACGTGAGATGCAGCTGACTGCAGTGCCACTCTACCAAGATCCTGAGTTAATACCGACTGATACAAAGAGTTCCGGGGGGGGGGGGATCTACAAACCACTGAGATACCTTAAAGTCCTATTATCAGTAGGACTTCAGGAAAACTCCAACCGTCTGAACAGATCATTTATATGTTGTCCTACTACTTGATGTCCGGCCTACTTGATTCTATGACAGGAGGCTCGCATTATGCTTTACTTTCTTTTAATTCTGCCATATCAGCACTTTAAAACTTACCTTTAACTTTCTTTTTTCAGTTTTTTTTTCCTGGTATAGCATTAGAAAAAACAAAATGAAAAAGTAATAAGTTCCATTTCTTAACAAAATTCGAACTAGGTTCCAGAAACTACAACTCCCATCTACCTGAGGCTCTTTGCAGTCCTGACCTCTGTCCTTGCACCAATCAGTGCCCAGGTCGGGGTATAAACTCTCACCCCTAGGTCCCTTCCTCTTTCTTTTTGCTGCCATACTAAGATAAGTGTTGTCTCTATTAATGTTAGAGGTCTATCTGTTCCTACTAGAGTGTGTAGGCATTCATAGTGTTTGGACTGTCAGTGATTACATTAGTATATATTATATATTAACATGTCAGCGTTGTTTACGACTTGCGGCGTGGGAGCGTATTTTCACCCTCATCTGGGGTAGAGTTTCTCATTGAGTAACGTTGAGCAGCAGGGCAAAGCCGCTCGCTTCAGGCAGCCGCCCCCTTCTCCTCAAAGGCGCGTACCCTTTTGTTCGCGCCAGCGGGCCTAGTGTTCCTAGGTCTCAGCTGAACTCCGGCTCCCTACGCTCATGCGCGTCTCGCGCCTCCGAACACGGAGAGCGCTAGGACCCAGCAGAGGAAACCCAGAGCCTTCCCGCCATGCACGCGGCCCCTAATGCTCATTTTCGCATTTAATCTTTGTGAAATGGAGCGGAAAGGCGTGCGATCGATTGTGAGAAAGTTTGAAAAAAATAAAAATTATATATAAAAAGCGGCTGACTGAAAAGAAATACAGCTTGTGCAGTCACATAAGCTAGAAAGGCAGAGTTGGGTAAACTGTTGGAGCCTCCATTTCAAGCTGATTCCCAAGAAGCCAGCTCTGTTGGCAAGATTTCATGGCTCAATCATCGCACCCCATGGACTCCCAGTCCACCACACCGAAGTGGAGTGAACAAGAGTGGGAGGAGGAACCCACTTGGCAAGACTCGGATTTACCCCTCAGCTTTCACAGGGTAATGGGGGATTCGCTGTCACAGGCTGTCTCTCAGGGGGTGCAACCTCTGATGCAGAGGTTAGTAATGCTGGAAGCATACATGGTAGCGCAGAACGAACAAGTTACTTACCTGCAACTGTTCTCCAGCATGGGTCTGGCATGGATTCACATGCTCATGAATATTCCCCGTCGTCAGGCTGGGAATCCTCGGTAAAGAAAAAAATCAGTATCAGTTTCGTTTCTGATCTGTCTTTCGTATTAGTAACCAATCATTGATCTCTGCGTCATACTGACCACAGCCAATGACTGCCCTCTACCTAAGCCCCGCCTCTGGCAGCCATCTTCAGATTTGGTAGCACGTGAAGTGGCAGTATGACCAAGTGAAGAGCCGCAGAGGGGTAGGCGGGGTTCGCATGTGAATCCATGCCAGACCCATGCTGGAGAACAGTTACAGGTAAGTAACTTGTTCCTTCTCCAGCATGGGGTCTGGCATGGATTCACATGCTCATGAAGAATACATAGCAGTACACATGCACAACCACGGGAGGTGGCAAAGGCTCAACATTAAGAATCACATCAAACTCAACATTAAGCAAATCTTACCTCCTCACCAGGCTCACCTTAGGCAAACAGGTTGCGCAGCACTGCTTGGCCGACCCTGGACTCCTCCCTGGAATCCCGATCGACGCAGTAGAATTTCGTGAAGGTGTGCGTCGACCTCCACGTAGCAGCCCTGCAGATGTCCAGCAAGGGCACACCAGATAGGAACGCCGTGGTAGCTTCGATCGCTCTGGTGGAGTGGGCTCTCGGACGGCCAGGCAGCGGTCGGTTTGCCAACCGGTGACAGTACATGATACAGCCGGAGAGCCATCTGGAAATGGAAGCCTTCGAGAGAGCCTTCCCCCGATTGACAGGTCCAAAGTTCAAAGAGTTGTGACGTCTTCCGAAAACCCTTTGTGCGGTCCACGTAGAACTTCAGCGCTCTAGCCACATCCAGCGAGTGCAAAGTCCTTTCAGCCGGCGACGAAGGCGACGGGAAGAAAACAGGCAACACCAAGGATTCGTTGAGGTGGAAGTCCGACGGCACCTTGGGCATGAAGGAGGGGTGCGTCCTGAGCACTACCCGTGTCGTGAAAAGTCAAGTACGGGGCCTTGCAGGAAAGGGCCTGGATCTCTCCCACCCGTCGTGCGGAGGTGATGGCCACAAGAAACGCTGTTTTCCACGACAAGAACTTCAACGGAGCCGAGTGCAGAGGCTCGAACGGAGGTCCCATGAGCTTGGTCAGCACCACGTTGAGCTTCCACGCCGGGGCCGGAGCCTTCACCGGCGGGAACGATCTGAACAGTCCCTTCATGAACTCTTTCACCAGACGATGAGACCACAAAGACATCCGCCCCGTGGTTCTGGTGTATCGGGAGATCGCAGCAAGATGAATGATGGACGCGTGCGCCAGTCCAGCTTTGGCCAGCGTCAGTAGGTACGGCAGTACTTGGGGAGCCGTAATCTGCAGAGGGTTAATCTTCTGTGCGTGGCACCAGACAGAGAACCTCTTCCATTTGTGTCCGTAGCATTTAAGAGTTGAGGACGCCCTGGCCTTTGCAAGAACCTCTCTGCAGTCGGCCGGTATGTCGTATCCTCCAAACTCTAACGCTGCAGGGGCCAGGCCTGCAAGTTCAGCGACTTCGGGTCGTGATGGAGGATGGCGCCTCCTTCCCTGGAGAGAAGATCCGCGTCCACTGGCAGCTTGATTGACGGGGACGCTGACAAGTCCAGAAGGTCCGGGAACCATATCTGCCTCGGCCACGCAGGTGCGACGAGGATCATCCGCACCGTGACCTCTTGAGCTGGTTGATGAGCCGGATCAGCAATGGCAATGGAGGGAACGCATATAGAAACAGGCCCTCCCAGGGGAACGAGAAAGCATCGCCCATGCTCCTCAGCTGGGGAAACCTGCTGGTGAACCTCCGGCACTTGGAGTTCGTCGCCGTCGCGAACAGATCGATCTGGGGTGTGCCCCACCGTCGGAAGAGGCGGTCCACTAGATCCTGTCGTAGTTCCCACTCGTGGCACAAGCGCAGCTCCCTGCTGAGTGAGTCGGTGATGGTGTTTTTTATCCCTGCCAGATGAAACGGCACCAGAAACATCCCTTGGGCGACGGCCCAATGCCACAGATCCTGCGCCTCCCTGGACAGGGCTGGGGACCTGGTTCCGCCCAGTTTCCTGATGTAGAACATGGTGGTGGTGTTGTCGGTGAAGATCCTCACCACCTTGCCCTTGAGGGACGGAAGGAAGGACCTGAGGGCCCAGAACACTGCACGGAGCTCCAGGACGTTGATATGGAGGGACTTCTCCATCGGGAGCCAAAGGCCTCTCGCGTGCAGATTTTCGGTGTGCGCTCCCCACCCTTCCAGGGAGGCATCCGTGGTAACTGTCTCCTGGTGGCCGGGGGTCTGGAAGTCCATGCCCGCCGTCAGATGTGCACGGGTGCCCCACCACCGGATTGCTCGCCGGAAACTCTCGTCGAGTGTGATCCTCTCCTCGAAGCTGCCGTTTCGTCTGGATCCAGCGCGCGTCCAGGAACTCCTGCAACGGGCGCATCCGGAGCCTGCACAGGGGGATGAGGTAAATGCAAGAAGACATCATTCCGAGGAGGGACTTGATGGACCTCACTCTGGCCGCGTCCGCAACCAGCATCCGCTGCACCTTGCCCAAAACGGCCCTCGTCCTTTCCTCCGACGGAGAGGCCAGAAGCGACACTGTCGAGCTTCGCTCCCAGAAACAGTGCGTCTTGCGCAGGCACCAGGTGGCACGTGGCGTAGTTTATGGAGAATCCCAGGTCCGTGAGAAGTTGGACGGTCCTTGCCGTGTGCTCCACGGCGAGCTCCTTCGTCTTGGCTCGGATGAGCCAGTCGTCCAGGTAGGGGTAGACGTGGATCCCCTCTCAGCACAACTGCGCCGCCACTGGTCCGAGGCACTTGGTGAACACCCTGGGTGCTGACCTCAGTCCGAAGGGAAGAGCTCTGAACTGATAGTGACGCCCTTGGACCACAAACCTGAGAAACTTTCGGTGTCCCTTTAGGATGGGAATATGGAAGTAGGCATCCCCCAAATCCAACGACGACAGGAAATCGCCCTCCTCCATCTGACCCAGGACGTGTTGGAGGGTGACCATCCGGAACTTCTGTGTCTTGATGAATTTGTTCAGTCGTCGTAGGTCCAGGATGGGACGCCATCCTCCCATCTTCTTCACGAGGAAGTATCTTGAGTAAACTCCGGAGCCCCAAAGCCTCTTTGGGACGAGCTCGATGGCGCCCTTCTTGAGCATCGCCTTTACCGCCAAGAGAAGTTGAGGGACGTGATGATCTTTCCTGGCCACAGGGGGGACGCGCGGGCACCTCTTTAGAAACTCGAGCGCGTGACCCTGGGCTAGGGCGTCCAGCACCCAACGGCCAGTGGAGATTGACTCCCACACGCTGACGAAGCTCGCCAGCTGGCCTCCCACCGGGGTGCTTCGCTGGGGGCCCGACCCCACGGCCGGTTCAGTCCTGCTTCGACGAGGCTTTGCCGCCTTGACCTCCTTGGCGACAACGGCGGGGTCCGCCTGACTTGCCTCGTCCCCTGTAAGCTTCCTGCGACGACCAACGGGCCGCTTGACGGTAGGCGGAAAATCCGCCGCCGGAACCTTTGGAGGCACCCTGTTTGCCTCCGCCGCTCCGAAAGGGCAGCCGCCGTTGCTGGAGAACCCCAAGAGCCTGGGCCGTCTCCGTGTCTGCCTTGATGGCTTGAAGGGAATCGTCCACTGTTTTCCCAAACAGGTTGTTTCTGTCGAATGGCATGTCCAAGATTCTGGTCTGCACGTCCTGACGGAAGTCAGTAGCCTTGAGCCATCCACGCCGCCTAAGACACACGCCGTTGCCCAACTGGCGAAATCCAGTGTCAGCGATGTCCGTCGCAATCGTAATGGCGTGGTCCGACGCCACCTCTACTTCCTGCAAGATCTCTAGGGCATCTGCCCTCTTGTCGTCCGGTAGGAAGTCCAGCAGGGGGGCCAGTTTGTACCACAACTCCCTGTCGTAGCGGGCTACGATAGCCAAGGCGTTGGCCGCCTTAATCGTCGTCGCTGCAGACCAGATGACCCTGTGTCCCATCGTATCCAATTTCTTTCCCTCGCCGTCTGGCGGGGAAGTCGACGTAGAGGCCGCGACCCCCCTCGCTTCCTTCCTGGCCGCCGCGGAGACGACGGAGTCCGGGGTCGGCAGTGCCCGAAGGCACAAGGGGGCCGCGTCCGGGACCCGGTACTTCTTCTCGTACCGATCCCTTCTAGCCGGCGTCGTGGATGGGTTCTTGAGGAGGGCGAGGCCCTCATGCCAAATATCGTCCAGTAGAGGCACGGAGAGGACCGTCTTCCTCTTGGCCTCGCGCCGTTGATAAAGGAAACCTTCCTTCTTCTCTTCCGGGCAGAGCTGGAAAAGCTCGGATGCCCTGGCGATCATGGAGTGAAACGATCCAATCTCGTCGGGCGGGGAAGCCCGGGTGGGAGGTGACGACGGCAGATCCTCGTCGTAAACCTAGTCGTCCGTACCCGTTGCGGCCGTGTCAGTCCCCGTATCATCCCCACGAGTCGTGGACGGGGAGGAGGGCTGAACAGGGCGCGATGGCTGAAAAGGAGGTGGAGGATGAATCCTTCTCTTAGGGGGAGGGCTCCCAGAAGGGCCTGGCTCCGGGTCCCCCGTCGGGAGCGGTTCCTCCGCTGGTGGTAACGGCAGTCTCGTCCTTATCTCCGAGCATAAGGACTGTATAGCCAACAAAATGGCCGCCGAGTTGTCTTGCGGCGCTGGTTGAGTGGAGTCCGACGGGCGGTCAGGGGCCCCGTCGGCACCCTCGACGTTATCGTCGTCTCATACGTCGGGATCCCTCCCGACGGGCTGGTATTCTTCCACGCCAACGCCGGGGCTTAAGACTTCGATCAGCTCTTCCTCAGAGGTTGGGGCCGAATCCACGACGACCTCCTGCCCCCCCTTTTTCTTCTCCGTCGGAAGTTTCATGGGGGGGGTCCTGTCGATGGGCATAAAGGAGGACTCCCTCCGCGGTGGCAGGGAGACTGAGCCCCGAGGTCGCCACCACTAGTGTAGCCTCGACAGGCTGAGCCAGGGCCGCCGCGACTGTCTCGATAGAGGCCTTGGCCGGATGGATTAAGGCTTTCACCACCTTCGGTGCGCTCACCGCCTTCTCCTTGGGGGGAGGGACACTGCCTCGCTCTCCCTCCGATGGGGCTTCGAGCTCGACCGGGGCCTCTCCAGGAGCTTCGCCGGGTGCTCGGCCTTCCTCTTACCCGAACCAGAGCGTTGGCTCGTGGTTGATGGTGCCGGGGAGGATGCGCCCTGCCTGGCACCCGTAGAGCCTGACCGTTCGGCGCTCCCGGTGCCAGCGGACTCGCAGTGCTTGGCCTTGTGTTGGACCCCCGTCGCGTCCTCAAAGGTCTTAGAAGACCGCTCGGATTTCTTCTCGCCTGACGGGCTCTTCCCTTCCAGCCAGTTGGCGAGACGTTGATGGCGGTCCTTCATGGTCCGCTCCGACATATTGCCGCAAAACGCACAGTCCTCCACGTGCGTCTTGTCCTCATGTAGGCAGTAAAGACAAAAGGAGTGTTCGTCCTCCTTAAAGACATTCTGATGCTGGCATCCAGGGCAGACCCTGAACAGCTTTCCGGGCGTCGAGCTTCCCTTCTCCTGGGCCATGTCCGAGATGGGCCTGAGAAACTTCTGGAGTCCTCCAAAAGCGTGGCTCGACGAAATATTCACCCTTGAGGGGCGTAGACGAATCCGACACGGGTCCCCGTTGATCGGATGAAGAAACGGTGGAGCTTGAGGCTCTTTTTGACCGAAAAATCGAAGTTTTTGAGAAAAAAATGTGAATAGCACTAACGCTCGAGAGCAATAGCACGAGGATCCCAACACTTGAACGTGCGGTAAAAATCTGAAGATGGCTGCCAGAGGCGGGGCTTAGGTAGAAGGCAGTCATTGGCTGTGGTCAGTATGACGCAGAGATCAGTGATTGGTTACTACTACGAAAGACAGATCAGAAACAAAACTGATACTGGTTTTTTCTTTACAGAGGATTCCCAGCCTGACGACGGGGAATATTCATGAGCATGTGAATCCATGCCAGACCCCATGCTGGAGAAAGAACAGCTCGCAGCAAGGAAAAGACGGGCAGACAGCCCTGGGGACGGGACATCAGCTGGACACCCTCAGAAGAGGGTTGAAAATCAGAGGTGTAAGAAGGCCCCGAAGAGCGCAGACTCTTTGACCCCCTCGGGCACAAAGGATAGGGTTAACGCTGTTCTCCAAAGTCAGAGCGACCCAGTCGCCAGATTGAAAGAAGCCTTTCTAGCTAAATTGGCAGATAGCCACAACAGCCCCCCCCCCTGCCCCAGGGGTGGAAAATTCAGGGGATTACAAAGAGGGTTTATGCCGGCGAAGAGGAACAAGAAATTCTTCAGCCCATTCAACCCATTTCACAGGAAGTTCCCGGAGAGGAAGACAACATACGATATGTTTGATTCGGAGACCATTAGGCACCCGAGGTCTTCTGAATGGGTGCCCTCTCCTAGAGTGGCATTGTATATGTCTCAACACATCCGGAAGCCACTGGACAGGGAAGTTAGATCCTGCACGAGAGCATAATGTCCGCGTCCCGAGCTGCCTGGCAAGCTGGCAGACACTCCAGACCTGGACCTAAAGATGGTCACTTTTGTGACCAAATCAGCAAAAGACATTCGGAATGGGCGTCCATCGCGCATAAGGTTGCCAGGACAAGCTTCTGGACCTAGCAGGACCATTAGCTAAAATAACGGAGAAGTCGAAGGACAATGGTATCCCAGTGGATAATCAAGCGCTAGGGAACTGGGCGCAAAGAGCAATATGTCTTCTGGGTAACGTTAACTGCGCCCTCTCTTCGGAGAGGAGGGGTGTCCTCCTGAAAATAACAAACTTAGTGACCTGGCCACATATGAAGCGGGAGAAGGCGCCAAAGGCAGCCTTTTCGGAGAAGCCTTCGCTAAGGATGTCCCAATTTGTGGGTACGTAGACAGCTCTTGAAAAAGCCCAGAGCTCTATAAAAAAGATTTTCACAGGGTGTGTTTTTGCTGGGACCGGACAGTTCAGAGGTCGCTCGTCCTGTCGCTACATCAAAGAAGGCCTCAGGGTCCATGCGCGCAGTATTGGGAAGGCCGTCAAGACACCTTTTACCCAGCCAGAGGAAGACACCCAAGGGGCCGCAGAGGATTATTCCATCAGCCCAGTGCAGCAGGCGGTGAGTACACCAAACGTTCCTAATGGAGGGAGAACTTTCCACTTTCTAAAAGAATGGCAAGCTTTATCAAGTGCTGCTTGGGTTTTACGGACAATAACGGGTCTTCAGCTAGACTTCATAGGCATACCGAGTCAGGACGCAGAACCTGCCCCCATTTACATGTCAGAGGACAAGAAAGCGCTTTTGCACAGCGAATTACACAAGTTAGTAGAAAAGAAAGCGATAGAGCGAGAGATCACAGGTGGTCAGGTTTTCCTCAGCAACATGTTTCTTGTGCACAGAAGGGGAAAAGATTTGCCCAGTCAAACCTAAAAGTTGAATGGCTGGCTGGAATACAATCATTTCAAGATGGAAGGTATACACCTCCTCCGAGACCTATTGCGTTCAGGGGATTGGCTAGTGCGCCTAGACCTCAAGGACGCGTATCTAACGATTCCGATAGCAGCAGCCTTTCGGAAATACCTTCAGTTCCGATGGGAAGGAGAGATCTGGTGGTTTGCATGCCTATCATTCGGGTTAGCGTCAGCACCCTGGGCCTTCACGAAAGTGAAGCCGGTAGCGGCTGCAATCAGGGAGAGAGGCATTCGTAAGATTGATTATCTGGACGATATTATAGTGATGGGATCCAGCAAAGAGCCTCGCAAGGGATGTGCAGTGGATATTCAAGCTCCCATCATCTCTGGGATTTTTGATAAATTTAGAAAAGTCCCATTTATCTCCAGTGCAGAAGTTAGAATTTTTAGGCTTCACAGTGGACACTGAAAGCGATTCTAGAGCTCCCATGACACAGAGCTATAAAGGAGCTGAGCGAAGGGATAGCGAAGCGATCCATTTCGCTTCGGAATCTGGCCAGGATAGTGGGGCTACTAGCGGCTTCCATTCAAGCTATTTTCCCCGGGTCATTGCATTATCGAGCACTGCAGAGGCTAAAAATCAAGCATCTTCAGGGAGGCTTGAAGTATCATTAGCCGATAGACTTAGATCAAGAAGCCATGATAGACCTACATTGGTGGCTAGAGAACGTGGAGGCCTGGAACGGTTGAGCGATTTTCGGGGATGTCCCAGAATTGATCATAGAGTCAGATGCAAGCAGGTCAGGTTGGGGAGCGAGGTGCGAACACATTCAGACAAGAGGGAGATGGTCCGAAGAGTTGCGTCTCCACATAAATTGCCTCAAGCTTCTAGCAGGCTCCTTCGCAGTTCAGGTATTCATGAAGGACAGGGTAAGGTGTTGCGTTCTGCTCAAGATGGACAACATTTCAGCCGTCCGTTACATCAACAAGTTAGGGACGAAATCCAGAATGTTAGCCTAACTTGCAAAGGACTTCTGGCATTATTGCCTCCAGAACAACATTGCAGTGACTGCAGAATACCTCCCAGGGAGCCAGAACAGCATAGCTGACTGGAACTCTCGATATCTTGTAGACTCCAGAGACTGGAAGCTACACCCTCTAATATTTCAGCGCATCCAGCAGACTTGGGGACCCCTAGACAGATCTATTTGCGTCCAGACGGAATGTGCAGACACAGAAGTACTTCAGTTGGAGGATAGACGCGGGAGCAGCGGGTACAGATGCCTTCCTGCACCCGTGGCATGGAGCAGTACACTATGCCTTCCCGCCATTTGCAATGATCACGAGAGCTCTAGCGAAAGTCCGCAGAGACAAAGCAGAGGTGGTAATGGTGTTACCCTGTTGGAGGACACATGCCTGGTTTCCAGTAGTGATGGAGCTTTCTACAGATTTTCAGAGGATAGTTCCGAGCGTCCCGGACCTTCTACTCGACCCGTCCAGATCCACCCGCTGATAGAAGCGGGCTCCCTGCAGCTGTTTGCTTGCAGGGTTTCGGGAGGAGATTGAACGTGCCAGGAATTTCAGAACTTGCTGCAGATTGTATCCGAGAGTCCTGGGTGCCTTCCACCGTCAAGAGCTAAAACGCGGCTCAGAACAGTTGGGCGCAGTGGTGTACAGAGCAGTTTGGATCCCATTTCAGCACCTCTAGTGAGCATCCTACATTTTTTAGCTTCAAAGTTTCAGGATGGTGGTACTTATAGAACTATCAGATCTACAGATCTGCTATTTCAGCGGGGCACAGTAGAGTGGAAGGAAATCCAGTAGGTGTGCACCCAGCAGTCCTGCGTCTCCTTAAAGGTATGAAACTGAGAAGGCTGCAAGAGCCAAAATACGCAGTCTTATGGGACGTCAGACATTTTCCAATTATTCCTCAGGTGGCCGGAAAACGAAGTCTTGTCCCGCTCACAATTGTCAGGCAAATTGGCTATGCTCCTATGTCTAGTAGCATGCCGGAGTGTATCGGACGTGAAAGCGTTAGAAATTGATAGGAACATTTTCTATCCGGAAGGAGTGGCGTTTACCATCGCTAAAAGAACTAAAACCGATTGCAGAGTAATTTCATACCCATATTTTGCAGAGAATAAGAAGCTATGCGTTGCGCAGTGCATCAAAGATTATGAAGCAGCGACAGCACAGCTTAGACCGCGCGGCATAACCCAGTTACTTATAGCGCGTAGGAAACCCCACCATGCAGTAGCGACAGCAAACATTGCGAGATGGGTGAGGGAAGTCATGCAATGGGCAGGAATAGATTTATCTATATTTGGGCTCATTCCACTAGAGGGGCAATGGCTTCTAGAGCGTTTGCAACAGGCGTCTCATTACAAGATATTATGAAGTCAGCAGATTGGTCTTCTGAATCCACCTTTAAGACTATTTTAAACCGGTTTCTGATATAGCAAGCAGAGTGCTAGCAAGCTTTGAACAAGTATAATGCAAGACTACTGTCTTGTCATAGAATAAAGATTGCCCACGCTAACAGCTCAAGAAAGTCTTGATTCTATTAAAGACAAGGAGGCGAGCATTATATCCCACCCGCTATAGCTAAAACTGAATTATGATTGATACAGTTTGTAGCATTTGTAGTTCTTTCCCGCCCTCATGTGATATTCTCCGTTCTCATAGGAGACGAGCCAAAGCCGTCATGAGCAAGTTGGAATGTGAACCAGTGATCTTCTGGCAAGTTGTCCCCGTTGGACCGAGCAGTTAAGCCAGCTTTGGATCAAAGACAGAGCTGATTGAGTGCGTCGGACACGTTCTGGATGCTTATGGAATGGAGTAATCATGGCCAAAAGAAAGAGGAAGGGACCTAGGGGTGAGAGTTTATACCCCGACCTGGGCACTGATTGGTGCAAGGACAGAGGTCAGGACTGCAAAGGGCCTCAGGTGGATGGGAGTTGTAGTTTCTGGAACCTAGTTTGAATTTTGTTAAGAAATGGAACTTATTACTTTTTGTTTTTTCTAATGATATACCAAGAAAAAAAAAACTGAAAAAACAAAGTTAGTTAGGTTTTAAAGTGCTGATATGGCAGAATTAAAAGAAAGTAAAGCATAATGCTCGCCTCCTTGTCTTTAATAGAATCAAGACTTTCCTGAGCTGTTAGCGTGGGCAATATTTGTGTCTCCAAGTGGTTTCTGGAGAGCTCAGGTACTGAGACAAAGACTGAACTTGGCACTGACCTGTGAAATCAATGTAATAAGAGAGAAGTCACCTTGGGATCAAAGGTCTTCTAGGTTTTGTGGTGGAATGGATGAATTGGAAACTCTGAAACCTATTTTCTTACATTGGCAAGCACTAAAGGATCAGAGATTCTTTGGGACACCTGATGGAGAAATATGAAGTGTTATCAGCAGAGGTGCTATGGCAGCTTATGTTCTCACATGGACAAAAATCAGTGGATCCAATGAATCTCTGCATTTAAAGGAAATTGTATCTAAAATGTTTTATTTTAAAGGGTAAAAAGAATTGATTTTTTTTATTTGGTTTTGATTTCAAACAAAAGGAATTCACATTACATAATACGCAATTACTAGCTCTTGGTTACATTAAAAGAACAGAATGTTTGGTTCTTTTTATACTCTGAAACATTGTTATATGCATCTCCATTCTTTGTAACAATTAGCAAAATATATCCCTCACCCACCGCCCCTCTCTCCCTCCCATTGGTTGAGAGAGGATCTTAAAGACATGTCTTTAGTGTGTAGGCAAAAATGGTCAGTTCTACTGCTATGGGGTTTTCTTGACTGCTGGTTCTGAGCTGTCTCACTAGGTCACCTTGCAAGTTTTCTGGCTTACATTAGGTCCTTGGATGTTCCTCAGGTTGGGAGTCTGATCGCTTGGAGGTGTTTATTTTTAAAGTCCGACTATAGGGCCTCACATTGCAACGCTTTGTTGTGCAGACGCTGTGATCATTTCCATTGTGCAGATGTTGGTTGCCACGTTAATCCATTCCTTTTTTCTTGGGACTGTTCTGGATTTCCATTTCATTACCAGTAAGGCATGGGCCGCTAGCAGTAGCTGTGGGGCCAGTCCTTTCATTCCGATAGTCTTCATTCTTCTCTAGACCGAACAGAATTAAGTGAGGATCGGTGTCTCTGTATGCCATCTATTTCTTTAATCCACCCTTGGACCTCCTCCCAAAATAACTTTATGTATGGGCAGCTCCACCACATGTGCCAATAGTCTGCTACCTCACCACATTCCCTCTAGCATCTGGGGCTTGTTTGGAACATTTTGGAGAGCCTGAGTGGGGCATATTGCCAGCTATGTAGCAGCTTAATGGTGTGTAATTTAGATTGGCAGGATATGGATGTTTGGGATGCAGCCTTAAGCATTGTTTACCACTGGCCGGGGCTCATCTCGTCTACTAGGTCTTTTTCCTATCTGCTTCTGAGTACTTCCGTGGACCCGTCTCCTGCTTCAATTAGTTCTTTGTACATTGCGGATATCGGGCCTTTCATTTCAGACCTAGCGTCTAGGAGTTTTTCAAACTGTGTGAGATCCCTTTTCAGCTCATCCTTCCACTCGGGTTTTGTTAGGACACCTTTTATCTGGATGTATTGGAAGGTGGATAATGAGCCTATTCCTAGGGCTTCATTTAGTTCTGGAAGTGGGATGAAAGTGTCTTTCTGCAGTTGCCCCACCCTCTCTGGCCTGCCTCGTGCCAGGATTGGAATCTACCTACATTGGGTATGTGGTCATTTATGCCGTGAGACCAAAGATGGCTGAGCGCGGATGGCTAAGTGGTGATCCTTGCGCATCTCTTTAACTGACCGCCATATGCTCCAAATGGTACTCCATATTGGGTGGCTTTTGATTCTACGTTGCAGCCTTTTGTGTGGGGTCTATAGCCCATCTGATACCATAGCTGGTGAAAGGTAGTGGTTGTCCATGTGAATCCATTGAAGGTGTTTGTGGTTGCGTAAGTGAGGGATGAGGATGCGTAATTGGGTAGCTTTATAGTACGTTATTAGGTCAGGGAGACCCACTCCTGCTTTGCCTTTGGGGAGTGTTAGAGTGTTATATGCGATCCTCGCTTGCTTCCCCTGCCAGAGGAACCCGACCATAATTTTTTTGGCTTTTAGGAAATACCCATTTAAATTCTCAACCGGAAGGATCTGGAAGGGGTACAGGAAGCGGGGGAGACATACCATCTTAATGGCGTTAATTGTCCTAACCACGAAATCGTAAGCTTGTTCCACCTTTTTAGATCGGCTGAGAAATGCTTGAGAAGGGGAGGGGAAATTAGCTTCATAGAGATCCGTCAGAGTTTGTGATCTGTATACCTAAGTATTTCAATGTGGAGTGCTCAATCTTGAGACCTAACGGGAGGAATTTAGTTTCATTTTCTTCTTTCGTTCCTTGTAAAGGAAATGGTGTCGATTTGGTCTTGTTCACTTTGAACCCTTAGAGTTGGCCATATTCTTCTAGTAGATGGAGGGCACGGGGAACATATACCGAAGGGTTAGTTATGTGTAACAGCAGGTCATCTGCATAAAGTGCTACTTTGTATTCTACTGTTCCCAACTGCATACCTTCTACCCTGGGGTCAGATCTCATGTTTTGGGCCAGGGGTTCCAGGGAGAGCGCAAAGAGGATTGCATAGATGGGACATCCCTGTCGCGTTCCGCGTTCCAGTTCGAACCATCTGGAGTATTCTCCATTTACGAATATTGATGCCTTAGGGGATGTATATTGCTTGGATTCCCTTTCTAAATCTCGGCCCTAGTCCCACCTTTCGCAGGACCGCCCTCAGAAATTCCCACTCTGCTCTGTCGAAGGCTTTCTCTGCGTCTATCGATTATAGGGCAGGGCCACTGGGTAGGGTGTGTGATGTGTGTATTAGGTGGAGTGTTTTACGCATAGTGTCCGCCCCAAGCCTACCCAATATAAATCTAACCTCATCATTGTGTACAAGATGCGGCATCAGCACCTCCCATCTGGCAGCTAATACCCTGGTATAGATTTTAGCATCCAAGTTGAGTAGGGAGATGGGGCGGTATGATCCACAGGATTTAGGGTTTCTCCCTTCTTTGGGAATCACCGTTATCAGTGCTCTCGTGAAGGTCTGGTGCTTTTCCTGTCTCTATTATCTCATTGAATAATTCTGTCAAGAATGATGCTAGCTGCGCACTAAAGGTTTTGTAAAAGCCAGCGGTGTAGCCATCTTCCCAGGGGGGGATTTACCTATGGTTAGCCTTTTTATTGCATCTTGGACCTCTAGTTCAGATATTGGGGAGACTAAAAGCTCAAATTCTGGGTGTGATATTTTGGGCATGTCGATTGAGGATAGGTAGTGTTCTGTATTTGATTGGCCGGGACTCACTTCCGAGGTGTATAGCGTCTCGAAGTTGGAGGGGGGTTGGAGGGAGGGGGGTATGTGCTGTGGAGTTGTGTTCTTAGATTATCTTTTACTTTACGCTCTGCCCTTTGCTCTGAAGTCTGGCGGCTAGTAGTGCGTCGGCTTTGCCCTTTTTCATAAAATTTCTGTTTGAGGAATCAAAGTTTGCGCACTACTTGTTCGTGCGCCAATAGTCGTAATTCCTCCCTTTTGCACTGCGCTACGTTTATTTTATTCTGATCTATGCCTGGGTTTCACCTTATATCGCCCTCCAAATGGCATATTTCAGTTCTGAGTCTATGTTCTATGATCTTTCGCTCCCTCTTCTTAGAGGACCCTTCACGTATTAGGATACCCCTCCAGGTGGCTTTACCCGCTTCCCAAATTGTTTGGATACCTCATCATTGTTCAGTTTGAAGTATTAATTGATTTCAGTCTCCATTTCTGTCTTGAAAACTGCATCCTCCCATAGACTCTCGTTACATCTCCATTTCCCTCCCGAGACAGGTAGGTCTACCCATTTTGTGTCTACCAGGACCATATCATGGTCTGACCAGGTTATCGGGACAATTTGAGTGTGTTGTGGTATTGGGGATATCCTTTGTGAGGTATATGTAGTCAATTCGGGTAAATGTTTTGTGTGGGTTATAATAAAAAGTGTAACCTATCATTTGGGTGCATGATTCTCCACACATCTTTCAGATCATACATGTCCATTATGTCAGATAGTTCAGTGCGATCACCTCTATTCTGGTTTTGGGATTACCTGGTTTCCAGTCTTTGGTCAGGTCAGCCCATTGATTAAAGTCCCCTCCCCGAATAATATGACCCGAGGCTTCGAACATTATTTTGGGAATTGTTTTCTCTCGGAATTTGACCTGTCCGGTGTTGGGTGAATATATCACTGCAATCGTTACATTTACCTTTGCGATTTTCCCAGTTACCAAAAGGGCTCGCCCACCTACATCGGACCATGTCTGGTCTACCTCGAAGTTGATCCCCTTCTTAATCAGGATACCCACGCCTCCTTTGCAGAGTGGGCCAGAGCCCCAAAACTCCATTCCCCCTAGTTTCCCAATAATCCATCGTTCTTCGCCTTTGGCAAACTGTCTCCTGTAGGAGAATAATATCGATTTGAGATCTTTGAAATTCCCTAGCCACCAATGACCTCTTGGTTGGCGAATCTAGTCCTTTCATGTTAAGTGTTCATATCCTAAGTGAGTCCTTTCCATTCTGCTCTTTATTTGGTGCCATTGTTAGCGCTTGTTAGGTAGTTTGTGACCCGTGCCCAGTAGATTGTTCATCAAGTCCCACATTGTCCTGAGTGTTCTGAATGATCACCGTTGTTGCTACAACTTTTGCCTATTTCCTGTCTGCCCATAACCCCCACCCACACTCCCTTCCCAAGTTGCTGGTGTTCGATCGAACCCAGATAAGAACACTGGTCCTGCATCGAGCCACCTGTGCGGACCGTTACTCCACGTCCCTTTGGTTAGTGTAATATTTCAATCTTGATTCGGCCCCATTTAACCTCCCCCTTCATGTCCATGTCCTGACTTGGTTTTAAGCCCGTATATCTTTCTCCATGTCATTTTATGTAATGGAATAAATGTCATCTTACCATAGCTGTGGATCGTTAGTGGTCTCCTCACTCATTTCCTCCTGGGGCCTTGTATTCGCCATCTTCTATCCTCTCTTCTTGGTCCTTCCCGGTCGTCTTCTGTGCATGGTCCGAGCAGATCGGAGATGCATGCCTTGATTTCTTTTTCCGAGCTTAGCTTTATTTTGCTGCCATCGTATTCAAAGGAAAGGCAGAAGGGGTAGACCCACCTGTATCTTATATTCTTTTCCTTCAGGTTTTTGGTTAGGGGCCCACAGACATCCACCGGAGTGCCAGCATCATGGACGATAGATCTTGATTATATTGAGTTCTGGGCACCTCCCAGAGTGATCAAATCACTGCCCCTCACCCTTTCGAGGTTCCTGGTCTTGTCCTGAAAGCGATGGAATCGGGCGAGTACAGATCTTGGCCCACCCGGGGGACCTCCAGCTCTGTGTATCCTCTCTGTTTTGTGCTTATCAATTTCATCATCATCAACTAGAAGTTTGATGTGGTGTAGTGTATTCCTCAGATCGCTCTCCGTCTCCCGTTCCGGGATACCGAAAATTCTCAGGTTACCTCTTTCCCAGTTTTCCAAGTCGTCGAGCTTGAGTTTGAAGTTATCTTCCCGCTGTTCCAGTTCCGTCATCTGATCGAGCTGTGCCTCCAGGGTATCTATGGAAACTTGGTTATTCTCTACACCTTCCAGCCTTTCTTCCATGCTATCCAAGCGATGCGTAATTTTGTCCATTTTGCAGCCAATGTTGGCGCCCATATTCTTTATTTCACACAGTAAGGTGGCGATGTCCCCTTTGGTTGCCGCTGCTTCGCCATATTGTCTTTATTTGCCATGTTGAATTTGCAGTTCGAGGGCGGCGAGGCGTAGGCGAATGGGGCTAGTTTCTCTTATGTTCAAGGTCTCTATGTCTCTGAGGTAGCGTTGATATTGTCTGGTAACGAGGTGGGGACTGGGGTAGAGGAGGCACACGTCCCCGAGTTGGGGGCCCAATCCTCTGCACTGCAGTGTTCGCAGACGTCTCCAATTTGTTTCTAGTTAAGCGATGGGGTCCAGGGTCTCTGTATCCCTTGATAGTGGACAGGAAATGCGAGGAGTGCACTAGTGTAGCAGGGTCACCAACAGTTCTTTTGATTGTGGGGAGTTGGTTCTCAGGCCTGCAGGGGTCTTGGGTAAGCTTCTTTGTCTTGAGGAGTTTGGGGGTCACTGCGTGGCCGGTGACCTCGGGTCTTGTTGGTTATGGCCTTGCGTCTGGCCTGTGCCACTTGGCAATTAAGGAGTGCAGCAGTGAGATGAGGCACTCTCCTCCGCGATTGTTATGTGCCCTCAATGTGATCACCTGTCCGGGTGTGTGGGTCGTGGCGGGGGGTGGGGGGAGGGGCGACCCAGAGTTCTCCTTTGGGCCGATTGTTTATTCGGCACGTGTTCCCACTGGAGATGGCTTCAGTGTTCTGTATTTGGTGGGTATGGCAATTACTCCAGCGTAGACATGCGGTACCCCTGGGGTTGGGGTGTGCGTAGTTATGTCTGAGCGATTCGGGGGGCTTCTTCGCTGGCTGACGGACTTTACACCTTAGTTATGATGTAGCCAGGTGCGGGGCTGCGTGGATCTTTTCTTTTCCTTTCTTCTTCCCTGCCCTCCTTCCCTCTTCTATTGCCTTTGGGTGCTTTTCGCCCTTTTCACACTACGCCGAGTGTTTAAGGGCATCAGGGTCTCCAGGGTGTGCGCTCTCCTCCAGGCGCGGGCCGCCGGCCCAGTGCCGACAAGGCCACACGTGCCTCACACAGCCCCCGGCGGGGGAGGGAAGCTGTAGTGCGCTGGCGAGTGATCCACAAGAAAGGGTGCCGGGAGTCCAGCAACAGCGCGGGGCGATCACCCGTCGAGCGTGGCCCTGCGGGCAGCGAGAGGGGGGCATCCACCTACCTTTCTCCTGTGGCCCACGTATTTCATGCCCCATTCCGGCGCATCATCCAGCGCGGGTGCAGATGACACGGCGCTGGCCACTGTCAATAGGTGCGGCAAGGCTCTGGGGGGGTGCGGGTATCCACACAGTGAGAAAGATATTCTCGGCCTCACTTCGTTCCGCAGGTCCGGGGGTCCTCCAACTGTTACACGGGCTTCACCGGACATGGAAGGGCAGCGGAGGTGCCGCACGCAGGGTATCTTTGAGAGGCAATTTTCTTGGGTTTCCAGGATCCGATTTCGCTCTGATTTTTTGCCAACTTGGGGGGGGCGGTCTTCAGCCAACTCCACAGCAATCTTAGATCTTGGGGGATCGCAAGGTGGGGGCTCAATTCGCTTCAGGGACCCAGCATCACGGAGCTCCTACAGAGTTAAGACTCATCCGTGCGCCCCCTCAGAGTTCATTGATATTTAATGAACATTTGCGATTTTGTATTAATGGATTAGTAAATATAACCATGTAACAAATTAAAAATTATATTAAAAACAATTCCACAAATTAACTTCCACATAAGATGCAAACTTATCATTTGTCCATTATTTATGACCCCCATATGCCTTAAAGTCGTATAGATGTGTGCTCCTGTTTAAATTCACATGTGTGTGTTTGGCATCAGTTAGCCTAGGGAGCCAAAAGTAGCACCTGGTAGCTGTTGGTGTCCAGCTAACCAGGTTCCCCTAGGCTAAAAGCACAAGCTAAATAGCTCCCAGCTCGCCTCAATTTCAGACCCTGTACTTTCCTGCCAGGACTTCTTGTGAAGTCATTTTAAATTACCTGGTAGACTTTGTCAGGGCTTCTGGTATTCAAACCCTTGTAATTGCCTGGTATACTTTCCTGCCAGGACGTCTGTTCATTCAATGCCTTTGGTCGCTACCAAAGTAGTTTATGTATTTTGTTAGATAATGTCTCATGATAATAGATCCTCGGTGTACCCACATATTTGCAATGCATGCATTCTCACATTTGAAGGGAGCGGATTTTAATTCAATTCCCACCTTTACAATATGCCCACTCTTTATCTGTTACGTTGCTCAGTTATTTGCACTCTGCATGCTCACAGATACGCCCCTGGGTCCCCACTGATTCTGGGTGGACTCACTGGCTTGTTGGCATTCCCGTATTCTCTCGCAGTTGTCTGAAGGGTACCCATCTGCTTCCTTCTCACAACAGCTGTTAGTTTTCTCATCTTCTGTGGCTTCCAGTGGACACCTCTGCTTTCTTCTTGACTACTTTAACTGAAGCGCTGCTTTCCTTCACCTGTGATCACCCAGGAGTTCCTTGCTGGCTCCTGACGTTCCTGCAGCATGTCCTGGTGCAGCAGTCTTTTCTGCTCCATCTGTGAGCCTCCTGGCTCAACCATGCAGGTCCCAGCATTTCCGCTTTGAGTTTCTCACAGAGAGGTGCAACTCTTGCAAGTAGCTGCATCAGCAGAACTAGACTTTGCTCATCCTGCTTCAAGTTTCTCCAGGCACAGATGTAAGGGAGCCAACGCTAGAGCGCTCGCCGAGTTTGTATTCTTACTCTACACATTGCTCGATCCCTCATCCTTGTCCCAGTCATTTGAGAATTCGGGAAAAAAAAAAGATTAACAATTGGCTCAAAGTACTTGGATAAGAATTTTCAAAGGTTTTTAATTATCACTTCTGGTTGATTGACCAGTGGAATTTTGTCAGATTTGCAAGGCAGACCAAAGTTGGTAGGTTCGTCTACAGGTCATGAAAAGGTGTTCCCTTTTTAGAGAAAAGTAGATGCATGACAATAGGCCCTAAGTGTCAGATATGGCAAGGTTATTTTCAAGGGAAAATGGGAGATGTGTCAGATGAACCCATAACTCCCCAAAGGCAGTCTCCTCCCATGTGATCCTCCCTCGTATAGACACCCCCATGGTCAGGATCTGGTAGCAGCTGCCTTCCCATTGCCACATCGGATGCCGCCACTGCTGGGAAATCAGTGATTACTGCACCATATTCATTGTACAGTGCAGCTCTCTGCAGTACTTTTGACCTGTAGGTTTTTAGGAGCTTTTTCCATCCTTTGCACCAGTGGTAAGTCAGGGAACCTTTGTAGATGGCTTTCTTAGTCCTCCCTCAGCCAGTCACATGCCATGTTTACTAATTAGTAGGCTATGTTGCAAGCACTTCGGAGATGGGCGGGTGGCTGATTTTTAAGCTTATGGGTCACACTACTGGCATTTTGGAGTCCAACGGCTCTCCTCGCTCACACGGACTCCACTTCAGGCAAATCCTGTGGTTGGGCCTCAGGTCGATTAGTTAGCATTGTGTGTACTCTCCAGCGCTGAAATAGCTCTGGATATTTAAGTTTGTCTTTTTTTTGCATGCGTCGAAGCAGGCACAGGTTGCAGAACGTACAAGTATCAAGCCATGGAAACCTTTTGGTTCACTGCATTGAAATCAAACTGTTCTTTCCTGTGGAATCTTAGTGTATGGCAATGGGGCCAAATGTCACTAAAATGTCAGTCATTCTCATAAAAAGACCAAGACCAGACAGCGCAGTTTTCTTCCAAGACAAGACCGGCCCCGCTCCACACAGGGACAGCGTTGCTATTGAATGTAGTCTTGGTGTTGCCGCAGAAACTTCTGTTTATTCAGCCTTGTGCTACATGTGAGCAAGCATTTCTGCCCACAATCTCTGCACAGCACAATAGTAAAAAAAAAACATTTTGAGGGCATACTTGCTAGGTGGCATTGGGGTAGCTGGTAGCACTAGTAGGACAAGATGCCCCCCATCTGTGGCTAGATGCCTACTTTAGACGAAAACATGAGCCAACCACTAGATGGCAGATTATGAAAGTCATGTGACTAACCTGATTACAAGCCACAGAAATCCCTGAGAGCCGAGTAAAATGATTCAGGAGCAAAAGGGATGCTTTCGAGGTAAATTCTATACCAACAAAACATTGCTCAGTGGCTGAACTACAGGTGAACTCGAGGATGGCTAATGGGCGACAGTCCAAGATATACAAAAAAGTGTTGAGAAATTAATTAGGCTATTTGTTTGAACCTGCATTGCATTTACTGGCATTTAACTGACAGCACCAGCCCCACTGACCTAAATGTAATGGCTAATTGCCAGATTTATTCCAACTCAGCCCCATCAATTCTTTCTAAAGATATCCAACGACATGAAAGTGCTCCTACCCATCTCACTGCGCCCCTTCATCTGGCATAGAGAAAATATTGTATGTAGCCCTCAGCCTTGCCACACCAGTTTTAACGAGTCAAAGGCCTAATATATGATTTGTGTCCTTTCTTTACGAACAGTCGAAAAGAAAAAGCCAGATATGTGAATGATTATGCCACCTACAGTCTCGCAAATTATCAGCCTATCAAATGGCTGACTTCATGGCTTTAGATGAAAAGTTGAAGTCCCTGTTTAAGTAGGGAGTAAAATGATTTTAGGGAAATTTAGGGAAGCCCAACAGAAGCATTTTGATAAGTGACCAGAAATGTTTTAACTGTAAAACAAATTGTAATAAATAGGTTTGCTCCTAGTTATTCATGAAAATAAAAAAAAATAAGATACATGTTTTCCAAGATCAGTAGTGCTTTCTTCCTGTGGCACTACATGTACTACTGGTACAAACATATTGACATTAATTTGGTAATGTCATGACTGCTTCTGTGGGGAGAACCTCCCCTTGTGTCCAGAGTGAGGCAAACACTTACCAAGCTGAACCCTGGGGGCGGCTATATGTGAGGACCACCTGGGGGGAGGCGACCCTCAGAGAGATTGTAATTGTAATCATTTATATGGCGCCCTTTCCCCATTTTGATGGCCTCAATGCACTGTGTTTGGAACGCCCTTGGGGATCGAGGTCCATGTATGGGAGATTCAAATAGTTAACTTTAAGATGCATTTGTGCGTTGTGCCAGGTTATTACTGAAAGGCAGCCTCAATACAGAGTCCCTCCTAGTTTATTCTCCTGAGGGCAAACCCGACCTCCCCTACCCAGGTGCTCCTCCCCCCACTTGTCCACCCCCAGGGTTGGGATCCAAAAGCAATGCCCCTACCCAGGCCACCTAAATCGAGGATTTCTGGGTCTACATGGGAGAATACCCCTTGGTTTCTCACCACCCAGACTACTCATGCAGTTGGGCGCTGCTGGGAGACAGCGGCCGGCTTCAAGGCCGGATCTGTGTCTTGGGAGCTGCCCTTTGCCTTGGGTCTCTTTGTCGACGGGGCCCCAAGGCAGGGGAGCTGCTCTAGGGGGTATTTTGAAGAGCCAACCTCCTGGAGGTAAACAGCCAATCACAGGCACAGGAGAGAGAGGAAAAAGCTGCAGAGGCCGAGATACCAAAACCGGATACCACACTGGTCAGATTGCCACGGGCAGAACCTGAAAGCGAAGACAGGGGTTCGGGGCCAGGAGATATCACGATAGGCTCTCACAGCAGTCAGATCGCAAAAGGCTGGAATGCCGTGGAAAACTGGCAGGAACCCAAGAGAGCAGCTTAAAGTCCAACGCCTGAGGGAACCACTCCCATTGAAACGTTACACCGGAGAAGCTCTGGCCGACGGGATGCACGCCAAGCCAACAGGAAGACGAGAGTGCGAAGGACACCAACAGCCACCGATAAGCACAGGGAAGTCAATCGGGTTATTGGAAAGTGCATGCAGCTTTGGGGGAAGTAATACGAGAAACAGAATAGTGTCACAAGGGTTGCCAGACATTTCGTCGACAGGACATTTGGTCGAAAACCAAATGGTCAAATTATTTTTTTTTGGGGGGGGGGGTTCTCCTGCCAACCCCCTTTTTTTCTAAAAAGCCCTTTTTTTCCCCCCGAAACTACAACCTAAAAAATATATATATAAATAAAAAAATTAAAAATCGACCATTTGGTTTGACCAAATGTCTTGACGAAATGACTTTGGACGAAATGTCCGGACACCGTCAAGAGAATAACAGGTTTTCAAAGCTGGCACTGAGCCCATATTTAAAAAGGAGAGACTATCAAGACATGTTAAAACCTACATTGGTGAACAAGAATCAGACATTGGGCTAACATTGTTCTATGGTCAAAAGGACGGACACTGCATGGAAGTCCTGGCAGGCTAGTGAAAGGAGCATGTGGACACGTCATCCCTAGATCGCCCAGCATATTTGAACAGCTGGAAAAGAGCCCTATGTGGGACACCAGGAATTATCACAATTCCACATCGAGTGTACGAGAGACTATATGCACTCAGACAATCGGCACTACATGCCACGGCTCTAATCAGATTTCTGCAAGCAGGAGAGTCTAACCAGGAAGTGATCCGATCATTGGCTACACGCCAACCCATATCATTACTCCGAAAAGACCTAGCCTTGATAAAGACCAGTTAATGGTCGAAACACATGTCGGCACTCATGGTGAATACTACATCAAAATGGTATCAAGAAAAACCAAACGTGTTGACTATACCTATAGCGCAGAGTGAAGTCATGACGGAAAAGTATGAAATACTTAAAGAATAAAGATGTAACTGAAGTAATGAGAAACGTGCAATCAAAGACTAAAATCATATGTACCATAGAAATAAGTGAGGAGATGAAGTGAACGCATGTACACAGAAAAGCAAGGTAGTTGAAACACACTCTTTCTCCAGGAGAAAATGTGGTTAAGGCGCCATTAGAAAAGAGGACGCCGGACTAGTGTTGAAATCAAGCTACCTCAGAGAGATCAGGGCTGCAGAGGCAGAAGATGGTGGAAAAACATGTGAGAGGAATAAGGAGTTCATTGGCCTGGAATCAAGAATGCCGCTTCAGGGGATAATTGCAAGGTACAAAAGTGAGTCGAGAGACTAGGTCAGGTACACAAGACATATCTTAGATTAAAGCAAAGAAGAAAACATCTGCAAGAGCCAAGTATTGGACAAAGATGCAAAAAGACTATGCATGGTGGAGTGAGAAAGTATCCAAAGGCAAAGAGTAATGACGTCCAGCTTAAGTAAAATCTCCACACACGCGATTCAGAAGTCAAAAACCAGGGCTATTCATTAAGCTCAAGATTAAGATAATGGTATACCTACACTCCTTTAAAACTCCAGACCAGAGAACAGGCTGCAAGGTGAACTATAAACAAGAAGCCTTGGGGCTTGACTGATGTGATGGACTAATTGAGCAAGTGGGTAGTAGTCGGGCATTGCTCTCTGCAAGAGTTTCATTTTGCTTACGTGCTGCCAACGAGCCAAAAGTCCAAGGTGGGGAGAGAAGCCCAACCAGAGTGTCTATGTAGCAACACGCTACACAATGTATCACATGCCAACCCGCTACAGTTATTCTGCTATAATCAGTGTTATACATATTTAGATGTAGATCAAAGCATGCCTATTAGATGAGGGCCAAACCAAGTAATATTAGTAAAACTTACAGGATATAGAGGCACACATGTTCCCTTAATCAATTCTCAACTTCAATAGGTTTTACAGTTTGCCACGTAGGATGTCAGAGGACACCAAGGTATAGAGCCTTTGTGTTATCAAAATTGAAGTGTGAGTGCGTGGACTATATAGTTTATTGTTCACCAGCTTGCCCTACTTTATTTTATGCTGAGAATAAAGCAGTTCTTAGCCATATTCTTTGAGTTGGTCCCGTTATTTGGGTCTGACATTATTGCCAATTCCATCTAGCATGAGACACGTCAAGGTGCTAGAGCAAACGGGTATACCAGGCAGAGTCAATTGTGTAAAAGAAATTGCAAACCTATGAGTTTGGAACTTTCAGCTAAGTTGAGAATACAGTAAAAAGGAACTGTCTTAAATGTAAAGATAAACCTGGGGAAGGGAGCTACTACCCTGAACTGTGGAATTACCAAGAGGAAGGAGTTGCCCTCTTGAGATATAAGGAACTTGATAATTTGTGTTAAACATTTGCATACTGAAACAAGGAATATGAGGAAAGGAATCAATCCCTGGACCCGTGAACACTCTGCTTGGAACTTGTTGGATTGGAACATTTCTGCGTGTCAAAGAACAGACACTATCCTTTGCACCTTAGAATGAGTTTGCATGTGTGGGCCAGAACAGGATTACGAACACAGGACATACTAATTTTTGGACATCTTGACAAAGGACAGATTAGCTGTGATGAGGTAGGGGAACCCCCCCCCTCCTAGATTAGGGATAAGTAGGCATTTTCCCCAACCCATTTTATTTTCAAAAGTGTTTGTAACCCAAAAAGGGGTCCTCCGAGTCGGTGTCTCATTCCTGGCTCTTAACAGCATCCATGGAGCTGTGTGGGTGAGAACAGGGTGCAGGCACCTTTATGTGGGTTTACTACTCATTTCTCTTGAGAGTAGTTGTCCATTTGTTTTTACAGAGTGCATGTGGTTGATACTCTATAGGGCTAGCTTGGTCCTAACCTGAGGAAATGATGGGAAGTACAACCAACGATCTTCGAAATGCAACAGATTCAGATGTGCAGACTTTAACAGATGAGGAAATCCAGAGCACACCGAATTATTTTCTTCATTTTCTCAAAAGCCTAATTTCATAACTGCCTGAAAAATTGGTCGGAAGAACACACAAGGTTGCAAACTAATGACCTTTGGCTTAATTAAGGTATAGGTATATAAGCTGTCTTTTTGGATCAATGCTTTTTATATTACTCTTGATAAACAGTACAAGCAAACTAAACCTATATGGCTGAAAACAATGTGAAATGAATATATTATGAAATCACAAAGCTATAATGCAAAATCATGCCAACCAAAGCAAAAATAATAACAAAATCATAGGAATCAGACTTACTGGTGTCACTTATTTACCCCAAGAGGTGTCCTATTGCTGCTTTATTTGGCGGGACACTGGGCAGAGAACCAATCACTCAGGTTTTGAAGCATCAGAAAACGACTGGATTTCTGAATGTATGCACCAGCCTTTTTTTTTAAACTGCAGATTACGAATAACCCCATCTGAAAACAGGTTTTTGTTATACGGCAGGCAAGACTGCTATTTGAGGTGCAATGTTTACATATTTCCTTGATATGTGCAGCATTACAATAGGGAGGAATGAACTGTACAGAATCATGGCTCCGAACAAGTGCACTAAAGATAAAGTGACTACCCTCAGCCCAGGCAAATGGGTCCAAGCAATAAGGTGCACTAACCTGGTAGCAGGATCAAGGTGGTGATGAACGACTGTCCGTCCCCATTTGCGGGCCTTCCTGCACTTCAGTTCTTGCAAGTAGGAACCCTCAGTAATTTGTGACTGCAGCAGCTCATCTAGTTGATCTGAGGCAATCTGATCAAAGTCAACACGACACAGAGGAGCAAGGGCCATATTCTTCTTAATTTCAAAAGGTGCAAACTTCCCACAAAAGCTGGCAAAGGTCTGAAATGTGTAAAAGGATAAAGGAGGTTTTCATTGGCAAGGGCTCGGGAGACAGAGTAATGAATAGCATATATTAAATTACAAAACCAAATCAGTAAGAACGTTACCTGTAATCTTAGTTTATTATAGGTATGTTCATTCAATTCATAAACACTAAATAACTGGCTTGGTCAAAAACATACCTAATCATTGTTAGTGGTCATACAGACCGCAATCAAACTATTTGCACACCTGAATAAATATAGAGGAAAGAAAAATATAAACAGCTACATCTAAACAAAGAAAGCCTGACGCTTAAAAACGCAGTCCTGCTGCACCATTATTTGGGCATTTATGGAGTGCGGATCTAGCTTCAGGAAGCAACCAAGAGCTTTACTATCATAGGGGTATTATCCCATCATTCAGCAGGGTTGGGCCTCCTTTTTATTTTCCATGAGAAAGCTACAAAAGATTATCTGAGTAACCCTAGACATTCCATTTTGACCTGGCTTCAACAGGGAGATGGGAGGGTCAATGATGACTACAGTGAAGCTACTGGTAATCAAGACTGAAAACATTGCTCATTGTAGTGACCAAGGCACTCCGTCCCCTTTCCTCCACATTTATTGGCTCTATGTCCCAAGAGAAGTGTAAAGGAATATCTTCCACACAGGACTCCACCAGCAGTGTTGAATCCACTAAGGTACCATCTGTTCTCTATCAAATTTTAACAGGGCTACTGGTAATGTCACATCAAGGAAAGGATACTAAGGCCAAGGAGTACGTTAGTCACTATTATAACTAGCCTTCAAACTCTTATGTCCCATCCACCTTTCTCCATACTTATGGCAGATCACAAATTAAACATGAATTTTCAGAATCCATCCTGGGGGTGGATTCTTAGAGGCAAGCCTATTATGGTGTACAGGAAAGTCACTGAAGTCTAGTCAAAACCAGTCAGGTTAAGGTAGCAGAGGGCAAACCTTAGTCTAAGAACGGTTGTGAGTGGTTTATGACTAAAATTGAAGACAGCACTCCAATAATTAGACTTACAAAAAATTATAAAAATATACAAGTATTTATCAGGCCTTTGAATACAACTAGCATATGAAAGAGTCAGGCAAGTAAACCTACTAAACTTATCAAATGCATGCATGCATTCACTATTAGGGGGTTATGTAAAGAACCCCTACACTTTACCTTTGAGACCGTTTAAAGCAACAGTTAAGCAATCATTCCAATAGCTATGTGGTAAAGCAAATGTTGAGTTCGAAAGCGATTCAAAGCCAATATAAGAGTAGAACAATGTAGACCACTTTAGGAGCAACCCTAGAACACCAAGTCTAACCCAGATATGAAACTACTTAGTGCCAGAAAGTAGCACTAATTACCTACAACCACTGGCATTGCACCATGCAGTAGTAAAGTGTTTAATAATCAGGTAAAGTCCATAAGTGTTTTTCCAAGTCCTACCACACCAAGGAAGGCCCCAGGCTGGTAACCCTTGACCAGGCTACCACCGATCTTAGTCACAAAAGGCAGAGATCGAGCCAGGGTTTTACACCCATGCAAGCCAATGCAGGGGATTGTGCAGGAATAGGTAGTATAACTTACCGCCTTACTTAGATTTATCCAGGGACCACTTTACGGGTTGGCAGATCTGCTGGGCCCACTTACACCTGCAGTGCATCTTGTTGAGGGAAGTCCAGGGGATGAAGGTGTAGAGGTCAGTTTCGGTACGGGGACTAGATCCAGCGTGTACACTTTGGATTCCTGTCCTGCAGACTTAACAGCTGGACACCTTTATGAATAAATGCAGAATGTCCCAGGGCAGGAGGCATCCATAAAAGCTAAGAAAGCAGGATTCGGCAGACACCACCACAATCGGGTGGCAACATGCGATCTTCGGTTTGCAAGAAAAGGAACAGGTCCTGCACAGCTTTTTGTGACTAGAAGACTGGAAATTCAGGGGCAGGCAACTTGCAGCACAAGTTGAATATCCTCCAGATTCAAAGTAGGCACTCGGAACGACAATAGCGATGTATCCCAAGAGAGCTGGTGAGGACACTAGTTGGTCCAGGGATACATTTGTAACCTCTGACCAGCGGTTGCCACCCAACCGTGGTGACTCCCATTGCAATTAGTCTTCATCTCCTGGAGGTCTCGGGATGTTGCCTGCTCTGCCTAAGTTTGTCCTTCTGTGGCATGGGTCACCAGCTGGCCAGTCTCTGGGACAATGGCTATTCCCTTCCTCTTCCTGTAAGCTCTGCTGATACATTCCCTCGACAGTGAGCACCAGACTCACCGAAACACCAACAGTTCACCTTACAGCAGATGCCGGCTGCTTTTGCGGCGGCCCACCCTGCTTAACTCCACCCAATTGCCTCCCACCCAGGACTTCCTGCACAAACAGGTCCTCCAAGTTACATGCAAGCATCCCTTGATATTGCACTTATTTGATTACTTGTTTAGCTTCTAAAACATGGAAGACCTTTAGCAGCTTTATTCCATTTAATTTATTTGCATATTGCACTCAAAAAAAGCCAATCGCGTTGTCCCCTCCATGGTAGCATTCTACCTCTACTAGATGATGCTCTTGGACAACCAGCATATCGCCTTGGGAGACATGGGGGTAGACAGCAAAAAATCTGTCACAGCATCAAAGAAACGCCATCCGAGCTTAAGGTATGCATAAACGCACCACTCCTGTGGACATCTGCTGGTCACAAATTATAGCACTAAAACCGGAGACTTGCCTCAACACCTGCCATTAGGATAAAATGACAAACTACGATAAATTGTCTAGCTGGGTACAGCCTCCTGCACTAGCAGTGTCATGACCACCCACAGCACCTACAACAAACCTGACCGCTTGGGTTGCTTACCGGAGCCTAGCCAGCCCTCCTGAATACCAATACCTGTCCAAATGAACACACGCATCTTAAAGTCTAATCTTCTAACATTTTCCCATACCAGGATTTCGGTCCCTGAAGCCGTTCCAACCACAAAGCGCATCAAGGCCATACAAATGGGAAAATGGTGCTATATAAATGATTACAATATCTACAGGAACTGTGACCGACAAACCAAATCCTCTCCCACCCTCCCAGAGGGTTACATGGGGGTTAGTCCTGGTCCCATCTTCCTCTTGTCTGACTCAGACTGTCGGGATTTAGTCTAGGATACCCTACTAAGCCTTCTTTAGTGTAGTGGGATACATTTATTTTCCTTAAAACTTTTTTTTTAACTCTGAATCACAACTATTAGCATCCTCCACATAATAAACCTATCTGAAAAGTTTTCTTTTGAAAAAGAGGATTAAGACACTAGGGCTGGACATACTATGGAACTATTCTACTCTTTGTAACTGTTTCTACTGTGTTTTCTGAATTTTATTACTTACCTGTATTGCAGGGATTTTGAATCAAATTTGAATGCATGTGTATTTTACAGTAGTTGTGTAAATACATAGAGGTTCCACTGCTTAGTGTGTACTTTAAATGCCTAATCATGGTATATTTTTGAAGTTTCCTGTAACTAATTTGAGTGCTGTGGGTCTCCTTGTAGGCCTAGAAACACATGCCCTCCTGAATCAAAGCATTGCTTCTCTGCCATCTACCTTGATTGGGCTTGGCTAGAATGTAGGTGTCTTTACTGTTCACATAATAGGTTGGCGTTTCAAAATCCATTTCAACAGGGAGGCAGTCTCCCACCCAATAATCTTAGGGACTGATCAGTGTCCCCATACAAGTAATCAAAAAGCAAGGACAAAACTATCAAGGGCTTGACTTGCCACCAAAACGTTAGGTTAGCCAGCAACCAACAAAAAGGGTGCCCCCATGTCTCGGCAAAACAAATCTTCAATAGTGAAGTAGGGAAGCGATCTAAACTTTAAAAAAAAAAACAAAAAAAAAGGCATTTGGGAACACCTGGCCAATCAGCTCTTGTGCTCAACTTGAGAAAGTAATCTTTACAGGACACCAAGAGATACATGTGGCTGCTCCGAACATGCCCAAAACGCTTATGAAGCTGCTGTAACAAAAATAAGCATGGATTCCTTTTGTGGTCAGACTCTCCTGAAGGGATTAACACTATAGGATGCTGGAGGACGTCCTTGCAACAGTGTTTCACTGCCTGCTTGTCAAGCATCTATATACGCGAAGAAACCCTGCAGATCTGATGTGTCCAAATAGAACATGAGAATTGTGAACACATTTAGGTTGTGGAGAGTTCTGCCTCAGATGTCTGGTTCAGAAAGAACGCTAAAAAAATAATAAAAATGAGATCAACCTTGGCATCAATGAAATGCAAGCAAGAGCACACTGGCAAGTCAGTGCCGCTGGGTTCTGCAGATTCCAGCCGTACAAAACCATGAACTGTTAGCTTTGCTCCCTTCGCTTGACCCTGGTGGGACCAACCGAGTCACAAGTCTCCAATAACCCTCTGCTTTCAGATGACACCCTGCTGCTTACCCTGCACACCCCAAAAAGCCAGGAGCAAGTGACGACCCAGGGATGGTACAGGTGGAGAAAACACCAATGCTACATGACTCCGAGGAACTCCAATCTTCAGTCCTGCACACATTGTTTAACTGGCTACTGGACCAGTGTCAACTACAGTATCCGTAGTTCGAAAATAAAAACAAAAATTGTATATGACAATGCATTACTTACCGTAAAAGCATTTCTGATGGTTGTATCTGCTTAGATTCACATGCTGTGCATAGGTCCGACATCCAGTGGTCACTGCGGAGTATTGCATTTTGTTTTTCGTAGTCGAAAAGGGGACGTCGACAAGGCGTGTCTGTAACACTATCCCTATAGTGACGTGCGTTGTACCCACAATCCCTCACGCGTCGAGGTCCCTCTGTTTGTAATTTTCTGCCCTGAGGGAGCCTTTTAGCCGTGAGTGAGTACAGAAAAGAGAGAAATATATATAAAAGGATGTCTATGTTCCTTCCATCCGAGCGGGGAGGAAGGGTGGGCGCATGTGAATCTAAGCAGATACAACCATCAGAAATGCTTTTACGGTAAGTAATGCATTGTCTTCTGATGTTTGTTAATCTGCTTAGAATCACATGCTGTGCATAGACAGACTAGCGAGCAGTACCCGGAGTTGGCGGTGGGTTATGAGAAGGAACAGTAGAAAAAAGATGTCTCAATACTGCCTGCCCAACCTGGGAATCAGATCTAGAGTGTGCATCTAGACAGTAGTGTTTTGTAAAGGTGTGCACAGAACTCCAGGTTGCCGCTTTGCAGATGGACTCAAGGGGAACATTTGCAAAGAATGCTATGGAAGCCCCCGTGCCTCGAGTGGAATGTGCTCTTGGCTTGAAGGGTAGTTCTCTCTTAGCAAGAGTGTAACAGAGAGTGATGCATTGAACAATCCATCTAGATATAGTGGATTTTGAGACCGCATCTCCTCTTCCTGCTGCCACCGAGACAAAGAACTGATTAGTCTTTCTCAGTGGTCTGGTTCTTTCCATGTAGAACATGACAGCTCTGCGTACATCTAGTGTATGCAGACTTTTTTCTCCCGAGCTGGAAGGGTTTTGAAAGAAAGTTGGTAGTTCTATAGTTTGGTTTACATGAAATTTCGAGATGAATTTAGGTGCAAACCTTGGGTGTGTGCGTAGAACCACCTTATCTTTGTGAACTGTTACGAAGGGGTCTAGTACAGAAAGAGCCTGTAGTTCACTTACTCTCCTAATGGAGGTGATAGCTATTAGGAAAGCAGTCTTAAGGGTGATATCTTTAAGAGTTGCCTTGTGCATGGGTTCGAAGGGAGGGCCCATGAGTCTGGAAAGTACCACATTTAAGTCCCATCCGGGAGCTGGGTTAGCTATCGGAGGGTGTATCCTCTTTACCCCCTCCATGAAGGCTTTGATAACTGGTATCTTCCACCACGACACTTTAAGTTGGGAAGTGGTGTATGCAGAAAGTGCCGCTAGGTGGACTTTAATGGAATTGAACACTAAACCTGAATCCAGTAAATGGGTCAAGTATAGAATAATGTCAGTAGGAGAGCAGTCAACTGGGTTGATGCTAGTACCTCTACACCAGATAACGAATCTTTTCCATTTGCTAGAATAGCAGTGTCGAGTATTAGGTTTTCTGGCTTCCCTGAGGATGTCCATACATCTCTGTGGGAGTTGTAAATGTCCAAATTCTATGATCTCAGGAGCCAGGCTGCTAAGTTCATGGTCTGAGGGCATGGATGCAGTGTTCTGCCCTTGTCTTGTGACAGCATGTTGTACGGGCAGGGAAGTTTCACTGGGGGAGATAGGGACATCTCCATCAAGTGAGCGAACCATGGCTGCCGGGCCCACATTGGGGCCACTAGTATCATTGTAACCTGCTCCTGATGCATCTTGTGCACCACTTTGTTGAGAAGGGGAGTCGGGGGAAAGGCGTAAACAAATTTCCCTGACCATAGAATCGACAGACCGTTCCCCTTGGACTGGTTCTGGGGGTACCTGGAGGCGTAACTTTGGCATTGTGAGTTTTCCAGAGTTGCGAACAGGTCTATTTCCGGGAATCCCCATTGAGTGAAGACGTCTAAGACGATGTCTTTGTGTAATTGCCATTCGTACTCTCTGGGCAGGGGGAAGTCTCTGCTGAGTTTGTCTGCTAGAAGATTGAGTTCCCCTGGTACATGTTGTGATAGTAGGAACATGGTGTGTCTGAGAGCCCACTTCCATATGTTCTGGGACAGTTTGGACAGTCCTGGAGAGTGAGTGCCTCCTTGCTTGTTGAGGTAGTACATGGCTGTGGTGCTGTCTGTGAGGACCATCACTGTCTTTCCTTGTAGCTGTTTCTGAAAGGCTTTCAGTGCTTTGAACACCGCTAGTAGTTCCAGCAGGTTTATATGCTTGGATGCTAAGCTCGGAGTCCAAACTGCGTGGGCCGTCTGATGGGATAGGTGAGCCCCCCATCCTGTAAGGGATGCGTCTGTGGTTAGAGTGGCTTCCACTGCGGGTGTGGCAAAAGTTTTCCCTAATAACAGGTTTTCTTTTGTCCACCACCGTAGTGAGAGAACCAAGGACTAGATCGTCCCATTGTCCGCTGGCCTGACACCACTGGCTGTAGAGCCACTCTTGCATTGGGCGCAGGCGCGCGTGAGGTACCAAATAAATACATGGCGCCATCATCCCTAGCAAGCGCATTGCTTTGCGTACCGTCACCTCTCGGCCTGCTACATAATGGGGGATCTGAAACAGCATGTTTTGGACCCTCTCGTTGGAGGGGAATACGAGGCCGTCCTTTGTTCGAATTAGAGCCCCTAGGAATTGTTTGATTTGGCTGGGGTTTAAGCTGGACTTCTTTTCGTTGATGGAGAAGCCCAGTTGGGACAAAAGGTCTAGGGTCCTTTGGGTATTGGAGAAGCATGTTTCGTAAGAATCCCCTGTTATGAGCCAGTCGTCGAGGTAAGGGTATACCGGGATGGATAATCTGCGCAGGTGGGCCGCTGCCACTGCCAGTACTTTCGTGAATACCCTTGGTGCAGATGCTATCCCGAAGGGTAGTACTCTGAACTGGTAGTGTTTGTCCTCTATCTTGAACCTGAGGTATTTTCTGTGCGATGTCAACATTAAAATATGAAAGTATGCATCTTTCATGTCCAGTGTTGTCATGTAATCCCCTTGTGATAACAGTGGGATTACCTCCTGTAAGGTCACCATACGAAACTTTTGGGGTTTGACAAATATGTTCGCTGGGCGCAGATCTAATACAGGGCGCATGGTTAAGTCCTTTTTGGGTACAAGGAAGTACACTGAATAAATACCTTCTGTTACCTATGATAGGGGGACGGGCTATATAGATTCTTTCTACAGTAGTTCTTCCACCTCTTGAAGAATGGAGAGGTGTTGCGGTGTCATGCGTCGGTTCCGTGGGGGTTTGTACTTCGGGGAACCGTTGAACTCGATGCAGTATCCGTGGGCTATGGTGGATAATACCCAACGGTCTGACGTGATTCCCTCCCATGCTGAAAGGAACGATGTTAGCCGGCCCCCGACCGGTGATGCATGGGAGGGGACCCGAATTTTCGGGTCATTTGCTGGTATTGGGCGTGGAACCTCTGGGGCTGGAGCCACGACCTCTTCCTCTGCCACGGCGTTGGCCTCTTTGACTGAACTGGGTGTTACCCTGGTTAGTGGGCCAGTTGGAGCCAGAGTAATATTGTTGTTGTTGTTGGTGGTTCTGCTGCTGTCTTTGGCCACGAAAGGAGCGTTTATTACCATAGCCTCGCCTGTTAGGGGGCCTAGAAATTTGATCAAGAGTCTTGATGGTATCAAACTCTTTTTTAGCATGTTCTAGGGCCTCATCTACTGCTTTCCCAAACAGATGCGTCTGTTCAATGGGTTTATTTATGAGGGAGGCTTGGGTTTCGGACTTAAAACCTGAATTGCGTAGCCAAACGTGGCGTTTGAGAAGTATTCCCTGCACTAGGGAGCGGCCAGCCGTCTCAGCGGCATCTAGGGAGTTCTTAACGATGCCCTGGTTTACCAGTGTGCCCTCTGATATTATAGCTAGCAGGCGAGAACGCAGAGGTTCAGGTGCTTCCTCTGCTTCGCTGCGCAGCTTGTCCCACTGTGCATCTGCGTAGCTAGCTAAAAGTGAGTTATTAGCAATTCTAGTAGAGAAGGCGGCGGAGGTCGTGATTCTCTTCCCCAGTGCGTAGAGTTTTTTGCCTTCTTTGTCTGGAGGTGCTTCACTAGTGGATAGTGGCACCCCTGCTCTTTTTCTTGTGTTGGTAACCACAAGGGAGTCCGGAATAGAGTGTCCTCTGATGTATAAAGGGTCAGAGGATGAAGGGCTGAAGAGCTTTTCTATTCTAGGGTTGACCCCTCTTACTAAAGCTGGGTTAGTAAGGGAAGGAGAAATTCTTCTTTTAATAGAAGCCAGGAGTGGAATAGATTGGCTAACAGGGGCTTTTTCTTTGATGACTTTTTCTACAAAGTCAATGTCTGGAAGAGTTTCCCCTGTATCAATTTCAAAATGCGCTGCTGCCTTGCGCAATAGTGCATTGAGGGAAGGTTGGTCATCTATGGGAGAGGAGTTCCCATGTGAATCCGAGAGGAGAAGGGAGAAAGGCATCAGGGTCTGAATGTACTGATGGGGATTGCCAAGGCTGCACTGACGGTGAATGCCAGGGCTGCGAGGTAGCTGTATCCTCTTCAAAACCTGTAGCAGTGGTGTAAGGATCTTCTTCGAACCCCTCTTCCTCAAGTTCTACCTCTTCTTCTCCACCCAAACACTCCTCATCTTCTTGGAGGTATTGCTCCTCCTCAGTGAGGTCAACCAGCCTAGGAATCTTGACTCTAGGGTCATCCTGTGGCCATTCTCTTTGTCTTTTGTGAGTGGGTGGGTCTTGGTTTCCTAGAAACCTTTCCATTTTCTCCATGCAAGAATGGAGTCTTTCAAGGGTCTCATGGGGTACCCCTGAATAGTCTAGAGGGGGGAAATTAGTGTTTTCGCCTTCGAATCGTTTCGAACGCTCCCACAACGTCGACGAGAGGTTCCCGTCTCCTTCTGAAAAGCCTTCAGGTAGTTCGGAAGCGTCCTTTGGAGAAAGAGGCGGTTCCTGGCTACTTTTATGTTTTTTCGACGTTTGTTTCGTCGTCCGCGTACGTTTGTCTTCGGCGACAATTCTCGCTAGGCTCTCGACCACGATCTTGTCCGTCGAGGGCTCTGGTGTCGACGTTGTGTGCGTTGCGCGTTGTACCTAGACGGTCGCTCTATGGAGCGTTGCGTCGGATGTTTTTGGGGTAGCGCCCGTGTTAGATGGAAGCCCAATCGCTGGTCGCGGCTGCGTTTGCGGGTGGGGCTTGTGACCTTTACGGTCTGCGGTAGACGCCGGAGTGGTCTGCGGTAGACGCCGGAGTGCCCTGCGTCCCCTTCGGCGCTGATGGATCCTTCGTTCTCGACGAAGAAGAGCCGTGGGTAGTGTGTTTAGCCTTATGGGGTTTGTGTGCGTCCTTGTCGCCGGGGTGTTCATCCCCATAAGCAGGGCGTGAGCCGAGCCCGTCGGGGCCGGGGACGGACGACGAGGAGCGGGAGCGCTCCTTCTGGGGGTTCATGACTTCCGTAACGGACGTTGAGTTATCGCACTCCTCGTCACTTTCAGTAACAGCGGCAGCGGGTGAGGAAACTGACTTCGACATCGCGTAGTCCGCCCACCTCTTAACCCTACGTTCTTTAAGAGTCCTGGGTTTTAAGAGCTTGCAGGCTGCGCAGCTGTTCTCTATGTGATCGAGGGGTAAGCAACGATTACAGAGCTTGTGCTTATCTTTCCAAGTATATTTGCCCCTGCAGCGTGGGCAAAACTTAAATGGTGTCCTCTCCATAGCTGAGGCAATAATAGCTGGCGATAACAACCCCAAGGGAAAGAAAGGGGAGAAAGAAAGACATTCTCAAAGAGAAGAGACAAAGTTCTAACCCCCACTCTCCCTACTGTAAGTTGGCCGTCGAGGCCAGGCCACGTGTTCGGCAGCACCGAAGGATCTCCTCCGCTCTTCCTCTCCGTCGAAAATCAGTTCGGCGGAGAAACCGCTTCACAGCTAACGTCGAGGGGGAGGGATCGTTATCAGTAGATTAAGTTATGACAAAAGGACCGAGATCTGTGGCAAGTATAGCAATGTCTCTCTAGGAGCTTCGCGAAAGGCGACCAGAAACTGGGCGGAAAAAAACAATCTGAGGGACCTCGACGCGTGAGGGATTGTGGGTACAACGCACGTCACTATAGGGATAGTGTTACAGACACGCCTTATCGACGTCCCCTTTTCGACTACGAAAAACAAAATGCAATACTCCGCAGTGACCACTGGATGTCGGACCTATGCACAGCATGTGATTCTAAGCAGATTAACAAACATCAGAAATATATATATATGGTTCCCACATGTTCGTTGAGCTTGAGCAATAGGCTGATAAGCCTTTGTACCCCATCTACATATCGTTACAATGCAGCCCTTTATATTGGGATGCTCCGGCCCCTTCCACTACATCGCCACCCTCTTAGCCATAATCAGAAGCAGTCCTGTTTATTGCCTTCTTCCCTTAGGGAAGGATTGTGTATCCCAGAAATGCTGTCATCAGTCTTGGCTCTAGCCTCTCCCCGATAATTCCCCCAATGGCCCTGAATACCGCTTCCCAAAATGCAAACACCAAGGTGCACCACCAAGCCATGTGTATAAAGTCTGCCATTGGTTCATTTCATCTAGAGCAGCGAGATGATGCTTCTGGGAAAGCATCATGGATTGAAGTCAAGTAAAATTGATGTAGGTATTTCCAATAGTTTAAATCTGGCATTTATTGCAACCCTCCTTGCCACCCCCCGCCCCCGCTCCCTCACAGCAGTATTGCCACTTCTCACAAGATCTCATGCCCCAGGGATAGTTCCCATTTTTCTCTAGGGGACGATATCTCCACCTTAGATATAAGACACATAGCGCACATGATTGAGACCACCCTCCTGTTCTGCCACCCAGAGAGAATCCTGTTGAGTAGATGGGCAACTGCAGGTTGTTCGGGGAATGTCAGGAATATCTTTTGCATACATGTTCTCAACCTGTAGTATAGAAGCACCTCTAACGGATTTAGATTCCCCCTGGTTTTCAACATATCTAATGTTATACACCTCCCACTGGGAAACAGATCACGGTAAGAGTGCACCTCCAATTTCTGCATAAGATTGACAAAGGCCCTTGCCAAGGTGAGTGGAATCCCATGGGTGAACATGACCGGCAGTGCCGGAGAGTAGAGGGCCTCCTTTTTCTATAAGAGTCCATGCTCTGCATGAGAGTGCCACCATGTTCCCTGCATTGGTCACTCTGGAGCTGTGAGAATACTAGATCGTAGTAAGAATGGTGTCGCCAATGCACCCTCTACCTCCATGTGTCTCCTTTCCCCCTGATCTCCAAACCAGTAAAGAACAAACCTGGCCTGGGCCACGTTGTTATAAGTCTCAAAATCAGGTAAGACCCGTCCACTGCCCCCCCCCTTGCATTGTTGCTGTTAGTTTATCCCATGATACTCTTGGTTGTTTGCCAGCCCAAATAACCTGCGAGTAGAGATTTTAACTCTAAAAAGTAGTCTGCTGGGATCGCAATGGGTACATTAACAGGTAGAGGAGCTGCCAAATCAACATGTTGATCATGGAGACTCTGCCGTATAGGTTAAGGGGTAAACTCTTCCACCTGATGGCAGCCTCCCTCGCCTGGTCCAGTGCCATTTGGTAGGTGCTTACATATAGTGTGCGCCTCTTGAGCTATGATGTAAAATTCTTCCAGAAAGCCATCCGGCCCGGGGGCCTTCCCGGAGGGAACCGATCTGATGGCTGCCAAAACCTCTTCCAAAGTTATTTTACGGTTCAATCCCGCTATTCCCTCTGCACCAATGCACAGCCACCTGGTCCAGGTAACCATCTAGATCTGTCTGGGAGGTGTGCGAGTGGAAAGATTATAGATCTTTATAGAAACGGCAGAGCTCTCGCACTATCCCAGCGTCAAATCTCTCTACCCCTTGCTCATCCATTATTGACAAGACCCATCCCTGCGAGTTTCCAGCTTAGTAGCCCTCACTAGTAGTCTGCCTGGTTTCTGCCCCCGCCCCATATTGCCCAGTCACCCCCGCCTCCACCCCAGTAATTTTTTTCTCCCTGTGTGCCCACGTCTTAAACTTCCCTATGAGTGGTTTTATCTGTCTGAATGGGGATCACCGGGGGCCCGGGCGCTTGTAGTGTGTATGAGCATCTATCATCCAGCTCCCATCTGATTTGCTTTAGCATTCCCACCTCTAGCAATACATTCTACCCTTATCACACACTTAAAGCTCTCCCAAAGGGTCCCTGTTGATTCCACCAAGCAGACGGTCTAAAAAATAAAAAAAAGTCACCAATTGACCTAGATAGGCCTTTGCAGAATAATGCATCCGTCAGGGCCTCAAATCGCCACTGTTTCCACACCCTCCCTGAAATCCATATTTAGCCACACCGGGGCATGATCTGAAATCTTGCAAGCCAGGATAGTCAACTCAGTTATGCTGCCCCCCCCAATCAGTGCCTGGGAAATCAGAAAGCGATCTAGGCGTGATGCAGCGTTATGAACCGACGAATGGAAGGTATACTGCCACACCCCTGGATTCTTGAGCCGCCACACATCTTCTAGCTCCCAAGTTTGGCACATGCCTCTTAACTCATAACCTTTAGTTGAAGGGCAGGGGGGGGGGGGGGGCTGATGTGCGGTCAAGTGTCAGGTCCATCACCTCGTTACCTCGTTAAAATCTCCTGCCCAGATTAGGTCTCCTGGTAGAGCCATCCCCCCCAAGTGCTGGTTAAGCCATCCCAGAGTTATAACGGTCCCGATTTAGACTAATAATTAACAAGAGTGTACAGTCAGCCTTATATCGTGCCCTGCACAATTAGGCCCCTACCCTCATGGTCCTTAACCATGGAGATCATATTCAACCCTACCAGGCTATGAACAAGGATGCCCACCTCTCTCGCATAGGACTAGGAAGAAAAATGGTGGTGACAGCACCAGCCTTCACTGAATTTTGATTCAGCTTCCGGTGTAAGATGCGTCTCCTGCAGGAACACACTTCCCACTTGGTGGCATCTCAGGTAAAGGAGGACCCTACAGCATTTTGATGGGCAGTTTAGCCAACGTACTTTCCATGCAAGGCATTTAATTGATCCTGCCATAACTCAAGTTCGTCCTAATCCAGTTTCCAGACCCCATTTCTCGACTCGTGTGCGAGTGACCCAGCCTGTGGTTCTGGACCACCCAGTTGTGGAACTCATACCCGTCCTTGTGTTGTAATGCATCCCCTCGTCATATTCCCTTAACCTTCCCCCACCGACAACCCCAAACTGTCAGTAATTTACATTGCCTCACCTTCCTAAGCTGACCTCCACAGCCTGTCGGCATCTTTATATGTTGGACTTGCTTCTGCTTGAGCAGCAGCTAGGGACCCGACCAAGTCTCTGCACTTACTAGACTAAGGTCAGTTCCTAATCTTAGTCTCTCTTCAATTTGTTGGCTTTTGGTCCCTGGTAGGTATATTCAGATTAGCGTGGTCTCATTCGTCGTTTCCCCAGGGTCACGGTTCTGAGGTAGACGCTCAAGAAGAACAAGTTACTTCTTACCTTGTAATGTTCGACGGGATGTTCCTCCGACGTATTCCTCATCTTAGATATATCCTTGCAGCTCTGCTGGCCTCGGAAATTTTTTTTTCTCTAGAGGGCGCTGCGCGTCGACGTCCCTCGAGTCGATGTCCCTCGACAGCCGCCGTATCGACGCTCGACGTCAGCCTGTCTATAAAGGCCGCGCGCAGCGTCCGTTGCTCAGTTCTGTTTTGTAGCCCACAGTATTACTGTCTGGACTAGACTAATCACCCTGAAGGAGCGAAAGCTGCAACAAGGGAAGTAGAACTGCGGGGATGGCTGGGAGGGTCGATGAGGAATACGTCGGAGGAACATCCCGTCGAAAGAACGTTACAAGGTAAGAAGTAACTTGTTCTTCGAAGGGATTGTGTCCTCCGACGTATTCCTCATCTTAGATAGGCTCCCATAGCAGTATTCTATATTCGGAGGAGGGAGTACTGACTTCACGCTGTCTTCTATTGATGAATAGAATGCAGTACAGCCCTTCCAAACCTAGTCTCTTGACTGGAGGAGGAATCCAGATTGTAAAAACGTGTAAAGGTATGGACAGACGACCATGTAGCGGCCGCACATATGTCTTTAACCGGCACGCCTCTTTTGAGGGCCGATGAAGCTGCAATACCTCTGGTCGAATGAGCCCTAAGGTTTTGAGGGGGCTCTTTCCCTGCCAGTTTATAACATTCCAGAATGGCTAGAATGATCCATCTGGAAATGGTCTGCTTAGTTATTGGTAACCCCAGCTTGTGACCTGCGTAACCTACAAACAGCTGGTCTGCCTGTCTTATCCTGGCTAGTCTACTAATGTAAAAACTTAAAACCCTCCTAGGGTCTAGTCTGTGTAACCTCTCTTCCTCTTTCCCCGGGTGAGGAGGAGGATAGAAAGATGGTAGGGTAATCTTCTGAGTGATATGGAATTCAGAAACCACCTTTGGGAGGAAATTAGGCTTCACTTGCAGGACAACTTTGTCTTTGTGAAAGATTGTCTGAGGGGGTTTACAAGAAAGAGCTTGTAATTCGCTCACCCTTCTAGCAGATGTAAGTGCTATTACTAAAACAGTTTTAAGGGTAAGGAATCTTAACGAACAAGAATGGAGAGGTTCGAAAGGTGTACCCATCAGGAAAGTTAGTACTAAGTTTAAATCCCATAGGGGAACTTGGAATGGTCTTGGGGGATAAACATTGGTTAACCCCTTTAGAAACTGTATTACCAAGGGTAACTTGAAATAGGATGGTTCTTCCGCAGTACGCTTAAAGATAGATAGCGCTGCGAGATAGCCCTTAATGGTGCCAACTTGAAGGCCTGAATTTGCCAAATATAGTAGGAAGGACAAAACCATTGGTGTACCACATGAAAATGGGTCGATATTCTGTTCTCTACACCAGCTGCAAAATCTGTTCCAACGGCAGCGGTATAAAGACTTTGTTGCTGGCCTCCTTGCCGAAAGCAACACCTCCATAACATCATCAGGGAGGTCCCAATCCTTGTACCTCAGCCGTTCAGAAGCCAAGCGTGAAGGTTGAGGGTTTTGATGTCTGGATGGAGAACCTGACCTCCCTTCTGTGAGAGTAGGTTCTCTCTGAGAGGAAGTCGAATTGGAGGGCAGATGGACAAGTCTAGAAGGTCCGGGTACCACGTTCTCCTGGCCCAATCCGGGGCAATTAGGATCATGGTTCGCCGGAATCTTCTCAACCTCCTGATCATTTGAGGAATGACAGGGACCGGTGGGAACGCGTACAGAAGCGGAAACTCCCAGTCCACTATGAACGCGTCTCCCAGAGCTCCTCTCGGAGGAAATTCCCTTGAGCAGAACAGGTCGCATTTCCTGTTTAGGCTGGTGGCGAACAGATCTACCTGAGGGGTTCCCCAAAGGGCGAAGATCTCTTGAAGGACTTCCTGAGCTAGCTCCCTCTCGTGGGAGACTGTTCTGCCTGCTCAGAGCGTCCGCTGTCAAGTTCTTCTCTCCGGCTAGGTGAACTGCCGATAGAGAGATTCCTTCTTGGATTGCCCAAAACCAGAGCTGCATCGCCTCTCTGCACAGGGGTAGTGATCCTATGCCTCCTTTTGTTGAGGTAATGCATGGCCACCGTGTTGCTCGTCATTATCAGGACGTTCTTCCCTTGTACAGCTGGCAGGAAAGCCTTCAACGCAAGTCTGATGGCTCTCAGCTCTAACAGGTTGATGTGTAGTCTGGACTCCGATGGAGACCAACGACCGCTGATGGTCAAGTCGTTGGCGTGGGCTCCCCACCCCGTGAGTGAGGCATCCGTGACTACGGTTATCTCCGGCCAGGGTTGCCAAAACTGTTCTCCTTTCAGAATGTTCTCCTGACAGGCCCACCACTGAAGGTCTCGAGCCACCCTGCCGGGAACCTGTAGAAGATCTGTCATTCTCCCTGAGAATTGTGACCACTGAGTCCTCAGTGCCCACTGGAGGGATCTCATTCTCAGGCGAGCCTCTGGCACAAGGAAAATGCAGGATGCCATGAGGCCTAGCAACCTCAAAAAGTCGAAGGCTGGGAGACATTGGGCATGCTGGAACTTGGTAACCATCTGTAGAATATCTTGAGCCCTCACCTCTGGGTGCGAGGCTTTTCCCAGGGAAGTATCCAGGATCGCTCCTATGAACTGGAGTCTCTGCGATGGTATCATTTGTGACTTCTTTAAATTGAGGGAGAAGCCCAGTCTGTGAAGGAAATGGCACACGTGATTTAGCTGGATCTGAGCTTGCTCCGGAGAAACAGCCCTGATCAGCCAATCGTCCAGGTAGGGGTAGACGTGAATCCCTTCCCTCCTTAGACTTGCAGCCACTACCGACATTAACTTGGTGAAGACCCTCGGGGCGGAGGTCAGCCCAAATGGCAGAACTCGAAATTGATAGTGAGAGTTGCCAATTGCGAACCTCAGGTATTTCCTGTTTGAGATGGATAGGCACATGGAAATAAGCGTCCTGAAGGTCCAGAGATACCAACCAGTCCTGAAACTGAAGGGCCTGGAGGATCTGAGAAAGTGACCATCTTGAATTTGTCTTTTCTGAGGAATTTGTTCAATTCTCGCAAGTCCAAGATGGGTCTCAGTCCTCTGTCTTTCTTCGGAATGAGAAAGTAAGGGGAGTACCAACCCTTGTCCCTCTCCGCTACAGGTACCGGTTCTATGGCACCTTTCTCTAGCAGGTCCAAAATTTCCTGCAAGAGGAGCGGATCTGGAGCTTTCTGAGAGCTGATCCCCGGTGGATGACTCTGGTATACGTAGGAAAGGCAGGCAGTAACCTTGGGCGACTGTTTCCAATGCCCAAGCATCTGACGTGATAGCCTGCCATACCGCCAGATGTTGAGTCAACCTGCCTCCTACAGGTGTCCTGTGAGGGGAGTCCTCAGAGCGGTTTTGGGGCGGCTGATGCAGATGCCGATGGTAAAGAGGCACCTGCTGTGGCTTTAGAATATCTACCCCGTCCACCTCGGGTAGTTCTTCTTTGACCCCTTTGAGCCGGTCGTCCTCTACCTCTTCCGAATGCGGAGTAGAAGCGAAAGGACTTGCCCCTCGCAGAGGTTCCTGTGGGACGAAAAGGAGTCTGACGGATTGCAGCTCCTAGGGATTTTGCTGCAGCTTTTGAAGTTTGCAGTTTCTCTAAACTGTCATCCGCCTTTTTCCCGAACAAAGAAGAGCCATCGAATGGCATGTTCAAGAGCCTGGCTTGCACATCTGGGGCAAAACCCGACTTTCTCAACCAAGCGAATCTCCTGGTTGATGTACTTGCCGCCATTGCTCTGCTGATACTGTCAGCCGAATCAATGCCCGTCTGGAGGGATTCGCACATAGCGTCTTTACCGTCCTGTATAATATTCAGGAACGCATCCCTTTCTTCTCCCTCCGGGATGCAGTCAGCCGCTGTAGAAGCACACTCCCAAAGTGTATGGCTGAACCTAGCAAGGGTGCAAGTAGCATTAACAGACTTTAATGCCATGCTACATGCTGAAAAGACTTTCTTTGCCATAGCATCATATTTTTTATCGTCGCTGTCCTGTGGGACTGTAGGATAAGCCGTCTTGACATCGGTAGAGGATGCTGCTTGTACCACCAGACTTTCTGGGGATGAATGTTTAGACAAAAACTCTGGGTCTGTGGAAGATACCCTGTACTTTGCAGACAGTTTTTTATTTACTGCTGGTATTACATCTGGGGTTTCCCAGTTTGTCATGATCTTTCTCTGAAGAGCTTTATGAAAGGGCACCACAGGATCCTCTTGTGGGCCTTTGTCGAGAATATCCGTGAGGTCATCTTGCTGGAAAGATTGTGAAGGTGCAGACCACCCCATTAACTCTATAATCCTGGCCATTAAGGCTCTGTAGGGGGTTTCAGCATGCTCCCCCGGGTCTGGCTTAGCAAAATCCACCTCAGGGGAAGTGTCTAACCCACTTGCCTCATGTAAAGCATCATGAAGATCCTTTAATCTGCTCTTTTCAGAGGAAAATTCCTCTCTAACTGGGGTTACAGGTCCCTGTAACTCAAATGTGTCTTGTTCAGACTAATCACCCTCTTCTAAAATTGAGGATATAGTTCTCAATTGTTCTGAACTCATAAAGGGAGTAAATCCCATTTCCAAGGCAGAGGGTGCCGAACTTGTCATTATTGGCCTCGAAAACGTCGATGCCGTCGACGCCGAAGGCTTCGAGTGTGGCGTCGAAAACAGAGGTGGAGGCCTCGAGGACCTCGACAGAATTGGAATTCTACTCGACAATATCGACGTCGAGGGCCTGGGGATAGTCACTGGATGTGTGGTCACCGTGTCTTTTCTTGGCGTTGACGCCGGTGTCGAGTCGACAGACCCGTGTGTCGAAGGTCCCTTCGACAACGGCGTCGAAGACATCGACCTCGACGGAACCTTCGTCGACGGAACCTTCGAGGAAGGTTTAGAGGTCATGGTCCTGCTCGAGGGTTCGAGACGCGCTCGAGAGGTTTCTTTCACCGGGTACTGCGACTCGCGGCGTTTTTGACCTTCGGGTCTTTCGACCAGAGCATCGCTCTCGGCAGTCTTCGAGGGGGATCGAGGCCGGTTTCTCGAAGACGCTCATATTTTTTCGGAATTCCTCCCATTCAGCCCGGGAACTATGTTTCGTGGGGCAAGGGATTCTTTTTGGCGAAACAGAGGAAGAGGAAGACGGAGAAGGGGATCTTCGATGTCTCCTCTTCGAGTACTTCGATTTGGAGGAGTGATGAGACCCACTCCGAGACCTGGAGCGCGAATGGTGACGAGGAGACGAATGTCTCGACTTCGTCGACGAAGAAGCAGCTTTAAAAGTCTTAACTTTCTCCAGCTTCCCCCTACGCTCCTTCAGGGCCTTAGCTGTCATGGACATACAGTCCTCGCATTCCGAACAATGGTGTTCAGCTCCCAAGCACCACAGACAATTTCTGTGAGGATCGGTCAACGACATCTTTTTCCCACAATCGACATTTTTTGAAGCCGGATCGAGGAGTTGTCGGTTCCGACGAGGAAGCCATCGAGTACGGATCGAATAACTCGAGGTAAATAGGATTAATCTGACTAAGAACTGAGCAACCATATTCCGAGGCACTGAGTAAGCGCGGAAAAACGGAACTGAGCAACGGACGCTGCGCGCGGCCTTTATAGGCAGGATGACGTCGAGCGTCGATACGGCGGCGGTCGAGGGACATCGACTCGAGGGAGGTCGACGCGCAGCGCCCTCTAGAGAAAAAAAAATTTCCGAGGCCAGCAGAGCTGGAAGGATATATCTAAGATGAGGAATACGTCGGAGGACACAATCCCTTCGAATGCATTGGTAAAAAAAACAATGTCTGCCCTCCATGTTCCACCTGTAGTTTGGCTGGGAACATCATGGCATACCGAACGCCCGTTTTTCACATCCTCTTCACATCCATGAAAGTTCTGCATGATGCCCGAATTTAGTCGGAGAAACCCAGGAAGATTTTTTATTGCGTCACCTTTATACGTGTGGGTCCCCTTCTCTTGCCTTCCGGAGGGCCAAGTCTATCCCGATAATTCAGCATGTGAGATTATCAGCCGCGATGGGGCTCCGGGTATCTGCTTCTGGGTATTCTGTGCCCTTTCCACTACAAAGAATTGAAAACCAGTCCAGTCCTAATGCCTCTCAGGATCTCATCCACCATAGGTTCCATGTTTCTCTGGTCCGCCACTTCAGAAACTCAGATTACTCAGAGGTTATTCCTCCTGGACCTTGATTCTAAGCCCTCTTGTTTCTCCATTAGTTCTTTCAGCGCTCTCTTCACTTGTTGCAGGTCCCTGGACGTCAATGCCGCCTTGTCTTCCACTGTCGAGATCCTTCCCTCCAACTCATCAAGTCTTTCTCCATGTTTGTCCAGGTGGACCAGCATGTGATCCACGTTGCATGTTAACGTGTCAATTTTCACGTTGAGGGACCGTATGCTATTCTGCAGATTAAACCTCTTATGTCACAGAACGCAGTTGTAGTCCTGGGAAGCCCAATTACATCCTTCAGAGGAGTCCATAGTCTTGTTATGTTTGGGCTGAGAAGGTCTTGAAATGAAACTGTTTGCTGCTTTGCCATTCTCTGCACTGCTGTTCATCACTTATATCCACCCCTGTCAAAGGCCGTGTTTCTACGTTGACCATGTGCCTCTTCCAGGTAATTGTGTGGTAATGTCCTTGTGCGGTCTAGTAATAGCGATTGCTCAAGGGAACCTGGTACCCACGGTGGATTTCCACCCTCTCCCCCTCCCCCTCCCCCCCAAATCTTTGTGATGCCTGCATGGTGACCACCATGCCCTCCTCCAATCCAACGGTTAGACCCTATCCCCTTGCTCAAAGGAATGATCGCTCCATAAGCCCTGCCTTGATTTGCTGGGGTGGTTTAGTGCAATGACACCCTGGCCAGGTCTGCAGGAGGCAGTGATCCTCGGCACTGGGGGTTAAGGCTATTGCGCTGTGGGGGCACAGTGATCTCCCCGGGCTGTTTTCGACTGAGAATCCTCCTAATACAGGGCCAGCACATGGTCCGAGGTCCTTTAATTTTCAGACCTAATGTGGGGTATTCTCAAGTCCTTTGGACTACATTGACCCACTCAACCGAATCTCTCCAAAACCAAGCTGCGCTTTAACAGAAACAGCGAAATGGTTGCGCTGGTTCCAGTGAGCACCATGGCCTCAAAACTGCGTTGTGCAGCAACAAAAATATGCCTGCACCATCTTGCCAAGCACACAGTGGGCAGGATGAAACAAGGGAACACACTAAGGGAGCTTGCCAGTATGTTCTTACATATACATAAGAAAGTGAAAAGCAGCGCTGTTTTGCTGCCAGACCAAAGTGCCCATTAAAAAGGACACTTTCACCTTTAAAAAAAAAAATGCTGTTCTGATGCTATTTCCATCTGTTCTTCCTTAAACCACCATGATTAATAAGGCCCTGCCATGCATATTCATATCTCCCATTTTGCTTCAGCAAAACCAAGAATGACCCCGCCCCCCCAACCCCCCCGAATGACAGGCTATAAAGCCACATCTGGAAAAAAGGCCCAAGAAACTTCACTTTCTGCCATGCACGGGAAACGCTTTATTTTGTGCTACAAAGTGTCAAAGGAATGAACCCTGCAAAAGAAATGGCTCTGTGCACATGTGAATTTCAGGAGACTTCACTTTTACAGACTTTTGTACAGGGAAATAACTATGGCTGCAGAACAGTGGGAATCTGATGGAGAGGAAAACCCACATTTAAAAAGAAATGCCAGCTTTTCACCACACATGTAAAAATGGGCTTTGCAGACAGAGGAGAAAAATGCCCGTTTTAAAAAGTACAACTGTTGAATGAAAGACTGCCCTTATCTAGCAATTTGAAGGGGATTGTGATGTGAAAATAAAATGAAGGACATTTTTCTATTTAGCAGATTTTCTTACAATTCAGAGCCAAAATAAATGCAATTAATTCAAACTTCAGATTCAATAAAACATTTCAGATAGTGCTGGAGGGGGTGGGGAGGAAAAAACCAGTAAGGAGAGGGCGGAGGTTACAGACGAGGTTGCTATCATACTAGGTCCAGGGACAATTCTGATAGAGTGAGTGCATAGATGAAAGTAAGCGGAGGAGATAGGAAAAGGAAGAAGGGAAATGAGGAGAGAACAGAGTTATCAGTCAAAAGAGTGGAGAAGCAAGAGGGGAGAGTGAATACAATTGCAGAAGTCAGTAGTAACGCAATGTTGCAAGCCAGGATACAAGATATGAGTAAAGGTCAGTTCTTCAGGAGCCATGCTTTCAAGTTCAGCAATTGAGAGGTGGGATGAAGTACCTGCCCATTTTGCAGAGTCACAAGATCTTCGGTTGATCAAATGTCAAAAGCTTCGCCAGACCTAAGATTCTGAAATGAATCTGATGTGGCCAGAACTGAACTGCAAGGATCAGTTTAGAGAACTCCAAGTTGCTTTGAATTTCAATTTCTTCAACGTCTTATGTATTAGAGGGGAGCTGAGGAAATGTTGATAGACCAATCCAAAAATGGAGCATCTTCCAAAGAATGACGTCCCTACCCCTGCCTGGATGTGTATTTGTGACAGACATTGTACTGGACTGCGCACAAATGCACCGCTGGACGACCCCATTCCTAGAACAAATCCTTCATAACCGATGGCTTTTCTTATCAGTGCAGTGTACATCCTGCTCAAATTGTCTGCCAATTGCCCCCTCTAGATGGGACGCCATCAGAAGAACAAGTTACTTAACTGGTAACGTTCTTTCGACTAGATGTTCCTCCAACATATTCCACATCTTTGACATGTAATGTTCACAGCTGTGGTGCTTCAGACATTTTTCAGCAGAGGGTGTCCTGCGTCGATGGCGTCGGGTCGATGTCAAAGGCCTCAGTCGAGGGTGACGTCATCGGATGTTATAAGTAGCCCGCACAGCACCCATAGCCTCAGTTCATGTTTTTTCCTTCCACAACCTGTGGCATACCCGCACACAATGCTTCCTTGACTGCACATATCCTTGTGGGAACGCAAGCTGCAATAGCATAGGAAATTCTTCAGAGGGGCAGGCTGAGAGGGCAATGTGGAATACGTTGGAGGAATGAACATCCAGTCAAAAGAACGTTACCAGTTGGTAAGTAACTTGGTCTTCGAATGGATTGTGACCTCCAACGTATTGCTCATCTTTGACAGACACCCAAAGCAGTATCAGTGATTGGAGGTGGAGAATTTACATATACCAAATCAGATGGCAGAAAAAAAAAGCACTGCTTTACCAAAGGCCATATCTTGACCGTGTAGTGTATCTAGGGAGTAATGCTCGACAAAGGTGTGGATGGAAGACCAAGTTGCAGCATGACAAATGTTCTTCACAGGAACTCCCTGTTGCATGGCTGTGGATGTAGCCAAGCCCCTGGAGGAGTGAGCTTGCAAACCCTCAGGAGGGTCCTTGCTAGCCAATCTAACATTCAGCAATAGTGAGGATATTCCACCTGGACAAGGTCCGTTTGGTAACAGCCTGGCCCAATCGGTGTCCAGTATACCCCACAAAAAGTTGGTCATCCACTCTGACCCTGGACATCCTGGCAATATAAAAGCTCAAAGCTCTCCTAGGGTCCAACCTATGGAGTCTCCTCTTCCTTAATAGGAAGAGGAGATAGAAAGCAAGAAGTACCACCTTCTGGCTCAAATGAAACTCAAACACTACCTTCGGTAGGAAGGACATCCTCTCAGTACAACCCTATCCTTGTGGAGCAAAGTAAAGGGTAGCATAGACAGAAGCGCCTGCAACTCACTCTGCGAGCAGATGTAACTGCAATCAAGTAAACCATCTTGAAGGTCAGTCTCAAAGGACAAGAGTGCAAAGGTTCAAATGAAGCACCCATCAAGAATTTCAAGACTACATTCAGATCCCAAACGAGCAACTGAAAATGGGACAGTGGTAACACATTTGTGAGCCCTTCTACAAACTGGGTAATGGAATCTTCAAGTAAGAACATTCTTCAGATTAGCACTTACAATGGATAGCGCTGCCAGTTAACCTTGAATGATACACTCTTAAAGACCCTTGTAGGCCAAAGAAAGCAAGAAAGAACCATCGGACTGGAACACTGAAAAGGATCGACTGTGTACTCTGCACCAGTCGCAAAGCTTAAGCCAACGGCAACAGTACAGGGATTTGGTTTCCTGGATGCCTGGCCGAAAGCAACACCTCCATCACATCATCCGGGAGGCCCCAATCCAGATCTCAACCTTTCAGAAGCCATGTGTGAAGGTTGAGAATCTTGACCTCTGGATGGAAACCACCCTACTGTGTCCCCCCTGCCCTCCCCAAACTCCCCCCCCACCGCGAGAGAGACAATCCTCTTTGGGGAAGACGGCATGGAGGACAGATGGACATTTCTTGAAGGTCCAGATACCACACTCATGGCCCAATCCGGAGCAATTAGGATCATGCGGAACCCGAAACTCTGCAACCTCCTTAGAACATGAGGAATTACGGAGAATCGGAGGAAACTCGTACAGAAGTGGGAATGACCAATCCACGACGAACATGTTCCCTAAAGCTCCTCTGAGGAAATTCCCTTGAGAAATATGTCTTGCACTCCAGTTGGCACAGGTAGCGAACAGATCCACTTGAGGGGTTCCCCAAAGGGTTAAGATCTCTTGAAGGACTTCAGCCAACTCCCACTTGTGGTAAACTGCGCTCTGCCTGCTAAGAGTGTCCGCTGCTGCCTTTCCGGCCAGATGAACTGCCGAGAGGATTCCTTGCCGTCTCTCTCGCCTCTCTGCACAGCGGAAGTGACCCTACACCTCCCTTTTTGTTGAGGTAATGCATGGCCACTGTGATGTCTGTCATGATCAGGACACTCTTCCCTCGTATAAACGGCAGAAAAGCCTTCAGGCCCTCAGCTCCAAAAGATGAATATGGAGTTTAAACTCCGACAGAGACCATCGACTGCTGATGGTCAGCTCGTTGGCGTGAGCTCCCCATCCTGTGAGGGAAGCATCTGTCACATCCGGCCATGGTTGCCAAAAAGGCTCTCCCTTCATCAGATTCCCTTTGTTGGCCCACCACAGAAGCTCCTGTGTGAAGAATCCAAAGGAGGTCTGACATTTTGCATGAGAATTGCGACCACTGTGTCCCGAGAGCCCATTTAAAAGATCTCATCCTCAGTCTGGCCTCTGGCACCAGAAAAATGCATGAGGCCGAGCAACCTTAAGAATTCAAAAGCCGGGAGATACTGGGCATGTTGAAAGTTGACCATCTGGACAATGTGATGAGCCCTGCCCTTGAGGGCAGAACACAACCCCAGGGACGTGTCCAACACATCTCCGATGTATTGGAGTTGCTGGGAAGGCGTCATTAGGAACTTGAAAAGGAGGGCGAAACCCAGTTCGTGAACGGAGTAGCAGTGACTTCTAGATGAGCCAAGGCTTGTTCTGGAGAATGTGCATTGATCAGCCAATCGTCCAGGTAGGGGTAGACGTGAACCCCCCCCCCCCTCTCTCACGAGATATGCTGCCACCACCATGAGCTTGGTGGAGGTGAAACCGAATCTGAAAGTGTGAGTAGCCAACCACAAACCTAATTTATGTTTGAGCTTTTTTTTGGATCGGCACATGAAAATAAGCATCCTGTAGGTCCAATGACACCAACCAATTCTGAAGTAGAAGGGCCTGAAGGACCTGATAAAGAGTGACCATCTTGAACTTGTCCTTCCTGAGGAACTTGTTCAAGCAACGTAGGTCCAAGATGGGTCTCAGTCCTTCTTGGGAATAAGAAGAATATGGGGAATACCAGCCCTTGTTCCCCTCCGCCAAAGGCACTAGTTCTACAGCGCCTTTCTCCAGCAGGGTCAAGATTTCCTGCACAAGGAGCGGATCCGGAATCTTCAAAGAGCTTCCCCGGTAGATTGTCATGAGGCCAACTCAGGAAGGGTAGGCAGTAGCCGTGGGCTATTGTTTCCAGAACCGTCGCATCTGAAGTAATGGCTCGCCACTCTTAGACGCCGAGACAGTCTGCCCCAACCGGCAAACAATGAGATCTGGCCTAATAGCTGTTTTGGAGCTGCAGCGCCTGAAGGCAAAGAGGCAGCTGCTTGAGCGGCTTTGGCATCTTTTCCCCGTCCACCATAAGGAACTTTACATTGGCCCCTTTAACTGGCCGCTCCTCTTGCTCTAACAAAATAGGAGTGGTAACGAAATTAACCACCCCTCCACTGCGGTCCCCTAGGACGAAAAGGTGGAGGTTGACGCACAGCTGCGCCCAAAGATTTAGCAGCTGCTTTGTAGGTCTGCAACCTCTCAAGCCTCTCATAAACCTTGCTGCCAAACAAATGAGAACCGTCAAAGGGCATATTGAGAAGACGGGCCTGCACATTCGGTGTAAACCCCGACTTTCGCAACCATGCAAACCTGCGTATCACAGGGCTCGCAGCCATGGACCGGCTGACATCAGCAGTGTCCAACCCAGACTGAAAGGATTCACACATGGCATCCTTGCCATCCTGCACAATAGCACGAAACCCATCCCTTTCTTACCCTTCAGCAGCCAGAGAATTCCACACTGTATGAAAATTTTGCTAAGACACAGGTGGAGTTAGCAGATTTCAGTGCCATACTCCCAGCCGAAAATACCTTGCGTACCCATCCATCGAAGTGCTTGTCCTCCCCATCAGGAGGGATGGTACGTTACGCCGCCTGAACCACCAAACTCTCAGGAATGGAGTGTATGGATAGGTAGCTGGGTTCACTACTGGATGGGCGGTATTTCTTAGTCAACGACTTGTTGACCGCCGGAAAAGACTCCGGGGTGTTCCAAGTAGCAGCCACCCTTTTCTGTAATGCCATGTGCAAAGGCAACACTGGGTCAGTAGACGGACCCTGATCTAAAATGTTTGTCAGGTCACCCTGGTCGTATGTAACTGGACGGGCAGACCACCCTAGGTACTCCGTAACTCTCGACATCCATCTCCTAAAGGGTGATTCATCATGAGCCCCAGGCTCTGGCCTACCAAACTCCATTTCAGGAGATGTGTCAAGGCCACTGGCATCATGTAATGTCTGACGCAGATCCTCCATCTGACTGTCCTCAGAAAAATCAAGGTCAGGCACTTCCGGTGTTTCACCAAGAACATCAAAATGCTCCAGACCTCTCCTCATATGTTCTGTAGAGAATGAGAGAACTCCTTCCTAGGGACAGGAGCAGGCCTGGAGTCAAGAGCAGGCCTGGAGTCAAGAATAGGCCTCAGTCTTGGAGCCTTTGTCGGGGGATCCACAGCTACAGGGGCCTCCAATAGCAAATTCTGGCCCATAGGCCACGATGGCGGTTACGTCGACAAAGGCACTGAAGGCATCCGTACTCTATGGAAACGGCGCCGATTCCTTCCTCAACCCCTTCAGACTTGGACTGTTTCGTTAGTGACAAAGACCGCGACCTGGATCTGGCACGTCTCTGGTGATCTACCGGAGCATTGTCTGAACAGAACCTTGGTGGTTCCCAATGTTTATCGCGCTGACTGCCCGGGCCGAAGGACAAGCGAGAGTAGGACCTAGACCGTTCCCTGACTGCTACAACCGAAGGCGGACGGAACAGTGCCCCAAGATAAATCTCCATTATTTTCTCCCCAATGCCTCCCATTCCTCCGGAGTAGAGGATTTAGTGGAACAAGCCACTTTCCTTGCGGAACCATCATTCAACGATGATGGGGGAAGGCAAACGGTGACACTGCTTCCGGGAGTGCCTAGACAAGTGGTAGGAACCATTCCGGGATCAAGATTCCCTTGGACTCCTTCCGACGGGGAGAGTCATCCTCGAGTCATCAGTGCAAAGACCCTAGTCTTTTTGGATTTACTGGGTTTCGAAACCCAACCTACCTGTAATTTCCCCTTATGCTCACGCAAGGCCTTGGCAGTCAACGACTCGCACTTCGAGCAGTCGTCCGTGTCATGGCCCTCACCCAGACACCACAAGCAAATACGGTGCAGGTCTGTGATGGACATCTTGGACTTACAGTCCCCGGCATTTGACGCCAAACCACAGGGTCGTCGGGGTAGAAGACATTATCGAATTAAACACGTGGTGCGCCGAGTTCTCGAAGCAAACACGTTTGCAGAAAAAAGAGCCGAGGCTACAGGCGCCGTTCGTGCTACTTACAACATCCAATGACGTCACCCTCGACGGAGGCCTTCGAGGGATATTGGCCCGATGCACTCAACGCAGGACGCCCTCTGCCGAATAATTTCCGAAGAAGCACAGCTGTGGACATTACATGTCAAAGATGTGGAATATGTTGGAGGACACAATCCATTTGAAAAAGGTTTTCTATAGCCCAATACCATATTTGTTCCGCCAGACAGGATCGATTTTTCCCCGACCACGCCCCCATTGTCTACATTAAAAATATTGTCAGTATCGTCCATAAGATTTGTAGCCAGCTTTCCCAGAACAGGTAGAGGGTAGAAATTACTGTAAAACATGAACAATTGCTTTCAGCACCAATACGTATACGTGGTCTTCTCTCCTGTACAGACTACAGAATATGCATTGTCCAAGGACAATGAGCACCCCCATCCGTACTATGAGGAACCCATCTCCATTGAGGAAGTTGAGACAAGAGCATATTAATAGGTTCTCCGATTTGTTCCACCAAACTAGGGATTCCAAATAAGAATCTGTATGGAAATGTCCATGCTCTGAGGAACCAATAGCAGATTCCAGCTGCTGGCGAGATACCATTGTATGGTCCTTATTCTAAGTCTCACGCACAGGACTAGATTGAAGCAAGATGCCATTAGAGCAAACAGTCTTTGATAACACCAACAGTGTTTGTAGAGTCATGAAGATGGAGATTACTTGTTGCATTGCCAAAACCCTCTGTGTAACAGAGGGGGCTTTGCTTTGAGTAGCGTCCATCACAGATCTGATTAATTGAATCATCCATGGGATGAAGTTTTATTTGGGTACATTTATAGAAAAACCCAGCTCCAAGAGTAACACAGCAATTGTACCTTTTGCAACCAATCTTCTGGTGATTGGGCCTTTATCAGCCAACCGACTAGGTATGGGTAAAGGTACTTTTGTCCAGCACAGGTGGGCAGTCACTGTTGAGACCGGTGATAAAGCTGGAAGCCAAATTTAGACCAAAAGGAAGACAATTGCACTGATAACTATTCCTAGAGTAAACGTGTGGTACAGACAGGGCACCTTTATTACGGGTATGTGAAAATAAGTAGCTTTGAGGTCTAGAGTTGCCATTCAGTCATTGTGTCAGAGCTGCCAGAATCTGAGGCACTGTTACAGTGCAAAACGGTTTGTTTCAGATCTGAACGATCCAATACTGGCCTTCTCCCACCATTCTTTTTGGGACCGATAAAAAACCAGGAGTAGAATCCCAGCACACTTTCTGGAACTACTTCTATTGGCCCCACAAAGAGGTTTTTGAACCCGAGATGATCTTTGACGGTGAGAATGGTGGTGTAGCAGGAAGGTCCAGATAGGCTACACAAATAGTATGTAAGTCCAGAAGGGGCTTGGGACTGCAATTTAGGGCATTGCGTGGTGGAGTGCAAATTTAACATAGCTGGCTTTCAATTTATTGCTGCTACAGACCCCAACAATGTGTGCTAATTCATGCTTTGGCTGTGTTTTTTTGACTAGTGGGCAATGCAGTGCCTTTGTACCTTTAAAAGGGCCACTTAACTTTCCATTCACTGAATGCGCAGCTTCCTGCCTCTCAGATTGGCCTTCCTTCTCCATTCCAAGCCGATCAGGAGCCAGAAGGCAAAGCCGGCCCCAGTTTCAAAGGACCACTTTCCAAGGAGCCGGTCTTGAGACATGGAGGGCCTAAAGTGCCTTAGAAAACTGTTCTAACTGTTCCACCCACTGGACTAATTCCTGGACTGGTCATCTGTCTCAGGATCAAAGGCCTTCCATGATCCTCCACAGTCAGTTTGGGTGTTTTACCATTAGCAAATCTCCTGAGACATTGCCAATGCTGTACTCAAGCCATTTTCTTAACTAACCTCATTCCTTTTAACTACATCTACTTCTTTCATACATGTATACCAGTGCTTCCGTTTCCCTGTGCACCATCTACATTCAGTATTGCTGCATTTCAAGATGTTTTTGGGGTGTGTTGCTTAATTCGAATTTGGGTGCTTTTGTTACCCTTGCACCATGCTGCACCCTTTCGTTCTGCTGCGACTGATATAGAACTTGGATGTGCACATGCTGCATTGTTTCATTCTGCTGCGCTAAAGTCGAACAAGGCTGTGTACTTGCGGTTACATTTTAAAAAAATGTTTTTAAAAGGCTTTCGGCAGGGTGCACAACTTACTTTACTACCTTTCAAAAAATAGTGTTTGCTGCAAGTACATCCTGCATTGTCCTACCTTGTCCTCTACCTCCCCCTTCCCACTGTCCCCCACCCCCTGTGTTTTCCCCCCTCCCTTTGCCTCAGTACATCAGCTGGGTAAGTGTCCCCCACCCCACCATTGCAGCTAGCTATTTCACTATCCAGCTCTCCTATCTTCTCCAAATGCTTCTCCATTTCCTATCACTAAATCTGGCCGGAAGAAACTCAAGGATCTAGGTCTCAGCTTCTGCCAGAGCGACTCACAGACATCCTCTTAGTCGTTCCCTCACCCAACTTTTGGACTCTGCACATGGCTGCCTTTCTCTCCTATCTTTCTCCTCCCATTAATGGTAGCACCCACTGGGAGGTCCTCCTTGACGTTGGCCATTTTCAGGGTCATTAATGTATGTCTGAACGGAACCATCAAGGTTCAGGGCCCTCAACATAACCTTTGACTTGATAGGCTCAGTTGCCTACTCTGCCTTACTCCTTGCACAGGCTTCCTTGCCTACTGTGCCCTCCTCCGCACAGGGTCACTGGTCGGCCTTGGCTCATCTACCACCCCCCCCCCCCCCACTATCTCTCTGGCTCTTTGGCCACCCTCGGGGAGAGGGGGCACCATCCCGTGCCCCCCTCCATGGAAGACCTTCAAAGATGGCAAGCTGCTCCATATGGCCGCGCTTAACTCACTCTGTCAAACACTTGTCTGACATCTGCAACCTCCTTGAACTCATCGATCTTGATGTGCTTGCCATTAGAGACAGCTCTGTCACAAGCTTTTACACTTCTCCATGAAGGATACAAGATCCTTGTGCCCAGGCAAAAAGGGGAGTGGCCCTGATCTTCCCAGCATTGATACCTAGGTCCATCCCTACTCAGGCCTATTCCTCCTTAGTGTGTCTAGTCTGCAGGCTCTCACTCTCCTAAATCTTCTCTCCTTATGGCCACCAGGACAGACCACTCTTCGCATCTAAATGGTTCTTGTCCCAACACGTCCCTCCCCCTCCCTCCACCTCCCTCCACCTCGCCCCAGCTCCTCCCCCTCCACCTCGCCCCAACTCCTCCCTCCTCCACCTCGCCCCAACTCCTCCCCCCTCCGTGATATCAACATCCATCTGTACTCTCCAGAAGACTCTTCCGCAAACCATGTGATTCTCTCTCCATCTTGGCTCCACCCACAGCGGCCCACACTTTGGATGCTTTCATATCTACAAACACCACTCTATCCCGCTCACTACCTCTTGGACAGACCACTCTTCTCATCACACTTTAAGCTCACCTCTCCTCTTGCATCAGCACACCAGGGGCAGTGACTCGGTCCCAAAGTCACCAGACCCATGAAAAGTGTGACTGCGGCTGCCTTTGCCTCCACCTACTCTCCGCCTCCTACTCCTGAGGCAGACTGCCACCCTGACAAAGCCCTCACCAACTTCAAACTCAATATCCCACAACCTTGATACTCTTGTCCCCATCATGACAGTCTGACTAAAGCCTTGCAAAAAGTGCAACTCGTGGTAAGAGGGATCTGTAGGGCAGCTGAGCAGAAATGGAATTAGTCGGGTGGACCCTTTGACAAACTGGCCTGCCGCCTCGATCAAAGGCAATATTGACTCCGCATCCACATCAAGAAAATGTATTCAAGCCTGCATCAAACATGGACAAACTTTTCAAAGTCTTTAAGGAACGGGTCAATCCTGCCGCAGCCTTCTCTTCTGTCGCACCCACCCAGGACCTCAGTTTAGCCCTGGCTGCAGACTTCACCGCAAAAACCTAAGACATCCTTTCCTTCCCTCTCCTCCACACCACCTCATTCACCAACAACTCTGGAGCCTCCCTTGGCCCCTCCACCTCTTCTCACTCCCTGTCACACCTGATGAGGTCGCCAGACAAGTCCAGTCTATGAAGGCTTCATCCAAACAGGCAGACCCCTGCCCCTCCAAAACCATCAAGGACAACACTCTCGCTCCAGCCTTGGCTGATCTCTGCAATCTCTATTTTGCCACTGGCATTTTGCAAACTTCTCTTAAGCACCTTTGTGCACCCTCTACTTAAACCCTTTAAAGACCCTTCCATTCCAGCAAACTATTGCCTTATCTATCACCCCTTTCCTGGGCAAACTCCTGGAGCGGTCCATCTCAGTTCACCCTCCACACTGAAACTGCTGGTTGCTTCCACAACCATCAGTCTAGCTTTAGATCATCCAGAGGCACAGAAACTGCTTCTGAACACCCATGAAGACCTGCTCCCATATCTCTACACTAACACTCCCTCGGTCCTCATTCTTCTTCACCTCTACCTGACAGTAAACCACAACATCCTGATTGCACATCTGCATGACACCTTGGAATCACAGGTCAGGCTCTGGCGTGGTTAACCTTCCTTTCCGATCGCCCAACCCAGGTGGAACTTTAGTCCTTTCTATCACTTTCAGCCTGTGGCGCTCGCCAGGGTTCTAACCTATCTCCAAGGTTCTTCAATATCTACATCGCTGCCCTTGCATGTGTGATTGCCACTTTAATCTCTAACTTCCAGTTGTATGCAGATGACACGCAACTCTACTTCAGGCTACCCTCAGCCACCTCGCTCATATCCGACAGTCTGCAATTAAGTCATGGTGTGCTGCAAGCGACCTCTGCCTCAATGCCAGTAAGACAGAATTTTTCATTGGGACTTCTGCTCCCGCTTTCCTACTCTCACTCTGGGCGGCCTCCCTTGGCCCTGCGCCCGCACCCACCTGTGAGGCAAAAACCTTGTGGTCATTTTCGACTTCACTCTCCTTCTCCACTCACATAGCTGACATCTCTAACAATCCAACTACCAGCTTCTGTCCAGGCCTCAAAAGGCTAGATATCTCAATAGAGCTCGCTCATTAATGACCCTATAGGTATATAAACAGCATTTGCCACTAGAAGGTATGCTGAAATGATATGCAAATATTAACATCTTTAGCTCCATTGAGAAACAGGAGAAATCAGGCCCGTTGAGGCCTGGACAGAATTAGAATAATTCTACATATTATTGTGACTGAAAGAGGGATTACTTAATCACCTAAGGATTTGGCCTTTCGACATTACATATCCCACTACATTGAATCGGGTTATAACCCTGACACTATGACTTCCAACAGTTAAATCATAGCGAGGAATCCAGATTTTGATCATACTGCCTTGAGGACGACCAAATGGTCGAAACACGTGTCTGCTGTTGATTTGTTGGACATCACCAATAAATCAAATTATATGAAGACACTTGAGATTGGATATAAGGATTGTATCTCTGATTAGGAGTGAATGAATTAATTTAGGGCCACTGCGCAGACCAACAATTTAACAAACTATAGCTTTGTTTAGGTTGATTTTTGGGGGGCTCGCTTGTGGTGTTGCAGCTTCCTGCATTTTGACCACTTCCGACAATACTGGTAACCAACGCACCATTACCAGTCACGCCCCACAGCTCTATAATCTTACTCAATCTCCCCGCCTCTGCTCTGCGCCCTCTGCAACTCATCCAGAACAGGACCGCGATACTTACCCTTGAACCGCATCTCTGGCGCTGAAATTCCTCCACTGGCTCCCCGTGGCTGCAAGTATCAAGTTCAAGACCCTCTGCATTGTCCACAAAGCTTTCTGGGTCCTACCCATCTGCAACATTGCCTACCTAAATACTGTCCTTCGAGCCCTCTGTTCATCTACCGCCAACCTTCTGCGAGTGAGCCGGTTCTCCAAGCATAGATTTGGAGGGAGATCTTTATCTCCTGCAGGGGCCTCCCTGCCACACTCCATCTTGAGCCTGATCTCCTAAGACATTCTTTGTTCCCTCTCCTTCCCCTCTACCCTGCCAACCTTTCTCTCCGCTCCATCCCCTCTCCCTTTTCCGCGCAGCCTACCGAGTGGTGTACCTCAGTCTCAGAGGTCCCTGGCACCCTCACCTGAACTCTTGCCCATGCATCCGGGCCTTGCACTTGCCTCATCGTTACTGCACTTGGTCAATGGTGGCATCTCAGCACTTACCCCAGTTTATGACTGACTAGGCGCACATGGTTCCCCTCAAACCTCCCACCCCCTGCCATCTCCCCTCCCCTGCACCTGTCTGCACACTTGCTCGGAATGCACCATGCCTAGAAGATAGTCTTTTTTTCCCTCATCTCCCCTCCTTGCATGGTGGCGCCTCAAAGCACTTGGAAAAACTGCAATATAGTCGGACCTATTTACTGTTATCTAAACTATTAATTTTATATGCACTTGTTCCATACACCCACTCTGCCCGTGCAGACTTGTACCATTCAGAAGTTCAAGGACTCTGAAAGACTATTTTCCCCTTGTTCCCTCCCTCTTTGAGCACTTTGGAACACTTGCTTTGTGTATAGGCGCTTTACAAATAAACAATATTATACCAAATTACGTTCAAGACCCAATCCTCGTGCGTGATGTTTTCCCAGTGATTTAGGCATTTCCCAATCCTTCCTGCTACCAGGAATGTATGTTGGTTGATGTGTATTGGAACAGAGGGCTCTTGCATCCCTGGTTGAAATTCAAATCTACCGTTGATCCTGTGCCGTGGTAGTTGAAGGTGTAACACACGCCTTTACATTGTTGGTACCATTTTTCCAATGCAGAGTAGTAAGGCTTAGCCATAGGGGAGCATGCACTATTTATTGTGCAAGACTGAAAAGATGTAACATTGTGGTCATAAGGTTGTCCAAGATGGAAGATTTTGCTGCAGTTACATTTGGCTTACATTTATGCCTTACCTTGTCAATGGCTCAAACAAAGTGTTACCGTCCAAGGGTAAATCCAACACTTTGTCTTGGTGTAGTGATCTAGTAAGCACGTCAGCACATGGACTGCTCCAGTCATAGCTCTTGCTGTCTGATATCAGTGAAATCATTTAGGACTGTTGTAGAGCTGCCTCTCCCTTCCGAAACCCAGAAGGTGTCAGCCATTTCCTGTTGGAGAAATTCTCAAAACATTCCCCCCTCACCCCCCAATTAAGGATGTTACAGCATGAGGGTACTGTGGCTGTATTAGGTAAGATTTTCATCAATGTAAAATCTTCAGCTTTGTAAACCCAGAACATTTTGTTGGACTTGAATATTTTTCCTTGCTCGTGGGCGAGTTGTAATCTTTTTTCCCCTTTCACCCAGTCTTTTTTTTGGGTGACCTTTCTATATCTCTCCATAATGCACATTTGGATTCATTGTCCAATATAACTTTTGGGCTATATGCATTTTTCCTATGGCAAGACAAAGCACCTTCGGAGCAGTGTTGCCCTCAGGGCTTCCTTTAATTTCTATTGTACCTTGGGTGAACTACTGTTCCCAAGGGTTGAAAGGGATGTCTATCGCCTTTACATTATATATTGGAGACCAGCACACCCCACCTTTTGTGGAGTGCTGGGGAGATGCATGGTATTGCCTTCTCAATGACCTAACAACATCTGTTATTGTGGTAAGCTAACTTATGGCTGGTGGCAGTTTTAATTTTTACTCGCACACTGTCAAATCAACTGCGGGAATGCACAAGAGGGTCACCATTCTGCTAGAATGGTGGCTTTTTTTTACAATTGTGTGCCTGCCTCTGCAGTCCTAGGTTTCGGACGTTCTGGTTGAAGTTTTGTCTTCAACCGGAATCCTTTGTGTTTTCCGGGGAGGCTCCAGAGCGCACTCTGGAGCCTCCGCGGAAAACACAAAGTATTCCCACGTGTGAAGGCAGGAAGCAAGGGAGGAGTCTGAAGCTCTAGCCCTTTGTCTTCTGGTGTGCCTGAAAAGAACCAGTTCCAACTGTGGAGATGGCTGTCCTGATGGACAACTACCCGCCCCTTTCTGTAAAGTGAAGGGAGAGTTAACAGAAGCCACAAGTGGGTTCCTGGATAGAAATTCAGATTCTGGAAGATGAAGACAAGTCGACCACTGGCACTGAATCCACAAAGAATAAAAAGATGGCCTAACAGATTCCAGCGAGCCTGTTGGGTAACCAGAGCCTATTCTGACACTTCTGTCCAAGCAACCTGGGATCCTGAAGACTACCCCTACCCAGAGGCTGGTAAGACTCACTAGTCGAGACTACCTGCAAAATGAGCTATTCCTTGACGTGCTGTGACCTTCCTGGGCTGCAAACTGCCAATACCCGGAGACCTCTAGCCTGAGTGCTGTGCATCATCTTCCTAAGTCTGATGTGCATTGACATTTTGGTCAACTGCTGCTGGACCTTCAGAGAAACGATTGGAATCCCTCAAGTCCCCTCACAGAGAGCTGGAGAGAGTAAAGAGAATTTCAACCAGTGATCTTTCTTCATCGGGTTCCTGTAAAAGGGTGCCAAATCCACAGAGCTGAGAGAATCTTTAAAGAATCCTTTGTTGGGAGCCTTTACTGTCAACTGCTGCTGCAAGTTCCCTTCGAGTGTCTGCTCCTTCATCACCATTACAAAAGAATCCAGGTACTGTGCTGCTGCATTGTGTAGGTTTCCGTCCAGGAGCTCTTCCTTGCTGAGGTACTGTGTTGGCTTGGGTAATACTTACCTTAAGTCTTTCGTATATCCTGTGTGGCCGAGTGGGTGATTCGTGTGTTTGGAAGTTTGCCCAGGCACAAAACTGGAACTCAACTAGAGAGCCTTCCCCGAAGTCCTTGAACACATTCTACTAACTTTGAAGTCTGTTCCTACTTGCTGAGAGAAATCCCCTGAACTAACTGTCCTTCATCTGAGCCTCATCCTGAGCAACCTACCGTTGGCTCCTAGACAACTAGGTCCCTCTTGTGCCCCAAGATAACTCATGCCCTAGAATAGGGAAGGACTTAAAAAATATAAGCCTGTGTCTTGAAAAGATTACAAGTACTTACATGTAAGTGTGTAACTTTGATTAAAAACAGAATAAGTTACAAAGTGTGATGAAAGATCTTGCTTACCTTTGAGTTGCGTGTTCCCACTCTGAAAAGTTTAAGGAGCACCCCGGAAGTACTCTGAAAGTACGGTTGTGCTGTTAGGCTGGGAGGGCGGGGGATGGGGGTTGAGCTGTTAGTCTGTTTATGACACGTGGTTTTTGATCACTAGAGTATAGGGGCTGTTGTCTGAAGCAAGTATTTTTAAAAAACAGTTTAAAGTTGTACTGCCTCTAAATCCGAGACCCCTTGGCGGGCCCTGCCCGTACCTTGCAAGTTCTCTGGCAAGAGGAAGAGCGAGGTAGGCGAACTCTGGTCTCCCGATACCTATACATAGCATGGACTCTACTAAAAGTAAATACGGGGGTTTTGTATGTGTTGAGCTGTATATGTTATCAGGGGCCGGGTGGGTTGTGGCTGTTATTGAGCCAAGAGGGCCAATTGAACAGGGCGTTCTTTTCTTGCTATCAGGTTCAGTGACTGAACGAGCCAACTAACAAGCCCACTGTAAAACCCCTCTTTGAGATACTAATCTAACTGCTCATATACTGTTGAGACCATAAAAGAGCTCTTGCCGATAGTAGGTAAGTTTGAAGTTTACTGGTTAAGGTTTTGACCTTGAGAGATTAAGGGTACAATGGTGAACAGCCTCCGTAGTGGCCGGAAAATCCACGAGTCACCAATTGAGTGGTATGGAGAACTAGCATTGTTCCACTCCGATGCCTCAGGCTGTGCATCCTTATGCTCTCATTCACAGGTGACACTCCTCAGAGCGGGGTCTCCCATGTGTGAGGATGGGCCCCATTTGACGTGTGCGGAAGTTATGCCCGTCTACGAGGCCCCTGAAAGCGTGTCAATGGCCATTTCACTGAAAGAACAAGTCATGGAGGGGTCGATTTAAGTTCCTACTCCAATTAAAACCTACAAGCTTACTGAAATGAATAAGAGTGATAACATGACAGGAACCTGTCTCCTGACTAAGTGCCAGTGGACTCAGGGAGACTATATTAAGTCATATGGGAATTGAGCCAATGAGACCCAAGTTTACTGATGTATCTATGATTGCCCCTGTGATAGAGGCAGAGTTGGGGAAACGTATGAGGTTCTCTGGGTCCTTCTACCCTGGTGACACAAAGTAGATATGGAATGGAGAAAGTCCATATGTTTAGTAAAATTGAGCACAAAAACTAAAGATGGTGTGGCGTAACGGGAAACTACAAGGTCGATTATTCTAGTAATGACTTTGGCAATATAAAATCTAGCTCTCCTTCTGATGTGATATCCAATCCAGTTCAGATGGGAGCATCATCTTTGATCATGAATTAGCGATGTTTGCATCCTCCCAAAACCCTGAAGTACGGTCATTTGAACTGGGTAAGCCAATTGCACACCAGATTTCGGATCTAGAATCCCTGGACAAAGAGTTTGCAGCGATGACTAGACTCCTGAATCTGTTGGCCAGGGGCCATGAGCAGACCCATTGCGAACTTGCCGTTTTGAAGGGTGCACTTGTTGAGGTATTATCCAAATTAAGTAAGATCGAAGGCTGTTTGCATGTGATGCCGTGGCCACTTTGACGGCGGACAAAAAGAAACAAACCGCAGACAAAGTGGACCTGGAAATGCAAACCTTAGCCGACCCAAGGATGGCAGGTGAGGAAATTAGGTCTTTTGCTGCCCTGGCTGCAGTGACCCTTTTGAAGGGGGAAGTAAGTGCAATTGTGCTCCATCAGAAGTCATGCAGGCGGTGAAAGCCAATGCGGCGGCCATACAGCAGCTAATAGAACTTAGACCTGTTCCTATTAATGATAACGAAGAGTATGTAGCACTGGGTTCGTTCTAGCTGTCATTTAGGTCAGGAGGGCTTACAGACATGTAATGATCCCATTGATAGTCCATCTGACCTTGCAAACCTAATAGACCTGGATGCAGACCTGGACTACAATGGGCACCCGGTTGCAGAGATGCCCAGCATTGAACCTGAGTTAAGCCCCAATGTTATTCTCAGTAGAACTGAAAGAAAATTGGCTGCAAGAGCACAAAAAAGAAAGTACCAAAAAAGAGAAGAATCTTTGCGTGGCTGCGAAAAATGGTGGGAATGATTTTTTTAAACACAATAAACCCACCCCTTTTATCAAAACCCAAGCATATTCACCCATTTAGGAAGAGGCAACTGACCAACAACTAGATCCGGAATCTAAGGTGCTATTGAACCTAGATGGACCGCACAAGGCTTCCACAATAGATGCCAAGGGGAATGTCAAAGAAAAATCTTGGAATGGTCAACAACTTTTAGGGATCGTGACACTGCTTCTGGGGGGCTGCTAAGGATTCTGTCTCCAGGTTTAGGAAAACAATCGTATCTTTGGAATTTTTACCCCGCCTTGCACATACAAAAAGCATCTAACACAATCAAAGGAGGGGGTGGTGCTAATGATGCTAATCCATTGACGAAGTGTAAAGTGCAGTGAATGCAGAACCTTGTACCATTCCTATAGGAACCCTGGGTGGAGAGAGCGAAGATGTTCCACCAATGCTCCCCTCAAACCTTCTGGCGAATGAGAGGCGTACAGAGGCACAAGCCAACTCCTTCGTGGAGCAACCTCCACCCAGGCCTGTGTTACCCCCAGGACCGGCACTGGGTAAGGACTCTGCTCCACTTAGCGAGGAGCTATTCAGGCAATTTATGACCTTAGCCGCAGCTTTTGCAGATTCTCGGGGCTCCAAGACTCGGGTACCCAAATCCCGCTGAAGAATACTAGAATAAGGGATTGGGGTGACACTGTCGTCGTGGAACGTATGTGGACTGAAAATTTTTAGATTATGGACCCACACCTAGACGAGGAGTCTCGCCCGGAGATAATTTTAATCCAAGAAACTATGCATCTGGGGCAATTTGAGGTTGATGGTTATACATATGTTCAGCATGCAATGAAGGGAGATTTGGGGCGCCCATCGTGTGGTCTAGCCGTATTGATAGGCAAAGCCAGTAGAATCTCCTCTGTATTAGTCCTAGCGGAGTATTCCATTTTAGCAGTTCTTATAAGTTTCCTTGGCAATTCCAAGAGTGAGATCCTGGTGATAGGTCTCCACTGGAATAAAGCGGTCATCTTATCTTGAAGTATCCAACCAACTAGTTAACATTTTTGAGGATGCCTTTTCCCATGATCCTAGCATCAAGGTTATCGTGGGGGGAGATTTTAATGCTACCTATACGGAGGTAGTTGATGTACTCAGTCCTCCATATTACCACGTAGGTGCGACCTCAAGATTAAATGGGAAGCGATAGGTAGATTTTCTTACATGGGACATCCAATTAGTTCCTTCGAACACAGGGTTATTTGCTCATACCTGGTCTCGTGGGCCTTATCGCTCACAGATTGATTACTTTTTTGTCTCTACCGCACTCCTGTGTAACATCGACAGGATGCTTACTTGCGATCTTGCTCTGGGTGACCATCTAGCTTTGAACCCAACCCTGAATGAGTGTATAAGGCGCTTTACCTGTAACCGTGCGCTAAGCTTAGTTGTACCTGATCGCCCCTCAATTTCAGTGAGGTGGGAATTCAAAATATGCCACAGGTTGGTGTCCCGCTTAAGGGACGACCCTCTGATTATTTCCCCCCCCCCCCCGATGATTGAGTAGGTCGTTTACAAGCTGAACACCAAAACATGAGGATCCGAGGACACACAGTAGTTGGTATTATTACAGAAAGAGCAAGGCAGTGCCTAGTCATCGTCACTGTTATAACATCTCAGTGGTGAATCTACTTAAAACAAAGAAAAGACGAGCTTTGGGTTCTGAAAAACTTGATTGGAATATTTATAAACAACTGAAACAAGTTCACCAACGGTATCGCAATAGGACAAAGCAGTTGAAATACGAACTGATGTTGGGCGATAATCAAAGGATGTTTTACCATCTATTAAATAAAGATACTAGACAGGTGTGGTCCACGTTGAGAGCCATGGCAGAAACTGGTGAACCCATGATAGAAGCCACAGTTGCGGCAGCTACCTGGGTCACATTTATACAGAATAAATACACACTTAAAATTAGATTTGTTAGCGCCCCTAAAAATCTGTTACTGAGAAATTCTCCGTGGTCGGTAGATGACATCAGGGCTATACAGATGATTAAGAGCTCCCGAGCCGGACGGGATTCCATCATGTCTGATAAAAGCTGACCCCGGTCCTGTGGGGCAAGATATTACAAACTAAGTAGGACAGTATTGATCATACAGGCGATATCCCCCCGTCCTGGTGTGCTGCCATCATCCCCATTTATAAAAAAAAGGGCATTGGGATGATCTTAATTTCAGGCCCATCGCACTGATGGATGCATCTGCGAAAACCTTTACCCATCAAGTCACTTCAGCACTATATTGTTTTACTTGATATGTTACCACAATCCCAAATAGGTTTTCGCAAACATATGAGATGCCTGTTAAATGCAACCATTGTGGCACATGTGTATGCACAAACCAAAACCCCATGCACCGGTCCGACCTACATGGCTGCATTGGACCTTACATCCGCATTTGATACGGTCATACGCTCACTCAAGATGATAGCCTTGGGCATTCCAAGTCATTTAGTGGCTAGGATTGCCCTTCTCCGTGAAGAATTATAGGATTAGGCTGACAAAGGAGGGTGCCATGACCGACTAGATACCAACTGAAATAGGCCTCAAGCAGGGTTGTAACCTGGCTGCTATTCTTTTCAATCTTTATTTAGCGGACCGGGAGACAGCCTGGTGCAATGCAGCCATATTTCCGGTTGAGATGGGCCGGTTGGCAATAAATTGGTTGTGTTTTGCTGATTTATTGTTCATGGATCGCACACCCTTTGGCCTGAAGGCAAAACTCATCATTCCAGCATTATGCCCTTAAGAACAATCTTCAGGTCAATCCAGTGAAGTCCTTCATTATCGGATTTGCAGATGGTAAGAGAACAGATGAATTTACATGGTCACTTAATGAGGTTGTTATACCTAAGGTTCAATCAGTAAGGTACTTCGGATACCAGCTTGCATCGAATTATTCTGTGGCCATGTGGAAAGAGGTTATTAACACAAAAGTGACAATTGACATCTCAAAGGGAGATAATTTATCACCGTTATTGTAAATCTTCACTGCTGCATTGCATAAAGTTCTACCTATTAAAAGGTAGAACCCATCATCTTGTATGCTCTAGACATCTGCACATTTGATAAGGAAGAGTTCCTGGATTGTGTACAGGGCATACTGTGGAAAAAGGTCCTTGGGGGTAGCAATGTCTACCCAGAATATTGTTATCTGTCATGAACTAGGCATGATGCCGCTGTCGGTTAAATGGCATTGGCGATTGCTCAATGGCTATATTAAAATGTTGATGCCACCTAAACAGACCCTTTCTGGCTACAGGAGTGTAGCCAGAAAGGTCTACCAACGTTTCAAACTGAACCAACTGATGACCAATGAAAGAATCCAATTCTGGGGAGACAATGAGGGTGCTATCACAACTGGCAGATGTCGCTTTGGTACCCAATCTAGTGAGCTGGAAACTCTTAAACATCTGACAATTACCTGCTCTTTCTTTGCATCCCAGCGGGTGATATAATCTGCTCATTTTTGTATACCAATTCCACAACTTGGAAACAGTCCTCTTGGGAGTGATGTGGGGGACTAGCCAATGGCTTTCGATAAGGCCAATGCAACTTTTGGTCATCATTGATGAAGCTTTGATCAGTAAAACAAAAAGGGGACATGGAAGAGATTTAATATTGGGGAGGAGAACTGCTCCCGCAGGGCCCGACTATTAGGAATTATGGTTTTCATAATTCAAGAGTGAAAGTGAATGAATTATTTTTTGTTTTCTTCATTTTATTTTATTATTTGATGCTTATAATCTAACTGTTTAATAAAGTACAATCCTAAAGCCAGGGCTAAGGTGTAATGTGATTAGAATATCGAAGTCTAGTATTGAAGACTAGAACATGGTGGTGTTATATCTATTGGTAATCTCTTGCGTCTAGTATAAGAATTAGCTTGTGTCTGTTTCTTAATGTGATTTTAGACTAATCAATTTGTACAGAATGAAATAAGAAATTATTTCTATTTTGCTTTATATCAAGAACATTTTTTTGTAAAGGTTTTGTTAAACCATAAACAAAAAGTATAAGGAGCTTAATGGATGTAGAAGACATGACCAAAATGTGTTGGCTTTGCTTAACATTTCTTTTTTTTTTTTAAACAGTTTGGGGTGGCCCTCCGCACCCCCCTCAACCACTTACCCCTACCTCAAGTTACACCCTTACCCCAACCGCCAATTCTATTTTTAAAAATGTGCCAAAAGTTCAAATATATGTGACCAACTCCACTTTAGACGGCAGCCAGGGTACGCGAGTGCGACTGATTGTGTAGGAATTTTATCAATATTGTCATGGAATACAGCAGACTCCAAAAGGAAACTGGCAGACAATGCTATAAAAGGAAACTGAATGGGTTTGTGATCATCCTACAAGGGACATGGTAAGAAGAGGACATGGTCTTTGATGGGTATCTGGTTTATCAGATAAAGGCAACAAAAAAAAAAAGGTGCTAAGAGGGAGGCACTATGGTGGTCTGGCGATCTTGGTTAAGGGCTCTTACTTGTGAGATCATTGAAGTAAAAGTGGAAACAGAAACGTTGAGCCAAGTACTCAAGCTGATTCCACGGGGGCCTCCCGGTGTCTTATTAAGATCTAGAATAGCCCGTCAGCAAAAGATGGCTTAGGACCTATTGAAGCCCTAACAGAGGTGATTGAAAGTCTACGAAAACAAGAGAAGGATGCAATGATAGTGTGTGGAGGTGACCTTAACCAGAACATTGGTAATGGCCCGACTGAAGGTCTTTTTGACCAGAATGAAGATGGGGCACTGGGAATCCCCTCCACCACAAACGATGGCTAAGAGGATGTGTGGTGCTGGGCCTAGATTGTGGAATTGGATGAGTCAGGACTTTGATCAACCAATGATAGATTTGAGGGGGACATTCCTGCTGCGATTACCTTCAGAAGCACAAGAGGAAGGTCAACTATAGATGTCCTGGTTTCCGTTAATATATGGGGATTGGTTAAAAATGTTAGAATATGGGGAAAACTACACTGACCATTACACTCTAAAATTAGTGATAAAATGGCCAGGTACTAAGCAGAGAGGTAACTGATCACATTACAGAAATTGCCTGTGAAGGTAATGCTACTAAAAGATTGAGATGGAATAATTCTACAAAAGCCATGTTGGGTAAAAAGATTATGAAAAACAATGGCGCTCATTGAGGCATTGTTGAACACAGATACTAATCCAGTGGTAATAGTACAAACCTTCATGCACCGGATGGTAAACATCGAAGAGGGACATATGGGGAGATGCCAGTCTAAAGTGAATAAGGGGTTTAAGGCGGGATAGCTTAAATTGTAGACTGGCAAAGGCAAATCTATTAGGCCTGCTTAAAAATAAGCTCACTTAGTAAGTTTTACCAAGCACAGGGAGGGGAAAATAAAGTGATTCCCGCACCCCGGAAAACAGGAGGCACGTGGTCAAAGTAAAGTGTGATGTTAACTTGTCACTTGAATGTGATAAAAGCCATCCAAAATGCAAAACACGATGTGCCCCAGGCAATAATGGAATACCGGATGAGTTTAAGATAATGTTGAATTGTGGGGTCCAATATTAACATGGTTTAATGCAATACAGAGTACAAACTCTATAGCAAGGGAATGATGGAGAGCAATCATTGTTCCAATTTATAAAAAGGCTGGCCCTTCTGGTCTTTTCCTTTGAGTGGGCAGACTTTTGTTCCTCCCTACTCTATTCCACCTGTGACTACTAGGCGACTTCAACATCCAACTAGACTCCCCTCGCACATCAACCACCCTCTTAACTGACCTCTGCTCCTCCCTACCCCTCTCCATTCTTCCCTATGGCCCTACCCATACTGCTGGGCACATGCTAGGTGCCATCATACCCTCCAAAAATCACTCTAGTCCCCCTGGCCACCCCTCTCCTGGTCTGACAACTCTCTCACCTCCCACCTGGATCCCTTTGGCCCTGTGACAACTCTTCAAAGCTCTGCCAACATTGTTCATGCGCACCCATCCAATGAAACCAGCGTCAGTCGCCGGCTTCTCTTCCAACTTCAATCTGCCTTGCCCACCCAACAGAGGTTTCCACTGATTGTTCTCAGCAACCTCTGTCCAACATCCTTGCACCATTCATGAGGATCCGCCTAAAACCTGCCTCCAAGCGCAACACCTGGTATGGGTCCTATCTTGCAGACCAAAAACGTTAAGTGCAGGGCTGCTGGACGGAAGTGGCATACATCAGGCGCACCCTCCGACAAACTGGCCTGCTGCCTGATCCAGAGACACTACAGACTCTCCAACCATGTCAAAAAAGCAAACACATTCAAGCACAATTGTCCAATGCATCCAACAGCAGAAATCTGCAGGGAACTTGCCAACCCATCCGCAGCATCCTCTGCCCCTACTCCTTCCCAGGCCCTCTGCAATGCACTCGCCTCTCACTTCACTTCCAAAACCCAGGTCATACTCAGCCTCGTCACACACTCGTCCAAACCAACCCTCACCCCTCTCTGCCTCCCACCATGCACCCTTCTTCACTCCCGTCTCCCCTGAACAAGTCACCTTAGCCGGCAACTCCATGAAGGTCTCGTCCAAACAGGCTGCTACTTGCGCCTCCAGAACCATCAAGGAAAACATTGTGTCTCGCCCCGGCTCTGGCTGATCACTGCAACCATTCTTTTGCTACTGGTTCTTTTCCATGCTCCCTCAAGCACTCCCTGTGCGCCCCCTCCTTTACAAACCCTCTGCAGGCCCTTCCTGACCTGCCAACTACTTCCCCATTTCCACCCTTCCTGGGAAAACTGAGAAGCTAGCCCTCCAACTCCACTCTCATACCAATCTTGTTGGCGGTCTACATGACCACCAGTATGGATTCCAAGCATCCAGAGGCACAGAAACTGCTCTTCTGAACACCTGTGAAGTACTGCTCGCATCTCCAGACTCCCATTTCCCTTCTGTACTCATCCTTCTTGACCTATTCTGCATTTGACAGTGAATCCTTCCATCCTCATAAAAAAGGCTCCATGACACCTTGGCATCTCGGAGCGGTCATTGGACTGGCTTACCTCCTTCCCGACTGTTCCTCCAAAACCTTTCTGGGTCCTTTCTCCTACCCTTCTTCCTCCACTACCTGTTGCATCCCAAGGGCTCCATTCCTTCACACTAGCTCTTTAACATATACCTTTCTCTGCTGGCACAACTCATTTCCTCCTTCTCCCCCAACTTCCAGTGCTACGCTGATTATACACAACCTTTCTTCAAACTTCCCAATGACGCCCTTGCACCCTCCTTCATCCCCGACTGCCTCTCTGCCATCCAGGCCTGGTGCACTGCCAATGAAGTCTGCCTCAATGCCAGCAAAACAGATTTTCCCTAGTGAGTCCCGTGCACCACACTTCCCTGCACTCTGGCCTTCATCCATCGTCACTCCCCTAACCCCTCCACTGTAGCTAGGTATCCAAGTCATCTTCGACTCATCCTCTCCTTATCCCTCATATTCAGGACATTTTGATTGCACATATGTTTTTCTCCTCTTTGCACTTACCCTGAGTACTTCTCCATGAGCAAAGCACCTATCCCTCACCCCTCCCCCTCTGCACTTGCATGTTCTGAACACTCAGAAGGCATAGTAGGTTCGCCCCCCCCCCCTTCCCTTTATTCTCATTTGTGCCATTATGCAATTTCTTTATCCTTGCTGTAATTGTGTCCCTTGTCCCCACCCTGTTTGCACTGTTGGCACTTTGAAACAGTTTTGCTAATTGTATAAGTGCCCAATAAAATATATACTTTCGGCTTCCATTAAAGTGGACGTGACAAACCATCCTCACAACTATAAATGCAAACCTATAACGCGAGCCCTCTATGTAGTCAGTCAACTGAGACTCTGAAACCTCTAATGCAACACTAAGCTCCCCACATGTAGCTTACATAAGTTTTAAACAAACAGACTTCCCATCACTACTGTAATCCTAAGTGAATAGGATTTTAAGTGGTATGGGTGAGAGTCCAAATATTCTTCAATCAGAAGGTGGGTGTGTGCATGTATGCTGTACATCCAACTCCCATATCAAATGCCCTCATTACCCCCAAGCATAGCTTATTTTAAATAGCAACTGGGACTAATAAGGCATTTGCTTGTTGCAGCAAATGCCACGCTACAAGATGGATTCAAAACAAACAGAAGCTTGTAGGAAGTAACAGTAAAATCAATTACAGTAAAGTCACTTGATACAACATGGGCAATTATTCCGGATCTTACCTTAGGAGCATATGGAGTCTTTGGTTTCTGGAAGAACCTGGTGATTTCCGACTTCCCGGCTTTTATCCGCTAGAATAAAAGTTCACATAATATATCAAGGTCACTTCAGAAAGCCAAATCTGGGAACAAAAGGCCATTAAGACTTTCTTTAAATTAGTATCGATTTTGACAATAGAGAAGAACAGGGCACTTCATGCACCATGCAAGCATCAGAAAAATGTTCTAGGAGCTACAGCATTACAATATAATAAATCTCATGAGGACTAGCTTTACCTTGCCTAAATCCATGTACCATTATCAAAGAAGACTCCTTTAAAGATTTTCCACAAGTCCTGCTGGGATTACTTATGAAGATCAGCACACCCGTGATAAGCTATGTTAACCCTTATGTTTAAACACTCTTCGAGTCGAAGGGAAAGCATTCAAGGCTTCACTCAAGAGAACAAGGTGGCAAGTCGGGTACAGGTGACAATCCTAAGTACCCAGAGGAATGGTCACACATTACTTGAAAATACACTACTAAAGGTGTAACATGAGATCTATATTCATAGACAATTGCTATAAGAAAAATAAGCAGCCGGTGTCCTGAAAGGGACACCAAATTACAATTCAAGCAAGTGATTAACATTAAGAAATGTTAAACCGCTTAGTACTTCAGAATTTAGAGATCAAATGTTTGATTCACAGGAATAAAGAAAAAAAATGCACCCCACACGTATAAGTGATAACTGTCAAAATATATGACTTTTGTAGGCAAGTAGCTTAGGAAGCAATCTCCCAGGTGACGTCAAGGCAATAAATGATTTTAAAACAAATACCCCACAAATCAAGTGGTCCATGATAAGACGGCAGATGTGGGGTACACATTCCGAGGCAGACCATGTCCCAAGTCAATTGACAAGGCACAGGTTGCAGCTCTGGGGTGCTTGGTCTGCAAGCAGACCCACAGTGGTTTAAGAAAAGGACTGACCATGCAGACAAGGTTGGCGGACCCCCCAAGAGGCCAGCATCAAAACAGACACTGAAGGTCAGCATGGTCTTCACATCCTCCTTTGAAGACCAGCCCGCCAATCCTCAGCGTTCGTCCTTTACATGTGAGAGGAATCTCCACTGTCCTGCAGTGTAAATTCACGACACTGCATTACAGGTGTCTTCCAAAGACTTTAACCCTTGGACTGCCCAATGGGACCTTGTCATAGGAGGCCAAATAATAGCTGCAGAGCAGAAGGCTCGGACTTGTCCCAGTCAACCCATTTAAAGTAAATTACCCTGAACCCATTTAAAGTAAATTACCCAACAGAGTTCCCTCTGTTCATGTGGTAGCAGAATTTGGCCAACGAGGCCTCAGACCCATTACTGAGCTTCCAGCAGGATGCTCTATTAAGCCTTCAATTCCAGGTAGAAAAGGAGCAATTCCAGGCAGTAGTTGAACGGTTTGGGGGGGTTGGAGGGGCATCAAGTTGCAAGCTACTAGCCAGACCCAAGAGTACATTTTTTGCTAGCTAATGGCTCATGTAAATTACAGTCTCCAGATACAGACGGGGCTCGGGTGCACAACACATTTGACAGCCTCCATATCAATAGTGGCCAGTGTCAGAGGTGTAACAGGTCATCCACCTGAAGGTTCCAACCAACACCACATGCCCTACTCTGTAGGTGGCAATGACAAGTCAAAGGGAAAGGGTGCATTTAGTCCCCATAGATAAGAGTACACCAGATCAATCTAAAGCCAAATGTATTACTTGTACCTAGCGGTACCCCTAGACACACCAAAACAGTCTTGTTCAGAATCCTTCATACCAATATACAGTATTCCTACACAGCCTTAAATGCACGAGTAACCGAAAGTAAACCATGTACAAAGTACCTAGAGAGTGAAAAAAAACAAAGCAATGGGCATAGGGCTATCAAAAGCTACAATATACATTTGTCCCACAGTACTGGGCCTAAATAGGACCCAGTCCATGGAGCTTCAAGTAGTAACACTAACCACAAGTGGCTACTGTTACATTACTGTGCCCTATGGGATCGAGTTACAGGGAGGGATTGATTACTTTTAATTCCCAAATTCATCACAAGTAGTTCCTACAATTCCAGTCTTATAACGGCACTCTTCTAGGCCAGAAAGGGTCCCCTACCTTAAGGCACTCATTCCAGGAGGATTTGCAGGAAGGAGGCACAGCAAAGATAAAGAAACTCACCACCTTACCCTACTTTTCCAGTTTGGCAGTCTTCTGCTGGAGCCAAGGCTAGGGGAAAACACCAGGATGGACTTTAAGCAGCCTTAAAAAGAACCCAGGACAAAGGAACAAGGATTCAGCCAGTATGGCAAAGCCAGATCTGAAATGCAGCAACCCATCTTTTTGTTAATACTCCAATGTCTACTGATACATTGGGCTACTAAAGACTGAACCCTTGGTGAAGTAGAAAACTAAATTACAGCTTCCACCAACCCACAAGACCATTGTAGTGTGTTCAAAAAAATAAATTACCCTGGAAAAAGCAACCATGTGCTTGGCCTCAAATGGGCTACTGGAGGACAGCACATGAAAGTTACAATAGCAGGATATTATATTTTTCTGGACAGAGGGATTTGCACTCAAGTCAAAGATCCAGGAAAATTAAAACACAAACTGGATGTAAAAGTTACTCACCATAGTGATTACTATATTGCTAGTCCAGGCCACTCATCCTTAATGGGTTGTGGGGAGTCAGCTGACACTACGAGATGAGGCAAGACAGCCTAGCAAAAACACTACCAGTTTACAGTACACACACCCGTCCAAATAACAATGCAAGGCTGGGGGAGTTCTGCATTTCCCAAACTTTGCATGGACCATTAGTGATGCAGGCTGCAGCAAAGCAGGCCTGAATATAATCAGGAGGTACTTTTTGCACCTCCCTGCACACCGAGGGCCATTAGGGCAAAACAGAGAACATTACGGAGTCTGTGCATTCCTTGGGAGCCAGGAAGCTTGACCTCCCATGTCAGGGTTGGGTGGGAGGGGGCGATGTGCTGCTCCAAAGTGGGTCCTATCACCAACCTTTCATGCGGTAGCTGCTGTGGGCCACCCTTGCTCCGTCAGGAGCTCCTTTCCATTCATAGTCGCAGGCCTAGTGCTGTTCTTGGTGCAGCTCCTCCCTCAGTCTCATAAGCTAGGCCCTTTGGACTGCCTTGATTTTCTTTATTCTGTGCAGACGGACTCAATTATTGAAATCCTGTACCTCAAGAGTTCACTAGGATGATTTGTCATTGCTGCTATCAAAATACATTTCCCAAATTAAGATGGTGGGTTATGTGGCAACTGACACTAAAGGTATTTTGGGGCATATTGCTTTGCGCTCGCATGCGCTTTAGAACCTTGCTCGATATTCACATAATTGTGTCGAATTCTGCATGGCTTCTGCTTCGCATCATAACTACTTATGCATTTATTTTTAGTCAACTTAAATTTCTTTTGCTGAATAATCACCTAAAAGGCATCTGAAAATACAAGGAGGAATCTCCCTCTATCGCCAATCTTAGACCCAAAAGTGAATCTTCCATAACAGCCCTGATCCAGCTTGGGAGACCAATCAGATTGAATTAAAGGCCTTACAACCAATGCCAAACTTCAGCAAACTGGGATGAGGAGCTGTAAATGAGTATTTCCGGATTTCTGTATATAGAAGGCCTTAATGCCCCACTAATATTTATTAATTTAAATAATTAGTGGCGCATTAAGGCCTTCTATAAAACATAACTCCAGAACCCTACAGGGGTGTTGGATAATCAGCAGTTGAAATAACCAGCGCCTCAATGGCCTACAGGAGGGAGCGACAGCTGACTATTCAATTCAATTCTTTAAAATAAAGGTTACCCAAGCTTCTAAAAATTCAGCCCACTAGGATTCAATATTCAGAGCGCATTGGGGTTGGTCGCAGAGCGCTCAGCCCAAAGTAGGTCACACTGGACCTTGATTTTCATACTGTTAGAATTTGCTCAGGTGCAGGAGTGTACCCAAGGCAAGAGAATGTGAGCAGCTATTTTGGAACAGACAATATTCTTATCAGGAAGTGCCCAAAACTGCAGCCTCATACAGAAAAATGTGAGGTATGGACACTACTCGTGTGAGGAGCAAACAAAGATTAACTTCTGAAGCAAATACTTTAACTTCTCTAACAGGACTATACAGCACCATTAGTAACCCTTTCAAATGCACTGACATATTGGCAGGTTAGTAGAATAGCACCAGCCTTCCTCTTTTTTCCAGAGGAACTACTCTCAGATGTTTCACTGCAAGCTTGAAAGCTACATAGCTACATCCGTTCTGGACATCTAGATATAGAAGATGGTATTTTATTTGTGGTTTATTTTGTTGGTACAGTATCTGATGTGGATAATATCCTTTATGTAATTCTCATTTTTCCCGTTTTCCCTCAGTTTGTTTGGATTAGCCTTTGGACTAGCCAGCCAAGTTGCGCACATTGTTCAGAGGGTACCCCATACAAAGTTAGATAATTGTTTATATAGATCATCCTCACTTTAATTTGGTTAAAAATAAACCATAAAAGCAGAATACATCTGACAATCCAACTATCTTGCAAAAATGATTTAAAAAAAGGTTAACTTAAGGACATAATAAAAGGCCAGATGCATTTGTCCCTCTGTCAGATGCAGTAGCTTCACCTGTTGTCACCGCTAGAGGGGGCTGTAAGCTATTCATTATATAAAGTAAAAAATGACACAAAATGATACGCAAGAACACTTTTCTAAAACAATCAGTATGGATTTTATAGGTACATCATACATTCGTGCATTTGAACAACCAGTGCATAGAAAAGATTAACTTTGTAAGAGCACAGAGTTTATATAAAACGTACTCAAATTGATTAAGTTTGTGATATTGCGGTGATTTGCCCAAATTGTACTGCATGTTTTATATATAGTTTCATTAGGTGGTCTATTAATTGACGTGTTTTATATCTAAATATTGTTAATTGAGATATGTATGCGTTGTGGCAAAATGTCGAATAAAAGCCATACGATATAAAAAAAAAGTACATGAAACTTATCTTCAACATGTAGATTTGGCTGCATTTTGCCACTCAACATTTCAAGTTGCATCAAATGGAACGTTCAGCCACCAGATTAAGAAGCAAACTGTACATGCTTTTGAGTTTAATAATTGGGATACATATAAAGCCGTTAGAGGTCATACTCATTTGTCATTAAGAAAAAGATATTAGCAGAGAGCTGGATTCTTGCAACTAAAAGATTTGAATAAAAATACACCAAGGGATGATCTATTTAGAAGTGTTGCTTTGCTACTAGACAGAACAAGAATGTAGGGTACTTTTAATATACAAAGCAAAGATTTATCAGAGCTCAGAGCTAGCAAGGCCAGGCTTCCGATTTAAAGAATTGAAAAGGTCTAGAATTTCATGCATCAAAAATGATGGCACTGTAGTCAATCCGATAGTTTTTACATCATTCTACAGAGACCTATATTCTTGAGATCAAATGGGCTCCCAAGTTGATTAAAGACTATAATCTATGAAGAGAAGCTTATCCTTCTTGTGATCTTAGCTCCGTAGATGTCCCCATTCATATTGATGAAATGTATAAAGCCATTAAGACCTGAAAAAAAGGAAAGCTCATGCCTGTGATGGTTTGTCATCTCATACTTTTGGTCATAGTCTAGCTCCTCTTGCTAGAAGTTTCCAGTACTTTCATATTTCTTTTAATGTGGGCTATGCTCCAGGGTCCTTCTCTGAAGCCCTCTTGATTCTCTTCCCAATTGAGCGAGGACAAGGATATTCCTAAAAATGGCAGTCGTATATCTCGGATTGCAAAATGTTTCCACAAATCATTGCTAACCGAATTGAGACTTTCTTAGCAAGACTTGTGAAATCAGACAAGGTGGGCTTTGTGAAAAAGTAGAGACAAATCCTCGAATACCAGACTAAGATATTCTCCACTCGATTTAGAATAAAAGACTACTTTGCTGCAATCTAATTCAATGCAGAAAAAGCTTTTGCCAGCGTTGAATGGGAGAACAAGAGTCATTGAAATGGCATAGTTTTGGGATTTACCTCATGTCTCTTAAGCTACTATACACAGTAATACATACACATCAACCCCCCCCCCCCCAAAAAAAAAGTAACGCAAGATATTTACCTTAGAGCTAAATCTACCCCACTTGTGAGAACCCCTGAACCTTTTGCTTTACTGGTGGATTATTTTTCCCTATCCCTCAGTGACTGGGACCTTTTTCCACACTCACAAATCCCTTCATTCTTTTTATGGGTGTCATTTAAAAACATAATAATTTTATCCACCGACAACTTTTCACAACGATCACAAAGTAACCAAAAAAACAAAGTTATTGGGACATAGTGTTCACTACTGCACTTCATGTAAGGTGATGGGTGCAAGCACAAGAGGAAAACAGTTCTCCTTCACAGATAGTCATAGGGACTTATCAGTGTCCCCAAAACACGATTTTAGCAAGCTAAGTGGAGCAAAAAGGGTTCACTTACCACCAAGTCAGAAAAGGTTGAAACAATAGCAAAAAGGTACAGTGTCCCACTGAGATCTATGGAGGTTAAGCGGCACAAAGAAAAGTCTTTCCTAACTCTTTGTAGCAGGCTAGAAGTCTTTAAAGTAGGCTCAACCGGTGTTGGCTAAGCCAACTGGTAGTTTGTAGTTACAGTAAAATGAAAGCGTGCGATGGACCCCTATTCAACCACTACAAATCACTGAAGACGGGGTACAGGTAGCCAATGGAGAGGTACGGGTAGGTATATCTAAGGGGAGAAAACATGCGTAATATTTGAGAAACCACAGACGCAGGACAACTCTGGGTCGACAACCAATACCAATCTGCACTTGGTGTAAGAGGAGTCCCATGACATTAGACACCATCTCTCGCGGCTACTTCTCCCTCCTCCCCCAAATATTGCAGAGATGGCAATGAAGATACAGAAATGCCTGCTTTTGGGAGAAGTGCAGCCTCTGATGCAAAAGGCTTTGGAAAGTTAACAGACCAGAGTTCCTCCCCATAGGCTTTTTGCCCTCAGTCCCAGTGGTGACAGTAACTGTCTGGTTGGTGTTGCATGTCATGTGGCCCTCACGATGTGTCAGTACATGTCTAGGCAAAAGACTTCAGAGAGGCCAAGTTTTTAAACAGAATGCTAGCAGGAGTCGATCACCAGTGATCCCACCAGCTGTAGACCCCCGTCGGGTCCTCAGCTCAACACCAGTTAAAACCACATGGGCCTCAGAGCTCCCCCTGGAAGCAGGAGACGGATCACTCCCGAACAAGAACACTGCCAGAAAGGTCACTGCACCATGGGGTTTGGTACAACGTCCTTTCATAGCCTGCATTTTCACGTGCATATTACAACGAATATGCTCATCGATTTTTTTTTTTTAGGGGTGGGAAAGGGCAGATAACGGTTTGGGTGGGTAGGCAATAGCCAAAAATAAGTGGGATGGGGCTTGGGGACCATCCTCCCCCCAAAAACAAAAAAATGAACAGAATGTACACGTTAAAATGACAGGGGATTAAATTGGAGATGATAAAATGACATGGAACCCCAGGGTTCTGAGCACTGGTTCAATTAACTCATACCAAGACTCCAAGCAGCCCCTGAGGTGTTTGTTGTCTAAAGTGGAAGCTTCTCAGTTGGCATGTGATTTTCCTCAGGTTGTGGGATAGGTAATCACAGGCAGTGCACTTATCCCGAGGATAATCAGGGCAAACACTCTAGGAGACCGGGTGCCACACCAAGTAGTGCTGCACGCACAACCTACAATCTGAACACCTTACCTTTAAGCTAGACAAAGTGGGGTGAGGCCAGAATGGAAGCCAGTTTAGGATTGTGAAATAAAGAAAAGTGCAAATTGGTGCCAAGCATGAAAAAAGACTGCTGGAGACCTGGTTTGGGAAGCCGAGCGCGATGCTGCCTAGGGTAGCCTTTGTACTGCCCCCACAAAGAGTATGCTACTGCCCGACGGTCCCTCCAGAGCATGCAAACCATGTTCTGGTCAAGTGAATCATTGAGGCATGTGGGGGCAAAGCCATGGTGCCAGTCGCCCTCAATTTACAGAGTATTGAGCCGAACAGACAGTGTAGCATATACGCTCCTTTCAATATGGCGCCCGCAACCTACAAATGCCCTAAGTGAAGCGGCTCGTACTCCTATCAATGCAAGAGACTGGCGAGTACTAGCCTGTGGCAGATGCAATCCTTCCATGACTTGACCCTCCGGAATGGACTGCAATGCATTCCACGCCGGTGACGCAGCCAGGCGCTTGGGGGTGTAGCATCCCTTGCATCAGTGGAATCTTTCCCCTTGCGGGCTCGCCATTCTAGCCTGCAGCATCTGTGTGGCCGTGCAGTGTCATACGCTGTGCTCCCTCAGGGGCCACAGCTGGACTAGCTGTGTGGTGCGATCAGGGCAGTGTGATCCCTACCACTGGTTTGTTCGCTGCAAACACAGAAGTCCCTCACACATACTGTATACCATTAGATTTCTTTTGGCACTGCAGCTTCTGGGTCCAGCTCCGGCCCTTGGATCCAAGCAGCTGGAGTTATGAAGGCAAAGCAAGACCTGCTAGAGGTGGTGACACTCGCGACTGCTACATGTCCGAAAGGGACCTAAAATGTGTGACACTGCTGTGGCGTTGGTGCACGGTCCTCAGGAGAGGGGCAAGGACATGGCCCTACCTACTACTAAACTGGACCTGGCCAACCTGCTGGGGGAGCTGAAGCGAGCACTCCAGAACATTGCTGATGTCTCCTCAAAATAAGCAGAGGTGGAGGCAGAAAAGTGTATTGTGAGATTGAAGACTCCCTCTGTAACAGACCCTGGAATCTACCGAGGCATCCCAATGCTTTCTGGAGCTGGAAAGCTGGTGTGAGGCCCTGGAGTATAAGCAGGACATTGGGAACCGCTCACAATGTAAATGGCAGGCTACATGACATTTCTGGATCGGTTGGGGATGCCGATCTGCTGGACTAAGTCTGTGCCCTTATCAGATCTCTTCTGGGGCTACCTGACAACGCAGGGGTGGATCAGTAGCATACCCATCTTCTTTGTGGAACTCTGGACAACTCAAATCAACTGCCAGATATGCTCAGCAGAGTCCACTTCTCTGCTTAAGCAATGAATCAGGGATGCAGCCCGAACCAGGGTACTGGATTGGCTGTAACATTCCACGGTACTGATCTTGAGATTGATCTGGCAGCTACCATGATCCAGTAGCATAGGGCGCTTTGCCCACTAACTATACGGCTCAGGGAGGTGGGCATTCTTTACAGACCGGGTTTCCCCCATTGCTCACTGGGGGGTGGTGGGGGAACAGTGGTTCATAACATCGACACAGGAGGCAGAGGACTTGCGCTGATTTGTCTGAGCATCAAGCGGTTAGGCCTTCTGTCCCTCCTCCCCTACTGAAGCATAATGTCCCTAAACCACAGCAGAGAGTGGTCCTGAGCTGGTAAGGCTAGCAAACGAAGGTAGCCCCTCAAGGGTTAAGCAAAGACTTGGTCTGCAGCAACGGGGAACCCTTCACTTCCTTGGTTTATTGCGACAAGATCCAACCTCTACATGCTGTGCTCCTTTGACTAACTGGTGATCTAAGCAGCGGCACAAACATTTCTATCATTGATTTGTGACCTTATACTGGTCTGTCTGCGGCCAGCATTAGTCCAAGCTATGACAATGAAAAGTCCTTATACATTCAGTCCAATTTTTTTCCTTTTTCTTTATTGGGGGTGGGGAGCGGGTGGGTCTGTCTTAGAAGAGGTTTGGTAACTGAAATTGATGCAGATCGACAAGGGCAGTTTTGAGTTTGGTGCTTTTGCGGCACCGACAGCTGCTTAGGTTGGGCTTCACTATTATACTCCCCTCCCCCCCAGCTCCCAGATTGTGATTTCCAGTGAAGGTATGTGCATGGACTGAACTCTCCTAGCAAGCATACGTTGGTCCTGCAGAGGCTCCGGGACAAAGGCGGTTCTGTAGCCTTGCTGCAGAAAACGCATTTGATCCCCCGATTGCCATAGATTGCATAACAGATACTTTCACAGGCTGTACTGGGCCTCTAATGGCACCAAGAAAAGGTGGGACGGGGAAATCCAGTTTTCCCAGGATGTTCCCTTTGTTGAGTTGGAGGTCAAAAATGACCTGTGGGCAGGAACACAGGTGTCAAAGGCTTGCTATCTGGTCACTGTTAACATTTATAACTCTGGATGCCCCCAATGAGAAACAGGATGTGTTTTTGTTAGGACTTTGGATGGTATTCGGTGAGAAAAGGCATTTAAAAACAAGATTTAGAAAGACCACCGACCGCAGAGCGGTCTTTCTAAATCGAGCACAGCCCCTGCGACGCACACAAGGGCTGACGGTGGTGGAATGGGCCCTTAATCCTTTCGTAGGATCCGTCCCTGCCAAGATGAAGGATTCTGAAATGGCTGCAAGGTCCGTTAAGAGACAGCCTGGCCCAGTTTCTGGCCCGTATAGCCAATGAACAGCTGTTCATCAATACTGAGTTTTAACTTTCTAGATACATAAAAGCTTAAAGCTCAACCAGGGTCCAACCTATGTAATCTCTCCCTGCTAGGATTAGCTGACCAGACAAAACTATTTTTGTCCTATGAGGAAATCAGAAATGATTGGGTGAAAATAAAGGTTGAACCCTTAGAACAACCCTATCCTTGTGGACGATAGTAAAGGGTGGCTTGAACAAAAGTGTGTGCAACTCGCTCATTCTATGGGCTGATGTTGGAGCTCCAATAAAATGGTCTTAAAGGTTAACAACCTTAAGGAACACGAATGTAAAGGTTAAAAAAAATGTACACCCATTAGACATTTTAAAACCAGATTAACATCCCAAATTGGAACCTGGAACAGAGATAGGCGGCACGGCGGAGCCGTGTTTGTGAGTCCCTTTAGAAATTGTGTCACCAGTGGAATTTTCAAGTATGAACATTCCTCTGACACACGCTTAAATATGGACAGTACCGCCAAATAGCCTTGAATAGTGCCAATCTGGAGCCCCAGATTGGCAAAGGATAGTAGAAAGGATAAAACATCCAGTGTTTTGCACAGAAGAACAAGTTACTTACCAACTGTAACGTTCTTTCGACTGGATGTTCCTCCCACGTATTCCTCATCTTGTGATAATTAGTTATCTCCAGCTTCGGAAAAAAATTCTCGGCAGAGGGCGCTGTGCTTGAGGTCGTGGCGTCGATTGTCCCTCGACATACTCCATCGATGTCACGGATGGTATAAATAGCTCAAGCCGTGCCCGTTGCATGCATGCATATATATATATGAAAAGAAGAGGACTGGAAACCAATCCTGGGCGCAACGGCACTCAGGCTATATATAGGAGGAACACCCAGGCATGTCCCATGACCGATACATTCTTCGTGAGAGGAAAGTGTAAGAAACGTAAACTGTACTGTGGGGTAGGATGGGAGGGTCAATGAGGAATACGTGGGAGGAACATCCAGTCGAAAGAACGTTACAGTTGGTAACTTGTTCTTCGAATGGATTGTGTCCGCCCACGTATTCCTCATCTTGTGATAGGCTCCCATAGCAGTATCAATTTTTGAGGCGGGAGTAGTAATTTCAGTTTATGGACAGAATGCAGAACTGCCTTTGTAAATAATCGCTCGTTAGAGGAGGCAGTGTCCAAACCATGTTTAACAAAAGTATGCATCGTTTTCCAGGTTGCAGCTGCACAAATGTCTGCTGCGGGACTCCCCTCTTTAGAGCCGCAGAAGTAGCCATTCTCCTTGTAGAATGGGCACGAAGCCCATCTGGTGGTTCTTTTCCCGCTAATCTGTAGCATTCACTATGGCTAATATGATCCAGCGGGAAATGGTCTGTTTTGTTACAGATAATCCTAATTTGTGACCAGTATAACTCACAACAGTTGGTCATCTTCTCTCAATTTAGCCATCCTTGAGATGTAAAAACGAAGAGCCCTCTTGGGATCTAATCTGTGTAATCTCTCCTCCTTTGCCCAGATGAGGAGGAGGATAAAAGGTTGGTAGTACTATTTGTGGCAAATGGAAGTCCGAGACTACTTTTGGCAAGAACGAAGGTTTAACTTTAAGGACTACCTTATCTTTATAAAAAAAAAAGTATATGGTGGTTTGCATGAGGGAGCCTGAAGTTCGCTAACCCTGCAGGCTGATAGGGCCACAAGGAGGGCAAGTTTTAGAGTCAAAAGCCTCAATGGACCTGAGTGCAGAGGTTCAAAAGGTATGCAAGTCAAGAATTTTAATACTAAATTTAAGTCCCAAGTTGGTACATGAAAAGGTACTGGGGTGTATACATTAGTAAGCCCCTTTAAGAATTGAATTATTAACGGTATTTTGAAATATGAAACTTCTTCCCAGGAGCGCTTGAAAATGGACAGCGCAGCAAGGTATCCTTTGATTGTTCCCATCTGGAGCCCCAGATTAGCTAGATGTAGTAGAAAAGAGCATCATTGGGGTGCCACACTGAAAAGGTTCCACATCCTTGTCTTTGCACCAGTTACTAAACCTGTTCCAGCAACATCGGTACAAAGACGACTTTGTTGCTGGTCTTCTGGCCGAAAGCAAGATTTCCATTACGTCATCCGCAAGATCCCAATCCTTGTATCTCAACCTCTCAGAAACCATGCGTGAAGGTTGAGTGTCTTGACCTCTGGATGGAGAACCCGACCTTCCTCTTGCGAGAGAAGATCCTCTCTTTGCGGAAGTATTGGAGGGCAGATGGACATGTCTAGAAGGTCCGGGTACCACGTCCTCATGGCCCAATCTTGGGCAATTAGGATCATGGTTTTCCTGAACTTTCTCAACCTTGCGATTACTTGAGGAATCACGGGGACTGGGGGAAACTCGTACAGCAGTGGAAACTTCCACTCCACTACGAATGCGTCTCCCAGAGCTCCTCTTTGAGGCAATTCCCTTGAGCAGTACTGATCGCACTTCCGGTTGATCGCGGTGGTGAACAGATCCACTTGAGGGGTTCCCCAAAGGGCAAAGATCTCCTGAAGGACTTCCTGAGCCAGCTCCCACTCGAGAGACCGTGCTCTGCCTGCTCAGAGCATCTGCCGCCGTGTTCTTCTCTCCGGCTAGGTGAATTGCCGACAGATTCCTTCTCGTATTGCCCAGAACCAGAGCTGCATTGCTTCTCTGCACAGTGGCAGTGACCCTTCTCTTTTGTTGAGGTAGTACATGGCCACCGTGTTGTCCGTCATTATCAGGACATTCTTTCCCTGTAGAGAGGGTAGAAAGGCCTTCAGAGCTAGTCTGATTGCCCTCAGCTCCAACAGGTTGATGTGTAGTTTGGACTCCGATGGAGACCAACTTCTGCTGATTGTCGGATCGTTGGTGTGTGCTCTCCACCCCGTGACTGAGGCGTCAGTCACTACTGTTATCTCCGGCCATGGTTGCCAAAAAGACTCTCCCTTGAGAATGTTGTCGTTGCAAGCCCACCATAGAAGATCCTGAGCAACTGCGCTCGGGACTTGCAGAAGATCCGACATATTGACTGAGAACTGGGACCACTGAGTTCTGAGTGCCCATTGAAGGGATCTCATTCTCAACCTGGCCTCTGGTACTAGGAAAATGCAGGATGCCATGAGGCTGAGCAACCTGAGAAAAATCAAAGGCCGGTAGATGTTGGATATTTTGAAACTTCGTTACCATCTGCTGGATGTGGAGAGCTCTCACTTCGAGAGGCGAGGCTTTTCCCGAAGAAGTGTCCAAGACTGCTCCGATAAACTGGAGTTTCAGGGATATTATCATGTGGGACTTCTGGAAATTGAGGGCGAAGCCCAATTTGTGGAGGAAGTGGCAGGTGATCGAAAGATGTTCCTGAGCTTGTTCTGGAGAACTTGCTCTGATCAACCAGTCGTCCAGGTAGGGATATATGTGAATACCTCCTCTCCTGAGACTTGCTGCCACAACCACCAACAGTTTGGTGAAAACCCTTGGGGCAGAGGTCAACCCGAATGGCAGATCTCGAAACTGATAATGAGAATTGCCAATCGAGAACCTCAGGTACTTTCTGTGCTTTGGATGGATTGGCACATGAAAGTAAGCATCCTGAAGGTCCAATGATACCAACCAATCTTGGAGTTGGAGAGCCTGAAGGATCTGAGAAAGAGTCACCATCTTGAACTTGTCCTTCCTGAGGAACTTGTTCAGGTTTCTCAAGTCCAAGATGGGTCTCAGTCCTCCGTCTTTTTTGGGATGAGAAAATATGGGGAGTACCAACCCCTGTTCCTCTCCGCTACAGGTACCAATTCTATGGCACCTTTCTCTAGCAGGTGAAAAATTCCCTGCAACAGGAGCGGATCCGGAATTTTGGCGGAGTTGGCTCCCGGTGGATGATTGAGGCCTTTTTAGAAAGGGGAAGACAGTAACCTTGGGCTACGGTTTCCAGTGCCCAAGCATCTGAGAAAATGCCCCGCCATTCCTTCAGAAGCTGAGAGATCCTGCCTCCCACTGGTGTTTTGTGCAACAAGGTCTCAGAGGGATTTGGAGGCGGCTGCAGGAGTGGCTGAGGGTACAGATGCCGCTCCTGAGGCTGATTTTGCACCTCTTCCTCGTGCTCCACGAGCAAAGTTTCTTTTGCCCCTTTTCTTCCTCTACCAAAAGAGGAGTATCGAAAAGAACGACCCCTCCAGGAAGATGAGCCGGAATAGGGTTTTAGAGGCTGGCACAAAGAGGCGCCAAGTGATTTAGCTGCCACTTTCGAGGTCTGAAGTTTTTCTAGGCTTTCATCAGCCTTTCTGCCAAAGAGTCTCGAGACATCAAAGGGCATGTTGGAGTCTAGCTTGCACGTCTGGTGCAAACCCAGACTTCCTCAACCACGCAAATCTGCGTAGCACAACGCTTGCAGCCATGGATCTGCTGATACTATCAGCAGTATCCAGTCCAGACAGACATTCCCCCATTGCCTCCAACCCGTCTGACTATATTCAGGAAGCCTTCCCTTTCCTCGCCTTCCGGAATATGATCAGCCGCCGAAATACAGTCCCACAGGGTATGGGTAAACCTGGCTAGTGTACAGGTGACATTTGCCAACTTAAGTGCCATACTGCCTGACGTGAAAACTTTACGTGCCCAGACATCAATTATTTTATCCTCTCCATCTGGAGGGATAGTTGGACAAGCAGTTTGTTTTGAAGTAGATGCTGCCTGAATGACTAAACTCTGGAGTCGGATGTTTATTCAAATATTCAGGATCCGTTCCAGCTGGTCTATATTTTCTTGGAAAAGTGCTATCTGCAGCAGCAATAGTTTCTGGTTTCTCCCAGTTTCTCCACAGTCCTTTGAAGGGCCCTGTGGAAAGGGAGAACAGGATCTCTGAGGTCCCTTGACGATTATATCCGTCATGTCATCTTGTTCAAAAATGGGTGAGTATTACCCCAACCCATATATTCAACTACCCTTGTCATAAGACCCCTGTACCCAGCATCTGCATGCTCTGCAGATCAGGTTTGGCGAACTCTAATTCTGGGGATGTGTCAACTCCACTGGCAGAATGTAGATAATCACTCAGGTCTCATTCTAGATTCCTGGTCAATAAGTTCCTCAGGAACTTGTCTTGTACCATAAGTAACTCCCAAAGGAGTAACCTCGTCTTCTTCTGAAGCAGACTCTTCATAGATTGCTGACAGATTTGAAAAAGTCTGACCTGGGCAAAGGAGTGAATCTCCTTTCTTCCTCTTCCATCTGCTTCGAAGGAATTGGCAAATCCCCTCGAAGTTTTCGAAGGTGTCGAAGTCTTCGAAGATGACTTTGATAATGGCGTCGATGACGCATTTGGCTTTGGCATCGAAATTATCGACGTCGACGAAGTTGTCTAAGTCTTCGACGACTTGTGTAACTTGCATGGCACAGAGGTGCGCGACTGTTTTATGTCAACTCGAGGTTTTTTGGATTCCTCGACGCTACCGGTCTTAGCCATGGTAGCCTTGGACTTCCGTTTGTCGTCCAATGGAGCGACTTTAGGGGTATGGCTTTTTCAAGGGGGTCGGGCCGCATTCTCAAAAACCTGCATCTTTTTGCAGCATTCTTCCCACTTACTGGGAGAATCCGATTTAGTCAGACAACGAATTTCTTCGGTCGACTGAAGATGAGGAAGAGGAAGATCTAGGTCTCTTCATTTTTTTCGATGACGACGAAGAGTATCGATCTACTCCTAGATCGAAATCTATTTGAGTGCCTATGGCTATCCGATTCCTTAGAATCAGTCGCTTTGTGTCTTTTTGACGAAACCTTTTTTGAGGCCTCCCTCCCCACTGACAGTTTACCTCTCCTCTCACGAAGAGCTTTTTCGGTCATAGATTGGCAGGACCCGCAGTCGTCGGTTCGGTGACTGGAACCGAGCCACCAGAGACAAATCCGGTGGGGATCGGTGATCGACATCTTAGATCCACCATCTGCACACTTCTTAAACCCAGTTCTGGGTGTCGAAGACGACATTTTCTTTACAGAAAATAGAAGCGCGCCGTTCAATAGCGAAGTGATCGGAAAAACGGAACTGAAGCGCTCGAGCTATTTATACCATCGGTGACCGACAGTACGGAGTACGTCGAGGGACAATCGACGCCATGACCTCGAGCACAGCGCCCTCTGCCGAGAATTTTTTTTTCCAAAGCAGCAAAGCTGGAGATAACGAATTATCACAAGATGAGGAATACGTGGGAGGACAATCCATTCGAAAAGTACATTCTTTTCCCTGCACCGGTTGCAGAATTTATTCCAACAGCAACGGTACAAAGACTTTATTGCTGTCCTTCTGGCCGAAAGCAAGATCTCGATTAGGTGATACGGGAGGTCCCAATCCTTGTGTCTCAACCTTTCAGAAACCAAGCGTGAAGGTTGAGCGTCTTGACTTCTGGATGGAGAACCAGACCCTCCTCTCATGAGAGAAGGTACTCTTTGTGTAAGCCGTATTGGAGGACAGATCGACATGTTCAGAAGGTCGAGGTACCACAACATCCTAGCCCAATCCAGGGCAATTAGGATCATGTGTTTCCCAAACTTTCCCAACCACCTAATCACGTGAGGAATGACGGGGACTGGAGCAAACATGTACAGGAGTGGAAACTCCCAGTCCACTACAAACGCAACTCCTAGAGCTCCTCTTGGAGGAAATGCCCAGGAGCAGTACAGTTCGCACTTCAGGTTGACACCGGTCATGAACAGATCCGCTCGAGGGGTTCCTCAAAGGGTGAAGATCTCTTGAAGGACTTCCTGAGCTAGTTCCCCTCCCGTGGGAGACTGCCTGCTCAGAGTGTCCGCCGCCATGTTCCCACCGGCTAGGTGAACTGCCAATAAGGAGATCGCTTCTTGTATTGCCCAGTACCAGAGATGCATTGTCTCTCTGCACAGTGGTAGTGACCCTACACCCCACGCCCCCTCTTGAGGTAGTACATGGCCACTGTGATGTCGTCATTATGAGGACATTCTTTTCCCCGTACAGAGGGCAGGAAGGCCTTCAGCTATACCCTAATTGCCCTCGGCTCAGAAAGATTGGCATGTAGTTTGGCCTCCGATGGAGACCAACGGCCGTTGACTGTCGGATCGTTTGTGTGGGCTCCCCACCCAGTGAGCGAGGCGTCCGTTACTACCGTTATCTCTGGCCAGGATTGCCAACATTTTTCTTCCTTCAGAAAGTTGTCCTCGCAGGCCCACCACAGAAGATCCTGTGCGACCCTGCTTGGAACCTGAAGTAAGTCCGATATGTTTCCCCAGAACTGGGACCATTGAGTTCTTAGAGCCCACTGAAGGGATCTCATTCTCAGGCAGGCCTCTGGCACCAGAAATATTCAGAATGCCATGAAGCCGAAAAAAAAGAAAAAGGCCGGGAGACACTGGCCACTTTCAAATTTGGTGACCATGTGAAGCATGTCTTGAGCCTTCACCTTGGTATGGCGAGCCCTTACACCCCCCCCCCCCCCTCCACCCCCCCTCCCACTCCCCTCCAAGGATGTATCCAGAATCGCTCCAATGAATTGGATTTTGAGAAGGTGTCATATGGGACTTCTTGTAATTGAGGGAGAAGCCCAGGCTGTGAAGAGTGGCAGGTGACAGATGATCCCGGGCTTCTTGAGAACGTGGCCCGATCAACCAATCTTTCAGGTAGGAGTAGACGTGAAGCCCCCTTTCCCGAGACTCTCAGCCAGAACCGCCATCAGTTTGATGAAAACCCTTGGGGCGGAGAAACGCCAACTGCAAACCTCCGTTATTCTCTGAGCTTGAGATGGATTGGCACATGAAAATAAGCATCTGAAGGTCCAATGACACCAACCAATCCTAGAGTTGGAGCCTGAAGGATCTGAGAAAGTGTGACCATCTTGAACTTGTCCTTCCTGAGGCACTCAAGTATCTCCATTCCAAGATGGGTCTCAGTCCTCCGTCCTTCTAGGGTATTAGGAATTAAGCGGAATACCATCCCTTGTTCCGCTACAGGCACCAGCTTTATATCGCCTTTCTCCAACAGGGTTGGAAATCTCCTGCACAGGGAGAGAATCTGGCATCCTCAAAGAGTAGTTGCCCGGTGGATTGTTCTGAGGTCTCTATAAAAGGAAGGCAGTAGCCATGGGCTACGGTTTCCAAGGCCCAAGCATCGGAAGTAATGTCTTGCCACTCTTCTAGATGGGACAGGCTCCCCTCACCCCCGCACAATCCCCCTACTGGTGAACAGTGACTCAAGATAGATTTGAGGCAGCTAATGCAGCGGCAGATGGTAAAGCACATGCTGGAGCTGGCTTTGCACCCCCTTCCTCGTCCACCACGAGGACATCTTTGGCATCTTTGGCCCCTTTGACTTGCCATTCCTCTCGCCCTTCCAACTGAACAGTACCAACTAAAAGATCTACCCCTCCAAGGTTGTCCACTAGGTCAAAAAGGCTGAGGTTGCCCAATAGCGGTGCTTAAAGATTTGGCTCCAGCCTTAGAGGTCTGCAACTTCTCAAGACTAGTCAGCCTTGTTGCCAAAAAGGTGAGACCCATCAAAGGGCATGTGGCGAAGTCTGGACTGCCCATCCGGTGCAAAACCAGACTACTGCAATGACGCAAACCTGCACATACCAGTGCTGGTAGCCATGGCTCTGCTGATGCCACCAGCAAAATCCAAACCTGACTGAAGAGACACACGTGGCTTGTTTGGAGTCTCCTACTATGGCCAAGAACCAGTCTCTTTCCTCCCCTTCAGGAATGTGCTCTGCTGCCTTGGAAATTAAAGTGAATTTAAATTTTGCGAGTGGAATTGGCAGATTTGAGTGCCATACTCCCTGCGGAAAATACCTTCCTTACCCATCCATCTATTCGTTTGTTGTCCCCATCTGGAGGGATGGTAGGGTAAGCCACTTGCTTAGATGTTGCAGTAGCTGCCTGCACCACCAGACTCAGGAGTGTGGCTTTTCGACAGGTAGTCAGGGTCACTACTGGAAGGGAGTTTATTTACAGCCGGATTGGTTTCCGGTGTTTCCCAATTTGTCGCCACATTGTTCTGCAAAGCAACATCAAATGCTAATATGGGATCTGACGGAGGACCCTCATCTAAGGTGTCTGTTAGATCATCTTGTTCGAATGGCAATGGAGGTCTAATCCACCCCAGGTAGTCCACTAGCTTAGACATGAGGGGTCTGTAGGATGCATCTGCACGCTCCCCACCCCTTGGATTCCCAAACTCCAACTCAGGTGAGATATCCATCCCACTTGCAGTCTGTAGGTCACCATAGAGGTCCCTCAACCTGGACTCCTCTGCAATAAAGCTCAGGTACATTTGGCGTACCAAATTGGAGTCCAACTGGAGCCTCTACATCGGACTGGTCATTCTCTTCATTAATGGGAGAAAGACTTCAAATAAGTCTTTCCTGGGTAGCGGCACATAGGTTCTCAGGAATGAGGGATTTTGCAAATAATGGATAGATGCTGGAAGATTCGTCAAAACTTTCTTCATTGGCGCTTGGCAAATGATGGTGCAGCTGGTGTCGATACCTTCAGTGTCGACGTCAAGGGTTTGGCCAGAGTCCAAAGCATTGATGGCGATGACCTACACTTCTGCTTCCAGCTCGACTGATCCTTCAATGAGACTTCATCAGATCGAGGCCTCTATGGCTCAATGCGGCTTGAGCCTAAGTCCCGGGCTCGAGGCCGCGCAGGATTTAGGTTGAGCCTTTTCCTTCCTGGCTTCTTTCAAAGGCACAGTAGGCGCATGGCCTGGAGCCTCTTGTTTTTAAAATATTTTTAGCATCTCTGCTCTGAAAGCCTCCCACTCGGCCGGAGTGGACTTTTAGTAGGGCAAGAAACCCTCTCGAGGGAGACGTCCGACGACAGCGACTTGTGGTTCCTCGTCTTCAAGGACGAAGAGTGGTGGGAGCCACTCCTCGATCGACCGCTTGTCCTTAGACCTCAGAGGAGAGCATCGCCTCTCGACTGGGTCAAAGGTTTCTTGGTCGGGCAGGAGATTTAGGGATTCGACCTACCTTCAGCTTCTTTACAGGCCTTTACAGTCATACTGTTACTTGTAGCAGTCTGAGGAGTCGTGGTCTGCCCGAGACACCACAGATTTGATTGGGGGGGGGGGGGGGGAATAGTCTGACATTTGCGACCCACAATCCGGCACTTTGAACCCGGTCTTCAGGGCTGTCTATGAAGACATTTTGATTTCTCGAAATAACGAAGTCGTCACAAAAGTGAACAAGCGTGCTGTATTTCTCGAACCTAAAACTGTAGCTTCAAAACAGAACTGAAGCCTACAGGTGCTGCGCGTGCTATATATGCTTTAGATTACATCATCCTGGAGACGGAGGCCTTCGAGGGACATCGAGGCACAGAGCTCTATGCTGAAGCTGGCTATCGTATCAAAGATGAGGAATACGTGGAAGGACAATCCATTCAGAATTGACATAGGAACACACTAAGGGCTCTGGTTAGAGACCAGGAAGTAACCTCTGTGCTAGGAACCCATTACGGTTTAGTATGAGGTGGCAGACAGCTCCAATACATAAACTGGACCCCTACATGAGGACATGGCTGCATGCAAGCAGGCTGCTCATCATCATTGGACAATGAGAAATTTGAATATAGCACATCCTCTGACAGGTGGGCCGGGCACTTTGGAAAATAGCTCCACGTCCTCCAATATTTAAAATCCTGGTGACTACAGGAGACAAGCACCCAAAGATGCAAAGTGAAGCCAGAGGAATGCATCTGGTACCACCATTGGCCAAGCCACCCAGCACACGGCAAAGCTCTATTCAATTGACTGGAGACCTTCCACAGTGCCTCCATTTCACGAGTTGGCTTAATTAGTTCAGAGTCCTGCATTGCGGAGGTCAACCTTCTTAACTGAGGTTTTGAACTAGACCTGGAGAACAGCAGAGTTAGGGAGTTCTCCAGTTGTTGGGATACTGTGCAGCTGGGTACTGTGAATCAGGTTGTGCATCCTCAAGGGTCCGATACATCATTGCTCTGCTGCTGCTCTCTGCAAAGAGAAGGCCTGGTGGATCCCGGTCCTACAGCTGTTGATCTGGATACCCGCAGGCCTTCTGCACGGTGCTTTCTACTGCTAGTTTGCCCAAGGTGTCCTATGGGTCCTCCAACGTTGAGTGAGTAGTTAGTAATTCCTTCAATTACAGCCCAGTCAAACTTGGTGTTAAGTTTGCAGAAAGTTGCTGGTCGACTGGACGTTTCATGACAACTTTGACAGTTGCATGCAACAGATTCTCTGCTCTGCAGCCACTGTACCTCTACCACAAGAGCAATTTCCCCTAGCAGCCCTTAACTTGCATCATTTGCTTTCATCAGTGCGTTCCAGGAACGGAATTGCAAGCCCGCACCCACTGTTACCCATGCTAATGGCCGTAAACCACTACGCATCAGCTACCTGTATCTGACTTTTGGTATTGGGATCTGAGCAAGCAACCAACCTCCCTCCCCTGATTAACTGGGCTTGGTGGCTGCCCCTTACAAGAAAAGCAGACTTCTACGAAAATTCTATACTGCCTCCAATACCATCCATGGCAGCAAATCCCACTGCTTCCTATGGAGAATACTGAGTAACTTTGTAAACAACCAAAAAGTATATCTTGACCATTGGCTTTGTAAGAGGATTCAATTCAACACTACAGCTAAGTCAACGCCTAGTCTATAATACTGAATGAAAACCCTTATTGATATATCTTTATGTCCAGTTCATGCGTTCTGGATGACTACCCCTATATAACACCCCTCTCTTGGAATCCCCCTGACCCCACTGAGCCAAGAAGTAGTTCTGTTTTGCAAGTTTAAAAGGTTTATTTGATAAATTAAAATATATATATCACACTTTATAATAAATTAATAATTGAATAGCACACTTAATCTGATATGATAAAGATCAACAACGGAGAATCTGGCACTAGCACACTTCTTATAATCACTAATGAGTTGACATGAAATGGATAAGGTAGCACACTGGTAAATCGGAACAAAAGTATAATGTGGTAGAGGATGCTTTATGTAAGCTCAGGTGGATGCAATATTCAATGAATGCAGTACAGAAAATACTCAATATGATTTCAACCAAACAATGTAATCACTTTTCTCTGGCTATTCACTCCCCCCCTCTTTATGCAATGCAAGGAAATGGAAGGAAAACACACAGTTCTCAGAAATGCAATCAAATGTGATTCAGTTCACCCCAGCAAGCTTAGACAACAGAAGTTTAAAACACAGGCAAAATGTTTTGATATGTGCTGGCAATTCAGTGAAAAGTATGCTAAAATGCTTTTAATTCCCTTTCAGAGGTTCAGGGTGAGTGATATCTAGTTAACATTAGCGCAGGCTCACTCTTGCAATGATTCAGGGATAGTTTTTATGAGGCAAACGATTTTCTGGCAAATGGAAGGCAAGCAGCAGCTGATTTTACATGTGGAGAAATTTGCAAATCGCGGTAAAATTCGCAAATGCGTGTTCCGCGATTGCGGTAAAACTATAAGGGGTAGGAATGTGGTTCTTGGTGCGATTCAAAGCTAAGATTCTAAGCTTTCAAATGAAAGTTATTGCAAGTCTCTAGCACAAACGGTTGCAGAGATATGAGCGATTTTGTGAAGGTCGTTTTTCAGATTTGAAATTTTAAAGTTCAAAAAGACAAGTGCAGCTTGCAACTAGGAAATGACAGCTTTACAAATGACAGGTGACAGTTAGGAGGCAGTTCTACTTAGATTAAATAGATTGAATTATATTATTTTAACTAAGAGATTGGTTCTGCACAGTTTTTTAGGTACTCACACTATATTCTTGAGTGAAATGGGCCTCATCACGGATCTGGTCAGGGTTTTAGACTCGCCTCTGGTCTCTGCACTTCACAGTGATCTGGGTCAGCTCTCTCTGGTTCTGCTAACAGGTCAGCTCTACTCTGCTGGTCTGGGTTTCTGGTTCTGGATAGATGGAAGTCTCTATGTCTGCTCTCTGAAGGTTGATGGAGGTAAAGTATGGATTTTCCCGGCAGAGCTTCCAGCAGCAGATGGATTTGAAAGTCCCTATCTGTCCTGTCTGTCTGCTTTTATGTGTTTAGAATGTGGGTGTGTTCTAGCATCACTGACCCTACCTCTCTCTCAGCTTCTAATTGGTCAAACTTCCATTTATCATTTGTTTGGGGAATGAACTGTGAGTCAGAGGGATGTCATTTTATGGCTTGCAGATAGGACACTCCTCTGTCAGATTGCACACATTCTATATTTGATAATAAAAGACATATTACACAGTTGCTTGAAATTACATATACATGGTGTGGCTGAATTTAGCCATGTCTGTCCAAATCTGCTGTTTCTAAGAGCTTGCATTCAGAAATGGCACATAATTGACTTAACTGATTTTTCAATTTCTGACATTGACCCAACTTTACATACATGTGTGCAGGGAGTATGGACATTAACTGATGAAGTTTCAGATTTTTAACATGCATACATTTAGAGTAATATCCACTTTTCCGCTAAAACCCCCCTGAACACGCCACCGGGTCGAAAAACCTCTTAAAATGTGGGCAGAAAAATCACAAGAATTATGGTATCATTTATAAAATTTTCACATGTCCGCTCTATGAATGATCCATCTTTTTAAAGTTATGTTCTGGCTCCAAAGGGGTGTGGTTTCCTCTCAGCACAAGGTAGAAATACTGGTTTATCCAGTTCTGCCAAGCCAGCTTGCTCTCACAGGCAGTGCTCCTCCCAGCTTCTGCCAAGAGGAAGCTACATTTTACGACTGCTGTAATAAAACCTTTGCCTGAGTCAGGAGAGGCTCATTGTTCAAGAGGAAGCCATTTATGATCCTCTCAATAAACCCTCTGCCTGGGTGAAGGGAGTTGCATTGTTCACTCTCCTGCAGAGCACAGGTAATTCAATTATCAGATAGATGGCATATCCTTAGTGTGAGCAGCAAAAGGGCAGCTAGGCCTGGGAACACAGCTGTGACTCAAGTTTCACTCCTGATGGGGGTAGTTGCCAGGCAAATTGGAATCTCTTTAAGCTGTCATTTCTGTTCCCCAGTTTCTGCATTCAAATAAAACTAAACATTTTCACATATGCAGCTAGAAGGCTGATTCTAAGTTTAAAACTATGACATTTAAACAGTTACAAAGGCATGTGACACCAAACATAGGTCACTCATTTAATCTAAACATTTTCGATTTTAGCATCTTTAAATCCAGTGCAACTTAAACTGCTGCAATCCACAGCTCAGCCAGTCTTGTTATAAACCTTCAAGTCACTTCAGAATATCACTTTACATTGTATCCACCTCTCAGTAAGTCTTTCTTTAGCCTGCTTTGGGTTCATTCAGTTTTACACAAAAAAGTAAAATCTGGTGTGGTTTTAAAATGCCGGCTTTTGGATAGTGGTGAGTACTGGTACTGCACCCATTTTTGAGATTTAAGAAATGAATTCCCCACCATTCTAGGTTGCATTTGGCAATCAGCATTGCCATTCCCAATGGTTTCAGACTACTGTGCGGGTAGTCCAATGGTGGTTTTAAGCAGTTTCCTTCTGTGCCCATAACATCGGCAAAAATGAGTGGCAGCCTATTCTTCATGCATTTCCCTGTGCATTTTCTGGGAAGCTCTGGCCATCATGATGTTTTCCATGTCAGTACTGCACAGTTTTGAGGTATGGCTCGGATGCATGGGTAAATACATCCCACAGCTTACTCTGCCCATAGTATAGAGTTTTGGCATACCCAATCATTAAATTCTGATGGTGCCCTCACATTAGAATGCCTAGGATAACTACCTCCAGTGCTTTCGAAATCAGTTTCAATCGCAACCAAGTATCACATGCCTATAGTGTGATGTGTCCCCCATCATGACACCAAACAGATTTATAGATGTTAATGTATCATTTTACTTACATTTCAATATACTTAAATTCAAGCATACGTGTTGGTAGAGTAGTTTTGAAGTTACATGTACATCTACTGCTTGACAAGCAGTTATTTTTAATTTGCACTAAACCCGGATCTCCTTAGTCTCAGCCTTACTACTCATCCAGTATACCAAAACAGTTTGGTTCAGACTTGCATGAAGAATTTGTAGGGTCTGAGAAGCCACCAAAAGGTGGCCTTCTCTGAAATCTACACCAAAAGTGATTTATAAGTAGCCATAAGGGCTATTAGAAAGGATTTTATTTTTGTTGCTTTCCTCCCACAGACTTCTGGGACACCAGATATTTTTGCTATGGTCTGCTTCCTAACCTGACTTTAAGCAAGTCACACCCTCTGCTTTACTTCCCTTGCTTTTTCATCACTTTTATGGAGAACATTGACAGACAAGATCTCCCTTAATGAAATTATTGTATTTTTAATAAGCAGTACAGTCACCCCTCTGTGAGAACGAAGACAGCCCAATTACCTGTTCTATTAGACGGTGCCCACTTGCATGTGGGCAGCCACATTTCGGCTCACTGTACCTTTCACAAAGGAGGAATATCCATTTGCTTGTCAGTCTGTGCCACCCACTCGAGCAGTCCATCGCCGAAATGCTTGGCAATCCTTTGAACAAGAGTACCAACAGCAACCCCAAAACGGACTTGGCAGCAGGCCCCAATACCTAGCAGGGCTGGACTTAAGAACTAGGGCCCTTGGGGGCGGGGTGCTGTTGCGCACACAGTGAGATGGCTGCTCCGGTTTGAGCTCCTGCATCGTTCCGGTCCGAGACATTCAAAATTCTTCTGAACCGAGCTGGTTCCGCTTGAAAACTGGTGGACACTCATCCAAGACTGCAGAACATTTTGAGCAAGTTTGGTTCATAACCGCAATACGATATCGAAGTTATGCCATGTTAAACACTAGCTTATGGCAAGCGAGTAACTTCCACCCATATATGCTGGTGTGCAGGAGGATCCCAGCCACAAGAGTACCGGACAATGAGGCATGCGCCTCAACATGTGGGACAGTCGCGGGCGCTCAGGTCCCTGTAGAGCACCTGCTGATCCAACTCGATCTGCTGTGAGGAGACAGTACCTGGCTGCATGGTGTGCGGGGAGAGCAGGGCACCGGTAAGGAAGGCGGGCGGGCAGAGTGATGTCTGGGCACTGGGTGCCTCCGCGCAACGTGGTGGAACACTACCCAGCACCCTCCTGCCATCCAAGTGTAGACAGCGGGCACAGATACATGCAAGGTTCCCCTACGTATGGTCGTTCGAGGGGCTGCACTGCAACAATAAACTAAGCTGTGAGAGACATGGACCTGGCGCCATGACTATATTCATGTATTCAATCTGGCACCAACACTGATAAGTACCTGCGCCAAGCGAACCCTGCTGCACCCCAAAAATCACAGATGTGATCATGGCGCCATGCTCCTTGGCACATTCTCAGCACCATTATCGTGAAGCCCAACCCACCACACCAGCAACGGCTACCACCCCAATGAACCATGAGGCCACAGGTGGGTGCAAATGTCCATGAAAAAGAGGTCTGTAAAACATAAGGCAGCGACTTCCTGACCGGATGTAACACAAGGACCAGCCTGCTCACTGAAGTACGTGGATCAGCTCTCCCTAGATCCAATGCAGTAAGGGCAAGCGCTAGGGAACCAACTATCCCCCGCACCCCCAATGACTTAGTTACACCTTTAGGGGAGATCAGACAGGAATGCGCCGGATAGCACCAATGCTCAATTAATCACGAGCTTGTGCCCCGATACACCCACGCTACAACCAAGGCTAACAGCGGACAACCCATGCTACTGTGGGAGGTGAATCTACATGTGACAATCATAGCCTGTAATATTGCGGTCACAGCGCACCCTCAACCACACAGGACCCCAACGCAACGGAGGGTGGACGCGGTTGACAAGAAAGTACACAATCTAAGTGCAGTTTTGGGGATATTAGCGGCAGAAGCACCCCGCAAGGAACGGGCAAGGATGACTCCCGGATGCCAACACACTATCCCATCCAATAAGACTCAGGATACGAGGTAGTCAACGAGATCCCAAGACTGCGCAACAGACCACAGCGAGGAGTGAGACACAATAACTGGCCAAGTGCTACGAGGACGATGCCCAAGGGCCCAGATCTGAAGAAAGGAAAAGGTGCTATAGACAAATTCACAACAGCAACGAGAAAGGTGACAGACCATGTCTTCCGAACCAACACTGCAAGTGCATCCTGTGACACCAACGACCACCATGGACCCACAGGCTGTCTTTGCGGCCATGCAACAAGGGTTCTCTCTCTCAACAAGAAATTGGATGGGATAACGGCTAATGTAGCTTCTATCAAGACTCAACTGGACAAGACCACAAGTCGCATCACGGAAGCAGAGACCCGTATCAGCACTACGGAGGTCACACTGGAAGCGCTAAAGAACACTGACGACAATGGCAAAAGAACTGGGAACAATCAAAATAAAGTGAAGATTTGGAAGCCAGATCCCAACGCAATAACATACGCATAATTGGTGTGCCGGAAGAAGCCTTGAAAGGTCCCATGGAACTAGCTGTGGAAAAACACAAGACCTCATGGGGGATCCCGGTTGGTCGCCCATGTTCGGTGTGGAGCGAGCACAGGTCACTGGCACCACGACCCAGGCCAGGAGCCTACCCGAGGCCCATCATAGCGCGTATGAACTATAGAGGCAGACTTGGTGCTGAAAGCGGCGAGAGAGAAACAACTGAGATGGGAGGTTAGCACTATCCACATATTCCCCGACTATACGCTGGCAGTGCAGCACGAACGACGCTCATTCACAGGGGTCAAGAAATACTGCGTGACCGACACATTCCCTATACAATGTTATGCCCAGCCATGTTGAGACTACAATACTAGATTAATACCTTTCTTTACATTTCCTGAGGAGGCGACAAGCTTTGGCAAGGCCAATATCCCACTACTATCGCATCCACTAACAAATGAAGACAATGCCTGAAATGTTATGTGCTCACAATTATTAATTGTGGTGTGAGAACATTGGGAAGGTGGCAGAGACACCATTATATGGGCGTTCAAATAGTTACTATAATTCAGAGTTGATCTTACAGTAAAAGTTGTGTGTACTCCCAATTATTCAATATGGGTTCAAGCAACGAGCAAGCGAAACTGGCCGGAAGGGAATTAAAAACCAAGCTTTCAGACCTGGAATGTCACAGCAGACCCCCCTCATCCCCTGCGCCCACCCCCTGCTGCAGGTGCACATCAAAAAATATGGGAGGGGGGAAAAAGGATGGGCAGGGGGACAGTTAAAGTTTGGGTATCTGGGTACTGAAAATGGTTACAGATATAGACAAACATGCTACGCATCACCAAATGAAACTACGGGATGATGGCTAAGACGAATAAAGAGAATATCACAATGTTAAGTTGCAATGTCCGAGGGCTGGGATCCCAGATAAAGGAAAATTATGGCTTATGTCACTAGGCTAGGTCCCAAGACAGTTCTCATACAGGACACTTATTTATTGCACCACCAGGTGGAAAATCTCACTCCCAACTGGGGACCACATTATTACACATCGTAATCCAGCCGCGCCAGGGGAGTATTAACTGATACATAAGCCCATTCCTTTTGTATGCCTCAATACAGAGTGCGACCCGGAGGGCAGGTATGTTTTGGTGCATGGCACACTAAGATAGAGAGGTGCTATTGCTAGATATATACGGGCCTAATATAGACCACGGTTTTTACTACACATTGTTCGGCAAACTAGCAGACTACCCCACGGCTCATCTTGTGTGGCAGCGATACTATTCTGGACACATCTAGACTGCACTTCAGATCAGCCGAGGGTGCTGACCAATGCAGCCCAAATGATACTGACCCATATGGCGGATCTTGGCCTCTGGGATGTATGGCACTCTTTAAAATGGCACCAAACGGGCGTACACGTTCTACTCCTTGGTGCACGATATGCACTCTAGAATAGATGTATGGCTATTATCTCCTGAAGCACTAGGCTGGATCACCAACACTCATACCCTAGGACATACTCTGACCACACATCCATCCAGGTATCATTGCTAATCCCCGAGAATAAATAGGCCTCCCACCCCCGCCCTGGAAGTTCAAATCTGCGGCACTGCTAGCCCAGCATATTCAGGAATACTTTGAAATTAATCAATGCTCAGTGACTAGTCAAGCTGTGCTATGGCAGGCATTCAAAGTGTGCATCAGAGGCACTGCAATGTCGACCGAATTTGTTGTCTTCAAAGACATCCGCAGGGATCTAGCACGACGGGAAAAAGATATTGCCAGTAAAGAGAATCAGTATGCACAAGCAGTCTTTGCAACTGGGGCTAGACATTAAGACCGAGGTGGACGAATTCAGGGAAGCAGCGGATCAAGAGATTCACTACTTCGAAAGGCCCGAAGCAGCTCGGCGATATGGGGAGCGTTAACGCCCGGGTAGATTGTTGGCCAGGATGGTACAAGGAGAATGTGGACCTACGAGCATTCCATGCATAACACGGGACGATGGAACCATGACCATGGAACGAAGAGAGATAGAGGTGGCATTTTATGACTCCTATAAATGCTTATACTCTCCACAGAGCACCACCACACACTCCGAAATAGATCAATACTTAACCCAAATACCAACAACACTTCCATCTACCGCCACTAGAGAGGCCTTAGAAACCCTGATCACAGAGGCAGAGATATCTGAAGCCATTAAGGCATTGCCCAATGGGAAAGCACCAGGCACAGACGGCCTTGATGCAGAATTCTATAAAGAATTTTCCCAACTCCTTGTTCCCAAACTACACGCCGTCTGGACCTAAGCCCTAGAAAGGGGGGTTGGGGGAGGGGGGCGATGGGAGAGAACTACCCGCAACCACCAGAGAAGCACTTATTACTCTGCTACTTAAGCCAAGGAAACCCCCCGAAGACACTGGCTCGTATAGGCCACTTTCATAATAAACACTGATGCTAAGATTTTTGCAGAGATCCTGGCCACACAACTAAGGCCATTAATCCCTTACATGGTCCACTAGGTCCAAGCGGGATTCATAACGGGCAGATCCACGTCAACAAATATTAGGCGCTGCCACAAGATACCAACGGCAATATCTGAAGAACTACAAAGGGTGGCAGTCTTATTCGATATGCAAAAGGCCTTTGACACAGTCTACTGGCCGTTTCTGTTCCGGGTCCTACAGAACTACGGGTTTGGCCCAACTATTAAATGGATCAAGGTGATACACACGCCCCTGTGCTAGGATAAGCATTAACTGCACATTTTCAGAGGTACTGGAGCTACTAGAGGGCACTCAGGGTTGTCCCCTCATTTGCTTTGGTGATAGAACCGCTGGCGGATCGATTTAGGGCTCGATATGGCAAATTTGGAGTCCTTTTGGAGGGTAAGCTAGAGGTTATCACGCTGCATGCCGATATTTGAAGAACCCCTGGCACACTTTGGGGAAGGTCCCATCAGTGGTCAAACCGTTTGGCGATAACTCGGGCCTGAAGCTGAACGCTGCCAAATCAGAGGTTTTCCCACTCACAGAGGTAACTGTCAAACCATCCGAACTCCACTGACTTGAGTCCAGTACATATCAAATATCTTGGGGTTAATGTGGCCAGAACAGCGCAGCTATCTCGTGCACTGAATTACGATGCCCTGGCGGACGGCCTGTGTCAAGATGGCAGGTTGGAGCGCCCTTCCAATAGAGGTTAGGGAAAATTTCCCTTATAAAAATAATTCTCCCTAAACTTTTCTATTTATTTAGCACTGTGCCGGTATGGCCAGGCAGGGCATTGTTTGCAAAAAATAGGGGAGCATGCACTGCATTGATATGGGGTGGACATTCTAGATTGAAATGGAGGGTTCTCACCGATCAATACCCACAGGGAGGCCTGACAGCACCAGACTTTGAAGTCTATTATCTGGCAGCTCAAGCACACTATGTAGCACAATGGGCGACAGATTTCTGCGACCCCAATGGGGCAATGAATGAAGCCCCAATACCGAAATCGGCCACACTTCTCCATAGCCTGGCGACGTCACATCCCGAACACTACAATACTATTAACCCTACACTGGTCACAACCACTGGGCTAAAACAGCCGACATGTGGAACAGACACTATCATCCGAGCAAGCCATTCTGGGGAGCTCATTGTATACCTCCCACTGTGGACCCAGAGGTAGCGACACTGGGGCGATAAGGGTATCATGCAACTGGGGCACTTGTTTTCAAGCTTTGTGACATGGGAAAAGCTCAAAGACAGTAGTACATGCAGTTGAGATCTGCCATTGCAAAGGTATGGAGCGAATATCCATCAGAAACAACGATAAACCTGGGTCTGGATATATGTTCACAGCTGGGAAAGGGAAAATATCTGCATCCACATTATATAAAACCATCATCCAAACCCGCCCACCAATGGCAGATAGTGTCCCAGGTCCTGTTCCCACTTCTCTCTGGCACCATCAGTGACAACCAATGGGTACAAATATGCAGCCTAACAAAAAACATCATGCAATACTAGATATAAATAGATTCACTATAAGATTGTACACAGGATACACTCCACTCCTGCTATATTGAAACATATACCCCACAACAGAAGGCATATGTCCCAGATGTGGATGCAAAGAGGCCGTCACTTTCTACATGTTCTGGTCATGCACACAACTGAAATACTACTGGGCAGAGGTTTGTAAAGAACTGTATGACATGGCAGAACAACCTACTGAATGGTCACCGATGATATGCTTACTGGGCGCTACAGGGAAGATGAATCCAACATGGCGGAAACTATTGAATGTAGGTTTTATTACTGGCCAAGTGGGCGATATTACCGAAATTGAAAAGCAAATAACTCCCCGCTGCCCCCCTCCCACTAAGAGTGACTGGGACAGAGATACGATCTGGACAAACAAGAAAAATATATTGCTACGAGACCTAGGAATATTTGGGCCAGATAAACAATACCTCGCTGATGAGGTATAAGAGGAAGACAGACAATGATGCGATACCAGCACTAGATGTATGGGCCCTTTTTTTGTTAATTGAAACTGATGTACAAGTTGTGTAACTGGAATATATTGGACGTTTGTACCTGTGTGAAATAAAAAAATTAAGTTTTTTAAAAAAAAACAAGTTACTCCTTACCTTGCAACGTTCTTTCGATGGGATGTTCCTCCAACATATTCCTCATCTTTGATAGATCATCTCCCAGCTTGCTGGCCTCAGAATTCTTTTTTCAGTAGAGGGCGCTGCAACGTCCCTCGAGCAGATGTCCCTCGATGGCCTCCGTATCAGCGTCACCACGCGTATAAATAGACTCACGCAGCGTCCGTTGCTCAGTGCCGAGGAGGCTGCCATACCCCTGGTTGAATGAGCCCTAAGATTTTGAGGAGGCTTTTTCCCCTGCTAGTTTGTAACATTCCAGCATGGCCAAAATAATCCATTTGGAAATGGTTTGTTTTGTTATCGGTAGTCCCAACTTGTGCCCTGAGTAACCCACGAACAGTTGGTCTGCTTGCCTAATCCTAGCAAGTCTGCTGATGTAAAAGCTTAAAGCCCGCCTTGGGTCCAGCCTATGTAGCCTTTCTTCCCCTTTCCCCAGATGGGGAGGCGGATAGAATGAAGGTCAAGTAATTTTCTGAGTGATGTGGAATTCAGAAACCACCTTTGGGAGGAAATTAGGCTTCACCTGTAGGACAACCTTGTCTTTATGAAAAATTGTATGAGGGGGTTTACAAGATAGAGCTTGTAATTCGCTCACCCTTCTAGCAGATGTTAAAGCCACTAATAAGACAGTTTTAAAGGTGAGAAATCTTAGCGAACAAGAGTAGAGTGGTTCGAAAGGAGTACCCATCAGGAAATTGAAGACAAATTTAAGTCCCATAAAGGAACCTGGAAAGGTCTTGGAGGGTAGACATTAGTTAATCCCTTTAGAAATTGTATTACTAAGGGTAATTTGAAATACGAAGGCTCCTCCGCAGTGCGCTTGGAGATCGATAGCGCTGCGAGATAGCCCTTGATAGTGCCAACTTGAAGGCCTGAATTTGCCAAGTAGAGTAGAAAGGATAACCCTGTTGGTGTACCACATGAAAAGGGGTCGATATTCTCTTCTCTACACCAGCTGCAAAATTTGTTCCAACGGCAGCGGTAAAAAGACTTTGTTGCTGGCCTTCTGGCCGAAAGCAACACTTCCATGACGTCATCAGGGAGGTCCCAATCCTTGTATCTCAACCTTTCAGAAGCCAGGCATGAAGGTTGAGGGTTCTGTTGTCTGGATGGAGAACCTGACCTCCCTTCTGTGAGAGAAGATTCTCCTTGAGTGGAAGATGAATTGGAGGGCAGATGGACATGTCCAGAAGGTCTGGGTACCACGTTCTCCTGGCCCAGTCTGGGGCAATTAGGATCATGGTTCTCCGGAATCTTCTCAACCTCCTGATCATTTGAGGACTGACAGGGACTGGTGGAAATGCGTACAGGAGTGGAAACTCCCAGTCCACTACAAACGCTTCCCCTAGAGCTCCTCTCGGGGGAAATTCCCTTGAACAAAAGAGATCACACTTCCTGTTGGTACTGGTGGCAACCAGATCCACTTGAGGGGTTCCCCAAAGGGCGAATATCTCCTGAAGGACTTCCTGAGCTAGTTCCCACTCGTGGGAGACTGCCCTGCCTGCTCAGAGCATCCGCCGTCAAGTTCTTCTCTCCGGCTAGGCGAATTGCCGATAGAGATTCCTTCTTGAATTGCCCAAAACCAGAGCTGCATTGCCTCTCTGCACAGTGGCAGTGATCCTATGCCTCCTCTTATGTTGAGGTAGTGCATGGCCACTGTGTTGTCCGTCATCAGGACATTTTCCCCCTGTACAGATGGTAGTAAAGCTTTCAACGCTAGTCTGATTGCTCTCAGCTCTAACAGGTTGATATTGTAACACTCACCTGATTCCCACGGAGGCGCGGGTCTTGGCAGGAAGGTGTCTGACTCGAAAAGTGATGTGCAGGACTCGATTGGCTTCTGGGGTCGAACCTCTTCGCACTGTGTGTCGAACTCGAAGGGTGAGGTTTCTGCAGGTGAAAGAATATGGGGGTTAAAGGTCTGGGTTGTTTAATGTCCCTCTCTCTCTCTTCCCAGCTTTTCTGTAGAGACCCCCCCCCAGGTCAACGTGCTCACCTTAGATAGGTGAATGCTGGGCTCTCCATCTGCGTCTAGTGCAGGGTGCCGTTGCCAGTTCCTTCACTGGTGAAACATTGACCTCTTTACTTCAGAGCATGGTTACCGTTATCTGCACGAGCAGTAAGTTTCTGGGCACATTTTGTCTTTATAGTCTTTAAATGCGTGGCACGTTAATATTGAAGACTCTGTATAATGCTTTTCCCTTATGTATTGCAGGACTCTTGAGATGGAAGATGGAGTGAAGCGCCTGGAAATTCGTAAGTATGGCAAGCGCTCCAACTGTCTCTTTCCTTGCAGCTTAGTTCGTGTTAAAGAGACGCCAGAGTATTCGCAGGCGTTTTATTGCGACGAGCGTGATGGGCGTGAGTAAATACCTGCTTAATGTCTTTTTCTTTGTCTTTACAGGCGACGATGCAGAATGAAGAAATCCGGAATTCACAGCGTGCCGGTAAGTGTAACAATGCTGTTGTCTTTGCAGGCGAAGGTGCAGCGTGAGACACGGCAGCTGCCGATGGATCAGGTGAGTAAGCACTGCGTGTAAAGTTAGTCTTGCTAACCTGTTGTTTCTTGTCTTTTGCAGGTGCTAATGTTGACTGGATACAGGAATGTTAAGTATAATTCTTGCAGGTTCAGGATCAAAAGAAGAAAGGCTGGAACAGACTCGGTGAGCGTTCTGCTGCAGAATAACGCGAAGCACGTTTGATCTATCGGGTGTGGTTTAAATAGCCTTGGAGTGATGAGGCGTCTTCTTCCACGGCCCCGCCTAGGTAAGAAAAGAGTTCGTTTCCAGAAGAGTTCCAATGCTGTATCCAGGGAGTGGAGCTGCCCCACCCAGGTAAGAAAGTAGTTCCTGATCACAGAGGGCTTCTAAGTGGCTGGTAAGTAAGCAGCATGGTCTGCTGCAGGTAAGTCCACCCAAGCACTTTCACACCAATTATGAGCCCGGTGCTTCCAGTGCCGGGACCAATGGTTTTGATGAGCCTGGTGCCACCGGTGCCAGGACAGGGTCCAAAAGGTCCCAGTAGGGACCGGCTGGTGCCTAGGATTATGGGCCTGCTTCCAAGGGCGTTGGGCTGGTCCTGGCTCCTTGGAAACAGTGATCATGACAGATATGTAGTCTGGACTCCGATGGAGACCAACGACCGCTGATGGTCAAGTCGTTGGTATGGGCTCCCCACCCCGCGAGTGAGGCATCTGTGACTACTGTTATCTCCAGCCATGGTTGCCAAAACAGTTCCCCCTTCAACATGTTTTTCTGGCAGGCGCACCATTGAAGGTCTCAAGCCACCTTGTCCGGAATATGAAGGAGGTCTGTCATTCTCCCTGAGAATTGCGACCGAGTTCTCAGTGCCCACTGAAGAGATCTCATTCTCAGGCGTTAACAGCCAGTCCTGGAGCTGGAGGGCCTGAAGGATCTGAGAGAGAGTTACCATCTTGAACTTGTCCTTCCTGAGGACCTTGTTATATTCTCTTAGTCTCAGGTCTCAGTCCTCCGTCTTTCTTCGGTATGAGAAAGTAGGGGGGGGATGCCAAGGGTAAAGAGGCACCTGCTGCGGCTTTTGTGTTTTTACCCCGTCCACCTCGGGTCAATTTCTTCTGACCCCTTTGAACCGGCTGGCCTCTGCCCTTTCCGAAAGCAGAATAGAAGCAAAAGGACTTACCTCTCCAAGAGGTTCCTGAGGGGCGATATGGTGTCTGACGGATTGCAGCTCCTAAGGATTTTGCTGCTGCCTTTGATGTTTGTAATTTTTCTAAACTGTCATCCGCCTTCTTACCAAACAATGAAGAGCCGTCAAAGGGCATATTCAAGAGTCTGCTTTGCACATCTGGAGAAAAGCCAGACTTCGCAACCAAGCAAATCTCCTGGTTGTTGTACTTGCCGCCATGGCCCTGCTGATACTGTCAGCAGAATCGATGCCAGTCTGAAGGGATTCGCACATTGCATCCTTAATGATGTTGCGAAACGCTTCCCTTTCTCCCCCCTCCGGGAGGCAGTCAGCCGCTGATGAAGCACACTCCCAAAGTGTGTGGCTGAACCTTGCGAGGGTACAAGTAGCATTGATGGATTTCAACGCCATACTACATGCGGAAAAGACTTTTGGCCATAGAGTCATCTCTTATCATCCCTGTCCTGTGGAACAGTAGGGTAAGCCGATTTACTACCTGCTGAAGTAGCAGCCTGAACAACCAGACTCTCCGGAGTTGGGTGTTTGGATAAATATTCAGGGTCAGCAGAAGACACCAGATATTTAGCTGATAATTTTTTGTTAACTGCCGGGATTACCTCAGGTGTTTCCCAGTTTGCCAATATTCTCCTTTGTAATGCCGCATGAAATGGCACCACAGGATCCTCCTGTGGACCTTTGACCAAGATGTCGGAGGTCGTCTTGCTGAAAAGCAGGTGAGGTTGTGGACCATCCCATAAACTCTTATCCTTGCCATCAAGGTTCTATAAGGGGTTTCAGCACGTTCCCTGGGTCTGGTGTGGCAAATTCCACTTCTGGGGAAGTGGCCAACCCACTTGCTTCCTGTAGGGTTTCATGGAGATCTTTCAACCTACCTTCCTCAGAGGTTAATTTCCCTGGTGCAGGAGTTGCAGATCCCTGCAACGCAAAAGGTCTTTGATCCGAATCCTCCCCTTCCTCATAAATAGAAGATAAGACCCTGGAGTGATCAGGTCTTGAAAATGGTATAAAACCCATTTCCAGAGCAGAAGGAGCCAAATGTATCATGATTGGAGAAAATGTGGACGATGTCGACGTGGACGTTAAAGGCTTCGAAGTCATTGAGAAAGGTGGTAGAGGCCTCGATGAATTCGAGTGGATCAGGATTCTACTCAAGGTTGTTGACGACATTCTCATGCTCGAGGCTCTGGGTATGGCCACTGGCTGTGAGGTGGCCGTGGGTTTATCCTTTCTCGGCGTCGAAGACGGCGTCGCCTCGACTGACCTGTGGGTCGAAGAACCCTTCGATAGCGGCGTCAACGCCGCCGATCTATGAGTCGAAGGGATCTTAGACGACGGCAAAGACGCAACTCTGCCTTTACTCGAGGGTTTGTGACGCTCGAGTGGCTTCTTTCACTGGGTACTGCGACTCGGCTTTTTGATTTTTCGGGTCTTTCACCCAGGGTATCACCCTCAGCAGTCTTCGAGGGGGTCAAGGCCGCTTTCTTGAAGACGCTTAGCATCTTTTTCCTGAATTCCTCCCACTCAGCATGATAGCTATTTTTTGTGGGGCAGGAGACCCCTTTTTGGGGAAACGGAAGACGAAGAGGATCTTCGACGTCTCTTTTGAATGCTTAGATCTCGAAGAGTGATGGGAACTGCTTCGAGACCTAGAACGAGAATGTCTTGCGATGGCGAGGAGACAAATGTTTTGACTCCGCCGAGGAAACCTTCGAAGAAGTTTTAACTGCCTTACCTCTCTCAAGCTTCCCCTTACGCTCCCTCAAGGCTTTCGCGGTCATGGACATGCAGTCCTCGCACTCCGAACAATGGTGCTCGATTCCCAGGCACCACAAACAGATCCTGTGAGGATCCGTCAACGACATTTTCTTTCCACAGTCTCGACATTTGTTTTAAGCCGGACCGTGGAGTCGTTGGTTCGGGTGAGAAAGCCATCGAGTACGAGTCGGTATTCACGAGGAATATATCGATTTGACTGAAGAACTGAGCAACGATATTCCGAGGTCCCACGAAGCGCGGAAACACAGAACTGAGCAACGGACGCTGAGTGAGTATTTAAACGCGTGGTGACGCAGATACGGAGGCCGTCGAGGGACATCGGCTTGAGGGACATCGACGCGCAGCGCCCTCTACTGAAAAAATGTTTCCAAGGCCAGCAAGCTGGGAGATGATCTATCAAAGATAAGGAATACGTCGGAGAACACAATCCCTTCGAACTAGGGATCTTGTCTAAGGTTTATATGTGGGTGTTCCATTTATTTTACTTACCCATGCATACCGGATCCAAATTACTGTTTATCACAAGCTTCACCAGTTATTTACCCACAGTTATTTACACCAATTCTTGACTTTGCCAACTAATGTAGAATGGTTTCTAAAGGTAAAGTGATGGTGTTGTTAGCAGAGCCCCCAATGGTTAACATGTATGTATATTTTAGTAGTTTTAAGATAATACTTACATGGAAGTTAAAATTTGTGTGTACTCAGAAAGGCCAGATAATTGTATATTGGTGTGCATCTTCTAAAAGTAATTATTGGAGTGATGTGTGTCATTGTAGCCTTAGACCACCCTCACAAGCCTTACTGCTCTGCTACACTACCTTGATTGGGTTAGCCATTAGTGTTGCTCCAGTTCACCAAAATAAATTGACCTCCCAAAACCCACCCCCTACAGACACAGAATAAGAAATCACAGCTCACTGTGCACCTCTAACCAAAGAGCCCACCTCCTAATCCCTCCCCGATGTGCAAAATCACTTAATCTGGTACAAAAGAGGTACTGAAAAAAAAGCACACAAATCTTACCTTCTCTTCATCCTTGACTCTTTTCTCCTCCTCTTTTTTCCTTTTTTCTTCTAGCTTAGCCCTGAAAACAAAGTTAATATTAGCAAATGGAAAGTTATCCACAGTGTTCATCACCAACACAGCATGTACATTTACCCCTTTGGTTACTGGGCTAGTCCTCTACCCAATGCCTTTGCATATTTCATTCCTTGCATCACCCGCTTAACTTCAGCTTCTGCACTATAGTACTCCAAGTCTCATAACCGCTCTTCAGTGATTTTACGTAATCTACGAGCTTAGGCAGAACGCCACAAACCTTCTGGGTTTGGACTTGGTCAACTTTTTTAAAGTAATTCGCAAAAAGCTCAGCCATCTCTGGATCCCTCCTTCCTCGTCCCAATCATCCACCAGCTCAGCTATCCTCCTTGCAGCCCTTTGTTCTCTGGACAAGGAGTCTTCTTTTTCTTCTCATTACGTTACTGCTAGAGAAAAGCCAACTCATAGTAGGTTTCCTCATCTAATGCACCAAATGTCCCCCCTTAAGTCTTTACTACTCACTTTAACCTCATGTTCGGACTCTGCCGGGGGTAACTCAGTTTGGGTCTTCTAGATAGCCTTTGTAAACATCGATTCCCTATCCCACCTCAACTTTATCCTTTTTTTGCCCCTTCAAGGAGTCATCTAAATACAGCTTTCACAGAGCCCCATTCCATGAGCAGAATCTCAGTGTCATTTGTCCCAATGCAACTAACTTCCACTTCGTCCTAAAAGACCTCCCTGAATACCTGATCTTTCACCAACATCTCCAACTTCAGCAACATCTCTTGAACTGCCACCTCCCTTCCCTGGTACAGATTTAACTGCACTTCAGACCACAGGTGATCTGACCATTTGTTTGGTACAATTTCCAACATAAGGAATAGGTTACTGATCTGCAACTCCCATTCTCTAGCATTGGTATCCTTCATAGATTCACATGCGGTTTGAATAGTCCCAGTCATCAGGCTGGGAATGCTCCCTAAGATTAAAGCCATTTAAATTTACTGTCACTTTAGTGTTCGTCATTTTGGGTTGCCCCAGAGCCAACAGACAGCTCTCCCTTAGACCCACCCCTGGAGGCAGTCTTCAGATTTGGAAAGCACATGTGAAACGGCACTTGAGGCCCACAAAAGAAAGCTAAAAACCTGGCTTTTTTACTAAAGCTCCCTCGAGTTGTAGCTCTCGACATCCTTGGCTTGCTGACTTTGTTTCTCGTTTTTGTCTTGTCTGTGCCATCATGCCCAAGGGTTCATTGCCCCGCAATACAAATGTAGTAAAGGAAGAGCCTAACCATTCCTCAAGACAGTTTCTGAAAAAGGGCTGCTAGAGAGGATGCCGTTTGGCCACATTGGCTCTTTTTCGTCCTGCGCATCAATCATCTCCCATATGGTGGAAAACCTTCCAAGGCCATTACTTCTAGCTTTCCTGGGAGGACCAGTGACATGGGCGCTTGATGCTTGTACAGTTGCTGATGTGTTCTCCGTCCTGTGCATGGCCGTTCCTGCTGTCCTCTTCATAATTGTGTTACTTTTAGGGTACAGGCAGGGTCATGGGTGATCAGGAGTCCCTGACAGCAGGACCGAATCACGATATGGAAACTCCTGTGCACAACATCCATGGACGGTTTCTGTAACTCACACTGCTCAGAGTACCTTCCCCAGGTGCCAGGACCCTGGTCCTGTAGCTAATCAGCTCTCCCGAGAAGGATACTTTTTTCACTGGCATGGGGTAAACTGGTTAAGCCCACAAAAATGCTCCTCAACGGGATTCTGCTTGGTCTTTCATCTTCCTTTTCTCCTCTTGGTCTCGGCTCCTGGCTTGTGCCAGTGAGCTTGAAGCTCACTGTGCATCTCCTTCCGGTAGCCTGGTTTGCACAGTTCTGTGTAACATGTCAGCTGGGAAGACACCCTGTGGTGCTGTGTGTGGGGTTGGTATTCACACAGGAGTTGATGTAGGGCTTGCTCGAATGGCTTGTTGAGGACATTAGTCACCTGCCATGTTTCGACGTTGGCCATAAACTTCACAGATGCCATTGGCTTAAGGCCATCGTAGCATTATCCTCCGTATTGGAATCCCATGTATTGTGCAGTTTGCGAAGTCCTGGCTAGTGAAGGGTGGGCTGTTTGGGATCCCATTTGTTGAGAGCATGCAGTCAAGGGCTGGTATGACGCAGGTCACTGAGGTGGAATCTATCAACTGAGCGTCTGGAAAACATGAGTCATGGATCAGCACTATCGCGTACGCTCCATTTCTCAGTGAGCCCAAATCGTCCACAGGCAGATCCTCCCATACCGCTTCTGGAAGGGTGACATTTGCAGCAGGCTGGGGTGAGGGGGCTGGGCCACTTGACTGCAGACGTTACATTGACTTATGGAGTCTACCATAGAATCCAGTTTAGGAGACAATATCTTCTGCCTCAGGAGGTGTTTCGTGGAGACTAACTCCCAGTGGCCCTCGTGAGCTAGCATGATTGCTCTGAGCGCTTGCAGCAGTACCACCTTGCACCCCTTCATGATGTGGTCTTCAATGAGCGTTAACTAGTCCTCAACTAGTTCCAAGCATCCTATATCCTAGTTTGCGTGCACCGATTCTCCTTTTGCTCAATTCTTTACACGTTTCATCTTCCCGGTTTTGATGGTGAGCTATGATGCCGAGGGCAGGGTCTCGTTCGCACTCCAGGAGGGTGGTCCAGTCCATGGGCAAGGGTTGTAGGTGGTGTATCACGTAGTTAATGTTCACATCAGCAATGAGGCTTGCCTGTGCCAGCCCTGTGGGGTCTCAATGGGTCGGCCAGGTTGTCTTTGCCCGGCCGATGGATGTTGAATTTATAGTCCTGAAGCCTTAGGCCCCATTGTGCCATTCTGGGGGGCATTTGTGCTTTTGGGTCGCCAAAGATTGTCAGGAGGGCTTGGTGGTCGGACAGTAAAAGCCTTGCCGTATAGGAAGAGATGAAAATATTTGCAGCCCCAGACAACGGCCAGGCTTTCTCTCTGCCTGGGAGAATGCCTGTCCGAGTGGGTGAGACTCCTGCTTGTGTATGCTACAATGAACGTCTGAAGTCTGTGGGGTCCCGTGGCTTTAGTATGGTTCCTAGGACGACTGGGCTGGCGTCAACTATTACTTCCATCTTTCTTTCTGCATTGAAGTATGACCTCTTCAGCTTTGGATCGGTTATTGCGGATAGTCTCGAAGGCGTGCCAATAGTCTGTCGGCCACTCGAAAGGCTGGTCCATCTTTATGAGTATGCCGAGAGGGAGCTGAATGTAGCATAGTCAAGGAGGAACCTTGAACAGTAGGTCGCCAGCCCCAGGAACGATATAAGTTCAGACAGGTTCTGTGGCGGCCGGGCGGTCTTCAGTTCTGCCACCTTCTCTAGGTCACGTCGCATCCCCTTCTCTGAGAATATATGTGCCCAAAGAATCTGAGTGAGCCCCTCTGAAATTCGCATTTACTTTTGTTGAGTGTTAGACCTGCAGCTTTGAGTGCTGGGCACACTCTGAAGTGCAGCGACGTGTTCTTTGGTCTTGCCGAATACTAGGACATCATCCATTAGTTGAGGAAGTGGGGAACAAGTCTTATGACTTTGTGGATTTCATCTTGAAAAACGGAGTCGCTTGTGTAGTAAAAGACCCATGTGGGTTCCAAAGGTGATATTATCGGGACTCGGGGTGATCACAAGTTGGTGGTAGCCTTTTGTGAGGTCTAGCTTTGAGAAATCACATGAGGCAGTAAGTGGATCATGTCTGTTATCCTTGGTGCCTGGTGTCTTTCACGCTCATTTGCTTTGTTCACCCACCTCATGTCCACACATACACCAATTTCATTGGGACAGGTACTTTTAAGATGGATTCCTGAACTCTGACCTGGTGGGCAGAGGTTCAGAAGGCCACCCTAGTTTCTTGGAACAGGGCAAACTTCTGGACAAGCCAGACCAATCAAGGTACCATTGGCAGCGGTTAAGACTAGGTCTCAGGAAGGGTGAGGGTGACTGAAAGACCTCAATGCGCAAACACAGCAAAGGGCACTACAAATCATTCCCAGTCAGGTGTATTAATCAAAAATACATATACATTTATTCAAGGCCTTTAAAAACAAACAAAGCAAATAACTAACTTTTCAAACCAATAAAACACTACTCTGAAACACAGTTACCAGGTGGCCTAAAGGAATAGTGCACAGAATGGGCCCACAAACTATGAAAGGAAGCAAACAGTGCAAATAGACTTTAGACAGTTCTTCAATCCATAAGAGACAGTCCATTACGAAGAGTGGAGCCTAATGCTCAAAAGTACTTTTGTATACAGGTGCATGCAATGGTGCAGTAGAGCAAAAACAGGGGCTGTAGCAACTCAGGAAGGTGGGTGAAGTGATGAAGAATATGCTCAACTATTCCAGGAGGGTCTCCGCAAGAGGGCAGAACAGGTTCCTGGAGTTGGGAATAGGGTTCCATGTTCTTTCATCACCTGCCATTTCAACATGAACATTCTAACGAAAGCATTCACTTTTTTTGGCCCCCCCTCCCTCCACCTATGTGTAGCTATTCCCTACCACCCCAACCCCTTACCTACCCTACCCTCCCCCCCCAAAAGATTCAATGAGCGCTTGTTAGAATGTTCACATTGAAATGTCAGGGGATAGAATTGCAGACGATGAAAGGACGTCCCAAGGAATAGGACGTTAGCACAGTCTACCAGTGGAAAGGAGTGGCCCTCAGTGGACACTCGTGTGTAAAAATGGATGAATACGCTAGGGGTCACCGTAAGTGTTGCAAGTACTCACCGACCCAAGGCACACCTCAGACCAAACTTCGGCAGTTGAGTCCACTTTGGTTGCAGGTTCAAATGCGGCAATTATGCGGCTGAGTTACAGCGATGATTCCGTGCAGGACAGTAGCGATTTCTCCCCTGCTGGTGAAGGGATCAGGCCAGTTTCACTGCAGCAGGATTCAGGGCACAGCAGCAAGGCACCTGCGAAGTTCCTCACCACAGCTTGACGACACGGCGTGCACTCTGGTTCAGGCGTACTCTAATTCCAGAGCTAGGGTGCCCAGGTTTATGAAACCAATGCTTACAATCTACCAAGTGCCAACACGAAACAGCAGCGGTTTCATAGCAAAGGTCCTGCGCAAGCTTGTCAGTTCGCTGGTTGGCCCAGGAACACTTCCGAAGAGGCTCGCTTGCAGGTTAAGATGAAGGTGCCATGAATAGTTGTTCCCACTATTCAAATGGGTCAAAGCGCCTTTGCAGACCCAGTTCGATCAGATACAAAGGGGTCCTGTGGGACGATAGTAGGCTCAGGGTGCCAAACCTTCCAGTAGGTCACCAGTGGTTCCTGGACTCTGCTTCTTAGTTTCAGGATGCTTGGATCCTATCCTAGGTTACAGCGAGACCTCAAGAGATCGACCTGGTAAGGGTGATTAGAGCCTTCTCTTATCCAGCATCTCCTTTGCACCAAAACGAAGAGGACCCAATGGGAGAACTGCTCACAAACACACCAGACGCGGACCAATCACGGGCCACAGTGGTCCCAGCAAACCAGACAGTCTGGCACCCAGGATGTTTATTGGAACTAGACAGTCCAGCCCACATCCTGGAAGTGCAACAGACAAAGCATGCAGAAGCCCGCAAAAGCTTGGTATTTTGCGGGAGAATGCATGACCAAAAAAGACCTACTCTGGGTCTGCTCGACCTGGGGACGGCAAAGGGACAAGATGGACAAAGAACAGGACAAAGAACCTCGTGCCATGGCCATTTTGGAGCCAGGCCACCTTCCTGTGCCAACCGCGGTAAACTCAGTTTGCATGGCAAGAAAGGGTTACAAATATGTGAAAGTAAAAGCTGCCACCAGCCCTGCCCAAGGCACAACTGTACATCTACCAAAAAATCCTTTGAGGGAGTCTAGGGCCTTTGGAAACGAAAGAAAGACCCAAGCGCACTGTCCTCTAAGGTACTTTGTGCACTTGTAACATGTTGCAGAAAGGTTGCAACATAGGAAAGGACTAACGGAAACAAAGTCTCCCAGTACTGACTGTTATGGGGAAACTGACATGTCCTTAAAGACAAAGTGAGCAAAAACCCAGCCCAGTGCAGCAGAGGGCTGTGCGCCACTGGAAAAAGTCAGACAAGGCTTGTCAGACAACAGCAAAAAGTTGGGGGTTCACAACTGGGGGGAAATTACACATACATGGGAAACTTTTCTAATGGGTATTATCTGTGATACCCAGGGTGTGGGTCCGGTCGCTAGTTCAATTACATGTTTAGCAGCTTGTCGATCTTTTCTTCAACCTGCCTTTGTTTATCGATTGGTCTGTAGTGCTGGGCGGCTTGACTTCAGGGTTTATGTGCAATTGGATCTTGCGATTTTTGAATTTCCTTAGTCCTCGAAATAGTTTTGGGAAGGCCTTCCGCCCTCGATGCATTTGTGGGCCATGAGTTGATATAAGATTTGCACGAGGCTCATATGCACTGGTTTTGAAACCGCAAATGCAGCCGTTATTTACTTCAGTCCCGAGTACATGTAGTTGTATCCTCGCCTCATGTGATTGTGAGTGCATGTGGCCGTAATGACCTTGTTGCATGGTAGCAGGGAGGTCAATCCATACGGATAAAGGTTGATGGTGGATAGTTTGAGCTTTGGGGTTTTGGGAACGCTTTGTGCGCCTCCTCGCTTATAATGTAACTGGTGCTGTGTCTATAAAGAATTCTAGAGGGGTGCCGTTGACATGCAGTAGGAGGGTCCGGCTAGGTCTCACCATGGAGTTATTCAGCGACCAGACATATCCCTTCTTTCGTTGGTCGTCCACTGATGAGTCACTATTGGAGGGTGATCTCATTTCAATGTATCGGACGCATCGCCTGCAGTCCCCAGTACACCCTTCGTATGACCTGTGGTCTTCACGTGCGCAGGGCCTGTAGTAGCTTTTTCCTGAATGCTTGAGTCACATCCAGCAATGACTTTGGAATCGCAATGCCACCTTGTTGGAGTACCATTGGAACTCGCATTGTTTCAGCTTTATCCGTAGTCTCATAACGAAGTTGTCAAAGGATTCTCTTTTGTCCTGGCGCGTTGTATGAAAGATGGGTCTCTCATAATCAATGTTGGTGTGGTCGTGAAGTAGTCAGATAGTTTCATGTGAAGATCCAGGAAAGAGGCTGTTTTGAGGTTAAGTAGTTCTCCAGTGATGTCCGTCCATGGCAGTTGGACTTGCAGCCAATGTATTATTTAGCTGTGCATAGTCGGTGAGCCCTACAGCCCCTAGGTAGAATTTGAAATCCTGTAGCCATATTGCCCACTGTGGCCTTCGGTTACTAGTATCCTGCAGGTCAAACGTGTGCACCAGGTGCAGTACTTGTGGTCCACCACCTGAGGCCCCATCTCCTGATGAGGCGGCGACTTTGTGTACCGACATGTGCGCAGTAAACCTTATTTCTCGCGGGGGTCCTCTGCGAGGGTCCAATGCACTCATGCTCCCCTTCCTTCTGTGTGAGGTACTCTTGTGCCGGTTTCCTTTACTCTCCCAGAGGTGGGAAAGCATCCCATGTCAGCCCTTCAGCGCCTTCTGACTGTGGGGCCTGGTGTGTCCCCTTTGCTGTGTACCTTGTATGCTTATTATGGCAGGCTGGAAGTTCTATGGGAAACCTATTTGGAGGTACATTGACAGCGCCCAACGGCACCCTCCTTATACACCCCTCCCGAGGTTAACAGTCAGCCTCTTAAACCGTGTTCATTAATTGGGCACTCCATGGCCAGCCTCAGCTGGCAGGGCATGTCAGCCGGGTGAGTATTCCACCTTTCGCTCGATGTCAGCTGCATCTTGGGCCTCGCTTGGTATCCTCGTCGCCAATGAGGCATCTAAAGCCCACCCAAACCCAGAAGACCCCACAGGGTTTGGGCCTTCAAAGAATTACACAGACATGGGCCAGTGCAGCTATAAGCTGCTTTATTGCACACCTGTAACATCAACTGCTGTTCCCCTTTCGTCCCACCCTTCCCTAACCCAACGTCACTTCCCGCTGTCCTGGCCCACACGTGAGCCATCCCTTCACAATGAGGGCAGGCTACCTGTCCATTGTAACATGACAACGGACACAGCACTACTCTTACTCCCTCAGCGTCTCTGCAGGCTTTGTCAACATCGACCACACCATTGTACTAGACATTCTAGCCCACAGGATGAATCGCTGGCACCATACTCCTGGTTCACCTCCTTTCTCACTGACGATAAACTTGGTCTCCATAGCTCCCCATCAGACGCCAGCGCTGTCAAGTATGGGGGCCCGCAAGGCTCCTACCCATCTCCACTCTTCAACCTATATGTTGAATCCCTTGAACACCCTTTCCAAAGACAGTACATTTCCACCAACAGATGACAAATCTACTTCCAAATGATCACCTTCCCAACTCCACACCCTCAAAACCAGTCTCCATCACCACCACTGTATGACCACCCACTTCCTCAATCTCAAATCTTCCAATATCTCTTCATATGACCCTCCCCCTGAGGCACAAACACAACTTCACCCCCAGGATACAAGATCTTGCCATGTACGACCCACATCCCTCTGCACACCTGTTAAATTCCTTGTAATTATGCATTTATACAGCGCTTATACACAGGTGCAGTGCTTCAAAGCGTTTCAAGGCAGGAGGGAGCAAGGGAATACAGTAATCATTCTTTAGGCCTTGAGTTTCTGAATGATCGAACAGAAAACTAGTATACTAGGCCCAACGGCACTTCTCCTAGTGCAAGTGCATGAAGTGTTAGTCGCAACCAAGCTTGGGGGGGGGGGGGGGGGGGGGGGAACAGGACAAATTAACTTAGTCCTAGAACATTCAGGTAATGAGTGCATACATACAGATGGACGAGCATGTCCTGTCCAACAGAGCCCTGTGTTAAGTGCAGAGAGGTTGCCACGCTCATGGAGCATAAGGAAGTGCAGTAATGCTGAACATAGTAGAGCGGCCCAAGGGCAAGCGCAAAAATACTGGCAGGGGAGCCTGGGACCTGTAGGTGACCAGGCAGCCAGTCAGCAAAAACTGAACAGCGTAAGGAAGGAGGGTGGAGTGAAAGAAGGCTGGAGCTCAGCAGGTAAGAGGGAGCACGAAGGAGGAAGAAGAGGAAGGTCTTGCAGAGTTCCAGGAACTTTAAGGTGCTCTGGCCCAAGACGGAGAGAGACAGGAAGGTCGTTTCCAGAGGGAGGCACCTGCAGAGCATAACAATCTACCTCCAAACCTGTTTGGAAAAAGATCAATTGCAGAGAGTTGGAGGACTATGTAGGGAGAGCATTTAGGAAGAGAGCATTGTAGATATTGCGAGTGCGGGCCCCGGCACCAGAAAGCCTTGTGGATTATGCCAAGGGTCTTGAACTTAATCCTTGCAGCCACGGGGAGCCAGTGAAGGGATTTCAGCGCCAGAGAGATGCGGTCCCTGGGCTTGAGGCCAAGGATAAGTCTTGCACTTCTGTTCTGGATGAGTTGTAGAGGAGGGAGATTGAGAGGCTGTTACAGTAGTCCAGCCTAGAGAGTACTAGGGCTCTCGAAATGGGGAGCCTCTGGGGAAGTGTGAAAAGGTAGAATACCTCTGAGGTGCAGTTGGTGGTGGGATTTTAGATGTCTGAGATGTGAGAAGGAGGGTGGAGTCAAAGATGACCTAGATTTTTTGCCTCATTGGTAGGCGACGGCCCAGAGAGGTCAGCCAGTGTGAAAGTGGGAAAGCAGGAGCCTGGCATTCAGGCAGAGAATGTTAGCAGCACATCAAGACTGAATTGCGGACAGTCAGGGATGAGCGAGGAAGCAGCCGGGGGTAGGCTGAAAGCTGTGTATCATCTGCATAACACTGAAAGTTAGAGGTAATGGTAGAGTTCCTGTGCCATGTAGATCTTGAAGAACCAGGGGATTAGATACAACACAAGTAATGAGTGATAGAGGAGAGAAGGAACGCAAGTTCCACTGGGAAGACTGTTCAGAGAGAAAGGAGGCAAGCCATGGCAGGGCCTGATCTGTGATGCCCAGGGTATCACAAAGACAGGTGATCAGGGTGTTGTGGTTTACAGATTGAAAGCAGAAGTGGCTGCAGAAGAGGACACAGATTTCCTGTGTTTTGGTGGTGACGTGTAGCCAGGGCCAAGCAAACTGACGGGGTGGGTGCAGTAGAGGATGTGGCTGCAGTAGGGTTGGCAAGTTCCTTGCAGACTTTCAAAAGTTCAGCCGTGTTATGAGATACCGCGTAGATGCAGGCTTAAATCTAGACTCTTCTTAGAGCGGATGCAGAGACTATATTGGCTTTCAAGAAGACGGCAGGCCAGTTTGTCAGAGGGTGCATCTGAAGGTTCCCATTTCCGTTGTGCTGCTCTGCACTTATCTTTAAGGTCAGCCAGATCTGAGTCGTACAAAGAGTTGCACTTTTTGGCAGGCTTCAGTCGGACCCTCATGTCAGGGGCAAGGAGTGTTGGAGATGAAACTGAAAGTTAGCGAGGGCTGTATCAGGGTGGAAGTCATCTGCAGGAGTTGGAGGAGTGTAGATGGAAGCAAAGGCAGCCAATGACTGCATGGGTCGGATGACCTTGAAGGCAGGTGGTGGCGCAGGGTGTACCAATGCTAAAGGAGAAGCAAGTTTCAAGTGAGAAGAGCATGATCAGTCCACAGGAGTGAGGAATTGAGAGTGGGATGTGTGGAGATGAGCGCATCCAAGGTGTGGCTAGCAGTGTGTGTCAGATCGGAGGGTAGAATGGAAAGAAAGTGAGTCAGGTTGCGGAAAGTTCCTGAAGAGTCAGGAGACTCGAGATGAATGTTAGGATCTGTTGGGAGGAGAGAAGCAGCCAGTTCAGCTCATTTCGCAAGGAATAGGGTGGCCTGGTCCGGCAGCCGATAGAAGGTGGCAAGAGTAAGAGGCGACAGCCGAAAGAGCCTGCAGACCAGGAATTCAAAGGAAGAGTAGTCTTGAGTGGGAATGATGGAAGCATGGATCCCCTCAGGAAAGACCATCTTGGCTTCACCTTCGAACAAAAGCAAAACATGCAATCTACAACTACACCCCTTACACACAATCCAACAAGTCCTTGCTCCTGAAGACGTCCGCACTGCAGTCCAAGCACAGGTTCTCTAAACTGGACTATGGCAATGCTCTAACACCCTTGCCACCCCCATTCAAATCGCAGCAGCAAGACTGATCCTCCAGCTACCCAGACATTCAACCTTTCTTGGCCTGCTCCACTGGCTCGCGAATAACCCAGATCCACCTAAAAACGTCATGTTACATTATGACAAACTCAAACCCATAACCCATACATACAGCAGACAAGCCAGCCAACACCTACCCACTCCACTCTGCAAACTCGCATGCACACAAAAACAAGCCAATGGCGTGGAGCACCCTACCTACACACACACACACACACACACACACACACTGCATCCTCCACCATTTTCAGAAATTGCATCAAAACATACTGGTTTCCCCACACACACAACCATGCCCTTCTACAATGAACACAATTTTTAAACGTTTTCATCTTTTCAATATTTCAACCACGTAAGGCGCTCCAGGCCTCTGAGTAGTGCCAGCGCTAAACAAAAAAAAGGCACCAATGCCCCAGGAATTTACTACGGAGGGGAAAAAATGCATTTATGAAAGTGCATGCAGTGGCTTCTCCCGTACATTTAAATCAAGCATACCCGGGGGAGGGGGGAAACAGTGCAGTAAATCATGCTGAATGCTCAGTCTCTGCCACTCTAAACAAAAAGCACATTCACATTTTGACCTGCCAACCCAAAATGATCGTAAAAGCAACATACTCCAAAGCATCCTGCTTTTCTTTGCGTTTCTCCTCTTTCAGACGCAGCTTCTCTGCTTTATCTTTATCTTCCTTTTCCTTCTTCTCCCTCTTCTCCTGCTCCTCTTTGTCCCTCTTCTCTTTCCTCTCTTTATCCTTTAGCTCTTTTTCTTCATCTTTTTTCTTCTTTGCCTCCTCCTTAGCACGCTCCCTGGCATTCTTTGCCTCCTCTTTCAGTCGATCTCTTTCTTCCTTTTCGGCCTGCAGTTTCTTCTTCTTTTCTTCTTGTTCCTGGTTGCAACAACAAGACATTTAAATTGGTGATGGTACTTTACCAACTATAGGAAACCCAACACAGTAAAACAAATTAATAACTTCTCCCCTCAGTGGTTAGTGTACAACGGTTAAGTGCATAGGGCAGTTTTTGCATTCCGACCCAACAGTTAAGAATTGGATTAGGAAGTCCAACACCAAGTCATGGTGATAAAGGGAACTAAGTTTAAAGACAAGGCAGCTCCACCACAGAAGGAATTCCAAGTCAGCTGGCATGGTAGAAGTGCCCATTTCCAGCTCCTCCACTTAGAGGAGGTAAGGCAAAGGCGGTCATTAAAATCGTATACTCCAAATTGAGATGTAGAAGGTAAAAAGTAGCAAAGGAATCAAGTAATTTGCTTCAGCCCAATCTATAAGTCAAACTGGAAGCAAAGGAAAAGAAAATATTGATAGCAAGCCCGAAAGGAGCAGATTGATCCTTCACTAAAGGGATATTGAGGCACCTTGGTTTCAAATCAAAAATATATGCAACCGTCTGGTTGAACATTTCCATTTGTTAAATTTGCAGTGCAGGTTTGTGTTTTAAATTTTGCAATAAACCATCCAAAGGAATTTATTTTGTAATGCGTCAAAGTGCTCCAATGTAAGAGTGCTCGCCATACACACCGTGGCAGTCATGGATTTAAAAAGTAGGGGTCTAGTTCGATCATGCAAAATTCAATATGCAATAATCAATTCTCAAAGTCAGGTGCCAGTAATGAATGAGTTTGTCTCAGGAAAATAGCTTAGGGGCAACGTGCGCGCCTTGAAAAAAAAAAAACAGACACCGAGAAACAGGTTTGATTCCTAGGTCCATGTTTAGAAAGCTCTGGGTATTAAGCGTGTTATAAATAACGTATTTGCAGTCTGGCCCCAGTGATTTGTTACATAGCTTTCAAAGAGTGGAATTGAGAATACAGGCCAGTGTGGGGATAGAAGACATCAAAAACCCCCATTCACATGAGTGAGCTGTGCTTCGCAAATGAGAATGCACATTCATAGGGAATACTGCTTCAGCAAGCAAAGACTTGACCATTAAACATGATGAGCTCCGTTATGTGCAGTTCATATGTGCCAGTTATACTAACCAACATGCTCATTTCTATTCAGGAGCTGAGTCTTGATTCTTTGCAGTCTGACTTTAAAGTCCTGAATTTATAATTGGGATTATCCAGTCCCATAACGCCAAATAAAAGTAAAAGTACTTGCGCCTCCAGTACAAGCCGCCAATTACCATCTCCATCCCTGCAGATAAGGGGTGCATCAGCCACTTTAAAACCATAAAAATAGATTCAACAAGAATAAAAATAATCCCAAAACAAATATGGATTACACATTGGACCTTGTGCCCCCACTCTCACTCGCAAAGCTCCATGGATGTGTTTTGGCCAGTACTGCCACAGGAAGAAACTTACTGCCTGCTCGTAAGAATTAAATCTCTAACATTTAATGTGTATAAATAACTAGGTGCAAAGAAATATTGCAAAACATTGGTCTTCCATTTTACTCGCTTTTATTGGGAACTGGATTTACATTTTTTACTCCCTAAATAATTACTTTATTCCCAACTTTACTTTTTAAAGAAATTGAGTAACAATCCCACATCTTTTCTAGATCACCGACCATCAAATTTACACCTCAAGGAAATCTTACCTTTTTCCTTTTTTCTGATGAAGGCCTGATTTTCTGAGGTATCTAAAAAAAAAAACATGCATACCCATTAGTGTTCGAACAATTCGTGCAACAAGGTTTTCAACCATGCAAGCCTGCATTTATCATAAAACAGCCAAAGTGTTCCACCACGCATTACACCCGCACCAAAACAAGCCAAGCATGAAAATTCACAAGTTAGCTTGAGAACCAACAAACCGAAACAAGATTTGATTTCATTGAGACCACCTTGATGTGACGATGACAAAGTGATTTCTCGGAATCTAACGGAAGTGGGTAGCTCGGAGGTAGTTTATGCTTTCCATCTGCTTCTGGATCCTTGGGTCGATTTGCTAACAAGGTAAAGGAAACTCCGGGCCCCCACCACCACCCCTCATGGTGCCAACAAGAGCACAGTTATGCATGACTGCGCAACAAGAACGCTGAAGTTCAGGCTAGAAATCAGGGAAAAGGGCTTCACCATTTGCAAGAGTAGGAATTAAGTGGGCTAGAGGTTAAACACTGGTGTTTGCAAAATTGGGGTCCCCTGTGTGTGGGTGAAGTCAAAGATTCATGCTCAAGATAAGGCCCTGCACCTTTCTCCCCCCACACTCCATCCCTCAATTCTTTAGATGGAAATTGTGTACAAAGCAACACATGTGCCCTGATCAGATGGTCTCTACACATACATATTTCCCATCGTAATTGGCACGGATGTGGATAGACACGGAGTTCATAATGCCTCGTCATGAAGTAAATGCTCATGGGTTGAGAAGCCTGATTGAAATACCACTGAACATTAGTATGCAGTGTGGCAGGAGTGAGGTGAGCAAATTGCAGAGAAATTCTTCTCAATTAGACTATGGTTGTTACAAAGTATGGTGAAAGAAGGAGCAAGACCTAACCAGCCATCTTGGGATTCCATTCCCCACACCACAAATCTAATCCACTCGTCTAGATAAGTAGCAGCTGGATAACTGGTGGAAAGTGGAGGACTAAAAATACTCCCTGAACTAATGCTTTAGTTTCTAAGGTGACGAACCACTCAAAATCTTAAAGTATTGGCTGAAACCATTCATTTTGCAGCATAAATTTCAGAGAGCTACTACTTAAAATGCACACTCCGTTCTACAGGGAAACATCACCCAAACAAGTTAACCAAAAATAGAACTTTTGGTGTGCGAAGACTGAGGTTGGTCTCAACAGTACATGCAAGCATTGCCACTGTAAAAACAAACGTGTAATGCTTAACAGTGTCCGAGGAAAAACAAAGGCAATGTCTCAATATCTGCCAGTGCAGCCTCCAGCTCTACATCATGTTGCTCTGTGCCCACCAACTGTGCCTTTGCGCCCCCCCCAAACGCCACACTCACAAGCACCTTTGCACAGCTGCATGCAAACAGTTTAAACAGACCTTTGTGCTCCAACCCTTCCCCCATTGAAACCAAAAGGTTCGACCACTAAAAATCCCATCAAATGGTTGTAGTAATCGACCAAGGGCCCAGAATGTACTCTGGGTGAAGCCCCAGCTTGTCCAGAAATCTCCGATGTTTCCTGTAGACTGGGGCTCCAAACCACCCCAATCTACCTGCAGGGACAGAGCAGAGACCCTGCCCAGATCCCTCCCAAAGTGTGAGCGATGGAAAACACCTACATTCAAAATACAAAATAACCAAAGATAGTGAGCATTTCTCTCCAAAAAACAAGATCATAAAACAAAAACTCAACACCTGCCTAAATGGCAGTTCAAGTATTATATTCACATTAAAGTTCACTTCCGAACTCGGAGGAATATAGGATAGACCTATGTGGGGTATTGTTTTACCACAATTCAGGCTAATTGAGGTTTACTTTAACAGTTGGAAAGGGGGGGGGATTAGTGGATTTAATTTTAATATATTTAAACTTATTTGGGGAAAGCACATGGTCTTGTGTTTAAATACAAACATGCATTTGTTACATTTAATTATTTTTACTGTGTACATAAAAACCTAGGAGACTGCATTATGTATGAAAAATTCCCCATAGGCTGCAAGGTGCAAACTTAGCTGAATCGCAGCTAGGGCATAAGGTTCACTGCATATGACGAGTCAACGTTTTTTTTTTTACTGCAATGCAGCGTCAGTGTATTGTATTAATTTATATATTTATTTTAACGTGTGCAAAGGTTTAACTGTCACACCAAATAAAAATGAGTAACGTTTAATAGGGTAAGAGTAACCCGTTATTTTTCTTTTATCTACGTCATAAAACAAAGTTATAGACTGCCTGGCCAGAATCTTAACATCTACATACAAGTAGAACTCTGAAGGTTTACAAATATGTGAACGGGTCAAGTGGGATGAAATGTTTCACTGGCAGAGGTAAAGGCTTTCACTTCTGCTGCACAACAAGCTATAAAGTAATTGCTTTGTGAGCTCAAGGCAAGCAAAACTAATATGGACAAAGTACAGACCACTTCACTCACCCAAAATCACAACTTCATTAACAACGAAAGGGTGTATTGTGGTACACAAAAGCTTCCCAAGTACCAGAATGCATTAGGGTTTGAGATTAAAAGCCAGGATTTTTTTAATACCTGAAAATCGAAAACAGATAATGCGTGTAGTCATTTGACAAAAGGTATGCATCTTCTGGTTATGAATAAGGTATTCAACGTTTATCAATCAGCCGTTACACTGAATGATCGAGTCGTGAAATGAAAGGGGTAGTTTCTAAAAAGGCAACAGATTAAACACCGCAGCAGACCAGACATTCAAATGTGTGTTATATTGTGGAAGAAACCAGTCAAGACACGTTACCACCCACATGGCCTTACCAACTTAAAAAAGTTACCTAGAATGGGCCGCGCATGGTCAGGAGCCGATCGGACTGCTGCAAAATACGTGGTCATGATTCATTCCATGGTTTTATCTGTGATCTCTAGTGCATGGTTAACTGTGCGGCCCTTCACAACTCCCACTATATACTACTGGCATATTCAATGGTGAAGGATCACGGGACTTTTAGTCTAAGACCACTGAAGGGCCACACAAGTAACATTGCGTGCCAGCACAAGCGTCACTGTCCTCCAATTGGTGCTCTAACAATTGCCTAGACTTCCCTGGACAGGGACACGGAGCACAATATTGCAAAACAAAAATATGTAGACCAAACAACCTGGATGAGGCATTGCTTTGTTCCACATTACCTACCTCGATCTCATGGGGATCCTCCAACACCACCTCTTTCGAATAATTGTTCTGCAACCGCACTAGCAATCACAGCAGCTTCAGATCTCGTCATCTACAGACACCTTGGCGACACTTGGCATTCATGAAAGAAAAATCCCATTACCTTCAAAATGTCAACCTGCATCAACGATCTAAACATTTAGCCCACTGCTCCACTGAAAGACAATGTTTCTTGGACATTTTCTCTTCTGCCTACCTAGCCGACAAACTAGGGCAGACACTCTTGAGGCACTACCTCACCCCTGGCAGAACAACCACATATAATTTACAAGCTTCACCAGGGTCATTTTAAGCTTATCCAACCACAAACAAGGACGACACAACCTCTCAGGCTTGCCTAATAAATAACACTTCTCATAGACCATTAATGCTGCCTACCCTTAGACATCTCTTCATGTCACAGTACAGCAAAGACTCAACACCGAGCTCATCATACCTAGACAGCCACATCCAATTACTGATTTAACTAGACAATAGTGGCTCACTGGCCCCACAAAAACAAACGTTATTTGGTTTGGCAAACATTGCCTTTACAAAATCGAGGAAAAAAGGAAAATTATAAAAATGTCAAATATAAAAAACACCAAATAAACGAGTTAAAACTAACGATTGTGATGTACACGTGACCAGTGTCACGTGCACATCTAAACAAACATGCACGGAGCCCGCCTCTGACTCTAATGCAGTGTGTCCGTGTCATTCCTTGCGCGTATTTACAGCTGCGTCACTACGTGTGGGCTTGCGATTCCTCCCACATCACATTGGCGACGGAGGTTAAACTTCCCTACAAACTCACTGAGCGAAATCCTCACATACTCGGGCTCCCGACAGCCCAGGCTCGCTGAGCTACTCGCGCCGGGCATAACAGTTGGGGAGCATGTGGAGAAGAGAAAAAAAAAATGACATAAGCCCGCCGACAGTAAGTGCTGTGCTTCCGGACACGCGCTGCAAGCAATGGTTGATCACACAGCCCCAGCTGCTCTCTGGCACACCCACATAACGTGGGAGGGGCTGAGAGAATCTTTAATTTTTTTTACTATTTCACCTGAAGTAAAGGAAACTACATTTATGTGCGGAAGGGGTCCCTACTATGGATTACTGAGAAAATTCACCCACAAACTAAGACAGAAATACTGCTTCAGTAAAGAAAAAAAAACAAAATACTAGTAGCAGTATAGCAGAAACTGGATTGAGCACATACAGACAGTAATACAATGCCCATTGCCACCAGCTGAAACAGCACAACACATGCAGATGCCGAGTATCTAGTGGGTTTTTCTCATTTATCAGAATTGTAGTGTCAAAAGAAAAACTGAAGCACTGACATGGCACGCACATCAGAAAACCAACATACATACTTTAACTTCTCAGACTTATTAACAACCAAATTACGTTTTGCTAAGTGAAGAATAAAAAAAGTGTAAATATGGCAGATGACATCACAACGCCACAGAGGTTGCAAAGCCGGAACCCAGACTAGCACATGGTTAGACACTGCACAGGGCACTTTCATGCAACCATTTGGGACCCGCAATGGTCTAAGGTAGGAATTGTGGTTGAAACAGTTTGAACTCTCCCTTCAAACCCGCAAAATTGAGGATGAAGAGAGTGTTTCTAATGTATAACTTAGGCACAATGGCCCTCTGCATTTTCAATGCTTTACCAAACCGTGGTACAGAGGACTATGCTACTGCTAGAGACGTTTTCACGAAGAAATTTAAACCAAAAGCCAGTCATGATTTTGAGAGATTCAAGATGAGTCAAGCCATACAACGCCCACAAGACAGCATAGATGATTTTCACAGTCGTCTGAGAGATGGCATTGTCATGTGATTTCCCAGATGAGGAGTTTGCAGTCTGTTGTAGTTGCTCGCGCATCCGCGAGTCTTTGTCATAGGTTCCAGGCGCGTGGGGCGGTTGGTGTTTGAAAGGAAGGAGCTGGGAGGGGATGGATGTTCACGGTGTACGGGTTGGAGAATAAAGCTTACATCCACTTACCTGATTCGTACGTTATTACACAGTCCGACAACAAGTCATACATGGGCTGTCTTCAGAGAAGTTAAGACATGCAGTTCTAGCTGAAGATCTCCCGCTGGACACTATTCTGACAATGGGTCGATTACGTGAAAGGACAGAGGAACACGCGACAGATGGAGCAGATAAGCCGTCTACCATTAGATGCTGATCTAACAAAGGGCAACTCCCCAACCGTAAATGCCCTGAGACATCAGAAGCCACAAAAGAAACCATCCAACAAGAGGGTGAACGGCTGTATATGGTGTGGTGGACAGCACAGCAGAAACAAGCCATGTCTGGCATATGGCACCACATGCCACAAGTGTTGGAAGGAGAATCACTACACATCAGTATGCTTAAGTTCGAAGTTGACTAGTGACACTACTTGTCGGGGTAGGACCCCACGACACAGATGGTGCAAGTACTCGAGGTCCTACAACGCATCAAGAGAAGTCGCAACACTGTTGGAATAGACAAAGAAAAACCCAGCCACACAAGTGGGCACGCACGTGCCATTGGAGGTGAGGAATCGGATAGTGTCAGTAGCAGTGAAGAAAGTCAATCTAGCAGAGACATCCCTGGCAATTCCAAATGGAATTACCATCAAAGAAGGGAGAAAGCACATGATATCAGCTGTGAAACCAGGAGACAATGACAGTCAGGGTGGTGCCAAGTCACAACGATGTACAATACTAGTGGAAGATATTCCAGTTACCATGATAGACACTGGAGCCACTGTAAATGTTATGCTTTTTTCCAGATTTGAGAAACTAAAACCACAGACGAGACTTAGAAGAGGTTCAGTTTTGTTGTAGGCTTATGGTTGTAAGAAACCTCTTCCAGTAACAGGATATTTCAAAACGACACTTTCATATCGTGGGGGCAGTTGCGAAACTCGAATCCATGTGGTAGATGCTGGTATTAAAACATTACTCAGTTGCTCTACAGCTGAACGTCTAGAAGTAATACAATTCAATCTTGCGAGACAGCCTGAGAACATTGAAACCCTTCTAAAGAAAGACAGAAAACTTTTCAATGGCATTGGGTGCCTGAATAAATCGGTCAGTAAAGCTACATATTGACCCAACAATTGAACCTAAAGCAGTGAGACACAGGAGGGTCCCTTTTCACAGGGAGAGCACTGCCATTTTTGTTCACATTATGAAGGTTATTGCACTTAATGTGCATAGTGAAGACTAAACCTGCCCTCTGAAGCATTGTGCTCGCTTTTGTTAGCTTTACAAATAATTTCAGAACATTTGATAAATTGTGTCTCCAACATAGATGCCTCATCTACAAGACCTGTAACAGCGATCACGAAAAACAAGCACCATGGCACCCTTCGACTGCTCTCTCACACAGCGAAGTAAGTCACTAGGAGTACCTCTACAGAAAAACCAATCAGCAGGCCCCCGCACTCCCCTGCCTAATTTTCACCTCAAGCCACCATACCATGAACAGATTCTGGAAAAGGAATGTCAAACTTCTCCTGGAATAACTAGAAAAGTAAGACTTTTCTAAATTTCACTCCTGCTGCTGCCTGGCTTGCAGCACTACATCTGCCCATCAAGAAGTTCAGTACAGTGGGTGAAAACACCCCGGCAGTCCTCCCTGTCATTTGGCCCACCCATCAACACCATTAGATGCCATTAACCAGGATCCCCCAAGGCATAGAATTCAGGATGCCCTTGACATCCAAGGGTCAAGCTCTTACATGGATCTCATCCTTCTGCAAGATTAAGTCCCAAATTAAACCAGCCTTCTCTTGTCAAACCAGTTGTGTGTTGAACCATGTCCCCTAGATCCACTGTTCAGACATGCATAATGAAATCCAAATAGCTTCCCAACAGTTTACAATGAAGCAGATTGCCTTCCAAATGCAAAACTCTGCATACTCATTGCATGTCAACATAAAATATTTGGTTCGGTCCAGGATGGGACAATTGACAACCACTTATGTCTAAACATTGCAAAAACAGAGCCAAGTCTGAACATTCCCACTTTCCCATTTCACAAGCTGCCACCCCCGTCAGTCTCTGAAGCAAAAAGCTAGACACATTTGACTGAAATCTTTCAACAGATCCTTGAATTATCCAAAGTGTGTCTCCTCTTCATATTTAACCCCTTAGGTGCCAAGTGCCTTTGACATTACCTCCGTAGTGCCAAGGACGAGATCGCTCGTCTTTTTTGGCATGTTGTGTGATCCCTGCAAGCAGTGATCACAAAGCTGTAATCCAACCCCCGTGCTATGTGAGGGGGAGGTCTCCCCTCACTGCCAGGGGGCTGGATTACCTTCAGTTTCATGTCGGCGTGCATAAAGCACGCCGACGTGAAAGTAATTTTCACTGCAGCAGCCATTTCGGGCTGCTGCGGTGAAAATAGAAGGTGAGTGTTCACCTTTCTCCCCCTCGATCTCCAGCTGTATTTCAAGCCGGAGATCGAGGGAGGTGTCGTTGGAAAGGGGAGGTTCTCCCTTTCCGACACTGACAGCATTGCTGCCCGCGGATTGGGTGCAGGGCGCTCGATGCATGGGCAGCAATGCCCACTGGACCACCAGGGATGTCTTTGAATGCGGTGGGGGAGGTGGGTGCTGCTTACAGTAAGCAACCCTGCCCTCCCCCAGCCCCCACAGCATGGGGGCACATGTGTACAACAGTGGGGGGCAGATGGCTGATCTGCCCCCAGGGAAGGGGGCAAAATAAAAATAAAAATAGATATTTGGGTGGGAGTCGGGGCCACACTAGCCACCAGGGATATGTTTTACAGAAAAGGGGTGGCCGTCTCCCCCTCACTACAAGGGGAAATGGGGGCACCACTTTTAGCCCTCCATGGGGCAGATATCTGCTCCTAGGAAGGGGCATCTGACCCCAGTGAGGGTTGCATGAGATGGGGCCCCCCTGCATTTGGTGTGGGGGTAGAGGGTCACCCCCCCCCCCATTAGATAAGAAAAATACCTGGCGGTTTAGGGTGCCAGCCAGCCCTAAAGTGTAGTGTACCATTGTACGTGTGGGGACGCGGGAAGGTAGGCCATGTGTTGGTGGTGTGTTTTGTTGGATGGTCAGAGTGAAATGTCTTAATTTCCAGCCAATTTCAGAGACATTTCCCTGTGTCCACTCACCGAAACACGTCGGCAACAGATGTCGTACCTTCTCGCGTTCTCACAGGTGTCCCGACAAAAACGGTACTCATGTGTGGGTGCACCTACTGTGAGCGCAAAAAGAAAAGGGTAACCCGCCGGTAACCCCAAGCCTTTCGCCACAGCACATTTTGCTCATGTGGGCAACCTACAGATTTGGGCCTAGGGTGTTGAAGCCAGGAAGGAAAACAGGGAACCCGATGCATTTCTGAAAAGAGGACACCCATGGGAATCCACATTGGTTTTCCCTATTTACACTTGCTAAGTGCGTCTGTTCAGGCTGTAAGCATAAAACTCCTGTGTACCATGTGCAGTGTTTGGCTTGCGGTATTGCTTGTTTTGTAAAACACTACAAAAATGTGCCCTTTCCTAACTACAAGAGTCAGGGGAATGTAGCGGAGCATTGCTTTTCTCAAAATTCATAGAAGCCTTTGCCGTACCAAGCCAACCAGGTCCACCATGTACCTTTTTTTCTGACATTTTCCCGCCTTTCCCCCCAATCTAGGGCATTTTCCCCTACCTAGTTGCACGACCTACGCAAATCACCCCTTCTAAACTTGGAATTTTGTCTACTTTTCAGAAATATATGCCTTTGTCATCCAATTCGGCTTTCCTACCCTTTTTTCCATTCCTTCCATACATGTCCAATTGGCAAAAATGGCCAAAATCCCCCACCTCTCACAAAACGGTTAATAACCACATTCTTTGTACATCTTTTGAAAAAACACAAAATTTTTTCCCTTTTTGGTTATTTTCTCACCCCCTACAGCAACCTAGGATTCCTGGGTGGCGTTCAGCCTGCCTACATGTGGGAGATAAAAAAGGCCGAGATCTCAAGTAACAAAAAAGTTACAAGGCATTGAATGCCCACATACCGAAATCACCAAAAAAGGCCTTGGCACTGGGGGGGGGTGGGGGGAGAATACCCATGGCACTTAAAGTGCTCAATCGGAGCCAAGTTCAGGCTTTGAAAATGAGGGCATTAGGGAAAAAGTATGTGGTTCTGTTCTAAGAGGAAATTAACTGAAGAGGCATCAAAGCAGATTGAGGAGCATGGCTATCCAACCCAGACGTGTGCAGCACTGAATGATTTAATGAGCTTCTGGATGGAGAGAGATGTGAGCTATCCAGGTCCAGAACACATAACAGCAGGATAAGAGATTATTCCTACATCCCCCATGCTATTCTGTGCTACAATTAGGAAGCACATCGGGCAAATCTCGTCAATGGCTGGTAGAGGCTTCTAACAAATTAGAAAGTTATTTTAACTGAGGAACAGTACAGCATGCAGATGGTAAACAATGTCTTTCCATAAAATCGTGTATGCTATAGCAGTTCCTGCAACTTTCAGCTCTCCAGTTACTTTGCTATCTAGGGTGACTGATGTACCTTGAAGGCAATGCTCAGGAGTTATCAGGGATATTAGTCCTAAATACCAGGACAGCCACAGTTTGAATACCACTGCAATGCCATACCATACATCTGTGGATTAAGGTGCCATGTACTGTATGAGCACACTGGTTAGTAAATGGCAGTGCTCTGGTACACTTCCTGGTCATAAAATATGAAAGCAAAACCACTAAACTATGCCCTCATACTCAAATTCACATAAATGGCAGGTAGACTATTCTGTGGGTGCTGGTGCTCTGGGCTGTATCCACAACTAACGAATGCAGGAAACTAAATGCCCAAATTCCTGCTATTCTAGAGTACCTGAAACTGCCTTCAAGATCAATATACCTCAAAATACATTTAAATGCATAGTACCCCTAAATAGAACCACAGGGTGGGGCAGACACTAGGGGACCAGCACCCCCAAGGGGTAAAGATGCTAGTGGTAGTTCTTGATGCCCTTCTGTAACAAACACTGCCTCTACCCCTCCTTCCTCAAAGAGTCCCACACAAACTTGCGGGCTAGGAACGGAAACTCAATGTGCGAGTGGAAATATTTTTAATCCCCAATCTGTCTTTTAAGGAACTCCTGCAGGGCTGCACTTTCAGAAATAAAGGGAACCAAAGTCCTGGAATTACTAGAAACTTCACCAAGGGACACCTTTTAGTCGCATTCCCAAAACACTACCCAGAGCCTAAAGAGTATATCCATCTAGACTATTTTGTTGATTGAAGGTCGATTTGTTTTGCCCATCCTTTGTGCAAGCATACCTAAAACAATTCTTGTTTAATAGAAATCTAGTCTGCGAGGGAAGGAATATTAAATCACCTTGCCATGTCAAAGCTCAGCTGGTACAACTGACTCTAGGTTTGTGTGTGATATTGTCGGCTACATTGACCCACTGAACAGAATTTCTCCAAAACCAAGCTGCGCTTCAACAGAAACAGCGAAATGGCTGCGCTGGTTCCAGCGAGCACCGTGGCCTCAAAACTGCGTTTTGCAGCAACAAAAAGATGGCTTGCACAATCTTGTCAAGCACATATTGGGCAGGATGGAACAAGGACATACTGAGGGAGCTTGCCAGTGTGGTGTTACATATACAAATGGAATAAAGTGAAAAGGCAGCGTTGCCTTGCTGCCAGCTCAAAATACTCATTAAAAATGAAACTTGTCACCTTTAAAATAATATTGCCGACGCCATTTCCATCTGTTCTTCCTTAAACTACTGTTATTAATAAAGCCCTACCATGATAAGTATATCCCATTGTGCTTCAGAAAAATCAAGCATGAACCCCTGAATGACAGGCTCAGTTAAGCCAAATCTGAAAAAGGCTTAAGAAACTTCACTTTCTGCCGTGCACAGGAAACCGCTTTAGTTTGTGCTACAAAGTGTCAGAGGAATGAACCCTGCAAAAGAAATCAACTGTGCATTTCAATTCCAGGAGACCTTTGCCTTGTACAGACTGTTGTGTACAGGAAAATAACCATGGCTGCAGAACAGTGGTAATCTAGATGGAAAAGACGGATTTGCAAGAAAAATGCAACTTTGTCACCACATGGGAAATTACTTTGCAAAATAAAGGAAAATATCTGTTTGAAAGGGCATGTTGAATAAGAGCCTGCCCTGATCTATGAATGTGAAGGGGATTGTGATATGAAAATACAATGAATGAAATGGTTCTATTTGGCACACTCTTACAATTCAGAGCCAAAATACAATTCAAACTTTAGTGCCTGCTTTTTTTGGGGGGGGCTAATGTCATGTCGGCTATAAAAAAAAAAAAAAAAAAAAAAAAAGGGGGCCTTCTCAGTAGATACTAGCACCTCTGATGATTACTAGGTTGGATAGAATCTGGTCTAGGTTGAACCCACTGACAATGGAATTTCCAGGACAAGGATGTGTGAAAAGAAAGTCTTGTCTGAATTCTACAGGAGGCTTCAGAGGAGATCTCCGTGACAGCCCTGCCCTTCAGGGGGTTAGCTTGGAAGCTATTCCCAAATATAGGGGACAAAGAACTGCCCATTGTTTCCAAAGACTATTTATGAATAAAAATGTAAAGACTTATTTCTCTGCAGCAGGACTATGTAAAAATTGCACAAGTGATTTTGTGGTTTATAATTTGAGACATTGTAGAATTCTGACCCCTTGGGAAAAGACATGGCAAAGAATCAGGGATTACAAGGAAAGTATCCATGATGTCATTGCGAATTTTCATATTTACATCTCTTATGATCCACACATGCATAAAGTTATGGAATTTTAAGCCCAACATTTCACACTGAAGAGTGAAAAACTGGTAGAAGGGTGAAATATTGTCTCACAAATTGAGGGATTGGACTGCTATGTGCTGCAGAATATATGTAACATGTTTATGTAGGTGTTTTTTAGATGTTTCCACTGTATAAAGGGGCCATTTAGGACAAAACTGGATTTTAGTTAAGTAATTGTGGGAGGTTTTGGACATTGTAAAACTTGCATCATAAATCTGACATCATTCCCTTGAAATCCAACCAGCTTTGAGCGAGGTGGGTACTAGCCCCCCTGACTAATCCAGTAGTTGAGGCGGGCTTAGCTAAACCTGCCCAGCCATATACTTTGATGATGTCACTATGCATTATAAATAAGTCCCTGACAAGACTCCAAACACTTCCTGAAGTTCCTGACCTGCTCCATCCAGATTCCAGACCCCACTGCAAAATCCAAGCATTGCTGATCCCATTTCCTGCAAGGCCTCAACTCTGAAAACCCACTAATCTCCCATAACTAAAGGGGAAAGCTTTGGTACCATTTGCATCCTGAAATCAGACTGGCTTGCTGCCACCCAACTGCATGTCCACTGCAATCCTGCCATCCAGCTGACCTTTAGCATCCAGTGACCAGAATTGCCATTGCACTGTGCTTACCATCCGGTTACCAGAACGGCCCAGCTGTGTGGTGACCAGAACCAGTTGACGGTCCAAAATTCCCAAAACTATAAGTGTACTGCGAGTATAATCCCTACCCCATAGAAACCCATAACCTATCTTGTCTTTGTCCTTATCCCACTCTCTAAGCCATCCTATCCTTATCCTGCTAACTTGTTAAAACTATTAGAATTGTGTGTGCACCCTGCCCTTGACTTTCTAAAGTGCTAGTGCCATTTCTTTTCAATTTTGTCTTGTGTAAGCCTAAACCATTAATCCTATTTCAAGTGATCGGACTGGTTTCTGCCAGGGTTGGGTGCTGGGGTGACGGGGTTCAATTCGTTAATCAACCTTGGATCTTATTGTGTCCATCTTTGGTGGTCTAGTCTGAATACTAGTTTAGAGTAAAACTGTTCTGGACACAACTGATTTCCTTTCCTATTTCACAGCTTCATTTTGCTCAAAGCGCGCCTTTTTATATCTTGCATAACTCATCCAGTTTCATAGCTAGAGACCTAATCCCAATCAGAGTAGTTCACCCGTTTATTAAAAACTGTTTGGGTAATTTAAAGTGGGAATTAAAAGAAATGCAACTTTTACACGTGTCATTTGGCTGCAATCTGTTATAAAATTTCCCCTCATTTTCGAATTGTATGCCTTTTGCTGATCCATTGCCTTGTGATTGCCAGTGATATAACCTACATGCTATTATTCCCGATTACCTGCTGTGTCTTTCTATCCATTCAGTGTGGGTTGAGGGAACAGTGCAGGGGGGGATCCTTAACTTGGGTGCTATACATACATACATACATATATACATATATATATACACGGCTGGTAGGTGAAATGCAATATTTATTTTAAAATTCAAAATAAATCATACAGTTTTTAATATGGGGCCAGCAATCACCAATGGGGTGATTACAATGAAATATATATTTTGCACACATTCTAGGGGAAGGTTAGCCAAGTGCATTGCTCACAATTTCATTGTAATCACCCCATTGGTGATTGCTGGCCCCATATTAAAAACTGTATGATTTATTTTGAATTTTAAAATAAATATTGCATTTCACCAACCAGCCTGGTTCTTAGTCCATTGTGACCCGGGGTTTTTGAAAAAGGGGGTGCAATACGAGTTGTGTACCATCTCAAATTGAATCTGCATAAAATAAGGAGATAAGCATCTCAGTTGTGTGCTACATACTAGGCAGAGACCAAAGTGTGTGTCGCCTGATTGAAATCCTTAACAATGATAATACAGCATTTATAACACGCCTATACACAAGTGTTTCAAGGCACGACGAGGCAAGGGAGGGGGGGAACAAAAGGAGGAAAGACAATGATCCTACTAGGCAAGGCATCAGTCAGATTGCGCAAGTGCATGGGATGGGGAGTAAAGGGGGGGGGAAGTGCAGGGGGAACGGGCAGCAGTACATGGGCATAGAACAATAGGTAAAAGTAACATCCAACAGGTGGCAAGTGCAAGGGTAAGTGCAGACATCAGGTGTCAATTGCTGGTAGTGGGACTGTAGGGATACAGAACAGTCCCCAAGTGCAGGGGGTTGCCAGGCAGGCAGTGCTGGTGTGTGACTGGCGGGGGAGGGGCCTGAGCCCAGAGGGTGGCCAGGTAACCAGTGCAGAATCAGTTTCAGCCAGGAGGTCAGCAGGGGAGAGGAGGAGAAACGGCAGAAGCCAAGAGAAAGGTTTTGGAGGTGCTTCCAGAACCGGAGATGGTTCGCCTCAAGTTTCAGGGAGGCTGTTCCAGAGGGAGGCCCCGTATGAAGAAAGATCTACCACCAACTCGTTGCTCAGAGAAGCGACTGACCCTGGGGGAGTTGGAGGCAGATGAGCGAAGAGCTTGAGAGAGAAGATACTGAACACTCGGAGGACGCCAGATTTCAGATGCAAAGCAGTCTGTTATTACATTGGTTGAATTTGCGGGGGTTTGGGGGCGTGGGAGATTGAGGTGATAGGGGCCAAGGCCAGGATGTTGGGCTTGTTTGGTGGTTTGGCACTCGACTAGTGATGGCAACTGGGAGGGACCCAGAGTCTTTGGCGGGGGCGGTAGAGGTAATGGGGACAAGGAGATTTAGAATTTATGATAAGGCTCTTGCAATGTTCACTTATGGAATTATTCAACACATTTTGTGGGGGTTAATTTTGATTCAGAAGCAGTTTGGGTGAAAGATCTGGTTATGGCTGCCGCAGGAGAGAGGACTATGGGAGACAATTTGCAGATATGTACATTGAATGTAAAGGGTCTCAATGTCCACAAGAGGTCATCGGTTGATAGGGAATTTAGAAGGTGCAAGATCGATGTGCGGTTTCTTCAGGAGACCGTATCTGAGGGGCGAGGAACATACAATTTCCTGTGGCCCGATGGAGACGAATACTGGGGATCTGTGATCAGATAAGTAGGATTTTGGTCCATACAGTACTCAGAAATTAAGTTACTATGGTGTGGTCAGATGCAGAGAAAAGTGCTGTGTTGATCTTGGGTTTGATCAATAAGATTCATGTTTGCCACAACTGACGCCACGAATCAGGCTCTGAGATTCCTACAGAAATCGCTAACAAAAGTAATAAACGAGGGACTGGGACAGCTTGGTTTATATTGCACTCCCAACCCAGAGGCAACTGAGCGCATTACAAGGATATGCATTTATCTAGTTACACACAGGAAAGATACAGTGGGGAGAAAGCTTTATATAGCTACATGAACATAAATTTATTATTAGCACACTAGGCAATATACAAATAGGCAGATAATGCAGGAAAAGATAGTTGATCAACATAACAGGCAAATTGAGTAACACCGATTGACTAAATGGTTGAGGTTCTGGAAGGCAAACCAGGTCGAGTATGGTGTGTCATTAGCAATGAGCCAACTTTCCATGTCTTTCTTGAATTTATGAAGGACTGTGCGGCTCTTAGTATGAAGGGTAGGGAGTTCCACAGTGGAGCGACCTTAACCGGGAAACAGCTGCCGCCAGCTTTTTTGTTTAAACCTCTCTAGTAGATCGGGCATGGTTATATTGGGTGAATTTTTCAATAAGGTATTGAGGGGAGGCATCGAGACATTTGTACATCAGGGACGCCATCTTAAGTTGTTTTCTCTCGATGGAGAGCCAGTTGATGTTGCGTCTCGTCGAGATATATTGTCTGAGGAATGCTCAAGGCAGTTCTGAGAGCATTATTCTGCAAGATCTGCAGTTTGAGGGTATGTTTACTGGCCCCCAAATAGAATGCATTACAGTAATCAATTTTAGATAATGCTAGAGCTCTGGCTAAGATGGTGCAGATTTTTGTGGAAAGGGTTTGCAGGCGTGGATAAGCTTGCAGGTGTAAGCTGTGGCTGAGGCAGTTGCACTGACCTGTTTACACATGTTGAAGGAGGAGTCGAGGTAAAAACCCAGTGTCATTTCCTCTTTGGCCACCATGATAACATTGCCATCGATGTTAAAGGAGCGGTATTGATCGCTCAGTTTTTTCATATTGAGAGGAGTGGCTAAGAGGACTAGTTCAGTCTCATCATTCAGGCACAGGCCGTGGGTGGCCATCCAGGCCTGAATGAGGTAGATTGTTTATGAGGGGTAAGTCTTTGTCATAATCGCCTGTTAAAGGTGTGAGGATCTGGGCGTCATCTGTATAATTTGTGTAGGGGACACGCAGATGGTCCAGATGGTAGTAAACGCATTGCACATAGTGGGTGATACACAAGTTCCTTGTGGGACTCCACAGGATATGGGTATTGGGTCGGCTGCTGCGGTGGAGAAGACCCTTGTATCTATTGTTAAGTAAGGATTGAATCCAAGTTGTTGTGTCTGTTGAGAAGTGTGCCGCTTTGGAGAGGCGTTTACAGAGAACCTTATGATCAACCAGATCAAAGGCAGCTGAAAGCAAGAAGGCTGATTTACCTTTATTCTTTAGATAGTCAATCTGGATCTTCAGGTCATTCAGGGCCGTTATAGTTGGTGGGGATATTAATGTGTGCATGTTCATTTTGACAGGCGGACTATCATTCGGGGACAGAAATCCAAGCAACAGGGCTGTAGGGAGCTTTGTATAGCTATGCAACTATACGGAATGCAGGTCATATGGCGTTACTTCCACCCACAAGAAAAGAGGTTTACCTTCCATTCCGCCCCACATGGAACCTCAACGAGAATAGACTTTCTAGGGACTTCTGGGATTTGGCACTGGGATCTGGGATTCACGCAGTTAGAGCATAACATGTGCGAGTCGACATTGGATGGAGTGGTCTGTGTCCTAGGCATTTGAAATGGAGGTACAATGAATCCCTGTGGCAAGACCCAGTGTTAAAGAAGAAATGGAGAATGCAATCAAAGGATGTTTCATTGACACAGGGGAGGTGCGAAAGGGAAATTTGGGATGTTGCCAAGGCCACGTGGAGAGCCATCTAATTTAAAAAAAAAATTTAAATCATACCCTCATCGAGAATATACAAATAAAATAGGATCGCTAAAATTGCTTGCACAGTCCACAAGAAGCAGGGGGGCCACATTATGTAAGCTAGGGGCAGGAGAGTAACTGAGACAGTTGGAAGCAGGGAAGATTGTTTGCAACTTACAGTTTCTGAAACAGACATTTTTGCAAAAGGGAGACAAGGCGGATTGTCGCAAAGTAAAGGGGGCAACGCAAAGACCTGTCTCGGAGATAGAGGGAAGGGTTGTAACTACAGAGGTTTCAGTAGAAGGGATCCAGGAGGCATTTGCCTCGTTTTATGACATTTTATATAAGAGTGAAGGTACTGCCGATAAGGAAGAGATTAATAACTTAGAAGAGATGCGCCTGCCATTGCTAACTGAAGAGTCTGTAACCTTAGATGCTCTGGAGACGAAATTAAGAATGCTGTAGGTCGCCTCTGGCTGGGGAAAGCACCTGGTGAAGACTGTTTCACCTCTGGATTCTATGAATCCTTGTCGGCGACGCTCCCTTTTCTGACAATATTGTTCAATGATATTGGAGACAGGCAGAGCCGCAGACATTTGTCCAGGCCCTCATTACAATAACACCAAAGGAGGGCAGGGACCCTTGGTCATGTGGTTCTTACTGCCCAATTTATCTTTTAAATATACACACCAAGATATATGCTAGAGTCTTGGCGTCCAAGTGGGTGGGACACTTACCAAGACTGGTACATTCTGACCAAGTGGTATTTGTCAGAGGGCGTCTGGGGCAGACTATGAGGAAGACATTGCATTTGATAAATGAGGCTCGAGCTTGACCTGGCGATTGCATGCTCCTCAGTTGATGCAGAGAAAGCCTTAGATAGGGTAGAGTGTGACTTCCTAGAGGCAGTGCTTACTAAATTTGGGATAGGCAGGAGTTTCATATGTGGTATAATAGCAATCTATACCTCCGAGGGCGTGGCAGAGAAGAACAAGTTAATTACCAACAGGTAACGTTCTTTCGATTGGTTGTTCCTCCAACGTATTCCACATCTTTGACATGTAATGTCCACAGCTGTGTACTTCGGAAACCTTTTTTTCAGCATAGGGCGTCCTATGTCAATGGCGTCGGGGCAATGTCCACAAAGGCCTCTGTCGAGGGGGGACGTCACTGGATGTTATAAATAGGACGCACTGCGCCTGTAGCCTCTGTTTTTCCCTCCATAACATGAGGCACAAAGGGGGGGATAGGGGGGTGCGCTAGAGAGCATGACACCAAGATGGCCACATTGGTGTGAGCTCCCGCCAAAGCTTGTGGAAGAGTGCAAAACCAGTCCAGATCCTGCGATAGTGCTGGGAACCAGAGGCAGAGGGAAGCAGAGTCTGGCGAATGTTGGGCCCCAGAAGGGTGCCAACCAGGAGGTGCGCAGCTGTGAGGAGGAAGCGCAGCAGACTACAAGCCGAGTGCCTGTGTGTGCTCCGGCGAGTATCGAGGCAAGAGCCCTGAGGCGGCCATAGCCACCCGCGGCTGGTAGCCCTGTCAAACGCGAGCAGTGGTGCCTGCTGCAGGGGCCCGGGCCTGCGGAAGCCTGGAGAGGGCGGCAGTTGCCTGAGGCCAAAGAACTGCTAGAGCACACTCCGAGACAGGCTGAAGGGGTGCGGTGGGGACGAGTCCCTCCACTGTACAGCCAGCCCCAGGCGAGGCTAGTCACCCGACGCAACTGCGAGCCTCGGTGAGGGCAGAATTGGAGGCAGGAGACTGAGCCTGCACACTGACAGACTGGTGGAGCAGCTCCAGGAGGATCAAGAACGTAGCTGTCGGCCTTGCCCGACAGCGCCAGGACAACAAAAGGTGTGCTACCAAGTAAGTGGCAAGCCCTGTTATGAGACCCAGGGAGCTCAATGAGCTCCGCGACTACAGAGAGGGCCCTTCCCCACCCTCAGGCTGCAACGAGTGAAGGAAGTATTGACATTTTGGACGGCCAGCGACCAGAGGCCAACACTGGGCAGCCCCTGCACGTATAACAAGCAATACAAAAAGGCAACTAGGATAAGAGGAAGTCTGCAAAGCTGCTGCACCACCTGCCCCAGGAGGAGAAGCAGGAGGGGGCCACAGACAGCTGTGTGAAAGGGGGACGCACAGACCAGCCACTGGAGAGGAGGGAAGTCAAGGAAACCATAGACATCAGTAAAAGGCACAAAGAGCCAGCCCACCTCCAGGCCTCAAAGCAGGAGTGTATACTGAAGCGTCTGGAGAGCGGGGAGGCCAGTTGTTGATGGTCCCCGGCAATAGAGCATCTGCAAGTCCACCCACTGCATCTAACTGAGCAGCTGTTGGCAGTGCTGGGGCGAAGCGGGGAGTGCATGCAGCCTGAGAGGGAGCACGGCACTAGGGAGGCAATAACCACAGCCCCCATGATAAAGACTGTGGGCACCACCCGGGGGGGGGTGGTGTGTGGGGCTTGCACAGACTTAGTGAAGGGGGGGGGGACAAGAGGCAGACCAGTCTTCCATTCACCCAGAAAGAGGTGAAGCAGGGTCATACAGATCTCCCAACGGCCAAGCCCACAGTCAATGATGGTGGCGACTTCTTCGGCGGGTGCAGCGGCAGGATCAAGTGGGGACTCGCCCCGCATCGGAATGGAGCATGGTTGTGGCAGAGATGCCAGGGTGGTGAAATATCAGGGTGGTGGGGATACCGTTATCGGTACCACAGCAGAACATGGAAGTATTTATGGAAACTCATTAAAGACATTCTCCAGGGGCCACCAATTCCTGGTCGAAAGAGCGCACAGAATTTCACAGCTCGCCCCGAGTCAGTGACAAAGCCCACGCCCGGAGATAGCGAAAGTGCTAAACTACCGGGACTGGGATGCGATATTGAAGAGGGCGAGAGAATTGGGTGACCTCATGTACGAGAGCAGTTGGGTCTCCTTCTACCCAGACTTCACCCCAGCGGTCCAGAGCCTGCATGTACCGCGGCCGCGAAGAGGGCACTGCGAGACTGAGCACTACAATACTCAATGTAATATCCCTCCAAACTGAGAGTTCAGCATAATGTAAGAGCACACTTCTTTACTGGTCCTGCGGCGGTGCTTGATTTCACAGAAAGTTTACCGAAATGAAAAAGCAAACGACGATGTGACTCGCAAGACCGATGAACAGCCACTCATTCGGCAAAGACGACATTGAGCACCAATAAGCACAGGGTACATTGTTGGTCAGAAAAGAAGGGGCGCCAGAGCCTCGATGGATCATGTTAAAGCACTGCCAGAAATGTAACCAGTCAGACATGTGGCATCTACTAATGTTCCTGCTGAATTTAGTCCTACACATAAGGGACGGCGGCCACTTGGAAGTTGGTATCCTACACCCCCGGGATGTTGCCCATGTTGATTTTTGTGTTCAAGGGGTGTGAGAGTGGGGGTTATCCACAGAGTTGGGGATTGGCAGTGTGGGTGGGGGCATAACGTTGTGATGGGGAATAGGGTGGGCTGGGTAGGGCAGGCCAGCCCAGTTGGCAGGAACAGGGTTTTACAAAATGGTTCACATCTCGGAGCAACCGCTAGGCGGTGGCAGCAGGCACAATTGGTAAGGCAGGGCATACGAGCTCTCCTTTTCAATCCTCACCCAAGCAATGGCGCTCAGGGTAATAAACTGGCATGTGCGGGGATTGAGTGACCCGCGCAAAATCCGGAAGGTGATCCAATACTGTGAAAGGCACGGTGCATAAATAGTCCTGTTAGAGGTCACGCATCAGGGTAACGAGAAGGTTGCCAAAGGATGGGGCAGCTGCAAATCCTTCCCCTACATATTCAGCAGGTGTGATGACTCATGCACCAATCGCTGGAGTTTAGGGTTAGCGGCACTGCGGTTGATCCAGAGGGGAGGTATCCATCTCAGGATGCTTGGGACATACAAAAATAGCGTAGGTTAACATCTATGGGCCCAAAGTGGATGACCCTGGTTTCTTCAACACACTGCTGGGGAAAAGTCAAAAGTATCTAGACACACATGGGCAGGGGACCTTAATGTAATACCCCCCCCCCTCCTGACCCATCAACAATGGGGTTCAGTAAGTGCACGGGGGCTGCAGAGGCAGTACTGGGAGCTAGGGGGTTGTTGGAATTGGGAGACATGGGGGCTGCTACATCCATTGGAGGCAGCTTTTGAGCATCATTCCACGGCACACAACACCCACCAGACTGACTACATATTGGGGGCCCTCGCCTTGTACACGGTTCGGAGGGATGCAAATCCCTTGCGAGAATGTTTTCAGACCACGCCCCTGTGCTATGGTCTGTGCATCTAGAGGTTTCACCAACACGCCCCAGATGTAGGTTTAAGCCAGTGGCACGGCAGGACATAACCTTTAGGAGTGAAATACATAGCTTGATTACACACCATTTCCTGGAAAATGTGGGCTCGGTGCAGGGGATGGGACCTCTGTGGGAAACGCTTAAGGTGGTACTGCAGGTCTACAGAGCTGGGGGTGCTGAAGGCAATACGTAGAGAGCTGCAGGAGGCCGAACTCAAGTGCAGGGAACGAGAGGTTGAAAGGATACAATCTCCAAGAACGCCGGTCAGGCTGAAGGAGGGACTAGACACCTTTCAGAAACTAGCAGATCACGAGGTAAAGTACTTTACACGGCCCGCAATGGCCCAGAGATACGGTCAGGAAGACATCTGGCGGCACGAACGGGGTACAAGGAAATAACCGCAGTTGGGACTAAGGAAGGAGCTGTAGTAGAGAAACCAAGTGAGATTCCAGGTACAGAGATTTATATAAATCCTTATATGCCATGAGGGGCACTGTGCCAGAGGCCGAACTGAGGGAATATATTAAAGCAGCAGCACTCCCTAGGTTGGATGCAGAGGCATTGGCGACGCCTCCGACGGTCGAGGACATGCTAGGGGCGATGAGGGCCCAACCCACATCGAAGGCCCCAGGCTCAGACGGCATTACAAAGAGTGGGTCCTGATTGTAGCTAGCCACATGTTCGACGCCTGGGTGGAAGGACTGAGAACGGGAATACTTCACACCCCCACGATGCAGGAAGCAGTTAACATCATTAAAACCCAGGAGTATCCACTTGACTGCTTGTCATATCGCCCAATAGCTCTACTGAATTTGAATACGTAAATATTCACCAAAGTGCTGGTGGATCGCCTGCTCCAGCATATAACACAGATAGTCCACTGGGATCAGTCAGGGTTTATTCCCGGGCGGTCGAAGTCACTACATCTCAGGCGCCCATTTGCTATCCTGGCGCAGATAGATCTCAGGCGGTCGCCGCGCTTTTGGATATGGGAAAGGCGTTCGATTCGGTGGAGTTACTTGTTTGATGTGTTGGTCCAGGTGGGCATCCCTATGAACTATATGAAAGCAAGACTGCTGTATACAGATACGAGGGCCCAGATAAACGTCAGGGGTACATGGTCAGTTGTTTACACGCAGGAAAGGAACAAGACAGGGGTGTCAGCTCTCCCCACTAATCTTTGCTATCCAAGTTGAGGTATTGGTAGGTAGGCTCCCGAGATTTTACAGCCATAGGGGGGGTTAGCTATTGGTGGGCTAAGTGAGCTGATCTCATTGTAACAGGACAACGCAATTATCTATATCAAGGATCCAGAGACTAACCTCATGCATTTGATACATGAGATAACAACATTTGGTGAAACCCCAGGCCTCCGCTTGAACCGGGCCAAGTCCATGCTGTTCTCGCTGAATGAGACAACATCCCCTCCGGCGAACATAGGCGGCTTATGCTGGGAGCAGGACGTTGTTACCTATATGGGGGTGGAGGTTAGTAGGGAGCACTGGTCTTTGTTGGATAACTATCATGGTAAATACCTGTGGGCACTACGTACCAGCTTGGATAGGTGTAAACTCCCACTTGCGTTAATGAGCAGGGTGGCGGTTCCTAAAATGGGGTGGCCCCCAAGCTTCTATATATGTTCCTAAATATACCAGACTAGCCAGGTAAGGGTTCTCTGTGAGGTGCGCTCCAATTGATCCAACTAATTTGGTACCCGGAAGCCCCATGTATAAGCTGGGAGGCACTGACTCTGCCGTGGGAGAAAGTGGAGGATAAGCGCCCCTGATGTAGAAGAGTACTCAATTGTCCTACGCTAGCTTCTGGATGCCAGGTGGGCCACAGACACCCCATGTTTGGATAGAGAAAGATTCTGTGCTTCCTTATGAGCTGCAGGGAGTACTAATCTCAGGGAGGGTGGTGAATAAATGCAAAAAAGACCCAGTGACCTGCACAGCACACGCCTGGAGGAGAGTCCTGAAGAGACTTGGAGCACCCTTTTAACCCGGGTAGCTCGCTATGGATGATTGAAACCTTAGCACCAGCATGCGACAAATCCATAGTGCATGATTGGAAGGGAGTGGGAATTGCAAGATGAGGAGACATACCCCAACGGGAAGTTTGTATCGCAGGAGGAGTTCATGGATAAGATGGGTGGCGGACCCCAACATAGACTGCAATACTTCAGGATGAGGGCAGCCTTCAGGAAATAGTCGTCCGTCTTCCCAGACATTCCACCGACACTGCTGCAACACATTAGATACTCCCTGGGGTGCAGAGGCGTGTTGGTCAGCAATATATAGGATGATCCTCAGACACACACGGACCTCTTTGCTAGTAAAGACAAATGGGAGAAGTGAGGGGAGGTATTTAGTGACAATCAGTGGGAGAGAATATGTAGCAACACACACACACACACACACACACACACACAGCCTTCAGTACATGGCTGCAGTTAATCCAACTGAAATCCCTACACAGTGCTTACATATCGCCGGCTCTAGTACATTACTAAAGCGCCAAACCAGCTACATGTCTAAGGTGCAACATTGAAGCAGCTGACATGATGCATATGTTGTGGTCTTGTGACAAGTTGCGCTCCTACTGGGAAGCAGTATTCGAAGTCATGACAGAAGTTGTAGGGCAGGCTATCTCCTGTACAATATGTAGAATGTTGGGGTGGTCACCAGGAATACCTAAAGGGTACCGCAAACTCTTGGCAACCTGTAGGATGGCGGCCAGGAAATGCATCCTCATGAAACCGACCAGTCCTTCTCTTCTGGGAGTGGACAGGCGGCTGAGTGACTTGATCTGGCTGAGCGACCAATAACGAATATGCCGCCCTTTGCGGCCAACAGAAAAGACCAATGTATTGGGGCCTGCTTACAGCATATCTGGTGGCTAGGGACGAGGATCAAGGGTGAAGGTACAGTTGGGCGAGGGGGGGGGGGGGGGGGTCACAGTGTTGGGCAGAATATACCATGTTGGATAAAGATAGACGGGGAATAGTCTGACTGTAGGTCTGCTATATGTGCCTTTGCTACAGACTGTTCTTTACGAAAAGGTCGGTATGATATTGCTACATCATGTAATTGTACTGTAGCCAAATGATGGATAATGTGAATCAAGCAATATAGACATGGTTAAAAAGTGGCACCTATCCAATGCCTGCTTGACTGCACATAGCCTTGCGGAAACGTAAGCCGCAATCACATAGGAAATTCTCCAGAGGGGCAGGCAGGGAGGGCCATGTGGAATACATTGGAGGAACATCCAATCGAAAGAACGTTACCGGTCAAGTAACTTGTTCTTCGAATGGATTGTGTCCTCCAACGTATTCCACATCTTTGACAGACTCCCAAAGCAGTACCAGAAAATTGAGAGAAAAGAATTTAGAGTACCCAATCATATGGCGAAATCAAAGAATCGCCTTACCAAAGGCCATATCTTGACCATAAAGCGTATCCTGGGAGTAATGTTTAAATAAGGTGTGGCTAGAAGCCCATGTGTAATGGTGTAATTCAGTAATGGTGAGGATGCGCCAGCTGGACAAGGTCTGTTTATCAACAGCCTAGCCCAATCGGTGTCCAGCATTTCCTACAAAGAGTTGATCGTCCACTCTGACCCTGGACATCCTATAACTATAAAAACTCAGAGCTCTCCTAGGGTCCAACCTATGGAGTTTCTCCTCTTCCTTACCAGCATGAGGAAGATAGAAAGACGGAAGAACCACTTTCTGGCTTAAATGAAATTTAGACACTACCTTAGGTAGAAAGGAAGGAAGGACGTACTCTCAGTACAACCCTATCCTTGTTAAACAGTAAAGGGTTGCTTAGATGAAACTGCCTGCAATTCACTCACTCTGCGAGCGAAGTAACCGCAACCAAGAACACTGGCTTGAAAGACAATCTCAAAGGGAAAGAGTGCAAAGGTTCAAACTGAGCACCCATCAGGAATTTCAAAACCAAATGCAGATCCCAGACCGGCACCTGGAAAGGGGGCGGTGGGAACACAGTGTGCCCTTTAAGAAATTGGGAAATCAAAGGAATCTTAAAGTAAAAACATTCTTCAGACGAGCGCTTGAAGATAGACAGCGCCGCCAGGTAACCTTTAATGGTACCCACTTGAAAGCCCCTGTGAGCCAAAGAAAGTAAGATGGACAAAACCACAGGAATTTAACACTGAAAAGGATCAACATTTTGTCCTCTGCACCAGTCGCAAAACTTAAGCCAAATGGTACAGGAATTTGGTTGCTGGCCTCCTGGCCGAAAGCAACACCTCCATCACATTACCCGGGAGGTCCCAATCCTTATACCTCAACCTTTCAGATACCAAGCGTGAAGGTCGACAGTCCCGACATCTGGATGTGACCCTGCCCCCCCACAAACACCTACCCCCTTCCCCGAAAACACTGGAGGGTAGATAGACATTTCTAGGAGGTCTGGGTACCACGCTCTGCTGACCCAATCTAGAGCAATGAGGATCCTGTGGGATCTGATCCTCTGTAACCTCCTTAACACTTGAGGAATGATGGGGACTGGAAACATGTACAGCAGTGGGAATGAGCAATCTACTACGAATGCGTCTAAGGCTCCTCTCGGAGGAACTTCCCTTGAGCAGATCTCTCGCACTTCCGGTTGGCACTGGTGGCGAAGATCTCCAGATGGCCTTCCTGAGCCAACTCGTGAGAGATCACGCTCTGCCTGCTCAGAGCGTCTGTCGCCGCATTGTCCTCTCCGGCCAGATGAACTTCTGAGAGTTAAATTCCTTGCTGGATTGCCCAGAACCAGAGCTGCATTGCCTCTGCACAACGGGAGTAACCCTAACCCCCCCCCTCCACCCCCCTTTTTTGTTGAGGTAATGCATGGCCACTGTGTTGTCCGTCATGATCAGGAGACACTAACCCCGCACAGACGGCAGAAAAGCCTTCAGGGCCAGCTCTAACAGGTTGATGGAGTTTGGACTCCGAAGACCACCGATCGTTGGTGCTAAAGTCTTAGGCATTAGCTCCCCATCCTGTGAATGAAGCGTCCGTCACTAGTCACCTCCAGCCACGATAGCCAAAACGGCTCCCCCTTCATTAGGTTCCCCTCGTTGGCCCACCACAGAAGATCCTGGGAGAGATTGGAATCTGAACGGGATCCGACATCTTGCCTGAACTGCGACCACTACACCTTGAGGGCCCATTACAGGGATCTCATCCTGGCCTCTGGCACCAGAAAAATGCAGGATTCTATGAGGCCGAGCAACCTTAAGAATTCGAAAGCTGGGAGATTCTGGCCTGTTGAAACTTGTCCACCATCTGCACAATGTGATGATTCCCCACAACATGTCCAACACAGCCCCAATGTACTGGTGCTGATGGGAAGGTGTCTGATGCGACTTCTTGAAATTTAGGGAGAAGCCCAGCTTGTGGAGGGAGGGGCAGGTGAGACTGAGGTGATCCAATGCTTGCTTGGAAGAATGCGCACGGATCAGTCGTCCAGGTAGGGGTAGTTGTGAATCCCCCTCCCCCCCCCCCCAAGCCCCCTGCCGGAGATACGCTGCCACCACCATTACCTTGGTGAAGACCCTCAGGGCAAAGGTCAATCTAAATGGGAGGACACGAAACTGAAAGTGCGAGCTGCATACCTCAGGTGCTTTGTGCTTTGGATGAATCGGCACATGAAAGTAAGCATCCTGTAGGTCCAGAGACGCCAACCAATCTTGAAGCCGCAGGGCCTGAAGGACCTGGGAAAAGAGTAACCATCTTGAACTTGTTCTACCAACTCAAGTCCAAGATGGGAATATCATCCCTTGTTCCTCTCCGCTACAGGAATTAGTTCTATAGCGCCTTTCTCCAGCAGGGTTAAGATTTCGTGCACAAGGAGCGGATCCGGAAGCTTCAAAGAGACTCCCCGGTGGATCGTCGTGAGGCGGCTGTAGGAAGGGCAGGCATTATCCGTGGGCTATTGTCTCCAGAACCCACGCATCCAAAGTAATACCTCGCCATTCTTCGAGAAGCCAAGACAGTCTGCCCCCAACCAGTGAACAATGCAACATGGACTCAGTTGTTGGAGCGGCTGTGGCAGCGCCTGAAGGCAAAGAGGTTGCTGCTTGAGCGGCTTTGGCACCTCCATTTCCCCGACCACCACAGGTACTTTTCTTGGCCCCTTTAATTGCCGGCTCCTCTCATCCTACCGAAAGAGTAGTAACAAAAAAGAAACCTCCACTCCACTGTTGTCCCCTAGGACGAAAAGGCAGAGGTTGACGCATTGCTGCACTCAGAAGATTTAGCAGCTGCTTTGGCTGTATGCAACCTCAAGGCTCTAGTCAGCCTTGCTGCCAAACAAATGAGCCATCAAAGGAAATCTGGAGCAAAACCCGACTTCCGCAACCACGCAAACCTGCATATAACTGCTTGCAGTCATGAACCGGCTAATACTGTCGGCAATGTCCAACACAGACTGAAGGGATTCACACATGGCATCCTTGCCATCCTGCACAAGAGCAAGGAACCCATCCCTTCTTCCCCCTCGGGAATATGCTCAGCCGTTTAAGAGACGCAATTCACCAGAGTGTGAAAATCTTGCCTAGGCACAAGTGGAGTTGGCAGACTTCAGCGCCATACTCCCTGCAGAAAACACCTTGCATGCCCAACCATCGAAGCAGCAAAAACGGAACCGAGTGTACGGGCGCAGTGCGTCCTATTTATAACATCCAGTGGCGTCGCCCAAGGGACGTCGAAAAGAAATACCGAAGTAGCACAGCTGGACATTACATGTCAAATATTTGGAATACGTTGGGAGGACAATCCATTCGAACGGAGGATACTCGCGTTGGTTCGAACTGGGCAGAGGGACAGAAAAGGTTTCCCTCTTTCTCTGGCTCTCTGTGCTCTCCTTGGAACACCTAGCACATAGGTTGAGAGAAGACTTCAGAGAGGAAGGATTTGTGGGTTTGAGGGACAGTATAAAAAACTGGATTGTAGGAGGACGACATGCTCCTGCATCTCCAACATCTGTACTGGTTAGTTTGACTTAACAATAGGGTCACATGGCAGGCTTTAAAATTAACATGGGCAAACCAGTGCCTTTCCCCTTGGACAGACGAAAAAGTTACTTACCATGGTAACGTTCTTTCGACTGGATGTTCCTCCCACGCATTACTCATCCTTGACACTTATCCAGCTTCGGAAACATTTCTCGGCAGAGGGCGTTGTGCAGTGAGTAGATTTTCCTTGAAGGCCTCCGTCAAGGGTGATGACAAAGGCATATATTGTACATGCAGGACCTGTTGGCCTGTTTTTCCTCTTACAGCAGAGATACCCGTAAAACATGGGCTTGATCGTACTCTGCCTTGATAAACAGCAGTTGTAATGGCACAGGAAATTTTACTGAGGGGTAGGTTGGGAGGCTGATTAGGAATACTTGGGAGGAACATCCAGTCAAAAGAATGTTACCAGGGGTAACTTGTTTTTCTAATGGATTGTGTCCTCCCACGTATTCCTCATCTTTGACAGACTCTCAAAGCAGTATTAAAAATGTTCATGACAGAGTGAAGGACTGCCAAGCTTCACTCTGTCATGAACATTTTTAAAAGTACGATCTTGACCAAGGGAAGACTCCAGGCAATAATGCTTAGTAAACATGTGGATGGAAGACTACATTGCTGCTTCACAAATGTTTAATTGCTACGCCCCTTTGAAGGGCTGTAAATATAGCCATGCCCCTGGTGGAGTGTGCTCTTAAACCTTCAGGAGGGTTTTTATCCGCCAACCTGTAAGATTCCGATATTGCCAGAATTAGCCATCTAGTGAAGACTGTTTTATAACTGCTTCACCCAGTCTGTATCTGATGAAGAGTTGGTCATCAATTCGTAATTTAGACATTCTTGAAATGTAACACTCTGAGGGTCTAACATATGAAGTCTTTCCTCTGCCTTACGCGGATGAGGTGGGGGATAGAAAGAACCATTTTCTGGCCTAAATGAAAATCCAAAATGATTTGGGGCAAAAAGGAAGGTTTGACCTTTAAAAACAACCATGTCCTTGTGTAAGATGGTAAAGGGTGGCTTGGATGAAAGTGCCTGCAACTAGTCTCACACTACAAGCTGATGTCAAAGCAACCAATAGGATTGTTTTGAAGGTTAACCTTAAATGACACGTGTGCAGAGGTTCAAAAGGTGCACACGTTAGTTATTTTAAAACCAGTTTAAGGACCCAAACCGAAACCTGGAAAGGAGATTAACACATTAGTGAGCACAATGAGAGTCAGGAATTTGCAACACCAGTTGCAAAACTTACTCCAACGGCACAAAGACTTTGTTACTGGTCTTCTGGCCGAAAGCAACCCCTCCATAACGTCATCCAGGAGGTCCCAATCCTCATATCTCAGTCTTTCAGAAACCAAGCGTGAAGGTTTAGAGTCTTGACCTGTGGATGGAGAACCCAACCTTCTTGCAAGAGAAGATCCTTTGTGGAACACACATCGGAGGACAGATGGACATGTCCAGAAGGTCTGGGTACCACGTCCTCGCCCAATCCAGAACAATTAGGATCATGTGTTTCCTGAACCTTCTCAATCTCCTGAGCCCGAGGAATGACGGGGACTTAAGGAAAGGAGTACAGGAGTGGACATTTCCAGTCCACTATGAACGCATCTCCTATTGGGGGAAAAGGAGTAAATGAGTGGACATTTCCAGTCCACTATGAACGCATCTCCTATTGGGGGAAATTCCCTGCAGCAATACTGTTCGCACTACCGGTTGACCTCAGTCACAGATCTACTCAAGGGGTTCCCCAAAGAATGAAGAACTCTTGAAGGACTTCATGAGCTAGTTCCCACTAGTGGGAGACTGCTCTGCATGCTCAGAGTGTCCAACGCTGTGTTCTCTCCAGCTAGGAGAGCTGCTGATAAAAGATTCCTTCTTAAATTGCCCAATACCAGAGGTGCATTGCCTCGCTGGACAGTGGTAGTGACTAAACAGCACCTCTGTCAAGGTAATGCATGGCCACTATGTTGTCAGTCATAACCAGGACATTCTTTCCCCATACAGAGGCCAGACAGGCTTTCAGTGCTAGTCTGATCGCCCTCAGCTCCAACAGATGGATATGTAGTTTGGACTCTGATGGAGACCAAGGACTGCTGTCAGATTAGTGTGGGCTTCCCCACCCCGTGAGTGAGGCATCCGTCACTACTGTACCGCCACCATGTGTGCCTAAAGGGCTCTCCATTCAGAATATTGTCCTCACAGAGCCACCACAGAAGATCGTGAGACCCCGGTAGGAAAGATGTCGGACCGACTTCGGATTCCAGAGAACTGGGACCATTATGTTCTTAGAGCTCATTGAAGGGATCTCATTCTCAGGCGAGCATCTGGCACCAGAAGAAAGCAGGATGCAAGGAGGCCGAGCAAACTCAGAAAAATCGAAAGCCGGTAGGGCATTCTAAAATGTGGTCACCATCTGATGGTCTTGAGCCCTCACCTTGGGTGGCGAGCTATTTCCCAAGGATGCATGTAGCACAGCTCCAATGTACTGGAGCGTTTGGGAAGGTGTCATTGGGACTTCCGGTAATGGAGGGAGCCGCCCAGTGTGTGAAGAGAGTGGTAGGTGATGTTGAGATGATCCAGGACTTGTGGATGAACGTGCCCTGATCAGCCAATCATCCAGGTAGCGGTAGACGTGAATCCCCTCTGAGACTCATTGCCACTAGCGCCATCAGTTTGGTGAAAACCCTCATGCTGAGGTCAGCCCGAATGGGAGAACTCTAAATTGATGAGAACCGCCAATTGCGAACCTCAGGTATTTCCTCTGCTGGAGATGGATTGGCACATGAAAATAAGCATCCTGAATGTCCAATGACACCAACCAATCGTGGAGTTGGAGGGCCTGAAGGATCTGAGAAAGTGTGACCTTCTTGAACTTGTCCTTCCTGGGGAACTTGTTCAAGTATCTCAAGTCCAAGATGAGCCTCAGTTCTCAGTCATTGGGTAACAAAAAATATAGAGCGTAAACCCTTGTTCCTCTCCGCTACAGGCACTGTTCTATAGCACCTCTCTCCAGCAGGGTTAAAACGTCCTGCACAAGGAGTGGATCTGGAATCCTCAAAGAGGGGTTCCCCGGAGGACTGTTCTGAGGTCTTCATATAAAAGGAAGGCAGTACACATGAGCTACGATTTCCAAAGCCCAAGCATCCAAAGTAATGTCTCGACATTCTTCCAGATGCTCAGTCTGCCCTCCCTCCACCGGTTAACGGATACAAGACCTCAAAGTGGTTTTGCGGCGGCTGTTGCAGAGGCCGATGGCAAGGAGGCTGCTGCTTGAGCTGGCTTTGTGCCTCTACCTCGTCCACCACAAGGAAACTTTCTCTGGCCTCTGACTGCCCATTCCTCTCGACCTTCCAACTGAGTAGTAGCAAAAAGATCACCCCTCGAAGGTTGCCCGCTAGGATGAAAAGGCAGAGGTTGCCCAATAGCAGCACCTAAAGACTTGGCTGGCACCTCCGAGGTCTGCAACTTCTCAAGGCTCTTGTCAGCCTTATTACCAAAAAGGCGAGACGCATCAAAAGGCATGTTGAGAAGCAGAGATTGCATCAAGTGCCAAATCTTCACATTACTGTGCTGGTAGCCTCAGTCCACACATTTGGGTGGTGGCGGAGGGGTGGTGGCTAGGCGCAGGCTTTTATATGGGGAGGGTACTTCAATTGCATGCTAGACCCCAGAGTAGACCGATCTGATATGAAGTCGGACAAACGTACCCCGGCAGCTAGGGCCCCCTCTAGGCAATTAGAGTCACTTATGCGTAAGGGCAAGCACTCCCCTGAAGAGACAAACTATTGGGCAGTTGCAACAAGACTGTAGGTAGTATTTGGAGAGACTATGCAACCTGAATTACAAAAAAATATGTGGAAAGACAGCACGCAGGGGGAGACAAGCCAGGCAGGTTATTAGCCTGGCTATATAAGAGTGAGACGCCCAGGCAAACGATTAGAGCAATACAGGACATGGATTGGCGAATACTAGATACCCAAGATGGGGTTAACAGGCTTTGTAGAATTTTACCAACTATATAAGGGTGTAGATGGGGGTGAGGGAGATTAAGTGATAGAAACATTGGCAGACGTTGGCCTTCCCAAATTAGGGACTGCGGAGAGGGAGACCCTTGAGGATCCAATTACGGCAGAGGAATTAAGAGGCGGTGATCAAGCTACTAGCCACTAGTAAGGCTTCCAGGGCGGACGTGCTCCCTAGCGAGTTCTACAAGAAATACAGAGGTGTTGCACCACCCTCCCCACCTCCCCCCGCTATTAGCAATGTTAAACGAAGCTTTGGATAAAGGGATACTGCCAGAATCCATAAGGGGGTGGGTGTGTTCATTATTCAGTTCCTCAAGCCTGAAAACCATGCACGAACTGCGGGTCATATCGACCGCTATCCATGCAAAATCAAGATAGCAAGATACTCATGGCAGTGTTGGCGAATAGGCTGAGACCGGTTATTAATAAACATCTACATCCCGACCAGACCGGTTATGTTCTGGGTAGGAGCATATCTGACAATCTTAGAAGGCTACACCACGTCGTAGGACAGACAGAAAGGGACCCACAGGAAGTTGCAATAATTTCATTAGATGTGGTGAAGGCCTTCCGATTCGGTCAAATGGCTGTGGTTGATGGTAGCCCTTAGAGAATATGGGGTCGGGCCCACGTACGAGGTGGGCACAACTGTTGTATAGCGCATCACTGACCCGAGTTAGGACGGGAGCGACAGTGTCAGATCGCTGGCAAGGTAGTAGAGGTAATGGACAGTGATGCCCATGGTCCCCGATGGTCATTTTAGCACTGCAACTCCTGGCCATATACTTGAGGCAACAATATGGTTGTATGCCGATGATATGCTGCTGTATTTAAGATACCTGGAGGAAAACCTACAGTATATTCTGGAAGTAATGGAGCGATATTCGGTGCGGTCAGGTATAACCTGAAACCAAGAAATCTTGTATATTCCCCAGGCGGATATAAAGGGTTACCACGAGAGGAACTGACAGTATTACAAATACAATGGGAAACCAGGACCTTGAGATATTTGGGGATTGAGGTGTATCATACGATAGCGGCTGAATATACACAGTGAATACAGCAGCTAATATTGAAAACAGTATGAAGTTCTGGGCCAAACTCCCGCTGACCATGACAGGGAGAGTGGCGTTGCTAAAGATGGTGGTACTGCCTAGGTTGTTACATTTCTTTATGAATATATCGTACCCAACACCTAAGCGATTCTTTGTCAAGCTTGAAAGAATATGCAGAGGGTTCATATGGCACACTAGAAACAGGATAGCATTGTGGAAACTGCAAAACACGTACAACCAAGGGGGCATTTAATTGCCCAACTTTGAGATTTACTACTTGGCCAGCCAACTACAGTATGTGGCCAAGTGGCTATCGGAAGATTCAACATCAGAGTCTAAATTGTTGAGAGCTCAATGTGCCCAGTTCTTCCTGAAAGTGGATATGGATGCCGAAACCACAGCAGGTTGGGAGGACGAGAAGGTTTTGACTTGGGATGGGAGATTTGGCGAAAAGCTCGTCGGCCCATGGAAAACCTGATCCCGTGCTCACCACAGACGCCACTAGTGGCGGCACTGAAAGGAGTAGGTGAGCAACTGAGGAAAGTGATTCAGAGGCATTGGGAATCAACTGGTATAGCAACACTGGGGAATATATGGCAAGAGGGTAAGGCAGTAGAGTTTGACACACTGAAAGATACCGGTCTACACAGGGGGCAGTACATTACCTATACCAGGCTGGAGCAGAAGATAAAGGACATGTGGTCAGAAATATTGTTTGAGAGCCCACCGGACACAACCATTGAAACATTTTACGCTATATCAGAGGGGGGGAACGAAGTCTCCCGAATTTACAAACTTCTGATGTCAAGGGTGGGGAAGGAAGTGCTCCAGTTGAGACTCGACTGGGAAGAGGAAGCATGGGAGTCTATAGGTTGTGGGTGAGGATCAGAGATACCACACAAAAAAAAAAAAATATGTCCAGGAACACGAGGTTACAACAAATTCAACTATATATTACCCATAGGGCATATATGACCCCTCAGAGGATTGCCAAAAGTTAAAGAATGCGGGAATACAGACATGTCTTAAATGTGGGGAGGTGGATGCAGGAATGATACATTTGGTCTGGGCATGCCCGGAAATAAAGAGATTCTGGGGGGAGGTAGCCCATCATTTGACTGAAAAGGGGATTAAACTGGAGGTTGAATCTTTGTGGGCATGCATGTTTGGAGGGTTTTCTAGGCAGTGTAAGCTGGCACATAAGTAAACTCAAAGACTTAGCCTATATACAGGCCAAGCACAGAATTGCTATGGGCTGGAAAGCTAGTAACAAACCAAAAGGGTAGAAGCCTGGTGGCATGACCTAATGAAATGGGTGGACGCAGAAACGGTGGTGTGGGGTGAAGCAGCCAACAGAGGGGGAGATGAAGCAGAGACATTGAGGGCCTGGAGGCACCTAGTGGCTACGCTGTCTGGGTCTACCCTGACCAGCCTAGAAGACAGATTCCTCGGGGGGCGAGGGGAGTGAGACACCCCCAGATAGGGAAAAGGAAGGTGATGAAGGAAAGTAAGCGCGAGATGGGAGGGTAAGGGAATAGCAGGGGACATAACATGATACCAACACTTGAAAGTTATGCTTGATGTCCACTGTTTGGTTTTTGTTTTTAAACTTAAAAACTGCTGCCAGCCATTGATCAGCTGATGCTATTCACAGAATCCAATCCCGATTGAAGGGACTCCCACATGGCCTCTTTGCTGTGCCTAACAATAGCTAAAAGCCATCCCTTTCATCCCCTTTGGGAATGTGCTCTGCTGCCATGGAGATACAATCCCATACAGTATATGAATACTTTGTGAGGGCACAAGTGGAGTTGGCAGATTTAAGTGCCATGCTCCCTGCTGAAAATACCTTCCTCGGCCATCCATCTACGTGCTGGTCGTCCCTATCAGGAGGGATGGTAGGGAACGCTGCTTGTTTGGAAGTAGCTGTAGCTGGCTGCACCACCAGACTCTCCGGAGTGGGATGTTGACAGGTAGTCTGTCACTACAGTAAGGGCAGTATTTTATTAATTTCTCATCAACTGCCGGATTGGATTCCAGAGTCTCCAAGTTCCTTGCCACAGGCAAAAAAGGATAGTATTGCGGACCCTTCTCCAAAATATCAGTGAGGTCGTCTTGCACATAAGGCAATGGTGGCCTACTCCAACCTATGTATTCGACCACTTTCAACATGAGCTGCCTGTAGGATGCATCCGCATGCTCCCCAGGGTCTCGGTTTTCCAAGTTCGGGTGAGGTATCTATTCCACTTGTATTTGCAAGTTGTCATACAGGTCCTGCATTCTGGACTCCGAGATAAAACTCTGGTACACTGAGTGAACCGTACATCATCCTTAGTAGGCTCCGCTTCAAAAATTGAAGCAAGAGATTTAAAGAAATCTTTTAGTAAGTGGAGCATATAGCTTATATGGTTTGGAAATAGGCTTTGAAGTTGGTGCTTTCTTTATCAGCACCGATTTAGGAGGGGCACTCGACATTGACGGCACAGCTGGCAAGTGTGGCTTGGCTGGCGAAGGTTTCGGCATTGACGATGGCCTAGCGGGTGTCGAAGGCACTGCCGGTATCAACCTAGACTTTTCCTTGCGTCTCATATGATGCTTCGAAGGAACATTGCATCGAGACATCTAGGGCTCACAATGTGGATCAGAACTTTCCCATACTCGAGTGCATGCAGGATTTCGGATGAGACCTTTCCTTTCAAGGCTCGGCAGGGGCAGGGCTTTTGTTTTTCGAAAATCTTTAGCATATCTGCCCAGATGGCTTCCCACTCAGCCGGAGTGGACTTTTTAGTAGGGCAAGCAACACTTTCAGGGGGAAACATCCAAAGAAGTCTACGGACGGTGCTTTCTCTTCGAAGAGTGGTGAGCCACTCCTTGACCTGGATCATTTGGCCTTCATCCTCTGAGGAGAGTCGCCTCTCGACTTGTTTTTCGAAGGTTTAGCAAATCGGGTAGGTAATTTTTTTTAAAAGTAATTTCCTACCTTCAGTTTCCCCTTCTGTTCCCTCAAGGCCATTCCCGTCATGAACTGGCATTTTGAACAGCCGGAGGTGTCGTAGACCTCCCAGGAGGCACCACAACAGATAAGGAGCGGGTCAGTGACATTTTTGACCTGCAATCCCAGAACTTCTTGATACCGGAAACCAGACTTCGGTGTCGAAGATTAAGACATTGTATCGAGAGGTAATCGTAACAAAGTACATCATAGGACGAGGCGCGCTGAAATTCGTTCAAAGCTATCGTGGGAAAACAGAACTGAGGCCAACAGGTACTGCGCGTGCCATATATGCCTTCGATGACAATCGCTCCCGAAGGAGGCCCTAGAGGGACATCAACTCGATCGATGCACAGCGCCCTCTGCCGAAATGCATTTCCGAAGCAGCTGATGCTGGACAACAAGTTTCAGATGAGGGATACGTGAGAGGACACAATCCATTCGAAATGGGGACGATATGGGGTGTTCCTCTTCTCTAGGCCTGATAATTAATTTGGGAACACTACAATACTTGCGGATTAACATCACAAGATAATTTAGGGGATATATGAAGCACAATTTTCTCCCTTGATGTCCGAATTGGATAAAGGAATAGAAAAATGCAAGCAGACGATCTCTTAGTTGGGATGTTTAAATGAGTTTAAAATGGTGGTTCTCCCTAAGGTTTTATACTACTTCCAGATGCTGCCCATTCAGATTCCAAACTACCATTTAAAATTAATCAAGGGAATCCTACGATTTCTGTGGCAGGGGAAGAAACCTAGGGTTTCTAGTGATGTCCTGAGTCTTCAAGGTAAGTGGGGGGAGGGGGATTGCCAGACATTTGTACTATAAGGCTACTCCACTCAGGATCTTGATTCCATACCTAGAGTGCAAGGACACCTACAGTGGGTGGAATCTGACAACCACCAGCTACGACCGGCCACTGAAGGAAAATGGTTGTGGGTTCCGATAACGAAGTTACCACATAGGATACAGGAACACCCCCATTCTGGGAAATCTGGAGTATCTGGCGACAAGGAGCAGGGTTAAGTGGTTTTACAACGTGGCCTTCACCGTTGGGACATGTTAGGGTACCGGGACGCCATTCTGAATGATAGGTTTCAGACTGGTTTGAAGCAAGACTAGAAAGGTTTGGACAGATAGACAATAGATTCATTACAATAACGGAGCTAGAGACGGCCTTGGGAATAGGTACGCCCTCCATTCCTTCATACTTACAATTTAAAGGGGCACTAAAAAGCAAGGCTTTGAGAGAAAAGGGTACAGAGGGAACTCGCACCCTTCGAGAAGATCTTGGATACTGTGTCTGATTGAAAGAAGGCGATTGGTGCATTATACAGGGCTTGTGGAGACAAGCGATTATACAGACAGGTTGAGGCAGCAGTGGGAGGGCTACCTGGGAAATGGAGCTTGGACCTCAAGTGTAGCAAAGAATATGTAGGGGTAGCTTCCAGACAATTCCTATCTGTACAAACTGCATGCCATTAAACTATTGCACAGATGGCAATATGACCCAGTTAGGCTCTCCAGAATGCATTAAAGTGTGAGCTTGATGTGCTGGCATGAGTGGATCTAGGGCCAACTATCTGCACAGGTGTTGGGGATGTGTTGTGGTTCAGCCCTACTGGGATGAGGTCCTAAACTCGATTATATACCTGGACGGTATCACGAGAGGGAAAACTGATGTTGGTTTTGTTGGGTTTACAGGAACTTGAGGGAGAATAGATCAGACTACCAAAAATGGTCCACAGCTTACTCCGGGCATGTCTGGCGGCACACTGGAAGAGCACTGCCGCCTGGAAAGAAAGAATGGATTAACAGCCCAAAACATATATAATGCAACAAGTTACTTACCTGTATCTGTTCTCCAGCATGGGTCTGGCATGGATTCACATGCTCATGAATATTCTCCGTCAGGCTGGGAATCCTTGGTAAAGAAAAAAAAAATGGTTTCCATTTCATTTCTGAACTGTTTCTCCTAATAACCAATCACTAAGCTCTAGGTCATACTGCCCCCCGCCAATGACTGCCCTCTACCTAAGCCACTCCTCTGGCAGCCATCTTCAGATTTAGAAGCACGTAAACTGGCAGTAGGACCAAGAGAAGAGCTGCAGAGGTGTAGGCAGGAGCGTTCGCATGTGAATCCATGCCAGACCCATGCTCGAGAACAATAGTTACAGACAGGTAAGTAACTTATTCCTTCTCCAGCATGGGGCATGGCATGGATTCACATGCTCATGAATAAAGAATACAAAGCAGTACACACATGCACAACCACAGGAGGTGGCAAGGCTCAACATAAGCATCTCTTGCTGCCTCACCAGGCTCACCTTCAAGCGAACAGATTGCACAGCACTGCTTGGCCGACTCCGGACTCCTCCCTGGAATCCCCGTTGATGCAAATCTCGTGAAGGTGGGGGCAGGTACAGATGTAAACATGATGGCATGGGCCATAAAGATGCACACCACCCAGCCCTCGCAGAAGGTAGGAAAGGGTCCAAAACATTGATGTGCAGAGACACTCCTCCAGAGGCCTCTGGAGTAGATGACTAAATCCCCCCCCAACCCCCACAACGACCACCACCACCACCACCACCACCACCCCACCACCCCACCACCCCACCACCCCACCACCCCACCACCCCACCACCCCCTCCCATCTGTCCAGTGAGGCATCTGCTGACTGGAGCCTGGAATGGGTCTTAGTTGAGGGCAATCCTGTCTGACCACTTTCCCGTGATCTGGAGCCACCTATCGTCCAGAAACTCCTGCAGAGGTCTCATCTGTAGCCTGTAAAAAGAAATCGGGTGAATTGCAGGACAACATCATGCCCAGTAACTACTTGATGGCGCAAACTGCAGTGCATACCATAGCCAGGCAATGAAGCTTTCCCAAAATAGATTACACTCTCCTCCGATGGAAACTCCGGAGATACCACTGTGCTGAAGCAAGAGCCCAGAAACTGTTCTGCGATGGCACCACGCGAGACTTCGGATAGATGGAGAATCTAAGCTCCATCCGAAGGTGCATGTATCCCTGGGGTATTGCACTACCAGGGCCCGAGAGGGGGACCAGATGAGCCAGTTCAGGTACAGACAGATGTGGATGTCCTTGAGGCACAGGTGTGCTGCCACCGGGGCTAGGGACTTTGAATACCCTAGTGCTAATTTCAGGCCAATAGAAAAGGCTGAATGTTTTTTATAGCTTGTTTTTATAGCTTGCAGCGTTCGTCCACCACCTTGCTGAAGAGGTTATTCCCATCGAAGGACATACCCACCTCTTTGGATTGGAGATCTGGTCTGAAATTTGTGGCCTTTAGCCAGCCTTGGTGCCCAAGCGCCACTCAGTTGAACCGGAGTCCACGGCATCCAATGATCTCCCCCTTGACCTCCTGAAATGGGGCTAACGCCTCAGTCTTTTGGTCATCGGGCAAGAAATCAGATTGGGCCCAGCTTAAACCACAACTGCCCGTCAGAAATGGCCAGGGCACCAGCGGCCTTCACCACTGAGGCAGCGGTATAGAGTATATGCTTGCCGCTCACATCCAGCTTTGTCCCCTCCTAGTTAGGAGGGGGTGGGGAGGGGGGGGGGATCATGGAGCATGGTTTGCTGACCACTTTCCGGCAGAAACCAGAGTCCGGGGACAGATGCGATCTGAGGCATCTAGGGGGCCAGTCAGAGACAATGTACTTTCTCTTGTCAGTCCCTTTTGGCTGGTGTAGAGCTTGGTTTATTCATCCAGCAGAGGAATGGGTGTTAGTCTTCCTGGATGATGTAGGTGTCCAGTAAAGAAATTCCTCCTTTTTCCTCAGGACACTAAGAGGGTAGATGCCCCTAGAAGCATGGAGTAGAAGGAACCCACCAATCAGCTGGCGATGCCATGGGGGAAGGGGGAATAGGCAGCACCCAGCAGTTCTCCATCCGGTGACACAAAGTCAGACTCATCCGTCTCTGTAGTGCCTGCATCTGTCAGTTCCAGTGTCTTTATGGAGTGGATCTACCACTAGTACAGCCGGAGTGAAGGGTGGTGTTGGTAGAAGATGCTTTGGACCAACGGGGAGTGGCCTGTGCTGTGGTCTTGGTGGGCTGTGCCTGGGGATGGGGGGGGCTCTCCACCGGAGCCACACAGGGTGGGTGCAGCAGTTGTATCCGACACCAAAGTGTGCAGTGTAGTTATAATATCCAGAGACCGGTCTCTATGGCCCTGCTGACAGACCACGGGGGCTGGCACTGATGGAGGGCTAGCGTGCCTTGCTGGGTCAACGGCCAGTCCTATTCCACTGAGGGGGCGAGGAGGGGGGGTTGGGGGTTCACCCATTGAGTTGTCCCCCTCCCTGGTCCAAGCAGCAGTCTCCTTGCAAGGATTCATTCAAACTTGTGGATATCGCCAAGAGGGGATCCCTTGCTACCTCCTTTAGACACACCATGGGTCTCAGGAGAACTGTCAGTGGAAACAGTTCTTTTGACCTTCCTGCCTCCTTCAGGGGAAAAAGAAGGAATTACTGGTGCCTTCACAAGCTTGGTAGTCATGGTCGAGAAGGTTGTAGTTGTGGCCGGGGCATTGGTAGCCGTGAGACAGGGAGGCGTGCAACTGTATGTGTAGATTTCACCAATATTGCTGTGGTAGTGAACAGGATCCTTGACATAACGGTCGACTAGGTCCTGGACAATAGAGGCATCTCATGTGCCAGTCTTCAATGCAGATGGTCCTCAAGCCCACATCTGTCACAGAGCTGAAACAGACTCCTCTTGCCTTCTTAAGACATGGCTAGGTCCGAACTGGAAAGACAAAGATCCAACAATGTAGTGGTCAGTTTCACTGGCAATGGATCCACACTGCTAGCACGGACTAACAGTCAATGAGCGAGAGGGGTTTAGACAAAAATGTAACTATTTATCTGTGAAAAACATACCAAGAGGAAAACATAGCACAAGGAGCAACGAGGACTCCTAGCACTGAAGCGTGCTGTAAAAATCTGAAGATTGCCACTAAGGAGACTGTCATTGGATGGGTGCAGTATGAACCAGACAATCAGTGATGGGATAAAGGCAGTTTCAAGTTTTAAAGCAAGACTGCTCTCTTTTTACTGAGGATTCCCAGCCCGACAGGGAATATTCATGAGCATGTGTATGCCAGACACCATGCTGGAGAAGTAGTGTTGCATGTGGGACAATGCAAATTCATCAAGTCATTTCTCCCAGCCACAAGGATACGTCTAAAGGTTAGAGAATGCCTTCACATGAGATGTTCAGATTGATAAGGTTTCCTTAGGAGGAAAGACAACCTTTCATGCTTCCAGTGTCCAGAGGCAGTCGATAGATGTGTATAGATTTAGTTTCATTTCCATGAAAAAAACTGTTTTGGAACGTTCACTGCATGGACTAATACTTTGTGTGTTAAAGTTGTGAAAGTTTTCGCAACTCCAATCCATTCCTTCTTTCCTCTACACAAATATATTTGAAGTAGTTACTTTTCCTTTTTGGGCATTTGGACATTTCTGGCTTCATTCTGGTGAATTAGGTTGGATTACACAATCAGGAGCAAATCTATTTTGGCCAAGCTGGTGGAGTGCATCGACACATGGGTACTTGGTGGGGGATGTGCCTTAACCTCATTGTTTTGGGGCACTACAGCCAAAGTTAGTAGTTTTCTTCACCCTTTGGTATGAAACCTCTGTAGGCATCTGGATTTCTGACAAAAAGGCTGTTAACCCAAATGAATGCCCAATTTGGGGGGGGGGGGGGGTTAAATAGGATTTAAACTCCTTAGTTTATGAACCAACAGATTTCCGAAAGATCCGACTCCTTATTTACATCAACCAATTACTGCTAAAATAAAAATAGCCTAGAACCGGGCTCCTTACTCCTCGATTATATCACAATATAGATGTTCTATAGCCAGGTGACACCATCCCCCCACCCCATTACCCCATACTTTCTGCTCAGTCCCTTTCCAAGGGAAGGACTAGAGGGCGTACGCTTCTCTAACTCCCTCCAGGTACTGACCTAGAAGGGGTAGTTTGATAATTTCATCTGGCTTACCATCTTTCAACCTCTAACCTTACTCTCCTCATGCCCTCAAAATCCCCATCTCCCAAAGTTTGCTTTACTGCACTTGTCTCCTGATCTTAACACCTCTCTTCCTTCTGTCTCTACTCTCCACTTGCCCCTGCTATCATGTTCTCATATCACTACTCTTGCCCCTAGTCCAACGCCACCACCTCAAAGGATTATAGTGTCATGCGCACTATACTGGCCCGATGGATATATTGCCCTGATCACTAAATTCCTTTACCAACACCTCTTGCTTGTTTACCCCCCCCTCAAAACCAAGTTAATCTTAACTTTACTCACAAGCGTCCAATCCGAACTACACAATCCCTGCACCTTAATTTACCCCAACTCCCCCCACCCCCTTCCCTTTCCAGAGCCCCCAGAGGACCACTCGGTGACGATAGTGCAAATATCAATTAACAAGCCAGAAGTCTCCTCTAAGGCCTCCACCTGCTGCACCAACTAGCCTCTTGGTCCCCGTTTCTCCTGCTCGGACCTCTCCCAAACACCACTTACTGAAAAGCTATTCTGCTAGCCTTTTCCATTCCACGCCTCTCTAAAAACTGGTCTCTGCTACCATTTCCATTTGCTTACACAAGTCATGTACTTCCCAAGGTCAAATTTAAGCTTTTAAAAGCCAACTCATCCACTTGTGGACCAGGGATCCCCAGAAGTCTCCATAAAAAGGCCTTACCCCCTGCCCGCTTTTCAGTTTTAATTTACTTCCAGGTTCCCTTGCCATCTACTACATAGTTGGCGCCGTTTCAAGTAACACATTTTCCATGAAGATTGGAGCCCATTCCCTGGTCTGCCCCTAATGCTGTTTCACTCTGCAGATTCCAACCACCCTGCTGCTCTCACATAACATGCCTGGGAACTCTGTTGTGGGTTTTTGTTTCTGATTCAGCTCCCCACTGGGGAAGCCCCTCATTCGGACTAGTCCATTCCTATTTCATAAGGGGTCTTATGCATTGTGTGAGAAAACTAGGGGTGTTCTCCCATTTGGGCACAATCCTCTATTCAGGTGGCAAGGGCATGGCCATCGCCTTTGGATCCAGACCCTGGGGGTGGACCAGTGCAGGAGGATCACCTGCATAGTTGAGTCCGGGGTCATTCTCATGGTAATACCCTAAGCGAGACACAGTATTCCCTTCCACCCCTTTCGTACAATCAGAACCCTCCCATCCCCCCAAATTTTCACATAAGAGGCAACCTGGAGGGGTGAGGATTACTAGTGAAAAACCCACTAAGACAGAAAACAGCCTGACAGTAGGCTGTCCCCTTAATGAGGTCAGGTAAAGTCAGGCAGTCCCAACCATAATCACACCTGTTGCCCATTAACCTCACAGGTGTAGAATGGGAGGCTGCTGAGAGAGAAAAGTAAGATGGAGTTGGGAGAGCAAGAGGGTGGGAGAGCAAGAGGGAGGCTGCAAGGCTGAGATCGAAAGAGGATCCCTCTTCAAATGCCAAAAGCAGGCTGGGAATATTGTCTGGAGCTGAGAAACAAAGGCTGGAAGCCATCAGCTGAACCCATAGGACAGCGTGCAGCGTCGCTGGCCTAGTGAGAAGGAAGGGCTGCAGCGTTTAACAGGAGCCGTGCCTCCTATGTGTTAAATTCAGACAGCCAGGACCTTGCTGTTGAGGTCCGGACAATTGCTTGTTCCCATGGGACCAGTGCTAACCCAAAGGATGTAGAGGGGCAGGTGGTGAGACCCTGACCTTATCCCCACACCAAAGGACGGAGCCGCTGACCTCGCAACGTTGCCCAGCGAGTGATCACAAGAGTGAGCGATTCGGGTGAGCAGGTGGCAAACAGCATGTGAGGGAAGGCACCAAGTGAAGCAGGCAAGTTGCACGAACCCAAAAAATAGGTGAAAGTTCAAAATACGAAACAAATTAAGATGGCCGAGCCCAGCGGAGGGAGATTAGCCGAGAACTTTTTGCTGAAAGCAAGTTCAGTGGAATTGAAATTGTTCAGAGCCCAGTGGAGGGAGACTGAACATGGTGTTAGGATCTGAGCACGGCTTGGGGGGGTAAACTGTGAAGTTACCAGAGAAAGTGATACCTGAAAAATAAGCCAAAGCAACAGTGACCATGTGCGAGTGAACATGATATCGAAGTCTCTGTAAAATGAAAGCGAAGTCCCTGAAGTCAAGGGAAGTGATGTGAACACTGAAAAGCAAACAAAACTAAAAGCCAAAACAGGGAACTCACCAAGTAGAGGAAAAGTGAATAGAATCCCCAAGAAGGCTCATTTGAAACAGAACTGAACGTAAAGTAAAAGGAATTGATAAGAAATACAAGTAGCAGAACGCAGCAGTGTTGAGTGGTCACGTATGGAATTAAAGCAAAATCATATTGATTTCAAAAGTCTCCAAGAACATCCCGTCATATCATTTTGTGAACACTTTTTCATAACACTGTTTCCCACACTTTTTGTATTTAGAGGCAATGATTGGCGATCGGTTTATTAATATAGGCCCTTTTAATTTTGACACTATTTGATGGTTGTAGCTTGCTCCCATCTGTAGATTTAAGATTAGATGGGCATTTTTTTCAAACTTTTTTTTTTTAAAGTTCAATAAACACCTTTGAACTCTGGTCACTTGTGTCTTACTGTTGATACCATGCCTCCTACAGTTGCTCCAAAGTGGTACTTGAAGTTACATTTTCTCGATGTTGCTGCCTCCTCGGAACCAAAGATCTATCGAGACAGAAGCTGCTAGGCATCGGCTCAGACAGCAGGGCCAGTGTACATGCACTGTTCCACAGAAGCCAGTAACAGTGGGCATACCAACCACAACCCTTTGAAGGACTCAAAACAAAAACCCTGGCACCAGTTTTGCGCTGCAGTATATCCACCTCTCATCATACTGCAATTCAATGATGGTTGCCTGTTTTTCTTCCCCTCCCACACCTTGAAGAGCAGCCACAAGAGAATATCAACTGAGATTCCATTACCATTCTCAGCCAGGAACCAGAAACTCAAACCCCCGCCCCAGCACCGGAGAACAAAGAAGTGCATCGCTAGCATGACCACTGCAGAGGCAGGCAATTGCAGTAGCTCAACGGCAGGAGGGCCAGAGGTCTCGTCTTCACCCCCCCCGGTCTCGCGCCCCCCCTCCACAATGAAACCCTAGACCACCAGGTGGGCCCTCCCACGTCGAAAGCTTACCGTGTAATGACCCTGAAGTCGGGGGGCAGATGAATCAGAATCAGCTAGGGAAATATAGCCAATCGGGGCAGAGAGGAAAATGATACATGATATATTTTATTTGTATCACGCTGAAACATGGGTTTCAGAGCGCAACCAAGCAAAGTGAGGGGAACAAGGGAGAACAAAAAATAAAAACGATTTTACTATGCCCAGTGACATTAAGAATGTGCAAGTGCATGGAGAAGGGAAAGGGGGGGATGGAGGAGTGCATGGAAGGGGAGAAGTTGAGAACAGACAAGAGAAAAGAAGAAGTTAAATAAATAAGCAGGCAGCAAGTGCAAGATTAGTCAGATAGGGTATATCTGATAAGTGCAAAAGAGTGGGGGACTGTATAGGTACAGATACAGAACCCAGTGCAATGGGAGGCCCGGAGGCAGTGCAGGAGGGGGGCAGGGTGAGCAGGTACCTGTGCCTGAAGGACAGAGCGTGTCCAGGTGCACAGTGCCAAGAGAGAAAAACAGATCAGCCGGGGAGAGGAGGGGCAAAGGCACAAGGTCTTGAGCTGCTCCCGGAATCGGAGATGGTTCTCCTCAAGTTTCAAGGTGGCCGGTAGGCTGTACCAAAGGGAGGCCCCAGCCAAAGACAGATCTGCCCCCCAGCTCGTTTCTTTGAAAAACTACTGACCCTGAGGGAGGTAGGAGCAAAGGGCTCGAGAGGGGCGCTATTTGCAGAGGGTAGTTGAAGGTATTTTGGACCCAGGCCCAAAAAGCCTTGGGGACAATGCAGAGCGTTTACATTTCCAAGTGGATGCAAAGATTACATTTAAACAGGTCACGTGAAACAGGAATTGCGGGTTATGTGGGTGATGTCAGCAGTGGGCTGGGCCAAGAGACCAGCAGGAGGCAGGTAGGAGCATGACGTTTACTGAAGAAAGGGGAGGCATTGGCTTAATGATTGTACAAATACTAGAGTGAATATGCGTGTTAGGTGGATAGAAGTTAGTGTAATGAGTGAATGAGAAATTAATGTTATTTAGAGAAAAGAGGGTGTTTGTGTTGTGTAAGGGGAGATGGGGCAGTAGGGGCAGAGTAGTGGTACTTATGGAATAAAAGTAGTGTGAGAGGAGGAGTTGGAGGAGAATACGAACGAGTAACACAAGGTTGGAGGAAGGGAGATTGATACATTAGAGTGACAGAAAGCGTGGGAAGGAGTCAAGAAAAAAAAAGTAGACAGAGCAAGTTATGAGTGAACATGACTGATCCTAAACATAGCCATATTAACTGCAGGTACCATAAGTCCCTGTAGAACACTACGCTGGGATAGAGTAGGGACAGCTAGAAAGTCAGTGAGAAGCATTCAGGGACAACATCACCATAAGACCAGGTGTTACACAGTGAGCCATCTACCAAAGAATTAAAATCTGTGAAACTTCGGCACACCTATGCATCATTTTGGACATCTGTGACGTTATACACAAGAAAACAGAATCCTGCAGAGCCTTTACAAAATGCTGAATTGGGGTAGCGGGTTTTAAAGTCCTAAGCAATTATAAAAGTGCTCTTGTACAAACAGGTGAATTTCTTTTCCCGTCTGCAATAACTGTATACATTTTAGCAATGCCAATATCGGGCACAAACGCCCATGAACCATATTAAGATGTGCTGAAGCGCTGTTGGACCAGAGGCCCAAGCACCCTTACTATCCAGTGGGGAGATGGCCCAAACAGCTTTAAAAAGCAAAGTACAGCTCCAATCTGGTAAATGCATTAAACCCGCCACTTCACAAATTTGTCTAGGAAGTAGGTTTAATGCCTTTACCAGAAAGGCACTGTACCTTTGTTTCTTAAGTACATAGGCTTTCATGACCCTCAATTTGTTTCAGGTTACTGCTTTCATACACCAACGTGACCAATTCTTTCACAGTAGTCTTCCTTTTGTTAGCAGTCGTTTTGTTCCACAATTTAGTCAGGACAGATACAGCATATTTGAACTCCTGTATTACGCTCCTGGACTAGAAAGTTAATAGCAACCACAACTGGGTCATTCTCCGGTCTACATTACAAGTAAACGATTTCGCATGAAATTTCAGCTTTCAGGTCTTCAATGCCTGAGACTGACATTTCTAACATGCCACAAAACAGCCAGACATTAGGATCAATACCCCTTAACAGAACAGCTGCTCAAAACACTTCAATAGAAAGGATTACAAATTGCCACCTAAAAGAACGGGCATAACTAATACCTTGGTCTCACTATTGTGGATTACAGAACACCTGTCTGTGTTCTAGGTTTATCAGAATGGTTTTTTAACACAGGTGAGCAGCTAAAAACACAAGAGAATGTTTGGAACACTAAACTAAGTGGCACATGATGTTCCTTTCTTAAATGGGGATCCTGACCTCCCTCTGAATAGTTTGAGACCGAGATAAAGCCCCCAGCACGACTTTTGGCTTGGTCACAGAGGGAAACTGCCCACTCGGGAGATGGTTAAAGCAAGACAGAGAATTAGGTTAAAAAAATAAATAAATTAAAAAAAAGTACACAAAACAAAATGCCTTCCCTGGAAAGGGGCCATAGGCTCAACACAATATAGACCAAGTCCTGGCAATTAATCAGCCAACCTTGCTTCCACCCTTCAGGAGACCAGGCTGGGAAACTAATATGGAACCAAGGGAACATGCCACCAACAAGGAAATATAAAAATTGGTTGGAAGTAAACAAAAAGGACTATCCGCACACCAAACTCAAATTCCAGTCTCAATAGAAAGTTAATAGGGCATCCATGCCCACGATAGTGTCCTTCAAGTCACTGCCTCAGAGTGGTTTTTCCATTGGTGCAGTTTTGGTCCACGTCCCACTGAGATCTTGTTCTTTGTCCTGGTCTTGCACCCCAGTCTCCAAACCTTGTTTAAATGGCGCCACCATCAATGAAGGAATGATTTATGGTGCCTTGCAATTGCCAGCCCAGTCAGGGTTAGAGCCCACAGCTGGATTCTCTCAGTATGCCGTTTAACACTAGGCCTGTGCATGCCTCAGGGTGCAGGTTTTAACAGTTCAACTCTATCCAGAGCATTCGTAAGCGGTGTGCCGTCTGGTACAGCCACAGCCTTCGGTCGCTACCCCTTATATTGGATTTCTGCAATGTGTCGGTTCTAATTTGCAGACATTCCTTCCTCCCTTCTCACTGCTCTGCCCCTGGACCATCATCCTCTACCCAACCCAAGTAGGATATGTCTGCCTCCTTAGGCAGTTGGGTCAATGTCATTGCAGCAAGGAGTTGCCAGATGTGTGTCGACCTCCCAATTATGTTGGTTGCTAATGATTGGTCAGACTTGCATTACAAAAGGAGCACTGTGTGCACAATTTGGTCAGTTTCAGCAGTTGCATGCATTGAATAAGCGGGATCAGCTTCCAAAACATGGAGATGTATAAAATCCTGTATAAAATCCTGTATAAAATCCTGGTTTGCCATTTTAAAGGTCAGACAGGAGGGTCATGGAGGCCACAGGAACAGGCATTTCAACTCCCGACATGTGCAACTAAGACTTGGTGCATCAACATGGATGGCTACATGCACATGTTTCAGAGCCCTACAGCTTCCTTTGGGCTCCAACTCACAGTCCATGCCAGCACTGCACATCAGATACAAGCTGCACTCAATCCTGCTCCACACGAGGAGTGGTTAACAGGGCCCAAAGAGTGAGGTAGGCCACAGTTAGAACTCGCCACTATCTTTTGGGAGTCTTCACTGGCTCCCAAAAGATTAGCTGTGTGCATGTGTCAAACGTTGGGGGGGGGGGGGGGTTCTTGGAGCAAGCGAGTTTATGACTGGCTAGTAGGCTGAAATCTGAACATTTGGTGAATTGGTTTCTTATGTTCATCTCTCCTCAGATTATCTTTAGATTTATTCTTCAACCTCTAGCCAGGACTAGGCCCTTCTTAACCCACGCCTTCACAGACGTGGAGGTACACTGCTCTTTGCAGGATGCTGGTTCTTAGTTTTACTACCTGCTGCCTCCCTAAATTTCCCAAAGAAGCAACTCGGGTAGGAGCGTGTGGTACAGTGAACACAATTTGCCACCTTCAGAGGTACCATCATGCAACGGATGGCTCAAGACTCCGCCCTGCCCAGTCTCCCATATTGGGTGTTGCACATGTGCCCTCATCACAGCTCAACAGTCAGAAGCATATAGTGCACAGCTCACCATCTCCAATCCACCCAGGTAATTGTGCCAGGCACACTTCACCATTCACATGCAGGCTCAGGGATTATGGTGCTCAAGGTGCGATTTATAATCCACAAAGTAGTACAGCTTGACTTGCTACGCAGCCCTTCCAACAGTCCGAGATATGCACCCTGCTCAGAATAGTAGATATCCATAGCCCAGATCGATGTTGCAGCACTTCTGTAAAACACAGCCCTGAATCTTCCTACAGACATGCAACTACTTTCAGTAAGAAGACGTAGGACACAGGCCAGCTGTGATGGTAGGCTGCAAGTACATTTACCATCTGGTACAGTCCTCGTTACAAAGCTCCTGCTTGAGGCCTAGAAGAGCATGGTAAGCTTGAGACAGACAGCTACCAGGAGCTACTGTTCACTCTCCAGGCCACCTGATGCCACACACACCGATTTGAATTTAACTGTGCATTTTGGGACAATCTATACACATTAGGACACAGACAACATTTAAAGCATAAGGGTTTATGTATTCTGGACAAAATGAAGTTTGCATCTTATGTGGCAGTTACATTTGCAGAATGCCATGTACTAGCTCCTCGTTACCCAGTGGTATCTCCTGCCCACTGGTTAAGGCTGCATACCCAGGAAACGCTTTCAGCTCCGGATTATCCAATCTGAATTTCGATCCCTGTATAGGCATCTGCCTCTTGGTCTACCTGTGTGCCCAGAGATTGTCCTTTCTAGGTTATCTGTCTTTTCCCAGATTAACCTTCAGGTTTCAGCAGTCTGTCTGCAGGGCTCCAGATCACCCGGGTTCCCGACAACTCATCTCCACAAATGTACAAGTCCCTCTAGCATAGAGGATGCCATGTTGATTGGGGTCAGGAAGTCTTCGGCTTTTCCTTCTTCTCGTCCTTGGCTTGGCACAAGTCGTGTAAAGATCAATTGGGTCCAGCGAGTATAATCGCTGTGGCGGTTCTCTTCCTTCAGAGTCACTGCTGGCTGGATGAGTGTAGTTCATGTGCAGTGCTTCATTCTTGAGCCGTCAGTATCTCTTCTCCGGGTTGACTGAGCACAAGAGTCATAGCTGGCATATAGGACCCTGAAATCTGTGAAAGCCAATGAGGTGTCTCCTCTGGGATGGCTTTAGGGTTTGTGATGGCATTGAGGGTAATTCCCTGGTACCACATGGCCCGCCCAAAGTTTACTCCTAGCAGCCCCCTATACAAGATATACAGAGGGACTGTTCGACAGCATCCAAGTCAGTGATTACCACCAGCTCTGTGCTTCAAGATCACTTATGCTTTAGAGGTAGTCAGGGGTGAAGGGGTTAAAACCCCTTCCAGCAGTCTTTTAATGATCCTCCGATTCAGACTTGCCCAGTAGAAATGAGCTTTATGATTTTAGGATACAATTGCTTCCAATAAGTATCCTCAAACACAGGAAAGAGGAGATAGTTATGTACTTCCATTTGGCACTGGTGTAAAAACAAAAAAAAAAAAAAAACTTTTTTTTTAAAAAGTCAAGCTGGAAGCTCACCGTTTCCCCCCCCCCACCCTTCAGTCCTCTGAATGCACAATGCACACTCTTACTCGCCACAAGTTGCTAATGGTGAGATGGAGTTGCTATTTACAGCCGACCTGCTTCCCTGTACAGTAAATTCTTTAAATAGAAGAGTCAATAGGAAACCATGCCAGTCCGTAGTATTAATCTCTTTTGTACAAACAAACATGATCGCACCTGGGTGCCCATATGTCACCGCTTTAACCATAGCCACATGGACAAAAACTGCATGGAAGCCAGCAATATCAGTGTTGAAGAATGGTGCTATGCCTCTAGCATTACAAAGGCAAAGCAGCTCAATGGGCATAATTACTGCCTCTACTAAACCCCAATTCTAAAATAATTCCAGCTGCAATGAAGACACAAAAAGACAAAGCCAGTAGTTTTAACAGTTCCTTGCGCTCCTTTAAAAACAAATCTGGCCCAGCTCAAAACAATCTCAAATGCCACTGATCACTACTGGAGCAGTTATCCTTCACTAGCTCATTTAAAATCAAACACTAGCAGCTCAGGCACAGAACCTGCAGCTTTTACAACCTACCATGAGAACCAAATTATTCTAATCTCTGTAACATAGAGCATGGTGGCATCAATGTTACAACAAGTTCCAACTACATGGACGGTTAACCATGCACAACAGACCTTAGTAACCTCAAACCAGGGTGCAAAATGTGTACTCGCCCCTGCAAGGTGAAAAATTGCCAGGAGCATAGCCCTGAGAAGTCTGGTTAGCTTGACACCAACAGCTACCAGCTTACTTTAGATTCCTCAGGCAAGTGGTGCCATACAAAATAGTATGTCATAACTGTATGTTTGGGAATGTGTATAAAGAATAAAGGACACAAAGCATAATGGCCAAAACCTTCATCTTACCCACAAGTTAGATTCACTACATACCTGGTTCCCCAGAGGTAGATCCTGCCTACAGGTGATGCATTTTGCTCTTGGTCACCAAGTCCATATTTTGATCCCTGCACTGGCTGGTGATATTTCACTTTTGGCGAGCAAGGAATGGCATGCTAGGTGCATGTATAGAATTGATGTGTAGAGTGCTGGCTAGTAGCTTGAATTTTGATTCCTGCCCCAACAATCAGTTTACCACAGGGACCAAAAGTAGTCTACCAAAAACAGAATAGACATGTAGAATAGACCTAGATGAAATCAGGGGTACAAATCTCTACTAGCTAGGCACAAAATGTTACTCACCCCCTCAATTTCTCTATTAGTTAGGGATGTAACGGTATACCGTTAAAGATACCGTGAAGCACTTCATTGAACAATAATAAGTCACATTGTTTATACCGGTATACTGTTAAGTGTGCTTTTCAATCGGATTTGGAAAGGCTGCAGTAAGCAAGTGCTGCGCAGTCTTGGTCTTGCACTGTTGGATGTGCAGTCTGCCAAGTAGTTTCAGTTGGAGCAGTTTTTTAAAGCCATTCCATAAACCACACGTGCCCGACATAAAATCAATGTTAGCAATAGGAAGAATAAACAGTGCCAAGAAGGAAAAGGGTTTACTGGGATGGCGGCTTTGGGGTTTATATATTTATAATGGATAATGTTTGCTAAACACATGACAATGGGGGGGGGGGGGGGGGGGGGTCGGGGGGGGGGGGGGGGGGGTATTTCCCTGGTTCCATCATTGAATTTACATATAATAAGTCACACTGCGAAATTCACTCATCTCTGTGGGTATTACCTGCTGCCATACCAAAGGGTAACATGTCCGCGATTACTGAACACCTTTTGGCCCGCAAGTAAACTAAAGGCTGTAACGTAAAGAGAAAGTGCGCGTGTGTATGTGTGCGTGCGCACAAGCGTATACTACCATCAGCCTCCATTGATCTGTGGCATGCAGGTTATCAAGATTGCAACATGTTCATCTTCACCAGTAGCCAGTAGGGGAGCTAAAAGCCTAAATGACCACTTAAGAAAAACTATTCAGTTTGCTTTGCCAGTCGTAGCAGGCCCCCCCCCCCCTCCTCCTCTCCACACAGGTGTTTGGAGGAAGCAAGGGGTGGCATTTCAGTGGAAAGTATGGTAAAAAGCCCAATTCTGGCCCTGGGTGCCTGGTTTTGTTTGCGATGATAAATCTGAAAATGTATGACCTTTTAGAAAATATTTGTTGAGATTAGTTAACACCACCTGCTGTACCGCAATGACCATGATATACCATTATTTGGCAAGAAGGTTATTGTACCGTCATAAAACTAATACTGTGACACCCCTACTATTAGCACACCATTTTGTACTCACCAGAAATCCATCATCGCTAACTAGTGGAGAGGGTAGATTGTGCAGCCTACATGAGACTACTAAGAAGACCGTGCTGCTTGATAACAATTTGCAGCAAGAGGAAACTGTTGTGCTCTACCAAGAACCATAGTTCCTGGTTACGTATAAGACCTCCCCATGATATCCTTTTGTCTTTAGATGCCTCCCGATTCTGGGAATCGGATATATGACCAACAAGGATGCAGCTTCTAAACTCATTGTGCCTTGATGGACCCTTTGTTTCAGTCCATCTTAGCTTCTGGACTCAAACGTACCCAATATCGCCCTAGCAATATCCTTTAGCGCCTCCTCCCCACAACTGTATATATCACATTGCTTTTATTGAACCAGTTTTTGAAATGCATTTAATTTCAAAGTCTGATCAGTACTGATGTAGACATCCGTTTTGAACACTTCAAGCTGCCAGTATAAATCAAACCACAACCCTAACCCAGTTTAATCATCTGTTCCATCGCTTAATACTTTTCAGTAGACATTTTCCTAGGATTCACACTGACGTCACTATGCCACGTATTGTCTCCATGAGCCCTTTATAGTAAAGGCAATATCATTTTCACAAAAGCATGGTGATGCCTGGAATAGAACAAACCCATGCCTTAATGTCTAGAATACCCAGTTTCAGGGACACCTACAATGCAAATGGGTATCATTAGCAGGGTTCACAATTGCAGGAAGCCATTTAGCTCCAGGTTGTAGCCTATGCAGGCCTTGTTGGCTTGAGACAAACAGCTGACAGGAGTGAATTTTGGCTACCCAATCCAACTGGTGCCAGGCAAATATACCATGCAACATCAAATCCGTTTGGGAATGCATTTAAATGAGCATTAGGGCACGGATAATAGATCATAAGATAGTTTGTATCTTTTATGGGAGTGATTTGCTGTACACTATGTAACAGCTACTGCTGTCCGAGAGGGGCTGTATCTAGAAGTCGTCACTTCTCCCCGAGGGAAAGCCCCTTCCCACGATGCCAGGTTGGTGAAGCCACTACCCAACAGACCCCTTGGGGGTGGTACACAACAGGTGAATCTCATGATGAGAATTCCCCCAGTGCCCCCCCCCTTCGGTTTGGGAACACGGTCAACTAGCTAGGGTTATGGCCCCAGGACACCTCCCATTCTCCTTTCTCCTCTGAGAGCTCAGTCAGTACCTTGTAGAAATATGTACTATTCTAACAACCAAGCCCTTGTCCCCTCTGGGAAGTACTGGGATGAAGAGGAACATACTAGACCCACAGAACAATGAAGATCACCCAGGAAATAGAAGGGCTCCACCCTTTTACCAAGAGTATGCTTACAACATAATATAAAGGTCAACAAGGGACTAGACCCTTTGTCGAATCCAGCTGAAGGAGGAATCGGGTACAAGGGATCTCCAACTCAGGAGATTAGAATACTGTCTGGGAGCCAACGCGGAATGGAGGACGCAGGCGGGGAGCTGTGTAAACTGCCTCAAAAGGGAAGCCGAGCAGCCAGAGACTAGGAGATGCCAGACAACTGCCGACTAGAGCCCAGAGAGGCAGAGGCCAGCCTCAGGAAGACCCGAAGCAAGGTAACGGTCAGTCACCAGGCAGGCTGAAACCGCGTCCTCATGGCCTGCTAGCGAACAGGTGGCTACAGGTGCACCAGAGGGGCAGAAAGATTCTATGGTGGAACACAGGACAAATAACAGTAAGAGGCAAGTCATCCACCTCGTGGATGTACTTGGCAAGCCAGGAGACGAAGTGGGCTATACTGGGGAAACCTGGGTCAAGGATCATACGTACATGAACTGTTGAGAAAGGAGGAAACCAGTGAAACAAGCATCGTGGAAAGGGAGCCTTTCCCAGAGTATCGCCGAGGGTAAAGTAACTGAAACCAAGATACCAAGAAAAGTCAATCATTCTCCTGGTAGTGCTACATCCACAGGGATAAAGCCAAAAAGACTGGGGAAGATTGATGGGAGTAATTCTTTTGATAATTCAGAGTACTGAATAAGGAACCTTGAGCCCAGGGTAAGAATCATTCCACCTGGAGTAAAGAAACTGTGAACTTTGTGAGGGTTATAAAATTGGCAATCCTTTGTGAAGTATTTCCCCCTGGTAAAGACCTTGCAATCAGACCCACCACCCAGTCCAGGAGAAGGGACTGGGTGGACCTATTCCTGGACCAAGAACATTGACGCAACCTAGTTGAAGTGCAAGGGACAGAATTTGAGATCGACAGGACAGTGGACACATCCACAAGGACCCGGACAGACCCCTTTAGTATTTTAGCTGAGGCAGGGACACGCCCTCATAGAAGTAGGGAATGTTAGGGTTCTCTCTTTATATTTTCGTGGTGAATACAAGTCTATCACAATCACTATGCCACGTGTGTCAGTCTCCTTCTGCACCCTCACAATAACCAGGAGTGACTTAGCTATTGCTAGTCCAATATGGATTTTGATTCTGGACTAGGTTCTAGTTTTTGTTTGGTCATTTTGCCAACTTGCTGATCCAATGCATGAATGCTTCCAACAAAACGGGCAATTTATCATGTTCTAGCCTTATTAGTCAACATTGTATACTTCCAAGTAAGTTTCCAAAGTCGCTTTGGCTCCTTCTACCAGCTCACTTGTCCCTTTCGGACTTCCCTCAAAAGGAACTTCGCTCCCTCCTCATCACCATCTTCAGTGCGCTGCTTTAAACTTTGATCCATTTACTCAGTATCAGAAGGTGTCCAATTTTCACCAGCTTGTTTTGTTGCCCAATCCAGAGCTACAAATATACTCCGTTTTCTTCAGTGAGAGATCAGAAGGGAAATCGCCCAACTAAGTTGCATACAAAATGCATCTCCCTATCCATCTTCAAATCAGCCTCATCATGTGCAAGTAAATCCCTTTGATATCCCTGAGAATATGGGCATTCAGCTACTTAACAAAAATACCCTACCTTGTCCACTTCAGTTCACATTTGTATGGTCTCATGATATAGCCTCACAATGTGCACCAATTTACTCTTACCAGGAAAAGACAGATGTGTATGTGGAGAACTGAAAGGGGGGGGGGGGGGGGGGGGGGGGGGTGAGGAAGGGTTGGCGGCAGTACCTTCATTCCTGGCTAGTTGCTTGCAGCTTACCCTGGGCATGATCACTTAAAACTCTTTCAACCAAACCATCAGCCGGTTTGCATTGCTGAAAAGCAGTAAACAGTCATTTTGGAATCAGGTTGCCAAGTAGAAACTAGACTATGCAAACCCCTCATGCCCTCCACCAGAAATAGTGGCATTTATGTCAAATTGTGTAGCAGCAAAAAGGAAATTGTGCCACAAATGTAAATATGTTGCAGGATTTGCACTTCATGAAACCAGGTAGCTTACAGTTAACAGCCATTGGTGGTGTTCCGATTGTGCCTCAAGATAAAAATATATAAAATCAAAAATCATCCATTTCCTGGATATGTGGGGCTTTGTCCAGTGAGCACCAGCTATCTGAAACTGAGATTGTGCTTCAAACTAATTAAAATGAGGTAAACTAACAAATACAAAATTCAGTAATATCCACATTTGACACAATATTTGCTTTTTGTAAGTGCAAAAACAATTACAAGCTGGATGGTCTGAATAGCAGATCAGTCAACCTTTCACTAAGAGCTCAATTCGGTGATCGCATGATATTCTGGATGTAGGCACTGGTCTCAGGCTACAGAGCATTCTTTATCTTGATTAAGACAAGTTTGAAAACGTAACGCCCTTCCATTCATTGGGGAGGGGGCAATCGCTGTACCAGTGCTTTGAGAAACTTCTAGGCTGCACACTTCCCCAACTGCGTTATCAACGGATGGATACGATTGCCTCGGCTCTAGAATAGTTAGCTAAGCTTAGCTACTTCAGCTGAGAGGGTGGGGAGGAATACTGGGGAGAAGATAAAATATACATCTCACCCTGGTGTGGACGAACTAAGGATATTAGAAATACCACATTATCCTTTTGTGCCCACCTTTGGGGAATTTATGACCGTCAGAGGGGTGCACAATATTCATTTGTGGTTTGTTCCAAGCCACCATACACCTCCCTTTCTGAGTCACGAATGAGCTATTTTATTAGTCTTTTCAGCAGGGATAGTATCTGGGGGAAAAATAGCCCTCCTTCAACCTTCATCCAGGAGGACATTCTGAGTGTCCACCAAGATCAGCTCCGCTTACCACCACCCCCTCCACCCGCACTCCCGCCCCCCCCCCCCGACCATCTGCCCCATTTTAGCGAATGAGAAAGTATATGGCTTGCAAATTCCTCTGAGGCAAAAGTGTCCGGGTCATGACTAGGTTGCCCCCAGGACATTTTCTGCTAGTGTTACTATTCCTCGGTTTCAGAACCAGGATGCCCAATTAAATTTTGGAATCAGCCAAGAGTCCAGACAGGAGGAAGGAGAATGGCATCAAGCACCACCAGGCAATGAAAGGGGAATTTACCACCCAAACAGACATGCCTACCACGGGATGTGTGGGGGGGGGCTCCCAAATCGAATTTGCAAAAAGATTTGCCAGATTATGAGGAAAGCCACAGTGAGAACTAACAGTCCCTGGCTGCTACCACACCATCAGACTGCAAAATAAACCTTGCTGGAAAAGGGAGGTGTCATGGAGGAAGACTTTTTAAAAGCTGCCAACTGGTGTAACCGAGGCCCTGGGAAAGACAGGCATATATGGTTGAGTAAGGTGAACACTGCAGGATCTGGAAGTGGGGGAATGACCCAGCAGAAACCATATGCAAAGCGAATGAGGAAGAATCCTGTGGACCCCTCAATAAAACCCTGCCCAATGTCTCCTCCCACGTGGCCAGGTGAGGTCAGATACTTCCCGATTTTCCCCCCCCCTCCACAACCCCAAGGGGTGGTGTACTGTGGTAGCATCACCTGGGTGGAGACAGGGCCCAGGGTAGTGAGGAGATTCCGTGGGGTTAGAGCAGTATTTTTCCTCAGAAGGGAATATTCTTACCACTATGCCCACTATGCCCGAAGAGGTTATGGCTTTGTCATTTTAAGATCCCGCAACCTCCTGTTAGTAAGGCGGCAGCAACCCCTAAGGTCTTAACACCCAACCCCATTATAACAAAATGACTCTTGTGGTCCCTAAAATCAAAGGTCTTCCTAAATATCAAGGGTACACTACAAGGAATAGTGAAAGTGTTGCTTTCTCTACCACATTTTCCTCTAATAGAGGAACAATGTATAGCCATTCTTAAAAATACTAAGGGAATTAAATCTACCCTTAAAAAGTTACAAGAAGGTGAAAACCTAACTTGGATAAAGTGACCTACATATCCCGGAATCCCATAGGGACAAAGAAAAGGGCGGAAGAAGCATGTAGAAGAGGAGGACAGGCAATCATGCTTAACAGCCTTTGCCAGAGTCAGGCAACTAGCAGAAACGGCCTACACCGGCCCCCACCTAAGAGGCATGAAAAACTGCAGCAGGAATGGGAAGACAGTAGGAACTGCAGGGGGAAGACAGCACGAGTCTGGCAGTTCATGAAGTGTCATCACTTAAGGGACGTGGAGAGAGCAGATTTCACCTGCAAGTTCTGACAGGGTCCTGTGTTCACAGACCCTGACTTGCTGTGGCTGCACCGAGACATATGCTGAGAGTGAAGGTCTTCCCCAGTGCACCTAGTGGCTGTTATTGCAGAGCCATGACCATACTGAACCCAGCTGCCTGTAGCCAGAAGCAAGCCGCGTTACAGTAGTGCAGAGTGGCGTGGGTCCCAAGGGTGCCTAAAGCCGTAGTTGAGGTTAAAGCAGCCCTCTGCTTCGAGTTAAGCTTTGCATAAGGTTCACTCTTAAACCCTTGCCTGTAACAGTTACTTAAAGTGGCACGCGTAGGATTAGAGGCAAGTCTAAACCGTTAGTCGTTTTGAAAGCTATTCTGTACAATGGAAATGTATCGCGTGTGCTTCTCGTGAAAGCTTTAGTGCTTGTGTGTGAAGCAGCACCTCTAATTTTCCAGGGTTGAACATGTGTCTCCAATAAGGAAGGGGGCGGGAGGGGAGGAATATAACTTGTCAAAAGTTCTCTGAATAACCTGAAGCAGACTTTCACAATTCAAGATCCTATGGCATCAAAGGAAGGTCAGGTGTGACCCATTGCCATTCCTAACGGAGTAGAAAGTGCCTCTGAGAACACAGATACTTAAGGTTAAAAATCTATTCTGAAGAGTGGTCCCATATGCATAACATTGGTTTTCCTTTGAAGACTGAACCTTGTAAGCTTAAGACAAAAGTTGTATTTATAAGATCAAGCATTAGCCACTTTTAATAGTGAAGAAACCCATCAAACCACCTAGCGGGCAAAGTGGTTAAAGGTCCAGTGTCATCTGATACAAGTGAGACATTGTTATCTGTAGTTGGAAGTGTGGCAATACAGGGTCAAGGTAGCTACTGGAACCAAGATGGTGTGTACAAAGCTGGGTAAGATAGCTGGGTGCTTGTAAGCAAATTGAGCAAACAACCTCTAATGCCGAGACTGCTGGAAGATGGGAGAGAGGCAAAGAGGCTGCTATTTTCTTGAAGCACAGAAAAGATTGCCTTGCCTATCTGTAAAGGTTGAAATGCCCAACCATTCGAATATATAAAGTAGACGCAGCAATACCAGAACTGTGGTTGTGTAGAATACCGTCAGTAAAGGTCACATTGAAGTTGGTTTAATTAGTGGCATACTGTGGAACCAAGGAGTCGGTTTCCACAGCACAGAAGTAGAAGGGTAGGCGGTTAAGAGAACAAGCCAAGAAGAAGCATCCTGATAATTATACCAGATATAATTCAGAGGTTATGAACACTTTTAGAACCATAGAACAAAGTGGCTAATCTACTTTCTAAACTTGGACACAGCAATCCTGGAAGGAAGACATCCAGGATTACCATTAGTGTCATTTCCTTGGCTGGAATTGGAAAGGGATATTTTCAGCTGAAAGCTAAAAACCTGTTAACAGTGGTGTTTGTTGGGTGAGCTTTTATTTGGAACTTACGAGTTCAAAACTATTCTGCCGTTTGAACATTTGGGGAAATTGACTGAACAATCCTAGCGAAAGGATTTACCCAGGACAAGTGAAGGTCACCAAATTACTAGTTAATTATGTTGTTGATCCTATGTGTTTTATTGTTTAGTGAGGGCCAGTTTGTTCCTCTTAGGAGGGATTCCCTTCGCTCTTCCCAGAGTAGGTTTAACAAGGATTCATTGGCACCTTTTTCTGTTAATAACATTTAATTCCGAGAAACATACAAGTAGTTGCCTGCCTCACAGAAGTAGTGAAGCTGATACAAGAGACCAAACAGAGGAGCAGTGTGGAACCAGTTGTGTGTAGTATGGGTGTGCCGGAGGGGGGGGATGGATTTGGACAGTGTGGAGTGAGTGCAAGACAATAGGAGTAGGTTTGGGCAGAGTGAAGCAAAAAGAAGGGGGTGCAGGTAGTGCTGATAAATAGGCAGAGCGTGTGGTAAGGCATACAGAGAGAAGAGCAGAGTAGGGATGGGCAAAGAGGCTGTGTGCAGACAGATGCAGTAGGAGAGGAGAGGAGACAGTGGGTGAAAGGACAAAGGGTACAAGAACAGGGAGGTGTGAAAGAGGAACCAAGGTTGGGGAGATGACCTTCCCCTCCACACCCCCCAATCAAGCCACATGAACAATTCTGGGGAGTGGTTGGCTAGGGCATCTCCTGAAAAACCATGGGAGTGGTTGTCCGTAGAAAAGAACGACCATGAATGCTGAAGTGCTGCTGAGCCTCTCAGATGCATGGATACACCTCCATTCATGGTCATTCTTTTCTACGGACAACCAGTCTGGGCATATACATTCAACGGGTTTCTATGCTTCACACCACAGTTCCCCCATTGGGATTGAAGCTCTGGATTCACACACACACATGCCCCCATTGGCCAAATAGGCATCAGCATTGACAATTATTGGTGTATGGCTTTTCATTAGAATACCAAAGGAACCCCAGACCTGAAAATGTTTTCACCAAGTGCAATTGTGATGGGGTTCTTTGTTGTACTGACCTGCATGCACGTTTCCATTCTTCCTCGCTTCAGATACAGTGGCACAATAAGAACATCCAACATGGTGCCTGTTAAAAAGCAAAACCCTGTATGCCAATCATATTTGTAGGTGGCATCAGATAGCTTGCCCACTTGGAGTATGGTGGTCATGCATGGAGACTTACACATTAAGGAAACACTGCAATTCAGTGAGACGGATTACACACCATCTTTATTGCAACGCGTGGAGAAATAAATGCACACAGTGCTTACCTTTCGTACAGGTGTCATGAGGGATGAAGGACTGATGCAGCTGCTGTTCTCTTGAGTACCTCGAGCAGCAGGTGATCTTCCCACCTCTGGCGAGCTTTCATCTAAAGGCGAGCTACCTCCTGATGCTGAACTGACTGGACTTATCGATTTAACTTCAGGAGATTGGACTGCCGCTGCCTGCTCTTCTTCCTCGTCACTGGTGCCTTTTAACACCACACTTCCTTGCGTTGGTCCCATTAAAGAGGGTTTTGAAATCATAATATCCTCAAGGACCACCACTGGCTTCTTGCCCTGAAATATCAGCGCTCTGTTCTCCTGCGACATCGTTAAACCCTCATCCTCCAACCCTGAAGAGCAGAATCTCTTCTGGTCCACTGAACTCACATCCATACAGGCCACCGTTTGCGCAACCACAGCATCACTGTCCACAGAAACATCAGATACATTGATTTGACATAAAGCGACGAGTTTCTGTGTAATTTGAACCGGTTTCATTGTCCCAATAGGAATCTCTTTCTGCAAGTCTGTGTTTGGACCTTCGCTGCAGCCATTATCAAAGTGTGCACTGTTTGAGTCATCAGTCAAGTCTATTGTGACAGCAGGCAGGCCAGGAAGATCAGTCCTCCGCTTTAGAAACTGGTCTAGGGGCCCTTTCCCATTCTGTATCTTTGGGGGTGGAGAAGCAATCTCAGGATCTAACTGGCAATCCTGATCGAGGGCCTCCACAGAGGTATCAAGCTTTGGAAGACTATTCCAACTGTTAACATGCAGGGAGGACTTTACTTTCTTGATGTCCGAAACACCCTCTGCCTTCTCTTTGGGTACAGGATTCAGGCGCTTGAAAGGTAAACGAGCTGGAATAAAAGAAAAAGTACCCCACAGTTACTGGGTAAACTGACACACTCAACATTGCTTACTTTGATAGCATTTATACTTTTAGTGCAACTTAAACATTATGTACCCATTCTAAGTAGGTCCCAGCATACATCTTTGCGCTTAGTATGAGAGAAGCAGGAATGCACACAAACATGAAACCCACAAATTGCAGTTGTTTTCAATTACTGAAAAGGAATGAAACCATGAGATTTTAGTTTGAAAGCACCTTTATCAGCACAGCAACCAATGCTACATAAGCCCAAGTCTTAGATAGCTGCACCCATGAGCACTAGACTTCACAGGTAAAAGGCCTACACACATTTCCCCAACCCACCGCCCCCAAAATACTGTACCTCGTAACGGGAGCCCACCAATATAAGAGTATGATGGGGAGGACATGGACATTTTAATCATTTTGTTCTCATTCCCCCTCGATAACCAATGGTAGTAATTAGGCGCAAACTAAAAGCAAAATGTGGTAGACTGCGCCACAAAAAAGTACTACCTTGTACAAGCTTCTTTCCAGGAGCAGATTTCTTGTCCTTGCATGGCAGAACTGGAGGGGGGAAAAAGAAAAGTAAAAAATTATTGCAAGAGCAAAACAACCACGAGATCAGAAAGGGTGGGAGGGGGACACATGTTTGCTCTGCCACCCCGAATTTGGTGGCATCTTGAAAGTAGAACTGTAAAAACTATTTTGATTTCACATTGTCCCATGTCAAGAGGGAACTTGGGAAACTATTAGCTGTAGGACAGACACCATGATACTCCAAAAAATACAAAATTTCCTGCCTCAATAAATTTGAAGAACATCCTAGGAGGCAATCTTGGATTGTAGAAACAATACCCCATATGGGTGACCCGCTATCCTCCAACCCCAGCTTAGAAAAGGCTCTGCAGGGGCAGTCTTTTCTGCAGAACCATATAGCTGCAAAAACTATTAACACTTATAAATCCTATTTTGATTCCTGCAGGCACCCATCAAGACACGTTTGTCTTTACATGGCAAACAAGCATGGACAAGGTCTGGCTTTATTTAATAGCACTTGCATCTCATATGCCTAACCACAGTCATAAACATATGACAGCCTCACATGCACAAGTCCTACCACAGATCAAACATTAGCAGCAGGCAAATAAAGCAATCTGCAGCCAGGAGGAATCAACGTGGGTGGGTTGACAAACAGCCATTTTATTCCTACAAGACGCATACATAGATAGAAATAAATAAAAAGGGGGTCTGGCGAGTAATAGCTACATTAGATTAGTGATAGGCTTCCTCCTGCCTTCCGCCTTTCCCAAAATACCAACTAGATGTACTCTCTGAAACAAGGAGCTGCTAAGACAAGTCATTATTTGGTAAACCTTGCTGAGTAGATAGCTAGAAGACCTAAAGAGGCAAGACAGGCTACAGCAGCCGAATCAGCTCTGAAACCATTGAAAAATTACTTTGGTTGGACATTACCCTGAAAGGGGAATGTATGCCATGTGTGAAAAAAAAAAAAAGGAAAAATCACAAGTTTGCCTACTACACTTGACCAGCCAAAAATATCCAGGGCGACATGTTCTTTAAGCCTTTTACTGTATAAATTCTACAACCTTGAACATCCTCTGCTGCCTTATGGCTCCAGGGAGCACAAGGTGCCAACCTATTCGTTTTGGTTCTTCAGAGACTAAAATTGCTGGCAGATGAGCTTTTTAGCCCCTGCTTGGAGCGTAAAAGATCTTGGTTAGAGCGATCAACGGCTTGACTCCCCAGTACAGCCAGTGCCATAAGAGGATGCATGCGTTTTGGCCGTGGCACAATTGTTGGCGGCTGAATTGACTGGTGAACCAGCTGCGAAGCTAGTTTTGCCATAGCAAAAACCACTCTAAATAAACTCCCCCCGCTCCCCATACCCCTCATCCCCTACTTACCTTTGCCATCTGTATATGTTCTTACCCTGCAGTGTTGGATCCATCCCTCCTACATATGAGAATCTGACGCTGCAGGGTCCACTTTTGTTTTTGGTCCCCATATACGGAAGCGGGGGGATACCCCGGCTACCCCATAAGGCAATCACTACCACACATGGTGAGCAGGTGACAACCTTGTAATTCATACTCCCCATGTTTGGTACTGATTACCCAAATTGGTAGTTTCCAAACAACCAAATGGTACTGGCCGAATTTGGCCAGTTGTACCATACGGTTAATTTGAAACTACCAATTTCGGCAATACCCCATAAAAAACATGCAACAGTAACTAGTCATTTCAAAATGACCAGTAGGAAACCCAACAGCCGGATGCAAAATTTGCACTCACCGTTGCCTAGTGATAATTGACTCTTGTGGGGTAAAAATGGTGTGGTGGCAAAAGTTGAGTAGGACTCCCATAGAAACCCCTAAAAACATAACTGAAATTTCGAAAGTGATTAAGGACTCGGCTCCCCCCAGACTGTAAAGTTTCGTTAATAAATAACAAAAACATTGCCCCACAGACAAACAAGTTACATTTTCAAAGGGCACAGCAGGCACCGTCCTTAGCCTTGAGTCCTTCGCTGCAGGGGCTGCAACAGGCAATGGGCTGCTCTAGCACGAGGATCGCTATGAGGGCTCTGGGACAAACACGTTTGGGGTTGGATTACGTCTTGGTAACCAATAGTGGCTCAGGGGAGGGATGAGGTGAAGAGGGGTCAGAAAGTGGCAGTGGGCCTCGGGAGGGACAGCTTCTTGCAAAAAGAGCACTACGAGGTGCCTGGGGGGCTCTAAAGCACCACTCACTCTCGTCAGGAAGCAGAATTAGAATAGGAAGCCTGTTCTGATGCAGACACAAAGACGGATGGGGCTCAGCTGGAGGTGAAAGACCAGCGCAGACCACAGGCAGGGCGATTACACCCTCCTAGGTGTATCGGAGTGGGCAGTAGGCCCAATCAGGAGTCATGGGCTTGTTCGAGGTGGGCAGGTAAAGGGGGACACAAGGTGCTATGGGTGGTGGGGAAAGTAACGCAGCTGCAGCAAGGCGGCTTCAGAGGGAAGCCATTTGCAGGAAAAACAGGCTTGAGGTGGTGGGAGGCTAGAGGGCACCATGTGAAATTTCCCTTGATCAGCATAACAACCATGGGCGTCGTGTGGTAAGCGCGACTACTGATAAACTATATCCCACTGTTTAAATGCCCATGCACAACTCACATGTATCGCAATGTCTTAACCACAATCAGCATGCAACTCGCGGCTAGAAATGTGCTGCACAAATCACTTATAGCAACCTATATGCTGTATATCCACATTGGATGTGTATGCTGACAGACTCTCGCTGTATAGTTGGAATGACTTTGTATTATTGCTGCCATCTGCCATATGTTGTACATTGACTCGAGCATTATAGGCTATAGTGCTTTGAAGCCAATAACCAGTATCCTGATCTGGTCTACCATTTGTTATGGTCGCACCCTGCTATAGTTCTGCTAGTCCTCGTGCTAGCAATACTGACCTGTGTACCCCACGCAACAGCTGTTACTCTGCCCGCACGCCGCCAGCCTACTCGCCCATAGTACTGTTGCCCTCTTTCTGTATTAGCCAGACAAACTGTACCTGCCGCCCATTTCTATGCATTTCATGTCAACGAACACCTCAAATCAAACTGAAGGCACACTTACTTTGTATTATAAAGAAGTGTCCATTTCAGTATTGCCAAGATGCTACTGTGATCAATTCATCTAGCATTACTGCTCTACCCTCTAGTATCCTCTTCATTGTATACTAGCCATAGGTTATCTGATCCTACACATAATCAACCGCTGGTTAAACCTTGCATACTACCCCAACCTAGTCATGCTTACGCCCAAGAATATGGAAAACAATGCATATAGCAACATTGCGCCTGGGATACCCCAACCATCTGCTAGGGTATATCCTGCACTCTCATACCAAGCAAGAGCCACCCATTGCGCATGGCCTTAAATCTACCATGCTCAGACTCAATTAGGCCTACGACCTTCTTACCAGACTTTAACCACCAGGTCAATGAAACCATGACATATGATATGGCATTTATAACACGCCTATGCACACTTGTTTCGAGGCAAGGGAGGGGGGAACAGCGGGAAGACAGACAACGATCCTACTAGGCCAGGTGTTATTCGGATCGCTCAAGCGCATGGGAAGGGGGTAACGGAGAGGGGAAAGTGCAGTACAGGGAGAGTAGAATAAATTAAAAAAGGCCAGATGGTGGCAAGTGCAAGTTAAGAGCAACTTAAGTGCTGATTGGGGACTGTAGGGATACAGAGAAAGTCCCCAGGTGGGGGTTGCCAAGGAGGCAGTGCAGGTGTGCCTGGGCCCGAGATCAGAACGGGTGGCCAGGTAACCAGTGCAGTTTCAGCCAGGAATTCAGCAGGGGAGAGAATGCAGAAGCAAAGAGGAAGGTTTTGGAGGTACTTCCGGAAGCGGAGATGGTTCTCCTCAAGTTCCAGGGAGGCAGGAAGCCTTTTCCAGAGGGAGGCCCCTGCTGAAGAGAGAGAGATCTACCACCAACTCGTTGCTTGGAGAAGCGACTGACCCCGAGGGAGTTGGAGGCGGATGAGCGAAGAGCTCGAGAAGGAAGGTATTTGGGAAGAGAGAGTTGATAAGGTTTGTTGATATAGCGCAACCAAAACCCTTAGGTAGCTGGGCGCGAGCATTACAAGAATATTTATAGCTTAGTTACAGGAGAATAATGAGGTAATGCGCCCCCAGTAGGCCTTGGGGACAATGCATAATCCTCGCAGCCACTGGGAGCCAGTGCAGAGATTTCGGTCCTGAGAGATACGATCCCTGGGATTGAGGCCAAGGACAAGTCTCGCCGTCCTGTTCTTCATAAGTTGCAAAGGGCGGAGAGTAGAGGCAGGAAGATTTAGGAAGAGGTTGTTGCAGTAGTCCAGCCTAGAGTGAAGCAGAGCTCTGGAGACACAGCTTCTGGGGGAAGGAGAGGAAAGAAAGAATACCTCTGAGGAGGTGTAGTTGGTAGTGTGACTTCTTAGAGACGTCAGATGTGAGGTGAGAAGGAGAGTGTGGAGTCGAAGATGACGAGGTTTTTAGCCATGCAGGTGGGAGCAGGAATAGGGTCAAGAGAGGCTGGCCAGAGAGCTGCAGGGAAGAAGTGAGTGGGTGTGCCAATGAGTAAAATCTCACTGGCAATCTCAGTCTTACTGGCATTGAGGCAGAGGTCACTGGCGGCACACCACTCCTGGCTAGCAGACAGTCTGATGAGAGGAATAGGCTGAGGGTAGCCTGAAAATGAGCTGGGTATCATCCGCATAGCACTGAAAATTGGGGCAGAGAGCAGCGATGCGGTGGGATAAGAGTGCCAGGTATTAGTTGAACAGCCAGGGAGAGAGGTTAGACCCCTTGGAGACACTGCAGGTAGAGAAAAAGATATCGGAGAGGAAGGACCCAATTTGGACCTGGGAGGGTGGGTCGGAGAGGAAAGAGCCCAGCCACGCCAGGGCCTGACCAGTGATTCCCAGGTTATTACGGAGACGGTTGAGCAGGATGGCATGGTTGACAGTATCTAAGGCAGAAGAGAGATCAAGCAAGATGAGGACACACAGGGTGTTGGAGTCAAGGTTGGAGAGCAGGTCTTCACAGATGTTCAGGAGAGCAGTCTGTGCTTCCGGCAGCTCTGAAGCCAGACTGATGGTCACGGAGACAACCAACAGATTCAGTGTGGAGATTAAGCTGGGAGATGGCCAGTTTCTCTAAGAGCTTGCCCAGGAAGGGAGTGATGGAGATAGGGCGATAGTTAGCCGGGCAGGAGGGGTCGGCAGAGGGTTTCAGGGAGTGCTTCGGGGGGATGGGAAGACTCCAGTGGCAAATTACCAGGTTACTCAGCGTAGTGACCAACTTACTCCTAGTCCATAGTCCCCTTTCCTCCATACTTGTGGGACATCTCTGTCCTGTGGGACGGGACCGGAGCACTTTTGTAAAAGGCATCCACATGTTTTCAAAAATGGGTCCCTCTTTCCTGCGTGGGGCCTGGCACGCGGCCGTAAACCCGCCCACCTTGGCTCCGCCTCACGCATCACCCATCAGTCCTTTTCTATCGCAGGGTCCAAGACCCATTAGCAATTACAGAGGAACCTTATTAGAGGGGATGGCGGGCGGGCGTATGGAGGAAAGGGGACTAGGAGTAAGGTGGTCACTACGGTGAGTAACCTGGTAATGCTACTACGTCCCGTCCCCTTTCCTCCATACTTCTGGGAGATTCCCCAAGCACTCCTTACAGGAACTATGGGTGGATGGAAATATCCCTTACTAAAACAGGTTCTTCAACACAACCTGGGCGTCAGCCCTAGAGCTCATATCGAGGCAGTAATGCTTACAGAAAGCAGATGGGGAGGCCCAAGTAGCCGCTCTAGCGATGGACTCCCAGGGAACATACTTCTGAAAAGCAACCTAAGCTGCCTTGCCTCGCACCTGATGTGCATGGATACCCTTAGGAGGTTTCAGCTTTTGGACGGTGAAAGATTCCGTGATACAAGCAGCAATCCATCTGGAAATGGATGCCTTAGACGCCGGCCTGCCCTGAGGTTTACTGAAGGTCACAAACAGTTGTGAAGAACTCTGAAGCTCGGCAGTCCTGTCCAGGTAGAACTTAAGAGCTCTTCGGATATCCAGGCAGTGTAGAACCCTTTCCGCCTCCGAGGCAGGGTTCGGAAAAAAGACCGGAAGGGAAATCGACTGATTCAGATGGAATTCCGTCACTACCTTTGGTAGGAAAGCTGGGTTTGTCCCAAGGACCACCTTGTCCTTGTGAAAGACCAAGAAAGGATGCTCCACCGACAATGCCTGGAGCTCACTCACTCTCCTCGCTGACGTAACGGCTACCAGAAAGGAAACTTTCCAGGACACGTACTTGAGGTCAACCGTAGCCATTGGCTCAAAAGGTTTATGGCACAGCGCTGTCAGGACTACATTTAGGTCCCAAGGTGGGTGCGGACTACAAACCGGAGGGTAGAGGCGTGTCAAACCAACAAAATGTCTCTTCACCACCGGGTTAGTTAACGAATAAGAACACCGGTATGCAGAGAGGTAGGCGGAGATCGCTGAGAGATAAGTCCTGCAGGACAAGACATGAACCCCTGACTCTGCTAGGGAGGAGACAAAGGACAGCACCGTGTCAATCGTCACCACCCTCGGGTCCGATTCCTTCTCCAAACACCAATGACAGAACCTGAGCCATTTACTCTTGTATTGGGATCTGGTCGAGGGTTTCCTCGCTGCCTGGAAAATGCGCATATTATCCGCAGACAAACCCAAAGGCTCTAGAGCCGTGAACTCAGGCACCATGCCGCCAAGCTGAGCGATTGTGGGGAGGGGTGCCACATCTGCTGTTCCCCTTGGTGAACAAGATCGGGAGTTACTGGTAACCTGATCGGCGGACACACCGACAGGTGTTGAAGTTCTGAGAACCAAAACCTGGCCGACCACCACGGAGCTATCAGTAAAAGAGAACAGTTGACAACTCTTCAACTTCCAAATTGCTCGATGAACCAGATGAAGAGGCAGGAAGGCGCAAGCTCTCATGTTGTGCCATGGGATCTCGAGTGCATCCCCCAGAGAGGAGGCTCCCAGCCCCCCTCTGGAGGTGTACTGAGGAAGCTTCTTGTTTACCACCGTGGCGAAGAGGTCCACCTCCGGTGTGCCCCAACTAGGGATGTAACGGTATAACGGTATACCGTTAAAGATACCACGAACCACTCAATTGAACAATAATAACTGTCACATTGTTCATACCGGTATACCGTTAAGTGTGCTTTTCAATCTGAGTTGGAAAGCTGCAGTAAGCAAGTGCTGCGCAGTCTTGGTCTTGCACTGTTGGATGTGCCATCTGCCAAGTAGTGTCAGTTGGAGCAGTTTTTAATGCCATTTCATAAACTACACGTGCCTGACACAAAATCAATATGTTAGCAATAGGAAGAATAAATACAGTGCCAAGAAGGAAAAGGGTTTACTTTGGGTTGGCGGCTTTGGAGTTTATATATTTATAATGTATGTTTGCTAAACGTATGACAATGGGGGGGATGTCCCTGGTTCTATCATTGAATTAACATATGATAAGTCACACTGCGAAATTCACTCATCTCTGTGGTTATTCCCTGCTGCCATACCAAAGGGTGACATGTCCTTGATTACCGAACACCTTTTTGCCCACAAGTAAACTAAAGGCTGTAACGTAAAGAGAGCATGCGTGTGCGAGTATACGCACAAGCTTATACTACCATCAGCCTCCATTGATCTGGGGCATGCATGTTATAAATATGGCAACATGTTCATCTTCACCAGTAGCCAGTGGGGGAGCTAAAAGCCTAAATGACCACTTAAGAAAAACTATTCAGTTTGCTTTGCCAGTCGCAGCAGGGCTCTCCCCCTCCTCTCTACACATGTTTGTGGTGGAAGCAAGGGGTGGCATTTCAGTGAAAAGTATGTTGAAAAGCCCAATTCTGACTCTGGGTGCTAGGTTTTGTTTGTGATGATAAATCTGACAATTTATGACCTTTTAGAAAATATTTGTTAAAATTGGTTAACTCCACCTGCTATACCGCGATAACCATGATATACCGTCATTTTGCAAGAAGGTTATCGTACCGTCATAAAACTAATACCGTGACACCCCTAGCCCCAACGCGAGAGGGGATCTCCGCCTTCAGCTCCCACTCGTAGCTGACCACTGTCCGCCGGCTGAGGGCATGCGGTGACATTCAGCCAGCCCGGGATATGTACTGCAAGCAGCCAGACCCCATGAAGCACGGCCCACTCCCAAATCTGGATGGACAGATCCACGAGAGGGGGAGACTTCGTTCCCCTTGCTTATGTAGTACATTGACACCGCATTGTCCGTTCTTATGCAGACCACCTTGTTGACAATGAGAGGTCTGAACCCCTTGAGCGCCAGAAAAAAATTGCCAGAAGCTCCAATTGATTTATGTGCAGGAGCTTGTCCTGAGGTGACCATAGGTCCGAGACCTGAAGAAGATCTAACATCGCACCCCACCCGAAAAGGGAGGAGTCTGTCGTGATCGTCCCCATGGGGCTTGGGTCCTGGAACCCGACACCCACTGACAGGTTGCTAAGAGAAGACACCAGTCCATGTCCACTCTCATGGAATCATTATCCGTTTGGAATCCGGGTCCACAGCCTGACGCCAGGAACTCCGAAGAGCCATCTGGGTCTGTCTCATTTTGAGACGAGCAAGAGGAAGAGCCAGCACACACAAGGCCATGAGGCCCAGAAGCCACTGGAACCACCAGGCCGACATGCTCTCCGACTGCGTAAATATCTGACACGTGGCCAACAGATCCGCCATTCTGTCCCCGGTCAGATACACTCGGCAGTCCATCGTGTTCCAACGAAAACCCAGGAAAGTCAGGTCCTGTCAGACCGTCATGGAGGATTTCCGCCAGTTCAACGACAGCCCAAGATGGAACAGGAGCTTAAGGAGAGACTGGAGGTTGCCCGCTGCTGCCAACGGGCAAGGGCTGTGTAGGAGCCAGTCGTCCAAATAGGGATACACATGGATACCCTGGAGACGAAGATGGGCCGCGATCACCGACATCTTCGTGAAGACATGCGGCGCCTGAGGCCAAAAGGAAGCACCCAAAACTGGAAGTGCTCCTCTCCCAAAGAAAAACGGAGGTATCTCCTGTGTGGGTTCCATATCAGGATATGCATGTACGCATCCTGAAGATCCACCACGCTGAGCCAATCGCCCGCCTGCAAAGAGGAGCGAATCTGGCCAGGCGTGATCATCTTGAATTTCTCTTGGGGTAGGAAAAGATTAAACCGGGAAAGGTCTAGGATGGTGCGCAGGCCAGCCTGGTTGGGATTGGGCACCGTAAACAGCCGGGAGTAGAATCCCTCCCCTCGTTCCCCAAGAGGAACGGGTTCCACAGCTCTGAGAAGCAGAGTTTCTGAACCTCGGCCTTGAGGGAGGGTGAGCCCGACAGCTGAAAAGGAGGGTTGAGGGGTGGGGTAGGGGTAAAGGTAAGCGGAAGCCCGCTCAAGCGACTGAAGACCCATCGGTCTGCATAATGGTCTGCCACTCCTCCCAATGAGACGCATTGCGTCCTCCCACCGGGGTCTCGTGCGAGCGCGGAAAACCCTCATTTGGCAGGTTTATCGGTGGCGGTGCCACCTGAACCTGGAGGAGGCTGAGGAGCGGGAGAAATACCGCATACGCTGTTGTCCAAGGCGGTTATTCCCCGCAGGAGTACCCACACTGCGATTTTTGAGATCGAGGAAGCCCCTAAAACCAGAGGAAGGTCGACCTTGCAACAACGGCCTTTGAGTCTTGAAGGGAGGTTTAAGCAGAACAGACAATGATTTGGCCGTCTGGGTGCTGTCTTTGGTTAGCTCTACATCAGTAGAAGAGTGAAAAAGCTCCTTACAATCAAATGGGAGGTCCAGAACCTTGTCTTGCACCTCCTTCGAGAACTTAGTGGCATGTAGCCATGCTTGCCGTGAGGCATCAACCCCTAGCATCAGACCCCGAGCTGAGGTGTCTACGTGGTGAGCCGCAGCCTCCAGGAGATCCTGGGCCAAGACCTGGCATCGGAAAGGCCTCCTCTGAAATCCTCCAGCTTCTCGACCGGAATATGCTCCTAACTCCGACAGACCTCTCCACATCCGCATGTTAGCTCCCACCAAAATCATTTCTGCATTGGCCTGCCTGAGCTGCAAGGCCGAATTGGCAAAGATTTTCCTCCGTAGGGAGTCCAGGAGCTTGTCCTCTTTCCGTCCGCCCCCCAACACCACTGCCACCCAAGACCTGAGTCGCCGTCGCAGAGGAGGAGGAGGAAGCTGCAGGTCTGGATTGCAACGTGGCTGCAGCCACCACTGTGGAGGAGGGAGGCGGACAAGACGATAAGGCCACTTCTTCCGAGTAATGTAGCCTGTACCTCGCGTCAATCTTTTTTATTGACAAAAAGTCCAGAGTGTGGCTTTTCCCAAACTCTTCGGACCTCGGCCAGACCGTCCTTCTGCAAGAACAGGCCAGTACGCTCCAAAGGAGACAAGGTGAACGCCCCAGAAAGCACGCCCTCCTGCGGAGCAGGTGCCTCGGGCACCGGAACATCCAAGAAGCTCATCATGTCCAGTACCTGGTCATGGAAAGCTCTGGTAGAGCGGCGCAGGTCCTCTTTGTCCCGATCGCCTTGAGGGTCATCTGACAGGTCCGGCTCCTGCTGAGCCAAGTCAGACACTGCCTTGTCACCTGGGGACAATGGTGGCACAGGCGGAAGCGCAGGGGGAGGCACCACAGGCAAGGGAGGCGCTGGCGGAACAACCGACGGGACGGGTGGAGCCGGAGGCGCGGGTGGACACATCTCCTTGAAAAGCCCCTTGAAATATTCCCTCATGGGGTTCGGTGCGCACAAGCACTTGAAATTTACCGAAAGGCATCCTCAGGAGATTGTTTTGGAACCTGAGAAGGCCTCTCATGAGGTGGACAAATCCAGCGACACAACGGGGAAGGGTGCCACACCGGCCCCTCCGCCGACGTATCCACATCAAGGGAGCCACCCCCGCTGGCAACGAAACATTGTACGGAAGAGGCATCCGGGCGTTCCAATCATAAACCGGCCGCTAAGGATGCGCACAAGGGACCTTAGGTTCACCTGAAGGACCGAACACTACACCAGGGGCCGATGGCGTAGTTGTAGGGGTAGTACCTAAAATGGCCGCCGTGGTCGTGGCAGGAACAGGCGCCATTTTGTCCTCATCTGAGGGGGAACTGCGGCACGTGAGGAAGTGAGGCAGGGGTCCACGTCGATGGATCAGGGGGTCTTAATTTTAGCCTTGACTTAAGGAACCTCGGCAGAGCCGGTACTATGAGGCCTGGAATGTTTCTGCGACATACCAACCGCCAACTGAGCCTTCAAAGGAAGATCCTCGGCACTGACGATAACAGAAGAAACTTTCTTCTTTGACCCCTCAGCAGATCTGGTGTCAACACAAGAGCGGGAATAGTGCGCCGTCACCGATATGGCCTCGCCCAGCCCCTCAGAACTGTTGGTAGCCTTAGCCTCTGTGCGAGGGACCTACGCCCGGTAGAAGCCTCATCGGCACGGGCCTCGAACATCCGTTCGGTAAACACAAGCCCAGCCAAGATCTCGGGGCATACCCCGGTTTTGTTTTTGAGGGAAGCCGAAAGAGCGGCCTCAGAGCAAGCTCTGATACCCCACGACTCAGTAGAACTGGGTCGACACACAGCCCCCACAGGAGGGGCCTCGGAGTGTACTCCGGTGATCACAGGCCCTTTACGGAGACCCTCAGAGAAAACTCCGGTAGAATTATTAGGCCCGACAGGCACCTCAGGGCGAACCCCGGTAACAGAGCAATCAATGCCCCTCCCGGCTCGAGAGGAACCCGGGAAGGTATCTGTCATGATGCATACCCCCGGGCATCCAGACCACGTCCATCAGCCCCGGGAGCAGGCATCATGTTGCCTTGAGAAAACCCAGAAACCCCTGCTAGGGGTTGTCTGGGTTCAGTCCTGGCACCTATGGCGCCAGGCTCATATGGGACATCAGTCCTGGCACCATATGAGCCTGGCGCCTAGGTGCACACTTACCTGATGCAGACCATGCTGCAAGAAGATCCAAGCCCATGTGAGGCCTGGAAGGGACTACTTTGTTACTCGGTTGTGGTCGGGGAGGAATACCTACCTGGGACAACTTTGGTGGCTATTTAAACCACGCCCGAAGAGCAGCACACGCTTCGCATTATTCTGCATCCAGCAGCGTAGCGTTCACCATGCCAGCAGCAGCATCCAGCCTTCTGCCACACCCGCCTCGAACCTGGAGCACCTAGAAAGAAGGACAGAAGCAAAGGTTAGGGTCAAGAGTATTAACTGATGACCTGATCCCGAATTCATCGCATCTTCAAACCAGAGGAAAGACTTTTAAAATAAAGCGTTGCATCACCAGCAGCAGCGCACCATACTCACCGTTCCACGCAGCATCTCTTCGATCTGGCGCGGTCTTCATCTTTACATCGCCGAATCCCGGCACCTAAGAGGGGACAAACAAACAACAAGGTGAGCAGAGAGAACAGACAGACAATCTCTTTAGCCGCCATATGCTTACCTGATTTTACCGCCGGAGGTATTATTCATCAGCACGCCACATCTTATGCCGCACCCGTGAGAAAGCAGCAAGTTAAACCCTTGGCATTATTTACCAGACAGTGTTGGGTAAAGCTGCAAGATAAAAAAGAGGAATTGGACAGGAGTGAATTCCAGACATTTTGAACTCTTACGAACTATATTCATTTACGGCTCTTTGCCAGGACCTTTTGGAGTCAGGATTCGTCTACAACTCTTCCAATAGCTTCAGGCCAGTGAAGCAACATCAACGCGCCCCTGCGTACACAGGATGGAGAGCTCATCCTTCAAGAATATAAGGTGAGATTGCTGACAGGGCACTTCAGAGGTGATTAGTGGGGAGGACAGTTGGGGTGCCATCACTTGAATCCACAAGTGGCTAAATCCATCTCTCCACTTGGAGAATATTTCTACGAGTCAAGCAGACAAGATTAGGAGGGCAGATCCAGTCAGTCATCGCTGCACTACGCATCACGTGGGTGGAGGCCGCAGCAGTCCGGGTCCGACCGACGCCCCTGTGGGAGCCAAGTGAGCGTAACAGTATCCCCCGGCCAGGGTGCTCTGAAAATTAAAGAACTTACCGGGCTTTTTTCTTCTCGTCGATGAACACCTGAAAATGAGGAGTACGTCCGAACACCACCTCCCACCGCTCCAACCGACGTTCAATGCCCGGACCGAAAGGGAGTCGCAGTAAAACAGGAGTCCCAACGGTGTTCCAGACCCAAACACTCTAAACAAAGAGTATGGGGATCCGCCCTCGCGAAGCGACGATGACACGATGAACAGTCTGGAAAATCTAGTTTAAAAGACAGACAGACTAGTAAACTAACGCTAGCGAGAGCCAGAGAGGGAAAAAAGGGAAGAAAATCTTTTGAGGATGCAAGTGCGTCCAGCCCCGATCGTGCGGAGAAAAGGACTGATGGGCGATGCGGAGCCAAGGTGGGCGGGGTTACGGCCGCGTACCGGGCCCCACGCAGGAAAGCGGGACAAAATTTTTGAAAAAAATGTGCATGCTTTTAAAAAAAAAAAAGCTCCGGTCCCGTCCCACAGGACGGAGAGATGTCCTATAAGTATGGAGGAAAGGGGACGGGACGTAGGAGTGATTGCAGAAATCAGCCAGGGAGTCGATGTGATCCTTGATAGTTTGAGGAACAGGGGTGAACCTGTTTCAACAAGACTTTCATCGATCGGACTGGTCTAGAAACCTCGTCTGCAGAAAAAAGGGGGAAGGCAGAGGAGGGAGGGCGTGGCTGAGGAAGGGCCAGAGGAAGAGCAGAGAATGGAGGGAGGCGATAGGAGAAGAGCGAGGACAGGATGTCCTGTGTTTTTTAAATGAAGTGAGAAGCCAGGACTACAGGAGAGGTAGAGACTGCAGCAGGATTATACCAACAACTAACAAAAGTTCAAGCATCAATGCAAGATCAATGGATAAAAACTTACACCTTCAAACCCACACCCAACATACCTTGCCCAACAGCAATCAGCAACTGGAGACTTGTCCACAGGCTCCTTAAAAGAAGCCTCCCAGAGACACAGTCCAATAAGTATTACTCCTGTACCAGTAACTGCTACAGAAAAACCGAACACTGAACAATTTATTCCCAAGAATACAAAACTGCCATCGGAAAATAACATCGCCATCAAAGGAGGTCTTACCAATGCTAGGTCTCCCACAGCCCATGCACTTGATATCTCAGGCAACCATACTACAGACGCAAAAAGAATACAATGACAGCTACAGTATCATCCGAGCATGGATGGCACAACATAGACTTTGCTTAAATGATGACAAGACAGTTACTCCTGGTAGGAACTCCAGCCAAACTGAACAGACTCGACAGTCACTTTAACACTTCATCATTGACGGCATCAAGGTTTCAAAAGGATGTCAAAACCTTTGTACATTGACGCGACACTGCCTAGATAGACAAATTAATGCCACTGTATCTTCCTACACCTGTAAGCTCATCAATGCCTGCAGACCCTTTCCAACACCCGACAACTGCATTACCCTAGCTAGGGCCCTCGTACTAACCAAGCTGGATTACTGTAATGCCTTATATCTAGGGACCAACAATCTAAAAAAAAAAAAAAATACACATTTATCAGAATAATGCAGCAACCAACTTCGAGAAAACTCCACATCTCAGAGCTGATTAAGTGTGCGATGGCTCTCAATCAACCAGAGAATTCAATTCAAGACTCTTACCTTCAAATGTCTACATAACCAAGCACCAAGGTACCTATGTGAGAAGTTCAAACACTGCACCCCACTCCGCCTGACTAGATCCTCGCAAGCCTCATCATACCGAGATTCAGGCTACAAAAAGCAGGAAGGTGGGAGCTTCCTGGTACGTCTTACCTCCAGGCATTAGATTAGAACCTTCTTACTACAAATTCCAAAAGTCCATCAAATACTGGCTCTGCACCAATGAAGAATAACCTCCCTGGGCCCTGTTGAGCGGCTCATTACTCAGATTGCATCTAGTCCCACCCTGCTCGTTTTGCTTGGAGAAGTCAATCTCCATCTTTACTCCAACATCCCCTTTATCAATACTTCACTCATCTGCTCTCTCCACTTTCTTCTACTCCTACCTCTGGTTCTACTCTCGATTAGATTCGTACCTCATAATTTACTGTCTCCTCCATCTCTGTCTCTCCAATTTTGCCTACTGAGTTTCCCTCTTCCCACTTTCCTCTTATAGCATCTGCCCCGCCTCCTCAAACACTTTCAGCGTGGCTTGCGCAACTTTAACCCTTCACTTTTCTATGATACCTGTACAAATTCCCTCCCATCTCACAATTCTCTACTCTTTCAGCAGAGAAAGCAACATCCATACTCAACTCTATCCTCACTCTCCCTTTTGGCCTACTCTCAAACCTGCCCAACCTTGGCTCTCCCCTCATATCTCCTCTGTGCACGGTCTTCTCTGCCGCCTCGAAACTGTGCTGGCGCAAGCTCTGCACTCCTGCTCATCAGGGAACCTACTTATCTTACCATGCGCTTTATGATGCCTTAAATCCGGCAAGTGCTCTTATTTTTCATATCTTCTCCATAGCCAATCTTCTCACCCTCTTCATATTTTTATTTTTCAAACCTTGACTCTCCTTCATTCCCAGACCTGATCCCTGTTTACATCATCCCTATCCGTATCCGACCTTGCTCATTTCTTCTCTTCTAAAGTACACTCCTTACGTCAGGACATCCGATCATCACCTTCATATAACTTCTCTTTTATTCTTTCCTAAGCCCCCTCAGATGGAGTCTAACTTTGCTCCTGTATTAAATTCCGACATGGGCCTCCTCTTGGCCAAAGCTTGCCCAACCGCTGCCCCCAATGATCCTGTTCCTGCTCTACCCATTTCAAAGTTTACCAGCTCTTAGTACCTTTCCTCACATCTTTTTTTCAACATCTGTCTTTTGCCCTCTGCTTTAACATGCAATTATTATTCCCATCTTAAAGAAACCCACAGCCAACCATCTTCTGGTTTCTAACTTCCACCCCATTTCTCTTCTACCCTTTAAGCTTCTTGAACGTCTTGTTTATTCACAAATCTCTAAATTCGTCTGATCTCTCTTCTCCCACCCAGTCTGGTTTTCTTTCCCATCATTCTACAAAACAGCCCGGACACGCATTCTCACAGCTCGTTATTCAAAACACTCAGTTCTCATTCGTCTTGATCCATCTGCTGCTTTTGACACAGTGGATCACTCCTTGCTTCTGGACTCCCTTCCTCTTTTGGATTTCGTGGGTCTGTTCTATCTTGGTTCTCGTTTTACCCATCTAAATGGCACTTTTTCTGTTTCTTGGGACGGCAATACATCTTTCTCCCTTCATGGTGTTCCAAGGGCCCATTCTTGGACTGTCGTTTCCTTTCTTCCTCTATCATCTCATCCTTTGGAGTATCACACCAATGATACTCAACTTTCCTGCTCATCCTTCACTCCTGACATTCAGGACACTCACATCCCGTCTGCTATTAAAACCTGGATGACTTCCCATTTTCTTACTTTAAATGCTGGAAAGCCCCAAGTCTTATTCTTTCCGGCCAACACTCATCACGGTCTCTTCCTTCCACTCTCCATCTAGTCTTTCTATTCCTCCTACTGCCCGTAATCTTGGTCTTTACTGACTCCAATCTTTCCTTTGCTCATCGCATCTCTTACATCGCGTGCCTGTCCGTTTCACATTTACAATATCCGCCCATTACTTACTTTTCACGCCACAAAATGTTTTCTTCGTAGTTTTCTCCGGACTCTGTTCAGTTGTATTCTTTCTGTTCACATCTTGCTGATGTACTTTATTGTAATTAGTGGAAACATAACCAGATATTAACTTTATACAGGTAAATAGTGAAGTTGATCAAGCCCCAAGGAGCGGCTCCCTTCTCCAGCCTTCTCCCCAACCGTCAGAGCTCGCTCTCCTGCATCCCTCGCCCGTCACAGGATTCCAGGTACAGATCGTAGCGGTTCGTGCTGTAGCACGCGTACTAGCAGGCTGATGCTACAGTCTTGCTCCACTCAGTCTATCTAGCTTCTATCCACTTACTTTATCTCCTTTCTTATAGGGACTCAATTTCTGCCTCACTTGGATGGCTATCCTATTTTCAGCTCAAATATAATTTTTTGTCTAGTTTTCAAATCTCTCTATGGTCCTGCTCCTGACGGTCTTGCATCCCCACTCTCGTTATATTCTCCTTCGCTCTGCCGGTCTTTTTAGACTCAATGTTCCCTGTCGCCCCTGTGCTCAATCCCGCCTTCACTACTTTCAGCTCCTCTCCACTGGAATCTCCCTCCTATCTCTTCGTTTTATTACTTCTTTCTCTGTTCCGTCTTAAAAACTAATTTGCTACAGTTGCCCGAATGATCGATAGTTGACTCTGAATACTGTGTCCCATTGCTGTTTTCAATGTACCGTTAACTGAAAGCGCTTTGGTGAAAAGCGGTCTATAAAGTAAAAATCCAACAACACAGTCCGATTTGCGGTATACCAATCAATTCTCTAAGAAAGTTAGTGCTATGTTATTTCGACTAGGTTACACATTTTCCTTTGACTCAAACCAATAATGCATAGAAATTGCAAATCAGTCACATGCACACAGTATTTTGTTTATATTTTGATTTTGTTTATACAGATCAGACTGCAAAAATGCCAGCTTGTAAGATTTTTGGTTGTCCTAAGACCCATGCCAAAAGCCAAGGCACAGTCCTGCATACATTCCCGAAGGATATTGATTTTATAAAAGGATGGGTTAAAGGTTGTGGTTTTCTGGTGGACGAGATGAAAGTAGAGCACAGAATTGTCTTCAAGGACGCAAGAGGCAATCGACTCCGCATCTGCACCACAGACGATCTGTACGAACAATTGAAATACACAAAAAAGCATCACCCAAAATGTTTCGGAAATTACTTCCAAATGCAATTCCAACTCAATTTATGCACGCTGCCTCAGTTGAGTTGATTTAGCGGTAGGTTATTGAAAAGTTAACTTCCAACGGATTGGTGCCGTCAGTGTAGATTTACTTAAAATGTGTCTTACTAAAGTTTGCATACTTACCAGATTGTGATGAATTTTTACTATGTTACATCTGTCCCCGCTTTCTGGAGCTTCTCATAAATCAAGGTATTATGACCACTAGAAAACAATGCCATAGGGCCCTTTTGCTTGACATGTCCCGTTTTCATAGAGGGCACTGATGGAAGCAGAGACCCTCACAAGAGGCAAACCACCGACGTCCAGTATTCCAATGGTGAGGTCTATAGACATGCACAAAGTGATTCTCGACCGTTGTATCTTCCCATATATGCAATACAACTTTAATTTTCCCCTTGTACCACTATGACAGTGCACTGAAAATGAAGGGAGCAAGATTCTGCATCAATTTCTTTGCCAGAGTCAACGTTCAGGTTCACTCGCATATTAAGTAATGTTATTTAGGGATGTAACGGTATTACGGTATACCGTTAAAGATACCGTGAACCACTTAATTGAACAATAATAACCGTCACATTGTTTATACCGTTAGTGTGCTTTTCAATCTGATTTGGAAAGGCTGCAGTAATCAAGTGCTGCACAGTCTTGGTCTTGCACTGTTGGATGTGCTGTCTGCCAAGTAGTTTCAGTTGGAGCAGTTTTTAATGCCATTCCATAAACCACACGTGCCTGACACAAAATCACTATGTTAGCAATAGGAAGAATAAATACAGTGCCAAGAAGGAAAAGGGTTTACTTTGGGTTGGCGGCTTTGGGGTTTATATATTTATAATGGATGTTGATTTCCCTGGTTCTATCATTGAATTTACATATAATAAGTCACACTGCAAAATGTACTCATCTCTGTGGGTATTCCCTGCTGCCATACCAAAGGGTAACATGTCCGTGATTACTGAACACCTTTTGGCCCGCAAGTAAACTAAAGGCTGTAACGTAAAGAGAGTGCATGTGTGTATGCGCACAAGCGTATACTACCATCAGACTCCATTGATCTGTGGCATGCAGGTTATCAAGATGGCAACATGTTCATCTTCACCAGTGGCCAGTGGGGGAGCTAAAAGCCTAAATGACCACTTAAGAAAAACTATTCAGTTTGCTTTGCCAGTCGCAGCAGGGCACCCCCCCGCCACCCACCTCCTCTTCTCCACACATGTTTGTGTTTGGTGGAAGCAAGGGGTGGCATTTCAGTGGAAAGTATGTTGAAAAGCCCAATTCTGGCCCTGGATGCCTAGTTTTGTTTGTGATGATAAATCTGACAATTTATGACTTTTTAGAAAATATTTGTTAAGATTAGTTAACTCCACCTGCTATACCGCGATAACCATGATATACCGTCATTTGGCAAGAAGGTTATTGTACCGTCGTAAAACTAATACCGTGACACCCCTATTGTTATTGTACTTATCTTACCAGAATGTGTTAGGCTTGGAATTTCAAATAATATGAAAAGGTTTATGTAAGCCAGTGGCATGTATGGGCGTGTCTATATGTACCATTGTCTGCATCTCAATGTCCTAGTTACACTTAGCTGTTTTCATCCGTACTAAAACAAGTACTGTGTTCCAGGGGGATGCCGATACTTCGACAAAAATAACTTCCTCCTTTGCAACTGGTCCAGCGTATGAGGTATGCATACTTACAGTTCCCTTTCAAGAAAGGATGCAAGTCTTACAAAGGATATTATTGGACAGTAAAATGCATATAACCGTGCACCGTTTCAAACTTTCCGATTTCAATTGTAAAGTTACACTTCCTCCCTATTGCAGCATACATTTCATAAAGTTTGAGGGGAACATTACAATCAGTAGGTTTTGCACAGTGATCTCTGATCAAGTACGTGTCACCTGGGAAGGTTATCGGGGGACAATTGAAAAGTATATTGTAACTAAATGACGTACACGGTTTGCAAGGGTATGTTCATACGAATGTTCCATTAGTGTTGCAACAAACCTTGTAGTATACGGTTCCTATACTACTTTGTGCAAGTGCTCTGTGCGATGAAAGATTTTAATTTCCAGTCCAATACTATTTTTTTTTAATGAATATTCTATTCAAGGAATGAATGTACACAAGGTGTGTAATTAGAAGGAGGCACATGGACCAGAGGTGAACATAACCAAATATAGAATACAATTGGACATCACATTTGGAACACACTTTAATGTTGTAATTTCAATCAAGTTGGTTCTGTTTGTAGCCAAGTACGTATGTTGGTTTGCATTGTAATGAAATCCGATTTAAATCATATAAAAACAATTTTTTTAGCTTGTCTGTGCGGTGGGAAACGAGAAGCCCCCAGTTTCAAAAATAAAAATCAAGAAAACAAGGGCATCGAACAATCAAGTTGGTTTTGTAGAAGTTTAGCCCAGTGTTTTATTAATATAATTTGTGTTTTTAAAGTGTTATCTGCTGTATGTGTTCTATATACTGAGCATGTTAACACATCTTTTAGAGGCCCTGAAGGAAGAGAAGTAAAAAGATGCGGACAACAAATGAAACCAAAGATGTCACTTGCCAAACAGATTTCACAATGGAGCAACTATTTGGGGCACAGCGTGGTCCAGTCAATAAGCAGAACCGTGATGCTTATGCCCAATGGCCGGAAACTGAACGGAATGTGTCCAGCGAACCGTGCAAGTGTCCATGGACCATTGCTACCATGTTGACAAGATGAAACCAAAAACAATGAAGATGCATTGCAATTCCTTGAAGACACAATTTACACCTGCTAAAATTGTTCAAGTCAAGGAACATTTGAGGTCACCCGTTTCTCCAATTTGTGTGCAAATATCACAACCTGAACTAACAGACTGATGCTTCAACCCAATTGACCGAGGGACTTGCTACAGATCTAGACTTCAGTTTGCCTAGTTTGGGCGATTTGTCCACCACAGTTGAGTCACAAACCATATTCATGCAGAATTGGCTAATAAAGCAGCAAAAATACATTGTATTTGACAGCTGCCTGCTAGAGATTGTACAGATGCTGAAATGTGTCCATACATTGTGGGGGAACATATGGAGGGAGCCATTGCTGAATGCATCTTGTGTATTACTAAGCACAAACCTGAAAATACAAGCCAACTGTGTCCACCTCCATGATATTTCATGGTCCGCTCAACCGATGCTGGGCAAGTGCCAGCTGGAAATCTACTATGTTCAGCAGCTTTACTTTACAGCGGGTCGACTTTGCCAGTCTCTTTACATTTGTGGGACTTGAGTTCCTTGCTACTACAAATATCAAAGAGAATTTGTATTACCCACTATTGGTCAAGCGTGGAAATGTCAATTGAATGCACATTCTCTGGCAAACGTTTCTGGCTAGCTGGCGACAGCCCCGGATTTTCAGCACAAAAAAAAAAAAAAGAGTTCAGATTGTGCATGTGTCCCAATGTACATCCTCTGACCATTTTGAAATATGGTCACATCAAATCCGAACATCTTAAATCAAGGGAAATGCAAATAAACCGGATAGCCACCGACAGGCATGTTTCAATGTTTCAATAGCGAAGGCCATGCGAGAGTAGTTTCCACACATTCGTCATCAATTTGATGTAGGCACGTTGCCAAGTCAGTCAATAAGAAAAAAAAAGGGTTAGGAAAATATTTGAAAGTGGTATCAGTCTATCAGCAACCATCTTTGGGGTGCTCCCAATTGTGAGGTCTGTAGAAATTCTACTTGAAAAATGGCATTCATTGATGCACCATTGTTCCAACGAACACTCATGGACAGAAAACCAGCATTTTCACGACTGCGCACATGGACCTTTATCGAACAAGCAGGAACGCAAGAAGTGGATGGTGCCATTTTCACCTCCACACAAAGCTGTTGAGAAGAGCCCTGAATTCTGTCATACCGAAGATGGAGGGGTTCCATAATATGTGCCTAAAGTACAAAAGGCTGCATTTCGGAATAGACGGTATGGAGGCCACAACAAAACTAGCTGTACTTGTGCAGAACGAGAAAGTTGGGAGGGAACAAGCGAAAAATGCAGGATGTTTCGTTACTTCTCAGCCTTTACAAAAATGAGGCAATCAATGGGTGGCCAAGCCAATATACCAGGAAATGGTATTCGAAATTGAATGTTGTGGCCATGCATACTCATGCAATCAATCCCGATTTTGTTCCTAGGAAACAATGCAAAAAAAAAAAAATTAAAAACAAGCCCTGTCCACCAAAAGTTTGATGCCACATACCAAAGTCCAAATAGAGTAATTCCATCTGCAGTTCCGAACTGTGAAAGGTGTGCGCATGATCAGAAAAAAATATTACAGATCAAGCATAACAACCAAGGGGTTGTCGAACAAAACACATAAACCTAGCTTCATGGAATACTCAGCCACTCGCACCTCCAATCTGCCTTGAATAGCTCAACCACTATGATATAGTGGCTTTACAGGAAACATGGTTGACGCACACAACCCCGACTTGGAACAATCATGATATTTTGCTCCCAGCCCAGGTTCTGCCGAAAGGCAGACCAACTTCTGGTCTCCTTGTAGCTGTGAAAAAAAAGCTCAGGATTCTCAATATATCCATGGGCGGCACCAAACTATTTCTTACAATTAGTCAAGCTCAAATTTGAGAAATATGAAATTGCATTAGTAAATATGTACAGAAATCCAGCTGGCCTCACTGATGATACATTCTACACTGCCTTTTCGGAGTTGCTGGTTCTCTATCATATTACTTGAGGATATTGAGTGGAAGGAGGGGGCATAGACACCCCACCCTCCCTTATTCCTATGCTTCCTGGGTAGGCCCAGTCACGCTGCTTAGGGTCCAGGGCCCCGGGGCACTCGTGCGGGAACACCTTTAGGAACGAGGACCCTTTCGTACATGAATACCTCTAGTTATGTCCACCAAGGTATGACAAGATCCAGGGGTGAATAGGACTCCATTTTGTAAATTAATGATTCCATTTGAATAAATCGCTATTAAGGCTTCACTCTAGCTTGCAGCCATCTCCGCCAAGCGCACACAGCAAGCAAGATCCTCCCCACACATCCTCCCCTCTGCCGTCCGCTTAACTGCTTGGTTCTCACGTACTCTGAACGCGCTCCCACCCCATTTAAGATTGAGCGAGTCACACCAAGCTTTTCGCAAAGCCATCAAAACCAGGCTCTTGGTTTAAATTGCCTTTCGCTCCACTATGAATATGCAAATGTCAGTTCCTGCATCTGTGCAACTACGAGACCTTCGGTCATCTGTATGTAAATCATAAGTCCTTCATTTTCTGTAACAGCGCCTCGATGCCTTATGGGCTGCAAGCGCGCTTTTACAAATGCAAATAAAGAAAGGTAGGCTGCGAGATTGCAACAAAATCCACACTATCATTTGCCTTCCGACTCCCTTCACCGACACCAGATAGAATCCATCGCAAAGGCCAGAGCAAAAACCATCCGTCTGTTAACCTGTCCCACGCCCCTCAGACCCGGCCATAAAAAAAACAAAGCCTGTGCAATCTAGGGCAAAGTCAACAGTTGGAAAAGACACTTAAAAACCACCGAAACTTTTTTGTCCTTTGATGCAGATAAAAGCAAGCATGCTTTCTCGTTCTGTGCAACATTAGAAACCTGCTGATAGACTAAGGCCTATGAGTAAAACAACGTAAATACGTGTGTGTAATCAAAACTTCCTATGCTACCTTGCCATATTGAAAGCAGAAAGCATGTCAACCTATAACTGAGACAGAACACTGAATTACAATGGTTAACGAAATATAGATCTGTACGTATTCGCACAATGCTACCTCATTTTTTGGCAAAGCTGAATGTAGTTGCAAGTATGTCGGATAAGTATGATACATAAGTTAGTCCCTCCTAGATGGTACTCTCATAGATCTTTAACCATAACCTGTGAAATGCTTTATTAGTTGACTGGTCAGTGACAAATCCTATATTTCTTTTTTGTAGTAAAGCTGGTTAGTTATAGTATGTTTTGAGTATGTGATTCCAGTGCAAATAGCCAGCTTATGTTAAATGTACTCTGAAAAGCCTCGAGTCACTGCATATTATAGATCCAGACCGCAAGGGGGCTTCAAGCACCTCGAGGGCAACTAAAAGTTAGTGCCGTTTGGACTGAGCCCCCATAATGAAGTGCACGCACACAATGATATGTGCCTTTAACCTGGTCCTCCTGGCTAGATTCTGAAATTCTGACGCTGAATCGGCACCCCTGACGATGCATTGACCCCGACCTTCACCCCTTATATAGTATATTCCAAACGTAGTCAGACAGGAGAGCAATACCTTTGATAAAGGGGAATGATACATGACCAGCAGTAAATAAGCCTGCTTGGAAAATGTTGATACCGGCCTTGCTGCCGGACGAACAGGTCAAAGTTTTGACTGGATGAGAATGTGTGGCCACAAGGGCAATATGTTGCCAGGATAGGATATCAAAGAAACACAAGATGCCAGGCTGATGTGCCCAGCGGAACGTTTGACCCCAAGTTCCATGTCACCTCACCACGGACCAATCAGCTATCGCCGTCCCTGGTGTCCAATCCCGATAAGACTTTGTGCCCCTTAAGCCTCCCCCTCTTGAATAATGAAAACTGTATAAAAATGGGTTGCAACATGGTTTCTGCAGAGCGCTCTCGGCGTGAGCAGAGTAGATTGTCTGCCCTAATTTAGATAAAAATGTAATCGCACTCTCACTTGGTCTTATTCCCTCCTGGGATGTACCTTTACTGACCGTTAGGTGATTTGCCAGCAGTTTGTGGGTCTCGCGCTTTCAATATTCATTTTAATTATTTGGCCAAGCCCGCTAAATCTAAGCTACAAGAAGTGAACTGGTGGGTTAAATTCATGTCGGATAGAAATTAGGATTCTCAATGGTTCTATGCCCGGTGATGTACCACCGCAACATGTGGTCCAGAGGAACCTCAAAAAAAAAAAAAAAAAGAAGTTATATATGTAGATCAACACCTGTTCAATATTGTAATATTTTCACAATTGTAAATCAAACCTATAGCAACCATCATCTGCTCACTATGTCATGGAGATGGGATGTAAAACAGCAAGTTAACACGACATCGAGAATGAAGCAAACACTTACAGTAAATAATGCAACAAAAAAAATATTTTTGTTGGACAGAATAGTTTAGTACAGCTCCATTCTCTTTCACAACAACAACTGTCCAACATTTTACACAACAACTTTATAGACATTTAAAAGTCACTTGGTGAAGGCAGGTCCTACGGCCTTCAACCATAAACATCAATTTGATCCAGTCCTAAAAAAATAAAAATCGTAAAACACTATTTCGACAAGATAAGAGGGCAGCATCTAATTTACCACCTGTTGAACGAAGCAAGGCACTTGTAACACTGAAGTGCACCTTTAGGAATTGGATCCATGGAAGACAGGCGCTTATGTAATCAAGACAGTGAGCAAATGATGGAATCACGCAATAAGAATTCTGCACAAACGTCGACCTTAACAGGACACATGACCATCAAAGCAGTAGTCAGGCTGTGGGAGTCGTGGAATGGCAGTGGCTTCAGCATTTTACCCAGCTATATGCTGATCCAGGTTTCATCTACATAAACTACAACTACCCTCAAGCCAAGCACTGGGACCTCAGCTCAAATTGAAGATCTAATTAAAAGGTTCAGCAGCTCACGAGCTGCTGGGCCGGATGGCCCGAGTAATAGCATGCTCAAAATCCACCCACGGCATTGGTCTATGATTTTGAACACCATTTTTCAAAATATAATTGAGCAATACCTATATCCTGCTGTAAATCATTGATTGTGCTGATTTATTACAAAAAAAATATTTTTTTTAAAAAGAGGGTTTGCACAATACAAATCTAGAATAGCCTTGTTGGATGCTCCAGGCAAAAATTTCACACGGCTAGTCTTAGTCTTGCCAAGCTTTAATGCATGGACCGATTTACATCAAAAACACGATCCCCATCAAACCAGCTTCATAGCTGGCATGGGCACAGCCATCAATTTATAAACGCTCACCACAATCAAAATTCAGTCGTGTTTCGACAAACAACCAATTTATTTTGCGTTGGTTGATTTTAACACAGCGTTTGATTCAGCGTCCAGAAAGCTTTTTATGGCCAAACTTGCTAAAGCAGAATATCCATTCACACTAGTAGATATTATATTTGCTCTATGCTCTAATACCTCAATACAAATTAGGTCAACAACAGAAGGCCTCTCATTTTACTCAATTCCTACAGCAAAGGGCCTCAAACAGGGGTGCATTCTTGCATCCCCAAAATACAACTTCTTTATTCAGGACAGCAAATATATATTTGAAGAAATCACCACTGATGGTCCAAAGTTAAATACCAATCAATCATTACATTATGCCGATTTAGTCCCCATATCCAAAACACCTTCAGGACTGCAGACGCATTAACCCAATACATTGATCTAAGTTAATCAATGTAGACAAAAAAAAAAATACAGCGAATCAATTGTCTAGCAATTGAATGGTTTGGTCAATGAAGGGCAATGAAGGGCATCAGCATAGAGGTAATTACTCAATATACCTACCTGGGGGTGATAATTCGCACAGACCCCACGAATGAATGTCACCAACAGAAATTGAGCCAGAAACTGATGGCGGCAATCTCTCAATCACATATTCAAGAGATATGGTCAATTTTCCATTCTACCAGCCTGGATATATTTTACGCAGAAATGCACCCCTGTATTGTATGGAATGGAAACCATGCAGATATTACCATTTGGCTTGGACAAATTAGAGGCAAAAATACTGGCGTCAAATATTTCAACTTCCACAGTGCACTCAAGTTCCGTGGATACACCATGAGCTGGGAAGTGCCAGATATCAATGTCAACTATGTGTGCCATTTCGAAAAGTGTTTGTCAGATAAACCCAGCACTATTAAAAACACTGTCTCAGTATATGTTTTCCACTAAAACACATCTTTTTAAGGGATTGGATTAGACACATTTGCAAAATTCTTGTACATGCGGATATTACTATTTATGTATTAACATCTAATCCAACTTGCGGTCAACTTGTGATCCATTAGTTCAACAAAAAAAAGAAATTCTAAAACCCGAGCAAAATACATGCCGTTTCTGTTGTAAACCATCTGTAAAAGAAACACTACATCACTTGGTCATTTGTTGCCCAAATTTGGTAGCGATTAGAACAAAATATTATCATCTGAAAGATCTGAATCCACAATTAAGAGGAGTCATCAGAGCGGCTCATTTCACGGGTATAAATATTGCCACAGTGAATTTGACTGCTAGTCCCAGTGATCTAACGGAAACTTAATTTTTGTAAAGGTTGTGTGATCTGTTCACACACTACTTACAAAGATAAACTTGGTGTAAATAACTATGCCATCTCCCTTTCATAAAAAAACCCCTTAGTACATTGTGGTCCCCCTTAGAATGGATAAGCTAATAGCTAATGTCTAGCTTTTTCCACTCTTTGAACTAATGTGACTTGTTTGAGCTTTTCCATGTTTCCTTTGTTGAAAACACATTCAAAGTATGGACTATGCACACATCACACCATCTAAATGTTTGAGAAATTGTAATAGAAATAGATGTGAATTAACCGCAGCAAATTGAGTTAATGTTTTTATATCGCAGTGAATCTATAATTGCCATTTACAGATCAATTTGTTATTCATATATGAGCAATGTTTTAAAACTAAGGATATAATACTTCTAGTATTGTCCAGAGGTATTTTGTGATAATACTGATCATAATTTTGTTTATATTGATGCATATGATTTTTTTATTCCCCTTTTCTCTGCGTTCTCTTTTGAATTCCATGTTCTGATCAGAATCAGAAACCAGATCTTAATTCGAAGCAAAAAGTGTTGACTTAATCTAGTATTTTTATATGTATTGAAAAGTTGGACATTCAGCCAAATACAAATAATGGGGGCCCACCAGAATTTTGCATGAAAAGGGGGTGGCTCTCTGCTCCCCACACCCCTCCCCCTGACACCCCCCCCACCCCAAGCATGGGGGCCACAGGTATTTCTGAAAAGCATGGGGTTCCCCGTTTTCATTGGTGGCTGCGACACCCCAGTCCCAAATCTGTAGGTTGGCTCCCCAAACCCTTTGCGGCCAGGTAGGTGCACCCACACATGTGAGGCACAATTTTTCGTCGGGACACCTGTGGGAAGGTACAACATTTGCGTTTGCGGGGTTTTCATAACGTTTTGACACATAACCCTTTCATTTCCCAATTGTGACCTACATGTAGTCGCTGCTTTAGGCACTATACACTTTTGTAGCCTGCACAAGTCACCTACCCTTCAAAAGGTCTGCCTGTGCGCCCTTTCAAACAATGCATCCTTGCCCTTCCTCACCACATTTGTTTTTCCTTATTTACACATGTTAAGTACATCCGTTTAGGCAGTAAGCATAAAAATCCTGTGTACCATGGCTCCGTTTTTGGCATTGCCCGTTTTGTGAAACATGAAAAATGTGGGATTTTCTAACTGGAAGAGTCAAGGGAAATGTAAGGGAGCATTGTTTTTCCTCAAAATTCACACAAGCCATTGCGCCTCACCGGGTCAACCATGTACCTTTGTCATTTTCCCGATTTTGCCCCAAACTATGTAATTTTTTACATGGCAGTTAAGGTGCTATTTAAGTTGCCAAGTACAAATACAAATGTCATGCACTGCTTGCAACAGATGATCAGTCGGGGGTGGGGGGGGGGGTTCAAAATGCCATGTCATTGCATTGTTGCAATAGTATGTGGGGGGCACAATAGGCAAACTCAAACTACGAGCGCTCCAACACATTCGGGCAATAAAAAAATGCTGACCACACATCCCATGGCACTACATTTCAAAACGCAACATGGATTCTCATTGCCACAGACCCAATACAAATATGACAGCCATAAAAGGACCACTGCTCACAAGTAAGCGTGTGGGAGAATTACAGGTTCAAACCTCTGAATAAATATTCAGATTGGATATTCATACCTGTGGCAAATAGCTTCATTTAAAATGTCCAGCGAAGAAAGTAGGGCGAAAGTGAGCCAAAAAAGGAACTGCACAGAGATGGGACAGATCATACAGAAGGTTCTGGGGGATTGGAAAACATTTTCTCAGGGCATGCAAGAGCTCAGGGCAGCTAAGGTGCATGAAACAGAAAAGGAAAAAAATAAAAATATTTGAAAAAAAAGCAGTGAGGTCTAAGAGGAGAGTGCATAAATGGCATGACATCCTCAGAGAGCTCAGAAGAGGATGAGTATTGGCATTCAATCCTTAGAAGAATTAGAAGTGATTTCTTGATCTGGGGAAGAGGGAACTTCTAAGAAAAGGAAAATGACCGAAATAGAGGCTGAGGACGACTGACTCGGATACTCCAATACATCCACGTTCAGCAGAGTGGGAACCACTGGCAAAGAACCACTTATTTGGATACTAGACTGAGGGCGTCTTTTTTTGAGAGAGGCTAGAAACAAGCTTAAAGCCGAATGCCGAAGACCACAACTGTCAGAAGGTATTGTCACAATTTTCTCCATGTCGAGTGCTTGGGCCTTTATGAGCAAATGTGCTAAAAACATTAAGAAAAAAGGTCTAGATGGGTCCTGGCATGAATGCCAGGACAAGATATGAATGTGGTGGGACCCTTCACCAAGATACTGCAAATGGCAACAGAGGTCAAAGAGAAAAAAGAACCCATAGACCCTGCGATTCCTTCAGGATGGGCACAGAGAACACTGAATCATGGGGGGTGCAAATAGTGCGCTCCTAAAGAGGCTAGTCAGTTTTGGTAAAAAAATGTACCCCAAGCTAAGTGAACCAGCAACTTCAGAGGCGCGTCTGGGATTTCTGATCAACTGGGTGAAGTCAGTCCTGGAGTTTCGGGGATTCTTGGTAAACACCCTGCAGGGTACCCCAAGCCTACCGGTTCACAGGGTGAACGACAAAGTCAGAGATCAAGAGACCTCTAACAAAGGAAACGCTGTCCATCGGGAAATAACCACACTAGATGCCTTCCTGTTAGTTGATGACCATCACCATAACCTGCACATTGAACAGCTCTGCCAACTTGTACAGGCCAAAACATACTATAGCATTGTTGTCTATGTACTTTATCATTGTAACATGAAATCATTTACCTGTCACACTAATGTAAAATACCTATATTTCAACTGTAAGCAATGTATCTCATTTCTAACATGTAAACTCGCGGCCAGATACCTAGTACTATATTTAAAAATATATATATTTTTGTTTTAAACTACTATTCCAACTATTAGCGTCATCAATACTAGCAATCTTCCCAGGCCCACTCCATTAGAGAGCCCTGCAGAGATTTAAGAACTCTCTTACGAACAGAGAGTACCTCTATAGCCAGAGTTAAAGGAGAATATGCTGTGGTGGCTACAGAATATGGAGGCATGGAACGGGAGTGCAATATTTGTCTCACCCCCGTAACTAATAATATAATCAGATGCCAGCAGATGGGGCTGGGAAGCCAGGTGCAGAAATATGACCGGAAGCAGATGGTCGAAGAAAGAACTGGATATGCATATCAACTGCCTCGAGATTCTAACAAGCACTTTGCAGTAAATTGTTGGACACAGGAGAAGGCACAATATTGCATTCCCCTCAATATGGACAATGCGTCTGCGGTGAGAACAGGTTAGGAAGTACGAGATGCAAGATGCTAGCGGATCTAGCAAAAGTTCTGACACGTATGCCTGCAGAGAAGTAAGGATGTCAGTGCCGGCACAGTACCTAACGGGCAGTCTGAATGAAGTAGCAGATTGGAACTCCAGGTTCCTAAGGGATGCCAGCGATTGGAAGCTGGACGAGACAGTATTGCAGTCACTGGGCAAGATGGGGGCTGGGTACCTTTTCAGAGGGACTTATTTGCATTGAGACTGAACAGACAAATTGCTCGATTTTTCAGCTGGAGACCAGACCCTGAAGCAAAGGCAACAGATGCTTTCCTACAAGTATGTGGCCCAGAAATAGAATATGCCTTCCCACCATTCTCAATGATAGCGAGAACTCCGGCACAGGTGAGGGAGACAGAGTATTGTTAATATTAATGACTCCAACATGGAGGGGACAAGCATGGTTCCCAAATCTGCTGGAAATGTCATACGACAACACGATCGCACTACCGACATTCGGATCGATCATTCGGTTCCCGACAGGTAACAAACATCCTCTAGTGGGGCCAGGCAGCCTCAACCTCATTGCATGGGGATAATATTAAGGGAGCCTGGGCTAGGCCAGGACTAGCGATCGAGGCTGAGCACATCATTGAGGAATCCTGGGCACCAGCGACTAGAAAGGCATACAGATCTGCATGGTGTAAGTGACATAGCTGGTGTAGAGCTAAAACAGATTTAGTACATGTATCCAATTTCTTTTGCACACATGGCAGCGCATGGAAAAATATACAGGACCATCAATACCGCTAGATCGGCGATATCAGCAGGACATACATTTAGAAGGACAAACAATAGGGGAACCAGACCTCCAGATAAGGGCGTACCAGGCCTTTTAAAATTGTAAATAAGAGAGCTTGATTATTTTCCTGTGTACATTTACACACAAGTTTAGAGCAGAGGGCAGTGCAAAGGTCAGGTTACATGAAAGAAACCAGAAGACTCCTTTTGATTTTATCTACATGGATATAATTGCAATCCATGGATAAAGTCCTCTGAAACAGAATGCATTTCTCTAAAGCCTTTCAAAAAAAAGAAACTGCACACTTTGTGATAAGAAGGAATGATTTATATTAAGCTTCTGCACAGCAGAAGCTAACAGAAGCACTGTGCATATTTTCCTAGCATTTTAGGATTGTAAAATTAAGATGGAAATCTAAGTTGCAATTGAGAATTATTTTATTACAAATTAAGCTTTTTTCCCCCCCAGTGAAAGCAAACCAGTATTGCATAAATGTATTTTTCAGAGTTCCTGTGCATAATCATTTTTTACACTTTTAATTTACACTCCAATTGTACCAACTGTGTAAAATGATGACTATGCACGGTCTAGTTTACATCCATTCAACCTTGCAGTCAATAGGGTCCATTATTATAAATGGGCAGTGACAGCAGAGTCTTTGCTCAAGGGTGAGTGATTGTCATTACACAAATCACAGTCACAGGCGTTCTAGCCCCTCAAATCTGCGAGACTACAATTAAAAAATCCGAAAGCTGACTCTCCGGGAAGTGCAAGCGCTGTTCAAAAAACAAATGAGTTACATTTGAAAGTAACATTTGTAATTGAAAAAGAAACTAAAACCTATCCCTGTGATAATCCAGATAGGCATTTAACTTTATGTAGCACTTCATGCATGGTTTGTCCAACATCTAGGCACTGATTATTATAACTCAGTCGATACTCCGTTAACTGACCTCTGATGGATGTTAGCCAATAAGATAGCTAAGCCAGTTGAGCACTCCTTGCTACGATCTGTATATTGCAGGTTCAAATCCCAGTAAGGACAACTTAGCCTTTCAAGGTCGATAAAGGAGTACAGACTTCGGTTTGGTGATAAATATGTTCTATGTACAGCGCTTTGCCAAAAGCGCTATATAAATAACCATTGGACCATGAGATAAATCCTCTCTGCACTGTTGTACCATAACATTGGCATACCATTAGGTAGTAATAGCTCCAGGAAATCATTAAACATCAAAAGACAATCCTGCTATCGAACCTCAAAACACACAATACAATTCATGTGCTTTACTATGTAATTGACTAGGTTTTTGTGTTTTCAACATTTAATATATACAGGAGAGATAGAATGGCCAGAACTTAATTAAACGTGTAGCCTGTCACAATGTAGAAAGCTGCCACATACTAATGATTTCCATACAGCTGTTGCACACATCGGTTGGATGTCATACATTTTACTCTTGCAGAAGAGAAGTCATATTTACTCTCAACGTTTAAAATTGGGGAGTAAAATACTCCCACCTCAAAAACGTATCTGGAGCACTGAGGGGCGGGGGGTAACACGCCGTAGTATGAAGGTTACTGAAAAGACATCAGACTTATGAGGCTCTACAGGGTTAAATATGACCAGTTATGGGATGTAGACAGTATTAAAAGTTGTTTACAACATGGCCAGATATCGAGGATCTATCCAAGAAGGAATTATCAGCTAAAATGACAATGCTATTATGCTCATTGTCATGCAAACGAGTACCTGACGTTAGAGGTTGATAGGAAGACATTTACACCCACAGGAGGGACTTTCTATATAACTAGATTAACAAAAATGAACCTAACCACTACCGATTATGCACCATTCATGAGGCATCCAAAATTATGCCCAGTACGGTGCATACAGGCGTATAAAACAAATGATACGGCCTGCCTACAGGGATAGCCTAGTTGCTCATTGCGACAAGGAAACCTTTTTGGGCATAGCGCCAGCCAATTTAGCAAGATGGGTGATGAGACAAGCGGGCATTGACATTTAACACTGCAGCACATATTCAATGAGAGGAGCAATGGCAACCAAAGCTCTTAGTGTAGGAGCACGACGGGAGGATATAATGAAAGCAGCAGATTGGACAAATGAGTCCACATTCAAACATTTCCATTTCAAGCCAGTCAAAAAGTTATCATTGGTGGTAGGTAAGCTTTAAACAAGCATAGTCTGAGAGCCTCTGTGTCTTGGCATAGAATTCAAATTTCCAACACATTTAAGTCATAATTCTATTAAAGACACAGAGGCGAAGATTATCCCACACATTCTAATCGTGAAAATGTATAATATAGTAGTGAAAATGTATAATATAATGTTCATGATGCATTTGTCATGCAACACGATTGCCCAGCCAAGGTGACCAGAAACCTAAAATGTTATTTGCAGGTACCAGGGGAGATAACAAGCAGGCAGAATAAGGACGAGATTAGATAAGGTTCAGCGTTTACCGGGTGGGATGCAAAGATGGAAATCAGCGAAAGAAAGGAGAATAACCAAGATGGTGGACAGATTTATAGGGATGTTGAGAGATTATGGGAGGAATAAGATCACATCTTTATTGATCAATAAAAAAAAAAAAATACTAAAAACTTTACATGGAACATGTTTCACTTTATTGTTCTAATACGTGTGTTAGTGTAATGCTGCTCGAGTTGAGTAAAGATAAGAGAACCATAATCCTTGCCCTCCGTGTCTTTAATAATGACTTTCTTAAACAAAGTGTTGAAAATCTAAATTCAACCCCTTTCCATTCTAGGCGTCGAGTTTTGCATTCGTTCATGTAATTGGTCTACAAGGTACTGGATGCAGTGTGTTTTTGTTACAATGTAATCAACCTCAGCACCCAAAATAGTCGCTACATAACAGGCGAGACATGCTCACAAACAAGACGTCCACTCATGTAGAGGTCAGCCACGTTAGACCATGTCACTACACTAGCATGGGGTAGAACACCACACTGCTAACCTAGAATACCTTTTTTTTTGTACTGCATGCGAGTACAGAGGCGTATGAGAGACCCCAGCGCAGCCTGGTACTCCCAGTGCCTTACTGAGCCATTAGCAGAGCTTACTATTGATTTTTTTTTAAAGCGTATGCCAACACAAAAACAACTCGGGGGATAAAGATATAATCCTGACAGCCATCATGTTACATATGTGATGTCTCAGCTGTAGCAAAGTGCGAGTATGTTGTTCTATACAAGGCGTGTCACCTTATTAGACGTATTGCATCGGTAGTTTTGCCAAACTGTAGTGATTTTCTGTTAGCAGCCGGCCCCCGAGTTTACTCTGTAAACGTCTTGTCATCTTGGGGATGTTGGAAGAGGGGCTGCGGACGGGTAACATCCCATGGGAAGCACTAATACAGAGCCTGCTATAAAACAGTACAGAAGTAGGTAAGTCAACAAAAAAGCGACAGGCCGGACTCCCCTGAGCCCCCGCGCACTTACCTCCCGGTCTCCTGCGAGTCCCCGCAACTGCGGCCACCGGCTCCTCAGACGCAGGCATGGTATCCCGCTTGTATAGGCTGCCCGGGTGCCGACTACGAGCTGCCCCGATTCCTCTTGTCTCCGCCCTCTATCCCCCGGTTCCCCTGGTTACTTTCTTCAGCCGCCGCTCGTATTTGGCGGGAACCCGTGAGAGAACGGAGGCGCGAGTGCCTGATAGGCTGCAAGTTGGTCACGTGACCTTTTCTTGCTTTCTCTGGGTTGTCTTTTAGCAGGCAGTCTGCTCAGGGCTCAGTGATAGCAGTTCCGTCCGCAAAACCCACCCCAATCTCATCAACGCTTGTGATTGGCTCTTGCTCACGGAAACTGAACGCCCATAGACCACTTCTTGGTGACAGCTTTACTGTCAACCATGATTTCTAGAGACGTTCGGATCCTAATGAACCTGGTTAGCGAGGGAGACATCTTGGATTTCTTTTACATGGGCAATCATCTAATATTTAACAGATACAGAAGTCGCTAAATGTGTAAAACATTATGTTAGTCAACTAAGCTCTAAGAAACGAATGCTTCCTGATGATAAGAAAAATGTATTAAATGAAGAATAGATTCTAGAAAACAAAAAAAGTAAGCAGTGTTGTTTTGAAGTTCAACTATATTTTTTTCTTTAGAAAATGTGGGCGTTCCTCGTCAAGTAAACGCATTTTACTACGCGGTTAATTGTAAACAAACCTCTCACCATCGTTTCAAATAAAATATGTCGCATCTCCAACTGATAAACTAGTCATAATGAAATAAACAATAGGTTTATATGCATTTTACATGATGTATGTCGCGATTTCGAGTACTTAGAAAAAAACAAGCAAAGGGGATTCCAAATGGCGCCGAGTTTACAATCTTAACATTTTACTAAATGCTATCCACAAAGTTCCAAAGCAAAGACTTCAGTGATGTCCTATACACACAACTCAGCTTTGGCATAGAGGTTTCACGTTTTGCGGAACTCCCATCCGTGGTCCAGATTGGTTGATGGGTTAACACGAAATCCTCATGTCTACTGCAACGATTGGACGTTCGGGTCTTAAGGGCCCGCCCTTAAAAGGAGTGATTGGTAGACATCGGCAGTAAAGTGTATATTTTGCTCTGGTTTTTTTTCGACCTCACCATCAAAGCAGATGTATTCCAGCTGTTTAGTGTGTTCAGCCCACAAGGGAAATGTCACAGATAAAATACAAGACCAATTATCTTAGCTAGCTGTGTAGGAAACTAGTTTGTGCTGCTTGTGAGTTTCCTCTTTTTTTGTGTTTATGTTCCGAATCTTAGAAACCAAGAATATGCCAGAAAAAACGTGTAATCAACGATATCTCTACCCCGAAGTACAGATGATTGCAAATGTTGTTGGCTATAAAATAACAAGAACAAATATTGTGGAGGGAGGAGACTGAGTGTGGAAATCTAGTCATCCTTTTATTTATTACAGTTATGATTAGCCATAGCCCCCTCTAGAAGAATGTGTCACAAACCTAGATACATCCATTCCAGCCAACGACATGACCCATCCGGACAGCAAAGGAAAGACACTGGTGTAAACAGAAATTAATGGCTGTGAGTGATTGGGTGTCGTGATATCAGCTGTGGATTGTTTATTGTTTCAAACATTTCACAACACACAATTTGTTCGGTTCAGGAAAAGAAGGATATTTGGTGGTAGGAGAATCGCATTTTGTAAATCTGGAATCAGTAAAGCAAACACCAAAAAGGTGAAAAGGATCTGTAAGTAATATGTAAAGTTCTAATATCAGAAACTCTTCTGAAGGATATCAGATTAAGCAACGTAGTTTGGCAGATAACTGTTTCAAAGATACCAATTAATAGGCCAATAGGTAAAGATTTTGATAATCAAATGACCATCTCACAGAGAATTGTATATGTAACCTGGGGGATTCCAAACCCTCACACCTTTTTAAGAAACAGCATATTAAAGGGTGCTGCCCTTCTAACAGAATATGTCTAGCGGAAATAGCTGATCTGTAAAGATTAATGGTGCAGAATCCTTTGTTCTGATAAAAAAAGTATAGAAATAAAATGTACCACCTCTATTGGAGGTGCTGTAGTTGGATCCAGGACTTACCCCACACACCAGTGAACCTAAGCTCCTCAAGCCGTTCAATAGCACTAGGAAGTTTCCGGGGGCCCAAGTTTCTAATTAAAACAATCCCTAAAGAACCCATTTGTGAGTATTGTCATCTGGTTCCAACAGAACACTGGGAAACCTGGAGATTAGTCAATGTGAATCTACTGACATTTCCAGAAGAGCCAGCTACCAAGCCTGAGATGGCCATAGAAGAGGGACCAGGACTGCACAAGTTTCCTGTATCCTCACTTGCCAAATCAGTTGGGGAATCTTCATGAATGAAGGGAAGGCCTAACCGGAGATTTTGTATCAGTCCCATTGAAAGGCATCCAGAGCCATTGCTTCCACATACATTCTCCAACTCAAGAATGGAGGGGGTTTGGTATTGAGTTGGGATACAAAATGTCAACTGTCAGGACCCCCACATGATGAGGATTTTCTGAAATACCAATTGATGTTGTTTCTAGTCACTGGAATCTTTCATGTGCCTTGAATTCCAATCAGCGACTTTGTTGTGCAACCCCAGCATATATTCGGCCTGAATTACAATCTACCTGTCCAGACATAAAGGCCTGAAATCTTTTTCTGTTTCCACTAACATGCGCAAGCTGCCCCCCCCTTTTTACTGACATAATGCATCGCTTATATGTTGTCCATACCATGACCGCAGCAGTTGATCTTGCCTTTGGCCAAGCTCTTCAGGGCAAATTAGCCTGTCAATATTTCCAGACAATTTATATGAAGTTCCCTTTCCTGGGGAGTCCACCCCCCTCACCGCCCCAGTGGACAGAGGAGCCCATCCTATGCCCTAATCTAGGAGACAGGTGTCTGACTCTATGATGAGATCTAGAGTCATAATGAAGATTGCCTTGCCGTTGCCCCATTGTTACTCCAGTCCAACTTCCAAGGAAAGGCCAATCTTGTCTGCATAACTGAGACCCTGTGTCAGGTGTAAGGTTGTCGGCCTATGAAGAGCACATACCAAAAGGGGCCCGGAAAAACTACCTGGATCAATGCAGACCGAGTCCCACAATCCATGCTAAAGACCTTAGAGATACAAGTTGCGCTCTGAGACTGCTCAGATTTCCCTCTTTATTGATCTGAGCTTGGTAAGAGGGAGTTGATGGGAGGTTTTGTCAGAAGCTTGAGGGCAGAGACGTGTTCACAAAGCCGAGGGCAGAAAAGTGCATGAGCAACAGGAGAGTAAGGAATCCTGCAGACAAGAAAGGATAGGAAACAACACAACTACAGACAGGCAACAAAGGCAGTGTTATGTTTAGCTTCCATAATAAAGTATCAAGACTGTAAGGAGGTTCTTAGTTTTATTGTAGAGAGACCCCAGGTGGGTGCACTCTCCTTAACGATCACAATATACTCCTGACACCATTCTAAAACTCCTGAGAACTAGAGAGCAGTATCAGGTCCACTAACAGAATGTAACATTACATCATCATAACAGGCAGTGAACAGAAAGGGGCATGAGTACAAGTAAGACAAACATGTTAGGTTCCCAATTATGGTGTACACCGAATGGGGGAAGAGTTTCTCACAGGGTCAGGGGAACCTCTAGCTATCTGCGCTGGTTACTATTACAAGGCCCCACTCTGAATGCTCATGGAAAGGAACAGCAGGAGTGGGTGTCTGTCTGGACCCTAAGGCACAAACAAGGAAACAGTACTCACAAGACTGAAGCCTGTATGGGTCCAAAAGAAAATGAACAGTGCCTGCCTCCTGAAACAGGAACCAACACACTGTTAACAATATGGCAAAAGCTACAATAATGAAACATGACAAAGGAAATGGGTAGAGATTGCCTGCTGGGAAACCCAGCCGCCAAACTCTGAACAAAGGAATTACACAATCACAAGTGAGTAGTGAGGACAAGAACAGTAACAGACGTACCCAGGAAAGAATAGGAAGTCAAAGTGAGCAGGGTTCAGGACAGAGAACAGGAAGAAACAGGAAGAGCAAGCAGACAACAATATAAGTGTAAGGGCACAGGGGACGGAACTGAAAACTAGAACAAACTAAGGACAGGAATCAAGGAAGAGTGGACTGAACTATAGACCAGGAACAAGAAAATTCAGGACCAACACTCTGGACTAGGATAACAAGGACTGAACTGCAGACTGGTAACACAGTACTGTAACTAGGAACTGGAATAGCAAGGGCAGGACTGCAGACAGATAACAAGAAAAATTATGACTGAAATCTAGGACCCTAGAGCCAGGTAACAGACTATGGGCACAGAACAAGGAACTGCAGGCTGTGAACAATATTAATGGTTGTAGAGAGCATGGGGCTGCAGAGAGGGAACATATGACTGCAACCAGGGGGCAGGAGGGCTGCAGTGCACGGCAGAAGGCAGGGGATTGCAGGCAGAGCAGCAGGGCTGCAAGGCAGGGTCCCCCGGACAGTGGAACAGGAGAAAGTTCTGGAAGCAACAGGATGCAGCAGAAATCCAAGGATCAAAGCACAAGGCACTAGGAGCAAACTCCATGCAAGAGCCACATGCTCCTGCAGGCAGCTGCTTAAATACTGCCCTGCCCTGTACCCTGTACAGGCTCATTAGCAGCACCCGGAGTAGCAAAACAGAAAGTAATGTGAAGAGTCAGGAATGAAACATTGACACATATGTTTACGGTTTTGGATAAAGACTTTTATTAAAATGAAAGGGGGTTTGGGTAAACACCTCTCTGACCCTATTCTATGAGGTGTTTCCCTACTTGAAACAAAAACCAAGGATCTGTCAGTGTCAGAATGTCCAAAACAACTGTCCCATGTCCAAAGTTCTATTCTGACACTCACACTCTAATAAACTACCTTCTAAGGTGAAACGGGTAATGTTTTTGAACTTGAGTGTTCTAGAAAAGTGTTAAAAAAGAATAAATAACTCCAACATAAAAGTTATTCAAGGATAAGAATCCTTGCTCCAGAGGTGGGTTCCTTCCCCTGGATTCTTCGTTACTTTCTGATGTTTTCGCAAGTAGCAGTTCCTTATGCCTTTCTTGTCCAACAACCACACTGATATACAAAACTGTCTGGCTTTCGACTTATGTCTTGCCAGGATACCTGGTATACTCTCCTGCCAGGTTTTGCTCCTTATCTCCTAGTTAATACAGTCCCTTTTCTGGTCCTGATATATCCTTCTCAGGACCTCTTTAGCTTCTGTACTTTCTGTGCACTGTTCAGCTTGTCCTTGCTTGGTACACTTTTCCCCCAGGGCTCTCCTTACACACACACACATTTGCAGCTGCCTGGTATTTTCTCATGCCAGGGCTTTTGCTGATCTCACACTTGTAACTGCCTGGTATACTCCCCTGCCATAGCTTCTTGTAATCACACACTTTCAGATTTGCAGGTTTTCCTTCTTTGATAATGTATACGCCTGATATATTATCCTGTCCAGGTTGTCTCATACACTTGTGCTGCGTACAATGACAAACCTGAACGTTTTTCACTTGCGTTCTTTCCTCTTTCCACAAAACGCTCTCTCACTCTTTCTCTTTCAGATTCTTCATTCACAATTACTTGCATTTGGTGTGGCCGCTTATACGCCCAGGTGTCCCTGCTGTCCCTAGGTGGACTCACTGGTTCTTGCTGGCATTCCTGGTTTCTCAGCCAGCTGGTGACAGTCTTTCGTTGCTTTCCTTCTCGTGACCACCTTCCCTTGGCTTTCCTGTCTCTTATGGCTTCTGCTGGACTTGTCTGGTTCGTTCCAGGCTCTGGTAAGCTAGATACTGCCTTTGAACACCTGCAAACTCCCAGGATTATATCATTGGCTCCTGGCATTGCTGCAGCGTATCTTCTTCCAGTGGTAGCTTCCTTCTCCTTGGCTCTCGAGCCGGTCGGCTCCATCGCTCTGGTTCCAGCCCTTCAGTCTATCGGTCCGCACTGAGAGAAGCAGCTGTCTCCCGACAGCAGCACCCCTCCACTCTCTGCTTCTGCTCTTTAAATTTCCCAGTCATCAGTTTTTGCACCCAACAACTAAAGTGCTCCTTGTGCTTGTGGCCTCCTTCGCTCTGCATTACTCTGTTACTCTCCCTTGTCTCTGTATTTTGGTAGTTATGGGAATTGAAGTCCCTTATTGACAATTTGCACAAAAAACCTGGATAAGTATTCTTAATGGTTTCCAAGGGCAAGTCAGTCCTGGATGGTTTGTATGTGGAATCTGTTTTCCTAAAACAGATCAGAGTTTGAAGGTTGACCTATGGGTCTTGGGAAAATGTTTTCAATACTCTTCATAGGTGGATGAGGAGAAGTATGACAATATGTCATGAGGGTATCGGGTGTGGGAGGGTTAATCTGAAGGATAAATGGGGGATACCATGTCTCACCCAATGAAATAATGATATCTCCCAGGGGTTATCTCTCCCATGTGACCCTCCCTCGTATAGACACCCTCAAGGTCCGGATCAGGTGGTGGCTGCCGTCCCCTGGTATGGGATACCTGAAGGTGTCTTGCCCACTAGTTCCCGGGGACCTGTCATCCAGGTGGCCAGGACACAGTTCCTGGGGGTGCACCAGTGCGGGAGGATTACTTGGGTGAGGGGTCATCAAGGAGTGGGAGTGGGACACCGAATGGTGATACATGGTATCCCCTTCCCTGTAACACCGTTACCCCATCCTACCAGGTAGGATACTTAGGAACTCAGCCCCGCACACCCTTTTCCAACATGGACCCTTTCTGATTGACAGCTCACTGTGAGAGAAAACGGACTAACACCCGAGCCGTATACCTGACATGTCCCAATACAATGGTCAGGCAGGGTCAGGCAATTACTGATCATTCCACACATTTGACTTCCATTGCGCTTCCCCAGACGGATAAAAGGCGGAGCACGAAAGCACACTCTGTGCAAGGCAAAGCACACGAGGAAGCAGCAGTTTCAAAATGGCAGTTTAATACATGGCGGAAGACGGCAAGAGCGAAGAGGGTTGAAAGGAGGGAAGTGCCCTTGACCTATTCAACGAAAGACTGTTATTTTCATGAACCTTCGAGAATAGGAAACGTAAGACCCAGAATCAAAGCTGAAGAAACCTGTATTGTGTGTCGGAGGTACCCGGGGCTCTCCCGCTTTGATAGTCAAGGCGGGGAGAATCATTTGCAGCCGTGGTTTTGTCCTTGGCTCCTACAACAAAGCAACGTCAGTGAAGTCAGCACAGCCGGTGAGTTGGGGAGACTGATACCAGATTGGTCTGTGTTGAAGCCAAGGTTGCAAGCGGCAGCATTGTATAGTTAAAACGGAAAAGAGCAGTGTATGAAGTGTATGTAGCAAGGGACGCAAACATAACCAAACAGCAGATAAGTGATTGAATTTTGAAGTCAAGATACGGTACGATCGATAGAGTGGTACGGAACCATGTGGGTGCTCTTTCAAAAGTCTCTGTTAGGTATCCAACTGAGAGGTGGCAAATGTTACAAGAAAAGGAATTGTCAAATCGAAGTGGTCCTGCAACGGGTCAAGAAAAACCCTGGACACATTTGAAAGTCTTCGATAGTAAGAATATAAAGAAAGTAGATGAAGTTAATCCGAGCCTGGCAAAGGAAGATCAGCTAAGAGCTTTATTTTGTTAAATTAAAGCAAGATTATGTTAAGTTACATGTGAAATTGAAATTGGGCCGAACCCGGCGGAGGGAGACTATTTGTGTTAAAAAGGATCTGAGCCCAGCTGAGGCGTATCCGTAGTGAACCGTGAGTCACCCAAGAGAATATCATACAAACATTGTAATAAGAGGATCTGAGCCTGGATGCGGGGGAGCTAAGGTGAAGAACATTGTGTTACAAGGATCTGAGCCCAGCTGAGGGGGATCCGGGTGAATAGTGAATCGCCTAAGAAATTGAGTACTGAAAGAGGAAAATAACTAATCGTCTATTTTTTTGCATCAGGCCCTCCAAATGAAGAGACTTTGAAAGGCAAAGAGGCTTGAGCACAGAAGGCCCTGATGCTAATGATTGAATTGTATCCTTGTACTAGAGAAGCCAGAGACAGTGCTCAGCTCGAGTGAGCTGCCTTATTCCATGCTGAAAACGTGGGGCAGGGAGGCCAACGGCCTGAACATTCTGACATATTTTGTGAAAACTTCTTTCTTTTTTGTAACATTGTTTCCCACACTATTTTTAATTAGATGTGAGGTTTGGCAATAGGTTTATTAGTATAGGCCCTTTTATTTTGACAAGACACTACTAGGACTGCATTATTATTATTTGATGGTCGTAGATTGCTCGCATCTTTAGATTTATGATTATATAGCCGTTTTTCAAACATTTTTTTAAAGTGCAATAAACAACCTTGAACTGCGGTCCCTTGTGTCTGTCTTACTGTTGATACCATGCCTTCCTTACACAGGCCACACAAGAGGAGGTTGCCGCCGGATAAACATTGATGACTGCATCGAATTCATCACATACCCTTCCCCTTAAGATCGGGCATCCCGCCTAAGGTTTATCGTTTTGGTGTTGGTCTGTGGTTCCCTCTAAATAAGGAGTTTCTTCTTTAGCCTTGGTATCTGTCACAATGCCAATGCCACCCCCTTGTTACCCAAGGAAATGGCGGGATTAGCACCCTCCTTGAAGGTTGCCACAACAGAGAACTGCTCTCCTGCAGCTTCGCACTACAATACCCAGAGTGCAGAACCGCCTCGCTGCATAGCGTGTGACAGAAATGCAAACTGCAGCAGCAGGGGGAACGGCGTCTGTCTGGAGTTTGCATTTTATTTAGGTTGCACTTGCAAGTCCAGAGCTGCTAAACCCATATTGCGGTGAGCATTTCTGTTCTTGCCTAGTTTTGCTTCCTATTTCGATTTGTTTGACTCTTCAATCTCCTTAGCTATGCTACCTGGATTGCCTTGTTTAAACCCTTGGTGGCTGTTGGATCGTGATTTGACCTTGGCTACATTATCTGAACTGGCTCTGTTTGATCCCTTCATTTGTTCTACGTTTGTTTTTTCCAGTTTCCCATCTTGAATCGGCAGATGGTTTAATGGAGGTGTTGCTTCATTTCGTGCACTGTTTGCTTTGCGAGAAACTTGGTCTTTGAACTGCAGTCTTTACCAACTGCTCGTTCTTATCATCATCTGTTGTTCACCACTGCACAAACAAAAGGAACACGTCCTGATTCTCCTGCTTCACCTAAAACTCTCCTCCTGCACATCGGAAAAACAAACCCTTTTGGACCCTAATTAATGTCTTTGTAATCACCCCTGGATATATATGAACCTTGCTGAACACTGTAGATGTGCCCTCGTTGCGTCCAGGTATAGATATTGCAAGGCGTCCTTGTGCCATCGGGTAACGTTGTTTGGACTCCCTCATCTGGGATTTTGTAGACATAAGTCAGCAATCTTAGATTACTGCATCCTTGGACTGCCTTTGAGAACTTTTGCTTTATTCTTCAGGTTCAACACCTCGGCACATGTCATCACATGTGGATTAGGTATCTGGCATACTAGTACTAGATATCGCGCAGTTTGTTGTGATTGGTGTATATTCATACGCTGTTTTCTCTTGCAGTTGCTTGATCGTGTTCCTCCTGCCTTTTTACCTGAGCTGTCAATCCACTGATAAGTATACCTTGGGGGGCGGTGCTCTCAGGAGGATAGTCTCCCTAAAGTAGGAGGCTGGGTATCCTCGCTTACTCGAGGTACCAGCTTGACACAGCTTTCCTCTTCAAGGAGACCCAAACCTTACAGTATCCAACCTGCAGATAGGGCCTTCTGGTATAAATCCATCATCTTCTCAGGAATCAAAAGGGGAATAGGGAAGAGAGGTTTTATTAGCATATTTCTGTAGGGTTTTGAAACTTGTGAAGTCTCTGCCAATCATGGTTTCTTCCAGTAGTCCAGGAATAACAGCAGCATTTATTTGGGTTGATTCCCCCTGGAATTGGATGGTAACTGGGGTTTTGTGATATACCGCCTCATCCCCATGGACGCAAGCAATGTTTACTGGGGTCCCCTACCCAAATATCTGGTTGAGATTAAGTCAGCTCTTACTGATGCATGCTTGCTGGCAGTTTCATTACCTTCCTTTTCAGGAAGGCTACATTCTTCCCAATCCCTTACTGCCATGTACCCAATCTCCATGGGTTCTTCTTTTTTGTTTGATGGATATTGCCTGGTTAAATGTCCTGGCTGTCCACAAGAAAAAGATACAATGGAGGGTGGATTAAGGGTTCTTCCTTCCTCTGGTATTATTTCCCCTCTTCCCTTGCCTGTTATGGGTTTTCATTTACCTCCTTTCCGGGTCTTTTAACATCAGTTTATGAAAACTTTCTTGGTTTCAGTTCCTTGTACGTCTTCTATCTCATGGGGAAAAAGGGGAATCGGAAAATCCCTTCTGATCTTTTTTGGTTTCTTCATCACAGTGAAGGAGTCTTACATGTTTGTTGGCCTCAGCATAATTTCTGTCTGTCTCTATAGTTTGAAAAACCAGAGGGTGTTTCACATCCTAGTCCCCGGGATCCCGTACTCAGGTGGCCAAGGAAAGGCCATCGCGTTTCGATAACGACCATGGGGGTGGACAAGCGAGAGAGGATCACCTGGGTAGGGGGTACTCAGGGAGTGGGGGAGAAGCACCCAATGGTGAGACATGGTATTCCCCTTTTTCCACAACCCATCTAACCCCTATCCCTGCTTACCTTATGGGAAACTACAGCTCCCATAGTTAATTCCTCCCCACCTTACACTGATAACAGTACTGAGTCGAGGAAGATGAGGAATGAGGTCAGAAAGATTACCTTCACTGACTTGCATTGGGTCTGTCTTTGTAATGAGGCCAGGCAGGGTCAGGCACGTAGTCTTAGCAATGCACTCCTGCTACTTGTTAACACTCGCGGTAAGAATAAAAGGCAGCCAGCACAGAGGACTTTGTTCACAGACACTCGTGCTTTGAACGTGCACGGAAAAAACTCACCATCAGCATCAGCTGTACTCACTCACTGCTCGCAGCTCGTAGCTCCGTTCCCAGGAGGGGCGGAGCTCTTTTGGTGGTCACGTGAGGAGTCACGTGACAAGAAGCGGAGACAAAACACACCCGCTTTCAGGCGAGCGCTGTATTGCCAGCACAGAGGACTTTGTTCACAGACACTCGTGCTTTGAACGTGCACGGAAAAAACTCACCATCATCATCAGCTGTACTCACTCACCGCTCGCAGCTCGTAGCTCCGTTCCCAGGAGGGGCGGAGCTCTTTTGGTGGTCACGTGAGGAGTCACGTGACAAGAAGCGGAGACAAAACACACCCGCTTTCAGGCGAGTGCTGTATTGCCAGGACAGAGGACTTTGTTCACAGACACTCGTGCTTTGAACGTGCACGGAAACAACTCAGCATCAGCTGTACTCACTCGCAGCTCCGTTCCCAGGAGGGGCGGAGCTCTTTTGGTGGTCACGTGAGGAGTCACGTACCAAGAAGCGGAGACAAAACACACCTGCTTTCACCCTCGCTGCATTGAGCCTGGAAGGTGTAGAGGGCGGAGGCTGTTGTGCGGCTGTTTGGCGCTGGTGGTGCTACATTCAGTTGGGAAGTGCAGTTTCTGGCAGTCTGCGGCAGGGAGGCACGAAGGCAGCGAGGTAATTTTGAGACTCTTTATTCTGAAAGACTTGCATATCAACCTGGTACCTCTGAAATTCTAGTAAATTCGGCCAGGTTTTATTGACTAACTGCTTACAATGGTCGACTCCCTGGTCACAAAGCCTTCGCCACATAGGACAGGGGCGGGTTGCTACCCCGAGGTAGCCATTACATGCAGCACTGCCTCGTTTGAAAATATTTTACAAATAAATGTGGAAACGGCTGAGGAGGTGGTGAAAGGATCAAGTTCAGGAGAAGGTGAAGGCTCCCATACACAGCTCCACTTACAGCCCCAACAGCCTTTTCAGATCCCGGATATATCGGTGCCACCCAAAGAAATTGAAAATCATGGACTTTCAAATAGCACGGTGGCCACCGACGATATGGGTCAGAGCATGGAACCACAAATAGGATCGTCCCCTAAGGATACAGTGCGGGAGGTTTCCCCCAATTTGACTCCCTTAAATTCTACTCTCTCCTCTCTAAAGGACTTGGGTGCAACTTATGACGATGAGACGGGTTCTCTAAGGCCAACCCCATCTCCTGATGTGAGCCCCTTTGTCTTCGGTTCTTTAAATGGGAACAAACGAGATCAGCCCCCTGCAAAAAAACTGGATAACGGCTGGAAACCCTTCGGGATTTCCTTACTGAACTCCGATTTCCACACAAAGTACTCAAGTATGAACCAGCAAAACAGGGTGACTACTCGAGAATGTCTTCCGGATTCCTTTACGCCACGGCCTAGACCTCAACAAATGAACACTTCAGGGTCTTATACATTCATCCCTGAGCATAAGGGGTCATCATCAAATAAATGGGGGGGCCTCTTGCCTCAGTTAATAAAACTCTACCTCAGGGACCCTTACAAAGATTCCACAAAGGAGTATTCCCTCAGCAAGCGCCGTTTCCAAGTAAACGACAAAGAAGACAACCCTCTCCCACAGACGAGGATCTCTTGTCCGTCTTGGAATCTACCCAAGGAGATGCCCCTTCTAAAAAGGATCCCCAAATCGATTCTGGAATGATTACAGCTTTTGCTCTTGTAATGGCCCCCTTTATGAAACTTATAGAGTCGCAAAATGATCAGCTTCGGGACCATACGACAACAATTGCAATGCTGTTTTCTAAAATGATTTTTATAGAAGGCTTCGTCTCTGCAATTCAGTCGAAACTCGAAAAAAATGACGAACATACGACAGAAATTTTGAAAAGTATCATCGAGCCAATCATAAAAGAAAAAGAAATAAGAAGATCGGAAAGGTCAAGTCTTCGGTTAGGGAGTGCAGGTGGCCTAGAGAGTGGTCCGTCATCCCTGGAGCTGACTCAAAACCAGCAGGTGGTTTTGCCTACAAAGAGTACTCTTGAGGAATTTTCCACTACTAAATACAAGGACAGTTCTACCAACACGGACCCTTCTGTGTGGGCAATTAGCCCAGCAATGAAGGAGGGTAGGCGAGCACCGAAAGAAGGATGTTCAGTGTCTTCCATTGCAACTAATACTTTGCCCCAGGTTACACGGGACCAGCTCGAGGCCCCAGTGCCAATTAACAACATCAAATTGTTTGACTTATTTAGGAAACCAAAATCAGGTTTATCCCCATTGAAGGAAGGTTTACTTAAAGTAAACAAGAAAGGGGACAAAAACTATGGGAAAATGGTTATATTAACGGAAAAACCTATAGGACAGAGACCTTTGCCTATTAGGAAACCCATAATGAGATCCAAAATCGCCACTGGTCTATCCCTTCCAAGGAACTTGGCACTTCCTTGCAAACCGCCAATTCATGAGAGACCATTAAAAAAAAACAGAAATTGCTTTTGCTGCTCGCCCAAAAGTGAGTCCTGATGAGTCCCCTCGCCCACTGGACATCATGTTGACAAATGAAAACATGGACATTTCTCTCATGGACTTATCTGTTTATTCAGACATAAACACTTCATGGGAGGGGAAGTCGGGATCGAACACTTCTGGAACAGAAAGTGGTACCGAGGACGAAGACCCAGAAATATATAGCAAGATAAAAGATGTCGACTCTAAAGGGGAGACGAAGGCTCAGATGGCTAAAGACAGGGTGGTGCGGCTAGTGTCCTTCAAAAAGCCCTCAATGGCCACGTTGTTGATTCCGAATTCGGACTTCGACAAAAAACTTAAGTGGAAAACCAGAGTGCACTCCGGTAGAGAAGAATCGGCTAGCCCCACAGAAAAAGAAAGGGCAGACATACGTCCATCCAGTGCCTTGGTTTACACAACACTGGAAGACAGAAGGAACTTTCTTGTCCAGAGATCCCTGGAAACTACCAGTAGTAAAGGAGTCAGCCCTGACGCGACAAAGGAAATTAAAAGAACAGTGTCATGGGCAGAAACGACTGATAGTAAGCCGGTATGTGGGCCTAACAATCAGAACGCTCACAAAGGACTGGGGGAAAAAACGCTAAGGAACACTACAGAGTACTACTGGAAAGAACTCTAGGTTATGAAGACAACTTAATTATGAATCGGGCAAATGTTATGAGGCTCTTACAATCCCTGGATCATCCTGAGAAATAAAAATCAAGGGATTTAGACTGGATCGAATTCCACAATGAACAGCGACACGACAGTGTGATTCTCCACACAGGTGATCAAAACGCTAAAAACTCACTCTTAGAGCTGGGTCCAAAATTTAACTTATGTGGATTCGTGCTTAGGTTGTTGGAGGAGGAAAATAGATCCGACCGTGTAGTTCCAAAGGACCCGAAACATCTACTACGTAACCACCTAATTACCACTACCAAACCCAATAAGGAACATCTGATGGAAGTAGGAAATAGTGGTAGAGGGTCCCGAGAGGTTGACAGTAGAGGAGACCAAGTGGATATTCAATCAGAAAAAGCAGGACTAAACTTGGGGAACAGTCAAGATGACTGGAGTTGGCTGGCAGGGGCTCTATCTGCTAAATCATAACGCCAACACCTATCTACGAGTGCCCACTCCAACTCCGTATCAAAAGGGATAAAGATCATGAGTTGGAATACAAGGGGTTATTTGCATTTACTTGGCAATTCAGCAACACACCTGTCCTCCTATGATCTTTTTGCTTGCAAGAAACCTGGTTGTGTGACCTACCTCTTCTGGACAGGTTCGAGCTATACTTAAACCCCGCAATAAAGGGCACGAAAGGTAGACCGAGTTCGGGTTTACTGTTGGGGGTAAAGCGCACTAGTGGCATAAAAGTGCTCTCTTCTCTAAACAGAAACCCTTGGATCCAACTCACTAGGATTTCATCCATGTCTGAACCCGCTTTACTTATTCCGGATTGGCAGTTGCTCATATGCAACGTATACTGGGGCCCGACAGCCCGAGATGAGGACAAATTCATGGAAGTTCTATTGGAAGCCATAGACAACGCTAGGATTGAATGCTCGTCACTTGAAATTCTGCTATGTGGTGACTTTAACATGGAATGTTACGACAAGAAGCAGAGGAAAATAGAGCTCCTGCCTCTGAACGCCTCAAAAAATATAACGAGAGGAGTGGCCATGGAGAAGGAACTAATAGCCAGGAACATACATATGGTAAACGGGAACTTGGCGGGCGACAAACCGGCCTCCCCTACATGGAAACAGGCTGCCCAAACAAGCACATTGGACTACATTTTTGCATCAGTAAACCTCTTTGGCAAATTAACATCGTTGGAAGTGATCCCCACGATCCAGAGTGACCATAATATTCTGGAACTCAAATCTGAGGCCTGGGATAAGTTCTCGTCTGCACCAGGTAAACATCTACCAAACCAGTTTCTTGAGTTAACTTCTGGGGGCAATAGACTACGTATGGGAGGAAAAGAGACGTCCCTGGCGCTGGATTCCTTAATCAAGGACCAAGGTCCCAATTTGATAGAATATGCTGAAGCACTGAAGATCTTTCGCCCAAAAGTAGTTGCCAAGGAAATCCATCAATGCAAGCGGCACTATTATGACTATCAAGTAGTGACAAAAAAAATTGGTAAGAAAAGCCAGGAGGTTATACGTTAAAACTAGTGCACCAGCTGACCTAGTCCTGTATAATAAAGCTAGAAACAACTACAGGAACTGGCTTAAGCAACATAAACATCAAATAATGCAACAAGACAGTGAGAAGATGCTTCATCTACTATCTACCAAAAACATCACTGGTATTTGGAAATTGATTAATGAAATAAACATCCCTTCCGACTCAAAAATGGTGAATCCCATAGCCTCAGAAGTTTGGGAAACTCACTTTCGGAACCTTTATTCTATGGGGAAAATCTGTGGTCCTGCCTCATTCTTACCATCGAATGAGTCTTGGGACTTCATATTTGGAAAACAAGATATCCTAGACCTCATTAAACACTCCAATTCTTCAAGGGCTGCAGGACCAGATGGACTTACTAACGGCATCCTTAAAAGGAACCCGGAAAAATGGGCTTCATTTATGTTGGTTTTGTTCAACGACATAACAAGACTAAAAAAGTTACCTAAATCTTGGACGACGTCCATAATTGTGCCGATTTTTAAGAAGGGAGACAGGTCCGTGCCCTCGAACTACAGACCGATCGCCCTTTTGGATGTCGTCGGCAAAATATTTGCAGCATTAATTCTGAAACATCTGAATGATTGGAGTTGGTTGGCAGAACATTTGGACCCTTGGCAATCAGGCTTTCGAAAGGGCATTGGAACATCCCTAAATGTGCTAATCATAAATATAATCAAATGTATGGTTAAGGACAAGAAATACAAGAACATCTACATCGCGTCAATAGACTTGGAACAGGCGTTCGATTCTGTTGACCACGGAATGCTATGGCAAAAACTGCGGAAATGGGGTTGTCCGATCAACCTGAGAGAACCTCTGGAAGCACTGCACACTGGGACTACCCTCAAAGTGAGGTTGGACAGACAGGGCAACCTTTCAAACAATGTGGAGGCCTTGAATGGTCTGAAACAGGGCTGTCGGTTGGCTCCTGCTGTTTTTTGTCTTTTTATATCCGATATGCAGGAAGCTTTTGAAGCAGTGAGGTGTTTCCCCCAAAAAATCGCAGAGACCACCGTGGGAAGGCTGTTGTTTGCAGACGATCTCCTGTTACTAGACGAGACAGCTGTCGGATTACAGCGGCAACTAAAGGCACTCGAGTTATACATACAAGGAAACGGCCTCTGTATAAACCCGAAAAAATCAAAGATCTTGAGGCTAGGACCTATCATCGGCATGAAAAATCTAAGGTGGTTCCTATCCGGGGAAGAGGTACCAGTGGTCTCGACCATGGTATACCTTGGAGTAACCTTAAACAACAGCATCCAAGATGGTCCGGGTATCGTCAGGCTTAGAAGTAAAGTTACGAACTTAGCTTCACAAGCATTGTTAATTAAGCGACAATACTGTTCCTTTTCTCTTCGTCCTCTGATAGATTTCTACACACTGAAAGTTGTGCCAATTCTCACTTACGCGGCGGAGGCGAATTTCTTCATCAATTCAGAGGTTTGGAAACTGTTGGAGGGCCTATTCTGGAAAAGAGTATTGGGCTTACCGACATCAATTCCAATGGAAAGTGTGCGTAAAGAACTGGGCCTATCGTCCCTTTACATATCCACGGTCTGGAAATCCTTGACACTCCTTGGCAAATGTCTGCACCCACAGGAAAGAAGCGGATTTGTGGCAATTAATGAAGCAATCAAAAGAAAACTGATTCCGGTTCTAACCAAGTGGCAATTAATCTGCTCAGAAATTCTGAATACCATAGCATTAAAACGAGACAATCTTATGTTAAATCTGCCTATGGTAAAGAGGAAACTCTTGGATTGGGATTGGACAGCCACCCTGGACAGGCTTAGTGTTTTGCCATCAATAACCCAAGGTACGGACGAGCAATACTGCAGCGGTACCGTTCACCCGTATTTGGATACATTTCCCTCAAATACGGAAAGGCAGCGGTTTCTAAAATTCAGATTAAACCTTTTCCACACAAGAGAAGTCCTAGGGAGAAGAAACAAAAAAGAGGAAAAACCCAGTTTGCTGTGTCGAGGTTGTGGGCAAGAGGCTGAAACCTTACAGCATCTAGTGATGAACTGCATTACCTTATCTAAGCACAGAGAGAAATGGTTGGGGTCGCACCTTTCAAATTTAAGTACTTTAACCTTGCAGGATAGGTGGTTAATCCTGAGAAAGGGAGGAAAAGTATCTATGACTTTGGCCTTGTTGAATTTCGTGAGAGAAATTTCTTCAATTCTGGACATTTAGTTATTCTTCTTTAGCTATACTGTTTTCTCCCCTATATATATAATTGATGTAATTGTGTTTTTTTAAAAATTTTCTTTTTTTACCTTCACTATGCATTTAAAGTTTCCTTTGGTAACTAATTGATGCAATAAAAAATAAAATTAAAAAAAATAAAAAAAATAAAAGGCAGCGTGCAAAGACACACTTTGAGCGGGGGTGGGCACCAGAAGGAACAACTCCTTCTCGGCTGATGCGAACCAGGCTGTGGAAGTTTGAAGGCCAACAGGCTGATCAACAATTGGAAGCATTCCAAGGCTAAAACCGAGGGAGCGGAGGAAAGAAATCTTCAAGTTGCATGAAAGTGGCACGCGACACTCCCGGGTAAACGGCAGAGTTGGGGAGGAGCAGAGGAGGTGTTGGTAACTGCCTTGACTGCTCAAAGCAAAAGGAACTGTGATCTGAAAGTTGAAGGTGTGTGTGTGCCACTAAAATGCGAATGGAAAGGACAATTGCTGAGTTGTAAAAGGAAACAATACAAAGTAACGGAGTGGTCCTGCAAGGTTAAGTCACACAGTTCAAAGTCTGTGTGAAATGTCATGAGACTTGAAAGATATTACAGCGGGAACCGAAGGAAAGCAAGTATCCGCGATGCGGATAGAAAGTTGAATAAGAGGAAAGCAAAGTATGTGAACTCTGAATATGCCAAGAGGGCAAACTATATGAATTTTGGAAAAGGCCAAGAGGGCAAACTAAAGAGAATAAGAACTACACGTACCAACAGCCATCAGTGTTACAAGATGAGGAAGATTGTGATTTTCAGAATTGTTGAAAGAGAGGTTTTAGTGATCATGCAGAGGTCAATGTAACATCCTTGCAGTTTCCAAAGTCTTCGACAGTGAAAAGATATCTGGGATAAAACGTGGGGAAGAGAACCCCTACAAAGAAGACAGGCTCAAGCCCAGCAGAGGGAAGCCCATTGTCAGGAATCTACACACACATGCTCCCAGGGTTTATTATACACGTAGAAGAACATACCCATACACCCTGAAATGCTCCAGGCCCAGGATTGTATGCTCCCGATTCTATGAAAGACTTTCCCCCACACAGAAGGAGAGTGCCGTTCCTCGCGCTTTGGGGGTTGCCATGGCAACGGTGGAAACGCCCATATGCGCAACGTCACACGGCCTGAGTGGGGAGGCACGTCCCTCCAGGTCACATGACATGGAGGACTTAAAGACGACCGCCTTCCCCAGTACTCCGGCGCTTCTGATTGAAGTTTGCTTCCTGATTCCTCGTTGTGTTTGCTACTTTTGGAATTCCCGCTGCTGACCCGTGTTTGTTTTTCTGGACTCCGTTTCTGGCTGACCCCTTCAACTGTTACTTCTGACTCTGGGCCTCATCACGACTTGGGCGGTAACGCCGGCGCTATTAGCGCCGGCACTATCTGCCCTACCGCCAAACTCCCCGGAGCTAATAGCGCCGGATCACGAGTTTGGCGGTAATGTTAATCCCCATTCCTCATTGATCCCATTCGGGAATGCCCCATTCCCCATTGGCTCAATGGGGAAATTTCACGCTAATACCGCCGGCTCAGAGCTGGGGCGAAATCCGCCGAAGTCCTGATTTGGCAGACCCTTATATCCGGCGGAAATAGCGCTACCGCCGGATTTAAGGGTTACCGCCAAAGTCGTGATCAGGCCCTCTGTCTCCACAGTAATCCGACCCTACCTGCCTAACAGACTTCTCTGCCTCCTGTTTGGATATATAGCTGCCCGCTCAACGCTGACTTCGGATATGTCCCCGGACTTCTTTTGCCTGCGACTTTGCTTTTGGAACTGTACGCACGTTGACGAACACACCTTTGCTTCCCGGACTCAAGCGTCGTATCGCACAGCTGTCACTTCCTGGGACTCCCCCGGTGCTACTGCAACCTCCCCGTGCATGGACTAGAGACGCTTGCTGACAGTGCACCAGCCCGAACTTTAGGGCGTGCTTGTGCTGCCTGGGTAGGTTATTTTCTACGTCTTCTGCTCCTTGACTATTTGGACTTTTCAGAACTCCCTGCTGCTTTAGTTGCCATACTCCTGGTAAGAATCACTCCTCGCTACCACCTATAGTCATTGTAATCACCACCCCACTATCTCATTGGGTATTCTCTGATTCCAGGTAGATTCCAAATCACTGCGAGGTACAAGGGGACGCTGCTGTACCATAACCACGCCAACTGCTGCCACCACCTATCTATTTAAGGAATCCTCCTCCTGTTAAGAGGTTAGTCCTTACCTGGTCTTTTATTCTATACTTTTGATACCTTAACCTGTAATATTTATCACCGTTTATTCCAGCTGGTGGTGTCGTAACCTGTGTCTCCCATTCTATCAATTAATAGACCCTTCTGATTGTCAATATTACACAAGAGAGGGGTACATTGGTAGGAAGAACTCGTCATCAACCTTAACGAGTCCTTCTGCCTTCTCCCAGATTCCGACGGCGCCTGGATTTCTCAATCCACGCTGAGAGGCAGCTCATGTGGTGAGTCCTAACATCTGTGCAGGACTGTGTGATAAAGAGACAAGAGATAGACTTGAGCCTGGCAGAGGGAATCCTCTGCAGAACTGTGTGATAAATTGAAAGACGAATGGACAGGCTCGAACCCAGCAGAGGGAAACCTGTACAGGACTGTGAAGTGAATAGAGTATTGTTGACAAGGCGGACGAAGCCTAAGGAAGTGATTGAACTACTAGAAGTTTGAAGCCCAAGAATGAACTGTTGATTTGTGCCAATAAGTCAAAGTGTGCACGACTGATAGAACTGTGTCATCCACCTATTCTTGTTAAGAAACTCTCTAGACCATGTGGGGCTGAACATGGCGAAGGGAGTTGTTACGTAAGCCATTTTGACATTTCTTTTAAAACACTATTTTCCTTTTGTCATTTGGAGATGGAGGGCAAGGTTAGGTGTTCATATATCACATATTGCTCAATGGTCACAGCTTCTATTACGTCAGGTAAAGTGTCCTTACTGAGCCACAAAGAGACAGTTGGCCTCATTACGAGTCCGGCGGTAGTTGTGCCGGAAAAACCGGCAGGCTGCTGCCGGATCCGAAATACCATTCCGCCTCCTGATTGCTGGGATCACTGGGGCATTACAACCCCGATGACCCGGTAATTCCTGAGGCAGAATTCCGTAAATCCCCATTCGCATGGAGAGCCACACCTACCGCCTGCAGAACTCGGATTCAGCCAGTCCGGAAACAACAGTGGCGGCGGATTTACCGCCACCGTTGTTTCCGGACCAGCAGGCTCATAATGAGGCCCAGTATTTTGTACCCGGGCCCCTAATTCTATAGCTGTTTCTCTTGGTTTTAGTCTAATTTCTGGTAGTTTTGTTTATAGAAAGTATCTGTGTGGCCCACTCTTTGTAATAATCCTTCTTTTATCCCATTAAAGTAGCAGTACCTAAAGGATTCAAAAGTTGGTATGAATTCTGTAGCTCTCCTTTTAGCAGGGGAGTATGGAGGCAGACCTCTAATCACCTTAAGCCAGAGTAGGCCCACCTTTTAAGAAGTCAGTGCACATTTGTCTGTAAAGCAGGTTTATTGTACAAACAGCCCGGAGGAACTAGATGACACTGTTGAGTCAAACTAACCCAATTCTCTCTGAACCACAAACATTTCACATTATATACATTTTGCAATCGTTAAAACACTCCCACATATTTTATTACAAATCATCCCCCCACACATTATTGGTCAAACCTATACAAAATAAATTCAATCTTCTTTAATTCCCACATTCTCATTTGTCACATTTATTTAGCCATTATCATCATCTTATATTCGTAGCACACTCCTTTCTGGCAGTCTTCTGTGGTAGGTCATGACATCATCACATAGTTACACATTCACATACAAACATAATTCATTACATGTTCCAGCTGGTCTGGAACCTTCTAACCCAGGGCATGATGCACATGGTGTACATGAACACTTCAAATAATATGAGGAGGGGAGAATTAAGTTCCCTTTGAACTCAAAATAACTATTAAATGCAACATGCATAACCTCCAGACACAACCTGAGAAAATAATCAAAACTCATTAAATAATTGTCAACTGTGCCCTTAAGGGTGGCTTCACCCCAGGTTTATTACTCGCCCACAAACAGATGGCTGGACTTTCCTGGACAATGAATAACACGCTCCCATGCACTTAAAAAGATTACATCTCCTTTCTGCAATAGTGCCAAGTCGTAGAAACCCTAAGCCTGCTTGTAGCTGATCATCTGACATTATTGCAGCTACTGTCAGGGGGAAGTGATGACCTGTTTGGGAGAGACTTCTTGTGAGGATGAGAATCCTGTATTTCCCAAACATCTGATGGCATACTATCATTGCACAAGTCCTGCTCATGAGAAAACCCAAAGAACATTCTGTGAAAAATCACATAGACACAATGGCCCTCATTACGACCCTGGCGGAAAGTGACTGACCGGACCGCCACAGCGTAAATAGCGTTTCCGCCATTGCACGATGGAGCAAAGTGCGGCCCATTCCGACTCATCGGGCACGAGCACCACGGCATGGCGGAAGTGCAAAGTCCGCGATGGCGGAAATGACCCCAAAACGGCCCACACCGCCGCCGTACGGCGCCCTAGGTGCAATACCGCCACCCATCACAGCGGACACCGCAGTGTGCGCCTACCGGAAAGTACGGTGACCGGAAATATACGGAAACGGAAGTTAAAACATGGGCCCGGAACGGGAAACATCCCGCCGTACACCTATAAAACCACTAAAACCACACAACCACTAAAAACACTACCCAGAGACACACCCCAACCCGTCATCCACCCTAGCGAAACCAAGAAAAATGGGAAAAGTAGCGAAGAAAGCGTGCGACCGCAAGCGGCAGGTCCACTTCTCCCGTGAGGAACTCACCGTGCTAACAGAGACCCTCCAGGAGAATGCTGCCGTCGTCTTCTCCACGCAAATGACCAGGACGGCACTTGCAAACAAGAAGGCCATATGGGCTCTGGTGGCACAGCGGGTAAGTGCTGTGGGGACCACACCCCGCACCCCACAGCAATGCCGAAAGCGATGGGACGACCTGCGGATACGCGTCCGCAGCATACTCTCTGCCAACCGCAACATTGCCACAGCCACCGGGGGAGGCCCTGATTCACCCATCAAGTTGACCCCCTGGGAAGAAATCTGTGCCTCCACCATCGGAATGGAGAGCATAGAGGGAGTTGGAGGGATGGAGAAAGGAGTGCAGACATCCGAAGATTCAGGTAGGTGGGCCAAATAAAACAATGCCAAATCCACAAAGTCCATCCATGTGAAGTACCATGTGTCCACATAGTGCAACAGAAACACATGTCCAGGAGAACGTCCACACACATCGGCCTGATAGCGCACGTTAAAACCCACAATAAATACATAAATAATTAAAAACCCCTAAAAAACGCACTACACGTGCAGCAGGCACACCCTAACTGCAGGCTGCCAAACAACTGCACCCTCACTCCACACACAAATGAAAGCACCTCGAAGGCCCCGACCCAAATCACCCTCAGGTACCACCCCAATGCATGTGATACAATGCCATTCCAATACCCACAGACCCATTAATAACCCACGCCCTCCTTTACTCCACCACAGGGTCCGATCCAAACGACGAGCATCAGGACACCCCTACCAGCACACCTGCAAAGAGGGCCAAGACCAACGGCCAAAGACCCTCCACCTCAGCTGCATGCATCAAGACACGGCAGCAGCACAAATCAGGTGGCAGCACAGAGGAGGGAACATCAACAGGCACCCCAGCAGCCAGCATGCCCACACCACCACCACCACAGGTCCCCCCAACGGATGCCACAGAAGGCACTGCCTCTGGTGGCAGCAGCACCATAGGTGACACCCCATTGATGGCAGCATGCTCCGACACAGAAGACGGGGATGTCGAAGTCAGATCCATCCATGACCTGTCCCAATCCCCCTGTATGTCCCATCCCGTACAACATGAGGATACCACGCAGGGGCACCCACAAGACGACGACTGGCCATCCCCCACAAGCCCTGTGGCAAGGCAACATGAGGACAACAGCCCCTCTGTGACACCCCCGCAAATGGCCATGGCCCAGCAGAGGCAACAGTCCCTCGACCAGTTAATCGTGCAACAGCAGCAACTGGCCACGCTCCTCAAGGACCATGCCGATGAATGTGGGGGCACTAAGGCAGACATAGAAACATCAACTGAGACACTTAGGGCAGAAATGGAGAGAAGTACAGAGACACTAAGGGCACAAATGGAGAGTAGCACCGAGAGCCTGAGAGTACAAATGGAGAGAAGCACCGAGAGCCTAAGGGGGGAACTGCATGCGACGTCCAAAGACGTATGTGCCGAACTTGCCGCAGTGTGCCGTGTGCTCACTGAGCTCTCGCAAACCCTTAGGGACATGCATGGACGTGAGCAGGCAGAGACATCATCCGTTGCAAGTTCCGTCCAGGGCAGCCCCCAACGTAGATCTGGGAGGAACCTGCGCTCCACAGGCAGGGGTGCCCCTGATACCCGCAGAGGGGGCTTGCAATAGCGACTGCCCACTGACAATGAGCATCTTTGGACACTGGTGTTCGGGGGGGAGGTAGGAGGGTGGAGGGGGTGTGTTGGGCTCACTTGGGTTGCGGGTCGATAGGGTGTTCAATATGATATCACATATGCCATAAACAGTGCACGATCAACCAATGAGATGTGTGGACATTGATCTTTGTGTACTAGGCCATCATAGGCGTACAGTCCATATTGTGCATGTCCCAGACACACACAGTGCCACGAGTCCCGTGTCCATGTATCAGCCACCAGGCGTGAGTGCTAGAAGCATACATCAATGAGATGCTGACGAATGTCACGGCCCTCCGGTGCCTCGCAGACTCCTTGAGGTGCTGCCACATCCCCACCCTCATCATGACCATCATCAGGTGCTTGCAGTTCTGCGTCAGGGGGCATGGGCACATTTCTACGTACGCACATGTTGTGGAGCATGACACATGCCATCACCATCTTTGCAACCTTCTCATGGCGGTACAGGAGTGCCCCGCCAGACCTGCTGAGGCAGCGGAAACGACCCTTCAGTAGGCCGAATGCCTGTTAGATGACTACACGGGTACGTGAGTGGGCATGGTTGTAGTCCTCCTCATGCTGGTCCCGTGGGTTCCGGACTGGTGTGAGGAGCCATCTCTTCAGTGGATATCCAGCATCACCTGTATGTGGACGATAAACGTATGATGTGGAATGCCATTGCTACGTACGCACACCCCCCCCCCCTTCCTGCCAGGTCATTGCCGAATCACATACCCCACATTATCATGCATGTAATGTGACTCACCGAGTAGCCAGGATCTGTTCCCTGCGTGTCGCTCCATGTAGCGTGGTATTGTAGAGTTCCTCAAGACCATAGAATCATGGGTTGATCCAGGGAATCTGGCACAACAATGTGTAATGATCCTGTTGGAGTCACACACCATTTGTACATTCAGAGAATGAAATTGTTTTCGGTTGCGGTACTGGGCCTCCATGGCATGTGGGACGACCAATTCCACATGGGTGCAGTCGATGGCACCAATGCAACCCGGTATGCCGGCAAGTGCATGGAATCCCACTTTTGTGTTGGTAATTTCCTGCTCCGAGCGTGGTAGGGAGATGTAGTCGTCTGCGTGCTGCAGGAGGGCATCGAGCACTTGCAATAGTGTCCGTGAGAACAGTGGCTGAGAAATGCCATGCAACTGTCCGACTGTGTGCTGGTAGGTGCCTGTGGCCAGGAAGTGGAGTACAGACACCACCTTCAGTAGGGGTGGGATGGCGGTTGGGCTATCTATCATGCTGACAAGGTCAGCCTGTGTCATGTCCACAATGGCGGCTATGGTGTCCCGGTCCAGACGGTAGAGGGTGTGGATCTGCTCATCAGTGAGGTTGAACGGATGTGCTCGGAGGCGTGGGATTGCGGGCTGCCTGCGTGGTGGTAGTGGCTGTGCTGGCGGCCCTTGCTGGCCCTGCCTTGCCCTCCTCGTCCTCCTGCGTCTCCTCCGTGCGGCCGGTTGTAGTTGGTGTTCGTCTTCTTCTTGGAGTTGGAGTACTTGCAGTGCTATCATGTCCCCCAGGGCCAACATCGCGAGTCCTGCCGGTAGCATTTCGGTGTGGTTGTGGGAGGAGACTGGGTGTGCAATTTATGTGTTTTCAGGCTGTATGGCCTCCACCTGTGGTGATTCATTCCACCTGGGCAAACTGCTCTCCCCTTTGGCCGAGCACGTCCCGCACACAACGCTGCAATTCGAGGAATGGCATCTTGCTATTGCAATCATGTATTTGTACCCGATGGCCGTGTAACATTTGTTGATATGTACATTCGGCTATGGTCCCATTGTTTCACATACTATCTGTGCAGTCGCGAACAGACTTGTGAAGGGTCAGTGGAACGTAGTACTCGAGTAACGGTGGGCCCTCATGCATCACTGTACCGAGTTGCAACGACGGGCGGGGCGTCCCATTTGTGGGTGAAGGCAGTTGCCATTTTCACACACAGCCGCACTCGATGGATTAATTAGTGATTCCAAACGGCCACAGATGCCTCTTCGACGTGATGTTGCAAATGAGGAATTCGAAGGGCGGCGCTTTCGGTTTTCAGCTAGCGGCGAGGAAATGCCCACAGGTCTGACTGCAAATATAACGTTCTATTGTTCAATGTCCTTGAGACAGGGGCCATGGCGAGGAAGCAATGATTGATATGAATAGTTTGGGATGCGTAATAGCGACGTGGGCGATGAGGCCGGACGTTCCCAAATACATGTTACTTCACAACACTGGAATTACGGGCTGGGGCACTGTGGATTTTGCAGGCTGCATAACGCACAGACTCAATGGATATTTCTAATGTTATGTGAGTAAATATTCAGGCGTTTTAATCCCGGGATGAGGGAATGATGAATGGATGCATGGGCAGGTGATTTGATACAGAGTTTGCCATGTACAGGGCTTCTTGGGATCTATCCGCCTCCCCTACGCTATGTGATGCAGGGCTGCCATAGTGGGACCATCGTCTATCTGGCCTTGTTGAGCCCTCCCTGTCTCGACGCGCCCTCAGACACTTGTGTCCATGCACGTTACCAATCCCATCTGATGGATTCTGTTTTGACAGACGCATGCACAGGTACACTCGTTTGTGATGGTGTTTACACCTCGATATAGATAGTTATGAGTCGCAAGTGGTTTTTGGGTGGTGATGAACCTTTGGAGTGGGCTAGCATGCATATGGCTGTGGATTTAGTGTGATCATTGAAGTGAGTTGTTGGAATGTAGTTCTGATGGCCATTCTGTTCTTTTTCTTTTCTTTTGGTTGACAGGTATCTCCTCCCCTTTTGCCACTGCCATCTGTATGCCACTCCTGCAGATGGGTTTTACTCCCGACACCTGCTGCTTCGTGTTCATCAGTGGAGCAGCATTACGATCTTATGGGACGATCGCCAATGGGCCACATGCCCTTACGCAGTACTGGTGGCTCGGAGCAACATTTCGGCCTTTCAGCTGGACTAGTGCCTCCCCATTGGGACGGCCCTGCGGTTCTGTGCGCTTCCATGTTGCCTTTTCGTACGTGAATGTGGCTCTGTGTACCATGATGGAACAGGGCGTCACACAAGTAGTGGCTGGTCATTTCTTGCGGATGCAGCCCACAATGGTGAAATGTGTTTTGGAGTTCATGGCCTGATGGCTGTATGGGCTTGGTGATTTTGTTGTGCATTAAATTTCTATTCTGATTTGGCCCGTGTAGCGTTCTTCTTTGCAAGTGATGTGGCATATTCCTATTTGGGGAGCGATGTATTGTGAGGAGATCTGCATTGGGTTCCAGCTTCGGAGTTTAGTTGCGTGGTACTGTACTGGGCGCGTTTGCCTACGAAGCCCGTGAGGTCAGGGATGGGGGCTGCCAATGTTGTCATGCTCAGGGGCGGGGGATTGGGTTTTGTGTAACAGATGCCGGTCAGCCAGGTGGACTGGTGGAATGATGTGATTTTCGGAATATTGCTGGTCACAGGTGCCTGTGTTTGCGTGCGTTTCTTGGTGGGGGACTGTGGTCATGTCCATTGGGATGGCTTCTGTATTCGTGCCATCTGTGCCCTGCAGCTCCCATTGGCCCCTCTTGTGTTTCATTTGTTCGTTGGCATGCATGGGTGACTTGTACATTTCACTGGTTGCATTGTGACTTCATTGCACCTATGGGAATTGTACTTTGTGGGCAGGGAGCGGTGTACAGGCACTCAGTGGGGCCGTTTACGGTTGATTCGCGATGCCGTACTTCTCACCATGGCGGAATGGTACATTCCGCCATGCTTGATGGCGTTAGGTACATGTCCGCTAGGGTCGGAATTGGCGTACCCTTGCGCCATGGTGGTGTTTACGGTTTGGCATGGCGCGCGCGCGTGCTTGGTGCAGTTAGCGTTGGCGTTCACTACGGTGTCGCTAATGGCTTCGTACTTTGCGGTGACGGGTCATAGTCGCACCGAGCGCTATTCGATGGCGGTATTGCATTTCCGCCATCGTTTTTCGATTTCCGCCAGGGTCGTAATGAGGGCCAATATGTTTTATATTTCACAAACTTATGAATCAAATGTGACATACTCTAATCATCATGATTCTGTTTTAGGTAGAAGACATACCATTAATACTAAATCACAGGTAATTCCCAGAACATCTCCAAACTTTGATAACATCCAGTTCAACAATCAAATAGAAATGAATAGACCTAAAAGACTCAAACCCATTATGGACTTCAAGATCCATAATGCCTGTGGTACTGGGACAAGGAAGAGTCAATGAGGATCAAAGGTGCCACTGAAGGGAATATGAGGTCTAGTTGTCTGAAGGCAAGCCACCTGAGCTGGACATTTAAACATGAAAATGGTTCACAGCTGTGGAAAGAAGGGGTAGCAGAGGCAGAATCAGTCAGGAGAGATACCAGAGCCATTGGAGCTGAAGCAGGAGTGCCAGCAGAAGCTGATGCAGGAAGAGAAGGTGTATGGCTTTGCAGAGTACGTACAGCAGGAAGCAGAGTCAAGGCAAGCATCGTGGATAGAAGCCCAGCTTTGTGGGAAACAAGCTTCCGACCCGACGAGGAGGTGCTGGAGAACGCATGGACATGACAGAGCTGGCAAATCTCTGGAGAAGGGCGGTGCCAGCAGAGGCAGGCGCAGGGGAACTGTTGACGGGATTGCCGGTCCACTGAGAGTCCACCACAGCAGCAGAAAGCATTGCTGCAGAGTCGCCGAAAGAAGCCGGTGAATTGGCCTGCAAGAGAAAGTAAACCCAGTGTGCTCTGAGTGGAACATTTGAATTTTGAATACTGTACAAGTGAAAATAAGAAGGCAAGGCCACAAATTCTCCATTTATGCAATATCATTTGGGGGTACCTGTAACCCACATTGACAACAGCCAAGAGGTTATGAAGAAGAAGTAAGAAGGCCAGGGCACAATTCTCCTTTTATGAGATGTCAACTAGGGGAAACTTGTAACTCACATTGCCAAAAGCCAAAAGATTATAAAGATAGGCAACCATTGTTCAACCTTCCTCAGGTAGGAAACTGGTGTGGAGAACCTTTCAACAAAATATTGCCACTAACAGAAGAAACCACATAGTAGTAGTAGTAGGAGTTTGTCTTCCTGGCAGGCGAGTAAACCAGGAAAGAGACAATTGCTTTGAGAAACAAGTGCTTTGAAAGATGTGGGTGTGGTAAAAAAGTGTGATAGAAAGAAACTGTTAACATTATCATACTGACAAACTGTAGCATCACTAAAGACAGCTGCTGTGATATCCTGACAAAAGGATTTAATTGAAAGATTCATTGTGATGTGCTAATATTTGCTTAACTCCTGAGAAGGATACTGTGTGGAGGAAAACCATTGCTTTGGTTTTTGTACAAGTGGTTTGTGGAAGAGACATTTGCTTTACCAAGTGGAGGCATTTGATGGAAAGTACATTTTTGTTGAACTGAATATTGGATGGTAAAACATTTTTGTGTTGAACTAAACAGAACTTTGTTCAATCAAAACCTTTTCAGTTGTTTTCGTGGATTGATTCAGGAGAAGGTAGTCAAACCCTAGTGTGATGAATCCAAGGTGATCATCCCAAAGACCCTGGCTTGGGACACCCCTCATGTGACCAGGGAAAGGCAGACGCTTCCTGATCCTGTCCCTGGGGGTGGTGTTCGGCGGGAGGATCACATGGGAGGAGACTCGGATCAGGAGAACTGGGAGAACCCTCTAAACATCTTCCCTAATGACCCTACAGTCTTAATGGCCTATTGCAAAGTCGAACTATGTAAACGAAAGAAGAATAAAAATGTTGGGGACTTCAAGTCCCATATTGCCATAGTCAGTAGGATGAGGAACCAGAGGGTGTTTCACTGCCTTGACCCCGGGGATCCCTTACTCAGGTGGCCAGGGCACAGTCATCACCTTTGGATCCAGCCCCTGGGGGTGGACAAGTGTGGGAGGATCACCTGGGTGAGGGGTTCTCAGGGACTAGAGGAGAGACACCTGAAGGCGAGAACCTGAACACTCACACCAGAGAGAATACAACCCGCTAGGGAAGAAAGGCCCAAGTCGATCTTGTAAGGATAAGAAGATTTATTATCACACACAGATGAGAGCAACATCAAAGAACTCTGCTGCTAAGAACATTCTGCCAAAAAAGGGTACAAGCTGTCATGATCACTGCTCCCAAGGAGTCAGGAACAACCCAACATCCTTGGAAGCAGGCCCCTAACCGTTATCTTAGGCACCAGCCGGTCCCCACTGGGACCTTTTGGGCCTCGTCCTGGCGCCGGTGGCACCAGGCTCATCACAGTCATCGGTCCCGGCACTGGAAGCGCCGGGCTCATATTATGGATGAAGATGCTTGGGTGGACTTACCTGCAGCAGACCATGCTGCTTACTTACCAGCCACTTAGAAGTCCTCTGTGAACAGGAACTACTTTCTTACCTGGGTGGGGCAAGCTCCACTCCCTGGATACAGCACTGGAACACTTCTGGAACTGGAACTCTTTTCTTACCTAGGCGGGGCCGTGGAGGAAGACGCCTCATCACTCCAAGGCTATTTAAACCACACCCGATAGATGAAACGTGCTTCGCGTTATTCTGCATCTGCAGCAGAACGCTCAACGAGTCTGTTCCGGCCTTTCTTCTTTCGATCCTGAACCTGCAAGAATTATACTTACCATTCCTGTATCCAGTCGACAACAGCACCTGCAAGGACAAGAAACAACAGGTTAGCAAGGCAACCTTTACACGCAGTGCTTACTCACCTGATCCATCGTCTGCGGCCAGTTCTTCACGCTGCATCTCCGCCTGTGAAGACAAAAGCATTGTTATCACTCACCGGCACTCCGCGAATTCCGGATTTCTTCACGCTGCACAGCCGCCTGTGAAAACAAAAGAAGAGACATTAGACAGGTATTTACTTACGCCCATCGCGCTTGCCACAATAAGAACGCATGCAAATACTCCAGCGTCTCTTCAGCACGGACTAAGCAGCAAGGGAAAAAGACAGTTAGAGCGCTAGCATTTACTTACTCATTTCCAGGCGCTCCACTCCATCTTCCGTCTCCAGAGTCCTGCAAGACAAAAGGGAAAGCATTATACAGAGTCCTGTTCAATATCAACGTACCACGCACCTTAAGACTATAAAGACTAAAAAGGTGCTCAGAAACTCACCGCTCGTGCAGTTAACGACGGTAACAATCCTCTGAGTTAAGAGGCCTATGTTTCACCAGTGAAGGAACTGGCAACGGCACCCTGCACCAGACGCAGATGGAGAGTCCAGCATTCACCTATCTAAGGTGAGCATGTGACCTGGGGGGGGCTCTACGGAGAAGCTAGGAAGAGAGGGAGAGGAACATTCAACAGCCCAGACCCTTAACCCCCATATTCTTTCACCTACAGAAACCTCACCCTTCGGGTTCGACACACAGTGAGAAGAGGTTCGACCCCAGAAGCCAATCGAGTCCTGCACATCACTTTTCGAGTAACAGACACCTTCCTGCCAAGACCAGTGCCTCCGTGGGAATAAGGTGAGCGTTACAGAACGCGAAGCCCACCGCAAAACTCCTACCCAGGCGCAATGGAAACCTCAGACAGTGATCAATTAGCCCAGTTGCTCGGGGAATTAAGAGCAGAAGTACATGCTGCTCGTCAGGAAATAAACTCTCTAAGAAGAGAGCTGATAATTTCCAAGGAGCGAACAGAGGACCTCGCTAGGCAAGTGCTACAAACGCAGGCAGGACAGACACCTTTGCCCGCTCCAGGAGGAAGTTATCCTTCTGCATCATCTTTAAATCCAGTGCAAATCAAATCTACCCGGTAATGTGCCATTGGCTCCGCCCGAGCGCTTTTCCGGTGACCCAAAGAAATTTGCAGTGTTCATCAACCAGTGCCGCCTACACTTCTTATGTCGACCAGCTGCATTCCCAACAGATCAGACTAAGGTGGCTTTCGTGCTTTCTTATCTCAGTGGCAGCGCAGCAGATTGGTCGATCCCTTTAGTCACCCAGGATGATCCGGTTTTACATGATTTCCAGGCCTTCCAGTCCAGCATGGAGAAACTGTTCGCAAGACATACACAAGGGCAGGCCTTGGACAATGAACTTCTTTCATTACGACAGGGTAATCAAGACCTCTTGACTTATATAGCCTCATTTAACAGACTTTTAGTGGAAACTCAATGGCCCGAGGATAAGAGAATAACGCTTTTCTACCGAGGCTTGCGTGGAGAGCTCAAGGATGTGTTAGCTCAAGTTGTGAATCCTCCACAAGAATGCTCAGACTATATTGACTTAGTTGTCCAATTGGACCACAGATTACAGAACAGGAAGGCTGATCGGTCCAAATTTGATACCCGAGTGTTTTCTAAACCACAAACCTCTACTAGGGGAGCTGACATTGTGGAACCCATGCAAATAGGGGGCATGAAAGGACCTTTAACCCAAAAGGAGAGGGAAAGAAGAAGACAGCTGCAATTATGCCTCTATTGCGGAAACTCAGGGCACTTTCTTCTAGACTGTCCAGTAAAACCAGCTAAGAAAGCTGTAGGAGCCGCAGATACCTGTACCACAAATTCTGAGCAGGGAAACGACCTAGCCCGACAAGTGTAGAGGTCCTCTTGCCGAGCGTTAAGATCTGTCCCGTGACCTCGCATTTCGTGGTGCCCATGGTCCTCATTAGTCCTGATCGTCCGGATCGTTTGCATGCAATTGAAGCTTACATCGACAGCGGAGCAATCGGTAATTATGTGGACCGTGAAATGGTATCAAGGATGAACCTACCCCTTGTCCCTAAGGCAGTAAAAGACGTCATTACTACAGTGGATGGCACGGAGATAGCCTCCGGACCAGTAACGCACGCCACACAAGAAGTGACGCTAGTGAGCCAAGATGGACACCGGGAGAAAATCGTGTTCGATGTGATCAAGGCCCCTCAGTTCCAGATCATTCTGGGAATTCCTTGGTTAGAGAAGCACAATCCTCAGATCGATTGGCGAGCAAAGACGGTTCATTTTCCAGAATGTTTTACCACTTGTTATCCTCAGCCTGATGTTTCACTGGCGGCAATCTCTTCTGAGGTTCCCAAATTACCTCCCGAATATCAGGAATTCCAAGACGTCTTTCGGAAGGATCAAGCTAACACTCTGCCTCCTCATAGGTCGTACGACTGTCAAATAGATCTGATACCCGGAACAACTCCTCCTTGCAGTAGGATTTATGCCCTCACCGAGCCAGAGAATCTTCACCTCAGACAATATCTGGACCAATACCTAGCCAACGGGTTTATCCGTCCTTCAAAATCTCCAGCTTCCTCGGCTTTGTTCTTCGTTCCGAAAAAGGAAGGAGACCTTAGGACTTGTATAGATTACCGCGCCCTGAATCAAATCACCGTTAAAAACAGATACCCGTTACCTTTGATCCCTGAACTCCTGGATCAAGTCAAAGACGCATGTATATATACAAAGTTGGATCTCAGAGGAGCCTACCACTTGGTACGAATAAAAGAGGGCGATGAATGGAAGATGGCCTTCCGCACCAAGTATGGGCTGTTTGAATATCAAGTTATGCCCTTTGGACTTTGCAACGCTCCTGCCGCCTTCCAGTATTTAATGAATGATGTCCTTAGAGAACTCATAGATGTGTGTGTTGTTGTCTACATTGATGACATCCTCGTCTATTCATCATCTAAAGAAGAACATCGGAAACATGTCAGAGAGGTCCGTAAGAGACTACGTCAACATAACCTTTTTGCTAAACTCGAAAAATGCGTTTTTAACGTAAATGAAGTTGAGTTGCTGGGATTCATATTGTCACCCAATGGAGTCCATATGGATTCAAAGAAAGTCGATGCAATTATCAAGTGGCCTTCACCAACCTCTATAAAGGGAGTCCAAAGCATGTTAGGCTTCGCTAATTTTAACCGCAGATTCATTCCTGAATTCTCTCGAATTCTCACTGCTCTGTTAAAGAAAAACAAACGTTTTGAGTGGTCTACTGTGGCGGAACAAGCCTTTCGGAACTTAAAAACTAAATTCATTTCTGCACCTGTTCTAAAACATCCTCGCCCAGAACTCCCCTACATCGTAGAAACAGATGCTTCAAGTCTTGCTATGGGGGCAGTTTTATCACAAAGAGATCCGGTCACACATCAATTACATCCTATAGCCTTTTGGTCCCGCAAATTCTCGGCTCCCGAGATCAACTATTCAATTACAGACAAGGAACTTTTAGCTATCAGATCGGCCTTTAAAGCCTGGCGGCATTATCTTTTGGGAGCCAGACACACAGTCACCGTAATGACTGATCACCGCAATTTACAGTATCTGAAGACGGCCAAAGCTCAGTCTTCCAGGCAGCTTCGCTGGGCTCTGTTTTTGGCGGAATTTGACTTTATAATTACTTATCGACCTGGCAGTAAAAATGGAAAAGCAGATGCCCTTTCCCGGATGGGAATAGATGAACATTTGCCCAATCCAGAACCAATACCCATAATCCCTGAACAAAGGATTTTGGGTTTGGTCAGCGCTCAATCCTTTGAAGACATCAAGACCACAGTCAAATCACTTCTAACTCCGGCCGACTTACAGAACTGGCAATTAAGGGGAAAAGAATTTTCAGTGGATCAAGATCTACCTTTTTTCCGAGGACGATTATACTTGCCCAGTGAGAAGATACAAAGACAGGTAATCTCCTGTTATCACGATTCACTAATGGAGGGTCACCCTGGCATAACCAAAACCATGGAAAAGGTCAAAAGACATTTCTGGTGGCCATCATGGAAAAAGGATATTAGAGACTTTGTAATCTCTTGCGGTGTATGCGCCCAAAATAAAAGTCTGAAGGAGAAACCAGCCGGCCTCTTACACCCACTAGACATCCCTCCCTGTCCATGGCATACCCTGTCCATGGATTTCATCACGGACTTACCTCCATGCTCAGGGTATAATACCATTTTAGTAGTCGTGGATCTATTCTCCAAGATGGCTCACTTCATTCCCCTGAAGGGCCTACCTTCAGCTTCAGTATTGGCCCGAGAATTCTTAGAAAACATTGTTCGGTTACACGGGTTTCCCTCGGTTTTGGTTTCCGATAGGGGAAGTCAATTCTTCTCCCACTTTTGGCGAAGTTGCTGTCAGTTAGCCCAAATAGATGTGAGACTTTCTACCAGTCATCATCCCCAGACTGACGGACAAACCGAGAGGACAAATCAAACTCTAGAGCAATATCTACATTGCATGCTCCAAGAAACTGAAAACTCTTGGAAGGACATTCTTTGGATTGCTGAATACGCTTATAACAATTCGACTCATTCTGGAACCGGAAAGACTCCCTTCTTCCTATTATACGGACACCATCCTAGAACCTCTAACCTGGATCCTCCCCAAGAATTCGAGGCACCTGCTGTGGATCACTTGCACTCGGAGATCACTCGTGCTTTTAAGGAAGCCACTGACCATCTGCAAAGAGCTAAAGCTCAATTCAAGAAAGGAGCAGATCAGCACCGTAAAAAGGCCCCTCACTACGCAGTGGGAGAGCAGGTCTGGTTATCCACTAAGCACCTACCTCTAAAAGGACCCCGCACTTTTAACCCGAGATACCTTGGACCCTATCTTATCTCTGCCATAATTAATCCAGTGGCTGTTAAATTGGAATTGCCTTTGCATATGAAAATACATCCAGTATTCCATGTCTCCTTACTAAAACCAGTACAACCAGGAACCCGATTGACCGAACTCCCAGAACCTGTTTTAGTAGATGGAGAAATTGAGTCCGAAGTAAAGAACATCCTAGACTCCAAAATCTCCAAATCTAAATTATATTACCTGGTTGATTGGAAAGGATGCGGCCCCCAGGAAAGGTCTTGGGAACCCTCAGAACATGTCCGCGCACCTCGTCTGGTCAAGAAATTCCATTTGAATCACCCCGACAAGCCAAAACCCCCGGAGAAGACACGCTTGGGAGGGGCCTTGAGGGGGGTTCTGTCATGATCACTGCTCCCAAGGAGTCAGGAACAACCCAACATCCTTGGAAGCAGGCCCCTACCGTTATCTTAGGCACCAGCCGGTCCCCACTGGGACCTTTTGGGCCTCGTCCTGGCGCCGGTGGCACCAGGCTCATCACAGTCATCGGTCCCGGCACTGGAAGCGCCGGGCTCATATTATGGATAAAGATGCTTGGGTGGACGTACCTGCAGCAGACCATGCTGCTTACTTACCAGCCACTTAGAAGTCCTCTGTGAACAGGAACTACTTTCTTACCTGGGTGGGGCAAGCTCCACTCCCTGGATACAGCACTGGAACACTTCTGGAACTGGAACTCTTTTCTTACCTAGGCGGGGCCGTGGAGGAAGACGCCTCATCACTCCAAGGCTATTTAAACCACACCCGATAGATGAAACGTGCTTCGCGTTATTCTGCATCTGCAGCAGAACGCCCACCAAGTCTGTTCCGGCCTTTCTTCTTTCGATCCTGAACCTGCAAGAATTATACTTACCATTCCTGTATCCAGTCGACAACAGCACCTGCAAGGACAAGAAACAACAGGTTAGCAAGGCAACCTTTACACGCAGTGCTTACTCACCTGATCCATCGGCTGCGGCCAGTTTTTCACGCTGCATCTCCGCCTGTGAAGACAAAAGCATTGTGATTACTTACCGGCACTCCGCGAATTCCGGATTTCTTCACGCTGCACCACCGCCTGTAAAGACAAAAGCACTGTTATCACCGGCACTGCGCGAATTCCGGATTTCTTCAAGCTGCACAGCCGCCTGTGAAAGCAAAAGAAGAGACATTAGACAGGTATTTACTTACGCCCATCGCGCTCGCCACAATAAGAACGCATGCAAATACTCCAGCGTCTCTTCAGCACGGACTAAGCAGCAAGGGAAAAAGACAGTTAGAGCGCTAGCATTTACTTACTCATTTCCAGGCGCTTCACTCCATCTTCCGTCTCCAGAGTCCTGCAAGACAAAAGGGAAAGCATTATACAGAGTCCTGTTCAATATCAACGTGCCACGCACCTAAAGACTATAAAGCCTAAAAAGGTGCCCAGAAACTCACCGCTCGTGCAGTTAACGACGGTACCGATCCTCTGAGTTCAAGAGGCCTATGTTTCACCAGTGAAGGAACTGGCAACGGCACCCTGCACCAGACGCAGATGGAGAGTCCAGCATTCACCTATCTAAGGTGAGCACGTGACCTAGGGGGGGCTCTACGGAGAAGCTAGGAAGAGAGGGAGAGGAACAGTCAACAGCCCAGACCCTTAACCCCCATATTCTTTCACCTACAGAAACCTCACCCTTCGGGTTCGACACACAGTGAGAAGAGGTTCGACCCCAGAAGCCAATCGAGTCCTGCACATCACTTTTCGAGTCACAGACACCTTCCTGCCAAGACCAGCGCCTCCGTGGGAATCAGTTGAGCGTTACACAAGCAGAGGCTTAAGAGGAGACACATCATCATAGTAATGCAATACATACAGTAAAAACCTGCACAGCTGGTGGGTGTGCACCTATACAGGATCCGCCTGCCCCATAAGGGATGCCAGGTAATTGGTTCTAGCCTGATCCGTCCGTCTTCCATCACGTGGGTGCTGCAGAGATCATCCTCTTCTCACTGACGAAGGTCAAAGAACAAATTAACAAACTCCTAACACAATGCTACTTTATCATTATACTGTGCACCTGGCAGGAGTCAAGACTGATACAAAGGAGGTTCTGGGGCACTCTAACCTTCACACACACATTTCACTCACTCCATTCTGTGCCATCCGGCTCCAAGGTCGCCACCCTCATTTTGAACTATCATTTATCCCTCCCAACACCTTGCAATACAAATCATATAATTGTAGCTCAAAGACGTGCAATGTCTGTCCTCTTTGAACATTTCAGTACTTGTTACTTTGGGGTTGGTGGTCAAAGGGCACCTGGTGCCATGGAATTCAGGGATCTTGAGGTTTAGTCAGTTATATGGGCTATAACTCGTGGTCACCTGTGGATGGGCATGGTCATGATTTGGTCAGTGTGAGTTAACATGCACACCAGGTGCTGGACTATGATCGCGGCCTTGTAGGGCACATACCTTGCGGATAGAAAAACATCTTTGCAACACTGTTAGAACAATGAAGGATCTTTATGGCAGTTGGGGGTGTGGGTTGTCTTAACAGAAGCTCGGGTATGGCTGGAGATTTCCCTTGTCTCGCAATTAGGGCCTAGTGCATGAAATGCCGCATTCGCCATGCAGGCCTCGACTCCAAACTATGGTTACTAACATCTATACAGAATTCACTAACATCTATATAAAATGGCAGTCTGGCTTGTGCCTTAGGCTTCACTATGTGGGTTTATTATATTGGGCTGGGATCATACCACCGTCACCCCTCCTTCCTGGCCCATCATACTGTTTCGAATGCTGCTCACCTTACTCTAAAGCTCCTAGGGGGGTGGGACAGGGTTGCCCCCTTCCCAACATTCCCCCTTTCGTTACTTCTACAGTAACACACTCCTTAACACCCCTGTGCTCTCGCTGTCTCCTCTCTGCTTCCACGTATGGCTGTGTCGCCATTATTGGTACCCACACCCTGCATACTGACCGCAAACTCTCCACCTATGCTCATATTGCTCAGGTGAGCAAGTCATATAGATACATCCCTCATCCCCCGCCAAGTCCACCCAAACCTCTGTATAATTCTCTATGTCCGGGGGGTGGTATAGTTGGTCAACTTTATTTCCATACGGGATGGGGAGCATTTCATGCTTAGGGCCATACTGTGAGAGATCAGTCTGTACTTTAATATTTTTTGTCTTGCAAGGTGCTTTTGAAACCCCAATTGATACCATCATTCTTGCACTATTGGGTGCCACATTGGCAAAAAATCGAAAGGGCCAGTTGACAAATGCAGAAAATAACAAGGATGAGCACGAAGATGGGCATCAACATCTTCATGATCCCTCTGAGCCACGACGGGGCCCAGTCAAATGCCATGGTGAACCAGCCACTCTCCTGTACTCCTCCCCATTCATACGAACACCCAGGCCATGGACAGCTGAAATGATTTGAGATAACGATGCGTTCTCTGCATCCTCTGAAGAAATGTGCAACAGAAACTGCCAAACATTTTACAAACCCTGCCTTCAATTACTGTTAACATGCCCAGTACATAATGGTTTTGCATAGTCATAAGTCTCAATGCTCGCAAATGAACCTTGATATCGTTGAACCCCTTCTCTGTATCGTCCGCAAGCTGAACCAGCTCCCAGTGCACTATCTGTAACCATTTGCCATTTTCTGCGGCCTGCTCTCCCGGCAACAGTAGAGATGCGAAAAAGGATTCTGCTGAGCTGAAGAGCATGTATTCTTCTGGTATGTCAGCAAGCAATGCAGAAGAGTCTTTGGATTTGTAATTCAATCTTTTCGTCCTCTTAGTTGCTGGAACTGGTCTTTTCCTGGCAGGATGCAGAGCTCTTGTGCTCTTCTTCTTTGAATACAGGAGGGCTAGTTGGCTCCTCAGCAGGCAGTGCTCCCCATTCTGGTGTTCTTCTGGGATTACTAGTAGTGCTGACCGCAGCGTAGCTAGCAATCTACAGCCCCTCCATGATGCCGGGAAGTGCACATAAGCTTGTTGGCCACAGACCCAGTAGTAATCTATCACAGCTGCCATTCCCTTCTTCATGTATGCAATTAGGAGAGTCTTATTGCAATGTTCATTGTAGCCGACAAAGATTGTACCCTTGCTGCGAAAACATAGTCCATATACTTCTTCCCTGTGCACTCACACTGTCTTTTCCATTGTTGAAATCCATGTCAGCTTTGTGATTATGATCTGTCCATATTTGTGCACAGAAATTGTCCACTCGTGCTATCATGCCCTTGTTATTTGTTACCAGTCCTTCTGCCAGACAAAGTAATGTGGTGTCCTGCCATTTGTTATTGACATGTTTACGTCTTTTCACCATCAAAAAGGGTAACTCCACACACTTGATGTTGTTTGGATTGTCGTTGCACTTCACAAGATCTGGACCCACTAATTGCAGTTGCACACTGTGTGCCTGAAACGTTCCATTAATTCTGCATAGCGCAAGATGAACTATGCATTGTGTCTCTATAATTGGGACTGCTTGCAGTACTAACACATTGGGAGCCCCTGACGCGTGTGGAATGATTGAACACACATAACAGCTTCCATTCACGTTTCTTCCAATGCCACTCATGTCAGTATACCAGGAGTTGGTAAACATGGGATGGAATATATCCTCAATCACATCCAAACCCAGCCCTTGATACGTATCATACTTTTTTCATACTTCCCTTTTCATTATTCTACACATGCTCTCAGGGGTGTCAGCATTATCAGTGCCATCGAAAATATCACCATACTGTTTTGAATTGTTAAACAATCCTTGACTTGCTGGAAACAACCTCTTTACTTTCGCCCACATTGCCAATAGTGCAAGCACGCTTGCTGTTTTGTTGTTCCTGCTATAATCATCACTAATACTTGTATGAACACTATTGCTACTCCTATATGCATTTCCATTATTATTATTAGCATTTACGTTGCTACTAATACATGTAAATCCACTATTATTAACATTCATATGTACTGTTCCATTTAAATATACAGTCCCATTCCCCCCCTTTATAGGACCTCGCCCTATAACATACTCTCCCCAATAAAACCCCAACAGTGCCATCAATATCATACATAGACTTGCAATAATGGACATTCCACAACAGTAGGCATAGGCCCATATATTATCAGTTGTGCATCTACACTTTGGATCCCTACGGAACGAACAATTATTTACATTTGTGAGATTCATCATCTTCTTTCCTGAAATGGAAGCAAAAGACACAAAACAAAGAAAAGGAGGGACATACAATACCTACCTTTACACAGAGAGAGAGAGAGAGAGAGAGAGAGAAAGAGAGAGAGAGAGAGAGAGAGAGAGAGAGAAAAAGAAAGAGCTTCCGAAAAAAAAAAAGGATATGGATCTAGCAGCTGAGCTTCGGCCCGTCAACGGAGCGTGACACCACACACGTATTGCACCTGGACAGGCTGGTGAGTTAGATAGGGTGCAGGTACTACTGCCCATCCTTTTAAGATAACTGAAGTACTGATGTGTTGCCTGGAGTTGCCCTGCAGACGTTGGAGAGGTGGATCCAATATTGCAAGCACTTTACCTTCAGAGCGAGGGGAGTGCAAAACATGACCTCGTAAGGCCTGTGGTACCGAGGGTTGTTCCACCTACGCAGGAAATTGCGAATGTACACAAACTCACCAGACAGGAGCGGTCATATGGTCATGTACTCAGGATCTGTGGCTGTCTTGGTTGCTACATCCAGTGTGCCTGTTGTGTCAATTCTGGGAGGTGCAATCTGTCAGGAGACACATTTAATTGCCTGAGTTACTGTGGTCAAATAATCTTTGAACACATTACCTAACATTGCTGCTGCCCTATGTGCATCTCAAGCTCTTCTTACAGGGGATATGGGATTGTGCATCCGCCGATCCGTGACCACCTTGTGAGGTGACAAATGGTGGTCTTTGCTGTGCTGTGTCCATAGACTGACGAGGGCCAGGGGCAAGCATTATACCCAGTTCTTCTTCAACGTGGTACACAGTTTGGACAATTTGCTTTTGAGGAGCCCATTGATCTTCTCCACAATTCCGTTGGCCTGTGGGTGGTAAATTGAACACATCTGTTGCTTAATGCCAAGTAGTTGTGAGGAATAAGGGCTGGAAGCGCACAGGAGTCACACATTTTGTCTCTTAATCCTTTTGGGCTAGTTTTGGAGGCAATGACTACAATTCCCAGCAAGCCACGGGAGGTTGGTAGTTCTGTGCACAATCAGGAAGAAGGTCACGTGCGCGTTGCCAGCTGCAGTGATTACAAACAGCATAAAGAGCAACGGCGCGTGAAACAGGTGTGGCTTATTACGAATCCAGGAGCGGTTGGCGTGAGGAGCATGTCGGCGAAACGCTGAGGAAACCATGGACGGCGAAGCTCTGCCCTAAGGCTACATGAGGTTTCGAGCGTTCTCTCGCACGGAGCTGCATGCGGAACTGCGGCAGCATTTTCAGCGTGCTACTAATCCTCCGAGGAGTCCCGTGGGGCCCTCGGAGCTCAGACAAGTGCTGAAGGCATTGCGGGGTGGGAGCTTATGATGCATATGTTTTCTCTCGCATGAAGCTGATACTTGGCAATCAAGGAAGGGCTGAATTTGGGGATAAAGCAATTGGTTTTGTGTAATAAGACACAAGGACATTACGGAACATTTTTGGGGCATATTCTCCTCGAATACAGCTCATTAAGGGTGACAAGAGTATTCACTCTCAAGGGGCGATGATGTGTATTAGTTTGTCTGGTTAAACCGCAAGGACATGCATTTATGTGTTTATGTATTGCAGCAGCAAGCTTGCCCTATGGGCCATGTGTTTCGTTCTTCATTGATGGGAAAAGTTCCATTGTCCTGTGTTCATCCCGGTTGCTACTACATGTGCATGTTTTGTGCTCTATGTTTGTTCTGAAGTCAGGGGCATACGTATTAAGGTGTCCTGATCTATGTTACTGGGTATTCATGTAGTCAATGTTACAGTGTGTCAGGAACTAGGATATACAGGTATATGAAAGGAAGGGTTTTTCCCCAGTGCTTCCCCCTACCTATCCAATTTAGGTTTTGTCCTAACCCTTTTCCCGGTTTCCCTAACTTCCCCTCCCCATCCACAACCTCTCCCTAACTCCTCTTCCCCCCATTGGCTGCCACGTGGTGTCCTGTGTTACACTTCAGGCAACTGTACCAACCACGGTGGGAGGGTCGAATTCATTCGGCTTCTGTGGTTCGGGGGAGAGTGTCGATTCTCTCCTCCAAGTAAGTGTGTGTTTTGACAGTAGTGCTGTGACCTGCTGAAACAGTGCATTGAAAAAATGTGTGCCGATGTCTGACTTTAAAACCTCGCACACACCCCATCGAGGGTAAACCTCACGTACCAAGAATCTAGCAGCACATTTGGCATCCGGATGTGGGCACGGCCCTGCTTCCACCCACCTCGAGAAAGGACAAACCACTACTATGAGGTGTCTGGAGCCATTGCAAGGCTCACACATATCAGCATAATCTATGTGTAATTCACGGAACGGCCCAGTAGGGTAGGGCAATGTGCCCCGTAACGTCCACCACAAATGGCTGCGATAATGTTTCTATCAGTATTTCTAGCATTGCTACAAGCTGCACTGGGGATCCATCCACCCTCCGAAAACCCCCTCCTCTTACAGCAGGATATACCTGTGTGCACAGTTGTGACATACGCTGAGCCCTAATATATTGTGACATGGCACCCTTGGGGCGCTCTCAATGCTTCAATGAGCGTTATGAGTTCCACCACCTGAGCAGAATAATGCATGGGCAATCTTTTCATATCCACGTCTCATACTCCCCTTCCTCAGGTCATACCACTGCTGCCCATATATGTCTTTGTCCATCCTGCTGGTCAATTGTGGATGACCCATCAATGAAGAGTACCACACCTGCTGCCAATATGCAATCCTTTGCTTTGTGTATGTCATCCTCATATGTGGTGCAGACATGCACCGTGTGAGAAACCGGAAGGTGTCTCACCCACTCTTCCCAGGGGATCTGTCACCCAGGTGGCCAGGACACGGCCATCGCATTTGGATACAGTTCCTGGTGGTGGACAAGTGCGGGAGGATAACCTGAGTGAGGGGTCTTCGGGGAGTGGGAGTGGGACACCGAATGGGGAGACACGTTATCCACTTCCTTGTAACACCTTTACCCCATCCTACCCAGTAGGACATTTAGGAACTCGACCACCCCCCTTTTTACAACACAAACACTTTCTCACCGATAGCCCACTCTAAGAGAAAACAGACTAACACCCGAGCTGTATACTTGACGTATCCTGATACAATGGTCAGACAAGGTCAGGCAATTACTGATCATCACACACACCTGACTTCCATTACACTTCCCCATACAGATAAAAGGTGGAGCACGAGTGCACACTCTGACCGAGGCAAAAACATGAGGAAACACCAGTTCCACAATGGCAGTTCAACGAGAGAAGAAAGACGGCAAAACAGAAAGGGATCTTGAGGATGGAGGTACCCTTGACCTTTTCGACAAGGAACCATTGCTTTCATGAGTCCTTGAGATTGGAAAACATAAGACCAGGAAAACAGGCTGAAGAATGTTGCATTGTGTGTCGGAGATACCCAGGCCCTCCTGCGTCAATAACCAAAGTGGGGAGAATCACCAGCCACCCTGGTACTGTCCTTGGCTCCAAGAACAAAGCCGCTTCAGTGAAAACAACACAGCTGGTGAGCTCGGGAGACTGATACAAGACCGATCTGTGTTGAAGCTAAGGTTGCAAGCAGCAATATTGTATGGCGAGCACTGGAACAAACATTGTTAAAACGTGTGTGATAAGAGACGAAAGTGAAGTTAAACTGCTGGTGAGTGATTGAACTTGAAAGCAAGCTACAATACCTTTGACAGAGTGGTCCAGCACTGCGTGGGTGCTCAATCGAAGGTCTCTCAAAGGTATCCAGCTGAGGAGTAACGAAAGTAGATAAACTGGATCCGAGACCGGCAGAGGGAGATCATTTGAAAGTGAACAAATAAATGTGAATCGAAGTGGTCCTGCGACGGGTCATGCAAACTCCTGTGCACAGTCGAAAGTCTTTGACTTTTGATGAAATAGAGAGAGTTTGGAAAAATACACAAATCTGGTCCGAGCCATACAGAGGGAGACTAATTGAAGATTTTGTGTTAAAGTGCGTCTGAGCCCAGCAGAGGGGTATCCGGGGTGAACAGTGAATCACCCAAGAAGGTTTTGTATTAAAGCGGGTCTGACACTGGCAGAGGGGGACCTAGGCTGAATCAAAAATTACCCAAGAAGTTGTACTTGAGTATCCTGAGGAGAAAGCAACATTTGAATGTTTATTTGTCATATCAGGCCCTCTGAACTAAGAGACTTTGGATGGCAAAGAGACTTTGGTACAGAAGGCCCTGATACTGAGAATTGAACTGCATCCTCGTGCTAGAGAAGCCAGAGACTGTGCTAAGCTCAAGTGTGCCGCCTTGTCTCGTGCTGAAAACGTGAGCAAAGGAAGCCAACGGCTTGAATATCCTAACATATCATTTCTTGAACACATTTCTTTTGCATAACATTGTTTCTCACACTATGGGCTTCATTACGGGTCCGGCAGTAATCCTGCCTGTGCTACCAGCGTGTTGCCACTGGACCCGTAATATTTTACTGTCGCCTGATTTCCCGGTGTTTTAGGAAGGGTGCAAACACAACTTCGGGGACCAGCCCACTTACCACTCTCAGACCCCCTCCCGCTCCAAGGTTCACACTTTGCACTACAGCCATGAACTCATGCTGGAGAGATAACACTTTAGCGTAAAAACTTAGCATTTATTTGACAGAAAGACAAAAATAAACAGACAGCAATTTCAGTAAAATGGGAAGAAAATGCAAGTTATGAATCACAGATATTTAGAACACAGTCTCACGTTCCTTTTAGCCAACGCTCAGGACCCAGCTCAGTTTAAGGACCGGCCCCTCCCAGGATGTCATCATCCCTCTGGTCAGACACTGCACCTTCCTACTCCTAGTCCTTAAGTGAGAACGTGGCAAGGAATGCTGCTTCGGTGTAAATGAGGATCCGGGCACCTGCACTGTCTCTCGGCACAAGCCCGCAGAAGAGTCCCTCCCGATTCATGTGTGCATGCATTCTTATAAGCTTGTTCTGTCAATCAACATGACGCACTTTTCCAGAACCTTCTTCAGTGCAAAACATGTTTTTTCCTGGTGGAAAAACCCCACTCGGTAACGCTCCAAGGCGCTCCTTTCCCCTCCCAAACTCAGAGCACATATGTGATATCTCTGGTATGTCTCTTATCAGAAGTGGCCGGGTTGAGACAGCGATTCTTCATGCGAATGAGAACTTGTTTACGAAGGATGGCACAGCCACGGTATTCCAGGGGAAGCTGAAGCAATATGCATTGCAATGAACCCATAGCAAGCACGCTCTACAGGCCCTGCGCTCTGCTAGTTAGTGTCATATATTACAAGACTGGGCATCTATGCACTATAATGCTTTAATACTGCAGGTCTGCAAGCACTCAATACATGCCTCTATTAGTTACTAAACCTGGTCCTCTGTCCTGCATTTGCAAGCCATGCACTTGTGCACAATGTAACTTTCCACCCCTTAGAGGCCTGCACGTTTAATATAGCTCACTATATTTGATATCTAGGCGGTGTTACTAAGCCATCTATATAGTTCTGTTTATCAGCATTTAGTACACACTTCGAATAAGCTATTAGTCTTAGCTGTTAACACAGTAAGCTATAGGCCTAATATGCAATATGGTTAGCTCAGTGAGTCAATGCACCTGCGCTAATGCATCTACTCTCTACACTACATTCCACCCCTTTTCGAAGTGTGGGCGAAAATGATGTTTTATATCTATTGTCATTTTACACTCTGTAGTGATAACTGAGGTAGCTAAAGCCCTAAAAACCTTCCAAGAGGTTTGATCAAACTGTTTTATAGCTCGAATTATCCCCTAAAATCGGGTCCAATTAAGAATGTTAGTCAGCTCTGCATGCAAGGTTAATGTAAAATCACCTAAACAAAAATGTATAAAACGTGGGTAGTGACATTTACAATAGCCACAACCTGGTCTACGCAAAATACCTACAAATTACCTTCAACTGAGCATTATTAATAAGCAGCATGTGGTTAATAACAAAGCAATCTGGAGTTGGTCAATCTAAATGAGATATTGCATCTATGTGCAGTCACCAGCTCTAGGTCTGGCACCCTTCCATTATGAGGGCACATCCACCCCCCTGATCCCAGGGCATACAAGTGTAACCATAGGTTGTGTAATTCTGGCCGTCCAAACACTCCCCTCATATTCGTGGAACCCACCAGGAACTATCTAATCTCATGAGTAAAATTAACAAATGGGCACCAGGTTTCAAAAACAAACAGTTATACTAATTTGTATCAAAACTTAATTATTGCTCTAAAACTCGAAAGCAACTGGCTTGATCTAAATATCTGCAGGTAAATGTAACTCCTTGTATCAGTGTGCTGGATAGTCGCCCCCAGTCAAAAAAATAAAATGTGCTGGTTCAACAAAATATGCCATACAATGCATTTAGAGTCCATCATAGTTCTATTTACCTGCCCTAAGGCTGCAAAAATATCCTCATAGCTAAAATTCTATCATCTCCAATTAAAGCTTGTATTCTTGGTAGCATTTCTTCAAAGCAAAACTCAAAATAGGCTCAGATAACTTATTTATGCACTATCTCTTTCTTAAAATCATTCAATGCTCTCACCCCGCACCCGTGCTGCCCCACCAATTCATAAATCATTCGCCTGGCTACATGCAACATGGTAATAGTCTACAAAAGATAACTGTTTGAAGCAGCTAGGTTGGAAAAGCAAAACATTGCGTTTTAATAAATCCATCTCTAATTACATTTCACTAATAATAAAAGCTTGTATAGCATTTCTGCAATTCAAGTGCTGTTTCACACAGTTATTTGTGTCACATTTAGTTATGTTACAGTCCACAAAGTCTTTGCGGTTGCATTATCCACAGTCCTTTAGCCAAAAAAGACCTAATATATCAAGCAGGTTATTAGAACCCTTAGCTGAAACATTTGGTAATGTACATCATCAAGTGTCTGACAATATACCAAGTCAGCAACGTGGCAGTTTCGTATGGGTATAGATCTGCTGGGCACTTCTCGCAGGTTGTAGTACAATTGTCATCACATAACTTAGTAGTATTGGGTGTGGTGCAGGTAATGTTCAATGTCCACATGGCATCCTGCAAAAACCCACCTTCTCTGAGAGTGCATCTGCTTGCCTGGTCAGAAGCACCGAAAAATGATCACGCCTTCCCCAATCATGGCAAGCTATGCTCTTGGTTTCAGCCTAGCAGCAGAAACAAACAGGAATGTCAGAATTATGCAAAATTACAATATAAGTACTTCCCACCCCTTTGCTTAGTACTTCCCCTGCTTCAAATTTCTTAGTAGGTGACTACACACACTTTCTTTTCATTGTTATCACAACAACCTTAACCCTTTGGTGTGGTATCGGAGGCTTGCTTGCTTTCAAACACTTGGGGTGTAACTGCCTGTTCACAAATCATTTTTGCATTGTGGTCATATTTCGGTCAATGGTACCTCAGATGGACCTGTGTTGTGCAAGAGCACACTAAAAGTACCCCAGTAGTCAAGGTCGATCACATCTCCCAATAGATCAATGCCTTTCATGCAGCAATGCGTCCATAGGTGCCAATTGGCAACTTGCTTCCAATGACTAGTGATATCATTTTGGTTTGTCCTGCTGGTATTACCTCATTTTCAAAGGTAAAGAAGTTTAATCCAATACTGCTTGCTATTGCTTGCACATGCAGTTTTGCTTCTTTTTCAGTTTGTCATACTGTCATGCACTCAATATCCCATAATGCCCCTTCTTTGCTCCCAAAATGCCCGAGCACGCCCACCTGCACCTCTCCTTCATTTACATTGCAGCAGCAGGGGGAAGTCCACGTGCCTCCACCATGGGCAGGTTCATACTTTCGGATAAAACAACAGGATTTGCATCCATTCAGGCGACTACACCCGTTCCTACATTGGCAGTTGACTTGGCGCTTATCGATGCGCCTGACGAGACTCTGGATTGCCAGGGAACCACGGATTACTGCTCATCATGTGACGCAGAACCCGCGCTCACGTGACATGGTGTCTTTGGCAACCCTTTAAGTAGCTACGAATCGTGCAATGCTACACTTTACAGCTGTTGTTTAGTGTCAGCGTTTGGCGTTCTGCTCTTTTGAAACTTCGGCTCGTCTCTGGATTACTCTGACCTTGCATAACGCTTACTGGATTTGCTCTGCCTAACCCCTCTGGATTGGTTAACTTTCTCCCGGCCGACATCCTGGACAAACCCTGACCGCAGCTTTTTCACTACGGACTGTTTTTGCATTCTGATTCTGAATTGACTCTTTTTCTACCAACCTGGATTCCAGACTCTGCTCCTCATTTTCTGGACTCCTTGCCGTGTTAATCGTAACCCCACCTTGATAGTGACTTGCCTTACTTGGATTTCCACCTCAGGGGCGTCCAGTGAGTGTTTCCATCCTGCCAGGAGCAGTCTGCTGCGGACTCCTCTTGCTGCTGCTCTTTCACTCACTGAGGGTACAGCACACACCATTCAGGGAACTATCACTAGGCACCACCATTCTTGGTTTCCCTTTACGTATACCTCCCCTCATCAATAGGTAAGTACCAACATTGTACCGGTCTTGTATTACAGACCCACGCATGTCATATGCCTAATTGCTTGTTTCCTTACAGCCGTTCGGGGAGTCCGGTGTTCCTGTACCTGAAACCTATGGCCCTAAAGACTGAACAGTGAGTTGTTGGTATCTCCATGTTTGGTACTTAGGGACAGAGGTCACCCTAACCCACGCGACAATCAAATCTTGACACATACAACTAGTGTCTTTAAAGTCTCTTGCTTTTTACTTGTCAGATTCACAAACAGTGTTTGTGTCTTTGACCATTATTCAGTTCAAACAAGGCCTGTGCTAGATGCTTGGATTACTCCTTGCGAGTTAGTCTGATTCAGTTTCTTTATTTGCTTCAATAAACCATTAATTCTTGCAATAAGCCTTGAGGCTTTTCGATCATGACGGATGTGCAGTGTTCATTTTATGCTTTACGTCAAAGCACAGTTTTGCACATTGTGTCCTGCAAAATGGCTACCTTGGTCAGATCTGATTTCATCTGGAACACCATAAATGCCTTATCAGATACTCCATCCCTTGCAATGTAGCCCGTTGATCTGCATGGGTGGCTGGATGGGCCAACAGCAATCCTGCATATGTGTCTGCCATTGTCAACACATAATTTTTCATTTTCAGGCAGAAAAGATCCAATATAATCAACTTGGCAAATGCTGGCTGCTTTTTCACCTCTCTTCAGAGCACCTTGAGGTTTTCGTTCTAGTGGATAGCGCTTTTCTTCACAGCTTATGGGCACTGGGATGCTGCTTACTTGGCATTGTCCATTGTGATGGGCAGTTGTCTTCTTTTAGCCCATTCATAGGTCTCCAGTTTCCCCAAATGTCTCGATATGTGTTTCACTTGTTCAATCACGGCAACCACTGTTTGCAGCTCAACAAACTGGCTTGAACCCCGACTTCTTCTCTCATTTGCAATGTCCTTCAATGGGGTTGGAATGCAACTGCTTGCCAGTGTCTCTGTTTTTTCTTATACTTAGCAGCGTCGTCTGTGAAGCATGCATGTTTTTTTGCTTCTTCCGATAATGAATCATAATCAGGTGCAACTTTAAAGGGAGATTCTGGCAGGGCTGCAGGGGTGCTCAGTTCAGGCATTTCTTCCAAATTCACCGCTTCCAGCATCGGTACCTGCAACTTGGAGACCCCTGTACGGACAGCCATTGCGCGTTGCTGCAGATACCACTTCCACTTGACATGAGTGGCATTTTGCGCTCTGTCACTTTTTCCTCCCACAGCACCTTCACGCGCCAGCCCATGACAGGAATGCGTGTGCATATTTTCTTCTCAAGCCACAAACTCCACACAGCACAATCATTGTAGACAAGAATTTCCAGTTCAAAAGAGGCACTTTTTGTCAACAGATTCAACTCGATGTAATTCTGCAAAGCGTATTTAGCCTGTTGAAAAGCAGTCTGCTGATCAATGCCCATTCAAAAGCATATTTCTTCCTGGTAACCTTGTAGTTTGGCTTTAAAATCAGACTCCGATGTAGTATGTGATCTTTCCAACGAAACCTCAACCCAATGAATTCCTGTGCTTCCGTATTATACACAGGCTGTGTCATCTACTGTACCATTTCAATAACAGACTCAGTCATTTTCCATACTGAGCCAAACCACATTGCACCTAAACATTTCACCTTTTGTGCAGATTTCTGCACTTTCCCTGGATTAATTGACCATCCTCTGATCTGCATATGGGCTATCAGTTTTTCAGAAACATTTTCAAGGTGTGTTTTCTCTTTCCCATTTAACATGTTTGCAATAATGTAATGTTCAATGCATACATTACTCAATTACAACATTTCCACATCTTTAGGAACCAATCCATGACATAGAGTGGGACTGTTCAAATACCCTTGGGGCTACTTGTCTGTCCCCTAAATCACTGCAAATTGATCCTGAGATTCCAAATCAACGCACAAATTAATAATCATATGCCATTCACCCACTTCTTTAGTGAGTTTCTCACCCATTATGGCATTCACCCACTTTAGTGAGTTTCTCAACCATTGTAATCATATCTGGCACAGCTAAATGCGATGAAGCCTGTCCAATTAAAACAGAATTTTCCACTTTCACATGGATTTTGCAGTTGCCAAAAACAACTTCTCTGAGCACAGTTATTCTTATTCCTAGCAACCCAACCACTCCCAAGATGCCTTTGGGAATGTTAACAATTAAGACATCAGCAGTATTAAAAGGCGAACCATCGCCAGTCAACATTTCAGCCCCCCCATACTCATTCACTATTACACTGGGGCCAGATAACTTTCATTTCAAATCGTTTGCAATTGTTTCTGCCCGTATGCCAAATAGGGCTAAAAAGTATTTCACTTTGTCATCCAAATATAAAACTTTTATATGGGAAACCACATTAAATACTTTCATAATCTGTGCAATAAATCCTTCTTTGCACATTCCTCGGAGCGCTCGCGAACAGAGCCATTCCCTGCTTTGTGCAGCATTCTGCTCCCTGACTTCATTCCCAAGCAGTAAGTCAGTCAAGCATTTATTGATTGCTGAAGGGGAAATCTTTAATGCCCAAGCTATCGGTGCGACAAACCGACACACAGGTTCTGCCATTGTTGTCTCAGATCTGCAGTGAAAACAACATGGAATGTGACAGAATACCCCACCCTCTGCACTGTGTTCTCTTTCACACTTATTTCTCCAGCATGGCGTGGCTTTGCACAAATCCTCAAAGACTATGCCAAATGTCTTAGGAAGGGAGTAAACACAACTTCAGGGACCAGCCCACTTATCACTCTCACACCCCCCTCCCGCTCCCAGGTTCGTACTTTGCGCTACGGCCATGAACTCATGCTGGAGAGATAACACTTTAGCATGAAAACTTAGAATTTATTTGACAGAAAGTCAAAAATAAAAAGACAGCAATTTCAGTAAAATGGTAAGAAAATGCAAGTTATGTATCACAGATATTTAAAACACAGTCTCACGTTCCTTTTTGCCAACGCTCAGGATCCAGCTCACTTAAGGACCGGCCTCTCCCAGGATGTCATCATCCCTATGATCAGACACTGCACCCTCCTGCTTGTTAGACAGAATTGCATGCAGTACCCTCTGGGACACCCACATACAATTAGGACTACAAGTGTAAGCAAAAACCAACCTTTGGTACAAGTCTGTACTACACAGTTTTGTGGTAGCGAGCTGAGCAGCCATGCTCATCTCAAGAGGGAATGTGAGCAGCACAAGAAGTTACAGAGAGGTCTTACAATCACAGTGGTTCAAATAGACACTTACACTCAAGGTTTCTTGGTAAAACACTTATAAATTTATTACACAATCATTTACTTTCTTAGGCACTGCAAATAGTTATAGTTCACTAGAGGACTAAATTCAGTTCAATAGGCATAGGCCAAATTCAATGGACTAGTGTCTTGGATAGGAAAGAGCAGTTCTTGAAGAAAACGGTAAAGTTCTCAGAAGTAGTTTGTACGAAAAAGAATCATATGTTGGGTGACAAGCTGATTAGGCCTGCAACTTGGGAAAGTTCCACAAACTTTCACCGCGAGAGAAGCGTTCTCTCAATCGGGTTGGCACAGTACCTTAATATGAAGCAAAAGATGCAGCTGAAGACGTTGGTTCCTGGCAGTTCCTGCAGATCTCACTGTTCCTGAGCCTCAGTCATGGGGACAAAAGGGAGGACGTCGGGGGACTCCTGCACTGCACGGGATCGTCGGAAAACGCGCACAAAATTGAGTCACTTCAGTTCGAGTAGCTGTTTTTCAAGCACACAAGCAGGTGTCCTTCCCCCTGGTTAATCTTAACCAGTTTCGAGAATGGTATCCAGGTGGCTACTGTCACGATCTGAGGTCCACGTGGATTAGTATACCTCCATCCCCAAGCACTAGTCAGAGATGTAATAACCACTCACTGACCGGTTATTGGGGCCACAGGTGGCAGGAACAGAGAACACCGGGTCCCGGGTGGCTGCAAAGAAAGGCACAGGGTTAGGTATACAAGAGACAAGAACTGATATAGTCTGAATCAAGTAAGACAAGTGCACCTACCAGTGGGGTGTCCAATGAAGACTCTACACCTAACTGTTCCCCCTGAGATGATGCTTGAAGTAGAGGAGATGGAAAGAACCTCTATAGAGCAGGGTCCACCATGCAGTTCAACAAGAAGCTGGGACAAGGGTAGCCAAGGGCTCTTGATTCTTGATGTACCAACAATGCCAAAACGTGAAGGAGAAAGATGTCCGTGTAAGCAAAATTCAATGTAGAAAATCCATATAGGCAGTCCAAATGTAACCAATCCAATAAGGTCAAATCCGAAGAACAAATCCAGGGTCCAAAAGCAGGGTCAAAAATCCAGAGATCAGGAAAGTACTGGTTACAAGAAAACCGAAGTTCCTAAGCACCGTCGGAACAGCTGAGAAGCGCTGAGCAACTAAAATTGATTCCTTTTATCCCGTGTTTCCTGGTCACCTGATCGCTTTCCCGCACACGTGATTTGCCCGGTTAGCATCACGTGACTGCTTTCTTGCACACGTGATTGCTGGGCTTACGTCACGTGACCGACGCGTGATCGCTTTCTATTTATTGAAGCAAGACATGAGCGGTCACGTGCGCGGCTAGGCAGAATTGCAGGGAACCGGCTGGACAACAGGCGCCATGGCTGCCCCCAGCTGAAACGGGGCCAACAGCGCCAGGGACGCCATCCCGCTGGGGAGGCAGTGAGATGCCAGACAGGTATAGGAATTGAGGCAGAGGGCAAGCACAACCCTTGCCTGAGTCAGACCGGTTCCTCAGTATGTGTCCACGCAGCAGGCGAGGTCTGGGTGTGCGTGACACTTACGAGTTGATTGGTCCCACCAACTCAAAGGAAGAACGGGGCTTCTCTGTCGAGATGAACTTGGCAATTTGGACCTGCAGCAGGGCTTCACCGGGCAAACCAAAGGTCCAGGAGTTGCAGCAGCGGTCCTCTTCCAGCTCGTCTTCGGTTCCTTCGTTCCAGTGGTCGACCCTGCCTTCCAGTCCAGGAGATACACCTTTTAAACAGTTTTCTCCCATTCATTCCAGCCTAGCTGCCACTCACCCAGCAGGGTGGCTGTCCTTGCCGGACAGTCAGCCAGCCAATCACGCCAGAGTGCATTTTGGTCTCCTAGGAGACTAAGCACAGGGAGTTTCGGGCAACTCCCTCACTTCCTGCCCACCACAGACATTCAGACGCCAGAGGCGGTCTTCAGTCCTGAAGCCCGCCAAAGGCATGGAAACAAAAGGACCAAACCTGGTTTGACGCGCAGAGACAAACACTAGAAGGACCTTTCCAAAAAGAAATGATGAAAAAAGAAGACCATAACTTGTTTAAACAAAGGGGCTTAAGGCGCCATCTTGAAAAACATGGCTCCCTCGATTTTTAGCTACCAGTGTTTGTGGTCGGGAAAAATCATGGTAGTTTGTTCTAAAACCACTGCCACCAGCCATTTTGATAGAAAAGGGTATAATTTGGCTGCTACATGAGTTTCTAGACACAGGGGATAATAGGTAACCCCTCCAGCACTCTATAGGAAGATAGTGTGTGCTGGGTCTAGGAATTTAAAAATACTAGTAAAGTCAATTTAACCTTACATTCTCTGGGAAACAGTAGTGTATCCCAGAGAAGGTATTTAAACCTTTGGGAAGTAGTCTAAAAAGACATCCCTGTGCCACTGCACTGAGGGTACTGTGTAACACACATGAAAAGATGCCTATGGCGTTATCTTAAAACTCCATAATCAAAGAACACAAGAGTAAAACACACATCAAAATACATGAAAGAATGGGAAAAAAGGCTCACACTCTTTCCAGGTTAAAAAAAATCAAGTCCTCAAAATCCAGCAAAGTTACTGGGGGTCTCTAAGGTGAAGTATCATGAACCAGCGAACGCGTCCTTTCTGGACTTCCTGGTCCCTGACCCATAGGGGCTTGCACTCAGCAGTACTCCCAACATGGCCGCTGAACGCGTAATACTGTTTACCAGTTTCCGCGCCGTACGCATTATGTTCTATAAAGCTGACACGCCCCCGCGGCCCTGCGCGTCTCAACGCTACCGCTTGCCGTGGCTAGACGTGTGCTGCCATAGTTCGCTTGTGTTTTTCCTTTGATTCCTGGTTCCCGGTTCCCCTAAATTTCTCTTCCTTCATTCTCCCTCCTTTTCTCCTGGATCTCCGTGCACTCGTCTTCCGTGTGCACTCTTTGCTGATTTCCTCGGACCTCCCGGACATCTGAACGTTGCCAGGACTCGGGACACGGAACGCACGCTGGAACCCGAGGACCTGCACTCAGGGTTATACAAGACCCGAACTCTACGAAAGAAAACTCCATCGAAGAACTCCCACAAACAACAAAGACAAGTGAGAAAGGGGGGAAACCTGTGACAGATTGAGACGCCAACAAACTGATACAGATACGGACATGGAGGCTGCAGTTCAAGACCTCATGCGCGCCATGCAAGAGTTAACCACAGAAGTTCAGAATCACAAAGCTGAGAATGCTGCATTAAAACAACTAGTCCTGTCACGTGATTCCGTGACCAAGGAAAGCGTATTGCTGGGCAGAGTAGTGGATAAATATGATGGCTCCTCAAAGAACCTTCGTGGCTTCCTTGATTCGTGTTTAGTGCACTTTACCTTTAAGCCCTACTACTTTTCCACCCCCAGGGCAAAGGTGGGCTTTATGATTTTGCATCTCTCCGGGAATGCATTAACCTGGGCTACGCCCTTAGTTAATTCTGGAGATGCCCTCGTGGATGATTATGATGGGTTCGTACGGTCTCTAAAGACCATGTTTGACCACCCAGAACAGGTTTACAGTGCCCAAGAACGTCTATTGGATTTCCAACAAGGGTCCCAGGATATGCTTACCTATGTAACACGCTTTAAGCAACTGGCCAAGGAAGCAGATTGGTCCCCGGAGGCCTGTTTCACCCTATTCCGGAGAGGACTAAACAAGGAAATAAAGGACGAGCTAGCCAGGATAGCTCGCCCAGATTCCTTCCAGGCCCTTATGGACCTCTCTTTACAAATAGACTTTCGAATCCAGGAAAGGAAGGCGGAAAAGAAGAAAACAAAGATGCCTTACCAAAAGACCTCTATAGAATCTCCCTCTAAACCTGAGCCCACTCCTGCCCCGACCACAGACCTTGAACCCATGCAACTGGGGGCCTTCCACGGACCCATATCCCTACAAGAAAGATTGCGACGGATTCACACCGGGCTGTGTATGTACTGTGCCTCAGATAAACATCTTGTGGTACTTTAGGCTGATGTTTCAATAAAAAAAAAAAATAAAAAAAAAATAAATAAATAAACATCTTGTGAGAGAATGTCCTTTGGCCCCTCCACGGCGTTCGGGAAACGCCGGCTCCCGATCTTAGACAGAGCACAGCTTCGGGAGAGAGATGTATGCTCCACATCTATTCCAAAAAGAAAAATAAAGGGGTAAACCTGCGTTATAGTCCCTGATCCTTCAGGTATTGTGCAGCACAAAACTATATATTGGATCAGTAGAACGGGTTGACTCTGGCACAGTAAGAATATATCACATTTTATTTCAAATACTTCATTACAAAAAACATATATATTTATAAATTCTTAAGTACTTTTAAAAATTGAACAATTCATATCCTCATACATATCCCACACACACTCACCAATCTATCTAAAAAGACATGTTATACCCCACATTCAATATTTTGCAGAGCATCCACTCAATTTACTGTATTTCATTAATATGTTCAACAATGACCCAGTCCATAATATCAGGTGTCATTATATGGCTGATATGATGTTTAACCAGATGTCTTGCTCGTAGACAAACGTCGACACGTGTTTCGGTCAGAGACCTTCTTCAGGACGTCGGGCAAGAAAACGGTGCTCCGCCCTATTTTAAACTTGTATGGGCCAAAATTCGATCTAAAAACAATGCAAAGCCAGAATGTCAACCCTATTTCTTTTAGAAGGTGACACATTAATGTCACATATAAGTCAAAATTAAATAGAGACAACCGTCTTACTCACCCCCAAGATGCAATTCTTAGGATCGTGACAAGAACAAAAAGGATTAATCCTCCACTGGCCTCGGTATCAATGTCGAGCCTGTGGAACCAACACACCACATAACAAAACACTTAGTACTCAATACATTGGCCAAACCAAGGTTTTTAACTGTATATATATCTCAACAATAAAAATGATACAAAAACTTACATGTATCCAATGGTAAAGAACACTTTACACGGGACCTGCACGCTTGTGAAAGCAGGACGTACACTAATGTACTGGAGTCATTAAATCCTCGATGGACCCCAAGCAACTGTGAACAAAATCACATAAATCCAAATTATCACCCATAAATCACAAGTATTTACTCCGTTCTCTAATAAAAATCACCAAAGTGCTAACCCCATCTCTTCCCAACACTATACTACAGGTGCCGTCACCTTAAACATCATAGCCTGCTCGTGATATTCCCACTCGAGCAGGCACGACATGAGTTCCGCATTTTTAACAATGCGTATACCGTGCCACAGTCACCGCGATCGTACCTATTAAAGTTTCACATATACATTCATCTCTTACCTTGGTCCAATCGATCAAAAACCACGACCAAACAATCCACTCCTCCGGACGGCGTTCGACTCACATGTAACCACCGACTATAACGAAAGCGATGGACATAAACAGGGGACAATCCAAAACCCTCAATAGTAAACACAAAAAAGGGACTGGATCCACCAAAACGCTGTTTTAGCCATTTAGAGTGGAAAAACGGACACGATCAAACGTGTGTCTATGCAAGCAAACACGTCTCCCCTCAATAGGTTACTGGAATACGCGCATCCGCCAAATGCAAGCAGAGAACCACACCCTGGTTCTCCATAACAAATACTGTTCACGGTTCCACCACAATGTTTAGACAAAACTAAACGATATTCGAGTGAGAATATCATGAGCAGGCTATGATGTTTAAGGTGACGGCACCTGTAGTATAGTGTTGGGAAGAGATGGGGTTAGCACTTTGGTGATTTTTATTAGAGAACGGAGTAAATACTTGTGATTTATGGGTGATAATTTGGATTTATGTGATTTTGTTCACAGTTGCTTGGGGTCCATCGATGATTTAATGACTCCAGTACATTAGTGTACGTCCTGCTTTCACAAACGTGCAGGTCCCGTGTAAAGTGTTCTTTACCATTGGATACATGTAAGTTTTTGTATCATTTTTATTGTTGAGATATAAATACAGTTAAAAACCTTGGTTTGGCCAATGTATTGAGTACTAAGTGTTTTGTTATGTGGTGTGTTGGTTCCACAGGCTCGACATTGATACCGAGGCCAGTGGAGGATTAATCCTTTTTGTTCTTGTCACGATCCTAAGAATTGCATTAGGGCGGAGCACTGTTTTCTTGCCCGACGTCCTGAAGAAGGTCTCTGACCGAAACACGTGTCGACGTTTGTCTACGAGCAAGACATCTGGTTAAACATCATATCAGCCATATAATGACACCTGATATTATGGACTGGGTCATTGTTGAACATATTAATGAAATACAGTAAATTGAGTGGATGCTCTGCAAAATATTGAATGTGGGGTATAACATGTCTTTTTAGATAGATTGGTGAGTGTGTGTGGGATATGTATGAGGATATGAATTGTTCAATTTTTAAAAGTACTTAAGAATTTATAAATATATATGTTTTTTGTAATGAAGTATTTGAAATAAAATGTGATATATTCTTACTGTGCCAGAGTCAACCCGTTCTACTGATCCAATATATAGTTTTGTGCTCCACAGCTATTCCATCCTTGAACTCTCCTGCACAAAACAACCTTGTGATCTTGCAGGCCTTTCTATTGCCGTCCATATTGCCGTCCAAGAAAGAAACTTACCCCATTCTGGCATTAGTGGATTGTGGAGCCATGGGGATTTTTAAAGATCAGGATTGGGCACTACCCACCACATTCCATATGAAACTCGAGACATCATGCAACCTGTAGAGGCCATTAATGGACAACCTCTCTCTTCAGGACCAATCACCCTGCAAACCAAAGAGATCCAGCTCTCGATAAACCATCATCAAGAGATGATCAAGTTTGACATCATAAAGTCTGCCCATTATCCCATGGTACTGGGTATGCCCTGGTTACAGAAGCACAACCCATACATCAACTGGGCAGCAGGATCCTTGTTTCTTGGCTCCGAACATTGCATGTCTCACTGCCTATCCCTGGATTCCTCGTCAAGATCCTCTGAAGGTACGCTGACAGACCAGCAAGGCCCACTCACGGTCTCAAATACTATCCAGGTCCTCAGAGCCTATCAGGACTACACTGATGTATTTTCAACTGCCATAGTTCAAGCCCTACCCCCTCACAGACCTGAAGACTGCGCTATCGATACTGAACCCTCGGCAGTGATTCCCTTTGGAAGGATGTTCATCCTATCAGAACCTGAGAAAAGGGCCCTCCGAGAATACTTGGATACCAACCTATAGATTGGCACCATACGACCATTCAAATCTCCAGTGGGAGTTTTGTTGTTTTTCGTTCCCAAGAAAGATACTAAGGAGCTTAGGCCTTGTCTTGATTATCGTGGTCTTAATCAATGCACCCTCAAGGACCGCTACTCATTGCCCTTAATCTCCGATATCCTGGAAGCGGTGAGAGGAGCCATAATCTTCGCAAAATTGGATCTCAGAGGTGCCTACCATCTGATCCGTATAAAGGAAGGTAACGAATGGAAAACAGCCTTTAGAACATGCTTTGGTCACTTTGAATACCTGTTCATGCCTTTCGGACACGCCAATGCCCCAGCAGTCTTCCAACGTTTTATGGACCGGGTGTTGTCAGATATGCTGTTCCTCTTCGTCATAGTTTACCTGGACGACATACTGATATACTCAAAGGACCATCTCAAGCATGAAGAACATGTCAAGGCAGTCTTACAACGGCTACGTGAACATAAACTCCTGGCTAAACCCGAGAAATGCCTTTCATGTCTCTACTGTTCACTATCTCGGATTTGTCCTTAGTCCAGAAGGAATTGGAATGGACCACTCAAAAGTAAATTCCATACTATCCCGGCCTGTTTCCAACTACTGTGAAACAGATTCAATCCTTCCTGGGGCTTGCCAACTTCTACTGGAAATGTGTACCTTCCTTTTCGGAGATAGTTCAACCGATCATTACATTGTTGAAGAAGGATACTCCCTTCCTCTGGACCACAGCCCAAGACGAAGTGTTCCAACGTTTGAAGTCGGAATTTACACAAGCCCCCATCTTGGCTCAACCTGACTGTTAAGTAGTGAGCCGGAGACACCAGAGGATTTTGACAAATGATATTTATTTTTATAGCACTTCAAGTTGCAAAAAGGAGGGGTTCTGCAAAAAGTCTCAATTCAAAATTAAAGTGCCAACCAGGCTTCTCAGAATTCCTTTTTCCGAATGTGACCGTAATCACAGGTTCAGGTTTAACTCCAAGAAAACTATATCATACCATGAAGGAATACAATGGATCGGTATGTTTAAATCGGCAGTTCGTCACAGCCATTCAAATATTTCAGCTTTTCCCCCCTTCAGTTTATACCGTGACCTCTGTTGAGCGGTTTCCTTCACACGCTCGTCGGAGCACCCGTGGCAGAGAGAGATCTAGCCTTTGATTGTGATTTGGCATGTAAAGCTCCTCCAGTATTCTTGCCGTCCTTGAAGTGAAAGAACAAACTCAAAAACTCCAGTATTTGTATCACCTTGTGAACAGTCCCTCTCGTGGTGACTGCGCTCTGCTCCGCGCACAGTGTTGCCTGCCGTCTCGATAAGGGTTTGTCCTGCGGAGTTCCCTTCTTCCTCTAATAAGCCCACTGGTGTTGTGAGCTGGTCTCTTCCCACTCGGAATCCACGCCGGCCGTCGCCTTCCACTCCTGAAAAATGAGACACACGTTGAGGCGTTTAGTGCAGCTTTAAACCCGTGTGTCCCTCCTCCTCCCCAGCAATTAATCACAGGTGCTGCCTCTGGGCGCAGTACAGCTGATGCTTATTCCCCTCCTTCCTGCTCCATACACACGGAATCAGCGTTAGTTTTAACCCTTAACTGGGAGAGTCCATTCATATAAGGAAATGTGGATTCTCGCCTTCTTTCCCTGTTTTCTTTTCCCCGTTGCTGGCTTTTATATAGAGAATGTATCTGTTGAGGCATTCTGAGAGTTGTAGTCCGTACCGTTTTTCCCTCCACTGTAGGTATTGAATGCCTAGCCAAATAGGTCCGCCCTGGTATGCTAGAAAAGGTCTCGGATATCGGGTTTAGTGTAGAGAACAACTCAGCTTTTTGGGACTCACTTAGTTGCTCCCCCAACTGCACTTATCGTATACCACAAGGATGGTTTGGGATTAATTGTTCTGGGACAGATGTGTCTGATAAGGCTGAGCACAGCACACTTTGGGTTCCTTCTTTCCACAACTTGAGTAAATTGATGTGATAATTCTGATACTTGTTTTGACGTTCTGGTTGTTCCACCTCATAGTTCACGGGTCCTAATATTTTTGTTATCTGATACGGCCCGTGCCATTGAGCCCGCATTTTGTTCATGTGGGTCGGTAGTAGCACCAGTACCTTGTCCCCTAACTTCAGGGATCTAGGTCTGCTTCCCTGTTCATAGTACTTCTCTTGTTTTTCTTGTGCTCTACCCAAGTTTTCCTGAGCAAAATCCCTCAGTTTTCCCAGCTGTTCTCTTAGGTCCTGAACATATTCGGTGAGGGACGTTTCTTCTTGTTGCTCCCAGTTATCTTTTAGGATCTGTAACACCGTATTCGATTATCTTCCAAATAACAGCTCAAAAGGGGAGTAACCTGTAGAGGACTGAGGGGTATGCCTGAGTATCATTAAAACCCATGGCAATACCCGATCCCATCCCAAACCGGTAGGGCTGATGGCTCTCTTTATCATCTGTTTGATAGTCTTGTTGTACCTCTCCACTAACCCATCTGTCTGGGGGTGATACACTGAGGTTCTCAAGTGGTGTATACCCAAAGTTTTGCACACCTCTTTCATTACCACCGACATGCAATTACTCCCTTGGTCTGTCACTATCTCAAGGGGTATTCCTACTCTGCAAAGAATGGTAACAGTACATCACACACTTGTCTGGCAGAGATACCTCTTAGAGGAAAAGCCTCGGGATATCTGGTGGCGTAGTCCACTATGACCAGGAGGAACCAAAATCCTCTACTGGAGGGTTCTAACGGACCGACTATGTCCATACCTATCTTTTGAAAGGGCTCCTTGATCAAAGGCATTCTTTGAAGGGGTACCCGAGCCGGGGTATGATTGCTCGTTTTCTGACATATGCCACACTCTTGGCAATATCTAGCTATATCAGCATAAATCCCAGGCCAGTAGAAATTCTGTAACACCCTCTTTCCCGTCATATTTTCAGCTAAGTGACCCCCTGTAGTATGATCGTGTGCCAGTTGGATCAAGGTTTTTCGATATGACTTAGGAACCAACAGTTGCTCCTTCTCTTGGTTGTCTGTTCCTCGGGTCACTCTATAATAAAGCCCTTGTTTTTCTTTGAAGTAGGGAGTGGTAACTGGTGAGTCTTTTATGGTTAAAGCTTGTTCTCGAGCTCGCTTTAGAGTCTCGTCAAGGCCGACTTCGGTTCTGAAGGATGGCAGATGATCGCCAACCCTCCAATCTATAAGGGCAATATCTCTTCCCAGATGCCCAGCCTGGTTATTTTCCTTTTTCTGTTTCTTGTTGAGTTTTCCCCTTGGATTCCTCCCTCTTATCTCGGTTTGTGAAAAGGGAGCTTCCTTTAACCATTTATCAAATTCGGGAATGTTTGTGTCATGCCTGCGCCATGGGCGCCTCCATTTGCGCTCAATATGGACTATTTGTTTATCATTTATTTACAACAGACTCTTGGATCAATCTATATTTACTTTGGGGACTTTATTTCCCATTTGCGAGACTTTGGTGCTTTATTATTTTTTCCAACAAACTACGCATACCACAATGCACTTGGCTATAAGCATCTATTCCTGGCTGTTCCTATTGGTCATCAAAGGAACTACACCCCCCAGAAGCCCTAGGGATTGGCTCTGCTTCCACCAACTCAGGAACAGAGAGGGAGGTAGCCGATTGTCTGCAGGTGTGCTTAGCCAGGTGCAACCAATTAGCCTTCCTCTGTGCTGGGCTAGGCAGTATAAAAGGCTGCTGCCTGCAGTGGCTCAGCCTCTTGCATTGAGAGACCTTCCTCCACCTTTCGTGTCTTTCTACGGATCTTTGTATGCTGTTTACCATCACTCCTGCTTGGACCCTGCCTTGCAGCTTGCTACACCCTGCTGCCTACAGCCCTAGCCTTCTGGGCTCCCTGCCTCAGTCCAGCTCCTCTGGGCTTCCTGCCTTGCAGCCTGTTACTCTTCGCTGCCTACAGCCATAGCCTTCCAGGCTCTCTTCCTCACAGCCCTGCTCCTCCGGGCTCTCCACATTGCAGCCGATCCCGCTCTGCTGCCTTCCAGCCTCCGCCCTTGCCCTACCGGGCTTTCTACATTGCAGCTGATCACGCTCTGCTGCCTTCCAGCCTCCGCCCTTGCCCTGCCGGGCTCTCCACATTGCAGCCGATCACGCTCTGCTGCCTTCCAGCCTCCGCCCTTGCCCTAACGGGCTTTCTACATTGCAGCTGATCACGCTCTGCTGCCTTCCAGCCTCCGCCCTTGCCCTGCCGGGCTCTCCACATTGCAGCCGATCACGCTCTGCTGCCTTCCAGCCTCCGCCCTTGCCCTACCGGGCTTTCTACATTGCAGCTGATCACGCTCTGCTGCCTTCCAGCCTCCGCCCTTGCCCTGCCGGGCTCTCCACATTGCAGCTGATCACGCTCTGCTGCCTTCCAGCCTCCGCCCTTGCCCTACCGGGCTTTCTACATTGCAGCTGATCACGCTCTGCTGCTTTCCAGTCTCAGCCCTTGTCCTCTGGGCTCCCTGCTCTGCAGCCTGCCTCACTCCGGCTGCCTACAACCCTTGTCCTCTGGGCTTCCTACTTTGCAGCTGATCACGCTCCGCTGCTTACTACCTACCTTTTTCCGCTGGTTTCTCGGCCTAGCAGCCCTCTAGAGTCCTCTGCAACCTTCTACGGTCAGCGGCCCTACCCCTCAGGGCTCACTCCTTGCTGCCCGGTCCTTCTGGGTTCCTTGCCGTGCAGCCTGCTTTACTCTGCTGCCCTAAGCCCTTTCCCTCTGGGCTCTCTACCTTATATCCCTGCTCCTGTGGGCTTGCTCATTGCTTTCCTGCTCCTCTGAGCTCTCAACCTTGTTCCTTACTGTCCTCTGCTATCCTATCCTGTTACACGACTTTCCCTTCATTTCCTTCTGCTAGTTTGCTATCAACCTCCTTTTCCTGGATTTGTCTGTAAGTATCTTCTCTTGTCCTGTTTGTAGACCCTTTTGTACAGAGCTTGTCTGTTGGTTCCCATCAGTCAACCTCTGCCCCTTCCCTTGTCTCGTTTCTACATTACAGACACCCATAGCTGCTGTTCCAAGTCATGAGCAAACAGCGTGGGCCTCTGTTATAGCAAACTGTGCAGAAGGCTTGAGTATTTCCTAAGGTTCGTGGAATACTCTTTTCCTATATCTGCATACACTCCAAGAGGGAATTCATTCTGTACCTTTCCTTGCTACTCTTGCCTACTCTTCGTTCTCTTTCCTTTCTGCTGTGTGTGCTTCTCTGTCCACTTTATTTAGGCACAACCATCCAAACCCTTTTTGGGTGTCCTGTGCCACTCTTAATAGAGTGCCATCCCTGACAGTCTGTCCCTATTAGTACGGGTGCTGGTAGGGTGGGTATAATAGCCACTTAACGGGTATTTCTTCTCCCTGTAACCCTAACACAACGTCTTTTGTGGGATACCCTTTAACGTCCCCATGTACACATTTAATGTCAATAGTTCTCACCTGTCCTGGATCTTGTTCACTCACATGGGGTTGTATGGCTGTCTGCCGGCTTCCACTATCTATCATGGCTTGTTGAGGATGACCATCCACAGTAACTTCTATCACATAGGGAAGTCTTCTTCTATTCCCCTGTGGTTGTAAGGTACCTATTTCCATGGGTTCGGTCTTGTTTCTCTTGGCACAGAACCGGGCGATGTGACCCCATTCCCCGCATTCAAAGCATTGGGGCACCTGTCCTTTTGTTATGTTGGTTCTGTTGGTTGCCTTAGGTTCCTGTCTGACCCGTGGCTCAGGTGCACTTCCCCGGTGGTTACTGCATAAGGCGGGAAGATCATAGTGATGCTTTGCTGTTGGTGCTGCCACACTGCAAGGAATTCCAGCTTTTTGGTAGGCTGTGGCCACGTCTATGGCTTTGGACGATTTCAGATGGTGATGTTGCCTAACCCACCGTTGGATAGGACCTGGCAGTGCTTCAATTAATTGCTCGAGCATTACCTTCTCCTTGATTTGCCCGATCGTGGCGGTATTGGTTTGCAACCATTTCTCCGTTAGATCTTGTATCCGGTAAAACAACTGTCTTGGGCTCTCGCCAGGTTTTAGTCTGGTTTCCCTAAACTGGAGCCTATAGGATTCCTCATCCATCCCTAGCCTCTCCAATACTGACTTCTTGATGTCCACTTACGGGGTGTCCCCGTTCGGATTGGCCGCCTGATATGCCGCTTGCATTACTCCCGTGAGCAGGGGCGCCAAAAAGAAAGACCGTCTGTCCTGGGGCCATTGTGCTGCTCGGGCTATGCGTTCAAAATTCACAAAGAAGAAACTGGGATTGTCTCCTGCTTGGTATTTTTGAAGCACTGTGGGTGGAATGGCTGGATGTGTCCTGTGCGCCGCTACTGATTCTCCCAGAATTCGCAGAGCTTCCCTGCCCTGCTCTTGGGATGCTGTTTGTACCTGTAGAGCCTGTTGCAGGGCTTGTCGATCTGCTTGGGCCTGATGTCCTTGCACTTGTACCAGCTGTTGTAATTGTTGTTGGCCTTCTGCCAATGCTTTGATGACTGCTTCCATTTTGTCAAAGTAGACGTGTCTCTACAGCATCCCACCACTGCCACCACTGTTAAGTAGTGAGCCGGAGACACCAGAGGATTTTGACAAATGATATTTATTTTTATAGCACTTCAAGTTGCAAAAAGGGGGGGGTTCTGCAAAAAGTCTCAATTCAAAATTAAAGTGCCAACCAGGCTTCTCAGAATTCCTTTTTCCGAATGTGACCGTAATCATAGGTTCAGGTTTACCTCCAAGAAAACTATATCATACCATGAAGGAATACAATGGATCGGTATGTTTAAATTGGCAGTTCGTCACGGCCATTGAAATATTTCAACTTTCCCCCCCTCAGTTTATACCGTGACCTCTGTTGAGCGGTTTCCTTCACACGCTCATTGGAGCACCCGCGGCAGAGAGAGATCTAGCCTTTGATTGCGATTTGGCATGTAAAGTTCCTCCAGTATTCTTGCCGTCCTTGAAGTGAAAGAACAAACTCAAAAACTCCAGTATTTGTATCACCTTGTGAACAGTCCCTCTCGTGGTGACTGCGCTCTGCTCCGCGCACAGTGTTGCCTGCCGTCTCGATAAGGGTTCGTCCTGCGGAGTTCCCTTCTTCCTCTAATAAGCCCACTGGTGTTGTGAGCTGGTCTCTTCCCACTCGGAATCCACGCCGGCCGTCGCCTTCCACTCCTGAAAAATGAGACACACGTTGAGGCGTTTAGTGCAGCTTTAAACCTGTGTGTCCCTCCTCTTCCCCAGCAATTAATCACAGGTGCTGCCTCTGGGCGCAGTACAGCTGATGCTAATTCCCCTCCTTCCTGCTCCATGCACGAGGAATCAGCGTTAGTTTTAACCCTTAACTGGGAGAGTCCATTCATATAAGGAAATGTGGATTCTCGCCTTCTTTCCCTGTTTTCTTTTCCCCGTTGCTGGCTTTTATATAGAGAATGCATCTGTTGAGGCATTCTGGGAGTTGTAGTCCGTGTCGTTACTGTAGCAATCATTCCGCCTGCTGTGATGTGTGAGGTCTGCCCCTTTGTACCGTTCTGTTCTTTATCACTTTACGATAACCTGTCCGCTGCTACAGGTTCTCTATCACACTGACATTGATCGACCTTTCCTAGTGGAGACTGATGCCTCTAACTACGCCATCAGAGCAGTCTTAAAGCAGGAATTCGAGGACAGGTTGGAACACCCCATCGCTTATCTCTCGCGAACCCTAGCTCCTAGCGAGACCCATTACTCTGTTCTGGAAAAGGAATTGTTGGCCATCCGTCAAGCCTTGACAGGGTGGCGTCATCTACTCCTGGGAGCTAAACATCTTGTTCAGGTCCGTACGGCTCATCGGAATCTCCAAGTCCTACAATCCATGGAATGTAGGAATAGCCGTCAAGCCCGTTGGGCCTTCTTCTTTGCCCAGTACCAGTTCCAGATCCATCATGTACCTGGAACACACAACCTAATTGCTGACGCCTTATCCCGACGTCGCGACTACGAAACTCTGGAAGATCGATCCTTCCCAAAGATGTTTCCCCATACAATTTTCGTAGCTCAAGCAATCACTCTCCTGGAAGGCATTCGGATTCAAACCCAATCCTCTGAGATCTGGAAGGAATTTACTTGGAAGAATCGATGGAATCTTAAAACTAAGGACGGGTATTTGTTCAAGGACAATGGCCTGGTTATTACCACACAGAGACTGCGACAAAGGATTACAAGCCTCTGTCATGATACCCTTCATTCAGGACATCGTGGCATTACCAACACTCTTCGTTTAATACAAAGGCAGTTTTGGTGGCCAAAAATGAAAGTTGATGTCCAACAGTACATCCAAGCCTGTGCAGTCTGCAATCAAAACAAGCATGATAACAAGAGGCTGGCGGGTCTTCTACTCCAACCAACGCTACCAACAATGCCCTGGGAATTTATTGCTATAGACTTTATTGTTGAACCACCACCTTCCAGGGGATACACAACTATCATGGTTACCATGGATTTATTTACTCACATGGCTCATTTTACAAGCTTTTATAAATTACCATCTTCCTCAGAACTCGCTGGAATCTTCCTGGAACATATATTCCGACTTCATGGACTCCCTTCCAAGATCATATCAGACAGAGGTCCTCAATACATATCTCAATTTTGGAAACACTTATGCCGTATACTAGGAATCCAACGTGCCCTCTCCTCAGATTATTATCCACAGACCAACGGAGCTACAGAAGGTGTGAACCAAACCCTGGAGCAGTATCTTCGTTGTTTCACCACCAAGGTTCAGGATGATAGGTCTCTCAATACCTGTGGCTGAATTCGCCTACAACAATTCGGATCACTCGGCTGTCAAGACCAGCCCCTTCTTCTGCAGTCAAGGATTCCACCCTTCGGTTCTACCATCCCTTCTCCCACATCCTACACCAGTTCCTACAGTCGACTCCTGGATTGAAACCCTCAACAATGTACACAAGGAAGCCAAAGAACACCTTGAAAGGGCCCGAGCTAACACCAAGCACTATGCAGACTCCAAAAGAAGACCAGGTCCTTCCTATGCAGTGGGTGATAAGGTCTGGCTATCCTCAAAACTACTGCCTCGACACTTACAACCTAATAAATTGGCTCCTCGGTACTATGGCCCTTTTTCCATAAAGGAAATCATTAACCCAGTGGCCTTCCGACTCAAATTACCAGACTCCTGGAAGAGGATCCACCCAGTGTTTCACACATCTCTAATGAAACCATACGTCCAGACCTCCCGGTCTGCTCCAAGATCTACCCCTGTGGTTGTCGACGACCAGCTAGAATACGAAATGTCCTGAATATGTGACTCCAGGTACAGACGTGGTCAGCTACAGTATCTGGTGGAGTGGAAAGGCTATCCACCCAGTGAACGCACCTGGGAACCGGTCTCAAACCTAAATGCCCCCAAGCTACTTCAAAGGTACCACCTTATACACCCAGGCAAACCCGGAGGAACAGACCTTCAGAGGAGGCATGCTGTCATGAACCATCGGACGCAACCTTTCTGGACTTCCTGGTCCCTGACCCATAGGGGCTTGCACTCAGCAGTACTCAACCCAACATGGCCGCCGAACGCAGAATACTGTTTATCAGTTTCCGCGCTGTACGCATTACGTTCTATAAAGTGGACACGCCCCCGCGGCCCTGCGTGTCTCAATGCTACCGCTTGCCGTGGCTAGACATGTGCTGCCGTAATTCGCTTGTGTTTTTCCTTTGATTCCTGGTTCCCCTAAATTCCTCCTCCTTCATTCCCCCTCCTTTTGTCCTGGATCTCCATGCACTCGTCTTCCGTGTGCACTCTTTGCTGTTCTCCTGGATTTCCTCTGACCTCCCGGACATCTGAACGTTTCCAGAACTCGGGACGCGGAACGCACGCTGGAACCCGAGGACCTGCACTCAGGGTTATACAAGACCCGAACTCTACGAAAGAAAACTCCATCGAAGAACTCCCATAAACAACAAAGACAGGTGAGAAGGGGGGAAACCTGTGACATGAAGGGAATTAGCACATTTATGAGAATGCTCCCTAACACTCGTCCCCCCAGACTAAGGGACAATGAAGGTTTGGCTATATACTGTAGCTTGACAAAGGGCTTTCTTAAGTCCTTCAAATGCCTTGTTGCACTCCTCATTCCATCAAACCTTTTTAGGACCACATTCAAGGGAGAAGCTATGGACCCAAAGTTCTCTATGAAGTTCTTATAATAACCAGTGAGACCTAAGAAGGCTCTCACTTGGGTTTGAGTAGTTGGCGTGGCCCATTCTTGTACAGCTTATACTTTACTAGGCAATGGCCTTATTTCACCTCCTCCTACCTCATGTCCAAGGTAGACCACTTTGCTCTGACCAATTTGACATTTACTTGCCTTTGTCATCAGATGGGCCTTTTCAAGAGCCTGCAAAACATATCCTAAGGGGTCAACATGTTCTTTCCAAGTAGGGCTGAACACTGCAATGTCATCCAAGTATGCCATCCAGAAGTCCACCATCCCATTCAGAACTTGATTAACTATCCTTTGGAATTTTTCAGGTTCATTCTTTTATCCAAAAGGCATTACCTTAAACTTGTAGAGGCGGGCTGGGGTTGAAAATGCTATTTTCTCCTTGGCATGGTCGATTTTTTCGGGTTAATGTGTAACCCGGCTTCTTTCAATGCCATTATTACTTGGGTTAAGTGTGCCAAATGTTCTTTCCATGTTTTGCTGAATATTACAATATCGTCTAAGTATGCAGCTGCATACTGATCATGAGGCCTCAGTATTTTGTCCATTAGAGTTTGGAAGGTCGCTGGGGCCCCATGTAGCCCAAAAGGCAATATCGTAAATTGGAACAGACCCTGTGGTGTGGTAAATGCGGTTTTCTCTTGGTCGACTGGGTTGAGGGGAATCTGCCAATATCCCTTTGTTAAATCCAGTGTGATTAGGTATGTGGCTGAACCCAGTTTTTCTATGAGCTCATCAATTCTGGGCATCGGATACGCCTCATAACGGGAAATAGCATTTAATTGCCTAAAGTCCATGCAGAACCTGGTGGTGCCATCCGGTTTAGGAACTAATACTATAGGGGAACACCAGACGCTTTTTGAAGGCACAATGGTTCCCAATTCCAACATGTTCTGTATCTCCATGGCAATCTCTCCCCTTTTTGCTTCTGCAATCCGGTATGGTCTGAGGTGTACCGTTTTCCCCTCCTCTGTAGGTATTGAATGCATAGCCAAATAGGTCCGCCCTGGTATGCTAGAAAAGGTCTCGGATATCGGGTTTAGTGTAGAGAAAACTCAGCTTTTTGGGACTCACTTAGTTGCTCCCCCAACTGCACTTATCGTATACCACAAGGATGGTTTGGGATTAATTGTTCTGGGACAGATGTGTCTGATAAGGCTGAACACAGCACACTTTGGGTTCCTTCTTTCCACAACTTGAGTAAATTGATGTGATAATTCTGATACTTGTTTTGACGTTCTGGTTGTTCCACCTCATAGTTCACGGGTCTTAATATTTTTGTTATCTGATACGGCCCGTGCCATTGAGCCCGCATTTTGTTCATGTGGGTCGGTAGTAGCACCAGTACCTTGTCCCCTAACTTCAGGGATCTAGGTCTGCTTCCCTGATCATAGTACTTCTCTTGTTTTTCTTGTGCTCTACCCGGGTTTTCCTGAGCAAAATCCCTCAGTTTTCCCAGCTGTTCTCTTAGGTCCTGAACATATTCGGTGAGGGACGTTTCTTCTTGTTGCTCCCAATTATCTTTTAGGATCTGTAACACCAATTTGGGTTATCTTCCGAATAACAGCTCAAAAGGGGAGTAACCTGTAGAGGACTGAGGGGTATGCCTGAGTATCATTAAAACCCATGGCAATACCCGATCCCATCCCAAACCGGTAGGGCTGGTGGCTCTCTTTATCATCTGTTTGATAGTCTTGTTGTACCTCTCCACTAACCCATCTGTCTGGGGGTGATACACTGAGGTTCTCAAGTGGTGTATACCCAAAGTCTTGCACACCTCTTTCATTACCACCAACATGAAATTACTCTCTTGGTCTGTCACTATCTCAAGAGGTATTCCTACTCTAGCAAAGAATGGTAACAGTACATCACACACTTGTCTGGCCGAGATACCTCTTAGAGGAAAAGCCTCGGGATATCTGGTGGCGTAGTCCACTATGACCAGGAGGAACCGAAATCCTCTACTGGAGGGTTCTAACGGACCGACTATGTCCATACCTATCTTTTGAAAGGGCTCCTTGATCAAAGTCATTCTTTGAAGGGGTACCCGAGCCGGGGTATGATTGCTCGTTTTCTGACATATGCCACACTCTTGGCAATATCTAGCTATATCAGCATAAATCCCAGGCCAGTAGAAATTCTGTAACACCCTCTTTCCCGTCATATTTTCAGCTAAGTGACCCCCTGTAGTATGATCGTGTGCCAGTTGGATCAAGGTTTTTCGATATGACTGAGGAACCAACAGTTGCTCCTTCTCTTGGTTGTCTGTTCCTCGGGTCACTCTATAATAAAGCCCTTGTTTTTCTTTGAAGTAGGGAGTGGTAACTGGTGAGTCTTTTATGGTCAAAGCTTGTTCGCGAGCTCGGTTTAGAGTCTCGTCAAGGCCGACTTCGGTTCTGAAGGATGGCAGATGATCGCCAACCCTCCAATCTATAAGGGCAATATCTCTTCCCAGATGCCCAGCCTGGTTATTTTCCTTTTTCTGTTTCTTGGTGAGTTTTCCCCTTGGATTCCTCCCTCTTATCTCGGTTTGTGAAAAGGGAGCTTCCTTTAACCATTTATCAAATTCGGGAATGTCTGTCCCTATTAGTACGGGTGCTGGTAGGGTGGGTATAATAGCCACTTAACGGGTATTTCTTCTCCCTGTAACCCTTACACAACGTCTTTTGTGGGATACCCTTTAACGTCCCCATGTACACATTTAATGTCAATGGTTCTCACCTGTCCTGGATCTTGTTCACTCACATGGGGTTGTATGGCTGTCTGCCGGCTTCCACTATCTATCATGGCTTGTTGAGGATGACCATCCACAGTAACTTCTATCACATAGGGAAGTCTTCTTCTATTCCCCTGTGGTTGTAAGGTACCTATTTCCATGGGTTCGTTCTTGTTTCTCTTGGCACAGAACCGGGCGATGTGACCCCATTCCCCGCATTCAAAGCATTGGGGCACCTGTCCTTTTGTTATGTTGGTTCCGTTGGTTGCCTTAGGTTCCTGTCTGACCCGTGGCTCAGGTGCACTTCCCCGGTGGTTACTGCGTAAGGCGGGAAGATCATAGTGATGCTTTGCTGTTGGTGCTGCCACACTGCGAGGAATTCCAGCTTTTTGGTAGGCTGTGGCCACGTCTATGGCTTTGGACGATTTCAGATGGTGATGTTGCCTAACCCACTGTTGGATAGGACCTGGCAGTGCTTCAATTAATTTGCTCGAGGATTACCTTTTCCTTGATTTGCCCGATCGTGGCGGTATTGGTTTGCAACCATTTCTCCGTTAGATCTTGTATCCGGTAAAACAACTGTCTTGGGCTCTCGCCAGGTTTTAGTCTGGTTTCCCTAAACTGGAGCCTATAGGATTCCTCATCCATCCCTAGCCTCTCCAGTACTGACTTCTTGATGTCCACTTACGGGGTGTCACCGTTCAGATTGGCCGCCTGATATGCCGCTTGCATTACTCCCGTGAGCAGGGGTGCCAAAAAGAAAGACCATCTGTCCTGGGGCCATTGTGCCGCTCGGGCTATGCGTTCAAAATTCACAAAGAAGAAACTGGGATTGTCTCCTGCTTGGTATTTTTGAAGCACTGTGGGTGGAATGGCTGGATGTGTCCTGTGCGCCGCTACTGATTCTCCCAGAATTCGCAGAGCTTCCCTGCCCTGCTCTTGGGATGCTGTTTGTACCTGTAGAGCCTGTTGCAGGGCTTGTCGATCTGCTTGGGCCTGATGTCCTTGCACTTGTACCAGCTGTTGTAATTGTTGTTGGCCTTCAGCCAATGCTTTGATGACTGCTTCCATTTTGTCAAAGTAGACGTGTCTCTACAGCATCCCACCGCTGCCACCACTGTTAAGTAGTGAGCCGCAGACACCAGAGGATTTTGACAAATGATATTTATTTTTATAGCACTTCAAGTTGCAAAAAGGTGGGGGTTCTGCAAAAAGTCTCAATTCAAAATTAAAGTGCCAACCAGGCTTCTCAGAATTCCTTTTTCCGAATGTGACCGTAATCATAGGTTCAGGTTTACTTCCAAGAAAACTATATCATACCATGAAGGAATACAATGGATTGGTATGTTTAACTTGGCAGTTCGTCACGGCCATTGAAATATTTCAACTTTTCCCCCCCTCAGTTTATACCGTGACCTCTGTTGAGCGGTTTCCTTCACACGCTCGTCGGAGCACCCGCGGCAGAGAGAGATCTAGCCTTTGATTGCGATTTGGCATGTAAAGTTCCTCCAGTATTCTTGCCCTCCTTGAAGTGAAAGAACAAACTCAAAAACTCCAGTATTTGTATCACCTTGTGAACAGTCCCTCTCGTGGTGACTGCGCTCTGCTCCGCGCACAGTGTTGCCTGCCGTCTCGATAAGGGTTCGTCCTGCGGAGTTCCCTTCTTCCTCTAATAAGCCCACCGGTGTTGTGAGCTGGTCTCTTCCCACTCGGAATCCACGCCGGCCGTCGCCTTCCACTCCTGAAAAATGAGACACACGTTGAGGCGTTTAGTGCAGCTTTAAACCCGTGTGTCCCTCCTCCTTCCCAGCAATTAATCACAGGTGCTGCCTCTGGGCGCAGTACAGCTGTTGCTAATTCCCCTCCTTCCTGCTCCATACACGCGGAATCAGCGTTAGTTTTAACCCTTAACTGGGAGAGTCCATTCATATAAGGAAATGTGGATTCTCGCCTTCTTTCCCTGTTTTCTTTTCCCCGTTGCTGGCTTTTATATAGAGAATGCATCTGTTGAGGCATTCTGAGAGTTGTAGTCCGTGTCGTTACTGTAGCAATCATTCCGCCTGCTGTGATGTGTGAGGTCTGCCCCTTTGTACCGTTCTGTTCTTTATCACTTTCCGATAACCTGTCCGCTGCTACAGGTTCTCTATCACACTGACATTGATAGACCTTTCCTAGTGGAGACTGATGCCTCTAACTACGCCATCGGAGCAGTCTTAAAGCAGGAATTCGAGGACAGGTTGGAACACCCCATCGCTTATCTCTCGCAAACCCTAACTCCGAGTGAGACCCATTACTCTGCTCTGGAAAAGGAATTGTTGGCCATCCGTCAAGCCTTGACAGGGTGGCGTCATCTACTCCTGGGAGCTAAACATCCTGTTCAGGTCCGTACGGATCATCGGAATCTCCAAGTCCTACAATCCATGGAATGTAGGAATAGTCGTCAAGCCCGTTGGGCCTTTTTCTTTGCCCAGTACCAGTTCCAGATCCATCATGTACCTGGAACACACAACATACGAAACTCTGGAAGATCGATCCTTCCCAAAGATGTTTCCCCATACAATTTTCGTAGCTCAAGCAATCACTCTCCTGGAAGGCATTTGGATTCAAACCCAGTCCTCTGAGATCTGGAAGGAATTTACTCCACAGTTTTTCCACATGGCCTGCATGTAGTGGGACATACGATTTGATCCCCTGTCAGAGATGACTTCCTTAGGAAATCCTACCCCGGTAAAAATACCAAGTAGGGCCTTAGCAACAGCTTGAGCGGTAACAGTCCTCATAGGTATGGCTTCAGGATACCTAGTAGCATGGTCTACTACAACCAATATAAATTGATTGTCTGAAGAGGTTTGAGGGTCTAAGGGACCAACAATGTCACAAGAGACTCCCACCACAGAGAGGCACTAAAGATGCCACATTCTTGGCGCCACTCTTGCCAGAAATCTGACAAGTGTGACAGCTCCTACAGAATTGATCTACATCAGACGCCAACTTAGGTTAGTAGAAATATAGAGAAAGGCTTTCCTTGGTCTTCTTGAAGCTCAAGTGACCAGACAAAGGAATCTTGTGGGCTATCTTTAGTAACTAGTGTCTAGTGTCTAGAGGCACTACAAGTCTTCTGTAGTCCCCTGGGATAGACTCAGTTGGTTCACTGTAGAAGAGGCCATCTTCCCAGTGCAACCTATGCTTCCCTGGTTCTTGCCCGTCCAGCTGGGAAGCTGCCTGTTGACGAAGACCTTCAAGAGTAGGGCACTCTCATTGACCTCTGCTAAAGTCTGCCCTACAGGGACCACCTTCTGCCAGTAAAGACTGCAGCTCAGGATGGTCTTTAGGATCCAGATCTCCAACAGGGTTAAGGTCTTCTTCCAGCTGATGCAACCTTTCCTGGTTGTTCCTCACACTCAGCCTAAGCAGGAGGAGCAGTCACAGGTGTGACTTTGGACAATTCCTCTCAGGGGCGTCCTTGTTGGTAGCCCATGAGTGCTTTCTGACTTTTTCTTTGAGATCTTGGGTTTCTCCTTTGTCTCATTCTTCCTTGAAATAGCAGTTAGTAATTCCCATGGGCTAGGTGTTACAGATTCCTCTGTAACATCCTTTGGAGAGACATCTAAGGTACTCTTCCTGGCCCTCCTTGCCTGCTCCTGTTTCCTTTTGCTGGGAGGCCCGGGGGTGCTTGATACAACTCCAAGAGATTTTAAGTCATTCCCAAACAGAACTCTCCTGGGCACCTCACTCTGTACAGTAACAGGTATCTTGACAGTCATGTTGTTGCACTGGATGAGAGCTGGTAGTCTAGGAAGCATTTGGACAGGACCTCCAGCAAGTTTAGTGAGGCTTTTGGGTGCCTTTGCAACATCCCCAGCCTTGAAAAAAGATTCATCCACTACTGTAATGCTGGCCCCAGGGTCTCTAATGGCAGGGGTCTCCTGACCATTTACAAGTACAGTGTCCTTGTAATATTCATTTGTGTTATCTGGAATTGAATTATAGCCATCGAAATTCTGCTGTTCCCCCAGACCCAAGGACCCTAAAGAAACACTGGCAGAGACTCCAATGGGGTCTTCAGCCAGTACTTGAAAGTTTCCACTTGCCATATGTACTTCTACCTCTGTGGGTGTTAGGCAGAAACCTGTGCAGTTCCCTTAGGGACCACTGCAAAAAGTTTAAGACCACAGGAGTAAGCAGTAAACCCAATTGGTAGCTGTCTGCGCTACCCAGATTTACCTGGTAGCTGTGGCTGAGCAGTCAGACTTCCCTCAAGAAGAGTTAGGCAGTATATAGAGTATACACAATAGGGCTAAAAACACAGTAGCACAAGCAAACACTGACCAGAGCTTTGGTATAAAAGTATATAATTATTTATTTAAAAACACACTTGTAAAAATACACTGGCACTAATATGTCAAGCAAGTTCAAACACAGTCACTATAAGTATATACACCTCCCTAGTTAATTATTCGACAAGTCTAGGTTAAGACACCAATTATTTAGCAAAACAGAGGTGAGCGCGTAGCCGTAGATGGCACTCCAATAATTTGTTTAAAAAGGGAGAGAAAAGGCAGAATAGGAAAATAACACAGTACCAACACTTTTAAGAAACCACAGCAAGTCAAGAAAGGCAGGGTCTACTGTATAGCAAAAAGTTCATAGGCCAGGCCCACTCTTGGAGAGAGCAAGGTGGGATGTGCCCAAGATCACACAGTGGAAATGCACTCAAAGTCTTTGCAGAAAAGTCAAAAGAGGTTGGATCAGTTCAGAAAGGTAAAGTTAGCAGGTCCGAGGTCACCCCAGGATAGAGAGTCAAAGATTTACGGGACACCTTGGACAATCTGTTGCAAGGGAGACCAGGCGGGTCACAGTACCTGAAATGGTGAGAAAGCTCCAACGGGGACAGTTGTTCCTGGCAGCGGGTGCAAGTCAGAGCTTCGTCCAGGGGAAGAGATGATCTCGACGTGGAGGAAAGCTGGAGGTCGTTGCACTGCCAGGGAAGAAATCAGCCGCAGAGTTTCCCGGTTAAAAGGTACGACCCTTTTATTCGCGGTAGTGGTGAAGCGTGGCTATCCGGTTGCTGGGGTACTTGGCACGGGCGATTCGACCACGAGACGATCCAGGAAGGCGAAAAAGGTGAACTGGTTGGTCCCACCAGCTCAAAGGGAAGAAGACTCTTCTGGCAGAAGATCTCCTCTGTCGTCGGGGAAGTAGTGAGTTCGTACAGCAGGGCTCCACCGATGGTGTCGTCATTGTAGATGGATCAGCTTCTCCCCTCTTCAGATTCTTTAGGTCCTGTGGCAACTTCTGAAGTTCCAGTCCCCAAAGCCCTGCTTTTATGCAGCAAAACCCCCCATTCATCAGCCTAGCTGTCACTCAAACATGCTAAGTGGTGAGCCGGGCGGCTCACCACTGGGCCAATCACACAAGAGTGCGACTTGAGTTGCCAAGGCAACTCAGTCCAGGGTGCCTAATCCCTCTCCCACACATCCTGTTGACCCCAGACAGAGTGGCACCATTTGGAGGGCTTCTGTGGAGCAGCCCACCAAAAAGTGGAACAAAGGGCTCGACTTGGGTTAGAGTTTCAGAGGCGAACACAAACACCATTTTAAAACCGAGTCCTGGCAAAAAGGGAATAAATATTAAATAAATAACCCAGCAGTATCTTTAACATTGCACCAAAAAGTGGTGCGTTTAAAATGAATGGGAAAATCCCATGGGAAATATTCTGGTGGAATATTTCGCGTGGTATCCACTGCCCCCAGCTAGAAACTCGACAAGAGGGGACTGGACAGTGCCACCTTGGAAAACAGACCCAGGGGCAATCGAATTATCCCTACCAGTACTTCCACAATAAGATGATTTGTACTGGTTCTGTTCACAATTTGAGACTAGTAAAGCCAATGATGACTTTACATGCCCTGGGAGACAATAGTCAGTCCCAGGGTATGGAGTCTATGTTTGGGGGTCACTAGGACACCCCTGTGTTACTGCACTGAGGGTGCCGTGTAACACATACCAAAAACACATGAAGCCCTATGGAGTAAAAGACCCAATAGCCCATAAAACACATTACATAGTCAAAGGACATTCTCAACTCATGCCTAAGGGTGGGAGAAAGAGAGTCTCACTCTTAGCAGGAGAAAAAATAAACCCCAAAAATCCAGCAAAGCTGCTAGGGGACTCACTAGGCTTGGGAAATTAGCCTTAACAGAGAATTCTCCCTAACAGGGGAGAAGGCTAAGGAGACAGTGTGGACCCCTGAAGCTTTACCCTTGCATCTGGGATCCCCTTTCACATTGTCAGATGACCCACAAGCATAACATTTCTCAAATGTTTTGACAAATGAGGATTTCTGCTGACCTCCCTCTGGTTTGGCACTAGAGGTTTCACTAGCCCGATTCGGTTTCCCTTGTGTCTTACCCTTCTTATGTTCGAGGGCCTCTTTTGGATTGGAGGTATTAGAATTCTCTTTGCCATCTTTCTTGTGCCGCTTCCCATCATTCTTCTTCTGAGTTGCCCCAGAATCTTGTGACTAGCCCTGTTGGCAACCCACAAGTCAGCAGCCTTTGCTAAATTCTTTGGATCAATTTCCTTAGAGTCAGCCAAGTGCTGTCTCAGCTCAGGAGAACAAATAGATTGTTAGAATCTATTTGTTAAAATAGATTCTAACAAAAATATATTTCTCATTCCTTCAAAAGTGTTAACTCTGTGACCCTTTACCCAACCATCTAAGTATTTCAAACATTCACACACCCAGGTAGCCCAGGGGGTACCATCATGCTTGTTGAGGGTCCTAAACCTCTTAAGGTACTGGGAAGGAGTTTTCCCAAATCTAGCTATCAAAGATAGTTTAACATTTTCATACTCCAATCTTTCAAGCTCCCCCACCTCCATTACAGCATCAGTTGCAACCTGGGGCAGCCTAGACAAAAGCCAAGGAATCAACTGATTCCCTGTGAAACCCCAAATCCCATAGTTATATTCAAAAGCAGCCAACCAATCCAAAATATCAAGTCTCACCTCACACATACTCACAGTTTCTTTAGGCATGCAAGGCCTCTTAGGACTGGAAGACCTAGAAGACTCTGGGAGAGAACCATTTTCAAGAGACAATGGCCCTCATTCCGAAATCGGAGGTAAGTACCGGTATTTTCCGGCATGGCGTAAAGTACAACACCGCCCTGGCGTCAGACCGCTAATTGCGGGCCATTCCGACCTCGCGGACATGCGCTTTTCACCATGCCGGAAAAGAACCGAGCGGCCTGCCGCTAAATGATCCGCAAACCCCCTACCCGCATGCTGTGACACGTCAATAACAACACCTCCTTGGAAGCAGTAGCGTCAGTACATAACGATGACCGTAATTTACGGATACTGTAAATTACGGTCACCACAAAAAAAGGAACCGGAAATTACATCATCGCACAGGAACAGGAAGGAGAGCGGCGGCCATATTTAAAAACACAATCCATTGCCATCCTCATCCGCCATCACCTTTGGGAGCAAACTAAAGTTCGGAAAAGGACCAGACAACTACCAACATGCCGAAAGCTCCAAAGAAAGCTGCGGACCGCATCCGCAAGAGGAGATTCAGCCCAGAGGAACTCCAGGCCATGGTGGACTTCCTGGCTGAGCATGCAGATGTCGTTTTCAGAAGCGACATGCAGTGGGAGTCTATCCTCCACAAAAAGAACATCTGGGCTGTACTTGCCCAGAGGGTGAGCGCTGTAGGCAACACACCCCGCACCCCCAGGGACTGCCGCAAGCGGTGGGATGACCTGCGGGTGCGGGGCCTCCTCTCAAGCAACCGGAGTCAGGCCATGCAGACGGGAGGCGGTCCAAGTACCCCTGTGCAACTAGAGCCGTGGGAGGAGACATGTGCGGCTCTGATTGGAACAGAATCGATCGAGGGCGTGGGGAACATGGAGTGCGGGCAATGACTTCTACCGAAGGAGGTGAGTGTCCACAGTGTACACTGCCAATGTCCATTGCATGATTCAAACTGCCCCAAGGGCTATCGAAGGCACCTTCTCGTGTTGCCCTCCCCCCATCCAACTCATACCCCCATCCAACTAATGCAGAGGCAAGTCCCACGCAATCAAGGGCCAAGTGTCACTCCCAAACATGCATACATGACATACTCATGCACATGTACCACTGCTGTAGCTACACCCAAAAGGCCACAAACCGCAATTGACTGAAATGTGAATGCAGCCATGTATACAAATAGGACATCTTACAATCACTCGTGTTGTCCCTCTCTTCTACCCCCACAGGCACTGACCATGACAACGCTGAGCCACAATCAAGCGGGCCAAGCACCTCCATGGGTAGTGGCAGGGTCAGGCGAATCCCTGCACCAAAAAGAACAGCCCCCCGGCTCCGGAAAGGCCACTGGATGCTGCCCCACCACAATCCATCCCAGCATTGGCGGCAGCCACAATGCCAACCACAACATCGGCACAGTCGAGCATCTCTGGGGAGGCTGCTGCTACTGGCCCTGACGAGTGTGTGGACAGCCCGTCACCCATCTGTGGGGCGTCCGAGGAGGAGGGCCAACACACAGTCCACACCACGGAGCCCTGCATTGTACCCCTGGCCTCATGTAGTGACTGTGGAGATGCACCAACACCTGTCCGTAGTCCTCAAATAGACCCGCAGGGGTATGATGATGATGTCCCAAGTCCACCGGTACAGCCCTCGCCCGAGCATGCAGGGGCAAGTGGTTTCAGCGATGGTTTTCCATCATTCGGAACACGTCGAGTGAATCAGCTGGCAGACCTCATAACAGAGTTCATGGAGGACAACCGCCAGGCCAGGGTTCAATGGCATGAAGGAGTAAGGGAAATGCGGCAGGCACTCACCAACTGCACCAACCGGTTGTGTGATACTGTCACTGACAGCACAACCCGTCTGTGTCACATCCTAGGCCGCATAGCCAGTGCCCTTGAGGCAGGCCATTCTAATGCCCAGCCAGAGCAGGCGGACACGCCCACATCCAGTGAGGCCACACAAGGCAGCCCAGCAAGACGCACTCGGCGTTCCATGCGGCGCAGGGAAATGCTCCCCCCCCTGGCCAGGGGAGCAAGAAACAATAGTCATTGCTGCCACATGTGGCGTTTACGTCCTACATGGGACCACTGCTGTGGAGTTGGGGGGGAGGGGGGCGGGGGTTGGGGGTTTGTTGTGGAGTTTGGGGGAGGGGTTTGGGGGGGTTTGTTGTGGTGTTGGGGTTTAGGGGGTGATGGTTTGTTGTGGAGTTGGGGGGGCTGCAGATAATGTTCTCACTAATACCTTTTTCACAATACACTATTGGTGTTGCAAAGTTCAACCGTTGTGGACATTCATCATTGAGCATGTGTATAATGATGTTTGACAGTGCATGGTGTACAAGTATACACACATCCAGTGCCCTGTGTGCCCATGTTATGCCACCCTCTGCTGACTTGTGTTCTGGACATCTTGTCCACTCTTTTTTTGGCACATTACATGTCCCTCAAGTGCACTGCCTCCATGATGTTTTCTTGCCTCTTCCTCCTCCACCTTCACCACATCGTCATGTGGTAGTAGCAGTACCATGTCAGGGGAGAGAGACGCAATTGTAGGTATGCACATTTTTTTCAGCTACACATATGACATGGGGTTTTTGGACACCAGATAGCAGTGGATGGGTCACCCACCAGTCCTGCTTCGCCAACTCATATGTGCCTTACACAAGCCAGGTGACTGCTTCATCTACACGCATGCATGGGTATGGCCAGTGTTTTAGTGCTCCCTGGGCCTGTTCTGTGGGTTACTGACAGGGGTCATGTACCAACACCTGTCCGTAGTCCTCAAATAGACCCGCAGGGATACCCTGCATGACAGGGGTCATGTACCATGGTGTCAAGGGACAGCCACCAACAGCTGCATGTCTAACCAAATAAGGTGAGTGTTTGAACTGTCATGGTGGAGAACTGAACTTGGCTGACATGGCAGGGTTTCACTGATGGCCATATGCACATGTCCATGGATGCATTCCGCACATTCATGGACACAATATGTGTCCAATACAATGGAATGCTGTGGGGGGTTGCGTCTTCAAGAACGATGGCATGGACATCTCGTGGTACATGTTCCGTTGATGCATGCTGCTGTCCTGATGTTAGATCCATGTGGTGCTGTGTACTGTGTAGAATCGTATTTGGGTGTGATGGCTGTAGTCAGTGGCTCATGGTCATCATCCTGCTCTGATACATACTATGGTGAATCCCAACACTCCTATGGGTGTGCCATGCCGGTGACGTGGTGTGGTATCCCTGCTGCCATCAGTTCAATCCACTCCCAGGGATGGGTCTCCGATTTGGTGCCATGCTGGGGGCAGCCACATTGTGCATATGCAGTGTGTCTTCCTATATGCGCTTACGGTTGTGGTGGCCGCCAATGAGTGGTGCAAGTGCAGTGGGATTTGCCCTTGTCAGATGGTGGAGATGTAGTGTATTGTGAGTGCCTTATTCCATCGATGTGGTAATCTGTTCTCATGTGCCGTTGCACTGGTTCTGTGGCAGGTTGGTTGTTGGGGTGAACATCGTACGATGGCTTCATCATTTCAACCCAGTTGGTTCATGCAGGCACCCAACTCATGGCACCAATGCACTTGCCTGACACAGTCAGACGACTCAACAGGCAGCCAGGCACGTCATCCTGCATGTTGCACCATGTGGCACGGTAGCGTGGTGAACTGCTGGCCCTTTGAGTCATGTGTAGTTCTTTGATGTCGGGCCCACCCATGTGTGCGGTTCTTGGTTGTGTTGCATTCCATCTGTACGTAGGGGGAGTGGTATTGTTTGCAGTTGCTGTCCGCCACCTGCATGCCATGCTGGTCCACATACGACACGTGGGTGCTGTCAGGGGCACCAATGTAATTTGGCATTCCTCCATATGCATGAGGTCCAGCTTTACTGTTGTGTATCTCCTGGGTGGTCCATGTTGGGGATTGATAGGCCCTTGTGTGCTTGGGGAGGTGAAACAGCACTTGTTTATGTGTCCGTGTAATGGACGGTTGTGACATGCCATGCCTGGGCACCACTGTGTGCTGGTAGGTGCCTGTGGCATGGGTGTGGGGCACAGGCAACACCGTCACTAGTGCCAGGTTAGCAGTGTATATTTGTATGCTGCTCGCTTATCTCGTTATGTCTCAGGCCAAATATGGTGGTGACGGTGTCACAGTCAAGGTGGTCAGGAGTGTCTATCAGCTAAGGGCTTTCCTTGAGTGGCCGGACATGCTGCGTGTGCATGGGGGCTGCTGGGGTGGTGATGGAGGCTGCACTGGTGCTGCATGCAGGGCCTGTCTCCCCCTCCTACTCCCTCTGTGTCTCCTCAAAGGGGGGGGCCTGGTGTTGTTGCTGAAGTTTTTGTGGTTGTGCCCTTGCTGGTTCTATTGGTGTCATCTTGGTGTGGGAGGGGGTGTGGTGTGTGGGTGTGTTCCTTTTCTGCTGTGGCAGACTCCATTGCCTCCACATGTGCTGATTGTGTGAACCTGTGGCTCTGGGAACCACTGCTCAGGGTTCTTTACTCCTTCTCTGATATGCCTGTATGTACTCCATGCCGGTAAGGTACTTTACGGGCTTGAGGAGGCCATTATTTATGTGTGCTCCTTTCTTGCGATCAGCTCCGGTTTACTCCATGCCGCTAATTTCGGCATGGTGGGGCTCGCGCAAGACCCAAGACCGATAATTGCGGCATTGTAGTTTACGGTGCCGTAATTAGCGGTCTGAGGGGTCAGAATAGCATGTAGCGGTAAACAATGCCGGTAAATCATTACCGGCATGGTTTTTAGCTTACCTCCATGCTCGGAATGACCCCCAATATCTTCATTTCAAGTTCATGATTCAGTTCCATTTAGCTGAGCCTGAGTTCCTGGCGTTTGCTTTCAGTTTGCATTTGGAGCCTTTTAAATTCTAACTCAAGTCTCATCTTTTCAAGAGAGACAAATTATGGACTCAGTACTGGACCTGGTAGGGTCCCTGTGGTTATAGCTTGAGGACCTAAAGCAAGTAGAGGTGCAGTGTTGTTCACATCCTGAGTCTCCTCTGACTCTTCTAACTCATCAACTCATCAATAACATTAGAGCTAGACTCTGGATCATTATCATCCTCATCAACACCATCCACATTTGCTCCCAGTCTTTTTTATGATTCAACAACTTTTCAATCAATTCATTTTTCTTGCCTTTAACAGAGAGAGACCTGGGTTTACACATATCTTTCCGTTGATCTACTGTTAGAATGATCAGGGCTTCCTGTTTGAAGTTATCCATATTTGGCATTTTAAAACAATTGCTTTTCTAGAGGTGCTTAGCCTTGTGAAGGTTATTTGAACAAAAGTAAGAGCAGCACTCTCAATATAACAACTACACTTTATCCTCATCGCTTGCCACCAGTGTTAGGCAGAAATGCATGCAGTACCCTCTGGGTCCACCACATACAATTAGGACTACAGGTGTGCATGCCTCTATTAGTTACTAAACTCGGTCCTATTTCCTGCATTTGTAAGCTATGCACTTGTGCACAATGTAACATTCCACCCCTTAGAGGCCTGCATGTTTAATATAGCTCACTATATTTGATATTTAGGTGCTGCTAAAGCATTACTAAGCCATCTATATAGTTCTGTTTATCAGCATCTAGTACACACTTAGAATAAGCTATTAGTCTTAGCTGTTAACACAGTAAGCTATATGCATAATATGCAATATGGTTAGCTCAGTGAGTCAATGTACCTGTGCTAATGCATCTACTCTCTACACTACTCCCGGTCCTATGGGACTCTATAGGAGTGGGGACACAGAAGCACCGGCACCCTTGCTAACGGTGCTGGTGCTTCCGTGACAAGTCTGCCTACTGTGGGCGCTGTGTTTGACAGGGTCAGACTTGTCGGGCACAGTGGCTCTGGCAGGCAGACCTGTAATATGCCGGTCTGGAAACAAGGAAAGCAGGTGATCTTATCGACACCCTTGTTTCTGGACCAGCAGGGTCCTAATGAGGCCTTATTTGTATTGGCAATATGTTTATTAGTATAGGCCCTTTTATTTCGACAAGACCACTAGGACCTCGTTATTTCATGGTCGTAGCTTGCTCCCATCTTTAAATTTAGGATTGGATAGGCATTGTTCAAACCCAGTTGAAGTGCAATAAACACCCTTAAACTGTGATCACTTGTGTCTGTCTTACTGTTTGATACCGTGCCTTCATTACAACCGTCAGATCCTCGGCAGTGGGCATAACTGTTAGGAAGGTGGCAGGATTCACTGTTTTGCTCTAACCAACCACATGAATGCAGGGCTTTGAAATAACAATCTCGTACGCCGAAGATCTCTGTGTAGTCAGGATAGACTTTGACCTTTCTAGGATGGCAAATGGAGAATGTTCCACATACAACGTAACTGAGCATCCCATTACTATAGTAGAACTTTTTTTAGATATTAAACTTACAAACCTGGAGAACTTTTCAACGCAGGTGCAGCATAAATTGGACAAAGAAATGGAATCCTCTTCAAAGTGGCAATCGCGGCTATCTGATTTTGCACAAAATGAGTTGGCCGACAAATCTGACCTAATGATCGCAGTATTGGACTGTGTAAAATGGTTACGTCATAGCAACGCCCAACTCCCTCCAGATGCTTCACTCTGCTCTTGTCAACAAGCAGGTCCTGATTTAGTTGGCTTGCACTGTGCTTGTGAAAAAAAGTATATCTGGAGGTCTGCGCCTGCCGCCGCAAGAAATGATGACGTCTAACCCAACGAACATTGCATCCAAAATTCCGATGACGAATAAAGTGAGAAATGTGACAGCAGTCCTCTCTGCCTTGCCGACCATAAATGAAATTAACACCATAGAGAACACTCCAGCCCTATCATTGAGCGAGCCGAGGGTTGTTCTCATTCCAGAACTGCCAAGTCAAGTACAGATAAGACCACAAATCACCTTGGGCACCCTCCAGATTCCAAATCCGGGAGTTGTCATACCTCCCCAAGGAAAGGGTTCAGGCCAAGTTTCACGCCCCAGAAATCTATGTTCGGCATCTTTGCTGGGCCATCGAAGCAATTGTCCCTGAATACAAAGACCTTGCATCGTGTGTGTCGAAATAATAATGATGCCATACTGTCGTCACCTACACAATCAGCCTTATTCGAACGGCCAAACAGGACAGCTGTTCCAATGAAATTAAAATCGGCTCAAGAAAATAACATCATCAATCAGCAAAGTAGTTAAGAAGACTGTCACCCAAATAAATGCTCTAGAATCGAATTTGAAGACCAATCAAGCATTCACAGAGTCAACTCTCTAGATCTGTGTGATTTGTCGACATATTCGATTCATGAAGACGAAATATCAAACGAAGATAGTAGTTCATCCCATAAAGATGTTAGGAGTACAGGTTTACCTGTAGTGAGGCCAGTAAGCAAAAAGAGCAGTGCGAAGCCTTCTTTGCCGACAATTGTCTCTGATTCTCGTAAATCGTGCCAAAAAGAAATATTCTCTGGTTACCCATCTCCCATAAAAAGAAGAACATTCACTAGTAGATCATCCTCACTTGTGTGTGACAAGACCACTTGGAAATTAAATCCAAAATTAACTACTGCCCAACTTCAAAAACAAGAAGCCAAGCCAGTGGAACAAACTCGACGGCACAGTATAGAAAATAACTGTACTCATTGGACGCTACAATTGGAAAACATTGTAAGTGAGAATAACGAGGTAAATTTGAATGGCCGTAACACCATCAAACTGTTACACAGTATTCCATCATTGCATACCATCATGTCTGATGACATAGCAATTGTCGAATATGCAGCAGAAGATCGTTCGGACTGGGTCATTCTTCATGTCAACTCGAAGCTGATCAAAAAACCCTATGCGATGCCAACAAGGATTTGAAATTTCTCCCCTTACAGATTCACACAGAAGGAGCAGCAGTAACGCTCAGATTCCAAGCTCCTTTAAGACTGCCAATGATTGGAGGAGAGATAATTTAAGAGATCGAATCGTGAGGAACAAGTCAGAGAATGCAGACACACGTGATGGAAATTGGCTCTATTCAAGCCCAAGGTATTCCAGATGTTCCCAAGGAAATTGACAGTAGCTATGTAAAGGGAAACAGGAAGTCAGCTGCTCCCTTATTTCTTGGAACACAAGTGGATTCCAATATTTATTTCAAAACGCATGTCTAACAAAAGATGATTACTTTGCAATCTGCTACAAGAAACATGGTTGCGATTAACACCAAGTTGCGATGGTTTCACTGTGGTGCTAAATGCCGCCAAGAAAAATAAAATGCGACGTCCTTTTTTAGGGCTAGTAACAATGATAAAAAGCAACCGTCACTGGAAAATTATAAAAACAGATAACCCAAATCTGTTTGTCCAAGGTACTTTGTTGGAAAGAAACAAATCTTATCTTGACTCAATTGACATACTACTAATTATAAATGTTTACTGGAACCCAATGATGATTTCAGCTGCAACCTTTATATCCTCTATCACCACAACAATAGACAATTGCATGTTAGACTATATAGATCCTAAAATCATCATTTGTGGTGATTTAAACTACTCTTGGTTTGAAGTAAATGAGTAAGCGGTTCTGAAAATTCGCCCTCCCACATTAGAAGATCAGAGCGTGGGAAACAATGGGCAAAGCATCTAGCGATGAGGAATTGTGAGATGCTAAATGGTCGTACACGAGGAGGCATTCCAGTTGCTTTTACTTGGCATAGAAACAACAGCCACAAAACCCTGGACTATATTTGGGCGTCCAAAAACCTAACAGAAAAAATTGATCAGCTGAATATATTAACCTCTTAAGTGCCATTGAGGTTCCCCCCCAGTGCCAATGGCTTTTTTTTAAATCGCGGTATTCACCGCCCAAACCCGCCAACATTTCCACCCTCATTAACCCCTTAAGTGCCACCGACGAGCCGGCTCGTCGGTGGCAACCTGGAGCGGTTTTTACCGACGAGCCGGCTCGTAGCTGGCATTTAAAGGGTTAAGGATGCCACACAGTGACCATGATGCCGTAAAATTACCTTGGCTAGTTTCATCTCATGACATACATGCCCGCTATGCCCCTAATCTGATAATCAATCAAGGCTTAAATAGATTAAAAATAAACATCAATAATAATGAGATCGCAACCCTGACACAGCAGTTATCTAAGATCCAAATAACTAATAGACGTCAAATAAATTATGTTCCTTTGCTCTCAGAGTTCAGGTCGAGGAAAAGTGATCTTAAAGCAGACTATTTTGAGAACATACATCCCTTCGGTATAAAAGTGAATGAGGAAAAGAAGAAACTGCATCATGACATCAATATTTCCAAAAAGTCATCTACATTACCCAATCTCAAAGCCATTAAAAAAAGACGTCAACAATACCGAAACAGGATAAAAGACTTTAATCAAATACGTGATCAAGAAAGAGCACAAGAGATTCTGAAGTTAATCTTCAAACATCACAACAGGGAAATCTGGGCAATTATAAACAAAGGCTCATTAAATCAAAATGCCATGATTTCCAGCGGAGTAAGTTCTAACACTTGGATAAGTCATTTCTCCATAGTGTTTAAAAACCCAAAGATGCATTCCACCTGCCTTACGAAGGCAACTGTAAATCCATGGAATGTCGCTGAGTCACATGAAGATATGGAAGTGGCAATCGCCAAATGAAAAAATTCAAGGGCCGCTTGCCCGGATGGCCTTTACAAATATCATGCTAAAAGTAAACAAGGTCCAGTGGGCACTTTTTATGGAAGTCCTTTTTGAGAAAATAGCATCTACAAAAGAAATTCCATCATCGTGGCAAACAGCTGTCGTAATACCAATCTATACAAAAGGCAATCGGGACGATCCGTCCAACAATCGCCCGATTGCCTTAATCAATGTTACTGGAAAAATCTTTGCTGCTTTTCTACAAAATAAACTAGCAGCCTGCGAAGGCGACCATGACATTGTAGACTGTCGACAAACAGGTTTTACAAAAGGCGTAAGAATTGAACTCAACCTAATCCTATTAAACCTGTTGAAGTTGGATTGCATAAAAGGAGGCAAGAAACTGTTCCTCACCTTTGTAAACCTTCGACAAGCCTTCGACTGTATCAACAGAGAAAAACTGTGGTAAAAGATAGAACAATGGAACTGGCCAGAGGAGTTGCTGCAGCCAATCATTGCGCTTAACTCCAATACATCAATTAGAGTCAGATTGACCAGAGACGGGGATCTGACTGAACAGATTGCCACACATAGGGGAGTCAAGCAGGGCTGCCCGTTGGCCACCCTGAATTTCAAATGATACATCTCTGACCTCCCCTTATACTTACAGAATACAAATTCATTTACACCTCGGATTAACGGCAATCAAATCAGTTGGATGACATACGCAGATGATCTGGTCCTTATAGATTCAACAGAGATTGGCTTGCAGAGAATCTTGACTAAGCTCCATGATTACTTGCTATTCAATGACCTCACCATCAATGTCAATAAATGTAATGTCCTGACCCTCGGATCCAAATTTGGAAAAAAGGACATGAACTTTAAATGGGACATAGCCAACGAAGCACTTGAAAAGGTACAATGTATTTGTTACCTAGGCATACAATTTAACCGTTCTATTCGTGAATGGGACTGGAGCCAAGACTTGAAAACTTGCATGAGTACTCTAGTATTGCAAGGAGCCAAGCTACATAGAATGTATGGCAAATTTACTTTAAAACCAGTCCTGTTGTTCTACACACAAAAAGTTGTTGCAATGATTTCCTTTGGTGCCAAAGCCGGTTTTAATATAAGTCATGACTTTTGAGACTATTTGGAGGGCCTGTTCTGCCGGAAAATCTTGAAAATTCCCAGTAATGTATCAATAGTGGCAATCCGTTTCGAACTTTGCTTAGAATCACTTTTATTTGCAGTGCTCTGAAAACCTGTAGCAGCATTTAGGAAAATTAATTTGAGCCCTACCGCAATCCCCTAGCAGATCTTATCTCCAAACACTAAGAATTATTCTTCAGGGCTATTTTTGGTCTGGATGAACAATGTAGAAGCAATATTGTTCAACGCCAATATTAGGTAAGACATAGGGCCTCATTACACGGAAGGCGGTAAGGGTTAACGGTCACCGGTAATGGTACCGGTGCCGTTAACCCTTACCGCCTTACTAAGAGGTCCCTTTGCGGGTAGGTACTTTAACGCCTGCTGTTTAGCAGGCGTTAAAAACCAACCCGCAAAGGGACCAGGGTGCTAATTACGGTACCGCAATTTGCGGCACCGTAATTAGCGCCTTCCCCATTCCCATAGAGCCCTATGGGGCAAAAATGGGAATGGGGAAGGGCAATGGGGGAAGGGGGAAATACCGCCCCGCCAACCTTGGAATAGGGCGGTAATTCCCCTTTCCACCAAGGCGGTGCCGGTATTTTACCGGCATGGACCAAGGTGCTACTAGCACCTTGGTCCTCCGCCTACCGTGTAATGAGGCCCATAATCTTGAGCAAGAAAATTAAATTACCTGGACTGGCCAAACAATAGAGAAAAGATCCATTTTGAAATCTGCTATCAACTTTGGTGTCGTTGCTCTCAGCATCAATCAAATACTGAAATACTTAGAAAAATTCCTGTCATGTTATCACCGGAATCAGTTTCTGAGGCTACAGCTAAACCTACAATCGACTAAGGAGATGCTCTTCTTAAAGCATGACATTGCAACTCAAGAAAATAGTCGTCAATTCTGCCAATCCGCAGTGGAATCTTCAAGACATTTGATTATTGCATGCCAAGGTCTTATCACTCAAATAACTAACTTTCTGTACAACTTTGCTCCCAAGAATAGAAATATGGTCGAATGGTGGTCTCTGTTGCTGGCAGGTCAAAATGTAAAGTTGACCTGTGCAGTGATTGACTATATGGACACGATACTGATGGACGGCAGACTATCAATCAAGTAGTTTGGCCTTCTATTGCTTTGTCTCCAATAGTTGGCTTTAGTGGGGGGCTGATATTGTACTGAGAGGACAAAGACGTGATGAATTGTATGATTGTTGAAACAAAATGTTTTAATTCAAACTAAAAGTTTAATTTAAAAAATAAATGTATTCGATAGTAGAGTTTGGAGATATGCAGGCATCTTTCCTTGTCTACACGTCTGTCACGGTCTGTCTCCGCCTTCCCCAACTCCTCCTCACCTGTCTTCTCCTGTACTTCTTCCGTCCTGATTACAGCCTTCTTTTTCTTGACCTTTTCTCCTTCGGCTGGCTTCTTCTCTTTTTTTTTGTCAAAGGTAGGGACACGCTCCCTCGGTAGCCTCTGTGATCTGGCTAATAACAGATCTAGGGAATACCCGAGGAGCACGTCCTAAAGAATGGGTAAAAAAGCCTCCAGGCAAAAAAACCCCGATCAGTATTCAGGTATCCGTGGAATACTAGATGTCCTGCAGTTATATGGAGATGTCGATTCCTGCAGCCGCAGAGCTCCGGACACGTAGGAGGAACGCCCACACCTTGCTCCACTCGTTCCCTGAGAAAGGCGGTGAGACAAGGATACTGCCTCCAGTGTTTTGCAGTCTCGATGTCTTCTGGGCTGAGTTGCAATCGGGGGGAGGTCTCGGTCCGCCAGAACACCGGAGAGGCGTTACGAATGGAACAACAGAAGGAAGCTGGGTGGAAGGGAAAGAGGTAAGGAAACAGACAGAAAAGTATGAACAGCCGAAAACGCTCACAGCGAAAAGCTAACGCTGAAGCACCGGCTGAGTGAAAAAGACGGGAAAAATACTTACACGGAAAACGCTTGGTAGTACGCGTCGTGTAAGAAAGAACAGAAGCTAAGACCCTAATCACCTTACCTGAAAACCTGAAAACACCACTAGTGAAGGGATAGTAGGTAGGTATGAAAAGGACCTGAACGAAAAGGCAATGCTGGAAAGCTAGACGCTGAGAGCGAGTGGCTGAGCACGTAACGAAAACGATACAACGTGCCGAACGTTGCTATGACCTGCTGGTTATAGATTACGTCGGCCATGTTGGAATAAACTAGACCGATAGAATGTAACAGGCAGTCATCTTAGTAGTATCTCCAACGACAAGCAAATCTCCAGGGCTGATGCATGACAACGTCTGCGTAATGACCAGTAGTCCGAAAATAATTCTCGACTCAACCGGTAGCCAATGAAGAGCACGTCTTGCTGCAGTGACATTGCCTCTGCGAGCCAGACCCATGACCACCCTTACAGCTCCATTCTGGGAGACCTGCAACCTATTGCGGATAGATTTATTGATGCCCACAAGTAAACTGGAACAGTAATCAATTATAGCTCCTACAATCGCTCTCACGATTGGCTTAGCATTAGCTTGAGAAATAAGGGGTCTAAGATGGGCCGGAAGCTTGATGTAATAGGCACAGGATGACACCAAACTACAAACATGCAGTTTCATGCTGAGGTGTTGGTCAAAAATGACAACCAGCATTTTAACTTTCTTAAGAGGAGTGATTTTTGCAGCTCCCTTATGAAAGCATTCATATGCACATCCAAATTTCTGTAACATATACGGTGAACCAACCACCAACAGCTTTGTTTTTTCTTTATTTAGTGCGAGTCTATTATGGTCCATCTAGGTCTCATATAGATATTATTAATCAATGCTTCATCCAAATCGCGATTACCAGACAGAGGGATGACGCATCTTGTTGGCATAATTTGTGAATATCACTTCCTCGTGGGCTAGCATAGCAAAAAGAGGAACTGTGAATATGTTGTACAGACAGGGCGAGGTACACGCACCCTACGGTACCCTCAAGCTAATGTCGATGGGCGTGGCTTCAGCCTCTTTGTCGAAAAGATCCATTGGGCTGCTATGGATGATAAATTAGTGACCTCCTTCAACCTGTGAACATGATATGATGGTCCACCAGGTTGAAGGCTGCCGACTGATGCAGAAGCATCAGCAGAAAGGCTTTGTTTTTGTACATGCGGTCCAGTACCTTCGATTTTAGTTCTAGGAGAGCCGTCTCGGTTCCAAATCCGACTGATGGTAATTCAGGATAGGATGTTCTTTCAGATGCTCAGCTATTTGTCTATAAGCCACTTGGTCCAGAATTCTTAGGAGAAAAGGGATATTTGTAATTGGCCTGAAATTATTGGGCAGGTCAGTCGATAGGCCTGGCTTTTTGAGGATGGGCATAACTCAAGCACTTTTCAAGTCCCGAGGAACAACCCCCATTTCCAATGATACATTAACAAATGTGAAAATTGCTGCAAGCAAAGTAGGAGGACAGGTTTTACTAATCATGGCTGCAGAAGAGTCATTTTTACATTTAGAGGTCTTTAGTTGTTTAATGATTGAGGCCAATTCATCTATTGAGATGGTAGTAAAGTTAAATACGGGAATAGAGGGGCATCTCTCAAAGACCCAACCTGAGTTTTCAACATAGTCTCCCACTAGATTGACTTGTTTTTTGGCAATATCAGCCCTAAAGATCTTGAGCTTGTCTTGCATGGCCTGCTGAATCAATTCACACCATGCACCATCTTTTAAAACCAGTCCTGGGTCAGTGTGATTCGTGGATTCTTGTTCTTTCAGGATTTTGAATAATTCCCTAGTGTCTGACTGAGCATTTTTAATCCTATTAAAGAAATTCTTTTTGGCCTCAATTACAGCTGCTCTGTCATTTTTTGCAGCAACCTTATCTGCCAGAGCAGACTGGGTCCGATGTGATTTCCATTCATAGAAGAGTTTAAAGGATAAGGTTTTTAAGATCTTCATTTCAGGGGAAAACCATGGATTCTTTAGTACCTTCCTTAAGCAATTTTCTCTTTAGGGGTACTAGGGTATTCAAAGCTATATCCACACTGAAAAGGATAGTCCTTGACATCTCCTCAGGGGAGATCGAGTCCGGGAGGTTCCCCAATGAAGTAAGCAAAGGTTCTATCCTATCAGCCGAGATATTCTTAAGATTTCGAGTCAGAACCTCTGTCCTATTTCTATCTTTCACTTTCCTGGGGAAATCTGCTAACACAGTGAATTGTACAAAAAAGTGATCGGACCAGGGGCAAGGTGACACAGACACAGCATACGTCCTAACCCTGTGGCATGCCACCCAGTCTAGGGTGTGCCCTAAGCAATGAGTAGGCACGAGAATCAGTTGGTCGAAGCCAAACTCCGTCAGAGCTGGTTGAAGTTCTAGCGCAGCAACATCATCCTTATGCTCCAGCCATAGATTAATATCACCCACAATCCGAAAACTAGAATTAGGTTTCAGTAAAGGGAGAAGACAGCTAGAGAGGTCAGCTAAGAAGTCCTCGGACAGTGTAGGGTGCCTATATATCCCTAAAACATTCATAGTAGTTTCTGCATTCAGTCCCGTTTTGACGCAGAGAGATTCTACCCCCTCCATTATGTAGCTTTTAGTTTCTCAGATGGTAAGTGATAATCTATAGATTAAAGTGACCCTGCCCCCCTACCCTCCTTACTATCACATCTAAACATCCCATAACCAGTGGGGATTGCAAAGTTTAGAGAAGGTGCCGTGGCAGTATGGGCCCAGGTTTCTGAAATAGCACAGACATCAATGCTAATTTCCTCAATATAAGTTGGCACCTCTATAGTAGACATGTGTCCAATATGTGTGCAAATAAAGCATATTTTTAAAATACCTAATACACTGTTTTCACAGTGCACTCTTCTGCCATCTTGTGGCAGAATTTTGTATACGCATTTAAAGGTCATGTTAAAGGAACATCTTATTTTTATGTAGCAAATTCAAACTCTTTGTAAGAAATGCTGTGTCTTTTATCCAGAACGACACCTGTGGGGTGCCGTAATTAAGCACCTTTTTTTAGGGGCAAAAGTGACGCTGGGGTGAGCAGAATGGTATGGTATGCTTTAAATATATAGCGCCTATACACAGGCAAGTGTTTCAAAGCGCTCAAGGAGGGTGGGAACACGGGGAAAAAAACAACAGTCGCTCGGAGCCCATGAAAATCTAAGACGATAATAGTCTGCACAGGCAGAGTAAGTGCATAAAATAGATTTAACAGTATGGGATATAGCAAATAGGCCTGACAGCGATTCCGCAGTTTTAATAGTACAATTAGGGGTGAAGACAGGGGGAAAGAGAGTGGGACAGCAAAGGTTGTGGTAATCAGGTTCCCAAATGGAAGGCAGAAAAAGGTCCGTACAGCAGAATAGAGTCGGCAACGGCGTGGCAATGGAGGTACTAAATCAGCAGGCATGAGGAGTCCAAGAGGCTCTCAGGTTCGGGCTGTTTAGTGTCTACAATTGTACCCGTATTACTCTCCCACTCCTCACCTGAGGTTTCTGAGTTGGTTTCCGAAGGCTCGTCTGAAGAAGTCTCCACTGGTTTCTCTCTCCAGGCACTTGGGTTCTTCTTTTTCACCGTCTTGCCCTTTTGTTTGAAGAGATAGGGCCGAGCTCCCCCGGAGGCCACTTTGCCAGTAAGGCAATATGCCCGGCAGCGGGGACTCCGGGGAGCCCACCCCAAATCAGGGAAAATCCGCAGCAGAAAAACCCTGGGTAGTTTCAGGTGAGTTGGTCTGTTCAAATAGGTATTCAAAATCCTTCTTGGAATACAGCTTAAGTTCAAATAAGTAATCACAATCCTTCTTGGAATACTGCTCAGCGAGTGGGTAATTCGCAATCTTTCTTGGAATCCCACTTCTTTAGAGTACTACATATACCAGAATGCACTTGGGTGCAATGTCTAAGCTTTGGAAAAGATTCCAAGAACTCTGTGAGCAAGTTGAGTAAAATAAACAGAAGGAGAGGTTACACAGGTCAGAGGAAGCACACAACTCAAGGGGCACGAGTTAAAAGTGACAGCTGCTTGTAAAAGCGTGTGTTGAAATGAACTGCAGATAGCAAGTCCACGTTCTTTGAGTAATAGCCCCAGAGCGAATGCAGGTGTCTGCTGACTCCAGCAAAAATAACAAACACACACGCTGGGAAATTAGCAAGAAGTACGAGCAGGGAAAGGTCCAAAATAAAGAAGAAATATTCCCCACAGGAAGCGTGGTGGAAAAATGCACAATAAAAAGCAGGCAGACAAACAATGAAAAGGCAAATGGGTAGAAAAACAAGGAGTAGCACGAGACAGGAGCACTGTCAACTAGCGTTGGGAAAGAAAACAGTTGCAACGCACCGGTTGCCACACCTGACAGTTAATTATAGCCTCTGTTCCAGCGAGGCTAGAACGTAACGTCCAGGTAAAGGAGGAGCTCAGTCCTTCTTCCATTGTTTCCATCTCTTCCACAGGCTCATGGGTGTTTCATGACAGAGGCAGGCAGGAGTCAGCAACAGATAGAAGCTGAGAACTAAAATTCCGGAAAGCAGAGTCACAAACGCGGTCAGCCAACTTTAATCAGAAGCAGCGAGTGCCGTGCTTGAGGTGCTCTTAAGCAAACGTAGTAGGCGGAGCCTACCGCGCTGACCTGTTGATCCAATCACATGACCCTCTGATGACATGCAAGGTGCTGTAAGTGATCTCCGCTTTGCAGAAAGGTGCGCTGCCACTGTCTGTCTCCAGGGCAACCACCAGCATCGGTAGAACGGAGCAGCCAGGCATTGTACATGTCGGGAAGCAGGCACTGGAATGTGAGGCTCGGAAACGGGAACAGGACCTCGGATTCCTGACACTATCCACCCCCAAAGGCAGTGGCACACCACTGGAGGCATGGAATCTCTGTAGCAGTGCCTGGGCACGGAGGTTGGCAAAGGGCTCCCATGTTCTGTCCTCAGGACCATATCCCTTCCAGTCTACCAAATAAAATGGGATACCATCCCACATATGCATGTCTAGAATAGCCGCTACCTCATATGCCTCTGTGCCGTCCACCACGATAGGGGCAGGACGGACAGGCAGGCGTGTCCCAGGATGGCATGGCTTGAGCAGAGACATGAAAAACAGAATGCACTCGCCAGGAGGACGGAAGGGACAGATGTACTGCAACAGGGTTTATGAGTGAAGTGATGGTATAATGCCCTACACAGCATGGGATGAGAGACTTTTTACCCGGGATCCTTAGATTATGGGTGGATAACTAGAGATGCATCCCAACTTGGTAGTCCGGCGCCGCCGACCAATGGATGTCAGCAAAGCGATTGGTCCTTTCCTGGGCCTGCATGAGGTGTGTACTGATATCACCATCCAGAGAGTTCAAATCCCGAATGCATGTGTGAGCAGCAGGATTGTCTGTAGGCAGAGTAGGATCCAAGGGCAGAGAACGGGGGTGATGACCATATAGTGCAAAAAAGAGTGAAATGTCAGTTGCCGAGTGCATGGAGTTGTTATACGCAAACTCTGCGGAATGCAATACAGACAACAATGTCTCTTGGAACTGCAAGTACAAGCACCATAGGTATTGCACTAGTGTGATGTTTAATCTTTCTGTTTGCCCATCGGTCTGCAGGTGGTGGGCAGTTGAGTATTTGTCATCGATTGAAAAAGATGAACTCAGGACTCTCCAAAAGTGTGAGGTAAATTGGATACCTCTGTCCGTGGCGATGATTGATGGTAACCCAAAGAATCGGAAACAATGCTTGAGAAAGAGGCTAGCCAGGACTGGTGCTGATGGGGGACCAGCACAAGGAACAAACAGTGCCATTTTGGTCAAATAGTCCACTACAACCCAGATTGTATCGAAGCAGACAAGAGTCTGCAGCAGATAAAAGCTGAGAACAGCAATTCTGGAAAGCAAAGAGTCACAAACGTGGTCAGCCAACTTTAATCAGAAGCAGCGAGTGCCGTGCTTGATGTGCTCTTAAGCGAACCTAGTCGGCGGAGCCTACTGCGCCGACCTGCTCATCCAATCACATGACCCTCTGATGACGTGCAAGGTGCTGTAAGTAAACTCTGCTTTACGGAAAGGAGCGTAGCCACTATCCGTCTCCAGGGCAAGCGTGAGCATCGGTAGAGCAGGCACTCTCACACTGGAATGCAAGGCTCGGAAACGGGAACAGGACCTCAGAATCCCGACACTAGGGCCCTGAGGCAAGTGCGAGAGAGGACTGGTGGGGGTGCCGGGGAACAGTGAAACTCTGAGGTACACCAGGCGGCCAGTCAGCATGCTGTAAGGAATAGGAGGGAGAGAGGGAAAGGACAGAGAACTAGGTTAGCAGGGTAGAAGGAGAGAGAAGGAAGAGGAGAAGAGGAAGGTCTTGAGGAGTTTCCAGAATATCAGGAGATCTGGATCAAGATGTAGGGCGGCAGGGAGGCTATTCCAGAGGCAGGCAACCTGCTGAGGATAAGGATCTCCCACCAAATCTCTGGAAGGAATCCGTGGAAGGCTCCGATGGAGATACACCTAAGATGGAGGCAAGTGTTCAGTTTTATCGGTCTATGCCTTTTTTCTAATATGGCCGCCAAGACATATTTACATCACACGCACCGTAGAACTGATGCGTTGTATCGTTGTTTTTTCCCAAACTTCCAACGCTAGTTCTCTGAGATCCTTTCGCCACGTAGAAACATTCTTTGCCTTCCTAATTGCTCGTATGCCTATTTTCTCTACTGACACTCACGGTGAAATACTTTTCAGGGGTTTCTATTTTTCGCGGGTAGTTTCCTGTAATTTTCACAGAGAGGTAAGGTAACGCTGCTCTCTCAGCCCACTATCTTCTTTCACTATACTGTTTGCCTTTCTGTCCTATAATTCTGTTTCGTTACATCTTTGGCTATATCCTCTTCTACTTTGTTTTATTCTCTTTACCTTTTGCCTTCTGTACCCATTGTGTACACCCCTTGCGCTCTTTTCTGTGGATGGTTTTCCCGTTCTCAGAGTGAGGACTACTACCTCGTACCGAGCAAGGTCCAGCATCCACCTGCTTCACGGCTCATTATCATTCTGCCGAGCTGTTCATTTCCTGGTTGCAAGGCAGCCCCTACGGTGACTCCAAACTCCTTACTTATGGCAGATCCAGTCAGCAAGTGGTGGAACAGTTTGTTTTCTTACCTGAACCAGCAGAGTTTCAACTGACTGCGTGTATTGAACTGGACATTTCTATCTCGCCAGAGCCAAGTCATTGCATCCAAAGACTAACATCTTCTATACAGGGGTTTTTCTGCCAGCCGGCTTTTTCCCTGGAATTGGGGGCTGGAACTTAATGCACTTTTTGGGATATGAGGGCCAGAGGATTTATGAAACACTGCCTGATGTTGGGGAATTGGATGCGGAAGGGGGTGGAAATGACTTTGATGCGGCTTTTCTGAAATTGGATAAACATTTTGAGTCAAAAATAAGCACTGTTTTGGCACGTTGCCGTTTTGGGATGAGGTTTCAGCATGAAGGGGAGACTGTGGAAGACTAAATCACAGCGCTGAGAGCTTTGTCATTAAACTGTAAATTTGGTGGGGGTTTGGATGAACATATAAGGGATCAATTTATGTTGCATTGCTCAAATGACAAGATTCGGGAGGGGGTATGGCTGAAGGATGACACTAACTTAGATGAGGTCATATCTATTGTTAAAAAGGTTGAGCATACCATGCAATGTGTGGCAAAGCTGGGTACCAGAGAAACGAAGTCCTCGCAGGCCATTGAAGTGTTAAAGATTGGTGAAAGTAGAAAGGGGGGAGCTAAGGATAAAAAGAAGCCGAAAAACAGAAATGTGAAGGGAAATGATGTTGTCCAAGGGAAAAGTACTGGATGTCAGGGTTAGATGGGCGGTAAGAATGCCCAAAGAGATGTTACCCAGAGAGGTGCAAGGAGAGATGATCGTTTGTGTTTTAGGTGTGGTAGCGCATGTCATTTGTCAACGTCCCCGATATGTCCTGGGAGGCAGGCGAAGTGCTGTTTATGTAAGAAGTGGGGACATTTCGAAAATTGCTGCGAGAATTACCAGATTGGTGGAGGGAGAACAACCATGTTTGTTGAGGAATTAGATGTGGGATCATCTGGAGAGGGTGAAGAATCCGAGTGTGAGGTTGTCACAGTCAATATGGTCAAATGTTTGGCGAGTGATGAGTGTGAGCACCCTGCTGCTTGGATCAAAATAAATGGTCAACAAGTAAAAATGTTGGCTGACTCGTGCTCGAAGATAACTTTGATGTCCAAAGCTACCTATGAGAATGTAGTACAAGGGCGGTTGGAGGATTTAATTCCCTCTGACAAGGATCCAGGAGACTATACTGGGGGAAGAATAGAAGTGCTGGGATGTTGTATGGCCCATTTTTCCTTTAAGGAGAGGACGACCTATGGTAAGATATATGTTGCAAAGAAGGGAGAAACGTTACTTGGCTGGAGGGAACAAAGAGGTTTGGGCATCAGACTAGACCCGAATACTGAGGAACAAGTTCTAAATATTGGTAACGTGGTGGAAAACGGTGAGGTGGGAGATGACATGAATGATTTGATAGTAAAATACCCAAAGGTTTTCAATAATGGTATAGGATGTCTCAGGGGCATGGTGTACAGGATTACGCTTAAGGATGGCAGTAGGCCAGTTTGCGCAAAGCTCAGACCTTTACCCATGAATATGCGTGATGCTGTGAAAGGGGAACTTAGGAAGCTAGAAAAGGCCGGTATTATTGAACCAGCCAAAGCCGTAGAGTGGATATCCCCTGTGGTAGTAGTAAGAAAAAACAGTGGAGAACTAAGAGTTTGCATAGATTTGAGGGAACTCAATAAATGTGTCATAGCACATCGCCACCCACTTCTCAACATGGGTGAGTTACTGGGAGGTGAGATGGGAACTGTCAGTGAGAGATGGGTTGTTATATCGTTGGGACAAGTTGGTTGTTCCTGGTAGTCTGAGGATGAGATTAGTGGACATTGCTCACAAGGGTCATGTGGGCATTTCCAAAAGCAAAGAAGATATAAAGGCGGATTATTGGTGGCCAGCATGTGATCGAGAAATTGAGAAAATGTTTGGTGAGTGTGCAGTTTGCATAAAATCAGGAAAGAATATCTCAACTATGGTTCTGTCATGATCACTGCTTCCAAGGAGCTAGGACCAGCCCAACGTCCTTGGAAGCAGGCCCCTAACCTTCATCCTAGGCACCAGCCGGTCCCCACTGGGACCTTTTGGACCTTGTCCTGGCGCCGGTGGCACCAGGCTCATCAAAGTCACTGGTCCCGGCACTGGAAGCGCCGGGCTCATAATTTGTATGAAGATGCTTGGGTGGACTTACCTGCAGCAGACCATGCTGCTTACTTACCAGCCACATAGGAATCCTCTGTGAGCCGGGACTACTTTCTTACCTGGGTGGGGCAAGCTCCACTCCCTGGATACAACACTGGAACTCTTCTGGAACAGGAACTCTTTTCTTACCTAGGAGAGGCTGTGGAGGAAGACGCCTCATCACTCCAAGGCTATTTAAACCACACCCGATTGATGAAACGTGCTTCGCGTTATTCTGCATCTGCAGCAGAACGCTCACCATGTCTGTTCCAGTTTTCTTCTTTCCGATCCTGAACCTGCAAGAACAAACCCTTACCATTCCTGTATCCAGCCTTCAGTAGCACCTGCAAAGACAAGAAACAACAGGTTAGCACGGCAACCTTCACGCGCAGCGCTTTCCTCACCTGATCCATCGGCAGCTACCATCTCTTCACGCTGCTCCTCCGCCTGTGAAGACAAAAGCATAGTTACCGGCACTCCGGGAATTCCGGTTTTCTTCAACGCTGCAATCCTGCACCTGAAAGACAAAGGAAGAGACATTAGACAGGTATTTTACTTACGCGCCATCGCGCCCGCCACAATAGGGCGCCTGCAAATACTCGGGCGTTTCCAGCGTCTCTTCAACACCCGAACTCACAACTGCAAGGGAAAAGAGACAGTCAGAGAGCTTTTGAAAAGCAGGCAACCGGCATTTACTTACGCATTTCCAAGTGCGTCGTTCCAAGACTCTGGCTCGAATTTCGGCTTTCTTCACACCATCTTCTACCTCAAGCGCCCTGCAAGACAAATAGAAAAAGCATTATACAGAGCCCTGTTCCACATTAACGTGCCCACGCACCTAAAGACTGTAAGGACTTAAAAGGTGTCCGGAAACTCACCATTCGTGCAGTTAACGACGGTAGCAATCCTCTGATGTCAAGAGGCCTACGTTTCACCCAGTGAAGGAACTGGCAACGGCACCCTGCACCAGATGCAGATGGAGAGTCCAGCATTCACCTATCTAAGGTGAGCACGTTGACCTTGGGGCTCCACAGAAAAGCGAGGAAGGGAAAGGGAGAGAGATACCCGACAACCCCAGATCATTAACCCCATATTCTTTCACCTGCAAATATCTCACTCTTCGAGTTAGACACACAGTGCGAAGAGGCTCAGCCCCGGAAGCCAATCGAGTCCTGCACTTCACTTTTCGAGTCACAGACACCATCCTGCCAAGGCCGGCGCCTCCGTGGGAATCAGGTGAGCGTTACAGGTTCAACCAGTGAGGAAAACAGCGGCACTGGAGGGTGTTTGGCAGGACCTTGCTATTAATGTGTTAGGGCCTGTTGATATGGGTAAAGGACGAGGAAGATTCATTATTGTTTTGATAGACATGTTCTCGAGGTGGACGGAGTTCAAAGTCGTGAGGGATGTTACAGGTCAATCTGTTGTGGAGTTCCTAGAGAATATTTTTGAGAGAGGGGGACTGCCAAGGTGTGTCCTTTCTGACAATGGTCCACAATTTATCGGTAAAGTGTTTCAAGAATACTTGTTTAAATGTGGAATAATGCATAAGAAGACAGCGTTATATTATCCACAAGGAAACGGTATGGTTGAGAGAATGAACCGATGCATAATGGAGGGAATTAGAGGAGCTAATGCATGTGGTAGTGATAGTAAAGTTGTAGTCAAAGAGCGTTTGTATGCGTTGCGGATGGCTCCTAATGTTGAAACGGGAGTTAGTCCTTTTGAACTGATGAGGGGGCGAAAGGGGAACACCATGTTGTCACCTGCGTGGCTTGGTAGGGCGAGGGAAACTGATAAGGTGGTGGAGGAGGTGAGGATGAGGATGGAAGAACGGAAGGAGAAATGGGTCAAGAAAATGAATGAAAAAACTCCTATGAGAAAGACAGCTGAAGTTGGAGTGGGTGATTGGATTAGAATAAGGAAACCTGTGATCAATAAAAAAGGGGATCTTCTGTACTCTGTACAGGTTTCCTTATTCTAATCCAATCACCCACTCCAACTTCAGCTGTCTTTCTCATAGAAGTTTTTTCATTCATTTTCTTGACCCATTTCTCCTTCCGTTCTTCCATCCTCATCCTCACCTCCTCCACCATCTTATCAGTTTCCCTCGCCCTACCAAGCCACGCAGGTGACAACATGGTGTTCCTCTTTCGCCCCCTCATCAGTTCAAAAGGACTAACTCCCGTTTCAACATTAGGAGCCATCCGCAACGCATACAAACGCTCTTTGACTGCAACTTTACTATCACTACCACATGCATTAGCTCCTCTAATGAGCACCACACACCGTGGGTAATAATAAGCAGCGCTCAGATACCTGAGGGTTCGTAGCGCTATATAAATGCCTAATTATTATTATTATTATTATTATTATTATTATTATTATTATTATTATTATTATTATTATTATTATTATTACTCTGATCCTGTTAGAGTTGTCCAAGTGTTCAAGGGAGCAGTTAGGATTGAAATTGGTCAAATCTGGAATTTATCAAGAGTCGCTAAGATAAGGAAATAGACACTGGGTTTATGTTTGCTAGTACTATAGCTGCTGTTGGGATTTTGTAATGCATGTAAGTATCCATTTATCTATATCTATTGATTGTTTATTGTTTTTGTTAAATAAGGGAGGGTGTGTGTTATATATGGGCTGCCAGTGGCATGGGAATGTTATGTTAGTTGCTATGGTTCTGGTGTGCATTTCTAGTTTGTTGCCATTGGTCACTTTAAGACTGATGTCACAATGTGCTGCTTTGGAACCTGGACCTTGTTATGATTTGTAGTTGATCAGTTGGAGTTATGATGCTATGCTGGCTGGGGGTCTCTCTTGTGTATCCTGCATGTCCCTATTAAATATACTTGGAAGTACCCATTACCTACCGTGTGTGGCTTCTTTTCATAACAGTAATCATACAGAAGATCTTGTATTTGATGTAATCAGAGCAGCCCACTTCCCTTTAATACTCGGAATTTCTTGGCTGAGACGCCATAACCCTTGCATCGACTGGGGTTCCAACAAACTAAGTTTCAATTCAGAATTTTGCGAAAAGCATTGTATCAGGGAGCCACAGGCTGAAGTGCAATCAGCATACATAGTGGTTCAACCACATATTTCCATTTCTGCAATTCCGGGACAATACAGAGAATACGAAGTGTTTGAAGATGTAATCCCCAAACTCCTCCCACCTCACCGTCCTGAAGATTGTAGCATTGAACTGAAGGAAGAAGTACCCTTACCGTTTGGACGGATGTACCCGTTATCCCAGCAGGAACGAGCCGCTCTCAAGGAGTACCTAGACTCCAACCTCAGGAACGGTCTCATAAGGAAGTCAAGATCTTCCGGAGGAGCGTCTTTATTCTTTATATCAAGGAAGGGAACCAAGGTGCTTCACCCTTGTATTGATTACCGGGGTCTGAACAGTATTACAGTTCGGGACAGATACCCAATGCCTCTTATAAGGGATATACTAGAAGCAATTAGGGACTCACAGATCTTCACAAAGATCAACCTACGTGGAGCCTACTATTTACTAAGGATACGACAAGGCGATGAGTGGAAGACCGCCTTCCGAACACCGTTGGGGTTGTTCGAATATTGTTTTATGCCTTTTGGGTTAGTGAATGCCCCAGCGGTGTTCCAAAGATTCATGGACAGAGTATTCGCCGATATGCTCAACATATAGTGTATCTAGATGATTTCTTGATATTTTCTACTACTCTCAGTAACATCGTATCCAAGTCAAAGAAGTCCTTCGGAGATTAAAGGAGAACCATCTGTATGCTAAGTCCGAGAAGTGTACATTCGAAGCCTCCGAGGTACCTTATCTTGGATTCATATTATCCTCTAATGGGGTACGGATGGATTATGACAAGGTGAAGGCCATTCTTAGATGGCCAGAACTTTCTTCAATCAAAGAGGTACAGCGGTTTCTTGGGCTGGCGAATTTCTATCGCTGCTTCATTCCTCATTTCTCTGAGATAGTGTTACCATTAACCACCCTCCTTAAGAAAGGGTGTACCTTTAGCTGGAATCCAGCGGCACAGGCTGCTTTTTCTAAACTCAAAGAATTATTTACCACAGCACCAGTATTAATCCAGCCAGACCAATCTAAGCCTTTCATTGTGGAGACTGATGCCTCAGGCAGAGCCATGGGAGCATTACTGTTACAAGAAGACAGAGAAGGCCAAGAACACCAAATAGCCTACTACTCAAAAACCTTTACCACCAGTGAATGAAATGGTTCTGTTCTTGAGAGAGAACTGCTAGCCATGAGGATGGCGTGGAAGAGTGGAGACACCCATTACCAGGAGCAACAAATCCATTCCTTATCCGCACAGATCATAGAAATCTATGGGTACTCCAGCAGATGGAGTGCCGCAATTCTCGTCATGCCAGGTGGGCATATTACTTTTCTCATTTTGATTTCCAGATCACTTATATTCCTGGAACACAGAACGGTTTAGCAGATGCCCTTTCAAGAAGCTGGCCGGAAATAGGAAGAGAAGAGGAAGAGAAAAAGATCAGAGAGGAAAGTTTATTGCCTAAACAAAGATTCGTAGCAGTAGTCAATCAGTTTCTCCAGAAGGTACCGCATGAGTGCAACACCTGGAAGAGACAGAACCCCTTAACCAAACATCTACATGAAAGAGAAGGACTATGGTTTCACGATTCAGCACTCTTTCTACCCACTCAAGAACTCCGAGAGCAAGCTTTACACTTCTGCCATGATCTGCCTTTAGCGGGATATATGGGTCAAAAGGCAACTAATGAGCTATTAACCAGATGTTTTTGGTGGCCTTCGGTACATACTGATGTCAACACATACATCAAGGCGTGCCCGGTTTGTGCCAGTGCTAAGGTCTCTAGGCAAAGACCTCTTGGTCTTCTACAGCAGCCGGAATTACCCTCACGTCCTTGGGAAAACCTTTCCATGGACTTCGTGGTGGAATTACCTCCTTCGCAGGGGAAGACGGCGATTCTGGTAACTGTTGATTCTTTTTGAAAGCTAGCTAATTTTTTCTCCTTAACAGGAGGGCCTTCTGCAGCAGAGACAGCATCTGTATTTCTCAGGGACATTGTACGATTACAAAGCCTACCTCGAGTAGTTGTTTCAGATAGGGGTGAACAATTCACCTCAAGATTTTTGTCCATTCTGTGTAAAGAGCTGGGGATCCATAGGGCGCTATCATCAGGTTATCACCCACAGTCCAATGGACAGACGGAGAGACTCAACGCTAATCTTGAACAATACCTTCGATGTTTCTGCAACAAGGAACAAGAGAACTGGGCATCCTTGATTCCCATGGCAGAGTTTGCATATAATAATACATTCCACACAGTGATTGAAATGAGTCCCTTTCAGTGCACTTACGGATACCATCTGCATTTTTTACCTGAAGCAGGTTCTGGAGGTACCGAGGCCCCAGCAGTGGACGAATTATTGTCTGAACTTCAAAGGATACACCAGTCCGTTCTCAACACTTTGGAAGAGAGTCGAAAGACCTATAAGAGGTATGCAGATGCCAAAAGAAGATCAAATCCACAATAGGGTCCTGGCTCACTAGTCTGGTTGTCTATCAGATACTTACCTCGGTGGGCACGTTTGGGCAAGTTTTCTCCAAGATTTATCGGACCATTTTGCATAGAAGCCAAGATCAATCCTGTAGCTTACAAGCTGAAGCTTCCTGATTCAGAAGAATACATCCAGTTTTTCATACCTCTCTACTGAAGGCATATGTAGAAGATCCGTTCCACAGAAAGATCAAGAAAACCGAAGTCTCTACCCCTCCAGAGCCAGAAGAATATGAGGTAGCCAGATTGGTGGATTTTCGCTATCGACATGGTGCCCTACAATACTTAGTGCACTGGAAAGGATATCCAAAATCTGAGAGAACCTGGGAGCCTAAAGCACATGTGCATGCTCCGGAACTTGTACAACAGTTCCACAGATTGTTTTGAGCAAACCAGAAGGACCCAGACATCGAAGGGGGCATACTGTAATGTATCAGCCGTGCAAGGTTTGGCTCCGATGGAGATACATCTAAGATGGAGACAAGTGTTCCGTTTTATCGTTCTATGCCTTTTTTCCAACATGGCCGCCAAGACATATTTACATCACACGCACCATAGAACTGATGCGTTGTTTCGTTGTTTTTTCACAAACTTCCAACGCTAGTTCTCTGAGATGCTTTCGCTACGTAGAAACTTTCTTTGCCTTCCTAATTGCTCGTATGCCTATTTTCTCTACTGACACTCGCGTTGAAATACTTTTCAGGGGTTTCTATTTTTCACGGGTAGTTTCCTGTAATTTTCACGGAGAGGTAAGGTAACGCTGCTCTCTCAGCCCACTATCTTCTTTCGCTATACTGTTTGTCTTTCTGTCCTATAATTCTGTTTCGTTACATCTCTGGCTATATCCTCTTCTACTTTGTTCTATTCTCCTTACCTTTTGCCTTCCGTACCCATTGTGTACACCCCTTGTGCTCCTTTCTGTGGATGGTTTTCCCGTTTTCAGAGTGAGGACTACTACCTCGTACCCAGCGAGGTCAAGCATCCATCTGCTTCGCGGCTCATTATCATCCTGCCGAGCCGTTCATTTCCTGGTTGCAAGGCAGCCCCTATGGTGACCCCAAACGCCTTCCTTATTGTGGATCCAGTCAGCAAGTGGTGGAACAGTTTGTTTTCTTACATGAACCAGCAGAGTTTCAACTAACTGCGCGTATTGAACTGGACATTTCTATCTCGCCAGAGCCAAGTCATCGCATCCAAGGACTAACATCTTCTATACATGTTTTTTTCTGCCAGCCGGCTTTTTCCCTGGAATTGGAGGCTGTCTCCTGGGAGGCCCCAGGGACCAGGTTTTCTTCCTGTCACGGCGGCCTCTGGGGAGTCACGTCCCTATTTACATCATAAGAAGGATAAAAAGGGGAAGGAGACTAAGAAATCCCGAAGGAAGAAAGAGGCTGAACCCCCGACAGACTCCATTGAAGACAGAGGTGAGGAGGAGTTGAGGGAAGGGAACAGTATTGTTGTGCAGTCTCACACTCTGCTTGGAGAACTGGCTCACATGCAGAAGGTTCGAGGAAGATGAGTTGAGTGCTCTTGAGGGACACTATCTAGGTAGGCAGCATTGAAGGTAGGAGGGTCCAAGGCCCCAGAAAGTCTTGTGGACAATGCAAAGGGTCTTGGATTTGATCCTTGAAGCCACAGGGAGCCAGTGGAGGGATTCCAGTGCCGGAGAGATGCAGTCCCTGGGCTTGCGGCCAAGAATAAGTCTTGCGGTTCTGTTCTGGATGAGTTTCAGAAGGCACAGGGCAGAAGAAGGGAGGTTGAGGAAGAGGCTGTTGCAGTAGTCCAGCCTGGAGAGAACCAGGGCTCTAGTGACAGTAAGGCAACGGTGGAAAGTGAGAAATGGTAGAATACCCCTTGATAGTTAGACTTTTTAAAGATGTCTGAAATGTGAGAGGAGAAGGAGAGAGTGGAATCAAAGATGACCCCAAGGTTTCTCGCTCCGCAGGTGGGCGCAGGTGCAGTGCAAAGGGAGGCCGGGCAGAGTGTAAATGGGAAAGCAGGAGCAGGGGTCCCAATGCGAACGATCTCAGTCTTAGTGGTGTTGAGGCAGAGGTCGTTTGCAGCACAGCATGACTGAATAGTGGACAAGCAGGGGCATAGGTTAGATCCCTGGCGAACGCCACAGGTTGAGAGAGTAATAGTCCATTGAAAGGCTCAGAGTTTCACCTGGGATGGCCGGTCGGAGAGGAAGGAGGTTAACCATTCCAGAGCCTGACCAGAAATTCCCAGGGTGTCACGGAGACATGCGATCAGGATGTTGTGGTTAACCGTGAAGAAGGCGGTGGAGAGCTCAAGGAGAATGAAGATAGATGGGATGTTAGTGTCAAGATTTGAGAGTAGGTCTTCACGGGTGTTCAGAAGACCAGTTTCCATGCCTCTGGATGCTCTAAAGCATGATTGATAGTCATGGAAGCAACCTATAGATTCAGTGTATAGGGTCATCTGTGAGATAGCCAGTTTCTCCAGTAGTTTACTGGAATGGAGGGGTTGACAGAGGGTTTTTTGAGCAGAGGATGCACAAGGGAGTGCTTCAGTGCAGTTGGGAAGACCCCAGTGGAGGAGAGATTGCAGAGATCAGCCAAGGCTGGGGCGAGGGAGTTGATATTGTCTTTAATGGTTTTTGAGGGGCAGGGGTCAACCTGTTTAGATGTATCTTTCATAGATCGGACCTGTCTGGTAACCTCATCAGGTGTGACAGGTGATAGAGAAGAGAGGCTAAGTGGAGGGAGGCTCCGGTGTTGGTGTATGCTGGGGTGTGGAAGAAATGGTGGAAAGGATGTCTTGGGTTTTTGTGGTGAAGTGTGCAGTCAGGGCCGAACAAAGGTCCTGGGTGGGCGTGATAGAAGAAGATGCAGCTGCATGATTGGCCAGCTCGTTGCAGACTTTGAAGAGTTTTTATTTATTTTTATTTATTTGTCAAGCGCCGAAAGCCTGCAGGCATCGGAGCGACCCATGAAAACGAGGACGTGTGACAGCGGACGTAACGGAGAAAGACAGGACACTTGACAAGCCAAAAGAAAAAGGGGCAGACTAATCAGCTAAGAGCGACTATCTTCATTTGAAGAGAAATGTTTTTAGGGTCTTTCTGAATGTGAGATGATTAGTCTCCAGTCTCAGATTCAGCGGAGGATTGTTCCAGCTTGAAGCTGCATAGTTGGGGAAGGATCTACCTAGGCCGTTTGCTTTCTTGTGTGGGTTGACCACAACAAGCCCCAGGGCTTCGGACCTTAATACACAAGCAGGCGTGTATCTGATGATTGTAGATTTAAGGTAGACCAGAGCTTTTCCGTATAGGCACTTGTAGGTCAGTGTCAAGGATTTAAACAAAACTCGAGCTTCCACCCTCAACCAATGCAGCTTCCTTCTAGCATTGCTTATGGGCTCAGTCCTGGGTTTTTGCTTAATTATCCTGACCGCATTATTTTGGATTAGTTGGTATTTTGTCATGCACCATTTACTAGCACCCAGCAGCCATAGTCCATTCGACATAGGATGGTTGCTCTGGCTATTATGGTGCAATTAGTTTAGTTAAGGTAGGGTTTGATTGTTCGCGACAGCCTGATGTAATATGAGCAGTTTTTGCTCACGTACTGGACTTGGGCGTCTGAACTCATAGAGGCTTCGAGAGTCATGCCCAGTGTTTTAACCCTGCCCACTACTTCAATATGTGTGTGATTCATATTTGGGCAATAGTTTGGCCCTGGCTTGATGAGAACCAAAAACCATCAACTCGATCTTATTACCGTTTGAACACATCCAGTTGTGGTCCATCCATGATTCTATGATGTTGTAGAGTTCCTTAACTGATTGGCTGTCCTTATCATAATCCCCACTCATTCCACTACTAGCCGAGTGTCGTCAGCATAGTTGGTGAGAAAGGCCTTGATGTTATCCTGTCCTTCACAGAGGAATTGTAGGTACTAGTTAAAGAGTAACGGTGAGAGACTTGTTACTTGCGGGACGCTGCAGAAAATTTCAGACTCCTGTGAGACTTTGGGCCTCATTCCGACCCTGGCAGTAAGGGGTTAACGGCACCGGTAAGGATGCCGGTGCCGTTAACCCCTTACTGCCACATTCCGAGGTCCCTTAGCGGGTCCCTCTAGGAGCCACTAAGGTGCCAGGGAGCTAATAACGGGCCCGCTATTAGCTCCCTCCCATTCCCATTGAGCCCTATGGGGGCTCAAATGGGAACGAGGATTGGTTTTTTGAATGGGGACTTACCAGTTCCTCCAAGGTTGGAATGACCCGGTAAGTCCCACTCCAAGGAACCCGGACCGATTATGGAGGCAGCCATGGCACTAATAGCACCATGGCTACCTCCAAACTCGGAATGAGGCCCTTTGTCTCCCCAATGTACTCTGGACTTTCTGTCCATAAGGAAAGAGGTCAGCCAGCGGATTGCCTCTTTGGAAAAACTGGCAACTTTCTCAAGTGCCTGTTGTAATAATTGATGGTCCAGCAGATCAAAAGCGAGGAAACTGAGATCGAGTTGGATTAGGAGAGCTGCTTTGCCCTTGTCAATGATTCCCGACATTTGCGTCTGCAAGTCAAGCATAGCTGTCTCAATGCTATGTGTAGCACGAAAGCCTGATTGTTGGTGATGCAGAATCTCATTGGCCTCTACGAATGACTGTAGTTGTGCTGTGGCGATCTTGTCCATTACTTTCAGGGTGAAGTTGCAGTTGGTTTGTCTGGGATTCCCAGGTTCGCGTTGGTCCAGGTTGGGCTTCTTCACCAAAGGAGTGATAGTAACCTTTTTGATATTCTTAGGAACCATTTTATCACGGAAAGAGCCATTGACTATTCTCGTGAGTAATGGCGCAAAGATATCAGTGTTATCGAGGATTATTTTTGGAGGTAATTTGTTCTCTGCACAAGACAAGGGTTTCATCGAGGGCAATGTTGTTTGCATATCCTCAGTGGTAATCTCATGGAAGCAAAATTTGTCCAGGAGTTCTGTGGGCCTTCTAATAGGTGGTTAGTCGAATTTGGCCTTGTTAAGTTGGGCGCGCGCTATCAGTTCCCTTGCTTTAGTAATCTTATTGGCAAAAGCTGCCTGGGTCTTGTCACATTCTTCCTGGGATGCGTCGAAACTGGGAACTAACTTTATTTGCACATTGAAGTAGTTCTTATTTACCTAAATGATGTTATTTTTATAGGATCTCTTGGACAGCTTCCAGCTTTCTTTGTTAGCGGGTGATGGGTTCTTCAACCATCTTGTTTGAATTAAACCATTTTTGATGTTTTCTATTGGGTCTAACCAATTTAGGCAGGAGTGGTGCTTTCTGTTCCACTAGTGATATGACATGGCTGTATTTGGAGATAATAGTTTCACATGTGTCCTCTTCTTTGAGGTCAGTCCAAATTTCATTGATACACTGATCTAAGTGGAATCTTTCGATTCCTTCTTTGTCTCATTAGTAAATATTTTTAACTGGGATTGGCATAGCCAAAGAGAATGGGCCTCATTATGACCCTGCCGAGCCAGAAAGAACGGTGGTGGTAAAAATGCTGCCACCTTTCTTTCCGAACTGGCTGATTCAGAGTCCTGCAGGAGGGAGGTGTCACTCCCGCCAGGTCTGACCTGGCGGGAGTAACGCCACCCGCCTGCAGGCGCAAATGCAAACACAGGCTCCGTCATAGACGGAACCAGTGTTTCCATTGTCCATTGTCCATTGTCCCCATCCCCATGGAGTCCTATGGAACTCCATGGGAATGGGGATTTACAGAATTCTGCCTCCAGGATTCCTGGGTCACCGGGATCGTAATGCACAGTGATTCCAAGAATCACGGAGGCGGAGTGGTAATACGAGTCCGGCGGTAGGGTAGCCTGGCAGATTTTCTAGCACAGTTACCGCCGGACTCGTAATGAGGCCCGTTGACACTCTATAATGGTCAGTCCAAATACATGGGGTAGTCACATAGCTATTTGATACCAGGTTATTTGTTATAACCCAATTCAGCTGGTTGCCATTAGCCATGGTGGGGCTGGAGTTCATAACTTGAAAATGTATGTTGTTGAGCGCTGTGTCAAGGCTCAGGGCTTTTTTGTTCTTTGAATTCCCTCACCATCGATTGAAGTCACCTAGTACCAGCATGGAGGTGTTTGGGCACTTCAGCAGTTTTAGTAGTTGGGTTAGTTCATCATTGCTCAGCTGTGTTGTTTTGATGCTGTGGAGATGCAGGCTTCAATAAAAACTCTTTTCTTAGTCCGGATGCAGAGTCGATAATGCCTTTGAAGGAGGCGGCAGGCCAGTTTGTCAGATGGTTCGCCCGGCGCATTCCATTTCCGCTCAGCTGCCCTACACTTGAGTTTAAGGGCAGTCAGGTCAGAGTCGTAACAAGAGTTGCACTTTTTGGAAGGCTTCAGTTGGACCCTCATTACAGAGGCAAGAGTGTCAAGGCTGTTGGAGATAGAGAGATTGTGGTTAGAGAGGGCTGTGCCAGGGTGGGAGTAAGCCAAGGGAGTAGGTGGAGGAGAGTAGGATGAGGCAAAAGCAGACACTGTCACTGTTTTCATGTGTCTGGTAACTTTGAAACTCAGTGGCTGTGCCGAATGTATTGCTGCAAGAGGAGAGGAGAGCTTAAGTTGTGTAGAGAGTGGTCAGTCCAAGAAAGGGAGGTAGTGAGAGGGTTATAGAGAGGGGTGTCAGTAGAGATGAGAGCATCCAAGGTGTGGCCCGCAGTGTGTGTGGGGCCAGAGGGGAGGATAGAAAGGGCGGGAGAGTTGCAAAGGTTGCGGAAAGGACCTGAGGAGTTAGGAGAGTCCAGAGGGATGTTAAGATCACCCATCAGGAGGAGTTGAGAGGAGGAGGAGGAGAGTAGGGAGGAGACCAGGTCAGCCCATTCCCAGAGGAAGAGAATGGACTGACCTGGTGGCCGATAGAAGGTGGCCATAGTGAGAAAATATTTTGGAGATAGTGAGAGTCTGCAAACTAGGCACTCAGAGGAGGAATAGGCCTGAGTAGGGATAATTGACACAGGTATTCATTCTGGGAGATAAGCGTCACTCCATCACCTGTCTTCATAGGCCTGGGCGCAGAGAGGGTTTTGTATCCTTCAGGGAGGAATGTGTCAAAGCTTGTGACGGAGCTCTCCTTGAACCAAGTCTCAGTGATGGCGAGCACATCAAGATCCATGAGTTTGAGGAGGTGCAGATATCAGTCGAGTGTTTGACAGCAGAGCGCATGTTAAGAGTGGTAATGTGGAGTAGCTTGCCCTCTTTGAGGGTCTTCCTCAGGGGGGCATAGGGGACGGTGGTCCCCCAGAGGGTGGCAAGAGGGCCAGGGGGAAAGTGGAGGATGGCGAAGGAGCCAAGTCCGGCAAGGGCACCGGGACATTACCACAAGGGAGGGGCTCCTGTGCAGAGGGAGAGGAGGGCACAGAAGGCAAGGGAGTCTGTGCAGAGGAGGAGGAAGACATAGACGGCAAGGGAGCCTGGAGGGAGGTAGAGGTGAGGTTAGAGAGGCGAGAGTGGAGACTGTCGAAGTGAAGAAGGTTAGGTTGAGGACACTGAACCATGATGGTTTCATCGGGATAAACATTAATGACTCTTGATATGGTATGATATGGCATTTATAACACGCCTATACATAAGTGCTTCAAGGCGCGATGAGGCTAGGGAGGGGGAACAGAGGGAAAGACAGACAACGATCCTACTAGGCCAGGTGTCATTCAGATCACGCAAGTGCATGGGAAGGGGGAGGGGGAAAGTGCAGGACATGGGATAAGAATAAGAAACAATAAGTAAATACTGTCAGCAGGTGGCCAGTGCAAGTGCAGACATCAGGTGTCAAGTGCAGGTAGTGGAACTGTAGAGATACAGAAAACAGTCCCTAAGTGCGCGGGTTGCCAGGATGGCAGTGCAGGTGTGCGACTGGCGGGGGAGAGGACCTGGACCTGAGATCAGAGGGTGGCCAGGTAACCAGTGCAATTTCAATTGCAGCCAGGAAGTCAGCAGGGGAGAGGCAGAGAGAAAGCAGATGCAAAGAGAAAGGTTTTAAACACCTATGAGAAGGGGAAGAGGTCAATGAGAACCTCCCAGCAAGTTCCACCATTAATGGGAGAAGGGGTGTTAGGAGAGAGAAAGCCGGCCATGTAGCGAGTCCATAGGTCAGGTGAGTTAACGAATAAGAGGATGTCAGTGATAGTCTCTCTGGCGGAAGCTGTGACATAGGTGTCTGTAATAGGAAGGCCTAGGTTGGAGGCCAGAGTGTCCTTCTTAAGTTTCTTCTGGCCAGATTTAGTGATAGGAGAAGGATATGAGATAGTGAAGCAGTTGGAGAGGATAGGAGATATAGATAGTGACATGGTTGGCTGCGTGAAGTGGGGGGAGACACTCACCAGTCAGAAGCACAGATGCATTCGGAGGTAGGGGGAGGTGGAGGGCACGCAGGAGGAGGGGGGAGACTGAGGGATGCGTGACAGCTAGTAAGGAACACAGCCTGACAAGGAACCGCTAAATACGGTTTTTCAGCAGGACAGGAGGAGTACATGCAGCAACTGGGCAGGCTAAAATGATTTTCAGCAGGACAGCAGAAATACATGAGACAACTGGGCAGGCTGAAAACGATTTTCAGTGGGACAGCGGAAATACATGCAGCAACTGGGCATGCTAAAAAAGATTTTCAGCAGGGCAGTGGAAATACATGCAGCAACTGGGCAAGCTAAAGCGATTTTCAGTGGGACAGTGGAAATACATGCAGCAACTGGGTAGGCTAAAAACGATTTTCAGCAGGGCAGTGGAAATACATGCAGCAACTGGGCAGGCTAAAAACGATTTTCAGCAGGACAGCGGAAATACATGCAGCAACTGGGCAGGGGAAAAACGATTTTCAGCGGGACAGCGGAAATACATGCAACAACTGGGCAGGCTAAAAACGATTTTCAGTGGGACAGCGGAACTACATACAACTACTAAGGCAGTGACATGAAGTTTAATTGAAAGTAGTGGGTTCCTGTGCACCGTCCTCAGAATTAGGCCTGAGTCGTCTTTCTTTAGTATAGTTTGCTAGGTAGGAACATCCTCATTGGGATATGGGACAGATAGGCGTTTATCTCACCCTTCTTTTCTTTTAATAAAATGGCAAACATTGAAAAACCTACAACTTTGTGTCCGTCTCGCATTTTTGACCACTCACACCAGTCACACACATTCCATCTCTCAACCCAGGTTGCAGGGCCTGTCCAAAACTATGAAAGAGCATTCTGCATAAAGATTTGCGCATTCCCCATGTATCCCAACTGTTCCAGACATATGTCCCTTAAAACACCCATGTATGTATGTCAGTGCATGCATGTTTAAAAACTACTGCGTCCTCTTTATAGTGGTTTCTTCGTTTCAAATCTCCTTTCTTGCAAGCACATGCAGAGCTCCTCGCTACTCAACTTATAGGTGCTTACGTGGCACACCATACCTATATTATGTTTAGATTTCATCAGCAGTTTTGACATTTATCTTGCTGCACACGTGCAGATCTAAAATGTATCAACTTAAACACAATGTAACTCTAGAATTAACACATATCTGTGAGAAACCTGAAGGTTCTGCCGTCCAGGTGGCCAGGACATGGCCATTGCTATTGGATCCAGTTACTGAGGTTGGACCAGTGCGGGAGGAACACTTGGATGAGGGATCTTCGCGGAGTGGATGTGGGACACCGAAGGGCGAGACGTGGTATCCCCTTTCCTGTAACACCTTCTCACCGTCCTGCCAGGTAGGATACTTGGAAGCTCAACCACCCGCCCTCTCACGACTTGAACACTTTCTCACGGACAGTTCATCGTGAGGGACAACGGACTAACACCAGAGCCGTATACCTGACATATACCAACACCCTGGTCAGGCAAGGCCAGGAAATTATTAATCATTACACACACCTGACTCCCATCACACTTCCCCACACGGATAAAAGGCGGAGCACGAAAGCACACTCTTAGTGAGGAGAAGTACCCAAGGAAGCAGCAGTTCCAAAGTGGCGATTTAACACGAAGAGAAAGGCGGCGAGACCAGAGAGGGTTGCAAGAAGGGAAGTACCCTTGAAACCGCTACTGTTACGAACCTTGGAAAGTGAGAAGCCTAAGACCGGGGACTGAGTCTGAACAAACCTACACTGTGCATCAAAAGTATCCGGGGCACTCCTGGGGCACTCCTGTGTCGATAACCCAGGCGGGGAGGAGTGATTGCCACCATGGTACTGTCCTTGGCTCCTGCAAGAAAGGCACACCAGTAAAATTAGCACAGCCGGTGAGTCAGAGAAACCGATACGAAATCAGCTTGGGTTTTAACCAAGATTGCAAAAGGCAACATTGTATGAAGAAATCCATAAAGAACAGTGTTGTTTGAAGCGGTCAAGTGAATGTATTTTGAAAAGGCTGAATAAAGGTACCGTGTACAGAATGGTCGCTCATTCGAAGGTCTCTGTTAGGTATCCAACTGGATGGCAACTGCATTGTGAAAAGAGAACATTGTATCGAAGTGATCTTGCAACAGGTCTTGCTAAACCCTGTGCACATTCGAAAGTCTTCAATAGTATAAAGTAAAGCCAATTGGTCCGAGCCCAGCTGATGGAGACTAATTGAACCTTGTTTTGGTGAAACTGATCTGAGTACGGAAGAGGTGGGTCCAACGTTGAACACTTTGTTTGTGAAAAGAATCTGAGCCCGGCTCAGGGACATCGGGGGTGAACCGTGAGTCACCCGAGAAGGAATTTTCGGAATCCTAAAATAAGAGGATCTGAGCCCAGCTGAATGGGGATTCAGGGAGAGACACCCATATCATATAGTGATAAGAAGAAAATAACTTTCTATTTTTGTTTTGCACATCAGGCCCTCCAAATGAAGAGACTTTGATGGAAAAGAGGCTTGAGTCCAGAAGGCCCTGATGCTGAACTTGGAACTGTATCCTCGTGTCAAGAGTGAACCACCTTGCCCTGTGCTGAAAATGTGGGAAAAGGAGGCCAACAGCCCAAGTATCCCGACTTATTATTTTGTGAACACTTCTTTCTTTTTCATGAACATTACATCCACACTATCTCTATAGTAGTAGTAAGGATTGGCAATAGATTTTTAGTATAGGGCCTTTTATTTTGACAAGGCTCCACTAGGACTGCATTATTATTATTTTGATGGCCGTAGCTTGCTCCCATCTGTATATTTAGGTTTAGATAGGTGTTTTTCAACCCCTTTTGAAAGTTCAATAAACACCCTTGAACTGTGGTCACTTGTGTCTATCTTCCTTCGATACCATGCCCTCCTTACATATCCCATTCTCGTTAACTGCACTAGATACAATTTAAAATTGCAACATCGCGTCAATATTGTCGTTCCCCCCCAGTCACCAATATGGCACGTGCAATGTGAAACCCTCTTTCTCATGGGGACCTTTATCGACCACCTCAACAGGAGCCAAATAACACGTTTTGAGATTGTCGTCCCAGTGAATTGTTGGGCCAAACTTTCAAAATTTAGAAGAACATTTCTCAGGTCCTCCCCTTCTTTGCAAGGCTGCCGATTCGTTACAGACCGGTTTGAAACCGTATTTCCGCGTGGATCTGGTGGGCCATCATCTGTTGACTCAACAGATGTTCTATAATGGCCTTTATTGGATTTTCTGTTGCAAACTCTATGTCCCTCTCAAACGGATCACGTTCAGGTATACTAGTAGAAACCCTCAACCTGAATAGTTGAAAAGTAGAAGATTTCTTCTTCCAAGTCTTGAGGCAGATCTATTTCCTCTGGTTCTTGGGATTGCTCTAACTCTGTCAAAAGGTTTTGATCCAGTTTGACCTTTGTTCAGTAGGTTCTTCACGAACGCTCGCTACTAGGAGCCTTCAGGGTTGCCTAAGGCTTGATCTACAGTCTGCAGCAGTCATTCGGAACAGATCTTTATCAGGATTAACTACAAGGTCAATTTACTGTTGGGCATCACTGCATAATCGGACAGTCTTAGGGTATTCGATACGGGCCGACCTTGGAAAAACAGACATTGGCATCCAACAGGGAGGTGGAATCTATTTACTATGGCCTGTTTGCTGCTCAGGACAGTGTCATCTGCAGCTACTTCAAGGGATAACTCCTTACCACCTAAATGTTTAATAACCAAAATCATAGAAGATGGAAATTTAGAAAAGGTCTAATTTTAGTGGGTTCTCCAGTTTATGGCAGCTGAGTCAGTATCCCACCCAGACACCATATGTGAAGAGTCAGGAATGAAACACGGACACATATGTTTATGGTTTTGGGCAAATACTTTATTAAAATAAAAGGGGGTTTTGGTAAAAACCTCTCTGACCCTATTCTATTAGGTATTTCCCTACTTGAAACAAAAGCTAGGGATCTGTCAGTGTCAGAATGTCCAAAACAAAACTGTCCTGTGTCCAAAGTTCTATTCTGACCCTGACACTGTAATAAACAAAATTCTAAGGTGAAAAGGGTAATGTCTTTGGCCTTGAGTGTTTCAGAAAAGTGTTCAAAAAGAATAAATAACTCCTACATAAAGGTTCTTCAAGGATAAGAATCATTGCTCTAGAGGATGGTTCCCTTCCCCTGGATTCCTCTTTACTTTCGGATACTTTCACAAGTATGGGATATGCCGTTTGTGAAATTAAATAATGAAGTACCAAAGTCTTGCAAATGGAAAGTAAAGAAAAACATATGAATAGGTATTGTCTTGGGAGGATTATGGTGATGAATGAGTCCCAAATAGTCCACCATGGGTGCTAATTGGTGTTCCAATGGCACAGTCGTGACGGGTCTGTACAGTATCCATTTGAAAAACTAGGAATTGTATTATCCAACATGATTCGATTTGGGATGTCGTCCAATTTATGAAAAACCCCAATTCTTGAGGAAGAGTTACAGTGGTCTTCAGATGACGGCCTGGTAGGTTCTTGAACTGTGACATTAGCAAAATGTCATCTAGATAAATGATGAGGCAAAGTCCCCTCGCCTTGAGTGCTGACACCACTAGTCTCATTACTTTGGTGAAACACCAAGGAACTAATGACAGACTGAAGAGAAGAGCAACAAACTTCTATTTCTTGCTGTCCCAAAGAAACTGTGTAATTTTGATGTTGGCAATGAAAAGGAATGGTGTAGCCTTGTCATCCAGTCTCCTAGAAACCGGTTGTCTCTCAATAGATTAATTCCTTCCATCTTGAAGTGATAGTATTGTAGAACAATGTTGAATTCCTTGAGGTTAATAACCAGCCGAAACCCTCACAACATTTTCCTGACCAAGAAAATGTATTCATGGGAATCTGTTTGATAGCCCCTTTCTTAGACGCTTGACTTAGCAGAGGTGGCGATGGAGAAAGTGGCTTCGGTGGATCCCATTTCCTTATGTCAGTGGCCCCAGAGGGCTATTAATTTTTAGGCAATGCCAATTCAGCCATTGCTACAGAACATGGAAAGGGGCTTTTATTGGCTTGGGACTCAAAAGTGGCTGATTTGGCAACCAGGGAATCTGGGTTTGAAGCGGGAACCATTTTATTTGGTGACAACATCATCAAAGACATTTCCAAATAAGTTGGTCTTTGCACTTCCCTTGATAAGTCTTAGCCATCCTTTAAAAGAGTATTTAGGGGGCATGTTTATGTGCAGTCTGGCAAAGCATAACCCCTTGCCCGCCCGCCTTAATTAAGGACTCATCAGACAGTTATTCCCTTTCCAGCAATCCCAGCATTCTTTCCAGTCATCCACTTTCTTTCCCCAGTGTGGGTCGGGATGGAGGTCCAGACAGTCGTTGAACAGACTTTTTCAAAGACGAAAATCACACCAAGGTAAGCCCTTTTCTTTATTCTCTCTGAATTTCCATCCCTGAAAAATAGGGAGCAGGTTGACTAGGTTTTTCCATTCCTGGTGCGCAGTCCTGTGTGATCCCTGGGTGTTGCAAACCATACACATTAATTTCTGCACAACGCCTTTGTGAGGGGGGATAGCTCACGGGCAATGCATTTCTACTGCAAGCAAGACAACGCAGCGCAACACAGGTTCGAATCCCGATCCCGCGCTTAGAAATCACTTTTATTAGGTTCAGAATCTCCTATAAAAAGGCACTATTCAACAGGTATCCTTAACATCCGCAGGTTTTGAAAGCAACATTTTCTTGGTGCAAAAGAAGTTCAACGTTGCTATATGCCACTTCGGCAGTAGCCAATACGTCCAACCAATTAGACTGCAGGGCGTTGGTGTAGCAGTGTAGGTTTTGCTCTAATGTCTAGTTTGCTCTCTCAATTCTGCAGAGTCCTCACGAAAACCCTACCTAAAGCCTCCTCCGAGGTGACAAGGGAAGGGCAGACATTTCCTGATCCTGACCTTGGGGGTGGTGTACTGCGGGAGGATCACCTAGGAGGCGACAGGGCCCATGGTGGAGACGCCATTTTAATGTGGGTAAAGCGGATGTGACATATTTAAATACTCCAAGGAAGGAAAGACCATTTGAGCTTTCTAAGGTTAAAAATCCCCCTTTCTCCCAGAGGTACAGTGACAGGAAACTTATGCATAATGGCTTGAGTGAAGTGCCTTATTCTTTTCAAATAAATACCTGTGTTTTTTGCTTAAAGGCATATAAAAGAAAAAGATCTGCCTTTCAATTTAAAAAGCTGACAAGTAAGCCTAATTCTAGTGATTGAGGCTACAAGTCCCATAATCTATTGGGAAGAATTCTCATAAATGTGCCAATTCCCCCCACATTAGAGCACTCCAGCTCTTTTGCTAAACTTTGGGACTTTGAACTTTTAATTGTGTGTGTTTTTACTTTTGTGTTTTATTTGATTGTGAAGTTTTAGACAACTCGACAGGCATCATCTTTTCATGTGTGTCACACAGCACCCTCAGTGCAGTGACACAGGGAAGCCTTTTAGGCCGTCCCAAGGTTTAAATACCTTCTCAGGGTTAAACTACTGTTTCCCAGAGAAAGTACAATTAAATTAACTTTACCAGTATTTTTACATTCCTAAACCCAGCACACCTTATCTAACAATAGAGTGCTGGAGAGGTTACCTAGTATCCCCTATGTCTAGAAACTTATGTAGGAGTCAAATGCTACCCTTTCCTCTCAAAATGGCTCGTGGCAGTGGTTTTACAATGAACTAACATGATTTTTCCCGACCGCGAACACCGGTAGCGATAAATAGTGGGAGCCAAGTTTTTCAAGATGGCGTCTGAGCCACCTCTGTTTAAACAGATCCCAGTCTTCTTTTTTCACCATTTCTTTTTGGAAAGGTCCTTCTAGAGTTTGTCTCCGCGCGCCAAACCAGGTTTGGTCCCTTTGTTCCTACGCCTTTGGCAGGCTTCAGGACTGAAGACCCCCTCTGGCACCCGAGTGTCTGGGGGTGGGCAGGAAGTGTGAGAAGTGCCCGAAACTCCCTGTGCTTAGTCTCCTAGGAGACCCAAATGCACTCTGGCGTGATTGGCTGGCTGACTGTCCGACAAGGACAGCCACCCTGCTGGGTGAGTGGCAGCTAGGCTGGAGTGAATGGGAGAAAACTGTTTAAAAGGCAAGTCTCTTGGCTTGGAAGGCAGAGTCGACCACTGGAACGAAAGAAATGAAGACGAGATGGAAGCGGATGGCTGCTGCAACTCCTGGACCGTTGGTTTGTCCGGTGAAACCCTGCTGGAGGTCCGAATCGGCAAGTTCATCTCAACTGAGAAGCCCTTCAAGGACGACTTCTTCCTTTGAGTTGGTGGGACCAATCAACTCGTACGCCACCTGGACACCATTTTCGGAGCTGGTTGTATTTTCTTCGGAGTGCTGCAGGAAACCGAATAGCCAAGGAGAAGGACACCAGTTTGTGTGCTTGAAGACAGCTACCGGAATCAAAGAATTGCCAGTTTGCCAGCTTTGTGACCAGTCCCCGTGCAGTGCAGGAGTCCCCCGACGTCCTCCCTCTTGTCCCCACAACTGAGGCTCAGGAAGAGCGAGATCTGCAGAAACTTTAACAATTTGCAGGCCTAGTCAGCTTGTGACCCGACATATGAATCTTTCTTCTATGAACTACTTCTGAGAACCGTGGCAAAGACTTTTCCGTTTAAATACCAGAACCGTTTTTACTGATACAAGACTCTAACCCATTGACGTTGGCCTACCTATTGCATTGAATCAACTCCTCTGGTGAACTCAAACTATTTGCACTGTTTAAGAGTAGCTCTATTATTCGTTTTATTTATTAACTTATGCATTTTTGATCCTACTTCAAATGCTCAAATTACCATTTTGCTCCTCCTTCAAAGTAGTTTAAATGCCTCAGTACCTGATAGTGTGAAGTACTGTAGTATATTTTTGTGTGATATTGATTGGTTCCTTTTTATTGAATGTTTTCTAACTGACTGTAATAAATTAATAAGTGTTTTACCAAGAAATCTTGCGTATAATAGTCTATTTGAATACTTGGGATTGTAGACCTCTGTGTAACCTCATTACAAGCTCACATTCCCTCTTGAGATAAGCCTGGCTGCTCAGCTCGCTACCAAAAATTGTGTGCTACAGACTTATACCAAAGGTTGGTTTTGCTTACACCTGAAGTCATAGTTGTGTGTAGTGGTTCCAGAGAGTACTGCATGCAAACCTTGCCTAACATAATCCCCTAAGTACTGGGACGAGGAAGAGGGCTTTAGAACAATGTTGTAGGAGTAGTGAGCCTGTTATGACTAATAACCCACACCCTAGGGAAGCAAAGAGTCTTAAAAGGGCCCTCAGGGGCAGGCCATTAGATGCAGATGGAGCTGTAGCTGGAATGGTCGCAGCAGTAGCAGCAGCAGCAGAAGCAGAGCACAGTGTTGGCAATCCAGTCAAAAGAGGGTGAAAAAGAAGGGACGCCAGGACTTTAACAAAGCAGATTCCAGCTACCTGTCCTTAGAGGGTCCTGTTTGCCCTAACTCTTAAATGCAGAGGTTGCACAGTGGAAGGCACGAAGGAAGACTGCTTTTTGTGAGAAACCAAAGGGTGTCTCACCTACTAGTACCCAGGGATCTCTCTTTCAGGTGGCCAGGGCACGGTCATCGCCTTTAGATCCAGACCCTGGGGGTGGACCATTGCGGGAGGATCACCTGGGTGAGGGCTCTCCGGGGAGGGGGGTAAGACAACCAATGGTGAGACGCAGTATGCCCCCTTTTCCTGTACCCATGACCCATCCTATTTTTTAGGATCCTTCAACGACCCAACTCTTACCCCCTTTTTTACACAAACACTAGGCCCAGGAAGAGGGCGACAGAGTAAAGAGGCTAACCCTTACATATCTCATTGGACAAGTCCTGCTAATCGGGTCAGGCAGAGTCAGGCACTTGACTTTAATTACATACATCTGATACCCATTAGCTCACCCCACATGGATAAAAGGCGGAACATAGAGGTACACTCTGAGCAAGGTGGAACACGAGAAGAAGCAGAACTTCTGGGGCCAAGGCAAAGCTACTGGAGCAGAGCGACCGACAGAGGGATGAGAACAAAGGCGAGAGGAACTCAGGAGATCCATACAGGAGGTCGTTTCCTCCAAAGAGCCATGAAAGATACACAGAGAAGGCCAAATCCTAGATAAGAGGACTGCATTCTGTTTCAAGGGCACCAGCGACCCTTCCAGGTGAAAGACAGAGTTAGGGAGGCGACGCCAAGTCTGTGGTATCAACCTTGACTCGTGAATTAAAACCGCAAAGACAGGAAAGGAATGTACACAGCCAGTGAGTTGGTGAGCGACATGAAAGGCCAGTGAGCGTTAAGGAAAGATTGAAGGTGCAACAGTATAGTTCACAATAGAAGGCTGCACGCGTGTGGATGAGACGCGAAGGAAGGCAGACTGGTGGTGTACATTAAATTACCGATAATTGTGAAGCCAGTGATACAGAGTAGTGGAGAGATACAGCGAAAGGAAGTAGCCCACTCCAAAGTCTCTGCAAAAGGGGAAATGTTTTGTTATAAAGAGACAGTGTGAATGAACTCTAAAATGCGTAATGATCAAGATTAACCCTGACAAAAGGGGAAATGGAAAGGTGAATGTTGAATTTTTGCGCTTGTGATCCTGATCTACCCAGACCAAGAGACATTGGAGCAAATAACACAAGAGTCTGAGCTGAAGGGAAAGTCAAAGTGGTCCTGCGGAGGTCTAAGGTAAAAACCTTGCACATTCGAAAGTCTTTGACATCAGGAGAGGTCCAAGCCCGACTGAGGGAGACCGAAAGTGTGATAAATTAGGGCAAGGGAACCCCTAAAGAATGTGAATTAAGCTTGGGTAAGGGAACACCTGCAAGTGCTGTGATTACGAGGTCTGAGCCCAACTGAGGGAGATCTACATTGAATCAGGTACTTTTTGGTTGAAAGGCCCGAGTCTGACCGAGGGAGACCTATGTGAACTTTTTGCTTTGAGAGGACAGAGCCTGACCGAGGGAGACCTGTGTGAACTTTTGTTGAACTGTGAAAGAACTTTTGAAAGCTGGAATAAGTCACTTTAACGTGGAAGGCCAAGCAGGCCTCGATACCCATTTTGAAGTGCCTTTATTTTGAGAACCTGAGCTAAAGTGTGTCATCCTGTTTATGGGCACCGCCTTACACTGTCCTGTCCAACGTGGGAAGGAGAGCTGACTTAGCCACATTGATTCTTTATGTTATAACACTGATTTTCCTTTGCATACATATTCCCCTTTACACGTTTTGTATGAGATAGGGCAGTGTGAGAAACCTGAGGGTGTCTCACTGTTTGAACCCTGGGAATCCCTTTCTCAGGTGGTCAGGCACAGCTATCGCCCTTGGATCCAGACCCTGGAGGTGGACGTGTGCGGGAGGATCACCTAAGTGAGGGGTCCTCAGGGAGTAGAATAGGTGTTACAAGAACGCGTAGAAACCTATGGAGACAATGGAAGCTATATCAACCACGATACACTCAGTGGAATCCAAGATGGTGGCTCCTTGATAATGTTTCTATCAACTAACAATGCAGGTCTAGTCTTTTTCTTCCACTTAGTCCTTCTTCTCTTTCTACTGTTTGTTCGTACTTATTCCCCGCGAACTTACAGGTAAACTGCGTTGCTACTCTGCTCTTCAGCTTTTCCCTTGTAGCTGCTCGCTCGTAAAACTTGCCTCTGCCAGTTTTTCTCCTCTGGAGCCTCCCTCGCTCCCTCCTTCCTTTTCCACATCCGCGGCTTATTTATTTTCTGCCGCTTGCGGCTTCTTCTTCTGCTTACCTTCTCTGCCGTCCTCGGCCTTTTTCTTTCCTTCCGGCTTCGGTCTTCCTAAGCCGGCAGCTTCTGATATTTACAGCCGCTCGCGACTTTGCTACGCCTTCATTTCACTCCTTCTAGCCATTACTTACCCCTCCTCTTTCTCCTGGTTCCGGCGGTCCTCCGCTCTCACTCTCCTTCTTTCTCCTTCTTCTCCTCTCTCCTTACCCCTTGGTACTTCCTGATTTCTTTCGACTGCTATTACAGTTCCTCTTCCCCGTATTACTTCGGTCGGGGAATCCTGCGTCCTTCTACCTGCCACCACGAATTGGGAGTTCCTTCCTACTCAAGACCTGCGGGATCTGGGTTTTCTTCCCCAAGAGGGTTTCCCAGGGGGCGGCCCCCTGGGAGCACAGAGCACAGATTGTCTGGCCTCTGAACCTCTGAGGGGACGCCTCTTACCTCTTCACATCAGTCTTAACCCGAAGAGCCGTGAGTACCCCGTCGGATCACAGAGGTTGTAAGAATAGGGGCACACGATGGCGAGACGTGGTACACCCTACCGTAAGACACCTTTTCCACATCATACGTAGTGGGGTATCTAGAAACTCAACCCCCCCCTTTTCAGACACTGACACTTTCTCATGCACAACTCACCGTGAGCGGCAATGGATTAACATATCCCTACCCGACATTCCCTCTGTTACCATACACCATTTCAGAACCCATACTGTTACCGCCCCCGCCACAACCAATCCCAACAGATACCAAACCGAAGTAGCACAGAGAAGAACCAGGAAAAAGAAAGTACATATGTTACCCTGTGCCCTACAACAACCCATTTGTTCCCAACACTACAAGTTCTTCAACGTGATGAAAACCCACATGGGGTTTCCAGTATTCTTTGGAAAAACAAGTCCCATAATCCACCCACTGTCATGATTCAGCACGGCCGCCCATTTCTTTCAGCTTGGAGGATCCGACGCCGCTTGGTGGCGTCCATTTTTACTTCCAACATGGCCGTCGTTCATAAAGATTGCTGCGGTCTAGTCGCTAGGCTTGTTGACAACCTCATCATTTAAGCACCGTTCGGAACATATGTCGGCGCCTCTCAATGCTTGGTTATGCTCAGCTGTGCTCAGCGCATTCTCTCGTTCTTCCCTTCCTTTTTTTTCCTGGTAGAGCTGCACCTGGGTTGTGCTGCCGCTTATCTTTGCGATTCTCGGCTCAATCTCGGAATCGCAGCTGCTATCCTACCTGCGCTTCTTTCCTGTTGCTGCCTCGCTTCTGTTCCTCTAGACTTGCGGTTCTCACTCCGTGAACCGCCATGGACAAGTTCTTCACTTGCCGTCTCCTGGCGGCGGGCTGGCTCTTCGGATCTTTGGACTCTACTCCTTCTTGGAAATCATCAGTACTATCAATCCTGGATCATCCCTCCTGGAATTGGTGACCGCGTGAACTCCTTGGAAACAGCTTCGGTCTACCTTACGTGGGCATTAGCGCCCGGTGCTAGCCTGGTTGGCCATTGAGCCAGCAGTGTGCCGGCAGGGGAGACTCACCCCTATCTACACGAATCCTGGACTACAAAAAAGAAAGAGAAAACTTCTACAAAGAAGAAAACAGCCCAAACCAAACAGGTGAGAAAGGAATCCCATTCCTCTGATTCTGACACCCATACTGTGTTTCCCTAAAACCACTGGGGCAAGTAGGAGAGAGATTGGGAGGATAAGGATCACCCATAGGAATCCCTGGGCAATTAACTCCTATGGACGACCGCCATGTTGTCCCGCTAATACGGACAGGCAGGGTCAGGCATTCCCATCCAACCACTCACACCTGGATCCAATCACTACTCCCAGGAAGTATAAAAGGGCGGACAGGAAAGCACACTTTGAGCTAGCTTGGGATGCTGGAAGGTGCAGGAAGCTGGAGGAAGACCAGAAGATCTATAAAGACCCTGGGAGGCCTGGAGGAGGAGAGAACCCCCCAGACACTGGCCCTGTGAGTCCAGTGGAGACTGCACTGTGCAAAGGGAGCTGTACCCCCTGAAGCCAAGTCCAGGGGCAGCTTGGGTTGCCTGGCAGTATTGATATTGATATTGATATTTTATTTCTATCGCGCTCGTACACAAGTGTTTCAGAGCGCGACAAGGCAAGGGAGGGGAACAGGGAAGAACAAAACAGCGATCTTACTAGGCCCAGTGACATTGAGAACGCGAAAGTGCATGGGAGAGGGGGAGGGGAAAAGTGCATGGAAGGGGGGAGAAGTGGAAAGTGCGAAGCAGAGGAGAAACAGATATAACAATAAATAAATAATAAAGGAGGAGGCCACCAGGGGGCGCACAGGCTATGACAGCCTGAGTCCTGAGCTCCCGCCGAAGCTGGGCTGAAGCGAGGGATTGAGCCCCCCCTGCAGACCCTCCACCGGGATTGCTGAAGTCCGAAGAGGCGGTAAACCCCCGGGACCCCCCAGTCAAAAGAGCGACGTCAGAGGTCCCCTGGGGGACAGAATACAGGACCCGTCGTCAGGAGAGGGGAGCCGCGTGTGACCAGAGCGGCTGTGACGCAATGAGGCGAGCCGTGGGACGCCGGGGCCAGGAGAGCCCGCCAGCAGAGTCATCCCTCCCCCCGGCCCCATCCTGTTGATGTGGGTGGTCCACTGGAGTGACCAGTCTCCGGGGCCCACAATGCCAGAGGGCAACGGAGGAGCGAGGTGAGGGTCCATCCCCACGCAGCGGCAAGCCGCTCCCGAAGCCCAGGCCTGACGGTGGCGAGAACGCCCAATCCCTGTGCCGGGACTCGAAGACAGGCGGCAGGAGCGCCGGGGCCCCAACCCACAGACTTTTGCCAGGGTTAAAGAATGGAGGCAGCAAGGGCCTAGGCCCGCAGGCATATCAGGCCTTCCTCTCCCCGGATGGGGTGGGGGATCAGCTACCAACCCCCATATCAGTGCACCCACACCGGAGGATGTCCGGAACTTCTTAAATTCTGAATTGAACAGGGGTGGCAGATCCACTGCCCCTCTGCAAACAGGGCCGCACTCCAACCTCCCCGTGGGGCACTTGGAGGATTGAGAGAACCCCAATTCGACGGGTGACAAAGGGTGGAGGATCGGGGTCCCTGTGCCCAGACTGCACATAGGTGGTGTCCCCTGGACTCGGGCCCAGGGTGTGTGCCCGCCTACCAGCAATCGAGGGGAGAGCTTTTTCATCTGGAGAGGACTGCGAGGCAGGACCGCTGGTCCCCCCCATGAGTGAACGCCCCGAGATACTGCTGACATGGACCCCATCGACCATATCACCTTCCCTTGGGAGTCCAAAGGAGCACCCTGATGGACAAGGGGAGAACGGACAGGGTGTGAGGCCCCCACCCGAGGTTGGTGGGGCGTGTGCCCGTCCGGGGGGGTCCGCCTGGGGTGGACAAGACAGTGAGAAGAGGGTTCATATCTCCAATCCGGTGCCTCCTCCCTCCCCCATCCCGCGTTCCTTTGGCCGGATCCATCTAGGAAGCAGATAACGGGGCCCGACCCCCCATGGACGGCGACGGATCCGGCGGCAGGGCGTGGGGTGCAACCAAATGAGCTGGCGGAAAACCCTTCAAGAATACCGCTACCTGGAGGCTAGAAGCGAAGACAGCGGCCTAAACCGAGATAGTGAAATGGCCCACTCAGAGACTCCGTTGTTGTCCACCTCTGCAATGGAAAAGGGCTTCGCCTCAGTCCTGCAGGAAATTAGGGACATGAAATCGGACATTGCCCAAAAACTGGAAAAAATTGACCAAAGGGTGGATAAGGTTGATGACAGGCTGCTCCAGCTAGAGACCAACCAAGTGTCGTCAGTGACCCAGGAGATGCAAATAGGCATGAGGCTATCGGCCCTGGAGAAGAGGGATGAGGAAAGGACCAGGCAAATGGACGATATCTAAAATAGGGAAAGGAGGAACAACCTCAGGTTTTTTGGGTTTCTGAAACGGAGGGAGAGAGATTTGGTCCGGGTGGTGAGAGAAATGATCACCCTCCTTTTTGCGGAGGAGATGACGATAGAACCAAAGTTTGATCGGGTGCATAGAGCGGGGAGCAGAGCGGGGGGCCCCCGGTCTATATTGGCCCGGTTCCACTATTACACGGAAAAGGCGAAGGTGCTGGAGGAGGCCAGGAAGGTTAGGGAGATCACATACAACAACGCTCAGGTGTCAATTTTCCAGGATCTCTCTTCGTACACACTGGCCAAACGCAGAATGTGCCGCCCCCTAACGCAGCTGCTAAAGGAGATGGGAGTGCGCTACAGATGGGGCTACCCCTTCTCCCTTGCTTTTGAGTATATGGGTCAACGGACGACCTTGATCACGGAGGAGGACATAAGGGGAGCCATCCAAGACTATGTGACGGATCCGAGCCCCCGGAGGGGACCCACGGTGATGGCTGTGGAGGGCGCTGTTGGACACAGACCACCGGGAGACAGAAGAAGGAAGACAAGCTCAAAGGAAATTCAAAAAACTGAACATGCCATCACAGAGGAAGGACAGAGAGCGAAACGACCCTGATGAATGAGGAGCGGACTAACCCGACCTATAAGGGAGTGGGAGTCGAAGATCATGGGGTCCAGCCGCAAACAGGGTCCCCTTGGACAGCAAGTATAAGGGGAATACTGAGGGTGCGACGGGATGGGGGGCTCAAAGAGGAGCTCATTATTACGACAGCTTAGCAGAGGAGGGCAGGCTGGTGGTCCGGCCAAGTGCCAGCAATGGTGGAACTAATTGGCTGGACGCCGGGGAGGGGGGAATGGGGAAAGTTGGGGTTGTTAAATCTGGGGGGGTAGTTGGTGAAATCTTTAAGGCCCACCCGGTGGGGAGGGAGAGGGGAGAGTGGGAGTATAATAAAAGACAAACAGAACTGGCAGGGAGTGGTGCTGTGGGGATGCTGACCGAGAGAAAAGGGAACCTAGATAATGGCTGAAAGTCTGCCCGCCCTGGGAGTGGGCACCCTCAATGTGCGGGGTCTGAACACCCCTACCAAGAGGTCCTTGGTCTGCAGGGAATTTAGAAGGTCGAAACTGGACTTACTCTTTCTACAAGAGACACGCTGAGCTCGGGGGAGGGAACCAAGGATGCTGGGGGGAAGGATCGGAGAGGTATTCTGTGCATCGCGCAAGACAAAAAAAAGGGGGTTGGCCATATTATTGGCAAGGCACATGGGTTTCGACAAGGAGGCCATTCTGAGGGATCCGGAGGGCCGATATCTGCTAGTGAGGGGCACCCTACAGGGCTCCCCTCTAACTCTCGCCGTGGTGTATAGCCCAAACGATGGCCAAGCACAATTCTGGGAAGAAATTAGGGACAGGCTGAAATTATTTGTTCAAGGCACGGTGGTGGTGGGGGGGATCTTAACATGGCCCTGGACCCAGTCACTGACAGAAAACGCTTGGGACCCTAGACCACTAGGGCCGCTGACAAAGATATGGCACGAATTTTCCAGAAGGTTAACGCAGAACTGAGCCTGGTGGACACAATCCCGAGCCCCAGGACTGGAGTTCCCTCATTCACATTTTACTCCACAATCCATGCATCGTACTCTCGGATAGATTTTATCCTAGTTGATGAGCTCCTGCACCCATACGTTTCTGGTTACAGGGTTGACCCTGTCCCTTGGTCTAACCATGACATGGTCCATGTCACCATAGCGGGGAGGATCGGGGGGACCACAGAGGGCGTTGTAAATGCAATGACTCCCTGTTGAAAGATGAGGCCCTGGCGCAAGTGGTGTTGGAGGCCATTACAGAATATTTCGAGCTAAACGACAATGGGGAGGTCGGCACGCACATACTGTGGGACGCCTTCACGGCGACCATGCGAGGAGTCCTCATCAAAATGGGAGCTCAGGAAAAAAGGGGGTGGGAAGCCCATGAGAGGTCCCTGAGCGAGAAAATAGCCTAATTCCAGCCGGGGGGTCCCCCGGATGTGGCCCTAGAGCGGGATCGGGTGGCCACCCTGGATGACTACAGACTCCAGTTGAAAGACCTCCTGCTACACAAAACTGAGAGGAGCCTACAGCTGGTAAAACAAAAGTATTACGAGAAGGGGAATAGAGTGAATAGGATTTTAGCCTGGAAGCTGAGGGAGGTCCAGAGAAGTAGGATGGTGAGGGCGGTGAGAAATGAATGGGGGTCGATAGGTTATGACACTGCGCACATAGGAGGGGCCTTCCGTCGATACTACGAAAAGTTATACTTGTCTGAATACAAGGGGGACGATGCCCAGATTGAGGGGTTTCTGAACTCCATTCAAGTCCCGGCTCTGACAAGGGAAATGGCAGAGTGTATGGAGGGACCAGTGATAGAGGACGAGGTGGAGCAAGTGATTAGTGGGATAAAAGCGGGGACGTCTCCTGGTGAGGATGGCTTCTCTGTGTACTTTTATAAAAGGTTTCGCTCCACCCTGGCTCCACATCTAGTGAAGGTGTTTAATGCGGTGTTGGAGGGTGGAATCCTGCCAGAGTCCATAATAGTGGTGTTGCCCAAGAGGGAAAAGACCCGACGGAGTGCTCCTCCTTCCGCCCAATATCACTTCTTAACATAGACGTCAAGATCCTGGCCAAGGTGGTAGGGAGACGGATGGAGGAGATAATGCCAAGGCTGGTCCATGGGGATCAGGTGGGCTTCATAAGGGGAAGACAGGACTTGGACAATATTCGAAAGACGATAGACCTGGTCCATTATGCTCAAGAATCAAACCTTGAGGCGAGCCTGCTTTCATTAGACTCTGAGAAAGCTTTTGACAGGGTCGAGTGGAGATATATGGAACTCCTCCTCCAAAAAATGGGTTTCGAGGTACACATTACGAACTGGGTGTCCGCGTTATACAGAGCTCCAATGGCAAGGGTGCAAGTGAATGGAGTGTTATTAGACTCCTTCCCCCTCTCGCGGGGGACAAGGCAGGGATGTCCACTCTCCCCCTTGATATATGTCCTCACGATGGAACCCCTTGCTATATCGGTGAGGGCCAACCCGGATATCAAAGGGATTTTAAGTGGTGAGGTGGAGTTTAAGCTCTCCTTATTTGCAGATGACATCCTGGCATACCTGGTGGAACCCGGTTCCTCACTCCCTCCTCTCCCGTCCTTGATGACAACCTTTGGGCAATTTTCGGGGTTAAAAATAAACACTTCAAAGTCAGTACTATTTCCCATGAGGGCTCGGGACCCGAGGTTGGATCCCTTGGACAGGTATGAGGGGGTTGTGGTGGGAAAGGACTCCATTCGATACCTGGGCGTTCTCCTTGCCAGGGACCTTTTAAAGCTAGCCCCAACTAATTATGGCCCCATAGTGGCAGGGATTACATCTGATCTGAGGAGATGGGGAGGGATGATCCTGTCCTGGTATGGTCACATGACGGCGGTAAAAAGGAATATTCTGCCGAGACTGCTGTACCTCTTTACAGCACTCCCATCAAAAGTCCCTGGCCAAACCTTTAGGGATCTACAGAAAGCAGTGCGAGAGTTCATATGGCAGGGGAGAACCCTGAGGATTGGAAGGGCTACTCTGACTCTACCTAGGGAGGAGGGGGGGTTCGGGTTACCAGATTTTCTTCTCTATTATCTGGCCGCCCAGTTGCGCGTTCTTTTGGAGCATATGAAGGAGGGGATGGGAACCTACTGGTCCTACCTGGAAGACATGGACGCCCAACCTCTTAAAGTACGTGACCTCCGGTGAATTCCATGCAAGTATATCCCGAGCAGGTTGAAAGCCCATCCAACCTTGGGAGTACTCTGGGAGATATGGAAAGAGGGGCCACTGACCGCACACCTCACTTCTTGGCCCTCCCCGATGTCCTCACTCTGGGGTCACCCTCTCAAACTTGGTAGTAGGGGGTTCAGGAACACCCAATCCTGGTCGGACATGAGAATGGAATGGGCGGGGCAAATGTTTAAAGAGGGAGAGTTCCTCGCGTATGAGGAAATGAGGGAGGCTCTTGTTCGGGGATCTCTCTCCGTCTTCGAATACCTTCGTCTGAAGGGCATCCTCTGTGATCAATCATGGGGCCAAAACTTGAGGAGACAGTTGACCCCCTTTGAAAAACTCTTGGACACAGCGACAACAAGGAAGGGGACGGTGTCCAAGATGTACAAAATATTGAACTCCAGTAACTTAGAGGGGAGGAGGGGATTCCGCATGTTCTGGAATGAATTAGCAGGGGAGGCCCTTTCGGAGGACGCATGGTCTAGGATATTCAAGATGGCATTCCACGGGAACTTATTTACATCAGATATGGAACACAATGTAAAAATCCTGCAGGGGTGGCATAGGGACCCATTGAAACTAAGATGTTCTCAGGGGTGTCACCCAGATGCCCGAGGGGATGTGGCCAGGTGGGAACGAGGAGCCACATGTGGTGGTACTGCCCCAAAGTTCAGAAGTTTTGGGAGAATGTAAGGGGATGGATTGCGGAGGTCACTGAAGAATTACTCCCACTAAACCCGTGGACAATGTTGTTGGGACTCCCCCCGGAGGAAACAGAAATATACAGGTACCCAAGAATGTGGGAAACAATGTTGAGGGCGGGTAGGGTGGCCCTGGCGCAGAAATGGAAGAGTCCAGCGACCCCTTCCAAAGAGGATTGGCTGAAAAAACTAAAGAACATGTTCCTCATGGACAAACTGACCATGGTTAACTATGATTCCGGCACATTCCAAGCGAATTGGTACGGTGTGCAACAGGCATGGGGATGGGAGGCTCATTGACACCATGAGGGTGCTCTGTTTTGGGAAGGGTGGTGACGGGAAATGTGAGGCATCAAAAGTGTATGGGGCTGCCCACGGCCCGGGGGACAGCATATGTAATAAAGCCGACAAAGATGTCAACAAATACTTCAGCTCCCAGGCACCGAGAAGAAGTGGACAGATGGAAGCTCCTGCAGTAAAAGTTCTGTTTGGACAATCTAATTGGGGGGAGGGATGGAGTTGGGGCAGGGGCACACGGGGTGGAAGGGATTGGATTCTAGGGTCTGATGAAAGGTGTTAAATCTGTTTCTACAATGGGCCCGTCTGTTATATTAAGAAAATGCGAATAAAACCAAAGTTTAAAAAAAATAATAATAATAAAGGCAACAAACAGTGGTAGTGCAGCCAGCAATTTGCAAGTGCTAGGTTTAAGGCAGCAGAAAGGGTAGGTCTGATAAGTGTGTGCAGGGTGAGCAGGTATCTGGGCCCGGGGGGACAGAGGGTGGGCAGGTGCACGGTGCCAAGAGAGAACAGATCAGCAGGGGAGAGGGGGAGCAAAGGCAGAAGAAAAGAGGAAGGTCTTGAGGTGCTTCTGAACCGGAGATGGTTCTCCTCAAGTTTTAGAGTGGCAGGGAGGCTGTTCCAGAGGGAGACCCCAGCTGAAGACAGAGATCTACCCCCAGCTTGTTTCTTTGAAACACGACTGACCCTGAGGGAGTTGGAGGTAGAGGAGCGAAGAGCTCGAGAGGGGAGGTAATTGCGGCGGGATAGCTGAATGTATTTTGGACCCAGGCTCCAGAATACCTTGTGGACAATGCAGAGGGTTTTGAATTTAATCCTTGCATCAACTGGGAGCCAATGGAGAGATTTCAGAGCTGGAGAGATACGATCCCAGGGCTTGAGGCCAAGGACAGGTCTCGCAGTCCTGTTCTGGATTAGTTGCAGAGGGCGGAGAGTAGAGGCAGGTAGATTTAGAAAGAGGCTGTTACAATAGTAGAGAACCAGAGCTTGGGATACCATGAGCTTCTGGGGGAAGGAGAGGAAAGGCATAGTACCTCTGAGGAGGTGCAGTAGGAAATTTTACTTTATAGAGACCTCAGAGATGTGGGCGGAGAAGGAAAGGGTGGAGTCAAAGATGACCCCATGACTCTGAGGTTCTTGCCTTGCAGGTGGGGGTAGGAGGAGGGCCAAGGGAGGCCGGCCAGAGATTGAGGGGAAAGGATGGTGAAGGCGTGCCGATAAGGAGGATCTCTGTCGTGCTGGCATTCAGACAAAGATCATTGGCGGCACATCATTCTTGAATGGCAGTTAGGCAATCAGTGATGAGAGAAGGAGAGGAGGTGGCAGATGGCAGCCTGAAAATGAGTTGAGTGTCGTCAGCATAGCACTGAGGTACCCACAGCAAGACTCCTCCCCTGGACCAGTCAGGCAAACCCAGGTCTCTGAGGGTCAGCAGAGGAGACCCTGACCTCAGAACAATATCCCCTTTTAGCTCCTGCAGCTCCCAATGCCAAATGCCGTTTTGGGGAGCTGAGACGTGGGAGCAAAATCCTGACAGTGCATTCTGGGACTGGAAGTCCCAAAATCCTTTTTGAATATTGTGAGGTGTGAGGTGAGACTCTAGTCCGGTGGAGGGAAGTCTCCTTTATGAACTTTGTGATAGGGGTCCGAGCCCGGCAGAGGGAGACTCTTGTTAACTTTGGGAGCAGAGTCCGAGCCCGGAAGAGGGAAGACTTGGCAATCCAACAACTGTGCTGAAACCGCTAACCTTATCCATTCGCACAGCTACCTACACAAACCTGAACAGTATCCAGACAGGTGGTAACTCGACATTCTCTACAGGGAAGGAAGGTGAAGTCCCTAGTTCGCTCTCCAACAGCCAGCTGTACAGGGCCCAAAAAGTGAATCCCGATGAGAGTGGGAGAAGGCGATGGACCGTTGTCTGAAATCCTACTGACATGGTGAAGTATCTGACCCATTACAGGTAACGGGAAGTTAACAAAAGGCTGTGAGGGAGCAGACGAGCTGTTTACGAAATTCTTGGCCAGATTAACACCTACCTACTTAGCAGATTCCACCGATGTGATCAGATCTGTGGAACTATTACCTTTTAACATGGATAGTGACCTTTTGATCACTCTTGATGTCAAGTCTTTATATTCCAACATTCTGCAATTAGACTCATTAAGAGTCATTAAGAAAGGCTTAGAGAAAAGGGCAGACAAAGATACAGTACCTAGTGACTTCTTAGTTGAGCTTTTAGAGATTGCGTTGACAAAAAATGTCTTTCGCTTTAAGAATTTGCATTTTATGCAGATTAAAGGTTCTGCGATGGGGGCAGCATTTACATCTGATTATGCAACATTATATATGTGGGCCTTCGAAGAGTGTAACATTTTGGCAGACCACAATGCTTTCACAAAAGCGTTGAAATTCTACAAAAAGATACATTGACGACATCCTTATAATATGGGATTGAAAGAAGGCGATCATCTTGCCTTCATTAAGAGGTTAAATGAGTTAATTCCTAACCTGAAATTCACAATACAGTCAAATAACAAGGAGAGGGGGCGCTGTTGAGCAGCCGTCAAGATGGCTGCCTAGCTCTTGAGCTCCGTGCACAGCCGCTCTTCATCCGATGACATCTGCGGGCTAATGCAGTGCTGCGACTACCCGACCGACCCACTGGCATCCCTATAGCTGTAGCTACGTGTCACTGTGATCCTGACTCGGATCGGACCTTGGGAACCGGAGATCTACTCTGCGAGACCCTCGGGGCCTACCCTGCCGCATCCCTCCACTGGCCCGCCTGCTGAGACGTACATCGCTGGGCCTGTGATCTGTGCCAGGAGCGCCGCGGACTGGGTCGCACTCTTCGCCGGACCGGCACCCGCTGCTCGGGCCGTGCCCTCCACCGGCCATCCTGGATTTTTTCTTCGGGACTCGCTTAGCCCGCTCTGCCCGACCGTGAGGCCCAGCACTAGGAGGCCCCTGGCTGTCCCTCCTCCGCGCGGCCCGACACTTGGACGGTGCGCCCCTCCGGGAGGAGCTGCGCCCACTGCTGGGCTTGGCTGCGGCGTTTGACTGGGGCCCCGCTGGTCTGACATTTGCGGCCTGGTCGCGCCCTACGACCTCCGCTCTGCACCATTGCCGAGATCGGATCTACCTCCGGCGACACCCGAAGACCTGAGAAGCTACACCTACTTCCCGACTGGACACTTGCGGGCTACATACCAGGTGAGGAGCTGCTGGGGCTGCGGCGCGCTGGAGCCCCCGTTACCGCTACAGGCCATCCTCGACCTGGACCTCAGTCCCCACGCCGGGCGGCCCCGGCTGGCTCCCGTGCTACTCTGATTGGTCTCCGGGCCCGTGTCCCTACATCCCGGCGGACCCGGGTAGGTCCGCTGCCGCCACCCTCCGGGCGCGGCGACCCCGGACTAACACTGGGGCCCACACTTTGGCACGGCCTGCTGGTCATCACCTTCACCTTCACGGCCCCATGCAACACCCGCATAAGCACTAAGGCCCACACTCCTTCGGTTGGCACTCCCCATGGTGCTCACTCCGGGCCTGTTCTGGACACCAGCATCACCCTCCAGGGCGGTTGGATCGCGCCCTCCCTGCTGCTACTCTATACCTTCCTGACGCCACAGCCCCTACCGCCTCTGTCAGGATCTGTTTGAATCGGCGAGCTGGACCATTGTCATCTGCCTTGAGCCTCTCCTGCATCTTCCCACACGAGTCTTCACTTCGGCCGCTCAAGGCCCCGCCACGACATTCACGATGTCCAACAGATCGAGGAATAACATGGACAAATTCGCTAAAGCCGCCCTAAGACCCGACTCGGCCCACGCACCATGCGACCCTGCTGACGAACCGCCGTGTGCAGAGGCACCCACTACTGACCTCACAACGATAATGGAGTCCATGGCTAGAAACTTTGCGGCCTTTCATGAAAAGCTCGATGACATTAATGCCAATGTAGCCTCACTGAGAGCCAAACTGGATCAGCAGGGGGCTCGAATCACGGAGACCGAAAACAGGATTGGAACCAATGAGGATAATATATCTACACTCCAGGGCACGGTGTCCACTCTGGTCTCGGATATGAAGGCGGTCAAAGCCAAATGTGATGACCTCGAATCTAGGTCGCGCAGAAACAATATACGCATCGTTGGTGTCCCTAAAAATGCGCTGAAGGGTCGACTGGAATTAGCGGTCGAGGATCTCTTGAAGGAACTACTGGGTAATCCGGACATGTCTCCCTTTTTTACCATTGAAAGGGCCCATAGGGCGCTGTCACCCCGGCCTAAACCCGGTGACTTTCCGAGACCCATCATTGCCAAGGTCCTGAGCTTCAAAGACCGCAACCTAATTCTTCGCCTCGCACGGGAAAAAGGCGAGCTACGATTCGACTCGCAGGTCATCAGGATTTTCCCCGACTTTTCCACCGGAGTTCAGCAGGAACGTCGCCAGTTCCTTGGAGTGAAGAAACTCCTCAGGGAAAGGAACATCCCCTATGCCACCCTCTTCCCTGCACGCTTGAAGTTTACGTTCAACGATAAACTATACTTTTTTACAGTGCCTTCTGAGGCGGTTAAATTCATCGAGGCACATGTTCCGCTCCATCCTCCGGCTGATGACAATATGAATAATGAGTGAACTATATGATTGCCTTGCGATGCCTTGATACTATGCTAATGTGTGGACTGAGTCCCGCCTCTCTCGGTTCGCATACGCGAGCGATCACACCTCTGTATCCACTTGTATACAATGCTTTCCTATGTGGGCTTAAGTATTGCTCCTTGAGGAGCAACTGTCACCCCGTCCAAGTCACTCTACCACACTTACTCCTTCTGCTTTCTAATATGCACAGCTCCCGTGGTCTGGTTGCAACCGTTGCCCTCTATCCACGACCACTAGAACGTGGTTCCTCTCATAGCTCCGCTTGGGCTGGGTTGCTGGATCTCTGTGATATGTGTGTTGCTCACTGCGCTCCATGGGGCGGGACTGGGGTATCAAAGTATTGCCCGCTAACAATGTTCGTTTTGTAACAGAACCAATTGGTTCCTAGCGTGCTCCCGCACGGCAACGGCGCACCCCACTGCGATTGCACTGTTTTTGTATACGCCCTTATTGTGGGCCAGCCCCTGTTGGGCTTTTGCGCAGTCTGGGCCATGTTGGGGTCGGCCCGGCTCTGCACAGTCGAGGGTGGGTATTGTTTACACTGCTGTAGTTGGGTCAGCGGTGAGGGTGGGGGGTGGGAATGGGGTATTCGGAAAAAACGGCACACTAAGGCTCACGGCACGCACACTGGCAAAACATAAGCGCACTCCCGACCTCAACCCCGACAGTGCGCACTGCTGCTATACCTGGGATGTTCATTGATACGGGTACACCGGGATTAGAGATCCGCCATTGACATGTCTACCGTTATAATGTCCTGGAACATTCGCGGATTAAGTAATCACACCAAGGCCCGCAAGATCATGGCCTTTGCTAATAGACATGGCTGCAAGATACTACTCCTGCAGGAGACACACTCCAATGCCCACATTCCGGGCACCATGGCCCCGTTGTGGGGTCCCAATAGATTCTTCACTTCATACTCCTCGCAATCCAGGGGAGTCCTCACAATGATCCACAAATCGATCAAATTCATCCTGCACAAAAGTTACGTGTGTCCCGAGGGTCGCTATATCATACTACACTGCACGATGGTGAATAGAGAATACCTACTTGTTAACACGTACTGCCCCAACGTTGACTCTCCTGAGTTCTTTGATGCGGTAACTGCCATACTGCTGGGCTACGTGGGGGTCCAGATTGTATGGGGGGGTGACCTAAACCTTATTCTTGACACTGTCTTGGACAGGACTGGCACGTCCTCTCGAGCCCTAACAAGTGCCGCACGCAGGTTGCGTGGCCCTATGCAGACGCTCAATGTCTGCGACGCCTGGAGGACAGTACACCCCGTGTCCCGGGAGTACACTTATTACTCATCGGTCCACGACAGTTCGTCTCGTATAGACCTGTTCTTAGTGTCCAGGGAAACCATGGGAGGGGTGGAGGGGTCCTGGATTCTCCCCCGCACTCTATCTGACCACGCTCCAATCACACTTTCTGTGAGGCTGGGTATACCCACTCCGACACTGAGCACTTGGCGTTTCAAGTCTGAGGCCCTCAGGGACATTGTCTTTAGGGCTGATATACTTGCAGACATTATATCCTTCTTTGACCACAACTCTCTCCAGGACACCTCAGCCGCGGTTCGGTGGGAGGCTTTTAAGGTATACATTAGGGGGATGTCCATCTCACGGGAAGCCGGGTACTGAAAGCTATCCGAGCCAGCCTCGATCGCTCTGAGGCTAAATTGAAACAGCTGGAGCAGCAATGCTCCACTGGCGCCGGTCCCACCTTACTTCTCCAAATCAGCGAGGAACTGCAGGCGTATAATGCGCTCGCTACCAATGAAGTCCAGTACTTCAGCCGCCCACAGGCTGCCAGGAAATATGGCGAGGGTGACAGACCGGGGAAGACATTGGCAGGAGTGGTGAGGGGGGAATTTGGCCGAGCTCAGATCACCTCCATCAAAGATGCATCTGGCAGCGCACAGTGGGCTGACCAACAGATTTTGGAGATATTTACCGAGTTCTACAGGTCCCTCTACTCCCAGCCTCCCGAACACTCCGAACGACACATGCGCGAGCTGCTTGCTCAGATCCCCACCACCGAAATCTCCCCTGCTACCCGCGACCAGCTGGACTCCCCGATAACGCTGGACGAAATAGTAACCTCCATATCTAACCTGCCCAAAGGCAAGGCGCCGGGACCTGACGGCCTCACAGCTGAGTTTTATCAAGAACACGTGTCCATACTGGCTCCCAAGTTGCTCGAGGTCTGGGTCGAAGCGCTCCGCTCCTCTATTCTTCCCCCGTCCATGCGTGAGGCCGTCATCACGGTACTGCTCAAGCCTGGCAAACCAGACGACGAATGTGGGTCTTACAGGCCCCTTTCCCTCATGAACCTAGATACGAAAATCATTGCTAAGACCATAGCTAACCGCTTTCTCCCCATTATGCCATATCTGGTCCACGAGGACCAAGCGGGCTTCGTCCCCGGCAGGTCCACCTCTCATAATATAAGGAGACTGTTCAATGTCATGTCTCGTATAAATCAAGAGGCCCAGGCCGTGGCGGTCACTCTGGATGCTCAGAAGGCCTTTGACATGGTCTCCTGGAACTACACGTGGCTGGTGCTGGAGACGATGGGAGTTGGCCCAAACATGATCGGGTTCATTAAGCTACTATACGCCTCCCCTGTGGCCCGGGTCAGGGCCAACTCCTTGACATCCGACCCCTTCACACTCTTCAGGGGTACCCGGCAGGGCTGCCCCTTCTCCCCGATCCTCTTCGCCCTCGCAATTGAGCCAATGGCGGATTATGTCCGTGCTCGGCATGCCCGCAAGGGGATACGGCTGAAGGATGACCCCAAAATCATATCCTTATACGCAGATGACGTGCTATTATACATTAGAGAGCCCGCGACCCACATTGACCCCATACTTAGGGACATCACCCGTATCGGTACCTACTCTGGCTTCACGATCAATTACTCAAAGTCGGATATCTTCCCGCTCACGAAATCTACCCAACAACCTACCACTGAGTACCCCCTTCGTTGGTCTCCGGACGGTGTCAGATATCTGGGGGTGCAGATATCCTTTACCAAATCTACTCTGATAGCCGACAATTACTCCACCGCAGCGCAAACTGCCGAGGCCAAGATGTTAAGATGGCGATCGCTCCCACTATCCATGGCTGGTCGTCTCTCCCTAATTAAAATGATCCTGCTCCCCAAGCTTCTTTACACTTTTAGTAACGTTCCCGTGTGGCCTGGGAAGGCCTACTTCACTAAATTGCATACACTATGCGCTCAGTTCCTATGGCACTCCGGTGCAGTGCGTAAGAAGTGGTCTGACATGGCGCTCACCTATAAACAAGGGGGGTTCACCGCTCCGAATCTGCTACTTTACTGGACTGCGGCCCAGGCTCAACATGCCACCCATTGGTACCCGGGCTCCCCAACGCGACCACATGTCAAGTTAGAGCGACTAGCAGCCGCCGGCACCAACATGATGTCCCTTATATTACATCGCCATTACACACCTGATTCACCCATTGACCCTGTCGCCACGACCATCCACGCATGGGAACGCTTGCTAAGTCCGACGGACGGGTCCCCTCCCTACTACAGATGGCTCCCGGTGTGGCGCCTGCCTGAACTGGAACCCGCACACGTTAACGCCCTGGCCCAACACTGGGGAACGCTGGGGTATCAAGCACTGTCCGATTTCTACCCAGAAGGCAAGTTCATTGACCCCCAAACATGGAAACAGGGCCACACCAGATCCGCCTTGGAGACCCTCCAGTACTATAGGCTACAGGCAGCGTTCCGCACTGCATGGCCCTCATTTCCCGATGAGCCCCCGGATAACCCGGCGATCGCATACATTGCCAACTCAGGCGGCGCCCGCAGTGTCGTCTCTTCACTATATAGGATCCTTCAGGAGTCCGTCACAACTCCAGCACTCAGGGCGCGCGATGGCTGGGCGAATGAGCTGGGCCTGGAGTTGTCTGATGGCGACTGGGGCGCAATGTGCCTACACACCCAAAAAGTCTCCTTCAATTTCCGCTACCGAGCCATACAGTACAAACTTCTCAATAGGCTCTACTATACTCCACACAGGACCTCGGCGTTCGCCCGAGCCACTGCGACCGGGTGCCCTCGCTGTGGATCTGAGGGGGCTGATCATCTGCACATGTTTCTGTTTTGCAGGGAGCTATCTGGGTTCTGGGAATGCATCTTGAAAACGCTTTCTGACATAGCTGAAACTGTGGTTGATCCTGACCCCTTGTCGATTCTGTTCGGGGTCTGGAAAACCGATGGAACCAGGTGCCTAGCTAAGTTCCTAAACATAGGCTGTATGATTGCTAAAAAGTGCATACTCCAGAGCTGGAAAAGCCCCGCTCCCCCGGCCTTTCAGAGATGGTTGCGCTTACTCACCTGGTCACGCAATTGCGAGGAAGAATACTTGTCCATGCTCCCCGCCCAGTCTCGCCCCAGGAACATTTGGGCTGCATTCAACACTTACCTTAGTATCCGGGACGAGGCCACCCCCGAATCTGGTCTGTCTCCTGCCCCGTCGGGCTCTGATCCCACTGGGTGAGCCCCCACTTTGTTCCTTTGTCTTTGGATTGTTATGCTCCCTCTCAGATACCGCCCGGCTGTCCATGTTGTGATTGCTGTATCCTTTTTGATATGTTGCTCCAAGATGTAACTGCTATGTACCTACTGCCTTGTGTGTGCCTTGTGTACTTCTGCCGTTCAAAAATAAAAGTTTAAAAAAAAAAAAATAACAAGGAGATCCCATTTTTGGATCTACTGATTAAAGAAGCAATGGTGTTCTATTAGTGGATTTATATAGGAAAGAGTCAGATATGAACACCATCCTCCATCATGAAAGTTTCCATTCACAGGCGCTTAAATCCAATATCCCATATGGTCAGTTTCTTAGAGCCCGCCGAAACTGTTCCCAATTAGAGGACTTTGGAAAACAATCTAATATTATTGAAAACAGATTAAAGGAGAGAGGATAGCCATCTAAACTACCTAGAAACTCCAAAAAAAGAGCCAGGTACCAACATCGGGAGATATTATTATCTAAAAAAGATAATGAACAAAGACCATCAAATGATCGACTTGTATGTGCATTAACATTCAACACACATCAAAATAAGATAAAAAAGATTATAGCCAAACATTGGAATTTGCTTCAACTAAATCTTCCTACCCTAGCCAAACCTATGTTTGCCTTTAAGAAAGGAAAGAATATAAAAAATTGGATCTGTAAAGCAGATAGGAGTAGTATACAGGACAAACAACCATTAATTACTACTCTTTGGGGCCAGTAGTTCTAGGTCATTACTCCTGTGGGGGATGTTGCAATTGTAACCTCACCACATCCTGTAAAAACATCACTATCAATAAGAGGACTTGGGCCCTGAGGGATCATACTACGTGCAATAGCAATAACGTTATCTATGCTATTGTATGCCCCTGCGGTAAAACATTCATAGGTAAGACATCGCGGCCAGTGAAATTAAGAATCACTGAACATAGATCAAAACTAAGGAATAAACAGCTCAATGCTCCGCTTGTGGCACATTTTCTAGAATGTAATCATAACCCTGATACCCTAAAATGGTGGGCCATTGATAAAGTAAGAGGGACAGATCTAGCAAACACTGCGAAAAGGCTTTGGCAAAGGGAACAATGGTGGATCTACCATACCAAAGGTTACACTGACGGGCTTAATTCACAGGAGGAATGGAGTTAATATATCTGCTATGGTTACACTCCTGTCTTTAGTACTGCTGCGAAATATCATGAACCGGTTTTGGTGTTCCTGTTCCCTAATGATACAATAGGCATTCAGACGTATGGACACATCCGCTTGTTTGCCTTTTGACGCTAGGCAAGTCCTTCTTAGATAGTGACGATTAAGAGGAGCTGCTCTTTCTTAGGCAACAGTAGTTATCCCTTCAATACCTATTTCTTTTTCTTTATTATCTTTATTTCTTTTTCCCCTTTAACAAAACGTTGTTGGCTCTGTGCAGCACGCTGGGAGTAAGGTGGCTGTCCCGAGGGGGTGTTTTTTTCAAACGTAAGACCCTTTCCTTAAGACTCTTTAGGATTTTCTTTTTTCCATCGTAAGGTTTCCACTCTGGTTGAGGATCGCCGTTAGCTGGGCTGCTTTATTCAGTTTATTTTATTCAATCTATTTTCTTTTTTTTGTCCTTTTTATAATCTACATTAATGATTATACTTCTCATTCTTATTTTTTGACTAACTTGGGTTGTCCTTATCTTTCAGCCTTTATCGTATTCCACCTTTATGCATTAGAGAGCGTTTCTGCTAAATTCATCTTGAAGAAATAGTCAATTCTTTGTTTCTATGAGTGTACCCTGAGCTTGGGTTAGACTGAGGCAATGCCTAGTCCTCTTTCTATCTCCTTTATGATTGAACGAGCAGTCACGCAATTGGCAGATTAGAATGCAAGTTCCCCTTTAAAAGGAAGCAGCAAGTAAACCGAATGTCCAGTTTGGAACAGCTGACTGCCGCGGTTCTGTTTCTCCGCCGTTTTTCGTGTGCTCCTGAGTAGGCGAGGCCCTTGTTTTTGAAGCCAGCATTCAAGGTAAGCCTACCTAGGACCCCTTCTCACATACGAATTCTGATGCTAAACAAAGGGCTTAGTCTATTGACTATCCTTCTTCTTTCCCACCACCTTCCCTTTTTTTAGTCCAATACTGGTTGGTGAATTTGACAGCGGGGAAGCAAGTGTGTCCCAGCGCGCTAGAACACTTTTTGAAGGTGAAATGACCTTTTTCATGTAAAAATCTACACTAGCATTGGAAAGACTTAAAGCACCCTTTCTCAGATGAATTCTGATATTAAGCAAATGGAAATGGAATTATGGGATATGTAGTTTCACACATTAGAAATAATAAGTCCATTGACTATTCTTCCTTCTCTTCCCTCCTCTTTCTCTTGGTAGTTTTTTACTGTTGAGCGAATTCGGTAGCAGGGAAGCAAGTGTGCCCCAGTTCGGTAGAAACTTATTGAAGGTAAAATGACTTTTTTCCTATGCAAAAATCAACACTAGCACTGGAAAGACCAAAAGCGTAATGGTACTATACCGTTCTTGTTAATCAGATACGGTACAACACAGAGAGAGACACACTATGCTTCAGCTAAAATTTATCTATTTTTTACTATTATATTCACAGGAATTGTATTTAGCGAACACTTTGCCTCTGAGGTGGAGCTATAAATATTTCACTCACATACTGAACGCTAGTGGAAAGACACAGTGGGAAACCACGGGAATCGGAACTTTTTTGCAAAGCTGCAAAAAGAACACTTTTTTTTAAATGGACGTTTAAAGATACAAATGAGATTGCCTTGATTTACAGATATCTTTAACCCTGGCCCTCTGTATGGTGCACCTTTTGGGGGATTATAATTGCTTGATCTGACAGGAATGTACAGTAAGGGGGTTTTCTTGGTTTCTCTTTGAAGACAGTTGGGGACTTAGTGGCCCAATTTTAACAATGGTAATTCCTTTACCCCTGTTTTTTGCATTAGGAGGTTTACTAACCCCGAGCATCTTAGGTCTGAGTTTATAACAAAATTGAAGTTTGCTCCCCATTTATGAAATAACGGTAGCATACTGGGGGAGCTCAGAGATTGTGTTTTTTAACAATGTTGTTTGTCTATGTTTTTAAACCTTATTTAATGCTTTAAATCATGGTGTTGTTGTTGTTTTATATGGTGTAGCACTGATAAAGCCTTTGAATAAGTCTACTAATCCTGAAGAAGACGTTGACCAATGGTTCTGTAAAATCTGGCCAATTGATGTCCAGTCGAAACTATACAAAAGGAAATCCACTGATGAGAGGAATACTACTAGAATAATCTTGGATACTAGTTGATACATAATGGTGGACTGTCAAAGTAGGAATATTACTACTGTAAAAGTTATTTAGAATGTCTCTCTACAAACTAGATTTGATAGTGAAGATGAATGGTAGAATGGTGTGTTAGTGATATACACATAGGAGAAATGTTTACACAGAAATGCGCTATTTGCACAAACAAATTTTTGTTCACAAAAATATATGTTGATTGGAAATGAATTGTTGTCTTATAATTGTTCAAAAATAATGTATTTTAAGAAATTGCACGAGATTAAAATGATCTATTTTTAATAAGAACACACTCTCTGGTCCTCAGCAGGCACTTTCTGAAACACATTTATTGAATTTTTCAGCACATAGGGCATCCTCTCCGTTTAGTAGAAATTCTTTAGACATTCCATGAATCTTAAGGCAACAAGGAAGAACAGTGAATAGTATGAACTAAGAACACCTACCTCAGCAATTAAGATACGTTGTCCATAAGCCTGAGATCCCAACTCCATGAAACAGCAGTGAAAGGGGTTATTTTATACCTCAGCAATTAAGATACGTTGTCCATAAGCCCGAGATCCCAACTCCATGAAACAGCAGTGAAAGGGGTTATTTTATCGACCCTGTAAAGTACAACAGAGGGGTCTAGTTTATGCTCTTCTTCTCTATCTGAACATTGAATAGCTGGGGAAAACCCTGCCAAAGGAGAGAATCACTGTATACACTCCAGAATATTCTATGGCTGGTCCATCGAGCCAAATCTTTTGTCGACACCACTGTTACCCACTGCTGATAGGACTCTTGGTAGGATCTGGTGTTGACAAGTCTGTTCAGCTCATGGCCTTAACCTTGCCTTCCTCAAAGATATGAAAAAAACATTAACATTATCATTTTCTTAGAGCTTAAAAAGCCAGGCAAATAGAAAACCCTTTGAGACTGTATACTATAGAGACAAAGAAAACCGTGTACCAATTTGTGATACAGTTCCCAGTCTAGTTCCACGGGATTGTGGTGCTGGAAAGTCGGATGGAACTCCGGGAACAGATTCATTGTTCCAGTGGGGTGGATCCAGAGTTGTGCAAAAACCGAGAGATTGTGAAAACCTCCATGAGGAAGCAACACATCCTATTAAGAACTGTGAAAGACATTGGGGAACCAGCTAAGAGAAGGGTGTCATTCTACTAGCGGCAAGAGAACTTTATGCAACTGTTTTTTGTCTGTTGGGGTATGGAAAACCCAGGCCTTCTGTGGAACTTTTGTTTTGAACAAATTTAGAAGCGTTTGGAGGCTTCACATCCAGGAGAAGCTAGACCGGGATGGTGCATTTTTGGTTTGACTCACATGGACTTCCTGACGAGCACCGAGTTTTTTAAATTTAGATATCGAAACCCCATTAGAGTTATGGAGAGATAGGTTTGGTTTTCATTTAATAACAGTCTATAGCAACCATTATTGCACCACTTGGTCAGTCTCTTCATTCCTTGTTGCCACAAGGCATAGATTTTCCCACCCATAATCTGTCACTGCAACTTCTGCCAAATACCGGCCTTGAGTCTGCCTTCCCCTTCCTGTTGCTCACTCCCTCCCTCCTCCAACCCTCCCCGACCCTTAATTGGGCACGCTGCCCTTGTGTGTTTCACTCTGGTGTGATTGTATCTTTTCTCGCGCTCCGCACAGCATTCTCCAGCTATCTATGCCTGCGGTTAGTCGCTTTTCCATCTGCCCGCTCCTGTGACATTTAAAAAGTTATATTTGTGTGAAAAGATTTCTGGCAGTTTAGTTTGTCCCTGCAACATCCGACGCACCGTGGCCTTGAACTTGCCTTCCCCTTCCTGTTGCTCCAACCCTCCCTGATCCCTGATTGGGCATGCTACCTCCTTTAGTGAACCTAACAGGGCAGCCCTTCTGCCCGTGGCAGCCCCGTGTGGGGAAGGACCCTGAGGCAAAGGACAGCTCCCTCTGAAGCAGTTCCAGTTGGTGTCTGCCAGTGTAAGCTGGGGAAGCAAGAAGCCTGCAGCTGCTAACCTGCTACGACTGCTAAAGTAAGTGCGATGGGTCAGGGTGAACAGTAATAAAAATCACTGCACCCCACTAAACTGTGCCACCTCCTAATTACTCTACTGTTCATATTGCCCCACCCTTAAGCATAGAAAAGATAGGTGTAGAGGTGCACTCCTGTGTGGCAGAAGTTGATGTAATAAGTAATTAGACAGGATTAAGAAGATTTTATGTATTTAGGTGCGCTTGATTAGGTCTTGGCTACACAATCAAAAATATGTGGCAGAAGGAAGGTCCCACAGGGATCGAGGGACAAAAACAGGGCACACTGTAGGATAACAATGCCTGCACAATTTCAATAAAGTAAACAAAGCGTTTCACTAGATAAGAGCATTTAATCACAAAACAAATAAAATGTGGGTTGCACGTGAAAAAGCAATTAATAAATGAAAATACATTACATAAAGAAGCACGTTTTATAGACAGTCACATGCTTGCTGATTTAAGTGGGAGAACACAACTAAAGGTGATCTGTTCTTTTAATGAAAAATAATTTTTACAAAAATATTACATAATAATAAACAAACACAAATATCTCCTTCGAGAAGCATTGGGTGCTGAAATTGATCTTTTCTGTTCAGTACTTCTCCTCATGTCAATATAACGCGTTTCGGGCATTCATGCCTGTGAGCCCCTTCCTCGGACAAAGGGACTCCCTATGGAACTGTTACCCATGAAAGACGGGTTCAGAGAAACCCGGCGGGAGGACAAAGCCACCGTAACAGGAGTCTGGTGCGGAGACCGCAACGGGGAACCGGAACACCCTGCAGGTAACGCGATAATGGAGAGAGGCAATGTGGAGCCTGAACAACCTGCAGGCAATGGGGAGAGGCAACGTGAAGCCGGAATACCTTGCAGACAACGCGGAAATGAGGAGAGAGGGCCATATGTCAGCCGAAGTACAAACCGCGGCAGGCAAGGGAAATGAGGAGCGGAACAGCAGAGCCGGCAGACTCCGTACAGCAGCTAACGACACTAACAGAAGGCCGGAACGGAAACCGCGGGTCTCGATAAGCAAACTAGGACCGTTGGAAACAACGGGGTCATACACAGGGGGAGCGCTCACAAAGGGGGAGAGAATTCCACACATAACAATGAATACTTTGAAAATGCCGGCTATTACTTGCCTCATACTACAAGCCAGGATCCCTTCAGGAGCAGGAAACACGCGGCCACAGTACCTCCTCCATTATGGCATCCTTCACTCTGGAAAGAAGGGGGCGGAGCTTGGAGGGGCTGTTCTAACCTACAGAGTATACAGACTTCTGATTGGTCTGGGAGGGTTCAGCCCCTATATAAACCAAACAACAAGGAAGGACTAATGTGTTTTTCTCCCTTCTGTTTCAGAACAGAGACCAGAGCAAGGAAGGAGCACCAAAACTACACTGGGCCTACGAGGACTAAACACAGGTTCTGTCCCTACCCCCGAAGAGGTCCAAGCCAGAACTTGAATTTGGCCTGCTTGATGAAATATTATTCTTATATTAAGTTTTCTCCTGTCTGAATTATTTTCTTTAGTCAATAAAGACTATTTTTGGTCAAAAGAAAAATCAGACCAGTGTATCCTTACAATGCCCTTGATCAGGTATGAGATATAGATGAATCTCTGTGCAAAATATATAGACAATGCTATGTCAGAGATGCTGTTCTGTAAGGGTGATTTAGCAAAATGATATGCCAGATAACCTATAGTGACTGATCTGTGTATTCACAGTGTGTTCCTAACTGAAAGGTTTTGGTGATCAATGGATGTTTTCAACAATAACAAAAAAACATCTGTGCCAGTGTAGTCGGTACTGAAAATGAAATATATGTGGCGTTTGCAGTGTGCAAGTAATGCATAGATGGCCAGGCATGGGACCAGTCACTATTGTAAAGCCCTGGGTCCCATGCCATGGCAATTAGAGTCAACAAAGTAACGAGAGTATACGCTTGTGCAAATGGGCACACTCAACAATAAGGGTGGGGGGAATCCAACAAAAATAGCTGGTGCGTTCAAGTTACAGCGATTACTTGGAACTCTGTGTCCTGTGAGACAAAAGCTTTAACGAGTGAACACAATGTTTAACACTGTCGGCATCCCGTCTATTAACTGGCTGGTTAACTGTTTGATCAAGAACTTACTTGACAAAGATCTGGCTGTGCCTGGCAGTGCCTCGCTGCGGTGGATTCTGTAGCGTCTTCTGTATACAGTGACTGAAGCGGTTGTCACAGCAAATGGCACACGTGCGTGCATTACCTTTGAGCTAAAGCTCTCTATTCTGATCGTCTAGCAGAGCGCCATCTTTGAATATTTTTTTGATGTATATTGATGAACAATATATAATGTTATGATTGGAGATAATGAATGTACCCTAAAGATAGTATGGGGGTTAAGCTGTGTACTTAATGTACTGAGTACAGCAGGGGTATTAATCTGTGAAATATTGTACGTATTGAGCAGCTAGTTTTATACTACAAATGAAATAGGATCAATTGGGTCCAAACTAAGGATGCTGATGAGAAAAAGGAGGGTGTAATCAAAATTAGAGGTGACAGCTAAGGTTCCAGTTTACATTCATCCCACGTGGAGACATGGAGTCTAGACTGTCTATCCAATAAGCTTCTCCTTGTAGTAATAATTTGGTTAAGTTGTCGCCTCTTCTGAATGGACATACATGTTCCAGAATGATAAATTTGATTTGAGCAATTGAATGTTCTTCTTTGATGAAATGTTGAGCTACCGAGGATCATTTTGATGCCAATCTTATGTTTGATTTATGCTCAGACCATCATGTTTTGGCCTTCCTTGTTGTCATGTCAACATAATAGAGACCGCAGGGGCATTTAATGCCGTAAATTATATTTTTGGTGTCACAAGTAGAAGTATGATGGAGAGTAGTTTTGTAACTCATGTGGGGATGAGTGATTGAGTTTCCTTTGACTAGATTGTGACAAATATTACAATTGTTACATGGTAATGTTGCTTTACGGTTTGAGTCTTTCACCTTATTGGTTGCAAAATCCACTTTGACAACATGATCTCTTATAGATTTATTTTTGACGTAGGCAAACAATGTTGGGTCGAATGATAATGTGTTTCTTACTGATTTTCTTAATCTGGGCCCTTTGTACAGTGCTACATTGTTTAGATGATAATGCATCAGTTCTGGTGATGTTTTCAACTTTTCTCAGAACAACATTTTACTAAGCCAGGGTTATAACCCCTTTAGAGAAATTTTTGGGTGAGATGTTAAACCTTGTGCGCATGTGGACTTGACTCAGTGGGATACTTTCAATGATCTTCTTCGGGAGAAAGCTTTTGGCATGTAGCAAACTGTTTCTATCTGTCGCTTTAGTGAAGATTGTAGTTAGTAAGCCACCTAATTTGGTGTTAATTCTCAAATCCAAGAATTCAATGGATGTCCTGCTGACATCCATTGAATTCTTGGATGCAAGAATTTACACCAAATTAGGTGGCTTACAGGGGATACCAAGATGGCTGCGATGCAGGGAGCACCATAGCCAACGCTCTCCCGACCCAGAGGGCTGTAAAATCTGCGTACAAGTGCTTGTTAGCCCTCCCCAGGCACAGCGCCGTGACCCAGCGGAAACAAGAGACGTGCATCAGCACCCATCCCCAAAGCAGCTAACAGCTGCGGAAGCGAGGAGAAGACTTGCCCGAGGCTCGTCAACGCTGACAGAGCATCCAGCAGGGGGAAGTTTGAGGCTCAGCCCACCGGCCCCGGCGGCACCTCGAGGAGGGACAGGCATCGAGGCATAGCGGTCAAGGACGTGGAGGCGAGATAGGGGACCCTCCTGGAATCAGTGAGACGCATCGGCCCACAACGCCGGCCACCATCCCCGGGGCACATCAGTAGGCACCGGGCTGCAGCAAAAACAGTGTGCTGAGATGCCGACCCGATCCAAGCTGGGACCAGGAACACTGGTCAAGCCCCTTGAGAGGAAGAGGCAGCCCGCCGAGGACCCGCAGCGGACCCGGCTGCGCACATTCTGAGAGCAAGCTACTTAAGCACGGGGCAGGTGAACACCTTATCCACACTAGCCAGACACCCTAATCACCCAGAGCCACTGTGAGTGGGGGGTGTCCGCCACTACCCCCACAGAGCAGGCCTACCAGCCTCTCATATAAAGGTAGGGGTACAGTACGTTCAAACGGGCTGTGAGCAAAAGAGCAGCCCCCCGGCAACAGCAGGAATGGAGTGCAGCCATAGCATCCTGCACTGCACTAGCAGGGAGAGGGAGGCGGCCAGGGGACCACAGCGCAGCCCCCGAGTAGATCTACTGCCACAAAGGTCACAAGCAGTGGTGCGCTACCATAGAACTGCCATCAACCAAGGGCATGGCCCCCGGGGCTGCCAGTAAAATTGCATCTCGCACCCTGCCTGCGAGGAGGGTTGGGAGGACGCCCAGGAGACACAGGTCCAGCCCAGCGGCAGCCGAGGCGATGGAAGGGAAGCAGGCCCCCTATTAACGGCACACAGCCTGCCAGACAAGAGGAACACAAATAGCGGTGGGGTGCCCGGCTTGGGGCACCTGACACAGACCCACCCCCCCCCTCACGGCAGAGGCATTCAATCAGAAAAGGGAGCAGCAACTACCTAGATGGGCCTGCACGGGGCGGGGGGAAGCACTGGTGGGGGCCCCGGCCGTGACAAGGATCTGCAACAGCCCTAACTACAGTATTACTGATGCTAGCAGAGGCGGCCCCCAGCAGGACCAAAGGACGCCTGACTCCCACCCCGGCGCGGGTGGGGTACCCCCGCCCCAGACAGTATCTGGCCAACCCCGATGGGGGCCTCTCTCAGGGGTGCAGAAGCTTAAAGACTCAGGATGCCCCTTAGTAACACAAGGAGAATAGAAGCCTAGACTCTCCAGGCGCAGGAGAGCAACCCTTCGAGCACTAAGGCTGACTCAACGAAATCCAAAACACGGATCAGATTCTCCTGCAAAGCCAGAGAAGCACATACTCAGAAGTGACAAAGTATGCCCTAAAGCCTTTGGCATATAACGCAAACATCAAGCATGTCTAAATCAAAAGGGATAGATCCTCCATCATCGGCAAAAACCTCTAAAAAAAAAACAGAAAGGCGCTCTTGTCAAGATTTGGGCCAAAGAGTCAGACCTCCTCGGTGGACCCCATACAACAGACCTGCCCCCAGAACCAGGGGAAGACCCCACGCAGGAGGAACATGATCGACCTCTAATGGAGTACCTGCTCAAGCAATTCTTCAGTGACTGTGGGGACGAGATAAGTTCCACGGTACAAAAACAAATGGACATTCTGAGGGAGGAACTGGCGGAGTGGCTCCAGGAGATAAAGAAAGACATCAATAAAATGGAAGCAAGAGTGGACACTAATGAAAGGGCAATTCAGGAGTTGACGGAAGATGCAAGACGATCCAACACCTTGTTGGAAACCCCGGCAACCGCCATCCTCAATCTTGAACTGCAGGCGGAAGACCTAGAGAATAGATCCCGGAGATCTAATATTCAGATTAAATGCCTCCCTTAAATGCCTCCCAGCCGACACACAGGACCAGGAACTTGCAGAAGTTGTGGGAAACATTTCCAGGGGCCTTCTAAGACCCGATGCCGATCTGGCGATGACATTTGACAGGATCCACAGTGTGGGCCCCCGCAGACAGGAACCAAGGGCGAGACCGAGGGATGTAGTGACAACCATCCAGGACTACGCGATCAAAGATAGCGAATCAGATTACACACAATGGAGTAGAAATATTTCTTTAACAGGACTTGCCACAATCAACCCTCATCAAGAGGAAGAGAATGAGTCCAAGTTTAGCCTTCCTGAGGGACCCCTGAGGGACCGAGAGGTCCGATACAGATGGACATTCCCATTCGGGTTACTCTTCGACTGGCAGGGGCAGCAACACAGAATTACTTCATACAACCAAGGAGCCTCCCTACTGGGCGTTTAAGAGGAGCATCAGTCCAAACCGCCCAACGGACTCTCAACAAAATACTTGCAGACCCTGGGAATGGACCACAGTAAGACCCAAGAAGCCAAAAAAGGGGATACACCAGCCACCCCTCAGAGGTCCAGCCGCAGGAAAAGAGCAGGACAAGAATAAGTCCCCCAGCAACACCCCCAACTGAGCATGCACCAATGTGTGGGGCCTACACCTCGACAGCTCACCTAGGGAGGGAGCATGTTAAGTACATTTTTGCTAACTATGCCTACGGTGGTCCTGTGGGGAAGCGAGGGGGGGAGGGATTCTTGGAATGGGTTTGGGAGAACCTGTGCAGGCCAAGGGTGGGGCTAGTCAAGGATTCAACTGTCGAGACATGGATTTGAGGGGGGCTAGGACCAGTTGAATTCACCCAGGCAAGGGAGGGTAGGGAAGTGGGGGGGGGGGGGTTGGGAAGACAGTAGGTCCATGGAGGGGGGGGGCAAAAGGGGAAGGAGAGAGGTATTAAAGGGGTGGCCGCAGACCCGTTCCAAAACCTAGATAACTAGAACAGGAACACCTGTGTGACAATGGGCAGTAGTAACAATCTGAAGATCATATCTCTAAACGTCAACGGCCTAAACACCCCACTAAAAAAGAAAGGAATAGAGAGATACCTAAGAAGGGAACAACCAGATATAATAGCCCTGCAAGAAACACATATCCACACCCGGGATAGAAGTAGAATCAAGTTCTGGGGGTAAACTAGACTCTTCCAAGCAACTCATCCTACCAAGAAAGGAGGGGTACTCCTGGCCCTGAAAGATGGGCTGGACCTGATCCCGGAGGGAACAGATACCAACGATCAGAGGAGATACTACCAGTAGCCCTGAAGGGGAAGAGGGTAAACATACATGGTAGCGACACTATATGCCCCCAACTAAGGCCAGGATGTATTTGTTCAAAAGGCACTGACCAGACTTTAACAGGGGACTTTAACATAGTGTGGGACCCCTCTAAGGATAGAAGCAAAATAGCACAACAGGCACAAGGGAGACCTTCAGGGGAGCTCAGGGAGAAAATTCAAGATCTGTCTGTGGTAGATGTGTGAAGGGAGTTGGGAGACAAGGAGGGTTATACCTTTTACTCAGACGCTCATCGCATGCCCTCCATGATAGATTATGTGTGGCTCTCTAGCAGTCTAATAGGTTGTACGACAGGTGTCACAGTCGGAACGATCATACACTCTGACCACATGCCCATAACCCTGAACCTGAAAAGAAACCAACAACCAACGGCCTTTGAAGGTGGCGTTATTCGACACCTCTCTTTAAAGATGAGAAACTGGTCCTAGAAATCACAGAAGGGATAGAGGCATTCTTCGAAGCCAACAAGGCCGAATATACGACTCCGCAGACCAGATGGGACGCCTTTAAGGCAACAATAATAGGGCAGATTATTGCCATCAAAGCAAGAAGAGACAGGGAATTGAGGCTGGAGGAGGCCTGTCTAGAACCCAAACTGAAGGAGATAATGTCCACTATGGGGGCAGCCCTGAATGCAGACATTAAAATGGACTACCGAGCCACCAGGAGCCAATTAGACGTACTTCAAATGAGGGTGGCGGAACATAATCTTTTGTCTCTGAGACAAAAATACTACGTAAAGGCAAACAAGCCAGACAGCTTACTGGCCAGAATGCTGAGCAGGGAGGAAAAGGACAAAACTATTCTGAAAATGTAAGTTGAAGGGGGTAAGACTGGCGCTAACAGTATAGACATTGAAAGCACATTTGTCCAATTCTACTCAAAGCTCTACGGATCAGATAATACCAGGCCATCGCTACAGGAACGCTACTTGCACAAGATTGATCTGGCGTGAATTACGGAGGAGGAGAGGGAGGCCCTGGAGCAGGGCATAACCAGTGAAGAAGTTTGAGTCGCAATAAAAACCCTACCTATTAACAAATCCCCAGGACCAGACGGCTTCAACGCCGAGTTCTACAAGACCCACAGGAAAACACTAACACCCCAACTGACCGAATTTTTTATAATTCATAAGGGGACGACAGACTGGGGACAATGTTCGAAGGATAGTGCACTTGATTGAAAAAGTACATAAGAAGGGAATCCCCGCTTTCCTCATAGCCCTAGACGCTGAGAAAGCTTTTGATCGGGTGGAGTGGGGATTCCTGTTGGCAACCATGGACAAAATGGGATTTGGTAACAGATTCATGAACAGGGTAAGGGCAAACTACCAGCACCAGTCTTATGGCTCTCCATAAATGGTCAGATCTTAGACCCAGTGGCAGTCCAGCGGGGCACCAAACAGGGGTGCCCACTGTCACCCATACTGTACGCAATTCATCTAAAACCCTTCCTAGCAGCGTCATCTAAAACCCTTGCTAGCAGCGGTAAGAGCTAACAAGAACATAGTGGGAATCACGTTTGCAGGACCGTCGCACAAAATCTCAGCCTTCGCGGACGATATGCTTCTGTCAATCACCCAACCAGAGCTCTCCCTGGCAGTGGTAGAAAGCGAACTCAATGAGTATGGGAGGGTGGCAGGGCTAAAAATAAAACGCAAACAAATTGGAGGTTCTTAACCTCACGCACCCGAAGGAAGCAGTACACGATCTTAAGAGGGGCTCCCCTTATAGATGGGTCGAACACTCCATAACATACCTGGGAATCAAGCTGACCAAATCGTCAGCAACTATATCAAGAAAATTACCTGCCTCTCCTAGAAACGCTCAAGACTAAAATGATAGACTGGGGGCCCCTATCCATAACATTGCTAAGCCAAATAAATGTACTAAAAATTGTAATTCTCCCCCATCTGCTATACTACTTCTCGGCCCTTCCTGTCCAAGTACCGCCCACCCTATTCAGGTCTAGCCGTAAAATGACAAGTAGAATCCTATGGAACAACAGAGCACCAAGGGTGACTGCCAGAGCCATGAAATTGCCTAGCTCTAGAGACGGGCTGGGGGAACCAGACTTAAAGGCCTACTACTTGGCAGCCCAGATGAGAGTTATCCGGGACTGGCAGAGCGAGGATAGGGGTAAGATATGGAGGCCAATGGACCGAGCAATAGCAGGGGAAAATCTGGAAGGGATACTCTGGAAGGGAAAAGTAGATAGACCGCCCCAAATGTACTGTGGTACTAATCTTGCTTTGGTGAGAGACTAGTGGGATGAGGCAATGAAGCAGGCACACATCACTTCTTAACCATCACCTTTCACGCCAATATTCGACAATCCAGAATTCACACAGGGACACAACACCACTGCGTTTACCAATTGGCAGCAGGGGGGATGTCTAAAGGTTAGAGACATGTTCGAGGGGAACCAAGTCAAACACTTCGACCAATGTAAGGCAGACTTCGAGCTGGGGTAGAGGGAGAGATTTTGCTGCGCACAATGGAGGCACTGGTTACTCCATCCCTCCATGAAACAAGCGGGACACGCCAATTAACCCCCTTCAAAAATTGAATACAGACCCCGGTGACAAGTGGGTGGTTGCGTCCATACATGCACACTTGAAAGCAGACGAGGATCCACCCCAACGGCCCTATATGAAAAGATGGGAGTCATCCACGGGCCTCACAATAGAGAGTGAATGGTCAAAACTATGGGCGAACATTCCCAAACTCACAAGATCACTGCAAATCCAGGAGATCTGGGTTAAACTGCTTTTCCAATGGCACCTAACGCCGACAAGACTCCACAAAATGTACCTGGGGAATCAAAATACTTTTGGAGGAAATGTAGAAGGGAGGGAACAGGGAGCTACATATGGTGGGACAGCCCGAAAATAGAGAGTTACTGGAGGGGCATACGAGAGGCGATAACACACATCCTAGGGGTAAAGGGGTGGGAGGGGGGTAATAGAAGATTGGCACTGATAGGCCTAGAGGGCACGCTGTGGGACTTTCCTTCAAAATCGGACCGCAAAGTGTACTTTATCATGATGATGGCGGGAGCACTAGTGTAGGCGCAAAAATGGAAATCCAAGGTTCCCCCATTGGCACACGAATGGGTAGCAACAATATGGAACTTTACAGCCCTAGAGTAGCTCACATACTCCCTCCAGGGGGACCACAGAGTGTTTCGCACAGATTGGTCAAGGTTAATGGAGTTCCTACAGGAGGGATCAAAGGGAGCCTGGTGCCCACGGAATATTCACCTACTAGGGTATAGTAGGATAGCCACTGATCGAACTAGAACAGGAGAGATACCCCGAGGACTGAGCAGAAGCACACTGAGTAGCACCGACTCCTGCATCAAGGAACAGGCTGCAATAAGGCTCTTGAGGACTATGGTCTGCCGTCGAACCAAAGGGGGGGAGTGAGGACTAGGGGAGAGGTGGGGGGAGTACTCATGGTTGAACTGTTCTGTTTAAAAGTAGAAATAAAAAGTTATGCTAAAGAAAATGTGGTGGCTTACAAACTACAATCTTCACTAAAGCAACGGATAGAAACAGTTTGCTACATGCCACAAGCTTTCACCTGAAGAAGACCATTGAAAGTATCCCATTGAGACAATTCCTCAGGTACAGGCACATCATTTCTGACAATAAGACTACATCAACAAGGCTGAACATCTCACCCAAAAAGTTCTAAAAAGAGGGTTGAACCCTGACTCAGTAAAATGTTGTTCTGAGAATGTCGAAAACATCACCAGAACTGATGCATTATCACCTAAACAACATAACATTGCACAAAACCTGGCATACATAGCTACCTACTCACAACTAAGTGCCCAGATTAAGAAAATCATTAAGAAAAACTAGAACACGTTATCATTGGACCCAACATTGGCAAGACTTTTTCCGAAACCCCCATTATTTGCCTACGGCAAATGTAAATCTATGAGAGATCATCTTGTCAAAGCGGATTTTGCAACCAAGAAGGTGAAAGACTCAAACCATAAAGGAACATTACCATGTAACAATTGTAATAATTGTCACAATCTAGTCAAAGGAAACTCAATCACTCATCCCCACATGGGTTACAAAACTACACTCCATCATACTTCTACTTGTGACACCAAAAATATAATTTATGGCATTGAATGCCCCTATTATGTTGGCATGACAAGAAGGAAGGCCAAAACACGATGGTCTGAGCATAAATCAAACATAAGATTGGCATCAGAAAGATCCCCGGTAGCTCAACATTTCATCAAAGAAGGACATTCAATTGCTCAAATAATATTCATCATCCTGGAACATGTATGTCCACCCAGTAGGGGGCGGCAATTTAACCAAATTGTTACTACAAAAAGAAGTCTATCAGATAGAGCGTCTACACTACAAGTCGTCCGTGGGATGAATGTAGACTGGGACCTTAGCTGTCACCTCTAATTTTCATTACACCCTCCATTTTCTCAACAGCATCCTTAGTTTGGACCCAATTGATCCTATTTCATTTGTAGTATAAAACTAGCTGCTCAACACGCACCGTATTTCACAGATTAATACTCATGCTGTACTCAGCACATTAAGCACACCCCTTAACCCCAATAGTATCTTTAGGGTACATTCATTATCTCCATTCATAACATTATATATTGTGCATCAATATACATCAACAAACATTCAAAGATGGTGCTCTGCTAGACAAACAGAATACAGATTTTCCATACATTCGTTACAGGTCATGATTCTATTAACGACTCGGAGGCGAAAGATTATGCTCTCACTTCTCTTAACTTACTCGAGCAGCATTTCAACCAAACAAACATGAAAAACAAATAACACAAACTACAAATCCCAATAAAACCATCACATTTGTATTCCGTTTTTCATAGGTTGTTCAAATCACGTGACTTCATAGTCCAATTACACCTCTCCTATCCTCTATAACACCAGCTGTCCTCATAGTCCTTCCTTTTTCTTTTGCTAAACAAGCATCCAACTTGTGCCCCAACCGGTAGACAACTTTAACTTCACCTTGTTCCCTTCTCAAGGCGTTGTCTTCTGCTTCGTCCCTGCTGAAACAAATATAAACCATCACCAATCTCATCATGAACGGGTGGGCAATCGCATAACAAGAACATTACCATATCAAATACAACATCACATTATTTCCTCAAATACCATATGTACACATTTTTATTGTAGTGATTGAAATTGGGTGGAATAATCTTTCGCCTCTGAGTCTTTAATAGAATCACGACTTTCTGTAACGAATGTATGGAAAATCTGTATTCTATGTCAAGACTCTGATTATGCTCGTTTAAAGCTTACTTACCACCAACGACGCTACTTGTTCCACTGGCCTAAAATAAAAATTCTTAAACATTTCCTCATTAGACCAGTCAGCCGCCTTCAAAATATCTTCTAGGCGGGCTCCTGCCATAAAGGCAGACGACGCCATAGCACATCTTGTGGAATGTGCTCCAAACTGACCTACATCTATGCCTGCCTCTGCCATGCACCACCTTACCCATCTAGACAAAGTGGCTGATGCTACCGCTTTAAAAGGCTTCCTAATAGCTATCAGCAATTGATATTCCCCATTATGTCTCACCCTATTCGCTCTGTCTTCGCACACCTTCAAGCATCTAAATGGACACAATTTAGGTTTCCCCGGAAAAGCCATATACTCAACCGATTTTATGTTTGTCTTTGTTCTCTTCTCTATATGAAATACTACTCCTGAAGGTGAAAAAGATTTCCTATTTACCTCTAAGGCCTTCACATCAGACACTCTCTTGCATGAAATCAAACATAACAATGTAGTTAACTTAGCCCACAGCGCTTTCCTAGACAAATACTCATTGTCTGGCCAAGTCTCAAACATCTTTAACACCATGCTCACATCCCACAAATGGGAATATCTGGATGTGGGTGGTCTCATGCATCTGATCCCTTTCAGAAGCCTACATACCAGAGCGTGCTTAGCTACCGGCCTACCCTCAATGTACGCATGACCGGCCGATATCGCTAATCTATATTTGTTAATGGTCCTGTAAGCCTTTGCCTGAGCCGCCTCTGCTGGCAAAAAATGCACTATGTGCACTACATCTGTTTGTACTGGATCAACCTTTCTCTCCATACACCAATCACTCCACTTACCCCATGCCACTCTATAGCCCTTCCCGGTAGCTGGGGACCATGATTCCCTAATAAACTCCTGAGCCGTCTCCGAAAGTCCTGGCTTAGACCAGTTTTTCCTGAAATCGCCCTTGTTATCAGGTTCAAATTCCCTGACCGTACCAATGGGTGAGTTTCTCCTGATGGATTTAACAATATGTCCTCTTTGCGTGGCAACAGAATTGGAGCCTCGTAAGAAAACTCCAGAAAGTCCGGAAACCAAGCCTGACCCCTCCAGTGTGGTGTCACTAGAACCACCATAGCTTCTTGTCGCCTGACTTGTGCCACTGTATGTGGTATCATGGTGAACGCAGGGAAAGCATATTTTCCTGCTGGTCCCCAAACCTGGAGAAATGCATCTGTCGCTTCCGGATCTGGTCTCCAGCTGTAAAACCTGGAGATCTTCCTGTTCAATCTCGACGCAAACAGATCAGTCTGACACGGACCTCTCTGATGCATTATCTCCTGAAATACTGAGCTGTCCAGTTGCCAATCGCTGGAGTCCCTCAAGTATCTCGAATTCCAATCTGCTACCAGATTGAGATCTCCTGGCAGGTGTTCCGCTCTTACACTGACTCCCTCCTGGGGGCATGTCTGCCAAAACTCTTTGGCCTTCTCTGTCAGCATCTTCGATCTCGTTCCGCCCAGTCGATTTATATATGTGACTGCCGAAACATTGTCCATCTTTAAAAGAATGGCACCATTTACTCCTTCCCGAGTCCAACACCGGACTGCGAAGGAACCCGCCCGAAGCCCCTGGCAGTTGATGTGCAGACTCAGCTCCTCGCTCCACCATCTCCCCCCTGTTGATTGGTCTCCACATCTGGCTCCCCATCCCCATCGACTGGCATCCGACTCTATCACCAGGTCCGGGGATGAGCCAAATATCGCCTTGCCATTCCATGCCTCCCTGTGGTAGTACCACCATTCCAGCTCCAACCTCGCCTCCTGCGACATAACCACCTTCTGTTCGTAAGATAGACCTCTCCTGAGATGATCTATCTTCAGCCTCTGCAACGATCTGTAGTGCAGGGGTCCTGGAAATATCGCCTGAATTGATGATGATAGGTAACCTACCAATCTCGCTATTTCCCTCAATGAAATTTCCTTCTTTGCCATCATACACTTTATCTCCTTCTTTATTGAATTCACCTTCTCTAATGGGAGTTTGAGAGAACCCTGAGGTGTTTCTAAGCTGAAGCCTAGGAATTCCATTTCCTTTACTGGCTTTAATTCCGACTTCTCCCAGTTTATCAAAAACCCCAGTTGCTGCAACGAAACTGTAGTTATCCTAACCTGCTCTACCAGAGTCTCCCTGTCCTCACACATCAGGCAGATATCGTCCAGATAAATAATCATCCTGATCCCTTGCTCCCTCAGGTATCTTACTACAGGTTTCAACAACTTGGTGAAGCACCATGGAGCTGACGCCAGAACAAACGGAAGACACTTGAATTCCCATTTCTGTCCTTTCCATATAAACTGTAGTAGCTTCCTCTGATCCCTTTGAATCGGGATTGTTAGGTATGCATCTCTTGAGATCTATCCTTGCCAGCCAATCTCCCTTCTGGAGGACATCTCTCGAAAGATGAAAACCTTCCATCTTGAAGTGCCTGTACACTAGGAAATAATTCAATCCTTTTAGATTTATCACTGATCCTACCTTGTTTTTCCCTTTCACTAAAAACAGGTTGCTTATGAAACCTCCCAGACCTTCTGAGGCTGGATCTATTGCGTTTTTTACATTGAGTAGCTCTACCTCTCAGTGTAGAAGCTCTTCGTCCTGTTTGCTGAACCTTATCTGCCTTGGCAACGTTACTTGATATGGTTCTCGCCAGAACTCCAACTGAAAACCTCGCACAGTCTGTATCACCCACGCATCCCAGGATAACTCCTCCCATTTTTCTACATGCAACTCTACTCTCCCTCCTACTGGAGGAATACTCACATCCACTTTTTCTACTGCTTTCATTTCTCTCACCTGAATTATTCTGGTGCTGTTATTACTTCTCCAACCTCTACCCCTGCCTCTTCCCCTGGAAGGGAAGAAGGGGTTCGAGACCTTCTATCTTCTTGCCTCCAATTGGATCTGTCACTATAGGGCCTTCTATATTGGCCATGGCTGGACGAGAGGCCCTTTCCTCCTCCAGCCCTGTCAAAAAACTTCAGACCAAAAATCTTTTTCAATGAAGATTGGGCTCTGTCCATTGACACATATGTGCTGGCGAACTTCACCATATCTTTAATAAACAGGTCACCAAACAGCTTGCTCTTCGCTGCCATCGCCTGTTCTGATGTCGCCATTTTGCCCAGTCTGGTATCCAATTTCATTAAAATGAACGACATCCTCTCAGTGGCCAGTGCCGTATTAGTGTTACCCAACAGACAGAGGATTATCTGGGCCCAACCAGCCACAATGTCCAGATCCATGGGCTCCTTCTTAGCTTTTGCTTCCTCTGCCAGCTGCCAGATTTTTGTGATCAGCCCCAACATGTCCAACACTTTATCCTGACAGTAACTCCAGGACCTGTCAATGCCCCTCTTCACATCCCTGCCATATCTGCCCAGGAACGTTAGAATCCTGTCATCAATCTCTCGGGTTTCATCTACCCTGTCCAGGACCCTCGGTCTCGGGCATTCCGCCTTTAGCTTGCTTCTTGCTTGTCTGCTCAACGGTGCCCTCAACCGTCTCCTGATATACTCAGCAATCATTTCTGGAGGATCCCACACATTGGACCTTGGATGCACCAGGTCATCTGGACCAAACTCATCTTGCAGCGGGTCCTCCTCTTCCCTCCTGCCTTTCTTGCTTTTGGGCTCCCATTCATCCTCATCTGGGGAGGTCTGAGGCTCTGACGTACTGTATTCCTCAGATTTTGAACTGCTTCTGCAGTAATCGTCATCAGACTCACTTGAGCTTGTGACTCGTCTCTCACGAGACCTCGCCTTCCTTTTCCCCGTACTGGATCTGCGAGTTGAACCCGCGGGGGGGTCTGGGCGCTACGGTCCCTACAGGTTTTATTCTTACTTCCCCCTTTTTTCCTGTGCACCTTGCCCTGCGACAAAGCAGCCAGGTCACGTAATATGCCCCTCTCCCTATGGGGCCTCTCGGCACTCTCCATCCTTTGAACTGCTTTGCTCATGCGCATGCCACTTACGTGAGGACCTTCTGATCCTTCCGAGTAATCACTCATCTTGTCCCAGTACCTTATAATAATGTATATGCAGTTTACTTGGGCTGCCCCCGTCAAAATATACTTTATCTCTAGCTAGGTGAGTCTCAGGATATGCTAGCAGTTTGTCCTGGGACTGAGCCGTCAATGAGATATTTAACAATATCCTTTTAAATGGCACCTCCCCAGCAGGCAGAACAATGAGGGGTCCATTCAACTTCACCTGGGCTGGGTCCGTTATCTATCTTGTGGACAGCAGTGTCTATTCCAGCCTGCGTTGCCGCTTTTGGCCACCAGGTGGCGTCTGCAGTCTATCCAGTAGAGCTTCTCCTCGCTCTACCCCCAAGACACACGTGTTGAATACGGCTGCTCGATATGTATTCAAATCGTTAATCTGATCTTTTTTCGCACAACACACTAATACTCCCACTCTCTAACACTATGTTCGCAACAGCACCGGAACCAAAAGTCCTGTGCGAACTTCCGTTATTGCAGTGCCTCCTAAAGAGGCGAAATGACGCCAGAACAAACATCCCGTTGCGTCCTCTCTCCGCTGACATGCTCCGCCAATTAACCATAACGCGCCGCGTGCCTTATGTACCCGAACTGCGCGCGCACCTACTAGTCTTAGCATTATAAGCATTTACATATACCATATTCGTATGAAGATAAATTAAAGCACTTATCTCGGCTGCTCGAGCAGCACAGAAAGAATAAGGACTATGAGGACAGCTGGTGTTATAGAGGATAGGAGAGGTGTAATGGGACTGTGAAGTCACGTGATTTGAACAACCTATGAAAAACGGACTACAAATGTGATGCTTTTATTGGGATTTGTAGTTTTTGTTGTTATTTGTTTTTCATGTTTGTTTGGTTGAAATGCTGCTCGAGTAAGTAAAAAGAAGTAAGAGCATAATCTGAGCCTCCAAGACTTGACATAGAATTGAGTGCTTTAGCTCAAAGGTAATACACGCATGCGTGCCGGTTGCTGTGACATCCGCTTTAGTCACTGTATACAGAAGATGCTATGGAATCCACTGCAGCGAGGCGTCGCTAGGCAGGGACAGATCTTTTTCAAGCAAGTCCTTGATCAAACAGTTAACCAGCCAGTTAATAGACATGATGCCGACAGCGTTAAAGATTGTGTTCACTCGTTGCTGCTTTTGTCCCACAGGACAGCGGATGTAAGAAATCGCCGTAACTTGAACGCACCAGCTATTTTGTTGGATTCCACTCGCTATTATTGGTGAGTGTGCCCATTTGCACAAGCTTATACTATTGTGACTTTGTTGACTCTAATGGACATGGCGTTGGACCCCAGTGCTTTACAATAGGGACTGGTCCCATGCCTGGCTGGCCCTCCATTCATTTCTTGCCCATTCCAAACGCCACATATATTTCATTTTCATATAATTATTTTCAGTACCGACTGCACTGGCACAGATGTCTTTTGTTATTGATGAAAACGTCCATTGAACACCAAAACCTTCCGTTAAGGAACACACCATGAATACACAGGTCAGTCACTATCGGTTGTCTGACATATAGGTTGGCTAAACTAGCCTTATAGAACAGCATCTCTGACATAGCATTGTCTATATATTTTTCACAGAGATTCATCTATATCTTAAACCTGATGAAGGGCATGAATGCCTGAAAAGCGTTGTATTGACACGAGGAGACGTACTGAAAAGAAAAGACCAATCAATTTCAGTACCCAATGCTTCTCGAAGGAGATATTTGTGTTGTTTATTATGTAATCTTCTTGTAAAAACTATTTTTGATTATAAGAACAGATCCCCCTTAATTGTGTTCTCCCACTTAAATCAGCAAGCATGTGACTGTCTATAAAATGTGTTTCTTCATGTAATGTATTTTCATTTAATGAATTGCTTTTTCATGTGCAATCCACATTTTCTTTAATTGTTTTATGATTAAATGCACTTATCTAATGAAACGTTTGGTTTACTTTATTGAAATTGTGCAGGCATTGTTAGCCTACAGTGTGTCTTGAAACAACAGGGAAAGCTTAAAGAAGCTGAAGGGCACAGACTAACATTAACAAGGAAACATGTGGTAGCACAAAAACAACGGTTTTTGTAGGAAGGTAGTCATTCAAAGAACATGTAAAAAATGCAAAAATCGGATCAAAAGAGTGCTCACACTCTAACACAAAGAAGAGCCACCCGGCTCAGTGTATCTCACCATAGAGAAGAACACCCTGTCCCTGACGGGGTGCCTGTCCCTGGGTGGCACGTGGTGTATCGCCTATCTAACAGATATAGAGGTGTAACGCTTACCTTGGGCCCTGCGGGAACACCACTCCTGATGAACTATGACTCTTCTCTGAGAACGTTGCTCTCTCACCACCCACTGTTCCTCTATGGAAAACTGGAATCTATGGAATATACAAGGGGGTGTCAGTGATCACCTTTATTCTAATTGCCTTAGAGTTTAACCTTTCCCTTAACTAGGAATGCCCTCCTCACCTTAGTTAGTGTTATGATGAACTCTCCATCCTGTTTCTGTGCAGGGGCGCATGTCCTGAAGAGGGGAACGGTTTGACTGGGAAGGGTAAAGAATTGCCTACTGTGAATGGAGCCCAATACGTAATTACTAAACCCTCCCCTTAACCTCAAACTATTGTACTGTAAATTGTATTAAGGAAATTGGAATAGATGAACCTGCAGTGTATAGTGACTCAATGTGCTCTCTCCCAAAATTGAGGTAATACCACAACTGCAGATAACTAACTAAATACCTAAGTGCAACCTACACAATGTAAGTGTATTCTTTCTCACACAATATGCTACTGAAAGACACTGTAAACAAGTACCAATGCGATGTCTTTCTCAAAGCTTAAACTCTGCAACACCGTGGCTTAATTCGAAGGCCAACTATGGTCAGTGAAGACTGGGGTGTTTCCCTTTACTGTTAATGGAAACTCCCTCACACACACGAACTTAAGATCCCGCGTGCAAACAGTTTATTCAAAAAATAGCAAACGCACGTGAGGAGAATCAATACTATGATTTCCTAACACGCGCGAAATTCAACAGACGCTCTTGCGAAGCAATTAATTCGAAAACACGAGCGCATGTGAGGGGAATCAAAACTGTAGTTCCCTCACACGCGCAAACATTAAGAAACACTCTAACAAGGCTTGTTTACTGGAAACGGAGCGGAGCACATGAGGAAGCTCAAAGCGCTCACTCACAGAGGGTTATTCAAAGATTCACAACACTTTCAATGAATACAGGTACTTGCGGTATGCTGCGTGCGGAGGAGATGGCTTCTCTCAGCTGCTCGCTAACTGAAAACACCAGAATTTTTAACTGGCAAAAGGTGACTGGAATGACAGGAATAGCACTACGAAAACAAGGCTACGGGGATACAGTGAATGAACACAGAAACGGAGCAGGGAACACTACGGGGATTTTTTTCTGCGGAAATTGTGTCCGTGGAAATTCTAGTCAGGAGCGGACCGCGGTAAGCGTACACTGCTATCTGTAGAGACGACGCGAAGCGCAGCAAAACAAGGGGGAGGGGCTTAAGTACTCCAGAGCTACCAACTATTAGACCATAATGTAGCATTCAGGGAAGGTAACGTGGCGGCCATATTGAATGATATGGAAGTGCTTAACATTTAACAGTCTACACTGCCTTCCCTACTCTTTGACCAGGAATGATAGGCTGCCAACCAAGATTTCTTGAGAGCACATCTAAGGGGAAACCCTGTGGTCATGACAAGAGGAGAGAGCTGTCCCTAAACCTTCTATACTAGTGACAGTGGCCCTCATTACGACCCTAGCGGAGAGGGTTTTACGCCGGCGTAGTGCATGGCGTACCTTTCCGCCTGACTACGAGTTTCCGTAGCGCCATGGTGATTTTTACGCCTGCTTTTTGCAGGCGGAAAAATCCATGGCGCTACGGGACTTGTTGTTAATTACGCCACCGTAATCTACGGTGGCGTAATTAACGCCTTCCCCACTCCCATTATACCCTATGGGGCAAAAATGGGAATGGGGAAGGGTAAATGGGGATTGGGGACTTACCGCTCCGCCAAGGTCGGCATGGGGCGGTAAGTCCGCCAACCACCATGGCGGAGTTGGCAGCTTAGCGCCATGGACCATGGTGCAAATTGCACCATGGTTCTCCGCCAGGGTCGTAATGAGGCCCAGTGTCTGTAGGCAGACAAAATGATCCAATTATCAAAAAATCTAAAATTGGTGTTCTCCAGAGTGGTGTAGCAGTGTTCCACAGAACTGTGGATTAGATTCTGTGACTGCTGGGTCTTAGACATGGGTACAACCTGAGGAGCAGGTCAACTGTTTGTATTCCATCCAAAGTGTGCACATTTAATACAGCCCGTAGGTCACTGTGGTTAGAGTTCAAAACAGTACAGCTGGAGAACCCACTGGCCGGTTATGCAGTAAAAAGGCAGCCAAAGGGCTGAAGGGCTAAAAGTTGGCTCTTATAAAACCAGCTCACTCGATGGTAATGAGTGTGCTAAAGCAAAACAATTTCCAGGAAGCAAAGTCTCTTGGTTGATGTGAGAGAGATCAAAGATGGGTCATGAGAGCCCTCATGACCGAAAGGGGTCGACCGGTTCCAATGGCATAGGTAATTGGAGCCATCTTCGTCAGGACCGTGATTAAAGATGCCAGCTGAATTGTCGGAGTTCAAGAATGCTGAACTGAAGAGAAGTACTGATGTCTCCTGCGGGGAGACAAAAGGAGGGCAAAGGAAGAACAAAGAGGGAGGGAATTAAAGGGGACCACTGGCGACAGTAAATGACTGCTAGCGTGGGAGTGGAGGTCTTCATGCATTAGGTTGAGTATGTGGAAGAACCAACATATTTAGGTCAGTTAGTTCAGGAGAGGTGGGGGTGCCTGGGCACCTGTGAGAGGTCTCACCGCCAAAAAGGGGGGGAAAAGGGGGTGGGGAGTGTGGTAGGAGTGGGTTGATGGAAGGGCATTGGCTGCAGGTAAATTGCAGCCAGATGGTGAAGGGAGTGAGGGTCCGGATCATGGGACTACGGGGGGAATTTAGGTCAACAGGCATCCGGGTGCCCAGTATAAAAAAAAGCATCAAGGGTGCAGAGGGGAGTATGGGTGAAAACCTGCTGGTGTCTATGTGTGGGGGGTTGTAAATACCCACTGTGCAGGTGGAGGGGTGGTAGAAACCATACCTCTAAAGTGCCATCCAAAAGGGGAGCAAGGAGGCAGTCAATTGTCAGAGGTCGCTCAAAGGACAAGAGCCAAAAGGAGGCAGCAACCACTGCACGCGTCTATGCCATCTGAAAAAACACAACCACAAAGTGGCTGGTTATCGTAATGATCATGATGGGGAAAAGCAAATTGTGTATGTACACAAACGGTGCTAATGGCCAGAGAGGATCAGACTATAGGGTAGACCATACCTGTTGGAAGTTGCTGCTGGCCTCCGTGTGCGCCGAGTGCTGTAGCGATGTGTACAGCTCCGCACTTGCGTGTTTCAATGGGATAAGCCCAATCGCCCATAAAGAAGGGGGGAGAAGCGCACGCGCGCTGGCGTCAATGTGACGTGGCGGGCGCCTAGGTAGCGCCTCAAGCGTTGGGAAAAAGAGGCCCAATCGCCTCTCAACAAATGGGTAAAAACACGCTCAAAAAACGGCAAAAGTCCAGGCAATTGAGTGATGCTGTCCAAGGTGCAGTGAACTGAGAAAGTAGGGGTTCGGGGGGGCCGATCTACTCACAAAGAGGGAGCTCGGCAGGGCTTGGAAGTAATATACTGGGTGACCCGGAAAAGGAGGGTGATGGGGGAACAAACGGGGGAGAGAAATCAATGTGAAAGGGTCCTTGCAGACTGCAGGGGGACCCAAAGCAGAAATAGAAGTGGGTACAAGGAAGTGTTGAAGCCTAAGCGGAGCTGGGGGGCCAACACTTTAGATGATGTTCCATGGTGGGCACTCATGGTGCCGGTGAGAGCGAATTTAGGTCAACACTGCTAGTTCGTGCCACTGGATTTGTTCGTTAAGGCCTTCAGAGCAGGTGTTTAACCTAAAAATCCACATCTGCTCTTTACTGAACAGCATGTTATGGTAATTTCCGCCTCTGCGGGGCGGTGTGATTTTCTCAAGGATGGTCCACTTGAATTGGTTCGCAGTGTGTCCCTCGGATGAGAAGTGAGACACTAAGGGCACAGTGAGCTTGTTCGTTCTTATGCATGATCTATGTTCGATCATGCGTGTTCGGGCAGGCCTAGTGGTCATGCCAATGTACCTGAGGTTGCAAGGGCAAGTTATCATATAGATGACGCCCTTTGTGTTACAGTTGGTGAAGGTGTTCTGTCTCCATGGTGTTTTCCATCCAATCTCTATTTCTGTGGTCCTGGAGGTCTGGGCGCACATGGAGCAATTTCCAGAGGGTGCATGTCCCATAATAAGCTGATCTTTAAAACCCGCTCCACCATATACAAAAAGGCAATCACCCTAGCAAAGTCCAAATCCTTTGAATCCAGAATCTCAGAAGCCCAATCTAGCTCAAAAGAAATCTTCGCCATCTTCAGGGAGCTGGAGACACCCACCCCCGCCCCCCAGAACTTCACCAAAGACAAAGCCTGGTGCGACGAAATACAAACGGCCATGCAGACCAAATTGAAGACTCTCCAAAGCAAAATACTGGCTACCAAACTAGCCCTACCTAATACACACATCCCTGTCCCACCACCAGCCTCGGACCCCCCCCAACCTTTTTCCTGCAAACCCATACAGGAAAAAGATATCATCAACATAATGAGGAATATCAAACCCTCTAACTGTAAAGGGGATGCTTGCCCAGCCACCATCATCAAGGACTGTACTGAAGCGCTTGCTCCCTTCCTGACAGCCTTTGTCAATGCGTCCTTTGCCACAGGGAAAGTCCCCGCTTCCCTCAAGGAAGCCTGGGTCCGCCCTCTCTTAAAAAAACCAACTCTTGACCCAACATCCCCTAACAACTACAGACCTATCACCACTGTCCCTTTCCTCCTCAAAATATTGGACAAAGCAGCCTACCTGCAGGTCCAGCACTTCATTGAAGAAAACAAACTCCTGGGACGCCGTCAATCTGGCTTCCGCCCCAGACACGGGACGGAAACCGCCTTACTTGACCTGAAAAACCAGATGGACGATGCCAGAGACATGGGTAAACCAACACTTCTCCTACTTCTTGACTTATCCGCGGCTTTCGATCTTGTTGATCACGACGTCCTTTGCCACCACCTCTCCTCCACTGCCAAGTTCTCCCCTGACGCCACTGCATGGATCACTTCCTTCCTACAAGACAGAACCATGCAAGTATTCTCTGACCTAGCCTCCGCCTCACCCTCCTTCATACTCTGCGGTGTGCCCCAAGGCTCCTGCCTTTCTCCCACCCTGTACAACATCTTCACACGGCCCCTCTTCCTCATCCTCGACGCTATGGGTATCTCATACACTAACTATGCTGACGATACCCAGATCCTCCTTACCCTCACTGGCAACTACGACACTGACTCCTTGACCCTTAACAACCTCTACAACACCATTCAAGCCTGGATGGCAGACAATGGACTATGCCTCAATTCCGATAAGACTGAACTCCTCCTGGTAGGCTCCACCGACACACTAAGAAATCTAGACTCCCAATTCAGTCACTTCACCATCGACACCATCAAAATACCTGTCTCTGACTCAGTCAAAACCCTTGGAGTCTATTTGGATTCCAACCTATCCATGGAGAGACAAGTCAATGCAATAGCCTCCTCAGCTGCATATCACGCTAAACTAATCAACGCAGTCAGGCCCTTTCTCTCCAAAGAGAACTGCACAAACATAGCCAGAGCCATCACTGGCTCCAGGCTAGACTACTGCAACGTACTCTTCCTAGGAACCTCCAACAAAAATCTGGAAAGGTTACAAGTCATACAGAACAGTGCTCTCCGTGCAGCCCAAGGCATTGCTAAAAGAGAACACATCTCGGAGGCCAGAAAACTAGCCCACTGGCTCCCAATTAAGGAAAGAATCGTCTTCAAAGCTCTTACACTGACCCACAAGTGCATTCACCTCACTGATCCCGCTTACCTCTCCGAAAGGATCCACCCTGTCTCCTCCACAAGGCCAACCAGATCACCCTATACCAACATGCTCTATGTGCCACTAGTAAAAAGAGCCAGAGCGGGGGGTTCCAGCTTCCCATATCTTGCACCCACACACTGGAATGCCCTACCTCCCACTATCCGAGGTGAGGCCTCCCTCATCGCCTTCCGTAAAGCTATGAAAACCATCCTCTTCACATAAGGTCCCTCACATCAGCATGAATACTATACATTTTGACCCACTGCATAAGCTGGAATGTAATGACCAATCGCAGAAGCTGTAAGTATTGTATTATGTCTGTAATACTTATAATGTACCAACAACTGCTACCATTCCTGTACCTCTGTAACTAAGCTCTCACAAGTAACAGCGCATCAATGCCCGTGGGCTGCTTGCGCGCTATATAAATCTAAATAAATAAATAAATAATAGATGGGATGTTCCATAGAGTACCATGGCTAGGCTCCGCCCTGGGTGTGCTAGATGTCAGGGTCTTGACGACCTTGTCTCTTACGTTGCATCGTCTCTTGAGGGCGAAACATGAGACAGAAATGTTGGAGGTGCCCGTGTTGAGGATGTGCCATAGTCTCTTCACTTCCCGTTTGATTTTGTTAAGGAGAGGGAAATAGCTACAGACAGCTGTGAAGGTTGTGGAGTCTCTGAGTTTGACATGTTGTTGTAGGGTGATTGACCGTGGTATGTTCCTGGCTCTTTTGTAGGTGTCCTTAATAATCCTCCTAGGGTAACCTCTAGCAGCCAATTGTGTTTGGAGTTGTTTGGATTGTGAGGTGTAGACTGGGGTCTGTGTGCACAGCCTCCTATAGCGAAGAAATTGCCCAAAGGGAAGGTTGTCTCTGAGTGCTTTGGGGTGATAGCTGGAGTAACAAAGCAATGCATTTCTGTCTGTGGTTTTTTTGTAAACACTCGAGGAGAGATTCCCGTTGTTTGCTGAAATGGCCAGGTCAAGAAAATGGGTGTTGTGTCTATCTCTATCCATGGTGAACTTCAGTTGGGGTTTAAGAGAGTTCAGCCAGGTATGGAAAGCCTCAACATCTTGTTCAGAGCCATTGAAAATCACAAAAATGTCATCAATATACTGCCGCCACATGGTTAGTTGGGCGAGGTAGGGATTGGTCTCAGGGTAGATATGTTGGCGTTCAAAAAGGTCCACATACAGGTTTGCGAGGCTCGGTGCGAAGGTGTCACCCTCGCGGTTCCTGAAATCTGTTGATAAAAAATGTCTTCGAACAGAAAATAGTTCCTAGTCAATGCTATTTCTGCTAGTGATGAAATGAAACTGGGTGGGACTCCATGAAGTTCGATACCTGAGTGTAACAATCCACTAAGTATTTGCAGTGTCTCCTGCTGAGGTATCCGGGTGTAGAGTGACTCTATATCAATGGTTACTAGCCATTCTGTTTCCGGATTAAATGTTAGTGTGTCTAGAAGGGTCAGCATGTTGGTGGAGTCTTTAACGTAACTGGCCATCTTGGGGACTTGATCCTTAATGAAAAAATCCACATATTGTTAGAGGAGTTCCAAGACTGAACTGATACCAGAAACGATAAGTCGCCCTGGCGGGGGAACAATTACTTTATGGATCTTAGGTAGTGCATACATTGCCGGGATCCGGGGGTGGGGTGGGGCCAGAAAAGCAGCCTCACGGGTGCTGATATGTCCCTTGGCCCCTGCCTCGTAAATGATGGGTGCTATAAGTGCCTGTAGAGATGGTGTAGGATCTCTGGGTAAAATGCGGTAGCTATTGGTATCGCTAAGGAGGGTGCCAACCATTGTAATGTAATTGGTGGTATCCATGATGACAATGGCACCTCCTTTGTCGGCTGGTTTGATCATGATATCTAGGTTGTTGGCTAGATCTGTCAAAGCTAATAGTTGTGGTTTAGTACAGTTGTTGTGGATGAATGGAATATTGGATTCAAATTCAGAGATCTTCTTGAGCAAGGCTTGCTCAAAGGTGACTGATTCAGCAGTGTTGGCACAATGCGGTGGAAAGAACTGTGATGGAGGCCGTAGGCCAGTCACATCTTTATCATCATAGGTGTGGTTGGCAAAGTATTGCTTTAGTCTTATCTTGCGCATCATTTGTGTAACTTCGACATGATGTTTGGAACGGGTCGTAGCGAGCTGTAGGAATAAAGGATAGGGCTTTCTGTAATATCTCTTGTTCAGGTCTGGTGAGGGTATGGGCTGATTTGTTCACAATCAATGAGGGAGGAGCGATGGTATTGCTCCTTGACCTCGGCTGCGTGTGACCGCCGTTGGTTGTGGTGGTTCTGCCAATGAATGAGGGAGGAGCGATGGTATTGTTCCTTGACCCCGGCTGCGTGTGACCACCGTTGGTTGTGGGTGGTTCTGCCAACGTGCTCGATTCTGTCCTCTCCCGCGCTGTCCTAAAAAAGGAACCACAGGAGGGGTGCCCTGGTTGGAGCTGCTGAACTGTACTCTTCTGTTCTGCCATTTGTTGGGCCCTGTTTTTGTCCCTCGATCCCTGTGGGACCTTCCTTCTACCACCCTTAAGCATCTCAGTGAACTGTATTGCTTGGCCAATCTCTCTAGGAAAGTTAGCTTTTCTTTCTTACATTGTGTTGAAACTAGGGCCTTTCCACTCTTTTTAGGAACGTTGAATCTGGGTGTTTATACTTTCCTGTTTGTGCTGAAACTAGGGCTTTTTCCCTCTTTTTAGGAAATTCGAATCTGGGTGTCTTACAGTCCGTCCCTCCCCCATGTCTTCCATCCACACTGCGCCTGCGTTACCCTGTGACTCCCTACTTGTTGCCTACTGTGTGCCTCCTCTGTGTGAGTACTCTCCTGTGTTGCCTCCTGTGGTGCTCAGCTTGGGCTGTGCTTCTTTCCTCCCTCTTGCTCACTTCTTGCCTCCTTGAACCCTCTACGGTGCTCTCAATCCCTCCCATCTTCTCTAACTGTTACTCTATCTCCAATCCTATCCCTTTCACTAAGTCTGGTAGGAAAGGGTTCAAGAGGGATATCCTGGTCTTCAACCCTGGCCTCTCTATCGCTAATACCCACATCAGCACTTTCTCCAGACAGACCGTAAGTGCATCCTCTTAGTTGTTCCCTCTCTAGACCTATGGACCCCTCATATGGTTTCGGCTCTCTCTCCTATCTCTTCCTCTCCCATTAATAGTGGCACTTGGTGGGAGGTCCTCTTGGTGCCCGTCCACTCCTGCAAGACCAACATTAATGTCTATCTGAATGGCACCGCCGTGGTCCAGGGCCCTCAGCCCAATCTCCTCCTTTTCGATAAGCGTCTCCTACGTCTTATCAACTTCCCTCCTTCTCCCGCTACTCCTAATAGCACTTCCCTGGATCCTCTGCCACCTCCCTCTTCTGATGCCTCACTGGCACCTTCCACCTCCTCTCTGGCTCCTATGCCACCTCCTGCTACCACCTCTACCCACTCTCGGGCCCTTCTACAGCATTCGCTGGGTGCACCTTACTTCTGTACACCACCCCGGAAGGCTTTCAAATGTGGCAACATGCTCCACCTCACTACTCTCAACGCTTGCTCTGCTGTCAAACACTCCTCTGACATCTGCCACCTCCTCGAAGAACTTGACCTGGATGTCCTTGCTCTCAATGAGATATGGTCCATAGCCAGCTCTGTCACAAGCTTTGACACTCTCCTCCCTGATGGCAACATATCTTCTCAGAGCCCAGAACCAACCGACCCAGAGGTGGAGTAGTTCTGATCTTTCCGGAGTGGGTCCCTGCTTCTGTCATTCCTACGCAGGCCACCTCTTCCGTTGAATGCCTGGTCCGGCGGCCTACTCTTCCGTTGAATGCCTGGTCCGCAGGATCTCTATCTCTCCTGGCCTCTCTGACTGTGGCCACCATCTACAGGCCACCTGGCCAGGTTGCCCTCTTCCTCTCATGGTGGGCTGACCTGTGCTCCTCTCTCCTTGCCTCTACCTCTCACCCTCTCCTCGGAGACCTCAACATCCACCTGGATGCTTCTAATCCCTCCCCTGGGCTCTTCTGTAACATGTGCAACACGCTCTCTCTTGACATTCTTCCCTCTGGTCCGACACACTCTCCCGGACACACATTGGATGTTCTCATCTCCTCGGACATCCCCCTCTCTAACCCTCTCACCACTCCTCTCTCTTGGGCTGACCACTTTCTGCTTTCCTCTCACCTGAAACTCTCTGTCTCCCAGGCAAAGCCCACCCCAGCACTGCCACCTACCTGCTCGTTCATTTGGCCCATGAAGCATGTGACAGTGGATGCCTTTGCTTCTGTCTTCTCTGCTCCTCCCAACCCTGCGATTGATGCACACTGACACAGCCCTCTCTAACCTGCATCTTTCTATCTCCAACACTCTGGACATCCTTGCTCATGTCATGAGAATCTGCCTGATGCCCACCTCCAAGTGCAACTGTTGGTATGACTCTGACCTCGCTGCACTGAAATGCAAGTGCAGGGTGGCTGAGAGGAAGTGGGGGCTTCGAGCGCATCCTCTGACAAACTGGTCTGCTGCCTGCTCCAAAGCAATAGACTCTCTGTACTGTCCAAGAAGAGAGTCCACGTCCAAGCCTGCATCTCTGCGGCTTGTAACAACACGGCCAAACCTGGTAAAATCTGCAAGGTGCTGGCCAATCCTTTTTTAAAAAAAAATGTTTTTATTATTTATATATAAACAACAATCAACTCACAAAAACAATACAGCAGTGTGTGTAATTTTCATCAAGCATTACACATGTTACCACAAGTCAACCGCTGCTCCCTTTAACCCACCCACCAACTCAAGCCTACTCTCCCACTCTTTCCACTGTGGTGTCTTCCAGAGGTTCTCTCCCGTCTGTATTACTAGAGGAGTTCTGTTCATCTGGCCAGTCTTGGGTGGACCCATACAGTGTAGCTATTAAATGTCTCCAGGCCATCAGAGTTTCCGTTTCCTCTTCCCCCCTATTGGTTGCCTCATACCATACCGCTGTTTCCTCCTCTGCCCATTTCAGGAGGTCCCTCCACCACACCCCTATTCTGGATCTGTGGCTCGCTTTCCAACCCATAGCAATTCTACATTTAGCCAGTATATAGGCCACGTCCTTAAGTTTGCTTACATGCTTCAGGATGTAAGGTCTCATGAAGCTTCCCACCATACATGCCCACACTGATTCCACGTCTATCTGTATTACTTTCTCGGCTAATCGTTGGCTGATTTCACCCCAAAATTTCCCAATCTCCGGGCATGCCCAGAACATGTGCACCATCCCAGCATTCACCTCTCCACATTTAGGGCAAGCTTGTGTCCCTGTATTTTGAAAACTAGCGACCCTCTGGGGGGTCATATATGCCCTGTGGGTTACGTATAGTTGGATCTGCTGCAACCTCGCGTTCCTGGACACTTTTTTGTGATATCTTTGGGCTCCCTCCCACATCCCGTCATGCATTGGTGCCCATACTTCTTTCTCCCAATCCCGCCTCAGTTGCGTCACCTCCTTCCCCATCCTAGACATCAGGAGTTCATAAATCCGGGAGACCTCATGTCCACCCTCCGAGATATCATAGATTGTTTCAATGGTTGCATCTGGCTGGTCTTCCAGCACCAAATCAGGCCATGCTTCTCTCACCTGTCGAGCCACCCTGGTGTAGGTAATGTATTGACCGGGGTGTACCCCGGTTCATTCTATCAGTTCATCAAATTCTATAACCCTCCCCTCTTGACATAGGTCTCCCACTGTTGCAGTGCCCACCATCTCCCAGTACTTCCAGATCGTCTTACGCAGTTGTTCGTCTATTCCCTCCAGTGCCACTAGTGGCACCTGGGGGGAACACGGAGTCGGGTTCCCCAAGGCACGACTGGCCTTACGCCACATTCTCCATCCCAGTTCCAACAGCCTTGGGGACCCATATCATTTCTTTCAGGAAAAACGGGGGCACATTCGGACCTGAGCAAGTTGGACTCAGCCGTGGGATCCTTCTTTAGCCATTTAGCCACATGCTGTAGTTGGCCGGCCAGGTAGTAGATCTCAAAGTTGGGTAATTTGATGCCCCCCTATCGTGCGTGTTCTGCAGTTTCCATAAGGCTATCCGGTTTCTGGTGTTGTGCCATATGAAACCTCTGCATAAGCTCTGTAGTTTACTAAAGAATCGGTTGGGTATCATGTAGGGGATATTAACAAAGAAGTGTAATAACCTGCGCAGTGCCACCATTTTTAAAAGCGCCACCCTCCCAACTATGGCCAGGGGGAGCTTCGCCCAGAATTTCATACTCTTATCCAAGTTTGCTACTGCCCTCTCTGTATTGTGTATATGTTTGTCTTCTACCTTGTGATATATATCAACCCCCAAGTATCTAAAGGTGCTGGTCTCCCAAGGTATCTGTAATACTGGTAGGTTCTCTCACAGAGCACCTTTATATCTACCAAGGGGGAACAGTCTGGATTTCAGGGGATTAACCGCAATCCCAGAGAGTGACTCGAATCGCTCCATTACTTCGAGGATATATTGCAGATTTTCCTCTGGATAATTCAGGTATAGTAGTATATCATCAGCATACAACGATAAGAGGTGTCGTCCATCCTTGGTATGGATTCCCACCGTTTTGCACTGTTGTCTCAGATATATCGCTAGGGGTTCCAATGCTAGGATGTACAGCATTGGGGACCAGGGACAGCCCTGTCTGGTACCCCTGCTGAGCTGCCATCTGTCTGAGATTATTGCCTCAGTCTTGACTCTGGCTAGTGGGGAGCTGTACAACAGTTTGGCCCACCGTAGGTACCCTGGCGCCCTATTCCGTATTCTTTCAATGCAGCCAGCAGCCAAGGCCATCTGACCAAATCAAAGGCCTTCACCGTGTCTAACGAGGCTATAGCCACTTCCTGCGTGTCACCTTCTACTTGTTCTATTACATGGTGGAGCCTCCTTAGGATATCAGCTATGCTTCTATGTGGTACGTATCTGGTTTGATCTGGGTGTCTAAGCTTGCCTATGGCTTGCCTTAACCTGGTTGCCAGTACCGCCGTAAGAATCTTACTATCCTGATTTAACATGGAGAGCGGTCTGTATGACCCGCAATCCGCACTTGGTTTGTTGGGCTTAAGAAGGGGGATGATAATAGCCTCTCTAAGGGATTTCGGCAACCTCCCTGCCTCCAACGCCTCGCTCAGCATGTTCAGCATTGGGAGAAGTACTTCCGTGCTATACATTTTATAAAATTCACTAGGTAGCCCGTCAGTTCCCGGTGCCTTACTGGTGAGTAAGTGCTTTACCACTGCTTCCAGCTCTTCCAGCGTAATCGGATCATCCAGGTACTCTCTTTCTTCCACTCTTATTTTTGGTAGGCCTATATCGTGCTGGCCAATCCTTATGCATTCTCCACCTCTCCTGTTCCCTCCCAGGTCCTCTGTACAGCTCAGGCTTCTCACTATACCACTAAAACTCAGGACATCCTGTCCTCCCTCTCCTCTTCCTCTTCCTCTTCCTCTCCCTCTCCCTCTACCTCTACCTCTTTCGACCCCCCTCTAGCAGCCTCTCCTCTTCTCCTCTTTCTCTCTAACAATACCTGACAATGTCTCTAGTCAAGTCTGATCTATGAAAGTGTCATCCAAACAGGTGCTCCCCTGCACCTCCAGAGCCATCAAGGACCACATTGACACCCTCGCTCCAGCCTTCGCCGATTTCTGTAATCATTATTTTGCCACTGGTTCTTTCCCCTCTCTCCTCAAGCACTCCCTTGTGCACCGAATCCTTAAAAATCCTTCTGCTGATCCTACCTATTCAGCAAACTATCGCCCGATCTCTATCACTCCCTTCCTGGGCAAACTCCTGGAAAAGCTGGCAATCTCTCAGCTTACTCTCCACACCAAATCTGTTGGTTGTCTCCATGACCAGCAGTCTGGCTTCAGAGCAGCCAGAGGCTTGGAAACTGCTCTCCTGAACACCTGTGAAGATCTGCTCTAATTGTGAATCCATCCTTCCCTCTGTCCTCATCCTCCTTGACCTTTCCTCTGCGTTTGACACAGTCACTCACACCATCCTGATCAATCGCCTCTGTGAGAACCTGTGGATCACGGATCAGGCCATGAAGTGGTTGAGCTCCTTCCTCCTGGACCGTCAGGCCCAGGTCCAACTTGGGTTCTTTCTCTCTACCTCTCGCGCCACATGTGGGGTTCCCCAGAGCTCTATCCTTTCACCCTGGCTTTTCAATGCCTACCATGCCTCTTTGTCCCCCCTGATCTCTACCTTCTCCTCTAACTTTCAGTGTTATGCGGATGACACTCAGCTCTCTTTCAGGCTCCCCTCAGCCTCCTCCCCTCTCTCGTTTGCTCGTTCCAGACTGTCTATCTGCAATTCAGGATTGGTGCACCTCCAATGATCTCTGCCTTAATGCCAGTAAGACGGAGATTCTTCTCATTGGAACCCCTGCTCTCGTTTTTCCTCTCTCACTCTGACCGCCCACCTTAGGCCCTCTTCCTTCACCTTCCTGTGAGCCAAAACACCTTGGTGTCATCTTCAACTACACTCTCTCCTTCTCTTTTCACATCACGGACCTTGCCAAGAAGGCCAACTACCAGCTGCATCTCCTAAGAGTTATTCTTCCTTTTCTCACATTTCTCCAAAAACTCACTGTCTCCCGAGCCCTGTTTCTCTCTAGGCTGGTCTTCTGCCACAACCTCTTTCTCAATCTGCCTCCCTCTACTCTCCTCCCTCTGCAACAAATCCAGAACAGGACTGCAAGATTTATCCTTGGCCTCAAGCCCAGGGATTGTATCCCTCCAGCCCTGAAATCTTTCCACTGGCTCCGGGTGGCTGCTAGGATCAAGTTCAAGACCCTCTGCATCATCCACAAGGCTTTCTGGGGCCTAGGCCCACACTACATCCAACTCTCTGTTCCAAAATACCTTCCTTCGCCAGCCCTTTGCTCAGCTTCCTCCAACTCTCTGAGGGTCAGATGCTTCTCCAGGCAAAGAGTGGGGGTAGATCTCTCTCCTCTATAAGTGCCTCCCCTCTGGAATGAGCTCACTGTCCCTCTCAAAGATGAGCTGGACCACCTGAAGTTCCGGAAGCAGCTCAAAACCTTCCTTTTCTCCTCTGTAAGGAACTCATGTTGGCGACAGTAAAGACAGACACAAGTGATCAAAGTTCAAGGGTGATTATTAAACTGTATCTGGGGGTTGGAAAAATGCCTAATCTAAACCTAAATCTAATATGGGAGCAAGCTACGACCATCAAATAATTATAAGGCAGTCCTAGTGGCGTCTTGTCAAATAAAAGGGCATATACTAAAAAAATTACTATTGCCAATCCTTACTATTACATACACAAAAAGAGTGTGGGATATGATTCACAAGAAAGAAACAAGTATTCACAAATGATAAGTCAGGATGTCGTAGCCTGGGGTCTCCCTTCCCCACGCTTTGAGCACGAGACAAGGCGGGACTCCCGAGCACAACACAATCTCGAGCTTTCCCAGCACGAGACAATAGTTCTGTTTTGAGCTATCAGGATCTTGGGTGGTTAAGTCTCTTGTCTACAAAAAGTCTCTTGCCTCCTAGGATCTGATGATTCAAAATAACAAACAAAAAAGTTCCTTTCCAAAGGTACGTTGGGTGATGACTTCAATTCCGCCTGTGGCACTTACAAGCCTTAATGTCTTTTTAAACAGTTCACTGTGGACAACCCTCTGTCGGGCTCACTCCTGTCAACACACTGTTCCTTGGGACGTCAGACTTCGCCCCTTTTTATCGGCATCCCTGTGTCGGGTTCTATTTTCTCACTATGCAGGATTCATCTTATTTAGCGTTCCACTGGTTTGTCAGTCAAAGACTTTTGACTGTACAGAGGATTTTTCTAGACCCCTGTATGACCACTTTGACCTTTTCCTTGTGGCTCTCCCAAGGCCTTCTGGTATCGGTAGTTTCAACAAACGCAGGATCAACCAGTGTCTCTCCAGTGAGCACCCAAGTGGTGCCAGACCCTTCTGCAGCTGGTTTTCCCCTTAATGTTAACATTTCTTTGAACTTTACTTAATTTGCCACTTTCTGACTTTCGTTCAACACAGTTCGGTTTCTTATCGGCTCTTCCCTCGACTCGCCAGCTGTGATGAACCGCTTGGCTTTCTTGTATCTGGAGTCAAGGTCGGTACTACGGTACCAGGCATCTCTCTCTGTCCTGCTTATTAGTGTGGGCATGCTCCTTGTACTGTTGACATCTGCTGCAACACACGTTGGCTATTGTTTGTAGTCTTACGATTCCTTCTTCATAGGCGTTACGGGTCTGAGTTGGAAAGGGCAAGGTCGCTTCTCTCTTTGTCACCCTCTCGATTCTTGCTGCCTTTCGTCCCCTTGTCACCCTCTCGATTCCGCCGCCTTTCGCCTCTTCTTGAACTGCCATGATTGGATAGCTGTCTTTTCATGTGGTCTGCCTTGCTCGTCGTGTGCTCTCGTGCTCCACCTTTTATCCCTGTGTGGAAGGGAATGGGCCGTCAGGTGTGTGCGATTCTGGTAATTTGCCTGACTTTGCCTGACCCTTGAGTTGGACATGTCAGGTAAACGGCTCTGGTGTTAGTCCATTGTCTTTCGTGATGTGCAAAAGTATTCGTGCCGCAAAGGGGGGCGGGGGGAGTAGAGTGACTGAGTATCCTGCATGGTAGGCTGGGAAAAGGTGTTATAAGAGAGGGGATACCACGTCTCACCCATCGGTGTTCTGCTTCCACTCCCCAAGGACCCTTCATCCAGGTGATCCTCCCTCACAGAACTGGAACTGGATTCAATAACGATGGCCGTGTTCTGGCCACCTGGATGACAGATCCCTGGGCACTAGTCAGGTAGACACTTTCCGGTTTCTCACACCTCTGTTTTCTCTCTCTCCCTCCCCTACTGACCTACCTTTCTGCTGCAACGACTGGTTGCTTGGCTACCTTCATAGTCTCACCGGGTACCAGTCTCCCCCATGATCAGTCTCCCCTGCACTGCCTCTGGGCCTACCGTGCACTTAGGGGGATCCCTAAAAAAAGCATCAATAATGCTTGATCTGGCACAAGTGAACTTTTTAAAATCTTTACTGATTTTCAAGATCCCCTCTCCTCTAACCATGACCTGATAAAGGATTCCACAAGGTGTCAGGAAATCCATGATGGGTTCTTAAATAAAATCTTAGTTCATAAACAGACAATTAGCAATATGCAGGTACTATCGCAGGGGCGTCCCACCCATGCAAGTGCTGCTCAGGACTCTGTTCTCGTATTCAACAATGCCGCTATGCCCGGCAGACATTTTCAAGAGCTCACTTGAGCTACTGGTCACCTGTATGACAAGGCTCATCAATCTCCTTTGACAAAGTCTTAGTCCCATCCTCCCTCAAGTAGGCATGGATTACACCTTTGCTAAAGAAGAGCAATGCAGATCCTAAAATTACTTGCAATCATCGACCAATCACAAATGTCCATTTTATTCTTAAGATCATGGACACACTGGCATACATGCAGCTACAGAGACACATCGAAGATCATTACATCTTAGGGTGATGTCAATCTGCTTCAGAGCTCAGCATGGGACGGAAACCGCTATGCTGGACCTTAAATCCACCATGGTCAGAATAGTGGATAAGGGTCATCCGGCCCTGCTGATGCTCCTAGATTTCATTGAAGCCTTCAATCTAGTGGACCACTCTTTTCTGGTGACAAGGCTCAGGGATTTAGCACATTGCTTCGAGCTGGCGAAACAAATGATCTCTTTGTTCCATGGCCACCGGTTTGTTCGGGTAGCAGTCGGCGAAGCAAACTCCTCCCCTGGTCTTCAAACATGTGGTGACACCCAGGGCCCATGTATTTCACCAACCCTGTTTAATGTCTATGGGCCTCATTACGACCCTGGCGCTAAGTGAAAAACAATGGCGGTAAATGGTTACCGCCATCGTTTTCCGCCAGGTCCGATCATGACCCGTGACCGTTAACTACGATGCCATTAGAGGCATTGTAGTTAACGCTGCCGCTAACTGCGCCAAGGGCGTGCGCACGCGACCTCCCACACCGTACTTAGCGCCATGGCGGAAAGGTACGCGAATGCCGACCCAAGCGGACATGCACCTAACGCCATCACCCAGCCCGTTAAGTACCTTACCGCCATGGTGCTAATTACGCCATCGCGAACCAACCGTAAAGGGCCATGTAAAGTGAATGCAGCTGCCACAGGTGCACAGAAACAGCACAGCTGAAGGCAATACAGACTCAGGAAGTACAAAAAGAGCACACCCCACCCCTTCCCACACCCAGTCACACTCCACAATGATACCAATACGACTAGCAATGTTGGGGCTGGAGGACCTGATAGCAATGCAAGTGCTACAACAGCAACAACAACAACAGGCAGCACAGAGGAGACGCAGGAGGAGAAGGAGGGCAAGGCAGGCCCAGCAAGCCCCACCAGCACAGCCAGTGCCGCCACGCAGGCAGCCCCCAATCCCACGCATCAGAGCCAATCCATTCTACCTCACTGCTGAGCAGATCCACACCCTGTACCGTTTGGATCGGGACACCATCACCGCCATCGTAGACATGACACACAACGACATTGTCAGCATGATAGAAACTCCAACCGCCATCCCACCCCTACTGAAGGTAGTGTCTGTACTACACTTCCTGGCCACAGGCACCTACCAGCACACAGTGGGGCACTTGCATTGCAGTTCACAACCATTATTCTCACGAACACTCATCCAAATGCTCGATGCCCTCCTCAAGCACACAGACGACCACATCTCATTACCACGGACTGCCCAGGAGATTGCAAACACCAAAGTGGGTTTCCATGCTCTAGCCGGCATACCCGGTTGCATTGGTGCCATCGACTGCATCCATGTGGAATTGGTGGTTCCACGTGCCATGGAGGTACCGTACCGCAACCGGAAACAGTTCCACTCAATCAACGTGCAAATGGTCTGTGACTCCAACAAGATCATCACACATTGTTGTGCCCGATTCCCCGGATCAACCCATGATTCTATGGTCCTGAGGAACTCCACAATACCACGCTACATGGAGCGACATGCAGGCCCAAGATCCTGGCTACTCGGTGAGTCCAATGTCATGGAAGTGGGCAGGTGAATGACGTACCGATGCATACTCCACCTGGCTGAAAGGGGGGGGGGAATGATGCATACTCCACCTGGCTGAAAGGGGGGGGAATGATGCATACTCCACCTGGCTGAAAGGGGGGGGGAATGATGCATACTCCACCTGGCTGAAAGGGGGTGGGGGGAATGATGCATACTCCACCTGGCTGAAAGGGGGGGGATGATGCATACTCCACCTTGCTGAAAGGGGGGGGGAATGATGCATACTACACCTGGCTGAAAGGGGGGGGGATGATGCATACTCCACCTGGCTGAAAGGGGGGGGGAATGATGCATACTCCACCTGGCTGAAAGGGGGGGGGATGATGCATACTCCACCTGGCTGTGAGTAGCAGAGAGAACGGAGACAGAGGATACCCTGAAGCAACCCATACTCCACCCAACACCAGTAAAGCCAATAGCCAATGTATGCAGCCCTACCATGTGAATGAGGTTGTGTCCCAACCATGACACAACCATCTGCAAGTGCATTCTACCAAATCAGACCACATTTTCAACAATGAAAAGCACCTACATGCACGTCACCAAACACCATCAACCGATAGGCCTGTCCCCCATAACTGCCCACGAAGGAGGCACATGACGGACAGAAACATCAACACACCATTACACAGACAGCAGGGCCCCCACAATGTCCCTGTCTACATCAGCATTGCTCACTGGGGACATGATGAGGCCCACAGCAATGTTGCAATGATGTGCGCATTGCCATCACAGGACATGTGGCAGGCCAACTAACCAAACGGCATGAACGGACACAGTGGATAGGCACTCACAATGCACTCAACCCCTCTGCATACATTGGGTGATGGCATGCAAAACAGGCCATGGGAGCCATGAGCATATACTGGTTGCATTGCGTGAATCAATTAGTGCATGTAGAAGTGAGCCAAAGTAACAGTTGGATGCAAGCCAGGGTGGCACATCATGTTCTTGATCAGACGACATGACTGACACATACATTCTCGCTTACATACAGGTGATGCAGGCTATCCCCTGAAGAGGTGGCTCCTTACACCAGTCCGGAACCCGCAGAACCAGCACGAGGAGGACTTCAACCGTGCACATACACGTACTTGCGTGGTCATAGAGCAGACATTCGGCCTATTGAAGGCACGGTTCCAAAGCCTCAGCAGGTCTGGTGGGGCACTCCTGTACCGCCATGAGAAGGTGGCAAAGATCGTCATGGCATGTGTCATGCTACACAATATGTGCGTCAGACGGAATGTGCCCCTGCCCCCTGACGCAGAACTGCAACCACCTGACGATGAGGATGAGGAGGGTGCAGATGGGGCGCCACCCCATGGAGGAGCCGATGCACAGGAGGGGCGTGCAATGCGCCAAAGTATCATCGACCACTGCTTCTAGCACACACGGCTGGTGTGTATCACATGGAGACTGCACTTGGGGCACTGTGTGTCTCTGGGACATGCACACTGTGGACTGTACACCAATAAAGCACACATATGCAATGAAAATGTCCACACATTTCATTTCGGGAAAGCAAAAAGTGTATTTCAATCATAAAACATCGTGACACAACCACTCCCCCCTCCCCCCTCCCCTCTGCACACCCCAACACACCCCCTCCCACCTCCCCCCTGCACACCCCAACACACCCCCTCCCACCTCCCCCCTGCACACCCTAACACACCCCTCCTCCCTCCCCCCTGCACACCCCAACACGCCCCCTCCCACCTCCCCCCTGCACACCCCAACACACTCCCTCCCACCTCCCCCCTGCACATCCCAACACACCCCATGTAGATGTCAACAGATGCCTGTGACAGTGGCCACAGGCTGTTACAAGCCCCCTCTCCTAGCCCCCGGGGCACCCCTGGCTGTGGAGCGCAGGTTACGTCCGGAACGTCGGATGGGGCTGCTCTGTGCAGAACTGGCAGCGGAGGATGTCCCTGCCTGCCCCCGTGCATGCACGTCCTGTAGGGTGTGGGTGAGCTCAGTGAGCGCACGACGCAAGCCGGCAAGTTCACCACAGATGTCTCTGGACATGGCCTGCATGGCATCCCTCAGGGTGGCAGTGCTCCGCGCTACTTCGGCCCTTAGGGTCTCTGTGACCTGTTCAATGGTTGCCCTAGCCCCCACACATTCCGCGGCATGCTCAGTCAGCATCGTGGACAGTTGTTGCTGCCGTTCTATGATGTCCTCGAGGGACTGCTGCCCCTGCTGGGTCATGCCCAGTGCTGGTGGTGTGATGGAGGGGCTGCTCCCCTCCTGTGGACTGAGGACTGGGCATGGGGTAGAAGGCCACTCCTCTACCTCTGTGTGCCCCTGTGTGTGATCCTCATGGGGGCTGGCGTTTGACAAACAGGGGGAATGTAGACGGTCAGTGGGGCTTCTGACCTCGTGCTCCTCAATGTCTGAGTCTGAACATGCAGCAATTGCAGCTGTTTCACCCACGTTGCTGCTGGCCGCAGACCCGGTGCCTTCTGTGGCAGGCAATGTTGGTACAGGTGGAGCTGCTGCTGCTGGCCTGCTGCCTAAAGGGGTGCTTGCCGGTGGGCCGTCCGGTTTGCTTGCAGTGGATTCTGCTTGTTGTGGGGTCTGCCTCACTGCAGCTGAGGTTGAGGGTGCGGGGATGGTATTATTGGCCTTCTTGGCTCTCTTCGTCGCAGGGGTGTCCTGGTCCTCGGGGTGTGAATCTGTGCCTGTGGTGGAGCAAAGGAGGGAGGGCGTTATTGATGGGTCTGCAGACTTTGGAATGACAATGATTGACATCATTCTGGTCAGTAGATGAGGCAGATTTCAGGCAGGGCCATGCAGGTTGTCTCCTTTTTGTGTGGAATGTGGATGCAGGTATGTGGGTGCCAGCAGTGTATACAGGATGGTGCTCGCATGTGGCTATGGGCAGTGTGGAGCTAATGTGTTGCATTTACACTCTAGGGCAACCTTGTGCTACACATGAATGGACTGCAGTGACTATGGCAAGTCTTGTTTGAGGCACCTACCTTCATCGCCTGATGTCGGAGCTCCCCTTTCCATCCCTCCGACGCCTTAAATGCCAAAATCATGGTTGCACAAATCTCCTCCCACGGTTGGAGTTTTAGTGGGGATTCCGAACCTCCACCGGTACCCAGGGCAAGGTTGCGGTTCGCAGAGATGACGGCTCTGACCCGTATGCGAAGGTCATCCCAGCGCTTCCTGCACTGCTGTGGGGTGCGGGGTACGGTCGGCCACCAGGGCCCAGATGGCCTTCTTTTTCCCTATCACTGTCCTGGTCATTTCCGGGGAGAAAACGACAGCTGCGTTGTCTTGCAGGGTCTCCACAAGCATGCAGAGTTCCTCCCGGCTAAATCTTTCCTGGCGCTGGCGGGCACATGCCTTCTTAACAACTTTCGGCATTTTCGGGTAGTTGGATGGGTGGGTGATTGGTTGGGACAGGTGTCTGGGTTGGATCTGGTGTTGTTCGGTAGGATGGCAATGGATTGTGTTTTTAAAGATGGCCGACGTGCTGTTTCCCATTCCGCCGCGATGACCCTATTTCCGGTTCTGCTTTTTACGGTGGCCGCTAATTACGGTGGCCGCTACTTACGGTGGTGGAAGTGCACCTTGCTCGACTTACGATGCCGGTAGGGTCCTTTTCCGCCATGGCGTTAATTGCATTACCGCCATGGCGTAATGCTCGTGCGCGATGGGTCGTAATGTGCCGCTCTTTACGCCATCGGCCCACGGCGTAAACGCTCATTACGCCATGGCGGTAATGACGGCAGATTACCGCCTGGGTCGTAATGAGGCCCTATGTTAAGCCCATGCTCGACTTATTGGACGCCCTGGGTGTACAGTATACGAATTATGCTAATAACACTCAGGTTGTTCTTGAGCTGAACGGGAAGTATGAACAGAATTCAGCTGCCATAAATAAAATCTATGATGCAGTCCAGACTTGGATGGCAGGCAACTCACTTGCCTTGACCTGTGACAAAACAGAGCTCTCAATCGTAGCTTCCAGCTCCCGTTTTAAAAACTGAACCCGGCCTCTGCCAACTTTTGTATCATCAGCGTGTTCAAAAAAGTCAAAACACTAGGTGTTATCCTTGATGCTGAACTGACCATGAGACCACATGTCTCTTACATTCAATCCTCCTGTGGCCTCAGCTCCAAGTTACTTAACTGCATTTGCCCATTCCTTACAGTGAAAAACTGTGCACTGCTAGCTTCAGCATTAATTCTAGACTTGATTATTGTAACAGCCTGCTGGCTGGAGCAGCACTTTCAAACACACGATCGCTATAGGTGGCACAGAACAGCGCAATTCAGGCCATTCATGGCATGTCCACACATGCCCAAGTATCTGATGCATAGAGGACATTAAACTGGTTACCAATAAAGCATAGGATCACCCACAAGATTCTCACACTGTCATTTAAATGTCAGTCTAATGCCAGTCAAATATACTTAAAAGACCATGTGAAGGCTCACACACTAGGGAGACAACTTCGGTACTCTGCCTACCCCACGGAACCCAGATACAAGCTGGCACGTTTTGGGGGGACATCCTTTGACATCCAGGCTCCCTTACATTGTAATGCACTTCCTGGGTCCATACGCCTGGCCAACAACCTTGCACTGTTCAAGAAACAAGTCAAAACTCACTTGTTCAATCTTAACACAGGTTAAGTACGGTGCTGCACATCTTACACCCCCTGGCTACTGACTCCTGTCTGTCCTTTTCTTGTCTCCTTCATGTGCGCTCTGAGGCCCATGGGCATGTGGCACGTTATAAATACTAAAATAAAATAAATAAATAGGGGCTGTAACTGTAACCTCTACAGTTCGTTGTGTGAGAAACCAGAAGGTGTCTCACTGCTAGTCCATGGGGATCTCTCTCTCAGGTGGTCAGGGCACGGCCATCGCCTTTGGATCCAGACCCTGGGAGAGGACCAGTGCAGGAGGTTCACCTGGGTGAGGGGTCTTTGGGGAGTGGGGGTATTCCCACCCTATATTGTTTATCCAGCCCATCCTTTATTTCAGGAAGCTCTGAGGTCCCAACTCCCCCCCTTTTTACACAAACGCTGAGTCGAGAAAGAGAGTGACTGAGAGTATCATCATTAACTTACACACATCGTACTGGCCAAGTCCTGCTAATCGGGTCAGGCAAAGTCAGGCACTTAATTCGAAGTGCATACACCTGATACCAATTAGCTCTCTTCACATAAATAAAGGCGGAACCCAAAGACACACTCTGAGAAAGGCAGAACACGAGAACAAGTAGGACTTCCGGGATGAAGTCAAACCTATTGGAGCAGAGCGACAGACCAAGGGGCGAGAGCAGTGCGTCGGAAAAGCCCAGAGTTCCGTACTGGAGGTCGTTGCCTCCAACAGGCCGTGAGAGAGACGTGGAAAAGGCCATATCCCACAAGTGAAAACTGCACTGTGTTTCAAGAATGCCAGCTACCCTCCCGGATAAATAGCAACATTTTATAACAAGTGAAGGCTGCACCCGTGTGAGACATGAGGAAAGGCAGACCTGTGAATGGACCTTGAAGTAAAAGGCAGCTGCGAGTTCAGGGATACTATTTAACGGAGTGACTCAGCTAAAGGAAGTATACTTGCAACTGGAATGGCCCTCAACAGGGCTGGTAAACCCTATATTTCATCTTACTGTGCACATACTATCAGATCCAGAAACTAGAGTTCTAAACAAAGGGCTCAGTTTTGTCCCTACCACCAGGGCAAACAATTTTCAAACAGAAGTTGAACTACAAAAATTCTTTAGATTGGTTTGACTGAAATATGTCTTTCGAGAGCCTATTCCTTCGACAAAACCGCCCTCCACCTTCACACCTATTGGCACAATGGTGAGTCCTGCTATTCTGGCTTTTGAAAATAAAGTCATTAATGAGACTCACAACCTGCTTAAACTTAAGAACCATAAAGATGAAAGAGCTGCCCTAATTAGGTTGCAAAACAATAGCCCATTGGCTATTCACCAGTTCTTTGCCCCAATCGGAAGAAGCCAGCAGGCGAAGCCGGCTGCCCCCAAGGCTCACACTAGGTCTCCTGACTGAGCCAGACCGAGTCGCCCGAGCGCCCACCGCCAATAGTCCTACTCCACGCCCTTATCCTCCTACTCGACCCACTCTGCCACCCTCACTCAAAGACTCCTGATCTTGGCCCGCGCTCGAGACAAACTAGCAGTATCGAACTTGCCGGATTCACACTCACCAGCTATCCCTGATTAAACTCAGGTGATCATCCTGACGCGCTTCACACTTCGACAGACTCGCCGGCGTCATAGAGATAGACCTGCCGGGGGCCTCACACCCACCTCTCAACATACCACAGGGTGAGACTTTTTCACTCTGTGCAATACTATGTTATTGCTATGCCTTTATTCTCCTCGGACACGCCATAATATATTACTACTGAACTACCCCCTACTGAACTTTATACAGGTGCACTGTACCCCTCGCAGCCGCCAGGTAAACTGCACCTCGCTACCTGTACCATTCTTGGCTCACTGCATTGTGGTACTGCTGAATTGTTTCAACCTGCACTTTAATTAACGTGTAACCCGTCCCTAACATCCCGCATTGTGTTACTGCTGGATTACCTTAACTTGCATTTTAATTAATCTGTAACCCGTCCCTAACATTCTGCATTGTGTTACTGCTGGATTGCCTCAACTTCCATGTTAATCAACTTATAACTGGTCCCTAACATCCCACATTGTGTTACTGCTGGATTGCCTCAACTTGCATTTTTTTTAAAACACCTTTCTTTATTTCGGTTACAGCATCAAACTTAAATCAGTCACATTGGAATGACTCCCAATACATAGATACATGTGAAGCATGGTCACCCCCCCCTTTCAGTGGCTCCCCTCATGTCCACCCCCAAGTCTGTGGTGCTCTGACGGGCTGGGGATCTATCGTGGCTTCGCGGCCCTAGGAAGCTCGACACCAAGCAGGGTTGGAATGTTAACGCTGGTAATCGGCTATGGTAGTCCAGCACTGGGGCCCAGCAGTCAGTGAAGCGATGGAGAGCCCCCTCCCTAGCTCCCGTGACCTTCTCCACCACCAGAATTTCCCAAACTTTTAACCACTAGGGGGTCAGTAGAGGGCCCTCCTGCAATTTCCACTTACGTGCCACTGTGATCTTGGCTTCTAGCAGTAGATGTATAAGCAGTTTAGCAGAGCGTCCTGTTTTAGGATAGCAGTCTGGGCTCGCCACCCCCAGGAGGGTCCACATCTCCACCCATGTCTTGTCCTCGATGGGGTATCCCAAGTCCGCTTTCCATTCGGACATGTATGTGGTCTGACTTTTAACATATCCTCCTGGAGGAGACGGTACAGCTTGGCGGTACGTCCCCGGCCTGTATCATCCCCAGCGCATGTTCAAGGGGGTGGAAGACCAGTGTAGCCCGTAGGCGGACTGCCAGTTGCGAGATCCAGTGGCGCAGTTGGGCGTATGTAAACCTCTCCCTTTCCGTCAGCTGGAAGCGACCCTTACATTCCTCCAAGCTAAACGGGGTGTTGCCCTCATAGAGTTGGGGGAGGGATCGGAGGCCCCCCGCAGTCCATCGGCTTAAGCGTGCTGCCTCCATTCCTGATGAGAAGTCTGGATTCCAGATGACCAGAGAGAGGGGGCTCAATCCTTTGAGCAACTTTTTCCTCCGCCAGGTCTATGCCCACGCGACCAGAGTTGCTCTGGTAGTTGAAAGCATCTGTGGTCCGTGGCTCTGGAGGGCCCCTGGGATACTCAACTTGCATTTTAATTAATTTGCTACCTGTCCCTGACATTCCGCATTGTGCTCTCCACATTCCTGTCATGCTCCATCCGTGGAAGTGCTGGAATCAGTGGCGACTGGGTATCAGTGTTCACTAGAACCGCTCTGCGCTGTCTAGTTTACCCCCAAGATGGCCGCCGCTGTTATTTATACAGTCATTTCCGGATACCCGGTGCGTTGTATCAATTTCTGGACCTGCGCTCTGCCAGTACTACATTCAGTTGTACCAGATATTTGCTTTGTCTAGTTGCATTCTTTTCTCTCTTCCATTCTGCTCGCTGTTCTCTTCGGCGCTTCCTTGTTTATTTGTTTCTGTCCATTTACCCTTTTTATATCCCGTTTTGCCTCTGTTCGCTCTCGCTTTACCTTTTTACTTTCGTTTTTGTTTTAACTGCTGTGTTGCCTTCTCTGCGCTCCTCTTAGAGCGCTGTCTTCCTTTCCTTTTATTTTTACTCACCTCTCTCTCCTGGTCCTTCTGTCTCACTGTCGCCGGTGTCTCCCTACTCGAGGGCTGCTGCCACCAATCACCGGTATGGTCTGTATTTGTATCATTCACGTTCTTCTGGGTCCTCTTACCGCTACCTAGTGGAGGTATTTTGTACTGCCTTCTATTCTTTTCCCAAGCCTCCCGCTTACGGCTACCTTGTTTCTCTTTCTCTATTTGAATCGTGTATCTTTCTCTATTCATGCAATTTCCATGTTAGTCTTTATTTAGACCTATACCCAGTCCTATACCATTGGGTATTGTAATTCTACACTATCCTGCAGGTGGCTGTCCACCTTTCCTCCACCGTTCCTTACAAAAAAGAACTTGATCTTGTTCTTGTTTTTGGCCGTGCAGTCTCGAGAACTTTGATACCTGTATCATATTTTGGACTCTGGCCTTCTTCCTCCCAAGGACTGCGTTTCTTTCACCACGGGAAGAAGGAGTACTTACTGCCAATCATCCATATAAACAACTTTGTTACACAAACAGGACAGACTACAGAAATCACGGTCACAGTTCTCTAAGGACTCTACAGGGTTTTTTCTGCCCTAAGGGCTTTTTCCTGTATTTTTTGGGAGCTTGCTCCTTGGGGTCCCCCTGACCTTGTTTCACTACGGGTCACAATGGCCTCCGAGGGAGCTCGCCCTTACTTACATCTAAAGAAGAAAAAGAAGCCCAAAGAGACCAAGAGGACTAGGAGAAAGAAGGAATCTGAAACCCACGAAGACTCAGGTAAGAACTCATTGAAGACTCAGGTGAGGAGGGGGAACGGGGAGGCTCTGCAGGTCGTGACAATTCCTCCCACTACTGCCTCCGGCAACCCACCTGCTCTGCACCTGCGCGCAACTTACAGGCACACTACTAGACCGCTAGCTGTCCGCATTCTGATCGACTGGATTTTTCACCTACCACCCCCCTGCCACTCCGAGGCAAACCCTACCATGCTTCCACCAACCTCCTTGTCTGCTGCCTTGTTCAACTCTCTGATCTACGCATGCCACTTCCTGGCATTATCCTATCTCAGGCCACCTGACACTAACATTCCCCAACCCCATCCAGGCCCCATCACCCATCCAGTCACCACCAACCACTACCTCTCGATGCTACAGCTGCCCCTCCACCAACGCTTATCCCAAGACCGGCACATCCTGGAACCTATGACTCCCCTCCTAAGCTCACTTCCACACACAGCCACCCTCGCTCCTTTACACTCAAAAACTCATACCTTACAGCCAAAACCTACCTATACAGAGACACCATGGGCACCCATGCCCCTATCATCTTACTCAGAAATTCACTCTTCACTTACAACACAGCATGCGCCAACTCACAACTCACCAAGCCATCACCTCCCACCCACAATACACCGAACCAAACCATTCTGGGAGCCCTCATCAACGCAAGATCTCTTCCTACCCACGCACTTGACATCGCAGACATAGGGCCTCATTGCAAGTCGGCTGTGCCGGAATCCGGTGATTCCGTGACGACGGTTACTTCACTTCTGCGACCGCAAGGTTGCAGAAATAAGGGCCGATTACGGCACTTGGGTCGCGTGCAACACACCGAGGCGGAAACAGAGTCACCGCCGTCATGTAAACACCCACGCACATGGACTTTACGCCACAGAAAACAGTGTTAAACCCGTGTCTGCCCCCGACGACACGGAAACACCGGAAGCGGAAACACCAACACCGGAAGCGGAAACAGCATGACCGCGGGAAAAAAACGGAAACAGAGAGGCGGCCATTATACAAAGCACAATCCACTGCCATACTCAGACACCACAGGTCAGATTACCTCCCTGAGACTGACAGCTCATCGAATGGCATCCAGGATATCAGCACGCAGACAATGAAAGCCGCGCTTTAGTGAGGCTGAGCTCACAGTTCTGGTGGACCACATTGTTGAGCATGCAGAAATGCTCTTTAGTGCAGACCAGCGGCACGCTACTCAGCAACGGCGCAAGGAGGTGTGGGCGGAGGCAGCACGCAAGTGCACAGCGGTCGGTGTGACCACACGCTCTGTGAAGGACTGCCATAAGAGGTGGGATGACCTCAAGCTCCGGGTGCGCAACCTCATGACTGCACACCGCCAACACAGCACTGGCACAGGTGGAGGCCCTGCATCCCCTCTCAAGTTGCAACCATGGGAGGAGTGCTGCAGCAGTGTCATGCACCTCGAAGGCATCCACGGCATAGGAGAGGCAGAGGCAGGAGTGAGCCCACCTGCACATGCAGTACAAAGCCATAAGTGTGAATGGGAGTGACCCAATGGACCCACTCACAATGCCCCCCCCCCCAACAGGGCAGGAGTGACCCAATGGACCCACTCACAATGCCCCCCCCAACAGGGCAGGAGTGACCCAATGGACCCACTCACAATGCCCCCCCCCCCAACAGGGCAGGAGTGACCCAATGGACCCACTCACAAACAATGCTCACCCCCCCCCCCCAACAGGGCAGGATCCAATGGACCCACTGACTGGCCAGATGACAAGTAACACATCCCCAAAGCATGAACCCTGGAAATGTACACAGTGCGTGCCTGACTGAAAGCAGACACACACACACGCCTGAGTGCACCAATAGTCACAAGTGTGTACATGCAAGTGGTCATGGATTATCATGTTGGATTCATGTGATGGACACATCTAGTAACATCACACAACTAACAGCCTGCCCTCTGTATCCCCACAGTCGAGACAAGTGACAGAGACGGCCAAGAGGCAACGCAGCGGCCACCTGCACACGCCCAACTCAGCACTTCTGCCCAGGAGGATGATGCTAGCTGCTCCAGCACACAAAGACCGGCTGCATCAGGCACACCGGCTACATCAGGCACACCGGCTACATCAGGCACACTGTTAAGCTCACCTGGTTCCCACAGGGGCGTAGATCGAACCCGGACAGCTGTGGCCTCCACCAGCGTAAAGCGTAGGGCAAAGATGACCGTCTGGACGGACCCCCTCAGTCTTGTAAGCTTGACTCGTAGAAATATTCTCCTGTAGATGGAGAAAGGTATTTAGCACCGTGGGTGTGAATGCAGACCCCCCTCCCTAATCCCGTTCACCTCACTTGCCACCTCCGATATTCCCAGTCAGTGTCCTCACCTTATGTTTTTGATTGGTGAGCTCTCCATCCTGTGTGGCATGCAGGGGCGCGTAGATACCAGTTACTTTACTGGTTTTAGGTGTTGGGGTTCTGGACGATTATTGAGTCCGGAGTTTGCCAAGTTTTTAAAGAGTTCAAAATGTCCAAAGTTCACTCTTGCACTTCCCTGTTGATTTGCGGCAGCAAATTCTGTCTGGAGGTTGCTGGCAGCGTTCAGGTAAGAGTCTGTGTTACCCAAACTATCCTGTAAAGGTGCGTGAGATTAGCTCACTGTCTTTTCCTTTTTTCCTAGATGCGGCGTATTGAAGGATAAAGCCTCCGGTGATAATCAGGTAAGCCTTGTAATATAAGTGATTGTCTTTTTAGTTTCTTTAGGCTCACCTTGCTTTTTCTTGTCTTTTCCCCAGGTGTTGCAAATCACAGAAAAAGTGACTGAGGCAGTGCCGAGTCGGAGATGCTGTGGGCTGGTGAAAATGGAGCGGCGCTGCAGCTGGGATGCGACGTGTGCCGGAAGAATGTCACTTCAGGCTCGGAGTGATGCAGGATTCGAAATCAGGTGAGGAATCAGATTAAAGTCTGTAATCTAACCTCTTCTTCTATTTTCCTTTCTCTCCTAAGGGCTCTGTGTTCGAGGCGGGCCTGTCAGAAGGCTGGATGCAGGTTTGCAGACACGGTGAGCGCTACGCTGCTAAATGCAGAATAACGTGAAGCATGTGTTGAAGATCGGGCGTGGCTTAAATAGCTTTGAAAGTAGTCCCACGTAAGAAGTCCCTAGAACCACACCCGAGTGAAAAGTAGTCCTTGTGGAAAATAGTCCCTCCAGATCTCAAGTTGGCCTGGATGCATGTGCAGCATGGTCTGCCTGAGGTAAGTAATGACTATGAGCCTGGCGCCTTAGGCGCCAGGACTGATTTCTACTATGAGCCTGGCGCCTGAGGCGCCAGGACTGAACCCAGATAGCCCCTAGCCGGGGCTTCTGAGGTTTAAACAAATGTCCGGATGCCTGCTTCTGGGGCGGATGGGCTTGGTCCAGCTGCCCGGGGGTAGGCATCATGACAGCACTCCTCCCAAGGCCCCCCCTAAGGTTGTTCTTCCTCTGGGCCCCGGTTTGTCTGGGAAGTTCCGATGGAATTTCTTCACTAATCGAGGTGTATGAACGTGGTCACTGGGTTCCCATGACCTTTCCTGTGGTCCGTAACCTTTCCAATCGATTAAATAAAAAAGTTTAGATTTAACCATCTTAGTGTCCAGGATATCTTTTACCTTGAATTCAGGTTCTCCATCTATTAGGATGTGGTCAGGTGGCTTGGCTAATCTTGTTCTGGGTTGAACTGGTTTTAGAAGTGAAACATGGAAGACGGGATGGATCCGCATACTAGAGGGCAATTCTAACTTAACTGCTACCGGGTTGATAATTTTTTTAATGGTGTAAGGCCCCAAATATCTAGGATTAAAAGTTTGAGTCCCTTTTAGGGGTATGTGTCTGGTTGCCAGCCAAACTTGATCTCCAATCTGATAATGGGGAGTGTCACTCCTATGCTGATCGTCATTCTTCTTGTATTTCTCCTTTGCTTTTTTCAAATGTTCAGTTGCTTCCTTATAGGCTTGAGTAATAGTAGAATGCAGATGGGTCACTGCCGGCATTTCCAAGTGTTGGGATGAATCAAGTTCTGAGGTTCGAGAATGATGACCATAAATGGTGTAAAAGGGGCTTTGTCAGGTTCCTAAATGTACTGAGTTATTGTATGCGTATTCGGCAATCCATAATATATCCTTCCAATTGCCCTCGGTCTGATGTAACATGCAACGTAGGTATTGTTCCAGAGTCTGGTTGGTCCTCTCCGTCTGACCATCGGTCTGGGGATGGTGAATAGTAGATAACCTCACGTCGATTTGCGCTAGTTGTCAACATTTCTTCGGGAATTGCGAAATGAATTGACTACCTCGATCTGACACCAATACAGAAGGAAATCCATGTACTCGAACAATGTTTTCAAGGAATTCCTTGGCCAAAACTGAAGCGGAAGGTAATCCCTTTAAAGGAATAAAGTGAGACATCTTGGAAAAAAGGTCAACAACTACTAGAATGGTGTTAAACCCATTACATGGAGGTAGATCTGTAATAAAGTCTAGGGACAAAGTGTGCCAAGGTGTAGGCAGAATACCCAAAGACTGTAAAAGACCGGCTGGTTTCTTATTCTGACTTTTGTTTTGGGTGCAGATCCCACAAGACAACACAAATGACTTTATGTCCTTTCGCCAGGTGGGCCACCAGAATTGTCTTTTAATTTTAGCTTCAGTCTTGGCAATACCTGGGTGTCCTTCCAACAAAGCATCATGGTAATTGGAGATTACCAGTTCTTGCAGTTCCTTGTGTGGTAAAAACAGACGCCCTTGATAGTAGGGTAACTCATTAATGACTGAATAATCTGGGCCTCTTTTGTTCCAGTCCTGCAGGGCTGTTGAATCGAAAAGTTGTTGAATCTTTAAATGAATATCTTCCAAAGTCTGTAAAGTAGTTACGCTGAGGATTCTTTGTCCTGGAATTATGGGTACTGGTTCTGGGTTCGAAAATGCTTCTCCCATTCCTATTCAGGATAAGGCATCTGCCTTACCATTCTTGCAACCAGGTCGATAAGTAATCACGAAATCGAATTCGGCGAAGAATAGCGCCCATCGGAGTTGACGGGATGATTGGGCCTTGGCTGTTTTTAAATACTGAAGGTTCCAGTGGTCAGTGATTACTGTGATGGTGTGCCTAGCACTGAGAAGGAAATGTCTCCAAGCTTTGAAGGCGGATTTGATGGCTAACAATTCTTTATCGGTAACCGCATAGTTTAATACGGGGGCCGAAAACTTTCTGGACCAAAAGGCTACAGGATGAAGTTGACCGGTTTCGGGATCCTTCTAGGACAGGTCAGCCCCCATGGCTAAACTGGACGCATCTGTTTCGACTATGTATGGAAGTTCGGGACGTGGATGCTTCAAGACAGGTGCTGATGTGAATTTCGACTTCAACTCTTGGAAGGCTCTTTCAGCCTCTTCGGTCCACAAGAAGCGTTTGTTTTTTCGCAAAAGTGCTGCGATGGGGTGTACAACCTGTGAGAAGTCTGGAATAAATCTGCGGTAGAAATTAGCAAATCCGAGCATGCTTTGTACTCCTTTAACTGAATTGGGTGATGGCCATTTGAGGATTGCATCCACTTTTCGAGAGTCCATTCGGACTCCTTTTGGAGTCAAGATAAATCCTAGGAATTCTACTTCCGTGGTATGAAAAACGCATTTTTCCAGTTTTGCAAATAACTTGTGCTGACGTAGTTTCTGAAGGACTGCTCAAACGTGCTCAACATGATCTGATTCTGAGGAAGAGCACACTAGAATATCGTCAATGTAAACGACAACACAAACGTTGATGAGTTCACGAAGGACATCGTTCATAAAATACTGGAAGGCTGCTGGTGCATTGCACAACCCGAAGGGCATCACCTGATATTCGAACAATCCGTATTTGGTGCGGAAGGCAGTTTTCCATTTGTCTCCCTTCTTTACACGTACCAAAAGATATGCCCCTCTGAGATCTAATTTAGTGTATATGCAAGCATCCTTTACCTGGTCTAGTAACTCGGGGATCAAAGGTAATGGGTATCAGTTCTTTACAGTAATCTGGTTTAATGCACGGTAGTCTATAAATGTTCTAAGGTCACCTTCCTTTTTTGGTACGAAGAGCAAAGCTGAGGAAACATGGGGCTTGGATGCACAAATGAAACCATTAGCAAGGTATTGGTCTAGATATTGTCGTAGATGCAGATTTTCGGGTTCCGTGAGGGCGTAGATTCTGCTGCATGGGGGTTGTGCACCGGGGATGAGGTCGATTTGGCAATCGTATGATCTGTGTGGCGGTAAGGTATTTGCCTGTTCTTTTTGGAAAACATCCTGGAATTCTTGGTATTCCTGAGGTAACTGCACGACTGGAGTAGTGACTGTGGCAAGGCCTTTGTTCAAGGGTTTTTCTGGGTAGCAGGTGTGTGCACAATCCGGGAAGGTTATTCTCTTCTCTCGCCAATCAATACAAGGATTATCCCCAGTATTATTTGGAACTGTGGGGCTTTGATTAAGTCAAACACAATAATCTCTCGATGCCCGTCCTGACCCAGCAATGTCAACTCTGTAGTGGAATGAGTTACAGGCCTTGAGGCAATTTCAGTTCCATCGACTGTGGTGACGACATCCAGAACGGTCTTTTTGCAGAGAGATAGATTCATCCTAGAAGCCAATTTATGGTATGGTCCATATAGTTTCCTACGGCCCCGCTATCGATATATGCCCTTGCTGCGTGCATACGTGATGGGAGTTTAGGATCAATGAGAACCATTGGTATGATTAGATGGAAGGTCTGAGTGTCCTTCTTCAAGCTCGGCAAGCGGACCTCTACGCTTGTCGGGCGTGGTCGTTTCCCGATTCAGGCTCTGTTTGATTTCTAACAGCTACTCCGGCTACTTTCTTGGATGGTTTAATTGGGTAATCTCTTAGAAAATGTCCTGAAGTCCCACAATAAAGGAACAATTGCATTTGTCGTCTTCTTTCTCTTTTTGCGTTAAGGGTCCCTTAACCCCCCCAATCTGCATGGGTTCTGCTGTGTCAGTTCCTTTGGAGGTAACATGTGGTTTGACCAAAACTCGATTCTCGAATTTAGCTCGATCAGCCTTTCGATTCTGGAGTCGGTGGTCTAACTGGACTACTAAATCTATATATTCTGTGCAATCCTGGGGTGGGTTCACCACTTGGGCCAAAACATCATTGAGTTCACCCCGAAGCCCACGATGAAATGAAGTAATTCTTTTCTCCTCTGGCCAGCCGGTTTCTACCACTAACCTGTTGAAGGTTGCGATATAGGTTAACAGATCCTGAGTGCCTTGTCGTAGGGATAAAAGTTCGTTATCCAGGGCCTGACCCTGCGAATGCCTGGCAAATAGCTTATCCATACTCAATTGAAAACCTTGAAAATCCCGAAGAAGAGGGTCATCCTGGTTGACCAGCGGGATTGACCAATCTGCTGCGCTGCCACTAAGGTACGACAGTACAAAGGCTACTTTGGCTCGGTCGTTTGGGAAGGCTCCTGGTCTGCATAGGAAGTGCAAGTGGCACTGGTTCATGAACACGTCGAACCTTTTCGGGTCCCCAGCAAAACATTCGGGTGGAGCTAAAGGAATGCTCCCTGGGAGAACCACTTGCACAGGATTGCTCGAAGAGACAGGAGTTGGATTCCCTCCAAGTCCAGGTAGTGGTGCTTGGCCGGCTTGGCTTTGCAGCAGTTGTCTAGCAAGATCATCAGTGCGTTCCTTTGACAAAATAAGTTCTTTCCTGAGGGCATTAGTCTCTTAACGTGCAGAGTGCACCTGTGCCCTAAGTTCCCCTAACAGTTGAACTAGTTGGTCGGTTTCAGAGGTTTCCATAACGCCCGGGTGGGGTTTTTTAGGTAGGCTTTGCGATCTGTTACGCTCACCTGGTTCCCACAGGGGCGTAGATCGAACCCGGACAGCTGCGGCCTCCACCAGCGTAAAGGGTAGGGCAAAGATGACCGTCTGGACGGACCCCCTAAGTCTCTAAGTCTTGTAAGCTTGACTCGTAGAAATATTCTCCTGTAGATGAAGAAAGTTATTTAGTCCCGTGGGTGTGAATGCAGACCCCCCTCCCTACTCCCGTTCTCCCCACTTGCCACCTCCGATATTCCCAGTCAGTGTCCTCACCTTATGTTTTTGATTGGTGAGCTCGCCATCCTGCGTGGCATGCAGGGGCGCGTAGATACCAGTTACTTCACTGGTTTTCGTTGTTGGCATTCTGGACGATTATTGAGTCCGGAGTTTGCCAAGTTTTTAGAGTTCAAAATGTCCAAAATTCACTCTTGCACTTCTCTGTTGATTTGCGGCAGCAAATTCTGTCTGGAGGTTGCTGGCGGCGTTCAGGTAAGCGTCTGTGTTACCCAAACTATCCTGCAAAGGTGCGTGAGATTAGTTCACTGTCTTTTCCTTTTTTCCTAGATGCAGCGCATTGAAGGATAAAGCCTCCGGTGATAATCAGGTAAGTCTTGTAATATAAGTGCTTGAAAAAATGTCACCTCTAAATGATTGTGCAGCCCTAAGCGAAAGGTAAGGGCTACAGGGTAAGCTGGTTGCCGCCTGCGCCTCCTACGCCTCCGCCTCCGCCTCCTCCTCCTCCTCCTCCTCCTCCTCTGCAACTTACTGCCATCATGTGCAGTGCTGCCTGTTGGTTGAGTAGGCCCAGTCCCAACGCTACTAGAGCTGCTGCCTGCATGGTTCTATTTTGAGTTGGGTTGGGTGTGGCCCTTTTGTACGCACCCAGTGGCCTGCTGGGTCCAGCTGGGCTGATTTGGTGCACCTGTGGCCTGATTCAGGACACCAGGCACAGTTTAATGTCATGTTCGCTGTGGCGGCGGTACCGCCACCGTGATCACGGTTTTACCGCCATTTTGTTGTCCGTGTTTCCATGTCCGTGCTAGTTGTGATGCTCGCGGTGTTTCGTATTGCCGGCAACGGAGGAGTTTCCGTGCAGGCAGAGTTTAGGGGCGCTTTAAATCCGCGGTGGCGGTTGGAGGTGGTGCTATTTCCGGGTTTGCAGGTCATGATTAGGCGGACGCGGAAACGGTGCTGGTATGGTTATACCGGCTGCGTTAATTCCGGACCGGAGCACTTGTAATGAGGCCCATAATCACCTCACACAATCTAGATTTCCTAGCTATGTCGGAAATCTGGCTCAACGAAGCCTCAGACCCCGCTCTGTCGCTTGCTGTCCCCAACAGTTATTCCATCTGCAGAAGGGATAGACCTAATGCCAAAGGGGGATGAGTGGCCATCATAGCTAAATCCTCCTTGAACTTGAGGGAGATGCCAGCCACTCTTCATACCTCTTGTGAACTCGTATCAGTAAAACTGTCTCTTTCAGCGACAGCCACACTAAACATCCACCTCATATACCGCTCCCCGGGGCCCACACACGCCTTTGAGAATGAAGCGACACAAATCCTCTCTTCCAATACTAAACCTAAATCACAGACCATCATATTGGGGGACTTCAACCTAGGACTGAACGACTCATTCGATACCAATGCCCTATCACTGCCCAACACTATCTCAGCACTTGGCTTCGCGCACAGGATCCAGAATCCCACTCATGCGAAAGGTCGCACTTTCGATCGGCTTGCAGATATCAACTGCACAGCCATCATCATCTTCAACTCTCCCTGCCCCTGGACTGATCATCACTTAATCACTTTCAACATCAATACCAAGATCAACCCTACCAACCCTCCCATCTTAGCCCCAAAAGTTCCCTCAGGAAACAAAAAGAACATCACTGCGAACAACTTAATCCCACTTTTGCAACCCATCCAAGCCACACACACAGACGACACTGCCGACCCCACCATAATGACCAAACTCTGCAACGACCCAATCCTGGCTGCCATAAACAAACTAGCTCTGCTTGCATTATGTAAAGCCAAACAACCGGCACACCTTAATGCCTGATTCATGCCCCAACTAAAAGACTTAAGAACATCTAAAAGAAAAGCAGACTCACTCTGGAAAAGACACCGACATCCAATAACAAAATTATCTTTGATGCGGCCTCCAGGGGCTACAAACAAAAAGTACTGCTTACCAAAGGCAAATTATACAATGACAGAATATCAAAAGCCAGTTCCAATACCAAGGAACTATTACTAATCCTCAGAGAGTTAGAAACATCTACCCCCCCCCGAGTAAGCTGTAATAAAGATGCTGACTGGTGCAAGAACATCCAAAATGCCCTCCAAAACAAAATAAGTCACCTCCAATCTACTATTGAAGCCAAAAAGAACAGCCTAGACAAACTACTGAAACTATCAACTCCCTCTGCTACTGCCACCCACCCCAAGGAGCTTCCCCAATTTGAAATCACTGAGGGCTCCATCACAGAAGTTCTGAAGATCATCCTCAGCCTAAAACCGTCAAGATGCCAAGTTGACCCACGCCCACCGACAGTCATCAAAGACTGCGCACTTCAACTCGCTCCAATCTTATCAATGCCCCTTTCAAAAATAACTGTGTCCCTTCCGACCTAAACAAAGTGTGGGTAGTACCCCTACTAAAAAAATCACCCTGGACCCCAACAACTCCACAAACTACCACCCAATAACAACAGTACTGTTTCTCTTGAAAATTCTTGATCGAGTAACATATCTACAATTTCAGAAATACCTGGAAAATAATAACATCTTGGGGTTACGCCAGTCCGGTTTCCGCCCGAAACACGGGACGGAAACAGCAAAACTAGATTTAAAAATCCAAATGGACAACCTAAGGGACAATGGGAAACTAGCAGTGCTTCTTCTCCTAGACCTGTCTGCTGCATTTGATCTGGTGGACTACTACATTCTGTGTAAACACCTCACAGCAGCAGCTAACTTCTCATCTAACGCCACACACTGGATAAAATCATTTCTCAGTGACAGAACCATGAACGTATTCTCGCCCAAGCTCGCCCAAGGCTGAAGCATGCCCCACCCCAGTCACCTGTGGAGTGCCACAAGGCTCCTGTGTGGCACCCACTTTGTACAATATCTTCACAAAGCCACCCTTTGACCGCCTCAACGACCTGGGTGTCACATAGACCAACTACGCAGACGCCACCCAGGTCCTCATACCTATCTCAGGAGACAACGCCACAGACACAGCCACGATCAATGCCATATACCGATCTATCCAAGATTGGATGGCGCAGCACGGGCTATGCCTAAATGATGACAAGACTGAGTTGCTTATCATCGGAGCCAAACACAGAATCAACAAACTAAATCACCTCTTTAAATCATTCATCATAGATGGACACACCATTAAAGTCACTAAAGAGGTAAAAACACTTGGCTTCCACCTAGACTCCTCTCTCAATTTTAATAAACAAGTTAATGCCTCCACCTCTGCCACTGAATACACTTGTAAGATCATCAATGCTTGCAGAAAATTCCTCACACCAGACAGCTGTCTTACCTTAGCTAGAGCCTTAGTACTTACACGCCTTGACTACTGCAGCGCACTGTATGCCGGAACAAAGACTCAGAATATACGGAAGCTACAGGTCTTACTTTTTTTTTTTTATTTACTTGTATTTAATCATTTATGATTTTTTACAAGATTGTCATACAAAAATGATTTTATACAATAATTCAAAATCTATACAATTTTTCATGAAATTAAAATTCATCAAGTTTCCATTCATATTATTTGAATCATATAGTATTTAACTTTAAAAACAATTAATCATCTATTGTCATAGGCAAACAAAGGTTATTCATGAAATTGACAGAGGCAATAAGTATACTCATGTTAGGTGAGTTTAGTAGACAAGACCATCTCAGGTTAGGTTAGATATTAGCAACAGTGGATAAATGTCTTTTAAACATGTTGTTTCGTATTGAACATAATGCAGGGCACTCAACAATTAACTGCTCTAAAGTTTCCTTTTGAAGCAGATTGTTACAAAATCTACAACCATTATCTGATTCGGCTAGTTGCCTACGCTGTGCCAAGATGTCTCGTGTAGGCCACAAGTTGAAACGCAATTTCATAATCGCCATACGAACATGTGGTGAGGGCGATTTAATCAAATAGTTTGCCATAGTTCCCAGTTTTTTGTCAGGGAAGATGAGGATGTTAACATTTTTGTAACCTAAACAGATCTCTCGGTTAGTCAGCCAATCTTTTAGAAAAAAATTTTTCTTCGCTCGTTCAGGATTTTGAACTAAGGTCTCAACGTCTATATCCGCTGCAGCCAAAATTTGATACACATAGTTAGTCCATCTTATAACAAAGTTATGATTAGATGAGAATAAGTAGTTGGACAGAGTAGCTATAACAGTATCCGCAGTTATGTTTACTAAGCATTTTCTGAATAGTGCACAAAGTTGCCAATGGTATTTGGCGCGGAGAGACGTAAGGCCCAATTCGTATCTAATACATGAGACTGGGGTTGATTGAGGCAAATGTAGTAGGCATCTCCAATATTTAGCTTCCAATCTATCAAAATTTTTGACATCAATGATATCTCGTGTTTCCAAACCATAAAGCAGTGTAGGTGTCACTTTTTGTATCCAATAGCATAGAACAGGCATGATGGAAAATTTGCGATATTTGTGAAGAATTATTTTTGCTTGCGAGGTAGCAACTGTCAATTTATTTTGCTGAGACAGTTGGTGTTCAGTAGTTGTTAAATTTGATTCAAACTGTGTTCCCAGATATTTATAATTGGGTACAATATCTAGAATAGTATCTTTGACCATCCATACAAACTTAAAACTTGGTGAGCGTCTTGGTATATCCACTAGTATCTGGGATTTTTTGATATTCATAGAGAGCTCATTTTCTTCAAAATAGATTGAAAGCGCTGATATCAAATTCTGGAGACCTGTAGGTGTTTTAGATATTAAAACTAAATCGTCGGCATACCACAGTGCTTGTATCACTGTGCCATTCATTTTTGGTGAATCTGTTGAGATTGAGGAAAATACTTGACGGACATCATAAATGAAAAAATTGAAGAGCGCAGAGGCCAAAATACATCCTTGTTTCAATCCTCTAGATGTTTCTATTATTTTCGATAGCAAGCCGATGGTAGATAATCGAACTCGAATAGACGTGTTAGAATGTAAGGCATATATTATGTCTACTATGTCTTGTGGACAATTATCTCTACTTAGTTTTTGAAATAGTTTTATACGGGAGACAGAGTCAAATGCTGCATTTAAATCGACGAAGGCGAAGAATAGAGGGGTTTTGGTATAGTGTGCTTGCATTTTTAGTGAGTTAAGAGTCATAAGATTGATTGATGTCCCTAACCCACGAACAAAACCAGTTTGATGTGGATCTCGTCGTTTGTTTTCTTGTGTCCAATTATTAAATGCTGATAGAACTAATCGAGTGAAGATTTTTCCTGGTGCATCTAATAACGCTATCGGACGATAGTTTGATGGTATACTTAGGTCTCCTTTTTTGAATATTGGAACTATAATGGAGGTGCGCCATGAGTTTGGTATTTTCTGGGTGTGCAAAACCTGACTAAAGATGGTATTCAAAATTTTTGCCCAGAACCGTGGAAATTGCTTTAGCATAAAATTGCTAATGCCGTCAGGGCCTGCTGCTCTAGATGATGAGGATTTCATGATAAGTGCCTCAATGATTTCTTCTGAACATTCTAGGCTCCAGGTTGATAGACCCTGACGTTTATATTCATATGTTTGGAAGGATCTATCCATATATAATTTCGAAAAATGCAATATCCATTGGTTCTCAGAAACACCATTTAATTGAGTTATTTGGTTGGTTAGATTTGATGTCAAATTAAGTAAATGCCAGATTTGAGCAGAGTTCTTGTTCCGTGTGGCTGCCAAGAAAGTTTCCCCATCTTGTTGAAACATCTGTTCTCTGTGAGAGCGTAACCAATATTTGTAGCGTGATTTTAGCGCTTTATGCATAATGATCTTTTCTGGCCAAGGAAGCCGATTTGCAGATCTTAGTTCTTTGTGTAGATCCTTTTTTTTTGAGACACCAAATGATCATATGTATGAATTCGGGCCTTAACAGATGGAATAAAAAAGGTTTTGTAGGCAGACAGCAGTTCTACATATGATGTTGTAGTCTGCAACTCGAACTGTCGTAGCAGCTTATTATTGAGGTCTACAAGTCGCGGAGGATTCCACTTAAGTCGAGATTTAGCATGATTAACAGTTAACTCTTGAGACATCCATAGGGAGGTAGTGTCTACTTCACTTTTATCTCTTGGCCAAGTAAGTAAGAGTATGTGGTGATCACTGCAAGTTTGCTTCACTATCTTGAGTTCCTTTGCTGTCATGAATTTCTTGTTAGACAAGTAGAGATAATCAATGGTGCTTGCCGAGGAGCCTCTTTGCCACGTAGCTTACGCAGGGATATCTCCAGGGAGAGATCCATTGGTCATTCGCATGCCAAATTGATCCATAAAGTTGTTCCATTTAAGGAGTTCTTGTTTTTTCTTCACAACGTTGCATTTAAAGGCGTCTAGATTAAGATCTCCTGCTAATACAATATCTGTTATTTCTTTCGCTTTGGCAATGAGTTCAAACATCTTCGCTAAGGTTTTATAAAAGCAATCGTCCGTAATTGCCGCTGGATTTCTGTAAATATTAATCAGTGCCAGTGTTTCTTGGTCATATGACACTTTCACCATTTGTATATGCTTATTTGGGTTAACCCATGGTTGAAGAGTCATTTTGGATCCCAGTTTGACGGCAACCATAAGCCCAGCCATCGGACGTCCCTTTTGCGCTGTGATAGCTGGGTTAATTACAATGTCATGATTGTCCCAAACTGGGGTCATTGATATCCAAGTTTCTTGTAACATTATGATGTCCGCATCTTCTAAGGTTTGGTTATAATTTGTGAGTAAGTGTGAATATCCTCTCGAATTCCAACTTAATAATTTTATAGGTTTGAGTTTTCTCTCCAAGCCTTCTTGTAACAATAGTGGTTATAAATGAGAGGCAGGATGATATTTACTCTCGCAGACAGTTGGGTTGCAACTAGAACACTGACACCCAGCATTTTTAGATTTAATAAGGACTGAATTTTCATTATTGATGTTTGCATTTTTTCTTTCCGGGTCTTGTGCTAGCAGAAAGCCCATCGAGAAGAGCTTTAATCTAACTTGCCACAATGAATTCATTACGAGCCCTGATTTTATCCATAATCGAACTATTCCCAAGTTTGAATCACAAATAAATTCAACCTGATCTATGTCTGATGACGATAGATCGCCTATCTCCGGCACATCACTAAAGATGTTAAGTACGCTGGCGCGTGACAGATCATATTGTGGATATGGGGCAGCTCGACATTTTAAGATTAAAGTATGGTAGCTTGCAAATTTCTTTTTACGCTGTTGCTCCATTTCATGTGACTTCGTTACAGGGTCTTTGGGATTAGAAAGATTCTTATGACTTAATTCACTTGTCATTGTATTTGATTTTTCTGATTGTTTATTCTTACACCGTAGTGCCGGTGGCTCGGCAAAAGTAACTCTTCCTTGATTTTCAGACGTGGGTCTTGGATTGTTGATAGCCAAGTCCATGCGAGTCGCTAAGTATGTTTCAATTATTAGTTTGATCTTTTCATCTTGTTCGTCGCTGGGACTGGCTATATTGGCAGTTTTTGATCCGTTTAACGTTTCTGGAGACTTTATAGATATTTGTACTTCATTTTCAGGTGGATTCAAGCAGGTATTTTCTGTATCATATACATTTTGCTGGTCTTGATTTGAAATCGGTTGCACGTTTATATTCTGTGAGTATACTTTAAATGGATTTTGATGGCCTTGATTTAAGATAGGCTCCGCATTTGTTTTCTGCATGCATACATTAAATTCCATGATTTTTAGTTCGTGCGTTCGACGAAGAATATATGAGTCAACTGCTGCTTTTAATTGATCAACTTGAGACATGTCTGTCGTCGATTGGGTTGATGGTTGATATGCTGCGGTTTGGAGCACTGTGTTAGGCCTTAAATCAGCATTATGTGCAGGTTGTGCGTTCCTTTGACTCTGTACAGGTAGAGAAACTTTGTCCAAAACTGATACCAATTGACTCAATGGAGATTGATGTATTGATGGTATAGGCTGTTTTAAGATAGATGTTCTATTCATTGTCGTTTGGCCTGAAGTTGGATTGTCCCCAGATTTCTGAATTGTAGATGGAACGACTGGAGTTCTGCACATTGTCACTTGGCCTGTATTCTGATTATCTACAGGTTTCACTGTTGTAGTTAAGTCGACCACTTGTGGTTGTTCAGAGCGGTAAATTAATTTGTTATTTCGTTTTGCTAATTGGAATGGTTTCGACATCAAGTGTGCAGCTCGTCCTCTTTTTCTTGGGTGCTTATTGAACAGGTCATATTGAGTTGTATTAATTTGTTGTTTTGTGCGTTTAGGAGATTGATCCACACTAATCCATGAGGAGTTTTGCTGAGTGTTTTCCTGACTCTCCTCTTCGATGGGACAGATTATATGTTCAAAGGCAGGAAGATTTGCATGTGATGATGCTGGAATAGTTATAATTTCGACATTTTTTGATAAATCGTTATTAGCTTCTTCATGTTGGCAAGCATTCACTATATTCGTTGGATATGATTGGATCCAATCCGAGATCTGATCTATTTTACTCGATTGTGAATTGATTTTGCATTCAAGAGATTCATATAGTTTGAACAAACTTTGGATCGTTTGGTTTACTGCCGCAAGGGTAACTTCCAGTAGACCAGCCTTGGTATTGACCCTTTCTTTTTCTCTGGATGATTCTCGTTGTCGAGGGGTTGGCAGTATATATGAGACAGCTTCAGAGATTGTGGAGTCCATAGAACAACGTTGATGATAATCAATTGATGACCTATTAGATGATGGTTTATCTTTTGTAGCCAATGTATGTTGTGGATTTTCAGGAAAAACATCTTCACTGTTCTCCTCGATTTCATCCTCTTGATTTTCTATTATTTGATTTAATTGTGTTTTCGCAGTTTTATTTCTCTCGGATTGATTTATAGCTTGAATCATAGTATTATCTGATATTGGTAAGTTTTGAGGAATTTGTGGCTCCAAATTAGCAAGAGCATTCCGAGTGGCTGACGACGTAACAGTCAGTATTGATAGTCTTGTATCTGAGTTATTTTCATTATCATGTGCTGGAAGACTTTCTGCAGACATTGAATCTGCAGACTGATTCAATGATTCATCTTGCACAAGTTGCGCTGTCTGGGTAAGTAATTCAGTAGAGGGACTATTATTTGTCACATCTTTGGGTTGGGTAGCGGATAAAACCGACATTGGTACAATGTTTTTTACAACGGGGCAAAAATCTCTAATGTCTTTGCTGGCAAGCTGAGTTTTTGCACGTGTTTTTGCACGCGGGGTCAAAATGATAGACGTAGAAGATGGAATTTTTTTTAGACTACTTTTTAGTCTTGAAGAGATCCCATCTGATGCGGAATTGACATTTGACACTGCTGGGGTAAATTGATGTTACACGATTGAGGAATGGAGCTCATATTTGATTTCTAAAAGTCTGCACTTTAAAAGTCTGAGGTTTCAATAAAAGAAGCTCCTAACTATGTGAGATTAGAATTGGAGCGTTAAATGTTGAATTTTTTAATTTTTTTTTTTTTAAAAAAAAGATGTTCATGAATATGCATATATATGAAAAAAAAAAAAAGGAAATAAAAGTAAAGGGAATACACTGATTACCTGCACGTACACCGTGATGGAATGATCTTGCAGTTTGTGTGTGGTTTGGTTGGAATATCTAGAGGGATCAAAGAGAAAGTTATCTCCGCAGTCTCCCTCCGGGCACCACCAGCGCCTAACAGCCGCACCACAGTTGGCGCCCTTTACCCCTGTCGGGCTTAACGCCGCAAAGGTGGCTCGAGCGTTGTTTTGAGCTCGGGTGGAATCACGTGATTGGTCACGTGCAGGCAATCGGGCCCGCCTCCTCCAGGAAGCAGGGCGTCAGAAAGGGAGGAAAAACGCTGCTCCAGCAAGAGCAAGCTCGCAGTGCTGTGAAAAGCAACAATCAGGGTCTTACAAAACAACGCCCTCAGAGCTGCACTCAATGTCCCCACATCTCAGCCATCAGACACCAACAACACAGGCTCCCAGTACAGGAACGCATCATGTTCAAATCGCTCACCCTAACTCACAAATGTATCCACCTGATGGCCCCCGCCTACCTGTCCAACGGTATCTTTCTAACACAATGACCTAGGCCTACCCGAGCCATCTATCAGCACTGCCTTGCAATTCCTAGATTCAAGGTTCAAAATGCCAGTGGTAGCAGCTTCCCCACTTTTTCCAGCAAACTCTGGAACTCACTGCCTCTCCCACTCAGAGCTCAGGAATCTGTCTGGATCTTCTGGAAACAACCCAAAATGCACCTCTTCACCCAAAGTTTAAGTCACTAAGCACTCCCTCTCACTTAGCTCACCACCTGTCTCCGAATGATATGTATGTTATTGTATTCACACCTACTATCTTGTAATGTCCTTCTTTTAGCTATGTCTTCCCTGTACCTGCTTGTGCAACTATTGTAACTTCTACACTCTGTAAGAAAGTACCGTGATGCCTTCGAGCTTGACGCGCTATATAAGCTTCAAAATACACATTTTGTTATAAAACCTGCTGATAAGGGAGGTGGAATTGTTCTGTGGGAAAAAGAAGCATACAAGATAGAGGCACTTAAACAGCTGCAAGACCCGTTCTTCTATCGGAAATTAGATATAGATCCTACACCAAGACTTAGAGAGGAAATCAAAGCCTTATGCAACATGCTTTACAGGATGGATGGATAGACACAGAGACAACAGTTTCTCACCAACATTAATCCTGGTGTTTTACATCTTGCCAAAAATACACAAAAAGCAAACAACACTGCCTGGAAGACCGATTGTTTCTGCTATAGACTACATACTAGAACCATTGTCCATCTACACAGACTGGTCTCTGCATAGTTTTGTACAAAACATGCGCTCGTTCGTAAAGGACACCAAAGCCATGATTAATATCTTAAAAAATAAGGAAGTCAATCAAAACGACATCTTGGTATCCTTAGATGTAGAATCACTGGATACAAGCATTCCACAAATGGCATGTATCGAAGTAATAGAGAAATACTTAAACAAGCATACAGAAACCCTCAAAAAGTACTGACAGCATTTATTTTACAGTGTATAAGGATCATGATTTTTTCCTCTATGAAGGAGCCTTCTACAACCAAAAGCAAGGCACCACCATGGGGGCAACGTTTGCCCCAGATCTTGCCAATTCATATATGGATCATCTAGACGAATATTCCATTTATCACAAAGACAGCCCTCATAAACACAACATAAACAGTTGGTATCATTACATAGACAATGTATTTATGATTTGGAAGGGGTCACTATCAGAACTGGCATGCCTTGTAACCTGGCTTAATGATCAAAATGAAGTTATCAACTTCACTATAAATCATGATTAAAAACAGAATGCTCTTTTTAGCTCTAGAGATCTTAAAAACAGAGCAAGGCATCCTAGAGACTAGACTGTTAAAAAAACCGACGGATAAAAATATGCTTCTCCAATATAAAAGCTTCCACCCATTAAGCTTAAGGGATAGCCTACTGATAGGCCAACTTCTCGGGATATGCAGAAATTGCTCACAGCCTAAGGATTTTGAACAACATAGTAAAGGCTTAAAATCACGGCTTAAAAATCTAGGGTATCCATCAAAAGTTGTGCAAACAGCATAGAAGAGGGTACAACATGTAAACAGAGACACATGTTTAAATCCTTCAAAAAAGACCAATCTTGAAAAAAGTTACGTGTCACAACTTTTAGCCCTAAAAGTAATGGCTTAAGAAAAGGTATCCTGAAAAACTGGCACATTGTAAAAACACCAGATTTTTATCCGGCACCCCCAAGATTTGCCTTTAAACGGCAAAAATATTTGAAGGACACATTGGTACATACCTATCCTAGGAATTATGATGTACAAACAAAGCAAACAACTCTATGGGGGCTCCCACCAGTTGTAGGTTATTTCAGGTGTGGGAAATGCTCAGTTTCCCCACTAACAAATGATATAAAATCCATAGAGCTGAAAGGTAAAGAATGGCAACTAAACAGTTTTACAAACTGTATGACCCAATGGGCAAACTATGGCATCAAGTGCCCGTGTAATCTAATTCATATTGGCAAAACCAAACGACAGGTGAGACAACGTATTTGTGAACACAGGTCGTGTGTCAAAGATAAAGTGGAAAACAAACCTTTAGTGGCACATTTTACACAGCATAAACATAAACCCAGAGATATCTTTTTGTTTGTTATTCAAGTAATGAAAACACCAACAAGAGGTGGCAACCGAGATCTTGCGCTAAAAAAATGTGAACACTGGATTTATAATCTAGATACAGTAAAAAATGGTTTCAACTCTTCCTTCAAGTAGAGTGTTTCTGTAACTGCAAAAACATGACATCCTTTCAGTATTGTACTTCCTGGAATATAAAACAAATGTCCAAGTAATACGGGAAGATGCAGCATGATGCGGAGACCTAAAATACATCTTTCGACTATGTTATGTTGTATACTAATAACACACAGAATAAACTCTTCTGCTGTGTGGAGCATGTTTCTCTGTTTCAATGCATATTAGTACCCGGCGAGGGTCAATCAGAATGTTACAAACAATCTGATTGGCCCTTGCCTGGTCCATACCCCACGCAGAATCCCTCCAAGCTTTAGCTTCTTTTACATCCCTGGTGAGGGGGGGTTGGCAGCCCATCAGCCAATGAGGAGGCTCAGAGCACAGTAAACCCCGCACTGAGCCTCCGCAGGGCTGGAGGCTGCCTTCCTCCCCCACCGGGGATTCAGGTTTTTTCCACACCCCTGCCGCCCAACCCCCCCAAAGAATCCCTTCCCGCCCTCCCAACCCCACTTTCTTTCTTTTTCTTCTTTTTGAGAGTGAATGCTCTGGGAACACTTCCGTCCCCAGTGCATCCGCTCCCGATGGCCGCCATGGAAAGGGAAAACTGACTCTGTTTTGCCTCCCCTGGTGGCCATTTTTTAAAATATTATTTTTTCTTTTTCTGTTCCAAAACGCTGCAGCCGGTGTACTAATAGCAATAAGCCCCTTGTTTTGCTCGGGCCTGTAACTATGGGCCCGGGGCATTACCTGACTCGGTAATGGCCCCGCGACTCGAAGCTAATTTCTTAAATATGACATCATTGCAACATTGCGCTGTCAGATGGAATATAAAATATAGGCCCATAACAATACGAGAAGATGTAGCATCAGGCCTTTTTGAAAAATATATCTTGAAGTCTCGTTCATTTTTATAACGATCTGATGTGCGAGAAGAGACATGCAAAAAGTCGCAAGCTAGTCAAGCTGTAACTTGTATGTTTCCATATCAGGGAATTTTTTCTATGATCAGGCCAAAATAAGAGGGCGGATCTTCTGCACATATAAAATGAATGCAAGAAAATAAAATCGCCAGGTCGAAACCAAAATACATAACACATGGCACATGGGTCGCTGTTTATGTATTATAAAATAAAATCAAAGTAAAATTGTTGCGGTAAGATTCAAACATGGCACCCTTTTTCACACATACAAAAAGACACAAAGCTAAGAATGAAAAACGCGGTGCAGTAGATACAACGCACAACACGTGGCACACGCCTAGGCGCTCACGTGATACTAAAACAAACACCAACACAGTAACCGAGCTGCAGTAGTTAGACACTAACCAGAGCTACATACAGTGCACTGTAAAAGATGAGGAAAGCAAAACGCTCACGTCCCACTGTCCTTTTCTAAAAAATGAGAGCTTGTGCAAATGCATGCCGGCTCTCAATATAAATGTAATCTTATATACGTGAGGCACGCGTGATGAAATTAATTGTAGAGAGTTCATCAAGATAAACGGCTTAATTACAACTGCCAGACAATAACCTACGTTAGAGATAAAAGTAATAAATGAACTATTTGCGCAAGAAATTTGGATAGAAATATATGGCTAATAAATGCACACTTCTGCCTTTAGAGGTGCAGGACAAGAAGACAGAAAAGAAAAAGAAAAAACTGTGGTTAAGAATATGTATGACTAAACAATCTGATCAGAACAACCTGCAATACCAGGTTAGTATTCAATAAAAATGTATAATGATTATTTCTCAAAATTAGATACATATGAAGTATAGGCATGGTAGTAAAACAACATGGGGCCTCATTTCGAGTTGTCCAGTAAAAATAAAGAATTACCGGCATGTTGGTTCTACTGTGTCCATGTAGCACTGCTGCCGGAATCCACGTGTGATTCAGATTCAGCATGCACGCGCATCCCAGCGTGCCGGAAAGTAGCACCGGCATGCCGGAAACGGGCCCAAATGCCCCCATACGGGCATCCTTGTTGCCGCTGACTCTGAATCCAGCTTTGCGCATACTGATGTTACCAGCACCGTTAATACCGGGAACCCAAAATAACATCGTCGGAACAGGAAACGTACCGGTAGTCATTATAAAAACACAATCCATTGCAATTCTCTTTACACAGCAGTGTTAGACTAAACCTGAGTGACCACTCATATACTGAGACATCAATCACTCAGTGAATGGTTTGAATTGAGCACAACTGTACTGGGACAGGGAATTAGACTTCTCAAAGTAACCCGCAGAAGTTTCAGTACACCTGTCTATCTTTTATTATTTTGTACACTTAGTTGTTTGGCATTTTGAAATTATGTCCTTTACAGCAGTCATTGCTTTACGGTATTGTTCTCTGCCGCACAGAATGGTGAGATCATGGCGATCCATCACAACCGACGCTCGATACTGTGTATATTGAATTCGCTGTTTGAAATAATTCGAATCAAGGACTTGTAATTGCTTTATTATAACTGCAAAATGTTAATTTACCGAAACGTTTCTTTTCTATAGTCCACCGTGACTGCCTTCCTCAGCTTTTAATAATTTAATTGTTGAATCGGTTTACTAGTGCGTGAGAGCATCTTAGTAGGAGTACAGAACCATTAAATTATAACCCTCTGCTAAAATCAATACTTCTGTTTCGCAGGCAGGCAGTGACCTCAGTTTGAGTACATCATGCCAATGATAATTACTACATGCTCTTGGGCAATAAGAGTTTTTGCTGTCACTATTGCCCTTCATCCTGTGTTATAGGTTATTTCTCTGTCGTGGGTAGACTGCATAGGAACGGCAGGACTGTGCCCGTCTACCACCGCAATTATAAAAACAGAACAACATGGCATTTTGACACGTAATAAAACCTCAAATCATTACAGATGCAGGGAACTCATCTATTACAGATCTGTCCATGCTCTAGGGGCAAAATTCATATAAACCTCTTAATTTGCCCCAACAGAAGTGACTTCACAGAAAAGGGCTTTGCATCAGTTTTTGCTACATGGGGGCACCATGGAAGTAGACTTTAGAATACGTTGCCATAAGTAAGCCAATTGGCAAATAACTTTGTGGTTTAAAATCCCTAAATTGCATGATTGTTATATATGGAGCAACTCTATAGTCGGGCCTTTTGAAAATAACAGCATGATATTTTAACATACGCTCTGCAGTCAAACACTTACAGAGTAAAACACAGATAGGCCGATTCATGGAATGAATGTGCGCCGAAAATTCCGGTGCAGAGGTGCCAAAACGTGCGAATCGCAGTGCAAGTGCGAAAATCGCAGGGAAACCAGCGCACATCGATTCATGGAAGTCCGTGCGCGAGAAAAATATTGGATGTGTGCTGAAAAAGTGCGCGGCGCACGCCGGCGCACAGGTCATCCAACGGCGTGCGCCATGGCCACAGCGAAATCGCACATAGCCCGGCGCACATAACAAAAGTAGGCGGAACAAGGGGCGTAACACTCGGAATGGGGAACAACGCGTGAAAATATGGGCGTCACGGGGGAAGTACAGGAGGCAAGTGCGCGGAACGCCCACACCGTTGCCTACAACTCGTATTCATGGAATCGAATAGGGCAAACCAGCGCACGGTCAAAGACACGCACAGGGCCAAACAAGTCCGCCACAAGAAAGCAGGCGGTAGCGTCCCTGCGCCTGAAATAAATGTGCGCCAAAATGTGCGCTAATAAAAAGCACCTATATACAGCTATGATGAATGATCCATACTTTGGCCCTCTAGGACAAATGAGGTGCAAAGGGGTACCGACAAACACAGACACCCACTGTGTGAAAAATAGCGTGTGCGTGTATTTCGTGGTGCGTGGGAAGTTCCACACGCGATTGGCCTGGGTACGTGTATTTCGGGGTGCGCGGGAAGTTCCACACGCAATTGTCCGTGGTACGTGTATTTCGGGGTGCGCGTGAAGTTTCACATGCGATTTCAGCAGTGTACGTGTATTCCAAGGTGCGCGGGAATTTTCACACGCAAATTTGCAGGGTATGGGTATTTCGGTGTGCGCGTGAAGTTCCACACACGATTTCAGCAGGGTACGTGTACTCCGGGTGCGCGGGAAATTCCACACGCAAATCCAGCAGCCTACGTGTATTTCGGGGGTGCCGGGGAGTCCTACACTTGAATTGGCCGTGTGGGTCCTCCCAGCTGTTCCCTCTACACCCTCCACGGCCCCTGCAGGCAGCCCACACCACAGGGGACTACCCTGCACCCCTGCACATGTCCCGCAGGCAGCCCATCCACCATGGCCATGCCCCCCAGCCAACCCACATGTCTCCCAGCACCCCCACCCCCCAGCATCCAGGGGCACCCTCCACCAGGCCCCCACTCATGTCTCCCTGCACCCCCACCCCCCAGCATCCAGGGGCACCCTCCACCAGGCCCCCACTCATGTCTCCCTGCACCCCCACCCCCCCAGCATCCTGGGGCACCCTCCACCAGGCCCCACTCATGTCCAACTCATGTCTCCCTGCACGCCCACCCCCAGCATCCAGGGGCACCCTCCACCAGGCCCCACTCATGTCCAACTCATGTCCCCCTGCACCCCCACCCCCCAGCAGTCAGGGGCACCCTCCACCAGGCCCACACTCATGTCTCCCTGCACCCCCACCCCCCAGCATCCAGGGGACCCTCCACCAGGCCCCCACTCATGTCTCCCAGCACCCCCACCCCCCAGCATCCAGGGCACCCCCCACCAGTCCCCCACTCATGTCTCCCTGCACCCCCACCCCCCAGCAGTGCGATTTGCCTGGGTACGTGTATTTCAGGGGTGCGCGGGTAGTCTTACACGTGATTTCATCAGGGTACGTGTATTATGTGTCCGTGTGAACTTCCACACGCGATATCAGCAGGGTAAGTGTATTACCGGTCCACGTGAACTTCCACACGCGATATCAGCAGGGTACGTGTATTACGGGTCCGCGTGAACTTCCACACGACATATCTGCAGGGTACATGTATTACGGGTTCGCGTGAACTTCCACACGCGACTGGGCCTCGGAGAGTGGGGTACGTGTATTCCTGGGGTGGGCGGGAATATTCACTCGTGACTGGGCCTGGGAGAGCGTGTTACGTGTATTCCTGGGGTGGGCGGGAAGATTTACACGGTCGCCTACAACGCGCCAAAAAAAAAGGTCCAATCCGGAAACACGTACGCCAGCATAAAGCAGGCGCACGTCCCGCGCAGCATAAAAGTGTGCGCAAACAACAAACAAGCTCAGACGCCAGAATGAATATACCGTTCCTAGCAGCAGTGGCCGTGGGATACCGCAGGAGGAGGAGGAGGATAGTCAGGGCCAGAATCTTCACACCCAGAACCAGCCTTTTTGGTATGCCTGATGACCAGGTGTATGGGAGGTACAGGTTTCCACCTCACATAATACTCAACCTGGTCAGTGAGTGGGAGGATGACCTCACATCACCCACCCTGTGCTCCCAAGCACTCAGCCCCCTGGAGAAGGTCCTCAATGTACTGCACTTCTTGGCTACCGTATCATTTCAGCGGACAAGTGCCATAGTGGGGGGGTGTCACAGGCCACGAAGTCACGGTGCCTACTCCAGGTGTTGGCCATCATCACTGCACGCCCATCGGTCCGCAGGCATATATACCTGCCCAGAACACCTGCAGAAAGGCAGGCTGTCAGCCAGGATTTCTACAGGGTGGCACAATTCCCCAAAGTGCTAGGTGCCATTGATTGCACCCATGTGGCTCTACGTCCCCCCAGGGCATCTGAGCACATCTATAGAAACCGCAAGCACTGGCATTCCATCAACGTCCAGGTAGTATGTGATGCCAAGGGAATCATCACCTCAGTATATGCCAACTATCCAGGGTCCACCCACGACAGCTTCATTTACAGAATGTCAACCCTAAACCGGGACATGGAAGCTGGGCGGCATGGCGATGCATGGCTGCTTGGTGAGTATAAATGCCACAGCACACGCATGCATGACAGATACAGAGTAATGTCACTACCCCACTAATGATCCCCATCACCACCTCCCCAGGGGACAGTGCCTACCCTCTGAGCACCCACATGATGACGCCAATTCGGAACCCCATCACGCCTCCCAAGGTAAGATACAACACAGCCCATATTGCAAACCGGGGCATAGTGGAGCGCACATTCGGAGTGCTCAAGTCACGCTTTCGCTCCCTTGACCGTTCTGGCGGGCAGCTGTTATACGCTCCCCCAGTAGTGTGCATGATCATAGTGGCAGCATGTGTCCTGCGCAATGTTGCAACACGCCGGGGCCTGGCTGTGGACATGGTGGTGCCCCCACATCCCCAACCACATGCACGCCCGCTGCGCATGGGAGGGGAAAGGGCACGGGGTGAGGCAGCCCGTACGCAGCTGTTGGCTAATAACTTCACATAGAAATCACACCCCTGTGGAGTGCACACAGCCCTGGCACATACCATCTGACAATCAATGATGACTCAATCTGACAATTCTGATGAATTAAGGGACAGTCAACTGTCAGAACCATAGCAGCCTGAGATTGTTCACCTGGAAATGTCACAATGTGTGCATCCCTACCTACACAAACACCACCAATGCAGTGTCATCAAAAGACACACTTCTATGGAGAAAAAATGAATACCCACTTGCAAAATACAACATGAGAACACTGCCATGTCACCCAACCCCTCCCCGGCACCGCCACACAACACACCATGGCATGTCATGCTATGTGAAAGCAAACAAATTAATCCCCACAACATGACACAAGTGTCACAAAGTACAGTGTCCATAATGGAAACTGGCCACACATGAAATGCTCACAGTAATGCAGGACCAACAACACACATTACGAAATATTTAGCAATAATACTAATCACCTACACAACCTCCAACCTACCATAAACAGGACAGTACAGATTAAAAAATTTGGTAGTCTCACTACCTGATAATGCCAGCACTTCGAACACTTCCAACTGTACAGTGTTAGCGCCACGCAAAAGTGTAGGTGCACTGCTTACAACATGGACTCCATTTCCAAAGTAGACCGCCTTGTGAAGACATGAGAAATGGACCTGCAAATTAGGAGGATGAGATGGATGCAGAGGCACATATCAATACACCATGCAGTGTACAATACAACAACAATATGCACTAGGAATGTATGCACAGTATTGACTACAGACTGCCCACACATCAAATGGGAGTCCAACGTCACTGTGTAAGTCAATGCCACTTGGGCACACCCTTTGCAAGCCCATGGAAACAGGAAGCAGGAGGGGTGTGTGTCACACAAACCCAAGCATCTAACCCAAATTCAGGACAAGCCTGCATGTGCCCAGCCACAATACAGCATATGCCCACGGGAGCCACACAAGGCAACACGCTGTAAAAAAAAATCAAAAATCAAAAATGGCCATGAATGGCCCAAGGGTGGTGGGGGAGGCCACCCAGGAGGTCCGAGGACAGGGTGCACACCAAAACCCACCTGTGTGGATGTTTTGCGAAAATAAAACACCTCCATGGGCTCATGGCCTGCATGGCTAGCCTATTGTGAGAGATTTGCTGCTGTCGCTCTCCTCACCCTCTGCAGCTGCATCAGGAGGTGGTGGCACTATGGGAGGCAGCCCACGCAAAGCCCTAGTCTGGTCCTCCATGGCAGCAAGCATGCGGGTGTGGAAGGTCTGGTTCTGGAGGATAATCGTGCAGAGGTCCCCATGCAACAACTCACGGGATGCCCGGACCTCCTCCCTAGTTGCCTGCATCTCAGCTGAGAGCGTACGTGTGAGCCGCTCCAGCTGCTGTTCTGTCCTCGTGTCAGCTGAAGCCTCAAGCTCAACAAGAGTCACCCTGAGCTGACGGAGTTCCACCCTCAGGGCTTCCCTGTGGCCCTGGGACTCAATAGAAATGGCTTCCCGCAGAGTCTCCAGTGCCGCCCGTCTGTCCCTGTTGGATGCCAACATGTCCTCCCTGTGTGACTGGCAAATGGAGTCTGTTGCCTGCTGTAGTTGTTCCATCAGCCTTTCTTGGGGGACAATGGAAGTGGCCACCCTATCCATGGCCTGAGCCATCATCTCAGATGATGCTGCCTGTTGGTTTGCCATACCGTATATTGATTGCTCCCATGCGGTATTGCCAGGTGGCGTACGGCCACCCCGTTGGCGGGCACCACACCTGTCTGGGGCAAGGCGAACTGCGCCTTGCTGTGCCGGCACTGCCTGAGGCTGCAGGACTGCATTCCCCCTCTGATCTGCTGGCCCAGGAACAGGATCAGATGTTGCGGAGTGTGACCCTGCATCCGTAACCACCAAAGGCGGACCTACCAACACTGACATCCCCATTGAGGGTTCTACCCCTGGTGCAGGTGGGTTGGACAGTATAGAATCCCTCCCAGAAACACTTACCTGCGACCACACATAGGTCTCATTATCCGAATCGACAACTGAATAGAGCTCGGGGGAGGTGCACCCAGAGACACCCCTTGAGATAATGGTCTGCAGCAAGTGTGGGTTCTCACCCACCACCACACCACGTCCCTCACTGGTGCCCGGTCGGGCCTGAGACCCCTCCTGGGTCTGCACCATCTCCACAACCCCAGCAGTATCAAGTGCGTCATCCCCTGCAAAGACATGAAAGAAAAGAAATGGGAACAGGCATTAGCACCATGGCACAGAATTAGGGCTGAGAAGCAACAGAAACAGTACTTCATAAACACATGTCCCACATGACTAAAACCCTCCCATGCATGCACCGTCACTGCGTATGAAGGGGAGGCAAATGGCACACATTGATGACACCAAGATGGAAGACTAACACATTTGCTGCATGCTGGCTAGCAGTGCCATCACACATTGGCCTGTGATTGGCATGTCCAATACACATACATGACACATGCCATCACACAGATGGCATGTACCATAGCCATGTCACACATGTGACAATAGGACTGAGAAATGCCTAGTGAAAGTGGTGGAATGCAAACAATCAGCCTGAATGAACACAGAATAATACGCAACTATGTTACTGGTGCGCAGAATGTATTGGATGAAGCACATGGGTGACCCAAACCACTCAGGCACACACACTCTCACCTGGCACTCAATCAGAAGCCCTCACACACACACCATGCACATGGATGACACACACATGCATGTGCACTCACCGGACAATGCCTCGTAATCTGGCAGGTCTCCCACGCCTTGGATCTGTCCCTCCGTGACGTAGGTCCCAGCAACATACTGATGTAGAGTGAGTTCAATGTCTTCTGCTGGAGACCCACCTCCAGTCACTAGAGTAGCGGCATGACTTGAGGCCAGCTTTTTCTTTGCCCTGCGCTTCAGGTCATTCCAGCGCTTGTAGCAATCATTAGCTGTGCCACACGAATCCAAGGTCACTTATGATGTCCGCGATGGATTTCGCTGTCATGTGCGGACACATACTCCACAAGTGCATCAAGTTTGGCCTGATTGAAGCTGGGCTTCCTTAGTGGGCCGGACTGTGTAGCCGTGTCTGGGGCATCAGCCTGTACTGGACGAGCACTCTTCCTCTTCCGCTTGGAAGGTGGTGGGGATCCTGAGTGTCCTACGCTGATCTGGACACTAGGGGCAGGAGCCCCGGTGGACTGTGGACTAGGAGTGTGGGAATGAACCCTCACCATGGGACTTGGTGCAGGCATTAGCTGAAGTGTGATGTAGTCAGGGGGAATGTCAGCAGGATGGACTGGGACTGACACTGTCCTGGCTGGGAGACTCAGAGCTGGGGTGGATGGAGCCGCAGCTGCCCCTGCAGCCTCCCCACCCTGCCTACTCGGGGTAGCAGATGACATAGCTGCCCCTGATCCACATGGCCTGGTGACACCAACGTGCACCGCCACACGTGGCCTAGACCTGCTGACCTGGAAGTCAGCCATGGAGTCACCCTGTGCCAGGTCTGGTGCCAAAATGGGCTGGTCCAACAAGTGCTGAGCAGGGATGGTGTCAGCCACGTTACCCTCAACCAGGGGGGGGCATGGGTGTCCCTGACTGGTCACCCACACATGGGGGGGTTAGGGGCACCCTGCAAGTCCCGGCCACGTCCCCTACCGTATCCACCATGGCCACCTCTTGAGGCTCGACCACCTTTGCCACTGTTACCGCGTGCTCGCCTCCCAACCATGGCACTGATGTTGTTGTGCGTATGGGAGTTGCAGTAAACTATTGTCCTGGGCAATTGGGGGTCAAAGGGGTAGGGTACTAGATGGAATTCATACCCTAGTGCTCTAGCAAGGCTGTATGTGACCCCTGGGGGAAGATGACGGGTCACGCAACGCACAGGCACCCCAAAAAAGGGAGATAATGTGCACGCAACTCCTCCTAGACCACGTGCGTGGAAAAATAAACCTGCACTACGCTGTGGCACCCAGAAACACAAAAATGAACGTATGCGTGTCACACGCAGCCTAGAATGACCTCTGAAGGGGTACGCAACACACGGGGCAAGCACAGATGTTAAATATGTGCGCTACACACAAAAATCGTGTGAAAAATACGCGCAACACCCCCGCCAAAAGAAGAATTGTACGCTGCCTGAGGAGACAGGACAACAGAAGAAGTGAACGCTGTTTGAGGAAACAGGCCCAGGAAAAAGACAAAAAGAGAAAAAGCTGTCAGAGGTAACAGGGAGTACGAACTTGGAACGCCGTGAAGTAAATCGCGTGTGAACCGACAAGAAGTACAGATTTCACCCACTCGCTCTCCACGAAAAGCACGTACAAGGAAATGATGTTCTACACGTACCTTTTAAACATGCCCACACGTCCGGCGTCACTTCCGCGTGTACGCGCTAAGGCCCTATCCTCCAATTACACTCTGACGTGCAGTCATTGGACGTGTAACATGCACAGGGAAACGCCCGCGCACGCACGTCACAGACGCGCATACGCGCTGAGGCCCTTTCCACCAATTACACGCTATGACACTCTGACGTGCTTATTTTTTCTACACGCCATGGAAAATGCATGTGCGCGTAATATCATAGACGCGCCTATATGCTGGGGGCCTTTGGGCCAATGAATTCGCGTAGTGTGCTGACGCGCTTACGCGCTAAGGCCCTTTCCTCGAATTACATGCAGACGTGCTGGATTTTCACGTGCCAAATCACTCCGTATCAAGCCGGCCACGCGTAAGCACACGGAAGACCACGCTCCTGCCCAGAAGGCCGAATTACTGCCCCCCAGAGCCCCGAGCATGCTCCCACCTGCCATCTGCTGCTGCCTGATTGCCTACTGCCCACATGCCCTGCCATTTGCTGCCTGCACATCAGCCAGGGGTGCTGTTGCTGTGACCATCCCTGCTGGAACCGAAGACTCCCGACTGGGATTCCATCGCTCCACAGACCAGCCCCAGGACCCAGTTGCCCACCCACTCCTGCCTCTGGGGTTGTCACGTCGGGCACTGCAACATCTGGCACCACTGGCAACCCCTGGCCAGAGAGGCAGAGGGGCACCAGCTTCACTGCCACCGAAGTTGGTGTCCTGGTGGAGCAAGTCCTGGGTCCGTATGATGCCCTCTTCGGAAGTTTGCGCGCCGACAAGGAAGGACGGACTCGGATCTGGACGGACATCGTGACTGCCATCAACGCGGAGGGGGTGGCAGTCCGACTATTCCATAATGTCAAGAAGCGCTGGGAGGACTTCAGGTCCCGGACCCTCAACAAGGCCCGGCGCCTCTTGAAGGCAGCGGATTCTAAGGGGCGCCGGGGCCACTTGTCGGATGATCAGATGAGGGTCCTGGAACGCATATCCCCAGCGCTCCACGTCCAGGTCCTTGAGAGGCAGACCCGTCTGGAGTCGAGCGGTAAGTGTACATGCATCATGATTGTAAGCTGTGCGTGTGGTGGTGTGCCAATAGTGTGCAGGTTGCACATGTGTTTTTATGGGGCCAAGTATGGGGGGGTGTACAGGGCCGTGAGGCTAACACATGCAAGGGTTCTCATGTGTGAGACATGGATGGTGCTTGTGTGTGTAGGCTTGCATGCCAAATGCAGATGTGTGGGCACACATGTTTGGATGAATGTGTATGTAAGTAGGCATGTTCGTGATGTCACACATGGATGTTGGTTTCAGCTGCATGTATCAGCACTGTGTACATGTGCATGTGTGTGTATTTGACAAGGGTGCAACAGTGATGCAACATGGATGCATGTGACAGCGGGATGTGGAAGCCTGATTGGCAGATGTGACATGGATGACAATCTGAACACTGCGACAGTTGGCAGAGGTGTACACATGCATGCAAGTGTGGTGGTGTGTGTGCATGTGTAGTGCACTCCCTGTGTTGCATGTGATGTCTGGCTCACCTTTGCCTGCTCATGCTGTTGTATGTGTATGGATGGTGCTGGCTGTTGCAATATGACTGTGTATGGCTCATGTGTGCGAGTTGAAATGACATGTGTGTTGGCGATTGTGATGCCATGTCTGAGGTTTGCCAATGCCACTCATGTACAACTGTCATGTGTTTATGTGTCCACTGTACAGTGCCCTGATGCCTGTGTTTTATTTCTCCCTGTCTGCAGCGTCAACTGATGAAGAGGGCGGAGAAGGTGCTGTGGAGCACAGCGGCAGGGATTGAACCGCCAGCCGGAGACGCAAGGCCCGGCTCCCCTCCCAGGTTGTCATCTCGTTGGGGAGTGAGGAGTCCGGTGCCGCGTCCCAGGCCGCAGCTGCCGGGGGGAGGTCCAAGAGGTGGAGGTCGAAGTTGGACTCCTCGGCAGCAGAATGGGTAGCTGGGACCCCACAAGGCCCAACGGGGGAAGATGGCACGGAGTCATCCAGGTTGGTGGGGGGTTTGGTGGAGGAGGAGGCCGTGCAAGCGACAGAGACGGGGTCTGGAGGTGGGGATTCCACTGGTGCTAGTGGTGCAGTGCAGGACCAGGGACAGGAGGCAGCACAGGCCGCCGCGGAGGTGCCTGTGTGCAATCCTGTCCCTGATCCTGTCACTGCATCATCCTGCACCAGCAGGGATGCCTACGTCCAGACCCGTTTTCAGGCAGGGGAGTAGCTTACAACAACTGGCCTTCCTCTGCCTGCGGATGTGGCTATCCAGGTACGGGTTGAGCCTGTCCTGACTGGTGTGGCATTGCGTCAACGGGCCATGCGAAGTGTCCTGCAGTCTTTTCATGAGGAGACTGCACGTCATCTCGAATGGCTCGTTGACCGCGTCGGCCTACTGGGACAGGTCACCCAGGCCGGATTCCTCCGTTTGCTGGAGCTTGTTCCGACCCCCTCCTCAACTGAAAACCCTATGCGCCAGTCGTCCTCCGTGCCATCTTTCCACCCATTTGTCACCTGGGTGCCCTGTGGAGCTGCCTCTGATGGTGCGGCCAGGCTGGTGGAGGACACATCCCCGCCACAGTCAGGAGTCGGACGTCCAGCAGGGGTGGCCACATCAACGACTGCACCCTGGCCGGTGGAGGATGTGCAGGCAGCAGGAGCCAGGGCACAGGCACAGCAGCAGCAGCAACGAGGTGGGAGCCATGATGGCTCGGGGCCTTCGACATCGGAGGGGCAGGCATCGGCCGGAGGGCAGGAGGACCCAGGACGGGAAGTGTCTTCCGTGTGGCAGCGGTTGGGCCACGCCATAGATGCGGAGCGGCAGCAGGCGGAAGAGGCACAGCTCACGATGGTCAGGGCGGAGAACTCCATGTGGAGGGCCCTGAGGCGGGCCGAGTGCCTCGAGGCAATCCGCAGGGAGTTGGAGGAGAACATGTCGTCGGCCCTGCGGACCCTCGGGGCCATCGAGGAGGACCGCCTCCGGGACATTGAGCAGGAGTTCCATGATGCCCTGGCCCGGAACATCCAGAAGTGAGCCGTTGGACTAGCCCGCTGGCCTTGTAAATAGTTCTTTAGTGTTAAGTTTCCTTTCGGTTTTGTTTTGTTTTGGGGCACTTGGACAATCCCCCAACTTCTTGTATATAGTTCTTCATTAGGTAGTATTTTATTTTATAGGTTTCATTTAAAGGATTGGGCACATGGACCCTGGATTTTCACCTTAGTTCGACAATGGATTTGGGTTGTTGATTTTTTTTCCCATGGATCAATGGTTTTTTCTTATTTTGGAACCTTGGATTTATTTTCTCAGACTGACACTTTGGAGACTTGCTTTTGGATTGCTTTTCATTTGGATTTCATGCATCTTTTTCATTTATTGGACATGCTGGATTTCATTTATTATTTCCATTTTCTTCTGTTCCATTTCATTGCCTTGCTTTTCTGTTTAATACATTATAATTTGGTACTTCAATGTGTGGTATTCTCTCTTTGGTTTCATGCATGTCACAATGTGTGTTCTATCATTCACATGCTGTCATTGTGTGGGTTTGACGGATATGTTTTTGATGTGCAGACTAGCCATTTTGGATGCATCATGTGCTGGTGATTTCTTTGTGGGGTGGATGTCATACCTGGTGGTGTGTTCGGACTGGGGTGGCGTATGCAGTGTATTGAGGGGGCATGGGGGCCATGATTATGGATCGTCATGAGGTGTTGGGGGGACATATATGGGGGCCTGCTGGCAGGTGCCCTGCACTGCTGGGGGTGGGGGTGCTGGGAGACATGAGTGGGGGTCTGGTGGAGGGTGCCCTTGGATGCTGGGGGGTGGTGGTGCAGGGGGACATGAGTGGGGGCCTGGTGGAGGGGGCCCCACAGTGGGGGCTGGGGGTGCAGGGGGACATGAGTTGGACATGAGTGGGGGCCTGGTGGAGGGTGCCCCTGGATGCTGGGGGTTGGGTGTGCAGGGGGACATGAATGGGGGCCGGGTGGAGGGTGCCCCTGGATGCTGGGGGGTGGTGGTGCAGGGGGACATGAGTGGGGGCCTGCTGGCAGGTGTCCCACAGTGCTGGGGTGTGGGGGTGCTGGGAGACATGCGTTGTTGATCAGTAGTGCAAGGTGACATGTGGCTTGGCTGGGGGGCATGCCCATGGTGGATGGGCTACCTGCGGGACATGAGCAGGGGTGCAGGGTAGTCCCCTGTGGTGTGGGCCATGGAGGGTGTAGAGGGAACACCTGGGAGGACCCACACGGCCAATTCACGTGTAGTACTCCCCGCGCACCCCTGAAATACACGAACCCTGCTGAATTCGCGTGTGAGACTTCCCGCGCACCACTGGAACACACGTACCCAGGACAATCGCGTGTGGAACTTCCTGCGCATCCCTGAAAGACACGTACCCTGCTGAATTCGCGTGTGAAACGTCACGCGCACCCCTGAAATACACGTGCCCTGATGGAATCGCGTGTGAAACTTCCCGCGCACCCCTGAAATACACGTACCCTGCTGAATTTGCGTGTGATACTTCCCGCGCACCCCTGGAATACACGTACCCAGGACAATCGCGTGTGGAACTTCCCGCGCACCCCTGAAATACACGTACCCTGCTGAATTTGCGTGTGAAACTTCCCGCGCACCCCTGAAATACACGTGCCCTGATGCAATTGCGTGTGAAACTTCACGCGCACCCCTGGAACACACGTACCCAGGACAATCGCGTGTAGAACTTCCCGCGCACCCCTGAAATACATGTACCCTGCTGAATTTGCATGTGAAACTTCCCGCGCACCCCTGGAATACACGTACCCAGGACAATCGCGTGTGGAACTTCCCGCGCACCCCTGAAATACACGTACCATGCTGAATTTGCGTGTGAAACTTCCCGCGCACCCCTGAAATACACGTGCCCTGATGGAATCGCGTGTGAAACTTCCTGCGCACCCCTAAATGACGTGCAAAGGGGTATGCGACAAACACGGACACCCGCTGTGTGAATAATAGCGTGTGCGTGTATTTCGTGGGTGCGCGGGAAGTTTAACACGCGATCGGGCATGGGGGAGCGTGGTACGTGTATTTCAGGGGCTCGCGGGTTGTTTAACACGTGATCGGGCCTGGGGGAGCAGGGTACCACTCACCGTCTGCCTTGCGTGTAGAAGAACGCGTAGCCAACACCCACCTGCTGTGAAGTAATAGCGTATGAACCCCAACGCCTGCAGAACACACACACCGCACCCCACGAAAAGCAGGTACTGAGCAATGGAAATCCACGTGGGATCTTCAAGGCCTGCCAGTTCAACGCCCGTGTGTGATACGTCACAGACGCGCTTACGCGCTGAGGGCCTTTGGTCCAATGGAATCGCGTATGCATGCTGATGCACTTACGCGCTAAGGGCCTTTCCTCGAATTACACGCTGACGTGCAGAATTTTCACGTGCCAAATCACTCCGTATCAAGCTGGCCACGCGTAAGCACACGGACGACCACGCTCCTGCCCAAAAGGCCGAATTACTGCCCCCCACAGCCCCGAGCAGCCTCCCACGAGCCACCTGCTGCTGCCTGCCTGCCTGCCTGCTGCCACCGTGCCCTGCCATTTGGTGCCTGCACATCAGCCATCTGCAGGGGTCCAGTTGCTGTGTCCACCCCTGCTGGAACAGAAGACTCCCGACTGGGATACCATCGCTCCACAGCCCAGGACCCAGTTGCCCACCCATGCCTGCCACGGGGGTCGCCATGTCGGGGCAAACACCATCCGAGACCACTGGCGACCCCCAGCCAGAGGGGCAGAGGGCCACCAGCTTCAGTCAGAAGGAAGTTGGTGTCCTGTTGGAGCTTGTCCTGGGGCATTATGATGCCCTCTTCGGATCATCACGCGCCGACAAGGAAGGACGGGACAAGATCTGGACGGACATCGTGACTGCCATCAACGCGGAGGGGGTGGCAAGAAGCGCTGGGAGGACTTCAGGTCCAGGACCCTCAACAAGGCCCGGCGCCTCTTGAAGGCAGCGGATGCTAAGGGGCGCCGGGGCCACTTGTCGGAAGATCAGATGAGGGTCCTGGAACGCATATCCCCAGCGCTCCACGTCCAGGTCCTTGAGAGGCAGACCCGTCTGGAGTCGAGCGGTAAGTGGCCAAGCATTGCTGTGTGAGACAGGGCATGTTGCAGTGTGCTGGTTGTCTGATACTTGCCTGTATGTGTGACATAGGGCATGTACGCGTGTGTGTGTGCAGGGACATCATGGTCATGCATGTGAGACCAGTAATGTGTGAAGCACACGGTTGGTGTATGTGTTTAAATGCAACATGGGGAGCCCTATGCGGAATGGAAACATGAGAGCATGCCAGTCTCTGTTCCTGAACATGGGTGGGGGTGAGGGATGGGTGCTGATGCCATGTACATGTATGGTGTCCATGTCTGTGTGTCTGACCTGCGTGTCTGTGACTTGCGAATGCCATGGATGCATGACACATGTCTGGGACAATGTTCAGAATCACTGATGCAGCCTAGTTATCCTTGCATCCACTGTGTCTGGGGTGTACGAGTCCAGATGGATGAAAGTACAGTGAAGTGTGTGCATGTGATAGGGATGACCCATGATGCATGTGAGTTCAAAAACAACATTGTATGTTTCAAGAGTCCCTTGGACATGTTTGCTAATGTCCATAGCATGCACCATGCCTGTTACTGCATGTGTTTTGCCTGCACTGACCCATGTGTTGTGGAGGGACATGATGGAAGGGATCTTTGACAGTGCCATTCATCTGCTATTGCTTCCTGTCTAGGGGACCATTGTACAGTACCCTGATGCTTGTTTTCTATGTCTCCCTCTACACAGCGCAAAGTGAAGAAGAGGGCGGAGATGGCGCTATGGAGCAAAGCGGCGGGGATACCCCCACGGCTGCAGAGGAAGGGGTGGGTGAGCCCCCACAGGGGCTTGCAACGGCGGAAGACGGGGTGGAGCCATCCAGGTTGGTGGTTTCCACAGAGGAGGAGGAGGCCGTTACTGAGCCGCGCGTGGAACCTGGTGGGGGCATCCCTTCTGGTGCAAGTGGTGCAGTCCAGGGGCAGGGGCAGGAGGCAGCACAGGTTGCCGTGGAGGTGCCTGTGCATGTCACTGTCCCTGACACTGTGACTGCACCACCATGCACCAGCAGGGATGCCCCATCCCAGGCCCGTCCGCAGGTAGGGGGGATGTCCATGTCATCTGGCTCCCCTCCACCTGCGGACGAGGGGACCCCTGGCCGTATGGAGAAGGTCCTGATTGGTGTCGCGTTGCGCACGGGTGTCATTCGTGATGAGGTGCGTGCTTCCTGGGGGAAGCACGCACGTCATCACGAAGAGCACCGTGCCAACGTGGCCCAGTTGGGAGCGGCCATGGTCGGGGGTTTCGTCCATGTGTCGGGCACTCTGGCAACCCTCTCCTCCTCCGTGGAGGCTATGCGCCAGTCGTTCTCCATGCCGTCTTCCGGCCCAGATGCCACCAGGGCCCCTGTGGACCTGCCCCGACCAACACAGCCAACTCGGTGGGGATCCCATCCCTGCCACAGTCGGGAGTCGGAGGTCCAGCAGGGGTGGACACACCAGCAACTGGACCTCAGCAGATGGAGGATGTGACGGCATCATCGGGCAGGGCATGTGCACGACGGCGTCGGTGGATTCCAGCAGCCTGGATGCCGTCGTGCTGGCACAGGCAGTTGCGTCGGAGGCAGCGGCAGGCTCGACGTGGGAGGCATCATGGCTCGGGGCCATCAACATCAGGGGTGCAGGCATCGGCCGGAGGGCAGGAGAACCCTGGAATGGGAGTGTCTTCCGTGTGGGAGCGGTTGGGCCAGCAGATAGGTGCGGAGCGGCAGCGGGCAGAGGAGGAACGGCTCACAATGGTCAGGGCGGAGAACTCCATGCAGAGGGCGCTGAGGCGGGCTGAGTGCCTCGAGGGTATTCGCAGGGAGTTGGAGCTGGACACTACATTATCCCTGCGAGACCTCGGGGCCAGGGAACATGCCCGCCTCCAAGCCATTGAACAGGAGTTCGATGATGCCCTGGCCCATGACAACAACCAGTGAGCGTCGGACTAGCCCGCTGCCCTTGTAAATAGTTATGTAGTTAGTGTTAGGTTTCCTTTGCTTTTTTATTTTTTCTGGACCTTTTGGACAATGGACCACATTTTTGTATATAGTTTTTTTATTAGGTAGTATTATTAGATAGGTTTCATTTCTTCTGTTGGGATCATGGACCCTGGATTGTTTATCTGTATATAGTTGACTGTTGGATTTTATTTTTCTAATTGGAATTTACCCATGGAGCAATGGTTTTCGGTTTTGATTTTCCATTGGATTTACTTTTTTGAACTGTGACTTTGGACACCTTTCCTTTGGATTATGATTTGTGGTTTTACATTATTTTACGGACATGCTGCTTTTGGTTTTTAATTCCCATTGTCGTTTGTTTATTTTTGATTCCATTTATGTTGCTTTTAATACATTTTCTTCATCAAACTTCAATGTGTAGTATCATCTCGTTGGTTTCATGCATATCATGATATGGGTTTTGACATTCACTGACACCCATTGTGTGTATGTGAGGGACATGTGTTCATTTACATACTTGCCATTGGGGTTGTATCATGTAATTGGCATTTCTAAGTGGGTGGATGCAATACTTGGGTGGGTGTTTGGCATGTGGAGGCAGCCCATAAGGGCCAGGGATCTAGATTGTGATGACGTGTTGGCTGGGGGACATGAGTCGGGCCTGGTGGAGGGTGCCCTGCACTGCTGGCGGGTGGGGGTGCTGGGAGACATGTGTGGGGGCCTGGTGGAGTGTGCCCCTGGATGCTGGGGGGGTGCTGGGAGACATGTGTGGGGGCATGGTGGAGGGTGCCCTGCACTGCTGGGGGGTGGGTGTGCTGGGAGACATGAGTTGGACATGAGTGGGGGCCTGGTGGAGGGTGCCCCTGGATGCTGGGGGGTGGGTGTGCTGGGGGACATGTGTGGGGGCCTGGTGGAGGGTGCCCCTGACTGCTTGGGGGCGGGGGTGCAGGGGGACATGAGTTGGACATGAGTGGGGGCCTGGTGGAGGGTACCCCTGGATGCTGGGGGGTGCGGGTGCTGGGAGACATGTGTGGGGGCATGGTGGAGGGTGCCCTGCACTGCTGGGGGGTGGGGGTGCTGGGAGACATGAGTGGGGGCCTGGTGGAGGGTGCCCCTGACTGCTGGGGTGTGGGGGCGCAGGGGGACATGAGTTGGGCAGGAGTGGGGGCCTGGTGGAGGGTGCCCCTGGATGCTGGGGGGTGGGGGTGCTGGGAGACATGTGTGGGGGCATGGTGGAGGGTGCCCTGCACTGCTGGGGGGTGGGGGTGCTGGGAGACATGAGTGGGGGCCTGGTGGAGGGTGCCCCTGACTGCTGGGGGGTAGGGGTGCAGGGGGACATGAGTTGGACATGAGTGGGGGCCTGGTGGAGGGTGCGCCTGGATGCTGGGGGGTGGGGGTGCAGGGAGACATGTGTGGGGGCATGGTGGAGGGTGCCCTGCACTGCTGGGGGGTGGGGGTGCTGGGAGACATGAGTGGGGGCCTGGTGGAGGGTGCACCTGACTGCTGGGGTGTGGGGGTGCAGGGGGACATGAGTTGGACATGAGTGGTGCCTGGTGGAGTGTGCCCCTGGATGCTGGGGGGTGGGGGTGCTGGGAGACATGCGTGGGGGCATGGTGGAGGGTGCCCTGCACTGCTGGGGGCTGGGGGTGCTGGGAGACATGAGTGGGGTCCTGGTGGAGGGTGCCCCACAGTGCTGGGGGGTGGGGGTGCAGGGGGACATGAGTTGGACATGAGTGGGGGCCTGGTGGAGGGTGCCCCTGGATGCTTGGGGGTGGGGGTGCAGGGAGACATGTGTGAGGGCCTGGTTGAGGGTGCCCCTGAATGCTGGGGGGTGGGGGTGCATGGGGACATGAGTTGGACATGAGTGGGGGCCTGCTGGCAGGTGCCCCACAGTGCTGGGCGGTGGGGGTGCTGGGAGACATGCGTTGTTGATCAGTAGTGCAAGGTGACATGTGGCTTGGCTGGGGGGCATGCCCATGGTGGATCGGCTGCCTGCGGGACATGAGCAGGGGTGCAGGGTAGTCCCCTGTGGTGTGGGCTGCTTGCAGGGGCCGTGGAGGGTGTAGAGGGAACACCTGGGAGGACCCACACGGCCAATTCACGTGTAGTACTCCCTGCGTACCCCTGAAATACACGTACCCTGCTGAATTTGCGTGTGAGACTTCCCGCGCACCCCTGGAACACACTTACCCAGGACAATCGCGTGTGGAACTTCCCGCGCACCCCTGAAAGACACGTACCCTGCTGAATTTGCGTGTGAAACTTCACACGCACCCCTGAAATACACGTGCCCTGATGGAAACGCGTGTGAAACTTCCCGCGCACCCCTGAAATACACGTACCCTGCTGAATTTGCGTGTGATACTTCCCGCGCACCCCTGGAATACACGTACCCAGGACAATCGCGTGTGGAACTTCCCGCGCACCCCTGAAAGACACGTACCCTGCTGAATTCGCGTGTGAAACTTCACGCGCACCCCTGAAATACATGTGCCCTGATGGAAACGCGTGTGAAACTTCCCGCACACCCCTGAAATACACGTACCCTGCTGAATTTGCGTGTGATACTTCCCGTGCACCCCTGGAATACACGTACCCAGGACAATCGCGTGTGGAACTTCCCGCGCACCCCTGAAATACACGTACCCTGCTGAATTTGCATGTGGAACTTCCTGCGCACCCCTGAAATACACGTACCCTGCTGAATTCGCGTGTGAAACTTCCCACGCACCCGTGGAATACACGTACCCAGGACAATCGCGTGTGGAACTTCCCGCGCACCCCTGAAATACACGTGCCCTGCTGTATTCGCGTGTGAAACTTCCCACGCACCCCTGAAATACACGTGCCGTGATGGAATCGCGTGTGAAACTTCACTCGCACCCCTGAAATACACGTACCCAGGACAATCGCGTGTGAAACTTCCCACAAACCCCTGAAATACTGAACTGGTCCAGGGTTAGCGCAGACATTTGCGATGAATTGGGGATTTTGATGGCTTTTCCTTGCGCGAGGGTGTTCTTGGGGGCGTAGCTGGCGCTGCTGCAGGGTCGCTGCACAACTCTGCGCCACGGCTGGCTTTGGAGGCTTTGGAGGCTAAAATCCATGAATACGCTGTGCGATGAAATGGATTTTTATCGCACGCGGCTGCCGCAGTGTACGCACGGGGACACTGTGCGCCAGCCGCGTGCGCCACTTTTGTGCGTATTCTATGAATTACCCTGAGAGCTGAAGATCTGCCCAGGATCACACACTTTGGTTAAATGGTGGAACTGGGATGTTGACAATTTAAGCCACAGACCACATCGTCACAAGTTTAGTTGATATAGATATTTATTAAGGTTCCCCTTTGCCTTTCATGTGCTTCACTAATACATTATTTGTAAAAATGCCTTTCATAATTAGCTTTATATTATATACGTCATCATATAAATATGTTGAGCAATAATGTATGTGTTTAAGTGCCATACATTAACAAGAATATACATTTTTTGAGGGGCACAAATAGCACTGTACAGACCACATTCTAGTCCTCAACCAGTGGAGGAAGCAGGGCCGAGGCCAGTGAGAACGCAGAGGGAGTGTGCACCAGAGCTGATAACCAACTAGACGCAGAGCTGCTTCAGCTTCTAAACAGGACAACGACATAGCCTGGTCAGTGGCATCAGAGGCAGGGCAGCATACTGTTTATGAATGATTCTATTAATCACCAGTTTACGGGTTGTGCACATTTAATAGCACACTTCACATCCAAAAATAGAAATGGCTTCCTAACTAGCATGTGTTTTTAAAGTGCACAATGGAATATTAGTGGTCAAAGCCAATAGTCATGGTATGTCTATAGTCATTTGTATCAATTGTAACATTAGCCAGCTTTTTCTGTTACATGTATGACTGGCCTTTGGGTGGGTTGGGATCCAGGCGGGGCTGAGCTAAGCCCTAGGCAGTGCGATAGACTGGGTTGATTAGTGGGATGGGCTCTGGGAAGAACTGTGGACAAGATTGTGCTTTAGGTGGGACCTCTATTTGGTGGTCCCTTATATACTCAACACTTTTGACTGATTACAATGCCAGGTGCTCCAATGAGCTGTGCTTAGGGATCATGGATTTCAATAGCCCACACTAGAGAATCAGTGCTTCATCTGTCTGCTTTCCCTTTTTTCTTAGTGAGCTTAAAATGGATAGGTTTGTGACACGAGTCCCCAGGAACTCTGTAATATCAACAAGTAAGAAGGAAACCGTTTTTTTCTCTGACATTAACATTTTTTAAATTTATTTTAGTTTCAGTGTAGCCTTTTTTACTTTGTTCATTTTGATTTATTTTTTTTCTTGCAATTTTCATGAAGTCAGTTCTGCTCTATTTAGTATGATTTGTTTTAATATAGTGGCTTCATTTTAATCTCATGCCAAGCTGCACTATTATCTTGATCCTCCCACCTGTAAGCACAGTTATGATTTATGTAATGTAATAACCTTCCTTCGGACAAAAACAAACAGCCATGCCTATTGTGATTCAAACTTGCCTGCTGTCCTCTTTTTGTTTTTAAATTACAATTTTATGATTTTTCTATTACTTTGTAAAATGTTTTTATTTTTCAAGAGGTTTCAATAAGTGTTTTTTCTTAGTCAAAAGCTGACATTGGTCTGCTGATACATGACACATTGACATTTGTTTTTTTTTTTTACCTTGTTGGTGTTACAGATAGATTACCCCAGGTTGTGATGAGTGATCCAGAGAACCCACAGTTAGGAGGAAGGATCACAGGAGGCAGTTATAGAGGACTAAACTAAAGAAAGACAGGAAATGCCAGGGCAGATATACTGACCGAGGCAATCATGACAGATTCTGAAACTGGGAATGTAGGAGAAATGTATCCAGCAAAAGTATTACGTGCCAGTACAGATTTATTGCCACCGTTGATGGCGAGTGAGTTGGACACTGCAAGCACAACTGAAAGAATCACTGAGGCAGCTATAGGGAATCAGCCGGTAGAGGAACCAGGCACTGTAGACTTGGATGACTGCACTCTGCAAGAAAAGGCAAGGGAAGCTGCCACTAGAAAATTAGAGGGGTCGCATAAGTACAACTGCAGGTTCAAACATGACGTGTAGAATCTTTGATTTTGTTAAGCCCTCTAAATCACCTCATTATGTCTACTGTACTATTTGTAACAAAGACGTGTGCATCCGTCATATGGGCAGAAGGGATCTTGTGAGGCACAAGAACCGTGCTTTGCACATTGAACTTCCTAAGGTTAAAGGGAAACATCACCTCTGCGGACAAATCAGTTGCTGTTGCAGAGGTGAAGATGGTAAATTTTCTGGTCCACCACAATCTCCCCCTAGCCGCAGCAGACCACTTCACACCCTTAATGAGGGCTATGTTTCCAGATTCCCAAATTGCTCAGAACTTCAGTTGTGGCGCCACAAAAACAACATGCGTTATCAAAGATTCATTAGCCATCACGCTAAAGGCTGATCTGGTAAAACACATGCAGGAAAATCCATACTGTTTAGCAAATGATGGTTCTGGGGATAACAGTTGCAAAAACCTAACCTCATAACAGAGCGTCTTTTCGAACTAGATAAAGAAAGGGTTACAACACAGTTTCTGGATATGGGGATAACCAAAGGGAAGGAGGCAGGCACTGCCGAAGCCACATTCTCAAAGATAGATTAAGTTTTAGTTACAAACAATATACCCTGGGACAATTGTGTGGGATTTGTTACAGATAACGCATCTGTGAACATGGGGAAGTTGAATGGGATAATGACAATGGCAAAGGCTAAGGCTCCTGGTCTTTTTTTCCACGGGTGTGGTTGTCACATTGTACATAATACAGCCTGCCATGCTGCAACTGCTTTCGGCAGTGAAACCAAATTTGATGTTGAAGACTTTGCAGTTGATGTTTTTTACTACTTCGATAAAAGCACACAGCGTAAAGGGGAATATAATGAGTTTTGTGATTTTACGGACATTACATATAGAGACTTGGTGGAGCATGTTGGCACAAGGTGGCTTACTTTAGGTAAAGCAGTGTCATGAATTTACCAGCAGTATCCAGCCCTAAAAAGCTATTTTATGTCAAAGGATCTTGCAAATGGGAAGTTTCAGCGTTTGAAAGATCGATTCAGTGATCCAAAGACTGAAATATTCCTGCTTTTCTTTTCACAAGTACTGCCAATTTTTGAGCAGACCAATACATTTCTACAGCGAGAAGAGCCTACGGTTCAGCTACTTTATCACACTACGTGTTCTTTTGTCAACAAGATTTTTTCCCGTTTTGTTTTGAATTTTGTAATTAAAGCAGCCGATTCCCCAGTAGGCGTTGCATATCAGGACCCAAAAAACCAGCAAAATGATGACCGCTTATTCATTGGGGCATCAACACGATCTTCTCTGTCAAAACTGTTCGAAGGTGGTGATATCACGCAAAGACAAACTGTGTGGTTTTTTTGCTGTATGTCGGAAGGTCTATGAAGCAGCAGCATCCTATGCTTTGCAAAAACTGCCATTTAATGAGGCCCTCCTAAAGCATGCAAGGCTGTTTGATGTGACAAGGAGGGAAATGGTTTCCTTTGAGTCTGTTGAATACTTCTTAGATCGGTACAACCACCTTTTTAAGAATTTTGACAGATATCTCCTTCACAATGAGTTTGTGGAGTATCAGCTTTTGGCTCATGATGAAATTCCCTGGGATTCGTCAAATAAAGACATTGATGAGCCACCTGAAAGGATGGACACAATCTGGGCAAGGTTTACTAAATTAAAACTCTTCCCTCATTTTTGTAAACTGGCACTCCTGATTTTAATTTTGCCTCATTCAAATGCTCAGGAAGAAAGGGTGTTCTCCATGATTAGAAAGAACAAAACAGAATTTAGAAGCAGCTTAGATCTGTCCAGCACACTATCGTCAATTATACGAGTAAAATTACACACCAATGAAGCCTCACAACCTTGCCACAGATTGAAGCCAAATGATGATTTGATAGAGCTAGCCAAAAAGGCTACACGAGCATACAACCTGAAGCATAAGAACTAAGGTATTTGAATTGCAAACTGACCAATTAATAATTTTTCAAATTGAGGCTATAGTCTCCAGATTGATGTACTGCCTCTGTTCCACTATTTCGAGTTTAAACAGCATGTGAGCACAGTTGGTTTCTTGTGAAAGTTCTACATTTATTTTGCAGGTAGGTTTGCGTCTGGGGGAAAAAAATAAACTACAGAAAGAACATGTGTATTGTTTTTTTAACTGCATTTACTTGGTACAATGGTTGCATGCAAAAGGGCCTAGTTTTGCAGCACCGTAGTAAGTTAATAGTGATATTTTCTGCGCACACCTTCCTGGGATGTCACTTCCTGTGATGTCACTTCCGGTGATGTCACTTCCTCTAACCCTGGGCGCCGCCTCCGGTGTCCAACCCAGGCTCTCACCCTCCAAGCAGTTGCAAAAGGTTGAGAGCTATGGACATGTCTACAAGGCAACCTGCTGTCCGAAAGCGCAAGCCCAGGTTCAGTGAACCTGAACTTAACATGCTTGCCGAAACACTTGTAGAATACTCAGACGAAGTGTTCTGCAGAGATCTACGGCGACAAACACAGATCTGGAAGAAGGCCATATGGGAGGAGGTTGCCCGTAAGGTGTCGGCAGTGGGGACAACGCCCAGGACAGTGCAGGACTGTAAAAAGGTGGGACTATCTACTTCTCTGTGTGCGCAACCTCCTTGCCGCACATCACGCCCAGGCACGACCACAGGAGGAGGACCACCATCCCCTATCAAACTGCAGGCATGGGAGGAAACGTGCAGCACTGTCATGCACATAGAGACCATAGAGAGAGTCAGAGATGCAGAGGCTGGAGATGTATCCTCCACTGATGCCGGTGAGTACCCGTAAGGCCAAAGTCACATCACACACCCTGTAACCCCATTGAAAATGGCTAGGCCAATATGTCAAGTATGTATAACCTGAGGCCCCGTTGCACACATGCACATTGCACTTGCCCGCGAACCCCACCCATACAACAGTCACACATCAAACAGGTCCCCTGTATTGCACCCACTAATTCCATCTGCATGCACTCAGACACACATCCCCCAGACAGTGCACTACTGCTGTCGTCACTGCTGTGCCACCACAGCCAAAGTGACGTCAGTGTCATGTACCCCCAGCAACAGCACATGACAAGATGCACACATCAATGACACATGCGCCACAATTGACCCACACACCATGTCACATCACAAAAAAATCACATAGGTAGCAGTTACATGTGAAACACATTTGTCTCACAATCAGCCACATGTGACCGAGCCTGTGTGGCACGCCCCCAACACACAGACCGAGAAAAATACCAGTACCCCAGGCAAAAGACACTGCTCACACCATATACCCCCATCACACATGCACCCACCCAGCATCCCTGACACATGCATGTGTGCACCATGCCATGCCTTCCACCAAGTCCATAACAATGCACATCATTCCGAAAGTACTGATATTGATGTCTGTCTGATGTATACACACCCATCACTGATGCCCTGCTTTGCTGTCCCCCACAGGCACATCAACTGGCAATGACAGGGAACTGCCAACCACATCCAGGAGCACCAGGGCACGGACACGCCACAGGACTACTACTACCACCACCTCCAGCCAGGAGACCAGCACATCCGCCAGCAGACCGGAGAGGCCAACAGCACCTACATCCCAGTTGCTGAGGCCAGCAGGAGGCACCTGCGTCCAAGGCACCCCGCCAGCAGGAGGCACCTGCGTCCAAGGCTCCGCGCCAGCATGAGGCACCTGCGTCCAAGGCACCCCACCAGTAGAAGGCACCTGTGTCCAAGGCACCCTGCCAGCAGGAGGCAACTGCGTCCAAGGCACCCCACCAGCAGGATGTACTTGTTGGCCAGCCACCCCGCCATCAGGATGTACTTGTTGTCCAGCCACCCCGCCAGCAGGATGTACTTGTTGGCTAGCCACCCCACCAGCATGGTGAACCTGCACCACTTCCACAAGTGGATGGAGCAGACAACATTGGGGACAAAGGTGGTGGGAGGACATACCTAGTGACCAGAGCTATGTGGATGCTGTTGGCTTCAGTCCCATGGGCCCTCGTAGCCCACAACCCATCCAACATCCACCAATGTGTAACGTACGCGACATTGAGGGGTTCCTCTCAAGGATGGAGGAACGTCAACAGGCAATGCACACGATGGTGCAGCAATACCTTGCAGAGGCGCAGCTCATGCACCAGAATATGCAGGACACTGCCAGGAACACTGCACAAATGCTGGGCAGAGCCACGGAGGGTGTGTACCATCTTGCACGGCATGTGAGGGAGGGCAATGGCAGCATCTCATCCCTTGTGGAGTCCATAGCTGTGTTGGTCCAGGCAATAGCCGAACAATGGCACATTACAACGCCACTGGGGCCATCTTCCAGCACAACACCCACTAGTTCCCAGCAGAGCAGCCCTTTGCGTCGGTCGCAGCAGCACACTCACCCAGGAGAGGGACACACACCTACAACAAAATGGGGGCGTAAATAGGACAGGGATGTGCTGCGTGTGGGGAGGCATAGTTGGGTAGGGGGTGTGGGGAGGGATAGTTGGGGAGGGGGTGTGGGGATAGTAGGACGGGATGGTAGTGTTAGGTAATGGCGTTCACTAATTTACATAGTTAATCTTCTCACAATACATCTGGTGTAGCAAGAAAACCTGACTGGACATTGCTCTTTGAGTGCAAGTGCATTTATTCATGTACAGTGTCACATGCCCAATGTGATCCATGTCCGGTGCCCAGTGTGATCCATATCCAGTGCCCAGTGTGACCCATGTCCAGTGCCCAGTGTGATCCATGTCCAGTGCCATGTCTGTAATAGCTGCTCAAAAGTAGTGGTGAATTAGTGCTCGCCGTGTGGCACATCCATCATTGCCATCGTGGCGCTGTGCATTATCATCATCATCAACGTCCTCTGCCTCTGGTGGCAGCATGTCCATGTCGGGAGGGCAGGGGGACGCTGCGCCGGATGCACATGTTGTGCAACATAGCACATACCAGCACAATTCTCCCCATCTTTTCTGGGCCATACATGAGGGCTCCCCCAGATCTGCTGAGGCAGTGCAACCTGGCCTTCAACAGGCCAAATGTCTGCTAAATGGTGCAGCGAGTTCATACATGGGCATGGCTGTACACATGTTTGTGCCTGTTGTGGAGTTGTCTGGTGGGGGTCAGGGGCCATGGCATCAGGGATACCCAACATCACCTGCACAGGGACAAGAGAGAGAGTACATGTCAATTACTTTGACATTTCATGTTGCTATAGGCTGTATGATGTCCATTTGATAAGACTAACATGCACAGGCAATAATGTATTTACATAGCATATCTTTGATGGGGGTCAAGGGGCATGGCATCAGGGGATACCCAGCATCACCTGCACAGGGACAAGAGAGAGAGTACATGTCAATTACTTTGACATTTCATGTTGCTACAAGCTGTACGATGTCCATTTGAGAAGACTAACATGCACAGGCAATTATGTATTTACATAGCATATTTTCTCTTCTGTATACCCCAAGGGAACTTAGGCAGGATGTGTGGGGGGTGGGGGAGTTGTAGTGCAGTTGCAATCACATGGAACCATAAGATCCATTGATGTGTGACAAATGAAGGTTGACTGTCCCAGTACAACAGTACTTTGGACATTAACGTGATTAGCATTGGTGATTTAGTGGTATTCATGCTATGCAGTCCCTATTTGCAATTCTTCATGTAGACATCCTTGAATATCGTAACACATTTGACGAGAACATATATCTTTCGATTGGATGTGTGAGGGATTAAGGGTGACATAATGGCAAGAAGAGTGAGTGCGTGTATTCATGTATGATAAACGCTGAATTGGGTGAGCCTACAAAATCCCAATCATGTATTCTCGGGAGTGAAAGTAGTTACATTTCTTACAAACTGCTCTTAACGCATTCTACTTGGAGGTGTCCCTTAAGACATGAGAAGTGAACTAACAGGCGTACCTGTGAAATGGGTGTGCAGTCACTAAATGCTTCAGTGCGACAGCTACTGTAATCTCTGACTGTGCATCATGATTTGTGTTGTGACTTGAATGTGTTTTTGCTAGTCATTTATGGTCACTAGGGTGTGGTGCATTCTGTGTTATGCTGGCCTGAATTAAATGTAGTTGTGTAAGCACATTATGTTTTACATGCATGGAGGCAAGGCTGTTAAGGCCTTGTGCTTTGGAATGCTACCACTGTGTTGCACCTTCAATTACACCTAGACACTAGCAAATTTCTTGGACTCTCAACGCTGTGTATGGTCATGTCACATTGTATGTGTGAGGTATGTTGATGTGCAAGTTGCGGGTACTAAGGTAAATTGGTCTTATTCCGCATCTACCTTTGCCTTTCGATGGCCTATCCAGCCTTTGTGTACTTTCACAGATGTTTGTTGAAGGTAACGGAATGTTGCAGCTCGAATAATGATGGATTTTTGCATGCAGCGTGCACATCCGCTGGTAATGCATCTCATGCATGCCCTTTTCTACACTCCACATGGCCTTTGTAGTTGGACCGACCCTACAGCCAGGTTGGCTGTGCTGATTACTGCCCCCCCCCAATTCAACACGCCACATGGCCTTGTAGTTGGATTCCCCCAGCAGCCAGGTGTAGCGTGTCGTGCCATGTAGCAGGGCAGCGTGGAGTTGTGCATCACCATGGAGTCCTGTGTAGAGCCAGGAAATCTTGCACAGCAATGTGTGAGTAGTTGGCAGGTATCACATACCATCTGTACATTGAGTGAATGGTACAGCTTCCTGTTGCGATACACTACCGCCACAGCATGCCTGACCACCAACTTCACATGTGTGCAGTCGACTGCAACAATTACATTAGGCATGCCTGCATGGAATGCTATTTTGGTTGCATTCATCTCTTCCGCAGTCCGTGGTACGCTGATGTGGTCGCACACGTGAGACAGAATTGCATCTAGCACCTGGAAGAGGGCACGGGGGAAACAGGGTTGGGAGATTCCTTACAGTTGCCCCACTGTGTTCTGATATGTCCCTGTGGCTAGGAAGTGTAGCACAGACACTACCTTGAGCAAGGGGGGATGGGTGTCCGGATGTTAATTAGGCTCACCAGGTCATCATGTATCAGGTCCAGTATCGTGGTGATGGTGCCCCGGTCTAGCTGGTACAGGGTGTGGATCTGAGCGGGGGTGAGATTGAATGAGGTGGCCCTTAGGCGAGGGATTGTTGGCTGCCTACGGGGTACAACCTGCTGCACATTGGGGATTTGCTGTGCCATGATGGCCGCGCTTCTCCTCATGCGCCTCCGGCCTCACAGCCTCTTGAATCAGTAGCTCTACAGACATGTCCTCCAGCTCCAGTACCGCTAGTGCTAATGGGAGCATTGTGGTTTTGGAAGGGGTGTGGGAGTGGTCCTTTAGTGCTGTTGCACAGACCAGTAGCCCCACCTGTGCTCATTTTGTGCACCTGTGGCATGTTTGGACACACCAGGTTCCACTTAACCCCTGGTCCGCGATGCCAGTGTTTGCAGCATAATTTTCATTTTATTACCGGCATGTATTTGCCGGTATTTGCGTTAACGTGCACCTCGGAATGTGAACTTGATTCCGCCATGCCGGCATCACTGGCACGGCTGCTGCGTGTCACTTCAGGAACCGGCTATAGTGTTGCTGTTGCGCAGCGGGGCCCTGAGGATGCCGGTAGTAATCAGTGGTGAACAAAACCCAATCAAACAGACAAAGGGAGGGGTAATCAGTCTTCTTTTCTTTGCATATACCCTGTATCCTTCCCACATTGGGACTGATCCTCCATAAAACAAAAAATAGGGAGGTACCCAACGATACACTGCCCATCTTGCCTACAGAGACAGCCTTACTCCGTGAGCTATAATGTGGCGAGGAGAGCTGGTTCAACCACATTTATTGAACGCTGATATTTCGTTTTTGCATACATTTCTTCTTTATTCAATAGAAGAATGGCTTTCTCTTTAAACAGCAATTGTTTAAGCAATTAAGGGGAGTGAGTTTGGGCGCCACATTTTCCCTAGATGTGGCGAACGTTTACATGGCTAATTTCAAAGACGTGTTCATACTGGGCCATAACAACATTTTAAACAAATTAACATATGGGGGTTGCTTGGTGCTGTGGAAATGATACATCGACAATGTGTTTTTAATTTGGAGAGGACCAGAAACATTACTGATGGAATTTTTTGAGTTGGTCAACAAATGTGACTTCCATATTTTTTTTTTTTTTTTTTTTTTATTTACTTGTGTACAATCAAAGGAAAAATTGATTTTTACAAGAAGTTGATGAATACAGTAGGTGTCAATCAAAAAGAAAATCAAGGGAAGAGTTTGCCAATGTAAAACTCAGCGACTAAACTTCACAGGAGTTCATTTCACAATTGAGTGGAGCATGAAGCAAGTTAACTCTCTGGATTTAACAATTCATAAATCGGCGGAAGTGCTACACAAAACACTCTATAGAAATCCCACCGATAAAAATGATCTGTTATATTATTCTAGTTTCCATCCGGATAGCCTGAAATTAAATTTACCATATGGACAATTTCAGAGGATCCGGAGGAACTGTACGGGAAAGGGAGAATTTATACTACATGCCACTCAATTAGAAGAAAGATTGATGGAAAGAGGGTACCCCAGAAAGATGGTCAGAGAAAATTACAAAAGAGCTGCCAGTACACACAGTGAGGTGTATCTCACCCCCAAGGTGAAGCCTAAAAACTACAGATTGATCTGTGTTACCAATTACAATTCAATCAGCAATCTAATTCAGAAAAGCATCAAAAAGAACTGCCATTTCGTTAAACAACCCGGAAGTTTAGCTAAGAAACCCATGTTCGCGTTCAAGCCGAATAGTAATCTTAGACTAAAACTAGTCCATACGTACAGAGATGCTGAAAGAACTCAAACAGTGCTGAATCAATGGTGTTTACCCCCGGTCACAGGACACCATAAATGTGGCAATCGTGCAGCGTGCCCGTTCACAGAAACCAGGCACCATTTCCACCATGGTACAATGAAATTGCAATTTAGACAACACACAAACTGTCTCACCAAGAATGCCATTTACATTATTATATGTCCTTGCAAATTGATTTACATAGGCAAAACCATCAGACAGGTCCGCCAGAGAATATCTGAGCACAAATCTTGCATTAGAAATAAAGTGCCGGACAAACCTCTGGTAGAACACTATATGAGGACTGTACATACAGATAAAGATTTAAAAGCCCAAACACGAGGCGGAGACATAGCTACCCTCCTGCACAAGATGGAACAAAAATGTATATATTCCCTAGACACATTACGCCAAGGATTGAACATGTCTGTAGAGCGGAATAAGATGATATATGAGCATTGAGTACTTTGATGACGTATACACTGCCACGAGTATGATCCGATTGTAACGTTGGGAGGTAAGAATTCAGGAGGCATCTGTGAACCCTACAGATACATGATAATATCCAGCTGGTTGGTAATATGGGCTTTATGTTGAGTACATTTGTGCAGATAATAGGGTTGCTGAGTGCACTACTACATCCATCATGCACTGGTACAGGATGGCCTGGTAGTTCCTGTGAATGTGAAATAACTACACATCACGTTGTTACTAGCCTGAGGATTTAGGTCACAATCAGGAGGTGATGAATTGCAAGACAGAATCCAGTTACTAACGAGGGTAGCACTATGATCCTTGGCTTCCAGAAATGTATCTGGGTATCTCGTACTACAATTTCCATGAGGCATTAGTATGTTAGATGATGGCCGAGCAGTATTTGGCTAGCTGTAATATGTAATAGCATGTAAAAGACTGAATGCATTTTGACATTCACATGCATCCGCGGGGTGTGATGTATATACTTGGTGAGGGATAAATCTAAAACCCCATAGCAATATCCCATAGCATTAAAATGATGGATGTATGTTGACTTTCACGTGCATTGGCAGGGTGCGAGGGGATATATCAACAAATCCCATGGTCCGTTTGTGAACGGGTTTAACCACTGGAGCACTGAGGATTTAGTGCATGGTTTACACTACCCTCCTGACATAATATTGGAGGCAAGTGTAAATTTGTATGATTATGAAAGAATTATACCCACAATTGATTTGTGATGTAAGAATACTGAAGTTGGTTGGATCCATCTGTTAATGAGGGTGTACTGTTTGTATTTTAGTGTTTTGAGAGGACAACTCCAAATCCATATGTGTACGGGTAAGGCCGCATTGAAGCCCCACCATCATCCTGAAGAAGGTTGGATAAAAAGAGGGCAACATTAAAAGCCCACAAAACCAACTGAAACACGTGTAGGCTAGTTAACAAGCTGATGTGGCTATCTAACAAAGAGAACACATTTGTAATTGAGTGGGGTGTGATGGAACAATTGTATGTAATGTCCAAGGTTATTTAGAGCCTATAACTGATTTAATTATGCAAAATGTGGGTGCTATTTGTGAATATGTGAATGTGAATGTATGGTGGAGTGCAATGAGTGATGCGTGATTCATGTTCAAATACAAATGTGTATTGGTTTTTTATGAGAATACAGTATGATGTTTTTCAAATATGATATTGTGTAACATATTTGATGTTTTTGTAACTGTGTAAACACGTTTCTTTCCAACCTCAGAGCTATGGTCCATTGTTGTTTGTTGACTGAAATCTTACCTGGAGGACCAGTAGCTTAACAGGTACCTTATATTTTGATATGAAGTCAAAGAAGCTACTCCATATTACCACCTTATGAACTTCACTGTACCATCCCCAAACTGATGGTTTGGTGGAGAGATTTAATAAAATGCTTAAAATGATCCTAAGAAAGTTGGTAGATAAGGATGGGAAGGACTGGGACTGTATGATCCCCTGGGCACTGTTTGCAGTGAGAAAAATCCCTCAGACCTCTACTAGATTCTCTCTTTTTGAGCTATTCTATGGTAGAGAACCTAGAGATGTCCTGGACATGCTCCGGGAGACCTGGGAAGAACGAGAAGAGGCACCCATTCCCCTTTCGCAGACGGCTACCAGACTGCGAGAACATATGAGACTTGTTCGAAATCTAGCCTATACTCATATGGAAAAGGCCCAAATCCAGCAAAAATCTTCCTATGACAAAAAGGTAAGCTTAAGATTGTTTTCCATAGGACAAAAAGTATTGGTCCTCTTGCCTACCTCTGAAAACAAGTAGCATGGGCCATATGAAATACTGGAACGAACAGGAACCTGTTCTTATAAGGTAGAACAACCTAACAGGAAACAGAAATTACATCTGTATCATGTAAATCTCTTAAACTGGAGGGGAAACCCATCTGCCACCAATGCCACCATGCTATTCTGTTTGGTACCAGAAGAGGAAGACAACTTTGAATTAATTCCTCAAGAGCTATCTAGTCAACAGCAAGAAGATTTAAAAGATTTAATTATCTCACTCCCTGATGTATTCAGGGAGAAACCAGGAAGAGTGAAAGGCACCCATCACTAAATTAGAACAACTAAGGGAAAAGTGGTTCATTTGAAACCATATAGACTTCCGGAAGCCCGCAAACAGATAGTGGTTGAGCAAATTAATAAAATGTTAAAAGTGAACATTATCGAACCCTCTTCAAGCCCATGGTCCTCCCCTATCGTATTGGTCACCAAACCTGACCATTCCTGGAGGTTTTGCATAGATTTCTGGCAAGTTAATGGCATTTCCAACGTCGATGCTTAACCCATGCCACGCACCGATAACCTAATTGATAAACATGGAAACACCACCTTTCTATCAACCCTAGACTTAACAAAAGGGTACCGGCAGGTTCCAGTGTATGGACCTGATAAGGAACAAACAGTTTTGTCAACACCCCTAGGACTGTTTCAGTTCAAAATCCTCCCTTTTGGCTTACACAGGGCTCCAGCCACTTTGCAACGGCTCATGGACCAAATATTTACAGCCCTTATCTGTTTTCTGTGGAGCTTATATTGATGATATCGTCATTGATAGTAAAACGTGGGAAGGCCATCTTTTAGCCATTATGAGAGCACTCAGAGAAGCTGGCCTAACTGCCAATCCATCCAAATGCAGATTGGCCTAATCAGTCATGAAATACCTCGGCTTCTTTGTAGGGAATGGTAGTGTGCAACCTCAACGCGAGAAAGTGAAAGCCTTACTAGATACCACTACACTTAAAACTAAAAGAGATTGCAGAACATTTCTAGGATTAATTGGTTATTACCATAGGTTTATCCCAAACTTCTCGGACAGGACAGCTAGGCTGACAGATAAACTAAAGAACGCTGAGACCCAGAAAATTCATTGGACCGACGAGGATGATATATGTTACAACAACCTAAAACAAACTCTGTGCCAGAACCCAATCCTAAAGGCAGTAGAATTCTCAAAAGAATTTGTACTGCAGACAGATGCCTCCTTTATAGGGCAAGGAGCAGTCTTATCACACACAAATTTGCGACGGATTGGAACATCCCATCTTGTTTATGAGTGGCAAAAATTTCCCACATGAAAACAATTACTCTGTGCTGGAATTAGAGGCCTTTGCCTTCAAGTGGGCCATTATCCATCTTAGATAATACCTCCTAAGAAGAAAGTGCACACTTGTCACTGACCATTCTCCACTAGTTTGCATTAGCCAACGAAAAGACTCTAACCCTCGAGTCATGCGATGGTTCTTATACCTGCAACCCTACGGCTTCACTGTGGAGCACCGAAAAGGTCAAGATCAAGGGAACGTGGATGTCCTCTCTCGGTTCCCCTGTAAAATAGATGCGGCTACATCGCAAATGGGAAGGGTATGTGAGAAACCTGAAGGTATGTCACCCGCTAGCCCACGGGATTGATCCTCCAGGTGTCCAGGACACAGCCATCGCTTTTGGATCCAGTTCCTGGGGGTGGACCAGGGCGGAAGGATCAACTAGATGGGGAGTCCTCGGGGAGTGAAAGTTTGACACTGGAGCATGAGACGCAGTATCCCCTTCCCAATAACACCTTTTCCCCATCCTACCAGGTAAGATACTTAGGAATTCAACCCCCCCCCTTTCGTGACACAAACACTTTCTCAAGGACAGTTCACTGTGTGCGACAACTGACTAACACCAGAGCCGTATACCTGACATGTCCCAACACCATGGACTGGCAAGGTCTGTTACTTTTGACAGCAGAGAGTAGCAGATCAGGCTACACCTATATGCATCAGTTGACTTAGATATCAAACTCTCACTAACCTGGGCAGGCAGCGGTTCCCAATGAAGACAGCCGGCAAGAAAGTGAAAAAGTGAAAGATCTCCCGTGAGAACCCTGCCCCTACACCTCCCCCCCCCCCGGGATATTACCACCAGAGAGGAGGAAGGCACAATGGCACAATCCTCAGGGAAACCTTCCTGGGGAAAAAAACCATGGATCACAGCTGGGCTCCGGACTGGTCTGAAGGTGGATGCTGTTCGTAGACGGGTTGACACGCAAGGGTGATGAAAACTTATCTAAGAAGGGGAGACAGAACAGGTAAGTACAACTGATAGGATGTAAAGAAGTACAGAGTTGGACAGAATAGGGGGTGTACAACTAACTCTAAATTCTGAAGGGTGCCAGCTAAACTGCGTGTGTAAGCTGTGGTACTCGGGAGAGTCAGAGAATTGCTTCCTGAAATGCTTGATCGAGAGCGGTTCTAAAGATAACAAAAAGGATTGCAAAGTAGTAACTGCTTACTAGTGTAATAGTGTGAGAAGTATCGGAGGGAGTGAAAGGCAAAACCCACTGTCCGAAACAGGCAGAGCAAAATTGCTTTCTTAATAGAAAGCTCAAAAGGATTGAAATTAACCCGGAGCTTCGCCCAAAGCGAGTAATGAAGGAGCGAGAGTCTCTGCACGAAGAAAATGCCAAGGAGGGAATCTGTAACAGGAATAATGGGAGAACCAAGAAAGGTAAAGAAAAAGGATAATCGTAGGCAAAGAATCAGCAAAGCTAGATCCCAAGAAGCGAACTTACAGAGTGTCGATAAGCGCAGTAGCGACACATTTGCTTGAAGCACTTCCTTCCTTATAAGAAGTCACGTGATCTGTCGCGGACGTTCCTTGCGAACGTGAAACAACTAGACCGCTGCTCCCAGTATGAGACAATAGAACGCCAGCCGTCTTTGGAGTAATGTTCCTAAACGTTGCACATAATCGCTTATGCTGCCACAACGACCAGCGTTGGAAGTGTGTAACAAGGTCAGGCAATTACGGATTATTACACACACTTGGCTTCCATCACACTTCCACACACGGATAAAAGGCGGAGCACGAAAGCGCACTCTGAGCGAGGCAAACCACACGAGGAAACAGCAGTTCCAAGATGGCAGTTTAATACAAGGAGAAAGACGGCGAGACCAGAGAGTCGCAAGGAGGGATGTAACCGTGACCTCTAAAGACCATTACTTTCATGAGCCTTGGAAAGTAAGAAACCGAAGAACAGGAACTAAGGCTGATGAAACCTGTACAGTGTGTCGGAGGTACCCGGGGCTCTCTCGCATCGTTATGCAGGGAGGAGCAATTGCCACAGGTGGTACTGTCCTTGGCTGCTACAACAAAGTGGCGTAAGAAAAGACAACACAGCCGGTGAGTTGGAGAGACTGATACCAAACCAGCTTGTGTTTTGAACCAATGTTGCAAGCAGCAACATTGTACAAAGAGAACAGTGTGCGAGGCATTAGCAAAGAGCGACACCAATATAATTGGAAACCAAAAATAATTGAACTTTGGGAGGCCAAGAAAAGACACCATACACAGAGTGGTCCAGCGTCACGTGGGTGCTCATTCGAAAGTCTCTGTTAGGTATCCAACTGATGCTGAATTGTGTTAAAAAGAACCATTGATAGTTTAAAGTAGATCACAATTGGTCCAAGCCCAGCTGAGGGAGACTTATTGGGTTTGAAAGGGTTCTGAGCCCGGCTGATTCCAGAAGAGAGGGTTCCAACATTTAACTTTTTGTTTTCAAAAGGATCTGAGCTCGGCTAAGGGGGATCGAGGGGAAAGACCCAAATTGAGTGCTGGAAAAGGAAAATAATGTTTTCGTGCTGTTTTTGTAGACCAGGCCCTCTGAGTCAAGAGACTTGCAAGAAGTAAAGAGGCTTGAACACACAAGGTCTTGATCTGTGAAATTGGAACTGTAACCTCGTGTCGCAGAAGTCAGAGTGTCTGCTTTGCTTCAGTGAACCGCCTTGTCTTGTGCTGAAAACGTGGGGAAGGGAGGCCAGCAGCCCGAACACACTGACTTATCATTTTGTGAACACTTCTTTCTTTTTCATGAACATTACCCCACCTTATTTTATAAATTAGTGGTAAGGATTGGAAAAAGGTTTTTTAGTATAGCCCTTTTCTGTTGTCAAGACTCCACTAGGACTGTATTATTATTATTTGATAGTCGTAGCTTGTTCCCATCTGTAGATTTAGGTTTACATAGGTGTTTATCTCACCCTTGTAAAAGTTCAATAAACAGCCTTCAACTGTGGTCACTTGTGTCTGTCTTACTGTTGATACCATACCTCCCTTACACAAAGAGGGAAGAATAACCTACCATTCTTCCCGATCTGGACTTCGCTCAGCAAAATGATCCGCCACTTGCAGAGGCTTTCTTACAAGTGATTCCTGAAGGAGAAGGACAAGAAATGGGGAGACCCTTTTTCGTCCTGAAATAGGGAGTATATAGAAAGGAAACCTCCCGGGAAGACCTAAGTAAAACTCAGTTAGTAATACCCAAAACCCATTGCAAGATCATGTTAGAGATTGCACATTCTCATTTCACAGGGTGACTTTTAGGAAAATCTAAAACCCAAGCTCACATCAGTGGGAAATTCTACTGGGCAGGTATCCATGCTGACAAAAAGAACTTCCTTAAAACATGTGAAATATGCCAGAAACCCAGTGCACATATTCCCTTACCTGCCCCTCTAAACCCTTTACCAATAATAGTAGTCCCTTTCTCCCAAATTGGGATGGATTGGACCGTTGGAAACCTCTAGACTGGGTAATAAACATGTTCTCGATATCATTGATGACGCTACCAGGTAGCCAGAGGCTTTCCCCATGTGAAACAACACAACACAGAACATTTTAAAACACCTCCTACCATTCTTTTCTAGGGTTGGTTTCCCCAAGGAAATTCTAACAGATCAGGGATCCAATTTATGGGTGAAGTCAAGGAATTACTACACATAACAACCATAAGAACCTCAGTTTACCACCCCGAATGGACGGATTGGTAGAGAGATTTAACAACACCCATAAAATGATTTTGCGAAAAATGGTAGATCGCATGATCCCATGGTCCCTATTTGCAGTAAGAAAGACCCCTCAGGCACCAACCGGATTCTCTCCTTTTGAATTACTTTACGGCAGAGAACCAAGAGATGTCTTAGACATGCTCCGTGAGACCTGTGAAGAGAGAGAAGCAGCACCTATTCCCCTCTCACAGACAGATACCCGATTGTGAGAACACATGAAACTCGTCCGGAGTCTAGTCCACACTCACATGGAAAAAGCTGAAGCCCAAATGAAGTCCACCTATGACAAGAAAGCGATTTTAAGATGTTTTTCAGTGGGACAGTAGGTATTAGTCCTCTTACCTACATCTGACAATAAACTTGTCTCAAAGTAGCATGGGCAATATGAGGTGCTAGAGCAACAGGAACCGGTACCTATGAAATAGCTCAAACAGATAGAAAACAAAAGAACCACCTTTACCACGTAAATCTCTTAAAGTAGTGGAAAGAAAATCCTTCCGCTGCCACCTCCTTGATATTGTCTTGTTTGGTACCTGAGGAGATAGACAACTCTGAGCTTATTCCGCAAGAACTATCTAGACAGAAACAAGAAGATTTGTACCACCTTATTGTGGCATTCCCTGATGTATTCTGCGAGAAACCAGGGAGAGTACATGGTACTTATCATTACATCAGAACTCCAAAGAGAAAAGTGGTCCATTTGAAACCCTATAAACTCCCAGAGGTACGAAAACAAATAGTGGTTGAGGAAGTGAAAAAAATGCTGAAGACCAACATTATCAAGCCCTCTTCAAGTCCATGGTTCTCCCCTATTGTGTTGGTAACTAAACCCGATCACTCTTGGAGGCTTTGCATAGACTTCAGGCAGGTTAACGCCATCTCCACCTTCGATGCCTATCCTATGCCACGCATCGATGAGTTAATAGATCAACTTGGAAATGCCACATTCCTATTAACACTAGATTTAACCAAGGGATATTGGCAGGTCCCAGTATATGGACTTGATAAGGGAAAGAACGCTTTCTCAACACTCCTAGGACTATTCCATTTCAAAGTCCTCCCTTTTGGCCTGCATAGGGCCCCAGCCAATTTCCAATGACTTATGGACAGGATATTACAGCCCTACTCTGATTTCTGTGGGGCCTATATTGACAACATAGTTATTTATAGTAAAACTTGGGAAGACCATCTTTTTCATCTTTCTACTATCATGAGGACCCTCAGAGAGGCCGGCTTAACTGCCAATCCATCCAAAGGTAAGCTGGCTCAATTGGCCGTGAAATACCTTGGCTTCTTTGTAGGTAATGACAGTGTCCAGCCCCAGCAAGAGAAAGTCAAAGCCGTCCTAGATGCCCTGTGAGAAACCAGAAGGTGCCTCACCCGCTGGATCCCTGGGGTCTGTCATTCAGGTGACCAGGACATGACCATCACTTTTGGATCCAGTTCCTGGGGGTGGACCAGAGCAGGAGGATCACCTGGATGAGGGGTCTTCGAGTAGTGGGAGTGGGGCACCGGATGGTGAGACACGGTATCGCCTTTCCTGTAACACCTTTACCCCATCCTACCAGGAGGGATACTTAGGACCTCCCCCCCTTTCCTGACACTAAACACTTTCTTACTGACAGCTCACTGTGAGAGAAAATTGACTAACACCTGAGCCGTATACCTGACATGCCCCAACACAGGGGTCAGACAGAGTCAGGCAATTACTGATCATTACACACAACTGACTTCCATCACACTTCCCCACACAGATAAAAGGAGGAGCACAAACACGCACTCAAAGCAAGGCAAAACACACAAGGAAAAAAAGGTAGCAGGTGCCCCTCTCTCGAAAGAACACGGCAAGATAACCTGTTCTGTGGTTTTTAACCACTTTGAGAGTTTGCAGCCATCTGCTTTTTGCTCACTGTACCTTTCATAGATGGGAAATATCCATTTTCATATCAGTCTTTGTCCCGCCCAGTCCAGCACCGAAATGCTATGGCAATTCTCTTCTGAACAAGAGTACCCCCAGCAACCCCATACATGTGTTTCAGCCTTGTTGGGCCTCATCAGTGAGGTGAAGAAGTTTTGGTGCATCATGCCCTCTGAATCAAGGTGACCGTAAATACGCAGAAGCGGAAGTAGCGTCATCGCACAGGAATGGGAAAGAGCACAGCGGCCATCTTTAAAAACACAATCCATTGCCATCCACTACAAAAAGGAGCCATCTGACCCCCAGAACTCCAACACACCTCCACCACTACCTGTTGCAATTTAGAATGCCAAAAGCAGTGAAAAAAACGGGCAATCGGCTGCGCCAGGAGCGCTTCTCCAGAGAGGAGCTCACCATGTTAGCAGAGACACTGCAGGAACATGCAGATGTGGTGTTCGCAAACAACATGTCCCGTCCAGCACTGCAGCGTAAATAGCTGATTTGGGAAGAGGTCGCCCAGAGAGTCAGTGCCGTCGGCACCACACCCCGCAAACCCAAACAATGCCGTAAGCGCTGGGATGACCTACGTCTATGTGTGCAAAGTATACTCTCCGCCAACGGAAACCTTGGGATGGCGACAGGTGGAGGTGCGGAGTCGCCCATAAAACTCCAACCATGGGAGGAGATATGTGCAACCACCATAGGCACCGAGGCAATAGAGGGAGTCGGGGACATAGAGCGAGGAGCCCCGTCATCAGCCGATGCAGGTAGGTGTCTCCAATTAAACAATGCCAATACCACCACAATGATGTCCACCGGAACTGACAGTGCAATGATGTAGAGCAGGGTCCACCAGACATATAAGCACAAGACTACCTACAGGCAGTGCAGAGCATCACATTGTCCACATGCATGATGCACCCCATTTGTGTTGCAACCCAGACACCTCCATGCATAACCCACCCAAGTGTGAGGCAACCTGTATGTCACTCCCCCCAATGTTAATCATCTACCATTCCATATCAATGCAGCCACCCCAATGCATGCCCGATGCCCGTAGACCCATCACTAACCCTCTCCCTCCTTTGGTCCCCCACAGGCACACATTCTGACAGCGGTGATGAGGACACCGGTGCCACACCACAGAAGAAGGCCAGGGCCGAGGAGGGTGAACACCGCCCCTTAACCTCAAGGGGCAGAGGCCAACCTAGACCACCTCAGAAGGACAAGAAAAACAGAGGCCACAGCACCAATGTGCACCACGGCCCCCACAACACCCACACCAGCCACCATCACCCAGGAGGCATTGGCAGAGGCCACACCATCGGCTGGCAGCAGCACAGTCGGTGAGATGGCTGCCACAACAGCCATATCTGACGACGAGGGCAACGTACAGCTGCATGGCCCAACAACCGCCACTGGCCCCCTCCACTCACCACACCTATCCCCATGCAGCGTGGTAGACGGCAGCATGCACGGGCTGTCACCTGCAGATTCATGGCCAGCAAGTTTCAGCCCCACACCAACTGTGCCTGATGACCAAATCATGGTTGAAACGCCTCACACTTCCGCCCCAGTGACAACCACCCAAGAGGGGATCCTGGCTATACAGAGGCGCGAGGAGGAACTCACAGGGCTGCTAACGCAGCATATTACCGAATGTACCTGTGCACGGGATGACATCAGGGACAGTGCTGCATCGATAAAAATAGCCATCGAGTCCACCTCAAAGGACATTTGTGCGGAACCTGCAGCAGTGCGGCACGTCCTCTCACAAATGGCGGTAGCAATGCGGGACATGCATCCACCGCAGTTCCCAAGACAATCTGAACCATCATCTAATGCCAGCTCTACTAGGACCAGCCCTGTGCGTCGGTCTAGCAGGAAGCTGCACAGATTGGACAGGGGGCACCTGGTGCTGGAAGAGGGGGAGGGCAGTAGGCACTGCCATGCATACTGGTGCCATGTGGACCACTGGTGCGCGCTACTGCACACTGGGAAGTCAAGGGGGGGAGGGGTTGTTTGAGGGAGTTGAGGGGGGAGGGGGGAGACGGTGTGTACGTGGCAGTTGAGGTGGAGGGGCGAGAGGGTGTGTGCGTGGGAGTTGAGGGGGGAGAGGGTGTGTGGAGTGGAGGGCTTGTTCACTTTTTCATAATTCTTTAATACACATTTTGGTGACTCATGATTCACATGTGTGGACATTGCTTATTGCGTACCTGTGCTTTATTGGTGTACAGTCTACAGTGTCCATGTTCCTGACACACCCAGTGCCCCGAGTGCCACCTCCATGTCACACTCCCCGTCCATGTGTGCTAGAAACATTGGATGATCAGAGTCTGACGCATGTCACGTCCCTCCTGTGCATCGCTGCCTCCCTGAGGTGCTGCCCCATCTCCACCCTCCTCATCGTCAGGTGGTTGCAGTTCAGCGTCAGGGGGCAGGGGCACATTCCGTCTGATGCACATATTGTGTAGCATGACACATGCCATGACGATCTTGGCCACCTTCTCATGGCGGTACAGGAGTGCCCCACCAGACCTGCTGAGGCAGCGAAACCGTGCCTTCAAGAGGCCAAATGTCTGCTCAGTCACCACACGGGTGCGTGTATGTGCATGATTGTAGTCCTCCTCGTGCCTGTTGTGTGGGTTCCGGACTGGGGTAAGGAGCCACCTCTTCAAGGGATAGCCTGCATCACCTGCATGTGGGCAACAATGTATATGTGTAAGTCATCACATCATATGGGACCTCGATCAATGACACCATAGCATGCATTTATTTCCTGATTGCAACCACATTCCCATGCATGAATGGAGACACGCAATGTGACTGCTATGTGTGTATTCCTCTTATGGACTGGTGTGCCTGCCATCAACTAGTGGGCGCAGGGGGGTCCAGTTCCTTGTGAGTGCTCATGCACTGTGTTAGTCCACGGCGGTTGTTTCCATGATCTGGCTGATGTCCGGTAATTTGTATGCTTTCATCCTGGCACCGTTGATGTCAGCCTCATGATGATCTCACTATGCACAACAAATGGTGACATGCAATTCCGTTGGACCTCTGTGTCAGTGTATGTATTTGACCCTCATGTGACTCCATTGTACGCAGTAATGGGGGGACTGTCCTCTTAGTTGATGGTATTTGGTGCTGGGTATTGGCCATAGTAATTGCTTGGAGCTGCATTGTGTTGAGGGGGATACGGTATGATTAGGTACAGTGCACATGTAGATGGCTACGGAATGGCTGTGACACTGCATCATTCACATGGTAGGGCTGCTTACATCTTGCATTATGTGGTCAGGTGTCGGATCCAGTCTGGGCTGCTTTGGGGTATGAGCATGGTCCATTCTCTCCGGCACTCGCAGCCAGGTGAAGTATGCATCTCTCTCCCCCCCCCAACTCAGCCAGGTGAAGTATGCATCTCTTATCCCCCCCCAACTCAGCCAAGTGAAGTGTGCATCTCTCCCCCTCCCCCCAACTCAGCCAGGTGAAGTATGCATCTCTCCCCAAATCACCTACCCACATTGCATTTCCATAAGCTTTACAGGCAACTCACCAAGAAGCCAAGATCTGTGCCCAGCATGTCGCTCCATGTAGCGTGGTATTGTGGAGTTCCGCAGGACCATTGAATCATGGGTTGATCCGGGGTATCTGGCACAACAATGTGTGATGATCTTGTTTGAGTCACATACCATTTGTACGTTGATTGAGTGGTATAGTTTACCGTTGCGGTACGCTACCTCCATGGCATGTGGGACCACCAATTCCACAAGGGTGCAGTCGATGGTGCCAATGCAACGAGGGATGCCGGCCAGTGAATGGAAAACAACTTTGGTGTTTGAAATCTCCTGGGCAGTACGTGGTAAGTAAATGTGGTCGCCTGTGTGCTTCAGGAGGGCATCAAGCACTTGGTTCAGCGTACGTGAGAATAATGGTTGAGATATGCCATGCATGTGCCCCACTGTGTGCTGGTAGGTGCCTGTGGCCAGGAAGTGGAGCACAGACACTACCTTTACCTCTACCTTTAGTAGGGGTGGGATGGCGGTGCGTGTTTCAATCAGGCTGACGATGTCGTCATGTATCATGTCGACAATGGTGGTGATGGTGTCCCGGTCCAGGCGGTACAGGGTGTGGATCTGCTCAGGGGTTAGGTTGAATGGACTGGCTCTGATGAGAGGGATTGGGGGCTGCCTGCGTGGTGCCACAGGCTGCACAGGTGGGGCATGCTGGGCCTGCCTCACCCTCCTTCTCCTCCTGCGTCTCCTCTGTGCTGCCTGTTGTTGTAGTTGTTGTTGTTGTTGCAGCAGTTCCAGTGCAATCATGTCCTCCAGCCCCAGCATTGCTAGTAGCATTGGATCCATTTTGGTGTGTGACTGGGTGTTGGAAGGGGTGGGTGTGCTCCTTTTGTGCTGGCCCAGTCTGTATTGCCTCCACCTGTGCTGATTGTGTGCACCTGTGGCAGTTGGGAACACTTCACATGGCCATTTACGGGTGGTCCGCGATGCCGGTATTTGCACCATACCGGTAAGGTACTTTTCAGCCTTCACTAGGGCGTTATTTGCATGTCCGCCTGACTTGTGACGTTCCCCTGTTTGCACCATGCCGGTATTGCTGCCATGATGGGTCGCGTGCCCGCGCTCATGTCGCTATTAGCGGCACCATTAATTACGGTGCCACTAATAGCGGGTTGGCGTGTCCTAATCGTGCGGAGCGCTAAACGATGCCGGTAATCCTTTACCGGCATCGTTTTATACTTACCGCCCGGGTCATAATGAAGCCCTTGGGCACAGAAGGCCCTGATGCTGGTAATGGAACTGTATCCTTGTGCCGAAGAAGTCCAAGAGTGTGCTATGCTCATGTGAACCGCCTTGTCCCCTGCTGAAAACATGGGGAAGGGAGGCCAACGGCCTGACCATCCTGACATATAATTTTTGTGAACACTTCTTTCTTTTTCATGAACACTCCCCCACACTATTTATATTTAGATGCAAGGATTGGCAAGAGATTTTTTTAAGTATAGGCCCTTCCCTTTTATTTTGACGAGACTCCACTAAGACTACATTATTATTATTTGATGACCTTAGCTTGCTCCCATGTTCAGATTTAGGATTAGATAGGCGTTTATAACACCCTTGTTGAAGTTCAATAAATACCCTTGAACTGTGGTCACTTGTGTCTGTCTTACTATTGATACCATGCCTTCCTTACATATAGTGTCAGTAGTGGGATGTGATGCAATTGATAAAAATTGAGAATCCATGTTGATAATTGTCATACCACCAGAAGGGAAAAATAGAAATGTTGAACTTGACTCTGATCGTGCACCCACTCTTAAAGAGGTTTTGCTCTCTCAACTACATATCCCAACTAATCAACAAGACCTGTTTTTCAAAACTCACGTACTATTAGATACCCTCCCACTCTCTCATTATCATATCCAACAATGGGATCGAATACTATTGAAAATCCGACCAGCCTTTACCTTCATTGAACCTAGTGCCCTAAACACCACCCCGCTCCTGAAAATGTTTTTTGTTGGTACCCAATTACCATTAGGTGCAGGGTCATCAAGGATAGAGACCAACCTACCTTAATTACTCCCTTCAGTGGAATCAGACTCAGAAGGATCCGATGACTTCAAAAGGTTATCCAAAGGAGTCGAATCCTGTTTTTTTTCCGATTCAGAAAAAAACACTGAAGGAAACCTTACCCCACCGGAAGAAATGGCCGACCTAGCAGCTGTCATAGCCCAGTTGGTGGCCCAACAAATGCAGGTCGAAGCTAGGCTTCAAGAAAACTTGACAACATATACTTCAACCATACCTAGAAGGCAAAGGTCTAGGGAACGTCTTTCTGAATGATTGGCTGAACAGTTAGGATGGGAAGAAAACCTAAAAAGATGTTATTGGGGGCTCCTGTTGAAAGGTACACTATAGACCACCTACCAACTACTCAATCTTGCCCAGGGAGCCACCTGTGTATCCATGAAAGAAGGGTTATTGAAAAGAGTGGGACAAACTTGTAACTTCTATAAGCAAACATTGAGGGCTTTTAGGTGAAATCATGGAGAAACCCTGCTTGAAATGGGCAAACGTACCAAAAATACTGTAGACCTCTGGATCAAATTGATAGAATTGATAGAAATTATTACATTAGAACAGTTCACCAATTCCTTACCCCCTTTTCTGCAAAAGGCTATATTACAATTAAATCGACCTACCCTAGCCATGGCCATTGAAACTTCACAAAATCACTTGGATGCAGCCAAACACTTCCATTCGGTACATTGAGGTGAGGAACGGAAAGATTACAAACCAACCCCAACCTCAGGGAGTAGACAAACAAGGAAGGTCCTATAAAATCAAGGAATGGATACTGTGAGAAACCCGACGATGTCTCCCTAGCTAGTTCCCGAGGATCTGTCATCCACATGGCCAGGACACGGCCATCACTATTAGATCCAGTTCCTGGGTGTGGACCTGTGAGGCAGGATCACCTGGATGGGGCAGGTCCTCGAGGAGTGGGACACCGATGGGTGAGACACGGTATCCCCCTTCCTTCAACACCTTTTCCACATCCTCTTCTGCAGGACATTCAAAAACACTGCCCAGCCCCCTTTTCCTACACAAACACTTTCGCACAACATGAAAGACAATGGACTAACACCAGAGCCATTTACCTGACATGTCCCAATACCAGGGTCAGGCAAAGTCAGGCAATTGATCAGAATCACTATCACACTCTGTAGATCAGTGAACTTGCTGTCCTGTTTTACGGACTCTGGATTGTCACACACTCTGTTCTCCCCCTCCTCCACACCTGAATCTTCTGAGGACGGCGTGTAATGTTTCCCCTTCCTCCACCGGATCGGATGTTTTTTTCTTGTAGAGGTATGGTCTCCCCCAGGTAGACGCCACCCTGCCGTCTCTATAAAACAGACCGGCAAGGGACCCCTTCCCATCAGAGCCAAATGAGAGGAAAAATCCCAAGGCAGAAAAAAACCTCTCAGGGTGTTGTGGAGTTGTGACTGATCGCAGAAGCCACATGACGTGGTAAGTAGTAGATGGATATCCAAGCGTGGAGCAAAGTCAGCTGAAAGTTTGTCTGTCACAGGGTTGTATGACAGGAGAAGTACAGTGATTTCCAAGAGGTCAAAATGCTTTCCCAAAAGCGTCCGGAAAGCAATGGTGGAATGTAAGCCATCCGATACTAGGAATCTCAGAGAAAGTATGAAGGGTACCGAAACAAGAATGGAAGGAAAATAAGGAAGAATATAGAAGGATAGAATAAGAAAGGGGAACAGACAAAAGAAAGGAAGTATGGCAATGGCAGAAGAGCCACAGATAGTAGAAATGTAGAAAAATGGAGAGGGGGAGATACCCGGAAAAATAGACGAGGAAAATGCCAGAGTAGTGAAGCCTGATACCAGGAATAACCGAAGGAGGGGAGGAGTCAGGCACCAAGGCGAGACGAAGCCCAAAGACCAACAAGAGAGCTCTGCAGGCGTTGGAGAGCGGACAGGTCACACGGGAGCCGCCGAAAGATTAACGAACCGCAGAGGGAGTAGCAAAAGACAGCGGAAGGTAAACGCAGCACAGCGTGGAAACCCATGGTAATCCAAGGGTTGCAACGCACCGAAGGAAACGTGGGTGCGTGGCTTTAAGGAAAAAAGCTGCCATAAGGAAAATAGACTAGACCCACACACCAGGAAATGAAGCAGGACAGTGGAACATTCAATGGCGTCTTACTTTCTACGCGTTCCATAGACGCCATTAAGGGGAACACGTGACAATCGCACACACCTGACGGTCCTTTCCCTTCCCCACAGGGATAAAATGTAGAACCATAGCGCATAGCACGAGCGAGGCAGAGAGCACAACGAGATGGATATCTAGACCCGGCAGTTCAAGAGGGGGAGAAAGGCGGCGAATATCAAGAGGCTGATAAGGAGAGATACGACCTTGCCCTTTTCGATGCAAACCCACAAAACCTCCACAGAAGGAATCATAAGACCAAGGTCAATAGACAGTGTATTGCAACAGATGCCGGTGGTACCCACATCGTGCTGATGCTGATAAGCAGAAGCGAGGGAAGCTTCTGCGACCGTGGTACCAGCCTTGACTCCAGTGAAGAGAAAAGCCAAGCGCGGTTCATCACAGCCGGAGAATCGAAGGGAGAAACTGATAAGAATCGGGCTGTGTCGACTGAAAGTCACAAAGTGGCACGTTGAGAGAAGTTCAAAGAACTGTACATGTGTTAAGGGAAAACCAACTGCAGAGGGATATCAAGACTTGATAGTTGTGTAGATTATAAAGACCTCCGTCCCCAAGTACCACACAAGGAGATATAATATAACTCTCTGTGCAATCTTTGAGGCCACAGGTGATAGGTACTGGAACGCCAGAACCACAGAACACTGGAAACCACAAGGCCGCTGTAAGGCAAACAATTGTTTAGCACAAACACCAATAATAACAGCCAGGTATGGGCAGCTGACCATATCAGAAAGAAATGGCTTACCTAAGTATAGAGGAGTGTCAACTCTACCCAAACTAGGACCTTGGGAGCAAAGCACGTGGTGGGCGTGGGTGTAAGCACCCTCAGTGAATGGCATGAGTGACCGCAGAAGGACAGCAACAGGTAGGTGACCGCTTCTATGTACCACTCACTGGAAATACCTGTAGATGGAATGTCACTCAATGCTTCACTGGATGACGAAACAAGAAGTGTTCCAGCAAGAGGAACGCCACGAGAAATCTGAGATGACTCGTGAATCCAGGTAAGTTCACAGAAAACAACAAATCCAAGGGCTGAAGCAGAGGGAATCCAGTTGAACAGTCCGAGGGTCAGGGCAACAAGGGATCCGTTTGAGAGGTGCCAAAACAGAAGGGAAAGACAAAAAGAAGTCCGTAATTCGTAGTCTGTGATCAGAATATGCCAGGAATCAAAGTCGTGAAGAACGCCAAACAGTGGTGGTACGGAACAGCTGTGAAGCACTGTGTGAGCGCGGAGACCCGGCTTTTATCCTGTTGCTATGGAAGCCCTGTCACGTGAGCAGCACTTCCATGTCATGTGACCCGTGGATGAATCACGTGAGCGGGCCTTTCTTGTCACATGGCCCGGAAGCGAGCGTGACTGCCGGGTATCAGGACGCCTGACTCTGCCTGACCCAATGCGCCAAGGAAGCTGCCAATGCAGGAATGGATGCAATTGTCCCAAATGATATTTCCTCATATGGTGACTGGCACAAGTTCCCGCACGGGGGATGCGGACCCCAGGCTGTCGCTGTCCTGTATGCGAGCCGGAGGTGAAGGTGGGTGTATGTGCTTTAGGGGCACTAGCAGGAGTAGGGACGTGATGCATGGCATAGCCACCCCCTAAGGGTCCACAACCCCGTGGGCAGGATGGATGCTCACGGTGGAAAACGTGAAACGAGACGAGGAGCATTAACATCTTCAGCAGGGACCCAGGACCGCTCTTCAGGACCATACCCCACCCAATCAACCAGATACTGCAAACAACCCCTAAACAAACGAGAACCCATGACTGTACTGACCTCATACTCATCAGGGGCATCCAAGGAGACAGGGGTAGGGGGAGAAACAAGGGGGGTAGGGTCAGGGCAAGGCTTGAGCAGGGAAGTGTGAAAAAACCGGATGGATACGCCAGGCTACAGGAATCGAGAGGCAGTAAGCCACAGGGTTTATCACATGTGAGACCTTGTAGGGACCAATGAATCAGGCCAGAAGCTTGTGACAGCCCGGCAAGCAGAGGTGGCAAGTAGATAGCCAAACTCTGTCCCCAACGGAATAGTCAGGTGCAGCCGTCCGTCTCCTGTCCGCCGTGTACTTCAAGGACGCCTGGGCTTCGCGGAGATGAACAAGGGTCTGGCCATGAACAGTTGACAGATCCCTGATACAGGCTGTAGCAGCAGGGGTACCTGATAAGGAGAGGTCGGGAAAAGGCAGTGTGTGGGGTTGTTGACCATAAAGTGAATAGAATGGCGAGAACCCTGTGGAGGCATGTAAGGCGTTATTATAGGCGAACTCAGCAATGTGCAACATGCAAAACCATGACTGTTGATGTTGCAATGTCAGGCAACGCAGGTATTGCTCCATCGACTGGTTCACCCACTCGGTCTGCCCATTCGTCTCAGGATGGTGAGCCGAGGAATAGATGCGTCCACTCCAAGCAGCTTAGTCAGAGCTTGCCAAAATCGGGACGTGAACTGGGATCCCGTATCAGAGATCAGTATTGAGGGTAACCCAAACAAACAAAATACGGACTTGAAGAACAACCATCCCCGCACACGGGCAGATGGGATTCCTGAATATGGAATAAAGCGAGCCATCTTGGTGAAAGAGTCCACCACAACCCACACTGTGTCAAAACCCTGCACCCGGGGTAGGTCAGTGACAAAGTCCATTGTGAGAGTGTGCCAAGGTTTTGGTGGGTACTGCAAGGGTTGAAGCAGACCTAAAGGGCGTCCCCTACGGTTCTTACACTGGGCACATACTGAACAAGTGTTCACATAGTTTTCAACATCCCGCTTCATCGAAGGTCACCAGCACCAACGCTTCAACGCTAGAGTACGCTTTTGACCAGGGTGTCCATTGATGATGGCATCATGGGACCATTCTAATGCATGGTTACATGTGTCAGTGGTGGGAAAAACGAACCTATTTTGCACAAAGGGTAGGCCGTCGTGATGCACAGGATCCCACTCTGACCAATGTTCCGGGTGCTGGGACACCCACAGATGAATAGAGTGTAACAAGGACAATGGGGGGGTGCAAAGACAAACCACGTTCTTCAGTTCCAGTAGGGTTTCAGGAAAAATCGGTAATGAAACTCCCCCAGGAGAACAGGATAACGCATCAGCCTTCCCATGTGCTAAACCAGATCTGAAAATCGTAGCCTGCAAAAAACAAATGCCATCAAACCTGTCGACTTTTGATACATTAGAGGGAGGCCAAGTCTTGTAGGTTGCGGTGATCCGTACACACAACTATCTGATGTTTAGCTCCTAAAAGATGGTGCCTCCATACTTGGAAGGCGTCCTTTACCGCAATAAGTTCTTTTTCTGTGATAGTATAATGTGATTCAGTGGAAGTAAATTTACAGGAGTGGAATGCCACGGGATGCAGACGACCAGAGGAAGGACAGGTTTGCGAGAGCACAGCCCCCAAAGCAAAAGAGGAGGCATCAGCCTCCACACGAAAGGCAGTTCTGGGTCAGGATGCTGGAGGACTGGGGCTGTGGTAAAGGCAGCCTTCACAGACTCGAAGGCTCTTTGATGTTCTGCTGACCAGAGAAACGGGACATGAGGACTAGTCAAAGCTGTGAGGGCGGCAACAATAGAGGATAAACCATAGATGAAGCGTCTACAGAAATTAGCAAACCCGAGGAAGGACTGCAGGGTTTTGAGGTTTACAGGTACAGCCCAGTCCAGCATTGCTCGGATCTTTGAGTGATTCATAGTCAAACCCCCTGGTGTGATGAGGAGCCCCAAGAATTTGACTTTGTCGACGTGAAATAAACACTTCTCTGGTTTGGCAAAAAGAGAGTGTTTACGCAATCGGGAAAGCACTTCTCTAACATGTGACACATGTTCCTCCAGGGTGTGAGAAAATATGAGGATGTCATCCAGATACACAATAATGTAGATATCTAGTATATCACTGAACAACTCATTCATAAAACGTTGAAACGTGGCTGGTGCATTGCAAAGTCCGAATGGCATGATATTGTACTCGAATAAACCATGTCAGGTACAAAATGCGGTTTTCCATTCATCCCCTTTACGTATGCAGACCAGATTCTATGCCCCTCTGAGGTTGAGTTTAGAATATATGGAGGCATGAGTCAAGCGGTCAAGTAAAGGGGTGATGAGGGGTATCAGGTAGCGATTCTTGATGGTGATTGCATTTAGGCGTCGATAGTCCCACGGGCGGAGGTCTCCCTCCTTCTTTGGAACAAAGAATATCGGACTGGCTGCGGGTGATGTGGAAGGACGGATGTGACCCAAATTTAATGATTTCTGGATGAATGCTTTTAGAGCCTGGTCCTCAGAGTTAGAGTGAGTATATACGGCCACTAGGTATAGTGGAATCAGGAATTAGATCTATAGGACAGTCGTATGAACGATGTGGTGGTAGGATTTCAGCTGTCCTTTGATCAAATACCTCTTGGAAGTCATGGTAGACCGCGGGAATGCCCGTAGCAATGGCGCCTACCATATGGGACGTCGATGTAGAACCCTCGGCATCGTTCAAAGTGAGCTGTGTGACCGCCCCTAATGCTTGTGAGGGAGTTACCTGTCCTTCAGGTACTGTGAGACAGTAATATTGACATAACTCAGATTCAAAATGCTCTTGTCCCGTTTTCCAATCAGTAAGGGGATTGTGCTTCTTTAACCAAGGGATTCCCATGATGAGACCGAACTGTGGCGTGGAAATGAGGTCAAATGATATAGTCTCTTTATGGGTATCTTGAACAATCAAGGTGACAGGAGCGGTCTTTTGTATAATAGGGCCTGACGCCAGGGCAGTGCCGTCAACTGCCTGGACCGGTTCTGGACGTTGCTTGTTCACCAATGGTAGATTTAATGACACAGCTAGTGTAATGTCAATGTAATTACCCGTGGCCCCGGAATCAATGACAGTCTTGACTGAATGTGTGACTTCTGGGACTGGATTCAGAACGGCCTGTACTACAATGGGTTTTATACAGCTGAAGGAGGGGATCGAATCTGAGGGGCACAAAAGAGTGCTCGATCTAGCCCCCATATCTAGGATCGAGCTTTCTGAAAAACCTGATTCTTCATTTTTGGACGACGAGGACATTCCTTGACGAAATGCCCGTTTAGGCCACAGTAAAAGCAGGCATTGTCTAACCTCCTATGTTCTCTCTCTATGGAAGAGATATGGCTGCGGATACCTCCAACCTGCATAGGCTCTCCGGAGGATTCAGAAGCGGTTGTGATAGGGTGTGCGCCAGAAAACCCTGCTTCGGCCATTCGTTCAGTTCATCGGGCATCTACCTGCAAGGCCAAATCCACCAGGTCAGGGTATTGTGTCGGTAATGATGGAACAACTAAAAGTACGTCTTTCATAGGGTTACTTAGACCCCTATAGAAAACCACAGCCTTCTTGCTCTCGGGCCACGAGGTTTCAATGTTATATCACAGGTATTCTTGATTAGGAACACACAGGATACTGAATACAATGCCTTAGGATACTGAATACAATGCCTTAGTTATTTTATAAAGGATACAGACTGATAACTGTAAAGGATACACTCGGCGTCATCTCCCAACTGACTGAGGGTAGAGGTAGACCGTAGACCAGTCAAGAGAAACCTTCCAACTAATGTCACCCTTTGACTGGTAATATACTACAGTCAGAGAGAGTAATCAGTGGGAAGGGCGTAAGAGGACCAAGTTTCACCAAGCTGTTAATAGAGAACATGTATCAGGATGGAATGATGATAAGTGGACAGCACGGTAAACCTATCTGTTATACACTAACCTTTAGCACAGCCACTAGTAGTCCAACGATGTCTGAGGAATCCAGAAATCCAGGAAAACAACGAAAAGGAAGGGTAAGTGAGGAAACTAACCCGTACGAAACGAGGGCCGCACTAGTACCGGGTTGGTGCACACAGGAAAGCGTCCAAGGTCCAGTGCACTATTTAACATGCTAAATAGGTGGAGGAGATGAAGACTCTTGATCCAGGAAGGGATTCCCTTTTGATAGTGGAAGAATCCAGTTCAGCAAATACTAAGTTCTAGATACTTCAGAAACTATTATCTTTGTAGTGTAGGTAATGGTGACACTGTAAGAGGTTGGTAGTAGTTTTGTGGTATCAGCTGATATGGATATGGAGCGGCGTGTTGGTGGACGCTGAATCGGGATCCCAGCGCAGGCTTTGTGAAGAACAGAGCGGAAATGCAGGATGTCGCGTAAGAACGCGGAAGCGCTGGTTGCTACGTATGGAAATGGAGCAGTGAGTTGGTGAATGCCGAGTCAGGAGCCAGTCCGAGGCTCTGTAAAGGAACAGAGCAGGAGACAGGGTTCCGCGAGGAAGGCGGAAGACCGAAACCCTGTGTGGAGGAAGGAAGATGGAAATAGAGCGTCTGCACGAAAGGAGCAGATGCAGGCTCCGGGATCCAACTACACAAGTAAATGATCAGAAGCGCCGTCGATTAGGAACTGACCCATTATATGTGACCAGCTGACGTACACGTACACCTGACCAGCGTGATGACGTGACGCTGGTCAGGTGATCCAGGATCGTAATGTAGGAAAGGAACAGTCACATAAACACGATCGTAGCCCCGGGGGCGTGGCTACGAGAGCCATGTAGGAGGACGCGTTCTGGAAGAGCTCCTGAGATCCTACAACGATCCGGGCAAATGTGTGCGGTACGACGGACCACTGACCACCGACGATACACATGCTGGTGTGTGAAGGTGTTGGCCACGCACTGTGAACTTCTGGAAGGCACAGGATTAACGGCGACGGAGATCGGTGACGATGAGTTAAAAGACGCCGGGAACAAAGGGCGACTCAAAATGGCCGACAAGGGTCCGGGACAGGAATAGAAGCGAGCTGCACGGTGGCCCAGCTGTGAAGGTGCACTGTACGCACACTTGCTACTTTAGCAGCTGGTTGATTCCCTGAGTCATGTCGAGCAGGCCAGTGCGACCGAAGGCGAAACAGCCCACCTTAGACGACTTCACTAGGACGTCCCCGAGCCAGGACACTACCAAAAGTAAGGATGCGCTGGCTGCGAGTAGCGCGACGCCTTCGTGCACCAACCAAGAAATCCTGGCGGCGATTGCGGATCTGAGAGCGGCCTGGGAATCAAAGCTGGAACTGGCCGTCACTGAACTAAAAACGGCGTTGGACCTCAAGGTTGGAGAGGTCCAAGAGGACGTTAATTTGCTGCGACAGGATGTCAGGGCCCTGGCGGAGCGCACGGAGTCCCTCGAAAAAGAAGTTGGCCCGAATACTGCAGATTGTGCCACTCATAAGGCCGACCTGCACGCCCTGACACAAAGGGTGGGCAACCTGGAGAGCAGAGCGGAGGAGGCAGAGGGACGAGCCCGTCGCAACAACATCCGCATCGTGGGCCTACCGGAGGGGATGGAGGGCCGTGACCCTACGGATTTCATCGAATCCATGTTCTTACAGGAGATACCTGGAGGGGCCCTATCTCAAGGATTTGAAGTAGAAAGGGCACATAGAGCCCTAACGAGGAGGCCGCCTCCGGGGAACCCGCCTAGGCCTATGATCGCCAAAATTCTCAACTACCGCGACCGGGAGAGGATACTGGAATACTTCCGTAAAGGAGGGACGATCACGAGAGGAGCGGCAAACATCACGGCTTACCCAGATTATACCTTGACTGTACAGCGTAGTCGCATGAATTTTGGGCCTGTAAAGCGGAGGCTGAGAGAAGCGGGCCACAAATACATGTTACTTTATCCTGCAAAATTGAAGGTCATTCATGCACATAAAACTTTGTTTTTTGAGACCCCGGAGGATGCCATGGGATGGCTCGATGCGCAAGGATGCCCCCAGGAATCAGAAGTTCGGCCTAGAAAGGGCTCGGAAGAGATACGGGAGGCGTAAAATGGCGTCGCAAGATGGCGTGGTTCGTGGGACTTGAATATAGTCGGTGCGACACCTTCGGTAAAGAAGGTCAGATGATTGCACTATTTGTCAAGGACACTGTGATTAATGTTTATTTGACCGGGAGCCTTACAGGGCGATACTCTTTACCCCACAATAGTTTTAGGTGGGTGGCCACTAGGGTGACCTCACCCTACTGGGCTCCGTGCACCGACCGGTGCTTGCGGAGCTAGATGTGGGGGTGCCTGAGCTCTGAGGCTGGAGCTGGGCAGCAGTTGGGGTGTGTGATGTTGGGGAAGGTAAGGGAGGGGGGAGGGGAGGGAAGTAGGGGTTTTGTTGTGTGTATAGTTAAAGGGAGTTTGAGCTTATATGAGGAGCTACTGGACCGGGACGCCATCTGTGTCACATGGGCAGTTGGGAACCGCTACATGGGAGGCAGGAAGATACGTACTTGCCATGGGAGACCTTAAGATTGTCACCTGGAATGTCAGGGGACTTAATAGTTATCTAAAAAGGAACAAAGTCATGTTGTACCTCAAAAGACAGAGGATTGACATCGCACTGCTGCAAGAAACACACCTGACCCGACACAAGTTGGAACTGGTGGGGAAAAAGTGGAGTGGCACGGTGGTGGGCTCCCCGTACTCTGCCTATGCCAGGGGAGTGCTAATCTGGGTGGCACCGCACGTTCCGCTCAGAGTCACACGGGAGGTGGTGGACACGGAGGGCAGGCTGGTCATGCTCAGAGCCCTGGTAGAGAACAGAGAGGTTTGCATTATTAACACATATGCTCCCAACCAGAATGCTGCTGCATACTTCAGAACCCTATGCACTCATCTGGGCACGTGTGTGGGAGGAGCGATTATTTGGGGAGGGGACTTTAACTGTGTTCTCGACCCAAGGGCGGACAGGTCCGACGGTAAGATTGATCGGCCCACCCCGGCGGCCAGAGTATTACAGACATTGCTGGGCGACTTTGGGCTGGCGGATGTTTGGAGACTGAAACACCCTAATGCCTCGCAGTATTCTCACTACTCTGCCCCACAGCACTTACACACGAGATTGGATTACTTCTTTGCCACGTCAGAGGTGGTGATGGCGACCACTCAAATTGAATATAGAGCGAGGGTCCTGTCGGACCACTCGCCCTTGGTGTTGACCTGGCAGTATGGCCGCCCTCGTGCGCGGATACCTACATGGCGCCTCCGTGCGGAGGCGCTTAGGGACTCGGCCTTCAGGGAGGACATCAGGGAAGCGATTAAGCGGTACTTGGAGGTGAACACGGGCAGTGTAGATTCGGCTGGTACACTTTGGGAGGCATTCAAGGTTGTGTTGCGGGGTGAAGCCATTTCCAAGTCAAGGGGCCTGCAGGGTGGGGTTCTGACAGAGCTAGAGAAGGCGGAGAGACAACTGGAGCGCAAATGCAACAGGGCAGGAGGGGACGCAGATTTAGTACTCGAGCTGCAGCAGCGGTGTTCGGAGCTTTGGGAGAGGCTCTGTAACCTTAACTACAGAAAATATGTTGAGAGGCAGCATGCGGGTGGAGACAAAACTGGCCACCTTCTGGCATGGCTATATAAGAGAGAAACCCCCAGGCCCCCGATCAGGATGATAGCTAGAGAGGACGGGGAGGAGGTAGACACCCAAGAAGGAGTTAATGAAGCCTTCTTTGATTATTATAGAGCACTGTATGAGGACAAAGGGGGAGGAAATCAGGCAGAGATCAGAAACACATTGGAAGACATAGAACTACCCAGGATTAGTGATGAAGAGAGGGAGGAGCTGGACACACCTATTACACTGGAGGAACTAGAGAAGGTAGTGAAACGATTGCCCACCTGCAAGACTCCGGGCACAGACGGACTCCCGAGTGAGTTTTATAAAGTGTATAGGGCAGAGATACTCCCCCCCGATGCTAGAGATGTTCAACGAATCTTTCGAGAAGGGTCGGTTGCCGGAAACGCTCAGAGAAGCGCTGATAGTGCCGCTCCCCAAGCCTAACAAACCGAGACAATGCTGTGGCTCGTATAGGCCGCTGTCGATGCTGAACCAGGACAGCAAGATCCTGACGGCGGTCCTGGCCAATAGGCTACGAAGGGTCATCAGTAAACTGATACACCCGGATCAGACAGGCTATGTCCCCAATAGAAATATAACTCATAATCACAGGCGACTCCACCGGGTGATTGAAGAGGGGAACAGAAGTGATGAAGAGATGGTGGTAGTGTCCCTAGATGCAGTTAAGGCATTTGATTCAGTGAGGTGGCCGTGGTTGCTGGCGGCCCTGGAGGGGTACGGGTTTGGGCCTGGCTACGTGGGGTGGGCGAAACTGCTGTACAGCGAACCACTGGCCAGGGTGCGCACGGGATCAGTGATATCCAAGCGGTGGCGACTCAGTAGAGGCACCAGACAGGGATGCCCCTGGTCTCCAATGTTGTACATATTGGCCCTAGAGCCCCTAGCGGTATACCTCAGACAACAATATGACTTTGTTGGCATCGAGGTGGGAGGAGAGAACCATTTAATATCCCTATATGTTGATGATCTGTTATTGTACCTGAAGTATCCGGAGGAAAACCTCCAGTACATTTTAGAGGTCATGGAAAAGTATGCGGAACTGTCCGGCATAGCGGTTAATCCCGGTAAATCGAGCATGTTTCCACTGGGGAGCTTCGCAGGAGTCCCTCTGGAACGATTGCCGGTGTTGCCCGTGCCTTGGGCAGTTGAGTCTTTCCGCTACCTCGGAATTGATGTATATCATACTGTGAAGGAAGAACACTTGCACAATACCGAGGTGGCTGTGAAGAAAATCCGCGAGACTATGCAGTTTTGGGAGAAGCTGCCGCTGGCAATGAGGGGCCGGGGGGCGATGCTTAAAATGGTGGTCCTGCCTAGGCTATTGCACTTTTTCAGTAACATACCATACCTGATACCCAGGAAGTTCTTTGTCAAACTTGACAGTGTATGCAGGGACTTCCTGTGGCACGGCATCCGCAACAGGGTGGCCCTATGGAAACTGCAAAACTTCCACGATAGGGGAGGCATCAAGCTGCCGAACTTTGAGGCCTATTATGTGGCCAGCCAATTGCAATACGTGACTAAATGGCTCTCTGATGAGGAAACTCCTGAGTCTAGGCTGGTTGGGCGGGACTGCGCCCCGTTTTACCTAAAAGAGATCGTCTGGGTCCCTAGATAAGACTTGAATGGACGCCCAAGTATGTTGCTGCTGGGGTGGAGAATTTGGCGCAGAGCATGCCAATTGATAGAGAGCCCGTGCCCGTGTTCCCCACAGGTGCCACTGGTCGCCTTAACTATGGGGGACAGCCAGCTTAGGAAAATAATCATGACATACTGGGAATCGGTTGGGCTGGCCACATTGGGAGACATATGGCAGGATGGGGCCATTAGGGAATTTGAAGACCTGGGAGAAGAAACAGGGCTGCACGGGGGCCAATATGTTACGTACCTAAGGTTGGTACAGATCATCCGTAAGACTTGGCCGGAGACGGTGCTGGCGGAAGATCCGGACGCACTCATCGGAACGATATATGATATATCAGAGGGCGGACATGAGATCTCTAGATTATATGAGGTGGTGATGACCCGGGTGGGGAAGGACTTGATGGATTTGAGGCTGGACTGGGAAGCGGAAGTGGGGGCGCAGCTGACTGATGGGATGTGGGAACGGGCCATGGGATACCATAAGAAAGTGTCCAGGAATGCTAGATTGCAGCAAATACAGCTATACATTACGCATAGAGCATATATGACCCCGAAGAAAATAGCCAAGTTTGCGAACGCAGGTAGACAAGCATGCCCGAAATGCGATGAAGAAGACGCAGACATGACACATATGTTCTGGTCCTGCCCAGTGATTGAAGGCTTTTGGGGGGAAGTGGCACAGAAATTAGCAGATAATGGGGTCCTGCTACGCATTGACACGGCCTGGGCCTGCCTCCTGGGAGGGTTCCCCAGACCACTGAACACCAAACATCTCGGGAAACTGAGAGACCTGGCGTATGTACTTGCTAAGAGAAGGATAGCCATGAGTTGGAAGCAATGCCATGGGCCAAGAATAGAGATATGGTGGCGGGACCTGCAGAAGTGGGCGGAGGCTGAAACAGTGGTATGGCAGGAAGCGTCTAGCAATTGCGGGGAGGAAGATGTGGGCAACCTAGCGGCTTGGAGGATGTTAATTACTGGACTGTTTGGCACGGAAGTGGACCCTACTGCTTCGGAAGGAAACGACGCCCAGCCACACCAAGTTTACACAGAACTGTAAGGTTGATAAGCTCTTGGGGGGGGGGGTTTGAAGTGCAGTAACATGTGATTAACTGGTGTTTACGGTTGTGTTGTATAATGCTGCAAGTTTGGTTTGTATTGTTCTATTTTGAAAATAAAAAATATTTTAAAAAAAAAAAAAAACACGATCGTAGCCCCAACATGACCGCATTAACGGCATCTCCCAGATAGCTTCCAGTGTGTGTAAAATGGCCTAGCTGTTCTAAAAGCTGAAGAAGCCGGTAAGCATAAACGTTTAGGGAGAGTAAAGGAGGAGCCTGATGATGCAGGCATGACATTCAACCGATAGCTGATTGAAGCATGTAATTATTCTATGAGTGTGTTCTTTCCTTGACTTAAGTCCAATAACTCCAGGTCTCGTGATTGGGCCTTGTGTCGGGTATCGAAAACCCGGGTCATCTCTGCTACTAACAAGTCAAAATCGTATATGGATGGACTGTCGTTTTCCAATAGGGGGTTAGCCCATGTAGCAGCAATGCCCATCAAATGGGGCAAGGTGAATGCAGCCTTAGTGGTAGAGTCTGGGAAAGCTAGTGGTCTACAAAGGAAGTGTAGTTTACACTAATTGAGAAATGTGCGGAATTTCCTAGGGTCGCCATGAAATCTTTCTGGAGCTGCCAAGGAAAATGGAGTGGGGACCACCACTGGGACATGAGGAGCAGCACTGGGGGCTGTGGGTTGGGGTGCCACATCCCCGAACGCTGGGTCTGCAGGTAGGGGGTGTCGGGCACTTTGTATAGAGTCAAGACCTTGGTGAATGCCTGTGGTGGCTGCAGCCATATCGGCCCGTAGAACAGTAATTGCTTGGACGAGAGCGGCCAGAGGATCACCAGCTTAGTCCTCCATAACTTAGACGACAAAGTAGGCTTCACAGTCTGTCAAGACTTGATAGTCGTGTAGATTATAAAGGCCTCCGTCCCCAAGTACCACACAGGGAGATATAATATAACTCTCTGTGCAATCTTTGAGGCCAGAGGTGATAGGTACTGGAACGCCAGAACCACGGAACACTGGAAACCCCAAGGCTGCTGTAAGGCAAACAATTGTTTAGCACAAACACCAATAATAACAGACAATGTATGGGCAGCTGACAATATCAGAGAAATGGCTTACCTAAATGTGGAAGGAGTGTCAACTCCACCCAAACTGGGACCTTGGGAGCAAACCACGTGGTGGGCGTGGGTATAAGCACCCTCAGTGAATGGTATGAGTGACCGCAGATGGGCAGTAACAGGTAGGTGACCGCTTTGTGCTCTATGTACCACTCACTGGAAATACCTGTAGATGGAATGTCACTCGATGCTTCACTGGATGACGAAACTAGAAGCGTTCCAGCAAGAGGAACGCCACGAGAAATCCGAGCTGACTCGTGAATCCAGGTAAGTTCAGAGAAAACAACAAATCCAAGGGCTGAAGCAGAGGGAATCCAGTTGAACAGTCCGAGGGTCAGGGCAACAAGGGATCCATTCGAGAGGCGCCAAAACAGAAGGGAAAGACAAAAGGAAGTCTGTAATTCGTAGTCCATGATCAGAATATGCCAGGAATCAAAGTCGTGAAGAACGCCAAACAGTGCCGGTACGGAACAGCTGTGAAGCACTGTGTGAGCGCAGAGACCCGGCTTTTATCCTGTTGCTATGGAAGCCCTGCCACGTGAGCGGCGCTTCCGTGTCACATGACCCGTGGATGAATCACATGAGCGGGCCTTTCTTGTCACGTGGCCCAGAAGCGAGCGTGACTGCCGGGTATCAGGACGCCTTACTCTGCCTGACCCAATGCACCAAGGATGCTGCCAATACAGGAATGGATGCAATCGTCCCAAATGGTATTTCCTCATATGGTGATTGGCACAAGTTCCCGCATGGGGGAAGCGGACCCCAGGCTGTCGCTGTCCTGTATGCGAGCCGAAGGTGAAGGTGGGTGTAAGTGCTGTAGGGGCACTAGCAGGATTAGGGACGTGATGCATGACAAGGGAGCTGGCACCACATGGGTGCTAACTCGAGAGACTCTGGTCGATCACCTGTTAAGTAAAACTACAGACACCAGAAGGCCGTAGGAGAGCTGCCAAAACAGGCCAAAGTGGTCATACAGGTGGTCAAGCAAAATCCCAGTACAATCGAAAGACTTTGATCTACAAACAATTAGTAAAGTCAAAGGGAAATGAATCCCGCCAATATTGAAAGTATTGAAACAGCAAAAGTGAACCCAGAAGAGGGAAGCCGGCCATCAGGAACAAAACCTGGAATACTATTTTAAAAAAAATTAAGACTCATGAAAGTAAGAAATATTGGAAGACCCGGTGAAGTGAATTGGGCCCCTTGTCAAGTGGATCCGAGCCCGGTCTAGGGAGATCCAGAGGTGAAACGTCATCACCTAAAGTTAATTGAGAAAGGAGTTATTCAATTGAGTGGTTGACTATGATACATGAGTGGTCGACGCCCAGAAGAGGGGGACCCAGGGGTGAAGACGTCACCCAACGTGAACTGTGGAAAAGGAACTTTTTGTTTTGTTATTGGAACATGTCAGGCCCTCAAAGGCAAGAGACATTCAGGAGAAATGAGACTTGGCCATCGACGGCCCTGAGAGCTGAAACTAGAACTGTCGTCTTGTGCTGGGGGAAGCTCGAGAGTGTACTGTGCTCCAAGATCCCATCTTACCCCGTGCTCAAAACATGGGGAAGTGAGACCCAAGCTACTGCATGCTGACATATTGTTTAAGAACACTTTTCTTTTCTTGAAAACCATCCCACACCCTTATTGTATTAGTTGTATGGTTTGGCAATAGGTTTCTTAGTATATGCCCCTTTTTATTTGACACAACGCCACTAGGATTGCTTTATTTTCATTTAGTGGTCAACGCTTGCTCCAATCTTAGATTTAGGTTTATATTAGGCATGTTTTCAACCTTCATACAGTTTAATAAACACCCTTTAACTGTGCTTACTTGTGTCTGTCTTTACTGTTGCCACCATTAGTTCCTTGCATATGGTGTTAAGAGTGGGATGTGACCCAATTGAAACAAATTGGGGGACCCTACAATTTCAAAAAAATAGTCAGAGAGCCTCTAACCCTTCCATCACCACCAAAGAATCAATAGGGTTTGATATCTGTAGCAGTAGGGAAGCTACTATCCCCTGTGGGAAAAGCGGAATGCTTCCTACAGACTTGGTTTTGATACCCCTGCTGGGTTGTTACGATTGGGCCCCAAAATATGGCTTAGCATGGAAGTTCGGGATAGATGTCTTAGTGGGCGTTATTGACACCGACTTCTGGGGAGACGTGAAGGTTCTATTAGAGAATCATGGCAAAGTCCCTTTTGAGGTACGTCAGGGAGACCAAAATGCGCAGGGAATTTTAGAAAGAGCTCTATTCCCTAAATTCAAAGAAAGAAAACCAGATAAAACATAAAGAGGTAACTTAGGCTTTGGGGAAGCTGATAAATCTCTTAACAGCGAAGAAAGGAAAGGAGAGGAACTTACCATCTATCACGACCTAGCCTTTGCCTAGCAAAATGGTCCAGCTCTCGCCTAATCTTTTTCGCAAGCACTTCCAGAAGAAGAAGGCCTAGAGAAGGAAGTCCTTCTTTCTTCTTAAAACTAGGGTTACTCTATAGAAGAGAAACCTCCCCAGAAAGTTTTGTAAAAACCCAACTGGTAATACCTAAAAGCAACTGAAAGGTCTTGCTAGAGATCGCACATTCCCATCTCACAGGAGGGCATTTGGGATAAGTTAAAATTCAGGCGCATATTAGTGGAATGTTTTACTGCCCAGGTAGCCATGCTGATATAAAAACGTTCATACAAACCTGCGAAATATGCTAAAAGACCAGACCGCACATCCTAGTACCTGCCGCTCTGAACCAGCTGCCGTTCACAGAAATCCCCTTTTCAAGAATTGGTATGGACATAATAGGACCGCTAGAAACATCAAAATCGGGCAAGAAGTATGCCCTGGTGATTGTGGATTATGCGACCCGATATCCAGAGGCATTCCCAATGTGAAAAAATACCATTCTGCAGATCCTAAAACATCTTCTACCATATTTATCTAGGGTCTGTTTCCACAAAGAAATACTAACCAGCCAGGGTTAAAATTTTATGAGCAAGCTTATGGCTGAAGTCAAAGAGCTACTCCACATTACACCTTAGAAACTTCGGTGTACCATCCTCAAACCGATGGTCTAGTACACAGATTCAATAAGACTCTGAAACTAATTACACGGAAATTGGTAGACAAGGACGGGAAAGACTGGGACCGAATGATTCCATAGGCATTATTTGCAGTAAGGAAAACCCCCCAAGCTTCCACTTGTTTCTCTCGATTTGAGCTAGTCTACAGAGGTGATCAGAGAGATGTCCTGGATGTGCTCTGGGAGGAACGAGACGGGGCCCCTATTCCAATATCACAAACTGCCACTAGTATGCGAGAACCTATGAGGTTGGTTCGGGACTTAGTTTGTACTCCTATGACTCATATGGGAAAGGCACAAAGCCAACAAAAGGCCAGTTATGATAAAAAAGTAAATTTAAAGTCTTTTTCTATCAGACAGAAAGTACTAGTCCTCTTACCCATCTCAGAAAACAAACTTGTCTCCAAGTGTCACAGACCTTACGCGATAATAAACCAAACAGGAACGTGCACGTATAAAATAGCCCAACAAGACCATACTTGCCAACCCTACCGATTTAGGCGGTAGGATACTGCTTTTTAAGCAGTCCTACCGCCTACCGATTTATTGCCAACAAATACTGATTTTTTGGCAAAAAAATATACTTTTTTTTAAAAAGTTATTCTGGAGTTAAGGGAAGTTTGAATTATTTGAAAAATAAAATTATTTTGAACTGATGAACATTGAGAAAGTTGAGCAAATCATGTTTTGCTGCCAAATGACATGGTATGGGAGACTACTCTGTCCACAACTTAATTATAAGTAAGAATCGCATGAAACCTTGTGCATACATGTGATAGTAAATGTACCATGGTTATCTAAACAGAAGATGGCTGAGGTACGTCATCTCTGCTTATCGCTGCAATTCCTGAAGGAATTCTGAACATGCATGGGCACAGCTAATAGTGGGGCATTTGATGCCTTTCATGGCAGCTTGTTTTTTACTGGCAACGGGTAATAAGGGGAAAGGTGTAAAGGTGCGATTCAGGGTCTGAGAAGGGATGCAGGTGAGCGAGATGACGAGAAAGGGGGGCGGTGTAAGCAAAGCAGGATGCCGGTGAGGGAGGCTGCCAGTAAGGTTGAGCATGAGGTGTTCGTGAGAGTAAGGGCAAGAGAGAGCGAGAGAGAGGGTGACAGAGAGGAAGGATGAGAGAGAAATAAGGGCGCAAGAAAGGATGTGCTTGCTGAGTGTACAAAAGGGGATGCATGCATGAGAGCCAGGATGAGAAATACTCAAGATGCACAGTGCGAGTGTGAGCGTGCAGGCAGAGATGTAAGGTGCAGGGAGAGGGAGAGTGAGGTGTGGTTGCAAAGAGAGAGAGAGAGAGACAGAGAGCCAATACAAGAGACCTCCAATAGATGCCCATTCCCAGACAATACACATCTGTATTTTGCAACACAGTTTAGGCTAACTGTTTCCAAAGAAAAGGTGATGCCTTTCTTAACAATGTATACCAACATTGGGCCTCATTACGACCCTGGTGGTAAGTAATGTACATTACCGCCATGGCGTAATTAACGTTTCTGTGCTGAATCGAAGCCGTAAAATGCGGCACATTACGACCCATCGGGCACGAGCATTGCGCCATGGCGGTGATGTAAACAGCACCATGGCGTAAATGCCCCCAAAACGGCATCTACCGGCATCGCATGCCGCGTAAGGTGCACTACCGCCATCCCGGCCACCGATCTTAGCACTGACCGTAATTAGCGGTCACCGTAAATGCCAGGAATCAAAGTCGTGAAGAACGCCAAACAGTGCCGGTACGGAACAGCTGTGAAGCACTGCGTGAGCGCAGAGACCCGGCTTTTATCCCGTTGCTATTGAAGCCCTATCACGTGAGCAGCGCTTCCGTGTCACGTGACCTGTGGATGAATCACATGAGCGGGCCTTTGTTGTCACCTGGCCCGGAAGCGAGCGTGACTGCCGGGTATCAGGACGCCTTACTCTGCCTGACCCAATGCACCAAGGATGCTGCCAATACAGGAATGGATGCAATCATCCCAAATGGTATTTCCTCATATGGTGATTGGCACAAGTTCCCGCACGGGGGAAGTGGACCCCAGGCTGTCGCTGTCCTGTATGCGAGCCGAAGGTGAAGGTGGGTGTAAGTGCTGTAGGGGCACTAGCAGGATTAGGGACGTGATGCATGACAAGGGAGCTGGCACCACATGGGTGCTAACTCGAGAGACTCTGGTCGATCACCTGTTAAGTAAAACTACAGACACCAGAAGGCCGTAGGAGAGCTGCCAAAACAGGCCAAAGTGGTCATACAGGTGGTCAAGCAAAATCCCAGTACAATCGAAAGACTTTGATCTACAAACAATTAGTAAAGTCAAAGGGAAATGAATCCCGCCAATATTGAAAGTATTGAAACAGCAAAAGTGAACCCAGAAGAGGGAAGCCGGCCATCAGGAACAAAACCTGAAATACTGTTTAAAAAGACATTAAGACTCATGAAAGTAAGAAATATTGGAAGACCCGGTGAAGTGAATTGGGCCCCTTGTCAAGTGGATCCGAGCCCGGTCTAGGGAGATCCAGAGGTGAAACGTCATCACCTAAAGTTAATTGAGAAAGGAATTATTCAATTGAGTGGTTGACTATGATACATGAGTGGTCGACGCCCAGGAGAGGGGGACCCAGGGGTGAAGTCGTCACCCAACGTGAACTGTGGAAAAGGAACTTTTTGTTTTGTTATTGGAACATGTCAGGCCCTCAAAGGCAAGAGACATTCAGGAGAAATGAGACTTGGCCATTGACGGCCCTGAGAGCTGAAACTAGAACTGTCGTCTTGTGCTGGGGGAAGCTCGAGAGTGTACTGTGCTCCAAGATCCCATCTTGCCCCGTGCTCAAAACATGGGGAAGTGAGACCCAAGCTACTGCATGCTGACATATTGTTTAAGAACACTTTTCTTTTCTTGAAAACCATCCCACACCCTTATTGTATTAGTTGTATGGTTTGGCAATAGGTTTCTTAGTATAAGCCCCTTTTTATTTGACAAAACGCCACTAGGATTGCTTTATTTTCATTTAGTGGTCAACGCTTGCTCCAATCTTAGATTTAGGTTTATATTAGGCATGTTTTCAACCTTCATACAGTTTAATAAACACCCTTTAACTGTGCTTACTTGTGTCTGTCTTTACTGTTGCCACCATTAGTTCCTTGCATATGGTGTTAAGAGTGGGATGTGACCCAATTGAAACAAATTGGGGGACCCTACAATTTCAAAAAAATAGTCAGAGAGCCTCTAACCCTTCCATCACCACCAAAGAATCAATAGGGTTTGATATCTGTAGCAGTAGGGAAGCTATTATCCCCTGTGGGAAAAGCGGAATGCTTCCTACAGACTTGGTTTTGATACCCCTGCTGGGTTGTTACGATTGGGCCCCAAAATATGGCTTAGCATGGAAGTTCGGGATAGATGTCTTAGTGGGCGTTATTGACCCCGACTTCTGGGGAGACGTGAAGGTTCTATTACAGAATCATGGCAAAGTCCCTTTGGAGGTACGTCAGGGAGACCAAAATGCGCAGGGAATTTTAGAAAGAGCTCTATTCCCTAAATTCAAAGAAAGAAAACCAGATAAAACATAAAGAGGTAACTTAGGCTTTGGGGAAGCTGATAAATCTCTTAACAGCGAAGAAAGGAAAGGAGAGGAACTTACCATCTATCACGACCTAGCCTTTGCCTAGCAAAATGGTCCAGCTCTCGCCTAATCTTTTTCGCAAGCACTTCCAGAAGAAGAAGGCCTAGAGAAGGAAGTCCTTCTTTCTTCTTAAAACTAGGGTTACTCTATAGAAGAGAAACCTCCCCAGAAAGTTTTGTAAAAACCCAACTGGTAATACCTAAAAGCAACTGAAAGGTCTTGCTAGAGATCGCACATTCCCATCTCACAGGAGGGCATTTGGGATAAGTTAAAATTCAGGCGCATATTAGTGGAATGTTTTACTGCCCAGGTAGCCATGCTGATATAAAAACGTTCATACAAACATGCGAAATATGCTAAAAGACCAGACCGCACATCCTAGTACCTGCCGCTCTGAACCAGCTGCCGTTCACAGAAATCCCCTTTTCAAGAATTGGTATGGACATAATAATAATAATAATAGGACCGCTAGAAACATCAAAATCGGGCAAGAAGTATGCCCTGGTGATTGTGGATTATGCGACCCGATATCCAGAGGCATTCCCAATGTGAAAAAATACCACTCTGCAGATCCTAAAACATCTTCTACCATATTTATCTAGGGTCTGTTTCCACAAAGAAATACTAACCAACCAGGGTTAAAATTTTATGAGCAAGCTTATGGCTGAAGTCAAAGAGCTACTCCACATTACACCTTAGAAACTTCGGTGTACCATCCTCAAACCGATGGTCTAGTACAAAGATTCAATAAGACTCTGAAACTAATTACACGGAAATTGGCAGACAAGGACGGGAAAGACTGGGACCGAATGATTCCATGGGCATTATTTGCAGTTAGGAAAACCCCCCAGCTTCCACTGGTTTCTCTCGATTTGAGCTAGTCTACAGAGGTGATCAGAGAGATGTCCTAGATGTGCTCTGGGAGGAACGAGACGGGGCCCCTATTCCAATATCACAAACTGCCACTAGTATGCGAGAACCTATGAGGTTGGTTTGGGACTTAGTTTGTACTCATATGACTCATATGGGAAAGGCACAAAGCCAACAAAAGGCCAGTTATGATAAAAAAGTAAATTTAAAGTCTTTTTCTATCAGACAGAGAGTACTAGTCCTCTTACCCATCTCAGAAAACAAACTTGTCTCCAAGTGGCACAGACCTTACGCGATAATAAACCAAACGGGAACGTGCACGTATAAAATAGCCCAACAAGACCATACTTGCCAACCCTACCAATTTAGGCGGTAGGATACTGCTTTTTAAGCAGTCCTACCGCCTACCGATTTATTGCCAACAAATACCGATTTTTTGGCAAAAAAATATACTTTTTTTTAAAAAAGTTATTCTGGAGTTAAGGGAAGTTTGAATTATTTGAAAAATAAAATGATTTTGAACTGATGAACATTGAGAAAGTTGAGCAAATCATGTTTTGCTGCCAAATGACATGGTATGGGAGACTACTCTGTCCACAACTTAATTATAAGTAAGAATCGCATGAAACCTTGTGCATACATGTGATAGTAAATGTACCATGGTTATCTAAACAGAAGATGGCTGAGGTACGTCATCTCTGCTTATCGCTGCAATTCCTGAAGGAATTCTGAACATGCATGGGCACAGCTAATAGTGGGGCATTTGATGCCTTTCATGGCAGTTTGTTTTTTACTGGCAACGGGTAATACGGGGAAAGGTGTAAAGGTGCGATTCAGGATCTGAGAAGGGATGCAGGTGAGCGAGACGACGAGAAAGGGGGGCGGTGTAAGCAAAGCAGGATGCCGGTGAGGGAGGCTGCCAGTAAGGTTGAGCATGAGGTGTTCGTGAGAGTAAGGGCAAGAGAGAGCGAGAGAGAGGGTGACAGAGAGGAAGGATGAGAGAGAAATAAGGGCGCAAGAAAGGATGTGCTTGCTGAGTGTACAAAAGGGGATGCATGCATGAGAGCCAGGATGAGAAATACTCAAGATGCACAGTGCGAGTGTGAGCGTGCAGGCAGAGATTGAAGGTGCAGGGAGAGGGAGAGTGAGGTGTGGTTGCAAAGAGAGAGAGAGAGAGAGACAGAGAGCCAATACAAGAGACCTCCAATAGATGCCCATTCCCAGACAATACACAGCTGTATTTTGCAACACAGTTTAGGCTAACTGTTTCCAAAGAAAGGCTGATGCCTTTCTTAACAATATATACCAACATTGGGCCTCATTACGACCCTGGCGGTAAGTAACGTACATTACCGCCATGGCGTAATTAACGTTTCCGTGCTGAATCGAAGCCGTAAAATGCGGCACATAACGACCCATCGGGCACGAGCATTGCGCCATGGCGGTGATGTAAACAGCACCATGGCGTAAATGCCCCCAAAACGGCACCTACCGGCATCGCATGCCGCATAAGGTGCACTACCGCCATCCCGGCCACCGAACTTAGCACTGACCGTAATTAGCGGTCACCGTAATTAGCGGTGACCGCCAGTAAGCGGAACCGGAAGTAGCGTCATCGCGGCGGAACGGGAAAGAGCACGGCGGCCATCTTTAAAAACACAATCCATTGCAATCCTCCACTACCACTGCACATCTGACCCCGAGACCTTGCAGAAAGCTACAGCCACATCCACGCATCCCCACAATGCCAAAAGTTGTCAAGAAAGCCTGCGATCGGCAGCGGCAGGACCGCTTCAGTAGGGAGGAACTAACAATGTTGGCTGAAACGCTACAGGAAAAGGCAGACATCGTCTTCTCCGCAGAAATGACAAGACCAGCCATAGCCCGCAAAAAGGCCATATGGGAACTCGTAGCACAATGGGTCAGCGCTGTAGGAACCACCGCACGCACCTCAAAAGAGTGCCGCAAAAAGGTGGGATGACCTCCGGCTCCGAGTAGGGAGCATACTGTCGGCCAACCGCAACATGGCCATGGCAACTGGCGGAGGAGCAGACTCCCCAATTAAGATGCAGCCATGGGAGGAGATATGTGCCTCGACGATCGGCATGGAGAGCATCGAGGGGGTCGGTGGAATGGAGAGAGGAGCCCCAACATCAGGAGACACAGGTAGGTGCCTCTAATTTAGCCATGCAAAACCCCCTGAATTCCACTTACATGTGCATCACAATGTTGCCCTATAGGGTTAACGCAACACATCAGCAGAAGACCTACAACCTGCACACATGCAGCATGCACACTCCACAGCAGGCACCCACATTCCTGCATGTTCAACCCACCCAAAAGGGAGACAACCTGTATGTCACAGCCTACAAAGTGCACCATCTATCCATCAAATTCATGGCAGTCATCACAATGCCTGCTCAATGTCCGCTGACCCATCAATAACATTTTCCCTCCTCTGCTCCACCACAGGCTCCCAATCGGACACCGGCAGGGACGAGAGTTGCACCACACCTGCCAAGAAGGCCAGGCCAGAGGCAAGAGCCTACCAACCCTCCACCTCTGCTGGACCCAAAGACCAACCACAGCAGCCAAAATTGCCTGTCGCAAAACAGCCCAGGGCAGCAATGATCCCCGAGGCAAGCAGCATGCCACCACCCACAGGAGACACACAACACCTGCTGCCCACTGAGGGGAATGTGTCTGCGGGGAGTAGTACAATTGGGGAGACTGCTGCCATCGCAGCCTGCTCTGACAGCGATGTGGGGAATGAGGAGGATGACACAGAAGGTCCCCCCACTGCCCACCTTCATTCCCCCCACCTGTCCCTAAGTAGCCCGCACGGAGACTGCACACAGGGGCTATCCCCTGAAGAGTCACGACCAGCCACTCCCAGCCCAGTGGGAGGAGTGGAGGAGGGGAGTAGCCCAATTACCCCGGCAATTGTAACATCAAATGCCCCAGATTTCCAACAGTCGCTGGACCAAATAATTACAAGGCAACAACAACTGTCCTCACTACTCACGCAGCATGTGGCTGATTGTGGAGGTGCCAGTGCACACATGGAAAGATGTGCTGAGACTGTCAAGGCAGTCATCCAATCCGCAAGCAAAGACATATGTGCGGAACTAGCCGCGGTGCGGAATGTGCTCGGTGAGCTTGTACAGACAATAAGGGACATGCAGCATACCGAGCAGCCCAGTACCTCCTCCGCTGCAAGTTCTGCCGCAACCAGCCCCGTCCGCAGGTCAGCCAGGAACCTGCGGAATACAGGCAGGGGGGCCCCAGGGGCCAGGAGAGGGGGTTGCAAATAGTGGCCGCCCAGTGGACAAATGGAACATTACTCACTTCATCACGGGCACCGTCACACCTTTGCAGGGAGTTCAGGGGGGAGGGGGGATTGGGTGTGTTGGGGAGTTCAGGGGGGAGGAGGGAGGGGGAATCGGGTGTGTTGGGGAGTTCAGGGGGGAGGGGGGATTGGGTGTGTTGGGGAGTTCAGGGGGGAGGGGGGAAGGGGGGATTGGGTGTGTCAAACCTATTCACATTCATAATAACCTTTTTTCTTTTGCACAAATCAAATGTGTGGACATTGCTCATTTCGTATGTGTGCTTTATTGGTGTACAGTCCACAATGTCCATGTCCCAGACACACACAGTGCCCCAAGTGCCGTCTCCATGTTACACACACCAGCCGTGTGTGCTAGAAGCATTGGTCAATGATATTTTGACGCATTTCACGCCCCTCTTGTGCATCGCGGCCTCCATGAGGTGCTGCCCCATCCACACCCTCCTCATCCTCATCGTCAGGTGGTTGCAGTTCAGCATCAGGGGGCAGGGCCACATTGCGTCTGACGCACATATTGTGTAGCATGACACATGCCATGACGATCTTTGCCACCTTCTCATGGCGGTACAGGAGTGCCCCACCAGACCTGCTGAGGCAGCGAAACCGTGCCTTCAATAGGCCAAATGCCTGCTCAATCACCACACGGGTACATGTATGTGCACGGCTGTAGTCCTCCTCGTGCTGGTTCTGTGGGTTCCGGACTGGTGTAAGGAGCCACCTCTTCAGGGGATAGCCTGCATCACCTGTATGTGGGGGAGAATGTATGTGTCAGTCATGACGTCTATTTCAGAACATGACGTGCCACCATGGCTTGCATCCAACTGTTACTTCGGACCTCTTGTAAATGCACTAATTGATTCACACTATGCGACCAGTATATGCTCATGGCTCTTATGGAATGTTGTGCATGCCATCAACCAATGTATGCAGGGGGGTCAAGTGTCTTGTGAGTGCCCATCCACTGTGTTCGTTCATGCCTTTTTTTTTTGGTGGCCTGGCACGTGTCCTGTGATGTCAACGCTCACGTCATTGCAACATTGCTGTCAGCCTCATCATGACCCCAGTGAGCAATGATGATGTTGATAGGGACATTTTGTGGGCCTTGCTGTCTGTGTGATGGTGTGTTGATGTTTCTGTCCGTCATGTGCCTCATTCGTGCGCAGTTATGGGGGACAGGCCTTTCAGTGGATGGTGTCTGGTGACGTGCATGTAGGTGCATTTCGTTGAGGTCAGTGTGGTGTGAATTAGTACAATGCACTTGCAGATGGTTGTGTCATGGTTGGGGCACACCTTCATTCACGTGGTGGGGCAGCATACATCGGCCATTAGGTTTAGTGGTGTCAGCTGAAGTTTGTGCTGCTTTAGGGTATGATCTGGCTCCGTTGTCTCTACTACTCACAGCCAGGTGGAGTATGCATCACCCCCCCCCTTTCAGCCAGGTGGAGTATGCATCATTCCCCCCTTTCAGCCAGGTGGATTATGCATCATCCCCCCCCCCTTCAGCCAGGTGGAGTATGCATCATCCCCCCCTGGAGTATGCATTGGTACGTCGTTCACCTACCCACTTAACTTTTCCATGGTCATAACATGTGACTTACCGAGTAGCCAGGATCTTGGCCCTGCATGTCGCTCCATGTATCGTGGTATTGTGGAGTTCTGAAGGACCATTGAATCATGGGTTGCTCCGGGGAATCGGGCACAGCAATGTGTGATGATTCTGTTGGAGTCACAGACCATTTGCACGTTGATTGAGTGAAATAGTTTACGGTTGCGGTACAGTACCTCCATGGCATGTGGCACCACCAATTCTACATGGGTGCAGTCGATGGCACCAATGCAACCAGGTATGCCGGCTAGGGCATGGAAACCCACCTTGGTGTTTGCAATCTCCTGGGCAGACCGTGGTAATGAGATGTAGTCGTCTGTGTGCTTGAGGAGGGCATCAAGCACTTGGATCAGTGTACGTGAGAATAATGGTTGTGAAATGCCATGCAAGTGTCCCACTGTGTGCTGGTAGGTGCCTGTGGCCAGGAAGAGGAGTACAGACACTACCTTCAGTAGGGGTGGGATGGCGGTTGGTGTTTCTATCATGCTGACGATGTCGTTGTGTATCATGACTACGATGGCGGTGATGGTGTCCCGGTCCAAACGGTACAGGGTGTGGATCTGCTCAGCAGTGAGGTTGAATGGACTGGCTCTGATGCGTGGGATTGTGGGCTGCCTGCGTGGTGCCACTGGCTGCACTGGTGGGGCTTGCTGGCCCTGCCTTGCCCTCCTTCTCCTCCTGCGTCTCCTCTGTGCAGCCTGTTGTTGTTGCTGTTGTTGTTGTTGTAGTTGAAGTTGTAGCACTTGCATTGCTATCAGGTCCTCCAGCCCCAACATTGCTAGTCCTATTGGAATCATTGTGGAGTGTGACTGGGTGTGGGAAGGGGTTGGGTGTGCTCTTTTTGTACTTCCTGAGTCTGTATTGGCTCCACCTGTGCTGATTCTGTGCACCTGTGGCAGCTGGATTCACTGCACAAGGCCCTTTACGGTTGGTTCGCGATGGCGTAATTAGCACCATGGCGGTAAGGTACTTAACGGGCTGGGTGATGGCGTTAAGTGCATGTCCGCTTGGGTCGTCATTCGCGTAGCTTTGCGCCATGCCGGTATTTACGGCGTGGCAGATCGCGTGCGCGCGTCCTTGGTGCAGTTAGCGGCAGTGTTAACTATGATGCCGCTAATGGCATCGTAGTTAACGGTCACGGGTCATGATCGGACCTAGCGGAAAAGGATGCCGGTAATCATTTACCGCCATCGTTTTTCACTTACCGCCACGGTCGTAATGAGGCCCATTGTCCTATAAAATACTGTTTCATGCTGACTGTGGCCCAATATATGGTGGCATTGCAATTGTAAAACCTTTTCATGGTGGCTTTGCCCAATATTATTAGTATGCTATTGTAAACACGTTTTCACGCTGGCTGTGGGTGGCTGCATTGGGTAAGTAGGGGGGTAAAAAGGATGCTGTGGGCACCCGTGTAGTTATAGAAATGTTCTACATGCCGACAGGGTGTCCTTTGGGGCCACAAAGATGGATGTGTGTGAACTGGACGAACATGCATTTCACATCCTGCCAACAAAGAGCTGTGCAGAATCTGAAACTGATAATTGTTCTTGCTTGCTAACCCGTTCCTAATACTGTCCTCCCATTTAAAATGGCAGCCAGTGTTTCTGCCCTGCACCAAAAGTAACAAACCAAATAAGGCACAGAATGGGAGTGTGATGGATTTTTTCCTGCAAGGGTGGGACAGCCCAAACGTTTTTCATTTTTATATAATAAAACGATGTGGGCAATTCTGTCTCTGAAAAGGAGGCTTGCTAATCAGACTCCCTTTCACAAATGCTCCATGCCAAAGGTATGCACACATGTTACCAGTCTCCTGACATGTACAGTCCCAGATCTGTGGTGGCAAAGGTCAGGTTCAAAAGCCACATATGCATCCCTGACAGCTGCAAAGACAAAAAGTCAATTCAGGCAGAGGTGGCATTTTAACGCTCTGCACCTCTGATCTCAATTCAAATGATTGTGGAATCTAGACAGTCTAGGGTAACATAAATCTGTAACTATAAGCCATGCCTGGTTTGGCATGGTAATCGCTAGAATTACAAAATTATAAAACCACTACAATTTGGTATCACACCATTGTCAGCTCTGTAAACAGGGCCTAAATATGACAGTACTGATGTATATTGCATTTAGGCTATCTCCACATCTTCCATGTGGAACAATAGCTAGGATTCTGCCCTTTAATAATCCAGCAGGAAGGGTAAGGGGAGTTTCTATCTCTAAAGGGCATAGAAACCTCCTCCAGGAGGTTTCCTGGAATCCATGCTTCAAAGGCAGGCACTAACATAAAAAGGTCTCCCTCACAATAGGGTGCCAACCTCTGGAGTCCTTTTGAAGTCATTGACGTTTGAGACTTGTTGTGGGTTCAGTCCATTCCAAGGTCTCCTGCCATAGAGTTGAAAGCAGAAGGCATAAAAGACAGAAGGGAGTTCTGCCCTCTAGCCATCCCCAGGGAACAGTGGGAGTGACTGCTGCAGGACCAAGACATCTCTACTGGTTGCATTGGAACTAGGCTCCTGTTCACTGGAGGTGAAGGAAGCCCTCTAGGCGCCAACCAAGCTCTCTGCAGTGGGAGTGCAGTACAGAAGGACTCTCCCTGTCCCTGGAGACCTTGTATTGGGGCTTCCAGCAACCCAGAATTCAAGGAACCGCTCTGGGCCCTATTTCCCACATTGACTTCCTTGTTAGCTACATCAACCAGAACACCTGTAGCCTGTTCCTAGTTTCTTTGTGCCATATGACGTTGCTGCTTGGACCACACTTCATGTTGGACCAGGTGTCTCCACTTCCCGAATTGACACCTCCTCAGCGCCAAATGTCGCCAGACTCCCAGTTTGATGCCAAAAAGCCTATCCAATGCTGGTGAGCCCCCATTGGACCACCTTTGGCCCCATAGTGACTTCTAAGCCACTCTTCTCTACATTTTCCTGCTAAGACGCAATCTGGAACTTTGACATTGTGCCAATTGAGCGCCTGATGATCCCTGCTCATCTACCCAGAGTGCCCTTTCTCAAAAGTCTGCCGTCTGTGTGTTTCATTTACTGGGATGGGTTCTTCTAGTGTTTTCTTCTTAGTTTGATTGCATTTTATCATTTGATTAAACGTGTATTTTATTATAGGACCTTGATTGGACATTCTTTTATTTTGGAACCATTGTACTTAATTTGTGTGTGTTGCTACTTTTATATCTCACACCCCTCCTGAAGATACAATCTACCCTTTGCCTGCGCTACCACATAAGGTGAAGGAGGTATAGCTTTCGGGCTATGCCTCTTTCACCCTTATGATTGGGATCACTTGTGTCTTACTAGTAGCGTGGGGCTGAGTAGGCGGTTACGCCGCTTCTTCTCCCTGTACTACTGTATAGCAGTAGTCATCAGGGAGACACTGGGTTTTTTGCCTTTCCTCTGCAATGGGTAGTATTTCCTGCCACTGTAGCGTATAGTCTTACAGTCGAACATGAGAGTTTTGAATGTGATGCTGCAAGGCCTGACAAGGTGCTGCGCATCTTGTGAACATTTCTGAAGTCCTCTTTGGGGCAGCGCAAACACATACAAGCACACTCTTCACTTCATTCTAGATTGCCTTACATTATCAGCTGACAATCAATGTTAAGATGGATTTCTGAACTCTGACCTGGTGGGCAGAGGTTCAGAAGGCCAGCCTGGTTTCTTGGAACAGGGAAAACATCTGGACAAGCCAGACCAATCAAGGTAGCATTGCGGTGGTCAAGACTAGGTCTCATGAGGGTGACTAAAAGACCTTAATGAGCACACAGTGTAAAGGACACTTACAAATCACTCCCAGACAGGTGTATCTATATTTAAAATATAAGTACATTTATTCAAGGCCTTTGAAGTTAAACACATAAAATAATATCACAGTAATACTTTTAAACCAACACAATTCTACTAGAATACTGACAGGAAAGGGTTAAAATTACATGAAAAGATAAGCTGCCATCAGCCCTGTACATGACGCATCTACACATCTCCAAAAAAGTCCTATGAGAGTATCTAGGGTCTTTGTAATTGACTATAAGACCCAAGTGCACTGTGCTGTAAGATACATTGTGCACTTGTTACATGTTGCAGAAAAGTTGCCACATTGGAAGAGGACTAAGGGAAACAAAGACTCCCAGTACTCACTGTCTTATGGGCATGTCAGTTTCCCCATAAAAAGTGAGCGAAACCTCGGACGAGTGCAGCAGAAGGCTGTAAGGTGTTTAAACAGCAGCAAAAAGTCTGGGGGTGTACAACTGGAGGGAAAATTACAAATAAATGAAATCTTTCCTAACACTCGCCCCTCCCATACTAAGGACAGGGGGACTTAATCTACCCCTGGATGAGTTTCATGTTTCAGGTCGGTTAAACATTTGGACAACTGCTATGTAGGACACTTGGCCTATGCTCAATGGTGAAGTCAAAGCTAGTAGTAGGATACCGCTTTTTAAGCAGTCCTACCGCCTACAAATTTTTGTTCTTGTTTAACTTTTTTTTTTTTGCCCTCGCCAGCTCTGGGGAGTCTTTCAAGGGCACCCCCGAGCTGGCGTAGTGGGAGAAGGTGCGACATGTAGGCTTTTGATGTAAAAGACGCCCACGGCGGTGGCCTAAATGCGCCCCTCCGCCAAGGGTGCCTTTGACAAAAGGTGCCATTAGCACCCACCACGCCAGTTCGGGGGAGTGCGCCTCATTGTCATTGAATGCGGCGGCGGGCTCATTCAATGACAATGGGCTGCTGACGCGCCCTATTCCTATCATTACCTCCTCGCCGGACTATTTTTGAAACTTTAAGATTCCTACAGATTTTTGGTCACAGAATGTTGGCATGTATGCAAGACCGAAAAGAGAAGGTCCACTTTGTGAGGAACTCATGGTGGCAACAAGTAAGACAGACACAAGTGATCACAGTTTAAGGGTATCTATTGAACAATGACTGCTGTATGCAGGTTGGAAAAACACCTAATCTAAACCTAAATCTAAAATGGTAGCTAGCGTCAACCATCAAATGAAAAATAAGGAAGTCCTAGTGGCGTTGTGCTAAAATAAAAGGGCCTATACTTAGAAACCTATTGCCAAACCTTACAACTAATACAAAATGGGGTGTGGGATAGTTCTCAGGAAAAGAAAGAAGTGTTCTCAAATAATATGTCAGGATGCGGTAGCCTGGGTCTCCCTTCCCCATGTTTTGAGCTTGGGGCAAGATGGGAGCTTGAAGCACGGTACAGTCTTGGGCTTCTCCAGCACGAGACAATAGTTCCAATGGCAGTTCTCAGTACCGTCGATGGCGCAGTCTTGTTTCCATTGAAAGTCTCTTGCCTTCGGAGCGCTGATGAGTTCAAATAACAAAAACAAAGGTTGCTTTAACAAAATGAAAGTTTGTTTTCTTCTAGGCACTGACCCTGCTCAATTGTTATCGACAGTTCCGACAGGGCGATGGTTTCACCCCTGGGTCCCCCTCTTCTGGGCACTGACTCTTCATGTATCGTATTCCTCTGGATCTCCCTCGGTCAAGCTCTGACTCCTGTTGACTGTCACTACTCGGGTTATGGCTTCACCCCTGGATCGGCCTCTACCGGGCTGAGACCCTCTTCCTCTGGCATCTCTCCTTCAGGTTCACTCCTGCCATTTCTTAACTTTTGCTTTCAATTTTCTTAATCTTGGGGTAACAACTTTTCACCCTTGGATCCCCCTCTGCCGGGCTCTGACCCTCTTGATTCTTAGCCTCCCTTAACCGGGTTTACTGTGGCTCTCGATCAGGGTGATAGTGGCTCACCCCTGGATCCCCCTCCTCCGTGCGCCGACCCCTCTTTACTTTTAATGTTCTCAGTTCTTTTTACATAGTTCAACATTTGCAAGATTCACCTTTAGTTCTTTCACATTGCTTTTAGATCAAAGTCTTTTGATCGTACAGGGATTTTGCTTGACCCTCCGTATGGCCACTTTGACCTATTTCGCTGGCCCTTCTATTGCCTTCGGGTAATTGTAGTTTTGTTCAGATGGGGAGCGACCAGAGTCTCTTGAGTTTAGCACCCACGTGGTGCTAGTTTCCATCTGTAGCTGGTCTCCCCTTAACACTTTTACAGTTCTTTCATAGGTCATCAAACTTGGTTCAGAAACTTGCCACTGTGCTTCTCACTCAACACAGCCCGGTTCTTATCAGTTCTCTCCCACCAGCTGTGATGGACCGCTTGGCTTTTGGCTTTACTGGAGTCAAGGCCGATACCACGGTCGCGATAGCTTCCCTTGTTCCTGCTTATCGGCATAGGCTTGCCCCATGTAACGTTGACATCTGCTGCAAGACACATGTGCTATTGTACACGGTCTTAGGCTTTCTTCCACGAAGATTCCACAGGTATGCGACGAAAAGGGCAAGGTCACTTCTCTCCTTGCCGCCCTCTCGATTCCTGCAACCTTTCTCCTTCTCTTGAACTGCTGCGCTTGATTAGCCATCACGTTGTGCTGTCTGCCGTGCTCACCTTACTTATCCTGTGCTCTTTTACTCTACCTTTTGTCCCTGTGGGGAACAGGAAGGGCAGTCAGGTGTGCAGGGTTCAGGTTAATTGCCTGATTTTGCCTGATGCTAGGGTTGGGACATGTCAACTAAATGGTTTTTATTAAAAGTCAGTTGTGTTGTGTCTTGGAAGAAAGTGTTCATGTCGGAAAAGGAAGAGGTTGGAGTGTCGGATAAAGCTGGTGGTAGAGTTTCCAAATAACCTACAGGGCTGGAAGGAAAACAGGTAATACATGGAATTATAACCCTAGGATTAGGGTTTGTGATGACCCCGGGAGAGTAGGTTTTGTAGGATTTGTGAAATAAACAGGAGGGTTTGTGAGAATTCGGAAAATGGTAATCAGAGGGACGGGATTAGTAGGGTTTGCAGAGTAAGCAGGAATAGCTGGGATCATGACACGAACAGCAGTGATTGTGGGAATCGTAGTGTTTGGTCTGATCAGGTTTGGAGTATGGAAAATAATAATCAGAGGGATGGGAAGAATGATGGGGAGTATTCAAATGGAGACCAGTGAAACAAGGATTTGGGGAATTATGCGTTTTGGGTGTAACCGGGTTTGGGACCTTAGAGGATTAATTACGTACGGAGGGGTTGTTGGATCTGGGCCGGAGATATCTAATGGGAGGAAGGGAGGCAGATGCAATACAGCCCATGAAAGCCTCAGATATCTCACCCTCCTCTCCTTCCCTGGCACAATACTGCGTCTCACCTGGGGCATTTCCCTGAGCATAACCCGCCTTCCCCTAACCAGGTGGTCTTTCCCTGCTCGTTTGCCTTCAGGGTCAGGGTAAGTGAGGCCTATTCCTTTTATGGCCACCTGAATAAGGGGTTCCCAGGATCTACTTGGGAGAACACCTGCAGGTTTCTCACAATTTATATCACATAAACCTCTTAAAAGAGTGGAAAGAGAACCCATCAGCCACTCATGCCAAAGTACTGGCATGTCTGGTTCCCAAAGACATAGATAACAACGAGAATATCTAAAAGATGTAGTGGGCTCATTCCCTGATGTATTATCAGAAAAACCAAGAAGAGTAAAAGGTACATACCATTATATTCGAACACCTGAAGGAAAAGTGGTCCATCTAAAACCATTTAGTCTACCAGAGGCCTGTAACAGATAGTGATCGAGGAAGTCAACAAAATGTTTAAGGCTAATATCATTGAGCCCTCCACAAGTCCATGGTCCTCTCCAATCTGTTGGTCACTAAACCCGACTGTTGTTGGACATTCTGCATGTGTAGGCATCGATGACCTAATTGATAAACTCTATCCACCCTAGATTTAACCAACGGGTACTGGTAAGTCCCCGTATATGGGCCAGATAAGGAATAAAACTGCGTTTTCCACGCCCCCTGGGATTATTCCAGTTTAAAGTCCTCCCTTTAGACCAACACTGTGCACCAGCTACGTTCCAACGCCTCATGAATAACATCCTACAGTCCTATTCCAATTTCTGTGGAGCTTTCATTGACGCTATCGTCATTTATTGTAAGACCTGGGAGGACCATCTCTTCCATCTTCATACCATCATGAAAGTTTTCAGGAATGCTGGCCTAACTGCTAACCCAGCTAAATGCAGATTAGCCCAATCAGCCGTGAAATACCTTGGTTTTTTCGTAGGGAATGGGAATGTACAGCCCCAACATGAAAAGTTAAAAGTTGTCATAGATACTCCAACTCCCAAGACCAAAAGAGATCTTAGAGCTTTCCTTGGGTTAATAGGATATTACCGTAGGAATATCCCTAACTTTTCAGACAAAACGGCCCGGCCTACAGATAAACTTTAAAATGCTGAAGCCCAGAAACTTTATTGGAATGATGACGATGAGATCTGCTATAACATCCTAAAACAGATGTTATGCCAAAATCCAATCCTAAAGGTAGTCGACTTCTCGAAAGAGTTTGTGTTAGAGACGGACGCCTCCCTTACAGGGTTAGGAGCCATCCTGCCCCAAATTTGCGATGTACTAGAACACCCCATACTGTACACTAGTTGCAAGTTGTTCCCACATGAAAAAAAATACTCTGTGGTGGAACTAGAGGCCCTAGCCATCAGATGGGCCATTATCCATCTTAGGTACTACCTATTGGGACGGAAGTTCACATTGGTTACAACCACTCACCCTTAGTTTAGACTAGCCAATGCAAAGAGTCCAACCCTCGGGTCATGCAATGGTTTCTAGACCTACAACCCTATTGTTTCACAGTGGAACACCATAAAGGCATAGACCTGTGAAGCAAATGTGGCTATATTGCATGGATGTGAGGAATAAGGGCTGGAAGCGCACGGGAGTAACACGTTTTGTTTCTTAACCTCCTAAGGCAAGTATGGAGTCAAGACTACAATTCCCAGCAAGTCACGGGGGACTTGTAGTTCAGATCACGGCCACAGGTGTAAGTCACATGCGCGTTGCCAGCTGCAGTGATTGTGAGCAGCATAAAGGGCAATGGCGTGTAAATCAGGTGTGGCTTATTAATGATCTGGGTGCGGTTGGTGTGAGGAGCAGGTTGACGGAGCGCTGCGGAGCCAGGGACGGAGAAGCTCTGTCCCTTTGATTGCTGCAACGAAGTTTCACACGATGGACCATTGAAGCCGCCAGCATCCGCTCGCACCGTGCAGAGCAGGCGGACCGGCTGCGACTCACGGCGTGCTACAAAAACTCTGAGGTGTCCCGAGGGGCCCTCGGAGATCAGATAATTGCTGAAGCCATTGCGGGGTGGGGGCTCATTATGTATTTGCTTTCACTCGCATAGATTTGTGCTTAGCAATCACGGAAGGTCTGAATTGGTTGCTAATAGTTGGTTTGTTAATATGATGCGAGGACTTCACGAAGTGCTTATGCGGGTATAATCTCGCCTGTTTAATCTTCAAGGACATGAAGTTACGTGTTTGTGTATTGCAGCAAGCTTGCCTTACGGGCCATGTGTTTTGTCCTTAATTTATGGGGAAATTTCCCTTGTCCTGTGTTCATTCCGCTTGCTACTACATGTGAATGTCTGCTTCTCTATGTTTTCTAATAAGTCAAGTGCATACATATTAAGGTGAGTCTTGGGTTATGCTACAGTATGTTCAGGTATTAAGAAACAGGAACCAGATCGGAAGGGTTTTTTCCCCAGTGCTTCCCCCTACCTATCCAACTTAGGTTGCCCTGACCCTTTTTCCCGGTTTTCCTAACTTCCCCGCCCCATCTACAACCTCTCCCTAACTCCTCTTCCCCCCACTGGCTGCCACGTGGTGTCCTGTGTACTACTTCAGTCACCTGTGCCAACCACGGTGGGAGGGTCGAATTCATTCGGCTTCTGTGGTTCGGGGGAGAGTGTTGATTCCTCTCCTCCCTCATTATAAGTGTGTTATTGACAATGGATGAAGGGCATGTGAGAAACCTGGAGGTGTCTCCCTAGCCAGGCCTTGGGGATCTGTCATCCAGGTGGCCAGGACACAGCCATCGCTATTGAATCAAGTTCCTGGGGGTGGACCAGTGAGGGAGGATCACCTGGATAGGAGGTTCTCGGGGGGTGGGACACCGACGGATGAGACGTGGTATCCCCCTTCTTTCAACACCTTTTACCCATCCTCTTCTGTAGGACATTCAAAAGCACTGCCCCCCCCCTTTCCTACATGAACACTTTCACTCAACATGAAAGTCAACGGACTAACACCAGAGCCATTTACCTGACATGTCCCAATACCAGGGTCAGGCAAAGTCAGTCAATTGAGCAGAATCGCACACACCTGGCGTCCCTTTACCTTGCTCACAGGGATGAAAGGTGGAGCCAGAGAGTACAGTACGAGTGAGGCAGACAGCATGACGAGACAGCTATCCAGACCCAACAGTTCAAGAGGAGGAGAAAGGCAGTGAATATGGAGAGGCTGACAAGGAGAGATACGACCTTGCCCTTTTTGATGCAAACCACGAAATCTCCACAGAAGGAATCGTAAGATCGAGGACAATAGACTGAGTGTATTCTAACAGATGCCGGCGGTACCCACAGCGTGCTGATGCTGATAAGCAGGAGCAAGGGAAGCTCCCGTGACCATGGTACTGGCCTTGACTCCAGTGAAGCAAAAATCCAAGCGGTTCATCAGAGCAGGCAAGTCAAAGGGAGAAAACGATAAGAACCGGGCTGTGTTGAATGAAAGTCACAAAGTGGCACGTGCTCGAGAGACTCTGGTTGATCCCCGGGTAAGTAAAACTACAGAACCAGAAGGCCGTCGGAGAGCCGCAAAAACAGGGTAAAGTGGTCATACAGGAGGTCAAGCAAAATCCCTGTACAATTGAAAGACTTTGATCTACCAACAGTTAAGAAAGTGAAAGGGAAGTGAATCCCGCCAATATTGAAAGTATTGAAATGGCAAAAAGTGCATCCGGCCATCAGGAACAAAACCTGAAAAACTGTTTAAAAAGAAATTAAGACTTGTGAAAGTAAGAAGCATTGGAAGACCAGGGGAAGTGAATTGTTCCCCTTGTCAAGTGGGTCCGAGCCCGGTCGAGGGAGAGCCAGAGGTGAAAAGTCATCACCTAAAGTCCATTGAGAAAGGAGTTATTCCATTGAGTGGTTGAATACGATATGTGAGGGGTCGGCGCCTAGAAGATACGGACTTAAGGGTGAAGCCATCACCCAACGTGAATTGTTGAAAAGGAACTTTTAAAAATGTTTTTATAAATGTGTTTATTTTGTTTTAAACAAATGCAAGGTTACAACAACCAGCCCCCTAGGCAGGCAACAAAGATTATACCAATACCGTCCTGAGTCCCCCCCCCTGTCTCTGTTAGCTTGGATCTTCCCCTCATGTACATACCTCCTGGACCGATCCGGGCTCCGTCTCTGCCCGGGGCTCCCTCCCCACTCCGGGGACCCTTTGGGCATTTCGGGGTTTAAATGTCAGCGCCGGAAAGGCTTTGTTATATTCCAGGAAGGGGGCCCAGATGTCTGAGAACCTGAGAACCGTTGAAGAAGTCCCACTCTCGCTGCTGTTACTTTCTCCGCTATTAGAAGGTCCCACATCTTCCCCCACCATAGGATCATTAGGGGGCCCTCTGTTGTTTTCCAGGAGCGTGCTACCTCAATTCTCCCCGCAAGTAGGCATTGGGTTATCAACTTGGCTTTCCTTCCAGATCGGGGGTAGACCCCTGGGTTTGGGGCCCCCAGGAGAATCAGCTTGTGCTCCAACGGGAGTGCTACCTGGGTGATGCTCTCAATGGTGGCTAAGCATTGTGTCCAAAACTGTTTTACCTTGGGGCAGAGGCACCACATGTGGTAGAAGGAGCCCGGTTGGCCGCAGAGCCTCCAGCAGGCGGGGTTCAAAGCTTTGTTCATGTGGTGGAGCCTCAGGGGAGGGTAGTACCAGCGCAGGAGGATTTTGTAGGCACATTCTCTATTTGTTATACAAGGAGAGGAGGCGCAGATTCTCGTCCATATATCCACCCATTCTCGATCGTCTATGTGCTGGCCCAGATCGGCCTCCCATTGTGCCATGCAGGGCACCTTTGCGTAGAGGAAATCAGGCTGCAGGCGTCTGTATAAGGAAAGGTTTTACCCCGCGCCGGGGGCTCCAGCAGGGTAAGTTCAAGAGCCGTTGCGGTGCGTGTCGCAGCCTGTCGTGTGTGTGGGTTGGAGTTCCAGTGGTGGAGTTGGATATAGGGGAATCTGTCCGTCTCCGCGAGACAAAAGGCCTCCTTGCATTGTTCGAATGTGCAGGGCTCGCCCCCTACAAAGAGTTATCTCAGAGTTGTTAGACCACCCGCACTCCAGTTTTAAAAATTTTAGGGGGGTGTGCCCGGGGAGAATGCTGGGTTGTGGAAGACCGGGGAAGACGGGCTCAGTCCTCTTGGAAGTCCCTTACATTTCAAGGCCCAATCCCATGGTCGAAAGGTATGGGTAGTAGAGGCTAGCAACTTTTTCCATCGCCGGCGATGCAGGGTTTCGATGTGCGGGAGGAACCGCAGCAGAAGGGGGAGCCGTAATTGTTCTGTTTCCACCCATCTGGGGGGGTCGGAGGTCAACATCCAGGTATGAGATTGGGCCAGTTGTGCCGCCACTTGATAGTTTCCTAAATTGGGGACTCCGAGCCCCCCTAATTTGGCATCTTCCATCATTGTGTTTTGTGAGATCCTTGCTTTTCTGCCCTTCCAAATGAACCGAAGCATTTTCTTTTGTAATTTACGTATGGCTGGGAGGGGGATTGCGATAGGTAGTGCCGCACTCGCATATAGGAACCTGGGGAGGAGGTTCATTTTGCAGGCAGCGATGCGTCCCATTAGGGAGATTTCCTGTCCTGCCCAGCGATCCATGTCCCTTTCGAGCTCTTTGAGGAGAGGAGGGAAGTTGACTGTATGTATCCCTCGGGTTCGCAGGGATCTGCACTCCCAAGTAAGGAATCAACTTTTTTTCCCCATTGGATGGGGCTGAGGGAGCTGAGGGCTTTAATTTCCCCTGAGGACAGGCCGATCCCCAAGGTGACAGATTTGCTAAAGTTGATAATAAAGCCTGTGACCCTCTCAAAGGCATCTATTTCTGCGAGGCCTGTCTCATCGAGGTGTGCACTTCTGAGATGGTTAGGAGCACGTCATCTGCATAGAGGGCTCTTTTGTGTGGTGACGTGCCCACTTGAAGACCCTTGATGTTAGTGTTCTCTCTGATCCTCTGGACGAAAGGTTCCATTACCAGGGCAAACAGTAGAGGAGACAGCGGGCATCCTTGCTTCATCCACATGTGAGCGCGATTGGATCGGAGCGTGTGCCGTTGATCCTAAGGAGGGTTTTTGGTCTGAAGCGAAATGCCTCCAACGTATACTGCATAAATGGCCAGTCAACTTTTTGTTGAATGCCTTGGTGGTGTCTAAAGCTAGGAGTGCCATCTTCTGCGAATTCTGGTATGTTATCCCCGTGGACCTGTTTAAGATGGTCGGGGTTGATTATGTTGGGCAGGATCTGTGATAGCCGGTTTGCGAGGACTTTGGAGTAAATGCTGGCATCTATATTGAGGAGACCAATCCGTCTGTAGGAGGTTATATCCCTTGGGTCCTTGCCTGGCTTGGGGAGGAAAATGGTGATCGACTCCTGCATGGAGGGAGATACTTTAGCCACGTCCCTGAAGGATTTGAAGAGTTGGGCTAGGGTGGGGGTCAGCTGCAGGCGAAATATTTTGTAGAACTTGGTAGAAAAACCGTCGGGGCATTGATGACCACCTTAATCTCTTCCCCTGTAATCGGAGCTTGTAGTGCATTCCGGGCCGAGTCGTTCAGTTGGGGGAGAGCCGCCTTACGTAAGAATTTGCGCTATTCGTCAGAGTCTCGCAGCGGTGCATCCATCACCTGTTCCAAGTCGTCTATAGCGAGTTGTAATTTCTCCTATTCTGTGTATCGTACCTCCCCCTGATGGTCCCTGAGTCCGGTTATGGTGTTCCTCCTGTGCGCTTTAGCTAGTTTTGCTACCATTAGTTTATTTGCTTTGTTGTTTTTCGTGTAGTAAAATTGTTTAGTCTTCGCCAGCAGGTGCGCTGAGTGTTCTGCATAATGTGCTTCCAGCTTGTTCCGGGCAGATCGGACCGCGCGTTGAGTTTTTGGGGACCACCCCTTCTGCTTATCAATTCCTTCTACTAATCGGAGGTCCTCCTCGGGCGCTTGGCGTGCCTGGCGTAAACGTTTATGATATGCCGCTCCCTCGCTATAAGCTTCCCCCGAATGACTGCCTTCATAGCATCCCATGTGTTTGCTAGGGGAATATCCTCGTAGGGGTTTTCCCTGAAGAAGCTCTGGATGGACCTGGCGACGGAGTCTCTCAGAGCCATATCATTAAGCCTAGGGTCGTATAAGGAACAGCTACGTTGGGGGCTCGGGGAGACATCATGTGCTCGGAGTGTCATGGAGACCGGGTAATGATCAGATAGCGTCCTTAAGCCAATGGAAACATCGTTGACATAAGACAGGACTTGCAGCGATGCCAGGAGCAGGTCTATCCTCGAGAAAGTTCTGTGTACGTAGGAGTAGGAGTAGTCCTTCTCAGTAGGGTGAAGCACTCGCCATCCAACGTCCTGAAGAGCTGGAGAAGACTGAGGGCCTGCTTGAAGTCCCTGGGGGAAGGCACATGTGATCTGTCCTTAGAGGGATTGGTGACTCCATTGAAATCTCTGCCGATTATGACTTGGCCCTCCACAAAGGGGGATAGTTCCTCAGCCAGGGATTCGTAGAAGCTGTTTTGACCTTCATTCAGTGCGTAAACGGAAACGAGTGAATATAGTTGACCCAGTAGGAGGCACTTAAGTGCTACATAGCGGCCCTCGAGGCATAGTTTTTTATCCAGTATTTGGGGGTGTAGGCCTTTTGCAAAGAGAATTGCAGTTCCCCCTTTTTTGGTTCCGTTGGATGATAGGAATTGATGTGGGAAGTGTTTATTGTGCACCCGCCCAAAGTCCACCAGCTGGAGGTGAGTCTCCTGTAGGAACCCCACGTCGGATTTGTCATCCCATAGTAATTGTAGTATGGATATGCACTTGGAGGGGGAATTCAGCCCTTTAACGTTGTGGGAAGAGAATTTCAAGGTGCGGAGGGTTGGGGTTGGGATGGGCTCCAAGGCCCCTATAGGGCGCGGTTGGGGGGGGGGTCGGGTGGCAAATTGGTCACTCATTATTTCGGGGGGAAAGCAGCTGGATGCCACCCTGCAATTGGGAGTTGAACTTTGGCCACCAACGGGCAGCCAGAACTGTAAATGTCCGAGGAACCAACGTTTTTGGGTTGGCAAACCTCTTGGCCAACTGGGCCGTATGACCACCCCACGCCAACGTGGCCGGGGCGGTTAAATTGCCTTCCAAGGAATTTTGATGGTGTGAACCCTGGAAGTGGGCATGGGCTGTGGGGAGCTCGATGCAGCCATGCTTGATCTATGTGTCGACGTCCCAGAAGTTTCGGTTACCGTGGTGTGGGTTTCCTAGGTATGTCGCTGTAGGTCATCTTCCCCTCCTATTCTTATGAACTTTAGACCATGAGGCCCATCTTGGCTTCGGCGAGGCGGGAGCTGTTTCTCCATCCGTGCTTTCTGTCGGGGACTGCGAGGCTTCAGGGGAGCCGGGATGTAAGATCTTTTCTGCATCTTCTAGGTGGCTAATTCTCTGGGACGTGCCATTATATGTAAATTGTAGCGCTGTTGGGAAGAGCCATCTATAGCGGATCTGTTTGTCCCGCAAGAAGAGAGTGAAGTGGGTGAAGAGCTCTCCTCCTTTGTAGGGTGAGGCGGGAGAAGTCCTGATGAATTTGGAGCGGGGAGCCCTGGAACATGAGCTCATCTCGGGTCCAGCCAATTGCTACTTTCGAGGGTAGAAGTGGACACGAGTTATGACGTCGGTGGGGGCGTCCCGGTCCACTCCCTGTTGGGGACGAAGCCTGTGGGTGTGGTCCAGGAGGAGTTGTTGTTTATCCAGCTGCAGCATGAGGGACTGAAAGAACTCCCTCACGTATCCTGCCAGGTCTTTGTCTGGCAGTGAGGATGGAATGCCTCGGATCCTAAGATTGTTGCAGCGAGCCCTGTTTTCGAGGTCCTCTTGCTTATATTCGAGGATCTCACGCCTGTCCTGGAGTGCCCGGATGGAGCGCTGGACCTCCCCCAGCTTAGTGGAATGGCCCTGGGAGCGATCCTCCACCTCCCCGATCCTCTGTTCCGCCTCCGCAAGCCTTTGATCAGTGTGCTCTAGCTTTGATATGAGTTCCGCCATGCAGGATCTAAATTCGGTTTTGATATCCGCCATGTAATGATTGTATGTCTTCTTTGGTAGCTAGGGCATCTCTAGCATCCCCGGATTTTGGGCGCGTAAGTTTCAAAGGATCCATTTTCTTTCCCATATCTGCTGAGAGTGTCATGACAGCAATGTCCGAGTTTTTGGCGGATCTGGCTTGTCTGGACATTGTGGTGAAGCTACTGAGGAGGTGCGGGGGCCACCGCCGGTGGCAGCGGCGACCCTATTGCAACAAACCCTGGTGGGGGGTTGTCCCACTTCGTGGGGACCGGCAAGGGTTGCGCAGGGATCTGTGTGGGGCAGGCTGGAAGGTGCCAGAGATCGGGGGAGGGGGAATGCGAGGCTGCTGGCACTGTTGCCCTCCCAGCACCTGGCAGGGTCCCTAGGTGAATGCCTGGTGCTCCCGGGCTGATGGTGCCAAGAAGGGTTGGAGTGGGCCGGGGCACCCCAGGAATGAATAGATGCTGCACCCCGTGAAGGGTCGCGAGGAGGGCCGATGAGGGGGGAGGTGCGGGTCCATCTGGCTCCCCGTCGCTTCTGGAGGCAAGATAGGAGGCTCAATGAAGGCCAAGTGGGGGGCACTGTGTGGGCAGGGGCGCCCCTGGATCCTGGGAGAGCCTTGTTGCGGGGTGTAATCCTGGTGATCCCGCGGAGGGGCTGTCTCTGATGGATTAGGGCGGTTCCACAGGCCCCCGGGGGGCTGGAATGCCCGGGGCCCCTCTGCTGGACCCACGCCCCGCAGGCGCAGCAGTGGCTGTGAAGAATTTCAGGATGGGGGAACAGGGCCCGCCCTCACTCCTTCAGGCTATTCAATGGCAGGAGCGGGTTCCCCCCTGATCTCCCCGCACGTCCTCGTCTCCAACGGTGGGCAGGGAAGCCCAAGGGAGCCCCGGAATCCACCCAACCAGCAGGATCACAGGTAGCAGTTGCGGACCGCCTGCCCCCTGCCACCCTCTCACCGTGACCGCGGGCGGTGGCAAGCCGGTCCCGCTAGAGTTGCCAGCGTTGTGGAGTCTCCAGATGGTGCAGAGGCTCCGTTGTCAGGGAGCTCAGTGGCAGAGGCTCCAGGAGTGCACTGCATGTCTCGAGTTCAACACCCGGCCCTGACCGCCATCTTAGCCAGGCGTGATCGCGGGCCCGCAGCACCCGAACCGGAGGTCCCGGGTCCGCTCAGCCCCGAGATTTTGACAGGAGGGGCGTGGGTCGTTGGCACCCCGGGCCACGCAGCCTGTCGCAGAACAGGTGTCACGCACTCCACTCGTCCCTCATCCCCATGCCCCGAACACCCCTCGCCCTCTTGCCCGGTTCCGGGACTCACAGGTTCTCTCTTCGTCCCAGTTGCCACGGCGCCAATTGCCACAAAGCTTGGGTCGGCATGCTGTTTGCCCACGGAGACGTCTGCCCCTTTGGCGTCTTCCGTGGCGGCTGCTAGACCGGCTTCTTCCACGTCACATGACCGCCACCTTCCGCTCACGTGTTTCTGGACTACACTCACGTGATGCGGTTGCGGGTCATGTGACCGGGAGGACATAGCAGCGCCAGTATTTAAACGGCTATGTCGCGGTGCTTCGGTGCTTCATAGCTGTTTCCTCGGATTCCTGTACGGCGCTACTTACCTTCTGTCTCACCTTTTTGGATCTTGACCTCGGATTTGTTTCACGGACTGGCAGCGGATAACCCTTGGCTCTGGTACTTACTTCTGGATCATCGTTACGACCACGGACTGCTTCAGAGACTCCTACTACGTTCCGCCTTTCTTGTGCGGATTCCGGCATCAGGTGGGCCCGGCACTTGCAACGTTGCTGGGATCGCTACACACTGAAAAGAACAGCCTTGCTGGGTCTCGGAACTTTCCCCATAGGTACAACAGCTATTCCACAGACGCCTTTTGGTAAGACCGTTCCACTTACTTGTTGATTGGTTGTTGGTTCTGTTTTGGCTTGACACTTAAACGGTGTTTCCTTTACAGTGGTTCGGGGTTCCACGAGTACCGCAGTTCCGGAAGAACATCTCCCACCTGTGGTCTCAAAGGCTGTACAGAGAGTGACTTTGATTCTCTCTGTGCGGCACTTGTGGACAGAGGACTCTTCGGCTACACGACAGTCAAGACACAACAACAGGACAGCCGAAATCTATTTAAATGTAGGGCTGCATCGGGTCCAGCATGGAGGCCATCAAAAGAGCGTCCGCATTGTCGGCACTCTTTGCCACGCCCCCGAAAAGGAACTTTTTGTTTTGTTACTTGAACACGTCAGGCCCTCGAAGGCAAGAGACTTTCAGAGAAATGGGATTTGGCCATAGACGGCCCTGAGAGCTGAAACTGGAACTGTTGTCTTCTGCTGGGGGAAGCTCGAGAGTATACTGTGCTCCAAATCCCATCTTACCCCTTTCAAAACGTGGGGAAGGGAGACCCAAACTACCGCATCCTGACATATTGTTTAAGAACACTTCTTTCTTTTCTTGAAAAACACGCCACACCCTTTTTGTATTAGTTGTAAGGTTTGGAAATAGCTTTTTTTAGTAAAGGCCCCTTTTCATTTGACACAATGCTACTAGGACTGCCTTATTTTCATTTGATGGTCGACGCTTGCTCCCATTTTAGATTTAGGTTTAGATTAGGTGTTTTTTCAACCTGAATACAGTTTAATAAACACCCTTGAACTGTGCTCACTTGTGTCAGTATTTACTGTTGCCACCATGAGTTCCTCACAATACCGAAGGAAAGAATAGAAGCCAAAAGATCCGACCCTAGAAGTAGAGAAGAAAGTGAAAGGGAGGAACCTAAAGAAAGCAGACCACCTCCCCGTATCTGCTTTTCATGTAGAGAAACTGGGCATTTGGCCAGGCACTGTCTGAAAAATGTAAAAGAAGAACTTATGGAAATAGGCTGTTTAAAGGGAGAAGAGTGGGAAGAACCTGAAGATCTAGAGACCTTCAGCATGTTTATGTCTGTCTTCTGCTGACTTCATATAAGAAAAAGCTTGGGTGAATGGGAAGCAAGTGAAAGCGTTGATTGACTTAGCTAGCAAGCAAACCACCATAAGAGCTGACCTGGTTACAACAACGGACCTCGGGAACGCTACCCTAGTTAGAGTTACCTGTGTACATGGGGAAATGAGATATACCCCAAAATACCTGTGTACATTAACATCACAGGTGAGTCATGTTTAACATCTTCTACCATCATTCCTGGGCTCTCCGAGGAGGTTATTTTGGGTGGGAATTTCGCCATATTTTCACTCTTTTGCAGGAACCCCCACCTCCCTATAGAGAGTTTTCACCCCAGGACTGCTGGCACTCTACTTACTATAACAGAAGAGAAGTGAGTGCCACCAGTTCAGTGGAACTAAAGCTCTGTGCACACTTTGTAGCAAAAACAATGCTAAAGCAATTCAAATGCAATTAAGAATACAGTGTTTAATAGGGTAAACACTTAAATAAATTCGCAAATGTGGTAATGACAATATTCCGAAAGTCAATTCCCACTTCTTGGTGTGATATATACTTCAAATAATGCAATGTTTCCAACTTCACAAAAACACATATTTTCCAACAAATCAAATACGAAATTGTCACTGTTTAAAAAGCAAATTGTATTCAATAAGAACAGAATAGTTGGGGGGGGCGTGGCCAACCGCCATGTAGGAGAGTAGTGTCTTGGACAGCTCTGTAAAATATGATCATTGATCCGCCACTAAGGTTCAGATTAGCTCTGAACTTTAAAACGACTGAATATTCGCCTCAACTGTTTGCGAACGCCTGTGGCACTCGAGGCAGAAGTCTGGTGCGATCTCATCCCTCCGTTCAGCCACCGCGACGTGGAGAAAGGAGATATGCCACGATCAGAAAATGGCGGCCGACGCGAGACCCGTCTCCATACAGTAGCCAATTGACCGAAGAGGAAAAGCATCCTGTACAGACGGGAGCTGGCACTGGTACCCCAGGCCAGCGAAGGTGACAAAGCCCGAGGCGGCCTCGGACCCCGAGTGTAGCGGATGCGGCGCTGCGCCCGTGCTGCTCAGACAGAGCAGTAGGTGAGGAGCCCGGGGCCTGCCGGCTCGCCGCGACCGCTCAGCGCAGCCCCGGGCGGGAACACCAGAAGCCTGCAACGCAATAGTGGAACAACGGGACGGGCGGTCCCAAAAAGCGCAGTGGCTGCCACCCCAACGCAGGACAAATAAGCATTGCTGGCCTCGCGGACCCTACGGCACACGGTTGTGCGCACCTTGAGGCAACAGGCTGCGCTGACGCCGTGCCGCGAGCGGCTGCCCCACGGGACCCGCAGCATGTCGCCGTGACCTCCGGAGCCTAACCTGGGGAGCTTCCCACAACCAGCGGTTGGGCAACAGAGAGGCCCATCCAAGGGCGCCGAAGGAGCCCGCGGATCGGCCGAAAGATAAGCGGTAAGGAGTCGGGGGGAGGAGGCTCCCGAGACATCATAGCTGCTGCATAACACTTCCAGTGCCATGTCCCCTGTGCCCCCGGGCCCTAACTTGAACACGCCTGACAGCGGCCCGCCGTGCCTGGTGCTTGGCGGCACACGGCTGGGCTGGAGGGCCCCGGACACCCATAGGGGCCTCCTGGATCGGCCCTGGAAAAAACATCAGCACATTGCCTATTCGATCCGGCAGGCCACTGACCCCCGGCCCACAGCCCCATAAGACTCTGGCATGACCTGAGATCGTGGCTGGGGTGGTTGAAGACTAAGGTCCTGGCAGCCACAAGCAGCCCCCACGCGATGCACAAGGGGCGGCGCATCCAGGGGGCCCCGCGGACTGATACTTGCATGCTGTAGACTCCCCCCGTACCCAGAACGCAACGTGATGCCAAATCACCTGGCAGCCTGGAGACAAGCCACCAATTTACCAGGACTATAGCTCGGCTTGGACCCTGTGACGGTGTGCTACCCCCCCGCTCCTAGTGCACGGCTGAGTCTAATACCGGAGCCTCCCATTAACCAAACCCAAAGAATCAGCCCTGCTGGACCAACACATTATAAGGGCTAACACGCTTATGCCACTCCCAGGCTTGCCATTGAAGCTGGTGGGTGACGCAACTGGGCTGTATTGGCCCTGGGCTGCCTTGATCATAAGCCGCTGCGGGGTGGGTTACTGCTGCCAACATCAATAAACCCACTCCTGTAGCCATGTCTATGAAAGGCGCTCGAAGTAAACACAGGCAAACAACCATGGAGACCTTTGCAGCCTCCGCAGCGAGCAGATCTGACGCCGACCACGACAACAGAGGAGCACTAAATGCGGAGGCACCCAGACAGGCGAACTCACAACTCCTAGAGGCCATTACGACTCTCCAAAAAACCATGGAAAACAAAATTGACGCCGTAGCGATCGACTTGAACCTACTGCAGCAGGATGTCCGCTCCATCGCCAGTAGAACAGAAGCTCTGGAGACCCAAGTGCGAGACAACACAAACAAAAACACAACTCCTGAAAGATGTGGATATTCTGGCACAGCGGGTGAAGAACCTGTAGGATAGAGCCGACGAGGCCGAAGGTCGGGCCCGGAGAAATAACATCAGAATCATAGGCCTGCCCGTGGGAATTGAAGGCAACGACCCCACGAACTATGTTGAAAACCTCCTCACACAAGAAGTCGGAGCAGGGAAGCTATCGCAGGGCTTCACCATAGAGAGAGCCCACCGATCCCTCGCCAGGCGGCCGCCCCCGGGAAACCCGCCTAGACCAAACATAGCCAAAGTGCTCAACTATAAGGACAGAGAAACGATTCTAGCCTTCTCAAGGATGGGCGGCTCTATACAAAGAGACTCTGCAAGGGTCGCCATTTACCCCGACTACACCCTGCAAGTCCAGAGGAGCAGGGCCCAATTCAATCACGCCAAAGCCAGACTGAAACACGCAGGCCTGCGTTACATGCTACTATACCCGGCTAGATTGAAAGTCCTGCATAACAACAGAGCCCATCTATTCGACACCCCTGCTGAAATCGGCGAATGGATGGACAGGGAGCAGCTTCCAGACCTAGAACCAAGACAGCATAAGCCACAACCATCAGCAACATGAGAGCCCACCCACATCACCCCCAGGCAGCCTTAATCAGACACACAGCATTACACTATGAATGCGGCACCTCCGATGCCACTGGAGCCACACTAAAACACGAAATACCTCCCAGTTGCACCACCTGAAGTAGTACCACTCCTGCCCCTTGAAATAGTTAGGGTATTTTACCCGCCCGTAGGGCACCAAGTGACCTAGGTCTATGGAGCGGAAACGGGAAAGTCAGAACGGGGAAAACCTCGCTAGACGTGTTAAGTTTAGTAGAAAGTTAAAGGTTAATGTTCATGGGGAAGGGAATCCCAAGTTAGGGACCCAGTTACAGTTAAATAAGAATCAGACCAAGTCCCTCTCCTGCGGTCCGGCTGTAGGACGGTCGGGTCCACCCAGGACCTGGACCATGGAACGCCCACAAGCCCACAACCACACGTAGACCATGGCTGATAAAATCAGAATAATGTCCTGGAACGTTAGGGGGCTAAACAGCTACATTAAGCAACATCGTATCCACTCCTTCATGAAACGCCACAAAGTTGGAATCGCACTGCTGCAAAAGACACATCTAAATGCACCCAAACTAGCAGCGCTGGCCAAAGTCTGGAGGGGAATCTTAATAGGTTCTGCGTACTCCACATATGCACATATGCAAGAGCAGTCCTGATATAGATAGCACCTTCGGTTCCCATCACCTTAACCCACACAAAAACTGATAATGAGGGCAGGATAGCCCTGATACAAGGCACCATATAGGGGAGGGACCTTGCCCTGATTTGCACCTATGCTCCTAACCACGACGCCACCGTCTTCTTTCGCTCACTGTACGCCCGCCTAAGCCCATGCAGAGAGGGCATAATAATATGGGGTGGTGATCACAATAGTACCCTGGATCCACGTAAGGACAGATCGGACAGCAAGCACGTCTGCCCCTCCCCGCCAGCCAAAATACTAAACGCCCTCACGCCACAATTTGCCCTTAAAGACCTATGGAGGGAACAACATCCTGATACCAGAGCATACTCCTTTTATTCACCTCCACATAAAGTCCACACTAGAATTGACTACTTATTTGTCAGTGAGGAACACATAGCCCAGCTTGAAGATACACAATACCTGGCCAGGGTTCTGTCAGACCACTCCCCCCTGATAACCACATGGATGTTAACAGCCCCCAAGCTCCCTGCCCCGATATGGAAGCTCAGAAGTGAGGCGTTGCTAGACAAAGCCTTCAACGAACAAATCAGACAAGGCACCACGGATTATTGGCAAACCAACATAGATAGCGTCCAACACATAAGCATGGCATGGGAGGCGTATAAGGTATTGATAAGGGGTGAGATGATAGCTGCTGCCGTAGGAGCACTAAGACGCACCACGTCCCTGTTAAAGCACACCGAAGCAGATCTGAAAGTCCTAGAGTCAATGCCATCCCTCAACCCAGCCCACATGCACAAAATAATAGAACTTTAGCAAGCCTGCCTGGCACACTGGGAGACACTGGGGAAATTAAGCTACGCGAAATACACGGAAAGGAACCATGCCCTAGGAGATAAACCCGGGAAACTACTTGCGTGGCTATACCAGCACAAAATCGCCAGAATAGCCATCTGCCTGATCCAGGGCAAAGACGGTCTGAACACCCACACACAAGTTGGGATAAACCTAGCGTTGAAAGAGTACTACCAGGCCCTGTACTCTGACCCCGCACCACCCACGGACACTGAAATCGAGGAGGTCCTCGACATCATCAGGCTGCCACACCTAGACGAACACATGGTCGAGGCCCTAGACGGCCCCATCACTCCTGACGAGGTCATAGCCACCATAAGAATTCTTCCCTCTGGGAAAACGCCGAGGCCTGTCGGACTCCCCGGGGAGTTTTATAAGACCTATGAGGACATACTTGCCCCATTACTATCCCAAGTGTACAATGAGGCGTAGGAGGTGGGCCGCCTCCCTGACACTTTGCGTGAAGCTGTAATCATCCCCTTGCTAAAACCCAATATAGACGGCTCAGAATGCGGCTCGTACAGGCCCTTGTCCATGCTAAACGTGGACAATAAAATACTGACGGCGTTACTGGCAAGGAGAGTACAGGTCGCCATCCCACACCTAATCCACCATGACCAGACGCGTTACGTGCAGGGCCGTTCCATCACAGACAATCTACGCAAGCTGCACTATGTCATATACAGCACGGACGGTGAGCCTGGAAAATATGCGGTGGCGTCCTTGGACGCCTCCAAAGCTTTTGATTCGGTCCGGTGGAGATGGTTCCACGCCACCCTGGCCAAGATGGGAATAGGACCAGCCTTTTTAAACTGGATCAAACTTATCTATACAAACCCCACCGCCCACCGTACTAATAGCACACTCTCTGACAAATGGAACCTCTCCAGAGGAACCCGGCAGGGATGCCCCCTTTCTCCCCTTCTTTATATCCTAGCCATCGAACCAGTGGAAGCATACCTCAGGCAAGAGTACGGAGACAGAGGCATATCAATAAATGGGGTGACACACCTAGTCTCTATGTACGCGGACAACATGCTCCTTTACCTAAAAGACCCCGAACGCTTACTTCCCTACATACTAGAGACACTGGAAGGGTTTTATAGATGCACGGGGATCCAAATCAACCACGATAAGTCTGTCCTGTACCCCTTCACAGCCCTAAGCATGACTAAGGCGGAATACCTCCCCTCACTATCTCTTAAATGGGAACCTACCTCATTTAAATACCTGGGCATTCGGATCCACCCTGATCCCAGAACTGAACATGCACTGAACACCGTGAAAGCGAAAGACGGCCTAGCTAGATCAATTGACTTTTGGAGCAAGTTGCCCCTTTCGGTGACCGGCAGAGCTGGGCTCCTCAAAATGGTGGCGTTACCACGACTCCGCACTACTTCACCAACGTCCCATACTACATCCCGCAACAATTCTTTAATGACCTAAACAAACACTGCAGGAAATTCCTTTGGCACGAAGGTAGGCACAGGGTTACCCTTGACATAATGCAGAGGCCGTATGACAAAGGATCCCAACTGAAGCACATGATCCAATGGATGGCTGATGAAACCACCACAGACACTTGCCTGCTACAACCTTTAGACCCCCCGACGCTGCTCGGAGACCTGCTCTGAATCGAACCAGAGACCCTGCAACAATACTCATACTTAATCCGTCTCGGCTCGTGGATCTGGAGGCGGGCCTGTAAAACGGCCAAAGTGGTTGACCCCTACTCCCCACAGATCCCGGTAGTCGCGATTATGTCAGCTAGACCAGAGGACCAGATGGTGATCAGGAGCATATGTGAACCTTTTGGTATTGCCACCCTGGGAGACCTAGCGACAGAGCAGGGCATCCTTACGTTCACAGAACTGCAGGAAGCCACGGGGATACCGCCAGGTCAATTCCTCCTACACGGAGCAGTAGTAAACAGACTCATAAAACGATGGCCAGAGATGGAAACCCCCAACACCGGACATGATGTCATCGAGAACCTGTTTACTGTGGTAGAAGGAGGTCATGAAACATGAAGGCTCTACGAGACCCTGCTCACCAGTACTTCACAGCACAAACTCAAAAGCAAAGCTAAATGGGAACTAGAACTAGGCATGCCCTTCGAAGCCAAGGAATGGGAGGTCATATCACGCTACCACAAAAAGGTATCCAGAAACACCCGCTTCCAGCTCATACCATTCTACATCATTCATAGAGCATACCTCACCCCAAACATCATCTCCAAATTCAGCAGCACAGGCGCTGTGTCATGCCCCAAATGTCAGGATCCCACTGCCGGGATGTCCCACATGTTCTGGGGATGCCCAGCTATACAGGCCTTTTGGACACAAATCGGAGCAAAGACGGCCAAAGCGGACATCACATTAGATGTGCAGTCACCCAAAGCTTGCATCCTGGGCTCATACCCAAAAAGTAAAAAGAATAAGCCCCTAAATAGACTTAAGGACCTAATGTACATTCTGGCAAAAAGACGAATTGCCATGGCCTGGAAAAACCCCAGCGCCTCCAGTGTCGCAACCTGGTGGGAGGACCTACGCAGATGGTCCACAGCTGAAACAGGGGCCTGGGAGATGGCACAACTGTAGAAAATATGGACACCTCCGACGACCTATTGCAGTGGATTGCCCTAACGGTGTCCATGTTCAGCACACATGAAGACAGTTCCTCCGGAGGGGACCCGGGCAGCCCGTGCTAGGCCGCGGAACAGTGAGACTGCAGCACATTTTCATAGACTTGGTCTTTTGGGGAGGGAGGGAAAGGGGGAGTTACTACTAATTGCAATTGTCTCAAAAATGCTTTTAAGTTTGTATTGTTATTGGAAAATAAAAACACATTAAAAAAATAAAATAAAAAAAGAACAGAATAGTTCAGAGCCCATTGGTGTGAGATGCATTCAGATATACATATAGATGACCTCAACTGTATATCGGATTTCTATACGACACTTTTCGGGTTTGTTTTCCCTTCATCAGATATGGACAATTCAAAAATCCCTGAAAATGAAATATGTTTCAAGTCCATTTAGGACTGTGATTTGTCATTTAACTTAATTTATCACTCTGGTTTAGTATCAAAACCTACTAACCTTAGTTTTCTGGCGATGTAGCCTTACTAAAGATTGTAAAAATTCGAGTCAACTTGGTGTCAGTCTAATCTCCTTCCGAGAGTTAGATCTGTAAATGAATGAGAGTGTCCTTCATGAGTTTAATCATGATGGGTGGGCTAGAACTGGGATCAGTCACTACAGGATACATACATGCCTACCCTTCCGATTTAGGCGGGAGACTCCCGATTTTTCTGTGAAAAATATTGCTATTTTTCACGTTCTCCCGCCTAAAATAAATCTTTGCCCAATGCATTCCAATGGCAAAATCTTTGTCTCCCGATTTTTTGGACGTAATCTCCAGGACAGGTGGGTTGAAATGTTGGCATGTATGAGGATAGCGCTGTGTCCCAATTCTAAGCCCTTCTTTTTAATGATGCACAATCGTTTTAGTATCTTTCTTTAAAAATGCTCACCTCGATGTAAATGCACTGGGTATATCTGATTTGTAACAGGAGTCAAACTCTTAGGTCTGCTGCAGATTGTGGATCAGCACTGTCCTAGTTTCTTGTTTTTACACAAAATAACTCTGGTGATTGGATACGCCTGAAGGGAAAAAAAACTTTTTAATTTGGAATTTTCAAAGCTATGATATTGTGAGCTATCTGTTTTTTCAATACATGTAGAGTCATACCTGTAGTATAATTCTTGAAATGATGCACAGGAGGCTGTGAGGCTCTGAATAATGTTGCTTTATTTATAACATCCAGCACCTGATGAAATGCAGCTCATCTGAAAACAATGCCAACAGGGCAACAAGTCCACAAACATGGGGCTGCAATTATGAGTCTAGGTGGCTGCTTTATGGGGCCTGTATGCCAGTCCAATGGAGGAGCAGGCAGGAGCCGATGGTGCTCATTGCCCTCGCTCCAGGCTTCTCGCGCGTGAAGCGCAGGGCAGCGTTTCCGCATCTAGCGAGATCTCGCGAGACCTCCCGGTCTCGCCATATCTCTACACACCTCCCTCTGATAATGCAACAGCAGTTATTGTAGAACATAGTCATTGTATCTCACCGGTCTTCTGTGTTCCCTTTTCGGCTGGTCATCTCTCTCTCTGCGAGTATCTTGCTCGTGATCATCTGCTCGCTCTTCTATGGGTGTATTTGCTTCCACTTCCTCTTCTCTGACTTCTCTTCTGTCAGTTCCTGGCTCTTGTTCTCTCTCTCTCATCGTCCAGTACTTCCTCGATTTCGGATCTTTCATGGGTCTTTTCTCTCCCTTGTTTCTTTTCAAACATGGCTACTCTCTCCATGTTCCATGTGCGCCCGTCTTCGGTGCAGACATAATTGGTTCCTCTATGAACCACCCTTACCGGTCTGCTATACCTTGAACCCGTAACTTGATCTTTTGCCGGCAACCGTATTTTCATCCAATCTCCTTCAGTTACCTTTGACCTTTGCTTTGTTCTTCTTCTTCTGTCGCTCCACCTTTTGATGCGTGCTTTGCTGCTTTCTATCCTCCACACCACTTCTGACATGTCCACTTCCTCATCCTCTCTTACTTTGGCCAACCATGGTGGCACTAGTGTGGAGGCTGCCCTTCTCTCTCTCAACATGCGAAAAGGGGAGATGTGGGTGATCCCGTTGGGAGTCAGTCTGTGACTCCTTGAGTCTTGAGGGGATCCAATCCGAAACGCAGTCGCTAATTGGATAGCTCCTTTGATAAACCTGTTGGCCCTCTCCACAAGTCCATTGGCCTGGGGATGATACAAAGACGCTTTGTTCTGATGGATGTTGTGCTTCTTAAAGAATAGTTCCATGTCTCTGGATATGAGTTGTACCCCGTTGTCCGTTACTAACTCATTGGGGAGCCCTTCCCGCTGGAAGATGGTGGTAAGAACTTCTATTACGGTGGTCGTCGTGATGTTGGGGACAAACTCGGCTTCGACCCACTTTGATAAGTAATCTACCAGCACTATGCCATAGCGATGTTCAGATGCCATTGCCTTCAGTGGTCCTATAAAGTCCAGGCCAACTTTTGACCATACCGCTTCGGGGGTTTCTGTGGGAATCATGGGTGCTGGTCTGATTTTTAGGTGCTTGTCACTGTTGTGACACTCATGGCACCTCTCTATCATGGTGCGGATCTCTTGATCCATGGACGGCCACCAGTAGGCTTCCCTCACTCTGCGCCGTGTCATGGTATTCCCCAAATGGCCTGCATGGGCCCTGCACAGGATGGTTTTCCTCATGCTTGGGGGTGGAATTACTTGGGTGGTCTTCATGACTATGCCGTCACTCTCAGAGATTTCATCAGCCACTTTCCAATATGGTCTCAATCCTTCTGGCACTGTTCTTTCATCTGGCCATCCTTTCTTTACCCATTCTCTGATCCTCGCCATGGTGGGGTCTTTTCCATCCTCTTCCATCCAATGTCTCTCACTCAGCTCTAAGTTGTCTGGGGCTTTGAGATCCGTAATGGATGCCACAATACACTCTTCCTGCAAGAAGGTGGTGGCAGTGTCCTTTCCTTCTGGTAATCGTGACATGCAGTCTGCCCGCGAGTTCTTCCACCCTGAGATGTGTTGTACCTCGAAAGTGTATTCTTGCAGCTTGGCAGCTATGCGTGCTAATCTGGGCGTCGACACTTTGGTGCCGCCTGGGCTGAGCATATGGATGAGTGGCTTGTGATCAGTAACTAACTTGAACTTCGTGCCCCACACGTATGTCCTGAAATGTTCTACAGCCCATGCACACGCAACCATCTCCTTCTCGATGGTGGAGTAATTTTGCTCGGCTGACGATAAGGCTTTGGAGGCAAATGCTACCACGTGTTCCGTGTCGCCTTTTTTCTGGGTAAGAACAGCTCCTAAACCGTAGGCACTGGCGTCCGTGGTGATGACTGTACTCCAGCCTGGGTTAAACGGTTGCAGGCACGGCGCATCCACTATGTGTCGTTTGATGCTTTCTACTGCTTTCTTCTGGGCTTCTTGCCATGTGTATTCTGACCCTTTTTTGATAAGTTCGCAGAGTGGCGCTGAGGTTTCAGAGAATTTGCGGATGAATTTGGCGTAGTACTCTGCCAACCCGAGAAATTACCTCACTTCGTCTTTGTTGGTGGGTTCGGGAGCGTTGATTATTGCTTGTAGTAAGTTCTGCTTTGGGCTTATTCCTTGCTCCGATATTTTGTACCCCCCAAATACTCAACTTCTTGTGCCTTGAACACACATTTTTCGTATCTTAACCTTACTCCTGCTTCTTGAAGTTTGGTGAGCACCGTTTTCAATGTGGCGTCATGTGTCTGTTCGTTTGCAGCTTATACTAGGATGTCATCCTGAAAATAGGATACGTTCTTGACCTTCCGTAGTAGTCCATCATGCGCTGAAACGCCGAGGCTGCAGATGACAGGCCAAACGGCATTTTTGTGAATTGATAGGTACCAAACCGAGTGATGAAGGCAGTTAGTGGTTTGGACTCTTTGTGTAGCTAAATTTGATGGTAGGCGTTCCTCATGTCTAGTTTCGAGAACACTCTGGCCTCCTTCATCATGAGGATCAATTCATTGATTCTTGGTAAAGGGTAACTGTCCGCGATTACCTCCAGGTTTAGACTTCGGAGATCGATGCATACTCTCAGCTCTTGTGAGTTCTGTTTCTTAATGAGCACAACTGGGCTCAACCACTCAGATGCCTCAATTTCTTCGATCGTGCCGTCTTTCTTCATGTTGTTGAGTTGATTTTTGAGGGTGTCTCTTGCGGTCGCTGGTACTGGCCTTAGCCTGTGTTTAACCGGGACTGCGTTGGCCTTGAGTGGTATTTTGTGGACGAACCCCTTGATGTGTCCAGGCTCTTCCGAAAAGAGCTTTGGGTAATCTTCCTTCGCTACCAGCGCTCTTCTGTACCCGGCCGACAGTACTTGATCCTCTGTGCTGGGGTCCAGCTTGATTTTCAGTTTTGCTTGGTCATCCCAACCTAGCACTGCCAGGCCTTCTTGGCTGAAGTAGACTTAGTTGATGGTTTCTCTCCCTTTGAACTCCACTTTGCCCTTGATGTAGCCAAGCAGGTCCACTGACGCACCACCAAACACTGTAGGCCTGTGCCGTGTGCTAAGCACATGGACTGTCTCTGCGCCCATCATTTCCTTGTACGTGTGCAGCGGTATTATGGTTAGGTCAGAGCCGGAGTCAGCCATGACTCTTGTTTCCAATCCATTGATTTTGATGGCACAATGAGGCTTCTCTCTTCTAGCTCGCTTGCTGTTCACCATTATAACTGTAGGTCTCCCCTCTTCGTCTGAGGATGATTCCCTCTCCGTATTGTGTTCGGCATTGACACTGGCGATTCTTTTGTTGCGCCATCGGCACACTATGGAGAAATGTCCAATCTTCTTGCACACCGAGCATTCTTTATCCCTTGTCGGGCACTCTTTGTCATACGCTAAGTGTTTCGTGCTGGTGCACCTGTGGCATTTCAACAGTTATTTTCTCACCCATTTCCCTTCTCTCGAGTCGGGTACCGGCCTCTCTTTCTTGGGGGGGAAGGTTACTGCTTGTACATCGGCTTGGCTGTGCCCACTTGCGTATTCTTTCCTCCTGCCTGCTGTCTCTTCCACTGCTCTACTGGTTCTGACGTCTCTTGTTTGCGGCTGTAAAATCTTATCCTCTGTAAGACAGTGTTTTCTTTACTGGCAAACCGCTTGACAATTCTTCTCGCAGCTTCCTTAAACACATCATCATTGTCACCTGCTACCGGCTCCGGGGTGAAACTCTCGAACACCCTCTGTCCTTCGACGCCCAGGGCATTCAATAGCATCGCCCTGCGTCTTGCCGCCGAATAGCCTGCACCACCCAAGGCCTCCACGTACGTGGTAAATAAGGTTTGCCATTGTGGCCATGGAATGGCTGGCCTACCTGGAGTCTGAAGGAAGGGTGGTGTTGCCCCTTGCATGGCACTGCGTAGATCCAGTGGTGATCCTCGTCGCCAATTATGTAGTATAATTCTTGAAATGATACATACTTGCCAACCCTACCGATTTAGGCGGTAGGATAGCGCTTTTTAAGCAGTCCTACCGCCTACCGTTTTATTGGCAAAAAAATATATATATATATTTTTTTTTAAAGTTATTCTGGAGTTAAGGGAAGTTTGAATTATTTGAAAAATAAAATGATTTTGAACTGATGAACATTGAGAAAGTTGAGAAAGTCATGTTTTGATGCCAAATGACATGGTATGGGAGACTACTCTGTCCACAACTTAATTATAAGTAAGAATCGCATGAAACCTTGTGCATACATGTGATAGTAAATGTACCATGGTTATCTAAACAGAAGATGGCTGAGGTAAGTGTTATGATGTAAGTGTAAGTTGAAACAAGTTCGTAAAAATGTATTACCAGATCCTAGTTAAACATTGAGCTGCACTATGAGCTCATTAAGTTTTAAGAATGTTATTCTAAGAATGTAGAGGAGTTACAGTAGAGACTGCAGGGAGAGATCCATGTTGGCACTCGGCTCTCATAGGCCGCTGTCGCTGTAATGAAATAAATTACTGTTTCTTCATCACTTCTGCCTGGAGCCCTTATTTCCTCATTGGCGACGAGGATGGCTCTCAGCAGTGTCTCCGTACTCCTTTGAAGTCTCGTCATAGCGCTGCCTGCATTATTCCACACTCCCGTGCGACAGCGGACGCTGCAGGAAGGTCAGGAGGAGCGGAACAACAGGTCAGCAGGCGCGTCCCCTGGGGGTGTAATCTTGCCTTCCCCATTACTGTATTGACTATGTCTCAAAGCAACAGTGTTTACTTTCAGGATCCCTAGCATTGACATTATCGTTGCTGCGCAACCTGCCCATGCAGTTCCGGCAAGTTTCAGGAGCCAGCCATTATGACATGTATCCATTCTGTGGATGAGCAGCCATCACGTTCCAATTCAGACTGATGGAAGGAGGATTGTGATATCATACACAAGGGATTGTACTCATACAAGACTGATCCCTTTGTCTGCATAGAACAGCACTGTCACTGCTCAGTCTGTGCATCCACTGGGCATACTTGAACTGATCCAGAGTCTATTGGTTGCATCTAGCAAGCCCACTCTTTACCACCTTTTTACCGCTTAAGACATGGCAGCTTCAATACCTCCGCCAATGTCATTTTTGAATGAACCTGGACGCCCCCAAGTTAGGTGGGACAGGTGGAAAGACGTGTTTGAAAACTACCTGGTGGCAATGGGAGGAGAGAGATTCAGCTCAACTCGCAAAAAGGCATTATTACTTCACAATCTTGGTGTGGAAGGTCGTGCAGTGTTTGATGGTGAAGCGGAGGACACAGATGAATATGCCCTTGCGATTAAACAACTCAAGGATCATTTTGAGCCTAAAAGAAATGTTACATTCGAGAGGCACAAGTTCTTTCAGCGTACGCAGGAGTCCTCAGAATCCGTGGAATCGTACATAGCCTCATTAAGAACATTAAGCCACTCCTGTGAATTCAAACATCTCTCTGACTCGTTAATTAGAGATCAGTTAGTGAGGTGCACAAATAATATTAGGATACAGGAAAAATTGTTGACAAAAGACATGAAGTTGGATGAAGCAGTGGACCTGGTCAGAAGCATAGAACAAACCTCACAATATGTCAAAGAACTGAAGTCTGACAAACAGAGTACCCAAGCTGTGTGCGCAGTTGATCACAGGAAGAGACTTAATGTCAATACAAGCAGGAAAGGAACATGGGGTGCGAAGTGTACCAGATGGGGCAGTGTCAAGCATGGTCCGAATTACCCTTCGTGCCCAGCAAGCAATGCTGAATGTTTCAAGTGTAGGACCAGAGGACATTTCGCTAATATATGCAAGAGGTCATCAATAAAACTCTTAGAAACCAGAGACAACCAAGAAGAAGGTGCTCACTCAGCTTACAACATACAGGAGGTATACTCCTCGCAAGACAACCCCAGACATGTCTTCGAGATTTCGACCATTGGAGGAGGAGACAGCAAAGGTCCAACAGATGTTTTTGTAATTGATGGTCGAGAAATACTCATGAAAGTTGACACATGTTCCCCATGGACCATCATTTCTAAAGAGACATTTAAAGATGTTCTAAAAAAGGATGAATCAATGCTGGATCCACCAAGAATTCGGCCCTGCGGCTATGCGGAATCCCCTATTGAGATGCTGGGACAGTTTACTGCAAGTGTGCAATACAGAGGTGGAGAATGCATAGCTGACATTTTGGTTACAAGAAAGGGAGCCTCCCTTTTAGGTTGGGAGGAACAAAGGAAGTTGAGAGTCAGGGTGCAAGCTAGTGCCACTGAGCCTGTCACCATTGCCGAGATTGATGATATGTGGTCAAGAGAGTTCCCAGAGGTCTTCACCGAAGGTCTGGGCAGACTCAAGAACTTCAAACACCATATTAGACTAAAGAAAGAATGTCAGCCTATTGTTCATAAAGTGAGACATGTGCCGTTAAACATGAGAGCGCAACTACGCAGTGAACTCGATAACTTAGTAGATAAGGGTGTCATTGAACCTGTTGAGGCCACAGAGTGGTTGTCCCCCATTGTTTTAGTGGCCAAAAATAATGGTAAATTAAGACTGTGTGTAGATTTGCGCAGTCTTAATCACAATATTCTGGTGGAGAGACATCCCCTACCCAACATTTCCGAGACACTCTCCACTCTTGGCGAACCCAAATTGTTCTCTGTCATTGATCTCTCTGCTGCCTATCACCAAGTTCCCCTTTCCCGAGAATTGCAACATCTCACTGCCTTTATCACACCTGAAGGCACTTATAAATGCAATTGCATGCCATTTGGGTTGGCCTCGGCCGCATCTGTGTTCCAAAAGGTGATGGAGGAAGTGTTAAAAGGGTTGGAAAATGTTAAGGTGTTTCAAGATGACATTCTGATTTTTGCAAGTAATGAGCATGAGCATGACAGAGTACTTAGGGCAGTACTATGCAGACTAAAAGAGGCTGGGTTAACGGTCCAAAGAAGCAAATGTAAAATAAGTGTTGAGGAAGTGGAGTATCTGAGACACAAAGTTTCGAAAGAAGGTATTTCTCCCAAAAAGTCACTCATGGAAAGCATTAGTAATACTCCTCAGCCCCAAGACAAGGACCAACTACGTTCTTTCATGGGACTAGCGGAATATTACCATAAATTTGTGAATGGCTTTGCATCCATCTCATCTCCATTGAGGGAGTTACTAAAAAAGAATGTGAAGTACACATGGTCCAAAGAGTGTCAGGAAGCATTCTTGCAAATCAAAGATTGTATAGTCAAGGCCCCATCCTTAAGTGGATTCATGTTTGGCAGGAAAACGTTGCTTTCAGTTGATGCTAGTACCCTTGGCTTAGGAGCAGTTTTGACTCAGTTTGACTCAGGTAAAACTGAATACCCAATTGCATTTGCATCCAGGCCACTTAGAGGAGCAGAAAAAAATTACTCAGTCATTGAAAGAGAGCAGTATTTTGGGCAGTCACGCACTTCAAGTTCTTTCTATGGGGTTGACCTTTTATTGTCAGATCAGATCACAAGCCTTTGGTTCAATTGATGAACGGTTCTGAGTGGACCAAAGGGTCTCCAAGAGTTTCGAGGTGGATGGTAGAACTCTTGGGTTATAATTTCAAGGTGTGTTACATTCCCGGGAGGGAGAATGTGGTACCAGATTGTTTATCCAGATTACCTGTGTGTGATGGTGAATTGGAGGGAGCACCTGAATTTCAAGATGTGAGCAATGCAGAAATTGAGCATGATGCCATTGATAAAGAGATGTGGATAAGAGCTGGTGAGGAGGATTTAATATTGAATCAAGTTATGATTTGGACCAGAGAAGGATGGCCTCACAAGAATATTGTGGGAAAAGAGTTTGACAGATATTTTGGTGTGAAGGACGAGTTAAGTATGTCTGAGGACGGATGTAAACATAGAAAAGGAAATAGGTAATACCCCCCAGTGGAGTCAGATCTCATTTAGTAAATATAGCACATCAAGGTCACCTGGGCATGGGAGGAACAAAGAGATATTTGCGGCAATATTTCTGGTGGCCCGGGATTGACAGCGATGCAGAGAAGTGTGTTAGGGGTTGTACAGAGTGTGGTAAGAGTGACAAGACCAAGATGGTTAGAGAAGTACCAATAAATCCTGTCAAAGTACCGAGTGAACCATGGCAAAAAGTTGCCGTTGATTTGATAGGACCATTACAAAACCTTGACAATGGGTATAAATACATTGTTGTGTTAGTGGACTACCATTCCAAATGGATTGAATGGAAGGCTTTGCGTGAGGCAACCACTGCAGAGATGGTGTTATTCTTCGAGGAAGTGTTTTACAGGGAGGGTTTCCCGACAGAATTAATCACTGGTAACGGAGTACAATTCTGTTCTGAAAGGATGTTAACTTTCTTGAAGAAATTTTGCATCAAACACACTAGAACTGCTTTATATCATCCATGGGCCAATGGCCTCGTTCAGAGAGCCAATAGGTTCATAAGGGGTGGTTTGCAATTGGCCATGGCTTCTAATCTCAGATGGTTTGGTGTAGTAAGAGAAATGATATGGAACTACTGTACCACACCACACTCAGTTACAAATGTATCTCCGTTCATGTCATTGAAAGGGAGACAACCTGGAACAAAACTATGTCCAGGGTGGATGGACTTAGCCAAGAGTTCCAACATTGATCGCGAGAGAATTATGACTCTCATCAAAGAAGCACAGGAGGTGTACAAAGAAAGATTTGATGAGGACAAGAGTGTCAAAAGTAATACCTGGAAAGTGGGAGATTGTATTCTCATAAAGAACCCTAGATTCACTCCCAAATGTGCAGAAAGCAAATACATTGGTCCCAAGAAAATATCTGCGGTAAGAAACAATGTAGTAATTGTAGAAGGGGTGGGGAAGTGTTGGACAATGTCCAGAATTGTGAAATGTCCAGAATGCATGAAGGACAATGCACATGATAAACATGACAAGTGACCATGACAATGGTGAATTTGCTAATAACAGTATCAGAGAATCTAGTGTCATAGATAAGTGTTCCAAGGATGACAACAATTCAAGGTCTGCAGCAGAGACACATTCAAATAGAGTCAAGAACAAACCCAGCTGGTTTAAGGATTATTATGTGGAGTAAACAGCTGTATGCACATAAGGGATGAGATGTGTTATGATGTAAGTGTAAGTTAAAACAAGTTCGTAAAAATTTATTACCAGATCCTAGTTAAACATTGAGCTGCACTATGAGCTAATTAAGTTCTAAGAATGTTATTCTAAGAATGTAGAGGAGTTACAGTAGAGACTGCAGGGAGAAAGCCATGTTGGCACTCGGCTCTCTTAGGCCACTGTCGCTGTAATGAAATAAATTACTTCTGCAATTCCTGAAGGAATTCTGAACATGCATGGGCACAGCTAATAGTGGGGCATTTTCTGCCTTTCATGGCAGTTCGTTTTTTATTGGCAACAGGTAATAAGGGGAAAGGTGTAAAGGTGCGATTGTGGATCTGAGAAGGGATGCAGGTGAGCGAGACGGCGAGAAAGGGGGCGGTGTAAGCAAAGAAGGATGCCGGTGAGGGAGGCTGCCAATAAGGTTGAGCAGGAGGTGTTTGTGAGAGTAAGGGCAAGAGAGAGCGAGAGAGAGGGTGACAGAGAGGAAGGGTGAAAGAGAAATAAGGGCGCAAGAAAGGATGTGCTTGCTGAGTGTACAAAAGGGGATGCATGCATGAGAGCCAGGATGAGAAATACTCAAGATGCACAGTGCGAGTGTGAGTGTGCAGGCAGAAATGGAAGGTGCAGGGAGAGGGAGAATGAGGTGTGGTTGCAAAGAGAGAGAGAGAGACAGAGAGCCAATGCAAGAGACCTCCAATAGATGCCCATTCCCAGACAATACACAGCTGTATTCTGCAACACAGTTTAGGCTAACTGTTTCCAAAGAAAAGTTGATGCCTTTCTTAACAATATATACTAACATTGTCCTATAAAATACTGTTTCATGCTGACTGTGGCCCAATATATGGTGGCATTGCCATTGTAAAACCTTTTCATGGTGGCTTTGCCCAATATTATTAGTATGCTATTGTAAACACGTTTTCACGCTGGCTGTGGGTGGCTGCATTGGGTAAGTAGGGGGGTAAAAATGATGCTGTGGGCACCCGTGTAGTTATAGAAATGTTCTGCATGCCGACAGGGTGTCCTTTGGGGCCACAAAGGTGGATGTGTGTAAACTGGACAAACATGCATTTCACATCCTGCCAACAAAGAGCTGTGCAGAATCTGAAACTGATAATTGTTCTTGCTTGCTAACCCGTTCCTAATACTGTCCTCCCATTTAAAATGGCAGCCAGTGTTTCTGCCCTGCAACGAAAGCAACAAACCAAATAAGGCACAGAATGGGATTGTGATGGATTTTTTCCTGCAAGGGTGGGACAGCCCAAGCTTTTTTCATTTTTATATAATAAAACAATGTGGGCAAGTCTGTCTCTGAAAAGGAGGCTTGCTAATCAGACTCCCTTTCACAAATGCTCCATGCCAAAGGTATGCACACATGTTACCAGTTTCCTGACATGTACAGTCCCAGATCTGTGGTGGCAAAGGTCAGGTTCAAAAGCCACATATGCATCCATGACAACTGCAAAGACAAAAAGTCCATGCAGGCAGAGGTGGCATTTTAACGCTCTGCGCCTCTGATCTAAATTCAAATGATTGTGGAATCTAGACAGTCTAGGGTAACGTAAATCTGTAACTATAAGCCATGCCTGGTTTGGCATGCTAATCGCTAGAATTACAAAATTATAAAACCACTACAATTTGGTATCACACCATTGTCAGCTCTGTAAACAGGGCCTAAATATGACAGTACTGATGTATATTGCATTTAGGCTATCTCCACGTGGAACAATAACTAGGATTCTGCCACTTTAATAATCCAGCAGGAAGGGTAAGGGGAGTTTCTATCTCTAAAGGGCATAGAAACCTCCTCCAGGAGGTTTCCTGGGAACCATGCTTCAAAGGCAGGCACTAACATAAAAAGGTCTCCCTCACAATAGGGCGCCAACCTCTGGAGTCCTTTTGAAGTCATTGACGTTTAAGACTTGTTGTGGGTTCAGTCCATTCCAAGGTCTCCTGCCATAGAGTTAAAAGCAGAAGGCATAAAAGACAGAAGGGAGTTCTGCCCTCTAGCCATCCCCAGGGAACAGTGGGAGTGACTGCTGCTGGACCAAGACATCTCTACTGGTTGCATTGGAACGAGGCTCCTGTTCACTGGAGGTGAAGGAAGCCCTCTAGGCGCCAACCAAGCTCTCTGCAGAGGGAGTGCAGTACATAAGGACTCTCCTTGCCCCTGGAGACCTTGTATTGGGGCTTCCAGCAACCCAGAATTCAGGGAACCGCTCTGGGCCCTGCTTCCCACATTGACTTCCTTGTTAGCTACATCAACCAGGACACCTGTAGCCTGTTCCTAGTTTCTTTGTGCCATATGACGTTGCTGCTTGGACCACACTTCATGTTGGACCAGGTGTCTCCACTTCCCGAATTGACACCTCCTCAGTGCCAAATACACCCAGACTCCCAGTTTGATGCCAAAAAGCCTATCCAATGCTGGTGAGCCCCCATTGGACCACCCATAGTGACTTCTAAGCCACTGTTCTCTACATTTTCCTGCTAAGACGCAATCTGGAACTTTGACATTGTGCCAATTAAGCGCCTGATGATCCCTGCTCATCTACCCAGAGTGCCCTTTCTCAAAAGTCTGCAGTCTGTGTTTTTCATTTAGTGGGATGGGTTCTTCTAGTGTTTTCTTCTTAGTTTGATTGCATTTTATCATTTGATTAAACGTGTATTTTATTATAGGACCTTGATTGGACATTCTTTTATTTTGGAACCATTGTACTTAATTTGTGTGTGTTGCTACTTTTATATCTCACACCCCTCCTGAAGATACAATCTACCCTTGGCCTGCGCTACCACATAAGGTGAAGGAGGTATAGCTTTCGGGCTATGCTTCTTTCACCCTTATGATTGGGATCACTTCTGGCTTACTAGTAGCGTGGGGCTGAGTAGGCGGTTACGCCGCTTCTTCTCCCTGTACTACTGTAGAGCAGTAGGCATCAGGGAGACACTGGGTTTTTTGCCTTTCCTCTGCAATGGGTAGTATTTCCTGCCTTTGTAGCGTATAGTCTTATAGTCGAACATGAGAGTTTTGAATGTGCTGCTGCAAGGCCTGACAAGGTGCTGCGCATCTTGTGAACATTTCTGAAGTCCTCTTTGGGGCAGCGCAAACACATACAAGACCACTCTTCGCTTCATTCTAGATTGCCTTACATTATCAGCTGACAATCAATGTTAAGATGGATTTCTGAACTCTGCGGTGGTCAAGACTAGGTCTCAAGAGGGTGACTAAAAGACCTTAATGAGCACACAGTGTAAAGGACACTTACAAATCACTCCCAGACAGGTGTACCTATATTAAAAATATAAGTACATTTATTCAAGGCCTTTTAAGTTCAACACACAGTAATATACACAGTAATACTTTTAAACCAACACAATCCTACTAGAATACTGCAGGAAAGGGTTAAAATTACATGAGAAGATAAACTGCCATCAGCCCTGTACATGACACATCTACACATCTCCAAAAAAGTCCTATGAGAGTATCTAGGGTCTTTGTAATTGACTATGAGACACAAGTGCACTGTGCTGTAAGGTACATTGTGCACTTGTTACATGTTGCAGAAAAGTTGCAACATTGGAAGAGGACTAAAGGAAACAAAGACTCCCAGTACTCACTGTTTTAAGGGCATGTCAGTTTCCCCATAAAAAGTGAGCGAAAGCCTGGAGGAGTTCAGCAGAAGGCTGTAAGGTGTTTAAACAGCAGCAAAAAGTTTGGGGGTGCACAACTGGAGGGAAAATTACATATACATAAAATCTTTCCTAACACTCGCCCCTCTCAGACTAAGGACAGGGGGACTTAATCTACCTCTGGATGAGTTTCATGTTTCAGGTCGGTTAAACATTTGGACAACTGCTATTTAGGACACTTGGCCTACGCTCAATGGTGAAGTCAAAGCTAGTAGTAGGATACCGCTTTTTAAGCAGTCCTACCGCCTACTAATTTTTTTTTTTTTTAACATTTTTTTTTTTGCCCACGCCAGCTCTGGGGAGTCTTTCAAGGGCACCCCCGAGCTGGCGTCGTGGGAGAAGGTGCGGCATGCAGGCTTTTGATGTAAAAGACGCACACGGCGGCGGCCTAAATGCGCCCCTCTGCCACGGGTGCCTTTGACAAAAAGCGCCATTAGCACCTACCACGCCAGTTCGTGGGAGTGCGCCTCATTGTCATTGAGTGCGGCGGCGGGCTCATTCAATGACAATGGGCTGCTGACGCGCCCTATTCCTATCATTACCTCTTCGCCGGACTATTTTTGAAACTTTAAGATTCCTACAGATTTTTGGTCACAGAATGTTGGCATGTATGAATGATGCACAGGAGGCTGTGAGGCTCTGAATAATGCTGCTTTATTTATAACATCCAGCAACTGATGAAATGCAGCTCATCTGAAAACAATGCCAACAGGGCAACAAGTCCACAAACATGGGGCTGCAATTATGAGTCTAGGTGGCTGCTTTATGGGGCCTGTATGCCAGTCCAATGGAGGAGCAGGCAGGAGCCGACGGTGCTCTGTGCCCTCGCTCCAGGCTTCTCGTGTGGGAAGCGCAGGGCGGCGTTTCCGCATCTAGCGAGATCTCGCGAGACCGGGAGGTCTCGCAATATCTCTACAGTACCCTTCCCCTTCACACTCCATACAGCCACCAGTGTTGCCAACCTAGCGACTTTCTCGCTATATTTAGCGAGAAAGTACGCCCCCTAGCGACTTTTTCATTAAAAAGCGGCTAGCGAGAAATCTAGCTACTTTTTTCAATTGGTTTGGAGACTTGATCATTTATGCAAGTTTCCAAACCAATTGAAAAAAGTGTGGTCATTCGCCCGTTTTCTAATGGGAGTAATGCAAAAACACACTGATAACTTAAAAAGGAGGTGTTAAAAGGGGAGGGGGGCCACAGTAAAAGCCATAAATCGCAGGGGGAAAGAGGAGGTAATTATGCAAATTAGGCAGTGACGTCATCTAGCTACTTCTGGCGACTTCTAGGGGAGCCAATAGCTACTTTCTTCACTGAGGAGTTGGCAACACTGACAGCCACTAAGTTCCTTGTTTGCGCTTGTGCGCGTTCCTTTTTCCCTGAATGCAACCCTGTGTTCTTTATTTTCAAACGCCTTTGGCGATCCCGTAATCGCCTTTCATTATATCTTTAATGAAAAGATACAGTACTGTATTTCTTTGTCTACCGTGATCTTTAGGCTAAAGTGGGGGCATGTGGAATTCAAAATCTTACCTACTGCGAGTTCACTGCGGTCTCGTATTGCTTTGCGTGCTGCGTGTTCGCTGTTCGCTCTGTTGATCCAGGTTAGTAGAGAGACCAGCATGCTTGCACGCTGTTTGAAAAACAATGTAAACGCGAAAAACGGACTTAAAGGGATGGTCTAGTAAAAAATTTTATTTAAAAAATAGATAGGCCACATAAAAAAAAATACTAGCATCCTCTGTTTTAAAACTTCCTATGTAAAATTTTGAACTATTCAAGCTCAAAATTCGAAAAAGCAAGCACAGGGGTGCAGCCATTTTGTGAAATGGAGGCCCTCCTGTGCTGGCTTTTGCTTTTGCGGCACTAATGAAGGAAAAGCCAGCCAGCTGTAGTAAACAAAGTCTACCGCTGGGTGGCTTTCCCTTCATTAGTGCCGGGACTCGGAGGACGCGGACCGGAGACCAGAGCAGGAAAGCTGCAGCTGAATCTCGGTAAGTGCTATTTATTTTTTTTTACAAAAAATAAGCACTAGCTGCGGTTTTTTTTCTAAGTTCGTGCTTGCTTTTTCGAATTTTGAGCTTTAATAGCTCAAAATTTTACATAGGAAGTTTTAAAACGGAGGATGCTAGTATTTTTTTTTTATGTGGCCTATCTATTTTTTAAATAAAAATTTTTACTAGACCATCCCTGGACGGCGCGAACGGAGCGCCATGTTTGAATAGTGTGTTAACTGACTAATTGTGAATTGTAAAGCCTCTATACATTAAGTCATAAATAAGGTTGTGTGTTTCATTTTACTTCAAAAATTGGTTGACTTGTAGCTCATGCGGAGCTCGAGCCATGATTTTGTTAATTTTTATTTCTGAGTATGGCGTTATTAGGCTATTGATAGGTCCAGAATATTTTGCGATATTCCATTGTACTCATCATGAGTGTACTTCTGCCACAGTAAATTGGAAAGAGATTGAGATGTATTGTAATGTACACCTCCACTTTGATGGAATAATCATCTATATAGAATATTTACCAATATAGGTGCCTTGCATTCCTCATAAGAAAAAACGTAAATCCCTCTCCATGTTCATCCCGTTGGGGTACATGGAGTTGAGGCGATCAAGCCAGTAGTTTTCACGTTGGAGTAGCAATCTATTTAGATTGCCTCCTCTCCTAGGTAAGCTCACTTGTTCCAAAATGATAAATCTGATTTGGGCGATGGTGTGTCTCTGTTTCCAAAAGTGCTGTGCTACAGGTGATTTATCCGATTCCATTCGAATATTGGATTTATGTTCTGACCACCTGGTTTTGGCTTTCCTTGTGGTCAGACCCACGTAATACCATACATGCCAACATTTCAACCCACCTGTGCGGGAAATTACGTCAGAAAAATTGGGAGACCAAGATTTTCCCATAGGAATGCATTGGGCAAAGATTTATTTTAGGCGAGAGAACATGAAAAATAGCATTATTTTTCACAGAAAAATTGTGAGTCTCCCGCCTAAATCGGGAGGGTTGGCATGTATGTAATACAAACCACAAGGACATCTTATTCCATAGATCACGTTTTTGGAATCACATGTCGAGGAATGACAAAGGTTGACTTTATATCCCTTGCGCGGATGGTTAATACAGTTTCCTTTAGTCAGGTTATTACAATTATTGCAATTGTGACATGGAGTACTACCATTATGCTTCGTGTCCATTTTGTACGCAAAGTCAGCTTTAATTAGATGCTCTCTTACCGATTTCTTCTTATTGTATGCAAATAACGGTGGTTCCGGAAACAATCTCCCCATCATGGAATCTAATGTCAACGTTTCCCAATTCCTCTTGATTATTTGCGTACTTTGCTGAGAGTATGTTGTCACATATACTAGTTTCTCCTCAGATTCATGTATTTCGGGTTCCAACACCTTAAGTCTACTGATGTTACTTGCTTTTACTGCACCAGTGTTGATAACTACATGGTCATATCCTCTTTTCTCAAATTTTTTCTTTAGTTATTCAGTTTTTGTGGTGTATTCCTGATGCCCAGAGATAATTCGCCTGTACCTTAAAAATTGACTAAAAGGTATGCTCTCTATTGTTTTTCTAAGGTGAAAACTATTGCCATGCAGTAGGCTGTTTCTGTCGGTACTTTTTGTGAATACCGTGGTTTCCAATTTCCCAGATTTGGTGCGTACTACATCTAGGAATTCTATTGATGTTTTGCTGGTCTTAGATGCAAATTTTATTCTTGGGGTCATTGTGTTCATGTGCTCAAAAAATTCAGACAATTCCTCCGGGGAACCGTTCCATATACCAAATAAGTCGTCAATGAATCTTACCAAGAATTTCAGATGTTTCATCCATTTCATATCACAAAAGACATTGGCCCTCATTACAAGGTTGCCGATAAAAAAAAGAAATTACCGGCATGCCAGTGCTACCATGTCCGTGTAGCACTGCTGCCAGAATCTACGGTAGATTCAGAGTCAGTGTGCACCTGCATACCGACATGCCAGAAACGGTAGCACTGGCATGCCGGTAACGGCCCCCAAACCCTTGATACCGGCATCCTTCGATCCGCATGCACCGACTCAGGCACTGACGATGCTGCAATTACTGCTATCGGTAATAGGGGCACCGGAAACAACGTCATCGCGCCGGAGCGGGAAATGCACCGACGGCCATCTTTAAAATCACAATCCATTGCAATCCACATCCTACAGGAGTACTACTGCTATACCAAGTGTACTCAGACACTGAGGAGGATGACATCAACACGAGGCACCATCTGTCGCCGCACACTGCTCTTCAGTGAGCAGGAGCTCAATATGCTAGCCGACACGCTAGTGGAGCACGCCGATGTGGTGTTTGGAGCAGATTTGCAGCGCCCAGCCCAATTAAGGAAGAAGGTGATATGGGAGGAAGTGGCCACCAAAGTGTCCACGGTGGGGACAACCCCACGGACCACCAGAGACTGTCATAAGGAGTGGGACGACTTACGTCTCTGGGTCCGTAACATCCTCACTGCCGATCGCAGCCAGGGGATGGCCACAGGAGGTGATCCGTCTTCCCCCATAAAACTTCAGCCATGAGAGGAGACCTGCAACACCGTCCTCCACATGGAGACCATCAAGGGGGTAGGACATTTAGATACAGGAGCAGTGTCATCTGAGGATGCCGGTGAGTGGCCGTAAATCAATTTCCAAAATCACATCACACACGTAGCATCCCCAATGCCAATGGTCAAGTCCAAATGACAAGTCAGTGCCACTGACAGACTCATTGCACGCAAGTAAGTACTTGCCAGGAAGACAGGCAACAAACCCCACTGACACACCCCACATGTCCCCTGTAATGCACACACAAGTGCCATCTGCATGCAGAGACACACATCACTGTCCAACAGCTGCCGTCACCGCTGTACCACCACATGGCCCAATCCACCTCATGGCAAGATGCACACATCAATGACACCAGTCGCACACCTGACACACCTACCATGTCCATAGCCCCCGAGCCTACATCAATGCATCTACGCACACAATGGAAAGACATCACATTGACAATCAAACCCCACATGACACACAGCCCCTGTGGCATCTCCACAACATCCAAGCCACCAGACACAAGTACCCCAGCCAACAGACACTGCGCACTCCATGGCCGCACCGCAAGGATGCCCCCATACTGCATCCCCCACACATAACTTTGTGCACCATGCCAGGCCCAACAACATGTCCATGTCTAGCACTGATGAATGTCAGATGGATTCACACCCATCACTAATGCCCTGCCTCACTGTCCCCCACAGGCACCTCATCTGACAGTGAGGGTGAACTAGCCACCACTCCCCTTACCAGTGCTGCACGCCGCTGCCGACGTGAAACCACCAACGCCAGCCAGGTTGCAGGCACCTCAACGGCAAGACATGAGCATGCCACAGCGTCTACAGCACAGCCCCCACACCACCAGGAAACACAGGCTGTCCAGCAGCCAGAGCACCCACCAACACCTGCCAGCACAGAGTCCTGGCAGGCAACCACTGAACCAGCCAGCAAGGCCTCCCGTAAATCCACCTCAACATCTGGCAGTGAGGCCCCCCATAAGCCTGCCTCAACACCTGGCAGTGAGGCCCCCCGTAAATCCACCTCAACACCTGGCAGCGATGCCCCCTGTAAGTCCACCTCAACAACTGGCAGCGAGGCCCCCCGTAAATCCACCTCAACACCTTCGGCTAAGCAGGCATATCAGGTGGAAGAGGCTGAATCACTAGTGTCCAGTGAGCCGGAGGAGGCACAAGTGTCCAACGAGCCGGAGGAGGCACAAACACCAGTGCCCAGTGAGCCGGAGGAGGCACAAACACCAGTGCCCAGTGAGCCGGAGGAGGCATAATCCCCGGCAACCAGGCAGGAAAACATTAATCCTACACCAACAGATAGCTCTGATCGAGCTGTGTTCACTTCCCCAGGCCCTCGGAGCCCACCTCCCTTGCCACTGCCAGGACTCCAACATATTAGGGACATTGAGGGGCGCCTCACGCGAATGGAAGGGCGGCAGGAGGCCATGCAGACCCTAATAACACACAGTACCTCACCGAAGTCCAACAGCAGACAATGCAGGACGCCACGGTCAGACTCCCCCAGCAGACAGGTTGTCTATGCTGTTAACAGCCCCACCCCCTCCCCCCAATCAACCCCCTTCATGGCCCACCCAGCAGACAGGTTGCCTATGCTGATAACAGCCCCCCCAATCAACACCCTTCATGGCCCACCCAGCAGACAGGTTGCCTATTCTGTTAACAGCTGCCCCCCAATCAGCACCCCTCATGGCACACCCAGCAGACAGGTTGTCTATGCTGTTTACAGCCCTCCCCCAAATCAACACCCATCATGCCCCTGTGCTTAGACTCACCCAACAGAAGGTACGAGGTCCAGCAATGGGTGATTATTGTGCGTGCATCGCACACCATCTGTACATTCAGGGAATGGTACAGCTTCCTGTTGCGGTACACTACCTCGACAGCATGGCGGACAACCAGCTCAACATGTGTACAGTCGAGGCAACTGATGACGTTGGGCATGCCTGCAAGTGCATAGAATGCTACTTTACTGTCATTCACCTCCTCTCCATTCCGTGGCAGGTTTATCTGGTCACGTACACGGGACAGGAGTGCATCTAGCACCTGGGTGAGCACACAGGAGAAACAGGGTTGGGAGATCCCATGTAGCTGCCCCACTGTGTGCTGATAGGTGCCTGTGGCAAGGAAGTGTAGCACCGACACTACCTACAGCAAGGGGGGAATGGCTGTCCGGATGTTGATTAGGCTCACCAGGTCATCATGTATGAGGTCCACTACTTTGGTGATGGTGTCCCTGTCCAGCCGGTACAGGGTGTGGATCTGAGCAGGGGTTAGATTGAATGGGCTGGCCCTTAGGCGAGGGATTGGTGGCTGCCTGCGGGGTACAACGGCCTGCACATTGGTATGTGCTGGGCCATTCTCACTCTCCTTCTCCTCCTTCACATCTGATGCATGCTCTGGCTCAGTGCCTCCTCCAGGAGTAGCTGTGCATGCATGTCCTCCAGCTCCAGTACTGCTGGTGCGAATGGTAGCATTGTGGATTTCGGAGGGGTGTGGTGTGTGGGAGTGCTCCTTTTGTGCTGTGCCAGACTCCATTGCCTCCACCTGTGCTGATTGTGGCCACCTGTGGCAGGTTTCTGCACACCAGATTCCTATTAACGCCTGCACTGCGATGCCAGTGTTTACAGCATCATTGTATCTGTTGTGACCAGCATGTCAATGCCGGTGTTGCATGTCTGTGCACCTCTTAATGTGCACCTCACAGCGGCATGCCACTGTCACTGGCACGGCTGCTGCGCGTCATCGCTGATACCGGCAATGGTGAGGCTGCCCACGGCGAGTCCCTGCCGATGCCGGTGACACTGGCATCGCGGCTCCTAATACTCCGGTCTGGTAAACGATGCTGGTACGGTAATACCGGCATCGATTTTACCGGCCCGGCAACCTTGTAATGAGGGCCACTGTTTTCCTCAAGGTATGCCAAGTATGCATTTGCATAGCTTGGAGCCATCGCGGCCCCCATGGAGGTTCCTGAAGTTTGAATTAAATATCTGTCTTCAAACATAAAAAGTTGTTCTGTACAACTATTTTGAGTAATTTTAGAATAAATAGTTTGCCTTACATTTTTCAAATGGAGATAACAATAATCATTCCATGGCTTCCAAACCACCTTGATGGGTGATATTGGTGTATAGGCTTACCACATCCATGGTGAATAGAATGTTCTCTTCTTCATCAAAGGCCCTCATTACGACTCTGGCGCAAAGCGAAAAACGATGGCGGTAAACGATTACCGCCATCGTCTTCCGCTAGGGCCGATTACGACCCGTGACCGTAAACTACGATGTCATTAGTGGCATCGTAGCTAACGCTGCTGCTGACTGCGCCAAGGGCGCGCGCACGCGATCATCCACACCGTACTTAGCGCCATGGCGGAAAGGTACGCGAATGCCGACCCAAGCGGACATGCCCCTAACGCCATCACCCAGCCCGTTAAGTACCTTACCGCCATGGTGCTAATTACGCCACCGCGAACCAACCGTAAAGGGCCATGTAAAGTGAATGCAGCTGCCACAGGTGCACAGAAACAGCACAGGTGAAGGCAATACAGACTCAGGAAGTACAAAAAGAGCACACCCCACCCCTTCCCACACCCAGTCACACTCCACAATCATACCAATAGGACTAGCAATGTTGGGGCTGGAGGACCTGATAGCAATGCGAGTGCTACAACAGCAACTACAACAACAACAACAACAACAACAACAGGCTGCACAGAGGAGACGCAGGAGGAGAAGGAGGGCAAGGCAGGCCCAGCAAGCCCCACCAGCACAGCCAGTGCCACCACGCAGGCAGCCCCCAATCCCACGCATCAGAGCCAGCCCATTCAACCTCACCACTGAGCAGATCCACACCCTTTACCGACTGGACCGGGACACCATCACCACCATTTTGGACATGATACACAACGACATCGTCAGCATGATTGAAACACCCACTGCCACCCCCCCCCCTACTGAAGGTAGTGTCCGTGCTCCACTTCCTGGCCACAGGCACCTACCAGCACACAGCGGGGCACTTGCATGGCATATCACAACCATTATTCTCGCGTACACTGATGCAAGTGCTCGATGCCCTCCTCAAGCACACAGATGACCACATCTCCTTACCACGGTCTGCCCAGGAGATTGCCAACACCAAAGTGGGTTTCCATGCACTGGCCGGCATACCTGGTTGCATTGGTGCCATTGACTGCACCCATGTTGAATTGGTGGTCCCACATGCCATGGAGGTACCGTACCGCAACCGTAAACATTTCCACTCAATCAACGTGCAAATGGTCTGTGACTTCAACAGGATCATCACACATTGTTCTGCCAGATACCCCGGATCAACCCATGATTCAATGGTCCTTCGGAACTCCACAATACCACGCTACATGGAGCGACATGCAGGCCCAAGATCCTACCTACTCGGTGAGTCTAATGTCATGAGCATGGAAATGCAAAGTGGGTGTTGAATGACGTACCAATGCATATTTCATCTGGCAGATACAGGGGGGTGATGCATACGTCACATGGGTGCAACTAGCAGTAGCCAGATCAATCCCTGTGGCAGCACTGACGTCAACAGAGTAGTGTACACATTATGCCTGACCTAATCATCCCAACATGTGAATGAAAGTGTATCCCAAAAACGACACAACCATCTGCAAGTGCATTGTGCAAATTGTGACCGCATTGACCCTAAAGAAAACCACCAACATGCACGTCACCATGCACCAACTACTGAAAGGCCTGTCCCCCACAACTGCGCACAAAGGAGGCACATGACAGACAGGAACATCAATGTACCACTACAAGACCCATAAACTGTCCCCATTGACACCATTAATGCTCACTGGGGTCATAATGAGCCAGACATCAATTTTGCTATCATGTGAGCTTCAAGCTCACAGGACACGTGCAAGGTCACATGAATGACGGCCTGAACAGACACAGTGGATGGCCATTCACAAGGCAATCGTCCCCCCTCCATTGTGTTTTTGCATGCAAAACAGTACATGAGAGCCATGAACACATACTGGTTGCACAGTGTAAATCTATTAGCACAACTCTAATTGGTGCACAGTAACAGTCGGAATCAAGGCATGGTTGTGCGTCATGTTCACAAATCAATCTCGTTCCTGACACATTCATTTCTCACATTTTACAGGTGATGCGGCTATCCCCTGAAGAGGTGGCTCCTCACACCAGTGCGGAACCCATCGAACCAGCATGAGGAGGACTACAACCGTGCCCATGCACGTACCCGTGTGGTGATAGAGCAGGCTTTTGGCCTACTGAAGGCACGTTTCCGCTGCCTCAGCCGGTCTGGCGGGGCACTCCTGTACCGCCATGAGGAGGTTGCAAAGATCGTCATGGTATGTGTCATGCTACACAATATGTGCATCAGACAAAACGTGCCTCTGCCCCCTGATGCAGAACCACAACCACCTGATGATGGGGATGATGATGATGATGGGGATGGGGTAGCACCTCAGGGAGGCAGCGATGCACAGGAGGGGCATATAATGCGTCAGAATGTCATTGACCGATACTTCTAGCACACACAGGGTGTGTGTAACATATGGATGGCACTTGGGGCACTGTGTGTGTCTGGTATGTCAACACTGTGGACTGTAAAACAATAAAGCACACATACGCAATGAGCAATGTCCACACATTTCATTTGTGAGAAATGAAAAAGTGTATTGTTCTTCTGAATAGGTATAACAGAACCCCTCCCCCTCCCCCTGAACACTCCAACACACCCAATTCCCTCTCCCCCTCCCCCCTGAACACTCCAACACACCCAATTCCCCCCTCCCCCTCCCCCCTGAACACTCCAACACACCCAATTCCCCCCTCCCCCTCCCCCTGAACACTCCAACACACCCAATTCCCCCTCCCCCTCCCCCCTGAACACTCCAACACACCCAATTCCCCCCTCCCCCTCCCCCCTGAACACCGTGCAAACATGTGACAGTGCCCGTGGTGAAGTGTGTATAGTTTTGCACACTATTGACTGCCCCCTCTCCCGGAACCTGGGGCCCCCCTGCCTGTGCTCCTCAGGGTCCTGGATGACCTGCGGACGGGAGTGGCTTGTGCTGAACTTGCAGCTGAGGATGTACCGGGCTGCTCAGTAGGGCATGTGTCCACAATTGTCTGGATGAGCTGGCTCATCATCTGCCGCACTGCAGCAAGTTCGGTGCATATGTCCCTGCTGGCAGTTTGGATGGCAGACCTGAGGCCATCAGCACTCCTCTCCATGGCTGCACTGGCACTTCCACATTCTGCAACATGCTGCGTGAGGAGTGTGCCCAGTACTTCCTGCCTGTTGGCAATCTGCTCCAGCGACAGCTGGAAATCTGGCCCAATGGAGGGTGCCAATGGGGGACCAATGGGACTACTCCCATCTTCCCCAACTCCCACTGGGCTTGGAGTTGCTGGCCATGAATTAGCAGGCGATTGGCCCTGGGTGTCATCTCCATGATGGCTGATTGGGGCTAGGTGTGGTGAGTGAAGTTGCGTGTTGTGCTCAAGTCCAGTGTCATCCTCCACATCACTATCGGAGCAGGCAGCGATGGCTGCAGTCTCCCCAACAGTACTGCTCCCTGCTGACACATTGCCCTCAGTGGGCAACAGTGGGTGTTGTTGGGCTGCAGGCGCTGTCACGACCCCTTCCTCGGGGGACTTTGCTGCCCTGGCCTCTTCAGCCTGGCGTGGTTTCGGCCTGGGTCCAGCAGAGGTGGATGCATGGTTCCCTTCTCCCACTTTCCTGGCCTTCTTGGCTGGGGTGCTGGTGCTGTCGTCCCTGCCAGTGTCCGATTGCGAGCCTGTGGTGGAGCAGAGGAGGGTGACTGTTATTGATGGTTCAGCGGACATTGAGCAGGCATTGTGAAGAGTGTAATGGATAGATGGTGGAGTTAGTAGCCCGTGACATACAGGTTGCCTCCATTTAGGTTCGGTTTTGCATGCAGGTGTGTGTCTGCCTACTGTACAGTGTACATGCTGCATGTGCGCAGGGTGTGGCTCATCTGCTGATGTGTTGCGTCTGCCACATTGTGATTGTCACGTGCAAGTGTATCAGGGTGTCTTGCAAGGCTGGATATGAGGCACCTACCTGTGTCTCCAGATGTCGGGGCCCCTCTCTCCATCTCGCCGACACCTTCGATGCACTCAATGCCAATCAGAGAGGCACATGTCTCCTCCCATGGCTGCATCTTCAGTGGGGAGTGTGCTCCCCCGCCAGTTCCCAGGGCCAGGTTACGGTTGGCAGACATAATGCCCCGGACCCTGATCCGCAGGTCGTCCCACCTCTTGCGGCACTGTTTGGAGGTGCGTGGGGTGGTTCCAACAGCACTGACACGTTGTGCCACAAGTTCCCACACCTCCTTTTTGCGGCCTATGGCTGGCCGGGTCATCTCAGTGGAGAAGACAACATCGGCCTTCTCCTGGAGCGTGTCTGCAAGCATTTGCAGTTCCTCACGACTGAAGCGCTCCTGCCGCTGCCTGTCACATGCCTTCTTCACAACTTTCGGCATGGTTGGGTGAGGAAATGGGTGGGTTATGGGAATGACAGGGTTTGAGGGTTGGTTGTGGTGTGGTTGGGTAGGATGGCAATGGATTGTGTTTTTTAAGATGGCCGCTGTGCTGTTTCCCGTTCCGCCGCGATTACGCTATTTCCGTTTCCGCCTAATTGCGGTCACCGCTAATTACGGTGACCGCTGACTACGGTCGGCGCAATGATGGGTGGCGGTAGGTCACCCTGCGCTGTTAACAAGGCCGGTAAGGGCTATTTACGGCATGGCGTAGTTTACGTTACCACCATGGCGTAATGCTCGTGCGCGATGGGTCGTAATATGGCGCTCTTATCGCCATCGGACCATGGCGTTAACGCTCATTACGCCATGGCGGTAATTTCGATTACTTACCGCCTGGGTCGTAATGAGGGCCAAAGTGTATGTTCTGTAGTTTATTCAGAAAGTCATTTGTGTCTTTAATATATGTTTTAAAATTGTGGTTCAAGGGTTATATGGCCCGGTCTATATATCATGCTAGGGGTTCTAGTAGATTATGGTTTGCTGCAATCATAGGTCTTCCTGGTGGGTTCTTAAGGTTCTTGTGTACCTTTGGTAGAGTATATATTATCGGAGTAGCTGGGTGCAGATTAGTAAGGAAACGTTTTGTACGATGATTGATCAGTTTGTCTGCTTCTGCTTCATCTAGTACAGTTTTGATGATCTGACGTACTTCATCAGTAGAATTCACAAAGATTTCTAAGTAAGTGTTTTGATCTGCTAATTGACTCTCAATCTCCATATTGTATTGCGTGGTATTCATCAGGTTTGTGTGCAGGTTTAATAACCAGATTTTGATTCTTCCATAATCTGTCTAATGCCTGTTGTACTCTGGATGTAAAGTTTGATTTAGTTCTTTTTTTGAAATTCAACTTTTCAAAGTCTTTTATCACCTGTTTTTGGAATACTTCCAAAAGAGGGTTTTGAATAGGTGGTAGAATTTTACTTTTTGGTTTCATTTCTAAATATTTGTTTTGTCTCCCGGAGTTGCCCCATTCACATGTGTCGAAGAATATTTTCAATCTCATTTTGCATGTTAAGTTGCAAAAATAGATTTTTTCTTTTAACAATGTACTACTATAGTGTCGGACAAATGAGATCCCTTTTTGCAACGTGTTTTCTTTAAATGCGGTCAATTTGTGACTTGAAATATTTATCACTAAGTTTTCTTTTGAGGAAAGTTTACCTTTCCTGATGGATTTCTTCTTCGTGCTTCTTCTCGTTTTGCCCCGTCTAAAAAAGAAGAAATGTTTTCGGAGGGCAGTTTGGCAATTCTGGAAGTTGATGCTACTTGCTCATCTACCTGGATAATTGATTCTTGTTCTATGTCTTGAGGCTCCGATTCTGCTCTGGAAACCTCTGAAGATGCCCTGCATGTAGCTGGTATTTTTTTGCTACAGGGAGGTTTGCTACTCTTTGACCAGTTCTTCTGGCAGTAGTATTCCTTGCACGAATAATCTATATCTAGTTAATAGTCCAGAGTGTCACATCTGAACTTTCTTATTTTCTTCACCTCAATTTCTTTTTTGTAGTTGTCAAGTTTGGTGTTCATGTCTTCTGATATACTATTCCCTAAACTCTCCAACATGAGACTGGGAAAAGACGGAATCCCACGAACCTCCAACCAAGTATAAAGAACCAATAAAACCAGAGTCAACCCCTAGAGACCAGTTTGTTGATGGTTTGAGAGACCAATGAAACCGCCTCACCTCTGCCTACACAGTAAAACAAACAAAATAAATCAGTGGAATATGCGAGAGTCCTTGGATATATCTCATCCCTGTTCTTTCCCAGATCTTAACGATGAAGAACCTGGACAAAGACCAGTCATATCCACCTCGCATAGGGGAAAGGTATGTGAGAATCCAGAAGGTGTCTCACCCGTTTGTCCCCATGGATCTGTCATCCAGGCGGCTAGGACACGGCCATCACTTTTGGATGCAGTTCCTGGGAGTGGACCAGTGCGGGAGGATCACCTGAATGAGGGTTCTTCGGGGAGTGGGAGTGGGGGACCGGATGGTGAGACGCGGTATCCCCTTCCCTGTAACACCTTTTCCCCATCCTACCAGGTAGGATACTTAGGAACTGAACCCCCCCCCCTTTCCCGAAACAAACACTTTCTCATGGACAGCTCACTGTGATAGAAAACGGACTAACTCCCGAGCCATATACCTAACAAGAGTCAGGCAGAGTCAGGCAATTACTGACCATTACACACACCTGACTTCCATCACACTTCCCCACACAGATAAAAGGTGGAGCACGAAAGCACACTCAGAGCAAGGCAAAACACACAAAGGAGCAGCAGTTCCAAGATGGCTGTTTAACATGAGGAGAAAGAATCAATACCAGAGAGGGTTGCAAGGAGGGAAGTGCCCTTGACCTTTTTGGAGAAAAAACGCTACTTTCCCAAGCCTTAGAGAATAAGAAACATAAGACCTGGAATTAAAGCTAAAGAAATGTGTATTGTGTGTCGGAGGTACCCGGCCTCTCCTGCGTCGATAGCCAAGGCGGGGAGGAGCATTTGCCGTCATGGTATTGTCCTTAGCTCCTACAACAAAGAAGCACCAGTAAAGTCAGCTCAGCCGATGAGTCGGGGAGACTGATAGCAGACCGGTCTGTGTTAGAACCAAGGTTGTAAGCGGCAACATTGTATGAAGAAATCTGAAGAGAACAGTGTGGGAAGCGTACCTGAAGAGCGAAGCAAATATAATTGAACACCCAAGGAGTGACTGAACTTTTGAAGCCAAGATAGATACCATATACAGAGTTGTCCGGCACCACGTGGGTGCTCATTCGTAGGTCTCTGTTAGGTATCCAACTGAGAGGTGGCAAATGTAAATTGTGAATTGTGAAATCAAAGTGGTCCTGCAATGGGTCGAGCTAAACCCTGTGCACATTTGAAAGTCTTTGATAGCTAATACAACCGCAATTGGTCCAAGCACGGCTGAGGGAGACTCATTGTGTAAGAGGAAGGATCTGAACCCGGCTAAGGGGGATCCGGTGTAAACCGGGAGTCACCCGAGAAAGAATATTCTGTGACCATTGGAGAAAGGGATCTGAGCCTGGAAGGGGGGATCCAAAGTAATGATTGTGGTATAAAAAGGAATCTGAGCCTGGCTGAGGGGATCCAGGGTGAAGAGTGAATCACTTGACTTGAGTACTTGTAAGAGGAAAGGAATTATTTGTTGGTTTTGGTACATCAGGCCCTCTCAATCAAGAGTCTTTGATAATTTAAGAGGCTTGGGCACAGAAGGCCCTGATGCTGGTAATGTAACTGTATCCTCGTGCAGAAGAAGCCTGAGTATGTGCTATTCTCAAGTGAACCGCCTTGTCCCGTGCTGAAAACGTGGGCAAGGGAGGCCACTGGCCTGAACATCCTGACATATAATTTTTGTGAACACTTCTATCTTTTTCATAAACACTACCCCATGCTATTTGTATTTAGAAGTAAGGATTGGCAATAGTTATTTTTTTAGTATAGGCCCTTTTATTTATTTTATTTTTGTAACATATTTTTATTAGTTTCATAACATGATACATCATCGTAAGATTTAAAACATTCAAAATCCCCCCGCCCCTTTTCTCCCTCCCCCAACCAGAATTATCGTCTCTCCCAACCTGTTCACTTCTTGAACTCAGGAACCGGCCAAATCCAGGATTCTGATCTTATGTGGGCACCATTGTACCATATTGTCACTTTGTAGAAAGGACAGTATCAACTCCCAGTCTTTCTTAAATCTCTATTGGTCTCCCTGAATTTTATAGGTGACCAATTCTATAGATACGAATGACCATACTTTATTTTTTAATTTTTTTTATTTGCATTTAATCAATAAAAGATTTTTACGTTTTTTGCCATTTTTAATCAAAAGTTCTATCGAGAGTACTTTGGTCACCACTTTCGACTGTCGTTTTCTTTCAGAAGTCATTTGAGCAATCTTGTCATAAGACTGATCCATATCCGTTACACTTTTGCTGGGTTGGCTCGTTTCAATGCAATATCCGAGAGTTTAGCTGCGGCCCTCGGTCATCTAGCTGAGTCACCAGCAATTAGCCGACACCAACCCGTTTCTTCACTTAATACCGATGGCTGGGATAATAGTGGTGCCAAGTACGCCTCTCTTTCTTTAGACATTTCTGGACAGGACGTCAGAAGGTGTCTCACTGTTTCAGGCTGATCTGGGTTTTCACATAAACGACATGCGGATGTTGAAGATTGTGATCTAATGGCCAAAATGTCTCTTGTGTGTAAGGTATTTAACCAAGCTCTCATGAATGTTCTCAATTCTTTCTCAGGAATCTTTTCACAATATCTCAGTGTCTCAGCAGTGTTTTTGGTTTATTGTGGCCAGGCGGGAGATCTTTAAGTAATTTGTAAGACAGGATTTTTTCATTGGTCAAAATCCAATCTTGCTGCTCCATTTTTTTTTTCTTTCACTCTGCCTGGATTTTAAATTAAGAGTTCTTCTGTACAGGCTATCACTTCCAGTTTGTCTTTTAATTTCTTTACCCAGTCATTTAGAGGTTTGCACCCCCCTCTTTGTATTTCTTCTGCTACAACCTGGAAGATAGGGAGGGAGTCCGGCAAAAGAATTTTTCTAAAAAGTTGCAGCACACCTTGCTCGATTATTGATGCAAAAGACATAAGGCCTAGGTCCCGTCGAATCACTACCATAGGGGCTGATTTAGGAAGACCCAACACCGCCTTCCACACAAAACCTTCCAGCTTTAACCACAGATCTTGAGGAAGGGTTAGGTTTGCACTCATTCCATATAATAGTGCTGGAACTATTTTGGACTTGTAGAATTGTAGAGCTGGTGTCCACGAAAACTTTCCACATTTTTTATCCACAGCTTTTAGTTGCGCTGTCAGATTTCTTTTTTTATCCCACAGGGTCTTCGTGATGGTGTTTTCTTCCAGGGAATTGTCGATCCACACCCCAAGATATTTGTATTCTTTCACCACTTCCAGTTTGGTGTTTTCAAGGAACCAAGCCGGCGAGTTTTTGCGTTCGACTGTCGATTTTGTGAAGAGAAGGATTTTTGTTTTCTGAGTGTTAATTTCCAAGTTGTTATTTTTCATGCAGGCAGAGAGGTTCGCTAGTTGACGTTGCAGACCTCCTTTGGTCTGGTCCATCAGGATCAGGTCATCCGCATACCATAACCTGGAAACTTTTGACAGTCCCATATTTGGCGGGAATGAACAAATTTTCTTTTCAGTATACTGGAAGTGTCCGATGAAGGCAATAAATAGCACCGGGGCCAGGGGGCAACCTTGCTTGACCCCACGTTTCATATGAATTATGTTTGAAAGATGGCCTTGCTGGCTCAGACGGACACGCATGGTAGTTTTTATATGTAGGGCCATGATTGGATCTAATATTGGAGTCGGGCATTTCCAAGTTCTTAATTTTTCCCAAAGTTTATCGTGATCCACCATATCAAAGGCCTTCGAAAGGTCGACCAAAGCCAAATTAACTTTCGGGGCACCTGATTTCAACTTTACTTTTATGATGTTAAGAATTAAGATGTTGATCGCCGTCCCTGTACCCTTTTGGAAACCTGTCTGGAAGAAGTCTGCTACGGGAGATCCTTTTGCCCACTTTTGAAAGTGCGAGAGGAGCAAAGTCGCGAATATTTTACCCAAAATGTCCAACAAGGCAATTGGCCTGTAGTTGGACGGATTTCTCTAAAAACCCTTTTTTAAAAATTGGAACCAGTACCGCTTCCGTCCAGGATGCAGGGATTTGTTTAGCTTTGTAACAGTGATTAAAAAGTTCACTTATAACTGCAGCCCATTCTTGCGGATGTTTTTGATGTCTATGTTAGTCAGACCGTCCGGGCCAGAAGCTCTTCAAGATTTCAGTTTCGCTATTTTTCTTAAAATATCTTCCACATCTGTCAAGGGGATCCAGGGTTCACTGAGCGGCTGTCTACTGATATTGAGGGCGGCTGAAAGAGAGCGCTGAAGTACGACACCCATTTTTGTTCCGAGACCGCGTTCGAAATGGGGGGGGGCCTTTGCTCATTGGTAGTTTTTAATAGGTTCCAGAAGTCTCTTGTATTTTTTGAAGCCAGGGACTTCTGCATGGCTTCGGCGTCCTTTTGATAGAGGCTCGCCGCATGATGTTTGATCCATGATTTGTAGTGGTTTGCTCCCTTTCGGTATGCGGACCATGCCTCAAGTGTTTGGTGCCTGATTGCAAAATGTTTCTGGTTTCTTGTTTCACGTCTCTTAATTACCACCATCCGATCGTAAGTATGGTTGTGTGCAAGTTGTTTGCCCTTTGTTCCTGAAAAGCACGCCCTATGTGGCGACAGTAGGGGAGTACAGTCCGGCCTCTTGACAGCTGAACTAGATATTCTAAACTCGGGATCCGTACTTAGCCTGTCCTTTATTGATCTTATATTCTCTACAGTAAGATGAAGTCGGGTTTGATGCTTGTATGATTCCACTGTCGATGCGTATAAAAGCCTTTCCCTGGCCTGGCCTGTGCGCACCAAGAGATTTGTAGCAAGTTGTGATCGCTTTCTAGCATTTTCAGTACTTTGAAGGATGAAATAAGAAGGATCAGACCTTCAGTTACGAAGATGTAATCCAGAGTGGTGAAGGATTCATCTCTTTCCCACGTTGGGATCTGTGGTTCGGAGTCTTGTAATGTTGCTGCATTAAAAAAGTTTCTTGATTTCATAAGCTTAGACCACGCCAAACCTCTTTCATCTGCCAGGGGGCGGGTCGGCAATGCTCTTTCAGATTTTATGTATGTTTTGCACTTTGCATTTAAATCTCCGCAGATTATGATATTTTCAATATCGAGGTCCATGTTGATGGTATCAATGACTTCGGCCACGGATTTGCAAAATTCTTTCGATGATGTTCTCTCGGGATTCCAATAAAGATTTATTATCACCAGATCTGAGGAGATCCATGTATCCTGCACTGGGTCCTGGCGCTGCCATGAAGTTAGAGTGCCAAGCATGCCACAGGCTTCGATGATTTTGGTTTTTGGTGTAATCCCTGAGCCTATACGAATGGTGGTTAGGAGGCCCGAGGAAGGTCTTCCCATCAGTGACCTGCAGGCTGGAGAAAGTTCAATTGCGAATCCATCTAATATCGGTAGATCTGTCAACCAAGTTTCCTGTAAACACAGGATATCGAAGCTCCCCAAATTTACATCACTCGGGCGGGTCAGGTGTTTGTAGCCTCTTGCATTCCATGATGCCATTACCAGATCTTTTTTGGCCGATTTTGAAGCCAATTCCACTCTTGACGCACGAAGGTCTAGGGTACTTCGTGTTAACTGCTATTTCTTTTGGCTTCGTCCAAACGTGTCGGCCAGCCACTTCCATGGTCCCTCTGAGACTTTCGCCTTCTTCTGAAACTTTTGGTTTTGATTTTGTTCCTCCCATTTGTCTGTAGTATAGTTTATGTCCGTTAAACTCTGCATAGTTTTATGATGATTGCGCTGATGAGTACTCCGGCCGGCGCTTTCAAAATTTGATGAGGACTCGGGATTGGCATCTTCTTTTCTTCTATAAGAGTCTTCCGGTCCCGTCTTCGAAGTCTGTTGCCAGGTAATTCTTCTCCTCGGGGTATCTTGCCATCAATTTTTGGTTGTAAAGACCTTCAGTTCTTGAAATGTAGTGGGACCTTGCCGGGGAAGCCCTCCTCCGAGTTTCTTGATCTGGTTGCTTATATGTGGATTTTGATAGTGGGAACAAGTTGAATCCTAATTTGTGTCGATCTTTTGACACTTCTAAAGGGATTTTTGCAAGGGGTTTATTTCTTATGTGAATGAATGCTTTTGCTCTATGGTCCCGATGATATGGCTCTACCAACTCAAAATCGTTGGTCGTCAGGTATTGTAACTTGCAGATTTTTGCTAGGGTTTTGAGAACCGGTTTTCTATTTAGGACCATGTAACCTTCTTTAGATGAAATTTGTTCGAGTTTAAAGATTGTGGTTCCTGTGAGTTTTTCTTCAAGTTTCTTGGGTCCTTTAGGCAACCGCAATTCGTCTGCGTGCCTTGTTGGACTCTGGGCATCCGATCGGTGGTTTCTTTTGTTTTCTGTACTGGATGTCCGACTATATCTTTGCGCAAGGGGACTCACTTTGTGATTTCTTTTGTCATCCGTAGAAGCCTTGTGTCATGACCCACAGAACGCACCCCTTCTGGACTTCCTGGTCCTTATCGTGGCGGGGCTTGCATTCATTGTTTCTCCCAATGTGGCCGTATCACGTGAAACGCCTCGCACCAGCCTTCACGGCGGACGCAGTACGTCCCATAAATATGCCACGGCCCCGCGCGTCTCAACGCTATCAACAGGTAGTGACTAGACGTGTACTTCGCGGCTTGGCAAACCCTTCTGTTATCCAAGTTCCTGGACCCTTATTCCCACTCCTTCCACCCTCTCCTTTCCAACCTGTTCCTGGAATCCACATATCCTTGCGACCGCTTCTTCCTTCCTGGACGTCCTGAACCCGCGAGTATCCTGGAACGCTGAACGCACACTGGAGTCGGAAGAGACTTGTGCCGGCCTGTACAAGACCCGATCCGCCCGTAAGAAGAATCTTCCCACGGATCCCTGCAAGAAGCGATCTCAGGTGAGACAGGGGGTGATTCACAACAGTTTGAGACGCCGAACGACCGATATTGAAACCGATATGGAAAAGGCCATCCAGGATCGCACCTCGCAGGAAATGCATTGACTTGGGCTACTCCCTAAATCAACTCTGGAGATGCCCTCCTAGATGATTATGACGGATTCATACAGGCTCTCAAAACCATGTTCGACCGCCCAGAACAGGTTTATAGTGCCCAGGAACGCCTACTTGACTTTCAGCAAAGATCCCAGGACATGCTAAAGTATGTCACAAGATTCAAACAATTGGCCAAGGAAGCAGATTGGTCCTCAGAAGCAAGTTTCACTCTCTTCCGTAGGGGCCTAAACGAGGAGATAAAAGATGAATTAGCCAGAGTGGCTCGTCCTAGCTCATTCCAGGCTCTTATGGATTTAGCCATGCAGATAGACTTTTGTATCCAGGAAAGAAAAGCAGAGAGAAAAAAGACCAAGATGCCCTTCCAGAAAAGTTCTCTTGAGACTTCAGTAAAAACTGATTCTGTTCCAACCCCTGACACTGACCCGGAACCCATGCAAATAGGAGCCTTCCGTGGACCCATGTCTCCACAAGAAAGGATGAGAAGGATCCACACAGGCTTGTGCATGTATTGTGCATCGGATAAACACCTGGTTAGAGAATGTCCTATAGCCCCTCCTCGGCGTTCGGGAAACGCCAGCTCCCGATCCTAGATGGAGCGAGGTGTCAGGAGAGAGATGTTTGCTCCACATCTATTCCATCCTTGAACTCTCTCTCTTGGAAAGAACAACCTAGTGGTTCTACAAGCCCTCTTATCGTTATCAAAGAAGGAGACCTACCCCATCCTGGCCTTGGTGGATTGTCGGGCTATGGGAGTATTCATTGATCAAGATTGGGTCTTTAAGCACCACATTCCATATGAAGCCCGGTGTCGTCAATCTCCCCCCGTCTCACCTGGGATTGCTTCTTGTTCTGTTCCGCGGGAGGATTCCTCTTGTGGACGGATCGGGTCTTGTATAGGCTCGCTCGAGTCTCGTCTGTCTCCAGCGCGCGTTCAGAGTTCCAGGAAGGTCGCAGTTCCAGGATGTCCAGGAAGAAGGTAGCGGTCGCTAGGGTTGAGGATTCCGGGAGCAGATTTAGAGGGGGAAAGGTGGAAGGAAGGAAGAAGGGACCAGGAAACTAGGAATAGTGGATTTGCCGAACAGCACACACACTTCTAGTCACTACCTAATGATAGCGTTGAGACGCGCGGGCCCAGGGGTGTGGCCAATTTATAGAACGTGCCGTGTCCGACGTAAAGGCTGGTGCGAGGCAAGTCACTTGGCACGGCCATGTTGGGAGTAACAAGGAATACAAGCCCCGTCGCGATAAGGACCAGGAAGTCCAGAAAGGGCAAGTTCTATGGGTCATGACAGCATGCCTCCTCCGAAAACCTGTTCCACCAGGTTTGCCCGGGTGTATGAGATGGAATCTTCTAAGCAATCGAGGGGTATTTAGGTTAGAAACTGGTTCCCAGGTTCTCTCGCTAGGAGGATATCCTTTCCATTCAACCAGGTATTGAAGTCGACCCTGTTTATACCTGGAATCGCATATTCTGGATACTTCATATTCCAGTTGATTGTCCACAATCGCAGGACTGGGTCTGCAGGTTTTCCGGGTGGATCGGATGTAGGGTTTCAATAGAGAGGTGTGAAAGACTGGGTGTATTCTCTTCCAGGAGTCTGGTAGCTTGAGCCGGAATGAGACAGGATTGATGATTTCCTTTATGGAAAATGGTCCATAGTACCCGGGGGCTAATTTGTTTGGCCGTAGATGTCATGGTAATAGTTTCGAGGACAACCAGACTTGGTCACCAACGGAATAAGAAGGCGCTGGTCTTCTTTTGGAGTCCGCATAACGCTTAGTGCGTGTCTGGGCCTCTTCCAATTGTTCCTTGGCTTCCTTGTGTATGTTGATGAGAGTCTCAATCCATGAGTCGAGAGTAGGTACTGGTGTGGGATGTGGAAGAACAGAAGGTAAAACGGACGGGTGAAAACCTTGACTGCAATAGAAAGGGCTGACCTTGACTGCTGAGTGATCGGAACTGTTGTAGGCAAACTCGGCCAAGGGCATAAGGAGAGACCAGTCATCCTGAACCTTGGTGTCAAAACAACGAAGATATTGCTCTAGAGTCTGATTTACACGTTCCGTGGCTCTGTTGGTCTGTGGGTGATAACCTGATGAGAGAGCGCGTTGGATCCCTAGAATACGACACAGATGTTTCCAGAATTGTGAAACGTATTGACGTCCTCGGCCCGATATGATCTTGGAAGGAAGTCCATGAAGACGGAAAATGTGTTCCAGTTAGATTCCAGCAAGTTCTGAGGAGGATGGTAGTTTATACAGAGGCGTAAAATGAGCCATATGAGTGAACAAGTCTATGGTTACCATGATGGTCGTGTATCCTCGGGAAGGTGGTAATTCCACAATGAAGTCTGTAGCAATGAATTCCCATGGTGTTGTTGGCAGCGATGGTTGCAGTAGAAGACCCGCCGGTCTCTTGTTATCATGTTTGTTTTGACTGCAGACAGCACAGCTTTGATGTACTGTTGTACGTCGGTCTTCATTCCAGGCCACCAAAACTGTCTTTGTATAAGACGGAGGGTGTTAGTTATGCCACGATGTCCAGAGTGAAGGGTATCATGGCAGAGGTTTATCATTCTTTGTTGTAATTTCTATGTAGGAATGACCAGAGCATTGCCTTTGAATAAATATCCTTCCTTAACTCTTAGGTTCCATGGATTCTTCCTTGAAATATCCTTTCAGAGGTCAGACGACTGGGTTTGCACATGGATTTCTTCCAGGAGGTTGACTGCTTGAGCTACAAAGATCGTGTGGGGAAACATCTTAGGATAGGCCTTGTCTTCAGTGGTTACATAGTCAGGACGTCGAGATAAGGCGTCAGCAATCATGTTTTGGGATCCGGGAACATGAGTGATTTGGGATTTTGGTACTGGGCAAAGAAGTAGGCCCAACGCGCCTGACGGCTGTTCGTGCACTCCAATGACTGTAGAATTTGAAGATTCCGATGGTGCTTGCGAACCTGAACTGGATATCTAGCACCCAGAAGTACATGTCGCCATTCAGTGAAGGCTTGGCGGATGGCTAACAGTTCCTTTTCCAGGACGGAATAGTGTGTCTCACTGGGAGTCAGGGTTCGTGAGAGGTAAGCAATGGGGTGTTCCAGTTTATCCTCAAGTACCTGTTTCAAGACCGCTCCTATGGCGTAGTTAGAGGCATCTGTTTCCACTAGGAATGGGCGATTTATGTCGGGTTGGGCCAGGATGGGGGCTTGCGTGAACTCTGTCTTCAATCGTTGGAACGCTTTATCTTGCGGTGTAGACCAGGTAAAGGGGGTGTCTTTCTTCAAGAGAGCAACGATCGGCTGAACAATCTCAGAAAAGGTAGAAATGAACTTATGGTAGAAGTTGGCAAGCCCCAGGAACGATAGAACTTGTTTCACAGATGTGGGAGCGGGCAAAGCCAGTATGGCTTTTACCTTTGAAGAGTCCATACCAATTCCTCTGGGCTAAGGATGAAACCTAGGTAGTGAACAGAAGTGACGTGAAACAAGCATTTTTCGGGTTTGGCTAAAAGTTTGTGTTCACGGAGTCGTTGTAATACTGCCTTTACATGTTCTTCATGCTTTAGAGGATCCTTGGAAAAGATCAATATGTCATCCAGATAGACAATGGCGAAGAGGAATAACATGTCAGAAAACACTCTATCCATAAAACGTTGAAAAACTGCGGGAGCATTAGCTAGTCCAATTCCCATCCCATCTAGTTAAACTATGCGCCCCCACTCTCACACCTATCATCACTGAATTCATCAACGCCTCCTTCCTCACTAACATAGTCCCCACCAGTATCAAAAAAGCCTGGGTGACACCACTTCTAAAAAAACCTTCCCTGGACCCAACAATACCCACTAACTACCGACCTATCACAACGGTCCCATTTCTCTTAAAAATAATCGACAAAATAGCCTACTGCCAAATTCAGAACCACTTGGAACAACATCACCTACTAGGAGACCGCCAGTCAGGTTTCCGCCCCAACCACAGCACAGAGACAGCCCTTCTCGATCTGAAGATCCAAATGGATGCCACCAGAGAAGCAGGTAAACTCTGCCTTCTGATGCTCTTGGACCTCTCAGCGGCCTTCGATCTGGTCGACCACGACAAACTCTGTAACACTCTAGCAAACAACTTCAACCTAGCTCAGAACGCTACCAACTGGATCAAATCCTTCTTGGCTGATAGGACTTCCAGAGTATCCATCGGCAAAGAATCAGCAGACCCAGTGTCTGTCCCTGCAGGTGTGCCGCAAGGCTCCTGCCTATCCCCCACTTTGTACAATGCCTATACCAAGCTTTTATTTGCAGCCCTGGATGCCCTGGGTGTCATCTATACTAACTTCGCTGATGACACCCAAATCCTCATTCCTCTCTCAGGCAACCATGAACAAGACTCCCTCCTGGTTAACCAAATCTACTCACTCATCCAAAACTGGATGGCTAACAACAGCCTCTGTCTCAACGACGACAAAACCGAGCTCCTCATACTAGGCTCCTCCAGCAAAATTAACACCCTTGAGCCCGCCTTTAAATCATTCACCATCGATGGAACCATTATCCCTGTTCTTAAACAAGTCAAGACCCTCGGCGTGTACTTAGATGCCACACTATCCATGTCTAAACAAGTAAACACACTAGCCTCATCCACTTCCTACACCTCTAAACTCATCTCCCTCAGCCGTAAATTCCTCTCTACCAGCAACTGTGTTACTCTAGCCAGAGCACTCATACTGTCTAAGCTAGACTATTGTAATATCCTATTCCTTGGCACCTCCAAAGCCAACATAGCTAAACTTCAACTCATGCAAAACAAAGCCCTCAGAGCAGCTTTAGGCATCAAAAAATCTGAACATATATCCAACACCAGAAGAGACCACCACTGGCTCCCCATACAAGCCAGAATTCAATTTAAAACCCTGTGCATCACCCACAAATGCAGGGCTAACAAAGCACCCATATACCTCAACAGCACAGTCATGATGAAGCCCCAGACCAGACTCCTCAGGTCCAACAAAAACGCATTCCTTGAAACCCCCAGATACAAAAGAGAGAAAGCAGGGGGCAGCAGCTTCAAAACACTGGCCCCCAGATATTGGAATGCGCTACCTACCCACATTATGAATGAAACCTCATTCCCCAAATTCAAAAGCCTTCTGAAGACTTGGCTCTTCAACAAGTTCTAATTGAAGCAGTGCACTAATCCCCTCCAATCAACTATTTCACCTGACTGCTTTGTATATTAGTGTATTTTATTGATTCCTACTATTGTATATTTCTTGATTGTTATACCTGTACACCTCTTTGATCATTATAAGATTGCATTATCCCATTGTCTGTAACTACGCCGTGATACCCCCGGGTCTGGGCGTATAACAAATGTAATAAAATAAAATAAAAAAAATAAAAAGGGCATGACTAGATATTCAAAGTGACCAAAGGGTGTTCTAAAGGCTGTTTTCCATTCGTCTTCTTCCCGGACACAGATTAAATGGTAGGCACCCCAGAGATCCGACTTTGTGAATATTACGGCGCCTCTCACAGCTTCCAGGATATCCGAGATCAGGGGCAGTGGGTACCGATCTTTGAGGGTGCATTGATTTAAGCCACGATAGTCGATGCAAGGTCTGAGTTCCTTGGTGTCCTTCTTGGGAATGAAGAACAACGAAGCACCCGCTGGAGATTTTGAGGGTCTTATGGTGCCGTTTTCAAGATTGGTGTCCAGGTATTCTCGGAGGGCCTTTTTCTCAGGTTCAGAAAGAATGAACATTCTGCCGAAGGGAATCACTGCTGAGGGATCTGTATCTATGGCACAGTCTTCAGGTCTGTGAGGGGGTAAGGCCTGGACTATGGCAGATGAAAATACATCAGCATATCCCCGATAGGCCTCTGGGACTTGTATAATAATAATAATAATTTGGCATTTATATAGCGCTACGGACCCTCAGGTATCTGAGCGCTGCTTATTATTACCCATGGTGTGTGGTGCTCATTTATCAACCTCGGAAGGATGAAAGGCTGAGTTTGGCCCCGCCGGTATTCGAACCTGCGTTAGCAGACTCTGCACCGATGTCAAAGCGAGTGCTCTACTCGCTGTGCCACTTGACCGGCTATGATATTGGAAACCATGAGTGGTGTTTTCTGGTCTGTTAGTGGTTCTTTAGGAGGTGTCTAGGAGGGATCCAGGGATAGACATTGGGACATACAAAACTCTGAGCCCAGGAATAGTGATCCTGCTGTCCAATTGATATACGGATTGTGCTTTTGTAACCAGGGCATACCCAATACCATGGGGTAATGGGCTGACTTAATGATGTCTAATGTAATCCGCTCTTGGTGATGGTTTATTTCAAAGTTGGATCTCTTTTGTCTGCAGGCTTATGGGTCCTGAAGAGAGGGGTCTTCCGTCGATTGCTTCCACCGGCTGCATGGTGCTTCGTGTCTCGTACAGAATATGATGACTAACAACCCAGTCTTCATCAATGAAAATTCCCATAGCTCCGCAGTCCACCAAGGCCAGAATGGGATAGGTCTTATTCTTGGAGGGCGACAGGAAGGCCTGTAGTATCACCAAATTGTTTTGTCCAAGAGAGAGAGTTCAAGGATGGAATTGATGTGGAGCAAACATCTCTGTCCCGACACCTTGCTCCATCTAGGATCGGGAGCTGGTGTTTCCCGAACGCCGTGGAGGTGCTAGAGGATATTCTCTAACAAGGTGTTTATCCGAGGCACAATACATGCACAGGCCTGTGTGGATCCTTCTCATCCTTTCTTGTGGGGAAATAGGTCCACGGAAGGCTCCTATTTGCATGGGTTCCGGATCAATGTCAGGGGTTGGAGCAGGATCGGTTTTTACAGAAGTCTCAAGGGAGTTCTTTTGAAAGGGTATCTTGGTCTTTCTTCATTCAGCCTTTCTTTCCTGGATTCGGAAGTCTATTTGCATGGCTTGATCCATAAGATCCTGTAATGAGCTAGGACGAGCCACTCTGGCCAATTCATCCTTTATATCCTCATTTAGACCCCTGCGAAATAGAGTGAAACTTGCTTCTGAGGACCAATCTGCTTCCTTGGCCAGTTGTTTGAATCTAGTAACATACGCGGTTAGCATATCCTGGAATCCCTGTCGGTAATCAAGTAACCGTTCCTGAGCACTATAAACCTGTTCTGGGCGGTCGAACATAGTTTTGAGTGCCTGAATAAATCCATCATAATCATCCAGGAGGGCATCTCCAGAGTTGACTAGGGGAGTGGGCCAGGTCAACGCGTTCCCTGTGAGGTGCAAGATTATGAAGTCCACCTTTGCCCTGAAAGTGGAAAAATAGTAGGGCTTAAAAGTAAAATGCACCAAGCAGGAATCCAGGAATCCACGTAAGGACTTTGCCGAGCCATCATATTTGTCTACTACCCCACCCAGTAACACACTCTCCTTGTTAGCGGAGTCGCAAGACAAAACAAGTTGCTTTAACGCAGCATTTTCTGCTTTTAAGTTCTGCACTTCAGTTGTTAGTTCTTGCATTCCATGCATGAGGTCCTGGACTGCTTTTTCCATAGCAGTATCAGTGTCGGTCGTTTAGCGTCTCAAACTGTCGTAAGTCTCCCCCGTCTCACCTGGGATCGCTTCTTGTTCTGTTCCGCGAGAGGATTGCTCTTGTGGACGGATCGGGTCTTGTATAGGCTCGCTCGAGTCTCGTCCGTCTTCAGCACGCGTTCAGAGTTCCAGGAAGGTCGCAGTTCCAGGATGTCCAGGAAGAAGGTAGCAGTCGCTAGTGTTGAGGATTCCGGGAGCAGATTTAGAGAGGGAAAGGTGGAAGGAAGGAAGAAGGAACCAGGAAACTAGGAATAGTGGATTCGCCGAACAGCACACACAGGTCTAGTCACTGCCTAATGATAGCGTTGAGACGCGCGGGGCTGCAGGGGCGTAGCCAATTTATAGAACGTGCCGTGTCCGACGTAAAGGCTGGTGCGAGGCAAGTCACTTGGCACGGCCATGTTGGGAGTAACAAGGAATACAAGCCCCGTCGCGATACGGACCAGGAAGTCCAGAAAGGGCAAGTTCTATGGGTCATGACACCCGGGGTGTAATGCAACCTGTGGAGGCAATTGATGGAAGACCCCTCAGTTCAGGAAACATATCCTTGCAGACCAAGGAAACACAACTTTCAATAAACCATCACCAGGAATTGATCAAGTTTGATATTATCAAATCAGCCCACTACCCCATGGTACTAGGCATGCCCTGGTTGCAGAAATACAATCCATACATCAATTGGACAGCAGGATCCTTGTTTCTTGGTTCAGAGTATTGTCTGTTTCATTGTTTATTCCCGGATCCCTCCTCGATATCGTCTGAAAGCAATCCAGCAGATCAACAAGAGACAATCATGGTTTCTAATATCATTCAGGTCCAAAGGCCTATCAAAGTTATGCTGATGTGTTTTCAACTGCCATAGTTCAGGCTCTACCCCCTCACAGACCTGAAGACTGTGCCATAGACACAGAGCCTTCAGCAGTGATTCCCTTTTTTTTTTTTGTATTTGGTTTATTAAAGTAAAAACCTTTACAAAACAGTGCAATTAAACGTTAAAAGATTTGCAAAAGGACAATAATTAAGGAATAACATTTACAATAACATTTAAAAGGAAAAATTCATTCCCTAAAGAAAACTAAGTAGTAAAGGAAACATTAAAACATCATATTGAGTTAACAATGATGGGAATACCAAATTTCCATTTAGTCACTAAAACTTGTATAAAATAAGTACGTTTGAATTAAACAGAAACATAAACACAGTCAAAAGATATCAAAAGACGTCATCCATATGACATTCACAGTACGAGTTTAGAGATCGGTACATAGTATACATATCATGAACTCATAGTATAGCAATTAATATGTTTTACATTGAATACTCATTCCCGCCCAAACGCAAGGTCTAGATGTGGGGATTTGCTTAATTTTATTCGGCCAACAGATCTTCTGCCAATTTAGACTCTATAATTGTCAGCAGGTTAGTGTAAGATTCTGACTAAAACCTTCCATGCAGTGCTTCCATAAGAGTTCTTTTGCGGTCGCAGAGTTCGAGTAAAAGTGCTCGAGGAGTTGGATTCGAAGGCCTTCAAAAAATGGGCAATGAATCACTAGATGTTTCAAGGTTTCTGGCACTGTGTCGATAATACTGGTTGGATAACCAGTCCAGTATTTAGATCGTTCACGTGTGTGAAATTGATTGAGACGAAATCGCATATAGATTTTCCTTGAGCAAGCAGAAGGGAACTGTAAAAGATATTTTAGTCGAAATCCCCATCTGCCGCGAACTCCATTGTATTCTTTAAAGGAGGAATATTTGCCCATTTCATCCAACATTATACACCAGACAAATGTTTGAAATTTAAGTTTTTGGCTTGGTAACCACATGCTCATAGATGAAGGAGTTTCATTAATGAGCAATAGAATTTTGGTTAATTTGAGCGAGTAGGTATTGAGCGATTTAATATGTGATTCACTCAATAATTGTTTCAGTTTCACATAGAGCGTGTTTTTCGGTGGATTATAAATCTTGATTAGATTAGTAATACTTCGCCATGTGTGTTTTACTGACAGTTGTAGTAGGTTTAATTTGTGGCAAATTATAACGTTGGGAATCGAAAGTGCTAACCCCAGAACCGTTTTCCATAATTTCCCCTGTAAGATATTTAAGTAGGCCTCTAAATCATATGTACAGATGTCCAGGGAATATAGGATAATGGGTTCCACCTTCAGCAAATAAAATTGAATTAAGGGTAGTAGAGAAAACATACAGTATTTCTGATGGATAATTTTCATTTGAGATGTCAACCCCCTGATCTTTTGATTAAGGTAGTTTTTCCACATAGTAATTGAATATTGATCAGTCAGTGGGTATCCCAAGTAACAAAGCATAGGAGAGTATTCCATTTTAATATCATTCATATACCATGAGTATCAATGACAATCTAATTTTTGATTAGAATAAATCAAAATAAAAGTTTTCGTAGGATTGGGAGTGAGATTATGATTAAAAGCGAATTCAGAAAATAAATCCAGCTTTCGTTGAAGACCAAAAGGGGTTCTATCAAAAAATAACAAATCATCAGCAAATCCTAACCAGTCTAACATTAGTGAGCCAAACTTCACTGAATAACATTCCCCAGCAATCCAGTTATCATCCAATCCTAACAAGTATAAGTTAAACAGCACCGCTGCCATGTTGCAGCCCTGTTTCACCCCGGTTTCGGTCGGAATGGGATCAGTCAGGGCTCCTTCCTTATTAAGTCTCATACGATAATTTGTATTTTTATGGAGTAAGGCAATCAAGGCAACCAATTTAGTTGGAATGCCAAGATGGATCATTTTTTTCCATAAGATTTCACGAATAACGCAATCAAAGGCTGCGGTCAGATCCATGCTAGGCCCTGAGTGACTGACTGAAGAGTGGGCTTGGAGATGGGAGAGGATGGTAGCATTTAACTGACAACCAATGAATTTTCTAAATCCTACCTGCTAGATAGACAGCATATCTTTATCGTTCATCTGAGTCTGTAGTTGGTGAAGAATGGAAAATATTTTGGATGAAGAATCTGTAAGAGCAATGGGGCGATAGTTAGAGGACCGGAGAACCCTTTTTATAAATCGGAATAACTAGCGCAGAGGACCACGACAATGGAGTTTTGCCCGTTTGTAAAATCAAATCAAATTTGATTTTAAGAATATGGGCCCAGAATTCTGGATTCGATTTGTACACACATGATGGAATACCATCGGGGCCAGGCGCTTTAGATGGCTTTAATCTGCTGATGTCTTCTATGGACCAAAGTGATGGAAAATCTAGGCCCAAACGTGGCTCACTACCCTTTAGTGAGTGGAAGCGCTCGGGCATAGTGTATTTGAGTTTTACGTAAGATACCCAATTTTCAGCAGGAATCACAGAATCAGTAATAGTTATAGGTTCAGAAGTAATAGAACGAACAATATTCCAGATTTTCCTAGAATCGTGCTTAAGTAGATGGTAAAATAATTTTTGATTATCTGCATTCAGAAGATTTCTTTTTAACCATTTAAGTTTGTTGCGATATCATTGACGCACTGCTTTGATCAATTTTTCACGAATCGGGTAGGAAAGAAAAGTTTTATTGATTTGGCGAATTTCTTGATTTTTTTGTGTTTTTAAGAAAGCAACTTTATTATTAAATTTGTGCGTATGAACATGTATAGCTTTTTCATGCTTATCCCTTGATTGGACCATAGCATCCAGATGGAATTGGATTCTAATGGAGTTAAGATTGTCCAGAAGGATAAGTGGAGAGCTAGATGGTATTAAAGACAAGAGAATATTAGAATCACATTCCAAATTCTGAATAAAAGTTGCATACGCTTTAGGATTCCATCTCACTGTAAGGCGATGCCGATCAGATTCTACCAAGGATAGAGAAGAGTTATCGTTGAAAGGAGCCAAAGGGATATTCATCTGCATGGAGATAATCATATTATCTCCTAAGGATGGATTTATGATTTTGAGAGCATCAATAGTCGAGTATAAACTCGAGGAAATGAAAAAGTAATCAATAAAGGATTTGTGGTTTGCTCTAGTCTATGTATATGTGAGGTCGTCCAAAGCAAAGTAAGGGGTTTGTATATCCCATTCGAGGAAGAAGGAATTCCATATAGACCCAAAATTTTTGGAAGTTATTGAGTGCTTATCCCTAATTACATTATTATGAAAACCTGTTTCATAGCAATAACAATTAAAGTCACCAGCTACGATAATTCTTGCCGAAGGGTATAAGATCATGCCCTTTTCTAGTAGATCGTTCATTTCCTCAATGATGGTCTCAATAGGAATGGACAATTTGTTCCAATAAATACAAACCAACAGGAGTATCATAGAAGGATCCAAATCATCTTTTATAATAATAGCGAGTATGGAGTCAGAGCTACTAATACTCTCAATAGAGCACTGAAAGGCAGAGTTGACAAGTATGGCCAAGCCGCCTGAAGGGCGACCCTCGGTACCTCGCCTTGCAACCTGAATATATGCTGAGTATCCGTCTATCGAAAAGGAGGATTGATTCATGGTTTCTTGAATAAAGATCAAGTCAGGTCGATTAAACTGATTTAGGCAATACCATTTTTTAAAGTTATTTATACCACAAGAGTTCCACGAGATAATGTGGAGTCGGAATAGGCTAAGAGTCTTTCATCGCCTTTTGTTGGTTTGGTTGCGAAGCGTTAATTGGATCCCTCCATGACATCTCCTTTAAAGCAGACATGAATGACATAAACTGTTTCATTGTGTTGGCATCAATGCTTGCAGAGGTACTCTGGTTTCAGCTATCAGAGGAGTAGTTTCTAGGTAGCTTTTTGCCTCCTCAAATGATGAAAAGAATGATACAGTTAAGCCAATAGATGCTAAGTCATCAGAATGATCCCATAGCATCTTCATAATGAAAGGAGACATAAATGTACAAATCATTCTGTTGTTATTATTAGCAGCCAATTTCACCCAGTCTATGTCGTCAGATCTAACAATTCGCAAGGCGGGAATGTCCTGAAAAACAGTCATCATGAAGGTGCGATTCAAGCAAGCCTTACCGAAGCGAGCTTCATCGCTTTCCCAACCCATAATTATAGCAGATTTTAGATCATTGTAATTATGATTGGTTAGTGATTCATGATTATCCATTGTGGATTTAAGATTAGTCAAATTAGGACACTCGTTGGCTTGTGAGCGTTGTGGACTCAGAGTTGGTAGCTTGGGGCTAGTTTTTTTTTCGCTCTGAGTTCGTTGTTTCACAAATAGTTAATTGATCGCTGATTTCATCAACTTTATCTGAGGTTTTTCTTCAGACTCGCTTGAGCACACTCCCTCCAGGTTTTTAGGTTGAGTTTCAATTGGATAATTAGGACAAATGGTTGTTTTGTTTTCCCTTTGTCCATTGGCTTTACCCAAAATCACTTTCGCAGTTTTTTTGATTTTCAACATTGGATAGTAATTTTTTTTTTTTTAAAGTTTATTAAACGATTTTGTTTTTGACGCATACGCATCATTACAAAATTCTTTTTCTCTTCTTTACAACATACATCGTTTGACATCTTTACATAAAAAAACAACATATTTACAAGGTTATAAAATACTTTTTACATTCATCCTAGGATGTTTTTGTGTTTTTCCTCCACTTGTGATTAATAATTGGATAGTAATTGGAGAGGGCAGATTGAACTCGGTGTGGAGCCTCTACAATTGAGTTGGGTACCATATCAAGATCAATTATACCCCCTTCCTCTTTGTCCATTACCTTATTTACCTTAGATCGTGATTTTTTAGATCCTTGACAGGATGGTTCTGTTAGCAAATCCTCTTTTTCATTAGTTTTTATGTTTTTTGGTAAAGGGTTATGAGGTACTTTGAGGGTTGAGGCAGTCGAATTAGACTCTTGAAGATTCAACAAGGCCTTAGATTCCTCACTCAACTGATTCAGATCAATGATTTTATCTCCCCCTGAGAGGTTAAGCCTTTCTGATTTCTGGTTTGGGAAATGGTCCTTCTGACACTACCTCGGAGAACAATTTAGTTTGAGTACCTATGTTTTGAGCATGAGGCGTCGAATCTTTTTTGTTTATGATGGAAGAAAACATGTGACAGGCAAATAACATGCCCTCCATTTTGCTAAGAGTACTCATGAGGTCAGACATTTGCATCTGTAAAATTTTTATTTCCTCATGAGTCTGCTCATGACCTTTGTCAAGTAAATTAAGAATTCGGGTCATGACTGGAAAAGATTCGAAAGAGTGTTGCATTTCGACATTCCATTTTTCTTGTTCAGTGGTAGGGCAGTTTGGCTGTGGATGAGTTTTACAATGGATAGACTCGTTAGGATCATAGCTAGGTGCTTTGTTTCCTTCACGACTAGAAGGAAGTTGGCGAGTATAGATCAGTGGTTTTCCCAGTATGGGGGAACTATTTGTCATCAAAGAGGGTCCTCCTGTATTATTAATTCTCTGAGTGTTGGCCCCCCCTAAAGCCCTAAAGTACGGGTTTCTTTCTGTGCACTAAAATATGAAGGTACAGAATATGTGTATGGTTGGGGATTATTAAATAAAAACACATTTTCGATCCCATACTTGCTTTTATTCACTGGGGTTGAGGGTTCATTAGATAGACGAATCCGTTTACCCAGTTCTGTCTCAATTGCCGGGGCAAGTATGGAGAAATCAGCAGTACGGGGATCAAATTGCTCAATTCCCATTATTTTTTGTATTTCTTCTCTGTCTAGACTCTGATCTGAGTCAGAGTCGACATTTTCCCAATCCTTTGAGGAGATTTTATTGACTTCTTTTACTGACAAAAGTACTGAAGCAGTTTTAGAAGCTATAATTGTTCCTACCAGGTTGGTTAGAGGGGGCTCGCAATCAATGTGCGCCGACCCTTTTTTATACAAGATTTGTTCTTCAGAGTCCTCGAGGGTTGTAACGGCAGGGACATCTTCATTAGATTTCTGCAAATCATCACAATGAGCGTCCTCTGCCGTCGATTTTGTGGACAGAGAGGCTGATTTCTTGGGTCCCTGTAAATATTTCGATTCCTGTTTTTTGTTATACTCAAAAGAAGCGGGTGCGAGAATAACTTTATTTTCAACGTTGCTCTCTAAACTTAGAGCCACTTTTATATTTTCAGAGAGCGAAGAGCTTCTATGAATGGAGTCAAGAGGGAGTTTAGATTCTATGTTCTTTTCTTGATCAGACCAATTTAAGGGCTTTCAGAAGATGGTTTAGCCTCAATAGAATCCACCTCTATTTTTTTAGGATTTATTAGGGTTTCTTTCTTTTTTACACTACGAGCCCCTCTGCCATGATCGAAGCAAATCTGGATGCAATAGGAAACTTATGGGGCAAAAGGCAGTGCAAACAAACTAGAGTAGCTCCTAAGTCACTCTTCAAACAAGATTTAACGCACTGTAATGCAAAGGCATAATAAGTCTCCCTGCCACCAAGCCACCTTACCGTCTAACAGCCCAACAGCCACACTTTGCAGGCACTTCCGGATGCGCGCACCGGATGCGTGGGTCCGAGTGCTAATAAGGAAGTGGCTTGTGGGCTTGTGGGCGGACAGAGAGGCGGTTTCGGGGGGCGTGGCTAGAAGGGAGAAGAGAAGAAAGCAACGTCAGTAAGTGGCACGAAGCATAGAAACCCGCGGGGAAACCCACGGTCACTTCAATAATAAGGCAGAGAGTTCAATAGTAAATACCCTCTGGGCAAGTCCAATGAAGTCCAATGGCAAGCGCGTTGCGCACGAAACTTGAAGCGAATGCTTCCTCTTGCCGACGGCGACAGCACCGAAGGCAACAATTCCAGCAGGGCAGCGGAGAGCAGAACAGCGTAGACAGCCCAACAGCCACACTTCGCAGGCACTTCCAGATGCGCGCGCCGGATGCGTGCTCCGAGTGCTAATAAGGAAGTGGCTTGTGGGCTTGTGGGCGGACAGAGAGGCGGGTTCGGGGGGGATTGGCTACAAGGGAGAAGAGAAGAAAGCAACATCAGTAAGTGGCACGAAGCACAGAAACCCGCGGGGAAACCCGCGGTCACTTCAATAATAAGGCAGAGAGTTCAATAGTAAATACCCTCTGGGCAAGTCCAATGGCAAGCGCGTTGCGCGCAAAACTTGAAGCGAATGCTTCCTCTTGCCGACGGCGACAGCACCGAAGGCAACAATTCCAGCAGGGCAGCGGAGAGCAGAACAGCGTAGACAGCCCAACAGCCACACTTCGCAGGCACTTCCGGATGCGCGATTCCCTTTGGGAGGATGTTTATCCTATCCGAACCTGAAAAAAAGACCCTCCGAGAATACTTGGATACCAACCTTGAAAATGGCACCATAAGACCATTTGAAATCCCCAGCTGGAGCCTCGTTGTTCTTTGTTCCCAAGAAGGACACCAAGGAACTTAGACCTTGCCTTGATTATCGTGGATTAAATCAATGCACCCTCAAGGACCGCTACCCCTTACCCTTGATCTCGGATATCCTGGAAGCGGTGAGAGGTGCTGTAATCTTCACAAAACTGGATCTCAGGGGTGCCTATCAACTGATTAGTATCAAGGAAGGAGACGAATGGAAAACAGCCTTTAGAACACCTTTTGGACACTTCGAATATCTGGTCATGCCCTTTGGACTTGCTAATGCCCCTGCAGTCTTTCAACGATTCATGGATAGGGTGTTCTCTGACATGCTGTTTCGCTTCATCATCGTCTACCTGGACGATATCTTGATTTACTTTTAAAGCATGAAGAGCATGTAAAGGCAGTTTTACAACGACGACGTGAACACAGACTCCGAGCCAAACCTGAGAAATGCCTGTTTCACGTTACTTCTGTTCATTATCTAGGATTTGTCCTTAGTCCAGAAGGAATTGGTATGGATCATTCGAAGGTAAAGGCCATACTATCTTGGCTGGCTCCCACTTCCGTGAAACAAGTTCAATCCTTCCTGGGGCTTGCCAATTTCTATCGAAAGTTCATACCCACCTTTTCTGAGATTGTTCAACCGATCATCGCTCTCTTGAAGAAAGACACTCCCTTTCTCTGGTCTGCACCTCAAGACAAGGCATTCCAACGCCTAAAGACAGAGTTTACTCAAGCCCCCATCCTAGCCCAACCCAACATTAATCGGCCATTCCTAGTGGAGACGGATGCCTCTAACTACGCCATAGGAGCAGTCTTGAAGCAAGAATTTGAGGACAAGTTGAAACACCCCATTGCTTACCCTTCATGAACTCTGACTCCCAGTGAGACACATTATTCCGTCTTGGAAAAGGAACTGTTAGCCATCCGCCAAGCCTTCAAAGAATGGCGACATCTACTCCTGGGAGCTAGACATCCAGTCCAGGTTCACACAGACCATCGAAACCTTCAAGTTCTACAATCCTTGAAGTGTAGGAACAGTCGTCAGGCCCGTTGGGCCTTCTTCTTTGCCCAGTACCAGTTCCACATCAGTCATGTTCCTGGATCACAAAACATAATTGCTGACGCCTTATCTCGACGTCCTGATTATGAAACTATTGAAGATCGGGCCTATCCCAAGATGTTTCCCCACATGATTTTTGTAGCTCAAGCAGTCAGTCTTTTGGAAGAAGTCTGGATGCAAACCCAATCCTCTGAGCTCTGGAAGGATATTTCAAGGACGAATCCATGGAATCTGAGAACCATGGACGGATATTTGTTCAAAGATAATGCTCTAGTCATTCCCACACAGAAACTACAACAAAGGATAATAAACCTCTACCACGATACCCTCCACTCCAGACATAGTTGCATCACCAACACTCACCGTCTTATACAAAGACAATTTTGGTGGCCCAGAATGAAGACTGATGTACAACTGTACATCCGAGCCTGCTCTATCTGCAGTTAAAACAAACACGATAACAAGAGACCGACGGGACTCCTACTGCAACCTACACTACCGACAAGGCCATGGGAATTCATCGCTACAGACTTCATTGTGGAATTACCACCTTCCAGGGGATACACGACTATCATGGTCACCATTGACTTGTTCACTCATATGGCTCATTTTACACCCCTGTACAAACTACCATCCTCATCAGAACTCACTGGAATCTTCCTGGAACACATTTCCTGCCTTCATGGACTCCCATCCAAGATCATATCAGACCGAGGACCTCAATATGTCTCACAATTCTGGAAACACCTCTGTCACATTCCAAGAATCCAATGTGCTCTTTCATCAGGTCATCACCCACAAACTAGCGGAGCTACGGAACGTGTAAATCAGACCCTAGAACAATACCTTTGTTGTTTCGCCACCAAGGTACAGGATGATTGGTCGCTCCTTATACCTGTGGCTGAATTCTCCTACAACAATTCCGATCACTCAGCAGTCAAGACCAGCCCCTTCTATTGCAGTCAAGTATTCCACCCGTCAGTTTTACCTTCTGTTCTTCCACATCCTACACCAGTACCTACCGTCGACTCCTGGATCGAAACTCTCATCAACATTCACAAGGAAGCCAAAGAACATTTAGAAAAGGCCCAAACACACACTAAGCGTTATGCGGATTCAAAGAGAAGACCAGGGCCTTCTTATTCAGTCAGTGACCAAGTCTGGTTGTCCTCGAAACTACTACCACGACATTGACGACCAAACAAATTGGCCCCCCGGTACTATGGGCCATTTTCCATAAAAGAAGTCATCAACCCAGTCTCATTCCGGCTCAAGCTACCAGACTCCTGGAAGAAAATTCACCCAGTTTTTCACACTTCTTTTTTGAAACCCTACATCCGATCCTCCCGGAAATCCTGCAGACCTAGTCCCGTGGTTGTGGACGACCAACTGGAATATGAAGTATCCAGAATATGCGATTCCAGGTATAAACGGGGTCAACTTCAATACCTGGTTGAGTGGAAAGGATATCCTCCTAGTGAAAGAACCTGGGAACCACTTTCTAACATGAACACCCCTCGATTGCTACAAAGATATCATCTCATACACTCGGGCAAACCTGGTGGAACAGGTTTCCGGAGGAGGCATGCTGTCTTGACCCACAGAACGTGCCCCTTCTGGACTTCCTGGTCCTTATCGCGGCAGGGCTTGCATTCATTGTTTCTCCCAACATGGCCGTATCACGTGACACGTCTCGCACCAGCCTTCACGGCGGATGTAGTACATCCCATAAATATGCCACACCCCCGTGGCCCTGCGCGTCTCAACGCTATCAACAGGTAGTGACTAGACGTGTACTTCGCAGCTTGGCGAACCCTTCTGTTATCCAAGTTCCTGGACCCTTATTCCCACTCCTTCCACCCTCTCCTTTCCACCCTGTTCCTAGAATCCACGTATCCTTCGACTGCTTCTTTCTTCCTGGACGTCCTGAACCCGCCAGTATGTTAAACGAATCTTCACGGGATCGTGGTTTACCTCTTTTTCCTGTAGACCGTGGAGTTGAGGTTGCCAGTCTGTCGAAGTCTTGATAGCCGATGAAAGAGTAACGCGAGAAATTAGCCCAATCCCTTCCTGACGGTATATGACAGGACGGCACTGAACCAACTCCCAACGCCACGGATGGCACTTCTCAGAATTAGCGTGACGTCGGGACAGTGTTTCCACTGGCTGAGAAGGCTTGATGAAATCACCGATGAAAACGGGGAGGAACTCAGGAACTTCCAAGGCAGTAAGGCACAGGTACCGGCAGGGCACAAGACAGGCAAAGGAAAGCAAACTGCAAGAAGAAGCAGTACTGACAGGGGGTCCCCCCTACAACTAGGAACCCAGGCAAACCTCCTCCACCCTGAACCAGGGACTGGCTAGTAACGAAATAAGGGAAGAAAGGGTAGGAGGACCAGGAAGCAAGAAGAAGTAAAGAGAAGAGGCAGGACTGAGCAGGAAAAGGTAGACCTGGAAACTGGAGGACTGAAAACCGAGCACCAGGGCTCCAGCAGCGCATACACAGTAACAACCGCGTTGAGACGCGCTGTCCCTGTGTATGCGGTGCCTATTTATGGTCCGGGGTCAAAACGAGGCTTGGAACGCATGTTCCGATGCTGCGCATGCGCGGGACGTCGAATACTGACGATCCGCGCATGCGCAGATCCTCGCAAGATGGTGGCGTCCATGGCGCCCATCCGAACCGCGGGTCGGCGTGAAGAGAGTCGCCACCGCGGGTACAGCCTCCATGAAGGAGGAGACCGCTGTGGCCGTGGACCAGGGACCCAGGTAAGTGGCGCCGGCGCCCGCGAGCGAGCGCGCGGCGTGACACAGTATCCTGGAACGCTGAACACACGATGGAGTCGGAAGAGACTCGTGCCGGCCTGTACCAGACCCAATCCGCCCACAAGAAGAATCTTCCCGCGGATCCCTGCAAGAAGCGATCTCAGGTGAGATGGGGGAGATTCACGACACCCCAACAACCTCTTTCCGCCAGGGCCTCAATTTAGAAGCCTCTTTGCCCCCTTCTGCTTCTTCGATGCCAGTCGGTGATGAGCTTTTCTTGGAGGCTACTGGTAACGGATTGTCATCTGGTTGGGGTGATATTATTGTAATTTGGGATTCTTCCAAGTTATTATGGTGCTGAGACAGATTCATTAAGTCACTGTTTTCCTGAATCTCCTCAATCGTTTTGGGCGATTGAGCCAAGTTCTGATGATCTAATTTGACAGGTAAAGTAGATCGTGCACTTTCAATCACCCTTATTTTATCCTCTTCTTTTTTATTTCCATTTGTTCCGGCGCCTGGAACCACCAATGGTTGGGAAGACTTTTCTTTTATTTGATTTAATGAAGTTGTTGACACAGGTTTTATTTGTTGATTGAGTGTTTTTGCTGGTTTAATCTGATGCGACTCTGGCCCTGTTCGCTCTTTTAAGGGCCTAGATTCTGATGTGACGGACAGGTGACGTGATGGAATTTTTGCGAAGATTGGGTCACAATCGAAATTGATGATGAGGAAACTTGAACGACGTGGTGCCTTTCCATAAGCTGGTCTTCCAGTTGGCAATTATTGCCTCCAAAGACGCCTGTGATTTAGTAGTTTTTGAGTCCAGGGCTGTTATAAAGCCTTCAATGAAGGTCAATTTTGCCAGCATTATAGATGACATATTTGTATTGTCTTTGAGTGCTTCATTGATGGACTCATAGAGTTTTGCAAAAGGATTTAAGGCAATTGTGATTGTAGACATTATTTGTAACAGATCTATTTTTTTGCTAGGAGACTCCTTCTGAGCAGACACTGATATTTCACTGAGTCTTCTGGTTTTGACCGGAGTAAGCACACCCTTGTCGCCACTATGGACAGAGATTCTGTCTTGACTTCTTCTATCTGAGAATATTGATGAGTCTTGTGAGCGAATTTCTTCTGCTTGTTGCACCTTGTAGGGGCGCAAAGATTCTTGTATATGGACTCTAGTCCATGCATGTCTGTCTTCTATATGTCCAGCTGCTGATTTTGCAAAAGTCCGGTCACCTATTGGAGTAGTTGGAAGTTGAGGGCTTGCTACCCCCTGAGTCGGGGGTACCACTGATATTTATTTTTTTTCTGCTTCGTTATTGGTTGGCAGCTCACTGCTCCTATGAGGGCTTGAACAAGTCGAAGGATATGAAGGCGTCTCTGCGCGAAGGTCCTGGACTGGTGTTTTAGAAATTTCTTCAGTGATCATTTCCTTTTGCACTGTTGATTTAGGTTTTGGGTCCTGCCTGGGGCTAATTAGATCAGTTTTTCGCGCTTTGTTTGCAGGAAGGGGGTCTTGTACGGCCTCCAAAATCTCCCCATCGGAAAGCTCTGAATCCTGGTCCAATTTCCTTTTATGTTGTTTTAGGAAGTATTCTTTTAGGGAGGACGATATCAGAGGAGTTGGGAAGCACTTGGCACTTCCTTGGATTTTGGGTCCCACTTTTCTTTGTTTTTTTGTAAATATTTTATTTGGTGTAGATTTTGCTTTTGCCGTTCCTTTTAAATTTGTTCCATTTGATACAAGATCAGAGGCCTCATCATCAGTTTGATGGCAGTCACTTTGGGCCTTTGTTGAATCGGTCCCCAGTTTAGGATTTGAGTCCTTGGAAATGTCTGCATAAGCAGCATTTTCGGTTTTCTGATCCTGGTTAAGTTTCTCTGCTGGCACAGGTGTGAGGTCTAGGGGCTTATCCTTTTCGGAGCAGCTTGCTTCCAAAACTTCATCGTCGGAACTCCTTGGGTCATATATTATAGACTGCTCATCTTGATCAGATACCAGAGAATCGCTTCAGTCAATTCTAATAGGTCGCTCGGTTGAAAAATACAGAACCTGATTTCCCCTAGATAGGTTGGTAGTTCTATGGATCATGGCTGTGTTTTGAACCTTAAATCAGGGGGAAGCCTGAGCCTGCCTGTCCCCGGGTCCATTTCCATCCCTATTTCCCACAATAGGGAGGTTTTGTGGTAATTTATGGTGTGACAAGGCGTCTTCTGTTGCGAGGGGCACATTCTCCACCCCCAACTGTTCAGGCCCCCGCCGATGCCGTCCTCCGACAGCCTCAGGCGCGGGTCCCATCATCGATACGGTGGAACAGGTGGGGGTTTGAGGATCTGTTTGCAGGCTCTCTCGCTCCGTAGGCTTGCTAGCCATTTGGTTTACTTCTTCGCCGTCAGGAACCCTGGCCTCTCCTTGGGCCAGCAGTTCCTCCTGGGCCAACAGGTCCACTCCACAACCCGGCGCTTTTCCTCTTTCATCATCGTCTCCTGGTTTAGTACCAGATGGAAAAGCGGGTGGCAGGCATTTTGCTAACGATTGGTGGTTTATTGACAATATCACTGAAGATTTTAGCACCGCCTTGTTCTTTGAATAATCTCCCACTATCGGAATCAGTTCTGATTGGAGAGCAGGCGCAGTCGGGGAAGGGGACGGCAGGAATCCTTCACCCCCGAATTCATTCAGCAGTGTGTTGCTTTGCAAGCTACGTTTCTCGAGAATCGCCTCGGACGGAGTGGGCGGCACCATGTTGATATCAGTAGGTCCAGAGAACCAAAATGCCAGAGTATGAGAGGCACTGAATCAGAGGTAAAAGGGAAAAGTCGTTGGGATGCTTGATTGTACACCCTGGACAGGTTATTTTAGGATGTATGGATACAGTGTTTTTGCAGGACTGTTTCATTCCGTAGCAAAGAGACAACAGCAATCAAAGGGGGAGACCCGCTTACCGCTTCTCCTGACTCCCGACTCCGGACACCAGACACACTGCTCGCACACCGCGCAGTGCTCCGCGCATGCGCTGTGTTTATGTAGATGGAATCTGAAATCCTTCAGTAGCAGTAAAAAGCGGACTGCAGAACCCACTCAGGAAACAGTCTTGGAGCAGCAAAAGCACAGCGGTCTGTCCACCAGTTCTCCACCAGACACACTGCTCGCACAGCACGCCATACTTTCTGCAACCAGTCATAAAGCTTGGGTGGTGTTTGTTGCTTCCATCTCTGTGCGATCGCTAACCAGGCTGCAATTAATAATAACATGAAGCCTCGTTTCTGTGTTTTAGTCAGGGCTTTCCCTTTGGGGTCCCACATACTGCACAACCATACCTTTTCTCTCACTTGTCCCAGCCCCTGAAACATCCTGTGCCTTTGGGTCTTCCCTTCATCCCAGAACCGCTGTAGTACCGGGCACATGTTTCCAGGTGCCGACTTGCTTACATTCCCTCCAGCACTGATCTGACACTTGTGGGAACATTGCATTCAACCTCTCCAGGGTATAGTGCCATTGTACAAGGATTTATCTCCACGTTTCTCTCACCTGTATGGCTCTGGTTAGCTTTGGGATATCCCCTGACAGGTATTCCCAGTGATTCCTAGAAATTGTTTGTCCTAGCGTTTTTCCCATCTTTTCATGTAATTCCATTGAATTTCTTCATCTTGAACATTTATAAATTTATATATGCCCGAGACAAGTTTCTTTGAGCCTGAGTGGGTCGTTGTATAGGATTCAAATGCAGTTAGTGATCTTGTCGCTGCGCATTCAATGGTTGGAGTGTTCAGCCAATGTTTCAGCTGTTCGTATTTGAACCTGTCTTTGCTTGTCAGGCCGAGGAGGTTTGTATACTCCTCAAAAGATCTAATTGTTTGATCCTGATACATGTCACATATCTTTATACAGCCTGCTTCCTCCTATTTCTTATATGCCCCCTTTTCCTTCCCGGCTGCAAATCAGGATTCCCAAACATTGGGCTAAATGGGGCTGGTTCCACCGAAAGTACCCCGTTTTTAATTGCATCGTCACACACTTCCAGCCCCACACACAGAACCTCACTGATCTTAATATTCGGGTGTCTATGCGTTTTAATTTTTCCACAGCAGTTCCGCTAGTGGAGTTCCTGCAATCGCCCTATATTGTTAGGCCCATATCTCGTGTGTCCCTTCTGCTTGCCACTCTCTTATTACCTGTAGTTGCAACGGGGCACACAGTATCTGTAAAAGTGTTTAGGTGCTGTTAGTATAGTCCTTGCTACGCGGGGGCTGGGGGGTGGTGGTCTTTTTTTCCAAATATGTGACAAAAGGGCCTTATTATGGGCTTTAAAGAATATTTTTGGGACTCTAATCGGTAATGCCTGGAAGTAGTATAATAGTTTCTGTAAAATATTAATTTTTATTGAGATCATCCTACCCCACCATGCTATCATAAAAGGATTCCATCTCTCGAGATCTAGTTTAATTCTTGCCAATATTTGCGGATAATTTGCTCTGTATAGTTGTTCCATCCTTTTAGTGAGGGTTAAACCTAAATATGTGACCCCTTGTTCTGCTACTTGTGGCTAGCCTGTTAATCACTGTCTGATCTCCTGAGATCACCAGAATTTCGGATTTCAGCTTGTTGATTTTTAAGCCCGAGATTCGTCCAAACACCTCCAGTTCCTGCATAAGCGCCGGGACTGTGTCACGACCCTCAGCCCTGATCCCCACTGGCAAGCCCATTGGCCAGGTGGAATCAGAGCTCGGATCGCTAATAAGGCCTGGCATCCACTCCTCAGGCCCTCTTGGGGCCAGTCCTGGTGCCTTTGGCGCCAGGCACATAAGTAAGGAAAGACATCTGCTTGAGGAACTACTTTATTTAGGCTTTCAGCCAACATGGAGGCATCCACATTGCTTGATTCCTAGAACCAAGCTATGCGGTCTAGTGTTTTGGGTGTGGTGGCCTAGGGACTACTTTACCTGGACTACTTTACAGTGGCTATTTAAACCACACCCGAACAAGACAACACGCTTCGCGTTACTTTGCTTCTAGCAATGTGACGCTCACTGTGCCCAGCTTTCTCACGAGCCTGGCGAATTCCGGACCTGCAGAAAAACCAAGAACATCGTTAGCAGCAGAATCTGCATTCATCATCCTTCACTGCTGGCAGCTCTTGGGCAGCTCTGTTGGAGGAGTTCATCGCCCGGATCGAAGGACCTGAGAAAAGGAGAAAGACATCAACAAAGGAGGTAGTGGAGACATTATAACCACAAAGCGCTTAAAGACTTACCTGGTTGGTTGCTTTTCGGCCGGCATAGCTCCAGAACTCCATCTGCACTGGGATCTCACCGTGAACTACGAAAAAGAGAAAAGCACAGGTCAGTGAGGACAAGACATCGCTGCGCTACGCAAAGCGCCTCCTTACCGCATCATAGCACTATAGCACGCCATCAACTACCGGTGAGAACCAGCCTACCCAGTTCTCCAAGCGGACACTCTGTCACGTCTCCCAGTGTGCCCAATACTAGGCAACCCACTAAGCAACCCATGATCAGCCCGCATTTACCTGGCACATCACATCGGGGCACAAGAACACAACCTTCTGCTCGACACTGGAGAAAGATGACTGGTTCTCCATGTGTTTTCCGACCTTCATTGTCCTGGCAACAACCGTGGAAACTCTCGCATACCTTGCAGCACTGCCGAGGTACACGGCGATTCACGCGTCACGTGAGGTGAGCTGCTGCCAATCACGTTCATCCTCTGCCATCACGTGATTTTCCCACGCTGCCACGTTTTTGCATCATGTGACTACAACTAACAGTTAAAAGCGCCGGAAACCACGGTGGCAGCGCTTCTCAGCTGCTTCTTGGAAGGACTGTTTGGCGTTATTGTTTTCATCAAGGATTCATTGGCTCTACGACCACGGACTGTTTTTTGGATACTCTACTTCTTCTTGGCTTCATCTGTTACCTTGCTTGCTTCCAAAGATATTCAACCCTGCACCTCCTCAACAGTTTGCTTAAACGGATTATCCCTTTGCTTGGACCTTGTGCTTTGAACTGGTTTTGACCCCATTACGTGTTTTTGGACTCCTCTTGTGCCAACTTGCCCAGGTGTGGAACTACTACCCTAGCCTGTCTGAAAACCCGGCTCTCTGTCCCTGCTGGTTGCCCCTAGTGCATTACGACCTAACCCATAGCTCATCTAGGTAAGCCTTGCTACAATCAGTTCCTTATTGCTGTATCCATATTGCATTAGTTGATAACCGTCTATTGCCTTACAGCGGTCAAAGGGGTTTTTCCGGCGTTTCCTGGTTCCAGTTGACGGCTCACCACACCTGTGGCCTCAAAGATTGCACAGACAGTATTTGGTCATTCTGTCTGTGTGGTACTTGGGGACGGAGCTATTCAATAATCGGCACGACCATCAAGATCAGAACACACTCCGCGCTCCTAGGGAGATAAAAAAGAGACATTTAGAACAGAGAAAAGGCATGCAAGAATAACAACGCCATCAATCGCAATAAGACCTATCTGAAAGGCACAAGGGCCGCAATCAGTGAAGTAACTGGACTGCCCGCGCCCACAAAAGACAACGCGCCCCTGCCCAGAGAGCAGGACAGAGAGCCCACCGATTCCGACAACCAGGTGAGAAGAGAACCTGGAGGGGCTGGAAACACAGGGGAGGTGGGGGAAAACTTAACTTGGTCGCCCAGTCCTAATATAGTCTTCATTTCCAGGTGGAATCCCATCGACACCGAGAACCACACCAGGGAATCATTGAGAAGGGCACCAACGACCAACTGGCTGGGTGGCGTCCCTGTGGATACCAGGTGAGCGTATCAGAATGCAAAGCCTCACATAAATAATCCACCTGGGCGCCATGGAAACATCAGAAATCGACCAATTGGTCCAATTGTTGGGGGACCTTTGTGGTGAGGTTCATTCAGCCCGACAAGAGACTAATGCACTCCGGAGATACCTAATAGTAACCAAGGAGCGCACCGATGAAATCGGCAGACAATTCTTGCAATCGAAGGCAGGTCAGACTCCTCTGCCTAGAGGAAATCCCCCGATGCAAAGTCCTATTTCACCATCTTATACCCCACACCAGTACAGATCACGCTGCCTGGAACAGTTCCCCTGGCACCACCAGAAAGGTTTTCGGGCGACCCACGGAAGTATGCAGCATTCATAAATCAGTGTTGCCTTCATTTCCTTTGTCGCCCTGGGGCATTTCCAAATGACCAAGCTCAGGTAGCTTTCATCCTATCATACTGGAGTGGAAGTGCAGCGGATTGGTCAGTGCCGTTGGTGACCCATAATGGTCCGTTGTTACAGGACTATGGGGGGTTCCAGAGAGAAATGGAAAAACTGTTTGCTCACCATACCCAGGAACAAGCAGTGGATAACAAACTCTTATCCCTCCGGCAGGGGAACCAAGACTTGATAACATACATTGCGACTTTCAATAGACTGGTTGCTGAAGCCAGGTGGCCAGAAAACAAAAGAACCACGTTATTCCATCGAGGCTTACGAGGCGAATTAAAGGACGTCTTGGCCCAGGTAGTTGATCCCCCAGAAACTGTACCGAATTTATAAATCTGGTTGTGCAGCTAGACCATCGGTTGCAGGACCGAAAAGCAGTCCGGTCCAAAGCAGACTCTCGAGTAGTTTATGTTCGTCCTAGAGACAATGCACCACGGGTGCCAGACAACGCCGTAGAACCCATGCAGATCGGAGGGATACGACCTCCATTAACAAAATAAGAGCGGGATAAAAGAAGACAACAGCAACTTTGTTTGTATTGTGGAAAACCAGGACATTTTCTGAAAGACTGCCCAATAAAACCCCAAGGAGGACAGTCGGGGCCACAGAAAAGGATGAATTTAAGTGATTGGAAAACTACCAAGCTCGACAACCGTAGAGGCCAGTTTGTCGAGTGATGAGAAAGAGCCACTGACCTCACACTTTGCGATACCCGTGATCTTAATAAATCACCAACAATCGTCAAAGATGCATGCCGTAGAAGCATACATCGACAGCGGAGCAATTGGGAACTATATAGATCAAGAGTTGGCAGCAGAGATGGGGCACCCTTTGTGTTCTAAGTCTACCAGGGACAAGGTGACTACGTGGATGGGACAGAAATCACCTCCGGACCAGTAACCCAGTGCACAGCTGCAGTAACCTTGCTGTGCCAGGATGGACATCGGGAGTGTATTTCGTTCGATCTTATTAAGGCACCTCAGTTCCAGTTGATACTAGGGATGCCATGGTTGGTTGCTCACAACCCTTTGATAGACTGGCGGGCATGGAAATTAACCTTCTCCAGCAACTGCTCCGTGGCTTGCTACTCTCCTGACCCGGAACCCGACTCCTGTGTCTCCAAGACTTCCAATACTAGAGCCTCTACCCTGGAGGTAACTAATACTTTGCCAGATGAATATCGTGACTTTCAGGACGTATTCCAAAAAGACCAGGCTAACACATTGCCGCTGCATAGGCCTTATGATTGTCAAATTGACTTTATTCCTGGGGCACAAATTCCTTCCGGCAGGATCTACGCTCTCACCGAACCAGAAAACCTTCACCTGAAATCCTATTTGGACCAGTACCTTGCAAACGGATTTATCCGCCCAGCTAAGTCCCCAGCAGCCAGTCCTTTGTTCTTCGTACCGAAAAAGGAAGGGGACTTGAGGACCTGTATTGATTACCGTGCAATAAACCAGATCACCATGAAGAACCGCTACCCCTTGCCCCTTATCCCGGAAATGCTAAACCAAGACAAAGATGCCCAGATCTATACCAAATTAGACCTTCGGGAGCATACCACCAGGTCCGGGTCAGAAGCGGAGATGAGTAGAAAACCGCTTTCCGTACCAAATATGGCTTATTTGAATATCAAGGCATGTTCGTTCAGTCCTCACCAAGCTCCACCAACATCGTTTGTATGCAAAGCTGGAGAAATGTTTTTTTCACGTCACCGAAGTAGAATTCCTTGGTTTCATCCTTTCGCCGAAAGGAATCAGAATGGACGTACATAAGGTTGACGCTATTCTAAAATGGCCATCACCAAAATCTCTAAAGGGGAGACAGAGCATGCTAGGCTTTGCGAACGTTTACCGCCGGTTTATCCCAGACTTCTCTCAGGTTGTGCACCCGATCACAGTATTGCTACGAAAAAGCAATAAAAAGTTTGCTTGGACTGAGGAAGCAGAAAGAGCCTTTCAGGAACTGAAACAAAGGTTCACCTCAGCTCCAATCCTGCGGCACCCTCGTCCAGACCTCCCTTATGTCGTAGGAAACTGATGCTTCCAGTATGGCAATGGGAGCGGTCCTTTCACAGAGGGACCCAGAAACTGTTCAGCTGCATCTGTGGCCTTCTGGTCAAAAAAATTCTCACCCCGGGAAATGAATTACGCTATCACGGGCAAAGAACTCCTAGCCATCAAGTCCGCTTTCAAGGCATGGCGACACTATCTTCTGGGAGCTAGACACACCATTAAAGTGATCACAGATCACCGGAACCTGCAATATCTCAAAACAGCCAAAGCCCAGTCTTCACGCCAGTTACGGTGGGCCCTCTTCTTCGCCGAATATGACTACGTGTCACCTTTCGACCTCGGGTCAAGAATGGGAAAGCTGACGCCTTATCTTGAATGGGCATTGATGAAACGGTATATACAACTCCAGACCCGGTACCGATCATACCTGAAGACAAACTCTTGGGTATCACAACAACTTTATCACAAGCCGAATTACGAACCAAAATTCGACAGTCAATGAACCCGGATACTTTCCTCGCATTGCAAACTCAAGGAGAACAATATTGCATCAAGGATCAGTTACCTTATTTTAGGGACCGGCTATATGTACCCGAGAAGGAGTTACAACAGCATATCATTTCAGGTTATCATAACTCTCTCATCGAAGTACACCCTGGAATCGCTAAAACTTTAGCCAAGGTGAAAAATAACTTTTAGTGGCCTACCTGGCGTAAGGACATTGTCCAGTATATTCAGTCCTGCGGCGTCTGTGCACAAAATAAATCACAGAAACAGAAACCATCGGGTCTCCTACAACCACTGGACATCCCTCCCGCTCCATGGCACACTCTTTCCCTCGACTTTATCACTGATCCGCCACAGAGTCAAGGCTTTAACACCATTCTTGTAGTCGTGGATTTGTTCTCAAAGATGGCATATTTTATTCCTCTCAAGGGCCTCCCAGACACATCCACCCTAGCAGAAGTATTTCTGGAAAACATTGTCAACCTGCATGGCTTTACATCAGTTCTGGTCTCCGATCGAGGCAGCCAATTTGTATCCAACTTTTGGAGAAAATGTTGCGCAATGGCACAGCTTGACATCCGGCTATCCACTAGTCACTACCCCCAGACAGACGGCCAAACCGAGAGGACCAACCAGACCCTCGAGCAGTATTTACGGTGCATGCTGCACCATGAATTGAGGGATTGGAAGGACATACTGTGGATAGCCGAGTACGCATATAACAACTCCGTACATTCTAGCACGGGCCAAACACCTTTTTACACCTTGTATGGCAGACATCCACGTACATTAGAACTTGACCTTCCTGCCAGCTTGGAAATGCCTGCAGTAAAGACTCTTCATACAACCATCACTCAGGCGTTCAGAAAGGCGAAGGAACATCTTATTCATGCTAAAGAAAAACAAAAGCACTTCGCCGACCAGCATCGGAAAAAGGCCCCAGACTATCAATTAGGAGACCAGGTTTGGTTAGCCGCCAAATACGTACCCATCAAAGGGACCCGGACCTTCCGTCCTCGATATTTGGGACCCTATACCATCAAGGCAATCATCAACCCAGCAGCCGTCAAATTGGACTTACCACCTAATCTACAAATCCATCCGGTATTCCATGTGTTCCTCTTAAAACCAATGCAACCCGGTACACGAATCAAGACACCACCTCAACCTATACGAATAGATGGAGAACCAGAATTCGAAGTCAAGGGCATCCTGGACTCTAAGTACTCTAGAGCCAAGTTGTACTATCTCGTCGACTGGAAGGGATTTGGGCCTCAAGATAGATCCTGGGAACCCAGTGAGAACATCCATACACCACAGCTGATCAAGAAGTTTCATCAGAACTTCCCAACAAAACCTGGACCAGGCAGGAGACACACCTTGGGAGGGGCCTTGGGGGGGAGTGCTGTCACGACCCTCAGCCCTCATCCCCCACTGGCAAGCCCATTGACCAGGTGGAATCAGAGCTCGGATCGCTAATAAGGCCTGGCATCCACTCCTCAAGCCTTCTTGGGGCCAGTCTTGGCGCCTTTCGCGCCAGGCTCATAAGTAAGGAAAGACATCTTCTTGAGGAACTACTTCATTTAGGCTTTCAGCCAACATGGAGGCATCCACATAGCTTGATTCCTAGAACCAAGCTACGCGGTCTAGTGTTTTGGGTGTGGTGGCCTAAGGACTACTTTACCTGGACTACTTTACAGTGGCTATTTAAACCACACCCGAACAAGACAACACGCTTCGCGTTACTTTGCTTCTAGCAACATGACGCTCACTGTGTCCAGCTTTCTCACGAGCCTGGCGAATTCCGGACCTGCAGAAAAACCAAGAACATCGTTAGCAGCAGAATCTTACCTGCATTCATCATCCTTCACTGCTCGCAGCTCCTGGGCAGCTCTGTTGGAGGAGTTCACTGCCCGGATCGAAGGACCTGAGAAAAGGAGAAAGACATCATTAAAGGAGGTAGTGGAGACATTGCAACCACAAAGCGCTTAAAGACTTACCTGGTTGGTTGCTTTTCAGCTGGCATAGCTCCGGAACTCAATCTGCGCTGGGAACTCACCGCGACCTACAAAAAAGAGAAAAGCACAGGTCAGTGAGGACAAGACATCGCTGCGCTACGCAAAGCGCCTCCTTACTGCATCATAGCGCTACAGCGCGCCATCATCTACCGGTGAGAACCAGCCTACCCAGTTCTCCAAGCGGACACTCCACGCTCCTAGGGAGATAAAAAAAGAGACATTTAGAACAGGGGAAAGGCATGCAAGAATAACGACGCCATCAATCGCAATAAGACCTACCTGAAAGACACGACAAGGGCCGCAGTCAGTGAAGTAACTGGACCGCCCGCGCCCACAAAAGACAACTCGCCCCTGCCCAGAGAGCAGGACGGAGAGCCCACCGATTCCAACAACCAGATGAGAAGAGAACCTGGAGGGGCTGGAAGCACAACGGAGGTGGGGGGAATCTTACCTTGGTCGCCCAGTCCTAATATAGTCTTCGTTTCCAGGCGGAATCCCATCAACACCGAGAACCACACCAGGGAATCATTAAGAAGGGCACCAATGGCCAACTGGCTGGGTGGCGACCCTGTGGATACCAGGTGAACGTAACAGAGTGATCGCTGGGGGTCCGTCATTGCAATCAGCATATCGCTGCATATGATATCACCTTATGAGAGACACCCGCCATTACTATACCCCTGAGGTGTTCTTAGTCCCGAATTTTTATTAGTAGGGGTTCCAAGTAGATTGCATGAAGCAACAGCGTTAGGAGGCATCCTTGTTTTGTACCCCGCCCCAATGTTACCTTGTCTGTTACCATTCCGTTCATGGCGATGTGAATTCCCGGTGTATTATAATTCGCTCGCACCATTTTGATAAATGGTTCTCCAAATCCCACATGTTCTAAGGTGCGGAACAGGAGAGACCATTCTACCCGGTAGAATGCTTTTTCTGCATCCAGTGAGATTAGTATTGCTAGAGTTTGCGTTATCCCTATTTTCTCAATTAGGTGGATTACTCTACATGTGTTATCGAAGGTATGTGGAGTATGAATAAAGCCTGATTGATCCTGCCCTATTAGCTTGGCAAGCAAATGAAGGCGTCTATTCGCTAGGACTTTGTATATATCTTCGTATCCAAATTGATTAATGCAATCAGCCTGTGGGAACCTGGAAGAGTCGGGCCCTTGCCCTGTTTATGGAAAACTAGCAGTTTTGCCTCATTCATCAATGGGGTGATATTTCCTTTGCCCTTAAACGTGTTAAATAATTTTGTAAGGATTGGCGCCAGTTTATAGTCATAATACCGAAAAAATAATGCCGAAATACAAAAATGTCGAAAAAAAATGTCGAAAACAAATAAATCGAAAACATATACATATAACAGAAAAAGTCAATTTTTCGAAAAATAAATGTTGAAAAAAAAGTCGACCAACAATGGTAATATACCAATGTAAAGTGTCATCAATAGTACCATTTAAATGGGGGGGGTTCCCCCCAACACCCCTCACCCGATACCCTGCAGTCACCCCCCCACCCCCTCCCCATGTACGCAACACATACCGATTTGTTTTTTTTGTACATCAAATACATTATGACTAACGAAAACCCCACAGAAGGAAGGGTAGAAAGGGTTAAGCAAATAGGTGACAACCACAAGTAAAGAACCTTGCCGAGGTACAGAGGAACAGATGACGGTTGTGAAAAACCGTCATTACCTGACAGAACCAAACGTCAGAGCGGAATGCAGGGAATTGAATACAGTTACTTCAGGCTAAAACAGGTAATATTAACATAACTAACATGTAACTAGATATTAAAATATCTTACTATATATAAATGTGTGACAGGAATAATAAAACAGTTTCTTTTCTATGTTGTTTTAGACTAAAAAATGGCAGACAAGGTGGAGTATGTAACTTCACAAAAGGGAGGAAAACAGATAGTTTTCAATGGATATATTTACTATAAAGAAGCAGAAAAAAAGGAACGCACCTATTGGAAGTGCGCTGAATATGGCAAAACAAAATGTATCGCACGAGCAATGACTGAAGCTTCTAATATAAAGACAAAAAATGAGCACAACCAACTCCCGGATCAAACAAATATTATAATTAAAAAAACACTTCACAAGCTCAAACGAAAGGCAGTGGAAAATCAAGGTGAAGCAAGTGGTTCAGTGATATCAAATGTATGTGACAAGTTACCGTTACACATATCGGCACAAATGCCTGGTGAAAAACTAATGCAGCGTATGGTAAACTGAAAAAAACAACAAAAAGAAAATCTGCCACCGGCACCAATGATATATAGTGATGTGACAATACCAGAAGTTTTTAAATGAACCACAAAAGGAGACAATTTCCACCATGCAACCATAGAAATAAACAACGTAAAACTAATAATATTTCCAGCAACTCGTCAAAGTCAACAATGGCAAAGTGACGCCACATTTCAAGTGTGCCCCCAACTGTTTCAGCAATTTTATACCGTTCATGGAACAATAAATAACAGACGTATACCGCTTGTTTATGTTTTGATGCCAAAGAAAAGCGAGGAAACTTATAAAATCGTGTTCAACAAAATTAAAGACACTGTACCAGATTCACAACCCACAAATATAATCATGGATTACGAAATAGCACAGATTAGAGCATTTTCTACAGTATACAAAGATACAAGGGTGTTTTTTTTCATTTTACTCAAAGCATTTGGAGAAAATTACAGAAACTAGGACTAAGCACAAAATATACAGAAGACAGTACTTATCAATATAGCATTAAAAAAAAACTTTTCACTTTGGCATTTGTTAGAGAGGATCAAGTTATACATTTTTACGAACATTTAATTGACAGTGAGTATTATAAAAATCATGAGGAGGAACATTCGGACTTATTAGATTATACGGAGAACACTTGGCTAGGACAATTAACACGTAGTGGGACAAGACGCAGGCCATAATTTACTGTAAAATTGTGGAATTGCTACCAAGCAACGTTAGAGGGGAATCCAAGAACAAACAATGCATTGGAAGGATGGCATAGCCGAAAAAATACAAATTTCAATACAAAAAACCCAAACTTGTGGCATTTTTTAAAAGAGTTGCAAATGAACAAACACATCAGGAATTTCGACTATCGCAAACAATTTCATTGGCAAACGCAGAAACAAAAAGAAAGAAATACAGAGACTACGAACAAAAACTTGAACAACTGGTACACGAATTTGACGGACAAAATAAAGAAAACTACCTGGAATTAAAATGTTTAAAATACTTACGTTTTCGTAGAATCGACGATCCAATGTGGCAAAACAGAAGCGTATCCAAATACACCAACCAGAGAACTCCATAAATCCCAAAGTCCAAGAAGCAATCCGTAGGAAAATCACAAAAAAAACAAGAAAAATCCAAATCTGCACTTAAAACAGTTAAATCCAGCACCGATGAATAGGTGCAAATCCAAAAAATACCCGAAAATAAAAATCCACAATCCACCATGAAAAGTGCATAGAACCAAAAAAAACATAACATCCACGTAATCCGAAGGAAAAAAAGCCATTGGGTCCAAAAAAAGTCCAGGAAAAAAAACAAAATCCACTAAATCCATGAACGGAGAAATGGAGACCCGAACGCAACGGAAATGGTTTCGGAATGAACATTAAAAATGGCGGCTACGCATACGTACACTCACGTAACGTACATACAAAACAATAACAAATAACAAATAACAGCAATATGTACATTTCTAATGCAATAGCGCCAGCTAATGGAAAATAATCATAATGAATGTTCAACAACAAGAAAGCATGCTACCTATTTATTATTTAATATTAATATAGTTATAGTTAAAATAAAGAGTTTTTAATTAAATAATTATAAAACATGTATTTAGTACATTATATTGTGGTTAAGATTCATTCTAAACCTTCCAGCCATCACCTCTTTTGTTTTGCTATTGTCACCCCACGTGGGACGGGTATGCCCAGACGTGGGTCCCGTGCCTGCTGAGCCTAGAGACCCAAGCTACTCCTCACTGATGAGGCCCAACAAGGCCGAAACATGTTTGGGGATGCTTGTGGTCTCGTGCAGAAGGGATGTGACCTAGCAGTTCGGCTGGACTGCCCCTTTTGGGGTGGGACCAAGCCTGATTTGCATATGGTCTTTCCCCTTCTGTAATGGCCTGGCAGGCGAAGAACAGTGGTCTGGAGGGTTGCCCAGAGCAATGCCAGTGGTTAAGATTCATTCTAAACCTTCCATCACCTCTTTGCTTTTTCTTTGTCACCCCGAGTGGGACGGGTATGCCCAGACGTGGGTCCCGTGCCTGCTGAGCCCAGGGTCGGACTGGGACAAGAAATAGGCCCGGACACCCAAAAAAAAGTGGCCCACCCCTCGCCTCAAAAAGTGGCCCACCGCTCGCCTAATCAAAAGTAGCCCTCAAACCATCATCCGTGAATCGTGTCAATTCACGACTTTACAGAAAATGCCACTTATGGAGGGTTTATGTGCCTGTTGCATGTTATGTTTTGTGTAAACACTTGAAAAAGTGTTAACATTCCTTTTGTTCTTTTTTTTTCACATATCTTAATACTTATTTTGCAGAACCAAACTCAAAGCATGTCTACTCATTGCCACCAGTAATGAAAATAGAGTTGCATTTAATAAGCAGTACTATGTACTGGAACAACTCCTATCTTGTATGTAATAAAACATTGACCTTTCTTAACATCCCCAGTGTGAAGGGTTAATTCCTGTTGCTCATGCATAATGTGACAAGACCAGACTAAGAAAAGCGAATGAAGCTAGCTGAAATTACTAATGCTGGTACTGTGCCATCAAATGGGAACTGGACCTGTTCGGAATTCTTGTTGGCTGCACGCACTTGATTTACGTGCACTGAGCCACCCGCTGGCTGCACTTTTGAGTTACCTGCACTTCTCCCTCCATCCCTTGCTCAGAACTTCTCCCCTTCCACCTCCCTGCACTTGCGCGATCTGAATATCACAGGGCCTATTAACATAATTGTTTTGTCCTCCCTCGGTTTCCCCCTCCTTGTCTTGTCGCACATAGAAACACTTATAAATGCCATATAATGTGTTATCATCATATCATGTTGAGACTCCATCAGTAATCAGTCCCTGTCAGTATCAGCAACCCTACCTTTGACTCTCCAGTGGTTTTGGACTGCAACTCCCATCACCCAAAGGCCATTTAGACAATGGTGAGGGATTATGGGAGCCATTGTCAAAAATATCTGGGGAGCCACAGGTTACAACCCCCCTGCCTCTGGGTGCCACGGATGTAGGACTGGGCTTCACTTCCTCTGGGAATAGTATGTATATGCACCTCACTGTGCATTATTCTCAATAGCACATATGATCTGCTACTGTTCCCATCCCCCACACTCACTGGGTCTGGGATGGAACTTTTTTTGTTAGCGAATAGCTAATATACATGGCATGAAGAATTTCTGAAAAATCGGCATGTTTTATCAGTGGCAGTTGGGCAGCAATCTAAGACTGCAGGCCCTCATGAGTCCGTACGGTGTATAACTACTGTATGAATGTCATGTGGAAATCAAAAGCAGTCAGAGCACACATCTGCAAACCTAGTCACTGGGGAGCGGAGCTGTCTCGCAATCTCCTAGGTTACACCCAACTAGTACCAACCGGCCTCTGTGCAATTATTTGCCCAGCCCAGGATGAGGATCACAAGACTGCACTGCACTGTAATGCATCCCAGTACATAACTCCCTGAATGCCAGCCCATACCTTGCAGAAACAACCTCTTATTGACTGGCATCAAATCCGGCTTCCACCACCCACGAGTGACTCCATAATCGAACGAACGTTACGCTACTTGTGCAAATCGCCCCGAAACAGGAGGCTATTCTAACAACATGCTGCTTGAGTGCCCCACAGGTGCTGAACCAGTGAAACAGCACTTGAAAGGACTGTGATGTAGGTGGGCACTTTAATAACACATCTAAACAGAAGAATATACCCTTGCTACTATTTATTTTCATATTTTCTCTTCTTTAAAAATAATAAATTATTGTTTTTGAAAGGTTTCCGGATTGCGGAAATCCTAAGGTAAGATCAACCGCTGTTCTTATATATCCACCCAAATAGTGAAGTAGCTCTGTGTTTCAAAGGACAAATATTACGGTGATGCTTCCAGTGTTTGAGAAATAAATAAAAGGTAACTAATATAGTTTAGGAAGAATGCAAGACAATCACTTTCTACTTCCAAGGACATCAAAATCATATATTTAAAGAAAACCGGAACACATAATCGGAAGTCAACAAGGTTATAATCTCAACCAAGGGTAGAACAAAATACAAGTACATCCACATGGTACATTGAGAAGACAACGTTTTTTTTGGAGAGAGATTACAGTGTACATAAGTGTTTTAACACAATTATATCCACAGAACAAAAACAAAAAAAACACAAAGAACATTGGGTTTATATTCATTTCTTTACACTAAAGTGACTAAATCATAAAGTAGAGTGCAAAATGGACTGGTTCAGTAAATAGACAATATCATTGCCCAAATTGTGGATACTGTTCAGTGATAGTCCCTTTTTGCAATTGTTAATTTCAAGCAATTAATGCTGCAGGGTCTTTGATACAAGATATCTTTTTTATCCTTTAATACCACATTCAAGAGTGCCACAGTGCTTGCGCCAAAACAATATTGTGCTCAATTTGAGCGTCGTAATGCCGCATATTTTAGAGTATGCCGTGTAAGAAGGGCTGAGTGAGCTGTGAAGTGAGTGCAGTAGTGCTGCACATATAGGAGTCCCCCATATGCACTCTCGACAAGTGTTATGCTGCAATATAGGCACTGCAATGGCGCATACAGAGGAGTGCCCTATAGGTCTCTTGCCTGGCGTAGTTTAGCAGCGTATAGGGTGCAAAACCAAAATGTCATGGTTTTCATCCACGTTGTAACGTGACGTGAGCCCGGCCCTGTGCCCAGGGCACGTGCAATGTCACATAGTGCGCCACCATGTGAACACTTCAATAAAGGGCCGAGCGGCTTCCTGCTCAGCATGCATTTGCCACCAGACTCCTACCTCCTCACATTACTTCACCAGCACCATACTGGGGGTAGAGAGTGCTTGCCCTGCAGAGCCCTTCAGCAGCAGGGTCCGGACACCCCCAGCCCCACAGCAATCCCTTGGGAAAGACAGATAAGGTGTACAGGAAAAACAACCTAGTACTACCACATTATGCACATTGGAGGTATAAGGGTACATTGTTTATAAATGCTGAGAAAAAGAAATGCTACACCGGTACAGATTGATTTATAGTAAACCTGAGGCCATCACTTTGTGGCACCACTACAGAAGTAATAAAGTGGAGATGGATGGAACAGATGTTCACAGTCTTGTCATATTCACATTCAGACGTATCGTGGGTGGGGAAAGAGGGTAAGAGTCAAGCAGGCACAGGCCCAAAACAAGACTGTGTGCCGGGGGACCCAAGAGACTGTTTGGGAAGACCCATATTGCATATTTATAAATAAAATCAACTGAATACTCACACACAGTATACCAGTTTATTATCTCTGTGTAGTTTGGTTGCAAATAAAGTAATTGCCTCTCCCTAAGTAATTACAGGGCGCCTGCAAGCCCCTTACATTGCAGGTGGAGGCACAATTTACAATGGTTAATTACCTCCGCTCTGCTCCCCTCAGATAACATATTTAATCTCTGGGGATGTTGTGTTCCCTCCTCCATTAGCAGAAGATTAGTGCCCTGAAGCCCCCCACCCCTGGCATGGAAGTTCTTTGTATCAGCAGCAACCTTTAAAAACATGTCCTGCACTATCCCCCATTCAGACCTCTATACGAGGCCTCCTGTAGACCCATTGCAATACGCCTCTACAAGGCCCCATATGAACACTCTGCATTACACCCTTATCTCCCTCTACAAACGCTGATCAATCCACTCTCTCCCTCTATACTCCTCCCGTAGGGAAACGTACTGAGTAACACGGGTAAAACATGACAGTAGTAGAGGCATTTGTGGCTAGCTGCATCTGGCATGGCATGTCTTACCTCGGGTCCAGTGTGTGTGTCCAGTTAGAAGAACTTCGGTCTCCAGTCGAGTCTTACTCTGAGCCTGGGTCAGCTCTCGGGACAGGTGGTCAGTCTGCTGCTGCTGCTGTGTGGTGTTGTCAGTCCGTGACCCACTGACCGTGACTGGGCTGGCTGCTGCCTGCTGCCGGTGTCACTGTGGCCAAGCCCAAAATCATCATGCCCAGGGTTTGGAGGAGGCCCAACTCTATCCTCTCTCTCAGAGAGTCACGTCACTGCGGCGACGCTGAGTCTGCGCGCGCGGCCTGAGCTGCACCCCCATTCCCAGGGCCCGGCCCAGCCCCCCAGGCACAAGTAACAAGGTGCTTTCAACTTTACAATTGAGGGCACACATTCGTTGTTGCTACTTCCTGCAAAGTTGAAAGCAACATGTTTTGATAAGGTGCCGGGAGGCACTTCAGAGCGAGCCGGGGGCGGCCCGGGCCCCGAGGCGAGCACTCAGCACCAGTTTAGTGGTTGCACGGCCGCCACCGCGGCGCGGCCCCCCGAGCTGAGGGCGGGCTGAGCAGCAGCTCTGAGCCTCTCATCATGCACATAATGCATGATGAATGCAGATGCATTAATGCATGCATGCATGCAAATGATTTATCAAAGCAAGGTAACAAGTGTTACCTTGCTTTGATGAATGATTATGCAATGCTGTACAGGGACAGCGTGACAGCCCTGCTCGCCCCCCTGCTGCAGAGTGCGCCATGGTGCTTCCTCTGACAGCTGTGAGACAGCTGTCAGAGGCGAGGCGACTCGCAGAATCAGCAGGGAGAGGCCAAGGGCCCTGCTCTGAGCTCTCGCTGACTCACTCAGAGTATTTAATAATTACATTAATAAAAAATTTTAAAAACAAAAAAACGCCCCAGGGCTCAAAAAACCGACCCAGGTCTGGCTCAAAAAACCAGCTCAGGTCCTCAGATCGTATCAGCCAGTGGCCGATGGGCCGAGGCCGCCAGTCCGAGCCTGGCTGAGCCTAGAGACCCAAGCTACTCCTCACTGATGAGGCCCAACAAGGCCGAAACATGTTTGGGGACGCTTGTGGTCTCGTGCAGAAGGGATGTGACCTAGCAGTTTGGGCTGGACTGCCCCTTTTGGGGTGGGACCAAGCCTGATTTGCATATGGTCTTTCCCCTTCCGTAATGGCCTGGAAGGCGAAGAACGATGGTCTGGAGGGTTGCCCAGAGCAATACCAGTGGTTAAGATTCATTCTACACCTTCCAGGCATCACCTCTTTGTTTTTGCTTTATCCTCCATGCATGCCATAAGTGCCAGGGCTGCTGCATGACAGTATGTCTCCTTCCACTCGAGGTACCTCCCGGTTTGCCTGGATGTCTCCTATGAAACCTTTGCAAGAGGATGGGTGCATGGATGTGGTTCTTGGGCTCCCAAGTGCGTTCCGATACAGAATAACCCTTCCAATGCACCAAATACTGTAAGCTACCCCGTCTATACCTTGAGTCCACAATGTTTGAAACTTCATACTCATCGGGCTCAAGAGTCTTTAATGTTCCTTGGTTGTTGTCTCTTCCTTAAAAATGGATCCGACACAAAAGGTTTCAAAAGGGAAGAATGGAATACTGGATGTATTCTCTTTAGATTTTTTGGTAGGCGGAGACGATAAGCCACCGGATTGATGCGTTTCAGAATAGGGTAAGGCCCTATTAATTTAGGAGCAATCTTCCCTAGGTGTATCCATCTGGGAAAGAACTTGGTAGCCAGCCAAACCTTAGATCCTATAGCCCAATCAGGAGTGGCCCATCCCTTGCGGTCGGCTATCTCCTTATAACCTTGTCTGCTCATTTCCAAAGAACTCTTGGTATCTCTATGGGTTCTTTTCAGAGTTTCCAAGAGACTGTTGACTGTAGGTGAAGCAGAAGCAGAAAACCCCATCCAAGGCAAATGTCTAGGATGATATCCGTAGGTACAATGGAATGGGCTCATATTGATTGCAGTATGGTGAGAGTTACTGTATGAGAATTGGGCCAAGGACAGCAATGGCGGCCAATTGTCCTGTTCCCTATTGCAGAAGCATCTGAGGTATTGCTCGAGTGTGGCATTCAAACGCTCTGTCTGTCCATTGCTCTGAGGATGGAATCCTGAAGAAAGAGCTCTTTGGATACCTAGCTGGGTACAAAGGGTGGACCAGAATTTAGACGTGAACTGGGATCCACGATCCCATAGTAAAGTTCTAGGGAGTCCATGAAGTCTTACTATGTCCTTGAGGAAAACAGAAGCCATTTCTGGCACCGTGGGGAGACCTGGGAGAGCTGAAAAGTGAGCCATTTTACTGTAGGAGTCGACCGTAACCATTACAGTTCGACAGCCTTCAGACAATGGGAGGTCCACAATAAAGTCTGTTGAGACGTGTTCCCAAGGTTGTGTGGGTAAAGGAGGTTGCTGTAACAAACCCAAAGGTTTGCCTGAGCAGGTCTTGCTGGTGGCACATATCGGGCAAGCTGATACATAGGACTGCACGTCCTTGTATAAAGTGGCCCACCAAAACCACCTCTTTACCAATTCAAGGGTGTTCTTCAATCCCTTATGTCCTGCCAGAGGAATATCATGACACCAGGCCAATACTTCAGTTCAGAGATCGGGTGTGGGTATAAACAATGCCTGGTTATGATACAGTAGTGCATCCTTTAGGAGCAGGGCTGGATTGTTTCTGTCTTCCACTTGAATTCCTTCTTGGATTGCCTGGAGGAATCCGGTTACAGAGGACACAAATTTCTTATCGACCAAAATGAGTTCTCTTCCTTGGAGAGGACTGGCTTCATCATTCCAACTTCTGGAGAGTGCATCGGCCAAAGTGTTCTGGGAGCTTGGAAAGTACGTAAGAAGGAAGTCAAATTGAGAAAAGTAATATGCCCATCTGGCATGACGAGAATTGGAGCATTCCATCTGTTGAAGAACTCTGAGGTTGCGATGATCAGTCCTCACTATAAAGGGTTGTAATGAACCCTGTAATAGATGCCCCCACTCTTCACAGGCTTGTTTGATGGCCAACAGCTCTTTCTCTAGTACAGAATAGGTCCTTTCGCTATTTTTAAGCGTTCTAGAAAAATACGCTACCGGATGTTCTAGATTATCTTCAGACATCTGAAGTAGCACAGCCCCTATTGCTCGATGCGATGCGTCAGTTTCTAGGATGGACTGACGGGTCTGATGCGGTTGAATCAGGACAGGGGCTGTAGTGAATAACTCTTTTAGCTGTCAAAAAGCCTGCACAGCCTGAGGTTCCATGTGGAACGTAACGCCCTTCTTCAACAATGTGGTGATGGGAATAACCATGTTCGAGAAACTGGGTATAAATCGACGATAATAATTTGCCAGGCCCAGAAATCTCTGGATGTCTTTTACGCTCTTGGGTTCTGCCCATCTGAGAATTGTTTCCACCTTGTTTGGGTCCATCCTGACTCCATCCTTGGACAGAACATACCCCAAGTAAGACACCGATTCTACACCAAATTGGTATTTCTCTTGTTTGACGAAAAGTTGATTCCTTTGAAGATGGCTGAGGACCTCCTTCACATGCACGAGATGTTCTGAGGGGCTAGAAGAAAACACTAAGATGTCATCCAGGTATATGACTACAGACAAAAACAATAGATCCGAAAAGAGCTTGTCAATGAACCTCTGAAATACGGCTGGAGCATTCACCAGACTGAAAGGCATTACCCTATATTCAAATAGACCAAAAGGAGTTCGGAAGGTGGTCTTTCATTCCTCGCCTTTCCTAACTCTGAGGAGGTGATGCGCTCCCCGTAGATCTAATTTAGTGAATATGACTGAACCTTGTACAGCTTCCACAATGTCCCGGATCAAAGGCATGGGATAATGATCCCGTAAAGTGATCCGATTGAGTCCAAGATAGTCTATACATGGGCGAAGTTCTGAGGTCCCTTTCTTAGAGATAAAAAAACAAAGACTCCCCTGCTGAGGATTTGGACTCCTGGATTAGACCATTTTGTAAGTTGGCATCAAGGTACTCTTTGAGGGCCTTTCTTTCCGGAAGGGAAAGAGGGAACATCCTCCCGTAAGGTACCAAACTCCCTTCTTGTAGTTCCAGGGCACAATCCTCACTTTGATGAGGGGGTAGAAGCCTAGGTAGTTTATCCTCAAAGACTTCTGAGTACTGATGGTATTGTACAGGAATACTTGATACCATCGATGTCGAGAGCACAACTTCGTGGCCGACCTGTTCTTCTTGAGATTGATGTAGAAGACAATGTTCCTGACAAAAGACCGACTCAAAACTCAAAGTGTTTAAGTACCAATCTATTTGAGGATTATGTCTCCTCAACCAAGGAATTCCCAGTATGACTGGGAAGTGGGCTCCTCTGATTACATCAAACGAGATGGTCTCCTGATGTCTACCCATCTGGACGTGCAAGGGTATGGTCTCCATAACAATAGGCCCTGAAGAGAGAGGGGTACCATCAACTCCTTCCACCAGAATGGTTGTGTTCTTGTTCAACACATTAATGCCCCTTTCCTTTACCCAAGAAATGTCTATAAAATTGCCGGCAGCACCACTGTCTAGCATAGCCAACACTTCCACAGTCTTAGAAGGGTTCATTTGCAGCCTTAAAAGGAACACCATCAGTCTGGAATCTTCGGTGAGGTTTACTGTGTGTGCATGGTTGCAGGGTCTTCTGTTTGCTCCCCCGGTATCACCCCTGCGTTGACTCAGTGGGGGAAGCGTTTCCCCGTTTCCTCGGAGGTACCTCTGTACAGTTGCGTAGCAGATGTCTTGAAGACACACAGTACATACAGAGAAATAGATCTCTTCTTCTCCTCCTTTCGTCAGGAGTGATGGGCCCCGTGCTGAACCAATCTGCATCGGCTTATCCTGAGGACGCTCAGATCTTGAAGTGTCTCTGGTGGGAGGAGAAGGGTCTGTCGTCGGGGAGTAGTTTCTTTGCCTTCTTCTTTCCTGTCGTCTTTCCACCAGTCTGTACTCAATCTGTAAGGTCAGAGTGACCAGTTCTCGAAAAGTACCTGGGCGTGCCACCCGAGCCAGTTCATCTTTGAGGTCTCCGTTCAACCCTCTTCTGAAGATAGTCGGCTAAGTCATATCCGACAATCCTACATCTATGGCAATCTTCTGGAACCTTGAAAAGTAAGTCTGGACATCTGAACTGCTCTGGCGGATGTCTAACATTGCTTTGTACAAGGTAAACAGCACCTTCGGTCGATCAAAATGGTTCTGAAAAAGTTCTGTAAGGCAGGGTCATTGTTTGTTACTAGGGGAGTCGCCCATGACAAGGCGTTTCCCACCATATTTGAAACCAAAAATCCGACTCTGGCCTTATCTGTTTCGAAAGGCTTTGGGTCTGAATTGGAAGTATATTCGACAGGCATCCATGAATTCTTTCCAGGTCTTGGAAACTCATATTATGCCATCATCATATAAACATCATATTTGCCAAAAGAGAGAGGCATAGGGGACGAATCGCCTCTTTCTTCATTTCCTACTGCAGCCTGCTGTTTAAGTACGGCATTTTCAGCTTGCAGGGTTTGCATCTGGGCGGTCAAGCCTCTTGAATGGCTGCTACCATTTCTTGATATTGTTCTGATGAAGCCATGGGTATTCTATGGCGTTGTATTCTGTCATGCCTGGACAATCCCGAGAAACTCTCCCGTGACCCCTCCTCCTCACCTCCTTCTTCTGTTGATCGGTTTGAAGTTTCACTTGTCCCTTTTCTTCGATTCCCACCTCCTTGGTGTTTCTGGTTCTTACTCTTCTTTTCGGCCAAATAAGGACGGGCTCCGCCAGAGGCCACCTTGGCAGGATTAAAACCCCTGACCAAAGGGAACCCCAGGGAGCCAGCCTCCAAAGCCGGGAAAAACCACTTGGCACCAAAAAACCCTGCGGTAAGAGTTCAGTTGTGGAATGTATGCAGTCCATGGAATTGGAACAAACTCCAGTAACTCGGAGGTCGAGAACGAGGATGAATCCGACAAGAACAGATTCACTACTGAAGCAGGAGGCAGGTGGAGGTCGGAGCAGTGAAAGAGCCAGACAGGGAACCGGTAGAATGCTCGGAAGTAGTGGCGGAATACGGAATAAAAGGGAAAGAGTGTCAAGAGTGACGGCAGTACGAGCAGAAGCTCAAGAAAGGAAAGTACAGAAACGGACAAGTAGAAAAGCCGGTCTGTTGCACAGTAACCAAAGAGAGGTAAGCGGGAGAGCGATGAAAGGATAGTAAAAGACTTACCGATAGAATGGTAACAGACGAGACGAGACTCGATGAAAAATAGAGCCACAGAGAAGCAAGAGTGGCAAAAATACAAAGGCTAGACTAGACAAGTCAACGGTAGGCAAAGAGACAAAAGACCGGTACAGGAGGGAATCCTGCACGGGGAAATATTCTCAGCGGACGGGAAAGAAGACAGCTACGAGAGCTGCAGCGGGTACCAGGAAGTAAGATATAACGCCCCGAGCCGCGGGTTTGGCTCGTTGTTATAGCAACCTTAATGGCAGTGGCCATGTTGGGAGAGGACTAGACCGCATGTGTTCCATCGCAGATGGCCATTCTCAATACCTGATTTACGGCGAGTGATACAGTGTATCTTCCATGCATGCCATAAGCGCCAGGGCTGCCGCATGACACATGTGTCTCCTGCAACATGAGTACATCACATCTTTCCCTGTGCAGGAAGTTTTCATGCTTTTTTCTTTTCACTGGGGTATTCAGTCCACGTACATTAAATGTGAGAAGTCTTATCCCTTCCATTGAGTCTCTTCCACACCGGTGCTCCCTCCTGTTTTTGGATCCTCATTCTTCCTTTTCCCTTCTGCCACCTCCCCGCGTCCCCCCGTGTCCCCCTCACTCCCCACACCAACAACCCCTAGCAAGATCCCTGAGGAGGGTCCAGGATCCTATGGCCGCTCAAATGAGGTGTTCATCACGCTGGGCCCTCAACGTTCCCAGGGATATTTTTGTGGGGATTCATAAACCCCACTAAAGATTCCAAGTGGCCTCCCCCCGTTTTCCTCCTTCCTGTGGCCGCAATAAGCTACTAGGAACATATTACTCTTTGCGCCCCCGCAGGGGGATTAATTGCAGTTGCTGTCTCCGCTGAAGGTCGGACCGGGGGAGTTATTTTATGTGTCCCAGCCTTCATCGCAATCAGTCACTGTTGTTATTGTTTTTCTCTTTTGTTGGATTGTTTTCCATTCCCATGGTCTTCTGCGCCTTCAATCTCCGCTTTGCTGCTTTTCCGTCCTGTCCTTGCGCCCATCTTATATATTCAGTATCTGCTGCCCTTCTTTGCACTGTTGTTTTCCTTTCCATGCGAATAGCAGACCAAACGGGAATGTCCATTTATACCCAATTTGTTTTGACGCCAGAAATTTCACCACAGGGCCCATTCCTCTCCTTTTCTGCAGCATGGATTGGGCTGGATCCTGATAAAGTTGTATTTCCGTCCCATTCATGCAGATTTGTCCAGCCGTTCTTACTTTTCTTAAAATATGTTCTTTCTGGGAGCATGGGGATAGGGCTACCAAAACATCTCTTGGGCGTGCACCCGGTTCTCCTGTTCTCCTTGGGCCAACTTGATTTACTTGGTCCACTTGGATCTCTTTTTACCCATTGTTTGCCAGGATGTCCATGAATACTTGCTGTACTGCTACTTTTAGATCTTTATCCTCCACGGATTCCGCCATGTTTTTAATTCTGATGATGAATCTGCGGGAGCGGTTTTCGAGATCCTCGCATTGGATTTCTAAGATGTGTGAGAGGCGTACCAGATGCTCCTGCGTCTCCTAATTTGTTAATGCTTCCTCCTCCACGTTTTGTACCACTTTTTCCAAGATGTCTGTCCTCTCTTCCAGTTTAGCAATATCCACTCCCAGTTCTTGCACTTATTGTTTCATTTCCTCCTTTAGTGTCTCAAATTGATTGTGGAAGGCGGACATAAACTGCTCGTGAAGCTCCTTGAACCATGTTTGCATGTCTTCTTTGGTAACCGCTATTGTCGGATCTGGTTGTGGGTCCGGAGTTTGTGATTTTTGCCTTAGTCCCCCGCTTTGCTGATGTGTGGATGTGTCCCCAGTCCACAGCTGTTTGATGCTGGAATCTTGTCTAGCTGGGGGGTTTATCAGAGTCATCTGAGCCACTTTCTCCCTTGTCTTGGACATGTGGGCTCTAGTGCTGAGATCACATTGTATGTCTGTATCGCATTGTGTCATTTCTGTGCCGGGGGGGGTCTGAGGGGGGGTGTTCAGCTCTTGTGTAGACCTAAGGTGGCATCTTGTTGGGGGTTGGTGCCACTCTGCGGAGCCCTGTTCAGAGGTAAAATGGTTTGAAGTGTTTTGTTGGTCGAAAAGCAAAAATGTGGCTGCACTGAGGCTGGCACTGAATATATTGCACGATTTCTGTACACTCGTGTCATTGGACAATGGCTAATGCTTCATTTCAGGGCCCTGGTCATGGACTTAAGGTCAAACCTCTGACATGGAATGTTCGGGGGCTAAATAATCAGGCTAAGGTCAAGAAGGTTTCTAACTATGTTGCCAGACATAATCCCCAGATCCTGATGCTACAAGAAACCCATATGGTGGGAACGAGTAATGCCCACATGCTGCCCAGGTGGGGTCCCCTGAGGTTCTACACTGATTATTCATCCCAGTCCAGAGGGGTGATTACCCTTATTCATCCAGGCCTTGGATTCAGGGTGGGCGGCCACAAGGTTGATCCTCTGGGCAGATATGTCATGGTCTGGGGGGAGGTGGCTACTCAACAAATACTCCTGGTTAACACGTACGGGCCCAACATCGATGACCCTGCATTCTATATGGATGTATATCAGATAATTGTGTCACTGGATGTTCCGGGGGTGCTGTGGGGGGGGCGATTATGGTACGCGGTGGCGCACCCGGCTTAGGGGCCGGAGCTAATGTACGGTGAGCATGTTCCACCAAGAAATGTTCAGAGAATGCAAGACCCATCCAGTGGGGTTAGGTATGCCTAGACCACAACTGAAATGTATGTCTACTCTGCTGTATGCCTATGTAAGTAAGTGTACATGTCCTGATGTTGTTCTAAGCTAATATACGTTACAGCCCCACGATGCCCAAGGGCCTTTGGCGCTCCGTGAGTTCGCTTCTGAGACCTCCTTCTCACTTCTGCTAGTTAATTCCTCTTGTGCTTACTGTTCCTTCTAACCCTGTTTTTCATCCCCTATTCAAATTCACCCTGCAGCATTCTCCCGCCTCTTTCTCAGTCTGCCATCTCTGGCAGACCTATGTGATTCCCGTTCCTGCCAGACTTCCATTAGAGTAAGTTCAGTTCCGTGAGGGCTCCCCTTCCTTTGGATTAGGATTCTTACTTGCTGCTTTCCTTCCAGAGTCTCCCGAAGCTTCACAACTCCTCCGATCTCCAGTTCTGAACATTATTCCTCTAACTTCGTTCCTTCGTTGGTGAGAGGATTACTTTCTGTCTCCCATTCTCTTCTTTCTCCTTGATCTCTACTCTAACCTTCTTCTATTTTCTTCCTCTCCCGTGTACCTAGAAGAAGCCTCCCGAGTGACATCCTGGTTCTGCCTTCGGAGACGCTTACTCTTCAAACTTCTTCCCGATCCGTACGAGTGGAACTCGTCCAGGGTTTTCTTCCCTCAGAGGGTTTCCCTGGGAGTCCTGCCCTCTCCCCTGGGTCACTTTACCCTGGGTGGAGGGGCCAGGGCTCTTGCAGGGGAGCCTTCCCAGCTGCATTGGTCCTCCCATTTGGAGCCATCGATCTGTCAAGATGAGCTGGTTGTAGACATTTGTTGTATAATCTGTGCTACAGCAGCTTTAATTATGTGTATACTTCAGAGTGTTAATATCTGGGCTCCAAAGTCCCCACAATGTCCATCCCAATTCTCTGGAATGGTTCTTTAATCAGCAGCATCTTCTGCAAAGGAGCTCTGGGCGGGACATATGCACTCGTTTTTTGACATGTGGTACACTCCTGGCAGTATTTAGTCACCTCAGCATAAATTCCTGGCCAGTAGAAGTTCTGTAAAAGTCTTTTTATGGTCATATTTTCGGATAAATGCCCTCCCGTGTTGTGTCATGGGCCAACTGTACCAAGTTTTTCCTGTATGATTGGGGAACCAACAACTGTTCCACCTCTTTGTTGTTGATTCCCTTTGTTACTCTATACAATAACCCTAGGTTTTCCTTAAAATAAGGGGTGGTGGTCGGGGTACAGGTTTTATACAGGGCTTGTTCTCTGGCCCTCTGTAGAGTGTCATCTGTACCAGATTCCTTGCGGAATGAAGGTAGATGGTACCCAACCCTCCAGTCCACCAGGTTTATGTCCCTGTATTTCTCTCTCCAAGCTACTTTTCTTCTTTTCTGCGCTCGGCACATGAGTACCCTTGGGTTCGACCCCTCCAGTTCAGTACATACATAGGGAGCTTCCTTTAGCCATTTCTCAAACCCTGGGAGATCAGTGCCAATCAGTACTGGGGCAGGTAGTGTGGGAATAATTGCCACCCTTATTGGTATCTCCTCCCCCTTTTTACCTAGGGTGATGTCCCTAGATGGATATTCCTTTATGACCCCAGGCACACATTTCACTGCAATATTCCTTACCTGGTCATCCTCCTGGCTTCCCATCTGAGGCTGTATGGTGGTTTGTCTGCTTCCGCTGTCCATCATAGCCTGCGCTGGGTGACCATCCACTGTTACCTCTAGTACGTAGGGAGGGCGCCTTCGTCGGAATTCTTGGGTTTGGATGGTCCCGATTTCTATTGGTTCTGTTTTAGGTTTCCGGGAACAGAACTGGGCAATATGTTCTCATTCCCCACGCTCAAAGCACTGTGTTGTTTGTATTTCTGTTAGATTTCCTCCGTTGGTTGGCCTAGCCTCGGTCCGCACTCGGGGATCTGTGTTGGCTGGCCGGTAGGGTCCAATGCGCAGAGTTGAGGGCTTGAGATTTTGTCTTACTAGAGGTATTGTGAAAGTTCTGGGTGCCCCGGCTTTTTAATATGCAGTTGCTACGTTTATGGCCTCCGGCAAGGAAAGACGATGGTGTTGCCTGACCCATCTTAGAATGGGACTAGGTAATGCCTCTATGAACTGTTCCATCATAATCTGGTACTTGATTTGGCCAATAGTGGCTGTATACGGTAAAACAATTGTCTTGGGCTCTCCCCTGGTTTTAGGCGTGTTTCTCTGAACTTAATCCTGTAGGATTCCTCATCCATGCCCAATCTTTCCAATATTGTTTTCTTTAGTTCGGTTTATGGTGTGTCCCCTGTGGGATTTGCGGCTTGATAGGCCCCTTGCATCACCCTGGTAAGTAGGGGGGCTAGAAAGAAGGCCCATCTTTCTTGAGGCCATTGAGCCGCCCGGGCGATTCTTTCAAAATTTACAAAGAAGAAACTGGGGTCATCCCCCGCCTGGTACTTCTGCAATACCGTGGGTGGTATTGCTGACTGGGCTCTATTGGCTACTACTGCCTCACCCAATATCCTTAGGGCCTCTCGATCCTGGGCTGCAATCTGTATCTGGATTGCTTGCTGCAGGGTTTGACGGTCCGCTTGTGCCTGATGACCCTGGACTTGCAGCAATTGTTGGAGTTGTTGCTGCCCCTCAGCCAGGGTTTTTATCACAGCTTCCATGGTGAAGGGTGAGTGCACCTGCGCTGTCTTATCCCACCGCTGCCACCACTTTTAAACAGCAGGAAAGACAGGCGATAAGGGTTAACCAAAAAGACCTTTATTCAGGTTCACCATCACCTCTGTGACACATAAAAGAAAATGAAAAAATCAGTAAGCAGGAGGAAACTTGGTGTTGCTCAGCCTGTCGTCAATTCCTTGTTCTGGCTTATCAGGGATTCGGGTATATGGTTTTACGGTTTTCCTTTCACACAGGCTCTCTGCTTTCTAGTATGCCCAGTGAAAACCTTTGTCCTCCCTCCATTCTCCGCTGTTGGTCGTGGCTGGTTCTTTCGAAAAACAGAGAACAACCTCCCATCACTCTCTGCTCGTTTTAACACACACGCCCCTCCTCCCCTTTCATCCTCAGGTGTTCCTAATTCCCGCAGCTGCTCCTAACTGAGACCCTCCCTCCTCAGTCCTCCTCACCGAAGCGACCTTTCTGATGTTTCAACTGAGGTCTGGCCGTGCCCACCCCCGGTCCCCACCCCCGGTCCCTGCTTCTCCATAACCCCTGGCATAACCCCTGGCATACGGTAGGATTTTCCTGTGCAAAGTATTATTGAGTTTTTAGCTTTTATAGTTCCGATGCGTATCTTAGTGATAGCTGTGAGGCACTATGGGACTCGTAGTCCACAGTTCACATGGGTAACTGCATTCTGGTTTTTCCAGTAGGGAATGCATAGCCCTATGAGGGGGTTCTGTTTTATGTCTCCCGAACAAAGGAAGGGAAGCTGACAGACATTCTCCTGTGACACACTTCTCTGGATTACCACCCGTTTGTTCCCCTGTTGTTTCCCGGCGGCCTCCGGGAACTGTCAGTTCAGAGGGACCTTGATGTATGGGTGCACTAACTGTGGAAGCAGTTGTTTTCGCGGGTTCATGAGACTGTGGCTGATAGGTGTCTGGGGACGCCACAGCCTCACACCTCCACTCAGGTGTTCCACCCTCGTTTGTCCACCCCCAGGGTTGGGATCCAAAAGTTATGGCCCTCCCCTGGCCACCCGAATGGAAGATCCCCAGGAACCGGTTGCGATAATGCCCTGAGCTCAGCTTTCTGACAGTCTCCTGTGGATAGAGTGTGGAACGCAGACCGTGGAATTGCTGTACCTTCGAGGGGCAGTGTTGGAGCATGAGGAGGAAGCACCTCTTTGTCCCGAGGCGTTGTGTGGTGCAGGCCACTGTGTTTGGTGGAAGCTGTTACTGGCAGTGGGTCTTGTGGGTTGCATAAGGGTGTTGTTGGTACCCCTAAGGTGAGGGATATTTTGGTTCTTGTGGCAAGTGCAGTAGAGGGGCAGGATATCCAGATGTGTTCCACATTGAGATTGTGGTTGTGGAATCTGTAAATGAGTGGGCCTGTTCACCTCGGTTTATCTGGAAGGTGGGTGAGGGTATGCTTTAGGTTTGCTGTAAGACTTTTGAACAACAAGAGACAGTGTTGCACTTGTTCAACGTGGTGGGGATTCCTGTGGTGTGTTCTGTGCCACCTGCACACGTGGATTATGGTAAAGGGGTGATCTATGGAGTACCAGCCAGTATGGACCTAGACCTTTTAGTGGCAGAACTTAAGCACGATGAGGTGTTTGGGGTGCAACGGTTGGGTCAAAGGAATGGCGAAGGGCTGGTGCTCTTGACTACTGTTTTGGGGACGTTTCAGTCTGTGGAGGTGTCTCTGTTTCTGAGGATTGGATACGTGAGGTTCCAGGTGGTTAAGTATGTGCTGTGAAGGCATCATGAAGCAAGACACAGACAACAGATTCAAAGTTCAAACAAAGTAACTTTATTAACTTAAATGTCAGGATGGGTGAAGGCCTAACTTGCCCTATGCTAAGGTTGGGATTGCCTACCTGAACGAAACTAAGGAAAATCTGAGTCAAAGAGTTCAACTTAAAACTCTCTCTGTGTCCAAAACCTATACTTGCCCTCACAACTAAATCAATACAGTGTGTAGAGATGTCAGTAACCAAAGAACCAGTCTTCAAAATAAAGTTCTGAGTTTCTTCCAGCTTGCAGCTTTCTATCAGTTCCCTTCCCCAAGTGTAAAACAATTCCACAAAAAGTCTCAAAGTTAGCCTTCTTAGGTTCAAGGTAATACAGCTTTAGCTAGATAATAAGTATGGTAGTTCTCCCTTAAGCTAGACATTTTCGAAGGAAAGGTTGTTCTGAAATTAATATATGGCATGGAACTCCATTACTTAGATATCCTGACTTTTTGGGACTCCCTTGATGGTATTTTATAGAGAAAAGTTATGAAACTTCCCAATAGTATCCCTACAGTGGCTATAAGGTTTGAACTGGGTCTGGTGTCTCTGCGAGCCAAAATCCTCTGGCAGGTTCTGGCACTTTTTTTCCTCTCTGCTTTGCCCTAAAGAGGGTACTCTTTATGAAGATTTGGGTAACATTCGCCTCTCACAGGGATCCCTGGATCTAAATTCATATCTTCTAAAATTCAGAGATCTCTGTGATAACACTCTCTATTATACTTGTCTACTGACAGGGATACTCTGTTGACCAATTTGAATAAAGTGAAAAAACTCCTTTTCTGTTCTGACTGGAATAACACCTTGGAAAAACCTCATTCTTACCCCTCTCTCAGTGACCTAAAATTTGATCATAAGAAGAGAGGTTCCCTGTCTTTCATTCTGACACAATTTCCCAACCGCTATTATCGCACCCTCCTCCTGAAACTTAGATGGAACATTCTGCCCACTAAGGAGGTTCTATACAGAAGGAATGTGATTAATGAGTCGGATCTTCTCTGTCGCTTCTGTCATATTCCAGGGGTTATTGAAACTGCCCGTCACTTCTTTCTAGACTGTGTAGAATTGAAGGGATTAAGGGCACAATATCTGGGCAAATTTAATACTTTTGGACTTCTGGGGGCAGAAATGTTTATTTGGTCAAGCTGTCTCTCAATTTGTAATACTACAGAGGGCCTTGCGGTTGCAGGATTTATCAAATCTTTAAACCTGTATGCTCCCTTGTGTTGAGCTCCCTATTTGATATATTCTTGTTTATACTTTTGTCTGCTTTATGATTGCACTGTATTTTATGATTGTCTGCTATGCCGTGTGATGTATGAAATTGGAATTTATATGGATCTTAACTCTGCACTGATTTTATATGCTCTGTCTACATTTTCGAAGGAGTCTAAGGCTATGCTGTATTAACAATTAATTGATGTATGTGTGTGTATATATATATATATATATATATATACATATATATATATATATATATATTCTTTTCTTTTTTTTATTCTCTATTAAATGTAATTGTAAAGGTTTCTTATGTAAACCATATACAAATTAAAAAAAAATACAGCTTTAAACTATCTTCTGGACTCCCTTCCCCAAGTTCCAAGCAAAAGAGTTCAAAACACAAAAGGGTCTTGAGGCTCCGTCCTCAAGACAATAAGGGTAGTTACTCAAGTCTCAGGGTTCTCTTCCTCAAGGCTTGCATTTCATCATCACAAACAGGTGGGCATCTTGGCTGTTCTGTTTATTCCCTTGGTCCATAAAATTTTATTTCCTTTATTCATATAATAGGGTTAACCTCAGGATTTTATTTGATTCTCCTTTCCTCTGTATATTCAAGCCATATGTAGCTTTAAGTCAATTCAGAATTCAACATGCTTAACTTAAATGTTCTATTCACTTTGAAATTCTACCGGCAGTGTTTTTTAATTAATTATAAAGTTCCATTCACTTCTGAATTCAACATGCAGTAGTTTTGTTTAATTATAAAGTCCCATTCACTTATGAATTCAACATGCAGTAGTTTTGCTCAATTGTTACATTTTTATTCAGTTCGGTATTCAGTGGGCATTCGTTTGACTTAAAGTTTAGTTGTCATTCAGCCCGATATTTAATATTCATGCGTTTTATTTTAAGTGAACTTGCCAGTACTCGCAGACTTTCGAAATCTTCTTCTTTAAGACACACAACCATTCTGATACAAAGTATTCTTGCGCTTTAACATTCACCAATGGAAATGATCTGAAAACAAGAGACCTTTGAAAATGTTCTTTTCTGAGACACGCAACCACTCCGATACAAAGTATTTTGCAAAAATGGTAATGTTCAATCATTCGTGCATGGGTTTCTCATCTAATAGAAACTCAACAGTCTCTTTGGTAGCTTTCTCCACCACGCTGAGCACACAAACTCCAGCTTCTGCTATCAGCGGTCCAGCTTTTGCGCCTTAGACACTCCTGTGTCGGCTTCTTGACACACGGAAACAAGCACTTTGGATGAAAGGGACAGCCTCCCCACACAGCTCTCTTCTCTACCATCAGTGCTCTCCACGGAGCCCCAACTCCCACACCATGCTCTTTAGGACCACTTCTCTCTGCAGTCCCCACAGTGGTGCAAATAACAAACCATCCCACAGCAGTACCCTCCAGGGGCTCGTCTCTCCTCCAACAAGTTTCCTTGCTGATCACACATGCCTCCCTGATGCTTCCCCGTAAGATGTTCTCTCTGCCTCCTTCTATACACCTACAAACCTTTAACAGGTTGCAGGTGTGCTTCAATTAGGCTTGCCTGACCATGGTTAAGGGGACATGCCTGACCTTCACAACACTTTGCAGGCATCTTCTTAGTCCCAGTACTGAAGTGGTGAAAGGGTATAGTGTTCATGACTCCTAGATGCCTCTTTCTTGTCTCAGTATGGTCAAGTGTCAGATGAGGGGAAATGAGGGAGGCTGGATTACAATAATCCATAAAGGTCAGGAAAAAGTTAGGTTGGTTGTCAATAGGGAAAGGGGATACCATGTCTCTCCTGGGTGCATACAACCTCAATCCCCAAGGACTCTCCCCTCAGGTGATCCTCCCTCGCTTCTCCACCCCCAGGGTCAGGAACCAAGAGCAATGGCCACCCGAGAAGAGAATCCAGGGGGTTTAGGAGTAAGAATACCCTCAGGTTTCTCACAGTGCCCCGTCCTTTGCAGTGTTTTCGGTATCAGAGGTTTGGTCCTGTGGCTGGGGTTTGCAGAGGTGTACAATGTTGTGCAAAGTGTGGAGGTGGTCACAATGTCAAGGTGTGTTTAAGGTTTGTTTAAGTGAGGCAAAGCCTGTTTATAGGAACTGTGGTGGGGATCATCATGTTATGTTTAAGTAGTGCCCTGTGTAAGTGTGCGAGGTCCAGGTGCAGTCTGCAAGAGTGTCTCATAATTTGTCTTATGCTGAAGCAGTTGCACAGTTGCCATTTGCAGATGTGGTTCATGCTGGGAAAGGTTGTACAGCTGAGGGTGGGCTCTTGCCCTCTTCAGTTGTTTCTGAGGAGTGTGTTGTGCAGCCACTGGTGGTGGGGGATTTTATTTTGGTGAGAAAACGATGATCATAGTTAAGGTGGCCGAGAAGTTTTTGGGCATTGTCGGTTTTACGAGATAGCATTTGAAGGAGTTTTTGAATAGGGGGATTGTGTGATGTGTGGTGGTTGTATTATGATGTGGGACTCTTTTTAGTGGCGGTTTGGTTTGATTTTTTTGGGGTGTTTAGTCAGTTCCTGCACTTGTGGGATGTAGGCAAACATCATCTATTCAGATGGAAATTGCCAGCTCTTGGTCTTTGGGAGCCACCCCAACTAGAAGAAGAAGAAGAAGCACAGGGTTCTTACATTGAGTTTGCTCTCAGCCCCTTGTCCATTGATCCTTGGATTTCTGCTGTGTCCCGTTACTTCCAGAACCTGCTCCTGTTACAGTGCCCTTTGCTCTCTGCCTTGCAGGCTTGATCTGAACTCCCCTGCCTTCTGCCTTGCACCTCTGTGCTTCCTGCACTGCAGTTTTGCTCCCCTGCTTGCAGTCCTCTGTTCCCTGTCTGCAGCGCCTTGCTCTCTACCACCAATGATCTTGTTCCTTCCCTGCAGTTGCTTTTCTGTGCCCATAATCTGTGTTACCTGGCTTTAATTTTGTAGATTCCAGTACTGAGTTTCCTTGTTAACTGTCTGCAGTCCTGCCCTTGTTATTGCAGTCCATAGTTACAGTTTCTCGTTACCAGTCTGCAGTTCAGTCCTTGCTATCTTAGTCCAGAGTTTCAGTCCTGAGCTTTCTGGTTTCTGGGTCTATAGTACAGTTTGCTGTTCCTCGATTCCAGTCCTTTCCAACTGTACATTTGCACTTAGATTCTTGTCTTCTTGCTTTTCTTCTTTCTTCCTGTTCTGTCCTGAATTTTGCTCACTTTGACTTCCTATTCTTTCCCTGGGTATTTCTGTTACTTTTCGTGTCCTTTCTTGTGCTTGTGTAATTCCTTTTTTCAGAGTTTGGCTGCTGGGCTTTCCAGCAGGCAATCTCTGCCCCTTTCCGTTGTCCCGTTTCAATATTGTACCTTGTGCCATATTGTAAACAGTGTGCTGGTTCCGGTTTTAGGAGGCAGTCACTGTTCAGTTCCTGCTGGATCCGTACAGGCTTCAGTCTTGTGCGTACTATTTCCTTCTTCATGCCTTAGGGTCCAGACACAGACACCCACTCCTGCTGCTCCTTTCAATGAGCATTCGGAATGGGGCCCTGTAATAGTAACCAGCTCAGAAGGCTACAGTTTCACCTGACCCTGTGGGAAGCTCTTCCCCCATTCGGCAAACTGTGAATGCATCATGAAGTAAGACACAGGGCCTCCTCACAAGTTTGGCAGTATATGGGCATATATACCGCCAAGCGGTATTTGCGCTAACACCACGAGTTGTGGTGCAAACAACGCTGCATCACAAGTTGGCAGGCATGCGTACACGGACCGGGTATTAACGCAAATAGTGTTCTGCGGTAGTAGTGGCTGAGAAGCCGAAAACTCAGCGTACATTGCATTACCGTCGGCGTCCAGCACTATTAGTGCACGCTAATAGCGCCACGGGAAATTCATCACCGCTGGAACGGGAAACAAAGCGGCAGCCATTTTGGAAATCACAATCCACCCAAAATCGCAGCCCCTGGAAGCCATCCACACCAACAAACCTCCAAAAATGTCTCAGAAGCATGTGTCTGCCTAGGACAGGTTGTGAAAATCGAAGTTTTCAGACTCAGAACTGTCAATACTGGTGGAGGAGGTCATTTCCCACCAGGATGAGCTCTATGGCACACAACAAAAAAAGATGAGCGGTGTAACAACATCTGGACAGACATCAGCCAGAAGGTCACTGTGGCGGTTCGTGTCCCCAGGGATGGAGAGGACTGACGCAAGCGGTTTAACAACCTGCGTGTACGTGGGCCTCTTTGCACAGCACAGGAGTGAGACAATGGCGACTGATGGAGGTCCACCACAAACGGAGCTGACAGCATGGGAGGAGCAGTGCACCACCCTCATTGACATGTCATACATTGAGGGAGTGGGAGGAGTGGAGGCAGGCACTGGCACCCAGGAGGCTGGATGTTACGTTCACCTGGTTCTCACGGGGGCGTCGACCGGAACTGGGCCGCTGTTACTTCCACCAGCGTGACGTGTAGCGCCGAGATGACTGACTGGACTGGCCCGCTCAGCCTAGTTTGTCTGGCTCGCAAGAATATTCTTCTGCAAAGGAGAAGAGGAATTAACCACCCGTGGAATTGAGTGTCAACCCACCTTCCCCACTCCTGTTGTCTTCCCACTGATGGCTCTTGATGTCCCCTCCTTAGTCTCACCTGATGGTTTGGAAGGATGAGCTCTCCATCCTGCGTCGACCGCAGGGACGCGTTGATGAACAGTTACTTCACTGGCGTAGAGGAATTGGTGAGTTCCAGTATTGACTCTAAAGTCCAATTGTCCATAAGAGTTCAAATGTCTGCTCTTCACTCTGTCCGATTCCTTGCAAGTTGCCGATTAATCCACTCAAAGATTTCCAAATGGCACTCTGTAAGATTCAGGTAAGTCTATTGTGTTTTTCCCCTTAGGGGCCGGGGTACGGCGATGAAGCAGAGTTGACTGCGCGAACCCGAAATGAGGTGAGTACCTCCCGTGGTAAACAGGTAAGTCCTTGGGGGTAGCTTGTATGGCCTTAGAGAGTCCCCTTGCTCACCTTGCTGTCTTTGTCTCCTTAGGTGGCGGAGGGCGGCCGCGAGATGGAGAGAGCGTGATGGAATGCTGAAGTATCGCCAAGCAGGTGAGTTCAGCGCGGCGCCGTAGGAATGCGAAGCGATGCTTCAAAGACTTCTGTCTTTCAGTTCCGTGGCGAAATGGATCAGGATCCAGGTAAGGATTAAAGTTAAAACTCCTGTTCTAACCTTTATCCTTTTTGTCTTCTTGTTTCAGGAGTCCCAGGACTGAAGCGGGTGTGGCTGAAGACTGGAGCTGCTGGAAACACGGTGAGCGTTACGCTGCAGCAAGCAGAATAACGCGAAGCATGTGTGGCTGTCTGGGCGTGGTTTAAATAGCCTTGGAAGAAGATCCAGGTAAGTATTCTTCCACAGCCCCACCCAAGTAACAAAATAGTCCCTTCAGTAAAATAGTCCCTCCTAAGCCTCATTTGGCTTGAGTCTTCATGCAGCATGGTCTGCCTCAGGTGAGTATGCAGCATGGTCTGCTTCAGGTAAGTTTTCAATAATGAGCCTGGCGCCCATGGCGCCAGGACTGACTTTATCTTTATGAGCCTGGCGCCCTAGGCGCCAGGACTGTACCCAAACAGCCCCTAACTCGAGCTTTTGGGCATGCTCCAAGTGGCATGATGCCTGCTTCCGGGGCTGCTGGGCCTAGTCTGGTCTTCCGGGGGCAGGCATCATGACACTGGAGGTGAGTCCCCCCTCTTGTAAATTGCATTGTAAATAGGCCTCCACTCTATCCCCAGTGTGAATGTCTGACAGCGGGGCACTGTGAGTGGGTGCAGTGCATGTGATCGATGACAGCCACCCACGACTGCACCCTTGTACCAGTGCACCTAGGGGACACCAGGGGTCCAGAGTAGTGAGTAGGGCAGCCAATGGACACATGCAAGCACCATGGCCCACACATCCATGGCGTGGGCACAGCAACGTCATGTGGGCGTGTAGTACTAACCCCCCCTCACTGACTGTGGCATGCCAGCTGTGCATTTGCATCATATTCATGAAAATGCTATTCCACCAATTCCAAACAGTGTCCCCCCCACGTAGTATGCCACAGTAATATCAACATTGTGAATACTAAACAGGTCAGGCCCAAGCATGATTGAAACTGTCCTGTACAACCACCCCCTGCAAGCCTTGAAATGCATGAAAATAATTTGTGGTGCCCTGTCCTCATGCCATACCCTATGTACCCTACAGGCACGCAGGCATCATCCGAGTGCAACGTGGATGACGAGGAGACGGCCCATCCCGATGTCTGCCCTGATGCGCATCCACCAGCACCACCACACCGCGAAGGGCCTGGCAGATACGCCAAGGCAGAGCACCTACCCCACCGCACCCAGAGCTTACCACCTCAGCGCCCCCAGCCACCAGGGGCTCACCACCTCGTCGCCCACCAGCCTCGAGGGGCTCTCCACCTTGGCGCACACACGCCACAAGGGACGCCTCACTAAGCCCATCCCAAGCCACTGTGGGTTCACAGGAATTTGAAGTTGCCATGAGTGCAACCACCCCAGAGGATGGTGCCTCATCCTGTGAAGAGCAGCATGCTGTACCTGTGTTAAGACCAATCCACAGTCCAGTGCAGCAAATGAAGACACCCAAATGGGCCCCTGAGCATGTTGAGAGTCCTAGCCACAGTCCACATGTCTGTGCACTCTGCTGCCGCGCACACTCACTCCAGCGTTGGATGAGGACACACCCTCATGTGGATCACCTGCTGGCAGCCCTTCTATCCACGGCATCCCCACCAGACAGACCAGCTCCACAAGCAACAGCAGCCCCACTACCCCGCGTAGACCTGCCAGGCACAGCAGCCCCACACGGGACACAGGAACAGGTCCAGCCAATGCAGTCATGGCACGGCTGGATGTGATGGAGGCATGCCAGATGAGGATAGAGGGCATGACCAGCGAACACAACTGCCACATCAAGGCCATTAGCAATGCAATTCGAGGGTTGGGGGTCTGCCAAAACCATGCGCTTGACAATGCCCACACACGTAAAGGTGTGGAGGGATGTACTGCGGCACTCACAGGGTTTGTCCAGCGAGTATATGAACTCTGCGAGGTGCAGAACAGATGCATCAGGCAAATAATCTCCTCTGCCAGCAGCTGCAGTTGGCTGCATCGGTGCCATCAACCTCAACAACCCCCACAGAGGGGTCCCTACAGGGGGGTAGTTCCACACTAATTAACGCCTATTGAAACATGACAGAAAGCTCGGACAATCATGATTGTGTTCAAGTGTTATTTATTTTACAAGTACTCTTCGTGACGTGCCCGTCAGAAAAAATTCTCAATCAACATCTGTCTGTCCAACCTCTCCTCCCTCACCCCATCCCTGTGTGCATTAGCCCCGGCAACGGGCACGTGGTCATCATCACTCCCATCCCCTGGGTGTTGCGCATCAGCATAAAGGGGTAGTGGCACCTTCCTACGACAGTAGCTCTTGTGCAGAATGGCACAGGTGAGTACAGTCATTCCTACTTTATCTGGCGCATATATCTGTGCCCCTCCAGTACGGTCCAGGCACTGGAACCATGCCTTTAGCAAACCAAATGTCCTTTCCACGCATATGCAGGTACGACTGTGAGCATTGTTATATGCCAGCTCTGACAGAGCTTGTGGATTCCCCACAGGGTTCATCAGCCATGTGAGCTGCGAGTATCCTGAATCACCTGCATGGGATAAAATGTGTACATGAGGCCTAGGTTGCTTCACTGGGTGTGCAAGGCATAAGCATCAATGTACTATGTACTGTGGTCATCTTTGTGTGCAACAAGGACATGCAATGTGATTGGCGGATTGGTATACATCCATCCTCTGTCAGGACATGCATCATCTGACCCATACATGCACCCTGTGTGATTAAGTGGGCTGTTCTGTGGCAGGTTACATTTCCCTGCACTTGGGATTACTGGACTCGCAGCAGTGGATGGTGACCTATGTGTATGGAATTGTGTGGGACACTCATGCTCACCAAGTACCATCATGTTATTACTTGTCCTTTGATTATGATGTATTCATGTGCCACGGGTTTGCTCTGCAATATCTGATATGTCCATTGTGGCCCACTTTCTACATGCACCACCCCATGGGTTTAATTGGCACAGTGATGCATTCATGACGTCAGGATCCTGTCATGACTGCCTGTTCAGGGCCAGAGTTCATTTGTATTTGGTTGTGGCTGTCTCAATGGATGGTGGGGCTTTAGCTACATGGCACCAGTTTTCTTCTTTTTTTAGACATGCATGTAAATGTACATTCATGGGTCACTCTCTTAGGGATGTTCATGTTCGGGTTTTACCGGGATTTTCGACAGTGGTTCTGAGGATGTGCATTGCATTCATCTCACTTTGCATTCCTATGGGGTGCCCTGGGTGAGGTTGCCCTTGTGTGCCAGGCTGTAAAGCAGCACTGCAACACAGACAAGGTGCATTGTGGTTGTTGTGGTTACATGTGTTATGGTGTTTTGACAAGTGTGTGCCCATCACCATTTGTGGGTTCAGGTGTGGTGGTCGTGTGCAGGTGTCCACATGTATATGGAACTGGTGCTGGCTGTAGATCCTGGTGGCATGCAGGGCTTCCTGTGGGTCTGCCCCCTTACATTTGGTATACTTTGGAATGCATTTCAGGCAGGGTTTGTACTCGCCCACTATCCATGTGCGTTGGGCTCTGTGCCTCTCCATGTAGGCTGGAACTGTGCTGTTGTGCAGCACCATGGAGTCATGGGTGGATCCTGGGTAGCGGGCGCAGCAGTGGCTGATGGTCAGGTCTGGGCTACAGGTCATCTGCATGTTCAGAGAATGGAAATGCTTCCGATTCCTGTAGGTAGCCACATGGTCCCGGGGTGCTACCAGTGCAACATGTGTGCGGTCTAGGGCTGCAATCACGTTTGGGATTTGGGCAATGGCATGGAACTGTGCCTTGAGTTCGTTGATCTGTGTCCGGGTAGTAGGCGATGCAATGTGTTCATTCACATGGAGCAGCAGTGCATCCAGCACCTGGCCCGGGCAGTACAAGTGGGGGCACAGCGGTGCTGATGGCAATCCTGCTACCTATGTCACCTTGGATTGTGTTCATCAACTGGGTGATGGTAGCGCTGTCCAGCCAGTAATCGGTTACCAACTGACCATCAGTCGGGACCCAGGGTGTTGGCCTGACCCTAGGGATGGCTGGCTGCCTTGCTGGGGCTGGTCCCCCCCCCACCTCCTCCTCTTCCTCCTTACTCCCTCTGCTCCCTGTTCCCTGGGCTGGTTGTCAGGCCTCTGTAGCTCCTGGCGCAGCATGTAGAGGCTCTCTGCTCCAAATGGCAACATGGTGTTGGGAATGGTGGGTTGGGCAGGTTGAGTCTGTGTGCATTGGTTGCACCTGTGGCTGTATTGCTTCCTCTTCCCTGATCCTAAAAGCAACATGGTGTTGGGAACGGTGTGTGGGACCAGGGTGGGTCTGTGTGCATTGTTTGCACCTGTGACTTTATTGCTGTCTCCTCCCTGCTCCTAATGGCAACATGGTGTTGGGAAGGGTGTGTGGGGACAGGATGGGTCTCTCACCTGTGTTCTTTTGCCTCCAGCATTTGGCTGGGGGTATTTTCAGCGCTATTAGCGCCGGTTTTTCGGTGCCAGGAGCGCTGATGCTGTACTTGTGATAAGTCTGTATTAGCGCATTTGGTTGCTGGTACAATTACAGCCAGTGCTATTACAGCTAGTTGTAATAGCGCCTGACTGAAATTGAGCCGGCTATATTGCAGTTGTGATCTGGTGGAGCGGTATTGGCGGCGCTAATACTGTTACTGCCGGATTTAAGGGCTACCGCCCAACCCGTGATGAGGCCGACAGACAACAGACTTAAAGTTCAAACAAAAGATATTTACTAAGTTAAATGTCAGGATGGTAGAAGGCCTAACTTGTCCTATGCTAAGGTGAGATTTCCCTACCCGAACGAAACTAAGCAAAGTCTGAGTCAAAGAGTTCAACTTAAAAGTCTGTATTTGTCTTAAACCTATTCTTGCCCTCACAACCAACGGTAACCAATGTGTAGCGATGTTACTTAGTGCCAGAAAGTTCCACAAAGGTCTCAAGGTAATCTTTCTCCAGCTCAAAATGATACAGTTCTAAGCAATCCGTCTGGTTCCCTTGCCCAAGTTCCAAGCAGTACAGTTCAAACACAAAAGGCCTTGTGACTCTGTTCTCAAGACAAGACATGCAGTTCCTTACGTCTCTGGGTTCTGTGAGAAACCTATGGTGTCAACAAGTAAGACAGATACAAGTGATCACAGTTCAAGGGTGTTTATTGAACAATATATTCTGTATGCAGGTTGGAAAAACACCTATTCTAAACCTAAATCTAAGATGGGAGCAAGCTTCGACCATCAAATGAAAATAAGGCACTCCTAGTGGCATTGTGTCAAAATAAAAAGGGCCTATACTAAGAAACCTATTGCCAAACCTCACAACTAATACAAAAAGGGATGTGGGATAGTTCCCAAGAAAAGAAAGAAGCAATCTCAAATAATAGGTCAGGATGTGGTAGCCTGGGTCTCCCTTCCCCATTGGAAACGGAGTAAGATGGGAGCTTGGAGCACAGTACAGTCTTGGCCTTCTCCAGCATGAGACGACAGTTCCAATGGCAGTTCTCAGGACCGTCAATGGCCAAGTCTCTTCTCCTCTGAAAGTCACTTGCATTGGGGAGCTGACATATTCAATTAACAAAACAAAATACACAGTCTCTTTTCCATGGGCCTTGGGTGACGACTTTCACCCCGGAATTCCCCTCTTCTGGGCGCAAATCCCTAGAAAGTTCTTTAACCCCTTAAGTGCCAAGGGCGAGGTGTCTCCCGTATTTATCTGCATTTGTAAAGCGCACAGCGGCCCTTGGGCAGATAAATAAAATAAAAATCAATAAATACTTTGCCTGGGTGCGGTTGCCCCAAGAAATCGTTACAGACCAGGGAGGCAATTTCATGTCCGTCGTAATGAAGGATGTATGTAAAACCTTGGGAACCATCCATTTGAAAACCTCAGCATATCATCCTCAAACGGGTGGACTTGTTGAAAGATACAACAAAACAAATGATAAGGCGGGCAATGAGCCCCACTGGGTTGAAATGGGACCGAATCCTGCCTTGGGGCTTTATGGTGTTCCGTGACACCCCTCAATCTATGGGATGCTCGTCAATTGAATTGTTGTTTGGTAGGCAACCCAGGACCATTCTGGGTTTGCTAAAGAACACATGGGAGGCCCAGGAAGAAACCAACCTCACTGAGTATGTGCAGGACATGCAGGAACACCTCGGACACCTCAGGGAATATGCCCAAGAGCACCTAGGGCGGGCTCAGGCCCAACAAGAAAAATATTATGATCAAGGCACCAGACACAGATTGTCAGGTAAGGACAAAGGCATTGAATATGGCAAGGAAAATGTGCACAAAATCACACAGTGAATAGCTTTGAGTTAAACAACATGCACACAGGAACCAAGACTCATGTATACTAAAACCCAGGAGTGCAAACAGAGTGTGACAACAATACACATATATGAAAAGGGATGTGGGGTAAGCACTGAGATGCTCCTTATGACTGCAAGGAAATTCGGCAAGCTCCATACCCACAATTGCTATTACAGGTACTGACAGCGCTAAGCCCACGTAGAGGGCAAGCAACGACAGGATCTGTGATCTAACACTCTTGATGGTATTAAATAAGGAAACTTAAAAACAGACCTCACAAGGACGAGAAATACCACTTGAATGTCAGCAAGCCCACAAACCCTGTTGATCAAACAGGGACCCAGAAAGGTTGTAACAGCAATGGAAGGATAACTAAATACATAAGACTCAAGACAAGGGGCAAGTAGAAATAGTGGTTACAGAATAGTGAGGAAAACATAGGCATTCACACAGGAGCTAGCTACAACCGCACACCACACCTAATAATCAATGGCAAATATATGCAAAGTTGCAAGGGAAAACATGGAATGGATTCCAAGAGAAAGTAAAGGAACAGGAGCAGGGAAAACGAAATTACAAGGGCAAACTTCCCCCACCCATCCAAGCAAAAAGGCAGGAAGCTAATCTATAAAGAGGAAAGACTAAAGTATCAAGGTTTACAACAGCAAAGGACAATGTCAAAGAAATATAGAACACAGGCAAACTGGGCTGCACCAAAAGAGAAAGCACTGAGAAAAGCTGCCTGCTAACAGAGGAAGACAGAAAGGGAATCTGGGAAGCAGAAATCAATTAAGCACATAAATTCGAAATTCAAGGATAAGGAACAAGGAATAGAAACTTGGAACTAGGCACAAGGCTAAGAACCAGGAACAAGGGACCAGTCACAAACAGGAACACTGCATTAATGGCCAGCGCTGGACTGATGCAAACTGATGCTTTTAAACCTGCTTAACGAGCAACACCACAGAGGTACTGCTTGCTGCACCTGCAGCCACAGGTGTTGCCTATCCTCCACCCAGCCTTGTCCTGCAAGGGTGGAGATGAAGCTGTGGGACAGGCATTCTGGGAGGCACATTCATTTGATTAAAGCAGCATACTGGCTGCCAAAAACCTGGAATGGATCCGGTAGGGAAGTAACTTGGAAAATAAGTATTTAGCACTCCCAATTCATCACAGCACTGTAGCATAAGGTTCGGAAGGAAAGTCCAGTAGGGAATAAATCCCAAATCATGCCCCCAAGTGGTGGGAACGGGAGCTAAGGAAGCGAATCGTGACACAGATACCTCAAAGTGGGTGACAAGGTGTTGGTACTGATGTCCACCAGCACTAACAAGATGTTGGCCCAATGGAAGGGTCCATATTGGATAAACAAGATACTAGGCCCGGTCAATTATGAGGTGGCGCAGCGGGTTGAAAGGTAAAACTGCAGAATTACCAAATCAATCTGCTCAAACAATGGTAGGAAAGCACCAACCCTGTATTGTGTAACTCGCTATTGGAGATGTCCACACCAGAACAGACTGTACCAAACCAAAAGAACAACCTACGAGATGTAATGATAGGAGACCAATTAAGCAAAGAACAAATAACAGAGCTGTTTGCAACCCTAGATCCACAGTGCTTTCAGGATTACCAGGTAGGACCAATATGGTGACCCACTCCATTCCTAAGGAAGCCGGGAAAACTGTTTGCCTCAGACCCTACCGGATACCAGAGGCAAAAAGAGGGAAAATAGCAAGAGAAAATAAGGAAATGCTGGATTTAGGCACTATAGTTGCACCCAAAGGTGCTCACCAGTGGTGTTAGTACCCAAACCAGATGGCACCACAAGATTTTGCATGGACTTTAGGCAACTAAATGCAATCTCACGATATGAAGCGTACCCCATGCCTAGAATCGATGAATTAATTGAAAAGCTAGGTTCTGCCACCTACCCGAGTACGCTAGATCTGACAAAAGGATATTGGCAAATACCCCTTAAAAAAGAAGATCAGGAAAAAACAGCGTTTTCAAGGACTATTCCAATTTACGGTACTGCCATTCGGGTTGCATGGGGCCCCGGCAACTTTTCAGGCTTTGACCGAATCCTGAAACCCCATGAGGACTATGCGGCTGAATATCTGGATGATATTGTTATTTTCAGTAATTCATGGAGCGAACACCTACTACATCTGAAGCAAGTGGTTACATCCATCCAGGAAGCCAGCCTACACATAAATCCTAAGAAATCCAAATTGGCGGCTAAGATCACAAAATATCTGGGGTATTCTGTTAGTGGGGGGGTGATAACACCGCTACTGGATAAGGTACAAGCCCTACAAAAACTACAGATGCCAACCACACAGAAAGGAATTTGAGCCTTCCTGGGATTCGCAGGGTATTACCGCAGATTCCTACCCCACTTCTCCACTATGGCAGCACCGCTGACCGATGCCCTGAAAACAAACAGGCCCTTACTCATTACAACAGAGACCAAGCATGCGTTCCATATCCTGATAGATATGATTTCTAAACAACCTGTCCTGCATTGTCCAGAGTTTTCTAAGGAATGATACCTGCAGGCTGATGCATCGGGGTGCGGTTTGGGGGCCGTGCTGTTGCAAGGGTCAGAAACAAACCTATGTCCCGTGGCCTTCATTAGTAGAAAACTACTGCCTCAGGAACTCCCTTACTCCTAGAAAATGAGTGCCTGGTGATTAAGTGGGCAGTGGAGTCGCTAAGGTACTACTAGCTGGAAAGGTGATTCACAATCTTTACAGATCATGCCCCTCTACGTTGGTTGGCCACCGAAAAAGGCTTGAATCATCGGGTACTGCGGTGGTTCCTCACACTACAACCTTACGACTTTGTAACAGTACATAAACCAGGGAAGTACCAGTTAGTAGCCGACTATCTCTCAAGAGCCTTGGATCAGCCCAAACGGCTTACCCCCATGGGGGGAGTATGTGAAGCTTTGGCATCCCCAGACACCTATCAGCTACAGTCTCATGAACCAGCGAAAACAACTGCTTCCCCAGTTAGTGCACCCAGTGTTAGGAAAGATTACTTAATTGTGGGTAATTTTCCTTCCATGTGGCAACCCCTAAACTTTTTGCTGTTGTTTTCACCATGATCTACACTTTGCCAGAGAAGTGCAGCCTTCTGCCGCACTCCTCTGGGCTTTCGCTCCATTCTTACGGGGAAACTGACATGCCCTTAAGACAGTCAGTACCGGGAAACGTTGTTTTCCGTAGTTTCTTTATCATGTTGCAGCTTTCGCGCAACATGGCACAAGAGGGCACTGTAAACTAAGTTACTGCTCTCTTGGGTCTCTAGTCTTCTACAGGCCCTAGATACTCTCTTTGGATTGTAAATGAACGGTGCAAGTGAATCACAGACGGGATTGGTGGCAGCAATCGTTTCTTGTGTTTTTGAGCTCCTTTTGGCGTTTAAGCACGTTTCTCGCGCTTAGCCCAAAATGGTGGCCTGGCTTCCGAAATGGCCAGACCACGAGGCTCTTTGTCCTGTCTGCTGACCGTCTTGCCCCCTTCACCTCCCCCAGGTCGAGCTGACCCGGGGCCTTCCTTATTTGGGCATCTACTTTTTCCCGCGAAGCACAGATGCTTTCGCGGGCTTCTACAGGCCTTGTGTGTGCCTCCAGGATGGGGGCTGGGATGTCTGGTCCCAATGCACATCCTGGGCGCCAGAGAGTCTAGGGTGGTGTGAATGCCTGGGACCCCTGTGGTCCGTGATAGGTCCACATATGGTGTGAGTGTTTTAGGAGCGGATCTCCCATTGGGTCCCCTCCGTTTTGGCGCGAAGGGAACCGTGGATAAGAGGGGGCTGGAAACACCACTACCAGGTCGATCTCCTGAGTTTTCACGAACAAAGGAATACAGGAGCCAAGTATCCTGCAACCACGAGGCTGAACCGAGGAATCGCTGGTGACCCGCTGAAGGACTGCTCCTCTGCATTGCTGTCGCCTTGTGAAACCCTTTCTACCCCGGATCGAACGAGAAGGCCTGTACTGGTACTTCGACCCTTGGAATAGTGGAATAGTGGGAACAACTATTCTCGGCATCTTCACCATCTCCTGCACGTAAGCCTTCGGAAGTGTCTCTGGGCCATCCAGCAGACTGACCAGCCTACCCAGGAGCCTTGCTCTGTAACCGTCGTCAGGTTGTGTTGTATTACGAGTCTGAATAGATAATCTGCCACTCAAGAATTGCGCCACACTTGTTAGTTCAATATTTTCAAAAGAACATTTCTTTTTATTCCTTATTAGCCCTTTGAATTCTTGTTTTTTTTTTTTCAATATTTTCAAAAGAACATTTCTTTTTATTCCTTATTAGCCCTTTGAATTCTTGTTAACACGTGTTTCGGCTACTCAAGAGCCTTTCTCAAAACAAAGCAGGGCTTAATTAGGTACATATCATATTCCGTTAATTCCATAAGTCCCGGGTAAATCCCTGCAGCTTAGTAACAATCCGTCTCCTCGCGTCGGCCTCGAACAGAACTGTATTACGAGTCCTTGTCACTCTCACACGATTCGTACACTTGGCATTCTGAGGTCTGAAGTGAGTAGTGTACCTTGGGCTGAAATACACACAGCCGCTCCGTTGCCTTGCTGTGGTAACAAACTGTGCGGGTTCACTGCGTTTGGGACATCCTCAACTCAACTTCTGCTGCCGCGGAATCTACACGATGCCGAGACATCCCCTGCTCGTATCGGAACCTGCCAGCACTGAAGCTGACGCGGAGAAGCCTGGGTCTGCCTGCATCGGGGACTGGTGAGTAGCATCGCTAGGAACTGGTCGCCCTCCTGCAGTAGCCCATCGCTTTTCCCCACTGTGTCTAACAGCACGCCTTTCCATACTCGCGCTCTGCTTCTGCCCCCAGTGGAGGCTGCGCTTGAGTCGCGGAGCTCTGTTCATCTTCATTTGTTCATCGAACTAAACTGCCTGATTCCCTCGAAGAGACTCCCCTTTTGCCTGTTGGCACCAGCGTGTGCAGGTACTTTTGAGCACCAGGCTCCACACTTCGTAGGGCTTGGACTTCCTTTTAGTTAGGTGCCTCTGAAGGCGGACTGGGTCTAATTATTATTTGCACTGCCTGTTTTCCTCCCCATCTAGGTGGTCTACACATTTCGTGCGTCTAACTCGTTAGACTCGTTTGTATTTGTATATATATTGTATTGGTTTGGTATGTGTTGGTTTACTTGAGTTTTATTGTGATTTCTCGCTACAGTCAATGTTACAAAGGCCTTGTAATAAATGTGTATATATTTTAATATAACACCTGCTTGGAGTAATTTGTAAGTGTCCTTGCTTTGTGTGCTCATTGCGGGCTTTCAGTCACCCTCACCCCTCTTGAGACCTAGTCTTGACCGCCGCGATCGCTACCCTGATTGGTCTTGCTTGTCCAGAGGTTACCCTGTTCCAAGAAACTAGGCTGGCCTTCTGACCCTCTGCTTCGCCAGGACAGAGTTCAGAAATCCGTCTTAACACCCATACATCAGGGTCCCTCTGAAATGACAGTTCCTGGAGGCCGTCGGCAAACAACAGGGCAACAAACGGGCAGTAATGCAGAGAAGTGTGTCACGGAACAATGTCTGTCAGCTTCCCTTCCCGTGTCCGGGAGACATAAAACAGAACCCCCTCATAGGGCTATGCATTCCCTACCGGAAAAACCCAAATGCAGTTAATCATGTGGACTGTGGACTACGAGTCCCATAGTGCCTCACAGCTATCACGAAGATATGCATCGGAACTATAAAAGCCAAAAACCCAATAATACTTTGCACAGGAAAATCCTACCATATGCCAGGGGTTATGGAGCAGCAGGGACCATTGTTGGGCACGGCAAGACCTCAGTTGAAACATCAGAAAGGCTGCTTCTGTGCGGAGGACTGAGGAGGGAGGGTCTCAGTCAGGAGCAGCTGTGGGAATTAGGAACACCTGAGGATGAAAGGGGAGGAGGGGCATGTGTGTTAAAATGAGCAGAGAGTGATGGGAGGTTGTTCTCTGTTTTTCATAGGAACCAGCCACGACCGACGGCAGAGAGTGGAGGGAGGACAAAGGTTTTCACTGGGCATACTAGAAAGTGGAGAGCCCGTGTGAAAGGAAAACCGTATACCCAAACCCCTGATAAACCAGGCGGAGCAACGCCAAGTTTCCTCCTGCTTATTGATTTTTTCGTTTTCTTTTATGTGTCACAGAGGTGACGGTGAACGTGAATGAAGGTCTTTTTGGTTAACCCTTACCGCCTGTCTTGCCTGCTGTTTAACCGGAGGGTCTTTAGGGACTGGGAACAGGACGCCTGTAGGCAAGACACGGTACTCCAGAAACCCTAGGGAAAACCTAACCTCCCTCTTTGTGGGCTATTACCACTCATCCAGCCCAAAGAGGTCCCCTGACATGCGTTATAGGGGAATACCCAAAACCCTGATTAACAGGGGTTCCAATAAAACACTAACCCAGAATAAGGGGGAGACTCAGTACTCATGCAAGCCGAGAACACCGAAACACTCAAGGAACAAAGAAGATCCGTTATGGGATGGTAGTTGATGAGCCCACTGTGGGCCTCCTCTTAGAGGGCGACCTTCCTTATGAAACAACACCCCGTCTGATCAAATGAGATATGGACGGGATAGAGGTTCACCTGGAAGAGCAAAAAAACCACCAGGTATTCACCAGGCTGAAAAAGGATGAGGGACAGTTTTAGTACAGGAGGTGGATAGTCAACCAAAAACAAAATTAAGTCACTAGGAACTAACCTGAGTATGCTGGGAATCGACTACATCTCTGTGCTCAAATGTTGTAACTTTTGCATATGTAACTAAGTTTGCTGCAAGTAACAGCGCCATAATGCCCCTGGGCTGTCTGTGCGCTATATAAATGTAAAAAATAAAAATAAAATAAATGGTGTAGAGGTGGCAAAAAAATCCTATCAAGGTAATGTTTTCGGACTCTTGGATTGGAATGTTAGAACGACAGAATGGAAATCGGGAGGTTGCATGGCAAAAGGAAGGGGTAGTTAATATGGTTAGTTAGGACCAGAATTCCCAGACGGAACGAGGGCGCTCTAATGGGAGATAGAGAAGCAGTGAGTTACAGCAAGGCGTCCAAAGTTCAGAGCTTCTCTGTTAATGGAAAGGTAATACATTTGTCAAAGGAAAGTTCAGTAGGAAATCCCTAATTTCAAAATATGTCAAAAACCTGGTAATCAGCCAGCAAACATGTACAAATCGTAATCCAAAGTGAACTCGTAAATACCAGAGCGTAGGTTGAACAATGCATGTGAGGAAATCCAGAATCAAAGGCAAGTCATAGAAGAGCAGTGGTCAGTAAACAAGAGACAGCAATTTGGGAGCAAGAAACGAGTGAGAAAGGAAGCGGGGAACTTCAATCAGAAGCACTCGCCAAGTGAAATACAAGTGTCTTTATGCTTCCGGGCTGAGCATGTGCTAAAATGACGTGTGTGCGCGAAACTGGACTGCATCGCGCAACCATGGCAACAGTGGAGGAGTGCAATAGCTTGAGAACATTGCGCCGCTTGAGGCTGCGACATTCCTGCAGGCGCCATGGCAACCGGCAAAAGCGCCGTGGATGCTTTCCGGGCGTTTTCCATTCAAGGAAATGGCGGAGATTAGAGCCGTGAACAGGAACTGAGACAGAGACACTGGAGAAGACGGACAAAGAAAGACCCCACGTCTTATGGGAAAACAAATCCCTCTGATCCCATAAGAGGGGAATTAAAACGGAAAACACCCTTCCTGCTCATACGAATCTCCCCTACACTTCCCCTGCCTTTGTGGGCTATTGTGACCCTAGCCCCATGCAAAGATCTACACTTCCCCTGTAGACCAGAAAAAGGAATAAGAAAAGGCACACTGCTCCTTTAAGATCCAACTCACTCAAAGCTAAAGGACAGGCATGTCCAGATAATTGGGTAATGGAAGGTCAGACAGGCTCTACACTGGCCACACACATAGAGCCTGTTAATCTGCTGCAGGCGTATAAAAGGTGGGGCAGTCAGCAGTGTAGGAGGCAGCAGTGGGAGACACAGCAACAGGGAGGCTGCATGGCTGAGTCCAGCAGGGTATCTCTGACTTGCAAAGAACTGGCATTTTGGAGGCGAGCTGAAAGAAGGCGGAGAGAAAACCAGCTGGAGGAGACTGACGAGCTGGCACGCTAACCCGTGGCAGAGCAGAGGCCCTGTGGTGAAGAGGCGAGGGAGCCGTATCTCCAGAGAGCTAGCGTGGTTAAAAAGGGAAGGCCATGAGAACTCTGCTGCAGTGTTCGGAAAGCAGATAGCGCAAAAGCGCAAGCGAAATCCCTGCCGGGGAGTCTGAAATACAGGGAGACTTGCAGTGTGATACGCGCAGCTAAATAGTATATAGCAAGTGCAAGCGGAATGAAGCCTTCAGAGTGAAAGTACTGTATGCGGCAAGACAAATAGAACCTTGTGCAATACAAAGTTACTGAGTGGTTGCATAAGGAAGATCACGTTGTCGAAAGTTTCGGTGAACTGAAAGAAGGAAATTGACATCCCGAGGAGAGCTGTGTGAGGTAAGAATTGAGAGCAAAGTGGCACTGGCAATCGAGAAACATAGTAAGAGCCGGCATAAGGCTATACATGAGAAAGGAACACCGTTGAAAGGTCAGAGCAAGTAAAGCCCAGCCAAGCCTAATAAAGCCTAGTACACTAGGTGAACTGACATGGAAGGGGAGGAGAACTACAACAGCTACACCTAAAAGCTGAGACTTGGGGGAGGGAAACCCTAGTTTAAAAGGTACTGTGGACATTAAGGGAAAAGACAAAGGCGGTCATTACGACCTGGGCGGTAAGGGATACCGGGCACCGGTAAGGAGACCGGTGCTGGTAATCCCTTACCGCCCTATTCCAAGGTCCCTTGGCAGGGACCGTAAGGAACGTGTGGTCTGAGCACACATCCCTTACGGGACCTGCTAAGGGACCAGGGCGCTAATAACAGGCTTGCAAGTCGCAAGCCCGTTACTAGCGCCCTCCCCATTCCCATTTGAGCCCTATAGGGGCTCAAATGGGAATGGGGAATGGTTTGTTCAATGGGGACTTACCGGTCCCGCCAGGGTCGGACTGCACCAGTAAGTCCCCATTGAACAACACTGGTGCCGGACCCGTTATTGGAGGCAGTCATGGCACAAATAGCGCCATGACTACCACCAATCTCGGAATGAGGCCCCAAGTGCTGCTTTCTGAGTTCAGGCCAGATAAGTCTAGGAAACTAGCTGGACATTTATTGTTTTTTTTTAAAATTTCTTTTATTGATTTTATGCAAACAAAACATCAACAACCAAACAAGCAGCATAATCATAATAGTTCAGTTACACATCAAGTTATCGTAAGCACTGCTCCCATTATCCCTCCCTTCCCCCGTGAGCCTATTTGTCAATCCCTTTCAATGTTTGGCGCATTCGGCCGGGTTTTGTTCTCTTCGGAGTCTGTTGGATCTGGTATTACTCCAAACAATTCTGTTATTAGCGTTTTCCAAGCCAACAGGGTACCCGCCTCCCCATCATCAGCCCGGCTACTCGCTTCTTGCCATGCCACCGTTTCAGCCTCCGCCCATTTCTGCAAGTCCTTCCACCATACATCCACCTTAGGTTTGTGGCATTTCTTCCACCCCATGGCGATCCTGCGTTTCGCAAGCACATACGCCAGATTTCTCAGTTTCTCAATATGCTTGAGCTTGCGTGGCCTAGGGAACCCGCCCAGTAAGCAGGCCCAGGCCGTGTCTGTGACAAGAGTAACCCCGTTATCAGCCAGTTTCTGTGCCACTTCTCCCCAGTAGCACCTGATAATCGGGCACGACCAAAACATATGTGTCATATCAGCGTTTTCTAGGTTACATTTAGGACACACTTGTATTCCAGCGTTTCGGAACTTGGATATCCTCAAGGGGGTCATGTATGCCCTATGCGTTACATACAGCTGTATTTGTTTTAATCTGGCATTTCTAGACACTTTTTTGTGGTAACCCAGGGCACGCTCCCATACCCCTTCCTCCATCTGGGCCCCCACTTCCACCTCCCTGTCCAGCCTCAGATGTGTTAAATCTTTCCCCGCCTTAGCCATCACCATCTCATACAGTCTCGAGATCTCATGACCCCCTTCGGACATATCATATATTGTTTCCAAAACTGCATCTGGTTCTTCTATCAAAACTGTCTCCGGCCAGGTATTCTTAATCATCCGTACCAATCTAATGTACGTGACATATTGGCCCATGTGTAGCCCCACTTCTTCGTTCACAGTTCTATAAACTCCTTAATGGATCCCTCTTGCCAAACATCGCCTAGCGTTGCCAGCCCCACTGATTCCCAGTAGGTCCTAACAATCGCCCTCAACTGATCATACCCTCCTGTCAGAGCAACCAGCGGTATCTGCGGGAGGCACGGGCACGGGACTTCCATCAAACGACAAGGCCTACGCCAAATTTTCCATCCAAGCCTCAACATCGCAGGACGCCCCCTCATTTCAGTTTCGGACAGCCAAATCATTTCTTTCAGATAAAACGGGGCGCAGTCCTGTCCAAGCACCCTATGCTCAGGGGTTACTTCATCAGAAAGGCACTTGGCCACATACTGTAACTGTCCCGCCAAGTAATAAACCTCAAAATGAGGCAGTCTGATACCTCCTTTTTCATAAAAGTTCTGCAGTTTCCAAAACGCCACTCTATTTCGGGTACCGTGCCACAGGAAGTCCCTAAACATGCTATTCAATTTGCTGAAAAACTTCTTGGGTATTATGTATGGGATATTACTGAAGTAGTGCAGTAGCCTGGGCAGAACTACCATCTTAAGCATGGCCCCCCGCCCCATCATCGCCAAGGGCAATCTTGCCCAGAACTGCATGCTGTTTCTAATTTTCTCGACGGCTACTTCCGTATTGTGTCTGTGTTCTTCTTGCACCGTGTGATATACATCTACGCCCAAATAGCGGAAAGAGCTAGTTGCCCATGGTACCTGTAGCACCGGTAGTCCTTCTACAGGGATCCCCTTATAGCTACCTAGCGGGAATATGACAGACCTTTGGGGGTTCACCGAGATGTCCGACAACTCTGCGTACCTTTCCATCACTTCAAGTATGTATAAGAGATTTTCTTCTGGGTATTGCAAGTACAGTAACAGATCATCTGCGTACAAGGATATCAAGTGTCGTTCCCCTCCTACCTCAATGCCAATCGCATCATACTGTGCCCTAAGGCATATTGCCAGAGGCTCCAGGGCCAAGATATAAAGCATCAGGGACCAGGGGCACCCTTGTCTGGTGCCTCTGCTAAGTTGCCATCTCTCGGATATCACTGCTCCAGTTCGGACCCTGGCAAGCAGCTCGCTATACAACATCTTGGCCCACCTGATATAGCCCGGCCCCATTCCATACCCTTCCAAAGCAGCCAATAGCCATGACACTTGACCGAGTCAAAAGCTTTAACTGCATCTAGAGACACTATCGCCATCTCACCCTCGTTCTTACTACCCCATTCGACCACCCGGTGAAGCCGCCTATGATTGTGTGTTATGTTTCTGCTTGGGACATAACCCGTTTGGTCAGGATGTATGAGTCTACCAATCACTTTCTGCAATCGATTTTCTAGGACAACAGTGAGAATCTTGCTGTCCTGATTCAGCATCGACAGGGGCCTGTAGGAGCCACATCTGTGCTCCGGTTTATTGGGCTTGGGCAGCGGTATTATGATCGCCTCTCTGAGTGACTCAGGCAACCGTCCTATCTCAAACGCTTCATTAAGCATGTCTAAAATTGGGGGGAGGATTTCCTCTCTGTATACTTTATAAAATTCGCTGGGGAACCCATCTGCTCCTGGGGTCTTACAGGTAGGCAGCTGCTTCACAACCTCTTTTAACTCCTCCAACGTGATTGGCTCATCTAACTCCTCTCTCTCTTCTTCACTTATCTATGTCTTCTAACGTTTCGATTATCTTGCGCTGGTCACCCATCTCATCGTCTCCGTACAGCACTTTGTAATATTCCACAAATTCTTTGTTAACCCCCTCTTGTGTGGCCACCTCATCTCCGTCCTCCCTAATAATAGTCCTGATCGGAGGCCTAGGGGTCTCGCTTTTGTATAGCCAGGCCAAAAGGCGGCCTGTCTTGTCTCCCCCCGCGTGCTGCCTCTCAACATATTTCTTATAATTGAGATTGCAGAGTCTTTCCCAATGCCCTGCACATTGTTGCTGTAGTTGGAGTACCAGCTCCGGCTGGACATTTATTGTTTATGCATTTGAGAAACCAAACAGGAAGATCGTGAAGCAGAACATAAGAAGACTGGTGCCAGGTGTAACCAAGAGCTAGGAGCTAAAAAGCTACTGTGGCTTCAGATAAAATATAACAAAAACTCTGAATTTATGAGTTACTTTCATAGGTTTTCTTTTTGGAAGTATAACCTGAGAGACCTGTGGAGGTTTAAATCCCTGAGTGTCGCACACCTAGGGGAAGGGAGCTGGGTTAGGATCTCCTGAAAGGAACTATTAGAGAAGGGACGTAGGCAGATTGGAAACCTGACAAGAACTGTGAGCCCTTAAAATACTATGACATTCACTTGGAACTAAATCCAGAAAGCGTATGGAACTTTACTCCCTGAGTCTCCTGAACTTGGGGAAGAGGTACTGTGATATATACTTGAAATGAATCCTGAAACCTTGTGGAACTTTACTCCCTGATTGTCTGGAACTTGGGGAAGGGAGTTGTGGGAGAAGCTCCAGAAAGACAGTGTTATATGATTTTGGAACACTTGTTTATTTTGAACATTCCAGCACATTGTTAGTATTAGGCGTAAGGGCAAGTATAGGTTGTGACACAGACATCATCTTACTTTGGACTTTTAAACACAGACTGGCCTTAGGTACATCAGTTGAGGGAAGTCCCCTCTTCGAGTTAGGGAAAGTTAGGTGTTACTCCCATCCTGAAGTTTTAAATAAAGGTTTTCCAACTAGATGTTTTGCGTCTGTGTCTAACTGTTGATACATGTCTGTCTCACAAGACCTGTTCCTATACTCAGCCTGTGACTTAAACCACTTTTTAATAGGAACTGACTGCCAATCAGAGCCAGAATCACTAGAACTGGAGGTGACCTCCATTGTAAAATACATACACCCTACTGCCACACATCAGCCCCAGTCACTCTACCCAGGTGCGCCAGAACACCAGCCTTGGTGTCTCCCTCCCGACCCAAAAACCGCCATTGTTCCCATCCTCTCCTCCCAGCGTGTCTCCAGTGCTAAAGCAGCATCCACTATCACGCCATTAGTGTCACACTCCCGGCCCTGGATTCCTGTAGGCAGCCGCTTAAATACTGACCTGCCCTGTGCTAAAACAGGCTCATTAGCAGCACCTGGAGCAGCACACCTGAAGATAATCTGCCTCCTCCAGCTCTGGTCATGGGAAAGTGAAAGCAGCACTGATGTTCAAGACTTATGGTGGCTGTAGTTCTAAGATTGCTGCATAGAAATATCCAGGGATTAGGAACTGCCCCAAGGTGCACTGTGGGATTTTTAGTTTGTGAAATTAAATAAGGAAGTTCCAAAGTGATGCACAAGGAAAGTAAAGACAAAAATATAATTAGCTTTTGTCAGGGGAGGATTACGGTAATGAGCAAGTCACAAATAGTCCAAAATGAGTGCCAATTGGAACTCCAGTGGCACAGTCGTGACAGCCGGTGCCCTTTGGGCCATGGCTTGTTGAAACAAGGCTTTCTCGAATTTCAGAGCTTCAACCTCAACTGTCAGTCCCTGGACTGCAGCAACAAGTGCAACGATGCACAAGTATGACCGCTACAGCATCACAGACACAAAATCAACTGTACTTGTAGGACAGGGAATATACTGATTGCCCGGACAGCCGTGCCCCGCATGTATGCTCATGATAGTTCTCGTCTGTTCACAATCAACACAAGGCACTACAATCTTACATTTTCCTCTCATTCCGGCTAACTGAACCCACCCATTCTTTCAGTTCAGGTAGAGCTTGAAAACCATGAACATGCCAACGGTGCACAGTATGAAATCCTATTAACATAACAATAAGAGTACCATTAAATGGAGTAATAACCCATGTTTTTACAGTGTTTGTAAGCAGAATAAATATAGAAGCGCTATATAAAAAGCCAAATAATTATTGTGAACTAAGTTCTTAGTATGGTTCCTAATTTCCCACTAGTTTCTCACATGTTCTGATAAATTACCTGTTAGAATCGTATATTGTGTAAGGTAGCTTTGGAATCTTCTTTACCGAAAGGTAAAACCTGCTTGGAGAGAGTCGTTAGGGTTAGTACAGATTGTTAGAATAACATAAACATTGAGGGCTAAACAATATTTTTTAACCGCCTAAACACCCTTAACAACATATTTTAGGATTGTTGCAATAAACAAACTTCAGTTCTAGAATGTTTGGGTAAAGTAGTGTCTTAAAAAATACGATTTTTATTTCCAGGTGGGTACCAATTGAAACAGACATAACAAAGTTTGTCAACGGTCCACTTTCACTTTGCCACCTCCAAAATGGTGTAAAGGAAAGACAACTCACTGCCCGTGACACAAACCGGAAGTGTACCTGTGCCCGCCTCCAGATCATGTCAGTCCGCCGGAAGTGTGCGGTTGCCATGTAACTTCCTGAGAGGCGGGAGCGGGGCGGAGCGCTCTATGTGTCAGTCAGTCTGGGGCTGTGTCTGTCGGTCCTGTCCGTACCCCTCTCCGTGGTGTATCTGTGCATTCCGTGTTTGATTGTGGGCCTGCCCTTCCCTCGGTGTTTTAGTAATCCCACTGTGGTCCGTCTCCGGTTCTCATAGCAGGATGTCGGTGGCCGGGCTGAAGAAACAGTTCTATAAAGCGAGTCAGGTAAAAAGGAATGATGAGAGATAGGCGCCAAATAATCTGTAGTTCGTGAGATAACTAGGCACGGTGGGTGGTTGGTTGGCTGGTTGGTTGGGGGGGGGGGGGGGGGGGGTTGCATCAAATGAAGAGTACGGCTGATACATTAAAACAACCCAGCACTAGTTTTGCAAATGATAGAGAACACGGTCGAAGTTGTGGAGTGGAAAACAGCCCCGGACTCAGCTCCCACGGTAAAGGCTATATTATAACTTAACTGCATGGTTTTTTGGCTAACCATGCCTGCTAAAATTGGGGACGTGTGTTTACTGGCGTGGAGTAGGAAGGAGGTGGTTCTTGAGGCTGATGTGGATTAAAGTATTAATCGGTGGCTAAGATAAGACCATGACGGGGCTAAGAATCGAGGAAATAGTACAGTGGTCGGCAATCTTTGACTCTCCTGATTTTTGGACTATGATACCCTTGATTCCTCACTATTGATTGCTGGTTAGGGTTGATGATACTTCTAGTCCAAAACATCTGGACAGCCAAATGTTGCAGATCCCTGCACTAATAGATGCGACCCAACAACCAGCATCGTACGACCCAACAACCAACATGTGGTTAAAATCTGGAGAAACCAGTATGAAGCTATAGGATAAATGGGCCCCTAGTGTGGTGGAGAGGTTCGAAAGGGAGTGATCAAAAGCATGATTGTGGAGGACTAGCTTTGCTACTTGTATGGTGTCAGTCTGAGGTGTCACTCGCTCGGAATCAGTGGTAAAGATTCAACCACGCAAGAAGAAATACTTATAGTAGAGACAGCTAGGGGGTTGGGGCAACCCTGTCAGAATGGGAGCATAGCTTGAGGTGGGCCTCCTTGAGTGCCATGGCATGCTTAGATGAAAACATTGTGTCTGACATCCATAACATGCCCTTATGTTATTTTTGGATTTTTAAAATGTGCCTCTGCCACTTACATAATACTTATGCACTAATAATCCTTTTGTGTGATTGCTGAATCTTCAACTGTGTTGGTAAATTAATGTGTGCATGGGAATGGACCTGTGGCTGGGGCTGTGAAAGGCCAGCCAACCAATACATCACCTTCCAATATAGGTTAGTGTGGATTAGATCCAGGTCGCATGTTGGAAGCATAATGGTTCGCCTCATCTCTTTCCAGTCTGACTTGTTAAAAGGATTGGTGTGCTTCTTTGTGTTACTTGACTGGTAGTGTTATGTATAACCCTGTGGTGTCTCGGGGACCCATGCATCTGTTTGTAGGCAGGTAATACTGACATAGATTATACTCTACTCCTTTACCCATGCTATGGTATGGCTGAATCGAGAGTTCCAACAACTATACAATTACAGACTGCCCTACATCGTGAACTGCCATTGCAGTGTCCTTTGTGTGCTATATGAATGCCAATAACTTATAATTTGAGCACCCAGGTAGTTCTTGCCTTGGGTTACCTTTCTTTGAATGACGTGGAAGTTGAAAAGTGGTAGGTATTCATTTGGCTAGAAAGAGTCTTCCAGTCAGGGATTTGAGGAAACTTTACCATAATTGGGGCTGGGGCGGTTGGTTCGCAAGACAGGGAGCACAGAGGCAGTTTATACTGATCAGAAAGATAACCATGAATGCTTTTTGTGCAAGTCAGTTGAAGTTGATAACGAGTTGGACATACGTCCCTCTCAATGGGGTATTCTCTGAGTGCCCCTCTGCTGGAATTGTCAGTTGTAATGTTTTTTCCTTTTACTTTATCATGTTTTCTGGGACGTAAGCATTTGAATGGAATCTCCAAATTCGGTAATGGTGCTGTAGCAGAGCTGCTAAATGAGCTATTATATCGCTGCATCAGCAATTGTTTTTGACCCACATTAATGCATCATTCTGACATTAATTGACTAATCAGAAATATAGGGCTAATTGTCTTGGCTAAAATATATTTGTAAAATTTGGTTTTAAACGACGTGTTTACTTATAATCATTGTGATTATTTTTTTGTGTACTCATTGGGGAATGCAAAGTTATATTCAAGATCACGTAGTTGAGTGAGCACAATGAACCTGGCCTTAACAATTCTGAAGTAAACATCTGCTTTTCTCTTAGATAGCTGCACATTTGATTTTCAGTCAGGTACTCAACACATATGGTTTTATTTTCCCTGATTTATACAACACACCGCTGCATTTGCATGAACCTCTGGCGGATCTGAAAAAGATGGGTGGAATAGGCTGGTGGGGCGAGGGGAGAAAATGGAAGGTGACTTTGATGTTGTGATGCTTCTGGGCAGGAAGTATCCTGATCCCTGTGGGCAGAGGAGTTACTAGTGTTGGGTAAGGAGCATAGAACAGTTCGTCTATAGGAAGGAGATCTTGTGTGGCCATATTGTTAGTATGCTATGGTTGATTGTAGATGTGTAGTGTTATCATGTTCAACGTTTGTTGACGGGGTGTATTCAAAAGCCATATGCAAGTGGCTTAGTTGATCAGCATGTTGTGTGTTTGAGCACACCTGTGCGACGGCATGGGGTGAATGTAGTTTAATTGCGCAGATGCCAGGGAGCAGGACATGCAAAACGCAGTAGAAGTAACATCATAATATGTAAATGTTCCCTTATGGTACAGTGCTTATTAACATTAACAGTTGTACAGTGCTTATTAACATTAACAGTTGTACAATCTGTTTGCAAGCGCTCTCACTGTGCCAGGTCAGTGAATTGAGGTATATGTGATAGTCTGCTGCATAGAATTGCACGGTTTTGTCAGATGGGGAGATGCTTTAGTTTCCTGAGCCGTTAGACCCAATCTTCCCCTAAAAATGTAGCAGTTGTCAATTTTTATAATTGCACATCAACACATTGCAGTTCCATGTAGTTTGCCACCTTTGTTTGTGGTAAAACTACACCACATTGCTTTGTAATATGGGTTAAACAGATGTTGGTCCATTGTGCATGGTTCTCAGTTTATAATCTCCTTTTGAATCCAGTGTTTAAAAAAAGATATATATGGATAATCACGCTTTGCGGTTGGTCTCTTTAGCATGTTTTAATATTGTATGTTTACACTGATGGTGGGTTCACTGGGATGTTATATCTTAATTTAAGCACCGTTCTTCCTTGGGTTGTAATCCCATGGCTACCATTGGGCTGGGAAAATGTACATTGCCACTTCCATCCTGCATGATACTCTTATATTGTCTGAGATAATTACACTGCACTGACTCCTTTGCCCAGACTGCAATTTGATGGAATTGAGATTTAGGAATACGCAATCCCAGACTATCCTACAGCATTAGGATACCTTAGAAATTGCAGATGTGCTCTGTAGAAATACCAAAATGGCGGTAAAAGTGTTAACGGTCAATTTTTCTGATCCGTCACTTATAGGTGCATCTGTTAGGCTGAATTGGGGAACGAAGCAGACCTAAATTTCCTGCCCCACCATAAAAATGCACGTGATTTAGCACCAGCATGGACTTTCATGCTGGCGATAATGCAATGGACTCCCTGAAATTGCCACCCTGTACTACCAAGAGGATTCAACAAGAATCCATTATGAATTAGAATGCCTCTTGCAATCGATGTTTACACTTCCCAACAATGAAGTGGAAAATTGCACAGAGGGGAATTTTTGTACAAAACGTTTTGCACCAAATTAATAGCGTTCGCATTTTTTGGGTACAGCGGTAATACAATAACGTAACCAAAGTATAGAACCATGTTTTGTTGATGGGATTGGGTCTGGATAGGATTGGGTCTGGGCTTTATCAGGCGATCACTTCAGTTTAGTAATTGGTATCACATTTTAACCGTCGTCGTGGCCGTTTGCTGTGTATTGGTGTTTATGCAAAGCTAGCTCTTTTGTGCGAAGTTTTGCAGAGTTTCCAAGTGGTGTGCAACAAATGGGATAACCCGTGCCGGACTTGGATTGGTGCCACGGTTTAGGATATGCTGCATCTGCTGCCTGCTTCCCTTCGGCGCTGACCTCCCCCCGCATCTGCATTACGCCCACCTCCGGCCTTTCCCTCCTAAACATCAGTCTATCCCTCCCCCCACCTTCCTCCTCTAGCTCCATCGGAAGTCCCTTTACAGAAAGGCCGAAGGGGAGGGGGCGTGGGATGCAGAGCAGAGGAAGCAACAGGACATCCACTGTAATCTTCATACCAGTATCTTTTAGGGAGGGGTTTACAGCAGTGTCGTATTCAAAAAGAATTTCAGTAACGGTTGGTAGCGACCATTGTGAAATGTGCACAAACCTCTAGCAAACAGGCTATATTGTCTGTCTCTCCTGTTATGTGACTGTTCTTTTTGTGATATGCGATGTTTTAAAATGTCAACATTGTTTGTTAAGGACTCCTTTTATTCAAGCAGCATTTGCCAGTCAGGATCTCGATACGCCCCCTGGTCTCCTTTTCCTTTATGAAGACTGTCGGATACATTCAACATCCTGAATTCATCAGCGTTTGAAAAAAAAACTTTTCGAATGCCTCAATGCTGAAAGTGAAACTAACCTACTAGCAAAGACAACAAATTGCATTATTTGAGAATGAAGATGGTGTGGTGATTACCTTACTTAGTATAGCCATCTATATGCGCTATTAGGCGATTGAAAGCACTTAGGGGGCGAGTAATAGAAGTAGGGGAAGGAGGCAACAAAATATTAAGTTAGACTTCATGAGTACAGAGCAAGGAATTAAATGCTTGCCTCAGACGCTGGTGCCATTCTGCTGTACCAACTCTGCCACTTATCCTTTCAATGTTCATAAAGTTGGATAACCATACCACGTGTTATTACAGCGCTTGCAAGCTGGTGGTTTCTGACATGAAACATTATATAAACATGTGATGTTATTGGTTGTTTGTGTGGTACTTGATACTGATCTGATGCTATCTCGCAAGTGCTGAACGAGAGGGGAAAAGGTATCCCCCAACCCACCACTGCCTTTCACTGTGGGATGTATAACTGCAGCAGAAATGGGGTTGATGGGAAGAGGTTGTAAACAAAGAGTATGTGGGATACAGATTGAGAGGAGAGTTAATGGGAGGAGGTATAGGGTGCTGGCTTTACCCTAGAAGCGATATCTGCTGTAAAATGCAGTGAAATTGGATGATGCAGCACAATAAGTAATCCTTGCTTCATGAAAAATATCTACTTTGGAGGTCCCTTATGGTCCTTTCTGCCCATTAACCAAGTTATGTTGTAAAGACGCGCAAGGTATACAAATGCAGCCCTCAGTGGGCACTGGGCAGTCATCTGGCCCTTCAGCAACAAGCCTGTGGCTGAATGGACACAGGACCCCTCTTAAGCCATTGCTTGGAACTTTAAGGAGTACTATGAATATGTACTACCATTTTCCAACAAATGCCCCCAGCCTCCACCCGGCCCCTCTGCAGTTTAGAAGCATAAAATGTTAAAACATATGAGTGATCCTTGCTGGCCTCCCTCATATCCAATACATCCAACACACACAGCCCCTGCTGCCCCCATCAGGATTGCAGACCAGCTAATTGGCACACAGACTAGGTAAGGCCCAGGCAGCAGCACCACATTATTTTATTTCAGCTCATTCTAATAAACATTTATACATCACCCAGCACCACAGTAGCAGTCTTATGGCATTTATTGTGAACTGGATATAATACATTTATATACAAGGAGGCACATAGGCACACAAACGACCCTCACTGCCCACTCACACTGTCAATCCTTGGCTATGAATTGCAGCATGTGTCTTTACCAACATGTACCTGAATGGTCAGTCTTTCACGCTTATTCCAAGTAGATATTTTTCGTCCTAGTCAATTCGAGAAACAAAGTAGGGTTACTAGAAGCCCAGAGGGTAGTTAGTCATTACACAACAGGAGCTTGTCTTCCTCTTCAGATCACCTTTTAACTGCTCCATAGAACATGAATCTGCCTGGCATGCCTTCAAATCTGCAAACATCAATCAATACGAAAAGAAAGTCTACAGAAAACCTCAACATCCCGGCAAGCTACTACCCAATTTCCAACGTTCACTTTCAAGCAATCCTATAACTCCTTTCCCTCTCCATTCTTTCCTCTGGCCCTACCCATTCTGCTGGACACACGCTAGAAGCCATCATCCACTCCACCCTTGCTCTCTTCTCCCCTGGTCATCTCTTCCTCCTGGTCTGATTACTCTCTCATCACAGCATCTGGGTCCCTATGGCTCTGTGACAACTCCTCATAAAGCTCTGCCAACCTCGCTCACGAACATCCGCCTGATGAAACGAGTGTCAGCTGCTGCCTTCTCTTCCACCTTCATTCCCCCTTGCCCACCCAACCCAGACTCTACCACTGACTCTGCCCTCAGCAACCTCTGTCCATTACCAACACCCTTGACATCCTTGCCTGTCATGAGGATCTGCCTGAAACCTGCCTCTAAGCGTAACACCTGGCACGACTCCGAACTTGCAGACCAAAAACGTAACTGCAGGGCTGCTGAAAGGAAGTGGCATATTTCAGGCTCACCCTATGGCAAACTGGCCTGCTGCCTGATCCAGAGACACTGCAGACTCTCCATTCATGCCGAAAAAGAGTCCACATTCAGGCATGAGTGTCTACTGCGTCTAACTACACGGCTGAACTCTTAAAAATCTGTAGGGAACTGGCCACACGTCTGCAGTATCTTTTTGACCCTACTCCTTCCGAGGATCTTTGCGATGCACTCGCCTCACTTCATTTAAAAAACCCAGGACATACTTTAACAGCCTTGCCCCATGCTGTTCCAGAACCATCAAGTACAACATCCCTCTTGCCCCTGCTCTTGCTGACCTTTGCAACCACTCCTTTGCTTCTGGTTCTTTTCCTTCCTCCCTCAAGCACTCCCTTGTGTGCCCCTCCTTAAAAAAACTCTGCAGACCCTTCACGTCCAGCCAACTACCTCCCCATTTCCATCACCCCCTTCCTGGGGAAACTACTTGAAAAGTTGGCCCTCTGCCAACTCAACTCATACCAAACTTTTTGGAGGTCTACACGACCATCAGTCTGTTTTCCGAACATCCAGAGGCACAGAAACTGCTCTTCTGAACACCCCACTGCTTGCATCCCTGGACTTCAACTCCCCTTCTGTTCTCATCCTCCTTGATCTCTCTTATGCATTTGACACAGTGAACCATTCCATCCTCATAAAAATGCTCCATGATGCCCTTGGTTTCTCGGATCGGGCACTGGCCTGGCTTACCTTCATCCTAACTGACCGTTCCTCCAATATTAATCTGGCCTCTTTCTCTTCCCCTAGCTCCTCCACCTGTGGCATCCCTCACGGCCCCATTCGTTCACCCTGGCTCTTTAACATACACCTCTCTCTCTGCTGGGATGCCTCAATTCCTCCTTCGCCCCCAACATCCACTGCTACGCTGACGATACACAACTCTTCTTTAAACGTCCTACTGACGCCCTTGCACCTGCCTTCATCCCTGGCTGCCTCTTTCATCCAGGCCTGGTGCACTGCTAATGATCTCTGCCTCAATACCAGCAAAACAGAGATTCTCCCTATTGGGTCCCCTTCACTCTGGCCTTCCACCATTGGCTTCGCCCCCCTGCCCCTTCCTCTATTTTTAAACTTTGAGAGTAAATGTGATTTTAAGAGAGTAAAAATGACTTTTTTCACATGAGTAAAATGTATGCGACATCCAGCCAACATGTGAAAAAACTGTATGGATATCATTACTATGCGGCAGCTTTCTGCATTGTGACAGAATACACCTTTCATTATTTCTAGCGATTTGATCTCTCCTGTATATATTTCAATGTTGAAATCGCAAAAACCTAGCCACTTATATAGTAAAACATACATGATTTTGTATTGTGTGTTTTGAGATTCGATAGCAGAATTGTCTTTTCATGTTTAATGAGTCCTAAATTCCTGGGGCTATTACTACCTAATGGTATGCTAATGTTATGATACAACAGTGCAGAGAGGCAAGGACTCCATGCTAAATTCTATCTCTCATCTAGTGGTCAAATGATTATTTTATATAGCTCTTTTGGCAAAGCTCTGTACATAGAACATATTTATCACACTTAGCACCAAACCAAAGTCGGTACTCCTTTATCGACCTCGAAAGGATGAAAGGCTGAGTTGGACTTGCCAGGATTCGAATCCCCAACCCACAGATCATGCAGAGATCACAGCAACGTGTGCTCAACCGGGAGAGCTATCTTGGCTAACATCCTTCATAGGTTGGTTAACTGAGTATTGAATGAGGTATAATGATCACAGTACCTAGATGTATGACAAACCATTTATAAAGCGCTAAATAAAGTAAAATACCAATCTGGATTATCACAGGGACAGGTTTTGCTGAGTTTCTATTTCAATTACCAATGTAACTTTCTTTTGTTTGTTTTTGAACAGTGCTTGCACTTTCTTGAGAGTCGGGTTTTGGATGTTTTATTTGTAGTCTTGAAGATTTGAGAGGCTAGAATACCTGTGACCAGTGTAATGACAATTACCCACCCACCCTTGAGCAAAAACTCTGCTGCCACTGACCATTTATAGTAATGTACCCCATTGACTGCAAGGTTGAATGGATGTAAACTAGACTGTGCATAGTCCTCATTTTACACACTGTTTTTATAATTAGACTGTAAATTAAATTAGAAGTGTAAAAATGATCTGCCTCTGAATGATTATGCACATAGCACCGGAACTCTGAAAAATATAATTGTGCAATACTGGTTTGCTTTCACTGAAAGAAAAGCATAACTTGTTAAAGTATATATATTCTCAATTGCAACTTAGTTTTCCATAATTAAACAATAGTAAAATTCTAGGAAAACATGCACAGTGCTTCTGAGGATGAATGGAAAGAAACCACTCCTTTTATCAGTGTGCAGTTTATTTTTTTGAAAGGCTCCAGAGAAATACATTCTGTTTCAGAGGTGGCTTGCAATTACATCCATGTAGATAAAAATCACAAGAAGCCTTCTGGTTTCTGTCAAGTAACCTGACCTTTGCACTGACCTCTGCTCTAAACATGTGTGTAAATGTACCCAGGAAAATAATAAAGCTGGCGTATTTACAAGATTTTCATGCGTAAAAAGGCCTGGTACTCGCCTTATCTTGAGCCCTGAATACTCCCCTTCTAGACCCCTGAGTGCCTCTGGCACCATTTCCTGGCATGTGAAGCGGTTTGCTAAACGGAGAGCTGGTTGTTGATCACTTTCCTCGACGGGCTCCCTTCTGTGGAAAAGCCTCCCTCTCCCTCTGTGACTTGAGCAGGACCTTGTTAAGTTCCAGAAAAGCCCCAAGATCTTTCTTTTGACCTCTACCGTCTCCTCCTCTCTTCCCTGCTAACCCTACAGTAGTGTGACTGATGTGCAGGGTCCTTATGTATTCTCAGGGCCCTGGCCCCCTCCCCCTCCCAGCCGCTGTCGATTGTTATTTTATTATTGTTGTTTTTTTTACTGCACTTACTTAGGCTCCCATGGGAGGTTTCACTTGCGTTCTCGTCTTATGCACTTCACCCTGAGCACTTCTCCATGAGCACCACAGCACCTATCCCTAACCCCGCCACCTTTCTGCACTTGCACGTTCTGAACACTCGCAAGGCATATTAGGTTAGTCTCCCCTCCCTGCAATTCTCATTATTTGTAGCATTATTAATTCAATTATTTATCTTTGTTGTAAATCATTGTCTACCTTCCCCTGTCCCCACGCTTTTTCCATGTGGGCGCTTTGAAACAGTTTTTGCTAATTGTATACGTCCCTAACAAATAACCAATAAATAAGACATTTATCGGATCTATTGGATTTTAACAAATGAAAAATAGAGAATGAAATCGTAACGAAACATAAATACCGAAAAAATACTCTTAATACCCCCTGTTAACCCATGTTTAAAACCCCATTCCGACATATATATATTTTCAGTATTTTTTTTGTTCGTTAAATACATTCTCTTTTTTTCTATTTGGTAAAATCACTAGATACCATATATATCTGCAAGAACTAGTGGAGCCCAATAGCCCTTACAAAACCCAACTTGCCTCGAGACCAGTGAGGAATCACTTAAATTTGTGTCAGTAATGATCACTGCTGACCACGGTACACTGATGGCTTTTATTTTCCACCATGGCCCTCAGGTGAGCGCTGTGCCTCTACTGCCCATGTAGCTTATTTTAGCTTTCATTTCACCCAATGCGGACCGTGAGGTCCGCAATGCTCAAACTCCAACTTTCCACTCTAGTCCCACCTCCTCCCCCGGCTCCTATTGGTTAATTCCACGTGTTTTGCTCGCGGGCCTACTCCCTCTGCAAACGCGCTTCCTCAGCCATTTCCACCATGGCCCTCAGGTAAGCACTGTACGTACCTCTGCTGTCCTTGTAGCTTATTTTGGCCTTAATTTTATCCAGTGCAGCCTGCGAAGTCTACGATACTCAAACCCCAACTTTCCCCTCCAGTCTTGCCTCCCGCACCCTTCCCCGGCTCATATTGGCCCACCCCTCCTTATTTGGGACCTGACCTGGGCAGTCCTCTGCCAGGCAGCCCCTGCGGCTAAGGGCCCGAGGCAAAGGGCGGCTCTTGCATTGGCATCTCCAAGATGTGTCTGCAGGGGAAGCCAGTAGCCAAGCCCAGTTGTCAACCAGCAGCGACAAAGAAGGTAGGGGATGGACAGGGTGGGGAGTAGAGCAATCGCTCTACCCCGGAAGCCCCGCCACATAACAAACCTACTTAAAATTGTGATAGAACTGTGATTATTAGCTCGTTCCCTCTAGATAGGATACTGAATGTTAGCACGTGCCACACTTCGAACTGTGAATATTAGCACATGCTAAATTTGGATAGCATTATGAACATTAGCCTACGTCGCATCGATATAGGATTGTGAATGTTAACAAGTGCCACACTTGGATAGAATCGTGAATGATAGCAATTACCACATTTAGTTAGAATCGTGAATGATAGCAAGTACCACACTTGGATAGAATTGTGAGCATTAGCCTGCGTCGCATCTAGACAGGATTATGAATGTCGGCCAGTGCCACATTTAGACTGCGTTGGGAATACTACTAATGCCACATTTAGATAGAATTGTGAATTCTAGCTTGTTTTGCATCTAGACAGGATTTTGAAGGTGGGCCACTGCCACATTAGGATATAATTGTGCATATTGGCGTGCGTCATATATAGACAAGATTGTGAACATTAGCTAGAGCCGAATCTAGATTGAAATGCAGAGATATTCACGCACCACATCTAGAAAGAATGTGGACATTTAGCACATATCACTTCTAGATAGCGAGGCCATTATCCAACCCACTAACAGTTTCACCCCTCTGCATAAACCTCTCAAACTCTGACGAAACACAACCACAACTCTAAAGCACAACAAACCGCACAAACTTCACTACACCGCAACAACAAAAAAAACCACATATAGTTTTGCCCAACAGCACACCAGAAAGCACCACCAAGCTCAGTGAACAGAGTTAATCGGACTGAAGTTGCCAACAGCACACCACTGCTCTCTTGCACTTTTCCCGCTCGTCCCCACTAACTCACCCCCCGGCCCCTTTCCTTTTCAGATCCGCCAGGGGACCACTCCGGTGGTGATAGTGCACGGTGCAAATATCCTTTAACATTATTCTCTTGGGCGTATGGCCAGCATTTTTCACAATCCTCCCCAAAATGTTGCAAATAAAGTGGTTCTGAGATTGCCTGGATGATGTCTTTCCGTTCCTATGGGACTGAGACTACATACACGCCCCATTCAAATCCCGCATATTTCTATTGGGCTGTACATGAGCGACAGTCTTTAACTTATTCTTTTGGGCATTTTCATGACCCTCCTCATGGAAATGGTCTTACTGCTAAAACTATGCCAATAAAATTCCGGTTGTATACACACATACCCAATCTTCACCAGACCACCACCAGATCTTGCCAAAAGCCTCTACTAATAGAATCCTGACTCCCTGCAAAATACTTTAACTTAACCCAACAGTGGAAATCATGATCTTGCACCAAAACGCCACAGATCACAATGATTTGCTTGGACGGGATAGATGGGAGCTTCCCTCATCCAAGCAGTGTAAACAAATTTAGATTTTGCATGGACAATTCGCTCAACCTTGAACAGCAAGTTAAAGCAATAGTCAGAAATTGCTTCTTCTAAGATTGCACTCATCACACCATACCTATTTTATTTCACTCAGAACGTTTGTAATCATGGTGCTAAGATTCCATGATAGAACTATGCCAAGAGCCTTTACTTGGACCTCCCGTATTGCATATAAACCCATCTACAGGGAGAAAAAAAAATCGGCAGTGAAACTTGGACAATTGCTACACATTACCCTGACACTGTGCACTTCCCAGACTCCTGTCAAACTCTGAATACAATTTGAAAACTCTCTACATGGACAATCAAGCCATCAGTGACAGTGTTCCAACATCCACTGCAAAGAGGTTTACACACTAAATGCTGGATAGGATATTTTGTGGCACTGTTGCTAAAGCCAGGTGGTTTTAGTAACATGCCCACACTTCGACAGCAAACTGGGAGAAATATCAGTCGCAATTCTGCCTACCAACTTCTGACACTTGAAGGCCAGGTGACTCCGCAGACTGGATGATTACCTGAACTTTGTAAACTCCTATAACATGGTGGTTCAGATGAAAATGGCCCTGATCTGCTTCTTTCTGAGCTTAGAACTGACTCGCATGAATCCGACTCGCCAATTGCTCACACCACAACAGGAATGGGACAACAAGACATCCTTAGAATTCCAGACCAATACCTCACACTCTACAACTAATAATTAACTGAGCCCGATTGACTCATAGGACCTACCGCCCTTGAAATTAACGTCGGCCCAGGACTCGTTTCGTCACAACTCATGGATCCGGCACATCCACTTGCCTGTTGCAACAGAGGTGGGACTACAGCACCTATCAACTAGCTTCATGTGAAAACCCCATCTATCATTTTGAAGCCCCTGGACCAAATTTTAGCCAGTACCACTCAACCTGACAAGCCCTGACTTGTTGACAATCCCTCACTAACCTGCTTACCATTCTTCTTTCCACCTCACATAATGCACATGAGCGATACACAGCAGCTGAAATCTTGGTCACAGTGTCCCATACCCATACAGCCCTCCGGCAACACCTACACTCTTATCTCTTAGGAAAAACATTCCATCTTGGGAGATGGCATTTCTGACTTCATGCTATGCAACATGATAGCATCTGGAAGGTTGGAAAGTGTATTTTCCAGATATTCAAGTAGATTACTACAATATATCTTGAAAGATATATGGCGCCTAGAAACAATTGTGTAGAGGCGCGTTATAAATGTCTTAAGATATCATTATTGCCCATTGTTTTCTAGCCAAACTGCATCACAAAGTTTGAAAAGTGTCGATTTGGGTTGCAAGTGTTCCAGAAACTCAGCCCTCTGCATTGTGGAATATTTAGTGGCTTTATCTTGTCCATTTTCAGTGGCATTCTGATAAAGTACACCCCCACACAACTACACGTCCGGTACAGCATTTACCTCAGGAGGGACTACTGTGAACTCTATACGGAGTGTGTAGAGGCGCACTCAATGTTGAATCATTAGTTATAAACATATAATAAATTCCTGTTTTTGTTAAATGTGCTTTTTAGGTGCTCCCAATTAGTAGAGTGCTACCTCTACTGTAACAAATGTGACAAGTAAGTGGTACAACAAAAAACCTTGTTGTACAAACTGAGGCACAGCTTGAGGCAAAAACAAGTCTGGCTAAAGATTCTGTTCTATTACCAGAAGTACATGCATGTAATTCGTTGTTCAATGGATTACTATTCATTCATATTCAACGTCTCTCAAATGAAAGAATACCTATATTTTAATTTTTTTACAAGGAGCATTACTTCATAAGATAAATCAAAGTTGTGCATCATAAACAAGAATGACATATTTACTCAGGAGTTTTTTTTTTAAATAATACACATTTCTTTCACATTTCTTTCACATATTATTCTCATATGTTGCCAAATGTTGGTTGTTCACGTGATCCAATAAACTTGATAGGTTTCCAATCTTATTTCCTATCCTTTAAACTACGCGTTTCGGGTAATTAATACCCTTCTTCACTACTGTGAACTCTGCCAATGACGGCATCCTGCCTTTAAGTCCGCCAACCCCAGACTCTCATTGAGAAAGCACCCACTTCGCTGGTGTGGAATGTGGTTTGTGCTGGGACTGTTGCACTGGAGCTGACCCACTAAGGTAAGGCAGAATCAGCTGTTGGGAAAGCCAGCGGTTGGCCACTTTCTCACCTTACCCGGGCTACTAATTGAAGATAAAATGAACCACCAACAAACATAGATGCTACTTCTTTTGGTACCACAGAGCGTTATGTTTTATTTTGAGATCGAGAGAAAAAAAAAGTATTTGTCTGGGACACTTTAATGAGTCCTAAAACGAACGCACGTCCCTTTTTGAACTAGAAGGTGAAAAATGATCCCGGCATCTATAATTGAGTCTGTGTTTGTGAAATAACCTAGCGTGTTACTAAATCCTGTTGCTGAAATGCACTGAATTACTCGCTCGTACTGAAAGAGAATCTCGCACAGATACAGTTGTATTTTGCTTCCTATGAGACGTAGTGCACGTTTGTGGTTTGGTATGATGCTGTCAAGCTTTCTGCTTCTGCTGCATAAGTCTCTCTGAACGCTACATTTGCTATCCGAGGTAACCAAAGACGAGCATAACGTTTTTATTGACTCTTCACAAAATCACATAAATTCTTCATATCATGGCAGATGTTTAGGACAGGTATTGAATAAGGAGTGCCCATATTTTGTTTATGATTGCCATGTTTTGAATTTGCCAAAGTTTGTTTTTTATAATTGTTTCAGATTCTTAATATTCTGTAGGAAAAGTAATTGAGTTTCCCGCTAAACTCAATTGAGATATCCAGTTTCCATTTTACATATTATGTTTAGTTTAATATTATGGGTCATCAGCAGAGGTGTTTTTTGTCCTTGGAATACCTTTTTTTAACAGACCGTCATATAACATATTGCATGTGTTTCTCTGAGGTTCCTTTTGGACGAGCTCTATTGAGCATTTGTTAGCCGCTTTAGACAACTGAGTAGTGTTTCAAAGCGCCACAAGGCCAAATGGGAAGGGGACAAGGGAAAAATAACAATGGCAAAAACAGTACAATACATTCGTGCTCCTATTAGGCCTTGTGGCATTCTGCCCTGCAAGTGCAGAGAGGAGAAGTGCTGGAGATGGGGGAGGGGGTAACCAGAGGCATGGCAAGTGCTGGTGGAGGGCACAGGAGGCAGGCTCGGATTGGCCTGAAGTGCAATAGGGTAATGCCCAAACGAAAAATGCCATATGCTAGTGTGGGCCAGTTTATTGGCCAATGTGGGCCGGTTTGATGAATTACTACACTGTGGCTAGTAATTTTGACCATTGTTGCTGAATAAATAGTATTTAAACTGCACTATTTGCATTACCTGTTATCAAACAGCTCCACTTTGGGTACTACTCGGTCTGTCTCAAAAGGAATGATTAACCTTTTGATACTGTGGTCACTTTTTAATTGGTGCCCGAGGCAATTTTATGCCCTAGTCCGACCCTGCCTGGAGGGAAGTGCTAAGAGGAGCCAGGGAGGAGAACCTCCGGCTAAGAACAAGTGGTTCCCACGTTCGGAGGGCAGTGCAGTGGGGGATGGGCAGTTACTGGTATTGACTGGGAAGAAGGGCCTGAAATCATGTGGGATTCATGATGATCAGGCCACCAGCCACAGCGGCAGTGGGGTGATTAGCAGGGAAGGGAAAGGGGCAGAGCAGAGTTTTGAGTAGTTTTCAGAACTTGAGGGGGAATGACTCAACTCTAAGGGGTAGGGAGGCTGTTCCAGAGGGAGGCACCAACCGAGGAGAAAGCCCTGCCCCTCAGTCTCTGCTTAAAAAAGCATTTGACAGTCAGAGTTGCTCTAGCAGGGGAGTATGTAGGGAAGGAAAGTTGGAGATAGCATGGTCCCAGACTCCATAAGGCCTGGCGTATGATGCAGAGGGTCTTGAATTTGATCCTTGCAGCCAGTGGAGAGATTTTAGGGCTGGAGGGATAGTTGTGCTGCTTTATTCTGTATTAGCTGGAGGGGGCGTAGGGAGGAAAGAGGCTGTTGCAGTAGTCCAACCTGGAGAGGACCAGAGCTCTGGAGACATTGAGCTTTTGGGGGAAGGTGGGGAATGGAAGTTTGGAGACCACTGCCCTATTCCCTTTGAGATCACTGTAGATTTAACCATAAAATCTATTTGCGCCGAGTTTCTATAAAAGCGTAACACCCTGCTATAATTCCAATATCCACCAAAATAACACTCTGCCTCAATTATATGTGAATCCCTCACCATGTTCTAATAGGGATTTCTATTGTATATCTATTTGGACCTCATTGAGGTGATATTAAAACTCAAAACAGTTATGTTTGACATTCCTAAATTATTTGTGCTTGCTCATATCGTCATCCATTTTACCATCCTTGATTGTTATATTCGGATTTACAGTGGTAAGCATTAATGACATTTTTTTAATAAACCTGTTGCTGATCCTGAAATTCTTTCTAATTGTTTTTTCTGTATCATCTGTTGGAAAAAGGTTGTCGCTAACGTTGAACGAGAGCGGGGTGAGTAAAGCGGCCGCGTGTGGCCCGAGTCCCTCCCATGTGTGGGCAACCCCCAACTGGCCCACAGTAATCCCCCCCCATGTAGAACAGAGTTGCAAGCATAGCCGCGCTAGGGGCACTAGTAGCCCACCAAGAGGGTACCGGGCTTCCTATGGCGACGTAATTTTGTTCCTGTGATGTATAATGAGCCTAGAAGCAGAAGGTGCGCTGGTCACGACTGCCAATTACTGTGATTGTAGATTACGGAGGGTCTCTTCTCGCTCGCTCTTCCCGACGGGGTCTCGGATTGTTCCCACCATGTCTGCAGCCAGTCCGGTCCAGGTAGTTTCGCTGGATATAGCATGGAATAAAGGATCTGATTGTCCTGCAGGCGTCGCTTGATTGCCGTAAAGGATCTTCTCTGCGTTTGCACCGCCTGTGAGAAGTCTGGGAAGACTTGAATGGAGTCGCCGTCGTATTGAAGTTTCCCCTTAACTCTGGCTGCCCTGAGCATGGCGTCGCGATCCTTGTAGTTTAAAAGTCTTGCAATGATTGGTCTAGGGTGCGCGCTGGGCGCCGGTCTAGTGTTCGGGATTCTGTGTGCTCTTTTTACCACAAAAAGCTGAGACAGCGTTTCTCTGCCGAAGAGAGCTATGCAGATCTGTTCCACAAAGTCTTCCATTTTACCTGGGATTTGTCGCTCCCTCACCCCTATGATCCTGATGTTGTTCCTACGGGAGCGGCCCTCCAAATCCTCATTCTTGGCGCACACCACCTTCATCTGGGTTTCGAGCACAGAGACACGGGATGACAGTGCCGCTGATCCATCGTCCAGGTCGGACACGCGTTGTTCGACATTGTCGAGTCGATCGGCTTGTTTATCTAGCCTGTGTTGAAGCTGGTCCACCTTCGACGATAGGGTGTCCAACTTGCAACACAGGCCGCTGATACCAGCCTTCAGGTCCATCAGAATCTCCCTTATATCAAAATGTGGGCCCTGGTCCTCGGCTGACATTGTGTCGGGTGGCGGGGAGTTGGGTCTGCTACTGGTCGTGGCCTTGGCCTGTGAGCTGGCTTCGAAAGTCAGTTTCTTCTGATTCTTGTCTACTTTCCCCATGGTAGCTTGGGGAGAGTGTCCGTGCTGAGTTGTGACTGTCTTGGTCCGGATGTTAGCACGATGCCTTTGGTGCTTGATGCGGAGAGTCTGTGCACCGAGCGTGGGGCCTGCACGGCACGCCACCAAAGTTTGCCACAGGCCTTCTATAACAGCTGCGCCGAGGGGCGGCGGCACATGGTGCAATCAGCGGCTTGTGTCAGAGCGTCAGGCCCAGCCATCTCGGGTCGGCTGCATCTTCTTATGCCCAGGATCAATGCCGCCGGGGTTTACTAGCTTTAAGATATCCGGTTAACCAGACCAGGCCTCTCCGCACCTGCGGCTGAACGGATGGGCGTCGTGGGAGGTCTCGCTGGGACGGGTGCCGCGCCTCAGGTTACTAGATAGCGGCCCTGAGTGTGGTTAGCTCCTCCGTGCTGCACACCAGGCCTGCGCCACAGCGCGGCCAGCCGTTGGCGGCTGCCGCGCAAATTAAGCCGCGTCCGGCGGCGGGACAGGCGGGCCCATCCAGCGGCCGCGCCGAGCCCGCCCGCGCTGCAGTCTGCTCCTACCTGGGTTGTCTCGGGACTCTGGCACCCCGGCTCGTCGCTCCACTGTCCTCGCGATGGGCCGCCACGTGGGACGGAGACCTCCTCGTCTTGCGGGTGCCAGTACGCACACGTCCACTCTGCTTGCACGGCGCTGCTCCTGGTCCCGCCGCCGAGACTCCCGCCAAGTGCCCGCGGCTCCGCACACATGCAGGGGCCGCACCGCCCAATCCGTCAGCTGGCAGGCCTCAGATTTGGGAGCGAGTATCTCTGGCTGTAGGCAGGCGTCTGAGTCGAGATTTATCTCAAAATGATCAGTGGAGCTTCGTGAAGGTGCACAGCTGTAGGATGGGTCATTCCAATCATCATAGGAGCATCGATGTTACAGGATTCATTAGAGCCCTACGGAGCTCTCTCAGGAAGCGGCCATCTTGGTTGGCTCTCTAGCGCCCTCTAAGCATGGCTTCTTGATTGTTTGTGCCGCCAAAGTAACATTCTCATCATTCTACTTTCTTATGTGCACTAGACTTCAGGGATGTGATCCGCATTGCTATTGAAGTTATACGTGTCCCATTGCTTTTTTTTTTTCTGCTGATGTCCTGAATCTAGACTTCACTCGTAGAAGTCCCGCAGTATTTTTGTAATTTATTTTTTTAAAGGAACGCACTGATCATCACCCCGCCACCCAAGAGCCCAACTACTATTCTGCTCGTAGGTGTCCATACTGGGTGGAGGTCTCTTGGATTTCACTTCACTGTTGAATTGGTGCCCACTGCTGCCTGCTCCTGTATGTCTTTCCTTCTTTCTCCAGTGGGGTTTAGGACCAGATACTGCACACTGGGTGGAGGTCTCTTGGATTTCACTTCACTGTTGAATTGGTGCCCACTGCTGCCTGCTCCTGTATGTCTTTCCTTCTTTCTCCAGTGGGGTTTAGGACCAGATACTGCACACTACTGCTATGAACAGCAGTCCATTCTATGCTTCCTCAGGATTTCCCACAATTATTGTAGTGCTATATTTGATGGCTGCTACAACGGCCCATCTAGGTCTCCACTGTCTGCTCCCCGCATTGACCGGCTCAAATCCAGGGAAGCTCATATGGCATTTGAACGCCCACCCCAACAGACAACAAACTGAATGCCACCTCACCAACAAACTTCTAGATCAGTCCTGACCAACTCATCCTTGCCATACAGACACACAAGACTATCCCCTCTGGACACTGGTACCTCAAGTGCTACTTACTTGAGGCCTAGAAACCGATTGTCACACAGTACTCTGGTACTTTCTTTATCCATCGCACCCACCCCCCTTTTCAATCTGCAATAATGCCAAGACTGGTGAGCACGTTACAATTGCCAATAACGTATCTTATTTTGCCAATTTGATGATCCATTTAGCACACCATTATTGCGATCACTGCAGAACCTACAACTTTTGAAGTCTCTGGTGAAATGCTCAAGTTTGTCACAACCATGTGAAAGACATTCTTGGTGTTCCCTGTCGATAACGAATTTGTTGAAGGTTTCTGCTGTCTGGGGAGATGCTGTATTTTGTAGGGCTAAAATGAATTTCACAAAGGCATGAAGAGGGGAAAATGACCCCTAATTTCAAAGAAGTTGCACTATATAATTTGCTTTTGTCTCTAAAATTAGGGCTCTTCTTTGATACTATCGCGCCAACTTTTTTATATGCAGCCATACAATTCCACAGTATTTTGGTGAGTTGTGGAAACGCACTCGATCTTATCACTATATAGTTTGGGTGAAAGGCTGAGCAATTGCTCCTGAGATTTAAACATTTGAGCTCTCAAGTCACCTTATCCCATGGCCTACCTTAATGGCTAATTGGTCAAATGGAATATTACTGTCACGCAGATTATCTAGTGAGAATTAGGGTCACACTGGGCCAAAAATAGACCGGCCACCAAATCAAAATTGACCCACATTTGCAGTTTTTGTCTACTCTAGACAAACTGTGAGTAGCATGTAGGAAAGTTTCCCTGAGAAAATGTGTAGCAAATTATGCATTGTATGTGGATAGTAACATTGGTTAAAACTATCAATTGCTCAGAGCACAGAGTAATCCACTGGATAACCAAGTTGTCCCACAATTGCTTGTTGAGCCAGCTGTTCGCGCATTGCCTTATTGCTCTTTATAGGTTACCAGGAAAAAGTACCCGTACTTCACACAGGTTTGTAGACATATATGAAACACTTAACAATTGTTGAAAAATGGTTCTGTAGCTCCCTGTTCTGAGTCCGTTATTGTTTGATGTGCTTTGCACTGTGCACAGAGAATTGGCGCATGTGGGTGGCTTACATACTCTGGAGCAGACATTGAGCGGAGGTGAGAGTTGGCGTGCTGCAGCATGATACAACCTTCAATACCCTCCTCCCAGCTGCTGCCTCACCCTGGTGCAGTGCAGTATGTTGCAGTGCAGATATTATGGAATCTGTGTGCCCTTGAGCATTGAAACATGGTTCCTGGCATCGAGGCACTTAAAACCAAGCTTTGACCGTTCCTTGTATGACCATATTGATGTTTCGACTATTTCATGCGGTGCACATATACTCATACTCTACATAGGTTCTGTAGACAGACATGACTCATCAAGTGTTGAAAATCAATGATCCTGTATGCCCCTTTTGTGAGTCGCTTATGTAAATCAATGATCTTGTTGGTCACTGTTGTGCTTTGCACTGGCGCATGTGGCTGACTTGCATACCCCAGAACAGACATAGTGGCGAGGGGAGATATGGCATGCTGCAGCATAATAGGGTCTTATGTGCGCTCTCCCCACCTGTTGCCTCACCCTGGCGTGGTGCAGATATCTTGGAAACTGTGCCTCCTAGGGCCTTCAATTGTTTTTTTAAGGTCCTATATTGGCCTTGGCGTTTTGTTCCTCGCACGGAGACGCTTGAAATTAGCTCTGTTCAGTCCTTCTACGACCCGCTTGATGTTTTGCCTCTCCCAGGCAACCGTCTCATGAGTGCAGGGGCTCAAATCAGCAGAACGGGTGGGGTGTGTAAAGACTGGAGGGGGGGTGTCCGTACACCTGCTCTCTATATGGCAGAGGAGAGGCACAGAGGACCCCAGCCAAGATTCTCTATAGGGTAGCGCTGGTCGAGCAATCCAGGCCTAGCTTCTCAGGAAAGCACAGTTCTGTGTGGAGATCCCCACCCCCCCCCCAGCCTGGGAAACCTGTAAAATAAAGATATATCACAAGCCCAGACCATATATTGTTCACAAGAATCTTTCCAATAGCTAAGCAACCCCAAAGTACTTGGTGGTGTTGTCGAGTTCCTCGTCGGGAAATCGACGGCCCATCTTGAGTGCATTCCCTTTAAGGCAGGAGCCACTGGTCGTCGAACATCCAGCATTGAACACGGGAAACTACGGCGGTGAAGTGGCAGCTTGGTTCCTAGCGGTGCTTGTCGATGGGGAAACGTAAACTTCCTTCAAGGAAGAGGCCTGCAGGGCACCTCCTTGTCGATAGTTCTGGAATGCAAAGAGTTTGAAGAACTGTGGCCCAGCAAGGACATCGAGTCGTCGGCGTCTTTGTGTTCTTTGGGTGGTGGGAAACCCACCGCAGATACTCCTCAGTGCGTTGACGGCCTGGCCTTCTCTGGCGGGAAAAGGCGGGCCGCGGTGCGTCCATGAATTGAAAGTTCTTAGGCAACGGGAGCACGGCGGCTTCGGTCGGCGACTGCAGTCGATGGTGGCGGACAACAGTCCGGGCGCTTCTCTTTGTGATTCCGTGGCGGTCCCCGTCTCCGGTTGGCAGCCTGTGGTAGGTCTGTCTTCCAGAGAGCTTTGGCAAAGATCAGCTGGTGCACGATGGCCCCTCGTAACTCGGGAAGAGGGTGCCTTACCAGGTCCTCTCTGGGTCAGTATTTGGAGACACAGCAGCTTTCAGATTGATGAAGAAGGGCAACAGCAATTCCTCTCTTCCCGCAGGGCTTCAAGGTTAAGCTTCAGTTTTAACTCCAGTTTCTCTTCTTCTGAACACGAATTCTAGCAGTGAGAGGCCCCCAGATATACTAGTTGATCTCCCATTCATTCTACTGGGTCACACTCGGGCAACCAATCGGTCGGAAGGGCATTCATGCAGGCGGGCAGCCAATCGGGTGCATAGTGCATTCAGGCCATTCACTTCTCTCCAGACACTCACAACAAGTTATGTGTATTGGGACAAGTACCCAGCCATTCAACACTCCACACTGCATTCATACCAGTTTCGGGCAGGGCTGTCTCAGTCATTGTGTCAAACACCAGATACTAGACATCCACAACACAGAATGCGTATTCGTCACACACTCCATTCACCCAGGTCCCACCCACAGGTGTACCCACAACATACAGTCACTGGGAAGGCTCCAGCCAGTCTGGCCTGAACATCAAAACACCACCACCATATATGGAACTTCCACCCAACAGCCAGTTAGGGGGAAGGGACAGAGTCAGGACTTCCCAGGACTTTGGGAAAACACGGTAACAGGCAATAGAAAGCAAGAGGCAACAGGGGACATCTTGTTTCCTATCAGGAATCAACTGATTCCAATGGCAGGGCATGGGTGTCCCAAAATGGAGGATACTCAGAGCACCTGTCAAATTCAGCATGGAGCTGCCACCAGCCCATACCCTGCTCTGTGGGCCACACATAGGTGCCCAAAAACATACACTAGGGGAACAGGGTTGTACCCCCACCCGTGGGTGCCATCAGGATATCCCATGGGCCTCTACACCAAACCAAAAGAGCTGCACCGTCAGGAGTCCCACATGGACTCCTACGCGGAAAACACGACGGAACAAAAAATAAAAAGCAGTCAAGGATACGGAGGCCCTGTTCCTCCGATGCATTTCCAGCATCACAGGGTGTCCACATGTAATGTAGTTGCCTGGCATGGCATGCCTATCGTGTTCCTTGTGCCAGCTGTGGTCTGAATTCTCGCTCTCTGCTCTTCACCTCACTACCCCAGCCCAGATGAGGCTCGTCTGATTCGACACCTTGTGCTGATTTTGAGCAAACCCTGAAACGAGCATGTGATGAATGACCCACTCTCTGGGAATTTCCGCTCTCTTCCTTCTATTGCGTTGCTGTCTGTCCGTTATGTATACCCTCACCATCCTGTCAATCATTGGAGAAAGTGAGAGAACCTTAACACAAAGATCGCAGTCTTAGTTGATGTAAACGTCTGAATATGCATTTCACATGAAGAGGGTGAAGTGTCTTTAAAGAATATTTTAGTTGGCAGTTTTTCTAGTTTCTCTGTTAGTACCTTTTTAAGAATGTCTTGCGTATGAGGATTTAAATAAGAGGGATAAGGACAAACCTTTCCCACTCGATGATCGTTTTTAAGATCAGTGTGTTGCAAATGCATCAAATGAGTTCAGTTGCTGCCATTTATCATATGCTCTTTTTGTGCTAAATTTAGTCTTCTGGAAAGGTGACGCTTTTACATCTTTGCACCCAAATGTGTTTCTGGGGCAGACCATTTTATTTAAATCGTAAGAATTTTTCCGCCACCACCCCCCCCCAAAAAATTGGCAATTTATATTTCCACCAAAACATGTTCAATCGTGAAAGGGATTCGGCCAAGCCATAATTTACTTTTCACGTGTTTAGGCAGCTCATACGATTGCTTACTGTTTGTTTCCTTTTCATTTGTTTGATACATTTTTGCCTGGCTAACGCTTTCATTTTTAGTGCCTCTATGCTTACTTTTTCATCTGAACCTGTTACTTGGCTAATATGGCTAGTTATGGTATGGGAGTTGCCGGAATGGTGTTGAAACTGCTCACCAGTAAGGTAGCTCGGCAACGTATAATGTGCCAGCTTCACAGAGCTATGCGTAGCCTGCTCTGTAGGGAAGGCATGGTATCACAAATATGACACTGATGCAATGGATACAATTTGTAAAACCTTTATTTAAAATGTTGGGGTTGGAGACATTCCTATTCTGCCCTATGACTAAGATGGGAGTAGTCTCGTCCATCAAACTATAAACAAAACAGTCCTAGTGGAGTGTGTTAAATCAAAATGGCCTATGCTAACAAAACCTTAATGCCTGCCCTATCTCTTGTACAAAAAGTGTAAAACGGAGAAATGTATGCAAAGGAAAAATCGGTGTTCAAAAGAATAAAACTAGTTGAACTAGCTCTCCTCCTCACGTTAAACCTCGCAGAGTAAGGCAGTACTTGTAGGCAGGGTGACACACTCTGGCTCGGTTTCTAACACTCTAAGCAATTCCAAACCGTGGATCGAGGCCCGCCTGGCCTTCCACCTAAAAGTCTCGTTCTTGATTCAGAAATGTATTCCAACGTAAAGTTTACAAAAGTCCCCCTTTTCCGGGCTCAGACCTTGCAGCACACAGTTCACGTAGGCCCCCCTCTGTTGGGCTCCGACCAAGCACGTCACAATTCAACACTAACTTGCTGAGGCTCCCTTCCCCGAGTTTATCATACTTCAGGTTTCCCTCAATTGGACTCGGACCCCCTTTCAGATGTTGAAGACTTTCAAATGGTTCTTACAGACCACTGCAGGACCACTTTGATTCAGAGTTCACGTTTACTCTTGCTTAATTCACTTTCGCTTTATAGCTTCAAACAAAGTACATTTCACAGAGACTTTTGAATGGGCTACTTCCTTTTGCCGTACCACTCCGTTACTTAGTATCGCTGATCTCACCTGCCTTTTATTTCAAAGTTCATTCACAGGTCTGCCTTTCTTCGCGTCTCATCCACACGCGTGCAGCCTTCACTCGTGATATTATGTTGCTACTTTCGCTTTGACACCCACCGATCGATCTCTCTCTCTCTCTCTCTCTCTCAGGTCACTTGCCAACTCACCGGCTGTGTGTGCTTTTCTTGTTTTAATGCTTTCAATTCAGTAGTCATGGTTAGTACCGCAGGCTTGGCCTCGCCTCCCCAACGCTGCCGTTCACCCGGGAGGGTTGCTGGCGTCCTTGAAACACAATGCAATCTTCACTTGTGGGGTCTGGGTTTCTCCATATGTCTTTCGCGGTCTGGAGGCATTGACCTCCAGTAGGGAACCCTGGAGGTTTTCAGCCCACTGCTCTCGTCCCATGGTCCGTTCTGCTCCAGTAGGTGTGCCTTCGTCCTGGGGGTTCTGCTCGTACTTGTGTTCCGCCTTGCTCAGAATGTGTCTTGAGGTGTTGCTTTTTATTCGTGTAAGGAGAGCTAACTGGTATCGGTGTATGCACTTAGGGTAAAGTGCCTGACTTTGCCTGACCTGATTAATGGAACGTGTCCAGTACGAAGTGAGAGAGTTAGTCTGGTTACTCTCGGTCACCTTCTTCCTCGGCCCAGTGTTTGTGTAAAAAGGCGGGGGGCAGAGGGGAGTTGGGACTTTAGAAAATTCTATAAAATAGGATGGGGGTAGATGAACAAAAAAGCGGGGGGAAATAGCGCGTCTCACCATCGGCTGTCACACCCCCACTCCCCGAAGATCCCTCACCCAGGTGATCCTCCCGCACTGGTCCACCTCCAGGGTCTGGATCCAAAGGCGATGGCTGTGCGCTGGCCACTTGAGAGATCTCCAGGGGCTAGCTGGTGAGATACCTTTGGTTTCTCACAGCACTCACTGGTTCGAATCCCAGAATGGGGGGTAAAGGGTTTGGAGGACAAGAGATTAGAACCATACACCAGTATCCCCAATTCAAAAGTGCCATCAAATCATGGATGTTCCCCTACCAATGGCTCTCATCCAATTTCCCAGCCACTCCACTTGTTGGATAGCTGTGAAACGACCCACAGAAGCTGTCCCATAAACCACACTTGCAAATTGCTTTCAGTATGGTCCAATAAGGTTTACTCCGATTTCAGTTTCTGACCTTCCCCCCTCACTAGCCTATCTACTCATGCCCACACTAAGATTGCTCTGCGGTTACCTTTCTCTAACATTGGGTGTTTTTCCAGATACTATTGCACTAAACAACTTCTTGGCACTCATGCACTCGATAATTGTTTTATAGGCAATAAAGCTCCATCAATATTATCTGTTTACCATTTTTCTGCTGTACTTCAACACACATCACATTCGAGTGTATGGTTTTCCTATTTCAATTCAACCGTATGTATAGGCTTCCGTCTCTCCTTTCTACAATAAAATCTACTGCTTGACCCTAATGCTCACATTGTCCATCTATTACTTCAAATAACTGACTTCTCTGCCAAAGTAATGCAGAGATGACAATCAGTCAGCATTCTTTCTGAAGGATAATTCAATGAAACGAAGTACCCAAACCCCTCAAGAAGCTTATATTATTCCTTCTTTCTAAGCACCGCAGGCCTGTTTTTAGTGCATGGTGGGAAAGCCCTTCCTTTCTGTCTGTCTTGCCTTCCGTACATGCTTTTCAAAACGTAAGTGAACGCTTGGCTCCGAGACATCCATGGTTCATTAGGGCTTGCGCTTCTAATTTTTCAAGTACCACTATCAGGGGAGAGTTCTGGCAGTACAAGCAAATATCGTAGCCACGAAAACTACCGGGAACTCTTGAGCACATCTCAAGGCCATCAGACATCCATAGCTAATTCTTAACAAATCTCTCAACACACCTAATTTATACTGCTTAAGGTGATGCTGCCATTAAGGCTCCATCTCGCTCTCCTGGCGGACACTGCCTTTTCCAAACAAACCGCCATAGATCTCTGACTTACATGCATGCTCATTTATACCTTGTTTTGTCTTGCCCTTTTGTTACAGCACCCCATTTTCACTCTGTTCCACTATTACCCACCTTATTTATAGTTTCATCCAGCCTACTACCCTCCTCTACTCCCCCAGCAGACTATGGTCTTATCAACATCCTGGGCGGAGTCACAATTTTCTCATCCACGGATAAGGACGTATCGCTTTAAGACCACTACGGTGGTGACGAGCGCAGTACAAAAAAACGATTCACATAGCATGGAAGCTGCAGCAAGCCATATGGCATGATATATATATATATATTAATGCATGATGTTAAGTCTTCCTTTTAATTGGGAGTAAGTAGGGGTTGGAAAAAAACCGGGAAAGGTGGAAGATGGAAAGGGGGCAGCATGGTCATACAAGGTGCTTGTGTTGCATTTATGCTGTTGTGAGACCTCTTCAAAGCACTTTATAGATCAGAATAGTGGGTATATTCGAGAGGAAGAACTTGGGGTTCACCAGATGTACAGATGTTTTTTAATGTGCATCCTGTCAATCTTCACTTTGTGGGGCCTTCAGATAGGGAGGGCAACTGGTTTTGCTATAGCCTTTACTTTTTTTATTTAGATTTATTTAAGTGCTGTCGGTGTTCGACATATTTTGAGGCAGGAGTATTTTACTCCCCATTTTTAAACTTTGAGAGTAAATGTGATTTCAGGAGAGTAAGAATGACTTTTCTCCTTTACAAGAGAGTAAAATGTATGCGACATCCAGCTGACGTGTGCAAAAACTGTATGGAAATCCTTACTATGCTGAGGCTTTCTGCATTGTGATAGAATACACCTTTCATTATTTCTGTAAGTTCTGGCCATTTGATCTTTCCTGTGTATTTAAATGTTGAAAACACAGAAACCTAGCCAATAACATAGTAAAGAAAACATGAATTGTATTGTGTGTTTTGAGGTTCGATAGCAGAATTGTCTTTTGATGTTCAATGAAAGGCCTCATTTCCTGGAGCTATCACTACCTAATGGTATGCCAATTATATGATACAACAGTTCAGAGAGGCAAGGACTCCATGCTAAATTCTATATCTAATCTCATGGTCAAATGGTTATTTGTATATGGCATTTATAACGTGCCTATATACAAGTGTTTCAAGGCGTGACGAGGCAAGGGAGGGGGAACAGAGGGAAGACCGGCAGCGATTTTACTAGGCCAGGTGACGTTGAGATCGCGCAAGTGCAGAGGAGGGAGGAAGGGGGGGGGAGTGCAGGGGGGAAAGGGGAGGGGGCAGTGCAGTGCTTAGGATAAACCATAACATAATCAGACACTAATAAATACAAAATAAGAAGTGCTGTCAGCTGGTGGCAAGTGCAAGGGTAAGTGCAGACATCAGGTGTCAAGTGCTGGTTAGGGGGCTGTAGGGATACAGAAACAGTCCCTGAGTGCAAGGGTTGTCAGGGGGGCAGTGCAGGTGTGCGAGTGGAGGGACCTGGGCCAGAGAACAGAGGGTAGCCAGGTAACGAGTGCAGTTTCAGGTTCAGCCAGGAGGCCAGCAGTGGAGAGGACAGAAAGCAAAAGCAGAGAGGAAGGTCTTGAGGTGCTTACAGAAGCGGAGATGGTTCTCCTCAAGTTTGAGAGGCAGGGAGGCTGTTCCAGAGGGGGAGCCCCAGCAGAAGAGAGATCTACCACCAAATCGTTGCTTGGAGAAGTGACTGACCCCGAGGGAGTTGGAGGCGGATGAGCGAAGAGCTTGGGAAGGAAGATATTTAGGAAGAGAGAGTTGAAGACATTGAGGCCCCAGGCCCCAGAATGCCTTGTCGATAATGCAGAGGGTTTTGAACTTAACCTCGCCGCCACTGGGAGCCAGTGCTAAGATTTCAGTCCTGGAGAGATACGATCTCTGGGCTTGAGGCCAGGGACAAGTCTTGTAATCCTATTTTGGATGAGTTGGAGGGTGGGGAGTAGAGGCAGGCAAATTTAGAAAGAGTTTGTTGCAGTAGTCCAGCCTAGAGAGAACCAGAGCTCTGGAGACAGTGAGCTTCAGGGGGAAGCAGCGGAAAGGAAGGATACCTCTGACGAGGTGCAGCTGGTAGTGTGACTTCTTAGAGACGTTGGAGATGTGAGGAGAGAAGGAGCGTGTGGAGTCTAAGATGACCCCAAGGTTTTTAGCCTCACAAGTGGGAGCAGGGAGCGGGCAGCCAGAGAGTGACTGGAAAGGAAGGTGCAGGAGTGCCGATGAGGAGAATCTCAGTCTTACTGGCATTAAGTCAGAGATCATTGGCGGCACACCACTCCTGGATAGCAGACAAGTCAGAGATGAGAGAAGGAGAAGAAGTGGCAAAAGGAGCCTGAAAATGAGTTGTCATCCGCATAGCTCTGAAAGTTGGGACAGAGCAGAAATGCAGTGGGCAAGAAGTGCCAGGTAGTGGTTGAAAAGCCAGGGAGAGATGTTAGACCCCTGGGGAACACCGCAGGTAGAGATGGAGGAGAGGAAGGAAGCAAGTTGGATCTGGGAGGTTTGATCGGAGAGAAAAAAGAGTCTGGCAAGGCAGCGCCTGATTGGTGATACCCAGGTTATCAGACGGTTGAGCAGGATGGCATTGTTGACCGTGTCAAAGCCTGAAGAGATCAAGTAAGATGAGGACACAGGGGTTGTTGGAATCCAGGTTGGAGAGCAGGTCTTCATGGATGTTCAGGAGAGCAGTTTCCGTGCTCCGGGTAGCTCTGAATCCAGACTGATAATTATGGAGATGACCAACAGATTCAGTGTGAAGATGAAGCTGCGAGATGGCTAGCTTTTCCAGGAGTTTGCCCAGGAAAGGAGTGATGGAGATTGGGTCATAGTCAGCCGGGCAGGAAGGGTCGACAGAGGGTTTCTTAAGAGGGAGCACAAGAGTGCTTCAGAGGGGAAGGGAAGACTCCAGTGGGGAAAGAGTGGTTGCGGGATTCAACCAGAGCAGGAGCCAGGGTGTCAATGTGGTCCTTGATGGTTTTGGAGGAACGAGGGTGAACCTGTTTTGACAAGACTTTCATAGATCGGACCTGTCTAGAAACCTTGTCTGGGGAGAACAGGGGAAAGGCAGAGGATGGAGGAGAGGTGGCTGAAGAAGGGGCAGGGGAAGAGCAGGGATTAGAGGGAAGAGGGTGAGGGGAAGAGGGAGAGGACAGGATGTCCTGAATTTTAGAGATGAAATGAGAAGCCAGTGCTGTGCAGAAGGCCTGGGAGGGGAAAGGAGAGGTAGAGACTGCAGCAGGATTGGCTAGCTCCTTGCAGATTTGAAAGAGTTCGGCCAAGTTGTTAGATGCCGCAGAGATGCGGGCTTGGATGTAGGCTCTCTTCTTGGTGAGGACAGAGCCTGTATTGCCTTTGGAGCAGGCGGCAGGCCAGTTTGTCAGAGGGTGTAGCATTGGCATGCCATTTCCTCTCAGCCACCCTGCACTTGAGTTTGAGGGTGACGAGGTCGGAGTCTTAGCACGAGTTGCACTTGGCTTTGGGCTTCAGGCGGATCCTCATGACGGTGGCAAGAATATCGAGAGTATCAGATATAGCAGAGTGGAGTATGGAAAGGGCTGTGTCGGGGTGTGAGTCGGCCAAGGGGGGGGGGTGAGAAGGTGGCGGCGAAAGCCTCAGCTGACACACGCTTCATTTCGGATAACCGAGAAGGCAAGTGGCAGTGCTGCAGTAAGCTTGACCTGAGCCTAGAGAGGGTGAGCTGGAAGGAAAGAAGAACGTGATCACTCCAGGAGAGAGGAGTGGTGAGAGGGATCGAAAGGGGAAGATCTGAAGAGATCAGAACATCCAGCGTGTGCCCAGCAGAGTGAGTTGGGCCAGAGGGGAGAATGAAGAGTGAGAGTCAGAGGTTGCGAAAGAGTCCAGAGGAAGGACAGGAAGCATCCTGGTGGATGTTCAAGTCTCCAAGAAGGAGTTCAGTGGCTGAGACCAGGAGGCAAGAGGAGAGGTCCGCCCACTTCGAGAGGAAGGACGAGATCTGACCACGTGGCTGATAGATGGTAACCAGAGTAAGGGAATGGCCAGGAGAGAGAGAGCCCGCAGACCAGGTATTCGAAAGAAGAGTAGGCCTGCGTAGGAATGAGAGGCAGGAATCCACTCGGGGAAGATCAAGACTACACCCCCTCGAACGGTTGGATTTGGGCAGATCTTGTAGCCATCATGGAGGAGAGTGTCAAAGCTTGTGACAGAGCTGGCCGTGAACCATGTCTCGGTGAGACCGGGGACATAGAGGTCGAGTTCTTCTAGGAGGTGTTGTATATGCTGGGGAACAGGCAGGAGCAAGATGGGTTAGAGCCTGGCAGACTAAACACGCCTTGCAGGCATCCAACATCCATTTGCCACACTCTTGCACTCGGGTGCATTTCACAGTTAGCCCCAAGCCCCTTTAGGGACTCTGATTGGCTGAGGCACACTTCCTGTACACATAAGATGGCCCCAAGGAGACTTCCTGTGAATACCAGGGCACGTTCCAGCCTCTGGGCGTGGTTGGCTTTATAAGCCACGCCCAAAGGCAGATCCTTGCTTCGTGTTGCAACTGTGGCTTCTAGAAACACGCTTACCGTGATCCCCGACTTGTTCCTTCCTCTGCTTCGGCCGCGCGCACCTCCTGGATCTCAGCATCTGGAAGAGAAAGACTGCATAAGAAAAGCAGTACCTGTAAGCGCCTTCGCTGCAATCCACCGCCAGTGAGCGTGCGCGCAGTCAGCAGCATCACTTAGCCGAATCTTGGAAAACCCTAACGTAGCGTTCAGAGTTCTTGCACGCACCTCCTTCGTCAGATCCCTCTGAGAATCACCTGTGAAGAAAGAAATAAAAGGATTAGAACTAGTAATCCTCTCTACTGCGCACAGAACTCGCCGCATAGCAAGGTCTCTCAGTGATGTGCTGAATAACCAGAACCACCCCGCAAACGGGAATAGAACTTACCTGCAAAGATAACCCGAACCAGTGAAGCAACTGGAACTACAATTTACCAGCAAGGATCCTGAACCTAAAAGTTCCAAGGGTCTCCGATACAGCGCCCCTGCATAGTTCAGGATGGAGAGCTCGCCCAATCTATCCTAAAGGTGAGCCATACCCCTACACTTCTATCACAGTACGCACACGGGAGGAGGGAAAGGGGGATTTGAGCCATATCCAGGCAAACTAAGCAGCTCACTTCTCTCTCCACAGATACCAGTAGTACCACTCCAGTACTCCGGGGAAAAGGTCCGGAAGATTTCATCGCTCCCGCAGAGACCCAGTTAAGTGTGACTGGAGGCGGCAGATGTCAGAGGAGTGTTTCACAGCTGCGTGAGAGTTGAGAGCGGCAATATGGAGAAGGTTACCATCCTGGAAAGACCTCTGAGGAGGGGTACAAATCAGAGGTACGCCCTGCAGAGGTGTAGAAGACGCTCGAAGGGGGGGCAGAAGAGGAAGGAGGAGAGAGCAAGGTAGCCAAGGAGGAGTCAGCAGGGGAGGTACAGAAGCTGCGGAGGGGAGAGAGGGGACAGCAGGAGAAGAAAGGAAATTGATGAGGCGCCGGAAGCATATATCCGAGAGAAGGTTGGCTTGCGGGCCTTGACCAAGACGGTACCTTTCAAGTGAACATTGATGATGACCTTAGAGTGGAAGGAGGCCAGCAGGGCCTCCCACCGGTTGCCACAATTAATGGGAGAAGAGAAAAGAGACAGCACAGAGACCATATGTAGAGTCCATAGGCCTGGCGAGGGAACGATGGAGGAGGTCAATGAGTGTTTGCCAGGAGGCACTGGTATGGCAAAGCGCTGTACATAGAATATATTTATCACAAGTCACTCCAGTTCTCATCAAACCAAAAGTCGGTACTCCTCTATCGAGCACGAAAGGCTTAGTAGCCTTGCTGTGATTCGAACCTGCAACCTACAGATCGCAGCCGTGAGCTCTCAACCGGCTGAGCTATTTTATTGGCCAACATCCTTCCGAGGTCGGTAAACTGAGTCTCGACTGAGATATAATAATCAGTGCCTAGATGTTGGGCGAACTATGTATGAAGCACTACATGAAATTAAATACCGATCTGGATTATCATAGGGACAGGTTTGTCTGAGTTTCTATTTCAATTACAAATGTAACTTTCGTTTGTTTGTTTTTGCAGCACTTGAAATTAATGGAGAGTCAGGTTTTGGATGTTTTTTAATTGTAGTCTTGAAGATTAGAGAGGCTAGAACAAGTGATTGGTGTAATTGCAGTCACCCTTGAGCAAAGACTGTGCTGCCACTGACCATTTATAGTAATGTACCCCATTGACGGCAAGGTTGAATGGATTTAAAATAGACTGTGCATACTCATCGTTTTACACACTAATTGGAGTGTAAATTTATAAGTGTAAAAATGACCTGCCGCCGCATGATTATGCACACAGCACAGGAACCCTGAAAAACACAATTGTTCAATACTGGTTCGCCTTCAGTGGGAAAAAAAGCACAATTTGTTACAAAAGATTCATTCTCAATTGCAACTTAGCTTTCCATTTTATTAATTCTACAATACTAAAAAGCTAAGAAAATAAACGTGCACAGTGCTTCTGTTTGCTCCATGAGCATCAACACAGCAGAAGCTGAATGGAAAGAAACTTTTTCTTTTATCAGTGTGCAGTTTATTTTCTTTGAAAAGCTTCAGAGAAATACTTTTTGTTTCAGAGGCTTTTCTCGATGTCTTGCAATTACATCCATGTAGATAAAAAATGAAAAGCATTCTAGTTTCTGTCAACTAACCTGACCTTTGCATTGCCCTCGGATCTAAACTTGTGTGTAAATGTATGCATGTAAATAATAAAGCTGTCTTATTTGCAAGATTTTCATGCGTAAAAAGGCCTGGTACGCACCTTATCTAGGCACCCCCCATCCCATCCTCCCCCGCCCCCCGAGTGCTATATTGGTTAGACATTTCCAACCTTTAATACTATAGAAAAGACATACTTTCATTATATATTGAAAGAAGAATCTTTCTTTAAAATTCCAATTTATAAAATCCATAAATGCATACCAAAACAAAATGCATGTCTCAAATTTAAATATTATACGTTTCCAAAATAGTTCTCATAATCTCCACAGCAAGATTAAATATCCAAAGAATAATTTCATTTCTCCATCTCTAAGATTTTTGTATATTCCTTATATAATGCTTTTTTAGTAATTACTAAAAATTCTGCTCCAAGCAGGGTACTCCAATACTGTTTAGATTCATGTTCTAGAGAGGTGTGTTCACATTTTCCATATAGTTTATTGCACTGGGCGAGGATATGTCTGCTAGTTTAATTAACGCAGAGTCTCACTTCTTTTATTCATTCCTTTCCATCAACTAGTGTAATCCAGAGTAGAGAGGATGTTAAGATGCATGTAACTAATGAAGCGTCTTTCCTCACTACCACACGGTTGTAATAATTACGAACATGGTGAGCCAGGATGAACACCCTGAGTGGAGAATTTTTTTTATGTGCTCACCTTGGAAGCACAACGACACGGAGCACCACAGGTTCGTTCCCCGGGTCCGCGATTAGAAACCTCTGGGTATTAAGCAAGTTATAAATAACCTATCATATCCTAGTTTTGGGAGAAATTCCATACTAAGGTTTTCTTTTTCAAATCCCTAGAAAAATGTGTACACTCAGTGGGTAATAACATGTCAATATCATCTAAAAAATCAATTGCAGTATTTTCCAGGTCCTGATACAGTGGGTTCTCAGCTTATTGGCTGTTATCTTTTGGTACACAATTGCATAAGTGACCCCCCACAACGCCCCCACACCCCTCAGTGCCATCCTGCGAAGGCTGATATTGGTTCCACTAATCAACCGTTTGGCCTGCAGGGAAACCGTGCCCAATTCGTATCGAAGAGCCTCTACCAGAACTTCAAAGGGAACTCCAAAATAGATCATAAATGTTTACCCTAGAGTTTGTCCAGCCAATTTTTCATGCTGGAACGGAGGGCCCCCATAGCATATCGGATGCATGGTACAATTCCAGTTCTATATAATTCATTGTTTCCTTCTATGTTCTGACCCCCCTTTCTGTTGATATAACTCTTAATTATTGCCCATATTGTCAACACTTTTCGACAGATATAGTTTCCCGTCTCATAAGTATTATGGGAAGATGTCATCGGGATGCCCAAATAAATGCAAGATTTGACAACTTCCAGGGTCTCCGTTTCTAACCTCAGCAGTATTTAGTATTATGTTTACTTAATATCATAACCTTTGTTTTTAAGGTATTCATCTTCACGTTGTTTTAAGCATAAGTAGTAAGTACTGCAATAGAATGTTGTAATCCTATTGCCATAAAATCCAATAGGATTGTATCGTCATACTGTCGTCTCTTTTACATGGAACCCCAGGTCAGTGCTATTTGTCAGCGGGGTTATTACCAGTTTAAGCTTCTTCGCTGAGTCCTCCCTTTTATCCCAGCACTATCTTCACGGTGGTTTCTTCCCTTGTTTCTTCATATATTGATTATTGTAATTCTTTTTCTTGCCCAACCTGTGTATGTGATACAGTGTCTTCAGGTTCTTCAGAATTCTGCTGCACGATTTGCCACTTGCACTCCTCGCTGCTCACATTTCCCCCGTTCTTCGGAGGCTGCATTGGCTCCCTGTAGTCACGCCCATTCACTTCAAAGAACGGTGCCTGGTCCATCACGCCTTTTATCGGCAAAGAGCAGAATATTTGCAGGCTAAGTTTTGTCCTTATGTTCCGGGGACGGGCCCTGCATTCTGCCGACTCCTGTCTTCTCCTTGTTCCCGCAGTGAAATACTGCTGCGTTGGAGGCCAGCGTGGCCATTATATAATTTAAAGCCCAGATGTTATGGGGCGAACGGAAGCCTTGTCTAAAGCAAGCCTGGAAAGGAGCCAACAATTCCAGCTTTTTTATCCAAGTATTACATTTTTCCAAAATAAGCTTAGCAAACATTTTGCAGTAAGAGTCAGTCATAGCTAAGGGTCTGTAGGCAGCCGGATCGCTCCTATTGCCCTTTTTAAATATAGTAATAATGGTTGACTCCTTCCAGCTATCTTGTATTTTACCAGTCTCTAGAATTCTTGCAAAGACTTTTACTAATACTTTTGCCCAGTACTCCGGGATTGCTTTTAATTGATGCATTATCTAACCTATCCGGGTCAGGGGTGCAAGGGCCCTTGAGCTTCTTAATCCTTTTCAGGATATCTAACTCTTTAAACCATCAGTATTCAGACTACCCCGGTATTGGTAATTCTCCCTAATATCCAGAGCAGAATATTGGCTTTGTTGATTGGTAATCTATTTTATCCAAGTCGTTCTGGTAATCCGGTTTGATACAATGGGGGTTTTCCCAGAGATTCACCCTATAGTTGTACCAACATTTCCTACTGTCATTTATTCTTAACAGTTTAAACAGGAAGAACCAGTTGGTTTAAGTAAGGCTACTTTTATGATGGTAGTCAGTGTTTATACTGGGTCCTTAAATTGGTGAGGGAGACCCCCAAACAGGGCCACAGTTTTGGACCAGTTAGTCCAGACCCGGTGAGGATGTGTTGTGTATGCAGACCGACTGGGCCCCCCCATCTGGTAATAACAAGCATGCTACTCTGAAACTGGGAACACAATGAAGGCTCTGAAGATTTTGTAGAAAATGGGAACAGATTTATTACAGGAAGAGGAATAAACACCTTGCCAGAAGAATTAATTTGACACACCGGACTAGCTAGTCACACCCACTGACATGTAACCTGGGCCTGGGGAGTACCCTTGCATGCAAAAGGGTGGGGGAATGGGACACCAAGGGAGATGGGGAAGGGTTGCAGAAGGGGGGTGGCTAGTATTGATGGTGAGGGGTACAGAGCGGGGCAGGCGCAGAGACACAAGGGGGACAGAGAAGCAGAGAGCAGGGAGGCACAGAGAGGTAGAGGCTGAGAGGCCAGGAGAGGGAAGCAGGGGAAGAAGTGACAGAGACCCACTGGTGGAAAAATAGAAAATTAGGTCAGGGTTGGGGAGGAAGGGTACCTGCCAGAAGGGCCTCTGCCCCAAACCCACGTCAGCACACCACACGCTGCCAAGGAAAGAGTCCCCAGTCCTTTCTTCACAGGCTTATATAAGGCTGTTACTCCACCCATTCTAGTGCCACAAGGTGTGGTTGCCAGGGTTGAGTTTTTGTTGTTTATGGGGAGGGGATACCAGGCAACTGGCTTGATTGGCCATTGCCAGGGTAGTTTCCAGGGGAGATGGGCTGCAGAGTGGCAGACGCACATTCAGGTATTCTGTGTGATTCCCAGGTCAGTGGAGTTGGCTGTTTGAGCCCAAGAGGGATGTCAATTGTATGGTTTGGGGAGATTAAATTATACCGTGCAGGGCAGTTGAGGTCAGAGGGGTGGTTGCTTGTTGGATACAACAAGTGTAACTGGTTTGCCGGGTTCAGAGAGGCTTCATGCCAAGACAAAAGGAGAGATTAATTATATGGTGGAGCGAGTGGGATGAATAGTTGAAGGGGGTTCCAGGCTGCAGTTGAGCAACAGGTTCTTTGTTTACTGATCATGGCTTAGGTCTAGAACCCCCCCACTCACACAGTGCAGGGGGCAGAGGAAAATGCATCTGGGAAAATAAGTCGCCCAATACTTTGGAAAATGAAGTTGTGCAATACATCGAATACAGTGGGGAAATTGTCATCTACTACATTGGAAATAAAAGGGTACATAGAAATTGCCACTTCCACGATATAGTTCCAGCCCCATTTCTCTCCTAATGGGTCCCTCGTTATTTGGATACAGGCAATAATATCTCTATCAAATTACTTAGCTTCCATTCATATTTTCCAAACAAACGTTCAATAGAGATGTTGTTCATAATTTCAGTTTTAAATGTATTTGTTTGTAGAGTTCCATATCAATCTGTTCCCAGATGAACTAGCCTCTATATTGCTAGCCAATCTGAGTATGGATTTCACCCATTCATTGCTTAAATGCCACGTAAGCACACATGTTCACTCAGACCGTTCTGTTTGACCTCAATAATGCCAGCAATATTTCTTATTAAAGGCGTGGCAAAGATATAATCTAAGTGCAAGTTTACCTTTCTATTAGACCATGTATAGAGTTAGTCTTTTCCCTTCAGAGGGGTCATCTTCATATAGCCCAGGTCTAACTCACTTAGAAATTTCACCCAATCTATCGCCATCTTCTTCAAGGCAAATTGGTAGTTTCTTTCGGCAAATTCCACCTCCTTTATACGTCTAATTGTATTGCGGTCATTAAAATCTTTTTCCCATTTACTGTGGTAAGCCACTTGTTTGATATATGGGTAATTTTACATTTAATGTTTACAGTCTGTATGCCCTAGGGGCTAGGGGAGGGTCCTACAAATTAATGACCTGAATCTCCTTCAGTGGCGAAGGTAAAAGCCAACCCCCCAGCCTCAGAGTCTATTACTTCCATCACAAAAGCATTAGGTGATCCTGCATCAGAAGCACAAAGAATAAAATGTGTCTTGGCACCAATGCAGAGGTCCCCCAACAGGTCTACCACTCTTAGGACCAGTGGCAGAACAATGAATGATATTTAAAACTGTCTCATCATATACTCACTGATCGAGAATGTTTTATAATGCAATAATATTACTATCTAAAAGTACTTCCAGACCCAACCTGGTACATAGGAAAAGTTGAAAAACCCCTAATATTCCAGGATACAAATTTTCAATTGGTGGTCAAATTATATTATTGAGTTTAGTTTCTTCCCCCATCATTTCAGGAATCCATTGCTCGATTGGATCCTGTGTTTGATTAACAATCTTTTTTTTTTTTACAATCCAAGATAGCTCTTTCAGTTACGTGACCAGGTTCAGGCTCGGTACACTTCTTTAAATAAGAGATCACAATTTCCGTAGGAGACAGTTAAATGCTTATGACTGATGACTATTTTAAAACCTAAACTTTGTATTAAGTCTGAGTTGGAGCATAAGATTTCCATCACTAAAGGGGACACAAATGTGCAGGTTCAATAAGAAAAACTCTATTAATGAAGGGACTGTCTTTCAGAGGTTTAGTTTCAATAAACTTTACCCATTTACCAATTGGTAACATCTCTGAAGCCGGTTTCATATGTCTAGCATTGTTAGCGCTTGTCATATATAGGACGTGTGTTTTTTAAAATTGTCAGGCCATTTGGTCGCCTCTGATCTTGTAATTGAAAAGACATTATTACATCAGTGGTAATGATACTATCCTCCTGTACCAATTCCTCGGCTTGATTAACTTCTCTGAAATGTACCCATCTGTCCAATGGTCCCTTTTTCTCAGGCATAAGAGGTGGATTAGAGGGCATGGATCATACTCCAATTCGTTTTTTTTCTTCGTAGATGCATGGGGTAAGTACACAACTTCTTTCCCATCCGTCAGGTAGTCCACTCCTTTTTTTTCTCAATTGGTTTACCGGCCAGTTTTGAGTGTATTTACTTCCTCCCCTTCCCTCTTTCCTTTTCTTGTTTTTATATTCGGGATCTCATCCGCTCTCACAATATTGTCATTTTTTTGGTAGAAATGGTGGGTTCCACTGCCTGAAGTATCACACTAGGGGTTTCCAGGACTTCACTTGTATTCATTTTTTCCCCCAATAGTTTGACTGATGGCTCCTTCTGAATTCTTTTTGCAATTGATCTGCACTACCCCCATCTCAAACGTTGTATTGAGCATGGAGTGGAAGATGGTACAGAATAGCAATCCCAGGATGTATCACTCGTGTTCTTTAACTTGGAGATTCGCTCTGAGCCAAACTGATATCAACGACTCTAGCAAGTACAATCAGAAGTTCTTTGTTCTTTCGCCATGCTAGAGAAAAGTGGGAATACTGGATCCACCATTGCAGCCACTGAACTCCAGTATGTAGTGGTAATTCCCTCAACACTATTCATAGAGTTAGTGTGAGTCGATGTCCCTTCTATCCGAATCTGTCAATCGAATCTCAATCTTTCAAATCTAGTGAAGTGGAAAAATGTGTCTGAATTATATTATCAAATTCCAGCAAAGGAGCTCAAGTCACTAGGAACACCTGCAGTAGAATCTCTTCGTAATTCGAGGCACAAGTTCAGCAAGGAATTGTTATCAATCGTGGGAGAACAAATGGAGATGCCAGATTGATTAATGGTTCGTAGCGACGATACTGGCAATGGTACCTCCTCCAATTTCTGAGATTGCTTGTGCAGTGGGTTTTTAGGGAAAAAGGCAGTTCTTAGTTTGTTTTTCCAAGCAAGTCTCACTGAATGTTTCTTTAGATACATTGTCACAGGTTTTTGCAAATTCAGCAATTCCCAGGCCAGAGGTTGTGTATGTCCTTACCTATTTTATTATTGCGCTTGCTTCTTTAGAGCTGGATTGGCTTTATTTACTGGCTTCAGCGAGATAACATTCTAGGCCGTTGCCCTGATTTAATTGCTTTTTTCCAACAAAAAGAAAAATGTTTTAAGGGGAAATCACTCACCCGAAATGTCAGCTTCAGCGGGATTCACAGTTTTTTTTCCAATAAAGAGACAAAGTTGTGTTGGTGAGTCAATCGGGCAAGAGTTTGCAACGGCATCAACTGCCCTTTGTCGCCCAATGGAGATATTTAAAGATCTATGAGAAAACCACCTCCTTGCCGCTCTGTACTCCGTGGAACTAGTTATCTGAATACCAGTAGTTTTCAGAAGGGAGACCAGCCACAGTTTGTAAAGTCAGTACGTCGCAGCAAATGTAGGTCTCAAAGTTTGCACCTTGACTGATCTCATCAGACCTGACTCTACAGAAAAGCACATTTCAAGATATGTCATACGTTTTTGATACTCGAGGGCGTCATGGGAAGCAACGTACCCAAAAGCTGAGTCAAGTAACTTTGTTTACAATATATGAATGCTCACTGTTTTTGTATATTTATGAATGGAGCAATACTATAAGTCTTGTAAACAATGAGTGAGTCTTTATTTTTTAAATAAAGGGTAAGCTGCAAACTGAATCACTTCAAGAGTCTCAGAACGTTGGCAGATGAGGCACAACGTGCTTAAATGACTTGGCTATGATTGCACGCTTTAAGTGGTGAAATCGATATTTGAGCCCGGTCTGTGATGTATATTGTAAAAGCAATGACTGCACTTAGTAGCAACCTTCATAATGTGACTTGTCTATCGATGCTGATAATCTGTGCTAATATTATTTACCTCAGTGGTACTGTGACCTTATGGCATCCGGTGAGGGTGGGATAGCTTGAGCTTCTTTGATTTTTAGTAATAAAATGATACTGGTAATTGCTTCTGGAAATGGGCTCTTCCAATCAAACCCCACTGTAATAATGCATTGTGTCAAAACATAATTGTGTGCCCCAGCAGCCTGGTGACAGTTTGTAATAACTAAATATAATTCTAATCTTAATCTTAAAGGGTGGCTACTGGGAATACACAATTATAAAGACCAAGTAACTTTTCATTTTGTCAGCATAGTAGAACTATACCCATAGAGGGCCTGGTTTGTGTTCAGTTTGTCTGTGCTGACTGTACACACCACACTGTGTTGCTTCCACCCTGGAAGCTTTCTCTTTGTTTCCCCCTGAGAATGCCTGTCGCATCCTCCAGGAAACGGGAACGCTCCCTGGGAGTCAGCCGGGAGTTGGTGCTTTATAGCCAGTCCTGCCATTAAAATGGCCAGGATGTTGATTACTGGAGCCTTTTTTATGTAGGCAGACAGAGGAAGGGGGTGGGGTTGGAGTAGCGCAGAAGAGTGCTTTGGTCCACAAAGGAGTCCCACTATCTTGGATTTTACTTGGGCCGCCCCACTTTTGTCTCCCTCCATACTTGCTGCAGACAAAGCACTCTAGATAAGAAATCAGAAGGCAAATAAACATTGTTGCAGCAGCTAGGATTGGACCCTTAAAACAGGCTTGGTGTGGAACAGTCTGCTGTGGCATGTTGTCTATATAAGGGGAGGGAAGAACCACTTTGAGCCAGTACACAGGACCTGAAGTGCTACTTTTGCCACTCCTGGTACTTCATTCACTTACCTGCTTTTTGACCCATTGAAGTGCATCCTCCCATCTTAATTTGCCCAGCTTGAAGTCATTGACTCTCCCAACTAGACCCATCGGAAGCATTGTTTCGACCTGACTTATTGGAAGCCATCGACTCAAACCGCCTTGAATATTGATTTGATCCAATTGGAGCCATGTCTCGCATTAGTCTTCATACCAGCTCGCCAGTGGAACAGTGAGACTGTCTCAACACCGGCCCAACTGTCGAATAGTCCCTAGAAGCCTGGCTCGATGCTTTTGAGCCCTGGAAGGTAGTTGGAGTGCCCTTTCCCCCTGGTCCGCCTTAAAGGACCCTTTTGTAACCCTCCCTTCTCTAAGTTTTGAAAGCCCTATTCAATAACATTGATATTTTGCAAATGAAATTGTAATGGTTGCATGAGCAGCCTTGTCTACAAACCCACATTTCCCTTTAATTTTATAGTCGAGACACCATCGAGGAGGCTACTAGGCACATGACCAGGTTCTGCGACTCAGCTGCTCTGCCCACCACCTATTTTACCAGTTCTGTTTAGGCGTCCTCATCTCTGGCGTCTTCCGCAAAGGACAGACAAAGATGAGGAGCTCACCTGTTTGTGCCTGGCCAAGGGCCAGACCTGCTATTCTGCATATGCCCTACAAAGTAGTCGCTACTATTACTTTCCAATCAACATGTTTTTCCTCCCTCCACTGCCTATCCCCACCCTCCCTAGGGTTCGAAGGGCTAAGTGCACTAGGCAGCCCCAGCAAGCTACTCTAGCAAGCCTCATCAATATCTCCCTTGCCCCTCCAACATCCACGGACCACACGCAGATGCCACCCCATGCTGATCAATGTACTTTCAGCAGTCGCTCATGCTGCAAAGATCGCTGACCTTATCTTGTACAATAACCTTGATGCATGCATCATTGTTGAAACCTGGATTACCCCATTCCACTCCTCCCCCCAAGTTTTCGACAATGTCCTACCCCCAGGCTACTCGATCCTACATGCCGACCAGCCAGGAAGGGCATTGGGTTGCATTAGGCTTAGTGACAAATATCCACAGGAGCAATTGGCCATGCTCAATCAAACCCTCTCCCAGAGCAAGCTGCTTTGAATCACTCACCTGCTAGCTCCCTTTATCTCACAAGGAATCCATAACCTTCCACCTCATCTTTAGACCATCTCAGACTGAGCATTTCCTTGCCGACGTTTCAAACCTACTCTCCTCTGCCGAATTAGAACACAATAATGCCATTCTCTGAGATTTTAACGTCCCCCAAGTCTCACCCCGACAACCACTCACTGCATTCTTTTCACAATGACCAGATCCATAGACCTTAAGCAAATTGTGCTCTTCCCCGTGCACAACAAAGGCAACATCCTAGACTTGGGCTTTGCATCATCCACTCTTCTCCTGCGTAGGCCCTATCCCACTCGACTGATCTGGCCAGGCTGCCACCTGACTGTGGTTTACCCACTCGACCATGGCCCAAAAAGGGCAGTCTAAACTTCCAATCCCTAGTGTCGCTTGTTCAAAACCTTTATGGTCAATGTGCTAGAAGCAAACCTTGTGGACTTTCCCACCACAGGGAATGACTTCCTTCTAGAATTGATCAACAACTCCTCTGTGAAACTGGTGGACACTCATGACCCACTAAAAACTAGTCCTGCTAGGACCATACCATCTGGCCCATGGTATACCCCAGAGCTCGCCTCCCAACAAACGCTGAATCAGAGCTGTAGACAAATCGTGGTGCAAAAAAATGTACCACTACGAAAAGTACTGAGGCCTGATGGGTTTGCACCAGAATTTTATAAGACCTATGCTGGGGCATTGTTAGGGCTGCTTAACGTGTTATTCAATGTGATATGTAGGGAGGTGTCAACAGATCAATCAGTGTCAACAGATCAATCGTGGTTTGTGGCAGGGAGATATGAGGCGGACAACGCCTGCTGGGTCATCAATCTTACTGATAGTGCACATAAAACCAAAACCCCCACCATGCTGGTAGCCCCAGATGCCGAAAAGGCATTTGATCAGTGGAATGGGGCTATCTCTAGGAGGTGCTACTCAAATTCGAGCTGGGCGATCAATTTATAAAGGATGCATTGGCTTTATATAATGGCCCAACAGGAAAGGTTTCCTTCAACTGATAGCTCTCACAGGGCTTTAAAGTGTGCAGGGGGTGCCACAGTGATGTCCACTGTGCTCCTTACTTGTTGCTCTGTCAGTTAAACCGCTAGCGGAGTTAGACCGGAGCAAGAAGGAAATTCAAGCGATCAAATGGGGAGGCGGGGGGGCATAGCACAAAATAGTGCTGTACGCAGATGGCATCCTTTAGCATTGGCGAACCCAAAGGGCTCACTCCCTCAGATACTGGAGCTCCTCAGTAAGTACAGGGCTGTCTTTGAGTTCAAAGTAACAAGAAATACTTGTGTACAGGCTCGTTATGACCTATCGGAAATCTTGACAAAGGTGAAGCACTAAATATCTCCCTTTGGGACGCTGAGCTTTGGAGCATAACTGGGATCTCCCCATTTGACAGGACTATTCGATATCTGGGGATATACCTCACAGCGCAAGCAAGTGTCCTAAATGATGCAAACTACCTGCAAACCTTGAGAGATCAGTAATAACCTAGTAAAATGGAGCTTGCAGAAGCTTACTATGGTGGCCAGAATAGCAGTTATCAAAATGACTATCCTGCTGAAACTCTTGTACCTGTTTCAGACATTAACCATTGGTGTCCCCAGGAAGACATTAGAAAACCTCCAAAAAGATATAAGCAGTTTCTTATGGAATAACCGGCCAGCTAGGATTGCCGTTGCTACACTTTGTAGGCCAAAACAGGAGGGAGGGCTAGCACTTCCAACCTCTGGAAATATTTTCAGGCAATGCAGCTGCGGGTACTGCACGATTGGGTTGATTCTTACTTGTGCTTCCGGAACCATCTCCGGTTCCGGAAGCACCTCAAGACCTTCCTCTTTTCATCTGCCTACGCTTCCCCTGTCCCCTGCTGATCTGTTCTTTCTTGGCACTGTGCAGCCTGCCACCGGGCCACCCCTTGCACTGGGATCTGTATCTGTACCCATACAGCACCCCCCACACTCCTTATTCTTCCTGCACTTATCAGACCTACCCTGTCTGCTGCCCTAAACCTAGCACTTGCAAATTGCTGGCTGCACTACCACTGTTTGTTGCCTCTGTTATTTATTTATTGTTATTTATCTGTTTCTCCTCTGCTTTGCACTTTCCACTCCTCCCCCCCCTTCCATGCACTTTTCCCCCTCCCCTCTCCCATGCACTTGCGCATTCTCAATGTCACTGGGCCTAGTAAGATCGATGTTTGTTCTCCCCTGTTTCCCCTCCCTTGCCTTGTCGCGCTCTGAAACACTTGTGTATGGGCGCGATAGAAATAAAAGATCATATCCGCAGTCCACTAAACCGTGGAAACCAGTTGAGGAGCATGTAGCGGGCCGGCCTTTGCTATATATGCTGTATATCCTATGCCGGATCGCCCCATTGGTCTATATGTATTACCATCCATGTCCACAGCATTTAAAGTATCGGATGCAGTTGCGCAAAAGTTAAATTTAACTTTATTGCCAGGCTCTGCCACCCCAATTCACCACAACAGTGGCTTCCCACCGGCATACGGGAAAAACACCTTCCAGGCTGGCAGGAGGAAGGCTGTGAGTACATTGTGCACACATGTTTGAGGGGTGCAACATTAGGTCTTTCCCAGAGTGCAAACGCAATAGAAGGGAAGCCACAAGAGCTCTCACTGTCTTTAAAAAGTTGATCTTCAACCAGGGAAAATCAGTGGGCCCGATAGCACATCTATATTGGTTCCTTAATGTGAAGGCATTAGCCGCGCTTCCTTCCTACGCTAAGGGGTGGCATAAAGACCTGGATTTGGAGGTAGACTGAGGACAAATGGCTGTGATATTGCGGGGTGCCACGAAGATGAGTTGGTGCACAGTACGCTAAGCAGAACTATAAAATGCTGGCAAGGTGGGGTAAATGCCCGGTAAGAGAGACTTGCATGTGTTCCAGTGATACAGGGTTGTGTTGGCATAGTTGTGCGGCTGCGGGTACTGAAATACAGGTTTGGCGGAACTGCCCCAAGCTGCGACCCTAATTCGAAGAGGTGGCTTACACACCAAGGTTGATGATGGACATCCCACTACTATTGCTCGGCTGAACTGTCTACTGGGCTGGTTGGTCCCCTCGTCATGGAGTACAAGGTGCCTCAGGGATCCACGAGGTCACCGATTTGGTTTAACATTTATATTCCTGCATTGTTGAAATTTGTTTCAGATTTTGGTTTGTCATATCACTCATATGCTGAAGACACCCAAATATATGTATGACTTAAACAACCGTTAGAGGCAATAGACCGAGGTTTATCCTGTGCGAATAAAAGTAAAAGCTGGAGGCTGCAAAAAGAAATCCAGTTTAATTCATCAAAGACAGAGGTCATTGTACTTGGTTCTAAGAAAAGGGTAATGAGTGCCGTACAATCCATTCCGTGTCCTTCCCTGTTTGGTGTCCACACCAAATGTTCAGATGGAGTACAAAATCTTGGGTGTATCTGGCAGTCGAGCATCGACTGTAGTCTTCATGTTAGCCAGACGGTGAAATTCATATACTATCGACTCCAACTCATAAAGCCTGTTTTATCTCTTAGTGCTAAAAAGGACCGCCCAACTGTGGTGGGTGTAGTCACTAATTCAAAATTAGATTATTGCAACGCCCTTCTCATGGGTGTTAAAACATTTCTAATTAAGATACTGCAGGTTGCTCAGAACTCTATTATGCTGATTTTTCTCATTGCCAAGAAAAGCAGCTGTTTTGCAATATCGGAAGAGCTTCAACTGGCTTCCACTGCATCAAAGAATCTTGTCTAAGGTCTAATGTTTGGTCTTTAAGTGCATTCATAGTCTTGCCTCGGCATACCCGACTTCAAAAATGTATTGCCACCATCGACTACTTCGATCCGCGGACCAGTCCCTTTTGACAGCTCCGCTTGTCAAAACGATAACCTGGGGGGAAGAGCGGTTCTCTTCTTTTGAACCTCTGTTCTGGAACTCTTCCACTGGACCTTTGATGGATTGAGTCACTGATTATCTTTAGGAAGCAATTAAAAACCTATCTGTTTATGTAATTTGTAATTCCAATTTTGAGAGTTACATGTGACATCCTGTGTAGTTTATGCGAATTGCCATCATAACGTCAGCGCCTAGATGCAGTTTCGACTTGGACCCTATGGGGTATGCGCATTACAAATTTAAATTAAAATCAAAATAGCATTCCTATACATCTCGGGTCTCCCCCTGTCTCCCCATACATGGCTCGCCTTGGATTGTACTGGCGCACCTCTGCTCGCCTTTTTTCGCACCGGGGCACCTCCGCTGTCCATCCTCTCATACATTATAACTCTTAAACCAATATCTTTTTGAAGGGCATACTTCTTTCACCTAATTTTTCGAGCAAATTAAAAGATGCATTCTTACTTTCATGTTCGGATCGGGCAATAATAGTAATGCTCCTTTCTGTGGGACTGCTCTACTGGTTCCACTGTTGTGAACATATCAGTAGAGCTGTGCGGGTGGAAGCAGGTAGCAGGCTCCCTGTGTTTGTTGTGATTATTTCTACTGGTTTTCTTTTGTGTGCTATTTGTCGGTTTTAGGCTGTAACAGACTGGTGCACTGCTTTTCTATATGGCTTGTTTTATTTGTGTAATAACCTGAGAGTAAAGGGCTACCAAGTCCTAGTCAGATGTGCGGGATGCTACTGGGAATTAAATGGCTTTGGGTATTCCCATGGCTATTTGTTTTTTGTTTTATTCCTTTTTATATAGCGCACAACAGCCCGAGGACAACGTGGCACTTGTTACAGTACAATGCTTAGTTACAGAGTCATGAATCCTTCATTTGTTACATAATGAGCAGTCTGAGCAGGGATACAATATATGACGGGAATAGAGGAGGAATTTGCAGTGCCTGTTGAGGAAAGTGGTCTTGAGGTTGTTGCGGAAGACAGAGATGGAAGTTTCAGCTCTAAGGGTGGCAGGGAGTGAGTTCCAAAGTTTCGGTGCAATATATGAGAAATGGCATTTTTAGATTAGGTCCAAATTTGGGGCAAATGAAGTTGCCAGTCAAAGTCCTTTAAAAGGCAAGTTAAAATTGCTTGAAATTATTCAATTTGTGAGCCTACAACCATTTGTGCTGCCACATGCAACATGTTTTGCGAGGGGTCCTTGGGGAGTTTGGTAGACTGGCGAAGAAGGGCATTTCTGCTAAGCAATCTGTACAATTGTCATGTTGGGATCCTAAAACATTATTTTATAATCTTCAGTAGGTATCACTGAAAACATCAATGCATGTATCTGCCCCTGCCAGTTCAGATGGCTGAGGGTGGAAATTCAGAGAAGAACCAGGAATAAAATCTAAAGACCGGAAGAAACCAGGGTGGCATCCATTGATTGAGCATGGTGGTGTCGAACAGATTGCTTTGTACTTGAAATTGGATCTTCCTATGCTGTAAGAAAAGGAGGTGCCTCGTGATTTAAATATTTGGAGGGGACACAGAAGGATCCCTTTCTGTTAGTTCGGAAACTTGAACATTATTTATTGAATGCTTCTTTGGAGGAATCGAGGCATAAATTAGTGTTTCTAAATTTTAGTGAAAAATGCTAAATAATCGTATTTTTGATTCCCAGTCCCAACATATGAGTAGAAAATGTGTATATCCTTAATTTCCATCAGGGCCCACTCAATGCATGTGACTCCTTTGCGACCGCACATAGCCTAGGACCCTTGTAGCCTTGCCTCGATACTGGAGCCAGAGTTCTGATGAGAGGATGCTCTAGTTGGACATGCAATTGAATACTGCTACCCTGACAAATTGAACCGGTCTGCCCACTATGGCCTTTCAAATACTTAACACCCTCTAAGCTATTGGCAGAGCATTTAAATTACATATTTCTTATTAGGGATAGCCCATTGGAGTACCCATTTTTTCTGATAAGTGTTCACTTCACATTTCCATCAGATAATATGTAATAGAAAGCAGCATGATTGTGTCAAACATTAACTACAAGAAGGTTACCTGATCAGGCGTTTTGTTGTGTTATAAATCTTGAAAGTACATTTCCAGAACTCTGAGCATATTTATTTGCATTCTGTAACTTGTATTTGCCCAGTAAAAACATTTTTGAAATGAAAGATATGATAACACTTTCTTTAACCTATTCTATATGGATTTACATATTTATCAGGTTTGTTTGATTTCTTTTTTTTTGTAATTTTCCAAGTCATCGCTCCAGAACGGAGTTTTCTTGAAAACCAAACGCCCATTTTCACAACAAGAGATGGGATGGGATATGTGGTTATGCTTAGGTTGCAGATTTGGTCTCCAGTCCCGGCGTCACAAATGACTGAAGTATGTGATCCTGGACCAAATGTTTTATTTCACTGTGTGTGATCTGTCAAGTCCCAACAAGCCCTTTAGTTTACATTTGTACACTATACAAAAAAGCCTAACTCGAGGTACTGCTTCGTTTGTAATGATCGTGAAACTCTCTTGGCTTAATTATAGCAATGTTTTGTAATATAACTTCCCCATGATCCCCTGGAATGTCAATATCTATACAATTTAGGGGAGCCTGCCTATGTTTTGTCGCACTGCGCCATGCACATCATAAACCTGCCCCTGCTTTCAGTGGAAAGCAAATTTTATCCCCCCCAGCCCCATTAACATTTATTAATCAGACTATTTCATGATCTGCACATTTGGTCCCTACTGTAACAACTGGCAGTTGTAGGGTTAACGATAATCTTAGATGTTGCTGTATTCATTAGCTTGGAATGTTAAACCATTGCAGCAGCATATGCCCCGAGCAATGCAGACTTTCACATGCACAAGTTCCTCCACCTCAAATGTGCACATGCAGATGTTTGCATGCACCACAGCTTTACACACACACACCTTTCATAGTCACACCCACACCTTTCATAGTCACACCCACAACAGCAGTATGCACAACAAAATGCACTCACAATAGACTTGCATGCATGCAAACCACTTTTTTTCACATACGCACACACACCCTTTTACATGAACAGATGAGAGCCTATCACTTCCAAGGATGCTGCCTGAGTGGCATGCAGAGCTCAGAAAAGGTGGGCAGGGAAGCGATGCAGAGGGGCAAAATGGAAGACCATTGATTTAGGAAGTAAAGTTTGAGGAACAGATGAAAGTAGTGGAAGTTAAAAAGGTCATAGGACGGGATATAGGAGAGATCAAAGCGAAACCAGGGGGTAGAAAACCAAGACATGGTGAGAAACCTAAGCGAAAGTGTAATGAAAGAAATATGCAAGGAACAGAGTAGAGAGGAACGACAGTTAAGAGAAGAACCAATTCTTTTACGCTCTTCCTGTAATCACCCACCCTCCTCCCCCCAATATTTACTTATAAGAAAAGGGCATACGATAGACAGGCTCACACGCCTGCCCAACCATGTGAGTTGAGAATAATTTAGGAAGTACAGCAAAGTGCAGATCCACACAAAGGGGCCAGCTTCCAAGGGAGTTAACTACTGATCTCAGCCCCCATTTATTCAACCTCTGTAACAACCCATAGAAAACAATGCAAGCAGTTCCCTTCCCCAAACAGTACATCACAATGCACTGAGGAATAACCTGCCGAGAGTTAATCCAGTCATAAGGTCCACGCACCCAGGCTAAGTTGAAGTTGCCTAAAAAGTTGGAATCGCTTGTAAGATTTACAAGATGTGGCCTTGTCTTGGCAGGGGGAGAACAGATAGCAAATTGTACATTGTGTTGCGAAATAAAGCGCCTTGTGAAGGTGGCTGATAAGAGATGCCTTCTTCGGAATAAAGAGCTGACAAGCTGATTCTGAGGCATGTTAATCAGTGAGAGGGACCGAGGGAGGGGAACTGTTGCAGGACTCAGAATGAGCGCCAGGCAGAAAAGCAAAGACTTGGCAAGTGACAAAGGGTGTAAGCAATGTTAGTAGAGGAAGGAAGATCAGGTAACATTATAATATCTGTTGCACCAATATCTTCCGCTCCCATCACATGCAACCCCAAGTTGTTCTCGTGCCCCTCTGGCTTGCTGTACAGCAGGGGTATGAAATCTTTGGCTCTCCCAAATGTTTTGGACTACATTTCCCATTAGTTCTAGACAGCACCGTAAATGGCAAAGGATGATGGGAGTTACTCTAAAACATGGAGAGCCTCAAGTTGCAGACCCCTGATGTAGTTATTGAGGGGTCTCTCTGCTTCTCTGCTCTTCTCACCAACAATTTAACAGACTGTCTTCCATATCTCGTCTAATATATTCCCTAGACGTTCCTTACGTCTGGCCCCTATATATATATATATATATATATATTTTCCTTGCTGTACCGAAGGTTCTCAATCCCTTTAATCAGTTTTTACTCCAGTTCACTATTGTTCATAGTCCTAACGCACAATGCATCATTGCCTATATTTATGCCCCTTCTCTGAAAAAATTCACCAGACTTATGAATCCTGAAACTTGCTAGATTTGTTTGATGCAACTCCCCAGAGAATATTGTAAATTGTATGGAGTTTTACCGCATTTCTCTCCCAAATTGTGCTGCAAAATTATCAATTTCAGCACATTATTTTTAAAACCTTTCTTAAATGTAGTTCCCCTAATTATTTTGGGATTGCTTGTACGCGTCCACTTATTTGACGACATATTTAGGCCCCTTCACTGAAAACATTTACCACCCACGAGAGCAGCTCACCCATGAATCATTTAGAAATCTGGTGCCAATATTCCACACCACTCCCTTCCCAAATCCGCCACAGAAAAACTGGGTAGTATAGTGGAGATTCAAAGGGGGCGAGAGGAAGATGAAAGAAAAGGCGGGGGAAAGGTGAGATTGATCTTTGAGATTTTAGCAGAGCAGTGGAGGGCAAAGTTGTTGGCAGAAAGTGAAGGAGGATGCAGGGCTGCGGCGAACTAGCATTTCTTGGATTAGGGAGTGTTGGAAAGGTACAGAGAACTTCCTGTGCTGGTAGCGGAGCGAGGAACTTCAGGAAGTGATGTTTCTTAGTGTGTCAGCGTCCAAAGTCGAGTGAGTTCAAAGAGGGGCTTTTTTGTATGCTGTTAATGGTGTGGGATTTTCACCATTGTCCAAGGTGAAACGGCATAGTAGTTTTTAAATTGGTGGATCTTTCTGGCTTTTCTGAACGTTCCCAGATGCAGGAGTGTTTGAAGCCATTATTCACATTATCTGTGTAAGGTTAGTGAGTAATTGCATTAATTGCTGCACATGCAGGGGAGCCGACTTATGAATTTGCCAGGGGGGTGCTCAAATATAGGAAGTGACATCACCAGCAGTTATATGACCGCATTTGCACGTAGTCGCAAATCTCGCAAGTGGGTGCATGGGAATCCCATGTGTGTGTGTGGGCTGCAGACCCCGGATCACATGCTCACTACTTCAGTGTGAAACTCTGGTCAAGGCTCTTTGGGCAAGCATTCAGGATGGGTCTCGCACCTATGAACAGTGTGATGTATTGAGTGGGCACCTCACTCCTTGGAGCATAGTATACCCGTTGCTGGTAATCTCACAACTGAACGTACAGTTTCACTCTTGGTCATCTCAGTGACCCCATGTATATTAATGGAGTCCGTCTCCCATCTGGGAAGGCAATTATATTTCTGTTAAAACACTCTGAATTCTCACTCCAGTTTTCTCGATCTATAGATCCATACAATATTCATTCATTGTGCGTGCAGGGGTGATAACGTGTGTCTGAGAGAGCTCATTCTTTCATTCAGGAGAGATAAAGGGGTAACAACCCCCTATATTGTGGGTTCATGGCACTCTCCCAGTGTCTAAATAGTAGGTCTGGCTACATTCAATTGGCAACAGGCATGTCCCGAGCTGCCTGCTGTCCATAAGCTGCTGCTCAGGATGTTGGAAGCCGTGATGGGGCAAGGGATAGAAGGCTCGAGCCTGTAGGATAGCAGAATCAGCAGGGTCTTAAAACCTGCTCACTCATTCTGCAGTGAGGGGCCATGGGGCAAAATTAACCTGATCCCACAACTCATACTTGCCAAGAGGGGTGCACAGATGTACAAATAAACCCAACCAAAACGATTTTAGAAATCGAGGGACAGATGCAAAACATGAGTCTCTTGCTTTGCATTCATCCCTCAATTTTTAAACATTTCTTTACCCGGCTTTCACCCGGGCCGCCAGAGAGAGACACAGTATGGATGGAACAAATAGCCATCCATACTGCTTCTCTTCCCTCCGGCCGGGGGTCGAGGGCCTCAGCCCAGACTTCATTCTGCAGGGGGTGCCCGTGCTCAGAGCACCCTCGTACTCGCTACTTTGCAAAGCCTCAGATGGGGAGGGTCTTTTTTTCATCTCTCCTCGTACAAATTAAACAGATTTTCCCCCTCATCATCTTTATCTGTGCTGGCCTGAAATCAAGAATTGGATCGAACATTTACGTATTCTTTTTGCTTGTTTTTTCCTTTGATGTGGAGAGGAATCTTATACTTAGTCCCCGTTTGTGAACGAACACCACACCTGTGATGGGGTGCCATTTCCTGATGCGGATCTAGACTCTGTTGAACTATGTATTGATCATTTTGAAGGCGTGACTTGCATGTTGCCAGAAGCGTCGGGGGCATGCATGTCACGCAACTTCCTGAGCATTTTGTTGTACATTCATAACAATATCGTTTAATGTTAATGGGATTAGATTTGTTTGAATTTGAGTGAATTCTGTTCTGGTATATTGTGTGTAACTATGGGTTGGCACAAGTCTATTTCTTTATATTTTGCATAATATTTTTGTTACAGGAATCCCTTATTCACAAGGAAACGTGAAAATAATATGCATACTTTAAGCGACTCATTTTTAGAATACAATTCTGATAGGAATTTTTACTTTTGGAGTAAATGATTCATGAACTGTCACTAACCTCACTCAACTAAATAAGAGGAGCACGGTTTAAGCCTGTATCCCCCATTATTTCTACTGTTTTTCTCTTTTGAAATCCAGTTGGCATTACAAGAACCGTAAAGGCAGGCGAGTATAGGTATGGCCTTCCAGTACATGACCAAAGTTAGTAGACCGTGCTTATTACAGACTTTGATCTGGGTGACGTATGGGAGTTAGGAGGTAGGCATGCCTACGCGTGATCTCGGGGTGTTTAATGGTTTGATGAGGGAATTGAGTAAACTGAGTTTGAGCCGGTCGTCCGTGCTCGTGCACCGGATTAACATTTAATTGAAGACCTACTCGCCCTCACTTTTATAAAATCAATTACTGGTTCTCCTTCAGGAATTGTAGTTGTGAAATACAATTTCATTGGATCTATGCCCTGATTTAATTCCTGTTACACCATTCGTGTCTGTTAATTCAAAACAGAATCCCTGGCCCTTTGCCCTGTTCCGGAATCGCATGTTTTACTGCTTATTCCATCAGCTTTTCAGTACAGTGGACAGGGTGGACTGCCCTGGAGGCCTTCCCTTTCCATTCCCTGCCGCCCAGCATCCACGCACAATTTCTGTGCTTCTATTCGGTCTTAAGGCCTGTTTAACCCACCATTAGTTCTTTCCACAGTTTCACACTGTGCTTCTGTTCTTTTCCTCTCGAAGTATGATATTAAACCTTCTCTCCTTGAGCATACTTGTCCTTTTCCCTTGAGGTGCTTGGCAGCTGACCATGAATCCACGTTGCAGAATACAGGCTTAAGTGGGAGGTGACCAGAAGCCATTGCAAAAAATTCCAAGCAACAAAGCATTACACACACATTACCTTTCCAGCACGCGTTATTACACAATACCTCCAGTCTTTCTTTTTTTCCTGCAAGTGGATCAAGTCCTCCCAATCCTGCCGTGTGTTATTTTTCGATACCAATGGCCAAGTCAACCCTTTTTTTTTGTTCTGTCTATGAAACACCCACTGAGCTAAAACCGTTGGCTTAGTGCATATGGGAACTTCACGGGATGTGAGGAAGGTTCCACAACCACTATGCTTGAATTTTTTACTCACTGCTCATGGCCAAGCTAATCCCTATGGCCTTTCTCACCCGATACCCACCTAGAGGCAGCTCTACTGCACAGCATCAAACTGTGGTGATATTGGGTTGTCATTTCTAAGCAGTCTTCTAAAATGTTATGACATGTAAGTGTACAAAATGCTTAACCACGCGCACCTTACTTCAGGCACTTGATTTATAAGCAATATTTGTGACCTTGCTTATGTTCCTTGCATTGAATTCCCAGTAAAAATAAGCATTGGCAAAGCCATTAGTTTTGGCTCTTGTATAGTATGCTAATGCTTGTGTTTCTGGCTACCATTGTAACTGTCTTATTATAATATTTATTGTGATTTAGTTTACATTGAAACTTTACACATACATTTATAAAGAACTGTTATTCTTAAAGTTCTCACTCCCTACAGGTTTACAACACTTGTGCCAGAAAAGATAATCTGTGGTTTCTGCCAGTGTTCCTGAATTTTTAGTGGCAACTTTACACCGTTCATTTCTACCCAACAGAACTGTCTTTGGATCTCTAGATTCTCAATGTCTGAGGCGAGTTCCATAAAGAAGACTGACATTCTGCTACATCAGTGCTCGAAATTAAGATTGGATAAGCAGGAGCTAAAATGAGCTCCTGGATAGCCAACATTGGCCAGTGACCAGGAGCCATCAACTGGGAAGGAGGAGCTAGTGCATAACGTTCTGCAAGTCTAATTTCTGTATAAAATATCATTTTTTCCTTTATTTGTAGCGATTTTATTCTTTAAATGTCCTAATTTATTTATAGATTGTCCCAAACCCCAGAGTTAAATTCACATAGGTGGGGTTATCCGACACTATTTGGCCTGGCAAGCCAAATGCAGTTCCTGGTAGCTGTTGCCGTCAAGTTAGCCAGCTTTTCTAGTCTGCAAACTGGAGCTAAATGGCTTGCAGCTCCCCTCAATTTTGAACCGTGCACAGAGATTCAATATCCTGTTGGGTGAGCAGGCAGGCTATTGCTAAACCCTGTTTTTCAAGTCAAATGTATAACAGTTGATGCCCAGTCCCTATCTATACATTTCTTTTTAACCATAAAAATGTCAATAAATGCAAACATTAAAAGCAAAATCCATGTTCTCTAAAAAATACCTTACAAATGAGGTTACTTTCTTGTAGATCAGCATTATTACCATAGTTCATTCAGTTGAAACATGAGCAATGTTTCCTTAGACGCCCGCAATTTTACCAAACAGTTCAATATCTGTAACATAAATCTTGTATGTGAAGAGACCAGGCTAAATTCAAGTCTGATTGCTTCCAAAGGCACACCGTTTGGTAAACCTAGGAACATCCAGATCTTACCATCTAACGTATCCAAGTTTAAATCTTATTTGAACCCACATAATATCAGTAACATTTATAAATGTACAATATGTAAATAGGAGAACCCTCCATGTAAAACATTTCTTTTCATTAAAATTATAGTAGGTTAAATAATTTTAAATGCATAATTGTAGATAGTTTTTTGATGACTCCTTTATTTAAATTCTGTAAATTGTCGCGCCCCACCCCAAAACCCCCACCCCCCCCCACACTCAAGCAATCATTAGTACAAGGAACCCAATTTTGTCCTTTTAGGAAATTGCATTACAAAAGACTTGGATATATTGATTTTAAAGTTCTGCTCTTGAACAACAGATGAGTTGCATCTTAATAGTTGCAGAATGCCAATTTGGGTGTGGTCAAATAAAACCACGTACTCTGTGTAAGCAATCAAACAGTGTGAACATCTTCCTATTTTAGCAGGAAATGTTCGAGATTCAGGAAAAGAGCTGGTGACAACACACTCTCTTGTTTTCATATTTGATAGATTTTATTAAACATATAACTTGCAACATCAAACATCATGTGATATAAACCAATGATAAGCATTTAGACGATTGTAACATTAAAATAAGTAATACGTGGACCTGAATACTAGCGTAGACCTCTGCAAAAATACAACATTGAATATGTACTTTAGGCACGATCCTCAAGAATGAGTCGTCGCACACATGCACGATATATATACAATTCGTTGGAACCCACTTAAAATGTGTTCACCGCTGACTAAATGGTACATGTCGAAATTAACACTGTGTTGGCCACATGAGGGATTGAACGTTAGTTAAAGGATTGCCATCTCCAAATAGCCAGAACATTGGGGAGTCAGGGGGTCCCCTTTGACATACATGTTGGATAATAGCTGCTGCTTTTCTCCATATTGGTTTTTACTTAATGGCAAAACCAAAAGAGATGGCCCAATTAACCCAGACCTTGAAATCCCTGCCAAAGCTTTGGAGAGTCCCTTAGTCCCATTGTAAACAATTTATGTGGTGATGAATGTGTTTGGTGTAATTTAAATGGTAATTCTGGTTGTCAAAGTGAAATCGATGCATCGAAAATCGAATCCCAAAAAGCCACAAACTCAACATGGTCTATACTTCTATGCAAATTCTGTGAATAAGCATGTGGCAGCGCTAATAAGCTTGTCTTTTATTATATGGGAGTAGCAAAGGATGAAGAAGTTTTAATTTTGGGATATTCGGATTGTCCGTTGCCTCTACCCAACATGTTAGTTTGCTTGTGATCATCCATGGAGGATCACCCGTATGTTTCAGTTCACTGTAGAAACCTGTTATGTATTACCAATCTGAAGTCCACAGTAAGTCTTTCTGCACAGCCCTTCTAAACTCAGTAGCCTAGTGTTCGAATATAATTCTTTCAGTAATAAATTATCCAACCTTTATACGAATCGGGGATTTGCTCCTTTCCCCCTTGTGATGTGAATTCAAGACATCAACAGAAGGTTTTTGGTTGGTTGTTTAAAGGGAATGCCCTTATTCAATGCTTGTTGCTAGACTTTAAGAGTGTAGCCAGTCGTTAGGTGAAATTTCAGATCTCACAGAATCTTAGACCTGTATTTATTGGAACTTCTTGTGCAAAAAAATAGAAATATATGGATTCCTAATCTTTTTCACATAACAAACTGGGTTTGTGACTGGAAGACGCTCAACAGTTAATTTCGGGAGAGTGTTGAAATTTCTTGGCAAAGCACATTAGTAGGGAGTTATACTTTCTCTTGATGCCGAGAAGGCTTTCGGTAGGGTCAGCTTTGAATTTCTTTTTTGAAGAAATCCACTCTTGATTCTACATAACCTGCCAATTACTGCCCCATTTCTCTCCTTACTTTTCTCTCTTAACTGCTCCAAAGTGTTGTCAATTCGAGTCACCACTCACCGTAATCTACATTCTCTACTCAATCCTCTACAATCTAAATTGTGGCCTCCTATTAAACCAATATTGCTCTTTTCCATGCCTCGAACTCTCACCTCAATCATCTTAAATGCTCTTCCATGCTTGTACCACCGTTCTTTCTGTTCTCGCTTCTTTGGGTTTTTCTGGTTGTGTCCTACAGTCGTTAAATCCCATATTTCTGATCACACCTTTCTGTCCATTTTTCCCTATCCCCTTCACTATGGTGTCACTCAGTGCTCTGTACTTGGCCCTCTTCCCTCTCACTACACTAGTCCTTTATCTCACATGGCTTCCTCTTTCAATTCATTCTGCCAATTTTATGCTGATCGATTCTAAAATCCTCCGTCCTTCTCTTCAATCTGCGATTCTCGCCACGCCACTCTTGCCTATCGGCTGTTCAAACTTGGACGCACCAACTTTTTTTGCAACTAAAACAGAATTCCAATACTTTCCAGTCTTTCTTCCCCCTGCCCTCACCCACTGGCCTAGTCATTGCTCCTCCCCTTGTCCACCGCTTTATGCAATTTAGGGTCACTTTTGATCCCTTTTTCTTTTTTCTTTCCAACACATCTCTCCCGGGTAACGTTCATATTTGTAATATTTGCCATGCTCTTGCCTTGATTTCTTTTCTTACTTTTCATCTCCTGCCTCATCCTTTCTCTCAATGTCTATACTGTCTTGCTCTTATTGTTTTTCTAGCTGCTTCCCTTCTCACTCCTCTCCATTCGTCGATAAAGCTTCTATAGGACTTTTGTTCTCTCTACCCCTCATGCTTCCATCTCCGCTTCTCTTGACTCGCACACCCTCCTTTCGTTACTCACTTATTCTTCATCACTTTCTTTGCATTGTCTTTACATTTTACATGGTCTTGCCCGTCCGCCTCTCAGCCCTCATTTCTTTATTCTCTGCCTCACACTCTTCATTCGGAATCCTTACAGCTACTGTTTCCAAGCTTCCTTGTGCTCCCTCTAGTTTCTGCTTATTTTCTTTGCTCGCCCCCAAACTAGAACTCTTCCTCTCTATCCGCTCTTCTCTTCACATTTTACATACCCGTTTGAAAACCCATTTATAACAAAATTGATGTCTCCTAGTCTGCCGACTTAATTTACTGTATTTTGAATTAAATATATATTTTTTAAACTGGTTAAGAATTCCCAGTAATGTCCATTGTTTCCATAGTGCAGAAAAGAAATTCAAAGCTCACCCTAACGAAACCCTTATCGACGTCGAGAGTAAGTATACCTCCCTACGTATCCTGTTCTTAGGCAAGAATATTCTGAAACTATCTGGAGTGTCTTCCAGTCACAAACCCAGTTTGGTCTGCGTGAAAAAGATTAGGAATCTACTTTTCCAATCTCATCACCAAACTCTTTGCGAAATTCATGGCATCACTATTTATTAGGCAGATCGGCCTGTGTGACTCACAAATTGACTAACCTTTACTTCGGTTTAGGAATATGACAATGCGAATTTGATAAAATGTTGAGGTAGTTCTCCTAAAGTGACCACATTGTTAAACACCTCTGTCAATTTTGGAGGCAATCCTTGTTTTCAGACTTCCATATAAATCAATGTTAAGCCTGTTTGCATCATAAGCGTTCCCTTGAGCCATGGTTCGAATTGCTACAGCCACCACTTAGCTAAAATTAGAGTTTAGGGGTAGCACTTGTTGTGCCACCTTGGATAGCTCAGAGCGTGATGCTCTAAGAATAGATGGAGTTGGCAGAATAAATCTGTATAGACATTTTACAAATTGCTCATGGATGAGTCTGAGTCTTCCGTTGCTAAGGCCCCTTGTTCTTGTTAACGTGGTGACTAATATTGTTTTGTATTCTCTTAGCTTTAATGCTAACCATGTTGTTGGTCTATCCTCTTTCTCAAAGAACTGCCTCTTTGCTCTTTTTTTACTTTTGGAAATGTCATAATATTATTCCCCCCCCCCTTCTCACCTGTCTATGTTGTTTACTGGAGTTCTTTGAAGGAGTCTTCTTGCACACAGTTCGGGTTTTGTGTAACCCAGTGCGAACGTCTTCAGGTTCCAGGTTCCAGCGTGCGTTCAGAATGTCCGATAAATCCTGGAAGCGATGAAGAGTGTACTCGGAGACTGGTACACGGAGGTCCGGGATACAGGAAGTATAAGAGGAAGGAATGAATGAATGAGGAAGGGAAAAAATGGGGGCCAGGAATCAATTAAGTCAGCGAGAGTGAACTACGGCAGCACACGTCTAGCAAGTGGTAGCGTTGACACACGTGGGGCAGTGGGGGCGTGGCTTATTTATAGAACGTGCTACGTCTGACTCGGAAGCTGGTAAACAACGTTCCATGTTTGACGGCCATGTTGGGAGTACTGCAGAGTGCAAACCCTGATGTGTCAGGGACCAGGAAGTCCAGAAGGGACGCGTCCGATGGTTCATGACAATAAAGCACTCGTTTTTTTTAAGTGGATGTAGAATTTCAGAGAATACTCTCTCGTTTGACCTCTTAATTCCAACTTCTCTATGCCAATTGCCCAGTCTCTTTTGAGCTTGGAACTCCAAGTAGAATTGCAGATAGCCTCTCAGGTAGGCTATTAGGGTGTCCCATGTAAGTTGTAAATATACCTCTGAGGTGGTGTTAAATGCCCAAACACGTAGGACGACGATAGTAAATAAGTACGTTGACATCTTCATTGACTATTTTTTGCTATAAAAGAGCTTCTTTTAAGATGCATTGAGAGACCATGTGCTCAGACGTTCGTTGTTGTCTGTTGTACTCCCTGTTTTGGATAATTGAAATTAAAAGTTATCTTTTTGCAAACTACCTGAGACGTTTCGATTATTGATGTTTGAGTAACTTCTGCATCCCTATCCATCTCAAGGGTATTCCTACCTTATCTTCAATACTCTGGTAAATTATGAGAGCCTGTCCCCATTGGGTCTCCATAGAATTCCCTCCAAATCCACTGCTGCAACTGCTCGGTCCATGGGTCTCCAGATCGTCCCTCAGTCATCACTTTGCCAGTCCCTGACAACACTCATCTGGGCAGCCATATAGTAGGCCTCTCTTGGGGGGGGGGGGGGGTGGGGGTGGGGGAAGGTGGGGTGGTTTGTTCCACACACAATTACTGGTCATTTTTGCAGGGCACTGAAAAGGGCTGGCCGAACATGAACTGGCAGGGCTGCGAAGTGATAGAGTAGCTGTGGTAAAACCACAATTTTTAAGATGTTTATGCACACTAGCCACGTTATAGCTAGTGGGACCCAGTCACTCATTTTGGATATGAGCTTCTCCAACAGGGGTGGATGATTTGCTTGGTATAAGCGATCTACTGGTTTGGTCTTTTTGAGCTGAAGCATAGCCTCGGTCGGGAGAGTGGGGTGGAGAATCTCAGTCTTGGAGGCGTTTATTTTTAGCCCTGCCACTGCCCTGAATCGGCTAAATTCCCTTTCTGTCGCCCCAGGGAAGTCTCTGGTTGGGTTAGCGTCAAAAGCGTATCCTCCACGAACGCAGCGATTTTTGTGGGGTCTGCCTGCGAATGTGATTCCAACTTTGTCCTTGTTGGTTCTTAACGCTGCAAGGATGGGTTCTAGATGTGTTGCATAGAGTATAGGAGATAGTGGGCACCCCTGGCTCCGAGATTTGCCCATTGATGGAGAGGCGGAGAATCAGCTGGGCCCTCACTTGACCCATAAAGCTGGGTCCAAATCCCATCCTGTGCATAGTTGCAAAGAGGAATCCCCACTCTAGCCGATCAAAAGCTTTCTCTGCGTCCACCGCCATGAGGAGAGAAGGGATTCCTCTCTTGTGGGACTTTTTCGATCTCCCGACATTGTCACCGTTCTGCTGATGAATGAAACCTGATCGATCGGATTGGATAATTTTGGGAATGATCTGGTCAAGCCTTGTCGCAAGGATTTTCGAGTGGATCTTGGCGTCGACATTTATTAGCGCATTAGGATCCGCACTCGGTGGGGTCCTTTCCTTTTTTTTTGGTATGAGGATTACTTTTGCCTCCTCCATGGCTTTAGAGATGGGCCTGTCCTTGCCGATTTGGTTAGAGTACCGCAAGATGGGGAATGAGTGTTTCTTTGTGGGTTTTGTAAAACTGCCACAAAGCCATCTGGTCCCGGGGATTTATTGATGGGTAAGGACTTAATGGCGGCCGTGACTGCGTCCCTAGTTAAGTCCTGTTCCAGCGTTTACCTCTCCTCTTCTGTTATGCACATTAGATCTATATTATCTAAGTAGGCTTGCTGGAGAGCTGGCAATGGGTTGTCTGAACTGGACAGGGTAGAGTAGAACGGAACAAACGCTCTTTTGATATTGTTATTGTTGGCACTAGTCTTTCCTCCGCTAACGTTAATTTTCAAGATTGTTTTATCTTTTTCTTCCTTCCTGAGCATCCTCGCCAGTAATCGATCTGACTTGTTTGCTTTAATGTAGTATCTTTCTCTGAGGTGTAATGGGTTACGCTCAGCCACCCTTGTCTGTATTAAATCTAATTGTCCCCGGGTAGCCTTATACTCCAGTTTAAGGGCTGGAGTCTGAGCTGTCCCCATCTTGGCCATTATCTCCTTTAATTTGCCTTCCAAGCGGGCCTCTTCTAGCCTCAGTTCCCCATCTCTTCTTGCTTTGATCGCTATAATTCACCCTCACTCTCGCTTTGAAAGCATCCCATCTGACCTGCGTTGCCGTCTCCTGGCTTTGTTGCTCTCAAAGGGCCTTAATTTCTTCAGCCACTTCTCGGACCAGCAGGTTATCCTTAAACAGGAGTGTTGGTAGTGCCACCTCCACAGGCCGGATGGGTGCCTGTTCCTCTTTAGATTGAGGGTTATTGGGGCATGAGCTGAGAGTATTATCGCTCCAAGACTGATGCCTTCCGCTCTTCCCAGCAACGCTCTTGAGACCCAGATGTAATCGATTCTAGAATGTGTGCGATTTAAAAGGTTTAGCCTTCTTGTCCCCTTTAGTTCCCTCCACCTGTCTACCAGTGCCAGATTGTGGATTTTCTCCTTGAGTTCCTCTGATGGTCGCCCCTGTAGACCTGCTTTGGTGCTAGTCCTTTCTTTGTTGGGGTCCCACGCCATATTGAAGTCCCCTGTTAGTATGATTGGGGATTTCGCGAACTTCTCAAGCCTCATCAGCACTGTCTGGATGAAGGTGTCTTGGCCCGCATTGGGTGCATAGAGTGTTGCTACCGTGTAGGTCTCACCCCTCCCCTCCAGAGCTACTGCCAAGTATCTCCCCTGATCGGCTGATGCCGTTCCTGTGATGGTCAAGTCCAGCCCGTTTTTCAGTGCTAGAACCACCCCACCTTTTTTGTTGAGTTGTGTGGCATAAATGATTCTAGTATACCCCCAGAATTTTATTCTACCGCTATCCCGGGTACGGATATGAGTTTCTTGTAGTGTGACAACATCCGGGTGTTCCCGTCAAAGGTATTTATATTTTATGAAGTTAAGTCCATTGACATTCAGGGATATGATCTTTAGGTTATCCCGTCCTGCCATGGTGACTTGCGCGAGTCTGCCCTGTTTGTCGGTTTCCGCTGTGTAGATGTGAACGAACACCTCCCCTCCCCCTCGGTCCTCCCTCCTTCTAGTTGAGCCCACTCCTCTCCCGACTTGACTTGCCAGGACCCCCACACCCCTGTCCCCACCACACCCACCTGATTGGGCTGGGTCAACTGGCCTCTAGTCTCCCTCGAATCCAGGTCTCGAGAGTTGGACCCCAGGGTGCCCTCAAGTTTGCCCCACGCGGGACCACCTAATCCCAGTCCAAGGATCGCCCCTCCCCACAAGGCCTCTCCCTTTAAACTTTCGTGTAGCGTCAAGCACTTGGCTTCAAATGCACCCTCCCCAGGCAAACTATTTCTGCGATGGTGCTTCTTTGTGCTGTGGTTTCAGTTTGGAGGGTCAGCAGGATTTTCTTGGTTGTGCTTCCTTGGCGGCGGGCCCCTGAGGAACGGTTTGGCCCACCCCAACACCCTGGCCCATTTGGACTTTTCCTGTGGATCATTCCCACAGCTTGCGGGCTGTGAATTGGGTGAAGGGTAGAGCGGGTGACGGTTGAACTTCTTCTTCGAGGCCAAGCAGGGACACCCCTTGTTCGTATGTTAACTTTTTGTTTCCCTTGCCAGTCGAAGATCAGGCTGAAAGGGTGGCCAATCTTTAACGAATGTCTTGGGCTCCCCAGCAGGCTAGGACCAGGCCCATGCTCCTCCTTTTAATGAGGGTTGATTGTGCCAGGTCCTGGTATAAGAAAATCTCTGCTCCATTGTAGCTGATCGGCTTAATTTTCCTGGCCTTCGTAGGTATTTGTTCTTTGACGTTGTAGTTATGCATTGCGGCCAGGACATCACTTGGTCTTGCTCCTGTTTCGTAGTCCAGTAGATCAGAGAAGATGCTCTTGATAACCTGGCGTAGGTCCAGTTCCTGCGTTTCCCCCAGAAGGCCTTTAACACGTATGTTAGACTGCCTAAACCTATTCTCCAGGTCCTCGGCATGGAGTTCAAGGTTGTAAGTGTCCGCCGCTAGGGTTTCCAGCAGGGTGTCCGCCTTCTTTGCATCTTCGGTTAGTTCCTGAATTGCTCTCTTGTTTGTTTCTACCCTCTCCTCCATTTTGATGATGTCTCTTTATTTCCTGCAGACCCTCTGCCAGGTCCTCTCTCAATGCGGCCATTTGTTTCTGCCCTGCCGAGGTAATCTTATCCACTATCTCAGTGAGGTAGTGCTTCAGCGCTGACTGCGTTACTGGTCTATCCTGTTTCTCCTGCGCATCTGGCCCTGTCTGAAAACCAGTCTGCGGAGGGGTGCCCCGCTGCGGTATCTGCCTCCTTTGCCCATATATTTCCAGTGCACCCTCCTGTGTCTCTTTGGTGTTCCTAGGTTCCGGCAGAGAGTCTTTGCTCCTATTTTTTGAAGTCGCGCTCAGGGTTATGTTTGCCTGAGGTCTTCGGGCCGCCTAGACTGTACCAAATTGAATTGAGTTATGCCGCATGGGTTTGAGGGCTGTTGCTCCATGCCCCGGGGTGTCCGAGCCGTTCCCCTTCATGTTGCTTAGTTCCGCCCTTGGCGTGCCCCTATCACTGGTATGAGTGGACAGTGGGAAGGCCTGCTCGTGTCTCCGGTGGCCCCAGCGGGCTCTGCTGTGTGACCTTTGTTTGGGGTGGCCCCCACTTTCCCACTAGCTTGGGGGCTTCCCTTCTCCTTTGGGGGCTCCTCTTTCTCTGTTGCGGGCTGCATAGTGACTATGCCGTTTGGTTGCTTCCCAAGCTGGGACCACCCCGAGGGCCGATGCAAATCGGGACTGCTGCTTAATGCTACCTGTTGGTGTCTCCTAGGCAGGGGTTGGGGTCACTGCTGGACATCCCCAACCCCCTCTGGGCCTCCTTCTGTGGAAGCTCCCTCCTGGCCGAGGGCCATGCGCATGGGAGGCTCCCCGAGGGTGAGAGGTTTGTTGTTTCTGGTCCATGCTCCTCCGAGTAGGTGTCTCTCTGCAGTGCGTGAGCCCCCGGATACAGGGGGGGGTCCTGAGACGTTTTAGCTGTCTCCCCTCAGGTCTGCTGTATGGTTCCCTTTGAGGCCATAGTGCATCCCTCTGGGTCTGCCACCACTATGTCTGATATCAGTTGGAGGGTTTTGTGGAGGGTTTCTCCTGCGCTCTTGTTGCCTTTTTTCTTTGTTTTTTTGCTAGTAGTCACAGAGAGAGGGGAGAGGGGAGAGCGGAGAAGTGGTGCTCCTCTCCCGCTTCACTGGAGTGGCTTCTCTGTGCTTGAGTCCCTGCTGTTGTTGGTTCAGAGTTTTTGGTGGCCCTGAGTGTGGTGGGGGCCTGCAGGCAGTCCGATCAACGGAGTGCCATGACCGACGACTGCTGTGAAGTGTCAAGGGGAATGCTGCCTGGTGCTGGGATCGTCGTCTTCCAATGAGACGCACTGCTGGAAGGCCGGTGCAGACAGCCGCAAATGTTGGGAAGGGGGGAGTGGGCTCTCGTGGGGTATCACCCCGGTTCCCGCCACTTCCGTCCGATCCTCCGGGTCAGAGCCTCGCTTATGGCCTGGTGCTCCGAGGGGGAGGAGGGGGTCAGGGAGGGTGTCGGGGAGGCGCCTCTCTCCCGCTTCTCTGGACTCTCTTCCCCATGGCTGGGTCCCCACTCAGTGGCATCCCGGGCTTCTGCGCTTCAGTGAGTGCCGGGGGCCTCGCCGGCGGTCTGCTCCACAGTATGGCCTGTCTCTCTGATGCTAGGGGTTGTCGAGGGCAATGCTAGAAGCGCACTTCATGATGTTGCCCCCCCCGGCGTCGGGGGATGTCTCCCGCACCCGGGGAGTCAGCACCACTGTCTTCCGACGTCAGGGGTGGGTGCTGGGTCTCGTGAGTCTACCCCCTTGGGGCCCTCCAAGTCCGACCGGATCTCCGCTTCGGGCCTCGGTTGGTGTATGTTGAGATGCTGAGTGCTGGGGGTCACTTTCCCGATGTAATGGGAGGTACGGGTGATCCCGCCTGGCTGCCGTCTGCCCTTTCCGCTCTTCTGTCGTGTGGTAAAACGCGGGAGCTGCTAGGTGCCGGGAGCTTTCCCCGGACCCCCTTAGTTGTCCAGAGCTGTTGCGGAATATTCCCTTGCCTGGGAGGGCTGATCTGTGGAAATTATGTGCTGCAGGGAATCGGGGGTCGGGAGTTCAGTGGCCGCTGTGTGCACAGCACTGCAGCCATTTTGGAATCTCCTATGAGATCTTTTCTGCATTTCATCTACCAATCCCGGAGCATTCTTCAATAGAAACAGACAACCAAATAGATGCCCTAGTGTACCTTCCTTAGCATTTTTAAAATGAACTGAAAACCCATCTATTTTAGGCACGTTTAGTAACCATGTCTATTGTAACATGATCAACTCATGTAGGCAAAGGAAATACAAAATAATACCATAATTCCTAAAACTACAGAAACCTCATGTATTGCAGGGTAACATTTTAAACTGGAATTTTGAACTTCAGCATTGTGGATTATCAGTCTTTTATACCCAATGCCATTCCTCATCACTGACTTAAAACTGTCTTGTACAGTTTGTTTTGAGTTTGGATAACATGCTACAGTCCAATTAGTTTGAGTATTAAATTTCCTTTTGGCCCTGTGTAGCTCATTGCTGCTGGTTCATATATGTTTGTCTTGTAAGAAAGGCATGGTATCAAACAGTAAGACGGACACAAGTGACCACAGTTGAAGGGTGTTTGTTGAACTTCAATTGGGTTTGAAAAACGCCTATCTAATCCTAAATCTAAAGATGGGAGCAAGCTACGATCATCAAATAACGCAGTCCTAGTGGTGTCTTGTCAAAACAAAAGGGCCTGTACTCATTATTGCCCAGCCTTACTTCTAAATACAAATAGTGTGGGAAACAATGTTATGCAAAAGAAAAGTGTTCCAGAAATGATATGTCTGGGTATTTAAGCCATTGTCTTCCCTTCCCCATGTTTACAGCACGGGAAAAGGCGACATACTCAAACTTAGCACAGTCTCTGGCTTCTCCAGCAAGAGGGTGTAGCTCAAAACATCAACATCATGGCCTTCTGTGCCAAAGTCTCTTCTTTGCCATTCAAAGTCTTTTTCAGAGGGCCTGGTGCAATATGACAAAGTAAGTTCCTTTCTCCTTAGGGTTTCACACATACAAATTCTCGGGTGATTTTTCTGTTGACCCTGGGTCTCTCTCTGCTGGGCACAGACCCACTTTAACAGACAGCTTTCAATTGATCTCCCTCTGCTGCACTTGGACCAACTTTATCAACTTTTCCACACATGTTCTTTACTGTATCAACATGTAAGACTTTCGATTTGTGCAGGGTTTTGCTTGACCCGTCGCAGGACCACTTCGATTCACAATTCTCCACAACTCTCAATTTTCAGCTGGATACCTTGGAGACATTCGATTGCCCACCCACGTGGTGCCGGACCACTCTGTCAAAGGTATCGTAGCGTAGTTTCAAAGTTCAATCACTCATTAGCAGTTCAACTATACTTGCGTTTTTATTACATGTATTTCAAACAATGTTAATTCCAGCCCTCACCATACAATGTTGCAACCTTGGCTTCAATCCAGACCGGTCTTGTATCAGTCTCCCCAACTCACCGGCTGTGTTGATTTCACTGACACTTCTTTGTTCTTGGGGCCAAGGACAGTACCACAGTGTCTGAAAATTCTCCCTGCTTTGATTCTTGACGTGGGAGGGCCCCGGGTATCTCACATACACAATGCAGGATATGTGAGATGGTTTTCCTGGTCTTACGCTTTCCAATCTCGTGGGCTCATGAAAGCAATGGTTCCTTGTCGAAAAGGTCAAGGGAACTTCCCTCCTTGCAAGCCCCCTCTGTTTTGCTGTCTTTCTACTCTTGTTAAACTGCCATCTTGGAACTGCTGTTTCCTTGTGCCCTTTGCCTAGCTAATAGTGTACTCTCATGCTCTGACTTTCATCCGTGTGGGGAAGTTAATGGAAGTAAGATCTGAGTGATGGTCAGTAATTGCCTGACCTTGCCTGACCATTGTATTGGGATACGTCAGGTATACTGCTCCGGTGTTTTGTCTGTTTTCCTTTAGAGCGGGCTGTCCGTGAGAAAGTGCTTGTTGTAAAAGGGGGGTGGTGGTGGGGTGGTTGGAGTTCCTAAATATCCTACTTGGTAGGGTGGGGTAAAGGTGTTAAAAGGAAGGGATACTGCATCTCACCATCCACGGCCCACTCCCAGAACACCCCTTATCCAGGTGATTTCCTCCCCCCCGAAGTCATTCCCAGGAACTGGATCCAAAAGTGATGGCCGTGTCCTGGCCACCTGGATGACAGATCCCTGGGGCTAGTGTGTGATACACCTTCTGGTCATCGTCTTCTGATAATTTAAAAGCATTGTTATCAACCAATCACCTTTAAAGGTTCTAGATGAGTTAAAATTAACGCACGTATTGCAATTGATTTAAAATTAACATGAACTGTGACACCAATGTCTAGATTATAAAACTCAATTGTTCAATACCATGCGTAAATTACACTCTGACGTGGACTTGAAAGAAAATGGAATGTGTGCACAAAATGTGTGCTTGATTTTATGGGGTAGATTAGTCTTTCAATCTTGATGCCATAGTAGAATCCAGGCACTGCATATAATAAATCCTTTAAATTAGAGTTGTTTCGGTTAGTGTTTGCCAGTGACTTAATCGCAAATGCTTGTGTCTCAAGGCATAAACTAGTTGTCAAAAATTGATTAGCAGAGTTTGCTAATTAAAATGTTCTTGATTAGCAAACAAACCCCTTTGATTAGCAATGTTGTACTAATATTTTTAGTGTCACCAGAATGTATTTGTACACAAGACATAAAGCAACAATAAAGCAGTCATTTGTACCGCTGAAGTAAGACATTGAGAGTCAGGCTTTGCAAATTCTACAAAGTTCTGCTAGACCTGCAGGTCGAGTAACATAGTTTTTCCTACTCGACCTAAGAGACATGCCCTCAACCCATAGCAATGGATGACGACAAATTTAAATGCGCTTTCTGTAAAATGGTGCATGTTACCACAAACTCACTTTGTTTGGCACACTGCTGCCACTCAGTGGACAGTCATACAGTGACACTTTTTTCTTTTTACATTTACTGCAAAGTAAGTGTATGTATGAATGAATGAATGAATGTCTGTAAAATGTAACCGGTTAGCTGCATTGAATAGACACAAATTGATATGATAAAAGCTCTGAAAACAGTTTCGCCAACTCTCTTCTGAAGGTGCTAGTATATAATAATAATTATAAAGCAACGCAAGCTCGGGATGCTAACTAGTGTGTATGGTAGTGCAGTAGATCTGTTGATATTCAGACTGTGTGGAATTATTGAGCACTACTTTGCATAAACATCTAGTTGGCTTTCTGTATTCATTATGTAAGAGGAAAGAAAGTAAGATGCTAGGCAGAGAACTGGGTAAACAAGGGGTAATGTCGTTTGCGACCCTCTGGCTTTCAGGGTAGCTGGTATAAAGAAACAAGGTGATAAGTTAGTATGTCAAGATGTATGGGGGCAGCTCATTGGTTGAGCACCAGTTGCAGAGATGTATGGAACCAGAAAGTTACATAACTAGGTTTGCCATCAAAGTCACACGTGATCATGTATATTTTTAAAAGTGTTCACTCGTTAATCTGATGCATCCTCCCCAACAAAATGTAATCTAGTTTGACAGAGATTTAGATACGCTAACTGTACTGTAAAGCATGGAGATGATTCAGTGTTTTGCAGTATCAATACTGTAATTATGCATTATGTAACAACTGAATTTTAGGAATGGATTTGTATGACTCGTTTAAAAAATAAATAAATACATACTGGTATTTGCCAGGCAGGATATAGTTGGCTTAGTAAAAGTATCATCCCAATTACTTTTGGTTTGCAATTAATTAAAACATAAATTCTGCCTAGCACTATCATGCAGGCCTTTGGTACTTAAGAGGGGATGATTACTGCTGCACTATATCTCCATTAGCCCCTTTACGCTTGTAGGGAACAAAGAAAAGATGGTGAAGAGAGCCCCGAGGGCAAGAGGATTGCAGGGCCAGCTGTGCTTTCATTGAACATGGTAACTTAAATAGCTAGCTTTGCTAAACAAGTTTCAGTTTGATGAACAAACCAACAGAATTGCATAGCAAACTGTTATGCGACACTGCTTATTTTATGCTTTGTAGATGACACCTTTCAAGAAGCTGTTTTGGGGGAAAAATTGATGACCTAATTCAAAAAGGCTTGAGACACAATAATCCAAGTCTAATCACAGGGCTAGACTTGAAATGTGTCATTAATGTTTCATCAAAGAAATGTGCATGGTATAGATGCCACCACCTTCTTGCACCGTCCATGAATTTCTTTTTTTACCGATGGTCAGTTCGCTGGGTTTTTACTAGTCTTTCGCAACGTGCAGATTGACTACTAGTTGTGCTTTTAGGAATTCCTCTGGTAGTGTTACTTCCCTTAAATAAATCTGTGTTTACTCTTTGCTGGTAATTGTGACCATTTCCTCAGTTATAGCTCACTGCTTCTAGAGAACTATATAGTAAGGACCAGTGCCTCTAAAAATAATCCATTCTTGTCTTGTTCCATCTTTGACCAAGTCAGCTTTGATACGTGAAATCAGTGGTAGCAGGACCTTTTCTGGTCTCTGCTTTGCCCGCACAACAACCAACCAATAATCTTAAGGCAAGATGGCTAATCTGACTGGGAGTTTAGATTCACAGGCAAACATTCCAATTAACTTTGTCCTCCACAACCACGTTCCCTAATTAAAAATGGCTGTTTGTGGATTTCAGTCCTCCCTAAGGTGAGTGAATCGAAGCACTGCCCATATGGAAGAAATCCCCATTTCTCATTGTATCGTTGAACTGTTTGATTGTGGGAAGTAGTCCACTCCCTGACTTCATCAATGGCACTGTGAGAAACCAGGTGTCTCACCCACTAGTCCCTGGGGATCTCTCATCCAGGTGGCCAGGACATAGCCATCGCGTTTGGATGCAGTTCCTGGGGGTGGACCAGTGCGGGTGGGGGGGGGGGGATCACCTGGGTGAGGGGTCCTCGGGGAGTGGGACGCTGAATGGTGAGACGCGGTATCCCTTTGCTGTAACATCTTTACCCCATCCTCCCATGTAGGATATTTAGGAACTCCGCCCCCCCACCCCCTTTTATTACAACACTTTCACACGGACAGCCCACTATGGGAGAAAACAGACTAACACCCGAGCTGTATACCTGAAATGTCCCAATACAATGGTAAGGCAATTACTGACCATCACACACATTTGACTTCCATTAAGCTTCTCCACATGGATAAAAGGCAGAACATGAGGGCACACTTTGAGCGAGGCAAAGCACATCAGGAAACGGCAGCTGAACGAGAGAAGACGGCAAAACAGAAGGGGATAGCAAGGAGGCAAGTTCGACAAGGAACCAGCACTTTCCAGAAATCTCTAGAATAGGTGGCGCAAGACCTGTTAAACAAGGCTGAAGAATCCTGCATTGTGTCGGAGATAACTGGGGTCCTCTCGCGTCAATCAAGTTTGGGAGAGTCGCCAGCTGCCATGGGCCTGTCCTTGGCTCCAAGAACAAACGAGCGTCTGTGAAATGTGCACAGTGGGAGAGTTGGGGCGACCGATGCAAGCCCCGGTCTGTGTTCAAGCCATGGTTGCAAGCAGCAATATTGTATGGCGAGCGCTGGAATGAACATTGTTAAAACGTGAGTGATCGAGACGCAAGTTAAGTGAACTGCTGATGAGTGATTGAACTTTAAAAGAAAAATACATTTTGACAGTGGTCCAGCACTGAGTGGGTGCTCAATCAAATGTCTCTGTAAGGTATCCAGCTGAAAGGTGGCAAAAGTGAAAGTGAGAGGTTTTCTCAAGAAGAGAACGAGTAATTGTGAATCGAAGTGATCCTGCGGGTCAAGCAAAATCCTGTGCATAGTTGAAAGTCTTCGATTTTGATGAAGTAGAAAAAGGTTGGAAAAGTAGATAAATATGGTCTGAGCCTGGCTGAGGGGGACCTGGGGTGAACAATAAATTGCCTGAGACGTTGTATATGTTGAATATCCTGACGTATCGTTTCTTGAACACTTTAATTTTGCATAACATTGTTTGCCACACTATTTATTTTGACAAGACTCGACTAAGACTGTTATTATTTGATGGTCGTAGCTTGCTCCCATCTTTATATTTAGGAATAGATGAGCGTTTTTCAAACCCTATTGAAGTTTTATAAACACCCTTGAACTGTGATCACTTGTGTCTGTCTTACGGTTTTATACCATGCCTTCCTTACAGTATGTATTGAGAAAGTTCTCCTAAAAGGATGGCATCCGCACCCATTCTGCAGATTTTGGAGGCTCGCTAAACTACGGTGACCCAGAATCTGAACGTTGAGCCTAACATTACACGCTTCTCATTGAGGCCATTGGTTTGCTCGGCTGCCACAAATTCTAGCCTGAAACCTGTGAGGAGTGAGGGACTTGCGTAATTCCTGGCGGAATGGCATACCAACTGCCAACAAGTACTTCTCATTAAGCCTTGAAAGAAAAAGAAGCAGCATTGTGGACACACTGGCAGAGTGGGCATATTGCACTGTAGAACCACATGGGTACCGAAGGAAAGACAGGACTTCCATTGGACTGATACCTGGCATGCCTTGTGCTGAGTATACACCTGCAGGTAATTGGATTCCAAGAAATTATGTATCGAGCCCATGCTTTTCAGCTGATGGTGACAGGTGTTTGACGACAGACTCGGATGGTCATGAAAGCATTCAGATGGAGCCCAACTGCCCATACAGATCAGGAGATGTCCGGGTGATGAATCCAGTGGAGTCATGGCAGCCGCTACCTGATCCTGACCCTGACTCTGGGAGCAGCTATATGAGGGAGGATCACATGTTAGGAAACAACCTCTGGGAATATGTCATGCTCTATTGGATGAGGTATGGTATCCCCCATTTTCCCTTGGAAAAATAATATCCCCATGTCTAAACCCTCATGGCCTAGTGTCATGTACCCACTCCTTTTCCTATGAATTGCAGGGAAAACCCTTTCACCAAATTTATCGACCAACATTGGCCTACCTTGCCAATGTAATGAAATGACCTTCAATCCCCCTGGTAAATCAATCGGACCTGACTTGGACTTCTTTTCCCAGAAGTCATGAAATACTGGGACGAAGGAGGATTGAGCAATGTGGAGCAGAAGAGAATGCAAACCCAGTGAGCGCTCTAGGGTTTTCTGGCACACACCTCTGCCCGGGAAATTTAAGCAGCCCAAACAGAGAATGGAAGACAGTTGCTGTGGCGATTGGCGAGAGAGGGCTGCACCTTTCTACAAGGAGCAGAGAGCCGCGAAGCCAGAGCTGGCGTGGTGGAGCCAGGCGGCACACCATCGGAGGGAGAAGGAACTGCTGAACTGAGAGGCGCTGCGGGAACGCCAGGAGCCGGTAAAGAACTCCTGGGTGCTCGCAGATGGAGGGAAACCGCCTTTCACTTACCGGAGCCAAGAGGACTGCCGACGTGTCGAGTGGAAGCCGCTGAGGACCAGTGAACGAAGGGAAGGAAGCCGTGAGAACAAAGCAGATGGAGGGCGGGGGGGGGGATCCTTCCCTGGTTGACCCTGAGAGAAGATACCAACCGATCTATGTGATTTTAACGAATTACATTACATCCCCCCCCCCCGAATCCTCCTGTTTTTCTATAAGCCTAAACCTACCACAACCCCATCCCGCACCCGTTTACCCCCGATTTCTCACACCCACATATATTTTTACCAAATCTAAATTTTTTTTTCATTGATGTTTTTGCTAAAGAAGCATTCTCTGTAATGTATTTGGTAAAATCACTGGATACTGATACCAACATCTACACAAACCGGTGAGTCCTTGGTAGTATCTGCGAACACGCGAAGTGCGAACAATTGAAAGTTACTTACCTTTGAGAGAAAAGAAATTGCATATTAACAAAAGGGAACTTAACTCACAAACCAACCCTTTTGAAATGTGTAAATGTACACAGTGCCAATGCAAAGAAAGCGGAGAGAAGATACTATATCAAGAAGATACATTATCAAATATTACTTACAATGTTAGGAGCGGGTGAAAACCCTGAATGATCACAAGTCCTGTCCGGATAGAGTACACAGTCAATTTCAAGTGTGTAAAACCCAAGTCCTGGCAGGGGAGTATACCAGGCAATTGAAGAGTATTGTGTTAAACAAAATTGTGAAGGCTAACAAGTTTGGTGTGCAAGTGTTACACTTGGCCAGGACAGGCCCAAAGAACTGTTGTGGTTAAAACTAAGGAGTAAGGAAGAATCCAGGGGAAGGGAACTTACTTCTGGAACCAAGTGGAAACTTTTGTTGGGCATTCTTCCTTGCTGAACACTTTTCCAAACACTCAAGGTTAAAGACGCTTCCCTTTTTCACTGTAGAGTTAAGTTTGTAGTGTGATCGGCAACATAAAACATTTTTATTTTTGACATTCTGACACAAACGGAGCTGTAGTTTTTGTTTACGTAGGGAAATTCCCTGTTAGAGCAAGTTCAGAAAGGCCTTTCCCAAGCACTTTTATTTTCAATAAAAGTCCTTGCCTAAAAACAAGGTAAACTTGTGTCCTGGTTTCATTCCCGGCTACTCGCATCCCCTTAATTATCCGTGTACACACAGCAAACCATTTCTGATTGCCAAGCATCAATTGTGACTAGCCTAGTGCGTAGGCTAGGTGTGAGTGCAAATGTTTATGCCTGCTTACAATGCATGTAAATTATCGTAAAACAATCACTTTTGCGATTATACTGCAGAATTATGGTTGCAGTATACCAGTCATACATTATCTGTGTTATTTGCTGAAAAGTAGGACAAAACCCTAGATTTAACTTGTAACGTTGCTCCACTGCAACAATTGCTGAAGTGAAAAGATAACCGAGTACAAGTTGATGACATGTTTTCTGCAGCTGCTTTACAGATAGCAGTAAAACCATAATAATAGAGGCAAATATGATTGCAAGGGTATGAGGCACTTTTTTGGTGCATTGTCAACGCATGTATCAACCCTGCTCGGTAGACTTTTGGAACTCCCATCTCTGGCAGTAATATAACAATTCATTGGAGATTTAGGATTGAAACAAGGGACTGTCTATTTTCTGTAAAAGTGGCCATAGATTGCGGAGTTGTGGCGATCGTAGGAGATATTCTCTTTCCAGTTAACATGTCTCCCCTTTCTGTCCACCATGACCGCTCTTGGTTACTTGGGCACCTCATCTTGCTTCAAATAGGTTAGCAGCTGCTGGCTTGGTGTGGACAACAAACAAAATCCAGGTTTTGATACCTTTTTATTGAACTAACAGGTAATTTTATGCTGAGATGGTATAAACGTTTAAAATCCCAGAGACTACGTCTTCCTATTGTGGTCACATAGGATGAGCAATGTAGAAGAACAGAGGTCTGGACATATTTTTTAGATCAGGAACAAGATGGTCGCTTTAAACTCCTTTGGCTACAGGACACGGGCACGTCAATAAAATTGGATTAAAGAAGCAGCCACGCCCACTGGAAAGCAGCTCCCAACACCAGTTTTGGGATATTATGTTTTGAGTAGGACCCCATTATTTACCTAATGCTTTGCACGTGGTGTGTCCAAACAACGCATCCAGTTTAATAAGTGGGACCTGGTATGAAAGACATATGGTACAGTAAAGAAATTAAAAATCATTTCAAAGCTGCGCAGTTTGAAAGAAGCCAGTGGTGCTTCACACCTTCCCCACACATTCTCGAGTTGTTCACATATACAGTAGGCTTAAACGTCAATTGCTTCAATCGACCTCCAGTTTTCCCAAATCGCGTTTGTCTGAATCTTCCTGGCATCCACAGACAAGTGGATACCTGCAGTGATTGCAATACCCACACTGGCCCCAAAATGGCATGTCACTCACGTCTGTTGGAACTAAAACTGTCAGAGGGAAGTATATATTTTTGCAGCCTCCATGCCTTTCTAGGGTCCTGGAGTAGGTCAAACCGACTTGCTTATGCCTATCGATGTGACGGAACCAATACAGAAATGTTCCCAAGGCTTACATGTTGCAATGTCCAGTTTTATACTTGTGTGACTATTCTATTTAGACTGTGCCTTAATACCTTGCATACAAAGTGGCAAATAGAAAAGTAATTTACCACTGTTGGAATGGTGCCAAGTGCACTGTTAGCTTGCCTTGCCTCTAGCTCAATAATGAGTATCCCATAGGTTTACACCCCCAGGATTGCAATTTTTGGTGCACCTGTCCTCACACGTTGGTCAATCTAGTTGCCTTGACAGTCCCAGGCTAAAGGTTGTACAGACAACTGAGAGGGTTTGCCTCCAGATATTTTCTTGTAGCAATCAAGAGGGATAGTGGGGGGGGGGGGGGGTCATTTGGGCTTTTAGAAACTTGAGACATGAACCTCTTTATGAAAGAAAGGCAAGGTTCAGGTAGCTACATTATTAAAGTTTCATGTTCTGAGAACATCTAAATCTTCTCCCTTGCCTTATCCCTCTGTGGACTGAAAAGCAAATTTCCTTGATAGTTTTAAATCATTGACAACAAAAGTACCTTTTTTTAAAAAATCAAATTGTTTTTTTTTCCCCTTTCAATAAAAATATGAATTCTGTTTCCAGGCCTTCATATTAGATTCCATGGTGCCCCTACCACAGCTAGCAAGGCCAGTGGCTGCTGTCTTGGGTTCATTTATTTGAATGATTAGGTGCTGGTGTTCTCCGATTCTTAATCAGCGTGTTATTCTGATGGTTGTATGGGGTCTTATCCTCCATAATAGTGTTTATTTTTGTAGCACTTTATTATCTAAGGATATGAATCTGTGCCTTCCATGTTTAAACCTCAAGCTTTTCAGAGGGTGCACATAATTAATTCACTGAACTCTTGAAGCAGCTTAAACATTCCTCAATCAAGCAAAATTGGTCCCTGTGTCCTGGTCTTACATCAGCAATACAGAGCATGATTAGGAATTTGTTATACTGGAGTGGGCATCTACTCAGAGAATAGTCCTGTCACGATACCTGAAGGAGAGCCACAGCGGTTCAAGTGCGTACCCTCTTAGATCCGGATAGGCCGCTGCCTTTTAGGCAAAATGCGGTCTGGAGATTGTCACTGGCTAGCTGTTCCAGTAATTCTCCATGGGGAGCATAATCTTTTAAAGGAGTTGCACATTTTGTTTACCACTTTAAAGCTTGGATTATCCACAGATGGAATAGACATCTGAATATTGACATGATCATGGGCGTGGTACAGCATGCTACAAAGCTTTCTCTGTTGCCAATTGCATGGCTTTTGTTTAGAAATGGCAAAATCCTGACGGCCTGCTGTACAATCATTTAAGTACAGTTTGTATTGTGGATATGGATAAGGTCGTTTTTGGGAAGTACCTGCAGAGAAGACTGAGGATCCATGTAAGCATTAACCAGCAATGTCGCTGTTTATGGCGGCAGTAGGCCGGTTTGTATTCTGCTGAAAGCGATTATATTTTTCTTTTCTTTTTTTTTCATCATGAAGATGTTTTTTTTTTGTGCATAGCTTTAGAAGATAGTATCTACAGAGGTGTTTTATTGGTAGTTCTAGCAGAGGACACTTGGAGTAAATGGGTATGCATCATTGCAAACTCTTCCTCGAACAAAACATTGCCACAAACCATGGATTGTTGTGTAGAATTTGCTACGTGGAGACCAAGTCTGTGTTCTTTGAACAAACCAACAACACCATTTTAGGGTAGTAGAAGGGTGTTTCTCCACTGGGATACTATTTAGATCGGACTAGAGAAGGGTCATAGCAGTGTGTAGAGGGCTCAGATGACACACTGTTCAGTGATGCAGAATTGGTGCATCATGGTGAAAGCTATTAGTGTCCAAGGCATAAACTAGCTGTCAAATATTGATTAGCCGTATTTGCTAATTAAAATGTTCTTGATTAGAAAACGAACACCTTTGATTAGCAATGTTGTACTAATATTTTTAGTGTCACCAGAAGGTTTTTGTACCCAAGATATAAAATAGGCAACAATACAGTAGTCTTGTGTACCGTTGAAGTAAGGCAGTGAGAGGAGTCAGGCCTTGCATATGCGACGAGCAATGTGAATAATTAAACGGCAAATGAGTGACTGACTTTTGTAGCCAAGGCAGATACCGTAGACAGTGGTCCGGCACCATGTGGGTTCTCATTTGAAGGTCTCTGTAAGGTAGCCAACTGAGAGGTGGCAAATATGAAAAGGAATTGTGACATCAAAGTGGTCCTGCAACGGGTCGATCTAAACCCTCTGCACATTCGAAAGTCTTCGATAGTTGATACTAACTGAAATTGTTCCGAACGCGGCTGATGGAGCCTAATTGTGTATGTGTAAGGGGAAGGATCGGAGCCCGGCTAAGTGGTATCCGGGGTGAACCATGAGTCACCCGAGAGAGAATATTCGATGAACAGTGTAAAAGGGGTCTGTCCCCGGTAGAGGGGTATCTCTGGGGTGAAGAGTGAATCACCCAAATTGATTGCTTGTAAGAGGAAAATTACTTTTTTTGGTTTGTTTTTCGTACAAGTAAAGAGACTTGGGTACAGAAGGCCCTGATGCTAGTGATTGAACTGTATCCTCGTGCCGAAGAAGCCAGAGATTGTGCTACGCTAGAGTGAACCGCCTTGTCCCGTGCTGAAAACGTGGGGAGGGGAGGCCAACGTCCTGAACATACTGACATATCATTTTTGTGAACACCTCTTTTTCATAAACACAACTCCTACTCTATTTGTATTTAGAGGTAAGGATTGGCAATCTTTTATTTATTTTTTTAGTATAGTCCCTTTTATTTTGACAAGAGACCACTAGGATTGTATTATTTGATGGTCGTAGCTTCCTCACATCTGTAGATAGGCGTGTATCAAAACCTTGTTGAAGTTCAATAAACACCCTTGAACTGTGGTCACTTGTGCGTCTGTCTTGCTGTTGATACCATGCCTTCCTTACACCTGCCTGCTTCAAAGTAGCAACTGCCCTTCCTAATCTCAAAAGCCCTTTTGACCCCAGCAACACATCCAAACATCTTTCTGTTTCTTTCTTCCTCCACTATTCCAAAATCTTGGAATATATAATGCTCTACATAATCTTTGACTACCTGGGGACCCATGACTTGTGCGCCCATCTCCAATCTGAATTTCGCAGCAAACTCACCACAGACTGTTCCACGTGTTTTCACCAAGGCTATTTTAAACTTGAGTGTTTTCACAGCTGTTGTTTTTTATGGGTTTTTTTAAAATGGGGGGGTGGTGTTTTCCCCCCTTAAGTACCCTGATGCCCCATCCTGCCATCCTGCGATCCCCCTACCCCAAACACAACAACAGATATATATTTTAAAAAGAAATCAGCAAAATGTACACTATGAAAACACGGTAAGCGCCAAAGGCAGAACTTAGCCATGTTGCATACTAACCATTTACGATGCACCACTCTTCTCATACTGCTTTATCTCTGTCTTTGGAAATTGTTGGCTGCCCTTTCTTCATTCTGTGACGTAAGCATGCAAGACATAACTGGATTGCCTCCCGTCTGTCGAACCAATCCTTATACATCTCGTGTAACTCCTCTCCTGCCCCCTTGTCGCTGTGGGTCTGCAAGGCTAGGTCCATGGGACACTATTTTTCACACTATACACCTACTCACTCCGCAATCCTATCTCCTCTTTTGGCTTCTGTTCCCTGTTTTTAGACACCCACATTTACTCATTGCCTCCCTTCAACCTTCCTTTATCCCTGAAGTATCATCACGCTTGCCAACTGTCTCCTGCCATCTGCCACTGACTAACATTTCAGTACCTCGTGCTCAATTCCTCAAAGTGAACTAGAACTACCTCCCTGTAAACGGTTTCCCACCCCTCCCCCTGTCCCCCATTTCTTTTTTTTCCTGATCTTCACACCATCCCCCAAGGCCAAAATGAAGTGTTTTTTTACTTTGCCTCAAAGTCCAGCCCTTCAATCCATGCATTCCTGAGCGCCCCTCTGGATTATTACACCTCCCGTTTCCGGGAACTGTTGAAGTCCAGCATTTCCAAACTGCAATGCCACTTTTCGACTGCCAGTTGGGCTCAAACCACATGATGATGTCACAGCAGCACACATTGCACTCCACTAGCTGAAAGACTGAATTGCATTTAAAACATTGCAGACAAATGTCTACCCCAGTCTATTAAGTAATCTCAACAACGCGTTTGTTCCTCAAAAGTTCTTAGATATTCGCAGCAGGATCTCCTCATTGCCCTTAAGTCTGTTGCTCCACTCAAGACAGGCAACCTGTCTCGGTCTTCAAATGCTTTGAATGCTTGCCTACATTGTGCTTATTTTGTGACTTTCGCATCCTCCTGCATGCATTCCTTTTGTAGTGGTGAGCAGTGCCAAGAGGTGATTTAGTTCATAGGGCACGCTATACAAATCATCCCACTTGTTCCCATAGAGGCTAGAATGAACTGCCTGAATATTTGAATTTTGAGTCCACAGCGTTTTGTCTACTAAAACTTTATTTTCTAACCCTATTTTCAGATGACTTTACTACAGTTCTATCCTCCTGCTTAGCCTTGCCCATTTGCTCCATATAGCAACTCACAAAGATGCTGTTCAATTTAAAGTATAATTGACCCCTCTTCAAATTATTTCTCTCTTGTCTTAATTACACCCATGGACTACCCTACCCACCTGGCTATCTCCATCTCCACCTACCCTTCCCTCTCTACACGCCCAAGCACTAGTCAGCGTAACTCTCCTCGTCAACCCTTTGTCTCCCCTTTCTGCTTTATTTCGTCCTTGCGTTTGAATTACCTCTGCCTAATAGTCGAGAACATTGCAACTGTCCAACAATTTAAATGATATCTAAGGAGACTACTTCTTGACATTTACGGTGCACACCTGCAGTCATCCTATGTTTCTACCTCTGTTATGCCTACTGCTTCCACAGTAAATAAAGTATATTACTGTAAATGTATGCTGAGAACACCTATTTGATGCTTGCAACTGTATGTACCTTTTTTGCCTCCTACATCTATGGATTGTCTGGTCACAGTGCTTACCCCAACCAGTTTAAAGCAAATTTCTCTGTGGTTGCTATGCTCTGTATAGTGACGGATTTAAAAGTGTTGATTTTAAAAGCACTACTCTCCAGCTCTCTAATAAATGCAAAATATGTATGCTTGCCTTACTGTGGCCAAATTGAGACTTGCAACCCAATTCTATCACACTTCTGCTTTACCCTTCAAAGTCTCTTCTTTCACCCCATCACATTTCATTTGGATTGGCAAGGTGCAGATCTAGTAACAAGGTTTCCAGCAGCTGCATCTTTGTCAATATGTCTGCCTTTGGGCAATAGGTGTGCCGGTTGAGGCAGATTTTCTTCAGTCTTCTTCCTGGCCCTAGCCCTAAAACTCTTAGTTTGTATCCTTGCAACATTCAATGCTGTTTTGGGTGGGTGCAAGAATCAGGTTCTTTTCACCATGAATGGGCTTCCATCATTTCTGACTCCTGTGTCTTGCAGGCAGTTAACTATGGCTACCAGTTTGTTCGACTAAAAAGGCTAAAAGCTGATGCCATCCTCTGAGAAGGGGTGATGTTGGTGCTCAAGTGTATCTCCTGGTTCCCAACAAAGGGAGTTTGGAAGGAGGAAAGAGGCAAATCCTGGATCTCTGGTTGTTCATTTTGTTCCTTGCAAAGATCAATTGAAAATGGTTTCCTTGGTCATATTTTTCAAGCATTGCAGCTACAAAATGGCTGTTGTCCCTGGATCTCTTGAAGCCTACTTAAACACACCAGCCCATTGGAACCATTCGATGTACCCCCAAGCTGTTGTGGTAGGCACTTGCTGTCAATTCGCCTACATTCCTTTTTGGCTAACTTAAGCTCTGACCATGTTTTTGAAGTTTATGGAGGTGTTGGCCGCCCTTCTCCAGAGCGATTGTGCTAATGTCTGAAGATGCATGTAGAAGTGGGAGACCGGCAATTGGGCCCAACATTTTTGCCAGGGTCACGCAATTAACAGTAATAGTCTGCACCTGAAATGAATTGCCCCACCTAAGATGCATAAAAGGCTGCATCAGTAGGAGGAAGGAGGAAGGGGCTGGAGCAGGAACTGGAAGGCTGGCAGTGGCAGAAGGAGAATGAGGCTGGCAGTTCATGAGGAAGTGTTCTCATTTAAGGGATGCTCTGAACTGTAGAGAGTAGATATCACCTGCAAGTTCTGAGAGGGTTCTGTGTTCACAAACCCTGCCTTGACATGGCTGCACTGAGAATGAAGTGTTGAGAGTGTAGGTCTTCCTAGGTGCTCCTAGGGGCTGTAATTGCTGAGACGTGACCGTGCTGATGCCCAAGGCTGGTAGCAATAAGCAAGTCGAGCGACAGAGAAGGAGACTCCAAGTTGGCGTGGCCGGACAGGAGACATCCATACTACAGAGAAGTGTGAGTACCAAGTGTGCCTAAAGCCGTAGTAGAAGAGGAGGAAGTCGGGGGAATTTGAAGCAGCCTGCAATCCCAGTGTTCCTAGAGCCGGCGAGTGAAGCTTGGTGTTGAGGTTCACACACAAACTCTTGCCGGTAACTTTTACCAGCTCTAAAGTGGCTCACGTCTGTGAAGGAGCCAGTATTAACTATTTGTTGTTGTGAAAGCTATTCTTTACAATGGAAATGTATCGCACACACTTTTATTAAAAGCTATAGTGTTCGTTTGTGAAGAAAAGCCTTTCTTCTCCCATTATCTAACTTTTAAATGTTGCTGGAGTGGTTGTGTTTCTCCAATAAAAAGGGCACACTTGTTACAAGATTTTACAGCATCAACGGAAGGTCGCGTGTGACCAATTGTGATTCCCGACCGGAGTAGGCTGTGTCGCAGAGTAATACGTGGGGAATACAAACCCTTACAGATACTTGAGGTGGAAGATCTAGGTTAAACATTGGTTTCGTATGCCTAAACATGTTTTTCCTTTGAAGACTGCACCTTGTAACACTAAGACCAAATGTTCTATAAACGCAGAAGTTGTATTAATAAGAACAAGCATTACCCAGGCCAAGAGGTGAACCCTTTGTGTAGTGAAGAAAACCCTGTTTAAATGAGTCCACCTATCTGGCGAAGTTGTTAAAGGTCCAGTGTCCTCTGATTCAACTTCAGATAACAATGTCTCACTTGTAAGAGTGGCAATACATCTTCAAGGTAGCTACTGGAACCAAGAAGGTGTATATAAAGCTGGGCGAGCGAGCTGGATGCTTGCAAGAAGATTGAGCAAATAACTTGTATTGCTGAGACTGTAGAAACTGAGGGAAGGTCAGTCTGGAAGCAGAAGCAGGTTATTCTTGTGGCAGTAAGGCAGACAAGGCATAGAGGCTACCCTTTTCGAGGGGATTGGGTCCTCCGACGTATTCCATATCTATGACAGTAATCACCACAGCTGTGCTGCTTAGGAAAATCTTCGGCCCCCTCGCGGACCTCCTCCGACGGCCGAAGTCACTGGATGTTATAAGTAGGATGTACAACGCCCCCTAGCCTCAGTTCCGTTTTTGTCCGCGAACGTGTTCGCTTCGTGAATCTCGGTACGCCTTGACTCTTTGGCGTTTCTGTTGTTCATCTCAGTTCTTCGAACCTGTTCGTTTGTGAAGTTATTCTTCGTGAAGATGTCTACCTCGTCTTCAACCCCGCGTCCGGGCTTTAAGAAATGCGGGGACTGTGGGTCCAAAATGTCGGTGGCGGACTCGCACAACGCCTGCCTCTGGTGCCTCGGGGAGGCCCATGACACGGATGACTGTGTCGACTGCCAGTCGCTCACGTCCAAAGCCTTGCGGGAGCGCAAGAAGTTGTCGGTAGGTAAGGTGTCCAAGCCCCGGAAGTCGAGGTCTGCGGGGCTTTCGACGGATGATTCGAGAGGCGACTCTCCGCGTCATAGTCAGAAGTCCAGTGGGTCTCGGCCCCGGAGTCGGTCTCGCCACTATTCTGCCTCTTCGAGGCACTCCCGAAAGCGTCGTCATTGGTCGCCTTCCCCGTCCTCTTCCGAGGACTCTGCCCGTCGACGCGGTTGCTTACCCCACCAAGCATGCGACACCGGAGGAATGGGCTTCCTTCGGGAAGAAAATGTTGTCGATTCTCGAATCGCAGGGCACTGGTCCGTCCGCGCCTCCGAGTGGGGTCAGTCGTGATCAGCGGAGACACCGCTCGCACGCCTTCGGGCTCGGGTGGTTGTCACGATTTGCGGGAAAGGTCCCGCTCTGACAAGGGGAATCGTTCTCGGCATTCCAGGTCCAGGTCTTCGACGCGCTTGAGACCGAGTGAGCCTGTGAAGTCTTAGAGGCATACATCGACGCCTGTGGCGAGGAAGACGTCGATGCCGTCGGCACCCTGGATGTCGAAGGACTCGCTCGGGGCTCTGCCCTCGAGGCCTGTGTTGACGCCGTCGATGCTGTCGGCGCCGCGTCTGTCGTCAACGCAGATTCTCTTGGCGCCGATTCACTCGACGCCTTTCAGGGCTGTGTCGATGGGGGTACCCCGTGGCTCGGGGGAACCACCTAGAAAGGCTCTGGCCAAGGTCAAGCATGGCTTTGGTTCCAGCTCTGTGCCTTCTTACCACCATCTGGAATTCATTTCAGAGGTGGATGAGGGCTCTGCTGATGGCATGGTGCCTGACACGGTGCCTGATGAGTCTCTCGGGCCATAGCCAGTTTGAGGACCTGAGGCAGTCCCTGCATGATGCTAGTGGGCTGGACACCTCTCTGGAGGTGGAGTTTTGTAGGCCTGAGCCTGGCACTCATGCCGATTCTTCGTACCAGTGCCTTATGTCACGCGTCACTGAGTACTTAGGATGGTCTGCTCCCCCAGGGGAGTTTGTTCAGGATGACCTTACGGATATCCTTGGCATTGGTCCACCAACTGACCCGGTACTGCCATTCCATATGGCTCTGCAAAGAAGGGTGGCAGAGGTTTGGACTGCTCTGGAGAGTCTCCCGGCAGTGAGTAAGTCTTTGCCGTGAAAATACCGCCCAGCCAGTAGTGAGCCCTGCTACTTGTCCAAGCACCCTACTCTGGAGCGTTTGATGGGGCAGGCGGCAACGGTCCCGGCAAAGCAGGCGTCGTACCCTACCCTCCCTCCTGATAGGGACGACAAGTGTTTTGACGGCTGAGCGAAGAAAGTGTTTTCTGCAGGTGGTAATGCGCTTCAGGCGGCCTACTCCATTTGTGCCTTATCTCGTTTCACGCACACTCTGTGGAACTGTTTCCTTGGCGGCTGAACATATTCCCGAAGGGGATGAACGGGATGGTTTCCTTGCCATGGTTCAGGATGGCAAGAATGCTATGTGTGAGGCCGTTCAGTCGGGTTTGGACATGGCAGATTGCGTCAGCCGATCCATGGCGGCGAGCACCGTGATCTGCAACCACGCAAACCTGCGTAAGTCTGGGTTTGCTCCTGATGTGCAGGCCCGGCTCCTCAACATGCCCTTTGACGGGGAACATCTTTTTGGCAGCAAGGCTGACGAGAGCCTTGAGAGGTTGCAGACCTCAAAAGCTGCAGCAAAGTCGTTGGGTGCTGCAGTTCGACAGCCTGCGCCTTTTCGTCCTAGGGGACAGCAATGGAGGGGAGGTTCCTTTTGTTATTACTCCTCCTTTGGTAAAGCGAGAGGAGCTGCCAGTCAAAGGGGCAACCGTAGGAGTGCCAGAGGTGGAAAACAAGGTACTCGAGGTGCCAATGCCGCTCGGGCTGCTGCCTCTTTGCCCTCAGGCAACGCCGCAGCTGCTTCAGCTCAGTCATGAGGCCATGTCCCATGGTTCGCCGGTTGGGGGAAGGCTGGCGCAGCATCTTGCAGAGTGGCGCGCCATTACTTCAGATGTGTGGGTTCTTGAGATCATAACCCACGGCTACTGTCTTCCTTTCCGGCAGAGGCCTCAAGACAATCCACTGGGGAATCTCTCCAGATCCGCTCCTTGCGCAGGAAATTCAATCCCTGCTGGAGAAAGGCGCCATAGAACTGGTGCCTGTAGCGGAGAGGAACAATGGATGGTATTCCCCTTATTTTTTGATTTCCAAGAAAGACGGGGGATTGAGACCCATCATGGACTTGCGCGGTTTGAACAAACTCCTAAGGAAGGACAAGTTCAAGATGGTTACTCTCTCAAGTCCTCCAGGCCCTTCAACTTCAGCACTGGTTGGTGTCTCTCGACCTCAAGGACGCTTATTTTCATGTGCCGATCCATCCAAAGCACAAGAAGTACCTGAGGTTTGCGGTTGGCGACTCGCACTTTCAGTTTCGGGTCCTGCCGTTCGGATTGACCTCCGCCCGAGGGTCTTCACCAAGCTCATGGTAGTGGTGGCAGCGCACCTCAGGAAAGGGGGAATTAACGTCTACCCTTACCTGGAGGATTGGTTGATCAGGGCGCGCTCTCCCGAGCAAGTCCTGGATCATCTGTCAGTCACCTGCCACTCCCTCCACAAGCTGGTATTCTCCCTCAACTTGAAGTCCCATTTGACACCTACTCAGAGGCTCCGGTGCATTGGAGCGGTGCTCGCCACGTCCCTGGGGCAGTGTTTTCCTCCCCAGGTGAAGGCTCATCACATTCAGCAGATGGTGCACAAGTTTCAACATGCCCAGACTCTCCCAGCGTTCGAGTTCTTGAGACTGCTCGGCCTCATGGCATCCTGCATTCTTCTGGCACCAGAGGCCATGTTGCGGATGAGATCTTTGCAATGGGTACTCAAGCTCCAGTGGTCTGTCCTCCGGCAGGATGTTGGACCCTGTTCAGGTGCTGTCTATGGTCGCCCAGGACCTTCTGTGGTGGGCCGACGAAGGCAATCTGATGAGGGGGGGCTCCATTTTGGCTGCCCTGGCCGGAGGTGACGATCGTGATGGACGCATCCCTCACGGGATGGGGAGCTCATGCCAACGAGTTGACAGTCAGTGGTAGTTGGTCTCCGTCGGAGTCCAGACTCAATATCAATCTGTTGGAGCTGAGGGCCGTCAGGCTAGCCCTGAAGGCTTTTCTGCCGACTGTGCGAGGAAAGAATGTCCTGATCCTGACGGACAACTCGGTGGCCATGCACTACCTCAACAAAAAGGGGGGGGCAGGGTCACTTCCTCTGTGCAGGGTGGCGATGCAGCTCTGGTTATGGGCAATCCAGCAGGAAGTTTCGATCTCGGCAGTTAATCTGGCAGGAGACGAAAATGAGACAGCGGACGCTCTGAGTAGGCAGAGCGCGATCTCTCACGAGTGGGAATTGGCTCAGGAGATTCTCCTGGAGATCTTCGCCCTTTGGGGGACCCCTCAAGTGGATCTCTTCGCCTCCAGTGTCAACCGGAAGTGCGAGAGGTTCTGTTCGCAAGAATTTCCTCCAAACAGAGCCTTAGACGCGTTTGTGAAGGAGTGGTCATTCCCACTGCTGTACGCGTTTCTCCAGTCCCGTCATCCCGCAAGTACTACGGAGGTTCGGTTCCCGGAGGATCCTCATTGCTCCAGCGTGGGCCCGGAGGACGTGGTACCCGGACCTTCTCGACTTGTCCATCTGCACTCCACGTCATCTTCCCTACCGAGACGATCTGCTCTCACGGGAGGGGGGGGTCAGGTTCTCCATCCAGAGGTCAGGTCCCTCAACCTTCACGCTTGGTTTCTGAAAGGTTGAGGTATGAGGATTGGGACTTCCCTGAAGACGTGATGGAGGTGTTGCTTTCGGCCAGAAGGCCCGCAACAAAGTCCCTGTACTGTTGCCGTTGGAGAAAGTTCTGCGACTGGTGCAGGGTTAAGAATGTGGATCCTTTTGCATGTGACATTTCCATGGTTCTGTTTTTTGCTTTCTTTGGCCCACAAGGGCCTTCAAGTGGGTACCATTAAAAGTTACCTGGCGGCACTGTCCATATTTAAGCGCTCGTCTGAAGAGTGTTCCTATTTTAAAATTCCTTAAATTTCTCAGTTTCTGAAAGGGCTCACTAATGTGTTCCCTCCGTCACCTTTCCAGGTGCCTGGTTGGGATTTGAACCTTGTTCTCAAGTTTCTGGTGGGTGCTCCATTTGAGCCTTTGCATTCATGCCCTTTGAGACTGTTGACTCTGAAAACTGCGAGCGGAAGTGACCACAACTAAAAATACAGAGTGAGTGAGTTATAGGCACTTTCAGTTAAGCCACCCTTCACTGTGTTTAATAAGGACAGGGTTGTCCTTAGAGTTTGTCCTTCTTTTGTTCCGAAGGTGGTGTCGGAATTTCATTTAGGCCAGAAGATTGTTCTTCTGGCATTTTATCTTCCTCCGCATCCTGGTAAGGAAGAGGAGAGGCTCCACAGGCTTGATCCTAGGAGAGCGTTAAGCTTTTATATTTCACGCATGTCCCGGGTTAGAGTGGACGAGCAGCTCTTTATTGGTTACGCTGGAAAGCGTTTGGGACAGGCTGTGATGAAACAGACTGTCTCGCTGGATTATTTTGGCTATCTGAGTGAGACCCACCGGTCGGCTTACGGGCCCATTCTACCAGGGGTATGGCTGCCTCTACTGCCCTGCAGAGGGGTGTTCCTATTTGCAACATCTGTGATGTAGCCACCTGGGCTTCGGTACATACTTTTGTACGTCACTATTCCCTCGATTCCATCTGGGGGCAGGATCTGGCCTTTGGCAAGGCGGTCCTTTACTCCGCAGTTTGATTGGGCATGCTAAATTTCTGTTTTCTAAATTCTTTTCCCACCTCTTTGCATTGGTACTGCTTTGGGAGTCTGTCATAGATATGGAATACGTCGGAGGACCCAATCCCCTCGAAGAACAAGTTACTCTCTTACCTGGTAACCTTCTTTCGATGGGATGGTCCGACGACGTATTCCATATCGCTCCCTCCCTACCTTCCCCGCTACAGAATTTCTTATGCGATTGCAGCTTACGTTTCCGCAAGGCTTTGTGTGGTCAGACTGGCAGAAGACTGGTGGCACACGTTCTGGGAAAAAACTACAACTGAGGCTACGGACGTCGTGCGTCCTACTTATAACATCCAGTGACGTCGGCCGTCGGATGAGGTCCTCGAGGGCGGCGTATCGACGTCATCGACGCAGGACGCAGAAAGATTTTCCGAAGCAGCACAGCTGTGGTGATTACTGTCATAGATATGGAATACGTCGTCGGACCATCCCATCGAAAGAACGTTACCAGGTAAGACAGTAACTTCTTCTTTGAGCATAGGAAAGAAGAGTGCCTTGCCTACCTGTAGAGGTCGAAGTGTCATGTCTTTAAAATGCCTAACCATTCTAATATATAAAGTTGAAGCAGAAATACCTGAGGTTGTGTGGAATACTGTCAGTGGATATCATATTGAAGTTGGTTGAAGTAGTGGCATATGTGCAACCAAGGAGTCTGTTTCCATGGGAACGCTAGTAGAAGGGTGGTTGTCAAGCGGAAAGCAGCAGCAAAGGAAGCATACAGACAATTATACAAAATGTATTGCTGAGGTTATGAACATTCGTAGAATTGTAGATGTTATATTTTTTGTAACTTTGGCAAAACAATCTTGGAAGGAAGACATCGAGGATTACCATTGGTGCCATTTCTTGGCTGGAATTTCAAAGGGATCTCTTCAACTGGAAGCCAAAGAACTGTTGAAATTGGATTTTTATTTGGTGAACTTTTGTTTAATTTGTAACTTATGTGAGCTGGTTCAGAACTTTACTTTCTGAACATTTGGGGAAGGGATTTACCCAGTACAGCTGAAAGTCATCCAAACCATTGGTTGTTGGTTATTCACTCTTTTATGTTGATAATTTACTTTGAATGTTTTGTTTAGTGTGAGGGCCAGTTTGTTATGTTAGAAGTGATTGCCTTGGTTCTTAGGAATTCCATGACAGAGTAGGTTTATCAAGGATTTATATGCATCTTTTTCTTTTAATCAAATGTTTAATTCTGAGAAAAATACAAGCAGTTGTCCGCCTCGCATTACTGACTCCTCACACTATGGAAAGAGGCAGCACATCTTTTTTCCATGTCGATTGTTTTAGGGTATCAAAAATAAATCCTGTGCGAGGCACTGACACCTCTTCTGAAGACTGTTTACTCCTACGTCCCATCCCCTTTCCTCCATACTTATGGGACATCTCTCCGTCCTGTGGGATGGGACCGGAGCACTTTTGTAAAAAGCATCCACATTTTTTTTCGTAAATTTGTCCCTCCTCTCTTTCCTGCGTGGGGCCCGGCACGCGGCCGTAAACCCGCCCACCTTGGTTCCGCCCCGCGCATCACCCATCAGTCCTTTTTTCTGCTCGATCGGGGCTGGACGCACTTGCATCCTCGGAAGATTTTCTTCCCTTTTTTCCCTCTCTGGCTCTCGCAAGCGTTCGTTTACTAGTCTGTCTGTCTTTTAAAATAGATTTTCCAGACTGTTCATCGTGTCATCGTCGCTTCACGAGGGCGGATCCCCATCCTCTTTGTTTAGAGTGTTTGGGTCTGGAACACCGTTGGGACTCCTGTTTTTACTGCGACTCCCTTTCGGTCCGGGCACTTCAACGTCGGTTGGAGCGGTGGGAGGAGGTGTTCGGACGGACTCCTCCTTCTCATTTTCAGGCGTTCATCGACGAGAAGAAAAAACACCCGGTAAGTTCTTTAATTTTCAGAGCACCCCGGCCGGGGGATACCTTCCCGGGTTCCTCTCGAGCTGGGGGGGCGTTGATCGCTCTGTTACCGGGGTTCGCCCTGAGGTTCCTGTCGGGCCTAATAATTCTACCAGAGTTTTCTCCGGGGGTCTCCGTAAGGGGCCTGTGATCACCGGAGTACACTCCGAGGCCCCTCCTGTGGGAGCTGTGTGTAGACCCAGTTCTACTGAGTCGTGGGGTACCGGAGCTTGCTCTGAGGCCGCTCTTTCGGCTTCCCTTAAAAACAAAACCGGGGTACGCCCCGAGGTCTTGGCTGGGCTTGAGGTTACCGAACGGATGTTCGAGGCCCGTGCCGATGAGGCTTCTACCGGGCGTAGGTCCGAGGTCCCTCGCACAGAGGCTAAGGTTACCAACAGTTCTGAGGGGCCGGGCAAGGCCCTGTCGGTGACAGCGCACCGTTCCCACTCTTTTGGTGACACCAGATCTGTTGAGGGGGCAAAGAAGAAGAAAGCTCTTCCTTCGAAGGCTCAGTTGGTGGTTGGCATGTCGCAGAAACATTCCAGGCCTCGTAGTACCGGCTCTGCCAACGTTCCTTACGTTAAGGCTAAAATTAAATCCCCTGATCCATCGACGGGGACCCTTGCCTCACTTCCTCACGTGCTGCAGTTCCTCTCAGGTGAGGACAAAATGGTGGCCGTTCCCGCCACGACCTCGGCGGCCATTTTAGGTACTATCCCCACAACTACACCATCGGCCCCTGGTGTAGGGTTCGGCCCTTCGGGTGAACCTAAGGTCCCTTGTGCGCATCCTTATCGGCCGGTTTATGATTGGAATGCCCGGATGCCTCTTCCGCACAATGTTTCGTTGCCCGCAGAGGCGGCTCCCTTGATTTATGTAGATACGACGGCGGAGGGGCCGGTGTGGCACCCTTCCCCGTTGCGTCCCTGGATTTGTCCACCTCATTAGTGGCCTCCACAGGTTCCGAAACAATCTCCTGAGGATGCCTTTTCGGTAAATATCAAGCGCTTATGCGCACCGACCCCATGAGGGAATATTTCAAGGGGCTGTTCAAGGAGATATGTCCACCCGCGCCTCTGGCTCCACCCGTCCCGTCGGTGGTTCCGCCGGTGCCACCATTGTCCTCAGTGGACAAGGCAGTGCCTGACTCGGCTCAGCAGGAGCTGGACCTGTCAGATGACCCTCTAGGCGATCAGGTCAACGAGGACCTGCCCCGCCCACCAGAGCTTTCCATGACCAGGTACTGGACATGATGAGCTTCTTAGATGTTCTGGTGCCTGAGGCACCTGCTCCGCAGGAGGGCGTGCTTTCTGGGGCGTTCACCTTGTCTCCTTTGGAGCGTACCGGCCTGTTCTCGCAGAAGGACGTTCTGGCCGAGGTTTGAGGAGTTTGGGAAAAGCCACACTCGGGACTTTTTGTAAATAAAAAGATTGACGCGAGGTACAGGCTACATTCCTCGGAAGAAGTGGCCTTGTCTTGTCCGTTTCCCTCCACAGTGGTGGCTGCGGCCACGTTGCAATCCAGACCTGCAGCTTCCTCCTCCGCAACGGCGACTCGGGTCTTGGGAAAGGAGGACAAGCTCCTGGACTCCCTAGGGAGGAAAATTTTTGCCAATTCGGCCTTGCAGCTCAGGCAGGCCAATGCAGAATTGATTTTGGCGGGAGCTAACATGCGGATGTGGAGAGGTCTGTCGGTGTTTGAGGAGCACATTCCGGTCGAGAAGCTGGAGGATTTCAGAGGAGGCCTTTCCGGTGCCAGGGTCTTGGCCCAGGATCTCCTGGAGGCTGCGGCTCACCACGTAGACACCTCGGCTCGGGGTCTGATGCTAGGGGTTGATACCTCGCGGCAAGCATGGCTACATGCCACTAAGTTCTCGAAGGAGGTGCAAGACAAGGTTCTGGACCTTCCATTTGATGGTAATGAGCTTTTTCACTCTTCTACTGATGTAGAGCTCCCCAAAACCAAAGACAGCACCCAGACGGCCAAATCATTGTCTGTTCTGTTTAAACCTCCCTTCAAGACTCAAAAGCCGTTGTCGCAAGGTCGACCTTCCTCTGGTTTTAGGGGCTTCCTCGACCGCAAAAATCGCAGAGTGGATACTCCTGCGGGTAATAACCGCCGTAGACCACAGCATACGCGGTATTTCTCCCGCTCCTCAGCCTCCTCATCAGGTTCAGGTGGCACCGCCACCGATAAACCTGCCAGATGAGGGTTTGCCACGCTCGCACGAGACCCCGGTGGGAGGACGCATTGCGTCTCATTGGGAGGCGTTGCAGACCATCATAGACAGATTGGTCTTGTCACTCGCTTGAGCGGGCTTCCGCTTACCTTTACCCCTTACTTCACCCCTCAACCCTCCTTTTCAGCTGTCGGGCTCACCCTCCCTCAAGGCCGAGGTTCAGAAACATCTGCTCCTTAGAGCTGTGGAACCCGTTCCCCTTGGGGAACGAGGGGAGGGATTCTACTCCCGGCTGTTTACGGTGCCCATACCCAACCAGGCTGGCCTGCGCACCATCCTAGACCTTTCCCAGTTCAATCTTTCCCTACCCCAAGAGAAATTCAAGATGATCACGCCGGGCCAGATTCGCTCCTCGCAGGCGGGCGATTGGCTCAGCGTGGTGGATCTTCAGGATGCGTACATGCATATCCTGATTTGGAACCCACACAGGAGATACCTCCGGTTCTCTTTGGGAGAGGAGCACTTCCAGTTTCGGGTGCTTCCTTTTGGTCTCAGTTCGGCGCCGCGTGTCTTCACGAAGATGTCGGTGATCACGGCCCATCTTCGTCTCCAGAGTATCCATGTGTATCCCTATTTGGACGACTGGCTTCTACGCAGCCCTTGCCTGTTGGCAGCAGCGGGCAACCTCCAGTCTCTCCTTCAGCTCCTGTTCCATCTTGGGCTGTCGGTGAACTGGTGGAAATCCTCCATGCCGGTCTCACAGGACCCTACTTTCCTGGGTTTTCGTTGGAACACGATAGACTGCCGAGTGTATCTGACCGGGGACAGAATGGCAGATCTGTTAGCCACGTGTCAGATGTTTACGCAGTCGGAGAGCATGTCGGCCTGGTGGTTCCAGAGGCTTCAGGGACTCATGGCCTCGTGTGTGCTGGCTCTTCCTCTTGCTCGTCTCAAAATGAGACGGACTCAGATGGCTCTTCGGAGTTCCTGGCGTCAGGCTGTGGACCCGGATTCCAAACGGATAATGCTTCCGAATTCCATGAGTGGACCTGGACTGGTGGTCTTCTCAGCAACCTGTCAGTGGGTGTCGGGTTCCAAGACCCAAGCCCCATGGTGACGATCACAACAGACTCCTCCCTTTTCGGGTGGGGTGCGATGTTAGATCTTCAGGTCTCGGACCTATGGTCACCTCAGGACAAGCTCCTGCACATAAATCACTTTGAGCGCCAGAAAAATCGCCAGAAGCTCCAAGCGTTCAGACCTCTCATTGTCAACAAGGTGGTCCGCATAATAACGGACAATGCGGTGTCAATGTACTACATAAGCAAGGGGGAACGAAGTCTCCCCCTCTCGTGGATCTGTCCATCCAGATTTGGGAGTGGGTCGTGCTTCATGGGGCCTGCCTGCTTGCAGTGCATATCCCGGGCCGGCTGAATGTCACAGCGGATGCCCTCAGCCGGCAGACAGTGGTCAGCTACGAGTGGGAGTTGAAGGCAGAGATCCTATCATGGATTTTCTCGCGTTGGGGCACACCGGAGGTGGACCTCTTTGCCTAGGCGGTAAACAAGAAGCTTCCTCAGTACGCCTCCAGAGGGGGGCTGGGAGTCTCCTCTCTGGGGGACGCACTCGAGATCCCATGGCACAACATGAGAGCTTACGCCTTCCCACCTCTTCCTCTGGTTCATCGAGCAATTTGGAAGTTGAAGAGTTCTGTCAACTGTTCTCTTCTACTGATAGCTCTGTGGTGGCCGGCCAGGTTTTGGTTCTCAGAACTTCAACACCTGTCGGTGTGTCCGCAGATCATTTTACCAGTAACTCCCGATCTTCACCAAGGGGAACAGCAGATGTGGCACCCCTCCCCACAATCGCTCAGCTTGGCGGCATGGTGCCTGAGTTCACGGCTCTAGAGCCTTTGGATTTGTCTGCAGATAACATGCGCTTTATCCAGGCAGCCAGGAAACCCTCGACCAGATCCCAATACAGAAGTAAATGGCTCAGGTTCTGTCATTTGGTGTTTGGAGAAAGAATTGGACCCGATGGGTGGCGACGATTGACACAGTGCTGTCCTTTGTCTCCTCCCTAGCAGAGTCAGGGGTTCATGTCTTGTCCTGCAGGACTTATCGCTCGACGATCTCCGCCTACCTCTCTACAGACCGGTGTTCTTATTCGTTAACTAACCCGGTGGTGAAGAGACATTTTGCTGGTTTGACACGACTCTACCCTACGGTTCGTAGGCTGCCACCCGCCTTGGGACCTAAATGTAGTCCTGACAGCGCTGTGCCATAAACCTTTTGAGCCAATGGCTACGGTTGACCTCAAGTACGTGTCCTGGAAAGTTTCCTTTCTGGTAGCCATTACGTCAGCGAGGAGAGCGCGTGAGCTCCAGGCATTGTCGGTGGAGCATCCTTTCTTGGTCTTTCACAAGGACAAGGTGGTCCTTCGGACGAACCCAGCTTTCCTACCAAAGGTAGGGACCGAATTCCATCTGAATCAGTCGATCTCCCTTCCGGTCTTTTTTCCGAACCCTGCCTCAGAGGCAGAAAGGGTTCTACACTGCCTGGATGTCCAAAGAGCTCTTAAGTTCTACCTGGACAGGACTGCCGAGCTTCGGAGTTCTTGCCAACTGTTTGTGACCTTCGCTAAACCCCAGGGTAGGCCGGCGTCTAAGGCATCTATTTCCAGATGGATTGCTGCCTGTATCACAGAATCTTTCACCGTCCAAAAGCTAAAACCTCCTAAGGGTATCCATGCACATCAGGTGCGAGGCAAGGCAGCCGCGGTTGCTTTTCCTAAGTATGTTCCCTGGGAGTCCATCGCTAGAGCGGCATCTTGGGCCTCCCCATCTGCTTTCTGTAAGCATTACTTCCTCGATATGAGCTCTAGGGCTGACGCTCAGTTCGGCCAGGCTGTGCTGAAGAACCTGTTTCAGTAAGGGGTATTTTCATCCACCCATAGTTCCTGTAAGGAGTGCTTGGGAATCTCCCATAAGTATGGAGGAAGGGGACGGGACGTAGGAGTATTACCAGGTTACTCACCGTAGTGACCACCTTACTCCTAGTCCATAGTCAACTTTCCTCCATACGCCCGCCCGCCGTCCCCTCTAATAAGGTTCCTCTGTTATTGCTAATGGGTCTTGGACCCAGCGATAGAAAAGGACTGATGGGCGATGCACGGGGCGGAGCCAAGGTGGGCGGGGTTACGGCTGCGTGCCGGGCCCCGCGCAGGAAAGAGAGAGGAGGGACACATTTTTGAAAAAAATGTGGATGCTTTTTACAAAAGTGCTCCGGTCCCGTCCCACAGGACGGAGAGATGTCCCATAAGTATGGAGGAAAGGGGACTATGGACTAGGAGTAAGGTGGTCACTACGGTGAGTAACCTGGTAAATCTTTAGAGTGCTGTCATGATGGCAGGGCCCTGTCCTCCACATCACGAAGAACAAGTGCAGCAAATAATTTACATCCAGCATCTAAGAGTGCTTTAGGTCTGTAAATTATTTGGCTTTCCATGTTTCCTTTATTTTTTATAGATGCAGTGATATTGGATAATTTTCACCTTTCTGTTATTTTCTTTGTAATGATGTCCATGAATAACATATAAAAATGGAGGCCCACAGGTCTGAAGTGCTCTTAAATATGATATCTCAGCCCATTTGGGCCAGAAGTGCTAGAACTCTATTTTGGATATTAAGGTTCTTATGTCTTCAATACTGAACAATAAATCCTGCTTGGCCCTCTTTGGGCAATCCCCTTGTTTGATTGGGATTTTGTATAGATCAGAATAATAGACTTCCCAAATATGTTCTGAAATAAGATTCAACTGTGTAGTTATTTGGCTATATTCCATAGATCTTCTCAGAGATCAACAATTGCATGGTTTGTTTCTTAAGAATGGCCTTCAGAATGATTTCACCATCCTTTTTAAAGTGTTGATTTTTTGCATTTAAATCCATTTTAATATCGTTGGCTAAGGACTTGTATCCTTTCCATCTTCACAATCAATGGTAAATGCAAAGACTTGGTGTATCTTAAATGTTTCCTTATTTCTTTTTTATGTATATCATCTCATGAAATGTGTGTTCTGTCTATATGATTACGTTTTTTGAGTGGGAGTTTAATTTTGTAGAAAATGAATACCAGAAAGGCGTCCAATTGAAAAGCCTGTAGTTTACCTTCCAGGGTAGAGTTGTTAAAATATCTTTCCAACGTTTCCATTGAAGATTTGTTTTTGAGACTCGCCAAGTAATAGTATTTCTTTGGTTTTGCTATTATCTGTCAATTCATGTATGATCTTTTGCCTAACAAACATTACAATTGACACAGGCAGTTAACATGTCATGGTCACTACATAAGGTTTCATAAATTGAAAAGTCTTTGCAAACGGCGAACAGATTATTTGTTACAAAAATTAATCTATACAAGAACTCAATGGCCACTTTGCCACTGGTTCTTCCTTAGACATAGCCTGAAAAATGTCTATTTAGTAGTTGAACTCCACTGCCTTTTAACCCACTTGTCACCATTCGATTCTTTTTATGTTTACAGAGTAGTAGTTGCCATTTATTGTAGACCAATCGATCTTGCTTAATTTGAAAGCGGGTAGAATTAAAATACCCAGCCATAATATCACACAAAGGGAGAATCAGTGGCTGAGGTATACAAAATGTAATTTATTTGGTGAAAATAAATTCTTAAATTTGAACGTGAGGGGTTCCAGTAGATGTTAATCGGGAGTATATTTCTTGTATATAAATTAGTTGTGATCTTGATTTTAGAAATTTATATTCTTTAATGTTGATTTGAAATTAATTGGCAGTCAGATTATTCTTTAGGGCAATGGTTAGGCCTCCCAAAGAGCACCCACCATTTGAGTTTGTGGCCAGATGTTGAAATGTTTTAAACACATCAAAAACCACTGGGGAAACCAACCACACGACTGGAAAAAATATATAATTTTTGCTTAATTCCATACACAAACTCTGATTATGCAGTAAATGACAATGACCTCTCACAATTCATGAAATAATAACAGTCTCCCTTAACAGAATTGGGTTTCAAGGCATCCTCCATCAGCAAATCTATGGTTTTTAGCCGATCGAATACTTGGTAGCAAACACAAATCGTTGGTGTGTTTTTATCTCAAGAGTAGCAAACTGTTTGCTGCTGAAAGCACATTTTTTATGTGCCTATTTCTACAAAACTCAAATTTGATTTTCGATTTGTCACAATCTTACTAGATATATTTTCCACATTGCCATTAAACTGTAATAATTTATAACCCATTTGTTTTAGTACATTACATTAAGCAAGCAACATTTTGTACACCTCTTTAGAAAGAACTTTTTAAAGAAACTGTCCCTTCTATTTACTTCAATGAAGTTAACCAGGTCAATATCTTTCGTTGTTATCAAGAATAGCCTAGGGATTTAAATAAATCAGTAAAAATAAATTTGAGCAATTAAGAATAATCGTTTTTTCACTCTGGGGAACAAACTCTAAAAGATGCTGATTTGTTTCCTTTGTTTATATTTTTTTGTTTAATTCAGTGCATTTAGCTGTAGCAATGGGCCATTGTTAGTTTTGCTTTGCCTGATGATTCTGTAAAGGAAATCGATTGTAAGTGTTGCAAATTGTACTTTTGGCAAACACTAGCTAGATCTTTTACATGTCATAACTTAGCTCAACCGAGCTTCCTATAGCCATGAATGCAGACGCAGAATCTAAGACTGTTACATTTGCTGTGGATTTGAGATTCCACTATGAGACACTGATCTGTGGGGGAGCAGATTCCCCTCCTTTGATCCTGTATGGGCATTAGTTGGATTTCTCTTGCATTAGATACAGGGATTTAAAGAGTTTCCTCAAATTTCATTGATTTATGTACTTTTTTTTTTCTCCAATTTATTTCCTTTGGTCGTTTGTCACCATTTTTAGATTTATTAGTCTTCTTTTTAGCTCACTTTATAAATAAGTTTAGAGGTTCTTGACCTTCAGCTGGGGGTTCAGTCATAGCCAAAGGATTCACCTTTAGAGATGGCTCTGAGTTTCCAGAATATTCATTTTAGGCATATGTTTTGAATCCCAATGTTTCCGATTTCAGTTTTATCTCTCTGAAGACTAATGCGTGGGCTTTTACCTCCATACGTCTTAATCATACACGTGTATGAAAGTACTTGGCACCATATTTATTGCTGAATATTTTAACTTCTAGATTTGTGTTTCATGCAATTTTGACATTTCGCAGGCGCATTTCTTGTTATTATGTTTGGTAAATAAAGAAAGGACTTCTGCAGAACAAGTGGCGTTCGGGGGCTTGTTATTGCTCTTTCTGCCCCCTCTCTGTGCCTCCAGAGTAGCTAATGGATTATCTATTTCTAGGTGACTAAGTCATTGATGAAATTTTAATCCATATTTATCTCTCAATTAATTTAGCTTTTTACGCTTGCTCATCTGGGTTTACCCCGTGCAGGGTGGAAAAAGTCGGTGATATTTCCATCGAGGTAGATTTCTTGATTTGTTTATCTCTACTAGTAGTAGTGCAGGTGTTTCTCCACTCTCTTTGGTATTTATTTAAGGTCTTTTTGCTTTCTGTGACTTCATAAACCGCTGCAGAGTCTACCACCAATACCTTGTCGTTAACCTCGTTGACATGGATTTCCTCGCTACCCTCAGGGCAAGCTTCTTAAAAAAAAAAAGCTGGTCAGAACATGTTGAGCATGAGGTAGAGGGGATAACCGGAACCGTAACAGTATCGGATTCCGGAATAGATATTAGTCCATGTTATCAGTGGTCGTGGAATTAATACACAAGTAATACATGTCGGAGAAAAGCATAAAAAGTTAAGCACCTATTTGGCCTGCACTCAATCGCTGCAATCCACGCTGCAATCTGTCCCAGCCCTTCTAAAGCGATTGAAGTCTGCCACCCCCCTCTCCGGGAAACACTTGTTGTGAGGAAAGGTGCCTGTGTCTTCAACTGCGCTCAATTGAGCTCCATACTGTCGAAGCTATTTTTATGCAGTAGCACTTGGTAAAAGTCTGTCCTCTTGGGAAACGCTAGTTGTCAGGAAAGGTGATACGGTTGGTTGGAGCTTGGAGGACGGGAGGACCCCTGCGCTAACTGGTGGTTGATTTGTTGCTGTAATATATCCTGCAGCTTAACACATGGTTTATCTAGGAATTTAAAACTCCAAGATTCCCAATAAATGTTTGTAGACTAGGTGGATTGACAAACCTTGTTTAGTAGAGGTGCTGGTGGTTGGTTTTAACCATAATATGACTGTTGCTTTCTTAATACTTGGTTGATGAAAGAATTGAGCAAGTCTTGATTTGTTGTCATCAGTGAAGATTTAATTTTATTTACAAGAATAAACCAGAAGGCCCAGCAGAATGTGCTAGGTGCATGTGAGAGGGGAGCCAACACGTGTATCGACCGTAGTCTTTGTCAAGGCGTGGGCAATGTTAAGCGGTCCTGTTAAGGGATTATCTCGCATGGTGAGCAGGTCACTATTCCTTCTAGGCGGCAGGCTGACTATCCAATCTGTGGGAGATGGATAAGTGTTCCGTGATTGAGTATTCTTTCAACAACCAAGTATTAAGAAATCAGTGGTCATATTAAATGTTTAAACCAACCACCAGCGCCTCTACTAAACAAGGTTTCTCAACCCACCTCTTCTGTGAGGAAAGGGGCCTATACATTCATCTGTAATCATATGCTGCACTCTGCCTTAATTTCTTAATGACTTCTGCTATTTTCCAAACTTTTATCTCACTTATCCATTGTTATTTTAACATCGATTTCTCCACAGGATGTTAACATTTGCTTTGGAAACATAACATATATGTCCTCCTAACTTCCTGCGAATAATCAGTTATTACATTTTCTGTAAATATTTTTGGCTGTAGAAAGTTAACCTACAGAAGCTTCTAAAACTGGTTTTCCACTAACTAGAAGAATGAGTTTAGTTTTTTCACAATGTTTAATAGCTGGTTGCTTCAGTTTCCAGGGGCTAACCTAACCTGACTTTTTCCCAGTGCCTTAAACTGCGCTACTCTTGGCTTTGGCTCATCTGTTATGGGGAAACTAACCTGTCCTTCAGACTGTCAGTACTGGGAAACTGTTTCCCTTAGTCTTTGACTATGTTCCCATTTCTTGGTAACTTGGTATCTATGTGCCAAATACCTTGCAGTACCACACATAGGGGTCCTTTTGTTTTATAGCCTTAGACACCCTCTAAGGATTTTACGATGTTTGTACAAGTGTGCCAAGGACATACTGGTGGCAGCAGTTTACTTTAATTGTATTTTTACTTATTTTTAATGATCCACATTGCGTTTGGCTCAAAACTGTGCCCAGTGCCGAAAATGGCCATGCCACGAAGTCTGTTGCTCTGTCCTTTTGGCCATTTTGGCCCTTTACCTACCCCAGGTCGAGCCGACCTGGGAATTCCTTATTTGGGCAGGCAGCCTCCTGCAAAACCGCATCTTTCGCAGGCTCCTGCATGTCACATTTGCTAGTGCCCAGGACGAGGATTGGGGCTGTCTGGTCCCACTCCACACTACCGACGCCAGAATGACTGGGACCACTGTGGACTGTGATTGGTCCATGTCTGGCGTGCATGCAAGAGAGCAGATCTTCGATTGGTTATCACAGATTTTAGCACAAAACTAATTGTGGATGAGAGAAGGGGCTCTGCATCCATTCCAGGTCGATCAACTGAAGTTCACACTGAACCACAGAAGTATCCTGAAACGCTAAAGCAGACCTGTGGAACCGTCGGAGATGTGCTATAAGGTTTGGCACCCTGAGCCCACTCTTGTCTTGTCGGACCCCTGTTTTTGCATCGAGCATTGAAGGCCTGCAAGGGAGCTCCAACCCTTTGGAGTAGTGGCAACTACTACTCTCGGCACCTCCTGATTACCCTCCCAAAAAACCTCATCGGTAGTGTTCCTGGGCCATCCAGCGAACTGATCAGCTCGAACCTGAGTTCTCCCTTAGGATCGCTGCTGTCCCGTGTTGACACACAAGACTTAAGGAATCGCTGGCTTGTGGTCCTGGGCCCTCTCCCGCCAAATAGTCCTAGCTCCTCCGGGCCATGATTTAAGAGTGCACCACGCCGCAAGAATTTGCGGTCTTTGTGTCACCCTGATGTGGTGACGGTGGTTTTAGGAGCCTTAACCTGCCTGCCCCCCTGTGCCCTGAAGTGTGCTGCACTGGAACTGCCCTCTTTTCTTCACTGAGAGCTGAGAAAAGACTACTGTCCCTTCCTGCAGCTGCTGAGAGCATGAGCAATGTGCAACTGCAGGGGTTAAATCTACAAGCGACCAGGCTAGATGGGCGAAGTTTGCTTGGGACTGTCAAGGGTCGGTGAGTACTTGCATCACTTAACGGTGGCCCCCTGGCACAGCCATTGTTGTTTATGCACGAGAATATCGAAGTTACTCCACTTAGCTGGGTTAGTCTGTGCTCCCTAGCTATTACCGAAAGTCGCTCTTCCAGCAAGGGTAAACCCTCTTGGAATAGTAGGACACTGTTCACCTCAAGACCCTTCCTGAACTGCTACAGCTCCCTGAAGAGGACCTGCTTTCTCTCTACGCGCGACCGCGTGTTTTCAATGCACTACTGTACTTTTGAGCATACGCCTCCCCACTTTGTAGGGCTGGACTGCTTAAGTTAGGGATAGATTCCGAAGAACTGGCTAATGCTATATTTGTGTTATCCTACCCTTCTGTTGCAGGTTGTGGCTGTTTTCCCCCCCTTACCGCATTAGGTGAAACGTAACTGTGTATATATGTTAGTGAAAGTAACTTTTATATTACTGTGGTTTATTAGCATTTAACTATTAAGGCCTATAATAAATGTAGATGTATTTTAGATATACACTTGTCTAAGCATATTCTGTGAAGTTTTACTGCGTGGGCTCATTGTGGGCATCACTGTCACCCCTCCTGAGACTTGGTCTTGACCACCTGCCAAGCTACCGTGATTGGTCTGGCTTGTCCACAAGGTTCCCATGTTCCACTAAACTGTTCCACTAAACATTGGTGGCTTCCTAAACTTCTGCCCACCAGGTCAGAGTTTAGAACTACCATCGTCACAGCTATAATAGCAGTTTTCCCCTCCTTTAGAAAGTTACTCTGGCTCTTATAAGACACCTATTCAGACAGTATTAATATACCCTCATGTGTGGGAACATAAGAAAACCAAATTTGTTCTAGCCTTTGTACCTCCCACTCACCCTGCATGTTTTTTCTTTTTATTTAGTTGAACTTGGATGGGATGGCTTTAGCACTTGGGTGACAACGCAACAAGCTTGTACGGGATGCCATGATTTTGCCTTCCCTTTATTGGATTTTGATGGCATTTTCAAGGTGTTCACCAGCGTTGAGGAAGAGCTTGAGGTCCCAACACTGGCTTGTTAAGGAGTCTAGAATTTCTCATTCAAAACTGTTAATGCTTCGCATAAAAAAGTGCATTTTTTTTGTTAAAGAAGATAATGCATAATGCTCCTTTGTGTCTTTAATAGAATCTAAACGCCCACTTAGCGTAGTAATGGGGATTAGCCATTGTATTTGGAGTGTGGGTACATCTACAGTGGGTGAAGCAATTTTTGTGATACTGCAAAATTATATATTGGTGAGCGAGTTCAGTGCCCCAGGAAGCCTAGTGTACATGCCGTGTAGAGCTTTAAAGTAAAGTCAATAGTGTTGGATTCATCTGCAGGGAACACCCTTCTGGCTCCCACGTATTCAGTTTTTTTTTTATTTATTTTTTTTTTTTTTTAAACTCTGCTTTTGTCTGACTATATTATCTTGATTACAGAGGGTCAATATCTCATGCTGCAGGTGCCTGCTGTACATGGCACACACTCCTTGTCGCCCATGACTGAGGAAGTGAGATTAAAGAGAACTGCATGCCTCTGCGATGGATGCCCGCCTGTCCATGGTTGTATTTTTCTGGGGATTCCACTGCTTGCTTTCCTGCAGTGGATTATGTTTATAGAACTTATTTTATTTTCACATTCCATACGCCCTTGGGTCACATGCAACTCTTGGCACTACTTAGCAAACATCATTGTGCGCATTTGGAAATCTTCCCATTGGTAAATATTTCACCCAAGAAGCAAACAGCTGGGAACAGAGAGTGCGTGTACGAGGCTGTGACTGGATTATGTTCCGAGCAACTGTTTTGTATGCCTGTCATTTTCAGACTGTACCAGCAGAGCAGGCTCAAAGAATGTGGGCCATAATTAAACTAGGCAGAAGCCAAGGAGGCAGATACCCTTAGTGCATATAGGGTTATGATTAATTCAACCGTGTACAACCCCTTTTAGGCAGGAGCGAGTTGGGGTGAGGCAAGGTCCTTTGGGGATGTGAGTTTGACTCAAAGGATGAGCGGTGTGTGCTTCTTGAATAACGGCATAGCTGTCCATATGTTACTGGAACCTGTTATGAACTACCTACTAGGCAAGACCTGGCCTTTAGGACAAGCAGGTCCAACTCCTAAAATTGCAGCTGTGTTTCCTAGCTAGCTTCACTACCAAGAAACCTGAAAAACTGCATTTAGTGCCAGTCAGTGAATATGGGTTTCCCACTTAAAGGACTGAACAATGTGGTATCTATTGACTCCAAGTGGTGAGAATGTGCCCTAGAGCAGTTAGACTGGGGCAGGTAATTTGTAGTGGAGGTAGTCTAAGTTGATATAGTATTGCTGAGAGAGCTGGATCATACAGCAGTCTTCATGAGCGCAAGTAGTGCAAGGTAAGCATGTGCAGCCAACATGATGGCGTGACCACAGAAGAACAAGTTACTTGCCCTTGGTAAAGTTCTTTCAACTGGATGGTCCTCCCACGTATTCCTGATCTTTGATATGATATCCTGCGCTAGCTGCTTCAGAATTTATTTTTTTTAGCACGAGGCGCTGTGTCGATGGCGTCGACTCGATGTCCCTTGAGGGCCTCCGTCTTGAGGATGATGCCATCGGAGGTATATATAGCACACACAGCCCCTGTTGGCTTAAATTCTGTTTTTTTCTTACAGTAGAAATACCTGAATAACCATGGGAATGACCGTACTCCGCCTTAAAGGAACAAAAGCTGTAATAGCATGGGAAATTGTACTGTGGGGTAAGCTGGGAAGGCGATGAAGAATACTTGGGAGGAACATCTAGTCGAAAGAACGTTACCAGGGGTAAGTAACTTGTTCTTCGAATGGATTGTGTACTCCCATGTATTCCTCATCTTTGATGGACTCCATAAGCAGTATTGGATTTCCTGGAAGGAGTAAGAATTTCAGTTTCGAGGGGTTTGGGTCCTCTGACGTATTCCATATCTATGACAGGTAATGTCCACAGCTGTGCTACTTCGGAAAATCTTTGGCGTCTGCATCCTACGTCGATGCGCCATCCCCGAGGTCCTCCTCCGACGGCCGACGTCACCCGATGTGATAAGTAGGACGCACGACGCCCATAGCCTCAGTTCCATTTTTTCTGCGAACGTGTTTGCTTTGTGAATCTCGGTACGCCTCGACTCGGAGTTTGCTGTTTCAATTCTCGGTTCGTTGAACCTGTTCGGTTTGCTGTGTAGACCTGTTCGTGGCGATGTCTTTCTCGTCTTCAACCCCACGTCCGGGCTTCAAGAACTGCGGGGACTGTGGGTCCAAGATGTCGGTCACGGACTCGCACGACGCCTGCCTCTGGTGCCTCGGGGAGGCTCGCAATACAGACTACTGTGTCGACTGCCAGTCGCTCACAGCAAAGGCCTTGCGGGAACGCAAGAAGAAGCTGTCGGTAGGCCGGGTGTCTAAGCCCAGGAAGTCGACGTCTGCGGGGCTTTCGACGGATGACTCGAGGGGCAACTCTCCGCATCGTCGGAATTCCAGTGGGTCTCCTTCCAGGAGTCGGTCTCGCCACTCCTCCGCCTCTTCGAGGCATTCAAGGAAGCGCCGGCATAGGTCGCCTTCCCCGTCCTCTTCCGAGGACTCAGCCCGTTGGCGGGTTGCTTATCCCTCCATGCAAGCGACACCGGAGGAATGGGCTTCCTTCGGGAAGCAGATGCTAGCGATTCTGGAATCGCAGGGCACCGGTCCGTCTGCGCCTCCGAGTGGGGTCGGTCGGCACCGGTCGAGAGACACCGCTTGTACGCCTTCGGGCTCGAGTGGTCGGCACGGCTCGCAGGAGAGGTCCAGCTCGGACAAGGGCAGCCGGTCTCGCCATGCCCGCGCCAGGTCCCGGTCCCGAGATCGTGTGATCCTCTGCCGTCTTCGAAGAAGACGTCGACGCCTGGGGCGCCGAGGTCGTCGACGATTTCTCTCGAGGCTCCGCTTCCGAGGGGGTCGTTGACGCCGTCGGTGCCTAGGTTGTCGAGAGACATGCTCGGAGCTCCGGCTTCGAGGATTGTGTCGACGCCGCCGATGCTGGCGTCGCTGCAGCTGACGTTGACGCCGATTCGCTTGACGCCTTTTCTGTCGACGCCGACTCGTTCGACGCCCTCGACGCCTTTCGAGGCGGTGGTGTCGGAGGGGCCCCGTGGCATGGGGTTTGCCCCTAGAAAGGCTATGGCGCTAAGGTCAGGCACTGCTTTGGTCCCCAGAGGTCTTCCTCTCCCCGCCTGGAGTACATTTCAGAGGGTGATGAAGGCTCTGATGGCAGCTTGGTTCCGGTTCCGGTTCCTGATGACCTTATCTCGGGCCATAGCCAGTTTGATGACCTGCGGCAGTCGCTGCATGATGCTAGTGGACTGGACACCTCTCCGGAGGTGGAGTTTTGTAGGCCGGAGCCTGGCACTCATGCCGATTCTTCATATCAACGCCTTATGTCTCGGGTCACCGAGTAGTTGGGTTGGTCAGCTCCCCCAGGGGAGTTGGTTCAGGATGATCTCACGGACATCCTTGATCTTGGTCCCCCCACTGACCCGGTTTTGCCTTTTCATATGGCTCTGCAGAGAAGGGTGGCGGCGGCTTGGACTGCTCCGGAGAGTCTCCCGGCAGTGGGCAAGTCTTTGTCGCGAAAATACCGTCCAGCCAGTAGCGACCCCTGCTACTTGTCTAGGCACCCCACTCCGGAGAGTTTGGTGGTGCAGCCGGCTACGGCCCCGGCAAAGCAGGCGTCGTATGCTACCATCCCTCCGGATAGGGTCAACAAACGTTTTGACGGCTGGGCGAAGAAAGTGTTTTCTTCTGGGGGGTATGGCGCTTCAGGCGGCCAACTCCATATGTGCCTTGTCTCGTTTCACACACACTCTGTGGAACTGTGATGCATTAGCGGCTGAACATATTCCCGAAGGGGACGAACGGGATGGTTTCCTTGCTATGGTTCAGGATGGCAAGGATGCCATGTGTGAGGCCGTTCAGTCGGGTTTGGACTTGGCGGATTGTGTCAGCCGGTCCATGGCGGCGAGCGCCGTAATGCGCAGGTTTGCAGGTTCGCTCCTGATGTGCAGTCCCAGCTCCTCAACATGCCCTTTGACGGTGAACACCTTTTTGGCAGCAAGGCTGACGAGAGCCTTGAGGTTGCAGACCTCCAAAGCTGCAGCAAAGTCGTTGGGCGCTGCAGTTCGCCAACCTCTGCCTTTTCGTCCTAGGGGACAGCAATGGAGCGGAGGTTCCTTTCGCTATTACTCGTCCTTCAGTAAAGCGAGGGGAGCTAGCAGTCAAAGAGGCCATCGTAAGAGTGACAGAGGTGGAAATAAAGGTACTCGAGGTGCCAAGGCCGCTCGGGCAGTTGCCTCTTTGCCCTCGGGCAACGCCGCAGCCGCTACCACTCAGTCATGAGGTCAGGTCCCATGGTTCACCGGTTGGGTGAAGGCTGGCGCAGCATCTTGTAGAGTGGCAAGCCATTACTTCGGATGTGTGGGTTCTGGAGATCGTAACCCACAGCTACTGTCGTCCTTTCCGGGAGAGTCCGGATCCGCTCCTTGTGCAGGAAATTCAAGCCCTGCTGGAGAAAGGCGCCATAGAACTGGTGCCTGTAGCGGAGAGGAACAAGGGATTGTATTCCCCTTATTTTTTGATATCGAAGAAAGACAGGGGATTGAGACCCAACATGGACTTGCACGGTTTGAACAAACTCCTCAGGAAGGACAAGTTCAAGATGGTGACTCTTTCTCAAGTCCTCCAGGCCCTTCAACTTCAGCACTGGTTGGTGTCTCTTGACCTCAAGGATGCTTACTTCCATGTGCCGATCCATCCCAAGCACAAGAAGTACCTGAGGTTCGCGGTTGGCGACTCGCACTTTCAGTTTCGGGTCCTGCCGTTCGGATTGACCTCCGCCCGAGGGTTTTCACCAAGCTCATGGTGGTGGTGGCAGCGCACCTCAGGCAAGGGGGGATTCACGTCTATCCCTACCTGGACGATTGGTTGATCAGGGGGAGCTCTCCCGAGCAAGTCCTGGATCATCTGTCCGTCACCTGCCACTCCCTTCACAAGCTGGGCTTCTCCCTCAATTTAAAGAAGTCCCATTTGACACCAACGCAGTGGCTCCAGTACATCGGAGCAGTGCTCGACACGTCACTGGGGCAGGGTTTTCCTCCTCAGGTGAGGGCTCTTCACATTCAGCAGATGGTGCACACGTTTCATTTTGCCCAGGATCTCCCAGCGTCCGAGTTCTTGAGACTGCTCGGCCTCATGGCATCCTGCATTCTTCTGGTGCGAGAGGCTCGTCTGCGGATGAGATCTTTGCAGTGGGCACTCAAGCTCCAGTGGTTTCAGTCCTCCGGCAGGCTGTCGGACCCTGTTCAGGTGCCGCCCTCGGTAGCCCGGGACCTTCTGTGGTGGGCCGTCGAGGGCAATCTGATGAAGGGGGCCTCATTTTGGCTGCCCTGGCTGGAGGTGACGATCGTGACGGACGCATCCCTCAGGGGATGGGGACCTCATGCCAACGAGTTGACAGTCGGCGGTCGGCAGTCATTGGTCTCTGTCGGAGTCCAGACGCCATATCAGTCTGTTGGAGCTGAGGGCCATCAGGCAGCCCTGAAGGATTTTCTGCCGACTGTGCGTGGAGAGTGTCCTGATTCTAACGGACAACACGGTGGCCATGCACTACCTCAACAAAAAGGGGGGGGGGGCAGGGTCACTTCCGCTGTGCAAGGAGGCGATGCAGCTCGAATTCTTGGCCATCCAGCAAGAAGTTTCGATCTCGGCTGTTCATCTGGCCGGAGACGACAACGAGACGGCGGACGCTCTGAGCAGGCAGAGCTCGATCTCTCACGAGAGGGAGCTGGCTCAGGAGATTCTCCTGGAGATTTTACGCCCTTTGCGGGACCCCTCAAGTGGATCTCGTCGCCTCCAGTGTCAACCGGAAGTGCGAAAGGTTTTGCTCGTGGGAATTTCCTCCAAAAGGAGCCTTAGGAGACGCGTTCGTGGTGGAGTGGTCATTCCCACTGCTGTACGCGTTTCCTCCAGTCCCCGTCATCCCGCAAGTGCTACGGAGGTTCAGTTCCCGGATGATCCTCATTGCTCCGGCGTGGGCCCGGTGGACGTGGTACCCGGACCTTCTAGACTTGTCCCTCTGCCCTCCATGTTGTCTTCCCTACCAAGCCGATTTGCTCTCACGGGACGGGGGCGGTCAGGTTCTCCATCCAGAGGTCAGATCCCTCAATCTTCACGCTTGGCTTCTGAAAGGTTGAGTTATAAGGATTGGGACCTCCCTGAAGACGTGATGGAGGTGTTGCTCTCGGCCAGGCGGCCGGCAACTAAGTCTCTGTACTGTTGCCGTTGGAGAAAGTTCTGCGACTGGTGCAGAGTTCAGAATGTGGATCCGTTTGAATGTGACATTCCCATGGTTCTGTCTTTTTTGCTTTCTTTGGCCCACAGGGGCTTGCAAGTGGGGACCATTAAAGGTTACCTGGCGGCGCTGTCCATATTTAAGCACTCGTCTGAAGAGTGTTCCTATTTTAAAATTCCTTTAATTTCACAGTTTTTGAAAGGGCTCACTAATGTGTTCCCTACGTCACATTTTCTGGTGCCAGGTTGGGATTTGAACCTTGTTCTTAAGTTTCTTATGGGTGCTCCGTTTGAGCCTTTACATTCTTGCCCTTTGAGGCTGTTAACTCTGAAAACTGTTTTTGGTTGCGGTTACTTCCGCTCTCAGAGTGAGTGAGTTACAGGCACTTTCAGTTAAGCCACTCTTCACTGTGTTTCATAAGGACAGGGTTGTCCTTGGAGTTCGTCCTTCTTTTCTTCCGAAGGTGGTTTCGGACTTTCATTTGAGCCAGAAGGTTGTTCTTCCGGCGTTCTATCCTCCTCCACATCCTGGTAAGGAAGAGGAGAGGCTCCATAGGCTTGATCCTAGGAGAGCGTTGAGCTTTTATATTTCGTGCATGTCCCGGGTCAGAGTAGACAATCAACTTTTCATTGGTTTCGCTGGAAAGCGTTTGGGACAAGCTGTGACGAAACGGACTTTGTCTCGTTGGATTATTTTAGCTATCTCAGAGTGTTACCGCTTGGCGGGTAAGGATCCTCCGGCTGGCTTGCGGGCCCTTTCTACCAGAGGAGTGGCTGCGTCTACTGCTCTGCAGAGGGGGTTCCTATTAGTCACATCTGTGATGCAGCCACCTGGGCTTCAGTCCATACTTTTGTACGTCACTACTCCCTCGATTCCATCAGAGGGCAAGATCTGGCCTTTGGCAAGGCAGTTCTCTATTCCGCAATTTGATTGGGCACGCTAAATTTGTATTCTAAATTCTTTCCCACCTCCTTGCTTGGTACTGCTTTGGGAGTCTGTCATAGATATGGAATACGTCGGAGGACCTAATCCCCTCGAAGAAAAAGTTACTTTCTTACCTGGTAACGTTCTTTCGATAGGATGGTCCGACGACGTATTCCATATCGCTCCCTCCCTGCCTTCCCCGCTGCAGAATTCCTTTTGCGATTGCAGCTTGCGTAGCGCAAGGCCTTGTGTGTCTGACTGGCAGAAAACTGATGGCACACGTTCTGGGGAAAAAACTATAACTGAGGCTATGGGCGTCGTGCGTCCTACTTATCACATCGGGTGACGTCGGCCGTCGGAGGAGGTCCTCGGGGACGGCGCATCGACGTCATGGACGCAGACGCCAAAGATTTTACGAAGCAGCACAGCTGTGGACATTACCTGTCATAGATATGGAATACGTCGTCGGACCATCCCATCGAAAGAACGTTACCAGGTAAGAAAGGAACTTGTTCTTCTCTGCGCTCGCACGAGACCCCGGTGGGAGGACGCATTGCGTCTCATTGGGAGGCTTGGCAGACCATCGCAGAGGACCGGTGGGTCTTGTCAGTCGCTCGGGCGGGCTTCTGCTTCCCCCCTTCCCCCTACCCCACTCATCAATCCTCCCTTCAGCAGTCGGGGTCGCCCTCCCTCAGAGCCAAGATTCAGAAGTTGCTGGATCTCGGGCAGTGAAACCCGTTCCCCTAGGGGAGCAAGGGGAGGGATTCTATGGTTCCCAAACACAAGCAAGCTGGCCTGCGCACCATCCTAGTCCTTTCCCAGTTCAATCTCTCAATAGCCCAAAAGAAATTCAAGATGACGCCATGTCAAAATCCTCTTTGCAGAAGGGCGATTGGCTCAGCTTAGTGGACCTCCAGGATGCGTATGTGCATAACCTGATCTGGAATCCGCATCGGAGATGCCTATGGTTTTCCGTGGGGGAGGAGCACTTCCAGTTCCGAGTGCGCCCTTTTGCCCTCAGCTCGGCACTGCGTGTCTTTACGAAGATGTCGGTTATCGCAGCTTATCTTTGGCTTCATGGTATCCAGGGGTATCCGTATTTGGACGATTGGCTACTGCGCAGTCCCTGTCCTTTGAAAGCCTCGAGCAACCTCCAGTCTCCTTCAGCTCCTGTTCCTTCTTGGGCTGTCGGTGAACTGGCGGAAATCCTCCATGATGGTCTCTCAGGACATGATTTTGCTGGGTTTTCGTCGGCACACGATCGACTGCAGAGTATACCTGACCGGGGACAGAATGGCGGATCTGGTGGCTACGTGTCATGTCTTGGCGCAGTCAGGGAGCATGTCGTCCTGGTGGTTCCAGAGGCTTCTGGGCCTCATCGCCTCGTGTGTATTGGCTCTTCCTCTTGCTCGGCTCAAGATGAGACGGACGCAGATGGCTCTTCGGAATTCTTGGCGTCAAGCTGAGGATCTGGACTCCAAAATGATATAGATTCCAGCTTTCATTTGAGCAGACCTTTTGTGGTGGTTGTCTCTCGGCAATCTATCGGTGGGCGCAGGTTTCGAGGACCCCGGTCCGCTGGTGACAATCACGATGGACTCTTCCCTTCTAGGGTGGGGTGCAACGTTGGACCTTCAAGTTTCCGATCTCTGGTCGCCCCAAGACAAGCTCCTTCATATAAATCACCTGGAGCTCCTGGCGCTCAAGGCGTTCAGGCTGGTCATTGTCAACCAAGTGGTCCGTGTGTGCACGGACAATGTGGTGTCCATGTTTTACATCAACAAGCAGGGGTTACCAAGTCCCCCCCCCCCTCTTGTGGATCTTGCCATTCAGATTTGGGAATTGGCAGTGCAGCATGGCATCTGGCTGGTGGCAGTACACATACCAGGCCAGCTGAATGTTATTCCATGTTCTGAACTTGATGGTCGTGCAGATTAGTGTTACCTCCGTCGCCAAGTACCACACGGGTAGAAAGGAAGACCACTACCCGTGCAAAGGCCACAGGTGTAGTGCCGTCAATCTGGAACCGGGAACGCCGGAAGGACCCCCTGACCACTATAAGGTAATGAATGGTTAAACAGTGAAACAGTGGAAAGTAAGGCCGTGTAACTGAGGATTCGCAAAAGGGCTTACCTAGGTGTGAGGAAGGCAATAGCCTTAATGGTAAAGGATGGGCAGATGGGGCCAACAGCATAAACAGTTTGGTGGGATCCCGGCAGCACTCTGGGTAATAGAAAACACCTGAGCCAGGAGTCATTGCGTAGGATAATCCATGGGCAGCCCAATGAACAGATCCGAGATTTGGAAACCAACAGTAGCAACAAAGTCCAGAGAGTTCAAGCGTTCAGTACACAGGAGATTCCGTGGGCAGTCCAGTAAACAAATCCGAGGTCAATAACTAGTTGTAAGTAACGAGGTCTAGAAGGTTGTTTAATCCAGTGGTTGGAATTCCAGGAAGGTAACCAAAGCGACTGAAATACAAGGACAAGGCAAGGCAGTCCGTAGGACGTTCCGTAGTCGTAACAAATAAACAATCCAAAAGTATCCGAAAAAACGCCAAACAGTCCGTGAGGGAAGCAGCTGTGAAGCGTCGCTTCAGTGTTTCCCTGCTTCCTTTAACTGTGTGAGGTATTCACATGACTTGGGTCACGGTGAGACGTGAGGGACCGCGTCACGTGACCCGTGATGTTAGCGGAGGCTGTTGTAGACGCCTCGTCACGTGATGCGAGATCCTCTGTGTGCCCATGCGGCAGCACCAGCCATGCAAAAGCCTCCAAGATAGATGCCAGTGCAAGAAAGGGTGAAAAACTCCCGCATCGCCAGCAACAAATCTCCTCTGCCTGGCAAGATGCCGCCTTCGCTCGTGTGCAGGGACACAGGAATCACACGGGCCTCGGTGGAGGACTTCCGCTAAATCAGGTGGGTGATGATTGGCTTGAGATCTGGCTTGGCATAAATGAGGACGTGTGCTGGGAGATATGACACTCCAGATGCCCTCAGCTATGAGTGGGAGTTGAAAGTGGAGGTCCTTATACAAATCTGCCAGTGTTGGGGCACTCCAGAAATGGACCTCTTCGCAACGTCGGCCAACAGGAAACTTCCTCTATATGCCTCCAAAAAACGGACTGGGAGCCTCCTCTCTGGGGGATGCTCTCGAGATTCCCTGGCACAATGAGGGCCTATGCTTTTCCGCCTCTGCCTCTCATTCATCGGACGATCTGCAAACTGAGGAACACAGTGAACTGTTCTAGTCTGCTCATAGCTCTGTGGTGGCTGGCCAGGTTCTGGTTTTCAGAGCTTCAACATCTGTCGGTGTGTGCACCAATTAGGCTTCTGTTGGTTCCCGACCTGCTTCACCAGAGATATCGGCAGCTGTGGCACCCCCTCCCCACAATCGTTCAGCTTGGCGGCATGGTGCCTTTGTTCAGATCTTTAGAACATCTCAACCTGTCTGCTGATAACATGCGCATTATTCAGGCGGCCAGGAAGCCCTCAATGAGATCTCAATACAGGAGGAAATGGCTTTGGTTCTGCCACTTGTGCTTAGCCAAACAAATGGACCCCAGGGTGGCTACGATCGACACAGTACTGTCCTTCGTCTCTCGCCTAGCAGAGTCGGGCATTCATGTCCTCTCATGCAGGGCTTATATTTTGGCTGTTACTGCCTACTTATCCACGGACCAGTGCTCTTTTTCACTATCAAATCCTGTGATTAAAAGGCACTTTGCGGGTCTAATGCGTCTTTACCCTCCTGTTTGCAAACCGCATCCGACGTGGGATCTAAACGTGGTCCTTGCGGCATTGTGCCATAAGCCCTTTGAACCAATGGCAGATCTTATGCACCTTTCGTGGAAAGTGTCCTCCTTGCTCGCTGTGACTTTGGCAAGACGGGCGAGTGAGCTCCAGGCTTTGTTGGTGGAGCATCCCTTCTTGGTTTTCCACAAGGATAAGGTTGCCCTGAGGACGAATCCTTCTTTCTTGCCAAAAGTAGTCTCTGATTTTCATCTAAATCAGTCAATCTCCTCGCCCGTCGTCTTCCCAAACCCGGCTTCGGAAACCGAAAGGGTTTTGCATTGCCTGGCTGTTAGAGCTCTTAAGTTCTATCTGGACAGAACATCTGAATTTAGGAGTTCTTCTCAACTATTGGTGACCTTTGGTAATCCGCAGGGTAAACAGACCTCCAAAGCGACTATCTCCAGATGGGTTGCTGCCTGTATTATGGAGTCTTAGACTCTTCAGGGCCTCAAACCTCCTTAAGGGATTCACGCACACCTGGTACGGGGCAAGGCAGCTGCTGTTGCGTTTCAAAAGTATGTCCCCTGGGAGACCATTGCGAAAGTGGCCACATGGGCCTCTCCATCGGCTTTTTGTAAACACTACTGTTTGGACCTGAGCTCCAGATCTGATGCTCAGTGTGGCCAGGCTGTGCTAAACCTTTTTCATTAGGGGGTTTCCATCCACCCATATTTCCTGTGAAGAGTGCTTGTAAATCCATCATAAGTATGGAGGAAAGGGGACGGGACGTAGGAGTATAATAAGGTTACTCACTGTAGTGACCACTCTTCTCCTAGTCCATAGTCCCCTTCCTCCTTACGCCCGCCCGCCATCCCCTTAATAAGGTTCCTCTATGATTGCTTAATGTTCTCTGACCTGGCAATAGAAAAGGACTGATGGGCGATGCACTGGGCGGAGCTAAGAAGGGTGGCGTTATGGCCGCGTGCGGTAAACTGCGTAAAAAGAGGAAGGATACATTTTTGAAAAAGGACGGAGGAATGTCACATAAGTATGGAGGAAAGGGGACTATGGACTGGGAGTAAGGTGGTCACTATGGTGTGTAACCTTATTAGTCTGGCTAGTTCTCTGATCTTTCGAGTTGCTCTCAAAATTAATGAAAAAACAACAAACAAAAAGCATGAACTTGAAGAGCACCTTTTATAGGCCTTATATTCCTATGCACCGATGGAGTCTGGCACTCCTTAAGATTCTTTATAACACAACAAAGTTGCAGAGAGCAACACTCATTCCGAGTTACTAATCGCGTTTGTCTGCCCATTTTCTACATGTTGACATAAATACTGGTGCCACACTATTCATCTTTTTCTAGCACGAGGCGTTCCCGTGTTTTATTTTGCATACAAAGGCAGCTAGTTAGCTTGATTAGAATCCATATTTATGGAGGTTTTTGCCTGATGTAGCCTCCAGTAGGTTTAGCAGACGTTAGTGTCGTAGGAATTCAGTGTTGACGAACCCTTTGATGCGGTTTTGGTGTATTTGGCAGAGGGGCTCAAAGAAGTGAACAGTCTTCAAACCTTCCCAGATTGGTATAGCAGCCTACACACTCCTATTGGTTGATTATGGTGTGCGTTCTGGTTGTGGTCTTCCTGGGCTTGCATGCTCCAAGGGAGGACTATAAGATCCATGCTTTGACAGATTTACATAAGCCTCAAAATTCTCCATTTTGTCCTTCAGCGGAATCGTGACAGAATCAGTGATGGTTATTTGGCAAACCCCACCCCGGTGCAGATAGTTTCCATGGCTGGCTCACTAAAGCACTGGCCAGTGCCAACTAACCCCGATATCCTGTCCTCTGATCCCATCACAGGTATCCGGACGGTGCAGTTATCTACCACAGGTGCTTGTTTTAGGGCTTTCCCAACAACCCCAGTGTCTAACAGAATGGATGTCTGCGTGGCTTAGGTTTGAGCTATTGTTCTGTGAATGCTACTTTAATGTTAGCCCTTTATACACCAACTTTGTAGGTTGCTGCTATTAAAGTAGTGGGGCATGTGCCACCTGTCTTGCAATGCCCATTTTTTAATCAAATTGTGTGTGGAACTATACCCCTTTTATAAATTCTCGAGGCGGGCCAGCACTCTATACAATTTATGGTGATGTGCATGGGAATTGGCGTTTTTGATTAGGTGGTATTCCCGAATGCAGGTTTAGGGGTTTGCCCAAGATGTTCAGGCAAAATGTTTGGACACAATGTTTGCAGTCCTTTTTATATGGATCCAATTTCACCCCCACCCCACCCCACCCCTTCCGCCCAAAAGGACATTGTAAAACCTGAACATGTGGCTAGTGTTCATAAGCTCTAGCTAGACTGCATTAAGGCAAGCAAACAGGGTTTCTGAAACTTGGGCAGGAGATGTCATCAAGAACAAAAGATATTCAAAGTCCATGATAGCCAGATGGATAGCTTCTTGCAATCTAGAATTCTACAAATTGACAAATGATTTGACCAGAATGCATGTATGTGTATTCGGTGAGGGCTATGGTGCTTCTCTGGCATACCAAGAGAAATGTACCCCTGTAATAAATTGGAAGGTAGCTAAGTAAGCTACAACACACATTTTGCAAGTATTATTTGCTGGACTACAGTTTGTGGTCAGATGCACAAACTGTTAGATTCACTTTTTCGTTACTACTGTTTAGTCTGGATCATTGTTAAACATTTCGTCCTCCAACTCTAGTATGCTTATAAATCTCCCATTTGTGTGGAGTGAAGCTATACCTAGGAGCGTACAGCGTCTTCATCAGTGGTTGAGTATTTTCTACCGAACTAAATGTGTAGGGGAGGTTGGGAAAGTGTATATAAGGGATGGGGGGGTCGGGAATGTCTAACAAATAAGGGATGGAGGTTTGTGGGGGGAACCCCCAAAAATTATTGTTTTTTCTGTAAATACTCATTAAAAAAGCTGTCGAAATTCCGACAATTGATGAAATGACATAGAACCACCTAGGAGTAAATAAAAATTCTCCAGCATGGGGTCTGGCATGGATTCACATGCTCATGAATATTCCTCGTCGTCAGGCTGGGAATCCTCGGTAACGAAAAAATCAGTTTGTTTCCTTTCTGAACTGTCTTTCTACTAGTAACCAATCACTGGTCTCTGGGTCATGCTGCCCTCAGCCAATGACTTCCCTCTACCTAAGCCCCTCCACTGGCAGCCATCTTCAGATTTTTACCGCACGTTCAAGTGTTGGGAGTCCTTGTGCTGTAGCTCTCGAGCTTTTACTGCATTTTGCGAAGAGTTTACTCTTATAATTTCAGTCAAGCGAGCCTCAAGCTCCACAGATTCTACTTCCGATCAACGGGGACCCGTTTTCGGAATTTTCAACAGCCCTCAAGGGCATCTTTTCGTTGATTTTCCACTTCTCAGAGGATTCCCGAAGATCTTGAGGCCTACCCCTTGGGGTCATGGCCCAGGACAAAGGAAGCATGACGCCTGTTGGATCCAAGCTGTTCAGGAGCTGCCCTGGTTTGGTTGAGGACAACAGAGTCTTGAAGGATGAGCACTCTCGGTGCCTCTACTGCCTTCAAGACGACAAATCGCACGTGGAGAAGGACTGTGCGTTTTGTAAGAACATGTCCGAACGGAAAATGAAGGATTGTCATACTCGGCTCACCAGCTGGCTGGAGGGGGAAGAGCCCAGCAGCAGGTGAGAAGAGGAAGAAGTCTGAGCGGTCTTCTAAGACCTTTGAGGGTGCTCCGGTGATGGGGGCCCAACAAAAGGCAAAGCACTGCGAGTCCGCAGGCACCAGGAGCGCGGATCGGTCGGGCTCCTCGGCTGCCAGGCAGGGCGCATTATCACCGACGCCATCAACCACAAGCCAATGCAATGGCTCGTTGAAGTCATCTGGGAATCTGGGTAAGCTTCGGGAGAAGCCCCGTCGATCCCGATGGAGACAGCCGAGGGGGAGCGAGGCGGTGAACCCCACCCCCTCCAAGGTGAAGGCCTCTGGCACGCCCAAGGTCGTGAAGGCCCTGATTCTCCAGGCTAAGGCCTCGATTGAAGGAGTCGTGGCAGCCCTGGTGAAACCTACAGAGGCTTCCCCAGTGGAGACAACTTCAGGGGCTAGAGTTTCCCTGCCACCCTGGAGGGAAATCTTCTATTCTGCCTATCGAAGACCCCTGTGAAATCCCAGCAGGGGAGAGAGGGGTGGGGCACAGTAGCCAAAATGGACACGGATACCACCTCCTGAGGATGAGTTGGCTAGTGTCCAAAGGATCCTGGACAGGAAGGCCGACGAATCCAGGGCCCACGGGAAGGAGCCCGACGAGACTGACTCAGAGAGCAACGGGGGAGCCGACGAGGAAGATGGAGCTGCGGAAGGCTCCACACCCCAGCCGTCGGTCCCGTAGCAGCCGGTACCCGTAACGGGGGACAATTCAGGAGCTATCTTGATGTCTATACAGGCCCTGTGTACGGAGATGCCCTTATCCCCCACCGATGACCCAGCGGAGCCTGGACCATCGGGGAGCCCACCTAACGAGCAGAGATGTGTCCATCCCCCCCCCCCCCCCTTCCATGTGTCCATCCTCCCCCCCCCCCCCCCTTCCAGCCATCACCCCCATCCCCTCCTCAAAGGGATGAGACTGGAGCGGAGACGGTGACGACGAGGATGGACGACGACGGTGGTGACAACAGTGGTGATAACGGGGTGGACCACCCATCACCACTTCCCCGGGCCTCTTGTGCCCCCTCCCCCTGACGAAATGGGCTCCTTCCATGCCATGATCGCCAGGGCATCTGAGCTCTTACAGCTCTGCCCCGAGGAACAGGAGGGTTTCCTCTACTAACGACGGGAGGCCAAGAGGAAGACTGTCCTCTCAGTCCTGTTACTGGACGACATCTGGGACGAGGGACTGGCACTCCTGAAGAACCCGGTCACAGGTCCCGCTAAGAGACCGGTACAAGAAGAAGTACCGGGTCCTGGACTCTGCCCCTATGTGCCTCAGAGCACACCCGTCCCCGGATTCAATGGTTTCCAGGGCGGCCAAGAAGAAATCGGCAGGAGCGACTGCCTCAACTTCTACATCCTCCCCCGGACGGCGAGGGGAAGAAGCTGGACACCATGGGATGACGGGTCATCTCGGCGGCGACAACTATTAAAGCGGCCAACGCCCTCACGATCGTGGCACGCTACAACAGGGAGCTGTGGTTCAAGATTGCTCTGCTCCTGGACTTCCTCCAGGACGGCAAGAGGGCTGAGGCCCTGGAAATTCTACAGGAAGGCGAGGTGGCCACGGACATCGCCGATGCCAGGTTTCACCAGATGGGCAACAGCGTTTGCCTTCGCCAGCGTGGTTGGCTCAAGGCCACCGATTTCCACCAGGACGTGCAGACCAAGGTTCTGGACATGCCCTTCGACAGGAACAATCTGTTCGACAAGACCGTGAACGAGTCACTGCAGGCCGACAAGGCGGACACCGAGACGGCTCGGACCTTGGGTGTTCTTCAACAACGATGGCCGTCCTTGCAGAACTCCTGAGGCAAGCAAGGTGCCTCCAAAGGATTCAGCGGCAGTTCCTCGTTGTACCGCCAAGCGGCCAGCTCCTCGTCGCAGGAAGACTACAGAGGACGCAGCAGCAAGACTGGAAGACGGAGGATCCCGTCGACGTCGCCAAGGCGGCAAGGCTGCGACGAAACAGGATTGAACCGGCTGTGGCGTCAGGCCCCCACCAGAGCATCCTGGTGGGAGGCTGGCTGGTGGAATTCATCAGCATGTGGTGAAATACGTCAGCGCGTGGGAGTCTATCTCCACCGACCGTTGGGTGCTGGATACCCTGGCCCGCGGGCACACTCTGGAATTTCAAAAAAGGTGTCCCTGTATTCCACCGGTGGCCCGGAAGGAAAACCGCGTCCCCCAACTGCTGCTAGAGGTATGAGCGATGCTAAGGGAGCCATGGGACGAGTTCTATGGCTCCCTTAGCAAAGAGGCTCCGGGGCATACTCGCGGTACTTCCTCAGATGACAGGCAGTTGGCGACCGATCCTGGACCTTCGTCATCTAAACAAGTACATCAAGTCCCAGACATTCTGGATGGTCACCCTCCAGCACGTGCTGGGACAGCTGGAGGAAAGCGGCTTCCCATCATCACTGGACTTGGAGGATGCCTACTTTCACATCCCCATTCTAAAAGGACATCGAAAATTCCTACGATTTGCGGTCCAAGGGCGACACTATCAGTTCAAGGCCCTTCCCTTCGGATTGAAGTTGGCACCCAGGGTGTTCAAGTGCCTAGCACCAGTGGCGGCTCAGCTGCGCCTGCAGGGGGATCCACGTCTACCCCTACCTGGACAATTGGCTCATCCGAGCAATGTCAAGGGAACTCTCCGTCGATCACACAGCGAAGACCGTCCAACTGCTCAAGGATCTGGGATTCTCAATCAACTTCGCGAAATCCCACTTGGTATCGTCGCAAGACGTCCTGCTCCTGGCAGCCAGACTAGACACAGTGGCTCGACTGGCTTTGCTGTTGGGGGGGGGGGGGGGGGAAAGGACCAAGGCCATCCTGGGCAAGGTACAACGGGTGTTCATGGACGTGGCCAGGGTGAGATCCATCAAGTCCCTACTCGGAATTATGTCCTCGTGCATCTACCTTGTGCGCCTGTGCAGGCTATGGATGTGACCACTGCAGGAGTTCCTCGACGCCCGTTGGATGCAAGCGGCGGGCAGCTTCGAAGACAGTATCTCACTCAAGGAGACTTTACGCCAAGCGATGCACGCGGGTGCCCCACCACCGGATCTATCGGTGGGTATGGACCTACAGACCCTGGTACATCAGGAGACTGTGACGACCGACGCCTCCCTGGCGGGATGGGGGGGGGGGGTGCATACCGGAGATCTCCGCGCAAGAGGCCTTTGGCTCCCGGAGGAGAGGTCACTACACATCAATGTCCTGGAGCTCCGAGCAGTGTTCTGGGCCCTCGGGTCGGTCCTTCCGTCCATCAAGGGCAAGGTGGTAAGGTTTTTCACCGACGACACCACCACAATGTTCTACATCCGGAAGTGGGGGGGGGCACCAGATCCCCAGCCCTATCCAAGGAAGCATAGGCACCGGGCCGTTGCCATGGGGTTGTTCCTGGTACCCTTCTATCTGGCAGGAATAAAGAACACCATCTCACTCAGCAGGGAGCTGCGCTCATGCCACGAGTGGGAACTGCGGCAGGATCAAGTGGATCTCCTGTTCCGACAATGGGGCAATCCCCAGACCGACCTATTCGCGACGAACGCCAAGTGCCGGAGGTTTGCCAGCAGGTTTCCCCAGCCGGGGAGCATGGGCGATGCTTTCTTATTCCCCTGGGACGGCCTGTTCCTGTATGCGTTACCCCCCATTGCTGTTACTGCTGCGACTCCTCGGTCAACTCAGGCGGTCCCGGTGCAGGTTGATCCTCGTCGCACCGGCATGGCCGAGGCACATCTGGTTTCCGGACCTTCTGGACTTGTCAGTATCCCCCCTCGGTCAAACTACCGAAGGACGCGGATCGTCTCACCAGGGAAGGAGGCGCCATCCTCCATCACGACCCAGGATCGTTGAACCTGCAGGCCTGGCTTTTGCAGCACTAGTGTTCGGAAGGTACGATATCCCGGCGGATTGCAAGGAGGTGCTCGCAAAGGCCAGTGCTATGGACACAAATGGAAGAGGTTCTCTGGTTCCGTGCACAGAAGATTAACCCTCTGTGGATTACAGCCCCTCAAGTACTGCCGTACTTGCTATCGCTGGCCAAGGCGGGGCTTGCACATGCCTCCATCAAGATCCATCTGGTGGCTATCTCCGGCTACACCAGAACTCTGGGGTGGTCATCTCTTTGGTCTCATCACCTGGTGGAGTTCATGAAAGGACTGTTCCGATCGTTCCTGCCGGTGAAGGCTCCGGCGTGGGAGCTCAACGTGGTGCTGACCAGGCTCATAGGGCCGCCATTCGAGCCTCTGCATTCGGCACAGTTGAAATTCCTGTTGTGGAAGACAGCTTTTCTTGTGGCCATCACCTCTGCACGAGTGGGAGAGATCCAGGCCCTCTGCTGTAAACCTCCATACCTGACAATCCACGAGACGAGGGTGGTGCTTAGGACGCACAACTCCTTCATGCCCAAAGTGCCGTTGGGCTTCCATCTCAACGAGCCTTGGTGTTAACTGTTTTCTTCCTGTCGCCTTCGTTGCCGGCTGAGAGGACTTTGCACTCGCTGGATGTGGCTAGAGCGCTGAAGTTCTACGTGGACCGCACGAAGAGTTTTTCGGAAGACATCACAGCTGTTTGGGAACTTTGGACCGGTGAACAAAGGGAAGGCCCTCTCGAGGACTTCCATTTCCAGATGGCTCTCCGGCTGCATCATGCACTGTCACCGCTTGGCAAACCGACCGTTGGCCGGCCGTCCGAGAGCCCATTCAACCAGAGTGCTCGCTGCTACCACGGCGTTCCTGTCTGGTGTGCGCCTGCTGGACATCTGCAGGGCTGCTACGTGGAGGTCACCGTACACCTTCACGATATTCTACTGCGTCGACCGGGATTCCAGGTAGGAGTCCAGAGTCGGCCAGCCAGTGCTGCGCAACCTGTTGGCCTGAAGGTGTGCCTGGTGAGCAGGTAAGAGCTGTTTAATGTTGAGTTGTTGAAATACTTAATGTTGAGCATTGCCACCTCCCGTGGTTGTGCATGTGTGTACTGCTATGTATTCTTGTTTCTGATGTTTGTTAATCTGCTTAGAATCACATGCTGTGCATAGGTCCGACATCCAATGGTCACTGCGGAGTATTGCATTTTGTTTTTCGTAGTCGAAAAGGGGACGTCGACAAGGCGTGTCTGAAACACTATCCCTATAGTGACGTGCGTTGTACCCACAATCCCTCACGCGTCGAGGTCCCTCAGATTGTTTTTTTCCGCCCAGCTTCTGGTCGCCTTCACGCGGAGCTCCTCGAGAGACATTGCAACTCCTCGACCTTTGGTCGTTTTTTCTCTAATATTAATAATCCCTCCCTCGACGCAGTTGTAAGCTGTTCTCCGCCGAAAAGAATCTTCGACGGAGGGTCGAGCGGAAGAAATCCTTCGGCGCTGCCGAACACGTGGCCTGGCCTCGCAGGCCATATACAGTAGGGAGAGTGGGGTCGTGGGACATCTCTGGGTCTTTTCTGAGAATGCCTTTCCCTTTCCCCTTCCTTTCCCTTGGGGTGTTTATCGCGATTTATTGCCTCGGCTATGGAGAGGACACCGTTTAGGTTTTGCCCACTTTGTAAAGGCAAATTCACTTGGAAGGACAAGCACTCACGGTGTAACCGCTGCTTGCCCCTCGATCACAAGGAGGAAAGGTGCGCGGCTTGTCGGCTTCTTAAGCCTAAAACTCTAAAAGACCGAAGGGTTAAAAGGTGGGCGGCCTACGCGATGTCGAAGGCCGAAGGTTCACCCGCCGCTGCTACCACCGACAGTGACGAGGAACGCGATAACACGACCTCCGCTACGGAAGTCGAAACCCCCTCTAAGGAGCGCTTACGCGCTTCGTCGTCAGTCCCCGGCCCCGACGGGCTCGGCTCACGCCCTGCTTATGGGGATGAACACCCCGGCGACACAGACGCACACAAAGATCCACATAAACACACAACCCACGGCTCTTCTTCGACGAAGTCGAAAAGACCTTCGGCGCCCAAGGAGACGCAGGTTCCACCGGCGGCCTCCTCGGACCGTTCGGGTTCGAAGCCCCTCTCGCAACCGCAGCCGCGACCTGCGACTGGGCTTTCGGCAAACAAGGGCGCTGCCACCAAACCATCGGCCGGTGCGCATCAACAGAAAGCGCAGACCGCCGTAGAGCGTTCGATACCCACAGCGTCGAAAACTCAAGCTTCCGCCGACAAACGAGTCGCCGACAAGCGAGTCGCCGATAGCTTAGCAAGGATCGCTGTAGCCGACGCCCAAAAGCGTACGCCGAAGATTACGTCGAGCGTTACGCATAAGTTAAAGGATACGCCGAAAAAGCCCGAAGGGAAGCAGGGACTACCCCGTTCAGTCAGGGAGTCTCCCGACACACCTGAAGGTTTTTCGGAGGGCGACGGGACACTTTCCTCGACGCTTTGGGAGAGGTCGAGCCATTTCGAGTTAGATAACCCTATGTTTCCCCCGCCAGACCGCTCTGGGGTACCCCATGAAACAATGGAAAGACTCCACCTCTGTATGGAGAGGATGGAAAGGTTCATGAGCACCCAGGCCTCTCAAACTCACAAGAGGACCAGAGAAGGGCCTCAGGAGGACCCCAGGGCCAAAAATCCGAGGCTAGTCGATCCCCAGCAGGACACAGCCTCAGACTTCCAAGATGTATATGACCTCACTGGGGAGGAACAAGACTTCGAGGAAGAAGATGATTTCATGGACAATGAAGAACAGAACCAGGAGGAATGTCTGGAAGACAGAACAGACATTATAGAAGAAGGCTTCGGGGTTAACCCAGAAGAGGGACCTTCACACCCCTGGCAATCACCATCAGTGTATTCCGACACTGATGTCCTAAACCTAACTCCTCCGGACAATTCTCCAGTTAGGAACACGTCTCCAATTGACGATCAGCCCACGTTCAATGCACTGTTGCGCAAAGCAGCAGCGCATTTCGAACTCGACACCGGGGAACTCTCTCCAGAATTGGACTTTGTAGAAAGAGTGATTAAAGAAAAACCCCCGGTCAGCCAGACCATTCCACTCCTCGCTTCAGTGAAGAGAAGGATCATACCTTCGCTGTCCACTCCCGCAATGATCAGAGGGGTCAATCCACGGATTGAAAAACTTTTCACTCCTTCACCCTCAGACCCCCTCTACATTAGGGGACATTCCATTCCGGATTCCCTAGTGGTATCTAATACTAGAAAGAGGGCAGGGGTACCACTTTCCACCAGTGAGGCACCCCCTGACAAGGAGGGCAAGAGGCTATATGCCCTTGCAAAAAGAGTTACTTCCTCGGCTGCCTTCTCAGCAAGAATTGCCAACAACAATTCCTTGCTTGCAAGCTACGCAGACGCGCAGTGGGCCAAACTGCGAAAAGACGCCGAGGAAGCACCGGAGCCTTTACGTACGCGCCTACTGTCAACTATTGGCGAAGGAACCCAAGTGAACCAGAGCATTGTTAAAAACTCTCTGGACGCGGCAGAAACAGCAGGACGTTCCTTGGTACAAGGAATACTCCTAAAGCGCCATGTATGGCTGCGCAACTCAGGCTTTAAACCAGAGACACAGGCGTCTTTGATAAATAAACCTGTCGAGGACGCTAACCTCTTCGGAAAAGCGGTAGATGAAGCCCTAGAGATGGCTAAAAAAGAGTTCGACACTATCAAGACTCTTGACCAAATCTCTAAGCCCACTACCAGGCGCGGCTATGGCAACAAACGCTTTTTTCGTGGCCAACGCCAACAACAACAAAATCAACATCAGCAATACCCTGCCACCAATTACCAAACCAATAGTGGGCAGTACAGCCAAAGAGGCCAACGCCGGGGCAAAGGGAGGGGTCGGGGATCCACCCCCAGAGGCTCCCAAGCCCCCAACAACTCCAAGTGACGCGAAGATTCGCGTCCCCTCCCATGCAACACCGGTCGGGGGCCGGATAACATCCTTTCTTCCTGCATGGGAGGAGATAACGTCAGACCGTTGGGTACTGTCCACCGTAGCCCACGGATACTGTATCGAATTCAACAGTTCCCCATCCTACAGACCCCCGAGGGGACGTCGCATGACACCGGAACATCTTGCCATCCTTCTCCAAGAAGTACAACAACTGCTGGAAAAAGGAGCCATAGAGGTCGTGCCTCTATCTCAGGTAACGGAAGGTATTTATTCAGTGTACTTCCTTGTACCCAAAAAGGATCTAACCATGCGCCCTGTATTAGATCTGCGCCCAGCGAACAAGTTTATCAAACCCCAAAAGTTTCGTATGGTAACCTTACAGGAAGTAATCCCACTGCTTTCTCAGGGAGATTACATGACAACATTGGACATGAAAGATGCATACTTTCATGTTGCCAGCGCACAGAAAATACCTCAGGTTCATGATAGAGAGCAAACACTACCAGTTCAAAGTGCTACCCTTCGGCATAGCATCAGCACCAAGGGTATTCACGAAGGTGCTGGCAGTGGCAGCGGCCCACCTGCGCAGGTTGTCCATCCCAGTTTACCCTTACCTCGACGACTGGCTCATAACAGGGGATTCTTACGAAACATGCTTCTCCAATACCCAAAAGACAGTAGACCTTTTGTTCCAGTTGGGCTTCTCCATCAACGAAAAGAAGTCCAGTTTAGACCCCAGTCAAATCAAGCAATTCCTAGGGGCTCTAATTCAAACAAAGGACGGCCTCGTCTTCCCCTCCAAAGAGAGGGTCCAAAACATGCTGTTTCAAATCCCTCAATATGTAACCGGTCGAGAGGTGACGGTACGCAAAGCAATGCGCTTGCTAGGAATGATGGCGTCGTGTATTTATCTGGTACCTCACGCGCGCCTGCGCATGCGCCCAATGCAAGAGTGGCTCAACAGCCAGTGGTGTCAGGCCAGCGGACTATGGGAGGATCTAGTTGTGGTCTCGCAGGCCTTAGTTCTCTCGCTACGGTGGTGGACAAAGGAAAACATGGAAAAAGGGAAACCCTTTGCCACACCCGCGGCGGAAGCCACTCTAACCACAGACGCATCCCTCACAGGATGGGGGGGCGCACCTATCCCATCAGACTGCTCACGGAGTGTGGACTCCGAACGTAGCATCCAAACACATAAATCTACTGGAGCTACTAGCTGTGTTCAAGGCGCTAAGAGCCTTCCAGGAACACCTACAAGGCAAAACAGTAATGGTCCTTACAGACAGCACCACAGCCATGTACTACATCAACAAGCAAGGGGGCACCCACTCTCCAGGCCTGTCCAAGCTGGCCCAGAATATATGGAAGTGGGCTCTCAAACAGAACATGTTCCTACTATCACTACATGTACCCGGGGAACTCAATCTGCTAGCAGACAGTCTCAGCAGAGATTTCCCCCTGCCCAAAGAGTACGAATGGCGCCTGCACGAAGACATCGTCTTCGACGTCTTCACACAATGGGGATTCCCAAAAATAGACCTGTTCGCAACCCTGGAAAACTCACAATGCCTAAGTTACGCCTCCAGGTACCCCCAGAACCAATCCAAGGGGAACGGTCTGTCGATGCAATGGTCAGGGAAATTTGTTTACGCTTTTCCCCCGACTCCCCTTCTCAACAAAGTGGTGCACAAGATGCACCAGGAACAAGTGACCATGATACTAGTGGCCCCAATGTGGGCACGACAACCATGGTTCGCTCACTTGATGGAGATGTCTCTATCCCCCCCAGTAAAACTCCCCTGCCCGTACAACATGCTGTCTCAGGACAAAGGCAGGACTCTGCATCCATGCCCCCAGAACATGAACTTAGCAGCTTGGCTCCTGAGATCATAGAGTTCGGACATCTACAACTCCCGCAAAGATGCATGGACATCCTCAGGGAAGCCCGAAAACCGAACACTCGCCACTGCTATTCTAGCAAGTGGAAAAGATTTGTCATCTGGTGCAGGAGTAAAAGCATCAACCCTATTGACTGCTCTCCCACACATGTGGTCCTATACCTGACCCACCTATTGGATTCAGGTCTAGTGTTTAACTCCATTAAAGTCCACCTAGCTGCACTTTCTGCATACACCACTTCCCAACTCAAAGTGTCGTGGTGGAGGATCCCTGTTATAAAGGCCTTCATGGAGGGAGTAAAGAGAATACACCCCCCGATAGCTGACCCAGCTCCCGGATGGGACCTTAATGTGGTACTTACCAGACTCATGGGCTCTCCATTCGAACCCATGCACAAAGCATCTCTTAAACACCTCACGCTTAAGACTGCTTTTTTAATAGCTATCACCTCCATCAGGAGAGTAAGTGAACTTCAGGCTCTTTCTATTCTAGACCCCTTCGTTACAGTTCACAAAGATAAAGTGGTTCTACGCACTCACCCTAGGTTTGCTCCGAAATTTATTTCTAAATTCCACATAAACCAATCTATAGAACTACCAACGTTCTTTCAAAATCCTTCCAATTTGGGAGAAAGGACTCTGCACACACTAGATGTACGCAGAGCGGTCATGTTCTACATGGAAAGAACCAGACCACTGAGGAAGACTAATCAGTTCTTCGTCTCGGTGGCAGCAGGAAGAGAAGGAGATGCAGTTTCAAAATCCACTATTTCTAGATGGATTGTTCAATGCATCACTCTCTGCTATACTCTTGCTAAGAGAGAACTGCCCTTTAGGCCAAGAGCACACTCTACTCGAGGCACGGGGGCATCCATAGCATTCATTGCAAATGTTCCCCTTGAGTCCATCTGCAAAGCGGCTACCTGGAGTTCTGTGCACACCTTTACAAAACACTACTGTCTAGATACACACTCTAGATCTGACTCCCAGGTGGGACAGGCAGTATTACGACACCTTTTCTCTACTGTTCCTTCTCATAACCCACCGCCAACTCCGGGTACTGCTCGCTAGTCTATGCACAGCATGTGATTCTAAGCAGATTAACAAACATCAGAAGAGAATGCATTACTTACCGTAAAAGCATTTCTGATGATTGTATCTGCTTAGATTCACATGCGCCCGCCCTTCCTCCCCGCTCGGATGGAAGGAACATAGACTTCCTTTATATATCTCTCTCTTTTCTGTACTCACTCACGTCTAGAAGGCTCCCTCAGGGCAGAAAAATACAAACAGAGGGACCTCGACGCGTGAGGGATTGTGGGTACAACGCACGTCACTATAGGGATAGTGTTTCAGACACGCCTTGTCGACGTCCCCTTTTGGACTACGAAAAACAAAATGCAATACTCCGCAGTGACCACTGGATGTCGGACCTATGCACAGCATGTGAATCTAAGCAGATACAATCATCAGAAATGCTTTTATGGTAAGTAATGCATTCTCATTCATGGGCATGTGAATCCATACCAGACCCCATGCTGGAGAAGGAACAAGTTACTTACCTGTAACTGTTCTCCAGCATGGGTCTGGCATGGATTCACATGCAAACCCTCCCGCCTACCCCTCTGCGGCTCTTCTTTGTCCTACTGCCACTTTACATGCTACCAAATCTGAAGATGGCTGCTCACCAGCTCCGGCATAATAGCTGCAGTTTTCACGACAATTTTGTGCATATCATGTGCTGCTATGCATCTTTAGGTTAATCTTCTAATGAGGTTTGCGTCAGCGATATCAGCACTTTCTTTACCAGTGTGCGCATTGAGCCTTTCATTGTCAAGCGGAGCATTATGATGCAGTGTGGGGATGCTCTTCATCAACTGTTGTCTTGGTGGTTCTGGCTTTCTGCTGTGTAGGATCCTTGTAGGTGTCCAAGTTTGTATGTTCTATCAGAGGAGGGGCTTAGGTAGGGGCAGTCATTGGCTGGGGGCAGTATGACCCAGAGACCAGTGATTGGTTACTAGTCGAAAGACAGTTCAGAAACAAAACTGAAACAGATTTTTTCTTTACCGAGGATTCCCAGCCTGACGACGGGGAATATTCATGAGCATGTGAATCCATGCCAGACCCATGTTGGAGAACAACAGTTAGAGGTAAGTAACTTGTTCCTTCTCCAGCATTGGATCGTTCATCTTTCACATGCTTTGAATATTCAGTTGGTGGGCTGTCAATCTGTGAGAGAGCAATGCTGGTAGAACTGGATTTACAAGTAAGAAACCTACTCCTTACTCACTGTAGTGACTAATGTCCTTTGTCCCCTTTGCTCCGTGCATTCCTCCTATAAGAGAAGTGACCCATACACTTAGATAAAAGGACTGGTGGTTTGACTGGTTAGCATGTGCAAAGGAGGTCCAGTATGTGCATCTCATGTCGTCGCCCATGCACCCAGAGTGTCTTTGAAATAGTAGTTGCTGCTTTGCACCAAGCTCTGGCCCAGTTTACCTTCCAAGGTGATATACCATCCCATAGATGGACATTAAGTAGGAATGGAACTATGGAGTACAGCAGTCATTCTTTTGGGTAACTTGCGCTTTTATTTGGCAACAGCGAAGGATTTTGTTTGTTGGCAAGCAGCAATTATTGAATTGGAAAATTTGAGTTGTCTATGGATTTGAGGAGTGTTGGTGTTTGATGGGGTTAAGTTTGAAGAAGACCTCCGACATTCAGATTTTTTTGTAAGTATATTTTTATTAGCATACAAACCCCCTTTTCCCTTCGGTTCCCTCCCCCCTGGATGTCCCCTCCCTTTTTAAGTCTCATTGTTTTCCCCCATAATCCTCTCCCTTCCAAATTCTCGGCTTCCAGCCCCCATTATCTCCCCGACAAGGCCCCACCCATTCGAGCTCACTGACTTCAAGATCTTTCCAGTCCACTTGTGTTTGGTGGGGGCTTCTTTCTGTTTCCAATGCGACCACCATCAGAATTACATAGACCTTTCTTTGAATTTTCGTCGGTAAGTTCTCCAGCATCGCTCCCAATCCCAAAATGGCCATCCCTGTGTTTATTGGTATCTGATCCCCAAACATAGTGACCAATGCTGCCCGGATCTTATCCCAGTATGGCTGGATTGACGTGCATTAACACAAAGTGTTTCCACGCTCCCACTTCCCCACATTCCCTCCAGCATACCGCTGGTACTGCTGGGTAAAATGTATGTAGTTTTTCTGGGCTCGGGTGCCATTGAGCCGCCATCTTGACCCACATTTCCTGTTTCTGGATGGCCCTTGTGAGCTTGGGGATTTGTGAACAAAGCAGACCGTTGCTCCCTCAATAGGTTGTCCGACTGAGGCCTCCCACTGGTCCATATAGTGCCACCTCTGAGACTCCACCCCCTCCTTTGACGCCATATATTGGTCCCACTTTGTGTTTGTATCCCGCTTTCGTGGTTGCGAATCTCTAAGTGGGTGAGCTCCCTGGTGGCTGCCGACCTGACATTCAGATTTTAATGAGTGAGAGACCGATTCTCAGCTAATGGATTGCTTAGGTCTGTGTGCCTTTCAGTTTCATTTAAGTATCATTCATGTACTGCTCTCTTGCACCCCCCAACCCCCAGCCCCCCGCCCAATGTCTAGCAGAGCTGCAATGGCCAGTCCCATGTGACCAAAAAAGGTTACTCTGTTACTGTATAAATATATTGCTGCTGAATAGAGATCCAGGGGGACCACTTGAACACCTTACTTTCTCTGTCCTTCCATAATACCATGTTTTATGGCTGCCGAGTGGTGCTTTGTAAACTTTATCGAAGACTGAAAATCAATATCCATTACGTTGTCTAGGTAGGGCATTATTGTTTAGTATTGAAAAGAGCCTCCAGATACCTGTCGAATGGCACTCATAGCAGCAATGCCGTCTGAAGATGTTCTCTTGTGGTAGTCTGTGTGTAATTGAAAATTGAATGGGACTGCAGCGTCCGTTATGCAGAGAAAGATTAAGTGGTATTGGTTAGTAATAGTTCAGTTTTGCAGGATATACACATGTGGTTGACAATGTTGCACATAGGTGGAAAGGCTGTATAAAGAATGTGTTGTAGTACGCCATCTTCATTAAAGTGGGTCCTAGTGACGCTCTTGTTGTAGAGGTCCTGGAAGGGTCAGATAACTGAAGGCATTTAATGCGTGACATACATATTATGCCTTGGAATGAAGGGAACATTTGAAAAACATACATCATACCACACCCCACGCTTACTCTCTCCCTTACACCACCACTCAACTAGAACACAGAGATACTATGACACCATTCGGTATAACTGTTCTCATATCTACAATCTCCTGCTCACTCCACATCACTCTATGTAAACATTGCTGGTTTTTGCACCCCCCAGCCAGGCGTTCTCCTCAGGCCTAACGCAGCCACACTCACTCTGGATAAAGCTGGCCAGAGCGAACACATACTCCTGATCTCTCAACCACCGCACCTACCGCTAAGAAGCAGCTACCACTTGAATTCCGCACCAGCTGCACACATAGCTGGTGCACACACGCACCTTTTAGACTCTCTACGCTCTCTACTGACCCGAACTTCGGTTCCCAAGGGCGTTCAACCTACCAGCGCCTTCAGACCATACCAATGGTTTCTCCAGCATGGGGTCTGGCATGGATTCACATGCTCATGAATATTCCCCGTCGTCAGGCTGGGAATCCTCGGTAAAGAAAAAACCAGTATCAGTTTCGTTTCTGATCTGTCTTTCGTAGTAATAAGCAATCACCGGTCTCTGCGTCATACTGACCACAGCCAATGACTGCCCTCTACCTAAGCACCGCCTCTGGCAGCCATCTTCAGATTTTTACCGCACGTTCATGTGTTGGGATCCTCGTGCTATTGCTCTCGAGCGTTAGTGCTATTTTTTCACGTTTTTTCTCAAAAACTTCGTATTTTTTCGGTCAAAAGAGCCTCGAGCTCCACCGACTCTCCATCCGATCAAAGGGGACCCGTGTCGGATTCGTCTGCGCCCCTCAAGGGTGAAGATCTCGTCGAGCTACGCTTTTGGAGGACTCCAGAAGTTTCTCAGGCCCGGACAGGAGAAGGACTGTGCGTTTTGCGGCAACATGTCGGAGCGGACCATGAAGGACCGCCATCAACGTCTCGCCAACTGGCTGGAAGGGAAGAGCCCGTCAGGCGAGAAGAAGAGGAAGAAATCCAAGCGGTCTTCTAAGACCTTTGAGGACGCCCCGGCGACGGGGGTCCAACATAAGGCCAAGCACCGCGAGTCCGCTGGCACCGGGAGCGCCGAACGGTCGGGCTCTACGGGCGCCAGGCAGGGCGCACCCTCCCCGGCACCTTCAGCCACGAGCCAACGCTCTGGGTCGGGTAAGAGGAAGGGCGAGCACCCGGCGAAGCTCCTGGAGAGGCCCCGGTCGAGCTCGAAGGCCCCATCGGAGGGGGAGCGAGGCAGTGTCCCCCCCCCCCTCAAGGATAAGGCGGTGAGCGGACCTAAGGCGGTGAGCGCACCTAAGGTGGTGAAGGCCTTAATCCATCCGGCCAAGCCCTCTATCGATACCGTCGCGGCGACCCGGGCTCAGCCTGTGGAGGCTACACCAGTGGTGGCGACCTCGGGGCTCAGAGTCTCCCTGCCACCTCGGAGGGAGTCCTCTTTTGTGCCCATCGATAGGACCCCCGTGAAACCCCCGGCGGGGAAGAAAAAGGGGGGGGCAGGGCGTCGTCGTAGTTTCGGCCTCAACCTCAGAGGAAGAGCTGATTGAGGTCTTAAGCCACGGCCTTGGCGTGGAAGAAGACCGGCCCGTCGGGATGGATCCCGACGCAGGCGACAACGACATTGTCGAGGGTGCCGACGGGGCCCCTGATCGCCCGTCGGATTCCCCTCTGCCAGTGCCGCAAGACAACTCGGCGGCCATTTTGTTGGCTATACAGTCCTTATGTTCAGAGATAAGGACGAGACTACCGTTGCCGACGGAGGAACCTCTCCCGTCGGGGGATCCTGAACCGGGACCTTCAGGTGCTCCCCCGCCCAAGAAAAGAAGGATTCACCCTCCGCCTCCTTTTCAGCCGTCGCGCCCCGTCCAGCCCTCCTCCCCGTCCACCCGAGGGGATGATACGGGGACTGACACGGCAGCGACGGGTACGGACGACGAGGTGTACGACGAGCATCTACCGTCGTCACCTCCCACCAGGGCTTCTCCGCCCGACGAGATTGGATCGTTCCACTCCATGATCGCCAGGGCATCCGAGCTTTTCCAACTCTGCCCTGAGGAGAAGAAAAAGGAAGGATTCCTTTATCAACGGCGCGAGGCCAAGAGGAAGACGGTCCTCGCGATGCCTCTACTGGACGACATTTGGGATGAGGGCCTCGCCCTCCTCAAGCACCCTTCCACGACGCCAGCTAGAAGAGACCGGTACGAGAAGAAGTACCGGGTCCCGGACGCGGCCCCCCTGTGCCTCCGGGCGCAGCCTACCCCGGACTCCGTCGTCTCCGCGGCGGCCAGGAAGAAAGCGGGGGGGGTGCGGCCTCCACATCGACTTCCCCACCGGACGGCGAGGGAAAGAAATCGCTATGGGACGCAGGGTCATCTCGTCGGCAGCGACGACGATTAAAGCGGCCAACGCCTTGGCTATCGTGGCCCGCTACGACAGGGAGTTATGGTACAAACTGGCTCCCCTGCTGGACTTCCTACCGGACGACAAGAGGGCGGATGCCCTGGAGATCCTACAGGAAGGCGAGGTGGCGTTGGACCACGCCATCACTATTGCGACGGACATCGCCGACACTGGGTTTCGCCAGTTGGGCAACGGCGTGTGCCTTAGGCGGCGTGGATGGCTCAAGGCTACGGACTTCCGTCAAGACGTACAGACCAGAGTCCTGGACATGCCGTTCGATGGGAACAACCTGTTTGGGAAAACAGTGGACGATTCCCTCCAGGCCATTAAAGCGGACACTGAGACGGCCCGGGCCCTTGGGGTTCTGCAATGACGGACGCCCTTTCGGAGCAGCGGAGGCAAGGGCGCCTCCAAAGGTTCCGGCGGCGGTTTCTCCACCTACCGTCAAGCGGCCCGCTCGTCGTCTCAGGAGGCCTACAGAGGACGAGGCAAGTCTGGCGGACCCCGCCGTCGTCGCCAAGGAGGTCAAGGCGGCAAAGCCTCGTCGAAACAGGATTGAACCGGCCGTGGGGTCGGGCCCCCACCGAAGCACCCCCGGTGGGAGGCCGGCTGGCAAGCTTCGTCAGCGTGTGGGAGTCCATCTCCACCGACCGTTGGGTGCTGGACGCCTTAGCCCGGGGCCACGCGCTCGAGTTTCAAAGAAGGTGCCCGCACGTCCCCCCGTGGCCAGGAAAGAGCTTCACGTCCCTCAGCTTCTCCTGGAGGTAAAGGCGATGCTCAGGAAGGGCGTCATCGAACTCGTCCCAAAGAGGCTTCGGGGCTCCGGAGTTTACTCGAGATACTTCCTCGTGAAGAAGAAGACGGGAGGATGGCGCCCCATCCTAGATCTGCGACGGCTGAACAAGTTCATCAAGGCGCAGAAGTTCCGGATGATCACCCTCCAGCACGTCCTGGGGCAGCTGGAGGAAGGAGACTTCCTGTCGTCGTTGGATTTGGAGGATGCCTACTTCCATATTCCCATCCTAAAGGGGCACCGAAAATTCCTCAGGTTTGTGGTCCAAGGGCGTCACTACCAGTTCAAAGTACTCCCCTTCGGACTACGGTTGGCACCCAGGGTATTCACCAAGTGCCTTGCACCGGTGGCGGTGCAGCTGCGCCGCAAGGGGATCCACGTCTACCCCTACCTGGACGACTGGCTCATCCGAGCCAAGACGAGGGAGCTCGCCGTGGAGCACACGGCAAGGACCGTCCAACTTCTCTCGGACCTGGGATTCTCCGTGAACTACGCCAAGTCCCACTTGGTACCCGCGCAAAACGCACTGTTTCTGGGAGCGAAGCTCGACACAGTGTCCCTTCTGGCCTCCCCGTCGGAGGAAAGGACCAGGTCCATCCTGGGCAAGGTACAGCGGATGTTGGTTTCCGACGCGGCCAAGGTGAGGTCCATCAAGTCCCTCCTCGGAATGATGTCTTCTTGCATCTACCTCATTCCCATGTGCAGGCTCCGGATGCGCCCGTTGCAGGAGTTCCTGGACGCGCGCTGGATCCAAACGACGGGCGGCTTCGAGGAGAGGATCACACTCGACGAGAGTTTCCGCCGAGCGGTCCGGTGGTGGGGCAACCGCGCGCATCTGATGGCGGGCATGGCCTTCCAGACCACCAGGAGACAGTGACCACGGATGCCTCCCTGAAAGGGTGGGGAGCGCACACCGAAAAACTGCACGCGAGAGGCCTTTGGCTCCCGACGGAGAAGTGCCTCCATATCAACGTCCTGGAGCTCCGTGCAGTGTTCTGGGCCCTCAGGTCCTTCCTTCCGTCCCTCAAGGGCAAGGTGGTGAGGATCTTCACCGACAACACCACCACCATGTTTTACATCAGGAAACGGGGCGGAACCAGGTCTCCAGCGCTGTCCAAGGAGGCGCAGGACCTGTGGCATTGGGCCGTCGCCCAAAGGATGTTTCTGGTGCCGTTTCATCTGGCAGGGATAAAAAACACCATCGCCGACTCACTCAGCAGGGAGCTGCGCTCGTGCCACGAGTGGGAACTACGGCAGGATCTAGTGGATCGCCTCTTCCGACGGTGGGGCACACCCCAGATCGACCTGTTCGCTACGGCGACGAACTCCAAGTGCCGGAGGTTCGCCAGCAGGTTTCCCCAGGCGAGGAGCATGGGCGATGCCTTCTCGTTTCCCTGGGAGGGCCTGTTCCTCTACGCGTTCCCTCCTTGCCACTGCTAATCCGGCTCGTCAACCAGCTCAAGAGGTCACGGTGCAGGATGATCCTCGTCGCACCTGCGTGGCCGAGGCAGATATGGTTCCCGGATCTTCTGGACTTGTCAGCGTCCCCGCCAATCAAGCTGCCGGTGGACGCGGATCTACTCTCCAGGGAAGGAGGCGCCATCCTCCACCACGACCCGAAATCGCTGAACTTGCAGGCCTGGCTCCTGCAGCGCTAGAGGATACGACATACCGGCCGACTGCAGAGAGGTTCTTGCAAAGGCCAGGGCGTCCTCGACTCTTAAATGCTACGGACACAAATGGAAGAGGTTCTCTGTCTGGTGCCACGCACAGAAGATTAACCCTCTACGGATTACGGCTCCCCAGGTGCTGCCGTACCTGCTGACGCTGGCCAAAGCTGGACTGGCACACGTGTCCATCAAGATTCATCTTGCTGCGATCTCCCGATACACCAGAACCATGGGCCGGACGTCCTTGTGGTCTCATCGTCTGGTGAAAGAGTTCATGAAGGGACTGTTCAGATCGTTCCCGCCGGTGAAGGCGCCGGCCCCGGCGTGGGAGCTCAACGTGGTGCTGACCAAGCTCATGGGACCTCCGTTCGAGCCTCTGCACTCGGCCCCGTTGAAGTTTCTGTCGTGGAAAACAGCGTTTCTTGTGGCCATCACCTCCGCACGACGGGTGGGAGAGATACAGGCCCTTTCCTGCAAGGCCCCGTACTTGACTTTTCACGACACGAGGGTAGTGCTCAGGATGCACCCCTCCTTCATGCCCAAGGTACCGTCGGACTTCCATCTCAACGAACCCTTGTTGTTGCCTGTGTTCTTCCCGTCGCCTTCGTCGCCGGCTGAGAGGACTTTGCACTCGCTGGATGTGGCTAGAGCGCTGAAGTTCTACGTGGACCGCGCGAAGTGTTTTCGGAAGACGTCACAACTCTTTGTGAACTTTGGACCTGTCAATCAGGGGAAGGCTCTCTCGAAGGCTTCCATTTCCAGATGGCTCTCCGGCTGTATCATGTACTGTCATCGGTTGGCAAACCGACCGCTGCCTGGCCGTCCGAGAGCCCATTCCACCAGAGCGATCGCAGCTACCACGGCGTTCCTTTCTGGTGTGCCCCTGCTGGACATATGCAGGGCTGCTACGTGGAGGTCGACGCACACCTTCACGAAATTCTACTGCGTCGATCGGGATTCCAGGGAGGAGTCCAGGGTCGGCTAAGCAGTGCTGCGCAACCTGTTCGCCTGAGGTGAGCCTGGTGAGGAGGTAAGATGCTTAATGTTGAGTTTGATGTAATGCTTAATGTTGAGCCTTTGCCACCTCCCGTGGTTGTGCATGTGTGTACTGCTAGGTATTCTTTATTCATGAGCATGTGAATCCATGCCAGACCCCATGCTGGAGAAGGAACAAGTTACTTACTAGCTCTTTCCATCTGAGGAGCAGGTGAGTGCGCCCCCATCCGCGACCCCATTCCGCGTGTCCATTTGTGTATTTCTCCCCCCCCCCCCCCCGGCCCCGCGTTGCCCCGTGGTTCCCTGCCTCTCTCTTCCGGAATACCTCGCCTGCCCGCCTCCCAGCCCGCCCCCCAGCCCTGATTGGTCACCTAGTTTAGCGTTGCTGGGTCTAGCGACCCGCGCCACTGCACCTACTCCTCTTTCCATCTGAGGAGCAGGGGAATGCGCCCCCATCCGCGACCCCATTCCGCGTGTCCTTTTGTGTATTTCTCCCCCCCCCCCGGCCCCGCGTTGCCCCGTGGTTCCCTGCCTCTCTCTTCCGGAATCCCTCGCCCGCCCGCCTCCCAGCCCGCCCCCCAGCCCTGATTGGTCACCTAGTTTAGCGTTGCTGGGTCTAGCGACCCGCGCCACTGCACCTACTCCTCTTTCCATCTGAGGACCAGGTGAGTGCGCCCCCATCCGCGACCCCATTCCGCGTGTCCTTTTGTGTATTTCTCCCCCCCCCCCCCGGCCCCGCGTTGCCCCGTGGTTCCCTGCCTCTCTCTTCCGGAATCCCTCGCCCGCCCGCCTCCCAGCCCGCCCCCCAGCCCTGATTGGTCACCTAGTTTAGCGTTGCTGGGTCTAGCGACCCGCGCCACTGCACCTACTCCTCTTTCCATCTGAGGACCAGGTGAGTGCGCCCCCATCCGCGACCCCATTCCGCGTGTCCTTTTGTGTATTTCTCCCCCCGGCCCCGCGTTGCCCCGTGGTTCCCTGCCTCTCTCTTCCGGAATCCCTCGCCCGCCCGCCTCCCAGCCCTGATTGGCCCTGACAAGAAGATCTGCACTCATTACCAGTCCCTCCAGGGCAGCCCTCTGCCCGGCAGCCCATCGGCTAAGGACCTGAGGCAAAGGACGGCTCCTACAGAGACGGCTCCAGGTTGTATCTGCAGGTATCAGCAAGAAGCCAACATCAAGTAAGTGTGGAAAGGGCGGTGCCAGAAGCAATTACTTCAGGCCATACTACCCTACCACTCAACTAACAAAGCATCGCCACTGTAAATTCACTATATTTGCTTTCTGAAACTCTGCCCTCTGTATGTGAAATTTGCATCTGGAAGTTGTACCCAATAACCTATAAGTGTATTTAGAAATTGTGCCCAATAGCCTCTCTCTGAACTGCGCCCAATAGCCTCTCTGAGGAAAACTGCATCTAGAAGTATTCCCAATTGCATTCAGGAGTGGCGCCCAATAGCCTCTCTGAAGAAAATTACATTTAGAAGTGTTCCCAATTGCATTTAGGTGCTGTGCCCACTAGCCTCTCTGAGTAAAATTGCATTCAGAAGTGTTATCAAGTGCATTCAGTAGTGTGCCCAACTGTATTTAATACTGCTCCCAATTGCACTCAGGAGTTGCGCCCATTAGCCTCCTTGAAGAAAGTTGCATTTAGAAGTGTTCCCAATTACATTTAAGCACTGCGCCCAATAGCCTCTCTGAGGCAAATTGCATCTCGAACTGTTCCCAATTGCATTCAGGAGTTGCACCCAATAGCCTCTCTGAGGCAAATTGCATTTAGAAGTGATCCCAATTGCATCTAATATTGTGCCCAATAGCCTCTCTAAGAAAAATTGCGTCTGAACCGTTCCCAATTGCATTTAGGTGTTGCGCCCAATAGCCTCTCTGAAGAAAGTTAGATCTAGAATTGTTCCCAATTGCATTTAGGTGTTGCGCCCAATAGCCTCTTTGAAGAAAGTTGCATCTAGAAGTGTTCCCAATTGCATTCAGGAGTGGCGCCCAATAGCCTCTCTGAAGAAAGTTGCATCTAGAATTGTTCCCAATTGCATTTAGGTGTTGCGCCCAATAGCCAATCTGAAGAAAGTTGCATCTAGAAATGTTCCCAATTGCATTCAGGAGTGGCGCCCAATAGCCTCTCTGAGGAAAATTACATTTAGAAGTGTTCCCAATTGCATTTAGGTGTTGCGCCCAATAGCCTCTTTGTAGAAAGTTGCATCTAGAAGTGTTCCCAATTGCATTCAGGAGTGGCGCCCAATAGCCTCTTTGAAGAAAGTTGCATCTAGAAGTGTTCCCAATTGCATCCAGAAGTGGCGCCCAATAGCCTCTCTGAAGAAAATTACATTTAGAAGTGTTCCCAATTGCATTCAGGTGCTGTGCCCACTAGCCTCTCTGAGGCAAATTGCATTTAGAAGTGTTATCAAGTGCATTCAGTAGTGTGCCCAACTGTATTTAATACTGCTCCCAATTGCACTCAGGAGTTGCGCCCAATAGCCTCTTTGAAGAAAGTTGCATTTAGAAGTGTTCCCAATTACATTTAAGCGCTGCGCCCAATAGCCTCTCTGAGGCAAATTGCATTTAGAAGTGTTCCCAATTGCATTCAGGAGTTGCGCCCAATAGCCTCTCCGAGGCAAATTGCATTTAGAAGTGATCCCAATTGCATCTAATATTGTGCCCATTAGCCTCTCTAAGAAAAATTGCATTTGAACCGTTCCCAATTGCATTCAGGAGTGGGGCCCAATAGCCTCTCTGAGGAAAATTACATCTAGAAGTGTTCCCAATTGCATTCAGGAGTGGCGCCCAATAGCCTCTTTGAAGAAAGTTGCATCTGGAAGTGTTCCCAATTGCATTTAGGTGTTGCGCCCAATAGCCTCTCTGAAGAAAGTTACGTCTAGAATTGTTCCCAATTGCATTTAGGTGTTGCGCCCAATAGCCTCTCTGAAGAAAGTTACATCTAGAATTGTACTCAATTGCATTTATGTGTTGCGCCCAATAGCCTCTTTGAAGAAAGTTGCATCTAGAAGTGTTCCCAATTGCATTTAGGTGCTGTGCCCACTAGCCTCTCTGAGGAAAATTGCATTTAGAAGTGTTATCAAGTGCATTCAGTAGTGTGCCCAACTGTATTTAATACTGCTCCCAATTGCATTCAGGAGTTGCGCCCATTAGCCTCTCTGAGGCAAATTGCATTTAGAAGTGATCCCAATTGCATCTGGTATTGTGCCCATTAGCATTTGATATTGTACCCATTAGCCTCCCAAAAAAAAAAAAAATAAAAAAAAAAAATTGCATTTTGAACCGTTCCCAATTGCATTCAGGAGTGGCGCCCAATAGCCTCTCTGAGGAAAACCACATTTAGAAGTGTTCCCAATTGCATTTAGGTGTTGCGCCCAATAACCTCTCTGAAGAAAGTTGCATCTAGAAGTGCTCCCAATTGCATTTAGGTGCTGTGCCCATTAGCCTCTCTGAGGAAAGTCGCATGTACAATTACTCACAATTGCATCTAGCTGTGTTCCCACATTTAGGTATTGTGCCCATTAGCCTGAGGAAAGTTGCATGTAGAAGTTGCACCAATCATGAGTGCAACCACTCCACCAGAATCAGTCAGAAACACCACCCATGGACCACCCCCACTCTCCGATCTGTCCCCCGTCCCCTCCCGCCGCACCCAAACCCCCCCACCCTATCTCGCACCCCCTGCTCTTCCCCTCTCCAAACACCAAGCAAGGGGGGCACGATGGCGAGCCACCCACCCCAAGACCACTCATCCTCTGAACCCCACCCCTGACCCACCAGCATTACCCATACCCGCTCCCCTCACGATCATACCTGTCACACCCCACCCTGCAACCACCCAACTCCCGCCCTCCCCTTATACCCCTGCCACCATCCCCACTCGACCTCACCCCTTCCCCTCCCTAAAAACTGCACGGCTAGCCCTAGCAAGAACCGAAGCTGACTCCCACTCACCCTCCGACCTCCCCACTCTCTCCCACACACCAGCCGCAGCAAGGAAACTGAAGAGGAAACGTTCCTGGTCCCCCTCAATCTCACAGCACTCCTCGCCCCCCCTATCTCGACCAACCACATCTATCCCGCAATCCCCCCTCTCCCCCGCAGCCTCCCCCCACCTGAAACCCCTCTCCCTCGATTTCTCATCAGCTGCAACTGAAACCCCTTACCGTCAACATCCCTCTTTCAAATCCCCCTTCCAAAACCCGATCATCCTATCACACGCAGCCTCCCAACCCCTCCCGAAGCCTGCCAATCTCTCTGCTCGCCCACTATTCCCATCCATCATCACCCAACCCACCCTCCCCCCCCCCAAACTCTCCACCACTGCACCCTCACCCCCCACCACCAAGATCATCCCCGACTGCCGATGTGAACTGCATCCTATTTAACGCCCGATCAATAGCAAAAAACAGACACTCCATCTTTGACCTCCTCACCTCTGACAATCCAGACCTAGTTTTCATCACTGAAACCTGGCTCTCTGACGACTTCGTCCCAATCGCCCACAAAGCCTTTCCCCCCCAACTACTCCCTCATCCCACTGAACCGTCCGTCCAGGGGAGGAGGGCTAGCATTCGTCTTCAAATCTCTCTTTCGCGCCTCAATCATCAATAACCAACCCTCCATTCCATCCTGCAAATCTCTCCTTGTTAAACTATCCCTCTCACCATCGCTCTCACATAGCTTCCTAATAATCTACAGGCCCCCAGGCTACGATAGACACTTCGCAAATAACCTGTGCGACTCTATCGCCACCCTCCAAATAAACCATCCCAACCTCACCCTTCTTGGAGACTTCAACATATGGCTCGACATCCCCACCAAGCCTATGACATACTCCCTGGTTGACGGATTAGATGCAATTAACCTCCAACCCCACATAAACGGACCGACCCACTACAAAGGACACACTCTCGATGCCATCTTTAGCTCCAACAACCTGATTCAGCTAATGCCGCCCACCCCTATCATCTGGTCCGATCACTACATTCTCTTTCACCATCCACTCACCCGAACCCCTCCCCCTACTCGTATCCGAACCTCCGAACATAGGCAAATGCTGGAAGAAACTAATAATCACCCCAGACCTAGCCGAGGTTCTCCTCCAGTCTCCACCACCATCCTGCCCTCTCAACAACCATCTCACCCCTGAGGCCCTTGATTCATGGCTTAGCGCATCTCTGATGCGTCTCACCCCCCCCCTGCAAACCATCAATCCGCCGTGGCCCTTTCCCCAGATGGTTCACTCCTGAGCTGAAGACCACTAAACGACTATACAAACACCTAGAACGCAAATGGCATAAAGAGAAAACCCATGAGAGCAGGACCACCTTAGCCCGACACCTGTATCGGTACAAAGCCGAAATCCGGAAAACAAAAAAGGCCCACTACAACTCCCGATTCCTAAACTGCAAAAACCCAAGCAAAGAACTCCACAAAATTATCTCCGAATTCACCAACCCAGCTTGTAACACAACCATCCCGACCGCATCGCAATCACTCTGTGACTCACTCTCCCTCCACTTCTACTCCACTGCTATAGAAAGGACAAATACTCTAACCTCCAAACTAGCACTCTTACAGCCACTAGACAATCCTCAGCCCTTACCACCCAACCCATCAGCTACAACCTCCACGCAACCAACGTTCGACTCCTTCAGTCCATTAACAACAGAACAGTTTCTCAAACTCCTATCTGCCCGCAAACCATCCGGATCACCATTGGACCCATGCCCTGCCACTACCCTTAAAGAAATCTTTGCCTCCACCTGTGCAGGAGAACACGCAAGATCTATCATAAATGCTTCCCTCTCCTCCGGTACCTTTCCAGACGCATTCAAATTGGCGCACGTCAAACCCCTGATCAAAAAACCCTAGCTCGACCCGCTCGAGCCCAAAACTACCGCCCCATATCAAACACCAGGTTCCTCGCCAAACTCATTGACCGAACCGCCTACTCTCAACTTAACGCCTTTGTAGAAGCCAACAAACTCCTAGACCCCGCCCAATCAGGCTTCAGAACTTGTCACGGAACTGAAACCACCCTAACCTCTATCTGGGACGACCTTAAAATGACTGCTGACTCCGCGGGTTGCGCCGCACTAATCCTTCTCGACCTATCAGCCGCCTTTGACACGATCAATCACTCAATACTCCTTGATCGCCTCCACTCCCTAGGAATACGTGCAACCGCCCTCAAATGGATAGCCTCATTCCTCAAGGACAGGCACCAAATAACGACACTCTCCAACTTTACCTCCCAAGCCCGACCAGTTGACACAGGAGTCCCACAAGGAGCGTGTCTATCTGCCCTCCTCTTCAATCTCTACCTGACCACCCTCCCACCGATAATTCGTGCACACAACATCCTATGTTACAATTACGCCGATGACACACAACTGATTCTAAAATTCTTGAACACGAATCCTAACTCACAACCTGACCTGGCATCCTGCCTCCTTAACATTGAACGCTGGATGACCCAAAACCACCTCCTGTTAAACCCCTCCAAAACAGAAATCATGGTGTGCGGCAACCAAGATCTTCTCCCGCACCCTCTGCCCTGGCCATCCGCCATGGGCAACTCACCGATACCCTCCAACACAGTGAAAAATCTTGGATGCACCCTAGACTCTGACCTAACACTCTCGCGCCAAGTCAACAATGTCTCAAAGTCCTGCCACTACCACCTCAAAAACCTTAGGCGCATCTTTCCATATCTATCATTTCCTAACAGAGTCTCTGCGGTACAATCAATCGTCATCTCACGGCTGGACTACGGCAACCCCCTATACCTCGGAATCCATGCCTACCAAATGAACAAACTTCAAAGAGCACAAAACGCGGCGGCCAAAGTGCTACTTGCGCTTGGTCCAAGAGACCACGTATCCCCAGCCCTCAAGACACTCCACTGGCTTCCAGTAGCCCGTAGGGTAGCTTTCAAAACCTTATGCCTCACCCATCGAGCAGTACATAAAACTGGCCCACAATATCTTCAAGAAAAACTAATAGCTTATCACCCCACTCGCACCCTCAGATCAAGCACAGCTGGCCTCCTAGTAATTCCTAAGACAAACTCAGTCAGGTTAGGCGGAGCATCATTCTCAGCCCTAGCCCCAACCCTGTGGAACTCTCTCCCACCCCACATCAGGCTAACCGAGGAGCTAACAGCTTTCCGCAAACTTCTGAAAACCTGGCTCTTTCCCTAAAACCAACCGGTTCCGTTCTAGCATCATCAAAATAACACCAACCCAGCGAAGCACCCAAAGCAAAACCAAATGCAAAAAAAAAATTAAAAAAAAAATAAAAAAATAAAAAAACGTATTGTATCAAATATTCAGAAATGAAATTAAAGCGAGTAATGAAGATGTAAACAGTGAAGTCAATAACACGAATTGACCACTGATAAAAGAAAAATAGAGCATGGACGAGCTTGGAAAGACGATGAGTGTGATGAACGGATGATTGAGAAGGGCGAATGAATAAAGATGATTCTAGACAAGTATAAATGAATGTGGAGGATGAAAGCGGTTGACTGGTGCGTCTGGCAGACGGTTGGGTCTGGAGACCCGATAAATAATACGAGCAAAATCGATGGGGATGAGGGATGAGTATGTAAACCAATTGACTGTAGAAAGCGGTCCAAGTATGAAGAGCGGCTATGTGTAGAAAGTGGAGGAAGGTGGAGAATTGGAAGAGCATACAGAGCGAAGGAGCTTGTTGATCGAAGAGAGCACACAGAGCAGAAGAACGTCTAGAGCAGATGCGCATAATAAATAGAGAAAAGTATCAGCGACTGAATGGGGGAGCGACAGGGTGTGGAAGAGCGGAAGAATGTCGAAAGCAGAGGAATGTGTAGGGTGAGAGGCCGGAAGTGGGAGACCGACTGAGCACCGACGAGTGGAATGCGCGTGGAAGATGAACGCTGCTGACAGATGACTACGGAGGGCGGATGACTGTGGAATGGCGGATGACTGTGGAAGGCGGATGACTGTGGAGGGCGGATGACTGTGGAGGGCGGATGACTGTGGAGGGCGGATGACTGTGGAGGGCGGATGACTGTGGAGGGCGGATGACTGTGGAGGGCGGATGACTGTGGAGGGCGGATGACTGTGGAGGGCGGATGACTGTGGAGGGCGGATGACTGTGGAGGGCGGATGACTGTGGAGGGCGGATGACTGTGGAGGGCGGATGACTGTGGAGGGCGGATGACTGTGGAGGGCGGATGACTGTGGAATGTGTGGAGGACGGATGACTGTGGAATGTGTGGACGACTGTGGAGGGCGGACGACTGTGGAGGGCGGACGACTGTGGAGGGCGGACGACTGCGGAGGGTGTGTGCCTGTGGAGGGTGTATGCCTGTGGAAGATGACTGTGGAGAGCGGATGTCCGCTGGAAAGCGGTAATCTGCGGAGAGCGGATGACGGTGGAGGGCGGATGACGGTGGAGGGCGGATGACGGTGGAGGGCGGATGACGGTGGAGGGCGGATGACGGTGGAGGGCGGATGACGGTGGAGGGCGGATGACGGTGGAGGCCGAATGCCTTTGGAAAAGGGGTATGGATGGAGGAAGACTGTGGAGAGCGGTTGCCTGGGGAAGATAAGTGTGGAAGGCGGATGACCGTAGAGGGCGGACGGCTGCGGAGGGCGGACGGCTGCGGAGGGCGGACGGCTGCGGAGGGCGGACGGCTGCGGAGGGCGGACGGCTGCGGAGGGCGGACGGCTGCGGAGGGCGGACGACTGCGGATACGAGTCCAATACCTTCTCTGATGAAATGAATTTAGAAGTGTTCCCAATAGACTCTGTATGGAAAATTGTACTTAGAAGTTCGCCCAGTTCCCTCTCTGGGAAAATTGCATTTAGAAGTTGCACACTGGAAGAGCATATAACCCATCACACCACACCCCACGCTTACTCTCTCCTTACATCACCACTCAACTAGAACACAGAGATACTATGACACCATTCGGTATAACTGTTCTCATACGAACATCCACCGCTTACTACACATCATTCTATGTAAACACTGCTGGTCCCACACCCCCAGCCAGGCGTTTTCCTCAGGCCTAACGCAGCCACATCCGTTCCGGATAAATCCTGCCAGAACGAACACATTCTCCTGATCTCTCAACCACCACACCTACCGATAAGAAGCAGCTATTACACGTGTACCGCACAAGCTGCACACATATCCGGTGCTCACACGCACCTTTGATTCTCCCTACTCTCTCTACTGATCTGAACTTCGGTTCCCAAGGGCGTTCAACCTACCAGCGCCTTCAGACCATACCAATGGTATATAAGGCGCTATATAAGTGCAAAATAACAATAACAATAACAACTTACCTGTAACTGTTGTTCTCCAGCATGGGTCTGGCATGGATTCACATGCGAACCCTCCCGCCTACCCCTCAGCGGCTCTTCACTTGGTCATACTGCCACTTCACGTGCTTCCAAATCTGAAGATGGCTGCCAGAGGCGGTGCTTAGGTAGAGGGCAGTCATTGGCTGTGGTCAGTATGACGCAGAGACCAGTGATTGGTTATTACTACGAAAGACAGATCAGAAACGAAACTGATACTGGTTTTTTCTTTACCGAGGATTCCCAGCCTGACGACGGGGAATATTCATGAGCATGTGAATCCATGCCAGACCCATGCTGGAGAACAACAGTTACAGGTAAGTAACTTGTTCCATATAAGGCGCTATATAAATGCAAAATAACATAACATAAAGATATTTAGGGAATCAATGGTGGTAGATAATCTTTTCAAGTTTGACTGGGATGTGAGCAGTATTTGGGGAATGTGAAGCTATTTCTTGCCCAGGTTCCTCAAGCTTCTGTATTATTCTTTGGTGTTAGAAGGTTGTAATTTTCTACTTGCCAGCCATGTGTACTTCTACATTACTTCGATTGTTGTGAAATTCACTCTATGAATTTCTCAAATATCTTCCCCATTAAGTTAAACATTTTCCTTGAATGCTTAACCCATTAAGGTTACAACATAATGTGTCAAGGTTTACGATTTTGCAGCCAAAGGACGGTGGTGTGTGCTTGATTTATACCAATGAAGTGTGCTTTAATATGCCTCTTGAGCACTAGCTCTAGCAGGGTTATGCAACCTGCGACTCTCCAGATGTTTTTGCTGTCGCTCACATGATCCCTCACCCTTGACTTTGTTGGCCAGGGCTGATGGGGAGTTGTAGTCCAAAACATCAGGAAAAACAAAGTTTGCAGGGCCACTGAGCTATAGAATAGTTAAAAGTTAAAGTGAATTTTACCACCATTACAAGCTGTCTGTGATCCCCAACAGCCACAAGACTATTCAACCGCCTGCACGCTTCACTGCTTCTCAGCACTAACGCCAAAATCCTTCCTGGCCACCACGTGGCGCAATGCACACCCAAAGGTATTTTGACTGTACAGAGCCCCCATACATGCTGTACATCCTCTCATTACTCATGCTCATGATCATAACCAATCTATAGCGCACTCTTCGTTCCCCTGTACCACTCAGTCCCTCCCCAGATCTCCTGCACCAGTATTGCAGGCTCTTGCCTGAATGTCTCCTGTTGATGTCTACTTGCCCAAATATCCTTGGAGGCCCTTGCATGATCGCTGGGCCTAGATGTTTATTTGCACTGAATCCTGTTTCTAGGCCTCTGCTCTAAAGTTGCAACTATGTTTATTTGCACTGAACTCTGTAGACCCCTGAATATAACTCACCCTGTTGGTTATTTGCTCCAATATTGATTGATATGCCCTAGCACTTCTGCATATTTTTTAAATTTGTTTATTGCCATATTTTTCTAATACAGTGCACATTCAGTGAGTGTCACATGAGTAACATCAGATAATGTAATTCGACAGGCCAATAATCATTCAGTGGGAAGGAAGATGGAAGGGGTGGGGGGCAACTGGGAGGGAGAAGAGAAAAAGGCAAAGAGAAAAACGAAAACCTGATACCCAACCAGTTGTGCAAGAACATTTTTACAAGTATTCATTCATTTTACACCCAAAAGACAACTCAGCTTGTCACTTTAGGGGATCATGTGCATCTCGAACTGTAATCTGCGCAGCAGGAGGTGGTGTACGGTTTATTCTGCAGGAGACCAACACGAAAGAAGGGCTCTTGCACAAGTCCCGTCCGTTCTCTAAGGTAGTTCATGGTGGTTTATCATCCGAGGGATACGGAACAGAATTGACCAGTGCCTTCCAAGCTTCAAAAAGGAGCCCTGCTTCTGGACAATGTACATTCATAGTGTTCCAATGCTGTGGTTTTGGCTACACACCAGCACTGCATTTCTTTAAGCCATATTTCAAACTGCGGGCCTCTACTTGATTTCCAAGTCAGGGTTATGCACCTCTTTCCTAGTATACAGGCTAAATCCATGAATATAGACATGTTTGTGCTCGCTGTTTCTAGAGTACATCCTTAGTATGCATTCCTGTGGGATCCACTTGTATCTACTGACCCCTGCATTCTCACAAGTGTGTTTAATTTTAGTCCAAAACCTTTGTGTCGGGACACATTCCCAAAGCATGTGCATGAAGTCTGCATTTTCTTGATCACACCGGGGGCAGTTGGATAGTGCATCGGTTTTTAACATGCCAACCCTAGCGGAGGGGCTCATACATGTGCGATGAAGCACATTGACTTGAATCGGTCTTAATCTTGCATTGCGTGACAAATTTTCAATATAGCTGAGTGACCACATCCACTGCTTGTCTGATTTTTGCTCACAAGTCTGTCTCCCACTGCGTCCTAAGCCTCATACGGTCTGCGTTTGTTTTGATCTATTAGGGCCCTGTACAACCTGAAAACCGGCCTCCAGCCACTGTCCAAATCATACAGGAGTGCTAGCAGTGCATTCTGCTGAGGTTCTGCGGGCCAGTCTGGCCAGGAGCGATTAAGAAATGTGGACACTCATATTTCTCAGGAACTGCCCTTTCGGGAGACCTTCCTTCTGGATGAGGTCTGAGAGTTCTCTATTGATTCCATTTTCGTACATGTCTCCTCAGGATGCAATGCCCGCCTCCTCCCAACATCGGGCTGCCTTAGCTCCTCTGGATCCGACTGTGTGCTAACCCGGATTGTGCCATATGGAGAATATGGGTGTTTAAGTTTCAGTATTTTTTGCGTCATTAGCCAGACCTGTTTGCCCAATGTTAATAGTAATGGGTAGGTTACGTGTTTGCTCTCAGGGTGCCACACCCCTTCCATTAATAGCATTGGGGTGATCAGGGCGTTAAGCAAACTATGTCCTGTAGTGGCTTCGTCTGCCAACCATTTGGCAACAAAGCCAAGGTGGGCCGCCAGATAGTAATATTCCAGCCTTGGTAACTGGACTCCACCCTGTTCATAGGAGAGCGACAGAATGGGGGCAGATGGTTGGTGCCTCTTAGAACGCCATAAAAAGGTTTTCGTTGTGGCCTCTAATTCTCGAAAGGGGGTGAAGTCTGGGTAAAATAATCATTTTCGTGATGGCCACCCTGCCAATAGGAGTAAGAGGTAATGGAGACCAAAACACCATTTTTTTTGTTATTATTTTTTTTTAATTTTTTTTTTTTAGCAACCTCCACTGCTCTTAATGTATTTAAGGTATGTGTTTGTTCTGGGGTGTGAGCAACTCGTATGCCTAAATACCGAAAGGAGTTGTGTTCCCACTTAAGGCCCCAGTCCAGAGTAGAAGTCGGCGTAGTGTCATTTAGTCCGGCTAGGGTAAATAAGAAATGTTTATCTATCTATTGAAGGTAATCACTGAAAATCTTGCCAAGCCATCTAGTACCTGTAGTATTATGGGTAGATTATGGTGTGGTTGGCATAGGTATCAGCGTACAATGAAGTAAATGTGTGGTGTCTCCAATGCGTATCCCTGCTTCATGGTACTCATGTCTGAGGTATGCTGCTATGGGTTCTAACACAAGTCTATAGAGCAGTGGGGAGAGTGGGCACCTCTGCCGGTTCCTCTCTGTATGTCCCACTGCCTGGATATGAATCGCCCGATCATGAACCTAGCAGTGGGGGAAGTGTAAAGTATTTTAACCCACCATCTAAAGAATGCTCCGAACCCAAAACCCCTCAGTACAGTTTGTATCCTCTCTCAATACATTGTATCAAAAGCTTTAATCACATCCCATGATGCTACCACATGTCGCTACCACATGTGCCCTTTTGTTTGATCTATTAGATGTTGTAATCTGCGTAAATTTGAAGTGGTGCTGCGACCAGGCACATACCCTGTTTGGTCTGAGTGTATTAATGTCGCTATGCACAGACTGAGTAGAGAGGCGAGCATCGTTGTCAATAGTTTAACGTAGGAATTAAGCATCATTAAGTGTCTGTATGAATCACATACATCGGGTGGTTTCCCAGATTTGAGGATCGGGGCTATCCATGTTTCGCCCATTGTGTTTGGGAGGTCACATGAAGGTCTCCTCAAAGACCTTCAAGAGTGTCGGGGCTAACGTGGCTTGATATGTTTTATAAAACTCCGCCGGAAGGCCATCACCTCCTGGGGACTTGCCTGAGGCTGATGGTCATAGCTTCCTCCAGGTCTTCTAAGGTGAAGGGTTGGTACAGAAGTTTGCGTTGACTGCCAGTGAGGCATGGAAGTTTGATTTGTGTAAAGGCCTCTGCTATGTTGAATTTACTAGGAAGGGACATTTAGAATTCAACTCTATCCTTTCCTGTCCTCCTACACAGCCTTGCCCCTGTGGGCGTTAAAACCCACAGTAGTTTCTTTCTCTGTGAGAAATAATTGTGCCCTCAACCACGGTAGTTTTATTCCAAAGAACAAGTTGTCTACCTGGCTTTGGAAAACCGACTAGGCTTTGGTTACTTTCACTTAGACTTGATTACAGTTGGCAATTGTCCAAACCTTTCGTGTTAAACAACTGATCAAGTAAGGGCATTCCCTGTTAACTTATTTGCCCCCTTATACTTTGTAATGTTCTCAAACAGTCCCCCAACTTTTAACGCTGCCAATGTTCTTTTTTTAAGAAGTCATCTAATTTGTCGCAGAGTTGTTCTCGAAAGGTTAGGTCTGACGGTGTTTCCGTGGGCATGCACCACGTGGGACAGGGGTACGCAGTATCTCTCGGTTCCATGTAACAATAAACGGGGAGTGATCTGACATGATGCTGCCCATATACTCTGCGCATGCAAATTCCTGTAAGCGGTCAGTGCCCACAAAAGTGTAATCTAACCTAGTGTGTAGGTTGTGCGTGGAGGATTAATAAAAGTATTCTCTAAACCCTGGATGGAGCTCTCTCCAAACATCTGCCAAACCCAGATCAGTTAGGGCAGTGTTAAGAACAGTTGTGGCTGGAGAGGATTGGCACCGGAGTGGTATAGATCAATCACATCAAATCGCAGACACAATTAAAGTCCCCACCCCAGATAAAGAAGGCATCTCTGTAGGGGTCATACGTGTGCTTAATGTTTGGATGTGCGCTGGTATGGCGTGGTTTGGAAAATAAGAGAAGACTATGACCAATTCCGTACCACCGCAGTACCCTTTGAGGATAATGTATCTGCCCTCTGTATCCCTTTACCAGTTCAGTAACTGGAATGGGAGTGAACCGCTAACCCATATAAGGACTCCCCTTGCATACTTGGAGCATGGAGACCCATGTACCATGCCTCCCCAGCACTTTACTACTGTTTCCTGCTCCGTAAACTGTCAAATGGGTTTCTTGTAACAGGGCTATTTAGATTTTATTTCGCTGAAGATATGATTTGACCCTATTTGTGCCAAGGCCCCTCACATAACACGTCATGATCTTATCTGCGCCACGTTCTGCACATATTTTTCTAACTAGTAGGCACTGGTACGCAGTGCCCCAATATCGTGTGACCTTCAGCTCTGCACAATTAATCAGCAATGGGTGAAAACAATCGCTTTGGTTGGGTAAATCCAACTGAACTTAAACAACCAACCCCAGAACATGGGGTTCCAACTTTGCCCAACAGATGTAGTCAGTTTGGGCCTACCAGTGCTTGAATTCTCCAGCAGGCACCAGCTTGAGAGGCCGACAAGTGCCTCTTGTCGATTGTCCGGAGGGATTGGGGTGTGTTCCATTAGAACTCATTGGACTTGCTCACCAGCTCCGGCATAATAGCTGCAGTTTTCACGACAATTTTGTGCATATCATGTGCTGCTATGCATCTGCAGGTTAATCTTCTAATGAGGTTTGCGTCAGCGATATCAGCACTTTCTTTACCAGTGTGCGCATTGAGCCTTTCATTGTCAAGCGGTGCATTATGATGCAGTGTGGGGATGCTCTTCATCAACTGTTGTCTTGGTGGTTCTGGCTTTCTGCTGTGTAGGATCCTTGTAGGTGTCCAAGTTTGTATGTTCTATCCGCATTGCCACCACCTCTGGGCTCTCGAAGAATCTTGACCACCCTTCGTCTATCACTTTGAGCCTTGCTGTGTACGTGAGCTTGTACCTAATCCCCTTTCTCCGCAGCCTGGCTTTAACTTGGATTAATCTGTTCCCTGTTGTTGCTGCATTTAAAGAGTGTAGTCTGGGTAGATGGTTACATTTGAGCCACCTCACTGTATAACTCTGCTGTCCCTGGAGAACTTTAGAAGCACCTCCCGGTCTCTAAAATTCAATATTGGCTATTATAGAGCAAGGGTGTGTTCCGGGTGGTGGCCTCTTTTGTAGAGATCGATGAGCCCTTTCAACTGCAAATCCCTGCGATAGCTTGCCTGGGCCGACCTCCTGCAGGAACGGATGTTCTGTATAGGTCATAGGGTCTTTGCCCTCTGTATCTTCCGGTATGCCAAGAACGTTATTTCTTTGGGAGCAGCTCTCTGCTCTTTCAGCTCGCTGCTCTAGGAAGAGATTTTTGGACTCAAGGGTTTTCAGTCTGTTGGCAATCGATGGTGGTGGCAGTGGTATCCTTCAAAAGTTCCTCCCTGTTTGTGACTCGCTGTGCTAAGGACTGCACATCTTGGAGTAAGAGTTGCACATCAATCTCATCAATCTTGTGTTATAGGGAGGTTCTCAATGCTGCAATTGCTGCTAGCATTTTGTCCTCCTGTGGGACTGCTTGGACTTCATTATCTACTGCACCTGCACCGCTTTCGGTTGAGGCAGTGGCCGTGTCTTCCTGAGGCCTGCTAAGGAGTCCATGATGGTGGCCTTCTGTTTTTTTGTTGAGGGCATAATGTCTGCTCTGATGGTTCTAGAGTGCAGTGCTGTCTGCGTGTGTCCAAATCTTTTCTGCAGAGTCTTGTTTTTGACTTCAGCTTACTTCAGCAGGTCCCTAATTGGCCACTGTAAATCTATTGCTGTATGTTCTCGCCTTGTTGATGATTAGCTGGATTCAGGGACACATGGGTATATTCCTTCATGTGCTGCCACTCCTTGGTTGACACTGCTATAAAGGTGTCCCACCGTATCTTGTATGCGTTGATGATTTGCAACAGTATGCAGGACGCGCAGGTTTACTGGGGACATCAGTTCAAGCAAGGTCTTGTTGTGCTGCTTTGGAGCGTCGTGAGGCCCACCAGTCACTGCCCCAGTCTGTGCGCTACCAGTTGCAGAAAGTGTTTGGAACAAAAGAGAATTTCCTGCCCCTTAGCCCTAAGCAAGAGCAAAGCCTGCGCTTCTGGTTACACTAAACCAAGTCTTCGCCAATACACCACACAGAGGATCTGAGGGCTTTAAAGAGCTAAGCGCCAACACTCAAGGCTCTCCCCCAGAGGGGAGTGTCTGGTGCACAAACACAGATCCACCAGGGAGACCGGTCCTTACAAAGTTTGTTGGCTTTGTTAGTCTGACAATTGGTAGTCTCTGCTAGGAGTGCAGGGGTATGGTGGGGGAAGCAAAAACCAGGCTATCCACATCTATGAAGGGCACAGTCCGCATGCATGAGTAGGGGTGTGGGGTGGGGTGGGGGGGAGTGAGTATCATCGCCGTGGGTTTGGCTGCTGTTCTGCTCCTGTGTAGCAGCCACTGAAGGTCCACCTTAGACCCTTCTTGCTCCGTCGACACTCACCCCAGATCGGTGCCAGGCCCCTGCAACACTGGGTAGTTTGGCTGCCAACAACAAGAGGCAGGCAGGCTTCTAAATCAAGGCCTGGTCATTTGGGTATACATTTTCACTGCGGTGGGGAACCGTTGCACGCCAGCCGCTTCCTCGCCAAGGCAGCTACGCCGTCACAAACCTGCTGCCTGCACGCTTCACAGCGTGGGCCAACAGTTCTAGTGGGACACCTCTTGGATACTGGGCGTACCTAGCCCCCATCCCCCATGTTAATAAAGCACTCGCTGTCGGCGCCTTGTTGAAGTAGTTGGATATGTAGCATTCAGCTACCAGGTGCCTGCGCAGGTTCGTGGTAACGCGCCTCTTATCAGTGGCACCACTTCCCGTAGTGCTGCGGCGCGGACTGATGAGCTCTGTCTTTGCTCACTGTGTGACCGTATGACGGCTCCATTTGCGCTGACGGTAGTCCTTCCCTCTAGCTTCCCGGCGGCGTTCAGGACCCAACCGCCATCCTAGGTGAGCCGCCAGCATGGATGCTCACAAGCGTTGCATGGGGCTCAAGTGCACAAGACCCCTAGCGTCTGAGGTGTGTGAGGAATCTGCTCTAGTGTCCGTCCCCTCTCATCGGCTGCTTAATCGTGGTATGACATTCCTGCATTGTGGTGTGTCTCGGTTCCATTCAGGTTGAGCCGCGAACACCAGCTGCCATTTTATTTCATTCGTGTGATATGGAGGTCTGGGTTTTCGTCACCATTATCAAACTTCAGGCAAAAACAGGCACACTCAACGCAACCCAAATCTTGCCACCTCGAATAAAACAAATTACTACACATGCTGCCAATCCCCCTACCCCTGCTCGAGTCAACTCACATGCTGCTTGTCATGCATTGGTCACTGACCAGACTACCTCCTCACTCCCTAATTCAGACATGAAATGCAGTGTTGTCTCATACACAAAATGGAACTACCCTTGACACCCCCCCCCCAAAGAAATAAAGCAAAACCTACGAGAAATCTATCAAACTGTCCACTCAACATAATACCACATGAAACCTCTCGCCTAAGTCTCCACATCCCTGAACACCACTAAACCTGGCACAGCACAAACCTCCCCCACTCGGCTGCGCCCTCATTAATGCCCAGTCGTTCCCAGCCCATGCCCTTGACATGCCTGATCTCATTACCAGTCATAATCTTGACCTCTGTATAATAAGCGAAACATGGCTTCATGAAGCCTCCGGCCTAGCTCAAGCCCTTGCAATTCCGCCTAGCTACACAATATCCAGGCAAGACCACCCGCACCTTAAAGGAGGAGGGGTGGTACTTATTGCCAGAGAATCCATCCCAATTAGAAAGGTCGACAGCAAATTGGGCAACCATAGTGACCACTTGCTCCTCAAGCTTAGCCCATCCCCTAATTGCACCATCAACTTCCACATTGTTTACCGCCCCCCCAGGACCAACCACCGATTCATGGCCTCTCTAATGCACCCACTATCCGACAACCTAAAAAGAACCACCAAAGGCGTCTCCTAGGAGACCTTAATCTTGGCTTTAATGACGCATCAGCCAAATCTCTAGCTAAGGCTTTAGCAACCCTAGTGTTCAAACAAGTCATCACGAGTCCCACCCACACCAAGGGACACATCCTCGATTGGATAGCTCACCACAACTGTAACCTCACCATCAACTCTATAACTCCCCCTTCCCTGGATAGACTACCACATCATTCTCTTTGACCTCTTCACTACTAAGGCCCACCACCCCCCTAGCTAGAGTCTGCTTTCTCCCCGGCCTTCACTGGACCCTCCCGCCTGCTCACCAAAGAGACTTCTATCACACCTATCGGTGACTGCCCTCAAGCCCCCTTTCTCCAACAACCCTGAGATTCTAGCACAAACATTCAACGTCATTATCACTCAAGCTGTAAACTCCATTGCCCCTCTCGCCTCAAGGAAGGCCACACACACGAAGCACTCAAACGCCTGGTACACCCCTGAACTCCTGGCGCTCCGCAATAAGAGAAGCAAAGCACTCGGCATATGGAAGCCAAAGCAAAGCGACGCCACAAAACTAGAATTAAATAAAATAGCCAGAAAATACAAATTGGCCATCTCCAAAGCCACCTCCTTCAACATGAGAATAGTTCATGCTAAGTCAGACGCCAAAGAGATCTCTATTTTCAGAGAGCTTGAATTCCCCTCCACCTCAATCCTGCACCAAAGATGAAACGTGGTGCAACAGCGTCCAATCTGCCATGCTGAACAAATTCAACACCCTTCTAAACAAAATTTGAGCTCACCAAGAATCTCTGAACCACCTAACCTCAAAGGGAATGACACTCCTCTCTTCTTCTTGCAGGACATCACTGAAAAGGAAGTAATTGATTTTATGAACTCGATTAAACCATCCACCTGCAAAGGGGACATTTGCCCCTCCCATCTTATCAAAGAATGCGCATCTGCATTTCCCCATTTCTCACCGCTTTCATTAACGCCTTGTTCGCTACGGGGCACGTTCCAACCAACCTCAAGGAAGCCTGGGTACGCCCCATCATAAAGAAACCCACGCTTGACCCAACCAACCTTGGGAACTACAGACCAAATTCCACAGTTCAGTTTTTATTAAAGATCCTGGACAAGGCAGCATATCTCCAAGTATAAACATTCCTCGAAGCTAATAAACTTCTTTGTCTCTGTCAGTCTGGCTTCTGCCCAAGTCACGGGACAGAAACAGCCCTGTTAGACCTCAATAATCAAATGGATGACTTTAGAGACGAGGGAAAACCAGCCCTCTTCCCGGACCTGTCGGCAGCGTTCAACCTCATTGACCACGACACCCTCTGCCACCACTTATCCTCTGCTGCTTACTTCTCCCCTAATGCCATAGCATGGATCACCTCATTCCTCAAAGACCGAGCCATGAAGGTCTTCCCACCAAGCTTGCGCACACCCCAACATCAAGTGCGGTGTCCTGCAGGGCTCCTGCATTTCTCCCACCCTGTATAACATATTCACCAGGCCCTTATTTCTCATCCTTGATGCCCTACACCTCACCTACACAAACTACGCGGATGACGGGCAGATACTCATCCCTCCCTCAGATTACGAATCCAACACCAAAACCCTCAACTGGATGGCTGAAAACTGGCTTTTTCTAAATGGGGACAAAACTGAACTTCTCCTAATTAGGTCCTTCGGAAACCTTAAGGAAACTTAATGATAAATATAATGCTTTCACCATCAACAGTGTTGAAATTGTTGTCTCCCAAGCAGTCAAGACACTTGGTGACTCCAACCTATCCATGTCAAGACCCGTTAACGCCATAACCTCTGCAGCAGCGTACCACTCCAAACTACTCTCCGTCGCCCGACCCTTCCTCTCTAGGGAAAATCTTCTTAACGATAGCCAGAGCCATAATTGGATCCAGCTTGGATTGTTGTAATGCCTTCCTGGCTGGCACTTCCGCTAAAAACATTGATAAACTCCAGGTCATCCAAAACCATGCGCTTGGGGCTGCCATTGGCATCCCCAAATGAGACCACATAAATTCTGCTACAAAACTAGTCCACTGGTTCCCTATCAAAGAAAGGATCATCTTTCAAACCCTTGCCATCACACACGTCTGCACGACACTGCCCCCCTGTACCTCTCTCAAAGAATCTCCAGACCACACACTGCCAAACACATCAGAACCCCCTACACCAACCGAATCACAGTACCCAAGATCTTGAACATGTGCCGGAAGCGCCAGCTTTCCATTTATTGCGGCCTCCCACTGGAATGCGCTACCACCTCACCTCAGAGAAACAACCTCACACCAAGCTTTCCGCAAAGCGATCAAGACCATGCTTTTTGCATGAACCTAGCACCTTCCTGTACAGAGTACACATTGTCCAATCACTGGGTCCTTAATAATTCATCTAAATATACAAAGAATTGTTTTTGGATGCATCTTACTGCTACGCTTTCTTGTAACCAGTAGCAACTGCACTACAATGTAACTAAGGCATTTCTCTAGACCAGCGCCTTGATGTCTTTTGAACTGTTATAATTTCAAATAAATAAAGAATATATACAGTGTAGGACTGAGAAGGGCAAAGGCAAAATGTATCACTCTTATGCCACTGCTCCCTGGCAGTTAGTATTCTCTGACAGGAACACTTTCCAAATCTCTGTTCTGTGATAAAATCTGAAAAGAGCCGTTGAAAAACGTATTTGTAAATAAAGCCTTCCTATAATATGTGGCGCAAAGGAGAAAGGGTGAAACAGTTTGGTTAAAAAAAAAGAAGGGGCAGCAGGGAGGAGGGTGGAAGTGAAGACAGTAATGATGGAGATTGGAACTGCATCCCCTTTTCCAATAGAAAGAGCAAAACTACCAAATCCAACATCCAATGTTCACAAATGTTTTCACGTGGAACTTTTTTTTTTAAATAAACTTTATAGAACTTGACATTACAGAGAAGGGCTAGATGAGATGAGGCCGCACCTGGCATCCGAGTACTAATACAAACATTTGATGTACAACGACGACAATCATGTAAAGTAGACATTGCGCCTGGTTCTACAATGAGCATACAAGTAAACCGTGCATAATTCAGGTGGGGTAGTTGATGGGAGAAGACACTGACAACCCATCGGCATCACCAGCGGACATAGAGGAGAGGTAAGAGCGGAACGGGGACCAGACATTTCTGGGTTTGGACATTGGGGTTAGCGGAGTCACCCAAGCCGCCTCAGCGTCTGAGGCCCAGGTTACAGGAGCAAGCCACTGGGAGTGTGTGTGTGGGGGGACCTGGGGTCTGAGCCAGCATAATAGGATACAACGAGTTGCGAGAAGCATGCAGAGTCCTGCCAATCTCCTGGAGTCTTGGCCAAGACCTGGGAAGTCATGGAATAGACATCCCATTGAGTACAGGGTGATATCATGATCCAGGATATTGGACATTGTAGAGCAGATCTCCCCCCAGAATTGTTCGAGAGACAGACAGGACCTGAGCATATGGATATATGCAGCTTCCTTGAAGCCGCACCTGGGGCACTTAGGGGAGTGATCTGGTGATATGCAGTGCAACCTGATTGGGGTGTAATGGAACCTGTGTAAGGGGGCGGGGTAGTGGTCAAGTAGTTCTTAAAGTTGGACTTGAATACTAATTCGGGTTGTCGTGCAACGACTGCCCCCAGGTAAGTAAGTTCAGATTGAGCCCAGGTGAACCCCATGAGGTCGGTTGGGGGTGGGGGGGTGGAGGAGGGTGGCATCGTTAAGAGGAAATAGTGTAGATTTGGAGCGGTTTACCTTGAGTCCAGATATCTGACCAAAGTGGACAACATCGAGAATCGGGGCGAGGTTGTGTTCCGGTGAGCGAATAAATAGTAAGGAGTCACAAGCGTATAGGAATACTATGTCCGGTGTGCCCAGCATTCTCAGCTCCCGGTGCGAGTGAACCTGTTGTATCCTGTCTGCTAGAGGCTCAATGGCTATGGCAAAGATCAAGGGTGAGAAAGGGCATCCTTGTCTCGTGCCCCTGGTGATATGGAAAGAAGGTGAAAATCTGTCATCAGTACAAACCCTGGCTATCGGATCTGAGTATAATAATTTAACCCACGACAAAAAGGGGTCCGAAGTTACATTTAGCAAGCACCTGCCAGAGATAATCCCATCAAACGGAGTCAAAAGCTTTTTGCATGTCGAGGGCCGCCGCTACTGCGTGGGTGTTGGGGTCAATTCTGCTTATGATGTTAAATAGTCGTCATATTGAGACTAGTGGATCTACCAGGGATGAATCCCGATTGATCTGGGTGAATGTGGGACATGTAGTGGGTCAGATGTATGGCCAAGATCTTAGCATAGATCTTAACGTCACTGTTAATGAGGGAAAGAGGGCGATATGATCCGTACTGGGTAGGGGCTTTGCCCGGTTTGAGTAGGACAGTTATGATGGCCTCACGGAGGGAGGGCAGCAGAACGCCCGCCTCGCAGGATTCCTACCAGAGTGTCAAGAGCTGGTGGACTAGCTGCGATTTAAATTGCTTATAAAGTTCTATTGGGAGGCCGTCGGAACCAGGGTCTTTTACCGAGGCCAGGGAGTCGATAGCTTTGGGTATTTCCTCGGCCGTAACTGGGGCATCAAGCTCGTTACAAGTTTTGTTGGCGAGGACGAATAGGGGCAGACTATCTAAGGAAGCATCCACTTCAGGAGTAGGAGCGACATCAACATTGTAGTATAAGTATTCATAAAAGGCCAAAAACTCAGCATTAATGTCCTGTGGAAGGATGGCCAGGGACCCGTCAGATTTCTCTACAGCTGGGATATTAGGGCAGCCAGTTTCCTGGCAGAGTAGTCTGGCCAACACACGGCCAGGCCGCTCACCTTCTGCGTATCTCCTGGCGAGACCAGGCGTGTCTATGAATTTCCTCTTGCGTTCAGCATGTATACGGAATGTATCTAATTCTGTGTAAATATTGGAGAGGACTTCATTGGAGTGCGACTGAGCGTATTGGGCCTCAAGGTAGGAGACTGCAGTTTCTCTCTTTGATATGTCTCCCCGAATCACCCCAAGGATCCCAGCTTCTTTTGAGATGGCGATGCCCCTGATGTAGGCATTAAAAGAATCCCAGAGGGTAGCCTGCATGCGGACAGACCCGGTATTGAGCGTAAAATAATCATCTCTAGAAGATTGTAGGTACTGATTGAATGGCAGGTCCAATAAAGACTGCAATTTCATCCTCCATGAACGGGTTTTACCTCAGGCAGAGTCCCAGTCAAGGGAAATTATCACTGGGGAGTGATCGGAGTATGTCTGGGGTAGGATTGACGTGTGTGTGATGCTCCTAAAGAGTATGAGGTAAGCCATCTGTCTATCCTGGAGTGCGAATCGTGCAACGAGGAATAAAATAAGTACATGCGGGAGCCTGGGTATATGAGTCTCCATGCGTTCGATAGTGATAATTGGGGTAGGGCGGACAGGATCACTTTAGCTGCACTGGAAGGTTGGCGGGGGTGGGATCCCGATCTATCCCATTCAACATCGAGGATCGTAATGTGGTCCCCACCCCCTTAGGATCGGGACCAGAGGGAAGCCAGCAAGAAGAGAAACCAAATGTGTAAAATTCAGGATCCATACATAAAATTGGGTCCATACACATTGAGAAGAGCAACCTTTGTTCTGCAGTTTACCATAAAGCAGGACGTAATGCCCCAGAGGGTCTATGTGAGACATGTGTTGAATCTTAATGCTCCTATGAATCATAATCATGACACCTGTTCTGGGTGGAGTAACTTGTGTGGTACCTCTGGGGACCCCAGTTCCTGGCAAACCTGATGCACCCTTCAGATCTAGCGTGTGTCTCTTGTAAAGAAAAAAAAAAGAAGAAAAAAAAAGGATCTTGACCCTGTGGTGTTCCACATATAACTGTAGCTTCTGCATCTTTTTGTAATTTCCAGGCCTTCTTACATTCCAGATCATGCAGACTAAATCATGATCAGCCATCAGGAAAACCAAGATTCATGGAATATAGTAGGTATCGGGTCAGACGTCTATTGAAAAGATGCGTACACCGTAATATGAGCCCATACTACCCCTCCCTGCATGTCAAGCATTTTTCATTATAACCCCCAAACCCCACCCACAACCCTTTCCCAATTAGAGGTGTGAAAGCCCAGCTTCAACAACCAAAAACAAGAACAAACCCAAGAACAATGGCATCATCGCCTGGTTGCTTGTGTGTCGGTGGGGCGGCATAGCCTCCTCGCTGGGGACATAATGCGGATTAACATGGTACCAATGTAACTAATGATTAAGACTGGAGGTACAAAGTGAACATTGGGATCGAACCCTGAATGAGCGATATACTCCAATTTAGTGATCAGAACAGCGAATACTCTAAAGAGCGGATAGGGATGCTCCGGATCAAGACGCACACTACACAATGCAAATTATAGTGTCAACCCTGCCACCGGAGTAGTTGTAATCATCCGGGGAAGTGCACCAGGTTTGGTTTTTGCTGTAAGGGCGCGATGAGCCCGACCTATGGCAAACTCTGGAGACAGCTTAGGGAAGTACAGTAATTGAAGCAATGTGTGTTCAATGTAGTCCTCCCATGGGGCCCTCAATTCTGTCTTCGGGAATGTTGATAATGCGAAGGTTATTGCACCTCGAGTGAGACTAGAGCTCCTCGTTTTTCTTAGCAACCTCTGTGACCGGCCTGGATAAAGTGGCGACCTCAGTGTGGGGGGAGGTTATATCGGCCTCTGCAGTACCCACCCTGGACTCGATCTCCGTAACCCAACCATCAGTTTTTTCCATGTTAGCCTTAATCAAGGATATGGTCCCATTCATGTCATCGAGCATAGTATGTAGAGTGGTGAACCCTTCACGCATGAATTCGAACATCTTCTGAGATTCTGTGGGATCTGGAGGTGTGGATGTGGTAGGCTCGGCCTCCAGATCTGGTTCAGGTGATTTGGCTGGGGCTTTCGCGACCATATTGATGGAGCTCGGTTTCTTGCCCCCCCCCCCTTGGTCATGATACTGTCTGGGTCTACAGAGAGTGAGAGGTCTGTGCCAGGGCACCCCAGGCATATCCACGGAGTGTGCATCCTCCCTAGGCTGTGGCACCAAGTCAACCATGTGGATCAGGGCTAGTAAGTGTTGACCCCCAGGGTCAGAGTGGTAGGCTGAACTTGAGTGGTGTATCCGGTCCTGGGACAGTCATTTTTGTCAGAGCGGCCTCTAATGTAGGGATCTTGCTAGATTAGTTCACCGACCTCCAGTGAGGGGCCCGACACAGTGGCTCCGGACGAGGAGTAGACGCTGCGGTGCCCGGCCCACGCAGGCGCGCACCAGGAACGGCTAAATCAGATGCGGTCCTCACAGATGGCGGGGTAGAAACAGTTAGGCCTGTGTACCAACACTGGTCATTAAGATGATGACAGTGCATCCAGTGTATTTGTGGGCACAGCCAGGTATGCAGCGTGTTAAGGTTTAACGGGGAGATGGCGTCACAGCAGCCAGAGTAGTATGAGGAAGCAGGTGGTACGGCATCAATTATGTAGGAGGGGGCCCAGTCCGTCTGCCCAGGCCAGGACCACAGCAAGCCTGAGAGGGGGCACACAGTTTAGAACATACAGCCAGGAGTTCTACGCAGTTTGTATGATTGGGGCTCCAATAACTAAGCTGGGGTTCCTCGGCGAGATGCAGCATCGGTAACGGTAGAAATGGCTATGTTGATAAGGGCAGTCCAGACCTGCAATGGCTGAGTGAACTGTGTCCTCCCACATTTCGGGGGAGGAGCCAGGGGCCCCTCAACCCCAACACCCCGGTCAGGCACCAGGCACGGGAGCGCATCTCATATGAGGCCTGCTGTGTGGAGAAAGGTTTGGTGCGCAGCCGGGGGAGGAAGAGTAGCCAGCTGCAGCAGTGCCGGGTCTCAGCAGATAGTCGCATGGGTGTGGAGGGCGTCCAGCCAGCCCCAGCGATGGCACCCACGCAGGGGGTAGTCCGGTGTCAGTAGATGGGCACAGCACGCGCCAATGTCGGGACTTACCGCGAGTGATGGAGGGTGTCATCATCTGCGTCCTGGCTGTCCATGGTCACTGCTTGTTCAGAAGGGGCCAGGGCCCTGCAATGCTCGAGGCGCACAGCCCCTGGGGGAGGTCTGGCCGCCCCGGTGCAGATGGAAGGAGAGAGCGTTGACAGGCCACGGACATCCGGCGAGGGCGTTAAGGCCTCAAGGGTGTTATGGGCTCCAGCCTAGGGTAAGGTGCACGGGTCCGCCGTGTAGCTGTAGCCACGGGGCCAGGGGCTCCCAGCTGAGAGTGTGGAGTAGCAGGGGGCTCCTCGGGATGGGTGTCGAGTGATCGCCCCCGCGACACCAGGGGGTGCGGGTGCCCACCCCTCCCCCAAAGAAGGGAGCACAGCCCCGGAAACTACTGCCAGGGGAGGTGGACGCTGCAGGACGACTTGGGTGGATCGGGACTGTGCAGCATCCCAGCTGGCCAGAAAGTCAAGTTCTCTCCGAGCCTGGCAGGGGTTTGGGGCCAACCCTCGGGTGGCAGTGGTGGGGTGTCTATTGGAAGATGCACCCAGTCTTCTTTACCAGGAATCAGATGTATGAAGGCATAAATCAGGACGAATTTTGTCGCTCAGCACAGAGCTCCTCTTTAGACGGCCATGCTCCGTCGCGTGCAACAGCGCCCCCCACGTCGAACACCATTTACTCCTGTGTCCCGTCCCCTTTCCTCCATACTTTTGGGACATCTCTCCGTCCGGTGGGATGGGACCGGAGCACTTTCTAAAAAGCATCCAAAAATTTTGCAAAAATGTGTCCTTCCTCTCTTTCTTGCGCGGGTCCCGGCATGCGGCCGTAACCCCGCCCACCTTGACTCTGCATCACCCATCAGTCCTTTTCTCCGCTCGTTCAGGACTGGACGCACTTGCAGCCGCAGAAGATTTTCTTCCCTTTTTTCCTTTCTGGCTCTCGCTAGCGATCGTGTACTAGTCTGTCTATGTCGTTCAAACTAGACTTTCCAGATTGTTCATCATGTCACTGACGCTTCGCGAGGGCGGATCCCCATCCTCTTTGTTTAGAGTGTTAGGGTCCGGATCACTGTTGGAACTCCTGTGTTTTTTTTTTTTTTTTTTTTACTGCGATTCCCTTTCGGTCTGGGCTCTTCAGCGTCGGTTGGTGCGGTGGGAGGTGGTGTTCGGAAAAAACTCCTCCTTCGCATTTTCAAGCGTTCAGCGACGAAAAGAAGATGCCCGGTAAGTTAACTTTTCAGAGCACCCTGGCCGGGAAACACCTTTCAGGGTTCCTCCTGGGCCGGGAGGGGCGTTGATCGCTCTGTCACCGGGGTTCGCCCTGAGTGCCCTTTGGGCCTAATAATTGTAACAGAGTTTTCTCCGAGGGCCTCCGTAAGCGGCCTGTGGATACCGGAGTACACTTCTGAGTTGTCCGGTACCGGAGCTTGCTCTGAGGCCTCTCTGTCGGCTTCCCTCAAAAAAATAGACCGGGGTTCGCCCTGAGGCCTTGGCTGGGCTTGGTGTTACTGAACGGATGTTAGAGCCCTGCGTTAGTAAGGCTGTTACCGGACCTGGGTCCGAGGTCCCTCGTACAGAGGCTAAAGTTACCAACATTTCTGAGAGGCCTAGCAAGGCCTTATCGGTGAAGGTTGTTTCTCACCGTTCCCGCTCTTGTGGCAACGCCAGGTCTGTTGAGGGGGCAAAGAAGGAAAGTTCTTCTTTTACCGGCAGTAACGAGGTCCTTCCTGGGAAGGTTTATTTGGCGTTTGGTATGTCGCAGAAACATTCCAGGCCACATAGTACCGGCTTAGCCGAGGTTCCTTTATGTTAAGGCTAAAGTTAAGACCCCTGATCCATCGACGGGGACCCCTGCCTCACTTCCTCACGTGCCGCAGTTCCCCTCAGGTGATGGCAAAATGACGGCCGTTCCCGCCACTACCACGGTGGCCATTTTGGGCGCTACCCCTACAACTACGCAATCGGCCTAAGGTGTAGGGCTTGGTTCCGTGGTTGAACATAGAGTTCCTTGTGCGCATCCCTTTCAGCCAGTTTATGACGAACGCTTGGATGCCACTTTCGCACAATGTTTCGTTGCCTGCGGGGTCGACACCTTCGATTTATGTGGATACGTCGGTGGATGGGCCGGTGTGGCACCCTTCCCCGTTTCGTTCCTGCAATTATCCTCCTCATGAGAGGCCCCCCTCTGTTTCCAAAACAGTCCCCAGAGGACACCTTTTTTGGCAAATTTCAGACGCTCATGCGTACCGACCCCATGAGGGAATATTTCAAAGGGCTTTTTAGGGAGATATGTGCTCCCGTGCCTCCGGCTCCACCCGTTCCCCTGGTGGTTCTGGTGCCTTCCCTGACTCTTCTGCCTTTGCCCCCATTGTCCCCTGTGGGCAAGGCAGCGCCCGACACGGCTCAGCAGGATCCTAACCTGTCGGATGACGTGCAGGGCGATCAGGACAACGAGGACCTGCCCCGCTCTATTAGAGCTTTTCATGACTGGGTACTCGACATGATGTGCTTTTTGGATGTTCCAGTGCCCGAGGCACCTGCTCCGCAGGAGGGTGTGCTTTCAGGGGCGTTCACCCTGTCTCCTTTGGAGCGTACCGGCCTGTTCTTGCAGGACGACGTTCTGGCCGAGGTCCGCACGGTTTGAGAAAAGCCACACTCTGGACTTTTCGTCAATAAGAAAATTGACGCGCGATACAGGCTGCATTCTTCGGAAGAGGTGACCCTGCCGTCTTTCCCGCCCCCCCCCTCCTCCACGGTGGTGGCTGCGGCCACTTCCTTTACAGTCCAGGCTTGCAGCATCCTCTTCTACAACGGCTACTCGGGTGCTGGGAAAGGAGGATAAGCTCCTTGACTCCCATGGGAGGAAGATTTCACTAACTCGGCCTTGCAGCTATGGCAGGCCAATGCCGAACTGGTGTTAGCAGGGGCTAATATGCGGATGTGGAAAGGTCTGTCGTTTGAGGAGTTTATCCCGATCGAGAAGCTGGAAGACTTTAAAGCGGGATTATCTGACGCCAGGGTCTTGGCCCAGGATCTCCTGGAGGCTGCAGCTCATCACGTAGAAACCTCGGCTCGGGGCCTTATGCTGGGGGTTGCTACCTCACGACGGGCGTGGCTGCATGCCACCAAATTTTCAAAGGAAGTACAGGACAAGGTGTTGGACCTTGCGTTTGATGGTAAGGAGCTCTTTCATTCTACAACAGATGTAGAGCTGACCAAGACGAAGGATGGCACTCCGACAGCTAAGTCCTCGTCAGTCCTTGTTAAAACTCTGTTAAAAACCCAGAGGCCGTTGTCCCCAAGTCGGCCCTCTCTGGTTTTAGGGGCTTCCTAGACCAGAAATCTCGCAGAGTGGATACCCCTTTGGGGAATAACCGCCAGAGGCAACAACGGACTCGGTTTTCCTCACGCTCCTCAGCCTCCTCCTCAGGTTCAGGTGGCAACAGCACTGAAAAACCTACAAAATGAGGGTTCTCTGCGCTTGCACGAGACCCCAGTGGGAGGACACATTGGGTCTCATTGGGAGGCGTGGCAGACCATCACCGTAGACAGCTGGGTCTCGTCAGTCGCTCGGGTGGGCTTCCGCTTACCCCTACCCCACCCTTCAACCCTCCTTTTCAGCTGTCGGGATCGCCCTCCCTGAAAGCTGAGGTTCAGAAACTTCTGGACCTCAGAGCTGTAGAACCCCTTCCCCCTCGGGGAGCGAGGGGAGGGCTTCTACTCCCGGCTGTTTACAGTGCCCAAACCCAACCAGACTGGCCTGCGCACCATCCTAGACTGTTCCCAGTTCAATCTTTTCCTACCCCATGAGAAATTCAAGATGATCACGCCCAGCCAGATACGGTCTTCCTTGCAGATGGGCGATTGGCTCAGCGTGGTGGATCTTCGGGATGCGTACATGCATATTCTGATTTGGAATCCACACAGGAGATATCTGTTTCTCTTTGGGAGTGGAGCACTTCCAGTTTCGAGTGCTTCCTTTTGGCCTCAGCTCTGCGCCGCGTTTCTTCACGAAGATGATGTTGGTGATTGCGGCCTATCTTCGTCTGCAGGGTATCCATGTGTATCCGTATTTGGACGACTGGCTCTTACGCAGTCCTTGCCCGTTGAAAGCCGCGTGCAATCGTCAGTCTCTCCTTCAGCTCCTGTTCCATCTTGGGCTGTCGATGAACTGCGGAAATCTTCTATGACGGCCTCGCAGGACTTGATTTTACTGGGTTTTATGCTGGAACACTATCGACTGCAGAGTGTACCTGACCGGGGACAGAATGGCGGATCTGTTGGCCACGTGTCACCTGTTTTCGCTGTTGGAGAGCATGTCGGCCTGGTGGTTCCAGAGGCTTCTGGGCCTCATAGCCTTGTGCGTGTCTCGTCTCAAGATGAGGCGGACTCGGATGGCTCTTCGGAGTTCTTGGCGTCAGGCTGTGGACCCGGATTCCAAGCTCATGATGATTCCGGCTTCCATGAGAGTCGACCTGAAATAGTGGTCATCTCTCAGCAACCTGTTGGTGGGTGCGGGGTTCCAGGACCCAGCCTCTGAGGTGACGATCATGACGGACTCCTCCCTTCTGGGGTGGGGTGCGACGTTGGATCTTCAGGTCTCGGCTCTCTAGTCGCCTCAGGACAAGCTCCTCCACATAAATCTGGAGCTTCTGGCGATCTTTCTAGCGCTCAAGGCGTTCAGACCGATCACTGCCAACAGTGGTCCGCATACGCATGGACAATGTGGTGTTGATGTATTACATCAACAAACAAGGGGGAACCAAGTCTCCCCCTCTCGTGGACATGTCCGTCCAGATTTGGGAATGGGCTGTACGTCATGGTGTTTAGCTGCTTGCTGTGCACATCCCGGGCCAGCTGAATGTCACAGCGGATGCCCTCAGCCGGCGGACAGTGGTCAATTACGAGTGGGAGTTGAAGGCGGAGGTCCTCTCGTGGATTTTCCAGCATTGGGGCACACCGGAAGTGGACCTCTTGTTTACCGCCGTAGCGAAGAAGCTTGCTCAGTATGCCTCCAGAGGGGGGCTGGGAGCCTCCTCTGTGGGGGATGCTCTTGAGATTCCATGGCACAACATGAGCGCTTACGCCTTCCCGCCTCTGCCTCTAGTTCACCGAGCAGTTTGCAAGTTGAAGAACTCGGTGAACTGTTCCCTTCTACTCATAGCCCCGTTGTGGCCAGCCAGGTTTTGGTTTTCAGAACTTCAACACCTGTCGGTGTATCCGCCGATCTTCTTCATCAGGGGGAACAGTAGTTGTGGCATCCCTCCCCACAATCGCTCAGCTTGGCGGCATGGTGCCTGAGTTCAAATCTTTAGAACATCTTAACTTGTCTGCGGATAACATGCGTATTATCCAGGCAACCAGGAAACCATCGACTAGATCCCAGGAGAGAAGCAAATGGCTCAGGTTCTGTCATTGGTGTTTAAACAAGAAGTTGGACCCAAGAAGGGATACAATTGACACGGTGCTGTCCTTTGTATCCTTCTTAGCAGAGTCGGGTGTCCACGTTCTGTCATGTAGAACTTACCTTTCAGCGGTTTCCGCTTACCTTTCTACGGACCAATGCTCTTACTCTCTGTGTAACCCAGTGGTTAAGAGGCATTTTGCAGGCTTGACACGCCTTTATCCTCCAAGTCGTGGGATCTAAATGTAGTCCTGACACTGTTGTGCCATAAACCTTTCGAACCAACGGCCACGGTGGACCTCAAGTACCTATCCTGGTAAGTGTCCTTTTTGGTCGCCGTTACGTCAGCAAGGTGGGTGAGTGAGCTCCAGGCCTTGTCGGTGGAGCACCCCTTTTTTTTCCCCAAGGATAAGGTAGTCCTACGGACAAATCCTGCTTTCCTGCCGAAGGTGGTATCTGAGTTCCATCTGAATCAGTCGATCTCCCTGCCGGTCTTTTTTCCGAACCCTACCTCAGAGGCAGAAAGGGTTCTGCATTGTCTCGATGTCGGAAGGGCTCTTAAGTTCTATCTGGACAGAACCTCCGAGCTTAGGAGTTCTCAACTGTTTTTGACCTTTTGTAACCCTCAGGGTAAGCAGGCATCTAAGGCGACTATTTCTCGTGGATCGCCGCCTGCATTAAGGAGTCTTTCACCGTCCAAGGGCTGAAGCTCCCTAAGGGTATTCATGCTCACCTGGTGCGGGGCAAGGCAGCCGCGGTTGCTTTTCAGAAATAGGTCCCCTGGGAGTCCATCGCTAGGGCAGCTACGTGGGCCTCCCCATCTGCTTTTTGTAAGCATTATTGTCTTGACATGAGCTCAAGAGCTGATGCTCAGTTTGGTCAGGCTGTGCTGAAGAACCTGTTTCAGTAAGGGGTATTTCCATACTCCCGTAGTTCCTGTAAGGAGTGCTTGGGAATCTCCCATAAGTATGGAGGAAAAGGGACGGGACGTAGCAGTATAATCAGGTTACTCACGGTAGTGACCACCTTACTCCTTGTCCATAGTCCCCTTTCTTCCATACGCCCGCCGTCCCCTCTAATAAGGTTCCTCTGTTATTGCTAATAGGTCTTAGACCTGGCTATAGAAAAGGACTGATGGGCGATGCGTGGGGCGGAGCCAAGGTGGGCGGGGTTACGGCCGCGTACCGGGCCCCGCGCAAGAAAGGGAGGAAGGACACATTTTTGCAAAATTTTTGGATGCTTTTTACAAAGTGCTTCGGTCCCGTCCGACAGGACGGAGAGATGTCCCATAAGTATGGAGGAAAGGGGACTATGGAGTAGAAGTAAGGTGGTCACTACGGTGAGTAACCTGATAATAATTGAACAGGAGGACAGAGTAGAAATGCTTGCTTGTGCATCCTTCCATGAAGAGAGCGGAAGAGGATTATTTTTTTCTTCTGAGTGAGAATGTTTCTTTGCGCTGACTGCCTTACTGTATGAGAAAGGGGTTAATTCATCTGGTTTTGTAAGACCTTCATGCAGGTTCTACCACACAGCCAGCCACAGGACATCCTTTTGAAGTGTAAACTGATCAAATATTGTTTTAACAAATAGATGACCTATTCTAGAAAGCTAGTTATTTGTTGATGAATTGTTTTGCTTTGAAATTAATTTTGATATAGAAAAGGGTATTTAAACATATATGTTCCATTGACACCTGTGTATGTATATACATAGTCTATACATGATGTAATTACACAGCAAATTAAGTTAACAAATAGTCATCCAAATTGAGATTCATAAAGATTTAATATTATTTCTTAGATCATCCAGTTTCATGTACAAAGCATTAGTAGATTTTTGCGGGAAACTTCTTTTTTTTCTTTTTCTCCGTAATCTATGAAAATTATTTCATAGCGTAAAACGGCATTCTGCGCAGCGTTCTAAGAGGGTTCTTTGAAGTAAATTATTGTAAAGCTTTGTACATGAAACTGGATGATCTAAGAAATTCAGATAGAGATAGAGAATCATTGAAGACCATTTTGAATAGGCGACTCACGCATTGGATAGTATCGAAGTTATTGCCATGAGGAAGACCTTCAAATGGTTGAAATGTTTTGGATGGTGATGGATATTAAATCTTTATGAATCTCAATTTAGAGGACTGTATTTGTTCACTTACCAAGCTGTGTAATTACATAATTGATAAACTACATAAACAGAGATATGAGCGTGGGTGTTTGAGCTATATAAGGAAAGATATTTTTGGGTGACCTTGGGCTGAGGTCATTGACTGAATTGAGAACCTGCGTGCACCCTCTCAGTTTAGAGTGTGGATAATAAGAATACTATGCCGTAGATCCAAAACCTAGTTAATTGGCTCAACCAGATAGTAGCCCCCATAGTTGGGTATATTCAGATATACATATATTAAAGTATCCCCTGTTTTGCTCTTATTGTTTGTGTATAGTCCTACTTTTTATTGGGCTGGTGGGTGAGTAAATTACATGCCTTATCCCTCCCAAAGGTTCTGAGGATCCCGGGCAAACACAAAATTTTTACCCATGGAACACTGCCCACCTTTCCCCCACCCCAAGAGGGTGTATTCCAATTGTTAATAATATAGTCTGCCTGTTAATGAGATATGAGCTATGTTTCTTGCCTCGCTATTCAAAAGAACAATTTAATCAACTGGGCAACCCCTCCCAACCTGACTCCTAGTTTTTGTGCATATGCTGCCAAATGCCCTTGAAGGTAGGAGTTAGAGGTGTTCCCCAGGCCAGATCACTCCAAAGCAAGTAAGGTTAAAGGGGCGTTTGTAGTAGAAGGGTACATGTTGTAGATTGTACCAGGGACTGATCTTCTCTTCTTGGGCATAAGAGTTGGAGTAGAAGGAAATTCTGTCCAGCCCAGTTTCCTATACCATTCTTTATTTAGGAATTGTTGGTTTCCAAGTGGCACCAATTATGGCTGATTGGGAATGGAGGCACAGATGGCAATGTTCACACAATTGGTAATGTAGAAGGTTAGGATTAGAACTTGGTTCTCAAATTTCCACAGCTAATCACCTAGCCACTTGACAATGGTTCCTCTGTTATGTTATGGGCAGGAGTCTGTGAATGACGTATATAATTAGTCTAGGTTTCACTCTTGTTTATCTGTTCTCTGCAGCTTGTTAGTGAGAAGGTTGGAGGAGCTGAAGGCACCAAGCTGGATGAAGATTTCAAAGAAATGGAGAAGGTAAGAAACATTGCCAATGTGGTCACCAATGAAACAAAGATGTTCTTGCCTAGATTGTTCCCATAAGCTTTGCAAAGTTTACACAGTAGTTTGTGATTACTCACATTAATGCTGGGCTCCTAAATAGACGTTGGTCAAAATGATTACTGTGCTCTCCATCCCGATAGCTGTGCAAATTCTTGCATTGTAGGCTATGAAGGTTTGCTGTTACTTTTAGCTGTTAACTAAATGTACGTTTCCAGTTGGTGTCATTATTTTGCCCCTCTAGTGAACTGCATTTTTCTTAGGTTTAGTTTTATCGATTTTATGGTGTAGCCCCTGATGTTTGTAAGTTCCAGATTCCCAAATAATTCCCCAAGGCGAGACATGAAAACTTACGAGATGCACTTACTTAGGATTTCCATATTTGCTTTAGTAAGAAAACTTGCCTAATCCTGCCAAGCCCCATTGATATGGACCAAGATTTTGACTTCTTTTCGATTAAGAAAAAAACAGTTAGGCTTACTCTTTAGACAACCTTTTATGATTGGTACCTGAGAATGGTTAAATGTCAAAACTGGGTGATGAGCACCTTGATGTGGTTTCTGTAATGCAGGCCATAGACTGGTTTAAACCTTTACACAGAGCATGTGTGCACATGCATTGGGACAACAAAAGGTCAACATTTTCCTAGTTAAATCAATGGTGTCCTAATTTGTTAATCTTTTTGGAGTTTTGATGTTCCTTCTTTAACAATTGAAAATGTAAGTTCTAATTATAGAAAAGTACCCTGTTTAAAAAACATTATGAAATTCAAGTAAAAGGTTTTATTCCTGTTTTAGAAAGTGGATCTTACCAGCAAAGCGGTGTCAGAAGTGTTAATTAAAACCATTGAGTACCTGCAGCCAAATCCAGGTAACTACATTCTGCTGGTAGGGATGAGGGTTGGTGTTTTTTCAGTGAAGCGCTGGGCTCTAAACTTGGGTATACTTTTGCATAGTGTGAGGTTAAAACCTCAAAGTTGGTTCTTCTTTCCAACTGCTCATACGAATACTAGTTGGACAGAATGTGTCCACCTCTAGAGATGGAGGTAGAGTGCCTATGGCTTTCTCGGTTACCCTTTATCTCTGGCTTGTTTCTATCATTCTTCATGGGTTGCAACTTCTTATATTGTGTTAGTCAAGTTCTGTCCCTCCCTGTCTGTGTTTTAAGCATTCCTTTTGGGTCTTTCTTCTGTGTACTTTTCACACTAGAGCGCTAATAGATCATGAAAATGACAGCAGTTCTCCATACCAAAGTAACAGTTTGCGACTCGGTGCCTTTCTTTGACTCCATTTTAACAGTGGCCTTTGCAGTGGGATTTCTATGTAGTCACACTCTAACAGTGCCTTTTCTTCTTCACAGCCTCCAGGGCTAAGCTCTCAATGCTGAACACTGTTTCTAAGATCCGAGGGCAGGTAAAGAACCCTGGTTATCCTCAGCCCGAGGGACTCCTTGGGGAGAGCATGGTCCGGTTTGGGAAGGAGCTGGGGGAGGACTCAAAATTTGGTGAGTGATCCCCATCGTTCTCATGATGTTCTGTCAAAATGTAACACTACTTTGGAAAGATTTGGGCAGTCTGCCTTAGTGGCGGTAACTGCTCAGTTACCTTTTGTAGCCTTACACACACTCCCTCCCCCACACGTGTGCTCAAACTCCTGCATGCTCGCACTTTATCCCACACCAAGATATCAGAGCCATAGCGTCTTGTATAACTGGGAATTGACCAATGGAGGAATGTCACGTCACTTCTGCGGCATATGATTTTTATTTTCCATCCTTTTTGTCTAACGTAACATTAGGCTGGCAGTAGGGCTCCTGTCTGTCCCTGATCATCCCCCAGTCAGCTGCGCTCTCAAAACCCAGCCATACCCCCACACATTCACACCTATCTGTGGACAGATCTTCACGCTATCCCTGTTATAGACACTTCCCCTAGGATTTACCTTTTTCTCAGTCCGTGGCAACCTGCTACCAACACCAAAGATGCTGACACTCTAGCAGGCAACTTGTAAGTGTGATGGTGTATATTTCTGATTGTTTTTTTGTGGGTGTTTTGAATATAATTTCCAAACAGTGGAGAATAGACCTGGACTCTACCCATGAAATAAAGTATTTGAGAGGCCTGGGACATTTACTGTGTCTTAATTATTTGGCCTCTGCTTGGGAGTATCACAAATGTCCCAGTTGTATATTTATGCACCATCTTTGAATGCTAAGCATTGCCTTCGTGTTTTTAGGTTTCGTATCTTGAGCATGTTTCTTCACCTTCGTGCATGCTATAAATCGAGACAAGAGCCACCCTGTGAGGTACAGGTATTGGGATGACTTACTTTCGGGAGTGTGATGGCACACGAGTCAGAAATGAAAGATAAGCATGCTGCCTAAATAAACGCTCTAACTTCGCTGGCGGGATATATTAATATGATTGGCCATATTCCCCTTTCTCCCCCTCGAATCGTAGGCATTTGTATACAGATTACCATAACAATTTCACCACACAGTCCTGTGTGTATATACTCTGTTCTCAAACTTGCATTGAGCTATATTTAAGTCTCTCGTTACCTCACCTTGCCTTTTCATTCCTCCTAGGTGATGCACTTTTGGATGCTGGTGAGTCAATGAAGAGATTGGCGGAGGTGAAGGATTCTCTGGATATTGAAGTGAAGCAGAACTTTATCGATCCACTGCAGAACTTATGTGACAAAGACTTGAAAGAGATCCAGGTAGCCTCTAACAATCTCGCCCTACAAAACTTGCACCTTTAGCAATCAAAGCTGCACAGACAGTGTGATAGCTGGAATCTTTGGTATTCTAGAGACCACAGTGGTGCACTTTGCAACGCTGTAGTGCAAGCTCTCCTAAACAGTTTGTAGGCTCAAGTTGATCACGTCTATTCACTTGAAATTTCCTGTTCACATGTTTTTTGTTTCCCTCTGATGATGATTTCGATTCTATGACAAGTCAGGGGAGTTGCGACACATAAACCACTGTTACATTGGGTACTTGTGAAGGGAAGTGATACATTTCAAGCAGCTAGTATATGAATCTCAGGTGACCAGCATCCCTGTAAGACTTTCTAAAACGTATAGGCCATCCTGTGCAATTGCATAGACAGAAAATCAGATCTTGATTATGTGGCAGTGCAGAGGAAAGTCTGTCCTAACTCACTGACCATGCCAATTTTAGCATTTTTGGGCATCCTATGTTTGAGGACACATGCATCCTCTTTGTGCCATACTGTTGGTATATGGGGCTGCAGCCCTCTCTGTACCAGACTCATGCGGACTGGGGAGACTGGGTGGGCACACATGTTCATAGCCAAACGTAACGCGTGACACTTCACACTAGCATATACCCTGCTCAAACAGTCCAGTCTTCTGCTTCAGAAGGGACAGAAGCTCTCCAACAAGGTTTTGTTTCAAAACTTGATTCCCATTGAGTAAAGATTGAAGCTCATCGTCTGACCTTATGCTCCGTTATTAAAGAAGTCCATAATTCTAAACTTTTTTTTTTGCCTTGTAAAAATCTTATTAACCCTGACAATATTCTGCCTGTTAAGCCCACTTTGTCTCATGAGTTTTGTTTCAATGAAATCTCTGAAGGTGATTTAATAAAGGTAGTTGATGATCTTAAACCTTCTTTTTGTCTCAGCGATGCATGTCCAGCCAGTATTAATAAATATGCTATTGGCTGTCTGGCTCCTTTCATCGCTAACATTTATTCTTCCTTTTCAAACTCGGTGGTATCGGCTACTCAATGTATGGATCACTCAATCCTTAAAAAGGAAACGTTACATCCTAAAATAGTGAACAATTATTGCCCCATTACTAATGTATCTTCTTTGTAAAATTCTTTAGATAGAATTGTATATTTGCAATTTCAGAATCACATTGAAAAATTCAATCTTCTAGTGTATCTGAAATTTTTCGTGCTAAGCATCGACGGAGACTGCCATGCTTGACCTTAGAGCAAACCTTACCAGTATTGTTGACTCATTCTGCTAGATCTATTGGTGGTTTTTGATCTCGTTGATCACATGCTGCTGCTCGAGAGATTGGACAAAATTACTAGTTGTTCTAACTGCATTAATATGGCTGCATCCTTCCTGGTACCTAGAATTGCCAGGGTGGCTGTCTGAGGTTTTCAGTCTCTTCAGCCACTTTGGGTGGTTACGGCTGCTTTCCCATTTCACAAGGCCATGGAATGTGGTGTTGGTTAAACAGGTCATTGGGCACAATCGTGATTTCTGTTTTCTCCGGGTTGAGTTTAAGGCTGTTGGTTCTCATCTGATGCTTTATTTCTGTGAGGCAGTTGCTAGGCGTTGGGTTTTGTTTTTCTCTAGCGTTGATTTTGTAGATGAATTTGTGTGTTTGCATAATTTTTGCAGGTGAGGCTGTGTCTTTGGATTAGGTTGGTGAGAGGGGTCATGTAAATATTGAATAGCAATGGTGAGAGGGATGAGCCTTGTGGGACTCTGCAAGTTGTTGTGCGGGGAGTTTGAAGTGGGGTTAGCCAAGTTGTTACCGTTCTTTCTGCACAAAGAATTTTAGCCAAAGTAACGTGTTTCCGATCTGGATATCTTTGAGTCTTTTGGTGAATGTTTCATAGTGGACTGTGTCGAAGACTGCTGATAGATCAAGTAGTAACGGTGCTGATTTGACATTTGAGTGTCCATTGTTTTTTGATCATTAGATCATTCCATATCAATAGTAATTTTGTTTCCGTTCCTCTTATAGGCCTGTAGCCGACTTACGCCTGGTCTAGTATCAGATTGTTTTCTCCATGTTCATGAATTTGTTTGTAAAGGTAGATTTTTAGGTGGTTTACGGAGTATGAGATGTTTAAGATTGGTTGGTAGAAATCTCCCAGTATGTACAGGTGATTGTCTTTAATGCTGATTGCGTCCACCAAAGTAGGGTTGTATGTCGGTGGCTGGTAGATGAGAATGATAGTTGGTGATCTGGTGCTGTTCCTTGTATGTAGCAGTGGGACCTCCTCGTCTTTATCCTTATCGGTTGGCTTGTTTCAATTTGAAGTTGTTGGGTAGGGAATCATGTGCTATTACCTTTTAAGTTTTAAGTTAGCCAGATGTCAGTGAGGAATATTATGTCTGTTCCTCCTTTATCCGTTGACGGTGGAGTAGGTAATTTGAGTTGATATCGATTTTTGTTTTTCCATCAGGTTGTGCCTTCGCTTATGTTTTGCTTTCTTCGTTGAGAAGGTCAAAAAGGTTACGTTTTGGGTTGCTATTTTTTCGTGTCATCTCTCTGCTTGCTTTGAGGATTATTTTGTCACACCAATTGTGTGCGACAAATGGTGCATTGAGTTAGTTTTGTTCAGTTGTGCTTCTATGGATTTCACATCATGGTTTCCGATGATCCTCTTTATGAGATTATGGTTCCTATGGTTGGTTGGTTGTGCGAGTGGGTGGTAGGTTGATGGGTAGCACGATAAGTAGCTATTTTGGGCTTGTTTCGCCAATGGGGGGGGGGATCTCTTCTGGTGGGAGGGGTAGGTGTGCTATTTTCTTCCGAGGGTCTGCGGTCGTTGTTGATTCGCGCAGGAATCTGTGCACGCATTTAGCACAGATTCCTGCTTTCCTCCTCATTGGTCGATGCAGCACCATGTACTGCGGCGGTCTCTCGGAGAGGCCATGCCACTGCTGGATTCTTCCTGCTTCTGCAGCCAGTTGGGTTTGTCCCGGTTCGCGTGGTTCCTTTTAAGTTTCTCTTTCTGAGACGGACTGTCTCTCGATATTTCTGGCAGCGTGGGTTCCTTCCTGCTCTCAAGCTCCATTAGTCCTTCCTTCCTCAATCTTTACTTTCTATTGCTGGGACTGCCCAAGCATTGTTTCATGCCACCTAGTGGGCATCTCGTCACAGTTCTTTGGTGATTCCTTCTACTGATGTTCTGTATGTTTCTTTGATTCTTCATCTCAGTCCTAGACAACCCTACAAATGAGATAGTAGAGACTTCACAATAACACAGTAATAGTTTCAGGTTGGGAGGGATAAGGAGTAAATAAGGCCATGTTTTATGGAAACAGGGGTTTAGGGAGGTCTTTCACGGGAGGGGCGTCCTTATCCCCATGAGGGATGTCTCTCCCTATGTAGTCCTCTGGCTTTTTACCACCCGTAGGGGTACTATTGGGTAGCAGCCTCACATCCCTAGCCTCATAGGGAAGGAACCCCTTCAGTGAGAAGTGACGTGAACCTGTGAATTGTCATACAAAACATAAAGGACAGAAATTGAAGGTGAGGAGACTCAACGCAGCCAAGTCCAGAATGATAGGATCTTACAGTAGCAAGATTAAGATTAAGAGTTAGAAATGTCACGACAGAATTGAAAGCTCAAAATTCAAGAACTCATACCCAGAATTTGAAGTGACAGAGACACACAGGGGCCAGTTCAAAGTTGGAAAATTCACAGCAGCAGAGTTCAAGGTGATAGAATATCACAGTAGCAAAGTCTACATGACTGTTACCCAGTGAAGTTGGAGTTAAATATTACAGTGAGAGAGTTCAAAGTGACAGTCCAGTATTGACAAATTCAAAGTTAGAAACTCGCTGCAGCTTAAATTTAAAATCACAGAATATGGCCGTGCCTAATTCAAGGTGGCAGTCACCCAGTGATAAAAATCGAGGTCTAGAGGTTTCACAGTGTCAGAATTCAAGTTAATAGGTTTCCTTTGTGGCAAGATTAAGAGATGGAGTACTTAAAGCAGCCTGGTCCAGAGTAATGCTATGTTCTGTTTGGCATTTGTATAGCCGCAATATCACTTAGGAGCCTTGGTCAGGCAAAGTGCAAGTGTGGCAAACTATAAACTGTATATAAACTGATTCAAAGCAGGAATCTAAACTTGGAAACCTGGCCTGACTTCTCTTTTAGGCAACTTGCCCTCTATTCTTTTCTATGGATATACGGTTTGCTTTTGTTTTTTAATCTGCTTTGACTTGTTAGAGGGAAGTGTAGCCTTCATCTTAACTTCCCTGTCCTTTTTGCACATTTTGTCATGGGGAAACTGATCATTCCTTTAGACTGCCCGGAAGTACTGGGAAACGGTTTCCTTTTTGTCTTTTATTTATTACCTGTTTTGGTAACTTTTTAATATTGCACACAGTATCTTTCAATGCAGTGTAGTGGGGTTACTTTTGTATCACCCTTAACTTTTCGCAATGGGATTTTTTGGTTATTTGTAAATGTGCCTAAAGAAAGGCTGGTGGCAGCAGTTACATTTTTACTATTTGTGCGTTTATTTTAGTGTGCACTTCGCGCTTTCCCCACCTGGCCACTAAATGTGGCTAATTCCCTAAAAGGGCCATGCCACAAGGTTCTTGGCTTTCTTCCCATCATATCAGAAAATACCTAATATGGTCCTGCATTTGCCTGGGAAAGCTATTGATTTCATGGGCTAGTGCCTGCTATGTGTGCCAGGACCCAAGCAGTGGGGTTGGGACTGTCTGATCCCAATCCACAAGCTGGTGCCCGATAGTCTAGTGTGCATGCATGAAAGAAACCCACAGTGGTCCCTGAGTGATGCAGATCCTTACCATTGTAGGGCTGGGTTTGATCATAAACCTACATTTAGGAGAGGAAGAGGAGTCCTACAACCATTCAAGTAGATCAGCAATGCAGCCAAGTATCCTGTGTAGCCATCCAGCTGTCTGAAGACCAGTGGAAGACTACTGAAGAGGACTGTGGACCTTTGCTGCAAATTGCCTGACAATGCCCTGCTGGACTACCTGATCTGAGAAGGCCCTTGTCAGTGCTTTGACCCTAGAACTGGTGGGACCAACCAGTCTGGAAGTCTTATTGCATTCGAGCAGCTTTGAGCCTTCAGAAGTGTCCCTGGACCTCCCAGCGGACTGACTAGCTCTGAATTGGGCTGCTGTGCCACAAGTGTTGCTTTTCCACGTTTTCGCCTGGTACTTTGGACCTTCCTGCCAAGTTTCAGCTTTCTTGCATAGAGGGTTCCTGTCCTGGAAGATTGTCTTTGTTTGGGACTGGAGAGGCATCTGCTGCCACCCATGTGCGGTGACGGTCGCTGAAACCGGCTCACCTCCAGCTGATAGTGTCCTGAAGATGCCTGCATCGGTGCCTGCTGCAATGCTTAGTCAAAAAGGGTTGAACTCAGCTCGTCCTGAAATCTTCCTTGCACACCCAGCTCCTGCGCATCTTCTACTGAATCCAACAGCGGGAAAACCAGCGACTCCCAGTTAACTTGCCAAGTAATTTGGGAAAATAAGAGCAATTAAGGTGAGTAATAGCAATAGTTAAAGCTACACCTTTTTCCCCTGTAATAAACCCTAGAATACTTTTTTTTTCCATTCTTCTGCTTTTTAAATGTTTATTTTAAAATCTGTTCTAAAAGATAGAAAATGTACCTTACTTAACTGTAAAAGCCTTGAAGTCTTCTGGTACATTTTACACCACCACAGGAACATTTCCTAACTTTGTCCTCTCTCCTAATGGAACTTTGTGACTTTTAGGTACAGGGTCCCATTCAACGGGGACTCAAAGTTAGGGCTTCTATTCCTGTGTAATTGTTTTCCTATTGCATAACTGCTTCTTACCTTCCTTTCAGGTGTTTAAGTAATTTATGTGCATTTCTATAACCAAAGGTGACTGTATATATGTTTCATATTTAGAATGCTGTGTGATATTACTCGCTTGATTCATATTCCTATTGTGTTTTTGGCCCTATCTATATTTATAAAAGTGAAAATGTGAGTTTGTGGTTTGGCAAAGTGTTGTTCCTCATACAATTACACACTGTTTCACCAATCTGCACCACATTTTGCATAGTTACCTGTTGGGACCCTTTTGTACATTACTGGCTACATGACATTTGGACACCCCACCCCTTTTCTGGATTCCAGAACCTTTACACATGAGTTACCTGAAATCAACGAAACATCAATGTGGACTAGTCCTCAACCCTAGAATGCACATCTTCTGGGACATTTTCACTACAACGAACTGCACCACGCCAGGGTGAGGCAAAAGGTGGGGAGAGAGCACAGTAGGTCCCAGTATGCAGCAGCACACCAACTCTCGCCTCCCCCCAACGTCTGCTTCGGGGTATGTCAGCCATTCACAGTGAAGTTAACTTCTGAGCGCAACGCACATCAAGTGAATCGGATCAGAGACTTACAGGATCATTCATTTTCAACAATTGAGTATGATGTTAGTCCACAGAACCAGTTTGGAGAACGGTACTTTTTGCTACTTGCCTGTCTAAGCAGAATCATTGTGTATTTCACTTTGTGGACTCCTTGTGGAACTTTGACCCCACTCGCCTCTCCTGAGACAAAGTCTTGATCACTCGCCACGCTTAACTTGATTGAGTTGGCTAACCTCTCAAAGTTCCACTGTTCACTAACACTAGGGTGGCCACCAGGCTAGATTTGAAAATTCAATCTCAAAAATTAGGAGCGCTAGTCATGCCAAATGCAAGTGTGTCAGAACACAGTCGGTGGCGATCTTCACAGCAGTAGTCTAAACTGGGAAACCTATTCTGGCAAAAGGCAGAGTTGGCGAAATATAACTAGTAGTGAGATTTAAAGCAGCCATCTAAACTGGGAAGCTTAGTCTGGCAAAAATAACAAAAGTGGTGAAATGGAAACAGTGGCGAGATTCAGGGCAGTGATCCATACTAGGAAACCTAGTCGGGCAATGCAAGTGTGGCAAAGTACAAACAGTGCGATTCAAGGCAGCAATCTAACTTGGGAGTCCCAGTCAGGCAAAAGCAAGTTTGGTGAAATGCAAACAGTTGGGGTGGTTTAAAGCAGCAATCTAAGCTGGAAAGCCTAATCAGGCAGTGGAAGTGTGAAAAAATCGGGGGTGAGATTCGGTGCAAGGAGGTGAAGAAAAGAAAATGCACAAAGGGTACTAACCTAGGGAACGGTGTCCTTGTGAAGTGTTGGTGAATACTATACAAAAACAACCATCCTGGCACCTTAACTATATCTTTATTAAATTCATAAATAACCCACCCTTCTCGCCAGAGATAATAAACAGTCCAAACTTTCAATACAGTGCTTAATTGGATACTGGAGTGGATCAGCCAGCTATGATTGAGATTCGCGTGGTGAGCGAAAAGCTGTAGAATGTGTTTTTGGTGGTAATGTGTTTTATTTTAAAGAAGGGAAGCCAGTTTATTTTCAAATTGAAAGGTTGATAATTATGTTGAGAAAACTTTAATGTTCTGGCCATAGTCGGAGCCTTTTAGTGTTTGACTTTAATGAAGATACCAGTGATCAAGAACTGGGGTTTAGTAGGTAACCTTTCCCTCTCACCTTTTCAAACAGCACCATTTGAAGAAGCTGGAGGGTCGTCGCCTGGACTTTGATTACAAAAAGAAGCGCCAGGGAAAGATACCAGAGGAAGAGCTCCGCCAGGCTTTGGAAAAGTTTGAAGAATCAAAAGAAGTTGCTGAGACGAGCATGCACAACTTGCTAGAGACAGATGTAAGTCCATTCTAGTCGAGTGAGGCAAACAGACCGGCGGGCATGTGCACACCTGTGTGGATAGAACATGTTGGGACATAGCAAGAAAGAGTTAAATTACAAAGAGCTGTCCTGTGTGCTGCAGGAGATTCCTAGCTTTAGAGTCTCATTAAGTTGTGTGTAAGAGACTGAGATTTGTGTATAAGGCAGCAGTTGTGCTTCGATAAGGAGCGGAATCAGTTGTTATACCACATTGGCTTAAACTTTGCTTAAAACTAAATATGTATAATGAGGAAGCGGCTGAGGAGTCTGTTGCAGGTTTTTGGTGTATTTTCATGTTGGTTTGTCTAGTCTGAATAGTAAAACTTTTAAGATTATGAAGGCTTGAAATGTATGAGAAGATGTTGGTTTGGTCAACGGTATGAATCACAAGATTTGGTGAAAAGTCCATTTTATTTTTGTCGTTTTTCAAAGCATATACATGTAGCTTTGCCGCCTCTTCAGAGCACTCATTTGCATACAAAGTAATATCATGAATTTTGTAGTTTGTGCTGTTCAGATGATTTAGCAACCAAAAAGTGTTAATCTGATTTAACATGGTTTAGATTCACTTCTTAATGATATCTAGTGCAAAAAGTATTTGGTTTTTTGGGAGATATTGATGTTGGAAGCAAGGAGGTTGTTGAGCATTGTGTGAAGCAAGGGGCATAACGAGTGAGATTTATTGAGCTTGGTGAAGGGTAACTGCAGTGACTGGATTTTGACATTGGTGTGCAAGTCTGTAGATGTGGAATGTCAGAAAGTGGTCACTCCCAATTTGTATGTTTTTCAGAAGTGACACACAGTGATGAGTTAAAATGGTCTGTAGTGTTTGGGAAATAATCCTTCCTGAAGTGCATGGAGCAAATTACTATTCTGTCTTCAGTGTGGGGCCATGACCTCTTGTCGTTTTATTGCAGATTGAGCAGGTGAGCCAGCTGTCTGCACTGGTGGATGCTCAGCTGGATTACCACAGGCAGGCTGTGCAAATCCTAGATGAGCTTACGGATAAACTGAAAGACAGGTGAGAACAGGCGTGTTAATTTATAGCAAATGGGATTAGGTCTACCCCTCGCCTATATCTTAACTATATGATGACTAACATCAACAAAGCATGTTTTATTTTAGAAAATCCATTCCAACAGTTTTGCCACCAAGTCCAAAGGCCTTCCCTTCTTTAATATAAAGATAAGTAAAAATGTCTTGTAAACCACAATTTAAATCATGGTGATGGTATTTTTTAAGCAGATCTATATGGGTGTTGCATACTACAGTAATGCTCTATCATGCACAGAAATCTGTGTATACTCTAACCCTTATCTCTTAAATTTGTGTTACAATACACCCTGCAGTAGACTATTGGTTGTCCATAATTGTAAGAGGTTACATTACTTTGAAAGATTTGTTTATTTATTACGCGCTTATAGACGAGTGTTTCAAACACAACCTTGTATGGGAGGGGAAGACCTAAGGAAGATAAGACAATCTTACTAGGCGTGGTACATTCAGATCATGCAGGTGCACAGAAAAGGAAGTGCGTGGGGTTGGGGGGGGGTCCAGGGGTTGTCAATAGGGACCTAGTGCGCCCAGTCCCGTCAGAACATAGGTTAAGTGCAGCGAGATACCACTCTCATGGGTCGGAAAGAAGTGCAGTAGTGCTGCAGCAAGTGCAAGGCCCAGAGGCAAGTGCAGGAGACTGGCGAGGGAAGCTTTGGACCTGTGAGGCTCTGAAAGTACACAAGGCAACCAGTCAGCAAAACTGAGCAGAAGTAGAGGAAGAGAGTGAGAGAGCAGAAAGAGGTAGTTATCAGGGGAGAGGGAGAGAGGAGGCGGCGTAGAGGAAGGTCTTGAGGAGTTTCTGGTACTTAAGGAGATCCGACTCAAGACTGAGAGAGGCAGTGAGGCTGTTCCAGAGGGAGGCACCTGCAGTGGATATAGATCCCCCCCCCCGCCCCTCAAGTCTCTGCTTGGAGAAGCGGCTCACCCGCAGAGAGTTTGAGGAAGAAGAGTAGAGGGCTCGGGAAGGAGAGTATTTAGGAAGAGAGCGTTGCAGATAGTGTGCCCAAGCCCCCGAAAGCCTTGTGGACAAGTCAAAAGGGTTTTGAACTTAATCCTTGCAGCCACGGCGAGCCAGTGAAGGGATTTCAGCGCCGCAGAGATGCAGTCCCTGGGCTTGAGGCCAAGGGTAAGTCTAGCAGTTCAGTCCTGGAGGGTAAGTCTAGCAGTTCTGTCCTGGATGAGTTGAAGAGGACTGAGTAGAAGGAAGGTTGAGAGAGGCTGTTGCAGTAGTCCAGCCTAGAGAGGACCATGGCTCTGGAGACGGTGAACCTCTGAGGGGGTGGGGTGGAGTGAGCAAATGTAAAATACATCTGAGAAGGTACAGTTGGTAGTGGGACTTTTTAGAGATGTCCGATGTGAGATGAGAAAGAGAGTGGAGTCCCAGATTTTTTGCCTCATTGGTAGGTGGTGGCGCAGGGCCAAGGGAGGCTGGCCAGAGAGAGAGAGGGAAGGCGGGAGCAGGGGTCCCGATGAGGACAATCTGTCTTACTGGCATTGAGGTAGAGGTCGTTTGCAGCACACCATGACTGAATTGTGGACAGTCTGTTATGAGTGAGGAAGAGGGCGAGGTTAGCCTGAAGGAGAGCAGTGTGTCATCGGTGTAACACTAAATTGGAGGTGAAAATGGCTATCCTACGTGCTGGAGGGTGGGGGGGTGGTCATATAGCCATTGAAAAACATTGGGACACTGCATGCAGAGAGAGTGATGGGGGAGAGGAAGGGCCCCAATTCCACCCCAAAGGAGTTGAGCCACACCTTGGTCTGATCAGTGATGTCCTGGGTATCACAGAGACATGCGATTAGGGTGTTGTGGTTTACTGTATTGAAGGCAGAGAAGAGGTCACCATGCCCATAAATAGCCGCGCGCGGCGTCCGTTGCTCAGTTCCGTTTTTCCACGCTTCGTGGGGCCACGGAATATCATTGCTCAGTTCAGTCAGATAAACCTCTTATATTTCCTCGATAAAACCAACTCGTTTTCGATTGCTTCTTCATCCGAACCGACTGCTCCGCGGTCCGGCTTCAAAAAATGTCGAGACTGCGGAAAGAAAATGTTGATAACTGATCCTCACAGGATCTGTTTGTGGTGCTTGGGAGTCGAGCATCATTGTTCGAAGCGTGAGGACTGCATGTCCATGACAGTGAAAGCCTTGAAGGAGCGCAAGGGGAAGCTCGAGAGAGGTCAGTCAAAACCGCCTCGAAAGTTTCTTTTGCCGAGGCATTCTTCTCCTCGCCGTCAAAAGCATTCCCATTCTCGGTCTCGAAGTAGCTCCCACCACTCGTTGAGATCTAGAAACTCAAAGAAGAGACGTCGAAGATCCCCTTCCTCGTCATCTTCTGTTTCCCCAGAAAGGGTCTCCTGCCCCACAAAACACAGCTCTCAGGCTGAGTGGGAGGAATTCAGGAATAAAATGCTAAGCGTCTTCGAGAAAGCGGCCTCGACCCCCTTGAAGACAGCTGAGGGTGATACCCTGGGTGAAAAACCCAAAAAATCGAAACGCCGCGAGTTGTTGCACCCGGCGAAAGAGTCCACCCGAGAGTGCCACGGGCCATCGGGTAGGAAGGCACCATCTTTGACGCCGTCGTCGAAGATCCCTTCGACGCATGGATCGGCGCCATCAACGCCATTGTCGAAGGGCTCTTCGACGCATCGGTCGATCGAATCGATGCCATCGTCGACGCCGACATCGACGCTGATAAAAGAGAAAACCACGGCTACTTCACAGCCAACAGTTATACCCAGAGCCTCTAGCACGACGCTGAGAATGTCGTCGACATCCTCGAGTAGGATCCCGATCCTCTCGAGTTCCTCGAGGCCTCTTCCAGTTTTCTCGGCGCCTTCGAAGCCTTTCACATCGGCGTCAACGACATCGACGTTTTCTCGCCCAATAATGACAATTTGGCTCCCTCTGCTTTAGAAATGGGTTTTACACCATTTCTGAGGTCAGAGTACCCCAGATTATCTTCAATCTATGAAGAAGGGGAGGATTCTGACCAAGAAAGACCCTTTACGTTGCAGAGGACCACACCACCTGTTTCAGAGGATTTTACCTCTGAGGAAAGAAGGTTGAAAGACCTACAGGAATCATTACATGAGGCAAGTGGGCTGGACACTTCCCCAGAAGTGGCATTTGTCAAACCAGACCCAGGGGAACATGCCGAAACCCCCTATAGAACCCTGATGGCAAGTATTATTGAATTCATGGGTTGGTCTGCGCCGTCATCTGTTTTTCAACAGGATGACCTTACAGACATACTAGGCAAAGGTCCACAGGAGGATCCTGTGGTCCCTTTCCATACAGCTTTACAAAGGAAGATTTCATCAAATTGGGAAACTCCTGAGGTTATCCCTGCAGTCAATAAGATTGTCAGCCAAGTATAGGGTAGCTGCAGCTGACCCTGAATATTTATCAAAACACCCGACTCCAGAGAGCCGGGTGGTTCAAGTGGCAACTTCATCAAGCAGCAGATCCGCTTACCCTACTGTCCCACAGGATAGAGATGACAAAAGGTACGATTCTATGGCAAAAAAAGTATTTTCTGCTTGTAGTATGGCGTTGAAGTCCATCAACGCCACTTGTACGCTTGCCAGGTTCAGTCACACACTGTGGGAGTATGCTTCATCAGCGGCTGACTGCATACCAGAAGAAGAGGAAAGGGAAGCCTTCCTTAACATCATTAAAGATGGCAAAGATGCCATGTGCGAATCTCTTCAAACTGGCATTGATTCCGCTGACAGTATCAGCAGGGCCATGGCGGCAAGTACTACAATCTGCAGGCATGCGTGGTTACGAAAGTCTGGCTTTGCTCCAGATGTACAGGCCAGACTTTTGAATATGCCCTTTGACGGCTCTTCTTTATTCGGTAAAAAGGCTGATGACAGTCTGGAAAAGTTGCAAACATCTAAAGCAGCAGCAAAATCTTTAGGAGCTGCTATCCGCCAAACTCCTTTGCACCCCTCAGGAACCTCTGGGAGAGGAAAGTCCTTTCGCTATTATTCCGCATTCAGGAAAGGCAGAGGACAGCTGGCTAAAAGAGGCCAAAGGAGATCCACCCGAGGTGGACGGGTCAAAAGTACTAAGGCCGCAGCAGCAGCAGGTGCCTCTTTACCCTCGGCATCTGCATCAGCCGCCCCCAAACCACTCTGAGGTCTTTCCACACAAAAGACCTGTAGGGGGCAGGTTAACTCACCATCTGGCGGGATGGTAGGCTATTACATCAGATGCTTGGGCATTGGAGACATTTGCCCAGAGTTACTGCCTACCGTTTCTACACATCCGAGTCATCCACCGGGGCACAGCTCTCTAAAAGTTCCAGATCCGCTCCTCTTGCAGGAAATTGTAGACCTTCAGGCCCTCCAGATCCAGGACTGGCTGGTATCTCTGGACCTCCAGGATGCTTATTTCCATGTGCCAATCCATCTCAAACACAGGAGATGCCTGAGGTTCGCAATTGGCGCTCTCATTATCAATTTCGAGTTCTGCCATTTGGGCTGACCTCCGCCCCGAGGGTCTTCACCAAGCTAATGTCGGTAGTGGCTGCAAGTCTAAGGAGGGAAGGGATCCACGTCTACCCCTACCTGGACGATTGGCTCATCAGAGCTGTATCTTCGGAACAAGCTCAGATCCAGCTAGATTATGTCTGCCACTTCCTTCACAAACTGGGCTTCTCCCTCAATTTAAAGAAGTCACAGATGATGCCATCACAGAGGCTCCAGTTCATCGGAGTGGTCCTGGACACTTCCCTGGGAAAAGTCTTGCCACCAGAGGTGAGGGCTCAAGATATTCTGCAGATGGTCACCAAGTTTCAAAATGCCCAACAGCTCCCAGCCTTCGGCTTTTGAGATTGCTAGGCCTCATGGCATCCTGCATCTTCCTTGTGCCAGAGGCTCGCCTGAGAATGAGATCTCTCCAGTGGGCACTAAGAAACCAGTGGTCACAATACTCAGAAAGAATGACAGATATCCTCTGCATTCCGGACAAGGTAGCCCACGACCTTCAATGGTGGGCCTATCCAGAGAACATCTTGAAAGAGGAACGGTTTTGGCAACCATGGCCGGAGATAACTGTAGTCACTGACGCCTCACTCACGGGGTGGGGAGCTCATGCCAACTACTTGACCATCAGCGGTCGTTGGTCTCCATCGGAGTCCAGACTACACATCAACCTACTGGAGCTGAGAGCGATCAGACTAGCACTGAAAGCTTTCCTGCCATCAGTACAGGGGGGCAATGTCCTCATAATGACGGACAACACGGTGGCCATGCACTACCTCAACAAAAGAGGAGGCGTAGGGTCACTGCCACTGTGCAGAGAGGCAATGCAGCTCTGGTTTTGGGCAATTCAGGAAGGAATCTCTCTATCGGCAGTCCACCTAGCCAGAGAGAAGAATTTGACAGCGGACGCTGTGAGCAGGCAGAGCGCGATCTCTTAGGATTGGGAGCTGGCTCAGGAGATTCTCCTGGAGATCTTCGCCATTTGGGGGACCCCTCAAGTGGATCTCTTCGCCTCCAGTGACAACCGGAAGTACGAAAGGTTCTGCTCGCGGGAATTTCCTCCAAAAGGAGCCTTAGGAGACGCGTTCGTGGTGGAGTGGTCCTTCCCACTGCTGTATGAGTTTCCTCCAGTCCCAATCATCCCGCAAGAGCGCGGAGGCTATGGAGGTTCAGTTCCAGGATGATCCTCATTGCTCCGGCATGGGCCCGGAGGACGTGGTACCCGGACCTTCTCGACTTGTCCATCTGCCCTGCACGTCGTCTTCCCTACCGAGGCGATCTGCTCTCACGGGAGGGGGCAAATTAACAAGGGGGTCCTGGGAGGCCCTCTGCCAGACATTAGTCCTGGTTACGAGAGACTTACCCAGAGTCTTTAGCTCACTATCTTTCACAGAGAAGAAATATCCCAGACATATCAGTCCAGCACTGAAATGCTAGGCAATTCTCCTCTGAACAAGAGTGCAAGACTCTGGGTAAGTCTCTCTTAACCAGGACTAATGTCTGGCAGAGAGACTCCCAGGACCCCCCTTGTCAATTTGCATATTCAAGTAACTTTGGGTCTCACCCTAAGTTACTAGGGGAATCCAGACATGGACCCCTTGCTCACTATTCTTAGAGAGGCACAGCTCCTCCCTACTGATGAGGTCCAACCAGACTGAAACACGTGTCTGGGGATGCTGTTGGTACTCTTGGACCCCCCCCCCCCCCCCTGTCAATTTTCTCACGGGAGGGGGGGGTCAGGTTCTCCATCCAGAGGTCGGGTCCCTCAACCTTCCTGCTTGGCTTCTGAAAGGTTGAGGTACAAGGATTGGGACCTCCCTGAAGATGTGATGGAGTTGTTGCTCTTGGCCAGACGGCTGGCGACTAAGTCCCTGTACCGTTGCCGTTGGAGAAAGTTCTGCGACTGGTGCAGGGTTCAGAATGTGGATCCTTTTTCATGTGCCATTCCTGTGGTTCTGTCTTTTTTGCTTTAGTTGGCCCACAGAGGTCTGCAAGTGGGTACTGTTAAAGGTTACCTGGCGGCGCTGTCTATATTTAAGCGCTTGTCTGAGGAGTGTTCTTATTTCAAAATTACTTTAATTTCTCATTTTCTCAAAGGACTCACTAATGTGTTTCAGCCGTCACCTTTTTTTAGGTGCCTGGTTGGATTTGAACCTTGTTCTGAAATTCCTTATGGGTGCTCCGTTTGAGCCCTTTACATTCTTGTCCTTTGAGGCTGTTAACTCTTAAAACTGTTTTTAGTTGCGGTCACTTCCGCTCGCAGAGTGAGTTTCAGGCACTTTCAGTTAAGCCACCCTTCACTGTGTTTCATAAGGACAGGGTTGTCCTTAGAGTTCTTTCTTCCGAATGTGGTGTTGGAATTTCATTTAAGCCAGAAGGTTGTTCTTCCAGCATTTTATCCTCCTCCACATCCTGGTAAGGAAGTGGAGAGGCTCCATAGGTTGGATCCTAGGAGTGCTTTAAGTTTCTACATTTCAGGCATGTCCCGGATCAGAGTGGACGATCGGCTCTCTTTTGGTTACGCTGGAAGGCGTTTGGAACAAGCTGTGACTAAGCAGACTTTGTCTAGATGGATTATCTTGGCAATTTCTGAATGTTACCGCTTGGCGGGTAAGGAACCTCTGGTAGGCTTACGGCCCATTCTACTAGTGTTATGGCTGCCTCTACTGCCCTGCAGAGGGGTGTTTCTATTCGTAACATCTGTGAAGCAGCCACCTGGGCTTCGGTCCATACTTTTGTACAACACTACTCCCTAGATTCTATCCATGGCCAGGATCTGGCCTTTGGCAAGGCAGTCCTTTACTCTGCAGTTTGATTGGGCATTCTAAATTTTTATATTCTAAATTCTTTTTCCCTCCTCCATACGTTGGTGCTGCTTTGGGAGTCTGTCATAGATATGGAATACATCGGAGAACCCAATCCCCTCGAAAAGCAAGTTACTCTCTTACCTGGTAACCTTCTTTCGATGGGATGGTCTGACGACGTATTCCATATCGCTCACTCCCTACCCGCCCCGCTACAGAACTTCTTATGCGATTGCAGCTTACTTTTCCGCAAGGCTTTCTGTGGTCATACTGGCAGACGTTTGGTGCCACACGTTCTGGGGAAAAAACTACAACTGAGGCTATGGGCGTCGTGCGTCCTACTTATAATATCCGGTGACGTCAGCTCGACGGAGGCCCTCGGACGGCGTATCGACGTCATCGACGCAGAAAGATTTTCCGAAGCAGCACAGCTGTGGTGATTACTGTCATAGATATGGAATACTTTGTCGGACCATCCCATCGAAAGAACGTTACCAGGTAAGAGTAACTTGTTCTTCTGTAACACGTAACATAAGCGCCCAGATGCCCTGGGGCCAGGCACGCTGTATAAAAAAAATAAAAATACAAATATTAAGACCTATAGCCATAAGGCCTTTTCCGAGGCTAGATGTTGTGCTTTATAATTAACTGAAAATGGGTGTCTGTAATCCACATCTAAGGAAATGCCTTGTTGGAAGTCGTTAAATGTTTTCATGACAGTATACCTGTGTTTGAAAGGACAAATGCTTCTGATTGAAATCAGAGTATCTGCCACCCCAAACATCCCCCCCCCCCCCACTTTGCCCCCATTGCCAATTTGACTACATAGTCTTTATCCTTAAGTTCCTCAAAAAAGGTTCTTGGCTTGGAAGGTTTGGTCTAACTTGGCGACATCTTATAGTAGAAAAAAAGAAAGAAGTTGATTCAATCAATACATTAAGTCCATTGAGTCGCGTCTCACCAGGTATAGGGTTTAGCCAAGTACAAGACCCCTTGAAAGATAGTATGAAGTATAAGTAACTTGGAAAAAGACTGCGCCAAATCTTTGCAGAGTAAATTTATTGCTCAAAAAGAAATTGCCCTTATAACTGATGACACATGTTTTGGTCCTCCAAGGACCTTTTTCAAATCAGGGCTATTGATTTGTCTTAACATCATATAATCATAAAACAAATGGAAACATAACAAAATAATCACATTGGTAGACATGTGTATATATCAAAAATAAAACGACAAAGTGAGATTGAATATGCATCCAAAAGAAAAGTGTAAGTACATGAAACAAAAAAGTACATTAATGTCAGAAATAAAAAAAACAGACAAAAATGGGGTGGGGAATAAAGGGGCGGAGAAAGCAGGGGTGAGATTAGGAGATTAGGGTGAGATTAGGAGAGAGGTAGATACAAAGCAATTGTTAGTTGTGATGCATTTAACAAAGTATAAGCATTATAATCATTTGTGTTTAATGTCAACAAATGTATGAAAAATGTATTACCTTGTAGTCATGTAAGGTGCCCCTGTCACATAATGTAAACGATAAGCTTCCATATATTGAACGGGTAAATCCCTGTAATTGTAAAATAGATTCATATGCAAATTGTTGTATTACTTATAGAATCTTGATAGTAAAAATGCTCTTTGTACTGGGTATCAAACTCAAATAAGTGAAGTCAAGGAAATTATGCGATTAGGCAGAACATCTATCCACGACATGAATCTGAATTATGCACTTTTAACATCTGCACATATAGATTAGATAATATAACATGGCAAGACAGTGTTAGTGGTTCGGACATTAGAATAATGTGACCCGAACCAAATTATTGTATGGTACCTGTCACAACACATTGGACACCTCAATGTAATATATGTTCTGATGTTTGTTAATCTGCTTAGAATCACATGCTATGCATAGGTCTGACATCCAGTGGTCACTGCGTAGTATTGCATTTTGTTTTTCGTAGTCGAAAAGGGGACGTCGACAAGGCGTGTCTGTAACACTATCCCTAGTGAAGTGCGGTGTACCCACAATCCCTCACGCGTCGAGGTCCCTCAGATTGTTTTTTTCCGCCCAGCTTTTGGTCGCCTTTACGCAGAGCTCCTCGAGAGACATTGCAAAACATATTTCCTGGACCTTGGTCCTGACTTATTACATTAACACATAGATCCCTCCCCTCGACGTAGCTGCGAAGCTGTTTCTCCGCCGAGCAAGATCTTCGACGGAGGAGACGAGACAGAGGAGATCCTTCGGCGCTGCCGAACACGTAGCCTGGCCTCGCCGGCCAACATACAGTAGGGAGAGTGGGGGGTGGAACTATCTTGTTTCTCCGAGAATGCCTTTCCTTTTTCCTTCCCTTTCCCTCGGGGTTGTTATCACCACTAATTATTGCCTCAGCTATGGAGAGGACACCCTTTAGTTTTTGCCCGCGCTGCAAGGGCAAGTACACCTGGAAGGACAAGCATAAACGCTGTAATCGTTGCTTGCCCCTTGATCATAAAGAAGACGGCTGCGCGGCTTGTCAACTTTTAAAACTCAAAACTCTAAAAGAACGTAGAGTCGAGGTGGGCGGCCTATGCCATGTCGAAGTCAGATTCCTCAACCCCCGCCGCGGAAAGTGACGAGGAAGGTGATAACACGACCTCCGTTGCGTAAGTCTTAAACCTCTCGAGGGAGCGCTCCTGCTCCTCGACGTCCGTCCCCGGCTCCGACGGGCTCGGCTCCCGCCCTGCTTATGAGGATGAACACCCCGGCGACAAGGACGCACAAGACTCACTCCCATAAGCACATAACCCACGTCTCTTCTTCGTCAAAGACGAAGAATCCATCAACGGCAAAGGAGACGCAGGGCACCCCGGTGTCTACCTCAGACCGTAAGAGTCTAAAGACCCACTCGCAAACGCAGCCGCGACCAGCGACTGGGCTTTCCACAGATAAAGGCGCTACCCCAAAACCATCCGATGTAACGCTACATGTAAGAGCGCCCGTCGCAGTACAACACTCAACGCCCGTAACGTCGAGACCAGAAACCTCCACAGACAATTTACTTGTCGAGAGCCTAGCGAGGATTGTTTCCGCCGATACCCATAAGCGGACGACGAAAGACACGTCGAATACCGCACAAAGGGTTAAAGACACGCCGAAAAAGCCGAAGGGGAGCCAGGAACTGCCCCCTTCATCTAGAGGGACTCCTGGCCTACCGGAAGGCTTTTCAGACAGCGACGGAAACCTTTCTTCGACGTTGTGGGAGAGGTCAAAGCGTTTCCAGGCAGAAAACACTAATTCCCCCCCACCCCCCTAGATTACTCAGGGGTACCCCATGAAACTCTGGAGAGACTCCATTTCTGTATGGAGAAAATGGAAAGTTTTATGGAAAACCAAAACCTACCAACACCTAAAAGACCAAGAGAAGGACCCCAGGGTCAAATTTCCTAGGCTGTTTAATCCTTCACATGAGGAATTAGATGTGTATGACCTCACTGAAGAGGAACAACATTTTCAGGAAGAGGATGAATTTTTGGGTGTAGAGGTAGAACGAAACCTAGAGGAGGGTTTTCAAGAAGATCCAGATACAGGTGCAGGGGGCTTCAGAGAAGAACTAGAGGTAGTTACCTCACACCCCTGGCAGTCCCCATCAGCGTACTCTGACCCTGATGCCCTAACCCTATCTCCTCCCAAAGACTCGCCTATTAGGAACAGATCTCCTATAGATGACCAGCCTACGTTTAATGCACTGTTGCGCAAAGCAGCAGCGAATTTCGAATTGGACACGGGGGAAACCTCTCCTGACATTGACTTTGTGGAAAAAGTAATTAAGGAGAAACCCCCTGTCAGTCAAACCATTCCACTCCTTGCTTCAGTAAAAAGAAGAATCACCCCATCTCTATCCACTCCTGCGTTGGTCAGAGGGGTCAACCCTCGAATAGAAAAACTCTTCAGTCCATATCCTTCTGACCCTTTGTACGTCAGGGGTCCCTCCGTACCAGACTCCCTTGTAGAAACTAATACAAACAAGAGGGCAGGGGTGCCACTGTCCACCAGCGAGGCACCTCCAGACAAGGAGGGGAAAAAGCTGTATGCCCTGGGGAAAAGAATCACAGCTTCTGCCGCTTTCTCAGCAAGGATTGCTAATAACAACTCTTTACTAGCAAGCTACGCAGACGCACAGTGGAGCAAGCTACGTAGCGACGCTGAAGAGGCACCAGAACCCCTGCGTACACTCCTTCTGGCCACAATCACAGAAGGGACACTAGTGAACCAAAGCATCGTTAAAAACACTTTAGATGCTGCAGAGACTGCTGGGCGTTCCCTAGTCCAAGGGATACTCCTCAAACGCCATGTCTGGCTGCGCAATTCGGGGTTTAAACCTGTAACACAGGCTTACCTGATCAACAAACCTATAGAGGATACCTATCTCTTTGGTAAGGCAGTTGATGAGGCCCTAGAAAATGCTAAAAAGGAGTTTGGCACTATCAAGACCCTTTACCAGATTTCTAGGCCCCCTAACAGACGCGGCTATGGCAATAAGCGCTTTTTCCGTGGCCAATGCCAGCAGCAGAATCAACAACAATATTCTGCCAACAACTGGTCCTCTAACCAGGGTAATCGCCAGTACATTCAGAAAGGCCAACGCCGTGGCAAGGGGAGAGGTCGGGCCTCTACACCTACAGGCTCCCAGGCCAATAACAGCAAATGACCCGAAGATTCGGGTCCCCTCCCATGCATCGCCGGTCGGGGGCCGGTTAACATCGTTTATTCCAGCATGGGAGGGAATAACATCAGACCGTTGGGTACTATCAACCATAGCCCGCGGCTACTGTATAGAATTCAACAGTTCCCAACATACAAACCCCCACGGGGACGACGCATGACACCAGAACACCTCGCTATCCTTCTACAGGAAGTGGAACAGCTACTGGAAAAAGGAGCTATAGAGGTTGTGCCTCTATCTCCGGTAACGGAAGGTATTTATTCAGTGTACTTCCTTGCACCCATAAAGGACCTAACCATGCGCCCTGTATTAGATCTGCGCCCAGTGAACCAATTTGTCAAACCCCAAAAGTTTTGCATGGTAACCTTACAGGAAGTAATCCCCTTGCTATCACAAGGGGATTACATGACAACACTGAACATGAAAGATGCATACTTTCATATTTTAATGTTGCCAGTGCACAGAAAATACCTCAGGCTCATGATAGAGAACAAACACTACCAGTTCAGAGTGCTACCCTTCGGGATAGCATCAGCACCAAGGGTTTTCACGAAAGTACTGGTAGTGGCAGCGGCCCAACTGCGCAGGTTGTCCATCCCAGTATACCCTTACCTCGACGATTGGCTCATAACAGGATTCTTACGAAACATGCTTCTCCAATACCCAAAAGACTTGTACACCTTTTGTTCCAACTGGGCTTCTCCATCAACGAGAAGTCCAGTTTAGACCCCAGCCAGATCAAACAATTCCTAGGGGCTCTAATTCGAACAAAGGACGGCCTCATCTTCCCCTCCAACGAGAGGGTCCAAAACATGGTGTTTCAGATCCCCCAATATGTGGCAGGTCGAGAGGTGACGGTACGCAAAGCAATGCGCTTGCTAGGAATGATGCCGTCATGTATTTATTTGGTACCTCACGTGCGCCTGCGCATGCGCCCAATGCAAGAGTGGCTCAACAGCCAGTGGTGTCAGGCCAGCGGACAATGGGACGATCTAGTGGTGGTCTCGCAGGCCTTGGTTCTCTCGCTGCAGTGGTGGACAAAGGAAAACCTGCTAATAGGGAAACCTTTTGCCACACCCGCAGTGGAAGCCACTCTAACCACAGACGCATCCCTCACAGGATGGGGGGCTCACCTATCCCATCAGACTGCTCACGGAGTGTGGACTCCGAGCGTAGCATCCAAGCACATAAATCTACTGGAGTTACTGGCGATGCTCAAGGCACTGAAAGCCTTCCAGGAACACCTACAAGGAAAGACGGTGATGGTCCTCATGGAGAGCACCACAGCCATGTACTACCTCAACAAGCAAGGGGGAACCCACTCTCCAGGACTGTCCAAGCTGTCCCAGAACATCTGGAAGTGGGCTCTCAGACACATGTTCCTTCTGTCACAACATGTACCAGGGGAAGACGAATTCAGCAGAGATTTCCCCCCTGCCCGCAGAGTACGAATGGCGGTTACACGAAGACAGTGGGGTTTCCAAGAAATAGACCTGTTCGCAACTCTGGAGAACTCACAATGCCTATCGATTCCACGGTCAGGGAAATTTGTTTACGCTTTTCCCCCGACTCCCCTTCTCAACAGGATTGTGCACAAGATGCACCGGGAACAAGCCACCATGATACTAGTGGCTCCTGTGTGCCCGGCAACCATGGTTCGCTCATCTGATAGAGATGTCTCTGTCTCCACCAGTTAAACTGCCATGCCCGTACAACATGCTGTCACAGGACAAGGGCAGGACACTGCATCCATGCCCTCAAACCTTGAACTTAGCAGCCTGGCTCCTGAGGTCATAGAATTTGGACATTTACAAATTCCACAAAGGTGCATGGACATCCTCAGGGAAGCTAGAAAAACTAACACTCGTCACTGTTATTCTAGGAAATGGAAGAGATTTGTCATCTGGTGTAGAGGAAGAAGCATCAACCCCGTTGACTGCTCTCCCACACAAATTGTCCTGTATCTGACCCATTTGCTGGACTCTGGTCTAGTATTCAATTCTATTGAAGTCCACCTAGCGGCACTTTCTGCATAGACCACTTCCCAACTCCGTGTCATGGTGGAAAGTCCCAGTTATCAAAGCCTTCATGGAAGGGGTAAAAAGGATACACCCTCCAATAGCAAACCCAGCTCCCGGCTGGGACCTAAATGTGGTACTCGCCAGGCTCATGGGTTCACCCTTTGAACCCATGCACAAGGCAACTCTTAAAGACCTCACTCTTAAGACTGCTTTTCTAATAGCTATCACCTCCATTAGGCGAGTAAGTGAACTACAGGCTCTTTCTGTTCTAGACACCGTTGTAACGGTTCAGAGATAAGGTGGTTCTACGCACACACCCAAGGTTTGCACCGAAATTCATTTCGAAATTCCATGTCAACCAGTCAATAGAACTACCAACGTTCTTTCAAAATCCTTCAAATCTAGGAGAAAAGAGCCTGCATACACTTGATGTGCGCAGAGCTGTCATGTTTCATATGGAAAGAACTAGACCACTGAGAAAGACTAATCAGTTCTTGGTCTCGGTGGCAGCAGGAAGAGAAGGAGATGCAGTATCAAAGTCCACTATTTCGAAGGGATTGTGTCCTCCGACGTATTCCTCATCTTCGATATCTCCTTCCAGCTCTGCTGGCCTCGGAAAATTTTTCTCTAGAGGGCGCTGTGCGTCGACGTCCTCCGAGTCGATGTTCCTCGACAGCCGCCGTGTCGACGTCATCCTGCCTATAAAGGCCGCGCTCAGCGTCCGTTGCTCAGTTCCGTTTTTCCGCGCTTACTCAGTGCCTCGGAATACAGTTGCTCAGTTTTTGTCAGATTAAACCTATTTACCTCGAGTTATTCGATCCGTACTCGATGGCTTCCTCGTCGGAACCGACAACTCCTCGATCCGGCTTCAAAAAATGCCGAGATTGTGGAAAAAAGATGTCGTTGACTGACCCTCAGAGTTTGTCTGTGGTGTTTGGGAGCTGAACACCATTGTTCGGAGTGCGAGGACTGTATGTCCATGACAGCTAAGGCCCTGAAGGAGCGTAGGGGGAAGCTGGAGAAAGGGAAGACTTTTAAAGCTTCTTCTTCGTCGACGAAGTCGAGACATTCGTCTCCTCGTCACCATTCGCGCTCCAGGTCTCGGAGTGGGTCCCATCACTCCTCGAGATCGAAGCACTCGAAGAGGAGACGTCGAAGATCCCCTTCTCCGTCTTCCTCTTCCTCTGTTTCGCCAAAAAGAATCCCTTGCCCCACGAAACATAGTTCCCGGGCTGAATGGGAGGAAAAATATGATGAGCGTCTTTGAGAAAGCGGCCTCGACCCCCTCGAAGACTGCCGAGAGCGATGCTCTGGTCGAAAGACCCGAAGGTCAAAAACGCTGCGAGTCGCAGTACCCGGCGAAGGAAACCTCTCGAGCGCGTCTCGAACCCTCGAGTAGGACTATGACCTCCAAACCTTCCTCGAAGGTTCCGTCGACGAGGGTTCCGTCGACGCCGAGGTCGGTGTTTTCGACGCCGTTGTCGAAGGGACCTTCGACACACAGGTCTGTCGACTCGACGCCAGCTTCGACACCGGCGTCGACGCCAAGAAAAGTCACGGTCACGACACACCCAGTGACTATCCCCAGGTCCTCGATGACGATGGCTTCGAGATTGTCGAGTAGAATCCCAATTCTGTCGAGGTCATCGAGGCCTCCGCCTTTGTTTTCGACGCCACGCTCGAAGCCTTCGACGTCGGCGACATCGACGTTTTCGAGGCCGATAATGACAAGTTCGGCACCCTCTGCCTTGGAAATGGGATTTACACCCTTTATGAGTTCAGAACAATTGAGAACTATGTCCTCAATTTTGGAAGAGGGTGAATTGTCTGAACAGGAAGACACATTTGAGTTGCAGGGACCTGTAACCCCAATTAGAGAGGAATTTTCCTCTGAAGAAAGCAGGTTAAAGGATCTTCATGATTCCTTACATGAGGCAAGTGGGTTAGACACTTCCCCTGAGGTGGAGTTTGCTAGGCCAGACCCGGGGGAGCATGATGAAACCCCCTATAGAGCCTTAATGGCCAGGATCACAGAGTTTATGGGGTGGTCTGCACCTTCACAATCTTTCCAACAAGATGACCTCACGGATATTCTTGATAAAGGCCCACAGGAGGATCCTGTGGTGCTTTTCCATAAAGCTCTTCAGAGGAAGATTATGACGAACTGGGAAACCCCAGATGTCGTCCCGGCAGTAAATAAAAAAACTGTCTACAAAATACAGGGTATCCTCTACAGACCCGGAGTTTTTGTCAAAACACCCATCCCCAGAAAGTCTGGTGTTACAGGCAGCATCTTCTACCGATGTCAAGACGGCTTATCCTACCGTCCCACAGGACAGGGACGATAAAAAATATGATGCTATGGCAAAGAAAGTTTTTTCGGCATGTAGCATGGCGTTAAAATCTGTTAATGCTACTTGCACCCTTGCTAGATTCAGCCATACACTTTGGGAGTGTGCTTCTACAGCGGCTGACTGCATCCCGGAGGGAGAAGAAAGGGAGGCGTTCCTGAACATCATACAGGAGGTAAAGACGCTATGTGCGAATCCCTCCAGACAGGCATTGATTCGGCTGACAGTATCAGCAGAGCAATGGCGGCAAGTACAACAACCAGGAGATTCGCTTGGTTGAGAAAGTCTGGTTTTGCCCCTGATGTGCAAGCCAGACTCTTGAACATGCCATCGAATGGCTCTTCTTTGTTCGGGAAAAAGGCGGATGACCGTTTAGAGAAACTGCAAACTTCAAAAGCAGCAGCAAAATCCCTAGGCGCTGCAATCTGTCAGACACCTTTTTGTCCCACAGGGACCTCTGCGAGGGGCAAGTCCTTTCGCTTCTACTCCGCATTCGGAAGATATAGAGGACGTCCAGCTCAAAGGGGACAAAGAAGAACTACCCGAGGTGGACGGGGTAGATCTTCACAAGCCTCAGCAACAGCAGGTGCCTCTTTACCTTCGGCATCCACATCAGCCGCTCCAAAACCACTCTGAGGACTCCCCTCACAGGACACCTGTAGGAGGCAGGTTGATTCAACATCTGGCGGAATGGCAGGCTATCACGTCAGATGCTTGGGCATTGGAAACAGTTGCCCAAGGTTACTGCCTGCTTCTCCTATGCATACCTCAGTCATCCACTGGGGAACAGCTCTCAGAAAGCTCCAGATCCGCTCCTCTTGCAGGAAATTTTCGACCTGCTAGAGAAAGGTGCCATAGAACCGGTACCTGTAGCGGAGAGGAACAAGGGCTGGTACTCCCCTTATTTTCTCATTCCAAAGAAAGACGGAGGACTGAGACCCATCTTGAACTTGCGAGAATTGAACAAATTCCTCAGGAAAGACAAATTCAAGATGGTCACTCTTTCTCAGATCCTCCAGGCCCTTCAGTTCCAGGACTGGTTGGTATCTCTGGACCTTCAGGATGCTTATTTCCATGTGCCTATCCATCTCAAACACAGGAAATACCTGAGGTTCGCAATTGGCAACTCTCATTATCAATTTCGAGTGCTGCCATTTGGGCTGACCTCCGCCCGAGGGTCTTCACCAAGTTAATGTCTGTAGTGGCGGCAAGTCTAAGGAGGGAAGGGATTCACGTCTACCCCTACCTGGACGATTGGTTGATCAGGGCTGTCTCTTCGGAACAAGCTCAGATCCAGCTAAATCACGTGTGCCACTCCCTTCACAGACTGGGCTTCTCCCTCAATTTAAAGAAGTCACAAATGATACCATCACAGAGACTCCAGTTCATAGGAGCGATCCTGGACACTTCCCTGGGAAAAGCCTCGCCACCAGAGGTGAGGGCTCAAGATATTCTACAGATGGTTACCAAGTTCCAAGATGCCCAACGTCTCCCAGCCTTCGTCTTTTTGAGGTTGCTAGGCCTCATGGCATCCTGCATTTTCCTAGTGCCAGAGGCTCGCCTGAGAATGAGATCCCTCCAGTGGGCACTGAGGACTCAGTGGTCACAATTCTCAGGGAGAATGACAGATCTTCTTCAGGTTCCCGACAGGGTGGCTCGAGACCTTCAGTGGTGGGCCTGTCAGGAGAACATTCTGAAAGGAGAACAGTTTTGGCAACCCTGGCCGGAGATAACAGTAGTCACGGATGCCTCACTCACAGGGTGGGGAGCCCACGCCAACGACTTGACCATCAGCGGTCGTTGGTCTCCATCGGAGTCTAGACTACATATCAACCTGTTAGAGCTAAGAGCCATCAGACTTGCGCTGAAGGCTTCCTGCCAGCTGTACAAGGGAAAAACGTCCTGATAATGACAGACAACATAGTGGCCATGCATTGCCTCAACAAAAGAGGCGTAGGATCACTACCCCTGTGCAGAGAGGCGATGTAGCTCTGGTTTTGGGCAATTCAGGAAGGAATCTCTCTATCGGCAGTTCACCTAGCCGGAGAGAAGAACTTGACAGCGGACGCTCTGAGCAGGCAGAGCACAGTCTCCCACGAGTGGGAACTAGCTCAGGAAGTCCTTCAAGAGATCTTCGCCCTTTGGGGAACCCCTCAGGTGGATCTGTTCGCCACCAGCCTAAACAGGAAATGCGACCTGTTCTGCTCAAGGGAATTTCCCCCGAGAGGAGCTCTGGGAGACGCGTTCATAGTGGACTGGGAGTTTCCGCTTCTGTACGCGTTCCCACCGGTCCCTGTCATTCCTCAAATGATCAGGAGGTTGAGAAGATTCCGGAGAACCATGATCCTAATTGCCCCGGATTGGGCCAGGAGAACGTGGTACCCGGACCTTCTAGACTTGTCCATCTGCCCTCCAATTCGACTTCCACTCAGAGAGAACCTACTCTCACAGAAGGGAGGTCAGGTTCTCCATCCAGACATCAAAACCCTCAACCTTCACGCTTGGCTTCTGAAAGGTTGAGGTAGAAGGATTGGGACCTCCCTGATGTTATGGAGGTGTTGCTTTCGGCAAGGAGGCCAGCAACATGGTCTTTATACCGCTGCCGTTGGAACAGATTTTGCAGCTGGTGTAGAGAACAGAATATCGACCCTTTTTCATGTGGTACACCAATCGTTTTGTCCTTCCTTCTATATTTGGTGAATTCAGGCCTTCAAGTTGGCACCATTAAGGGCTATCTCGCAGCGCTATCCATCTTTAAGCGCACTGCGGAAGAACCATCCTATTTCAAGTTACCCTTGGTAATAGTTTCTAAAGGGGTTAACCAATGTTTATCCCCCAAGACCATTCCAAGTTCCACTATGGGATTTAAACTTAGTACTAACTTTCCTGATGGGCACACCTTTCGAACCACTCCATTCTTGTTCGTTAAGGTTCCTTACCCTTAAAACTGTTTTATTAATAGCACTTACATCTGCTAGAAGGGTGAGCGAATTACAAGCTTTCTTGTAAACCCCCTCATACAATCTTTCACAAAGACAAAGTTGTCCTGCAAGTGAAGCCTAATTTCCTCCCAAAGGTGGTTTCGGAATTCCATATCACTCAGAAGATTACCCTACCATCTTTCTATCCTCCTCCTTATCCGGGGAAAGAGGAAGAGAGGTTACACAGGCTAGACCCTAGAAGGGCTTTAAGTTTTTACATCAGTAGACTAGCCAGGATAAGACAGGTAGACCAGCTGTTTGTAGGTTACACAGGTCACAAGCTGGGGTTACCAATAACTAAGCAGACCATTTCCAGATGGATCATTCTAGCCATTCTGGAATGTTATAAACTGGCAGGGAAAGAGCCCCCTCAAAACCTTAGGGCTCATTCGACCAGAGGTATAGCAGCTTCATCGGCCCTCAAAAGAGGCGTGCCGTTTAAAGACATCTGTGCGGCCGCTACATGGTCGTCTGTCCATACCTTTACACGATTTTACAATTTGGATTCCTCCTCCAGTCAAGAGACTAGGTTTGGAAGGGCTGTACTGCATTCTATTCATCAATAGAAGACAGCGTGAAGTCAGTACTCCCTCCTCCAATAATAGAATACTGCTATGGGAGCCTATCTAAGATGAGGAATACGTCGGAGGACACAATCCCTTCGAAGAAAAAGTTACTTCTTACCTTGTAACGTTCTTTCGACGGCATGTTCCTCCGACGTATTCCTCATCGACCCTCCCATCCATCCCCGCAGTTCTACTTCCCTTGTTGTTGCAGCTTACGCTCCTTCAGGGTGATTAGTCTAGTCCAGAAAGTATTATTGTGGGCTACAAAACGGAACTGAGCAACGGACGCTGCGCGCGGCCTTTATAGGCAGGATGACGTCGACACTGCGGCTGTCGAGGGACATCGACTCGGAGGACGTCGACGCGCAGCACCCTCTAGAGAAAAATTTTCCGAGGCCAGCAGAGCTGGAAGGAGATATCTAAGATGAGGAATACGTCGGAGGAACATCCCGTCGAAAGAACGTTACAAGGTAAGAAGTAACTTGTTCATCTAGATGGATTGTTCATTGCATCACTCTGTTATACTCTTGCTAAGAGAGAACTACCCTTCAAGCCAAGAGCACACTCTACTCGTGGCACTGGGGCATCCATAGCATTCATTGCAAATGTTCCCCTTGAGTCCATCTGCAAAGCGGCAACCTGGAGTTCTGTACACACATTTACAAAACATTACTGTCTAGATGCCCACTCTAGAACTGATTCCCAGGTGGGACAAGCAGTATTAAGACACCTTTTTCTCTACTGTTCCTTCTTACAACCCACCTCCAACTCTGGGTACTGCTCGCTAGTCTATGCACAGCATGTGATTCTAAGCAGATTAACAAACCTCAGAAGACAATGCATTACTTACCGTAGAAGCATTTCTGATGGTTGTATCTGCTTAGATTCACATGCGCCCACCCTTGCTCCCCGCTCGGATGGAAGGAACATAGACATCCTTTTATATCTCTCTTTTCTGTACTCACTCGCGTCTAAAAGGCTCCCTCAGGGCAGAAAAAATACAAACAGGGACCTCGACGCGTGAGGGATTGTGGGTACACCGCACGTCACTATAGGGATAGTGTTACAGACACGCCTTGTCGACGTCCCCTTTTCGACTACGAAAAACAAAATGCAATACTCCGCAGTGACCACTGGATGTCGGACCTATGCACAGCATGTGAATCTAAGCAGATACAACCATCAGAAATGCTTTTACGGTAAGTAATGCATTGTCATATATAATGGAACTAGAGCACCAACGCAGTATCCACCCCATTGAGTACAAATAACACAAAACTTATAAGGCCGGCAACAAACAGGGTCACTAATAAGCCTGCATAATTGAACAAATATGTAGATTATAGGCCGGATCACTGTGAGTTACACTCCTTAACAGCGGTAGTAGAACCTGGGGCAGGATGGTCTGAAAATGAATTCAGTCCTGTTTCCATCCTGATAACGTGAGAATAGCAACGTTCGTCGAGGGAAAGGGAATAAAGGTGTGTCTAAGATGTTAGCAAGATCATGTGACCAAGCTACAAGCTGTAGCGAAACGCGTCATCAGCCATTTTGATACCAAACCCATTCCTCCCTCTTCTCGCGGTAGGGGAACAGGAAGGGAACCTTCTCGGGTGGTTGTCATCCCCAGCTCCAAGAAATGGAGTAGTGATGACATAGAGTAGAAATCATTCAGGGAGGACATTCTGTTCATTACCCTACCTAAGAACCCAGAACATTTCCTCTCTTACACTCCAGACAGCGCTACCCCTTCAGGATCCAAGGACCCTCATCCCCCTAGTAAAAAACCTCGGTTTGACACGCCAACTCGGGGCCTAATTTCAGACCCTTACTATATACAGCCTTATCAGCATTATAGTGAGGATCCACAACAGTTTTCTGACTATCCAGACTTACAATTGTTGGACGACGAGACGGGGGTAGATTATTAGGGAGATGACGAGGGCCAGGATGGGGAGGAGGAAGATGTCGCAGAAGTCTACAAAATAGACTCCCCCTTTGACAAAGAACCTCAGGTTACCGACTCTCCAGTAGATAACCAGCCCCTGGTAAATGAGGTCTTAACTAGAGCGGCAGAACACTTCCGCATCGACACTAGGGGCACAAGAGGAGACAGACTTCGCAGAGGAGCTAGTGGGAGACAAGAAACCCATTGCTCAAGCCATTCCTATTCTTAAATCTATCCAACGTAAAATAGATTCTTCCCTTCTTAATCCAAATCTCACAAGGGCTGTAAACCTCAGAATTGAGAATATGTTTTAGGGCTGCTCAATCAGATCCTCTTTACATAAGGGGTCAACTGAAGCCCGACTCCTTAGTAATTACCAACACCAGAAAGAGAGCGGGAACACCGCTGTCTTCATCCGAGGCTCCTCCAGACAAGGAGAGCAAAAGAATGTATGGGTTGGGAAGCCTCCACTTCCGCTTACCAAGCGAGAATCGCCAACGCCACCACTCTGCTGGCAAGCTATAACTGCCACCAGTGGGAGCAGGTAGCTGCTCTCATTGACTCTGCACCTGAACCATTAAAGGGTCAGCTGGCCCAGATCGCGTCGGTGGGTACAGCCGTGTTGGGTTGCATCCTCAAGACAACCTTTGACACTGCAGATAATGCAGGCCGGCTCATAGCAGAGGGCACTGTCATTAAGAGGCACGCCTGGCTAAGACAATCAGGGTTTAAACCCGAGACACAGGCAACCCTTATTGACATGCCGGTTGAACCTAATGTCCTGTTTGGCAAAGCGGTAGAGGACGCATTAAAAATTGCTAAAGACGAGTACGATACTCTAAAGTCCCTGGGACACTTAACGAATAAGCCCATGAATTATAGAGGGAATGGTAATTTTCGGCGCTCACGCTGACAGAATTCCCAGAGGGGCTCCAACTATTCACAGGGACAGGGTACATTATGGGGTGGCAACCAGCAGACTACCCAGAGTTACGGCAGAGGTAACGAGAGGGCCCGTGGTAGAGGCAGCCCCAGCAGAGGCGGCGGTACGCCTCCCGCAAAGCAGTAACGTTCTGCTCAGGGTCCCTTCCCATGCATGCCCAGTAGGAGGGCCTATTTCCAACTTCACCCAAGCATGGGAAGGGATCACATCGGACAGATGGGTGCTGTCCACAGTGTCCGCAGGATACTGCATCGAACTGCTAGAGCACCCCCGCAACCACCCTCCACGTCAAAGAATACATTCACTGGACCACCAGAAGGTCCTCCTCGAGGAGATTGTCAATCTTCTCGCAAAGAACGTGATAGAACTCATCCCGGGCAACCAGGTAAACAAGGGTATCTATTCAACTTTCTTCCTTGTGCCAAAAAAAGATTTGACAATGCGCCCAGTATTAGACTTACGCCCTGCAAACAAGTATGTCAAGCCCCAAACGTTTCGCATGACTACTCTCCAGGAGGTAATCCCCCTCCTAAAAAGGGGGGATTACTTGGCAAAATTGGACATGAAAGATGCCTATTTTCATATTTCGATGTTCCCAGTGCACAGAAGATTCTTGCGCTTCAATGTGGACAGTCGGCACTACCAGTTCAAGGTGCTGCCCTTCGGTATAGCCTTGGCTCCAGGGGTATTCACAAAGGTACTGGCGGTGACGGCAGCACACCTACGCAGGGAGGCAATCCCAGTGTTCCCTTACCTGGACGACTGGCTCATCGCAGGAGAAACCCCGGTAATTTGCAGATCCAACATCCAAAGAACGATCAACCTCCTCTTCGAATTGGGTTTCTCTATCAACGAGAAAAAAATCAAGCCTGGTGCTAAGCACCTCCAAACAGTTCCTAGGAGCTGTCCTAAACACTCGAGGGGTTGGCCTTTCCATCGGAGGAAAGAATTTGGAATATACTACTGCAAATTCCTCCATCAGTCCGGTCGCCAGATAAGGGTGCGCAAAGCGATGCGTTTACTAGGCATGATGGCGTCATGTATTTACCTGGTACCCCACGCGCGCCTGCGCTTGCGACCTATGCAAGAATGGTTGATGAAACAGTGGTCTCAGGCAAGTGGTCAGTGGGACGATCTAGTGGTCGTTTTGCCAATACTTTGACAGGTTCTCTCTGTAGAGACTTTGTACAAGGGGAAACCCTTTTTAAGATCTGGAGATTCAAGCTGTAGTCACTACAGCTGCGTCCCTGTCCGGGTGGGAAGCACACCTCCTTCACTACACAGCTCAGGGTCTCTGGTCTCACACAGTGGCCAAGAATCGTATCAATCTGCTAGAGCTTCTGGCAGTCTTCAGAGCGATTAGAGCGTTTGAACCCCACCTGTTGAACCTGTCAGTACAGATCTTAACAGACAGTACAACAGCGATGTTTTACATAAACAAACAGGGAGGGACTTGTTCGCCAAATCTGTCCCGTCTTGCCCAGAAAATTTGGACATGGGCACTCAGACGGAACATTTACCTGTCATCTCAACATGATCCAGGGGATCTCAATTCACTAGCAAACGCTTTGAGCAGAGATCCCCTCCCAGAAGAACATGAATGGTGTCTATACAGAGAAATCGTAGAAGATCTCTTCTCACAGTGGGGTTTCCCCACTATAGACCTATTTGCCACAAGCGAAAACAGACAATGCCCAGGATTCGCATACAGGTTCCCCCAACCAGACTCCAGGGGGACCACCCTGTTGATGAACTGGTCAGGGATTTTTGCCTACGCTTTTCCACCAACTCCTCTCATGAGGAAGGTGGTCAACAAGATGCACAGGGAATCAATGACGCTCATCCTAGTTGCTCCCATGTGGGCGAGACAACCGTGGTTCCCACTCCTGCGCAGACTAGCAGCATGCAAACCCATCAGACTCTCGTGCTGGCACAACCTACTATCCCAGCACCCAGGTCAAACAATGCATCCTCAACCCGACTCAATGAACTTGGCAGCATGGCTCCTGAAGTCATAGAGTTTGGACATCTCAACTTACCACAGAGGTGCATGGGCATCCTAAAAGAATCTAGGAAACCAAACACGAGGCACTGTTATTTTGATAAATGGAAGAGATTCGTTATTTGGTGCCAGAATAAGAAAATCAACCCCGTTGATTGCACTCCTTCCAATATTGTCACCTACATGCTCCACCTGCTGGATGCAGGGTTGGTATTTAATTCACTCAAGGTACACCTGGCGGCACGGTCAGCCTACACCACCTCCCACAACAGAGTTTTGTGGTGGAATGTACCAGTGGTTAAAGCCTTCATGGAAGAGGTAAAGAGACTCTACCCTCCAATTTCAAACCCACCACCTGGATGGGACCTTAATGTGGTGCTTGATAAGCTCATGGGTCCACTATTTGAACTCATGCATAAAGGCAGTCTCTCTCAAACACCTGACCTATAAAACTGCCTTCTTAGTAGCCATTACATCCATAAGAAGGGTCAGTGAACTTCAGGCTCTGTCGGTGCAGGATCCTTTCTTTACCGTTCATAAGGATAAACTGGTTCTACGTAGACACCCTAGGTTCTCACCTACGTTCATTCCTAAATTCCACGTTAACCAGTCCATTGAGGTTCCGTCCTTATTCCAAGAACCCAAAAGCTCTGCTGATGTGAAACTACACACGCGTCTCTAAAGGTGCCATCTCCAAATGTATAGTCAATAGTATCCAGCTATGTTACTCCCTTTCTGAAAAAACTCTGCCTTTTACGCCAAGAACCCACTCTACAAGAGGCATTGGGGCCACTCTGGCTTTCATTGCAAATGTACCCCTCGACACCATTTGCAAAGCAGCTACATGGAGATCTATTCACACTTTTACTCAGCTCTCCTGCATTGACACTCATTCCGAGCCAGATACTCAAGTGGGACAAGCGGTTCTAAGACACCTGTTCGCTCATGACCCTTCTCACATCCCACCTCCTCCTCCTTCTAACACTGCTCGCTAATCTATGCACAGCATGTGCTCTAAGCAGATTCCACAAGCCTCAGAATGGATACATTACTCACTGTAATCGTATTTCTGATGCTTGTATCTGCTTAGATTCACATGCGCCCGCCCTTCCACCTCTCTGAGAGAAGGCGCATGGATGCTTTTAGTCTTATCTATCTGCTTGGATAATCTGGACTCGTGCTACTCCGCATGCTACCTCATATCAGAAAAAATACAATCTGAGGGTCCTACACGCGTGAGGGATCATGGGTACAGTGGACGTCACACTAGGGATAGTATTAGAAAGCATTGAGGAACTTGGACAAGCATTATGCCCCTGAAGTGACTATGGCAATCAACAGGTACAATTTCTACACTAGAGTACAAAAGGAAGAAGAGTCGGTTGAAGAATACGTATCTGCTCTGAGGAAATTGGCTCTAAACTGCCAGTTTGGCACAGGCATCACCCTAGACGAACTAATCTGCGATGAAATAATTATACACACCAAAGATACCTTAATACAAGGCAGGTTGTGGATGGCAGGAAATCCCACATTACCAGACACCATTGCCATAGCCAAAAGAGTTGCACACATACAATTAGGCTCAAAGGAGATGAAGAGTTTGTTTGTTTTATTCACTTATAATGCGCGCCAGACCCGAAGGTAGCCGGGCGCAAAAGAAAATGCGAAGCTTGGTTTACAGGGTCAGGTCATGGGTTACATACAGTGTACAGATACAAAATACAATATATCACAGGTAGGTGGCATTTGCAATTTACATACAAAGTACATACAAATACAATAAAGATAGTATATATACAGACACTAGGTGGACAATGACTCAACAGCCAAGTAGGCAGGGTGAGGCGGTCCATAAAATCAAAGGCAAATAGGATAATGATGCGTATATGCTGGGGTTGTGTGAGGATAAGTGGGCGCCAAAGGGCTAATCATTGGCAGACCTCAGCAGATTAATGTAGTTAGTTCTGAATTTCAGAAAGGGCTGCTCCTTGCGTAGGGTGTTAGGCAGTGAATTCCATAATTGGGCTGTTTGGACCTGGAAGCTGCTGCCCCCGCCTTGGATAGCCTGAATATTGGAATGATCAGGCTATTGGCATTTGAGGTTCTGGTTGGGCGTGTGTGTTTTTTCTTTTGTGAGTTTGTTACAAAGATGGCTCGGTGCGGCATTGTTCAGGGCCTTGTGGACCAAGGACGCTACTTTTAAGTGAATTTTGTTTTGGGTGGACAGCCAATTGTTTTATCGCCTGATCTTTGTGATATGCGATCTTTTAGATACACCAAGGGCGGCACGTAGGGCATTGTTTTGTAGAACTTGAATTCGGTGGGTGATGGATTTATTAGCTCCAATGTAGAGGGCATTACAATAGTCGAGTCTCTAGAGGATTAATGCTCTCGCTAGAATAAGGCAGTTGTTGTCAGAGAGAAAGTGCTTGCCTGCTCTAATGAGCTTGCAAGTGTAGGCGGTGGCCGAGGCCAATGACTTCACCTGCTTGTCGAAACAGAGGGTGGCATCCAGATAGAAGCCAAGTGTCTTCACGTCTTTAGATACCTTGATGATATTCCCATCAATTTCAAATGAGGTATAGTCCTGGCTGAGTTTTTTTAAATGTTAGAATGTGTCCCTAGGATGATCAGCTCTGTTTTGTCATCGTTCAGGCATAGACCGTGGTTTGCCATCCATGCATGGACGATGATGTACACCCTATTCACCAAGGCCAAATCCTTGTTGTAATCCCCGGAAAGTGGGAGGAGAATCTGGGTATCATCTGCATAGTTAGTGTAGGTGATACCAAGATGGTCCAGATCATCAAAAAGGGGCTTAGTGAATATGTTGTAGAGAGTTGGGGAGACACAGGAGCCTTGAGGAACTCCGCACCGGATAGGGATTGGGTCAGCCGCTGCCGATGGGGAGAACACCATCATGGTCCTGTCTCTAAAAGGATTCAATCCAAGTTATGGCCTCTCTAGAGAAATGTGCGGCAGAGTCTAAGTGGCTACAAAGTACCCCATAGTCCACCTGGTCGAATGCCGCCAAGAAGTCCAGCAACAAGAGGAGAGCCATTTTTCCTTTTCTCTTAGTTCATCTATTTGTGCCTTTAGGTCAATCAGGGCAGTCTCTGTGCCATGTTGAGGCCGGAATCCTGATTGGCGCTCTCCTAAGAGTTTGTTGTTCCAGAAAACTTTGGATTTGATTGTAGGCAATCTTATCCAAGATTTTAAGCAGGAAGGGGACTGTCGTAATGGGGCGGTAGTTCGTAGGTATAAGGGGGTCTAGCATTTGCTTTTTGAGCAGTGGAAGTACCCAGGATTGTTTTAGATTGGTGGGCACCGTGCCGGACGTGAATGAGGAATTTACAAGTTTGGCAATAAACGGGGAGAGATCCCTGGTAGCGTCTTTTATGAGCTGGGCAGGGCAGGAATCACCCTGGCAGTTTGATGGCTTGAGAGAGAGGATAACTTTCTCCACCTCAAGAATAGAGGTTTTGGTAAACATGAACCGTATATCTGCGTCCTGAAGCTTTGGGACAGGGTCTATAATGGAGCTGTTGGTCTTAGATGGTTGTGTAAGGGTAGCTTTCTTTTTGGCTATTTTAGTTTGGAGTAACAATTTTATTTGCTAAGGCTTGCTGAATGTCAGAGCACCAAGTTTTGTCTTTCGTGCATATATCTGGAATGGGGATGGGGGACTCTAGTTCCTTAAGGATGGTGAACAGATCCCTCATGCTTGAGTTGGCGTTGGAAATGCGCTTATTGAAAGAGTTCTGTTTGGCCAAATGGATTTCTTTTTTGTATTGAGCGGAGATTTCTGTAAGTTTAATTTTGTGATCTGCAGAAGGGGTAAGCCTACATGCTGTTTCGCAACTCCTCTTAAGTAGTCTCGGATCCTTTAGTTCAGGGGTAAACCATTTGTTTAGGTGAGATTTAGGTTTACTTTGTCGAAGTTTCAGAGGTGCAATGTTGTCAAGGGTGGTTAACATAATTTTGTTGTACTCATTGACTAATGTTTCTGGGTCTAAATGATCCTCTAATCCGTTGAGTGTAGGTAGAATGGCCGGGATCACTTTATCTCTGGTGATGCTCTTTTTATTTCTTGTTAGGCAGGGCGGGGCCTTGAAGGAAGCTGGTGGAGGTGGTCTAGAGGTAGATAATTCGAATGACGAGAAGAAATTGTCTGTCAAAGGTTGAGGGATAATGGCTTTGATATTGGCAGTACAGTTGTAGTCTATTATCCAATCGAGGATTCGTCCTTTATTGTGAGTGGGTTCTAGAGTTTTTTGCATCATGCCTAGATTGGAGAGCGAATTGGCGATGATAGTGGCATTTTTGTCTGAGGGGTCACTGAAGCCTAAATTGAAGTCCCCAAGGACGAGTAGTTGGGAGGAGGTTTTAAGGTAGGTTGTTGGAGAGTAAGTTGTGGAGATCCTCTTCGAATGTCCCTAGGGGACCAAGTGGTCTGTATATGAGGTGGATTAGTTAAAGTTTGGGAGCTAGCTAGAGGTAGTTTAATAGTAAGCGATTCACATGAATCAGCTGCTATTGTGGGTGAAATTCTCATACCTAGACTAGTCTTTGCGATGATAGCAATACCGCCACCGCACATATTGGTTCTGTCTTGCCTGAGTATAGTAGTCTTCTGGGATAGCTAAGGAGAGTAGGGGTCCTGCTGCATCGTGCAGCCAAGACTCTGTGATAGGGAGGAAGTCTAGGTTATCGAGGACTCTCAAATCACAGATATCTGTGGCATGTGCTGTCAGGGATCTGGCATTTATTAATCCCCCTTTGGGGGGCGGGGGCTGTCGGATGAGGCGGTTCTGTTTTGGTATGGGTAGGAGGAGGTCTCCTATTATTGAGATGGACGATGTTGGCCTTCTGGGTGTTAGATCCTTTATTAATAGGAGGTAGGGTTCTCGTCGGAGGCTCGTGGAGTTTCGAGAGTCTAGCTCTAAGGATGAATTTCTGCGGAGTAGACTACATGGGTTGCTGGGAAACTCGGCTGAGGAACTCCGATCCTGGTGTTCCATGTTGGTGTCAGTAGAGAGGATAGTTATGGTAGCAATATTTAGGGGTCTCATGAGCACTGTGGGGAACTTACTGTCTTCTCTATGGAGGAGGATAATTAGAAGTGAGTACAAAAGCATGCTGCAAGGTGTGCTACTCGTGATGTGGAACTAAATTCCAGTAAACAGCGGCACAGTGTGTATGGATGAGCCTAGGCAGTGACTGAGTTGCATATAGGCACAATAGGCATAGATCAGCATAGGCAATGGCTACGTTGCACTATGGGTATAGATCAGCATAGGCAATGACTAAGTTGCACAGTAGGCATAGATCAGCATGGGCAGTGACTAAATTGCAGAGAGGCACAATAGGCATAGATCAGCATAGGCAATGGCTAAATTGCACTATGGGCATAGAACAGCATAGGCAATGACTAGGTTGCATAGAGGTGCAGTGGTCATAGGCAAGGAGTTAGTGTGTGCAACTGGTGTGCAACAGCAGATGGCAATGAGGTTGTGTAGCAGTATTGGGCAGTGGCACTGAGGTAAGTAGCCGTATGATCACAAGTTGCAATGCCTAGATTCGACTATCCAGCAATGTCCTCAAATGGCTAGCTGATGGCAGGACAAGGTAGGTAGCAGTTCAAACAAAATTACAATGCCTAGATTCGACTATCCAACAGTGGCAGATAATAGGATCGATATGACGGCATGAGACGTGGATATGTGTCTGAGCACAATGAGAAAGCATTGAGGTAAGCTGCAGGGCATCCACCGGGGGGTAGACTTGGGAGAGGGTGGGGTACAGTTATCATGTGTCTGCATACAACGTAAAGAGGGGCACAGTTACTCTTTAAGGTATGCACTCAACTACCAGTGGGCTGGAGCAGAGCTTCAATAGTACAGGAGGCAGTTCTGGATAATGAAGTCTATGGGCCAGCCTCATGGGTGCAAACCAACATGGGGGGGCACAGACGTAACGAGTCTTGCGTGTTAAGCCAATCTCACCTTGTAATGGTTGGTACAGGTAGCAGTTGGTCTTGAGTAGAGATGGGTATGCAGCAGGGGCGAGTGGATGAGTGGGGCAGGGCTCATGGAGACCTGGCGCAGCACGGCACGCTCGGTCAGCTCTGTCAGCAGCCTTTTTCCTTGGCCTTCCAAAGGCCGGCTCTTGCCTGCCGGCGAGTGTGGATTGGCTATAAGGGCCAGCCAATCCGGTCACATCAGTGACTGCTGCGGCTTCCCGTGAGTTGGTTCGTCTGGTTTCGGGCGGCCATCTTGGAGAGGGGCCAGCCACGTTGTGATCGATGGCGTAGACGCGTTCATATGGTCACAAATGCCAGAATGCTTCATTTTAAGCCGGAATTCGGCGGATGCTAGGCGTTTCAGTGAAAAATAGGGTGGGTGAAGCGGCGGGATGCTGCACGGACGTCTGGAGGCAGGGGCAGCACGAAATTGGCAAATGGCTAGGTTTGCACCTAGCAGTGAGCTGGAGTTGCTCCTGCAACTCATGCAGTCTCCGCTGAGAGCTCCTGCTCTGCTGGAGAGTAAAAAACTAGACAGTCCAGGCTCAAGGAGTGGGGAAAAAGCTCAATTAAATCTGCTCAAGAACTGGCTGAGCAAGCAGCAGTAAGTGTGTTACAGAGCAAGGGTGAAAGAGAAAGTGTGGGTGAGTAGTGTAGGAACTACAGACCTAGAGAACAAGACCAAAGAGAGTAAGAGTAATGTAAGGAAGCCATGGTTAATGAATGAGACAAGAACAGCTTCTTTTCAAAGAAGAGACAAAGACAAGTGTTTCAAGTGTAGCAGGTTTTGGCACTATGCAAATTCAAAAAATTGCCCGGTGATTAACCAGAAATGTGCAAATTGTGGAATGAGAGGACATTTTGCGGTGGTGTGTAGAAATGAGAAGTGTCAGTGGTACAAGATGATGAGTCAGATGAAGTAAGGGTGGTAGTTGTCCGCGCATCACCTGGCAATGAATTGAAATGTCTGCATTGTGACATAATACTGGAAAACTATAAGCGATCAGTAAGGGTGGACAGTTGCTCATCCTAGACTATAATCACAAATGGTACTTTGGAGAGGTTGATACAAGGACTCCAAGCGAAAATATTTCCACCTGATATCAGAAATCCTGGAAAATTTGAGGTCTCGACAATCCAGATTACAGGATGGTTGAAAAGTGGAGTCCAATTCAAAGATCGACAAGTGGAGATAAAAATGTGTGTGGCGAAAAAGGGTGTGAATGTCCTTGGTTGGGGAGAACAAACGGCATTAAAGATAACTCTAGATCCATGTGAAAAGGAACCAGTGTTGTTGGTAAGGAGCAGTGACAATACTGAAGTAAAGAAAGATGAAGGAGTAGGCCCCAGCAATGCGTTGAAACAAGGGGCAAAACCTATAATACATAGTAAGGCAAGACAATACCTTTTGATGAACAGAGTGGAGCTAGAATTGGACAGACTGAAGGAGGATGTCATCGAAAAGATTGAGCTGTCTCGATGGGTGAGCCCCATTGTAGTGGCAGTGAAAAAGAATGGTACATTGAGGATTTGTGAAGACCTCAGAGAAGTGAACAAAAATATTGTGGTGGACATTGATCCATTGCCCATCATTTCCGATATGCTAAATTGCATTGAAGGTGCAGATACATTCACTACTTGAGACTTATCAAGTGCATATCAGATGATCAGATTTACAGAATATTGTAGAAATGTCACTGCGTTCATCATGCCGTTTGGATATACATAGATACAAGAGGATGCCGTTTGATTTGGCCTCCGCGGCTGCAGTGTTCCAGAGGGCGATGACACATGTTCTTAAAGGAGTAAAGGGGGCATTGGTCTACCAAGATGACAATGTTTGGGAAAGGAGAAAGTGAACACAATGAGAAGTTTAAAAATGTTTTGTCCAGCTTGAGTGAGAAGGGATTGAAAATAGAGCAGAGTAAATGCAAATTTAAGAAGGAGGAAGTGGAATATTTAGGGCATGTAGTTAGTAGAAAAGGGTACAGGCCGGAAGTGGAGGCTACGAGGACTATCCGAGAGGCACCGAACCCCAAGAGTAAAGAAGACCTTAGATCATTTTTAGGTCTGTGAGAGTATTACAATAAGTTTATGTGAAATTTTGCCAGCCTTACAGAACCATTGAGGAGGTTACTTAAGAAAGATGTCGATTTTGTGTGGGATAGTGAATGTGAGGAGTCGGCTGAGTTGGGAGAATTCATGTTTGGTAGGCGGCCCAGAGTGACTGTAGATGATAGTGGTGTTTAGGGGCGGTTCTGTCACAAACCTCTGAAAGCGGTAATGAGAAAGTCATATGTTACGCGTTTTAGAACTGTAACAGAAATTCAAAGTAGGTACTCGATGATTGAGAGAGAAATGTTGGCCTGTGAATGGGCAGTAAACTATTTCAGGAAGTATTTGTGGGGCAACAAGGTTGTAGTGTCTACTGACCATAAGCCATTTGTAGAAGTATTATCAGTTCGAGGGATGAGTAGAGCATCTCCCGGGATGGCGAGGTTTTTAAAACTACAGGACTATCATTTTGATGTAAATTAGGTAGCTGATTTTTCTTTCGAGGTTACCATTGATAATGGATGGAGTAGATCAAAGTGATGATGTGGAAGGTGTGGCTGTAATGGTGGAGGTGACTTCGAGGGAAAAATGGATGGAGGAATTTCAGGAGGATGAAGTTGAAGTGTTGGGTAAGGTCATTGAGTATACCAGAAAGGTTTGGCTTGCGAAAAGACTGTTGGCCGAGGGTTGTCTTCAATTTTTGGGAGATAAGGGATGAATGTACTGTGGAGGATGGTTTGCCACTGAGAGGAGGTAAGTTAATATTTCCCCGAAGTTTGTGTGAAGGATTGCTGAAGAAAGCTCATCAAGGACATCCAGGTTCATCGGGCATGAAACGTAATGTTCGTTCCAAGTATTGGTGGCACAGAGTTGATATTATGTTAGAAAGATATTAAAGATGTTGTTGGCCTTGCCAAAATTGTGATGAGAGCTGCAAAGTGTTATAGACGGCACCTATCATAATACATAGGCCTGAACAGCCGTGGGAACAGATTGGCATAGATATTGTTTGTCTTTATGACAATTTACCGGAAGAAAGGACATTTTTGATTGTGATGGTGATTTATTGCTCTAGGTGGATGTAAGTTAAGTTGATGAATAGAATAGACTGTTTTTGAAGTCCTTCAGTTCATGCAACAAGTATTCAGGAGAGAGGGATACCCTAGGGCAGTGGTCTTCAAACTTTTTTGGCCGGGGCCCCCCTGAGCAAACTTTGGGCAGACCGGGACCCGCCAGAAATGCCAAATGGACAGTACATATTGCGTGCCGTCACCTGCTCCCATCAGCCGCTGGGCTCCCTCATCCACTCCTAACCAGTCCCTGGGCTCTCCCCACTCTGCTCCTACCACTATCCTATGGTTCCCGCCCATTGTGCGCCCACCATAGACCCTGGGTTCCCCCATCCCATTCCCAACAGTGTGAGGGCCAGTGGAGGCTGTTGATTTTTTTTAAGTTGGGGGGGGGGGGCATAACTATTTCCCCCCAAAATGCCATAGCGACCCAGCATAGTGAGGGAGCCCGAATCAATAAAGGGCGGTTCAGGGGGGGGGAAGGGTTTCCCCCAGTTTTTTTATTTTTTAAATAATGGTTTAAAATGTTGCATTGTAGAGCATACTTTTAACACAAAAATGGGTAAATAGCCAAACAGTTTGCAATTGTTGCTGGGGGTCCCAGGGGCAGGCATTGATGTTGATATTTCATTTCTATTGCACTTGTACACAAGTGTTTCAGAGCGCGACAAGGCAACGGAGGGGAACAGGGGAGAACAAAACGGCGATCTTACTAGACCCAGTGACATTGAGAACGCGCAAGTGCATGGGAGAGGGGGAGAAGTGGAAAGTGCGAAGCAGGGGAGAAATAGATAAATAACAATAAATAAATAATAAAGGCAACAAACAGTGGTAGTGCAGCCAGCAATTTGCAAGTGCTAGGTTTAAGGCAGCAGACAGGGTAGGTCTGAAAAGTGCAGGAAGAAAAGGGGGGGGCTGTATGGGTACAGATACAGACCCCAGTGCAAGGGGTGGCCCGTAGGCAGTGCGGGAGGTTATCAGGGTGAGCAGGTGCCTGGGCCCGGAGGACAGAGGGTGGCCAGGTGCATGGTGCCAAGAGAACAGATCAGCAGGGGAAAGGGGAAGTGAAGACAGAAGAAAAGAGGAAGGTCTTGAGGTGCTTCCGGAACCAGAGATGGTTCTCCTCAAGTTTTAGAGTGGCAGGGAGGCTGTTCCAGAGGGAGGCCCCAGTCGAAGACAGATCTACCCCCAGCTCGTTTCTTTGAAAAACGAATGACGCTGAGGGAGTTGGAGCTAGAGGAGCGAAGAGCTTGAGAGGGGAGGTATTTGCGGAGGGATAGCTGAAGATATTTTGGACCCAGGCCCCAGAAAGCCTTGTGGGCAATGCAGAGGGTTTTGAATGATGTCCAGTAAAAAGATACCATCCCTGTCCCCTGGGCCCCACTGGTCCTAACGCAATCAACATGATTGTGTGTATGCAAGGCGCTGCACATTCATACAGCAATCACTCTATCATTCACATGAGCATCCATCACCATACATTCACTCATAACATAAGCATACACGCATCCATACACGTTTAAATAAAAAAATGAACATAAACGTACCTTCTTCATTGACTTGCGTGTGGGTGCTGAAACGCCCTGCTCCAGGCTGCTCTGTCCGTATGTGCAAGGAGGCGCAAGAGCTCCCCCTCGGATATACAAACATGCAGTGCCCCAGCCAGCATTTCCAATGAGCTATGCAATGCTGGCAAAGCAAAACGCCCCAGCACTTGCATGGCTCAGTGAGCATGTTCAGCTGGGGTACTAAACTGAACTGTCAAAGGGAAACAGTGTTTCCCTTTGACAGTTCAGCCAGCCCAGAAGCACTCCATTAGCTGGAAAAAGCAGCTGAGTGCTCACTGTTTCACTGGGCTGGCTCCTTAGCTCCTCCATGATGGGTGAGGGGCCACTGGGTGGGCGCCCCCTCGTAATTATGGATGAGCCGCCAGGCTCCAGCAGGCCTATAGAGCAATGCCTGTACCAAAAATGTAAAATGGTAGTGTGGGCCAGTCAAAATGGGCCACCATTTGGCCAATGTGGACCAGTTTGATGAGTTAACTATGCAGTTAGTAATTTTGACCATTGTTGCTGAATATATCACAATTTACTTACATTTTAACACAAAGCAACCCCTTGGGTACTATTGAAACAGTGGGCCTCATTACAACTCTGGCGGTAGGTGTGCCGGTAAAACCGGCACTGCTGCCGCCGGAGTTGCATCCGGGTCCGGCACCCGCCAATGGGGAATTAGCAGGTCATGCCGAGTTAGGCGGACCTGATAATTGCCCTTTCGCGGGTGCCGGTACCTGTTGATCCCCATTCCCATTTGAGCCCTATAGGGCTCAATGGTAATGGGGAGATCGGATGCACCGGCACCGTTAAGAACGGTGCGGTGCATCTGACGAGCTGTGCTCGCAGGTGCCGCACGGCCTGCCAGGTCAGACCTGGCGGGCTGTAAGGCACCCACAAGCACAACTCTTACTATGGTGGTACAGTAGCAATCGTTGTTACTGTACCGCCATAGTTGTAATGATGCCCAGTCTGTGACTAAAGGAATGAATATCCATTTACAACTGAGGGCCACTTTTTCATTGTTGCCTGAGACAGTTTCATGCTTCATCCCGACCATGTGAGCCACCCCTGCCCATTTCTTCAATATAAAAAAAAACAAAAAAATAATTTTTCATGCTGAGCTCTTAGGGCCCCCCAGGGGTGCACCCGCGGACCCCTGGGGAGTCACGCCCCACAGTTTGAATACTGCTGCCCTAAGGTGATTATCAGTGACAATGGTGCATAGTTCAGGAACAGATAGATGTGTGTTTGCCAGAGGTGTAGGCATGGAGTGGAGAATTTCAGCAAATTATCATCCCTAAACCAATGGAGTAGTTGAAAGATGTAACAGAGTAATAGTGGAAACTGTGGAACACGCTTTGAACAATGTCAGTTGAGAGGGCTTTGTAGGGAAAGGTATGGAGTAGTAGAACGTCGGCTAGAAACAACACCGGCAAATCACTGAGTTAATGAGGGGTAAAGAGCCTAATGCAGTGTTGAATCGGTGTGGGTAAACCATAGGAGGTTGAAGATGAATGATGGCAAGGATGTGAGTCATGAGAAGAGTATTACGACGAAAGAGAATGGGACGGTGGTTTGTGGTCGGTTGGAGATTGAAGAGTGGATGATGAGGGACTGCTGGGTTGTCTATAAATAAAGACACTCAAACTTATTAAGGCTCACCTGTTTGTTCATTAAGGCACAACATTGGGGACAGGCAGAGACAAGGCAGCATGGGGAGTGGGAGGGGGGAATATATGTTTACACGCTTGCCCCTGCCCTTTATTAATTGCCTGTTAGGTAGATTTATATTTTTATGCAAAAGCTCTCTACATGTGAATCCCCCCACCAATTTTTGCTGGATTGTTGGTCCATTCCCCTAAGTGAGTGGGAACGTTTTTCCAGACTCACTCATTTATCCTATCCTGGGGATACTTTTTGTTTTTTCTATTTATAAATTTTTCTTGGAGTTAGACTTTCCTCCAGGTTTTATGGAATCTGTCTTTTGACACTGAGTGCAGTGTTGCTGGGAGCCCTTTGGACTTCACTTTTTAGTTTCTGTTATAGGTGGATATTTTTAGCCTTCCTTTCTTTTTCTATTGTGAGATCAGAACACCCCACCTAATTTCGAGTTCTGAGGGGGTTGCACTGTATAGCCTTTCTCACTGCACCTGTAACATTTTGGTTTCAGTGACGGGCTAATCCAAATGGCTGGTGGCAGTGGTTTTTATCCTACCTACTTTAGTGCAATTTGTACTCCCAAGCTGTACTCCGACACAGTAGTGCACAGAAGGGTTACCATAGAACCAAAATGGTGATGGTTCTTTGTTCGCCATGTCTTAATTGCTTGCATCTTTTTTGTCCTTCATCTGCTGTGCTGGGTGGGAGAGGTCCTGGTTTGACTTTTCTGTTCGGCAGCAATCCTTTGTGTAGCTCACCAAGGCTCCAGTATGTCTGTGAGGACAGGAAACAGGGGAGGACTCAAACTATGCTGTTATTTGTCTTCTGTTCCTGCCAGGAACCAGTTCCAACTGGCGGGGCTGGCTGTCCTAAAAGGAATGCCAGCACCCAGAGTTTGAATGGTCCATGGGTGCTGATTGGCTGGGTTCCTGCCTAAAAGGCATGGATCCTGAGGCTGAAGACAGCTGACTCCTGGAACAGAAGAACCACAGAGGAAGAAGAGATGTCCACAGCTGCATCCAGATGACCGGATATTGCTTCTGTGTAATCACTACTTTCCGACCCCTTCTTCCAATCATCAGGAGAACTTCGAAGAGGACTGCTCTCCCCTTTTGACTGGTGGTACCAATCATTCTTGACACAACTGGCACTTTGAGCCATCCCAGGGCGAGCTGTGACCTTCACAGGCTGCAAACCACAAATTCCCAGGGACCTGTCGCCACTGTGCAGTGCATAGTCTCCCGAAGATCGAATCCTCCTGAAACTTTGAACTCCTTCTGGACCTCCAGAGGCAAGATTCCACTCCTTGATGTCCCCTCACCAGAGTGCAGGACCAAGAAAGCGAGACGAATCGACCGGGCAGTAATTGTTCTTTAGAGGTGCTTCCCAAAAGGTCCCCCAAAATCACAGAACCCCGAAGAATCCTTTGCCAGAAGCCTCTTCACTCGACTGATGCTGCGAGATGCATTAGTGTCCCTTCTTTCATTTGCCTGACCAAGAATCCGGTGACCGGGGTCTGCTGCTTCGTGTCTGCATCGAGCTGCAACTTCTTCAATCCCAAGGTATTGGGACACTCCTGTTAGAATTTACCTAGAGTTGCTTTGCTGTTCCTGTTCACGAGTGTTGATTTGTGTGTTTGGGAGTTTGCACATGAATGTTCACCCAGGCCCAATGTCTGTGGGCCTACAGGGAGACTTCTCTGAAGTCCCTGGGCCTCTTTCCAATCAAAAGTGTTACTTACTTGCTACAGAAGACTTCCTCTGGAACTTTCTAAAGCCTGTGCCTTACCTGTTTTGTCCTCCAATCTGGCTCTCAGACGCTCTTAACTAGATAGTGTGAATCCTGCTGAGTCCGCACAGAATCTCTGCCTAAAGGCTCTTCCCAGGGTGCCGGCGGAAGGCAGTCACTACATGATCCTAACCCTGGGAGGGGTATTAGCAAGGTGAATCACCTGGGAGGAGACTGCCACCAAGGGAATAGAAGTGCTCCGTTAGGCGATCAGAAGATTGATGCTGTGTAAGGTGAGATGTCCATGTCAGAATTCCTAATGGTTTGTTGTCAGACTCCCTTTCTTAAAGGTAGTACCAACAATGTTGGTAATGAAATCATTATGGTCGGTATAAGAATTGGAAACATCCATACCCTCCCTTCTGAGAAATGTGATCTTTCCTTTCGTTTAAGCTTGAGTTAAGTAAAGTTAAAACCAAAATATGTGATCAAAAGAATAGGTTTTCCCAGATGGCCGCCAGCACTGAATAGACGTGCCAACGGCTGCTCCAGGGCTCCACTGCCTTTATCTGGTGGCCCCACTACCCCCCAGCTTTAAGGCACAGTAAAGGAGGCAGTCATTCTTGGGGAGTACAGCGGCGGAGAGCGAGAAACACCGGAGCACCCTGGAAAGGTGGCGAGGCCAGTAGCAGCAGCGGAGCAGCACTAATCCGGCCGGATTGGTGCAAGTCAATGGGGAGGAGAGGACCTCTGGGGGTCCGTGATACGGCTGCGGGCACCCTGAGAGGTTTCGGCTGCTGGCCCCAGGAGAGGTCGGGAGGAAGTGGCAACGAAGCCGAGTGGACAGTGGACCAGTGCAGGCGTGAGGCGCGCCGTCCCCGGTGCTGCGGCGGGGAGCTCCAGCCTGGCCAGAGTGAAGAGAGGAGTCGAGACCAGTGGAGGGACGCCCGAGTTTGGCACCGCTGCAGAGCCCCAGCCGAGCATACCGCTGGAGGAGAGCAGCGCCTTTCCCCAGGACAGCAGCGCTGGAGTGGAGGTGAGGAGCTGGGAGGACGGTGAGGCGCAAGCGACGGGTGCAGGCCCCGGAGCAAGAAGGGCGTGTGGGGGCGCGCCCGAAGAGGAATGGAGGCCAGAAATCCCGGCAACCATCATGGGGGCGGGCAGAAGGCAGTGGCAATTCCGGGGTGCTCCCGGCAGGCAGCGGATGCCCGTGCTGCGGGAAGGAGCAGAGGGCAGTGAGGGCACCAAGCGTGGGAGGGGCCAGACAGTGAAACAGACAGTGAGGACAAGGCCAGGCCATCAGTGCAAGCAACTCGGTTGCGGGGCAAAGAGCAGCCCCAATAGTGGTGAATCTGCAGATTGCCCGTGCGGGGCGGCCGGCCACTGGTGAGAATCTGATTGCGGTGAAGGTCCCCAGGGGAGGTCCTGGTCCCCTTCCCTGACCGGGCCCAGAGGAGTCAACGGCCCAACATAGAAGTGTGGCTGGCTCCGGGCTCAACTAATCTGAACAGAAAGCATGATTACCTTACCCAGTGCAGGAGGGCCAGGGGCCCAGGATTGGACAAGCTCTTAAGGAGCAGGCGGCAGAGCAGACTTCCAGACTCCACAACCTTGAGGGGGGGTAAGTTCAGAGGGAGCGGTGCGCAGAGAGCCAGTGACCAGGGGCTTCCCGATACAAGCGCGGCAGGTATTGGGGGCTAAGGTTGGGGAGGCCCCACGTGTCTAGAGTGGGGGGAAGTCCACCTGTGGAGGAAGTGACACCTGGTTTGCGGCTAAGACGATCCCCCACTGAGGGGGGTACAGTAAGACTCTGAGTGAGGGGCCCAAGCCATCGAGATGACAACAGTGGACTTGGACATTCACGGGCAACACAGCAGAGTCGTGGGGCGGGCCCAATATGGAGGTCTTCCAGGTCCAAGGGGAGGACTGGGAAGGCTGGTCACCTCGTGGGTGAGCCCCAAGGAACACTACCTACGCTTTGTCCTGCAATGGAGATCAGGGACCCTTGCAAAGGGGGCAGTGGCCAATCGAAAGAGCGGCGGGGCAATGAAGGGGAGGATAGGGTGATGCAGATGACTAGGCAAGACCTTAGGGGGGGGGAATGCAGACTTTGAGAGAGTCCCCGGCTAAAACTTGCAGGAACAATTTCAATTGATGCGGACCGACCTCAATGCAGCGCTAGGAGAAATGCGTCAAGAAATGGCTCAGTTGGGGGAAAGAACAGATTTGTTGGAAAGGGGGCTCCAGGAAAGTGAAAAGGACATCATGGCAAGCAGCGAGGCTATAGACCGGTTGGACACTGCAACAAGGAATATGGAAGCAATGGTAGAGGATCTGGAGAACAGATCCCGAAGGGTCAGCATCAGGATTAAATTGTTGCCGGAGGCAGTGACTGACCGACAACTGAAGGAAGTAATCCAGGGGGTCTTTGTGGAGCTCTTGGGCGAACGGTCCCCGGGCTTGATAGAGTTGGATAGAGTCCATAGAGTTGGCCGGATCCTTGGGGGTCCCAACGCCTGACCTCGGGATGTTGTGGTCGCCTTCGCTAGGTACGGGCAGAAGGAAGCAGTGTTGAGCGGCCAGGCAGAGCAAACCGGTACTCTATAAAGGGCAAGAAATGTCATTGTTTCAAGATTTGGCTACTAGTACACTAATGAAAAGGAGCATGGGTCCGGTCGTGAAGGAAATGGCCAGGAAAGGGATAAAATATAAGTGGACGTTTCCTTTCGGACTAGTGTTAGAGTGGGCGGGGAGCCAGAGGCAAGCAACTACCCTCCAGGAGGTGGATAGCATATTACAATTGGAGTGGCATAACGAGGGGGGGGAGGCACAAGGGTGACTCAGAAGCCCGAGGGGGTCAAAGGGAAAGAGGCAGACAATGGGAATGGTCCACTGTGGGGGAGCGGGGCAAGAGAAGGGTTGCGCTGCTGGGCCCTGCTGGGGGGTGGGGGTGCCGGGTCACTGAGAGGGAGGGGGCAGTAGAGCTTGGGGTGGGGGGGGTCTTGGTGATTTGATCTCTGTAAGAAGGCTGAGAGGGGGGTAGTGGGAATAGGGTGTCCTACTTGGCCTAGGAGGAAGGAGTAGAAAACATTCTGCAACAAGCAAGGGCAGGATTGTCAGTGGGGGTGGGAATGAAGGTCAGGGAGGGAGCGGTCTCACCCTAAATTGGGGTTTCAGGGTGGGGGAGGAGGGTAAGGATGGGGGTGGGGGCATAGGGTCTGGTGGAGTAATGCAGGACCTATCGAACCAGAGGATTGTGCCTGGAGGTAGGGGAGGAGAGGAGTGTTCCAAAAGGCGGGGTGGGGTGGCACAGGGTAGACCCAGGGTGGAGATGGAGGGGTGTGTTGGACCTCCACTCAGGATTCAGGTGGCTAACACATAACATAAGGGGGGCTAAACTCCCCCCCTCAAGCGGACTAAATTAGAGCAATTCACAAGGACGCACACATCTGATGTTCTGGCGCTGCAGAAGAAACACCTGTTGCGGAAAGACCAGGGCTGTTAGCGACTGAAGGGCTTCGCGCAGATACTGGCTGCGTCGGGGCCTACAAAGAAAGGGGGAGTAGTCTTAGCGTTCGGGAGGGGAATGGACTTTAGAACCCAAGACATCCTCGGACAAAAACGGGAGGTACATTATGGTGAAGAGGATCACATGGGGATACCTTATACCATAGCCTCGGTGTATGGCCCAAATGCGGGACAAGACCGGTTCATGCGCGAAACCCTGGGCACCCTGGAGAATTTCGCGAGGGGGCAAGTAATATTGATAGGGGATTTCAATTTGGCTTTGGATAAGCGGCTGGACCGAACATAGCATGCGAGCAGTGGAGGAGGAGCGGTGGCCTCCCCTCAGCTCAAAGAACGTTTGGAGTGGGCAGATTACGGTTGTGTGGAGAGCACTTTGGGGAGAAGAGGAGGGGTTCACATTTCTCTGACTTCCACAGAACCCAATCAAGAATCGATTACATCTGGGTCTCCACAAGTTTGGTGGGGGGAGTGGAGCGGGTTGAGGTCAGACCCATGGGGATTGCCGATCATAAGGTAGTGCAGATGAAGATGCAGCTGGGGAGGTGAAGGCCAGGGGTGTGGAGCTGGAAATTCCCCGAGGAACTCCTGAGGGACCAGGTGATGCGGGAGGAGATAGGGAGCAACATGCAGGCTTTTTTCAAGAGGAATAATGGCAGACGCAAGCCTTAGCACGAGGTGGGATGCGTAAAAGGCTACTTTAAGGGGGGGGCAACTCATTGCTCTGAAAGCAGAGAGAAATAAACAATTGAGGGGGCTGGAAACTCAGTTGGAAAGGGAGGCTGCGAGGGTCTGACTAAGGGAGACCCCCACAAGGAAAGTATACAGGCAATATAGGTTTGCTGAGGGCCAACTTGGGATCTTACGATATATTTTATTTATATCTTAAGAACCAAAAAGGCGGAAGGGGCAATGCTAAGGGTCAGGCAGAAACTTTACGCGAAGGCCAACAAAGCAGACTCACTTCTAGCTCGCCTCCTGAGGGGAACCAGGGAACAGAAAGTGATTACGGCCATGAAGGATGAGAGAGGTGAGAGGCTCACCCGGACTGAAGAGATAAAGGGGCGGTTAGCTAGATTTTACGAATCCCTGTACGCGTCACAGGATCCACAGCCTCATAGGGACTTCTTGGAGGCCTTGCCCCTTCCCCGGCTATCCCGGGAAGTCGGGAGGAGCTGGGCCGGGCTATTACAGAGGATGAGGTGAGAGCTACCATAACGTCACTTCCCCGTAATAAGGCCCCGGGCCCAAATGGGTACCCAGCTTCCTTTTACAAAACGTATTCCCACTTATTGACCCCACATCTCACGCAGTTCATTACGTTTGGGTCTATGGGCAGCATTACCCCCTTGATGGAGGAGGCCAAAATAACTCACTTGTAAATCTGGAAAAGACCCTGAAGAATGTACTGCCTATAGACCCATTGCTCTCATGGAGAGGATGGGCCTGGGAGCAGGGTTTATCAGTATGGTCCTAGCAAATTACAAGAATCCCACTTCATGCATACTAGTCAACAGGCATGTCACACCCAATTAACTTGAGGCATGGGACGAAGCAGGGGTGTCCTCTTTTGTTGCTTTACGCAATATATCTGGAGCCCCTTCTTCTGGCAATACGGGAGGCAGAGACCATTCAGGGCATACCATTCGGGGTGGGGGGTGTCGGCATAGGGTAGCAGCGTTGGCGAACCCGGTGGGGTCAATTAGGGCGAGCATGGAGTTACTGTCCAAATTCGGGGAACTATCGGGTTTGAGAGTTAACTTACAAAAGTTGAAACTAATGATCCTATCACTGGGGGATAATGAGGCGGTGGCACTGAAGGTGATATCCCTGTTTAAGTGGCGTCCGAATGGGATACGATATCTGGGGATCAGAATTATCTCCTCCCTGGTGGGTTGGTACGGGGAAAACTATGCCCCCATGTTAATGGCAATTAAAAAAGACCTTAAGAAGTGGAGTGCCCTTAGGATATCCTGGCTGGGGGGGGGGGGGGGGGTCAGCCCTCAAAATGGTGGATCTTCCCTGTTTGCTTTACCTATTTCAAGCCATCCTGTTGCCCGTCCCGGCGAGCTTCTTCAAGGAATTAGATTGGGCGGTAAAGGATTTCATCTGGGAGGGAAAGAGCCTGCATTTGGCCAGACGGCTATTGATGGCGTCTAAGGGGGAGAGGGGATTGGCCTTACCTGACTTTCGCCGATATTATGAGGCCGCGCAGCTCAGGAAATCTGGGAATGGTTCTCGGAGGAATATAATAAGCATTGGGTAAAAATGGACAGAGCAGTGGCCCAGCACCACCTGGGGGAGGTTCTATGGCTTCTGCATCAGTCGCGGCCACCCCACCTTTATCAGTGCTATAACAAAGGGGTTGATTTGAAATCAGAAGAAGCTGCGGCGGATTACGACCTTCCCATCACCATTCACCTACATCTTCAACAATGGGGACTTTACCCTGGGGACAGGAGGTGGGGCGCTCCTGAAATGGGAAAGAGGGGGATGTAGGACTATCAGGGATGTTTCGCGATCGAAACGTGAAAAGGTTTGAGGAGTGTAAGCAGGAAGGGGTAGGCGAAGGAGAACAGTACAGATATTTTCTGTTTTTCAGATTAGACATTGGGTAATGTCAATGGAAGGACCGAGGACTGCCGCACGCGACATGACTTTGTTTGAGCGGTTCCTCCTGACGCATGAAGGATCCAGAGGATTAATTTCAGACTTTTATAGGCTTTTGGAGAGCGCCGGCCCGAAAGCAAACTGGGCTGGGCTTACATGAGCAGATGGGAGCAGCTCTTGGGGGCTAGAATGGAAAGGGAGGGCTGGGAGAGGCTGTGGAGGATGATTCCGAAGGTGGCAAGAGTTGTCCTGCTGCAGGAAGCCTGGTATAGGTACATTTATGGCTGGCACTACACCCCGGCCCGCCTGCATGCGATATACCCAGCAACGCCCAGGGAATGTTCGAGGGGCTGTGGGGAAGAGGGGGCAGCGGCTCACATCTGGTGGGAATGCCCCAATATCAGACCCTTCTGGCGGGTCATCTCACAGGCTCAAAACCAGGCGTTCGGGGAGGGTGCCAGCCAAGACCCCTGGGAGATCCTATTGGGAAGGCAAGAACTGCGGGATAGTTAGGGGCAAGACCGTAGAGCGATTTGAAGACAAGACAGAGGAAGTTGTACTTGAGTTGAGAGTGACAAGAAAGCCATCCAAGTGAGGTAAGAGATGAAGAAATTGAGTCCCGATAGCAGAGAAGACAGAGCATGGATGGAAGAATGATAGATTGATTTAAGAGGAGCAAGACGTGAGGAAGAAAGACCAAAGAAGAGAACAGAGCAGTAGAAAAGTCCAGAGAAGACTAAGGAAGATTCTAGAAGCTTTGTGGCATGGAAAGTAAGAAAAGGGTGAATTTTGCATATATTGTAAAGATGAAATCGACTGGCGCAGGAAGAAAGAAAGAAAGAGAGAAATGGTGAGAGATGGTGAGCGAAGGAAAGATTAGCGTCAAAGTGGAGACCAAGATTTCGAGCAGTGGGGGAGATGGGGATAAAGGAGGGAGGAAAGAAAATGGGAGGAGGAGGAGCCGGGGGTGTGAGAACATTAGCGGGAAAGAATCGAACTAGTGTTCCTGATGACCTACACTGGAGCAGGAATTTTGAGTATGTAAATCCCCTGCAGGTGAAGGAGTAGCAGTAGTAGTAGAAAAAAACGTTATCAGCTGCTGTGTATGCAGCAGGGGCAGAGAGCCAAGAATGTCTGGACCACCACTGTGTCAGTGACTGATGATGGTGCTGAGAGGGTTTTAAGAAGAAGCCCGAGTTGCAGAGGTTGCGCAGTGGGAAGCGCTGCTGTTGCAAGTTACCCCGTGGGAGAGAAGTTCTCTCAGCTTTATGTGCCTTACTGTGGTGCGCTGGCACTGGGAAGTGAAAAGAGCAACATGGGCTCCTGTTTGGAGAGGCCCGAGATATGGGACTGCGACCAGAGCTTTCAAAGGCTCCAAATCCGAAGAACAGAATATGTGGCAGTGGCAGCAGGGAAAGACTGGTAAGTTGGCCTCTGAAAGGTGACTCTGGGGGTGCTCTGTTGTAAACAGCTCACTGCATATAAAACTATTGAATACCAAAATATTTAAAGGAAATGTTTTTGACCCAAAGGTTGCCTAGAGCAAACAATAAGAGAAACGCAATGACTATCACTACCCAAGTACCAGATAACCACATTTAAGGCTCAGCTTCACCTCACTGATGAGACCCGAATAGGCTGAAACACATGTCTGGGGTTGCTGTTGGTACTCTTCTTCAGAGGAGAATTGCCTAGCATTTGGGTGCTGGTATGTTCTTGTGGGTAGGACAAAGACTGATATGCAAATGGATATTTCTCCTCTGTGAAAGTTAGTGGGCTGAAATGTGGTTGTACCTCCAGAGTGGGCACCTTCCCATAGAACAGGTTATTTGGCCATGATTTATGTTGGTTTTGTTTCGTCCAATTTTACCTGAAACACATATTCTGAAAGTTATTTCAAAAGTTGTACTTAAATGCCTGTCTAACAGTATTACAAAGTGGTTTACTTACTTTGAATAATACCTTGGTTTTTCTAAGTTACTTATTACGTGCGATAGTACTTATCTTTCTGAAGAATTTACCATGGTGTATATATACAATTTACAATTATTTGTATGTAACTTTAGTGTGTTAGTGTTTCTTTGGGCCTTAAGTTCTTTGTGCTGCCTATAGCCCTTTCTCCCCCTAAGATAAGTGTGGCTGCTCAGCCATTGCTACCAACAAAACTTGTGTGGTTCAGGCCTATACTAAGAGTTGGAGCCCTGTGTCCTAAGTGTGAGTGTTCACAAGCCCTACAATCGGTGGACTTTTGTCAAACTCCCTAACATTTATCATGACATTATCATTTAGGCTTGTGTTCGGTAAAAAGATGAGGAGAGTATCACATTTTCTCCAGTCTTAAATTAATTTTGTAACTAGCCTCACTGTTTATGATACAAATTTTAGAGCACTAAGTTTATGAATTGTAAGTATTGGAATTAGGAGAAATAAAAGTTCAACCTTTTTTCTTACAGTAAATGATAATTCACGTTGAACAAATTTTAAAGTGGTAGACATTTAGTGCATGCTGGTACATACAGATAGTCACAATTTAAAATGTCAATATATAGTGTTCTCATTGTGTACACTCATTTGTAGTGGATGACCACTGAACATGGAACTGCTTCTGTGGAGTAGTTGTGGGTACGGGGGGATGTTTGCAGAACAGTGTTCCATATTCTCCATCTGATTGTTTTCTTCTCTTAAAGAATGAGAGAAGCATCTTCCCGACCCAAGCGAGAATACAAGCCAAAGCCCAGAGAGACGTACGACTTTGGAGAAGTGGACCAGTCCAATGGGGGATTCTCTTGCAATGCACCCAGCAAAGTTCCAGGTATAGGACTCACAAGAGTTAGCTTCATATGAATTCATGAGGGAGATCCAACATATTGAACATTCTGTGGAACAATTCTTTGCAAGGGTCGGGTTAAGTGAATTGTTGGGCATTTGTTGGTTGCATTTTAAGTGATTTGGATGTTTGGTGCGTGCAGAGCATGCTGTTGGCTTGCACAGGATTGAAAAAGAAATGTACATTGAAATTCAGACTTCCTATGAACTAGCATGCCTCCTGGTCCATTCCAGTTTATGGTAGGAAAAGGAATGGAGTTGTTGTGTGTACGTTTAATGTACTCGTATGTTCCTTCAATTTCCTCCAGACTTCTGCAACAGGACCAGTGCATGATGTAGAGCAGCGTTCTAGATGAAAGATAATTTGCTCAGGCCTTTTGTATTTTTGCCCAAACTCTACATACTCTTCCCCCTTCTCCACATTCCTGACCATAATCCTCAGTCCTTTTATCTGTGTGGCCTGGACAATAGTATTGGCTGCATTTCTTTTGTTGTAAACCTAACTTTTCATTGTTTTCTTCTCCCTGTGTCTATTGGCAAGGAAGGAAGGCTCAGGGGCAACGTGCTCGTCTTGGAAGCAAGACAATGCAGCGCAACACAGGTTTGAATCCAGATACCGTGTTTGGAAACCACTCGCTGGTACAAAGCGTGTTCTGAAAGAACAGTTAGAATTCCCAGAATCTCAGATTTGGGAAGCTAAATTAAGCCTTTGATTCCAGATGCACCCCGGCATGTCAAGATGACTCGCCAAACTATGAGCAATTCCCAGAACCCTATACTATACTGAGGGTTACTGGCATAGTCACCGATGATTCTGTCAAATGTAACACTGGCAGCGATCCTTTGGTGCTGCTTTGGCAGCCTGTTACTGGCCCTCAAATTGAGGTTATTGGTTGACTAGTTCACTTTGATTAACCAGGACCCTTCCTAGAGGATCAGTCAAGTCCTAAGAAAGGACCAGTGACTTTACCTGAAGTAGGGATAATTTGCAGGTTGGCCACCATGCTGTGGCATCTCACCTGCAGCAGGGGCACCACCTACATGTCATCAGACTTTGGAGCATGTCAGTCCAGTTACAAAAAAGATGGAGCAGGCAAAGCCCACATACTTCACATGCAAATTAAATGGAGGGTCACATTGAGGCCACCTTAGATCCCATAGAAAAAACTCAAGGATCCCGCCTGTGGACTTGGGAAAGGCTCCTTGTACTCGCAACCTGATGATGCACTGCTTGTTTCGTGGTTCGCTGCACCTCTACTAAGGTCACAAGTGGCCCAGTCTGTGTTGTACTGCCTCATTTAATATATTACAACCATATTAAGCCTTAATTCTCAGAGAAACGTTGAACCAGAAGCTTACTGGTTGATAACAGCGCTCACAGGTACAGGTATTCTATCAACAACATACTTTATACTAGTGCAAGTCCCAGACATTGCAAAGTCAAGGTTGGATTTTCTGAGCAGATTGAAGTATGTCAAGTAGAACCCCCCCCCTTCCAATGGCAGTTAACTGAAAATCGTGTTCTCGAAAGGTGGACCAATTTGAAACTCCCAGAAAAGCAGATGCCCCCCTGTGAGTGACTTAACATTAGGCATCCAACTACTTTGGGAATGCCTTCCTCCTTCAGTGGGACCATCTGTTTTGTTTTTCTGCATCTATCCCTCTGTACTAGAACTTGATTCATACAGGGAGGCTTTTGTGTGCTCCGAGTTCATGTAGGCTAAGAGGCTTTAGCTGCTGTGTTAGTGGGATTATCCTGAAGCCCTTTGGTCGGGGTCTTTATGTGCATCTTCCTGATGCAGGTACTGCTAGTGATTCCTTGAAGCTCACCACACTCCATTTGCTTCTCATGACAGATCAGCCCAGGCATAGCTCTCAGGAGTTGGAGTGGGGTGGACAACACGGTGCCCACTTCATTTACACCCAATTAGAAAATGCCCACATACTATAGTTTTATAATAAATATAATCTTTATATAAGAAAAGACAAAGCGAAAATTATTACATTCACAGGTGTGGTAGGCCAGAATTGGGAGACAGACAAGTGCCATTGTATTTGCCTATAAAGAAAAATTACCACATGACTAAGCTGTCCCAATGTCCAAGATTCTACTCTATAAAGAAAGTATCCAAAGGGTGCTCGTCAGATGTCTTTACAAAACTAAGAAAAAGCCCTCTGTCCACACTACTATTAAAATAAAAATAGAATCCAAAAAAAAGATACTTGGGAGGATGGCCACCGAGCTGTGAAGTCACGGCAGACAGAGCTCTGTGCCTCACAAGGAAGCAATCCTGGTTAATCGGGCTATCTGAGAACTCCATGAAGCAGGAGAACTCAGAATAATAGCCACCTTGACCACAGCATAACAGTGTTGCACGGTCGCTTCAGAGCGGAGTCGTGGGTAGACGGAGAGCACTGCGGCCGATGCGACGGCAGACTTGAGCAAACCTGAAAGGGACCCGTTCCTCGCGGAACGGATTAACAACGTGGATGGTGTCCGGCTCGAGCGCCGGATTTGATGCGGCTGCCCCTCTCCGGCTCCCGGCATGATGGGGAAATTAGTTGCGGAGAGCCTGTGCCTGAAACGTGCTGATTTGAAGGATAACGCCCGAGCGCAACACCAACTCAGAACTGACACGGATAAGGATCTGAGGGATGACTTGCTGGCTGCCGGCGAGGAGCTGAGGCACAATGCCGATGCTTGCGTGCTGGGAGACCATGAAATATTTCTGCTATTGGCGACCTCCCATAAGCCATATATGTCCCCCGGTGCACAGCTGTTAAAACAAAGAATCTGTCTCGGAGTCACCACGACATTGCAAAAGACCTGGCTGTTCATTAAACTTATGACCACATGGAGACTTTTTGCTTGAACGCGGTTCACCAAGTATCCAGAGCCTCTGGACACACGCCCATAGGTCACTGCGACACTGTGTAAGGAGGGAAAGAATAGTTATACTCTGTGCAGGAATCGGATCTGTAACTCAGGAGAGAAATGTAATGCTAAAAAAAAAAAGACGGGGGCGCAGACTGTTGGTAATAGAAGTGGATTTGTTGAGAGGAATGTTCTCCATTTTAACAAGTTATTTGCTCCATCCCATATTAGTCAATAGGCGAGAATCACTTAGACTATCATTGTCTGAAAGGGCAGATTGGCAGAAAAAAAGTAGGGCAATTCCCATGAGAATATTATCCCTTCACTTTATTGGGACATTATTAAGGTCATAAGCCAAACCGTGCAAGTTATAAGAGAAGTGAGGATTTGGAAAAGCATGATGCTGCAGAGTCGTCCCTATTAATAACGGGATAATCCTGATCATGCTTGTGGTCCATGTCAGAACCTAAGGGGCGAAGAAAAGCATGCTCATCCACACTACCTTCCCACCCTTATGTTAATCCGATTAGTAGTTGCTGGCTCAGGTCAGGCGGACCTTAGAAAAAAGTCAGAACATAAGGTTGAATTGGACAAAGCACACCTTGACACAGAGATGGCGGCTTCCAAAGAAGATATGGAACACTGCTTCCAGATTTTTCAGGACAAGGTGGTGGCCTCCTTGCAATTAGTTGGACAACTTTACTACGGAATTCAAATCTGCCTACGCAGACATTAGAGAAGACATTGCATCTTTGGAAGAAAGGGCAGATAAAAATTAACAAGCATTACAAGTGTAAGGGAGAATTTTCAGTTTAGTGCTAAATTCCTCCCACTGTAGAGACCCCCCCAGCTCTTTTGCTGAACTTTGGGACTTCGTACTTTTAATAAACTAAACTAGAGAGGAAGTCGCTGGGGTCTTTAAGGCTTTGTTAAACAATGAAGATGAAACAGTCATCCCCCTGGACAGGATTCATCTAGATGGTCTGAAGTGCTTCGATCCGGGAGCTCAGCCTAGAGACATGTTAGTGGCTTTGACAAATTACTCACAGAAAGAGCTTATTCTTAGGGAAGCCAGGAAAGTGACGCAAATTACATTGAACATGAGTGCCATCCAACTATATCAGGATCTCTCCCCAAGAACATTACAATGGAGTAGGGGTGTCACGGTATTAGTTTTATGACGGTACAATAACCTTCTTGCCAAATGACGGTATACCATGGTTATCGTGGTATAGCAAGTGGAGTTAACTAATCTTAACAAATATTTTCTAAAAGGTCATAAATTGTCAGATTTATCATTACAAACAAAACCAGGCACCCGGGGCCAGAATTGGGCTTTTCAACATAATTTCCACTGAAATGCCACCCCTTGCTTCCACCAAACACAAACACGCGTGTGGAGAGGAGGAGGGGGGCCCTGCTGCGACTGACAAAGCGAACTGAATAGCTTTTCTTAGGTTGTCATTTAGGCTTTTAGCTCCCCCACTGGCTACTGGTGAAGATGAACATGTTGCCATCTTGATAACCTGCATGCCACAGATCAATGGAGTCTGATGGTAGTATACGCTTGTGCGCATACACACACACACACATACACACACATACACACACACACACACACATGCACACGCACCCTCTCTTTACGTTGCAGCCTTTAGTTTCCTTCCGGGCCAAAAGGTGTTTAGTAATCACGGACATGTTACCCTTTGGTATGGCAGCAGGGAATACCCACAGAGATTTCGTAGTGTGACTTATTATATGTAAATTCAATGATAGAACCAGGGAAATCCCCCATTGTCATATGTTTAGAAAACATTATCCATTATAAATATATAAACCCCAAAGCCGCCAACCCAAAGTCCCGGGAGGATAGCTCAGCGGCAACGTGTGTGCATTGGAAGCAAGACCACGAAGCAACACAGGTTCGAACCCCGGGTCCGCGCTTAGAAACCTCTGGGTGTTTAAGCGCGTTATAAATACGCAACTAAGACAAAAACAATTTCTTTAACAGCGCCTCGATGCCCGCGGGCTGTGTGAGCGCTTTAAAAGAAAAATGTAAATTTAAAAAAAAATAAACCCTTTTCCTTCTTGGCACTGTATTTATTCTTCCTATTGCTAACATACTGATTTTGTGTCAGTCACGTGTGGTTTATGGAATGGCATTAAAAACTGCTCAAACTGAAACTACTTGGCAGACGGCACATCCAACAGTGCCTTACCAAGACTGCGCAGCACTTGCTTACTGCAGCCTTTCCAAATCAGATTGAAAAGCACACTTAACGGTATGAACGGTATACCGGTATAAACAATGTGACGGTTATTATTGTTCAATTAAGTGGTTCACGGTATCTTTAACGGTATACCGTAATACCGTTACATCCCTACAATGGAGAAGAGATATGAGGGAAATCCTACAATACTTACAAGCTCACAGGATATTGTATAGATGGACTTTCCCTTTTGTCCTTCTTTTTACTTGGGAAGGCAAGCAAAATCCGAATTACATCTAAAGAGGAGAGGGCTTGAATCTTGTAAATGGAAGAACAACCAGGCCCAGGCTCTGGGATGCAACCACATGCCCCTCGAGGACCTAGGTATTTTTATTATGATTTTTTTTTTATTTACGGTGTTTAGTTTAACAAACTTTTACAACCATTTTTTTCATATACTTTCTTACATTATTTCTTACATTTAACTTTTCCTTCATACATCGTTTAACAATTCATAAATGACATTTAAAACAACTTTGAACATAAAAACATCAAATCTAAAAAAATCATATTTACAATTCATGGATGATATGTATAACTATCATATGTGATCAAGGACAATTAAGTTGCCATTACGTTACATTCCTACTGTTTCATCTTACAAGATGTGATTTGTTATGTTTCGGGATTTGTTCATACGCTTAAGTCTCAAAGATTTTTTTTTGAGAACCTCTACCATCTTTGACTCATCTTCCCAGCATTATTACATACATTGTAACTATATGCTACTGTGTTGAATGTATATGGACTGTTGCTCAACACTTCTGCTTCCTATTGGTCTATGTCCAATTTGACACATCCAGGCAAGTTTAACTCTTGGAATTGAAATATTCAGACTCTACATATGTATGTATATTAGTGCATTTGTTAGTCATGTTTCTATGAGGGTGATATCCAATATCTTTCTTTAGATTTCTCATAGCACAATATTTTACAAATCCAAGCTCATTGTGACGCCGCACTCAACTAGCTTGAATTTGAGTTCTGCGTTGATAATGTGCAAGAACCTTAATGCCAGGATCAGCGTCACGTTTGTGCCCCACATACAGAGTCCACAACCATTCTCTCCCAAATGTCATGGTACTTGCGTTGTTTTCACCAAATATAGCATTACGCTGTGTGTCAAAATGCTTACAGGAGATAGTGAGATGTTTTAGTGTTTCTTTGATCGCGCTGTTACAGAATCGACATCCAACAAGTTTAATTCCTTCAGGCATTTTGCTCCAGTACTGTGTTTTTTCAAAGGTGGGAAACTGGTTCAATTTAAAGCGTAAGTATATGTCACGATCTGATTTACCCGGAAATCGTGTCAAGTATCTCACTCTTGGAGCGTGTTTGGTGGTAATTTCTGTATATGATTTAAACGTGGGGAGAATTTCAAGCGCATTTGTCCAGTCATGTTCATATAACTTTTTTTTAACAAAGGCTGGACGCATTTGGAGATCATCAGTTGTTGCATCTATTTTGCTTAATAAGCATAGCATATCCCCATGGTATTGTTTTATGGCTTTGGGAAGCTTTTCAGTAATCATGGTTGCTAAATTTTCATACAAAGAGTTTTGCGGAGCAGTAAGCATTTTTGCAAAATTGTTTAAACGCCTCCAATCAAGATGAGCAGAGAGTGATATGAGTCCCAGCTCATGTCGCAACACTGCACTGGTAATGGAATTGGAAAGCCTCAGCGGTTCTTTCCATATTAGCGCTTGCACCTGATTTAAATCTGATCCAATCTTCATTAGGCACATATCCAGACCATATAACACTATCGCTTCTACTTTCAGAGTGTAGTATTCAAATAGAGGGGCCATGGAACATTCACAATATCTATTGAATATAATTTTCATTTGCGCATATAAAGGTTTGATTTTGTCTTGTATCATGGAGTTCCACATATTTTTAGATCTATTATTGGATAGATGGTATCCAAGATACTTCACTGAGGGATTGCGTTCAATTAGAGCGTGAGCCAAAGACCATTGGTATATCACATGTTTTTCCTTGATTTGTCTGCATACCAAATGGAGTAAGATCGAATAATATGTCGTCCGCAAACGCCAAACACTGTATTCGCAGACCTCCCAACTTTGCAGGATATATAGATTTGCCCTGCCAAATATTGTCGATGTCACTCAGATAGGCAGTGAACAAAGTTGATGCTAAATTGCACCCTTGTCTGACACCAATGTGCGTGGAGACTGCCTCTGTTAGACTGCCTTGTTTGTTTGTCCGGATTCGTACGTGTGTTTTCATGAAGCAAGACCAACATGTGGAGTAACATTGGGTCAAACCGAGAGTCTTCTAATTTGGGCCATAGTAGTGACCGTATGATAGTATCAAAGGCAGACGTTAAATCTAGCGAGGCCATGTATATCGGACCACATTCGCCGTTTTTCGATTTAGTTAACAGATGCGCTAGAATAGTTGGGTTCAATGGAGTACCCATTGCACGGCGAAATCCCACTTTAAATCTAGATAACATCTTTTCTCGTTTCATGGTGAGTTCCAGTTCTTTAAGAATAATTTCTGATGTATATAGTAGAGCAATAGCTCTGTAGCTCGCAGGGTCTTCGCAACTTCCCTTTTTCCATATGGGAACTACTATGGCGGTGTTCCATAATATAGGTATTTTGCGGAATTTGAATATATTATCATATTTTATTTTACATATACGGGCCCAAAAGCTAGGGTCTTGTTTCATGACACAAGCAGGTATCCCATCAGGACCAGGGGCTTTTGAGTGTTTCAGATTATCTATCGCCCATTCAATGTCTTTTTCTGACCAGGGACACACTGCAACTGATTGTACATTTGTATAGCATGGTATGAGTTGGGAGAATCTGGAGGGGAGTTGATATTTGTTTTCAATAAAGGTAGTCCAGATTGATGCTGAGATAGGAGACTCCATCGCATCTGTTCTTTTTTCCACTCCACTTCGAATCATAGCCCATAAAGATCTCCTATTTGTACAAAGAAATGAAACCATTCTTTGTTTTTAATTTTGATGCCCCGTTGGATATTACGGCACTTGTTGGTATGTGTTGCAAATATTCTTTTTCAGCTTTAGATATTCTTCAATGTTGGGGCAAGTTTTCTTTATTTTCCGTAAGTTTCTGTTTTTAACACATTTTAATTTGTGAATCTCACTGTCGCAAGGGGGTATAAAGGGGAACCCTGCCTGTGAGCAACCTTACTTAGTCATAGCAGGGTGGCATCGATCAGCTCAGTAAAATACTTCTCTATACTGAAAGTGTCACATTGTTGCTGTAAGATGGTTCCTAACGGTGTTGTAGCTGTTTTGATCATTTTATTTACTTTGCAACATAAATAGGAATTCCATTTTATGGAGACGTCGGGACGCTCAATCTCTACATGGTCCAGCACCAGCTCCTTATGTAGTACTGGAACTTTCATGCTGATATTTGTACCAATAATTATATGATGATCCCCTTGTACATCCACAGTGTGTAGAGGAGTTGTTGGATGTATCAACGTTTGTGAAGCAACCAAATCAATTCTGGAGTCGATTTAATCTCTCCGCCACGTATAGTGAAGTGCTGTCATCAAAATCAATCCAGTATATATCCCAACTTTCAAGAAAGTGTTTCCATCTTTGACCATTCTCCTGCGCTTGGAGTTGGTGGGAGGACAAGGCAAATTTAAATGTTTTAATTGCGGGCTCAATGCAGCATGCATTAAAATAGCCTCCTATAATTATGTAGCTAGCTATGTGGCGTGAGTATATCTCCTCCAAAGTTGAGTTTAACTGATCCAACATGAGGTCCAAGGACATTCTTGATGGATTCCAATATATGTCAATTGTATAAAGTGGTGAACATAATTCATCAAGAAGTGAGAGTTCAACTGCTAAGATGTTCTCTGTTCCCTGGATCATCTTGGAACTCATGTTTAAACTGTTATTGATACAGATAGCCAACCCTCCAGAGGTTCACCCTCCCCTGCCATGCCTGGCTTTGACAGCATGCGTGGTGAAGCCATTTGTCACAAAGTCTAGTGTGTTCATAGTTTCTTGTACCATGATTATAGATGTTTGAGCAAATGCAGGAAAATGATGCTGCCAACTATCCGTTTTTAATTCCACAGGAATTCCAGGATATAATGGATAATACATGGTTACTATGCCGAGTGCAATGATGGTTTTACTTCATTTGATGTTTTTGCTAACGGGATCACCATGATCAGTCCTTGATTGTTGCAGTTAGATTAGCAATTTGGGACAGTGCAGCTATTTCCGTGTCCCTCTGAGCCTGATTACTATCAGGTTGTTTCTCATTGGTGGAGTATTTGGGAGGTTGGAATTGCAAAACATTTTTAGCTGCTTCATGTGATTCAAACTTAGAGTTCAAATCCCAATAGCTCAAAGTCCATGCAATGTTCACGCAACAACTTTGTGATTATTAGAGTGTGTTTTGCATACCATTATGTTGTTGTTGGAATGATAAAGTTCTACCCATTCGATGTCTTCTGATTTCAGGTTTCTTAAGGATGGTATGAGGTTGAAGATTTGCAGCAAGTGGGACCGGTTGATACGTTTTTTTCCCATTTACATCTTCATCACTCTGCCATCCTATTATATTCTCCATTACCCCATCTATCTCAATGGTAGCATTGAAGGGAATTTGTACTTGCATATCGTCGCTTTGCCCCTGTTCGTTTTCTTCCTCAGTGATGGGTTGCAAATTAGGAGTTATGTTGTCGCTCACTTCCTTGTTGATCACTTTTAATTTTTCTACACTAATGGTTGGACATGTGGATTGTTTGGGCTCCTTCATTTTAGTAGGAACTTTCTAAGCTTTTAGTTTCATGTCAGACTGCATTTTTGCATTGGTGTTTGATAATTTGGTGCTGCCCTTAGATGGAAAAAATGATGGCAGTTGCGATTGCTTGGAAGGTTTTGGCTCAGCAGATATTGTTCCTGCAACACAGGTTTGGGAAGGCAATTTCAATTCCCCATCGCTGGTGGGCCCTGATCTCTTTATTGATATTTCAGCGGGACTCATTTGGATTGCATTTTTTGTTTTATTCATTTTTTTTATTTTTTGTTGCATCCTTTGTTCCATTTCCTTCCTGCTTTTTTATTTATCATTTTGATTTTTTCTATCTGGAGGGCTTTCTTTCTTTCATTGTTCAACTGGTCAAGGTCTAGGTTCCCCTCCTCCCCTAGGGTGACTTCCAAGGTGTCTTCCCTGCACTTGCCTTTCGCCTCAACATAGGGAGGTGCCGCTTGTTGTGTGATGCCTGTCATCTTTGCCTCTTTTTTTCGGTCGGAGATTCCTTTTTAGCTGTCATGTGTGCATACGCTTTTGTCTCAGACATATAGGGGCCCGATGTGAATCCCTTGTTGCTCTTGGACATATCCTCATTTGTCACACTAGATATTTCGCCCTCATTTACTCCTTCTTTATCCTTCTCGATTAGCTCAAGTAGGAGAGAAGGACTATCACATTTTGCTCTGCATTGAAGATGATTGAAAGATGAAGGACTTAGAATTGGACTCTAGGAGCGATGGTAATCTCCTTGCTATTTGAGTTAGCATTAGATCAAGCATGTCTAATTTTGTATACATTTTGTCAATGGCCGGTTGGGTTTCCTCAAGGATCTCTGCCTGTGGGCTTTTTGTTAACATCAGGTTTTTTTCTAACACTTTGGCATATGATCTAGAGGAAGCCGCAAATTGTTTTTCTGATAAGTTGGTTTGTACACTTTTAGAGTGCATTAAAAGCTCTTCAGTTTGTGTGGCTTGTGAATTGACATATCTTTTCTTTTCTACAGTCATATTGCCTATCTTTGAGTCGCCAACTTTCTGTAAACCCATTAGATAGCCCTCTATTTTGCTTATTTTACTAAGGGTTTCTTTGAATGTTTGTTTTAGCTCTCTAATTTATTACAGGGAATGTTTGTTCTGCATTCTCAAAGTCATTGAGTGCATTTGTCGTGCACATTGATGCAATTTGAGATGCTTTGTGGGCTGCCAGCAGAACTTGTTTTGCATCTACGGGGCTAGAGCATACTCTTGCTCCTTCAGCTGTACTTTGGTTTGTCTCATAATTTTGGGGGTTATTACTATTAACAGGTATGGACGTATTCATTGAGGCTAACTGTAGCTCAAGAAGTTCTGAAGGGGGATTTGGGTACCGGCTTTATCAATACATCTAGCTCCAAAAAGATGTACTTCTTCAATGGTACCGTGTCTAGGATTAGCAGGCGTGGAAGGCCCCAGTGACATGCAAACTCGTTTTCCCAACTCAGCTATAATAGTTGGGGCTAACATTGAGTCGTCGGAGATACGCTGATTCAACAGACCGCCTGCCCCAGTACTAGATGGAATGGCATGTTAATCTTCACGTATGCTCAGAAAGCTAAATTGTACAGTGTTCCACCTCGTACACTTCCTTCAAGGGGAATGGAACTATTCCGTACGGGTGCATGGTCAGTGTATGGCTTCTACATTTATGGTCAGTGTATGGCTTCTACATTTTCTTTCCCCTTTTCATTATGTTCTATGATTGAGTCCTCATTTATTGCACTACCAATGTTTAGTGCGGTTGGAGTTTGCATTTTATTACCATCAATAAGAGCTGCTGCTTTTACGGGTTTCTCACACCCTTTCCCACTTCTTAGGCCACTATCCATTAATCCCTATCAGTTTGAAAATTAGGGGAGAGGTACTATGCAATGTTTGCTATACCATTGGCATAAGGACGTCACATATAATGCAAATTCAATAGGCAATAGTGGTACTTATTGATTAGTGATCACAACAATAAGCATACAATCCAATGGCTCACTGTGTAATCTTACTCACAAATCCCTCGGTTTTGATATTTACAAATTCAATTATCAAACAATGATAAAGTGCTCTGCGCCACCTCGCCACCTTCAACACCCGAACAGCACTTCCGGGGTGCAGGTGCGCAGACCCGTGCCTTGTTGTAGGAAGTTCAATGGGTGGGCGTAGAGGGGGGGAGGACGGGGAGTTCCCAGCAATGAATGACAGTTCTTATAAGGAAAGAGCAAAAGGGGCGTTTAATCGCGTGTTCAGAGAAGCAAGATTGCACACAAAGAAGATGCTGAGCGTCTTCACTAAGCAGAATACTGGCCCACAGAGCAGAATACTGGGCCACGGAGCAGTGAGGACAATAAGGAAAGGTCAGTTGTGCTGCAGTCCCTTGTACAAAGTTCGAGCACAAAGAAAATATTTACTTGTTTCTCTTTGCGTTACGGACGCTTTCAAAACGCTGTGCTTCCTCTTGCCGACGGCGAGTTATTGAGATCCAGGAGGCAAGTCCTTCGAAAGAGGGCGCGAGAGGCTTTTCAGGGCACAGCGTCTCAGCCCAAACAGCACTTCCAGGCACTTCCGGGGAGCCAGGTATTGGGAATGGAGGGCGGTTGAACGGACCCAGACGAGGAAATAAAGGCCCTTCAATACCAGAGAAGTCATCGGAACAATAAAGGGTAGAACTGAAATGTTTGTTGTGGTTAAGGGAAGATAAGGTATGTTTTTTACCGATTTTAGGTTTGTGTTGTTGAAAGAGGAGGGGCATGTTAACTGCTCGTCTTTGTACTCCGTATGGTTTAAAACGAGGTCATTGTCGGAACCGAAGGGCTGAAGAAAAGCATGGATTACGTGGTAGGCCATTTTTTTGAACGGGGTCCAAGGTGTGTAGAGTGAAGGTGGTCTACTCCAGGGAGATGGGGACCAAGTTGGGGGATTGTTGGAGGTTAAGGGGGGGGAGGGTATTAATCAGTTGGTGTAGAGGGGGGTGTGGGTGGAGGGGGGCAGAGGGTGTACACAAACATTATGAAGGGGAAAGAAAGGATTGGTGGGGACAACGTATCAAACAGGTGTCGGCATTGATAAGATTTTATACTCTGGTGCTTGACACTTCATATCAGGGGCCTGAATACCCCCAGGAAAAGCAGGAAACTGGAAAGACTATTGAGTATGCATCAGCCCGGTCTTCTAGCCCTACAGGAGATGCATATCAGATTTCAAGACGGACACAAACTAAAAATAAAGCCATTCCCTTTAATTAGACAGGCTAATGTACAGGGTAAGACTGCAGGGGTTTTGATTGATTGCTTTGAACTCATGCTTACAGATTTCCATTGAGAAAGTGATGGAGGATAAGGAGGGTCGGTTTTTATTTATCACAGTATAGTTGGTCACTGCAACATTGGCATCCTTGTATGCTCCAAATACAGACCAAGAGGGATTCCTGATGTCAGCCTGGACTAACTTGGAACGGTTTGATCCGGGAGAAAGGATTGTGATGGGGGATTTGAACATTGTGTTAGGTAAGATTTTCACAGAACTGGTAAATCATCCTGACCTGCTTTACTAGTGGGATATTTTTACTTAATACCTCAGTGAGTGGGAACCTTTTTCCACACTCGCATAATCTTTAACTCTTTTTATGGGTGTCTTTTTTTTTTTACTCTCCATGGTGTCTTCTTAAAGTTATCCTCTTTAACAACTTATTGGAAGTACGTGCCTGTTGTTGCTGGGTTGCCCTAGGGGCTCCCCTTGTAACTTTCTTTTGCTAACCTTGGGTGAACCACAGTTCCCAAGGGTAGAAAGGATCTTTGGATCCCTTTTACATTTTATTCTGTGAAGCCAGCACACCCCACCTATATGGAGTGCTGGGTAGATGCAATGTATCCCATTTCACACTAAAACTATAACAATTCTGTTACAGAGAGAAGCTTACCTTCAATGGCTTGCCTTTTTAGTGTTTCTTGTCGTTTCTTGTTCCTTCCCCTGACATCCAGGGTGGGACATTTCTTTGTGTGATTTTTTTTTTTTTTTTTTTTTTTTTAATCTTCGGCGGCAATCCCCCCACCCAGGCTCCAGTCTGTCTGTGAGGGCAGGAAGCGAGGGAGGAGTCCAAAACTCCACATCCCTTTGTCTTACGCCTTGTTTGAATGGGGACAAATCCCAGTGGGGCGCTGGCTGTCCTGATTGGACAACCAGACTGCCCCTTCTTGTAAAATGTGGGGAGAGAATGCAGAGGTTGTGCTGTAGTTCCTCATAAATACTGCAAACCTGGAAGCTGAAGAAAAGTTGACCACTGGAATGAAGAGGATGATGGAAAAGAGGCTGAAACGATTTCCAGCAACCGGAGAGCCTGCTGTGTAACCAGAGCCTGCTGTAGCCCTTCCTTCCAATCGACCAGTGGACTCCGAAAACGATGACCCCGACCCAGAGCCTGGTGAGACCCACTAGACTCAGGAAGACCTGCATATTGAGCCAACCTACGCAGAGCTGCTACCTTGCGACGTTGCAATACCCCAATACCCTGGGACCTCAAGCCACTGTTCTTCAGTATTTTTTAAGAGCTCTGATTGCTCTGACCTGCTCTGGCTATATTCTGAATGAAAGACAGTTTAGAATCTTTCGCAAGATTCCAAACTGCATCACAGCAATTTCCTAGCAAATCAGTGCAACATACTGCTAGCTCCATCTTGGACTGGGAAGACACCAGCTTCCTGGAAATAAGTTAAGGAACCAGGCCAACTCAGAAAGCTCACACTACAAACACACTCAAATGGCAACACAACCCCTGTGTCTCATGCCTGCCTAGAATCGCCTGATCCTTCCCTTAATTACAATAGACTGACAGTCACCAGAGGTGGGTTGTCCAGCCCTTGGTTCCCGTTGAAGTCCAGGAGCTGCAGGTGGAAGAAATGTTCTGGTCAGGTAGAGGGAGCTGTGTGCAAACTCTTCTTGTGGAACACTGAGACGCTGATGCAGGACTCTTCAGGATCCTCTATTAGATGCGAGAAGGCTGGTTACAGCGATTTCCACCGATGCAAGGCGTTGGCAGGCATTTCCAATGTCACAGTTGAAGAAAGCCATCTGTCTCGGGACCCGTTAATACTGGGACGCCAAAATCTTGCAGAAAGGCTACTTCCAGGACAAGCTGAAGACCTCTAAAGTTCTGAGGCAAAATACGTAACGGTGACGCTTCTACTGTGATAGCCCAAACCGGAGTTGATCAGACCACTTTACGGCCCAGGGACTGTTCTGAAGACTACAATTTGCAGGGCTCCAAGAAGATGTCCAGAGGGATGAAGCACCAACAAGGGTCTTCTGAGATCAGTAGCTAAACTGGCTCCTCCGGACTGCAGCAAGAATTGGTCCTCAACCCTCTTCAGGAATAGTCCTCTGGTCTTCTGCAGTCTTCACATCTACACAGGATACTTGACTCCTCTTGGGATCTGCTGGAATGGCTACAGGAAACCACCTTATCCCAAATTCAGGTGAGTGATCAGACTCAGGCCTCCAATGGAAAGACATGCCCCACACATGCTCACTAGTGGTCTAATCTGGGACTACTGTGGTTTTGACTCATGTATGTGCACCAGACATACTGTCATCAGTATGTGTATTGGGACCAGACAGTCGCAACCCACTTCCTAGTACCCTTCACATGTGGGAGGCACTAGGCCGCAAAATGCAAGGCGTTCTTGTTCTGGTGCATGACCATAAAAGGACATTTCTGACCTGGCAAGGCGGGAAGAAGGCCAAAGAACAAAATGGCCAAAGAACAAGCGAAAGAACCTCAAGGCGCGGCATTGTTAGGACACTAGCCACAGTTAGTAGCCAAACAAGAGAAGGCTAATTTAAAAATGTAACTCCTGCCACCAGCTTGTCTAAAGGCACATTAAAAAGGTAACCAGAAAATCCTGTGTTTGTAAACTAGGGTGATAAAACAGTATCCCCATTGCACTGCATTGGAAGATGCATTGTGCAACATGGAAAAGAGAGCCAAAATAGTTAACTTAAAAAGCACTAAGGGAAAAAGGACTGATCAGTTTTCCCTTAACAAGTGAACAAAAGGTCAGTGAAGTGAAGCTGAAGGCTTAACTTTACTGTAAAGTCGGGACAAAGTGTAAAATCCAAAGCAAAAGGTTTGGGGGGTCCATAGAATATGCAGAGAAAGTTGCTAAAAGAGAACATTCCTAACAAGTACTGCACCTCACTGCAAGCTAATGTGTGTAGTATAAAATACACAAGGAATTTCAGTGGAGGACTGAACCTTTTCCTCGGATAGCTGTAGGGACTGATCATTGCCACAGACAAGAGTTTTGCAAAGTAAGTGAAGCAAATATGTTAGGATATGCTCAAAACCGCAGCTGAAAGTTGGGAGGTTCCATAGATGTCTGACTATACAGGGAAAGAAGCAAAAAGAAAATCTTTCCTAAGCATAGCCCAATGTCACTTTTTGGTAGCCATGTGGGCACCAATCTGCTTATGGAAAATCCTGTTCTCAGCCAATTTGTATTTTAGGGCTCCCTTTGGTCCGGGCAAACAGGAGGTGGCCATATGAGCTCTCATGTATTAATCCATATTGGTTTTATTTGGTTTAAACCAGTAAGTCCCAGAGCTCTCCTTCTCGCTTATTGTGAGGGGGGGTGTTCTTGGCTGAATGGCAGTCCCACTGACCAACAAGTGTGGTTTGTCATCTGATGTTTTACCACCAGCCCTATCTGGTAGATGAGGCCAGCCCTTTTTGCAATGGTACTTTAGTCCCTGCCTGGTCCCTGCTTCCCGTTCCTGCTGTTTTGTTCTTGGAAGAAGCATGTCTGCCGACCTGCTAAAGTACTTTTTCTGCCAATTACTTGCTGTTTTAACTGTTAATAACCATACTGGCTTGGTACAATAATTTGGGTATATTTTGCCTTGTTTTCTGCTTCTGGAGGCGCATTTTGGGCTGTTATCATTTGCTACGTTGAGCCTTCCATGCTGGAAGTGTTTTCTGGACGTTTACCACCTCTTCTCACCGTTTACCAACCAGTATCCTGCACTTGCTGTGGATAACTGCCATCGCCTGGAAGGGTGCTGGGACCACGACTGTCTGATCTGATAGGCATGTCCAAAGGTGCCTCCAGCTATTCTCCCCGTACTAGGATTATGTTCTGCTGAGATCCTACCCTTTGTCCACCGAACCTTCAGGAGTCGCCTCCATGGGTTCCTCTGTCTTCTCCGAGTCTTCATCGCCTGGTTATTTGCTTTTGGGTTGGATGTAGATGACGTGGCAAGGCAGTTTGTGCCTTTCCTTGGTCGTAAAGGTCTTAGTTGGCTCAGGATTGAAGCCCTGGGCACTGAGATCCTGTAAAGCGTACCTAGGAAAGAGGCCTGTATTTATCTAGAACCGTTTTTGCTGAAACGGCCAACGTGAATTTTTACCTCTGTGTCTTTGGATGGGTGCTTATTAAAGACCTCTGTGGTGTCCCTCTAATCTGGGGTTGAAATTCTTTGGAGGCGGTTCTCCGCAGTATCTGCATTGAGTTCCATTGGGAACCTTAGACTGCTGCAATTTACTTTGGCGGCTTCTGATTCCTCCTCCGACCTTTTGGAACTCTTTGGGCACTCCTCTGGTCCTCCTTGGGGTTATTTAACACGGAATCCGCAACTATGGGGTAAAACGGATGTGCTTTTCTCCCCATTTAGTGGATGGTCCATTGACTTTATCCTGTTTATTCCTATTGTGCTTTCCACCTGTATTGTAACACTTCTAAAGTGACTTTGGGGGTACTTGGCTGCTTCTTGACATTGTTCCTGTAACCACAAAGGGGCCAGTGACCCCTGGACCAAGAACTAGAATTTTAGGATTTACCTCTGATTTGTAATGTATTTTTAAATTCATGCTCTGCAGTTAACTCATTGCGAATGCATTATTACACTATAGCAAATTTTAGTGACCGTAAATATTGTCACTGAAGCGTATTGGAAGGGTAACCATTTCTAAAATGTGTCTTAAATTCTCAGATGCCTTTTGGCTATGGTTTTGAATTGTTTCCTACTCTCTATTAATATGTTTAATTACATGTGTGCATTTTCATCATCTCTAGACCTATGCTCTAGTGGATCAGAATTAATGCAGTGTGTCAACGTTGGCCTAAAATATAAGGAGGCTATTTTTCCTTGGGGTTAAACCGTCTGCATCCCTTTTTCTCCTATCTCATACCTTTGTTTATCCAGACACTGGTCTATGGCCTACCATTTATAACAGAGATGGGTTGTGTCTTTAGGATACCATTTAAATGTACAAGCCCAGGGGCGATTTTACATGCTTTGCTAGGTTTTGTGCTTCCCCTTGTCATCCCCCTTCTGTTAATTTATGTTGGGTACTTATCTGAGATAGTTGGCCACCCTATAGGCAGTGGGGTATACTCTGCATTTGCAGTATACTATGAATTTATTAACTGTATATTATGTGTTGATCAGATTGATTTCTAAAATCTTGACGAATCTTGGACCCCTGAATGAATCCTGAGGATAGAATATCCTCTTCCACGTCACTATACCTTGGGTGCCTTGGAAGGCAAAGTGATGGAGCTTCTCGATATCCATTGACAATGCCCCTCAGGGATGGACCCCCCTTGGAAGAAGGGAGAAGGAGCCACTGGGACGTCTGGGTCGAGCACAAGTGAACTATTCTGTGTCGGATAGGCAGAAATGCAGGTCTGTCGCAGTGATCTGATGTCGGGTTGTCACGCCAGCTGTAGATAACTGACGAAGATATTTGCCCCAAAAAAAGAGGCTTCCCACAGCCACTGTCAAGTCAGCATGTAGTTGCCACCAGCACATACCCGGCTCTGTGGGCACCACACGGGTGCCCAAAAACATACACTAGGAGTACAAGGGTGTACCCCTACCCATGGGTGCCCTAAGGGTATTCCATGGGTACTGCTCACCAAAAGGTAAAATGAGGAGATGCACTGCCAATAGTCCAAACTGGAGTCCTGTGCAGAAAAACACACAGAAAACATGAACCGAGAAGTAGTAGGACAAGGTAGAGGTGTGCCCTGTCAGTCCAAAAGCATTTGCAGCATCACAGTGACCACCAAAAATAATGCAAAACAGGTAGAAATGTAAATGTTTACACCAGCTTGTCCTTTTGCACATATAAAAGTAACCAAAAAATCCCATGTGTAAAAGGTTAGAGTGATATAAAGGTATGCCCATTGCTCTGCACTGTAAACTGCTCTGTTCAATGTAAAAATACAAGAAAGCAAAAAGGAAACAGTTTTCCAGTACTGATAGTTTGAAAGACTGATCAGTTGCCCCATAATAAGTGAGCAAAAGGCAATGAAAGGGACTTCCTTTCAAAACGTCAGGACAGGAGCAAAAATAGAGTGGGGTTCCATAGGAAACTATGGAGGGACAGTTGCACAAAAAAAATATTACCCGACGACATCTGTATGAGTAAAATAATTAAAGCATATATTTTTCATTATATCAGTTTGGTGTCTTTTTTGTGGATTTATTGTAACTTGGTGTCAACCTGCTACTCCTACTTGAGAGTTGAGCCTTGTTGCACTTGTTAGGGAGTTTAACTGAAGTCCACCTGTGGTAGGACTTTAGAAGACTCAATTTTAGGAGTGCAGGGCTCCAACTCTTAGGTTTGGCTTGGACTACCCAAAAGGTTTGGTAGCTATGGTCGAGCAGCCAGGCTTCTTCTAGGAGGCAGAAGGGCTGAAGGTAAGTACAAAGTCCCCAGAGCACACTTACTTAAGAATAGACTTGCACACTGTAGTTTAAAAAAAATATATAATTTATTATAAATACTAAGGCAGACGAAGACAATACTAGGATTTCAGATAAGTAAGCTTGTTCACATATATACAATAAGATGTTGGCTGAGCATTACTCAATACACTGGTTGACCTTCCATGATAAACGGGTAAGTAGTGTAATGCAACAAGGATGCAGGTAATTAACTTCTAGACAGCTTGCACTTTACTAAGTCCAGCCCTATCTGGGGATGAGTCTCACAATCAGAATGGGGGTATTGGGTGTCCACAGCCTGTGGGCGGAAGAACAAAAGAAGGCATATGCTGTCAAAGTTAAACGTTTAGCGGGATTTTTCAATGTTGCAGGTAGGTAAAATGTTCAGTATAAAGCGAGTTCAGGGAGGTTAGATAGACCCCCAGATAGGTTGTAGCCTAAATGACCCATGTCCTTAAGCCTGGTAGAACACATTTGGTTTGTCCACCCCAGTGTGTCTCAAGAAGCTCAGGAGGAGTACAGATCAACACAGCAAGGCCCCAGGTAAGCACCTAGGAGTGGAACAGTACCTTTTCAAAGAAAAGACCGCGGCACCAACGGGTCCGCGAGGTGAGGCGACAGACAGTCCGATTCTTCGGATGGAAAGCCCACCAGCCGATCCTAATGGTATTGGCTCTTTGGGACTCTGCGCAGGCTTCGGAGCAGGCTTCAGAGCAGCGACTGTTGTCCCCCAGACTTTGCCTCCATTCCTCTGTCCCGACTTGGAAGGGAAGACATCTCAGAGCGAGGGAAAAGTCCCTGTAGGCACATGAGGATGCCCACAAGGTCCCATCTGAAACCGTGCTTCGGGAGACGATGCACGGCAAAATGCTCCAGAGTATTAGGCGATTGCAGCCCAAGACGGCTGCAGCTCTTTGAGGGTGGGCTCAAAATGCAGTTGGTCTCGAGACTGGTCAGGCCCACCAGTACAAGGGAGGAAGTCGTCCGGGTCTGGCTCGCCCCTGGCTAGCAGAAAAGGAGTTTGGAGCAATAGCGGTTATTCAGCAGGCACTGGTGGTCGCTGGAAGAGGCTGTGGATGTCGTCCTCCTTCAGATTCTTCTTTCCAGTGTTCGACTCTGCCTATCTGCTCCAGGAGCCTCGCCTTTTATGCAGGAAAATTGTATGGATTAACTATCACCATTCAAGCCTTCATGCAAATCTGGGGGCTGGCGTGTCCAAAATGACATCCAACCTCGCAGTTCGAACTGGATACATGTGACAAACTGCAGGACAAACACCAGGGGAGTTTCTGCCACCTGGTATCCTTTCAGGCACTCTAAGAGCCTTGGAGGGCTTTCTCAAGGAATCCTGCCAAAGATAAAAGACCTAGCTGGACCACCCCCACACAAGTAGGTGGAAAAAGGCTAAAGAAAAGACAAGTCATTAAGAGTTGGCTAAGAAACAGTATGACCATCTTTCCATGCGTCCCTTAGTGCAGCTGCGATAGTAGCCCGCGTGTAAAGTTTACAAGTCGGTAGAAATATTCCACTGCCACCCGCAACTCAGATGAACTTGTCACTGTAACTAGAAAGTTACAGAAGTGGGAAAAGGGATACATTGTGTCCGCTCGGCACTCCACATGAGGTGGGGTGTGCTGATTCCACAAAACGTCAGGTAGGATAAAAAGTATGCCCCTGTCCTCAGTAACGTTTGTCATAACAAGGAAAAGAAAAAGGGCAGCTTGTGTATCTCGCAGCAACACTGCACAGAAAGTGTTGTGTGCTGCAATTATAAATTGCATATAGCAAAAGTTTAAGGAAAGCATGACTCCATAAAGATCAGGCATGTCATTTAGGGGTTGCTCTTGCAACCCCTGAGGTCACCTTTGCTACCCCTAAATAATAAAATAAAAAATATTTTTTTTTACAAATTGAAACTCCTGGGCTGTGGTCAATGCCATGTGGCTGTTTGTTTCTAGAGTGGCTGACTTTCTTGTTCAGGCTTCTTAACAAAAAAGACAGGGGTTCCACAAGTGTAACAGATTGGGCAGTGACCCTAAATAAGAAGGAATAGGAATAACAAATAATTTGTCTTTCTGGAATTGTATACAATAACTGCTAGACTCATTATGAAAGGAGCCCCTAGGGGACCCTGACGTCTATGGAAACAAGGCGAGTCACCACACAAGGTTGTATTCCCAAAGCTAGGGTTTTATTGCAAAGCAAAAGTCTCAGTTGGCCAACTCGGTCTCGCGCCCCGCGATGTGCATCTCTAGACCTCGAGGGACGCAAGAGAGTGAATTACGTACATCAGTTACATATATACAAAATGCATATCAAACAATCAGCTATGACATGTTCAACACCCCCCTTTATTGGGTTTCTTTGAACTTGGTGTGATGATGGACATCTCCGACCACTATGACACCTTCAAACATCTATTCTAGTAACAATTTGCAATTTGTGAGTGCAAAGGCATCTTTCAGTTGTTGAATAGAACACAGCGCTTCTGTTCTTGGAAGCGAATTACATACGGGGGGGAGTTGCATTCCGGACCTTGCTATCTATCAGGTGCTATTCGCGTCCTGGGAGCCGACATGCTCTAGCGGGCTCAGCAAAGGGGGGCCGTAAGAAAAGCATAATTCAAGCCTCCAGCGGTATTATTCTAACATATTCTACCATTTAACGAGACTGGCTGGCAGTTGTGAAATGATTAGCTGCCCTGCAGCTCTGCTTCAATGCTACATTTGGGAGGGAGCCGGGCATTCTTCCTGGTGCTGCCTACGTTTGTGTTTCAGCGAACTCTTGTTATCCTAACGGCCCTGCGGCCTTGTCCTTTTCACATACAGACAACAATGTTTCACAGTCGAGCAGTGTAAGCGGAAAATATACTGCGAAGCAATAGGAACAGAAAGCAATTAGCAATGGTTAGAAAACAAAAATGGCGATTCTTGTTACATCGAAATGACCGTTCATTGGTAAACTCGAAAACCTATATTTTGTCATATCGTGCATGAGACGGTTGGCCCACGGCCACCAAAATGCGTTTGCGGTCTCAAAGTAGAGGTATCCGTATTTCTAGACTGACAATTAAAGGTTTATTTCAGGTACACTTTAGGAGGGGAGTCACTGATTTAGTGTGTTCTTAAACACCTCAAATTCACAATGCAGACAAAATACTCCAAAAAGCATTTAGAGTAGAATAAGCATCCATTTAGGACTATGTATTTTGCTTTTCGCAAGTTGCAGTTATAACGTGTTACATATGGTGATCCATTCTTGTATGAAATGGTTATTACGTTACAGTGCTATTGTAACCATATTTTTCATAGTGTACTTAGGAACAATGCTATGTGATAACACCTTCTATTTTGTAAAAGGTTGTTCCATCGCTTCCTGTGATGCCATTTCGGGGTGGGGTCAAATGACATCACTTCCTGTGATGTCATCAGAGGTCAAGGATCATGTGATTCACTTCCGCTACCCCTGGCATTTTGATTGAAATGACGTCCCTGATAAAGATTTAAAAAAAAAGGGTCGAACAAAGTTCCCAAAGGTAGACTGAGTGTGTAAAAAAAAAAAAAAAAAGGTTCCAACTGAGGAGAACTGGTAAAAAGAAATCGAAGAGTCCAGCAAAAACTGCTGGGGGACTCGCAAATGGGGAGAATTATACACAAAAAGGAAATTCTACCTAACAGCGCTGTACACTTTTACTGACCTTTAGGGTAGATTTGCCTCCCTTTCTTGCCAGGTGTGTTAGATCCCTACTAAGGTTAGTGGTTGTAGATCCCTCAATACAGGGTTATACAAGAACTGCCTTAACGGCTCCATTCATAAATCTGGAGACCGTGGTGTAATACAAAATTCCTAGTTTTCTGCCTAAAAGAGCTTCTTCTCTTGCTCATGGTTCAGATGTACACCATGGTATGAGAGTTTTTCAAAAGTACTTATTGGGGTAGGACTTGCAAGAGCCAAAGTAGGGTTAGCAAGGCTTTCACAATCCCAGGTGGGCATAGGTACATTTTATATACCAAGCAGTTAGGCTGAACTAAGGAAGGGGTATTTTTGTGTAGTACAGGTAACACCACAGACACAACAGAAATGGCAAATCAAAATGGACCAGTACAAAATGTATGTAGCTCATAGTTGAGTTGGCCACTATGGGTTGCACACTACTTCAGTATGACAAGCAGTTGTTAAATAATAAAATGGAGGCAGATGTTGCACACATCATAACATAGGCCGTATGTTTACCGGTGTGTGTGTGTGTGTGTCCGTGTCCCCGTCCTAAAGATGGCAGCAGTGCACCAGGTTCATCCCAATGACCTGGTAGTCAATCCGTGGCAATCTACCATTCATGTCTGTTGGTAAATGTATTGGGGCGACCCTGGCCCAGCTCTGAGGTGGATGTGTACTGAGAACCAAGGAGCCTGCCTGTTTTTAGCCTGCTCCTGCTTTCTCTAAGAAGATATCACAGAGGAACAGTCACTGAGACCTGTAAGCAGTCAGCACAAAAATAGTATCCATGTGACTTGAAACTGTTTTGGTACAATTAAGATCTTGCGTTACACTAGTTGGTATGTCAAAATGCTCCACATCAGACGTCCCCCCAAACAATGTCCGCACTGCAACTTGCTCAAGTTGTTAGCTATGTGCGCCAGGCTTGCACAAGATTTGTTGCATTTTATAAATGTCTTGTTAAAGCATTGATAATCATAAAAATGATACTCCATAATCCTCATAGAAGCCTTGCATAATAGTACTTCACATGTAGGGGATTCTGCATTCCCTGTGGTCTGTAGGAAATTGTTACAACCTGCCCAGGAGAATAACATTTGAAAGGCACATTAACATTGCTGGTAATTAAGAGGGCGCTAGAGGGCCACCCAAAATGGCTGCCAAGGATTGAGCTCCCGCATTGCCCCGGATTAATCCTAACGAATCCTGTTGTTCCAGGGTTGGTTATACCCAACCAAGTAGTGTCCCCGGCTCCCAAACTCCTCGTCCCCCCTCCCTCCAAATCCAGTGGAGAATCTGCTCTGCTGCACACCAATACGACCCATCAGGCGCTGGGGTCCGGCCAGCCGCGTGGGCCTGGCGGGCTGCCCCGGTGTACAGGCAGCTCCTGCGGTGCGGGCGTTCCTGGTGCCCTGGACCCCGAGGCAGCTGTGCTGCCCGGAGCACAGACAGAGGCTAACGAAATCCCGGCGGCCCCTCCTCCCCGTTGCCCGCTTCGGCTGTCATCGGCCGAGGGTCGTTGCTGGGAGTGACACGGGCTGGTAGCCTGCATCGGTGGACCGGCTGGTGCGGCGGGCCCCGGAGCAGCGCCGAGCCTCCTACCGAGGGTGGGCGCGCTTCGGTGCTCCGACGAGAGGCTGAGGTGACTCATAACGTGGGAGCCTGACGAGCGAAGCCCTGACCGGAGCCAAGCCCTGACCGGAGCCAAGACTGAGGTACGGGCCTGGAGGCGGGGCGGGGAGAGGTGGCTGTTCACTCTTAACATCCAGCTTCATTAGGCCCTCTCCGTCCCGGAGACGAACTCCAGCGGCCCCTGCCTGGCACCACAACGGAGGAGGCCCCGCGTCCCTAGGGACCCAGGACTAACACAATCCGCCCGCTGCCCCCTGTGAGATCACTTTGCCTGGGCGGAGCACCCATACGGATGGAAGTGCGGCGGAGGAGATAACGCTGCCGGGGAGTCTCCACCAGCCGGGGCTCCCGCGGCCTCGGCGAGCACTCAGTACCATCAACGGCCTGCTCGCTCTGGTTGCGGATGTTCCATAGCAAACAGCTTTTAGACTGAAAGAGAGCTGGCCCCACTCCTGTTCCTCTCCTTACCGACAGAGCGGGCTTGGCACAACCGCATACTCACTGCAGAACCCTCTCAACTGCGCCAGACAGCCCCATATCAGAGGACATCCATATCTGCCACTGCCCTTGGCTTCAATACCTTCTATTGTGGTCCTCCTAAAGGCTCCACAGGGAACCCACTTTACAGCAGACCTCCAGTCAAGGCCTAGGAACTACAGCCGGTCAAGTGGCACAGCGAGTAGAGCGCTCGCTTTGACATCCGTGCAGAGCCCGCTAACGCAGGTTCGAATCCCGGCAAGGCCAAACTCAGCCTTTCATCCTTCTGAGGTCGATAAATGAGCACCACACACCGTGGGTAATAATAAGCAGCGCTCGGATACCTGAGGGTTTGTAGCGCTATAAAAGTGCCAAATTATTATTACATCCATCTAGAAAATTACGAAGGGGAAAACAGATAAAATGCAAAGGAAACTGACCTTTGAAAATGGCAGAGTTTCAAAAACACCCCGCCTACAGGACGAAGGTGAATCCACACCGAGAGGCTTACGGCAAACGGAACCGGGGAGCAATTTGTTGGAAATAATAACTCCTCCTTGAGCTGAAGGTGGGCATCGGTAGCCTGAAGAGTAAAATGGACAGCCTATCCTCTAAAGTGGACCAATTACAACACAGCATTGACACCCACACAGAGCGCCTAAATGAAGTCGAACAATGGGTCTCTGACTTGGACGATGGTGCGGCATCCCTGTCGAGCAAGGTATCCAGGCTTGAGAGCCAAATGACCGCAACTCTGGCCAAGTGTGAAGACTTGGAGGGCCGATCTAGACTGAATAATATCCGCATCATCGGAGTAAGGGAACAAGAACCCCAGACGAGGATGGAAGAATGGGTTGAGTCACTCTGTGTATCTCTTTGGTCGAGAAGCCCTTTTCCCATCTGTTCATAGTGGAGAGAGCGCACAGAATCCCATCTGCCAGACCAGCCCCTGGAGCTCCTCCAGACCGATTATTGCGAAACTACTTAATTACAGAGACCGGGACACCATCCTCTGGCTGGCTAGCGAAAAGGGAGAGCTACTACACGACAGGGACAAAATCCACCTCTACCCCGACTTCTATCCGGCGGTCCAAACACAGAGGAGCATTCACCAACGTCAGACAAAGGCTCAGGGATAACCAGATGGCCTATTCAATGCTGTTCCCAGCACGGCTCAGAGTGCAGCACAACGGAAGAGTCTACTTCTTCCCATCTCCTGAAGAGGCCCACACATTCCTTGACCAGAATGGATGCCCAGACCAACACCCTCGTCAACCCTGTCCCCAAAGAGAAAGGAATCCTAGGAACCCCCCTTAAAGAACCGGAGACCGATACACCCTAATAAACCACAACAAACCCGCCGGAACAAGATCATGATGGTAAGAAAGCGAGGCAGGGACAATTGGGAGGCCCCAAGCGCCCCTTGCACAGTATTGTTTTCCTAATTCAAGTTGGGGGCGGGGGGTGGCTATGGTCCAAGAAACGCATCTAATCCCTGGGAAAGACCACACATGGGCCAAATCCTGGGGTTGCCACAGGTACTTCTCATCATACTCGTCCTACTCCAGGGGAGTCACTATCTTGATCCACAAGAGGACTAACTTTCGCCTAATCAACACAACAAAAGACTCCGAAGGTAGAGCCATCTTGGTGGGTGGCATTATAGCAGGCAAGAGGATAACCTTTGTTAACTCCTACGCACCTAATGTGGACGGCCCGAATAATTTTGGCTGGGTACTATCACACCTCTCCTCACAAGAACCGACTACAATAATCTGGGGAGGAGACATGAATACGGTTCTCGATCCAATTAAAGACAGATCCAATTAAAGACGCAGAGAGAAATGCGAGACTACACATTCCACTTGACGGTACACATCTCGAGCTCGAGAATCGATTATCTGTTCATCTCAGCAAATGGTCCTCTAAAGAATGGCCCTTGCCATATACTTCCAAGAACCCTCTCCGACCACTCCCCGATAATCCTAAACCTCAACACCTGCCATCCTAAACCCACACTGCAACGCTGGCGCTTCAAAACCGGCTCCATGCAAGACGAGGTATTCGCTACGGAATTGAGAGAAGAGATTGACACATTCTTAGAAGCCAATATTGGCTCAGTCCCCTCCGCCAGCACGATCTGGGAATCTCTAAAGTGCTTCTTAGGGGGAGTTTGTCAAGCCCAGGAAAACGGCATCCTCAAACTCATCAGACGAGAGCTGGCAACCAGTGAAGACCTACTTAAAAACCTCCAACGCCAGAATATGAGCTCAGATGACCCGAGAGTAAAAGCCGCTCAGAGAGGAACTACAGAAATTCAACGCCACGGCAGAGCGAGAAATAAAATTCCTAAACCGCGGCTGCCAAATCAGACAGTACGGCGAGGGTCAAAAACCCGGTGCCCTTCTAGCAAAATTAATAAAAGCCAACCGCAAGCTGACTCCAATCGAAGGTTTCCGCAACACACAGGGAGTGCTAATACACACAGACGAGGAAATGGCGGAAGAATTTAGACTCTACTACCAAGACCTCTATAAGACCAAGCATAATGGAAACTCAAATCTACCACTCGAGTATTTAGAAGACAGAGTTGTTTTGGGTCGAAAGTCTGCTGCAGGAGCCTCTCAACGAGCTGGTCACGCAAGAAGAGATCATTGAAGCTATCGAGTCTCTTCCAAACTCCAAAGCCCCTGGCCCGGACGGCCTCAACAGATAATTCTATAAAGCCTTTGCGAATACTCTGGCCCCTCTCCTAGCAGCTGTGTACGAGGAAGCCCTAGAAAAAGGCACTCTCCCCCAGTCAACCTGCGAAGCCAACGTCGTCCTCTTGCATAAACAAGACAAGCCTCCAGAACAATGCGCATCCTACCGTCCCATTTCCTTACTAAACCTTGACAATAAAATACTAGCGAAAGTACTCACGAACAGGTTAATGCTATTGATGCCCGCCCTGGTACTTGCTGACCAGGCAGGGTTCATACCAGGCCACAACACAACCTTTGGAATCAGAAGGCTATTCGGCGTCATGGAGGCATTAGATCCATCCCAGCAAGCAATCGCAGTCCTACTCGATGCTGAGAAAGCATGTGATTCGATAGTGGCCATTCCTGTAAGCAGTGCTCACCAGGATGGGACTGGGAGCATGCTTCATTAAACTAGTATCCCTCTTATATACCAATCCACAAGCCAACATCATAGTGGGGTCAGCAAAGTCAGCTACCATCCATCTGCAGCGCGGTACCAGGCAGAGCTGCCCGTTATCAGCTCTTTAATTTGCCTTGGTAATGGAACCACTTGCCTCTAACCTTCGGGAACTGCGACACCATAAGGGACTCTTCATCGGCCCACATAAACTCATCATTTCCCTGTACGTGGACGATGTCATGCTATTCGTACGAGACCCTGCGGATAATCTGAACCTGGTCATGAGAGAGGTGATCAAATTTGGTGCAGCCTCCGGCTGAAAATCAACCAGTCAAAATCCATAGTGTTCCCACTGACCTCGGCGACCAAACCATTTGCAGACGACTTCCAGCTTACGTGGAAAACATCCAAAGTCCGTTACCTAGGAATACAACTGTCACGAAATCACCAAGAAGTGTTCCATGAAAACTACGAAGAAGTCGCCAAATCACTGCAGGAGAAGGTGGCTCGTTGGAAAACCTTACCGCTAACCCTTTGGGGAAGAGCCTCCCTAGTTAAGATGGTGATCTTACCTAAACTGTTATACATATTCACCAACATTCCCTTATTACTGCCACAACCCTTCCTGAATAAATTGAAAAGCATGGTGGGGAATGGAAATGGCGCAAGTTAATTCCACCCTAATGTGGGTGAGAAGGTGTTACAGAAAAAACCAAAAATAAAGGTTTTAAATAACATTGCTGGTCATTTTCCTCAAGTGGTTCCATGTTTTTTTAATACAAAAAAAATGGCATGAAATGGCTCAAGTTCATTTCTCTCATGTAGAGTATATAAAATAAGTTACTCGCCCTGCAGTTCTAGTAGGATTGTAAAGATTTTTTTAGACCTATATTTGCTGACTTAGCAGTGAGCTATGTGAAATCGGTGCTATAGCCACTACCATCCTAGACAAGCATGGTTGAAGTTCTTGTGTATTGTCGTCACCCTTTTGTTTAATACCTAGACATCTGGGTCATTTCCAACATGGGCACAGTATGCTAACAGAAATGTGAGCAGAGTGTTGCAGCACTGGAGAGGACATTGGACTTCTCTGAAAAGTGTTCAATTACGCTGTTGGGAAGAACCACCATAGTGAAAAAAGGTTATGGTTCTGAAGGCCTATCCCCAGCAGATAGCGGATCAGCAGCAGAATGAGGAAGGCTAGGGATAAACGTAAGGCAGCTAAACGCCCAAACTGGAGCTATGCCCAGACATCTACATCCAGCCAGTATGGCCTGAAGAGTGACTATAAAAATGCAGCAATAGCGGAAAACTGTGATGAATCCTCTATCAGATAAGATAACCTGCTCTTCTTTCAGGCAACAGAGTTTAGGAACAAGGTTTTCCCCATCTGTCCCTTCACTTACAGGGTCTGACTTCTAGTCCACCAGTCCCATTAGGTGATTTAAAGCAACTGTTTTGGCAGATAGCCAATCAGGTTGGCCCCAAAAATCGCTTAACTCCCAGAGCCACCCCCACAGGAAGTGCAGTATCCTTCCCAGGGCCAGGAACTGGTCTAAACCTGTCCAAATCACCATCAAAGCTATCATCTTGCGCGCACAAAGAGCCCATGGGACAGAATAGCCATGTTAGGCCTTCCTCATGGTTTCCCTGAAAAAGGAAGCCCCTAAACAAAATCGCACAGAGTAGGACAATGGGAAAAACACATTAGTTCTCCAGCATGCGGACTGGCATGGATTCACATGCTCATGAATACTCCCCGTTAGGCCAGGAATCCTCTATAAGTGAAAGTGACACTGTTTTTTTCTTTTTACAAACTGTATTTCTCCTCTAAACCAATCACTGAACTCTGAGTCATACAAACCCCAGCCAATGACTGCCTTCTCCCTAAGCCCCTCCTCTGGCATCCATCTTCAGATTTTTACAGCACATTCAAGTGTTAGGAGTCTTCGAGTTTTGCTCCGTGAGCTATTCTGTTTGTGCTTTTTCAAGGAAAAGTCCTATTTTTGTCAAACGGAGCTTGTGTGCTCTTTCTCTCCATCGGCTGACAAACTGGTATCCATTTTTTTGGTGAATTTCTCGCCCCTCAAGGGCAAGGATCGTTCAGTTTTCGTCGAACGATCCAGAAGGCCATTGGACCTACTCCACACTCGCGACCATGTCGGAAGAGGAGGGAAGCTCCCATTTCAAGCTCTGTTCCCGCTGCGGAACGAGTTTGTAGAGGACAAACACCTTCAGTGCCTCTAATGTTGGCACCCTGACATCCGAGAAGGAGATTGCGAAATCTGCTTCGGGTTCAGCAAAAGAACCATGAAAGATAGTAGACTGGTGGCATGGCTCAGCGCCAAGGACTCTGCCCTGTGCCCCAAGCAGGGGCATGCCTCACCCAGGACCCGCCGGTCCAAGGAGCGGGCTTTAGTGTCCTTTGAGGGCCCCCCATCTGGGGGGGGGGATAATACAAGGCCAAGTGCTGAGTCTGTTTCCTTTGGGGTCGCTGCGCAAGCAGGCCCGCATGGCACGTTCAACCTCACCATCTGCCTTTATCTCCAGCCATTGATCCACCTCCTCCTCAAAGAGGAAATCGGCCAAACAAGCCTATCTGCGGGAGAAGCCGAGAAGTCTAAGGTGCAGGAAAAGGCGACCGACCTGCCTAAGAAGGCATAGGGAAAAAAACATAGTCAACGACGATCGAGATGGTAGCGGCCGCTCTCTCGAAGGCCAAAGAGGCTGGCCCGGTCAAGGTAGCCCTGGCTGCACCCAGTGTCCCTGCCCCTGAGGTTGGAGGCCTCGACCGGGGCCGTGGAGAGGACACCGTAAAAGACCATACCGGATCTCAGCCTGAACCCGACCCCTCAGGATGCAAAAAAGGGCATGGGGGAGGAGTCCTCAGGGCAAGTCGTCCCGCAAGGAACGGATTTTTCTTCCTTGGACAAGGACCAAGAGTCCATATACACTATCCACAAGGACATGGGGGGGCAACAGCAGAAATGCAGATAGGGACAGAAATACAGATGGCGCGGGGCCTAGTAGGCCTAGCGCCCCAACTCCAAGAGACGTCGTTGGACATCCTCTCGACCCTGCACATATTGGTGTCGGAAATGTGGGAAATGATGCCCCCGGTGACCCCGGATGAATCTCCGGCGACAAAGAGGAAGCGTCACCCAGCACCACTACATCAGCAACCACACCCCGCTCCTCCCCACCACCCTCCGAGGGATGAGGACACGGGGATGGACACAGCCATGACAACAGACGATGGCATTGTCACAGCGGGCGGCTTGCCGCAGCCGAGGGTGTCCCCACCGGACTCGGTGGGGTCATTTAACGCTATGATCGCCAGAGCGTCCAAGCTCTTCCAGCCGACGCCCGAAGAGACCAAGACAGAGGGTTTCCTCTAACAGGCGCCAGGCAGAGAGGAAGACAACCATGGCGGTGCCTCTCCTGGACAACATTTGGCCCCGATGACGAGCCTGGCCAGGACCCCAGCCAAGCAGGTTTGGCTGGGGAAATAATACTGGGTGCCGTAGTCGGCACCCTGGTGCCTACGGTCGCAACCGTCGCCGGACTGAGTGGTATCAGCAACTGCGAGGAAGAGATCATCCCTCCCCTTATCTTCATCCTCCGTCTCTCCGGACAGTGAGGTTAATAAGTTGGACCCCATGGCGAGAAGACTCATCTACTCTGAGGCATTGACAGTCATGGCGGCCAACGCACTGGTGATCCTGGCCAGGTACGACAGAGCTCTGGTACAAACTGGCCCCGATTCTGGATTTCCTGCTGGTGACAAACGGGTGGAGGTAATCTCCCTCCTTCATGAAGGGGAGGTAGCGTTGGACCATGCCATCACGGTGGCCCTGGACATCGACGACACAGGTTTCCTGCAGATGGGGGAACGGTGTCTGCCTCCGTCATCGAGGCTGGCTGAAGGCCACCAATTTCCACCAGGATGTCCAAACGAGGGTACCGGCATGATTTTCGACGGGGGACAACCTCTTCGTGAAGACTGTTGAGAAGTCTGTACAGGCCATCAATGCTGATACAGAGGCTGCCTGTGCCCTGGGCACTCTTCAGCTGCACTGCCCTTCTTTTCGCGCCTCTGATGGAAATTCGAAAGATCGAAAGGTTTCGGTGGAGGTTCCTCGTCGTACCGTCAACCCTCCCAGTCCACGGCCCAGGAAGCCTACGGAGGCCGTTCCAAGGCTTTCAGTGGAGGTGGCCAGCGCAGTCGTTGCTCCCAAGGTGGAACACAGGCGCTGAAGCAGGACTGAATCGACCAGGACATCTGGCCCACACCCATGCACCCTGGTGAGAGGCCGATCGGCGAGTTTCGTCGGCGAGTAGATCATCTCCACCGACTGAGTGCTGGACACTCTCGCCCAAGAAAATAAACTGGAGTTCCAACAAAGGTGTCTGCAAATACCTCCGGTGGGCCGGCAGGAACAGAACATCCCTCAGCTCCTGCAGGAAGTACTGCCCATGCTACAAAAGGAGGCAATGGAGCTAGTTCCAAGGCGACTCAGTGGCTGCAGAGTCTTCTCCAGATACTTCTTAGTGAAAAAGACCAACGGAGCTGGAGGCCCATTCTAGACCTGTGGCATCTCGAGTACCTCAAGTCCCAAAAATTCAGGATGGTGATGTTGCAGCACGTACTCGGCCAACTGGAGGAAGGAGACGTGTTGATGTCGCTGGATCTGGAGGACGCATACTTCCACATCCCCATTTACAGGGAGCATCAGAAGTTCCTGCACTTCGTGTTGCAGGGAAGACGCTTCCAATTCAAGGCCCTCCCTTTCGACCTAAAATTGGCGCCCAGGGTGTTAGTGCCTGGCACCAGTCGCGGCCCATCTACCTGTATAGGGGATACACATGTATCCTGGCCAAGTCAATGGAAGTGTTACTCACCTGGCTCCCACAGAGGCGTCGATCTGGACTGTTGCGGTCTCCACCAATGTGACGCGTAGGGCCGAGATGACGAACTGGACTGGCCCACCTAGCTTCGTTTGCTTGGCCCGTAGGAATATTCTTCTGCAAGTGGAGAAAGGGAATTAACTACCCGTGGAGTTGAGCGTAAATCCCCCCCCACCCCGCTGTTCTCCCCACTGATCACCTTTTATGTTCCCTCTTATAGTCTCACCTGATGATTTGAAAAGATGAGCTCTCCATCCTGCATTGAGCGCAGGCGCGCGTAGATAACCAGTTGCTTCGCTGGCTCGAAGGAATTGGTGAGTTCCAGGACAATATTGACTCCGATATTCCCGGCAAGACGCCGTAAGTATGTAGTTCGTAAGAGTTCAAAATGCCTGACTTTCACTCTTGTCCGATTCCTTGCAGGTCGCAGCTTGACCCTACTGAAGAGTTCCTCGTGGCAACCGGTAATGTTCTGGTAAGGATTTGTATTATATTATCCAACACAGTTCGATAAAATAATGTCCATATGTAACCTGTTGCTTTCTCCCTTATTCAGGCGCTGAGAGAAAGTATGAAGTCTCAGGGAATAATGCCTCCGGCGGTAAAATCAGTTAAGTCTTTTGTGTTGAGGAGGCTTCCCTTTGTTAGTCCCTTGTTTCACCTTGCTCTCCTATTGTTTCCCCTTGGGAGCCGGGGTTCAGATAGGAAGCAGTGGAAGCTGCGCCGACCCGTGAAGAAGAATAGTACCCCCGGTGGTAAAATCAGGTAAGTCTATGGAGGGTATTCCTCTGTGTATTGCCTTGGCTCACCTTGCTGTTCTTGTCTACTCCTTAACTGCCGGAGTGCGGCGGTAACATGCAGGAGGATGCAGTGAAATGTGAAGATGCTGCGAAGGCCGGTGAGTTCAGCGCGGCGCTGCAGCAGGCGAGGCGACGCGCATAAAATAACTTCTTTCTTCCAGTTCGAATTCAGGTAAGGATCAACGGTATTGCTCTTGTTCTAACCTTTTCTCCTTCTTTCTCCTTTTTTCTAGGAGCTCCAAACTCGAGGCGGGCGTGGCAGAAGACTGGATGCAGACTTGCAGGCACGGTGAGCGTTACGCTGCTGGATGCAGAATAACGCGAAGCGTGTGCTGCTCTTCGGACGTGGTTTAATTAGCCTTCAAAGTAGTCCCAGGTAAGTATTCCTCCCCAGCCTCACCCGCGTAAAAAAATAGTCCCTAGGTAAAATAGTCCCTTCCAATCCTCGTTTGGCTTGGAGCTCTTGCAGCATGGACTGAATCAGGTAAGTTTGCAGCATGGTCTGCATCAGGTAAGTTTTAATCTATGAGCCTGGCGCATATGGCGCCAGGACTGACTCTCCATATGAGCCTGGCGCCATAGGTGCCAGGACTGCACCCAAATAGCCCCTAGCGGGGGTTGTTGGGCTTGCTTCGGGTAACTTGATGCCTGCTTCCGGGGTTGCTGGACTTGGTCTGGGTCCCCGGGGGTAGGCATTGTGACAGGAAGTAGCTGTCTAACACACAGAGGACCGTCCGGCTGCTGACAGGCGTGGGGTTCTCCATCAATTATCCAAAGTCCTGCTTCACACCATCGCAGAATGCACTGTTCCTGGGAGCCATGCTCACCACGGTCTCCTGCCTGGCATTGCCCTCGGAGGACATGGTAGCGGCCATACTGAGGAAGGTGCAACAGCTGTTGTCACTGAAGACCAGCACAGTGCGGACCATCAAGTCTCTGCTCGGCATGATGTCATGGTGCATCTATTTTATCCGTCTCTGCTGGTTACGGATGTGGCCTCTTCAGGAGTTCCTTGACGCTTGCTGGATTCAAGTGTCTGGAAGCTTCACGGACAAGATCACTTTCGACGAGGACTTCCTTCAAGTGATACGTTGCTGGGGCATCCGTGCCAAAGTCGCCCGGGGCACTGGGTTTCAAAACTCCCATACCAGGAGACGGTCACCATGGACGCTTCCCTGGAGGGCTGGGGGGCCCACACCGGAGGTCTGCACGCCAGAGGTCTGTGGCTGCCGGAGGAGAAGGATCTCCACAATAATATCCTGGAGCTGCGGGCAGTGTTCTGGGCCCTCAAATAATTCCTTCTATCCCTGAATGGCAGAGTGGTGAGGATCTTCATGGACAACACCACCACAATGTTCTACATCAGGAAGCAGGGGGGCACCCGATCCTCAGCGCTCTCCAGAGAGGCGCAGGACTTGTGGCACTGGGCCATCGACCAAGAGATGTTCATCTCCTTTTACCTGGCGGGAGTCAAGAACACCATCACTGACTCCGTCAGCAGGGTACTGCGCTCTTGCCACTAGTGGGAACTTCTGCAGTATCAGGTGGACCGCATTTTCCCCAAGTGGGGCAGACCCCAGATCGATCTGTGTGAGGGCAGCGAACTCCATATGTCAGAAATTCGCCAGCAGGTTCCATCAGGTGAGGAGCATGGCGGACGCGGTCTCCTTCCCATGGGAAGGCCTGTTCCTATACGCGTTCCGTCCATTGCTCTTCTGCTGCGAGTCATCAATCAACTCAAACAGTGCTGATACAAGATGATACTCGTTGCCCCAGCGTTGCCGACGCAGATTTGGTACCCGGACCTTCTCAGCCTGTCAAGGTCACCTCCGGTCAAACTGCTGGTGGTCGCGGCTCTGCTCACCAGAGAAGGAGGTGCAATCCTGCATCATGACCCAGGATCACTGAACCGGAGTGCTTGGCTCCTACAGCCCTAGAGTTCGAAGGATACGGTTTGCCGGCAGACTGCAGGGAGGGCTCTGCCAAGGCCAGGGCGTTGTCGACTCTGTTACGGGCACAAGTGGAAGCGCTTTGCTGTGTGCTGCCGGTCACAGAACCTCAAACCTCTGTGGATCACGGCCCCGCAGATCCTTCCTTACTTGTTGCCATTGGCCAAGACGGGGCTGGCACATGCCTCTATCAAGGTGCATATGGCGGCTATCTGCCGCTACACCAGGTCTCCAGGACGATCTTCTCTTTGGTCCCATTGTCTTGTCAAGGAGTTCCTCAAAGGACTGTCTCTATCTTTCCCGCCAGTGAAGGCTCCTGCTCCGGCTTGGGTACTCAATGTGGTGCTGACTAGGCTCATGGGCGGGCCCCCCTTCGAGCCTATGCATCCGGTCCCTCGGGTTCCTCTCATGGAAAACGGCTTTCCTCGTGGCCATCACCTCTAACAGGAGGGTGGGTGAGATCCAGGCCCTATCCTGCAAACAGCCTTATCTGACTTTCCACAAATCGAGGGTGGTGCTGCGGACGCACCCCTCCTACATGACAAAGGTTGTTGGAATTCCACCTGAACAAGCCTTTGCTGTTGCCCGTGTTTCCGAAAACCTCTGTCACCGGCTGAGAGGACTTGGCACTCGCTGGATGTTGCTCGTTCTCTGAAGTTCTACGTGGCACCCACAAAGAGTTTTCAGGAGACGTCTTAACTGTGAACTTTGGTCCTGTGAATCATGGGAAGGCCTTGTCCAAGGCTTCCATCTCAAGGTGGCTCTCCGGCAGTATCACACACTCATCGGTTGGCAAACCGACCACTGCCTGGCCGTCCAGGAGCCCATTCCACCAGAGCGATCGCTGCGACGATGGCGTTCATGTCTGGTGTGCCCCATCTGGACATATGCACGGCTGCTACGTGGAGGTCCACGCACACCTTCACAAGATTCTACTGTGTCCACAGTGATTCCAGAAAGGAGTCCAGGGTTGGCCAAGCAGTGCTACGCGACCTGTTCGCTTGAAGCGGAGCCTGTTCCGGAGGTAAGAGTATTCACTTCTGTTGAGCCTTGCCACCTCACTTTGTTGTGTAATGTTGTAATGCTATGTATTCTTTATTCATGAGCATGTGAATCCATGCTAGACCCCATGCTGGAGAAGGAACAAGTTACTTACCGGTAACTATTCGCCAGAATGGGTCTGGCATGGATTCACATGTGAACCCTCCCTTCTACCCTACGGCTCTTCTTGGTCATATTGCCACTTTACGTGCTTACCAAATCTGAAGATGGCTGCCAGAGGTGGGGAGTATGGAAAGGACATTCATTGACTGGGGGCAGTACGATCCAGCGTTCAGTGATTGGTTTAGAGGAGTAAATACAGTTTATAAAAAACTGAAACTGTTTTTTCTTTTACCGAGGATTACCTGCCTGATGGGGAATATTCATGAGCACGTGAATCCATGCCCAGACCCATGCTGGAGAACAATGGTTAACAGTAAGTAACTTGTTCCTACCCCAATGGCTACTATAGGAGAAAATGAAAACAATGTTTCCCAATAGCTACAATAAAGCTGCGTTGGGCTACTAATGCAGTAAATCTGCCTGCACCCATTGTGAAGCTAAAATAAAATATTAGCTACCAGCAGCCTACCCCCTACAGCCAATCTGGGTTGATATTGAGGATCTATGTGATCACTGTGCCGCCGAAAATGTCAACTTAAACAATGCTGACTACATTCACGCCAACACAGTGATCACATATTAAAACATCATGTATCCTCAAAATATTAAAATGAAGATCCATTTATAAAATACTGGTATTACATGATTTGTATATTTTGAACAAATAAATATAATGCTTTACCTTGTGTAATACGGGCGAAATGAGACGCTTCTTACTGGTAGATGCTGCAGCGTGTAAAATGCGGGGTGAAATGTCACGCTACACAATGGCTCAGTGGAGGGATATATCATTTTTAGTTTAATGCGCCGCATCTATTAAAATATAAAGTTTATCCTTGTGGCACCGACCACGGGAAAAGTATGTTTTAAAACGAAACGGAACCATGAATTAAGTCACATGCGAAGCAGAGTGAAACCAGAATAAATAAATGGAACTGCGATTGGAGTGAAAACCCGTAATGCATTTATGGAGAAAACGGGCGGCTGTCAATAAACATGACTGGGCATTGCCAAACCGCCCAGGCTCTGCATAAATGCATGTAAAAGAATTTCCATGCTGCCCATTGGAAAACTACAATGCGGCGTGGGATGCAAAATTAATGGCACTGGGCGGCTGTCAAACATGATGCACATTTCCAAACCGCCTGTTGTCTTACGTTGCAGCAGGCAGATATCCATGGTGCCTTTGAGGCGGCGCGAGTATCAAAATGAAATGAAGTGCAGTGCAACAGTCGCAATAAGTCAGCAATAGGAATGGCACTAATCGGCAGTAAATAAGTCTAACCTCTGTGGGCGACATTTTGGTATGATACCGATATAATAACCCTTGGGCTTGGGAGTCCCTGGGTGACCCAGGACCAAAAACACTTGCGTTAAAAAAAGGAAAGTTGGGGCAGAGGCACTTCAGCAAAATAAAATGGGGCTGGGGGTAGAAGCAAAAAGAGTAGTGGTCCCATAAAATGAGACTGCAGAGCAACCCTGAAATAGAATTCTGCCCTTGCACTGGCCTTCCCGGGAGGGTGACCAACTAGCCAGGAGCAGAAGCAATGACTGAGAAGCTATTTGGAAGCCGCACAAAACCTTACCAATCGCATCTGGACGACTCTTGTGGCAAAACAGAGCAGCCAACCAACAGAAAACGGTCTTACGATAGGGGCAACAGTAGATTCAACTCTTGCCACCCTAGACAAAAAAGAAAGTGGGGTGGGGGGGTAGTGGTGTCCCACAACCCTTTTGGATGACACAGGCTTCCTACCTTGAGCTAGGACCAGTAGGATAAAACCGAAAAATGGGCCAGTCCCAGCAGGGGGCAACTAGCTCATGTGGTGATCACCAGAATGATTGACAACCCAGGAAGGATGTCCAGCAGCCGAAAGGAGGACCCCGGAGCATGAGACAGAACCCAGGGATTAGCAAGTATGACCAAACCAAGTCCTAAAATGTAACAGCCCAGCTCTGTCAAAATGCTCCAGCAATGCAGAATCACAGTACTTGAGTGAATGTGTTTGTCAGCAGTCCAATCACGCGCCTTTTGGTGTCCATCCAGTTAGATGTATCCATGCAGTTTGTGTATTTGCTTATCTGGGACAAGGGACCAGTCTAAACAACCTATCCAAACCACTACAGTGTGTGCTAGGCTGGGCTCAGAATGAGCCCATGTCTGCACAACAGCCATTTTCGGCCTGCCTCCTGGATTCCACAAACCAGGGAATTGCCCCCAAAAAATGTCTGAGTGTAGGACTTCAATGCATTCGTACCTCAATGGCTACCATACTGGTAATACTAATGCAGTAAAATCATCTGCATCCATGGTGAAGCCCAAACTAAATGACAGCTGCCCCAACCTACTTCACAAAACCATTGTAGGGTGATATAATCACCCTGGTGCTAAAATGGGGTGCTTCGAAATCATGCCATAGGACAGCCTGGTAAAAAAAAAAATTGCAGCGACAAGAGTTTCTTAAGTAAGAAGGCCCTCTGACCATAAAAATAAACTCAAAGACCATAGAAAACCAAGGTGAAAAACAAACTGTTTAAGGCTACCATAATATGCGTTAGCAGGATCCTCAAAATTGAAATATGCCCTAAAAGTAGCACAGCCATCAAACCACAATCACAAGAAACAACCACCCCAGGTTGGTTAGGCTCATTGTGGACAACTCCTCTCACTGTTTGTTCTATCGTAGGAGGTCCATGGATCACAGGTGTGGGGCTCCTTCAGAAGAACAAGTTGGTTAGCTAGTTTCAGCATTTCTAGTCTGTCAGAAGAACTAATTAATTGGACCACCACCAGGCTGGAATCAGATGCTGAAGTGATGACGAGACTGCTTTGGAGTCCGTGACTTTGGATGTCACCCATAATGCAGCAGACTGGAGATGCAGTTGGGGAGACCCTGTAGTGTCAGCTGGCAGAGGTCAGCTGGCTATTTGGACCCTGGCTCCTGGCACGTCTTCACCTTGGTGAAGAGTAGAAGAAATAGGGAAACAAGGTTGCAATCCCACGGAAAGGGTGCTGGCCAAGTTGCCAGTGAAAGGGTAGACTAGGTCAATGGTAGCCAGATAAAGGACCAACACTCTTCCATGCACCAGGGTACGAAGACAGCATGGCAGAGCTCTACACTAGTTAGGCGCTCACACCAGGTGAGCGTAAGTGAGTGGTTTGGCAGTACTGCGGGTGTGCGGTTGTGGGGCTGGTAGGTTTACCTCTGGTTTCTTTTTTCTTAGAGCTTCTGTTGCCCCACTGTAACTCGCACCATAGCTCATTACGCTCCTGTGTTAAGTGGCTGACAGTAGGGCTGTTCCGGACACCACGATCTGTGTGAGAAACAGCCTGTGATTATGTTGTCACCTCTTTGTGAAGACTTGCTTTCATGGGGTGGGGAACGGAGAGTCTGGATTGGAACTGACGGTTGACTTGTGACATCCAGGCTGAGGGGCAACTCCAGACTTTACTGTTCTTACGGCCAACTGACTACTGCACGCCTCACTCAGCAGACAATGGAAAGAAACTGATTGAGGAAAATAAAAGCTCTGAAGGAATAAATAGCCTGGATCAAGTAAGGTGATTGTGGATGCATATATTTGAGCCCTTCCTGCCATATTAACACTCATTGTGAATTGTGTACTGGGGAATTCCCTAGTGCCTTACGAGTGGTGCCACGAGGCAGGTTGTGCTTATTTTTCTTTTTCTTGTTTCTCCTCTTCTGGTGAAGATTTAACTTGGCACACTAATGCCATGTCCAAACTGCATAGTGGTAAGCAGTGGAACAGTGGAGTAAGGGCCATTAAGTATACACAGCCTAGTGGCATTTATGGCAAACAACAACAAACGGGGAAAGATGCCCGACACGCCAAACTAGCCCGATCAACATGAGGGAGCAGCTGGTCCCAATGCCAGCCTTGCTAGCCTCCTCAGTGTCTGGGGGAGAGCGGGTGGCTGGCAAGATGGAAGTTCTGAGTCCTATATCTGATTAACGGTTGTTGAATCAACGTGAAACCGGACTCTCCATCTTTGCTAAATCAAAATCAAGACCGTTTTGAACAGGTTAGTGGAACAAAGATGCCTGTGGTCAACAATTTAAGTGGTAGGAATCCGATACCAAGTTCCACATCGACGCCAAAGGGAGTAGTACAAAATGTCACTAAATTGGATAAGGTTGCAGTTAATCCTTCAATAGACCCGGAGGATGTGGTGGTTTTTCCGATCTCATCAGTAATAAATGTTAAATATGGGTACACACTGAACTCCGCGCTACAGGAATTAAATCACAGAAAAAAATGTTTCTTCCTAAAGTTGGGATCAATGTCTGTAACTGATAAGAATCCTGAGGGAAAGGACAAGTTGGAGCCCGTGTTGGTTGTCTCTGATAGAAGTCTCCTAGAAGTCTCCTAGAAGTATTACAAATTGTGGAGAGAGAATTGGACATCCAAGAAGATCAGAATACGACTGTAATTGATGTTAGTGAGATCAAATCCATGGGAGAGGTTGGGGTTGACCTTGTGGGCGATCCCGCCTCGATCGTAAGTGAATATTTAACTTTCAAATCAATGGATGGACTTGACAGTAAAGCACGGGGTGGATTGCATGAAACCTTAAAAGATATGGATGAAAGAGTAAAGCTGACGGCATCATCGATATCCACTTTGAATGTAGTTTTGAGCTCTTCTGTTGATCTATATGAGACTATTAAGGATGCGCTTTCTGTAAATGTTTTACAGTCAAGCAAAATAAATCTGGCGATTAACATGTTGGAAGACTTGATGGGGAAAACAGTGTAATAAGAACTTACTGTATCAAACAAAAAACACAATTTCCTTGGAGTACTTAAATCAGTTAGTCGAAAAGCTTGCAAATATAATGGAAACGCACCACTGTCTACTTATGAATCGCTTTGTGTTGAATGAAACCTGGGCTGAGTCGGCCGTTGTGCCAGTTAAAGAGCTACTGGCGGCTACCAAGGAAAACCACTAGGGAAACCATCAGCAAATGAAGTATTGAGGGTAAAAGAATGTTGAGTCACAGTCCACCAAGTTGAACAACCACGAAATGGTGGTCTTGGCGCACTGGTGGCTTCAGGTGGGGGAGACAGGCCGGTTGGAACTGCGGCAGATATAGTGGCTGTGGAATGTAATAAGAAGTTTATTCTGAGACGAAATGTGTGAAAAAAGAAAAATAAGTAAAGAAATAATAAACCGCAAAAATTCTAAAGGCTTGAAAGGGTACTTGAGATACCTCAAAATATCAGAGTATATCGGAGAACAGGAGAGGGGAAAAGAAACTGATGATGAGACAGTCGATTAACAAATACGCGCAATGCTCCTACGAAAAGATTGTAGAAAATTGACTGTGCCGAGGCTCTGCACTGCGACACCTCCATAGAAACCTCAGTGTGAGATCAGTGAGGATTCAAATAATGCCAACCAAACTACTAGAGTAAATCGGGGGTGTACCGTAGTGAGCGTGATAGGGAAAAATGATAACGGACATCACAAGACGAAGACCAGTATTTGTTTTTTGTTTTATTATTTGTATTGCGCACCAGACCCAGGGGTAACCGGGTGCATTTCATAAGACAACTTACAGCTTAGTTACAGGATCACAAGGCAAAAGTACCGTGGTGCAGCATTGTTTAGACATTTATGCACAAGTGAGGCTGCTTTTAACTGGATTTTCTCGTGAGTTGAGAGCCAGTTATTGGATCTTCTAAGATCAGTGATGTGGGCTCTCCTAGGAATGCCTAATGCTGCTCTAAGCACATTGTTCTGTAGGATTTGAATTGTTTTAATGACTTCCTTGTTGGCCCCAATATAAAGTGAGTTACAATAGTCTAACTTTGATAGCACTAGAGCTCTGGCCAGTGTAATACAACTGCTGTTGGATAGGAAGGGTTTACCTGCTCTTATCAATTTGCACGTGTAGGCGGTGGCAAAGGCCATCCCGTTGACCTGCTTATTGAAGGAGAGGGTAGAGTCCAGATAGAAGCCCAAGGTTTTTACTGCGTGGGCGGTTGTAATTTGGTTATTATAAATGTTAAAAGAGGAGTATTAAGGGCACAGTTTTTTAAGGGTAGAAGTGTAAATGTGCAAACACAGGTAGACTGGAGGCAGTTGGGATTCCAGTCAGATCGATTGAAAAACAAAACCACGAAAACATCTAAACTACTCCCAGAAGGATGGGGCTCTGATTTTCCTAATGGGGGGAAAAGTAAATCCAAAAAGATCCCGGGAGCAGCAGTTCTGTCACCTTCGAACCAACTGTCTACCTTGATGCAGACACAAATTCAGGCAAGTTTGACACAACTCGTATGCCTCAAAGTCAACGATCTCACAACAAAGCCCTCCAGTAAAGAGCTCGATGAATGAATGTGAAATGGAAGTGATAAACAAAGAAGACTCAAAGTAATGAGAACTTCTTAAACTCTTTGTTTGTACGTCCACATGTTTGGTTGGAGCAGCTGACAAACTCCGGAAAGCAAACCATCTTAAATAGACCATCTATCTTGAGGATAGTGAAAGATGTTTCAGAGTTAGATCTATTTTCTACGCATAGACTATATACATTTTCCGTATGACAACACAACCAATATAGTGTAAAATTGGTCATGGTTGCTTACTGAATTTAAGCTTCATGGTTTCACCATAATAGTCCAATTGGCGACTAATAGTATTGGTGGTAGGCCGTCTGGTGGACTGAATATTGCCTCACGGAATTCAAAGATAATAAAAATGGTGAAAGCAAACTCCTATTATGTAATTCTAGCAACCATATTAGGCTATAATCTTAACCTACAAAGGAGCATGGTAGTATTCAACCTTTATTATAACCCCTCATGTTCCAAGCTGGATGATTTCTTGGAGTCCATAGCTGAAACTTTGTCAAATGTTGTGGGTCAGGAAGAAGTTACAAGCATTTTAATAGTGGGAGATCTAAATTCATACTCTCTTGATCTACAGCATACCCAGTGTGGAATTGGTTTAGCTGGGGTAAATAAGAAGTGGGACTTGGTTGTTTGTAATGGGAATGTGGAAGGAGATTTGTCCCCGGATTATACTTGGGTGAGGAACGAGGCCAAATCAGTTTTTGATTGCATAATCCTGTCCAGAGACCTATTCGATTGCTGTACTGGAATGTGGATAAGACCAACACTGATAAGTGATCATAACATGCTGACTTTCGGGATGCTGGATGGGGATATTGGATAGCCCGCGGGCAACACATAGATCTTTTGGTGAATGACGGAGAAAACCGATTGGTCAAGTTTAGTAGAAATCGTAGAGGATTGAATAAAAATCTGAAAGAGTCCTTATATGCTAAATCAGTTGAGCAGTTAGGATCAACATGCCATCCTGATGAGTTTAGACACTTTTTGTGCGATCTGGATAAACCCCAAAATGGAGGGACCAAAATTGTGTCTAATCATAAATACCAATTGGATAGTCACCTGTAAACGGAAAAAATAACTGACAAATCTTAAAAAAAGAGTATCATCAACGGTGTTGCATTTTTAAGGGAGAAAAAAGCATTGCTTGCAGCATACCAAAATTGGAATCGGGCCAATAGGCACTTAAAATACCAACGTCGGGGGGAGTTAATGTTACAAAATCGTGTTGCAAAGAATACCCTTAAATTCTGGTCTTTAGTGAATGGTGGGAAAGCATTGCAATCTATTTGTCAAAGTAACTATCTTGGAAGATCTATGGTGCACACATTTTAGATCTCTCTTCAGTGTAATCACCCAACGTGTAGTTTGTATATCCTTAGATGTTCCATGGTCTCACTTTGTTTCCCTGGGAAAGTTAATTAAAAAAATGTAGCTCGAGTGCAGCTGGCCTTAATGGGTTATCCAACTCTATTTTAAAGGCTGAGTCGGGGACCTGGGCCACAATCTTCTACCTTCTCTTTAAGAACATCATTGAGATGAGGCAGTTCACGGAGAGCTGGAAATCCGCTGTAATAATTCCAATTCACAAGAAGGGCTATCGAACGGATCCTAACTACCGTCTGATTGCTGCTCTTGACGCGGATAGTAACCTTTTTGCTGGTGCAGTGTTATTCCATTTTGGAAAGTTGGGCTGAGAGTAACCGCATCCTGGACAAGTCTCAAATTGGCTTCAGGCGGGGTATGTCAACAACCCTAGATCGGTTAGTAGTGAATATGCTTGGGGATAATGCGTGGCAGGCGGGTAACCTTCCCCTCTGTGTCTTTAATAGATCTCAGCAAAGCCTTTTGATACCGTGAACAAAAAACAGCTGTGGGAGGAACTGAGAGCATGGGGTATCCCTTTGGGATTATTGGCAATCTTGATAAATTTGCTTTAAAATAAAACTATCCAACTTAGATTGGACAGATTGGGACGCCTCACCAGACCAATATTTACGGAGAGGGAAGTGAGGCACTGATGCATACTTGCTCCCTGCCTCTTCAACCTATACCTGGCGGATCAAAATGGTTCATTAAGTAAACATGCATTTGCAAGTCCATAAATTGGCATGCAGAAGATCAGTTGGGTGGCTTACTCTGACATTTTGCTCCTTGTTTTTGGGCCCCGAGGAATCCAGCAATTGTTAAGGGCGATGAGTGAATTTGCATTATGAACTAGTGATTAATCCTGGTAAGACTCGAGTAATGAGGTTTGGTACTCAGAAAAAGATAGGCAATGTATCTAGGTGGTGTATGGAGTCTAAAACTGTTTAACCCGTGTTGGAAACTACAGATCTGGGCTTTAGACTTGCAGCATAGCCGAATGTGAGGTTGGTGGAGGATAGGCTGAAAGCCAAGGTAGATCAACCGGCTGCATGGATGATAAATATTAACAATTTTTGTAGATTTTCAGTCATTCCTCATGTTCTTGAGGGTAAAGTAATTGCCACCTTGACGTATGGCATGGACATTCAATCACAGGCATGGAATCTTGATTGGGATTGTTTGGAGGGAAGGCTGTGGAAGAAGGTCTTTGGTTTGCCTTTGTCCCAATAAATGGTCTCGTCCTGCTATGAGTTGGGCTCAAACTCACTCAGGGCCACTATAGAGTGGAGACTCTTGCAACTATATAGGCGGATCAAACTCCCTCAAACATTCTCTATAATAAGACAATCAAGCGTATGTATGAAAAGTCTGACTAGAAATGGAATCATTGTCCTGGCAAATATTTCAAGAACGGTGGAGGGTTTATAGTGTAACTAAATTAAAATCAAGAGAGTGCTAAACGAGATCGACTGGATAACAACTATTGATGCAATGCGCTCGATAAAGCTTTGTGGTAGTTTTTCTATCCTGGATAAACCTATGGGTTTTTGCCTAGCTATCTAAATAGGTTTACAGATAGCAGAGGATGGGGAGAGCCCTTCCAGTAGGTCGAGGGTAAGGCCGTTGAAAGATCTGTCTCCTATCTATAAAACTAACAATTGACAGTCTGTTACATATTATGATTGAATGACAAGGGACAAGAGAACTAATGACATTGTTCATATACAAATCAACTGAAAAACTGAGGTGGCTACAGACAATGGACTTCTGATAACGATGGTCTTCAGGGCATGAAACCTTTCTATCAATAGAACTTATAAACCTTCTGAAACTGCTTGATTTGCACAATGAATACCACTGAGGACTGGTTGGAATTGATGATTTATTTATTTTTATTTGTTGTAAATGGGATATGTTCATAAGGTTTCGTTTTTCTTATGTCCAATGTATTTTGTAGTATGTGAAAAGTCAAATAATTTGCTGTAACACATTAATAATAAAACACATGAAGAAAGGTTGCCTCTAATAGTCCAAGGGAGTCCAGGTCTCCACTGTCAATATAAGGGCCGAGCTGTATCTTGCAGTGGCTCGCTTCGCCGTTGGTATTTCCAGCAGCAGTTTTGGCTCCAGATCCTTGCCAGTTATCCCACACTTGGCTTGCAAAGATCCTATCCAAGCAGAGCAGCTGTCCAATCCCAGATGGCCAGCTCCCCCAACATCTGTGACATCATTGTGGCTGCTTTAAGCATTGGTGATGACTGCTCTTATACACTAGGCCAGGGTTCTTCAACCTGTGGCTAGCCAGATGTTTTGGACTATGACTCCCATGATTCTTCAGCATTAACTGTGTTGGCTAAGGATGATGGGCGCTGTAGTCCAAAACATCTGGAGGACAAAGGTTACGGACCCCGGCACTGGTTTTATTTAAAGAAGCCTGCAAAGTGCATGCACTTAAGTGGCAATTTCTTACTCTGCCTGTGAGTAAGAAGGCAAACAAAGAGAATGCTTCCAAAAAAACAGGCCTTCGACCACAAGTATCGCCCATGCTGAGTGAAAATGGCCTAAATGCTTTCCCAAGGTATGAAAATAGTGGTGTACCACAGTGTACTTTTGAAATCATAACATTAGTAGCACGACTACTACCCCGTTCATGACACATTACAAAGCCTCAAAGTTTATGGAAAAGATAGGAGATGCCATGTTTACCTGCAGCACCCTCCACCCCCCAATAAGGGAGGTAGTGCTGCTACCTCCCAGTTTTTAATGTTGGACGGATCCCCCTGCACCGGTAGCCTTAAGGACTTTCCAGTGCCTCCAAAGCAAAATGAATGAAGCCGTTAAATTAAGATAAAGACGCCCAAAATCTGCAAGGTTCCCAGTCAGTCTGCAAATATGGTAGGGATCCCATTGAAGTTGCTGAGAAAGGTGCAAAAAGAAGAATCTTTCCTAGCACTCACTTTGTTAAATAAGTGTAGACTGCTAATTTAACTCACGGCGCATAGAAAATGCAAAACAATAGACTGTGAGGAAGCTTTGACTGCAAGCATTAGTGGAAACCAGACACCTCCACTGAACATGTAACTAGTGCCACCTTCCCCAGACCCTGCAGACCGGTTGATTGCATGCTCCAAGAGCCTTTGTTCCCAGAGAATGTCTTACTACTCATCCCTGAGCTGACCCAGCATGAAGAAGAGTGGGCACTGGACAGAGCCGAGGATTCACAGTACAAAAGAAACTGAAGAACTTTGAAAGAATCATTGGTATTCCGAAAGCCCTGGTTCTTCCTTAACTGCAACAGTTGAAAACTAGACTGCACCTATCGTTATCTGGAATTGCAACATTTGCTATTGGACAGCTTCTCCAGCAGTTTACCATGTGTCTGATCACCTATTCTACTGGCTTTTCTCAAAGTGCCCTTCGGATACTGCTACCCAAACAACCAGTTTGACCATGGGCATAGTTGGTGTCCCTAACTGTTGGGGTCAGCGCCTGCTTTCTAAACACTTTTTTTATTTGTTATAATAATGTAGCTTTCTTAAGGTAAATGATGGTCCTTATTTAAGGTGTATTCAATGTATCTTGAACCACCTTGCCCCCCTCTTAAGAGTTGGCTTTAACTGCTCAGCCATGGCTACGAAACAATGAGCTAGAAATGTGGAAAGCGTAAGGAAATATTGTATAGTAATGAAGATTGCTGGAGATGCAGGCGAGTTCTCAGGTGAGCCCATTATTATGTTTCTTACTTAAAGTCAGAGCAATGTATATGCAGGACCCACTGGTGCCCACCACCCAGGTAACTGTTCCCAACGGTCACTTGTAGAACACCAGTGGTAGGGACATTCCACATACACTTACATTCTACATGTTACCTCACATGCTCCGACATCGCAGCCACAGGCATCCAACCATACACAGACTAGGGGAACACAGATACCACACCTTGTTGCCTAGTGCGAGTCATTACCTTCCAGCCCCAGAAAACCACAGGGCTGAAGGTAACTTGCCTAACTATGTTCAATGCTTTAAAGAAAAATGCATATATTTCTGGTTCTGCTACTGTGATGTGGGAATGCGAACATAAGAAAATATATTTACCACCCTTCCCAACTGTTGCTTAACAGTAACTAGCTTATTCACTTCTAGAGTATACCTGATTGTCAATCAGTGGGTGGGAAGCGAACCATGGTTTAACCAAAAATACCTTTATTCAGGATATGTATTTATGAATACAGAGAAACCGAGCAAACTGAAAATGTCCAGAAATCTGTCCACCAAGTGTTTTTCCCTGCTTGGCTAGATTTCTTTCAGTGTCCTCAAATAATGCTCTTCCCAAATACCAGGATTCGACTTGGGTTGCAATTCTGAAGAAATATCCTTCTTTCTCTTGGAGGGAAAACTCAAAACACACTTGTAGTTGGGTGCGCCAGGCTTCAAAGGATCAGCTCAGCGTGCACCTTTGTTCAACTGGATCACCGGGTTAAGGGCGCCTGGTCCTTATTTGGGTCTGCGCGGCAAGCACCTCTGCTGTCGGGTCGGGAGTAAGGGATCTGTCGATTCCGTGCCTTAGTATGCCCAATGGAAGTTACCCATAGCTTCACTCCACTCCTCGTCTCAGTCTCTGGGCAGGTTCTGTTGGCGAGAACATAGAGTATCTGAGCTACTTTGCGGGCGTTTTAAAACCCCCTCTGCCCCACCCTTCACCAGCATGGGGTCTGGCATGGATTCACATGCTCATGAATATTCCCCGTCGTCAGGCTGGGAATCCTCGGTAAAGAAAAAACCAGTATCAGTTTCGTTTCTGATCTGTCTTTCGTAGTAATAACCAATCACTGGTCTCTGCGTCATACTGACCACAGCCAATGACTGCCCTCTACCTAAGCACCGCCTCTGGCAGCCATCTTCAGATTTTTACTGCACGTTCATGTGTTGGGATCCTCGTGCTATTGCTCTCGAGCGTTAGTGCTATTTTTCACGTTTTTTTTCTCAAAACTTCGTTTTTTCCGGTCAAAAGAGCCTCAAGCTCCACCGACTCTCCATCCGATCAACGGGGACCCGTGTCGGATTCGTCTGCGCCCCTCAAGGGTGAAGATTTCGTCGAGCTACGTTTTGGAGGACTCCAGAAGCTTCTCAGGCCCGGACATGGCCCAGGAGAAGGGAAGCTCGACGCCCGGAAAGCTGTTCAGGGTCTGCCCTGGATGCCAGCTGCAGAACGTCTTTAAGGAGGACGAACACTCCTTTTGTCTCTACTGCTTACATGAGGACTGTGCGTTTTGCGGCAATATGTCGGAGCGGACCATGAAGGACCGCCACCAACGCCACACCAACTGGCTGGAAGGGAAGAGCCCGTCAGGCGAGAAGAAGAGGAAGAAATCCGAGCGATCTTCTAAGACCTTTGAGGACGCCCCGGCGACGGGATCCAACACAAGGCCACTCACCGCGAGTCCGCTGGCACCGGGAGAGCCGAACGGTCGGGCTCTACGGGCGCCAGGCAGGGCGCACCCTCCCCGGCACCTTCAGCCACGAGCCAACGCTCTGGGTCGGGTAAGAGGAAGGGCGAGCACCCGGCGAAGCTCCTGGAGAGGCCCCGGTCGAGCTCGAAGGCCCCATCGGAGGGGGAGCGAGGCAGTGTGTCCCCCCCCCCCCCCCCCCAAGGATAAGGCGGTGAGCGCACCTAAGGTGGTGAAGGCCTTAATCCATCCGGCCAAGCCCTCTATCGATACTGTCGCGGCGGCCCTGGCTCAGCCTGTGGAGGCTACACCAGTGGTGGCGACCTCGGGGCTCAGAGTCTCCCTGCCACCTCAGAGGGAGTACTCTTTTGTGCCCATCGATAGGACCCCCGTGAAATCCCCGGCGGGGAAGAAAAAGGGGGGGCAGGGCGTCGTCGTAGATTCAGCTTCAGAGGAAGAGCTGATCGAGGTCTTAAGCCACGGCCTTGGCGTGGATGAAGACCAGCCCGTCGGGATGGATCCCGACGCAGGTGACGACGACATCGCCGAGGGTGCCGACGGGGCCCCTGATCGCCCGTCGGATTCCCCGCTTCCAGCGCCGCAAGACAACTCGGCGGCCATTTTGTTGGCTATACAGTCCTTATGCTCAGAGATAAGGACGAGACTACCGTTACCGACGGAGGAACCTCTCCCGTCGGGGGATCCTGAACCGGGACCTTCTGGTGTTCCCCCGCCCAAGAAAAGAAGGATTCACCCTCCACCTCCTTTTCAGCCGTCGCGACCCGTCCAGCCCTCCTCCCCGTCCACCCGAGGGGATGATACGGGGACTGACACGGCAGCGACGGGTACGGACGACGAGGTATACGACGAGGATCTCCCGTCGTCACCTCCCACCAGGGCTTCTCCGCCCGACGAGATTGGATCGTTCCACTCCATGATCGCCAGGGCATCCGAGCTTTTCCAACTCTGCCCTGAGGAGAAGAAAAAGGAAGGATTCCTTTATCAACGGCGCGAGGCCAAGAGGAAGACGGTCCTCGCGGTGCCTCTACTGGACGACATTTGGGATGAGGGCCTCCCTTCCACGACGCCATCTAGAAGAGACCGGTACGAGAAGAAGTACCGGGTCCCAGACGCGGCCCCCCTGTGCCTCCGGGCGCAGCCTACCCCGGACTCCGTCGTCTCCGCGGCGGCCAGGAAGAAAGCGGGGGGGGGTGCGGCCTCCACATCGACTTCCCCACCGGACGGCGAGGGAAAGAAATTGGACGCTATGGGACGCAGGGTCATCTCGTCTGCAGCGACGACGATTAAAGCGGCCAACGCCTTGGCTATCGTGGCCCGCTACGACAGGGAGCTATGGTACAAACTGGCTCCCCTGCTGGACTTCCTACCGGACGACAAGAGGGCGGATGCCCTGGAGATCCTACAGGAAGGTGAGGTGGCGTCGGACCACGCCATCACTATTGCGACGGACATCGCCGACACTGGGTTTCGCCAGTTGGGCAACGGCGTGTGCCTTAGGTGGCGTGGATGGCTCAAGGCTACGGACTTCCGTCAAGACGTACAGACCAGAGTCCTGGACATGCCGTTCGATGGGAACAACCTGTTTGGGGAAAACAGTGGACGATTCCCTTCAGGCCAATAAAGCGGACACTGAGACGGCCCGGGCCCTGGGGGTTCTACAGCAACGACGGACGCCCTTTCGGAGCAGCGGAGGCAAGGGCGCCTCCAAAGGTTCCGGCGGCGGTTTCTCTACCTACCGTCAAGCGGCCCGCTCGTCGTCTTTGGAGACCTACAGAGGACGAGGCAAGTCTGGCGGACCCCGCCGTCGTCACCAAGGAGGTCAAGGCGGCAAAGCCTCGTCGAAACAGGATTGAACCGGCCGTGGGGTCGGGCCCCCACCGAAGCACCCCGGTGGGAGGCCAGCTGGCGAGCTTCGTCAGCGTGTGGGAGTCCATCTCCACCGACCGTTGGGTGCTGGACGCCTTAGCCCGGGGCCGCGCGCTCGAGTTTCAAAGAAGGTGCCCGCGCGTCCCCCCCGTGGCCAGGAAAGAGCTTCACGTCCCTCAGCTTCTCCTGGAGGTAAAGTCGTTGCTCAGGAAGGGCGCCATCGAACTCGTCCCAAAGAGGCTTCGGGGCTCCGGAGTTTACTCGAGATACTTCCTCGTGAAGAAGAAGACGGGAGGATGGCGCCCCATCCTAGACCTGCGACGTCTGAACAAGTTCATCAAGGCGCAGAAGTTCCGGATGGTCACCCTCTAGCACGTCCTGGGTCAGCTGGAGGAAGGAGACTTCCTGTCGTCGTTGGATTTGGAGGATGCCTACTTCCATATTCCCATCCTAAAGGGGCACCGAAAATTCCTCAGGTTTGTGGTCCAAGGGCGTCACTACCAGTTCAAAGCCCTCCCCTTCGGACTACGGTCGGCACCCAGGGTATTCACCAAGTGCCTTGCACCGGTGGCGGTGCAGCTGCGCCGCAAGGAGATCCACGTCTACCCCTACCTGGACGACTGGCTCATCCGAGCCAAGACGAGGGAGCTCGCCGTGGAGCACACGGCAAGGACCGTCCAACTTCTCACGGACCTGGGATTCTCCGTGAACTACGCCAAGTCCCACCTGGTACCCGCGCAAAACGCACTGTTTCTGGGAGCGAAGCTCGACAGTGTCCCTTCTGGCCTCCCCGTCGGAGGAAAGGACCAGGTCCATCCTGGGCAAGGTACAGCGGATGTTGGTTTCCGACGCGGCCAAGGTGAGGTCCATCAAGTCCCTCCTCGGAATGATGTCTTCTTGCATCTACCTCATTCCCATGTACAGGCTCCGGATGCGCCCGTTGCAGGAGTTCCTGGACGCGCGCTGGATCCAAACGACGGGCGGCTTCGAGGAGAGGATCACACTCTACGAGAGTTTCCGCCGAGCGGTCCGGTGGTGGGGCACCCGCGCGCATCTGACGGCGGGCATGGACTTCCAGACCCCAGACCACCAGGAGACAGTGACCACGGATGCCTCCCTGGAAGGGTGGGGAGCGCACACCGAAAATCTGCACGCGAGAGGCCTTTGGCTCCCGACGGAGAAGTCCCTCCATATCAACGTCCTGGAGCTCCGTGCAGTGTTCTAGGCCCTCAGGTCCTTCCTTCCGTCCCTCAAGGGCAAGGTGGTGAGGATCTTCACCGACAACACCACCACCATGTTTTACATCAGGAAACAGGGCGGAACCAGGTCCCCAGCACTGTCCAAGGAGGCGCAGGACCTGTGGCATTGGGCCGTCGCCCAAAGGATGTTACTGGTGCCATTTCATCTGGCGGGGATAAAAAACACCATCGCCGACTCACTCAGCAGGGAGCTGCGCTCGTGCCACGAGTGGGAACTACGGCAGGATCTAGTGGATCGCCTCTTCCGACGGTGGGGCACACCCCAGATCGACCTGTTCGCGACGGCGACGAACTCCAAGTGCCGGAGGTTCGCCAGCAGGTTTCCCCAGGCGAGGAGCATGGCCGATGCTTTCTCGTTCCCCTGGGAGGGCCTGTTCCTCTACGCGTTCCGTCCTTTGCCACTGCTAATCCGGCTCGTCAACCGGCTCAAGAGGTCACGGTGCAGGATGATCCTCGTCGCACCTGCGTGGCCGAGGCAGATATGGTTCCCGGACCTTCTGGACTTGTCAGCGTCCCCGCCAATCAAGCAGGCGGTGGACGCGGATCTACTCTCCAGGGAAGGAGGCGCCTTCCTCCACCACGACCCGAAATCGCTGAACTTGCAGGCCTGGCTCCTGCAGCGCTAGAGTTTGGAGGATACGACATACCGGCCGACTGCAGAGAGGTTCTTGCAAAGGCCAGGGCGTCCTCGACTCTTAAATGCTACGGACACAAATGGAAGAGGTTCTCTGTCTGGTGCCACGCACAGAAGATTAACCCTCTACGGATTACGGCTCCCCAGGTACTGCCGTACCTGCTGACGCTGGCCAAAGCTGGACTGGCACACGCGTCCATCAAGATTCATCTTGCTGCGATCTCCCGATACACCACAACCACGGGCCGGACGTCCTTGTGGCCTCATCGTCTGGTGAAAGAGTTCATGAAGGGACTGTTCAGATCGTTCCCGCCGGTGAAGGCGCCGGCCCCGGCGTGGGAGCTCAATGTGGTGCTGACCAAGCTCATGGGACCTCCGTTCGAGCCTCTGCACTCGGCCCCGTTGAAGTTTCTGTCGTGGAAAACGGCGTTTCTTGTGGCCATCACCTCCGCACGACGGGTGGGAGAGATCCAGGTCCTTTCCTGCAAGGCCCCGTACTTGAATTTTCACGACACGAGGGTAGTGCTCAGGACGCACCCCTCCTTCATGCCCAAGGTACCGTCGGACTTCCATCTCAACGAACCCTTGGTGTTGCCTGTGTTCTTCCCGTCGCCTTCGTCGCCGGCTGAGAGGACTTTGCACTGCTGGATGTGGCTAGAGCGCTGAAGTTCTACGTGGACCGCACAAAGTGTTTTCGGAAGACTTCACAACTCTGTGAACTTTGGACCTGTCAATCAGGGGAAGGCTCTCTCGAAGGCTTCCATTTCCAGATGACTCTCCGGCTGTATCATGTACTGTCATCGGTTGGCAAACCGACCGCTGCCTGGCCGTCCGAGAGCCCATTCCACCAGAGCGATCGCAGCTACCACGGCGTTCCTTTCTGGTGTGCCCCTGCTGGACATATGCAGGGCTGCTACGTGGAGGTCGACGCACACCTTCACGAAATTCTACTGCGTCGATCGGGATTCCAGGGAGGAGTCCAGGGTCGGCCAAGCAGTGCTGCGCAACCTGTTCGCCTGAGGTGAGCCTGGTGAGGAGGTAAGATGCTTAATGTTGAGTTTGATGTAATGCTTAATGTTGAGCCTTTGCCACCTCCCGTGGTTGTGCATGTGTGTACTGCTATGTATTCTTTATTCATGAGCATGTGAATCCATGCCAGACCCCATGCTGGAGAAGGAACAAGTTACTTACCTGTAACTGTTGTTCTCCAGCATGGGTCTGGCATGGATTCACATGCGAACCCTCCCGCCTACCCCTCTGCGGCTCTTCACTTGGTCATACTGCCACTTCACGTGCTTCCAAATCTGAAGATGGCTGCCAGAGGCGGTGCTTAGGTAGAGGGCAGTCATTGGCTGTGGTCAGTATGACGCAGAGACCAGTGATTGGTTATTACTACGAAAGACAGATCAGAAACGAAACTGATACTGGTTTTTTCTTTACCGAGGATTCCCAGCCTGACGACGGGGAATATTCATGAGCATGTGAATCCATGCCAGACCCATGCTGGAGAACAACAGTTACAGGTAAGTAACTTGTTCCTTCCAATTATTCGGTTCTGCTGTCTCTATTGGAGGAAACGCCCCTTTCCTACCACCTGTCCGCAGTGGTTCTCCCTCCTCCCGCCAGTTCCCTGATTCTGCTTATAACCATCCACCCGGCTGCTGTGTTCTTTACGCCACCCTTTCTATCCCTGGCTCTGTATGAACCATCTCGGAACAAAGTGCCTCGGGGTGTCGATGATGGTTGCGGGCCGGCATACAGTGAGCTCAGTTAGTAATGAAACTGTGTGTTTGTTTTTGATCTGATTTTCCTGCCTTGTTGTAACATTGCCTTAGTAGTACCCTGGTGCCTGCTGGGAATGGTAGTCTGTTGAGTCCTGTAATCCGGGTAACGGAAGGCAGTATACTTCTCTGTACCAGGCAACAGTGTTTGGACTCCTTCTGTTACCATAAACCTAGCTGGCGTATAGGGAGGTGGATTCTTGTGGTTGTGCGATTTGGATTCTGTCAGATCAGGTCAAACTCCTGTTTTTTTTTTGCTTTGCATGAGATATCCCATCAGTCTCATGTGGTCCCACCCCACAAACTCCTCAAGGAACTAGGCTGTTCAGACCGGTCTAATGCCGAGACAGGTACTAGCTGATACTTTCCTGGTTTGTGTACCGTGGCAAAATAGTATGGTTGCAAGGTGAGGCACCATCGAAGTACCCGATGATTGGTGTCGTTCTGAGCGGCCAACCATCGAAGCGGGGCATGGTCTGTGAATATAGTAAATCGTCTCTCTAATTTGTAGTATCTGTGTGACTCAACTGCCCATTTGATCGCTAGGCATTCCTTTTCCAGTGTGGAATATGGGAGTTTGTGAGGAAGAAGCTTTCTGCTGATAAAAGCAATGCAACAAAAATCTTGTTCCATTTGCTGGGACAGGACTGCCCCTAACCCACACCCTGATTCACCTGCTTGCAAATAGAAGTGTTTGGTAAAATCTGGGCAATGCAGCACTGGCTGGTTGGATATCATTTGGATTAAGGCTTTAAAGGCTTACTTTGCCTCTGTTGTGATCACAAGTGGCTTGTTGGCTTTTAGAGCATCTGTAAAAGGAGCCGCTGTCGTTGAAAAAAATATGTAAAAACCTCAGTTAATAGCCCATGAATCCCAGGAAGGCTCGAATTTCTTTCCGGGAGGTAGGCATATGGAGCCTTTGGAGAGCATGCACTCTGTCTAGAAGTGGTGTTATCATGCCTCCTCCAACTGAATATCCTAAATACTTTGTTGTTTTTGCAGCCAGTTTCGATTTCGATGTGTAGGCCCGCATCTTGTAAGGCTAGGACAACCTTTTTTAAATGGGTTAAATGTTCATTCCAGGTAGGACTGAAGATGACTGTCACCCAAATATGCTGTTGGATAAGAGCTGTGGGGTTTCAATATTTGTCCATCAGAGCTTGAAAAGTTGCCGGAGCCCCATGTAATCCGAATGGCAACACCTTAAATTGGAACAACTCTTGAAGGGTAGCAAATGCTGTTTTTTCTTGATCCGCTGGGTTGAGGGGAATTTGCCAATACCCTTTGGTTAGGTCCAATGTACTTAGATAGGCAGCTGAACCCAGCTTTTCAAGCAGCTCGTCTATCCAGGTCATGTGGTAAGCCTCATAACGTGAGATTGCATTGAATTGTCTAAAGTCCATGCAGAACCTTGTGGTGCCATCAGGTTTGGGTACACGTACCACTGGGGAACACCAGGCACTTTTGGATGGAACAATTGTGCCCAGTTTCAACATATCAGCGATTTCCTGTGCAATGTCACCCCGTTTTGTTTCGGGGATCCAATATGGCCTGAGTTGTACTGTTTTTCCTGCCTCTGTTGGTATTGAGTGTTGCCATATTGGATCGGCCTGGTAGTCCAGAAAAAACCTTGGAAACTGTTTCCAAACTGGAAAACAGCTCATTTATTTGAGTTGGGCTCAATTGTTCCCCCCAACATCACATCCTTCTGGCCGCTGGGTAGTAATGGTACTGTTTGTTCCAGTATCGATTGATCAGAGAGTGAGGTACATAATACTGTGGATGTCTTCTTTCCACAGTTTGAGTAGATTGATATGATAGTTTTGATGTTTAGCTTGCCGGTCCGGTTGATCCACTTCATAGTTGACAGGACCTAATACTTTAGTGATACTGTAGGGTCCCTTCCATTGGGCTAACATTTTATTCATACTTGTGGGAATCAGGACCAACACTTTATCACCAACTTTAACAGACAGGGGTCGCGTTCCTTGGTCATAGTACTTCTCTTGCTGTTACTGGACTCGCCCTAGGTTCTCTTGTGCATAGTCCTGTAATTTTACAAGATGTTCACGTAGATCATTCACATATTCAGTGAGGTTTTTCTCTTCCTGTCCTTCCCACGTTTTTTTTAACAAACCCAGTATGGTTCGCAGATGTCTTCCGAATATCAGTTGAAAAGGGGAATACCCAGTGGATGATCGTGGGGTATCCTGTAACACCATTAACACCCATGGCAAGACTCTATCCAATCCCAACCCTGTGGGATTCGTGGCTCATCGTATCATTTGTTTTGTTGTAACGTTCCACGAGCCCATCAGTTTGTGGGTGGTATACTGACATTCTCAAATGTGTAATACCTAGGATTTTACAAACTTGTTTAATCACAACAGACTTAAAGTTTCTTCCCTGGTCCGTTATTATGTCTTGGGGAATTCCCACTCTGGTAAAGTATGGTAGAAGTACATTGCACACTTGTTTGGCTGAAGTTCTTCTTAAAGGGAAGGCTACCGGATACCTAGTGGCATAATACACTACCACCAGTAAGAACCTATAGCCTCGGCTGCTTGGCTCCAAGGGCCCCACAATGTCTAGTCCTATTCTTTGGAAGGGTTCCCTTATTAGTGGCATCCTCTGTAGGGGGGCCTGTGGTGGTATGTGTGAGCTGGTCTTTTGACAGAACATTCCTGGGAATATTTAGTCACCTCGGCAAATATCCCAGGACAGTAGAAATTCTGTAAGTCGTTTCAATGTCATGTTTTCAGCTAAATGGCCCCCCATATTTTAATTGTGTGCCAGCTTAATAAGATCCTTTTTGTATGAGGGGGGACCCAAAATTGCTCCTGTTCGCTAGCGTCGGGTCCACATGTTGCAGGGTATAGTAGACCTTGCCTTTCCTTGAAATACGGGGTGGTAGTTATGCGTGTCTGATCTTGCACTTTCTCTCTGAGTCTTTTTGTCTCGTCCAATCCGGTTTCTGTACGGAAGGAGGGTAAATGATATCCAACTCTCCAGTCTACCAAGTCTGTCTTGGTATTCTTCCCTCCATGCGTTTCTTCTTTTCTGGGATCGGGACAGGTGGGTTCTTGTAGGCTGACACACTAGTTGCGTTTTTGCAAACGGGGCTTCCTGCAACCATCGCTCAAAACCCAGGACATCAGTACCTATTAGTACAGGGGTGGGGAGGGTGGAAAAAACCGCTGCTTCTATCGGAACCTCCTCCCCATTAACTCCCAATGTGATGTCCCATGTGTGATACTCTGATATCCCTATGCACACATTTCACTGCTATTTTCCTCACCTTGTCTTGATCACCCACATGTGGTTGTACGGCCGTTTGTCTGCTGCCGCTGTCCATCATGGCCTGCGCAGGGTACCCATCCACGGTCACTTCTATTACATATGGCAGCTGCTTTCTTCGGAATTCTTGTGTTTGAATGGTCCCAATCTCCATAGGCTCTATTTTTTTCTTCTTGGAACAGAACCTTTCAATGTGGCCCCTTTCTCCACACTCAAAACATTGTGGTGGTTGGGCTTTTGGAAAACCCGTCCATTGGCAGGGCGTGTTTCCAGCCGCCCGCGGGGTTCCGTAGTGGCTGTCCTTTATGGTCCATTGCGTATGGTTGGAGCTTCCTGGGTCTGCCTTACTGGTGGCACCGTGGAGGTTCGGGGTGCCCCAGCTTTTTGATAGGCGGTTGCTACATCTATTGCTTCTGTCAGGGACAGATGGTGGTGCTGCCTGACCCACCTTTGGATTGAACTATGGTAGAGCTTCAATGAACTGCTCAAGTATTATTTTGTCCTTGATCTGCCCTATGGTTGCGGTGCTAGATAGCAACCGTTTCTCTGCCAAGTCCTGTATACGATAAACTAGTTGTCTGGAGCTTTTCCCGGGGTCTCTCGATACTTTATCTAGTAGGACTCCTCATCCAAGCCCAATCTTTCTAGGGTCGTTTTTTTTACTTTGGGATAAGGGGTGTCCCCTGTAAGATTTGCAGCTTGGTATGCTCCTTGCATTACCCCCGTAAGAAGGGGAGCCAGGAAAAAAGCCCATCTTTCGTGTGCCCATTGTGTGCCCCTAGCGATTATCTCGAAGTTTACAAAGAAAAAGCTTGGGTCGTCTCCAACCTGATACTTCTGCAACACTGTAGGCAGTACAGCTGGTTGAGCCCATTTGACAGCCACTGCTTCCCCTAGTATCCGTATGGCTTCTCTTCCCTGTTCCTGTGCCATGCTCTGGACCTGTATAGCTTGTTGCAAGGCTTGGCGGTCCGCCTGGGCCTGATATCCTTGTAGTTGTATAAGTTGTTGCCCCTCGGCTAGGGTGTTCACTATGGCCTCCATAATTGCTGCTCCAGTGTTGTCTTTATCCCACCACTGTCAATCAGCGGGTGGGAAGCAGACAATGGTTTAACCAAAAATACCTTTATCAGGATATGTATTTGTGAGAATACAGAGAAACTGACCAAACTGAAAATGTTCAGAAATCTGTCCGAGTGAATTTCCCTGCTCTGCTATATTTCCTTCAGTGTCCTCAATAATGCTTTTCCCAAATACCAGGATTCGACTTGGGTTGCAATTCGGGAGAAATATCCTTCTTTCACTTGGAGGGAAAACTCAAAACACACTTCTATATGGGTGTGCCAGGCTTCAAAGGATCAGCTCAGCGTGCGCCTTTGTTCAACTGGATTAAGGGCGCCCGGTCCTTATTTGGGTCAGCACGTGAGTCGGGAGTAAGGGCTCTGTTGATTCCATTCCTTAGTAGGCCCAAAGGAAGTTACACTTTGCTTAACTCCACTCCTCGTCGTCTCCGTCTCTGGGCAGGTTCTGTTGGCAAAAACATTGAGAGCTACTTTGCGTGCGTTTTAAAACACCCTCTGCCCCCCTTCCAATTATTCGGTTCTGCTATCTCTATTGGAGGATGCGCCCCTTGCCTCCCACCTGTCTGCAGTGGTTCTCCCTCCTCCCGCCAGGTCCATGATTCTACTCGTAACCGTCCACCCGACTGCTGTATTCCTTCCGCCACCCTCTCTATCCCATGCTCTGTATGAACCTTCTCGGAACAAAGTGCCTTGGGGTGTCGTGGATCATTGTTGCGGGTATACAGCGAGCTCCGTTTGTAACGAAACTGTGTGTTTGTTTTTGATCTGATTTTCCTGCATCGTAACATTGCCGTAGCATTCCCATGGTGCCTGCTGGGAGTGGTAGTCTCCTGGTCCGGCTGGTTGTTCACTTTGTTATTCAGACTTTTTTGTAACATTGCTGTAGTACTGTGGTGCCTGCTGGGAATGGTAGTCTCATGGTCCTGTTGAGTCCTGTCATCCAGGTAACAGAAGGCAGTATACTTCTTTGTACCAGGCAACAGTGTTTGGACTCCTTCTGTTACCATAAACATAGCCGGCGTTATAGGGAGGTGGATTCTTGTGGTTGCGCGATTTGGATTCTGCCAGATAAGGTCGAACTCGTGGTTTTTTGTTGCTTTGCATGAGATGTTCCATCAGTCTCATGTGGTCCCACCCCACACTGATTTTAATAGTTCTAATCTTGGTCAGATTGATGTACTCTTACCGGTTTCTCCTCAGATTAAACTTCTATCCAGAGCAAGGGAATGTAGGGTAGCTGGACTCGTGGATTCTCGCTCTTTAGAATGTGAATTTCTGTAAAAGTCAGCATTGTTGTCCATTATTGAGTAAGATTTTCAATTTTGATGCTTTTTAGGCAATTTCTTTTGGGACCCTGAGCATACTTGCTGGCTGGTTTGGAATTTCCTAACCCTTTTTTGGCCTCTGCGGCTGTTCACATTGTAGAGATACTCGCCAGTCCCTAAGTAGCCCACTTTTCTCCATTTTGTGTAGCCCTTCAATAGTTCTTAAAACTAGTTCTCAAGAAAAACCCTATTCCCCACTGGCCTACTAAATGGATGTTCAGCTCAAACAGTGCTTGTTCCAGACAGGCTGGTAGCAGTGCATCCATTTTTTTTGTTGTTGCTGATTTACTTCGGTGTCCCTTGGTATTTGTACTGGAAGGTAGCAAGGGGTAGGAATGACCATATGTTCTGGTATGTCACGTGTATAGCACCTACTGCCATTGGTATGGCTTCGAAGCGCTGTGGGGTTGAATGCCCTTCAGGTGACCGCAGTCAGATGTTAGAGGTGAGGAAAGGATTTCTAAAATGTGTGTGCATTTTTGGCCAGTATGAAGGTGGGTAGGGTGTGGCTAGGTCCCTAGCTGCAACCAATAGTTATCAGGTGAGAGAATTGTCAGGGAAGTGGTAAAGTCAGGAGGGTCAAATTATATTAACTGTTGGTCCGAATTTTGCGTAGGTCTCACTGTGTTCTATTGGAGACAGTGATGCGTGTTTTGGGTGTTTGTAATCAAGTAGTGTTTGAGAGGTATGTAGGTGAGTGGGCTGTGCCTGTGTGGGTGCTCCGACGTCCCGTTCCATTTCCTCCATACTTCATGGGCGTCCCTCGCTAGGGACGGGAACAAACTTTTTCATCAGAAAACATTTTGTTACCCCTTTAAATTTAATTGCACACTTGGGCTTTGCCCCGGGAGCATGTGCTCCCTTGACTCCGGCCTCCGGTGCCACACCTCAGTTCTCTTTTCCGCGACTGGTGCAGACTTGCTTCACCTGCGCTGTGGTTGAGGCCTTGTTTTCTCTCCTAATACCACACGTTTCCAAGTCTGCCCCTGGGACATTGTCCCTCTTTTTCTTTGGTTCATTACATTTTTTCTCAAGTCTTCCAAATACTTAGGAACTTTTAATTTACACTGGCCTCTGGTGACTTGACCCTTCCCAGTGCCTGTCGGCCGCAGCAGCCTTTAGTAGGTGCCTGTCCTGTGACAGATCCTTTATGGCATCGGACCAGGATGCGCTCTGCCTCTGCTGCGTCCGCGAAGACCACGGCTGTTCAGTGTGCGACACCCTTACTCCCTGGTAAATTAAGTACGGGCTCGCAAGGTGAAGGGAGCGGTTCGCCAGGTCTCCACACGAACCAGTCAAGGGGCCTCATTACAGGGTAGGCGGTAGGGGGATTACCGGCACCGGTAATCCCCTACCGCCCTACTACGAGGTCCCTCAGCGGGTCCCGTCCTTAACGTGTGGTCTGCCCAGGCGTTATGGACGGTTCCCGCTGAGGGACCTCGGAGCTAATAATGGTACTGCAAATTGCGGTACCGTTATTAGCTCTTTCCCCCATTCCCATTGAGCCCTGTGGGGGCTCAAATGGGAATGGTTCCTGGAATGGGGACTTACCGGTCCCTCAAAGGTCGGAATAGACCGGTAAATCCTTATTCCGGGAACCCGGACTCTGACGGTGGTAGGGGGTAGCCATGGCGCTGATAGCGCCATGGCTACCGTCTACTGTGTAATGAGGCCCAAGGAGTACGTTTGCAGTAAAACGAAGGCCAAGTTAAGTGTTCTATTCACCAAAGCACCCCACAAAGGTGACTCCTTCCCCGGGAAGCAGCCAGGCGGAAGGGGCCACATACGCCCTGCCACTAGCCAGGGTACCGAGTCTCAGCAAGCTAACGGCCGAGGGATCCACGGATCCTCCCGGTCCCTGCCCTGAGGAGCCAGACGGCTCTTGTACCGGAAAATCTCCCAAGGGGCCCTGCCCCAGTACCAGGCCTATTCCTGAGGGGGCGCCTACATGTAGTAGCACTACCGGATCCATGTTTGAGGGCGATCAGTCTGCTAGGTCTGTGCCAGAAGTGCAGTGAAGGTCCGAGCCTACGCACACAACCAAACGGGCAGAGGTCAGATCCAGTAAGATGACGGACACGCAAACACATGTCGGAAGTCATGCTTCCGCTTATGCCTACACAGCCAGTCCAGCTGCAGCCAGCACAAGTAGTCTCGATCTATCCGTCCGCACAGATACTGGCTCCCGCGCAGCCTAGCATCACAGCCTTGTCCCTGCCTCCCGCAGCCTGCTGTCCTCGTAGCCTGCAGACCCCCAGGACGCTGCGAGGGACACGGACGAAGAAGATCCTGAAACTTCATCCTGAACAAGGGCCTTGCACAATAGGCTAACGGGATTGGCTGAGTACCTGTGCATCCCTCGGCCTCAGAAGGGGCAGCCAGAAGCAGGGGTTCTACGAGAAGTCATAACTATCAGATCGTCCACCAGATCAGGCATCCCCCGCCAAAAACATGTGGAAGCTCTGGCAAAAAAGGGCAGGTCCAAGCCCCATTCCACGTAGCCATCAAACAAATGGCTGGACGCTAAATGCAGGCAGGCAGGTTCACCCTCAACCATCAGTGATAGCCCATATACGCCAAATCAGACATCTGCATGGTCATCTACCTCTACCTCTGCCTTATTAAGCATGAAAGAGAAAGTTCTGGAGGCCTATGGGGGGGAAAAGTATACTCAAACGCCGGCCTTCACCCGCAGCAAGCTAATGCAGACTCTATGCTGGCCACTGCAAACTAGAGGCTATGGAGGGAAATTGCAGCGTTCCCTCCTGCCTGCCAGTACACAAGCAAGTGTCCTTCAAAGGGGCACTAGCCAAGGTTCCATGTCTTAAAATTGCAGCAAAAATGACAGTGGATACAAAATATTGCGGCAAAAATGCTGTGGTTTTGCCGCCACAATCATGGAAAGAGACACCCCTGCAACCCCCGGACCTATTATACCATTTAACCGGAGCGGGGGGGGACACCACCCGCAACTCCTGCATCCCTTAAATGGTAGAATGGGGTACACCTTTACCGGGTCAAACCACAGCATTTCTGCTGCGATTTCATTTTACTGACATTTTTGCCGCAATTTTATTACCTGATACCCCGGCCGAAGCCAGGTTAGTGGCACAGGACCTAATATAGTAGTCTGTGGCTCATATCGACCGCCTCCTGGATCTTCCCTTTGAGAGGGGGGGGAGGGGTTTGACTCTTCCACAGACAAAGAGTTGGACACGAAAAAGAACAGTTCCCAGAACGCCAAGTCCTAGGCTATACCGGCAAAACCCACACCCAAGCCTTTCGGACAGGGACAAGCCCTATCGGACAGAGGAAGAACATTTGGCTGATTCAGGGGCTTTCAGGACAGGAAATCTAGGCAGCCTGTCAGGTCTCCCAGCCAACACAGGCACAAGCAACAAAAGACCTCACACAGGTTTCTTACAGTCCCCCCTCCCATGCAACAGCCTCAGACGGAAAGAAGCAATGACGGTCTTCAAGGTCCACAATTCTCCGGTAGGGGGCAGGCTTGCTCTACGCATTCAGTCCTGGTGGACTCTTTGCGGATCCATGGATCCTATCAGTGGTCTCTCATGGTGTCCCACTCCCTCCTAACCCCCTCTTCCGTGTTCGCTCCACCACTCCCTCAGATTGGGACACCGGCTCTCCTTGCAGAGATCCGCTCACTAGTAGTGAATGGGGCGGTAGATGAAGTCCCCCTCTCGCACAGAGGTTTGGGATTTAGTAGTGGATTTTTTTGCAAAACAGAAGAACCGGTCAGGTCTGCGAGTGGTTCTTGATCTATCCTTCTTAACCCTATCCTTACCCCTCAAAAGGTTCAAGACGATAATGCTGTCTATGATAGCAGAGTCTCTGGATGTGCTCCCTGGACCTGAAGGATGCATACCTACATGTACCAATATGACGGCCGCACTGCTCACTGCTCACTTCTCTGGTTCAATGTTATGGGCTCGCACTTCCAGCACAAGGTCCTTCCATTCTCAATACAGCCCTGTAAGTATTCACAAGGCTCATGAATGCAGTGGCGGGTCACAGGGCTACCCCGTACACCCATACCTTGACGAGCGGCTGGTCCTGGCAGAATCTTTGGGGGGTTGGGGGGGGGGGTGTTTACAATACAACTGTCAGGTCCCGGTGTAACAGAAGGTGTTAGGTTAGGGATTGCCATGGTCAATAGTGATTCCTTAATCCTATCATTATTTTCAGCCAGATGCTATTGTCCCTATTGTCCCAGCTCAAGATGCACCACTTCCTGATCATCAGTAATTGGTTGAGGACAATTGTGATGCAGTTTGGAACCTTGGGAGAGGTTCTAAACTGCCTTTCATTCAAGAACTGTTCAAGTGTGGTCACAGCGCTCAAGAGCTCCAGACAAAGCAAGTTTTACCAAAGGAAATGAAATCTACATTCAGACACCAGACCAACAGAAAGAGCCTGAAACATTGTTTATTCAGATCAGTGACTGAAGTTAATAAGCCAAAGATTCATGAATGTTTTTCTTTAAAATTCAGTTTAAAACTAAAGTTCACTCTACAAGGTTATATAGCAGTTCATAGAGGATAAGTTGACTGTTAACTTAATTTGAGGATTTTGTTACACATATGAAGTTAACTAAAGTATACTTTGGAAGATTTTAAGTGGCCAGTTAAATTGCTTTCTCTGCGCGCATCTATGTAAAAGCGACTCATCTACAAGCCTGCATGCGCGTATGTTCATATGAATTCTCTTCGTAGCAATTGCAGGCGCGTCGTGTTAGTATCCAGACCACGCTAGATAAAAGGACCTTGCGGCGTGAGAAGTGATGACGGATGGGGTGTGCTTCTAAGGAAGCCGTTAACTTTGAAGTGGCGCATTACCAACCAAATCATCTGTGAGGCGCGGATCAAAGGTTAAAAGTTTATCCGTTATAAAGTAAATGAAGCGCTTTCATTTATATTGTCATCGCGTGACATCATGATTTCTTAAGTTAACTTTAGCGCACAAATTCTTGAGTATATTGGATGAAGCAGCAGTATTCCATTTTCAGAAGTATAAGCAGCTGAACATTTTGAAATAGTGGCAAAACAAAGCACATTGACTCTAAGTTGTAACGTTGCATGAGAAGTTTTACAAAAACCAGTGTGAAGAGACCATCAATCTGATTACTTGTGGCACAGCACAGTTATGACCAGAGGAACTAATAAACAGTGAAGAGGTTCTACAAGCAAATTGGTCACTTTTATATGCAAGATAAAAAGATAAGAGTTTGGAAACACAGAGAATGCAACAGTGAGAGTCTCAGCAGAATTACAAAACCAAACTCCTTATAGCCTCTCTGATATAGATCAGAGGCAGATGGGTAACCAGAGGCCCAGGGGAGGTAAATTCAGTGAAGTGTTAGAAAGTTTAGTTTGATGCTAGATCCATCCTGGGCATCTAGAAGCAGACAAGACCAGAGCTATCCTGATAGTTTATCTTCTCCAATTTCCCTTTTCCCCCACTCTGGTCAATCTAATAATTGTTCAATTGATTGTTGGGTGTACTGGTTTGATGGACTAGGTGGGCTATTCATCTGCTCCGGCAGGAGTTTGGCGCTGGAACCTGATGACCTCCAGGCTAATGGATATTCTTTACGAACTGGGGTTTTCCATCAACCACAAAGTCTCAGCTCCATCCTACCCAAGCCTTGGTCTTCCTGGACCTGATGTGGGATACCAGGGGACAAGGATCTTCCCCACCAGGAAAAGGCTGGCTGCTCTAAAGGCGGCTACTGGGCATTTTCTCAGCAGGTCTGAAACTTCATCCTGGTGGTACCAACACCTTTTGGGGATTATGGCAGCATGCCTCCTAGCCATTCCATATACAAGGCTCAAAATGAGAATGGTGCAGTTACCTCCTGCAACCAAGCACCATCAGTCACCATCCCGGTGCAACTCCACCAGGATTTGATTTAGTGGAGGCAAGGGGCCAATCGTATGGCAGACAGACCATTCATACAGCCCGCGACCACAATATACATTGTCTCAAACAAAGCAGGGCCAGATGAGGCACATCAACTGGCTCCAACTAACGGCCATACAGCTGACTCTCAAGGCCTTCCTACCTAATGATCAAGAACAGCCCGGTCTGTATTCAGGCGGACACCTCCACTTGCATGTACTACATCAACGAACAGGGGGGCACCGGATCTCACTCCACCCCCACATCATCGAGATATGGGAATGGGGTATAGCTCACAACATATGGCTTTCTGCAATCCACCTTCAGGGAGAGTTCAACTGGAGGTGGACAGACACAGCAGATTGGGTGTAGACCACAACGAGTGGCAGTTGAACATGCAGGTCCTGCTGGAGATCTTTAAATAGAGGGGCCACCCATAAATAGACATATTGGCCATGGAGCAGAGCCAGCAATGCCAGATGTTTGCCCCCTGGTTGGGGCAGGGCATGTGATGCATTGCACCTTCGATGGAACGGGATGTGGATGTACACATCCCCTCCAACCCCACTTATCCACAAGGTCATCTGCAAGATCATATAAGCTTGTCGATTATGGCTAATCCTGATAGTGCCGCAGTGGCCGGCCAGACCATGGTTTTAAGATCCTATTATGGCTCTGGACACAGTGGGGAGGGACGCAGTGGTGCACCCCTCCTCAGAGAAATTATCCCTACCATCGCTTCCTGAGCGCATAACCCTGCAGCACCTCCACCTGTCTCAGGACAACCTGAACATAATCCAAAAGGCAAGGAGCGACTCCACCAAAAGTCAATACAGAGGAGCAAATGCACCAGATGTTTCTTCTGGGCCCAGGAAAAAGGTATAGACCGCTTGACCTGCACACTTGATTAGGTGATGTCTCTGCACACCTTGCAGTCAGTCGTTTAGGTTGACGCATGTCGTACCTACCTGACGGCCATAGGTACTTACAAAAATATGCACAACAGCTCATTCTCCACTTCCAACCCTGTAGTCAAGTGGCATCTAACGGTGCTGACAAGGTTGTAAAACCCCACTTACCCCCGCTATCAAACGTCCACTCCTGGCTGCAACCTAATGTGGTTCTGGGTGCCATGGCGCATAAACCATTCGAGCCTATGGCATCTTTAGGCATCAGATTGGCCACAATCAAGACAGGGCTGCTGTTGGGCCTGACTTCAGCTCATAGGCTCAGTGAGATTCAGGTCCTTTTTGGCATCAGAACCCTATACCACGTTCAATTGCGACAAGATGGTGCTCAGCACAGGTACTACTGGTATGACCTTTAAGCGCTATGGGGTTCAACGCCCTTCGGATGACTGTAGTCGGAGATGTTCGAAGTGACGAAAGGATTTCTAAAATACGTGCGTGCAGGTGGGTAGGGAGTGGCTAGGTCCCTAGCAGCAACCTATAGTTATCAGGTGAGAGAATAGTCAGGCGAGTGTCAGGATGGTCTGGATTATGTGAACGGCTGATCCGAATTTTGCATAGGTTTCACTGTATTCTGTTGGAGATGTTGCTTGTTTTTGGTGTGTGTAATCGAGCAGTGTTTGAGAGCTATGCAGGTGAGTGACCCGTGCCCGTGCGGGGAGGTTGTTTTATTGTGGTGGCGTGCTTGACGTTCCGTTGATAAGACGGACACCTGTTTGGAAAAGATCTTGCAGAGCTTATCCTAAAGGCTTGACTGGGATGCGTTCAATTGGGGTGAACCTGAAGTCATCCTGGGGATAACTGGAGGATACTGTGCTTTCCAGGGGTGGGGGAGTTTAGCTAGAAGGGTAAATGAGTCCTCATATTGGTGCTAGGTTGGGTGGGAGGAGGTGGCGTGTAAAGGTGAGGTCTGGCCTGGGCCGTTGGGGCGTTTCTGGTGCACAAGTTGGTGCCTCTGATATTGGAGCTGATAGAATTAGCGGGAGCAGGCACAGTGTAGCTGTAGCGCTATTCACAACAGGAAAAGCATCCATCCTGGATCCTTTTGGGATGAAAAATGCAAACCCAACCCAGAAGCACTGTGGGAAGAAAATGCCATGTGGTGGAACAACACAACAGCGAGAATGAAATATGCTGCAGTACAGAAATTATGTAGTCTCCTACCTGGTTGTGGCTAAAGGCTGTGAAGGCGAGAACTGGCATTGCTTGCACACCTGGGCAAACAGCCAAATAGGGGTGGTAGGCAGACACACGAGCTTCATTTGGCCATGCATTTTGCCTATGCCCGAGGCGCAAGTCTTGCCTGGGACTCTTGGTCAAATCATATTGCGAATCACTGCTGCCAATCCGGGAGTGTGGCAGCATGTGGAAGAAAGTGTGAGGTGCTGGGAGACGACATGGGGAGAGAGCAGGGATGAGGAGGGCAGATTATGCTTTTGGTATCAGGAAAAATGCTGAGGCAAAATGCAGTACCCAGAAGGGGTTGCAGGCCTTACCAGGGTCTTGGATGGGGCACAAGGCTCCTCTTGCTGAAGTTGAAATGGCAAGTGTTGGAGTTTTCCTGAAGTCTACTGTGAGGTAAGACTTTTATATAACTATCCCAATGTCTTTTAGATCCCCAACTCTTAGTATCAGTCTGTACTACTTTTGGAACCTTGGTAGAGTGGCAGACCAGTCAACCTTATTTTTAGGGGGAATTCCCAGAAATTTGCTAATTCCCTTCTACCTTAGAGACCCCCCCAGCTCTTTTGCTGGACTTTTAATTTCTAGCCTGGGGAGAGTGAGCCCTTTTTCCCACCCTCTCATGTATTTTTATTGTGATTTGGACTCTGTTTCTTTTGGTTATGGAGTCTGACAACCTCCATGGACAGCATCTTTTTACATTGTGACGCATAGCACGTTCAGTGCAGTGCCACACAGAAGTCTTTCAGATTCCCCCAAGGTTTAAATACCTTCTCTCGGATAAACTATTTGTTCCAAGAGCAGTGAAGTGAAATTGACTTTACTTACATTTGTAACCTTCTTGACCCAGTACACACTACAGTATCCCCTTTATCTAGTTTCTCATGTAACAATTTTGTTACCCTTTCTACAATTAATGGCTGGTGGCAGTGGTTTACTTTTAACTACCATTGGGAGTTTTTACAGCGGTCTGCGATCGCAGCTGCAGTAAAGCACTCGTGGGTGCCCATTTCGTCAAAATGACGCCCGTCTTCTTTTTTCGCCATTTCTTGTTGGAAAGGTCGTCCTTGAGATTTACTCTAAGCGTCAAACCAGGTGTGGTCACTTTGTTTGTTTTGTCTTTGGCCAGATTCACGAATGAAGCCCACCTCTGGCTTCAGTATGTCTGGCCCCTGCAGGAAGGGAGGGAGGTGCCCAAAACTCCCTGTGCTTAATCCTTTCTGTTACAGGAATGCACCCAAAGGTGATTGGCCGGCTGGCTGTCCTGCTGACAGCTAGGCTCGAATCAATGGGAGAAACCTGCATAAAAGATGAGGCTTTTTGGCTTGGAAGGCAGTCGACCACTGCACAAAGGAATCCAAAGAAGAACTTGGAAGAGACGCCTGCTGCAACTCCTGGACCGCCTGCTGCAACTCCTGGACCGCCTGCTGCAACTCCTGGACCGCCTGCTGCAACTCCTGGACCGCCTGCTGCAACTCCTGGACCGCCTGCTGCAACTCCTGGACCGCCTGCTGCAACTCCTGCACCGTTAGTTTGCCCGGTGAAGCCCTGCTGCTGTGCTGACGCTCCGAAATAGCCTCGACTAGATAAGCCCTGCAAGGACGACTTCTCCCCTTGAGTTGATGGGACCAATTAACTCCAAAATAAGCCCCTCTGCACATCCTCTCTGAGCTGGCTGTACTTCCGCTGCTGCTGCTAGAACCTAAGTACCAGGGAGAGGAACACCAGATTGTGTGCGTTGCTTTTAAGTCGGACCTGAGTGCCAGGAAGATCCTCCAGACTTCCCTGAAGCAGGACTGACCAAGCCTGAGCCACCTCAATATGGTGCTGGACCCCAGAAGCGAGGAAAGTTCAGAGTGGTCTCCGAGAAACGCAGTGTTGCTATTTGCTGTCAGACACGAGGAAATGAAACACTGCAGGACCGCAGAATCGAAGTTTGCCCATTGCTGCCGCTGACCTTCCCATTGCAGAGCAGGAGTCCCCAGACGTCCTCCCTTTTGTCCCCACGACTGAGGCTCCGGAACAGAAGGATCTGCAGAGCTGTATAGGAACAGAAGCCAGCTGGAAACATTTCTTCTAACGAGAGGTACTGTAAAGTCTAAGTGAACTTACCTCTTGTTGTGTAGCCTTGCTTGCTCTCAGTTGAGACCGGTCTTAGTTAACTTGCAGAGTTGCTAGAACTTTGCCCCTCCCAAGCCTCCAAGCTTGTGGCCCTTCAAGTGTTCTATTTTCTACAAACGTTTTTAAAAACATTGTGTAAGACTTTTTAACCTACCTGCAAAGAATATCTTCAGCTCCCCTAGACATCGGGCAATTAACATTGGCTGTCCTGGCTCCCTGAGAGACTCTTCTTTACCTCGGACTTTGTGCGTGGACCTCCCCCACCTACCCCCTGGAAAGGGTTAATTTACTCTGCGTCTGAAGGTTCTTAAAGTACTTACCAGTTTGTGAATCATTTGTTATCTTCGGTTAAAGGGATGGTCTAGTAAAAAATGTTATTTAAAAAATAGATAGGCCACATAAAAAAAAATACTAGCATCCTCTGTTTTAAAACTTCCTATGTAAAATTTTGAGCTATTCAAGCTCAAAATTCGAAAAAGCAAGCACAGGGGCGCAGCCATTTTGTGAAATGGAGGCCCTCCTGTGCTGGCTTTTGCTTTTGCGGCACTATTGAAGGAAAAGCCAGCCAGCTGTAGTAAACAGTCTACCGCTGGGTGGCTTTCCCTTCATTAGTGCCGGGACTCGGAGGACGCGGACCGGAGACCAGAGCAGGAAAGCTGCAGCTGAATCTCAGTAAGTGCCATTTATTTTTTTTACAAAAAATAAGCACTAGCTGTGGTTTTTTTTCTAAGTTCTCCAGCTTGGGGTCTGGCATGGATTCACATGCTCATGAATATTCCCCATCGTCAGGCTGGGAATCCTCGGTAAAGAAAAAAACCAGTATCAGTTTCGTTTCTGATCTGTCTTTCGTAGTAATAACCAATCAGTGGTCTCTGCGTCATACTGACCACAGCCAATGACTGCCCTCTACCTAAGCACCGCCTCTGGCAGCCATCTTCAGATTTTTACCGCACGTTCATGTGTTGGGATCCTCGTGCTATTGCTCTCGAGCGTTAGTGCTATTTTTTCAAGTTTTTTTTCAAAAACTTTGGGTTTTTTTTTTCGGTCAAAAGAGCCTCAAGCTCCACCGACTCTCCATCCGATCAACGGGGACCCGTGTCGGATTCGTCTGCGCCCCTCAAGGGTGAAGATTTCGTCGAGCTACGTTTTTGGAGGACTCCAGAAGCTTCTCAGGCCCGGACATGGCCCTGGAGAAGGGAAGCTCGACGCCCGGAAAGCTGTTCAGGGTCTGCCCTGGATGCCAGCTGCAGAACGTCTTTAAGGAGGACGAACACTCCTTTTGTCTCTACTGCTTACATGAGGACAAGACGCAGGTGGAGAAGGACTGTGCGTTTTGCGGCAATATGTCGGACGGACCATGAAGGAACGCCATCAACGCCTCGCCAACTGGCTGGAAGGGAAGAGCCCGTCAGGCGAGAAGAAGAGGAAGAAATCCGAGCGGTCTTCTAAGACCTTTGAGGACGCCCCGGCGACGGGGGTCCAACACAAGGCCAAGCATCGCGAGTCCGCTGGCACCGGGAGCGCCGAACGGTCGGGCTCTACGGGCGCCAGGCAGGGCGCACCCTCCCCGGCACCTTCAGCCACGAGCCAACGCTCTGGGTCGGGTAAGAGGAAGGGCGAGCACCCGGCGAGGCTCCTGGAGAGGCCCCAGTCGAGCTTGAAGGCCCCATCGGAGGGGGAGCGAGGCAGTGTCCCCCCCCCTCAAGGATAAGGCAGTGAGCGCACCTAAGGTGGTGAAGTCCTTAATCCATCCGGCCAAGCCCTCCATCGATACTGTCGCGGCGGCCCTGGCTCAGCCTGTGGAGGCTACACCAGTGGTGGCGATCTCGGGGCTCAGAGTCTCCCTGCCACCTCGGAGGGAGTCCTCTTTTGTGCCCATCGATAGGACCCCTGTGAAATCCCCGGCGGGGAAGAAAAAGGGGGGGCAGGGCGTCGTCGTAGATTCGGCTTCAACCTCGGAGGAAGAGCTGATCGAGGTCTTAAGCCACGGCCTTGGCGTGGATGAAGACCGGCCCGTCGGGATGGATCCCAACGCAGGTGACGACGACATCGTCGAGGGTGCCGACGGGGCCCCTGATCGCCCGTCGGATTCCCCTCTGCCAGCGCCGCAAGACAACTCGGCGGCCATTTTGTTGGCTATACAGTCCTTATGCTCAGAGATAAGGACGAGACTACCGTTGCCGAAGGAGGAACCTCTCCCGTCGGGGGATCCTGAACCGGGACCTTCTGGTGTTCCCCCACCCAAGAAAAGGAGGATTCACCCTCTACCTCCTTTTCAACCGTCGCGACCCGTCCAGCCCTCCTCCCCGTCCACCCGAGGGGATGATACGGGGACTGACACGGCAGCGACGGGTACGGACGACGAGGTATACGACAAGGATCTACCGTCGTCACCTCCCACCAGGGCTTCTCCGCCCGACGAGATTGGATCGTTCCACTCCATGATCGCCAGGGCGTCCGAGCTTTTCCAACTCTGCCCTGAGGAGAAGAAAAAGGAAGGATTCCTTTATCAACGGCGCGAGGCCAAGAGGAAGACGGTCCTCGCGGTGCCTCTGCTGGACGACATTTGGGATGAGGGCCTCGCCCTCCTCAAGAACCCTTCCACGACGCCAGCTAGAAGAGACCGGTACGAGAAGTACCGGGTCCCGGACGCGGCCCCCCTGTGCCTCCGGGCGCAGCCTACCCCGGACTCCATCGTCTCCGCGGCGGCCAGGAAGAAAGCGGGGGGGGGGTGCGGCCTCCACATCGACTTCCCCACCGGACGGCGAGGGAAAGAAATTGGACGCTATGGGACGCAGGGTCATCTCGTCTGCAGCGACGACGATTAAAGCGGCCAACGCCTTGGCTATCGTGGCCCGCTACGACAGGGAGCTATGGTACAAACTGGCTCCCCTGCTGGACTTCCTACCGGACGACAAGAGGGCGGATACCCTCGAGATCCTACAGGAAGGTGAGGTGGCGTCGGACCACGCCATCACTATTGCGACGGACATCGCCGACACTGGGTTTCGCCAGTTGGGCAACGGCGTGTGCCTTAGGCGGCTTGGATGGCTCAAGGCTATGGACTTCCGTCAAGACGTACAGACCAGAGTCCTGGACATGCCGTTCGATGGGAACAACCTGTTTGGGAAAACAGTGGACGATTCCCTTCAGGCCATTAAAGCGGACACTGAGACGGCCCGGGCCCTTGGGGTTCTGCAGCAACGACGGACGCCCTTTCGGAGCAGCGGAGGCAAGGGCGCCACCAAAGGTTCCGGCGGCGGTTTCTCTACCTACCGTCAAGCGGCCCGCTCGTCGTCTCAGGAGGCCTACAGAGGACGGGGCAAGTCTGGCGGACCCCGCCGTCGTCGCCAAGGAGGCAAAGCCTCGTCAAAACAGGATTGAGCCGGCCGTGGGGTCGGGTCCCCACCGAAGCACCCCGGTGGGAGGCCGGCTGGCGAGCTTCGTCAGCGTGTGGGAGTCCATCTCCACCGACCGTTGGGTGCTGGACGCCTTAGCCCGGGGCCACGCGCTCGAGTTTCAAAGAAGGTGCCCGCGTGTCCCCCCCGTGGCCAGGAAAGAGCTTCATGTCCCTCAGCTTCTCCTGGAGGTAAAGGCGATGCTCAGGAAGGGCGCCATCGAACTCGTCTCAAAGAGGCTTCGGGGCTCCGGAGTTTACTCGAGATACTTCCTCGTGAAGAAGAAGACGGGAGGATGGCGCTCCATCCTAGACCTGCGACGTCTGAACAAGTTCATCAAGGCGCAGAAGTTCCGGATGGTCACCCTCCAGCACGTCCTGGGTCAGCTGGAGGAAGGAGACTTCCTGTCGTCGTTGGATTTGGAGGATGCCTACTTCCATATTCCCATCCTAAAGGGGCACCGAAAATTCCTCAGGTTTGTGGTCCAAGGGCGTCACTACCAGTTCAAAGCCCTCCCCTTCGGACTACGGTCGGCACCCAGGGTATTCACCAAGTGCCTTGCACCGGTGGCGGCGCAGCTGCGCCGCAAGGAGATCCACGTCTACCCCTACCTGGACGACTGGCTCATCCGAGCCAAGACGAGGGAGCTCGCCGTGGAGCACACGGCAAGGACCGTCCAACTTCTCACGGACCTGGGTTTCTCCGTGAACTACGCCAAGTCCCACCTGGTACCCGCGCAAAACGCACTGTTTCTGGGAGCGAAGCTCGACACAGTGTCCCTTCTGGCCTCCCCGTCGGAGGAAAGGACCAGGTCCATCCTGGGCAAGGTACAGCGGATGTTGGTTTCCGACGCGGCCAAGGTGAGGTCCATCAAGTCCCTCCTCGGAATGATGTCTTCTTGCATCTACCTCATTCCCATGTGCAGGCTCCGGATGCGCCCGTTGCAGGAGTTCCTGGACGCGCGCTGGATCCAAACGACGGGCGGCTTCGAGGAGAGGATCACACTCGACGAGAGTTTCCGCCGAGCGGTCCGGTGGTGGGGCACCCGCGCGCATCTGACGGCGGGCATGGACTTCCAGACCCCAGACCACCAGGAGACAGTGACCACGGATGCCTCCCTGGAAGGGTGGGGAGCGCACACCGAAAATCTGCACGCGAGAGGCCTTTGGCTCCCGACGGAGAAGTCCCTCCATATCAACGTCCTGGAGCTCCGTGCAGTGTTCTGGGCCCTCAGGTCCTTCCTTCCGTCCCTCAAGGGCAAGGTGGTGAGGATCTTCACCGACAACACCACCACCATGTTTTACATCAGGAAACCGGGCGGAACCAGGTCCCCATCACTGTCCAAGGAGGCGCAGGACCTGTGGCATTGGGCCGTCGCCCAAAGGATGTTTCTGGTGCCGTTTCATCTGGCAGGGATAAAAAACACCATCGCCGACTCACTCAGCAGGGAGCTGCGCTCGTGCCACGAGTGGGAACTACGGCAGGATCTAGTGGATCGCCTCTTCCGACGGTGGGGCACACCCCAGATCGACCTGTTCGCGACGGCGACAAACTCCAAGTGCCGGAGGTTCGCCAGCAGGTTTCCCCAGGCGAGGAGCATGGGCGATGCTTTCTCGTTCCCCTGGGAGGGCCTGTTCCTCTACGCGTTCCCTCCTTTGCCACTGCTAATCCGGCTCGTCAACCAGCTCAAGAGGTCACGGTGCAGGATGATCCTCGTCGCACCTGCGTGGCCGAGGCAGATATGGTTCCCGGACCTTCGGGACTTGTCAGCGTCCCCGCCAATCAAGCTGCCGGTGGACGCGGATCTACTCTCCAGGGAAGGAGGCGCCATCCTCCACCACGACCCGAAATCGCTGAACTTGCAGGCCTGGCTCCTGCAGCGCTAGAGTTTGGAGGATACGACATACCGGCCGACTGCAGAGAGGTTCTTGCAAAGGCCAGGGCGTCCTCGACTCTTAAATGCTACGGACACAAATGGAAGAGGTTCTCTGTCTGGTGCCACGCACAGAAGATTAACCCTCTACGGATTACGGCTCCCCAGGTACTGCCGTACCTGCTGACGCTGGCCAAAGCTGGACTGGCACACGCGTCCATCAAGATTCATCTTGCTGCGATCTCCCGATATACCAGAACCACGGGCCGGACGTCCTTGTGGTCTCATCGTCTGGTGAAAGAGTTCATGAAGGGACTGTTCAGATCGTTCCCGCTGGTGAAGGCGCCGGCCCCGGCGTGGGAGCTCAACGTGGTGCTGACCAAGCTCATGAGACCTCCGAGCCTCTGCACTCGGCCCCGTAGAAGTTTCTGTCATGGAAAACAGCGTTTCTTGTGGCCATCACCTCCGCACGACGAGTGGGAGAGATACAGGCCCTTTCCTGCAAGGCCCCGTACTTGACTTTTCACGACACGAGGGTAGTGCTCAGGACGCACCCCTCCTTCATGCCCAAGGTACCGTCGGACTTCCACCTCAACGAGCCCTTGGTGTTGCCTGTGTTCTTCCCGTCGCCTTCGTCGCCGGCTGAGAGGACTTTGCACTCGCTGGATGTGGCTAGAGCGCTGAAGTTCTACGTGGACCGCACGAAGTGTTTTCGGAAGACGTCACAACTCTTTGTGAACTTTGGACCTGTCAATCAGGGGAAGGCTCTCTCGAAGGCTTCCATTTCCAGATGGCTCTCCGGCTGTATCATGTACTGTCATCGGTTGGCAAACCGACCGCTGCCTGGCCGTCCGAGAGCCCATTCCACCAGAGCGATCGCAGCTACCACGGCGTTCCTTTCTGGTGTGCCCCTGCTGGACATATGCTGGGCTGCTACGTGGAGGTCGACGCACACCTTCATGAAATTCTACTGCGTCGATCGGGATTCCAGGGAGGAGTCCAGGGTCGGCCAAGCAGTGCTGCGCAACCTGTTCGCCTGAGGTGAGCCTGGTGAGGAGGTAAGATGCTTAATGTTGAGTTTGATGTAATGCTTAATGTTGAGCCTTTGCCACCTCCCGTGGTTGTGCATGTGTGTACTGCTATGTATTCTTTATTCATGAGCATGTGAATCCATGCCAGACCCCATGCTGGAGAAGGAACAAGTTACTTATCTGTAACTGTTGTTCTCCAGCATGGGTCTGGCATGGATTCACATTCGAACCCTCCCGCCTACCCCTCTGCGGCTCTTCACTTGGTCATACTGCCACTTCACGTGCTTCCAAATCTGAAGATGGCTGCCAGAGGCGGTGCTTAGGTAGAGGGCAGTCATTGGCTGTGGTCAGTATGACGCAGAGACCAGTGATTGGTTATTACTACGAAAGACAGATCAGAAACGAAACTGATACTGGTTTTTTCTTTACCGAGGATTCCCAGCCTGACGACGGAGAATATTCATGAGCATGTGAATCCATGCCAGACCCATGCTGGAGAACAACAGTTACAGGTAAGTAACTTGTTCCTTTTCCGGGCTGGAGGACCCCGGAAAACTTAGAAATAAAACCGCAGCTTTAAAAACGCATTTATGTTTGCGGTCGCTTTTGAAGCGACCGCAAACATAAATACAACATTATTGTGTTGGAAAACGCTGCTATTTTTCTTTCCAAGTTTCTCAGGCTCCTCCGGCTCGGAGGAGCCTGAGAAACTCGGAAAGAAAAACTGCAGCGTTTTCCAACACAACCGCGATGTGTCTGCCTGAATATGCTTTTCCATTTGGGGCACTCGGGCTCCCCACGGGGAGCCCGAGAGCCCCAAATGGGAAATCAGCTGCAGGTAGAAACACTACGCGGCATGTAAACATAACCACGTGTGTTTCTGCCTGCTGTGGCTTTCATTTTGGGTCTCCAGTGCTCCCCAGCACCGGAGACCCAAAGTGATAGCCACAGCAGGCAGAAACACAGGCGGTTGTGTTGGAAAACGCTGCGGTTACGTTGTATTTATGTTTGCGGTCGCTTCAAAAGCGACCGCAAACATAAATACAACGTTTTTAAAGCTGCGGAAAACTTAGAAAAAAAACGGCAGCTAGTGCTTATTTTTTGTAAAAAAAATAAATAGCACTTACCGAGATTCAGCTGCAGCTTTCCTGCTCTGGTCTCCGGTCCGCGTCCTCCGAGTCCCGGCACTAATGAAGGGAAAGCCACCCAGCGGTAGACTTTTACTACAGCTGGCTGGCTTTTCCTTCATTAGTGCCGCAAAAGCAAAAGCCAGCAAAGGAGGGCCTCCATTTCACAAAATGGCTGCGCCCCTGTGCTTGCTTTTTCGAATTTTGAGCTTGAATAGCTAAAAATTTTACATAGGAAGTTTTAAAATGGAGGATGCTAGTATTTCTTTTTTATGTGGCCTATCTATTTTTTAAATAAACATTTTTACTAGACCATCCCTTTAACAGTGTAACAATGTTCGCTTAGGATCAATGTTTGTCGGAGCGGCGGCTCCAGTGACTGGTGGATCGGTCTGGCAGTCCTGTAGTACCATCGGTCCAATGTTACCTCGTGCTCATATCCCATTAACCAAATCCAAACCAGTGGCTTCAACGCTGGGGGGGGGGGGGGGGGCTGTGGACCGGCCTGGTGGTGATGCTCCGATCCGTGGGGCAATTTAAGGATAAACATGGTGCCTGTCAGTAATGTCATGTGTAACTTAGGTAGAATATTGTACGCATCAGTATGGCACGTTCATACAATGGTGAACCAGTTTGTCCTTGGTGAGAGTAGAAGTCTCGTAGGTAACTGACACAGGCTGTTAACTGGTTTTGGTAAACTCAAAACAGGATGACCTAACAGTCATAAACATGTGGTAGCGAGAGGCTTAGCCAGGGAAGCGTTTGTCAATGAACCTGGAGGCCTCCTCTGGTATTGTGGAAAAAAAACACCTGGTTAGAGTGTTTGATACGTAACTTAGCGGGCTACAGCATGGAGTATTTGACCACATGGTCTCTCAAGCTCTTCTTTACCGCCAAGGTCTTGCGTTCCTGTTGAACAGCCACTGAAAATTCAGGGTATAGGTGTATTCTGGCCCCCCGCAACAGCAGTTCGCCCTTAGTTCTTGCAGCCCTGAGGATGGCGTCGCAATCTCGGAAGTTCAGGACCCTGGCTATGATGGGGCATGGAGGCGTGCCAGGTTTAGGTTTAGCTGTTGGGGCTCGGTGGGCCCTCTCTATCGCACACTCCGGGGAGTTTTGGGGGATCAAGGAGTGCCGGCAGTGTACGCTCGATGTAGTCCTCCATCAGCTCATTGACGCCGTCCTCTGGGACACTGATAATGCGAAGGTTATTTCGCCTCGATGGGTCCTCTCGATGCTAGTAGGGTGATTCCACTGATCTGGACGGGCCTCTCACTCCTCGCAGCAGGGTCTGTTGATTTTGGCGCGTAGGATCTCGGCGGTTGGCGGGTGGCCGCAGGAACATAAGCTATCAATCTATAGCTTCCCTGCACCGTTTCCGTTTCAGGTTCAGACCGGGTGGCCCCTAGGTCAGCTGTTAAAGAAACGGATCAGTTAGGTCCACCAAAGTATCGCACCAGCACAGGATTAACAGACAAGAAATCTGCCGGTCACGGAGCTCGCAGATCATGCGGCCATCTTGCTCGGTGCACAACAGCGCCCCCCGTGAATTATTTGTTAACTTTTGTTTTATTCCCTTATCTATGTTTTACACCAAACTCAGTATTGCTCTAAATGTACCAGTGATAAATCAATGTCCGCAGTGTTTTAGCTATTTAAGTCACCTGAGGATGTAGGAAGTGTCTGTGTGCCATCCCAATGGGTGTCATCAGATTTAGAGAAACCGACTTGCGTTTTGAAGTGTATTATAAGTGTTCCATATATTGCTGCCTTCTGAAGAAGGCTTATATAACTGACGGTGAAATAAATTAGTAATGGTTTTATCAAGAAACCGTGAGTGTAAGTTTAGTTGAATAACTGGTACTGTGAAACTGTGTCACAACATTGTTGCTCACATTGACCCCTCTTGAGATAAGCCTGGCTGCTCAGCCACATTACCAACCTGTGTAGTGCAGACCTATACCAAAGGTTGGGTCCCTATTGCCAGAAGGTCGGGTTATTGTAGTGCACCCAAAGGGTACTGCATACATTCTTGCCTAACACTTACCATAAGAGGAAGATTTGAGCTATAGGTAAGTACACTGAATGTAGTTGGTAATAAAATTCAAGGAAACGCACATAAATGTATATTAAAATATAGATGTATTATATTTATACAAGGTATGTCTTTAAATACTAAGTACAATGAACCAAAACACACACAAATAATTTTAGTTACTTTTCAAAGGCTACTTCTTAGTTTGTAGTTGCTGGCGGTTACAATTGGTACAGCATTTTTTTTTAAACTTTTATTTTCAAGTTAATAAATTGTATTTACAGTAGACATTATCACAAGAACCAAAAGAAAACACAATATTTAAGAAGCATTCAATAACATAACTATATACACCCTCCACCACCCACCCAAAAAACTTCATCAAACTAGTATAGCGAAAGAAGATTTCCCTAGATTTTATCAAACAAACCAATCTTCCCCTCTCTCCTGTACAGCACCCTTTCAATTTCTACCAAATTGTGCATTTCATTCACCCATGATCCAATGTTCAAGGTCAAAGTAGTTTTCCAGTTGCGCAAAATTATCTTCTTACCCATCATGCTTCCCCTGAACAACCATTTTTTTATGACATTGTGTAAGATCGTCCAATAATTAATCACTTCCCAAGATGACCATATTGAAATCCAAGGCTGGCAATCCCTCAACCACTCCATCACACACTTGACCAACCTCACTCCAAAACAACCTCACCAACCTAAAATCCCACAGCATGTGTTCCAGCGTACCGGATTCATGTACACATCTCCAACAATCCGAACTTCCCAACACCCCTCTTCTCCACATTTTTTCTGGTGACCTATAAATTCGATTAAGGATCTTGATCTGCTTTGACCTCCGAGTCCCAAAGAGCATAATTTAACATTCATACACATTCGTTGCCACGAGTCCTCAGAGATATCCAGTCCTCCTACTCCACTCTTCTCTCAGTAAATCATTACCTCTGTAATTTGACACAATCGCCATATATACTCTGTTGGCCAATCCTCCTTCCCCTCCCATTACTTTCCTTGTAAACAGATCCAAATTGATCCTCTTCAACAAGTTAACTTGTCCAATTGCCTTCTTAAGCTTTCTGTAATCCGAAATCCTAAAGTTCTCAATTTTAATTCTCTGTTGTAATTCACTTGCTGTCATCCAGATATCCTTAAACATATCAGATATAAAATGAACTCCTACCAGAAACCAATCCGCCCAGAATACGACACTGCCATTTATCTTAACTGAAGGGTTCTTCCAAATCGAGGCTCCAGGTTCTTTAAGAGCAGTAACTCCCAAAAGATCACACTAGTTCCTCCACAAATTCCTCAAGCATTCAATCAAATGGTCTTTTCCACAGCATCGTCTCGAAGTAGAGGTCAGTATGGCCTTTTGTGTCAATGGTCCATTTAAGCTAGTCTCAGCCACTACCCATTCATCATGTGTATCTTCCTTGAAGGGAACTAAAAAATTAGATAAATAGACCAGATGATGGGCTCTAAAATTAGTAACCCCTAAACCGTCTCTCGTCAACCGTAACTGCAATTTCCACAACTTCAACCTAATCTTCGGGGCTGCCACCGGTTTATAGTCATAATATCGAAAAAATAATGCCGAAATACAAACATTTTGAGAGAAAAAAAATGTCAAAAACAAATAAATCGAAAACATATACATATAACAGAAAAAGTAAATTTTTTTGAAAAATGTCTAAAAAAAGTCGACCAACAATGGTAAAATACCAATGTAAACTGTAATCAATAGTACCATTTAAATGGGGGGGTTCCCCCCTCACCAGACACCCCGCAGTCACCCTCCCAGCCCCCTTTCCCCTCGTACGGAACACATACCCATTTGTTTTTTTTGTACATCAAATACATTATGACTAACGAAAACCCCACAGAAGGAAGGGTAGAAAGGGTTAAGCAAATAGGTGACAACCATGAGTAAAGAACCTTGCTTAGGTACAGAGGAACAGATGACGGTTGTGAAAAACCGTCATTACCTGACAGAACCAAACGTCAGAGCGGACTGCGGGAATTGAATAGTTATTTCAGGCTAAAACAGGTAATATTAACATAACTAACATGTAACTAGATATTAAAATATCTTACTATATATAAATATGTGACAGGAATAATAAAACAGTTTCTTTTCTCCGTCGTTTTAGACTAAAAAAGGGCAGACAAGGTGGAGTATGTAACTTCACAAAAGGGAGGAAAACAGATGGTTTTCAATGGATATATTTACTATAAAGAAGCAGAAAGAAAAGGATTGCACGTATTGGAAGTGCGCTGAATATGGCAAAACAATGTTACGCACAAGCAGTAACTGAAGCTTCTAATATAAAGACAAAAAATGAACACAACCATCTCCCGGATCAAACAAGGCAGTGGAAAATCTAGGTGAAGCAAGTGGTTCAGTGATATCAAATATATGTGACAAGTTACCATTACACATATCGGCACAAATGCCTGGTGAAAAACGAATGCAGCGTACGGTAAACAGAAAAAAACAACAAAAAGAAAATCTTCTCCCGGCACCAATGATATATACTGATGTGACAATACCAGAAGTTTTTAACCACAAAAGAAGACAATTTCCACCATGCAACCATAGAAATAAACAACGAAAAAATATTTTCAACTGCTACAAACTTCCAGCAACTCAGTCAAAGTCAACAATGGCAAAGTGATGCCACATTTAAAGCGTGCCCCCAACCGTTTCAGCAATTTTTTACCGTTCATGGAACAATAAATAACACTTAACGCTTGTTTATGTTTTGATGTTAATAAAAAGCAAGGAAATTTATAAAATCATGTTCAATAAAATTAGACACTGTACCAGATTCACAACCCACAAATATAATCATGGATTACGAAATAGCACAGATTAGAGCATTTTCTACAGCATATAAAGGTACAAGGGTGTTTTTTTCATTTTACTCAAAGCATTTGGAGAAAATTATAGAAACTAGGACTAAGCACAAAATATACAGAAGACAGTACTTATCAATATAACATTAAAAACACTTTTCGCTTTGTCATTTGTTATAGAGGATCAAGTTATTCATTTTTATGAACATTTAATTGACAGTGAGTATTATAGAAATCATGAGGAGGAAAATTTGGAGTTATTAGATTATATGGAGAACACTTGGCTAGGACAATTAACACCTAGTGGGATAAGACGCAGGCCAAAATTTACTGTAAAATTGTGGAATTGCTACCAAGCAACTTTAGAGAGGGGAAACCAAGAACAAACCATGCAATGGAAGGATGGCATAGCCGAATAAATAAAAATTTAAATACAAAAAACCCAAACTTGTGGCATTTTTTAAGAGTTGCAAAATTAACAAACACATCAGGAATTTCGACTATCGCAAACAATTTCATTGGCAAATGCAGAAACAAAAAAAAGAAATACAGAGACTAAGAACAAAAACTTGAACTGGTACACGGATTTGACGAACAAAATAAAGAAAACTAACTGGATTCTGTAGCGTTTAATTTAAAATGTTAAAAATACTTACGTTTTCGTAGAATCGACGATCCAATGTGGCAAAACAGAAGCGTATCCAAATACACCAACCTGAGAACTCCATGAATCCCAAAGTCCAAGAAGCAATCCGTAGGAAAATCACAAAAAAACCCAAGAAAAATCCAAATCTGCACTTAAAACAGTTAAATCCAGCACAGATGAATAAATGGACGCAAATCCCAAAAAACCCGAAAAGAAAAATCCACAATCCACCATGAAAAGTGCATAGAACCAAAAAAAAACCATAACCTCCATGTAATCCGAAGGAAAAAAAGCCATTGGGTCCAAAAAAAAGTCAGGAAAAAAAACAAAACCTATGAACGGAGAAACGGAGACCCGAACGCAAAGGAAACGGTTTCGGAATGTACTTTAAAAATGGCGCCTAAGCACACTCACACTCACGTAATGTACGTACAAAACAATAACAAATAACAGCAATATGTACATTTCTAATGCAATAGCGCCATCTAATGGAAAATAATTATAATGAATGTTCAACGACAAAGCATGCTACCTATTATTTATTTAATATTTATTAATAGTTATAGTTAAAATAAAGAGTTTTTTAAATTATTAAAATTGTATATAGTACATTATATTGTAATGTTAAGTTAAACATGCTTAATAAAATATACATGGATGCTTACCTTATATATTCTTTATTGTACATTCTTTATACCTTGCATGGATTATTTTTCGAAAAAAGTAGAAAAACATTCGATATTTTGTATTTTCAACGTTTTTTTCCGAATAAATATTTTCGACATTATGACTTTCGAAAATATTGCATTTGAAAAAATGACTGCACACCGCTGCCACCATCTTCAAGGCATTCACCTTGCCCCAAAGCGACAGATTCAACAAATCATCTCTCAATGTATTACATACAATTTTCATATTCTCTGATACCATGCCTTTAATCTCAGGCATCAGCCAAATTCTCAAATATAGCATTTGAAGGGATTGTGTCCTCCAACGTATTCCTTATCTTAGATAATTTGTCTCCAGCTTAATGGCCTCGGAAATTTGTTATCTGTAGAGGGGGCAGCACGTCGATGTCTGCCGAGTTGGTGTCCCTCGACAGCCACCGTATCGGCGCTGACGTCACCATGCCCATAAATAGCCACGCGCGGCATCCGTTGCTCAGTTCCGTTTTTCCGCGCTTCGTGGGGCCTCGGAATATCGTTGCTCGGTTCAGTCAGATAAACCTCTTATATTTCCTCGATAAAACCAACTCGTACTCGATGGCTTCCTCATCCGAACCGACGACTCCGCGGTCCGGCTTCAAAAAATGTCAAGACTGCAGAAAGAAAATGTCTAACGGATCCTCACAGGATCTGTGTGTGGTGCTTGGGAGTCGAGCACCATTGTTCGGAGTGTGAGGACTGCATGTCCATGACGGCAAAAGCCTTGAAGGAGCGCAAGGGGAAGCTCGAGAGGTAAGTCAGTCAAAACCTCCTCGAAAGTTTCTTCGGTTGAGGCATTCGTCTCCTCGCCGTCGAAAGCATTCCCATTCTAGGTCTCAAAGTAGCTCCCACCACTCATCGAGATCTAGACACTTAAAAAGAGACGTCGAAGATCCCCTTCCTCATCTTCGGTTTCCCCAGAAAGTGTCTCCTGCCCCACAAAACACAGCTCTCGGACTGAGTGGGAGGAATTCAGGAAAAAGATGCTAAGCGTCTTCGAGAAAGCAGCCTCGACCCCCTTGAAGACAGCTGTGAGTGATACTCTGGGTGAAAAACCCAAAAAATCGAAATGCTGCGAGTCGTTGCACCCTGTGAAAGAGTCCACCCGAGAGCGCCACGGGCCATCGGGTAGGAAGGCACCATCTTCGGCGTCGTCGAAAATCCCTTCGACTCATGGATCAGTGCCATCGACGCAGTTATCGAAGGGTTCTTCGACGCATCGGTCGATTGAATCGACTCCATCGTCGATGCCGACATTGACGCTGATAAAAGAAAGAACCACGGCTACTTCCAGCCAACGGTTATACCAAGAGCCTCCAGCACGATGCTGAGAACGTCCTCTACATCCTCGAGCAGGATCCCGATCCTCTCGAGTTCCTCGAGGCGTCTTCCAGTTTTCTCGTCGCCTTTCTCGGCGCCTTCGAAGCCTTTCACATCGACAAGTTTGGCACCTTCTGCTTTAGAAATGGGTTTTACGCCATTTCCGAGGTCAGAGTACCCCAGATTATCTTCAATCTATGAAGACGGGGATGATTCTGACCGAGAAAGACCCTTCGGGCTGCAGAGGACCACACCAACTGTTTTAGAGGATTTTACCTCTGAGTAAAGAAGGTTGAAAGACCTACAGGAATCATTACATGAGGCAAGTGGATTGGACACTTCCCCAGAAGTGGAATTTGTCAAACCAGACCCAGGGGAACATGCCGAAACCCCCTATAGAACCCTGATGGCAAAAATTATTGAATTCATGGGTTGGTCAGCGCCTTCACCTGTTTTTCAACAGGATGACCTTACAGACATACTAGATAAAGATCCACAGGAGGATCCTGTGGTCCCTTTCCATACAGCTTTACAAAGGAAAATTTCATCAAATTGGGAAACTCCTGAGGTTATCCCTGCAGTCAATAAAAAATTGTCAGCCAAGTATAGGGTAGCTGCGGCTGACCCTGAATATTTATCAAAATACCAGACTCCAGAGAGCCTGGTGGTTCAAGCGGCAACTTCATCAAGCAGCTTATCCGCTTATCCTACTGTTCCACAGGACAGGGATGACGAAAGGTACGATTCTATGGCAAAGTATTTTTTGCTTGTAGTATGGCGTTGAAATCCATCAACACCACTTGTACGCTCGTCAGGTTCAGTCACACACTGTGGGAGTGTGCTTCATCAGCGGCTGACTGCATACCGGAAGGAGATGAAAGGGAAGCCTTCCTTAACATCATTAAAGATGGCAAAGATGCCATGTGTGAATCTCTTCAAACTGGCATCGATTCCGCTGACAGTATCAGCAGGGCCATGGCGGCAATTACTACAATCCGCAGGCATGCGTGGTTACGAAAGTCTGGCTTTGCTCCAGATGTACAGGCCAGACTTTTGAATATGCCCTTTGACGGCTCTTCTTTATTCGGTAAAAAGGCTGATGGCCGTCTGGAAAAGTTGCAAACATCTAAATCAGCAGCAAAATCTTTAGGAGCTGCAATCCGCCAAACTCCTTTTCGCCTTTCAGGAACCTCTGGGAGAGGAAAGTCCTTTCGCTATTATTCCGCATTCGTGAAAGGCAGAGGACAGCCGGCTCAAAGAGGCCAAAGGAGATCCTCCGAGGTGGACGGGTCAAAAGTACTAAGACCGCAGCAGCAGCAGGTGCCTCTTTACCCTCGGCATCTGCATCAGCCGCCCCCAAACCAATCTGAGGCCTTCCCACACAATACACCTGTAGGGGGCAGGTTAACTCACCATCTGACGGAATGGCAGGCTATTATGTCAGATGCTTGGGCATTGGAGACAGTTGCCCAAGGTTACTGCCTACCCTCTCTACGCATCCCTCAGTCATCCACCGGGGCACACCTCTCTAAAAGTTCCAGATCCGCTCCTCTTGCAGGAAATTGTAGACCTGCTAGAGAAAGGTGCCATAGAACCGGTACCTTAGCGGAGAGGAACAAGGGCCCTCCCCCTACTTTCTCATACCACAGAAGGACGGAGGACTGAGACCCATCCTGGACTTACGAGAATTGAACAAGTGCCTCAGGAAGGACAAGTTCAAGATGGTAACTCTCTCTCAGATCCTTCAGGCCCTCCAGATCCAGGACTGGCTGGTATCTCTGGACCTCTAGGATGCTTATTTCCATGTGCCAATCCATCTCAAACACAGGAAATACCTGAGATTCGCAATTGGCGGCTCTCATTATCAATTTCGAGTTCTGCCATTTGGGCTGACCTCTGCCCTGAGGGTCTTCACCAAGCTAATGTCGGTGGTGGCTGCAAGTCTAAGGAGGGAAGGGATCCACGTCTACCCCTACCTGGACGATTGGCTGATCAGAGCTGTATCTTCGGAACAAGCTCAGATCCAGCTAGATTATGTCTGCCACTTCCTTCACAAACTGGGCTTCTCCCTCAATTTAAAGAAGTCACAGATGATACCATCACAGAGACTCCAGTTCATCGGAGCGGTCCTAGACACTTCCTGGGAAAAGTCTCGCCAACAGAGGTGAGGGCTCAAGATATTCTGCAGATGGTCAACAAGTTTCAAAATGCCCAACATCTCCCAGCCTTCGCCTGAGAATGAGATCTCTCCAGTGGGCACCAAAAACCCAGTGGTCGCAATACTCCGGATTCCGGACAAGGTAGTCCACGACCTTCAATGGTGGGTCTATCCAGAGAACATCTTGAAAGGAGAACTGTTTTGGCAACCATGGCCAGAGATAACAGTCACAGACGCCTCACTCACAGGATGGGGAGCACATGCCAACGACTTGACCAGATCCATCGGAGTCCAAACTACACATCAACCTGTTAGAGCTGAGAGCGATCAGACTAGCGCTGAAAGCTTTCCTGCCATCAGTACAGGGGAGAAATGTCCTGATAATGACGGACAACACGGTGGCCATGCACTACCTCAACAAAAGAGGAGGCGTAGGGTCACTGCCACTGTGCAGACAGGCAATGCAGCTCTGGTTTTGGGCAATTCTGGAAGGAATCTCTCTATCAGCAGTTCACCTAGCCGGAGAGAAGAACTTGACAGCGGATGCTCTGAGCAGGCAGAGCAGTCTCCCACGAATGGGAGCTAGCTCGGGAAGTCCTTCAGGAGATCTTCGCCTTTTGGGGAAGCCTTCAGGTGGATCTGTTCGCCACCAGTACCAACAGGAAGTGCGATCTGTTCTGTTCAAGGGAATTTCCCCCGAGAGGAGCTCTAGGGGACGCGTTCGTAGTGGACTGGGAGTTTCCACTCCTTTACGCGTTTCCACCAGTCCCTGTTATTCCTCAAATGATCAGGAGTTTGAGAAGATTCCGGAAAACCATGATCCTAATTGCCCCAGACTGGGCCAGGAGAAAGTGGTACCCGGACCTTCTGGATATGTCCATCTGCCCTCCAATCCGTCTTCCCCTCAAAGAGAATCTACTCTCGCAAAAGGGAGGTCGGGTTCTCCATCCAGACATTAGAACCCTCAACCTTCACGCTTGGCTTCTGAAAGGTTGAGGTACAAGGATTGTAACCTCCCTGATGACGTCATGGAGGTGTTGCTTTCAGCCAGAAGGCCAGCAACAAAGTCTTTATACCGCTGCTTGTTGGAACAAATTTTGCAGCTGGTGTAGAGAGAACAATATCGACCCTTTTTCATGTGGTACACCAACAGTGTTATCGTTTCTACTCTACTTGGCAAACTCAGGGCTTCAAGTTGGCACTGTAAAAGGCTATCTCGCGGCGCTATCAATCTTCAAGCGCACTGCGGAGGAACCATCGTATTTCAAACTACCCTTAGTAATACATTTTCTCAAGGGATTAACTAATGTCTATCCTCCAAGACCATTCCCTTATGGAACTTAAATTTAGTCTTAAATTTCCAAATGGGTACTCCCTTCGAACCACTCCACTCTTGTTCGCTGAGATTTCTCACTCTTAAAACTGTCCTATTAGTAGCACTAACATCTGCTAGGATGGTGAGCGAATTACAAGCTCTATCTTGTAAACCCCCCCCCTATACTATTTTCCATAAGGACAAAGTTGTCCTACAGGTGAAGCCTAATTTCTTCCCAAAGGTGGTTTCTGAATTTCACATCACTCAGAAAATTACCTTACCTTGTTCTACCCTCCTCCCCATCCGGGGAAAGAGGAAGAAAGGCTACATAGGCCGGACCCAAGGCGAGCTCTAAGATTTTACATCAGCAGACTGGCTAGGATTAGGCAAGCAGACCAACTGTTTGTAGGCTACTCAGGTGACAAGTTGGGACTACCCATAACAAAACAGACCATTTCCAGGTGGATTTTTTTGGCCATTCTGGAATGTTACAAACTGGCAGGGAAAGAGCCCCCTCAGAATCTTAGGGCTCATTCAACCAGGGGTATCGCAGCCTCTTCGGTCCTCCAAAGAGGGGTACCGGTCCGAGACATATGTGCGGCTGCCACATGGTCGTCCGCACATACATTCACAAGATTTTACAACCTGGATTCCTCCGCTAGTCAAGAGACAAGATTTGGCAAAGCCGCATTACATTCGGTCCATTCCTAAAAGGGATACATGGCATTCTTACTCCCACCTCCAATTACATGCCACTGCTATGGGAGTCTATCTAAGATAAGGAATACATCGGAGGACACAATCCCTTCGAAGAACAAGTTACTTCTTACCTGGTAATGTTCTTTCGATGGGACGTTCCTCCGACGTATTCCTTATCGCCCCTCCATCCATCTCCGCAGTAATACTTCCCTTGTGGTTGCAGCTCACGCTCCTTCAAAGTCAATAGCCAATTCATGCAAGACTTATCTTATGCTACAAAACGGAACTGAGCAACGGACGCCGCGCGTGGCTATTTATGGGCATGGTGACATCGGCGCCGATACGGTGGCTGTCGAGTGACACCAACTCGGCGGACGTCGACGCGCAGTTCCCTCTACAGAGAAAACATTTCCGAGGTCAGCAAGCTGGAGACGAATTATCTAAAATAAGGAATACGTCGGAGGAACATCCCATCGAATGAACGTTACCAGGTAAGAAGTAACTTGTTATTCTGTCTTGACACCACCTAAATCCCAAATCAGTAATGAACTGCCACTCATTAATGTGCATTAAAGGCATAATCTCTGATTTTGTCCAATTGATTTTTATAATCTGAACATATATAGATCGCTTCAGGTCCCTAAGTACTAGGAGCATATCATAATCCCTTCATCTTCTCCTCAATTCTGATAAAAGCAGCGAGCGGCTCCAGAGCTATCACAAATAGGAGTGGCAACAGTGGGCATCCTTGCCTAGGTCCTCTTTCTAAATTGAATTTCTTCGATCTTATACCATTAGTGTTGACTTCAGCTGAAGGATTGGTATAAAGTAATCTAATCCATGACACAATTTTCTCCAAATCCCATTTTAACCAGCACTTGACACTAATGACAGTTATACTGTATTATCAGTACTACCATGCACTTGTGTAAGACAGACGTACAGTAATTACATTTAGTTAGCAAAACCACATAAGATAGTCTTTTTTGGAAGTAAAACAGTTGGTCAGTTAAATACTAGCAGAGCTTTGTTTTATAGAGATGGTGTCTTCGCACAGCAAGGCTTTTATAGCCCAAAATGCAACCCTAGCTAAAAGGCAGTTCGGAGAGGTGCTAATCTTTGTGAAGCAGCAGAATACAAACGTTCCTGTGGATACTTTCTAGTCTTTAAGATGCAGGAAAATTAAACCAACGTTGGAGACCCTGTTAAAGGACTCGCTAAAGGAACACAAGCAGCAACTTGGGTCAGAGGAGGGCATCCTGGACACCTGTATGTGCACTCCAACGCTCTGGAACGACATTTTGGATTAAAGTAAGCAATACATTTCTCCCCACAGTAAATTGGGTTTGAAGAAATGTTTGTGGCTAGATTCTCCTTGATGTGGCAACGCTGGACCCGACCTCTAGATTCCTTGGTCTGGTGACGAAAGGCAGGACAATGGACAGGATCTCACAGCAGTAATCTTGAGGGAGTAACTCTGGCATAAATTTCTTCTGGTCAGTCGGCAGTTTTGACACCTATATTTCAGCACCAACAAAGGACTCGATTTGCCCAGTCACCCTTCTTCGATTCCTGGAGTCCAGCACTCTGCTAAGGGGACTAGGATTAGTCGCATTGTCACTGGAGGTTTACCTGGAGCTCAGCAAAGACTTGGACGGATTTGCCCTTTCAAAGACGATGCACTTTAATTGGGTCAGAGGTCTCCTGGTATTGGGGTTCCACAGCTTGGGATAGGCACAGCACCTCAGTAGATGGCTCAGATTGGAGTTTGTTCAGGGACTTGTTGTTCCCACCAGTCAAAGGGAAGGAGTCGTCCTCTTTGGAGTTCCTTTGTCGCACAGCAAACTGAGTCAGGACGGCAGTGTTCGCTTCATGGTGTTGCAAAAGACCGGCAGAAGTCTCTGGTCGTCGTCTTCTTTTTTGGTTATTTCTGTTTCCAGTGGTCAACTTGCATTTCACCTAAGGAACCTCACATATTATTCTTTTTCATCACACATTCCTCTGGAATCTCTAGCAGCCGTTTACAAAAAGGGTGGGTGGCTGTCCAATCGGGACAGCCAGATCCCCCCAGTGGGCACTGTCAAACAAAGGGCCCTTTCTGCTTGCCCAGACACACTGGAGCCTAGGCGGAGACACCCAATGGTTCCCGCCAAAGGCAAAATGGCGAAAAAAGAAAGGAGCCACCATGTTAGCACTTGGGTAGCCCTATTCTGCACAACAGCAACTATGAACACAGTCTGCGATTAAAAAAAACACTATTTTATCTATGCATGACAAGGTGGTAAGTGAAAGTGGGGAGAAGGGATAGAGGGAGAAGTGCAGGAGTGGGGTACCCCCAAGTGTGGGGGCAGGCAAGTGCTGTGAGGGCCACTGGCTGCAAGGGGGGGAGAGAGGATGAGTGCAGTGGACGGGGAGGACCAAGTCAGGATGGTCTGGGAAAGGGGGCCTGAAGGAAACTGATGGCAAAGGATGCTGCATGGACTGGTAGGGGCTGGTCTGGTCCCTGTATGACTGAATGGACCAAGCCCCAGTCGCAGCTGGAGACATTGCCACAGGAGAGGGAAAGAGGAGAAAAGGAGTCTTGAAAAGATTCTGGAATTTAAGATGATCCGGCTCAAGTTTGAGGGGAGGGAGGCCGTTCCAGAGGGAGGAGCCAGCTAAGGAAATGGACATACTACCGAGTCTCTGCTTGGAGAAATGTTTGATCTGCAGATAATTGGAACCAGAGGACCAAAGGACTCTGGCCAGTAGGTATTTAGGGAGGGAAAGCTGGATGTAAAGAGGTCTCGGGCCCCAGTCAGCCTTGTGGATGATGCAAAGGGTCTTAACTTTGATCCGTGTGGTCACTGGGAGCCAATAGATAGATTTTAGGACTGGACAGATGCCAGCCATGTGATAAACCCAGCAGGGATGCCATTTCCCTGTTTAGCACTTAGCAGCTTCTGTAAAGATGTCTGAATGGATATATTTATGGGACACCTTTACACCTGTGTGTACCTTTGGCACCGGTTTTCTTCTCGCTCTTCTATGGCTTTGGGTATCCTTTAACAGGTTACTTGATGCACGTGTGCATTGAGATGTACTCTTCGTCATTTTAACTTCTCGATCTATTTCATGCTTGCACCTTTTGGGCGGCCATAGACCTCTGAAATGTGGGGACGGAGAGGGAAATTAGTGCTTTCTTCTGAACATCATTTTAGTGCCACCATTGAGAACTGTGTGCTTGATTAAGTGATTGGTTAACACAGTGTATTGATTATAAAGAACTCCAAAGATAATGTGAAGTGGGACCAATAAAACCAATTAAGTTTTGGCTGTTTTGCATATTCAAGAGCATTTTGGGAAGATAAGAATGACTAACGAGCTTTATATCTGTGAGAGTTGTATGACTGAAGCACTAAATACCTAAAGCACGCTGGGCTTGGTATGCATTTTGTTTTTTGCTTAAGAACTTTAGCTGTCAGATTGGAATGACTGGTAACCGCTCACAATTACTTGGAGTGTTGTGGATCAGCCAGACTCGGAGAAACAAAATTGGCTTTATATTTTTTTTTTTAAAATGACAACCAGTAAATTGAAAATAAACTGCAATAAAATGCTGCTCTACTGGAAATCTGTGGCCCTAGCTAGGCCTGGTTCTAGTAGGCCTTTTTGTAAATAAGTCTATGGGTTATGGGTGTCCTCTTTGGAAACCTCTGTGTGTTTACTTACCTGATATTTTCTCTCCACGTTAATGCACTTTATTCTTGTTAAATACACTATATATGTTTGTGTATAGCATGTGTGGGCAATCTTTTACTTAGTATCCTGCAAGTCATTATTACCAGTTTCTAGCCCTCCTAAGATATGAAGTCTTACTGCTCAGTCACGTTTACCTGTGAAAGTTTGCTCAAACCTAAGGGTAATCCTGCAGGACCATTACAGGTTCACCTATCTAGACCCCACAGCTGTGGTGGTATAGAAACATCCATCTAATATCCACCTTCAAAGATAAGAGTTCAATAAATGTTCTGCAATCCTTTTCTTGCTCCTATAATAAAAACAAATTGCTCTTTTAACGACAATGCTTATAACCTTAGATATGCTCCAACATTCACAAATTCAATGACGTTCTCTACCAACCAAGGTTATATGTTTGTGATTTACAAGCTAAATGAGTTAAAGACAAGTAAATGTTTCCTTATACATTTGGTTTGTCCCTTGTCTTGTCTCTACTTCTTGGCTGTTTTTGTGGGCTGGTGATGTGTAAGCATAACTAAATTGTCCTTTTGCCATTACTGAGTGTTATGCATGTTTTGGTTTGTTTAATGTTCTCATTTATGGTTTTATTCCCTTTTTTGTGAATGTTAGTGTCTTCCTCTTCTTTCCGGTCTGACAAGCCTGCCCGGACTCCGAGCAACAGGAGTTGTGAGTGTGCCCTCCCACGTCCTGCATGAATTTACTTTGCTTTTCTCTTTCATGCATGGCTGTGTGTGATGTGACCAGTCTGAATGCATTTTGTAATATCTCTGGAGGTTATTGAAAGATTGGGTTGTTTGCAGGCAACAAGTTGCCCAATTTGGCAGTTTGAAGCAACCATGTGCTTGTATGCGTTACCCGAGGAAGCATCCCTTTTTTATGTAGAGGCTAAAATGGCACATTTTACAGTTTAAAAGTATGTTTAGTGCTGAGATGGATTTTCAGGATCAAACTTGGGAGTGGTTCTGATGCCAACTTATTACGGTGAACAGGAACTACACTGATATCGAGCCAAACCAAGTCAAGGTAGAGTATTAGAGCAGTAAGGCCTAGGCGGTTGCTAGTTTGGTCTAGGGCAACAAAGAGACATTCACAGCACTCCAATAATGCCAGTTAGTATTTATTAGGCCTTTAAGATACTTGATGTTTTCATTGGTTAGAGTGTAAGTGTTATCACACTACTATCATAGACATATATGCATTCACCATTGGGGATTCTACTGATATAACTATTTCTAGAGGTAAAGTATTGGTGTTGTGATATAATTTGGTTAGCAGAATTAGAAGCAACACTGTAAATAACTGTTCAAGCAAGCAAGAATCAGAAAAACAGTAGGAATCAACACCAGTAAAGACTGGTAAGTAAAAATAAGGTATAACCCCTTGCAGATCAATCTAGAACAAGGTCTCTATTACTTAATAAGTCTGGCCCTGATGGGAAAATGAGGCCTAGTGTCCAAAGGTCACCACTTCCTTAAGTCAAATTGTTCAGGTGTGTTTACTGTTGGATTGCGTCCATAGCTACCCAAAAACCACATTTTGCAGTTAAGTGTTCCAAACGGTAAGTAAAGTTCAGAAAGGTTACTTTCCTAGTCCTACCCCTCTGGGGAAGGCCCAGGGAGGAATCCTTGACCGGACCGTCACTAATCTTCGGTAAGTGACAGATAGGGTAAAGATGTGGCGAGGGAGTGAGTGGGGACAAGAATAGGTAGACTAACCCCTTTCCCCCCCTTACTCTGATATCTCCAGGGACCACATCACTGGTTCCTGACTCTGCTGTGCCCACCTCTGTGCTGTCTGGTCAAGGGAGGCTGTGGCTACAGAGGACATTTTTGGCAACTGAATTGGGTCAGGGGAGTACATGGTGCCAGATTCCGGTGATAAGGTTCTAACGACTGGACACCATTGGTACAATAGGATGCAGAAGCCTATGGGACAGGCAAGCTCACGCACCCTTCTAGTCACCAAGAACACTGAAGCTTGTAGTATTCACAACGGCCAGGGGCAACAGGCCAGGTTTGTGGTGCAAACAGACCAGCCCTGCACAGTTTCTCTTTTGTCAGGAAGGCTGAAACTGCAGGTATCTTGTTACACAAGCTTTAGATCCATGAAGTTCCATGGATGCACTTGGAACAATGACAGTGTGGTAGCCGTGTAGAGAGCTGGCCATTCCACCGGTTGGTCTAGTGACGTTTGTGAAGGCTTGGCAGGCACAGAACCTCGAGCAGGGGTTGGGACAGGTTGTTCTCACCAGCACAGGTGTCGAAGCACTAACAAGGGCCTTCTTGATCATGACAGAGGAACAGGGCTTCACCTGAAATTTGCTGGAACAAATTCTGATCGCCTGCAACAGCGTCCTTTGTGGGCTGCAAATCTTTGTAGGGAACTTGGCTCCAAATATGATCTGTTGAATGGTTGCAGGAATCCTTATTTTTATTAGGATTTGACCAATGGTAAGGATCTGCACCATTCAAACGAGCACTGGCTGTCAAATCATGAACTGCCACTAGCCATTCATACTGCTGATTAACAGGCATACTGTGGCTTGGATGTGAGTGGATGAGTCCAGACAGACCCAGCTCCCACTTCTGGCCACATAAAAAGACTGCTACTTTTCCTGGGAAAGGGCCTTTCCCCCATATGCTAATTACAGACCCGAGAGGGCAGGAAGGCGGCCATGACCAAACAGGTGAAAATCTTGTTGCACGGCTATTTTAGAGTATACTGTACTCATGATGGCATTTTGGAGTAAAATGCAAAAGTGCATGAGTAAAGTTAAAAACACAGTAGAAATACCCTGGACACAGTATAATTGTAACCACAAAGTTACAAAAGAAAGTTAAAGCGTACAAAGTATTTTAACCACTCTTTACGTTAAGTTGATGTGATGTGTGTCTTTAACAATGCATACAAATCACCAAGGGAGGCAGTCTCCAATGCTGATAGTCTTATTGGCTGATCAGTTTCCCTTACGAGTCAGAAAAAAGCTAGGGTTCTCCAGCATGGGGTCTGGCATGGATTCACATGCTCATGAATTTTCCCTGTCAGGCTGGGAATCCTCGGTAAAGAAAATATCAGTTTTGTTTCTGATCTCTTTCTTAGTAGTAACCAATCACTGATCTCTGGGTCGTACTGCCCCCAGCCAATGACTGCCCTCTCCCTAAGCCCCGCCTCTGGCAGCCATCCTCAGATTTTTACTGCACGCTCAAGTGTTGGGAGTCCTCGTGCTTTAGCTCTCGAGTTTTTGCTGCACTTTCGTGCTTTTTCAGGAGATTTTCTCATTTTTTCGGTTTAATCGACCCTCAAGCTCCACCGTTTCTACTTCCGATAACGGGGACCCATTTCGGAATTCTTCTACGCCCCTCAAGGGTGAAGTTTTCGTTGAGTTTACGCTTCTTGGAGGATTCCGGAAGATCTGCGGCCTACCTCGACGGACATGGCCCAGGACAAGGGGAGCTCGATGCCCGGATCCAAGCTGTTCAGGTGCTGCCCTGGATGCGGATTACAAAACGTTTTCAAGGAGGACGAGCATTCGCGATGTCTCTACTGCCTTCATGAGGACAAGACGCACGTGGAGAAGGACTGTGCGTTCTGCAAGAACCTTTCGGAACGGACCAAACAAGATAGTCGTTCCCGCCTCGCCGCCTGGCTGGAGAAGGGCACAGCAGGTGAGAAGGCGAAGAAAAAGTCTGAGCGGGCTTCTAAGTCCTGTGAGGGCGCCCCGGTGATGGGGGCCCAACGGAAGGCCAAGCACCGCGAGTCCACCGGCACCGGGAGCACCGAAAGGTCGGGCTCTTCGGCTTCCAGGCAGGGCGTGACTTCCCCGGCACGTTCAACCACGAGCCAGCGCTCTGGTTCGAGGAAGAGGAAGTCCGAGAACCCGGGTAAGCTACTGGAGCGGACCCTGTTGATCTCGGAGGAGAGGCGCTGACCCTCCCCCCAAGGCAAAGGCCCAGTATGCACCCAAGGTGGTTAGGGCTTTGATCCAGCCGACAAAAGCCTCTATGGAAGTGGTCGCTGCGACCCTGGCGAAGCCGGCTGAGACTAAGCCAGTGGAATCAGCCTCTGGGCCCAGAGTATCCCTGCCACCGCAGAGGGAAGCCTCTTTCCAGCCCGTCGTTATGACCCCCGTGAAGTCCCCGGCGGAAAAAGAGGGGGGGAGGAGGCGGTGGCCATTAGACTCGGAATCAGCCTCTGAGGAGGAGCTGGTAGAAACCGAGAAGGGCCTCAACGAGAGGTTCATAGGCCTCAACGAGAGGTTCGAGAAGGTTCGATCCCAGGGGGCGGTCCCTGCTGACGTGATCGAAGATAGCGACGAAGAGGGCCCAGTGGAACGGCCATCCCGTCCGTCGCAGCCATTACCCGAGCCCCAGGATAGCTTGGCGGCCATTTTGTGGGTGATCCAATCCTTATGTACCGAGATGAGGACGAGATTACCACAGACCCCGACGGAGGATCCTGAACCGGGCCTGTCGGGAAACCCTCTGAACAAGTGGAGGAGAGTCCACCCCTCTCCACCCTTCGTGCCCGTGAGGACTGTGGACCCCTCATCCCCCTCGCCGGACCCTAGAGAGGATACAGCGACGGGGCCCGACGGCGGCGATGACACAGCGGACATCCCGTCATCGCCCCCCCCTCGGGCTTCTCCAGCCGACGAAATTGGCTCCTTTCCCGCCATAACCAGGGCATCCAAGCTCTTCCAGCTCTGCCCTGAAGTACAAAAAAAGGGAACGACGAGAGGCCTTTGCTCGACGACATCTGGGACGAGGGGCTTGCTGTCCTCGAGAACCCTTCCACGACACCCGCCAAGAGGGACAGGTACGAGAAGAAGTACTGAGTCCCCGATGCCGCCTCCTTGTGCCTCAGGGCCCAGCCCACGCCGGACTCTGTTGTCTCGGCAGTGGCTAAGAAGAAAGCAGCGGGTGCCGCGGCTCCAACTTCCACTTCCCCGCCGGACAGCGAGGGCAAGAAGTTGGACTCCATTGGACGACGAGTCATCTCGTCGGCGGCGACGACGACGATTGAGGCGGCCAATGCCTTAGCGTTCGTGGCCCACTACGACAGGGAGCTCTGGTTCAAGATAGCTCCCCTGCTAGACTTTCTACCTGACGACAAGAGGGCGGAGGCCCTACAAATTCTGCAGGAAGGCGAGGTGGCGTTGGATCACGCCATAACGGTGGCAACGGACATTGCCGATACCGGATTTCGCCAATTGGGCAACAGAGTTTGCCTCCGACGACGAGGATGGCTCAAGGCGACACACTTTCGCCAGGACGTCCAGACCAGAGTGTTGGATATGCCGTTCGACGGCAACAACCTTTTTGGTAAGGCTGTGGACGAGTCTCTCCAGGCCATCAAGACCGACTCGGACACGGCCCGGGACCTAGGGGTACTTCAACAACGACGGCCCTTTCGGAACTCCGGAGGCAGACAGGGTGCCTCCAAAGGATCCAGCGGTGACTCTTCCACTTACCGCCAGGCGGCCTGCTCCTCTTCCCAGGAGGCCTACAGAGGTCGCGGCAAGCAAGGGGGATCCCACCGTCGTCGCCAAGGAGGCTAAGGCGGCAAGGCCGCCTCCAAGCAAGACAGACCCGGCCGTGTCGTCGTGCCCCCACCGACGCACCCCAGTGGGAGGCCGGCTGACGAAGTTCGTCAGTGTGTGGGAGTCCATCTCCACCGACCGTTGGGTGCTGGACACCCTGGCCAACGGGCACTCGCTGGAATTCCGAAAGAAGTGCCCTCGCATTCCTCCCGTGGCCAGGAAGGAGAATCACGTCCTTCAACTGTTGTTGGAGGTAAGGCCGATGCTCAAGAAAGGTGCCATCGAGCTCGTCCCCAGGAGGCTCCGGAGCTACAAGTGTACTAAAGGTACTTCCTCGTCAGAAAGAAAACAGGCGGTTGGCGCCCCATCCTGGACCTGCGTTGGTTAAACAAATACATCAAGGCGCAGAAATTCAGGATGGTCACCCTTCAGCATGTGCTGGGACAGCTGGAGGAGGGCGACTTCCTATCGTCGTTGGACCTGGAGGATGCTTACTTCCACATCCCCATTCTAAAAGGGCACAGGAAGTTTCTCGGGTTCGTGCGGCCACTACCAATTCAGAGCCCTACCCTTCGGATTAAAGTCGGCACCCAGGGTATTCACCAAGTGCCTGGCATCAGTGGCGGCGCGGCTGCGCCTGCAGGGGATCCACGTCTACCCCTACCTGGACGACTGGCTAATCCGGGCAAGGACAAGAGAACTCTCCATCGAACACAAAGCGAGGACCGTCCGGCTGCTCACGGAACTGGGGTTCGCCATCAACTACCCCAAATCCCACCTGGTTCCGTCGCAAGTAGCACTGTTTCTGGGAGCGAAGCTCGATACAGTGGGGCAATTGGCCTCCCCATCAGAGGAGAGGATGAAGACCATCCTGGGCAAGGTGCGGCGCCTGTTAGCCACGGACGTGGCCAGGTTGAGGCCCATCAAGTCCCTCCTCGGGATGATGTCCTCATGCATCTATCTGGTACCCCTTTGCAGACTTCGGATGCGTCCGCTACAGGAGTTCCTGTCAAAGGTCTGTCAAAGGTTACTGAAGCAGTTGGATCCTGCAGGAGTGAAGCTGGCCCACCAAACCCCCTAAGCCTGCCTGCTCAACAATCCTTATTCTATTTAACTATTGGCCAGGCAAACCCAAGGGGGAATGGAGAAAATAACAAAAGACAAGAACTCCCACTGCAGGTACTTCAGACCGTCTTCTCTGGATGGCTTTTAAATCAGTTGAGTTCCTAACAGGAAAATACAACCTTAAATAAATAATATAAACTTTCTTTCTGACTATCTCTCTCTCTCAATTTAATATTTTTCTAATTACCCGTTGCCTAAGCTAGATTTGCTCTTAGGCTGCTTCAAAGAGAATGCTGTTGCTACTTGAAATGCTCTGTACGAACTTCTCTTCTGTGTATATCTTCTTTCTTTTCTAAACTGTGATTTTAACAAAAAAATATCAAACAATGTAGTTATTCCTAAAGCTAATGCGTATCTTGCTTCTGTTTATTTTATTACAGTAAATAGATATTAATATATGTCAAATACCTTCTACATCTGATGTCTTTTATGTTCACTGGAATTTCATACACTGCAGGAATTCTTACTTGAGAACTTCCTCAACGCTCTATTTCTCTTGAAAAATAATTTACATTTGATCACGCTCACTCTAAAATCGCAACTGACATCTTCCGACGAATGTCTTTGAAGAAATGCTGTCCGTAACACTACGCGACGCATTCAAAAATAAATCCAAGATGGCCGCGACGCTAACGCTACGTCGTAAGGTCCTTTATTCTAACCGCGCTTCAAAAAATACGATTGACGCTATACGCTACGAACTTAAACATTGAACGATAATTAGAGGGTTAGAAAACAAGAATTAGAATTAGTAACTTGGCGAAATTGATCCGCGTGCCTAGTTAATGTCACTAAACCCTTTAAACATCAAAAAGAAGCTTAACTTATTTTTCTATTATATTTAACGAATAGTCTTTTCTTTTCATAAATTTACACTGCATAAAAGAAGTCTACAATTGTCTTCAGATTTAAAGTCTAAGAGTTTTCTTCCTTTTAAACAAAAATACACTTAGCTTAGTTCAGTTCTTCTTTAAAAGCTTCAGCTGCCCAGCAAACAGGTTCTGGTGGAAATCTTCAACGTTAGATTTCTTGAACTTCTTTCTTGCCTCTTTGCTTTAAAAATTAGATTTAACAACAACAAAAGATTCTATACTTGTAAATTGTAACTAATACTTAAATTTACTGGAGCTAAAAATTATATGAACTAACCAGATGAAAAACTTTAATGAAAGGCAGTTTAGAATTGTCAGGAACATTCTAAATGACTACACAATGCTGCCTGCAGTAGAATAAACCAATCACTGCTGGGAAAGTGTTCCACCACCTTGGCTTGGGAGTGTTTCATCTTTCTACATGAAAGTGAGTTAAGGAAATATGAACAAACAAAAAAAGGAAATGTGTTACTAGCTAAACAGGATTCATTAAATACTTCAACAACCTCCCTTTCTAACTTTCTTGGAATAGCATTTGAAACACCCTATTCTCCAAGGAACCTTGCCAATGTGAGATACAAAATGCGAGGTCCTGACAGTTCCTCGACGCCCACTGGTTTCAGGCGACGGGCTGCTTCGAGGACAGGATCCCTCTCGACGAGGAGTTCCGTCAGGCGATCCTATGGTGGGGTACCCGTGCTCACCTCACTACAGGCACGGACTTTCAAACCCCGGCGTTTCAGGAGACGGCGACAACGGACGCCTCTCTGGAGCGTTGGGGGGGGCCCACACGGGAGATCTCCACGCAAGAGGCTCTCCACATCAACATTCTGGAGCTCTGGGCAGTGTTCTGGGCGCTCAAGTCGTTCCTTCCGTCCCTCAAGGACAAAGTGGTGAGGATCTTCACCGACCACACCACCACGATGTTCTACATACAGAAGCAGAGGGGCACCAGATCCACAGCCCTCTCCAAGGAGGCCCAGGATCTGTGGCACTGGGCCGTCGCCCAGGGGATGTTTCTGGTTCCCTTCCACTTGGCAGGAATAAAAAAACACCATCGCTGACTCACTCAGCAGGGAGCTGCGCTCGTGCCACGAGTGGGAACTACGTCAGGACCTGGTGGATCTGCTCTTTCGACGATGGGGCAAACGCCAGATCGACCTTTTCGTGATGGCGATGAACTCCAAGTGCCAGAGGTTCGCCAGCAGGTTCCCGCAGCCGAGGAGCATGGGCGTTGCTTTGTCTTTGCCATGGGATGGCCTGTTTCTATACGCGTTCCCTCCGTTGCCGTTGCTGCTCCGCCTCATCAACCAGCTCAAGAAGTCCAGGTGCAGAATGATCTTCGTCGCACTGGCGTGGCCGAGGCAGATCTGGTTCCCGGACCTTCTGGACTTGTCAACGTCCCCACCAGTCAAGCTGCCGGCGGACGCAGATCTTCTCTCCAGGCGCCATTCTCCATCACGACCCACAGTCGCTGAACTTGCAGGCCTGGCTCCTGCAGCACTAGAGTTTGGAGGGTACGATATCCCGGCTGACTGCAGAGAGGTTCTTGCAAAAGCCAGGGCGTCCCCAACTCTTAAGTGTTACGGTCATAAGTGGAAGAAGTTCTCTGTCTGGTGCCGTGCACAGAAGATTAACTTTCTGCGGATTACGGCCCCTCAAGTACTGCTGGTCTGGCTCATGCCTCCATCAAAATACATCTGGCTGCCATCTCCCGATATACCAGGACTATGGGATGGGCGTCCTTGTGGTCTCATCGCCTGGTGAAGGAATTTATGAAGGGACTATTCCGATCGTTCCCGCCGGTGAAGGCTCCTGCCCCGGCGTGGAAGCTAAATGTGGTGCTGACCAGGCTCATGGGGGCCCCATTCGAGCCTATGCATTCGGCGCCTTTGAAGTTCCTGTCATGGAAGACAGCGTTCCTCATGGCCATCACCTCCGCACGACGAGTGGGAGAGATCCAGGCCCCATCTTGCAAGCCTCCATACTTGACTTTTCATGACACGAGGGTGGTGCTGAGGACGCACCCCTCCTTCATGCCCAAGGTGCCGTCGGAATTCCACCTCAACGAGCCCTTGGTGCTACCAGTTTTCTTCCCGTCGCCTTCGACGCCGGCCAAGAGGACTTTGCACTCGCTGGATGTAGCTAGAGCGCTGAAGTTCTACGTGGACCGCACAAAGAGTTTTCGGAAGACGTCACAACTGTTTGCGAACTTTGGGTCTGTGAATCAAGGGAAAGCTCTCTCGAAGACTTCCATTTCCAGATGGCTCTCTGGCTGTATCCTGCACTGTCACCGGTTGGCAAACCGACCCGCTGCCTGGCCGTCCGAAAACCCATTCCACCAGAGCGATCGCTGCTACCACAGCGTTCCTGTCTGGTGTGCCCCTGCTGGACATCTGTAGGGCTGCTACGTGGAGGTCGACGCACACCTTCACAAGATTCTACTGCATCGATCGGGACTCCACGGAGGAGTCCAGGATCGGCCAAGCAGTGCTGCGCAACCTGTTCGCCTAAGGTGAGCCTGGTGAGGAGGTAAGAATTGCTTAATGTTGAGTTTTGGATGTAATGCTTAATGTTGAGCCTTTGCCACCTCCCGTGGTTGTGCATGTGTATACTGCTATGTATTCTTATATTCATGAGCATGTGAATCCATGCCAGACCCCATGCTGGAGAAGGAACAAGTTACTTACCTGTAACTGTTGTTCTCCAGCATGGGTCTGGCATGGATTCACATGCGAACCCTCCCACCTACCCCTCAGCGCCTCTTCACTTGGTCATACTGCCACTTTGCGTGCTACCAAATCTGAGGATGGCTACTTGAGGTGGGGCTTGGGGAGAGGGCAGTCATTGGCTGGGGGCAGTAATGACCCAGAGAACAGTGATTGGTTACTACTAAAGACAGATCAGAAACGAAACTGATACTGATTTTTTCTTTACCGAGGATTCCCAGCCTGGCGGGGAATATTCATGAGCATGTGAATCCATGCCAGACCCATGCTGGAGAACAACAGTTACAGGTAAGTAACTTGTTCCTTTTACTTGCCCCAAAAAGTCGGGTCCAAAGCAGACCATAACAAAAAGATAGAGGGTCCCATAGCAGTCTATGGGAGGAAAGTGGCAAAACAGAAAATATTTCCTAACTTTTAGTCTGTGGTGGAAACCGTTCACGTGCAAAGGCACTTGGGCTGGCCCTACTTCTTGTTCATATCCAGGATGCAGGGTGCTCAAACTGTAATGGGTAAGTGCTGGCCTAAGAAAAGTTGATTGAGCTAGTTGCATAAGAGGATCTCATACAATGGTCTCTGCCAATAAGAATTTATTGTAAAGCAGATGTTATAGGTTATTCATTTGAAAAGGTGGAGCATATCTCAGTGATTCAGCTGATCAACAGAATCTGTTAACCAAGAGGAGTCTTCAGTTTACTTAAGTTTTACAAGCGTTAGGTTTAGCAGATATTAGCTCTTCTGTGTCTGGGAGGATTCTATCTCTACATTTACCGAACATGGTACTATAGAAACATTCAAACTCACTGGATGTATAGTCGGTGAAGTTCAAACTCATTCGATGTAACAGGATTGTTGCCAGTGAAGTTTAGTCTGCCAGAAGGGTAACACAAGTGATCCATGGGACTTTAAGCTCCTGTTGTCTGAAGATATTTTTATTTTCACTTTTGGTTAGTACTACCATGTCCTCTGCAGATTGTCACATCGTCTCACTTTTATTTTGGATGTCACTGTCCATGGAGGATTTCCAGATCTATTTGCTTGTATTCGGGAAGCCTGACTACAGTGAAGAGAGCAGCTACACGTCTCATCCCCTGTGTAATGGATACCTTTCCATCTTTGCACCCCGTTTGTTGGGCCCCATCTTTGAAGGATTTCCACATCATCACTTTTGTATGGGTCACCTGCTGCCTTTGGAGGATACCTACATTAATCTACATCTGAGTCGGACGTCCCTGTCCTTAAAGAAGTCCCAAATCTGATCACATGTAGTTGAGACACAATTGCCTTCTTAGATATTGCACTGTAAAAGTGGAATAGTCCGTTGGGGGCTGGCAAAAGCCGATTCTGGTGCTAAGGTTGTGGGGCTGACCCAGTTTTCCGATCAATTCATCTGCTCTGGGTATGGGGTAGGCCTCATAGACTGTAATCCGGTTCATTTGCCTTAAGTCCATACAAAACCTGGTGGATCCTTCTGGTTTTGGCACTAAGACTATGGGCAAACACCAGGGACTGATGGAGGGCTCAATGATGTCCAAGTTTAAAATTACCTGTATTTCTTCCTTCACTTGTTGCTGCCTGTATAGATATAGCTGGATAATCTTTCTGGGTATAGTATAGATGCTGTTTTCTGTGAGTGTCGCCATACCGGGTATCGTGGAGAGACATGTTGGTATTTTGACTATCAATGTTTCAATGCTTGTTTTTGGTTGTTAGACATTTGGGTTCCCCATTGTAGCCCGGTATAATCCTTGTAAGTAATTGTGGGGAACATTTTTGTAGGTTCCGATTGTTCAGTAGTGATGAGGGCCAAAGTGGGTTCCTGTTCCTTCCATTCCTGGAGTATGTTTTCATGCTAGTTCTTTTCCTTGTATTTTCGATCTGGCTGGGACACTAGGTAGTTCACTGGTCCCAAACATTTTATCACCTCATAGGGTCCCCTCCAGTGTCCCCAGGTTAGACCGATCTTGCTTTGGCCCGTCTATTGCAGTGGGTCCCTGTGTCTGTTGGGCATGTCCCACTTTCTGTTCATCACTTCTCTTCATCCCTTAAACTGTCCCTTTAATTCTGCCACATATTCCGTCAGCTGTTTCTTTTCCGGTTGCTCCCATTCTTCTTTTTTTAATTTTTTTAATTTGGTTTTATTGAGTTTTCAACATAACAAGATAAACGTCATACAGTTACTGTACACTACATAGCTATCAAAACAACAAAACAAATAAGGAAGAATCTTCATTCCCTTCCTTCCTGGAACTGTAGAACCTAATTTCAGAAAACAATTGCCCCCTCACCCTCCCACCTCCCTCTTAGGAACTGTTACGCTCAGTCAAATTGCACCAATAGGTCAGTGTCTGTCACTGCTCAAGGCCAGATTTGGGTCTTTCACTATAATGTAAGGTAATGAACATACAGATGAGGGTGCTCTCCAGGGCCTTTCTTCCCGAATGCTAAGTGTCCTGTTCCTCTCTGAATATCTCCCACCCAAATCTCCTTACCATGTGCACCATGACAGTTCATGTTGGGGTTCTGATATGCACACTGATTTGGGGGCAGCAAACAGATTTGTCAATATAGTTTTTCCATAGAGTCTCGTATTCTGTGGCTCTCCCATGTAGGGCCGCAGTTATCCTCCATCAAACAAATGCTGGTGGTGACCTTTTCCCACTCTTTCTTTCTTGGGGCCATGACTGCTTTCAATTTAGTCACTATACATGCTTGTGCCGCCAATAGTAGGGGGGCGGCCAGTCCCGATATTCTCACATACTCGTCCTCATCTCTTTCTGGTCCAAATAACGCAAGCAGAGGTGTGCGCTCACGTTGGATCCCTTCTATATCCTTGAACAACCGAGGACTTTGTACCAATAAACTGTTATCCGGGGGCATCCCCACCACATGTGCCAGTAATTTGCGCTCTCCCCACACTGTCGCCAGCATAGGGGACTCGCTGTTTGAAACATCTTGGAGAGTCTTTGGAGGTTGCCACCTATTAAGGAGTTTAGTAGCATGCAATTTGTACTGGGAGGCAATCAACACCATAGAGGTTCCTTTACACATCCTGGACCATAATTCGGGGTCAATTTCCAGATTCACATCGAACGACCATCTATTCTTAAGTTTGGTTGTGGACCCCTTCCCGGCATCTAACAAAGTTCTGTATAGGATTGAGATCAGCCCTTTACTTTCAGTAAGAGTGTTTAGCTTTGTTTCGAAGCGGGTGAGGTCTCTTTTTATTTTCTCGTTCGAAGGCCCCCTCCTCAGCACGCCCTTAAGTTGGAGAAGGTGGAAGACCGATAGTGTTCCTATGCCTTGTGCGCTCTCAAGATCAGAGATTGTAATGAAGTTGCCCCCTTCCAGAGTTGTCTTACCCTCTCGAGACCCACCTTGAACCACTGTTGAAATCTGCCATGTTCTGGAATCTCTTCCCGAATCCCTGGTGCCCAAATTTAACCCTTGGGGAGGGGGCTATGGGGGTGGGGCATGGTCACATTGTGATGTCTCGCGTGTCTACGCCCCACCTCCAGATTTCCCAGTTTGTACTAAGTATAGTAAGTCAGATCCTGCGAGTCAATTTGTCCCTCGGAACCCAGAGCCATTCCGATAGGGTGGCAGGGGCGAAACTTTGATTGTCAAAGCTTACCCATTGTAAGTGTTTGGTTTCTCAGGTGTGAAATGAGGATCCGTAGCTGCGTCGCTATGTAATATTTCTCAAGATCCGGCAGGCTCACGCCTCCCATTTCCCTGGGCAGTGTCAATACTTCATATGCGATTCTTGTTTTTTTCCCCTGCCATAGAAATTTGAGGACAGCTTTCTTTACCTCCCCAAAAAAGTGATTTAGGCATTTTAATTGGAAGCATCTGGAAAGGGTATAGGAACCTTGGAAGACGCACCATCTTAATTGCATTTAGTCTTCCCATCCATGAGATTGTACGTTTCTGCCTCTTGGCTAAATTGGAGTGAAATTTATCAAGAAGGGGGTGGAAGTTGACTTTGTATAGGGCTTCTAAATGTCTCGTGAGGTTTATCCCTAGATACCTCAGAGTGGTACCTCCCGTGAGGCCTAGGCCCAAATACTTCCCCCTGAGTGAACCCACACAACAAGACATAGTGAACAGGATCGACTTATTTTTATTAATCTTGAAACCGGAGAGGAGACCATAGCGCTCTATCAGTTGTATAGCTCTGGGTATAGATGCTAACGGGTTAGTGACATCGAGCAAGAGGTCATCAGCATATAATGCTACCTTATATTCTTTCCCCTGCACTTGAATTCCTTAGACCAGGTGATCAGCTCTGATTTCCTGTGCAAGAGGCTCGAGTGATAAAGCGAATAGGACCGCTGATAGGGGAGAGCCCTGTCTAGTACCTCTGGCCAGAATGAACCACCGCGAGTAATATGAGTTGACCGACACCGAGGCCTTTGGGGGAAGTGTATACCGCTTTCACCCCTCTCCTAAATCTCTCACCTAGTCATACCTTATTCAAAACTGCCTCTAGGAATCCCCACTCCACCCTGCCAAAAGCCTTTTCTGCATCAACAGACAGAAGTACAGGTTCTCGTGCCGTCGACTTTGATTCGTGTATCAGGTGTAGAGTTTTGCTCATTGTCTGATTCCTGCCTCCCCAGAATAAACCCCACCTGGTCCGGGTGTATGAGCCGAGGCATATATGTCTCTATCCAAGCGGTTAAGACCCTCGTTTAGATCTTTGCATCGATATTGAGCAAAGATATTGGCTGCTATGATCCACAATATTTGGGGTCCCTTCCTTCCTTTCCTTTGGTATAACGGAAATCAAAGCTTCCGAAAAGGAGTCTGGTGCTATACCTGTTTCTAATATATCATTGAACAAATCTACCAAAAAGGGGAGCCAGCAAGGTCTTGTAGAAGCCCGCCGTATAGCAGTCATTTCCGGGAGCCTTACCCAGGGGCAACCTCTTGACTGCATTCTACACTTACTTTACTTTATGCTTATAACGCGCCGTAAGCCCGCGGGCATCAGGGCGCGGGAAGCACAGAGAAGTATCATTTGCAGATTAGATCTCACATATGTAGGCTGTGGCCTATCCTACACTGGGATAGGGGGCTATATTGTTTCTTCATTATTGGAATAAGAACGTTGTCGGAGCCTTCCTGAAACGGCAATAGTTTTCTTGTTGTCTTAGGTTTGCTGGTAGCTCGTTCCAATATTTAGCCGCCTTGACAGGAAAAGATCTCCCCTTTACTGTTTGGCCACTGGTATATTTAGGAGAGCCATGTCTGCTGATCTTAAGCATCTTCGGGTGCATACCAGGAAAAATGTTTTTTTGAAGTAGGCTGGTGCCTCCCCATAAAGACATCTATGAACAATTGTCATTGCCTTGGACCTAACTCTGTCCTCTATTCTGAGCCAATGTAATTCCTTTCTACCTTCTGATATGTGGTCCCTTTGTTTTTTCTTTTTAATTATGCAAAACGCATCATTTTGCATTACTTGGCATTTCAACAGCTCTCTTTTAGAGGCTCCCAGTAGCAGAGCATTGCCGTACTCGAGACAGGATAACAGGATCTCTCTTGCAACAGTCGCCGAGTTGGTTTCATTTATAAAAGGTCTAATTGCTCTCAGAAGGCGCAGGTAGTACAAATTATTTTTGTACAAATAGTTGACCTGGGCTCCTGAGCCTAATGTGGCTTCAACCATCATACCCAGGGTTTTTACCTTGGATACTACTGGTATAATAGCATCTTTGATTAGTTAGCCGTAATTGGTGCGTCCACTATGTACGCCTCTTCATTTGTGAGCCTAGGCATAAGTACGCCGTCCAGGTTTCTATCTATTTCACCTATACTCCAGGTCATTTCAGATTCTTATAGGCGCTCATAAAACCTTGCAAATGCTTCTGGGATATTTCACCCTTGTGCGGTGCGAGGGGCTTCCCACCCTTCATCTATAGTTGTCACACATTTTTCTTCCCTCTGTCCCCGTAATCTAGCTGCTAAGAGAGCATCGGCCTTATCCCCTTTCTCATAATGCTTCTGTTTGAGGAATTGATGTTTCCGCACTATCTACGCCTCCTCGAGGTGAAGTTCGTCACGTTTCTGCCTGGCAAGAGCAACCTTCTCCACCCTATCCCTAGAGGCAGTTCTTGCAACCCAGTCTAGGTGTGTTATCTACTTCCTTAGTCTGTTTTGTATCGGAGCCCTTTCCCTCTTCTTTTGGGCACCCTCTCTAATCAATATCCCCTGCCATGTTGCCTTTCCTGCGTCCCACACTATTCTTTTGGGTACCTCGCCTGTGTTATTAACCTTAAGGTACTCTTCTATCTATGTAACCATTTCTATTTGGAAGACTGGATCCTTTCATAGTGTCATTGCAGTGCCAATTGCTGCCTTTACGTGGCAAGGCTCCCCAGATCTAGGTCTGCCATGTCATGGTCCGACCAAGTGATAGGTTCAATCTCCAAGCGGGCTGTCGCTTCCGCCAGCTCCTCTGAGGTGTATATATATATATATATAGTCAATTCTAGTATGTGTGCTGTGGGGTGCTGAGTAAAAGGTATAACCCTAGGTGTTTGTGTGCAATTTTCACCATATATCTCATAGTCCATATGTTCGCATCATCTCCGCTACTGCCCTTCGGCTGGCATCAGCTGGTTCCGGCAAATCTGGGGCAGTTGGTGGTCTGTTCTTTTTAGTATCTGCCCACAGAAGATTGAAGTCCCCACCCAGTATCACATGGCCAGCGGCCTCTAGCATTATTTTTTAAATTGTGCGCTGTAGGAACCCGGCTTGTCTTACATTAGGGGCATATAGCATTGCTAGCATGATCGTTAAGCCACTGATAGTACCCACTACCAGCAAGGCTCTTCCACATCCATTCACACCTTGGACACCTTTAAATCCAACTCTTTATTTTATTGTATTTGTTATACACCCAAAACCCTAGGGTACCACAGCGTAGGTTACAAGGAGAGTTTACAATCTTACATGGAACAAAGAGACAGTCTTGCAAAATGTCAAAACAAAATAACATTCATGCGTATTGGAGCAATCTTTACATTTTGTCTTATAACAAAGTACATTAGAGGGCTTGTTGTATGGGTGCTTGGAGAAGGCTGGGTACAGGCTTGAGTCTCAGAGTTAGAATTTATTAAAGAGCCAAGTCTTAAGTAGTTTTTTAAACTGCGGGAAGGAGGGGTGTTGGAGATAAACGATGGTAGGGCATTCCAGATCCTAGGGGCGGCTACAGGGAAGCTCGAATTTGAGTTATGTGATCCCTCTTTTTGATGCCTAGTGCTGATCTCAGTGCTTTGTTTTGAAGAAGTTGCATTTTATTAAGGTTTTTCTTTGAGGTACCTAGTAGAAGGATGTTATAATAATCCATTTTAGCCATTATGAGAGCTCTAGCAAGGGTGATACAATTTTGTGGCGTGAGAAAAGGTTGGCTTAATGCTAGAAGTTTCGCAGTATGCGAGGTTGAAGAGGCGAGAGCATTTACTTGTTTGTCCATAGTGAGGCTGGAATCAAGGTAAACCCCTAGGGTTTTAACTTGATTTGAGATTGGAATGGGGGGTGCTGTCTATAGTTACAGATGTGTAGTTTGGCGGTAATTTGCTGAGACAGGTAGGGGCACATACTATGAGCATCTGTTTTTTCGCCGTTGAGGCATAAGCGTTTTGTGGCCATCCAGTTTTGGATAAGGGAGTACATTTTGTTTATGCTAATGGTGTTTTGTTCAATGTTACCTGTAATAGGAATAAGAATCTGCGTGTCGTCAGCGAAGTTGGTGTAGATTACCCCCATAGCATCAAGGGCTGCGAACAATAGTTTAGTATAGACGTTGTACAATGTGGGGAATAGACAGTAGCCTTGAGGTACACCTAGGGGTACTGGTATGGGGTCAGTTGCTTCATTGCCTATTGCTACTCTGGAGGTACGGTCCGACAAAGGATGGAATCCAGCGTGTAGCTTCATTGGAGAAGAGGGAAGTTATTGGTTTAATGTTTGGCATAGTTTATTATGGTCCTCTAGATCGAATGCTGCCGACCGGTCCAAAAGTAGAAGGATGCATAAGTTCCCTGTGTCTCTGATAGCATCCATTTGGTTCTTGAGATCCAATAGAGCTGTCTCTGTGCTATGTCGCGGGCGGAAGCCTTATTGTCGGTTTCCAAGTAGGTGGTTATTTTCCAGGTGGGATTGGACTTAAGTGTAGGCAATTTTGTCGATGACTTTGAGGAAGGGCACGGTGGTAATGGGCCGGTAATTAGTGGGAATGGTGGGGTCTAAAGTAGATTTCTTAAGAAAAGGTGTAACCCATGCTGCTTTAATATTGGAGGGGATATGGTTGGTGCTGAATGAGATGTTGATGAAGTTAGTGATAGTGGGTGCTAGAGCTGGGGCACATTCCTTAACTAGTTTAGCGGGGAAACTGTCACCTTTGCAATTGGATGGTTTGAGGGAGGCTAAGTGATGGATTACGCTTTGGGTCTGCCAGGTTGGTGGTGGGGAGTTCTACTGTGTGGGTTAGCAAGTTTTTTGTAATGCAATTTTGTTTTGAAGGGTATTTATTTTGGATGTAAGTGCATCCTGAATAGTAGTACACCATGCTTTGCTTGCAATGGTGGGACTGGGTGGTGGAACCGGTGTTTTGAGTTCTCTGATAGCAAATAATTCTTTACTATTTGAGGCTGCGTTAGTGATGTGTGTATTCAGGTAGTTTGCTTTATTATAACCGCACATTTGTAGTTTTTGGATATTTCTGAGTTCTTGTTTGGCATTGCTGGTGGGGTTTTTTCTGAAAAGGTGCTTTAAAGCTCTTTTCTTCGTAGTTTGAGAAGTTCATCATTGAACCAGTTATTGCTATGTTTGGTCTTGGGTATTTTGCTTTTGAGTGGGGCTACTTCGTCTATTGTAAGTTTCAGGCAGGTATGGTAATATAGTGAGATGCTATCTGCGTCAGCAGAAGTGGGAGGTAATGTGTTTAGAGATTTGTTGAGAATGGGCATTAAATATTCAGGAGTGAGTTTGCTTGTATTTCTCAGAGTGGGGATGATGGTGGAGGCGGCAGGAGCTGAAGTGATGGTAGTTATGTATAATCGTATTAGTGCGTGATCAGTCCAAGAGATGTTGCATATGTCTTCTAATGTGGTTGCTGTGTTAAGAGAGAATCCAGTCCGGGATTCTCCCTTTTGAGTGGGTAGGGTCATTCACAATTTGGGTAAATTGCATTTCTAGGAAGGCGTTGTGTAAGGCATTGGCTTTACGGTCTGTCACATCATTGAAGCCAAGATTAATATCCCCTAGTAATGTAAATTTGGTTGTAGGTTTAAGTATGGGGCTGATGAGCAGAGGTAGGTCTGACTCTGGGGAGTTAGAGCTGGGGGCTGTATAAACTATCAGGAAATTGATGGTAGTTTTAGAGTTTGTTGCTAGGCTAGTTTGAGTAAGAGTAATTCATAACCTGTTAACATTTCTGTTTTGCACTCTGAATTTTGCAATTATAGCGACTCCACCTCCAGTGGTTTCATGTCTGTCCGCTCTCAGAATGGTGTAATCTGGAATAGCTAGCGAGATTAGGGGGCCTGATGCTGCATGGGGCCATGTCTCGGTCAGGGCTAGGAAATCTAATTGAAATTCTAGGATGAGGTCATGCACATTGATAGCATGAGCTCCTAGGGATCTAACGTTTTGCAGAGCACCTTTCAGGGATGGTGGAATTTTGGTGTTAGGGGCAGTGGGCTAACTATGGTGTTCTGTATGGGTATTGAGTGTGAGGGTGGTTGTAGATGAGTTAGAAGCGTGGTGGTACTGTGGGAGACGGGGCTGCCGGGGGGCTTGTGTGTAGAGATTGTGATGGTAGTTGGGGGGGGGGGTGCGGGGGATAATGTGTTTTTTCTCAGCGAGGTGTTGGTGAGTGCAAGAGGTGAGTCTTAGTCTTCTGATACGTCCTAGTAGAGGTCTAGTGTGTGTTTTTTGGTTAGGGTGCAGAGGTTGGTGAGAGATCCAGTGCGGGCAGAGTCTTCCTGTTCATGTAGGGCCTAGGATGGGTGTAGAGGGATGTGCATATTGTCTAGGTCTGATGTAATGATGTGGGCGCTATTGTGATTAGGAGGATAAAGCGGGAAGGCTGATAAGTTAGGCAGGAATGGGGTAGGGAATGGTGTGTGGTAGTATCTTGGACAGAGTAGTCGTGCTAGGCCTGTACCTAGATGGATGAAATTGCCATTTGTGCAGGTAATAGTGGCTCATGTTATTGTTCAGGTTGTGTGGTTTCATTTGTGTTGAAGAGGTGGTAAAACGGGCTCTAGTATTTGACGGGGTCCTTGAATATAGGTATGGGTGAGTGGAAGAGATGGATGCTATTAGGGTGGTAGATGTTAGACAGAGTGAGAGGAGGTGAATGGTATACATTTGCTATTTTGTGTGCGTATCTAAAAGCGGAATTGGGGAAGGGGCACGTGGATGGCTTAGTGGGGTGCTACCTGGTAATGCTTGAGGCTGGGAGTGGTAGTTGTGGGAGTGGGACATGTGAGAGGGTCAGCGTGAGTGGGCGGGCAGGGTATGGGTGAGGCTGGATGATGTGCGATTTAAAGTGATGGGTAAGAATTTAGATTGTGTACGTTGCTAGTGGAGTGGACAGTGGACAAATGTGACTGTGTAATCGGCAATTACGTACAATGACATTGGTAGTCATAGGTCAAGAACGGAGTACAAACATTGCGTAATATGTTAATATGGTAAGAGACTTATCAGGGCAGACAGGTGAGCAGTTTTACTTTACGGAGGGGGGGTGAAAGCTGCATTTGCTAGTAAAGGTGTTAACAGTACAAGCAACGTGTGAATTGCAGTATAGGCAATAGGCTAAAGATGCTAACAGTACAACCTATGTGCGGATTTCAGTATAGGCAAAAGAACTTTTCTGAAACGGAGAATATGCAACACTCGGTTTAAAGTATATAGTTCAGGATAATGGGGCTTGCGTGCTATGCCTTTATAATGTAATGCAGCACCATACCAGCAAGGTTTACTTGATAAGAATGCTTAGTCTGGCAGTGATAGACCCCTAGGTGGTTTAGTGTGAACAAGTATGCGAGTTTTACAACTTTGGATGCAGTCATTGGCACGTCAGTAATGAGTCTTTGCTTCATTACGAATAAGACGATCTGATGCTACTGTGTGGAACACGTGAGAGTTATACCTTTACAGTTGTTTCATCTTACCGGCTGATTGAGACGTCAGGCTAATGTTCTGGGTCGTTGTGCAGGTCATGCAGAGGAGTCAAGGGTAGGGGTGCTGTAGTGAGTTATCAGGGAGAATTTTCAGGCGATGGCGACTGAGGTACTGGACAGGCAAGGGACAGGTAGTTATCCTTGGGGCGTGTCCTTAGGGCAGTGGGCCGGCTTATGTCTCGCCGGCGTAGGATTGGCTGATAAAAAGAGCCAGCAGCCAATCTGGAATAGTAGCCTGAGTGCAAGAAGGGCTACTGAAACAATCGGGCAAACATGGTGAGGCCGGCCATCTTTGAATAGGCAGGGCCTTGTGGGGAGCAATAGATTCATGTGCTGGAATGCTCACGGCCAGATGAAATCAGATAATAAGGGGAACAGAGATGATTCGATTCCCATGTGGATTGAAACGGATTCAATTGCAGCGCAATCCCCGTGTTAGCAGATTGTATATCTGGATCGTGGATTGCTGTAGAATACCCTGTTGCCTTACCTCAGAGCCTGAGTGAGCTGTGAAGTGGGGGCCACTGCTCCGGCAGTGATGTGGAGCTCCTGCTCCTCTGGAATTCGGCAGTAATCTTTACTGATCAATATCCCAACTCCTGCTTTCTTAAGAGGGCCAGAACCCCAGTATTCCGTCCCAATTCTGGGCTGTAAGATCCTACGTCCTTCACCCCGTGCAAACTTAGTTTCTTGCAGGAACAGTACATCTATCGCAGACCTCCGAAATTCCCTGCAAACAAGTGATCTCTTTGTGGGGGAATTTAGCCCCTTACTTAAGTGTGCCAATTCTAGAGGGCGCGCCCTTTCCTGAATTAAGGACAGTTGTCATCATCTATCCGGGACTCGTATGACCGAGATGGATCTTAACAAATCTGGTTTCCTCATATACCACCATAGACAACTTATCTTAAATTTGCATAACACTACCCTCCCCCCTGCCCCATCCCCAACCAAAGTTTCTTAGCGGCGTCCGAACCAGCTTGGCAAATTTCTCCAAGCCAGAGTTGGACCACCAGTGAGAAACGGAATTGCCTCAGTCCCATCACAAAATATTCAACTAACCAGTGAGCCCCCCCATTCAAACACCCCATCACCCCCACTCCCTCTCCTGGATCCCTTAAATCGTTACATGTCTCCAAGGAATCAGTTTTACTTAGGTTTATTTGTCGGTACCCATCGACCTTAAACCGGTCATCGCCTGCAGCAGTGATACCCACCAGCTCACAGCCATCAGCGTGCCTTCTCATCGATCCTTATCGCCCAGGGCAGTGTACCAGTTCATCCGATTGGTCTCCAACTGTTCTCGCAGTGCCCTCAGTGGTACGCTTGAGGGGAGGCATTCATTCTCCTATACTTTGTAGACCCACGTATGCGCCCTCTTATCGGGCCTTGGATACGCCACTGCCTATCCTCATTTTGTCTTCCACCCTCATTCACCTCCTCCTCTTGGTTTCCCAGCAGGTCATTTGTGCACGTCTGAATGTCCTTCGTTTGCAACCTCATCGTGGTTCCGTTCCACTCAAAGGTGAGCGAAAATGGGTAGCCCCAACGGTACCGGACTTCTTTCTCCTTGAGCCATTTAGTGAGTGGCAAACACATCCTTCTCATGGCAAGGGTTAGAGATGACAGGTCCTGAAAGATTGACACACTCACTCTCTCAAGAAGAATCTGTGGGGCACGAATGGCCTTCTCCAGGACCCTCGCCTTGTCAGCGTAGTTGTGGAATCGTGCCCCCTTCCACCCCTCCAGCCCTGTGTATGCGGTCAATTTTGGGCTCGTCGATGGACTCCTTCTTAAACAAGATTTTCATAATCCTGTGGAGAGTTTTCGTCTCTTTCCATTTCCTCCTCCTTATCTGGAATTCCGAAGATGCGTAAGTTCTTCCGCCTCTCTTGATTCTCCAAATCGTTCATCTTGAGACGCAATTCTTCCTCCCTCGCCTCTATCTCCGTGATCTTTAAGTCTATTTGTGATTCTAGCGTGCCTAGAGGGGTTTGGATATGTTCAACCTCATCTATCCCTTCTTCTATCTTGTCGAGCCTTTGTGTTATTCTATCGACCTTTCCTCCGATGTCCGCCCTCATGCGCGTGAGTTCGCTCAGCAGAGCCGCTATGTCCCCTTTAGTTGCAGCCGCTTCCGTTCCTGATACTGCCATTTTGGGGTCTAAAGGGTAGTTTGGTTCGGTGCGATGCGGGACAAACCGATATTTTGCAAGTTTCTGTCTTAAGTCCATGGATCTTTTAGTTGGTGCGGTGTGTATTGGGCATGGTATGCTGTGTGATATTCGCCAGCACGCTTGTTTCCTCACGTTGGGCTCACCTCTCCTGGGGCTGGCTTATTCCTGAATCTATTCTCTCAATCCTCTTCTGGACTCCATTGGAGCTGTAACGCCGGAATGTGCTGTGTATAGAGGAGGGCACACGCCCCTATGGAGGGGGCCCAACCCTCACGGCTGTTCACAGCAGCCGGCGCCACCAGAGTCCAGCACCTATGTTTAGGGGTATTCCGTGAGAAAGGAGGGCTGCCTCAATTTGCTTTTGCCTGTATTTGGCTGATGATTACACCGTGGGATCCACAGGGTTAGGTCCGCAAGTTTGTTACGCCAGCATGGGTAGTCGTCACCCTCTGGAGAATGTGTGACCAGCACAAAGAGGGCGGCACACCCCACGGTACCGAGAGCCCAACCCTCTAGTGAGCTCCTGTGCTGTGTGTTCAGGATACTTCTAATGCGATCCTGGCAAATTGTACTTCCAGGGTGAGTCAACCTGTCCAGCTTCCGTCTTCCGTTCAGGAGCCCATGTCTGCTCTGCCTTTCCTTAACAAGCGCCAGGGGTACACGTGTCGAAGGAGGGTCTACCTCTGTAATCAAGACTGTCTGCAGATGAACCTTCCCTGGGTTGTGAGGCGGTCACCGGACACCTCAGTATCCACCTCTCACCTCCCACAGTGTTCCAATTTAGCAAGTGCATGTGGGTGTCATTACCTTTCACTCCGGGTGCCCCCAGATTGATTCAGGACTGGAGTTTCGTTCTATAGATATCCTTGCTCCGAGTTCCCTTCCTTCGGGTCGTGGTCCCACTGGACCCTCTTCTTCTCCGCGGCTTCTGAGACGAGTCAGATCCACTTTGCGCACAATGGGTTCGATCTGCGTTACACCCAGTGTGCGGCGCGGTAAGAGAGCTGTGTTTGTGGGAGAAGGGGTTCACTTTTCAAGGATTCACCGTCCAAGTTAATGTCACGTTGGTGCTACCAGGCAAGTGAAGTTGGTATTTTTTATTGGGCACTTCTACACCAGTCGAGGCAGAGTTGCGACAGGCAGTCCCTGAAGCCCGAGACCACCGGGAGGTGGTGACTGCATGAGGGGGGTTCCGCTCTCATTTTCTCCCTGTGGGGTCGCACCGCCGCTAGTCCATTCCCAGTAGAGGTCGTCGTTTGGGCACGTAGCACTGTGGGGCACACCTAGCGTGAGGCGCGCATGAGCCGCCTCTCGGCACAGGGATTCCTCCTTGCCCACACAGTGATCTTCATGTTCGTGCAATGGGTCCTGGAACTTCTGCACGTCCCGCACCTGTTGACGGGGGTGGGGGGGGCGCCGGGTCACAATAGTGGGGGGAGGGCACGGCAAGCGAGACGCAGGCAAGTTCACCGTTGCTGCTCACATGGAGCAGTGCTCCTCAATTTGATCCATTGCCGCGTCTTCTCTCCGCCTAGAGCCTTCAAAAGGGGGGGCTTCCTTGCACATGTAATGTAGGGCAAGCACCCGTCAGGGGGGTGGGGGGATCCGCCACATGTTTCTTCTTCCACAATGCCAGGTCGCTCGGTCCGCCTAGCGACCCCATAGTCTGTTGGTGCCACAGCGTTGCTTTTGTTTTTCTGGCGCGTGGGCCAGGGCTGTCCAAAGGCCTGATACGCGTCACAAGAGCAGGCGATTTCAAAGTGATTCCTGCACCGCTTTTTGCTGAAATTTTGATCAGTTCCAGGGGGCAGGGGGGTACGTTTGCATTAATGACTGGGTACCATACAACGCAGTGGGGGCCATATAGTGGGGGCTCAGGGCACTATTTGGACCGAGGGATTCAGTGAAGCTCATCCGTGCGCCCCCTGATGGCCAGCTCTCCCATTCCTCTTTAACCATATCCAACAATGTTCTGAGTTGATGACCAAACAGCTTTTCAAAATGGGAGAAACCCGTGGATGCTTAAGGCGTGTCCAGTAAAACTATCAAGACTAGAGACAATGCTTGTTCCCAGTTTTTCCCTTCCGGGCCCGTATTTCATCAGAGCATTTGTTTTCATGCTCTTGTATCGCTCTACCAGTCTGTCCATTTGCGGGTGGTAGATGGACTTTATGATCTTCTTTATCTGCAACTGCTCACATACTTGGGTCAGAACAGTGGACATTAAGTTCATGCCTTGATCAGTAAGGATTTCACCGGGGATCCCCATTCGGGTAAATAAGGGTATTAGTAGGTTGCATATTTGTTTTACAAAGGTACCTCTCCTGGGGAATGCTTCTGGATACCTTGTTGCAAAATCCACTATGACCAATACATATTTGTATCCTCTACTGACAGGCTCCAGAGGTCCGGTCCGATCCATCCCTATCCTCTAGAATGGTACTGTGATTATTGGCATTCTTTGAAACTGCGCTCTTACCGGTATGATGATACTAGTCTCTTGGCAGGTAGGTCAGACTGCATAATATCTGGTTACGGCACCATAAATCCCTGGCCATTACGTTTTGTATCGTTTTATGGGCAGCCATGTTCCCTCCTCCTGGGTGGCTGTGAGACATTGTTAACAATGTCTCCCGGTGTGCTCTGGTACTAGCAGTTGTTTGTTTCCTTGTCTCATCTTGCAACACTCTCTAGTATAGACCATCTCTCTGAAGGAACCAAGGGGTGTTGGTTGTGGTGATCTTCCACTTGGTCTGCTTTTTCTTGGGCTGTTTTCAAAGTGAGGTCTGTTAACACATCAGTCCGAATTGATTGGAGGGTCCCATCTAGGTTTTAGTCGACTGCACTGATCTGCACCACCTTTCTGATATGCTGTACCATTTCTTACCGTATTTCTCTTAAATTATTTTTCATCGGATGTAACTGGTGTCCACCTCAGCATTAGAAAAAGGGGATTCCTTTAACCTTTCAACTGTCTTCCCTTCAATGAGTTCTTGGAAACTGGGAACGTCAGACCCAAACACCACGGGAGCCGGGAGAGAGGGTAGGATAACATTGTGTAGATATAGTCTCCTCTGGCCATCATCAGTCTTTGATCGGTTCTATCCAAGAAAACCTCTAACTGAAATCGGAATGATGCAATGTGTCCCCATTTGCCACAGTCTAAACATGGTGGCGTCTGGGTAGTCCAAGGGCTGTTGAACTACGGACTTCGAAGCGTGGGTACCGTGTGTGTGAGGTCTTTCCCCTTAACAGGAGATGTTAGTTGCCTCTTTTACCGCTTGGTCCGATACCTGTAGGGATTTTAACTTTTTGTAGAATCCGGAAACCGGTTGTACCTGGCCTTCTGATAATCAGAGGCCATATTGATAGCCTCTGCAAGACTGGGTCATTAATGCTGTTGAATTACCTTTTTGTTATCTCAGCAATGGATCAAGCTGTGGGCTGTAGCCACCTCTGGTAGATCCATGACCCTATAATACAGTTGCCTTGGGGTCTTGCCTGGTCCGAGTCTTTACATTTGCCGGTAGGCCTCTTCGTCCAGCCCAAGTCTCTCCAGTATAGCCCTTTTGATATCAACATTAGGAGTGTCCCTAGTGGAATTTGCTGCTTGATATGCTCCCTACAAGGGTCCTGTTAGCATGGGGGCGACGTATTGATCCCACCGCCTCACTCATCCTGCACTGTCTGTCCGCTGTTCAGTCATGGTGTGCAGGCAATGATCTCTGCCTTAATGCCAGTAAGACAGAGATCGTCCTCATTGGGTCCCCTAATGCCATGTTCGCACTTTCACTTTGGCTGACCCCCTTGGTCCTGCACCCTCACCCACTAGCGAGTCAAAAAATCTGGCAGTCATCTTTGACTCTACTCCCTCTTCTCACATCTCAGACATGTCCAGAAAGTCCCACTACCAGCTGAACCTCCTTATAGGTATTCTACCTTTGCTCCCCTTCTCACAGAGGCTCACTGTCTCCAGAGCCCTGGTCATCCCCAGGCTGGACTACTGTAACAGGCTTTTTCTCAATCTTCCTACCTCTACTCTCCGACCTCTTAAACTTATCCAGAACAGAACCACAAGACTTATCCTTGGCCTCAAGCCCATAGCCTGCATCTCTCCGGTGCTGAAATCCCTCCACTGGCTCCCCGTGGCTGCAAGGTTCTTGTTTAAGTCCCTCTGCATAGTCCACAAGGCCTTCTGGGGTTGGGGCACCTACTATCTACAATGATCCCTGCCTATATATTTTCCCTCCAGAGCCCTCTGCTCGGCCTCCTACAACTCTCTGCAGACTAGCTGTTTTTCCAAACTGAGATTTGGTGGAAGATCCTTATCCCCTGCAGGTGGATGCCTACCTCTGTAACAGACAACCTGCCTCTCTTCATCTTGAGCCGGACCACCTTAAGTTCCGGAAACTCCTGAAGACATTCCTCTTCTCTTCCTCTTTCTCTCTCCCTTACTAACCTCCCACGATTCTCTCCTGCTTCCCTCCCTCCCTCCCTCCCTCCCTTCCCCAATCTGCTCAGTCAGCTGAATGGTCACCTGGCGCACCTCCAGAGCCTCACAAGTCCCAGGCTCCCCCGCCAGTCCTGCACTGGCCTCTGGGCATCCGCACTCTGCCTTGCATTATTGCACTCCGAATACGTTCCATGAGAGTGGCACTCACTCTGAACTTAAGCCTTGCCCCCACTGGACTGGGTGCACTAGTCCCCCTTACAAATGCACAGGCAGAAGTGTGAGGGAGTGTAACACCCTGAATGTACAAGGCTAGCATGTTTTCCTGGCCTCTGCCTATCTCCCCTACCTAGCTGGTTATGCCTGCATGCATAGGAGCACTGATGACAACCTCTTTTGTCTTGCATGTTCCTCTCCCGCCCTATACCCACTTGCCCCCCCCATTCTGTCACACACACATACTAGTAGAAAGGCCCTGGCCTAGTATGCTAGTTATTACTGTTAGATCATTCAGAATCTTCAAGGACTAAGAATGGTGATGATATCCCCTTGTTCCCTTCCCTCCTTGAAGTGCTTTGAAGCACTTCATTTGTGTATAAGCGCTTTACAAATAAACAATGACCTGTCTTTAGGCCACTGAGCAGTCTGGGCGTTAGCTAAAAGTTCATAACGATAAATATTGTCCAACCCAATTGATCCAGAAGTATCAGGAGGGTTGTCCCCCTCCTGATACTAATGTAACACTGAGGATGGTGCAACCGGCTGGGTTTGGACAGTGGCAAAGGCATTCGTAATTTGTAGCAATGCGACTTGATGTTTCTCTTGTGCTGTGAACTGTTGGTGTTCCTGAGCCTGAATGGCTTGTTGAAAAACCTATCAATCGTCTTGGGATTGTTGGTTTGGTTTAGAATCAGTTGATGATGTTGTCCATCTGACACCACTTTGTAAAGGCAGTGTGGGTTATAGAGATGAGGACTCGGGCAATTAGTATAAGGATATTTAATAACCTAATATCAGGTACATGTAGGGTTGCTTCACCCCTTCTCTCTTTCAGGCGTTCTCAGCAATAGTCCCTTGTTACAGGCATAAAGTACTCTCCTCTGGACTCTGAGTCTTAATTTGCGCGGGCCAGTTAGGAACTGGACCCAGATGGAGAAGGCTCCTATCAGATTAAAAAAAGGAAATCACCCCCTGAGCCATATTTTTTATATGCCTCCCTTGGTTCCCATCAATTGTGTCCCTCAGTTGCGCCAATGGGATCCCTTGTTGTCCCCCTCCCACGACATTTTACCAGCACTGCCATCCACTCCATTTTCTTGTTTTGGGCTGCGGCTCCTCCCCCTGCTGCTTCCGACATTCTCGCGGTTCGTTCCTCCCTTTCAGCCATGGATTGCGTGCCACGGGTAATCCGAGCCCCGATGTGGGCCCGCTCCCCCGGGCAGATGTGCTCATCCTCTTCATTTGGGGCTCCGACGTTGACCCCGCCATGGATCGACAAGCTCCAGTTCAGCCGCAGGCCTTGTTGATCACGGCACAGTCAGAATCTCCTCCTGGTACTGCGCCAAAGGTGAGGAGGTTGGGTATAGATTCTTCCGGTTTTCACCCACCTTTCATCTCCTAAGCATCCAAAGTGGATACCCACACTATGAACTCTATTGGAGCATCAGTCTTTTCAAGGTGCCAACCTATATTTCTGTTTCAGATAGCGCGTGTATCGTCGTTTTGATGAAGTAGTAATCTGCGGCGACAAAAATCACTTTGTTGGGGAAGTAAATGTTTAAGGGTTAGTGGAATAGTGCAGGCTTGTGGGGGTGGGGGTGATATTGGGGGAAGGCTAGCTTATGTTGGGGCCATTCAAAAAAAATAAATGGATGTAATTTTTGACGAAATACATTACCACGGAATACTTTACTTTGGCAAAACAATATGGTTAAAGATAGAACAATCAGCGTTATTTCCTACTAATTGTATGTTTCATGTTCATATTCAGTGTACATTTGAGCCTCGATACCCGGTATCTTGGTACTCTGGACAGTGCCTTAAGAATGACACAACTAGCATGTATTAGAGGGGCAGGCATGAGCATACACATTTGTCTGGGGGGGGGGGACTGTAGAGCAGTGTCTAGTTTTGGGATCTAGGCCCCACTGATCAGAGGCTAGCAAGGTTTTCCGACCTTGGTAAGTCTGATCTGCAATTCATTTGCGCCATGCCTCTGTGGAGAACATGCTTTGTGGCAATTTTGAATATGGATCTGATAGGTGTTCTTGTTCCAGAGGAATACAACTATTTGGTTGGTTGAGGAATGGTGTTTTGCTATGCAAGTATAGGGTGCCCCGTGTGTGGGTGAGACAATCATCTTGGTCTTGATTGTTTTCTTCAGCGTGTCCGTGAAGACCAATGTTGATTCTAAGCTTCCCGCATGTGCATTCACATTTCCGTTCACCCTTTTCATTTTGTAAGATAAGCATGCTGCAAGAGAAGCAATTTACTTAGTTTTGCAGATTCACAGGCATCCATGTGGGATCGGATGGAAGCAAACAGCCATAATTGGTTTAACGTGGTACAGTTTTATTCAAAAGCATTGAAACACAGCCTTTAGGTGAGGACATCCTGTACAATGTTGCACAAGCACCTGTCTTCAATTACTGTATGGCAATAGGTCCTGTCTTGTGTGCTACTGTGCTGACTCCTATGCTTTCTTTCATACTAATCCTTCAGGGAATCTGAAGATTAGGGAATCTGAAGATTATTGTTAAGCTGGCAGAAAAGCCCCTCCGTGATCCATTTTATTTTGTAGTCTGTGTAAAATACTGAAAAGCTGAAATGTGGGTATTCAAGACACAGCGCATTACCAAAACACCATTAGAACCTGTTTTGTTCTTTGGCTCTCCATGCTTATCCAGCACTTGACACCATCTTGTGATTCCCTGCGTATCTAATCCTAGGTGCCAACTAACCAAAAAGAGTTAAGATGCTGCCTTCTCTTCTTTCTTACCCTCACGTACTGTTTTTATTTCCATTGCAAGTGGATGCACAGTGTGTACCATTATGCTGACAGTATTATAATAGTGTGTTTTTATAGATCTTGTGTATTGGGTGGTAGATGGGGGTATTGGACCTTGCAAACACTGGCAGTTCCAGGATGCTCTGGTTGGGTGCAGAGCGAGCATGTAAAAATGGTCTTGTATTACATTTCGGCTGTGAATATAGGATGGGATGTGGGTTGTTGGGTGACTCTACTGTGGCTGCTGATGCAGGGAACACAAAACCATCCTATTGCTTGCAAGTAAAAAGATGTAGGCTTGGCTTTGTCTACGGGTAGGCTCATGTTTGCTTTGAAAAAATGTTATTGTGCGAACCGACATGGGTGGAGTTATGGGTCACGTTTCGCTGGTCACCAGGTTTGTTAGTCTACCTCATTGCATTTATTTGTAGGTAATCCACTTTTATTTGTGATGGGCTGGGTGGGAGGAACCAGGATGCCATAGTCACAGGTGATGACTGTCTAATGTTTTGGTTGCTGGGGTAACTTCCCTGTTTTCTGTCTGTCTTCCAGCACATCTGGATCAGCCCTGTTGTAAGGCGTTGTATGACTTCGATCCAGAGAATGATGGAGAGCTGGGTTTCAGGGAAGGCGACATAATCACCCTGACTAATCAAATTGATGAAAACTGGTATGAAGGCATGATTAACGGACAATCTGGATTCTTCCCTCTGAATTATGTGGATGTGCTAGTCCCGCTACCTCAGTGAAGTAGGCATTCTCCTTCAGCTTCATTACCACCGTTGACAAACTGACAAGCTCTCCTATGGAAAACGCAAGGAGGGGTGCACTCAGGCATCCTCCTCCATTCGGAAGCAGACCATGCCCAACACTCTCCCAAGTGCCGCACAAGGTATGCATAGGGCTCTTCGAAGGCCATGCAAGTGAGGGATTGCAAAGGTGTCCACTTGGCCAGATTTTTCATATAATTCAGAATTTGCCTTTCCTAGTCTTTGAAAGGAGCCGTCTGTCTAGAATTTTGAATGACCAAAACCCCAAGACTGAACTGATCTGTCCGGCGCTAATATGTACAATCCTGAAATGTGATACATCAGCTGCCACCCAGAATAGTGTCTACAGAATGTTGGGTATTTAGTTATCCACACATGATGAAGCTGCTCCTGCTCCATGGAAACATTTGAGCGTTACCTCCCTTTGCATGCGACGTGTCTGTGCATAAAGAAGTGGACGACCATCTTCATTTCTCTGCAACATTCATACCAGCAAGGAACACGCTTTTTCTGCATGGACGCCACTTAAGGGACCAAGCTGTGCATAGCTTGGTTTGACCAAGGGACCCTCAATGTGCGATGGAAAGGCTGGCAGGGACAGTCAAAAATAAAAACTAATTTGTGTGTAGGAATTATAGGTTTGAGAGCAGAGACGCCTCCAGAGTTTGGTTTGTGCACTGGGAGACATTTTTCAGCTTGGCCACTCCACTTGCTACATTCACCTCCATGCTGATCATTGACCTGCGCTCTAGGCAAACATTCCCTTTGCTGTTCATCGGCCCTGATATGAACAGGAACACTACATGCTACACTGAAAACACTAAATACAATAGACTTCCTCCTCTCTAACCCCTCACATGATATTGTGTTGGTCCTGAAATACATTTCTGATTGTAGCAGTTATTTAGTGTGGATAGCACATGTTCAAGTGTAAATCTTGCCATTCCAAAGAATAGGGGGCACGAGTGTGGTTGCTGTACTCCCATAACGAGGCAGGTAGCATAGACATGACTATCTCCTATCCGTAAAGAAGCATATAGTACAGGTTTGGGTATCACAAGTCTCTGAATAAGGGACTTGCCACATTTTTAGTTGTGGGGTGCTAGTCCCAGAATTAAACTGGAGGAGCAGCTTAGGAGGGGTGATCAGTGCCTGAAAGAGTTGGGTGTAGCAGAGTTTCGGGGCTACCAGTGGCAGGAAATGCATGCAGCACAGGATCCATATGTACCAGTCCTAGACGGATTTGGGTAGTGCATGTTATTTTGCCCAGGTTGCCACTCTAGAAGGCATTTTGCACGGGTTAGTATGAGTGCCAGTACTGCAACTAGCCACCTAGCACAGTTTCGGTTGCAGGGCTCAGAGTAAGGCACTGGAATATAAAATTGCCATCTTGCACAGTCCTGAATAGACCGCAGAGTGTGTATCTTGTAACGGCATGTATTGTCCTTTTCACAGATTGTGCTAAAGACCCCTGGCTACCCCCGGTCGCCTTATTGTGTGTATAGCACAGGTCTCGGTGCAAAGTTCCTTAGCCACAGAACAGGGCTGGTAGAAAGGCTTTGGGTGCGAGTGTTTCCAATCCCAGAAGAAAGGACTAGCAACTCTGCCTCTTGCAGTCAGATTTGCCTTGCAAGCTGTGCGTCATATATGTGAATATCCAGTATTCTCTCTAGTTTGATCGCCTGTGATCCTTGTCAGTTGTGTGGGATGGATTGCTCCAGAAATTCACCCAACTGCAAATAAAATGTTCTGTTCCGTTCCTTCACATTCCCTTGAAGATATACAATTGTGCAATTGGGGGCAGTGTTGTCTTATACTTCCCCCTTACTACAACGTTTTGGATGTTAGTGACCAAAAAAAGTGACAGTGCACCCCAGAGTCATCTACCCTCATTGGTGTGATCAAGGTGTAGTGTCGTACCTTTAAATAGAGGATCTTGGCAGCCAAGAATGGAGACAACGTTCACTTGAAGCAGCCCACCAATCCCAAAGTGCAGACCATTTAAGGGAGAGGGGCAAGGCATGCTTCCATGTTTACAATGACCATTTTCTTAATATATTTCCAATGAAAACAATCAAAGTTATCTTTAAAACAGAAGTCGTCGCTCGTTACTTTTAAGTGTGTGATCAAGTTTACAGATGAGCTACTGTGCAATGTTTATACAATGTCACTCCATGTCGGGTCAAGAACACATTCTTGGCAGTTTGTGTGCTAATGCAACAGAGAGCTAATCGCTGGTTTTTAACAGTCATAGTGCACAGGAATGTGCCCTTTTTGTATACATGTCACATACAACGGATGTCTTGAATAAATGAGTATTTACCGGATGGGGTTTGGTGTCTGAAACGTGGCAGAACAACTGAGCGAGAGAACACCGCCAGAAATGGGCCTGTTCTTGAACAACATGATGTCAACATTGCTCAATCTACTGACCAATGATGGACACTAATTACAGCAGGTAGAAGTGGCATATTTGAAGGCACTAAGAAGCCCATAGGCCTTTGAAAGATATGCCACCCTGTGTGTGCACAGCGGCTCTTTATACAGCAAGCTTTTGCAGGCTGTACAAATATTCAAGGGCTTAGTTTGTTGATCAGCTTTAGAGATGTGCTGATGCCCTATTTATACAGATTCAGTGGTAGGAATACTCATGTCAAGCAACCCCTTCTACGTGCATTATTAGGCTATGGAGTCGTACAGCCTCTTCATACAACATGCATTAATTGGCTATAGAGCTCTTTGGGGTGATCAATTAAATGTGCTTAATCCATAGAGCTGTTCAGCGTTGTCTCAATACAACATCAAGTCAACTGGTTATAAAAAATGTTCAGTGGCTCGTTATCCAGTTGTCCAGTAACTTTCTCCTCCATTAGTCGGCAGGTTTTAGATATGAAGTGGTCTTCGTACAGATAGCATTGCTAGGTAAAGGTATGTTATGGGACTACTCATGTGGGAAGCATTTGGTAGTCTGCTGTAAAGCACAGTGGTGGTTATAAAGTAAAACTGCTTGGGGGATGAGCAGGATACATAGGTGCGCTATCCAAACTTAAAAGAAAAGTGGCAGGCTAGATGGACACTGGGAAACTTTACATGGCATGCATGGGTACAGATGATTTGGGGTTTGACAGCGGGCCCCTGAAACAATGGGGCCATGAACCTACAGATCTTGCATTTGAATTCTACGGTCATGCTTTTTATATGGCATGCAGTGCCACGATAGGCAAATGCTTTGCCTTTATACAGGGTGCAAAGCACCGCAGTGTGCTCTAGCAGGCAATAGAAAATACTCAATAATCATGAACTGTTTACAAAAGGCTCTGGTAGTACGTGAAGTCTCAATGCTCTTTATTCAGTAGCCTTTGGGATCTTTGATGCTGGGATTGTATTTATCCAGTATCTATTAGCAGGCAGTAATGCAAGGGACCCAGAGTTGCTTTATAGTTAAACATTTGGCAGGCCATGGCGACCTAAACACATCTACCAGCAATTCAATGACTCTTGCTAGCAAAGCACAGTTTTTGCAACATCCACAGATGGGTGGATTACCCAGTGGCTGTTTTTTTAAGCACACTTCCCATAAATAAATGCCCTGAATCGGTAGCTCTTTCAACACTTATGTGGACCCTTGAAATATAGATTTACTGGCAAATAATCCATTCCTCTTTCCATGGGCTCTTCCTATTAAACTGTGCACCAAACCTTGTGCTTTCCAGGTCAAGAGCTATGTTTTAACCGTGTCAATTCTTTTCTGCGACAGATAGTGAAGGCAAAAGCCCTGCTGGAAATGGGAGCTCGGCCTCAGACCGCACTTGCGTCTTAATTCCTACACGAGCACTATAAGGGAAATGAGCTGGCCTCTGCCCTGTGCTCCGTACTCCAAGCATAAAACATTGAAAGTGCTTGGATACATTGGGGTCATTAACAGTGAGCAGGCAGAAAACACCTTTCATAGGAATTGACTGCAACCGGTGTGAAGTTTATGTATTAGAGTACCATGATGGAATTGAATAAGGGAAAGTAGAATCTGGAGTGGTGAGGGTCATATTAGCAACTTAATTCTCCTCTTGCCTCCCTCTGCCTCATCCAGGCTGCACTATGAAATCCTAGCTGTCAGTACTGGTTGTAATACAGAGACCTCTGGAAATGTGGAGCATTACCCCCAGATTCACTGTGTAGATATTATATATTAATCTCGTAAGCAATTTGTTATACAGGATCAGTATCATGTTACATATTACAGAGTGTACCTTTTTAACCCCCTTTTTAATCATGCATGTAGATGTATCTTTATTACTCATCAATAGGAAAAAGGAATTGGCATGTGCTGGGCTCTCTTGCCCCACACAGCTTTCACCCTCCAGCCTCTAAAATTTTGAATAATGGGATGGCTGTGAATTTCCGTCTTAGAAAGACACGTAAAAAGCCTTATTTGAGTCTGACTTTTGATCTCTGCGCCAATAGCAGTATGTCTGTCACGAGAGCCCTGTTCCTGCCAAATCCGTGCCATATTTCTGAGAAAGAAACAATATTTGCTATTGTGGGGAAAACGGCCCTTTTGTTACAGTCTCCTTCCTTGTTTTGAAAAAAATTGTTTCTTGTACTCTTGAAATAAAAAGTATTAAATGTAATTTCATTATTCAAAGGAAATGGATCCTTGGTGTCGCTGTTGGTAGGGTTGGGGGAATGGAATCGGGCACTGCTAGGCTGCAAAAAATGCCTTTCTGCTAACCATGAACTCATTCTAATCTCTCTCCACTCTTTTGAAGCAATGGCTTTGGTTTTAATTGGATTAAAAGTATTCATAGAAAAAAATCACTACCTACATTGAAATAAAGAATGAGTAATTCCGAGTGGCCAGACACAAGGTACAATACACTTTCGATCCAGAGTCTTTCAGCTCTATCCCTGTGTGTTTATGGAGGAAGTGCGAAGACTACAGGGTTGATTTCTTTCCATTGCCTGAAAGAAAGGACTATCCTTTTGGCGTAGGAACTGAAAGCCATTTCAATGGTCTTGAGGCAGATGGTTGAAAGTGAGCTTGAGAAGTTGTGTGCAAGGGGGATGTTTGAGAGGGCTAATGCTTTGGAATGGGCTATGCCCGTGGTGGTCGTACCTAAATCCAATGGTGGTGAGGGGAGGGGTATGATTATGTACAGATTTGAGACGATCAAGTGTGTAATTGTTGAGTGACATCCCCTAATCAACATGGGGGAAATGTGTTCAGAAGGAGAAAGTAAGCTTTTCGCTAACCTGTATTTGACATCTGTGTACCACTAGATTAAATCTCCAGAAAGAGTCCCAACCTCTCACTTCGTTTATTTACTATGTGGAAGTATTTCCGTTCAAAAGAAGACCTTTTAGATGAATGTCAGCCTCTTCTGTATTCCAAAAGGTAATAGTCAAACTGTTCTGGGACATCCAACAGGTGCATTGTTTCTTGGAAAATATCCTGATCACTGTGGAGAACCTTTGAGGAGCTTTATCAGGTTCTAGAAAGAGTCCCAAAAATCTTGTAATTGAGCATTTGGGGAGTGTTTGGGACATGAGAGATTTCGAATTGACATAATTCTTGGGTATGAGTGAATTTTATCAGAAATGTGTTAAAACATTTTTGACGAAGTGTCCAATATGAGAGGTTTGATGAGAAACAAAACCCATGTTGTGTGGATTGAGGTGTTTGTGCGAATTTGAGATCAAGAGAGACACATCTCATTTCCGCCGTGGCAGGTTGACGCGAAAAATGAAGACCACCATTACCATATATGCTAGCGACCAAGGGTTAGGTCCAGTACTGTCAGAAAAGTAAATAGATGGTTAGATTGCCATTCCTATAGGGTGTTGAGGGGGCTAGGAAATATATTCCCTGTTATGGAAAAGGAGGCCTTGGCCTGTCATTAGGCTGTAGAAAAGTTATGAACCTTTATGTGGTACTCTCATTTCGTGTTGAGAACTGACCACGGACGAATAAAGGCACGATTTCATTTGAAAAGGTATGGACTAAATATTAAGGTGCATGGCTGGCTGGGTTGCCTTCACGCAATTTCAGTTTTTATTCTGCCATAGAAGACAACTGCTGCTTAGCAGATCAATTGTCAATCGGTCTTTATTTGGGCAGAGACAACTATAAAAATTACAAATTACATGAAAATAAACCCTTCAGTCACCAATGCATTTCCAAAGCATTCATAAAAGATTAAAAAAATAAAAAACCCTGTCTCTAAATCTTGCGGGTGCATAGACAAAAGTACACAGATCAACAGATTAAAATTTCCTAAAAGTTCAGATTAAACAGAAACTCATTAACTTGTGACCATGACAGGAGAACAATGAAAAAATTAAGGGGAAAGTAAAATGCAACTAGTGCCATAATTACGATGGGAAGTAATCCTCTTTCTTATAAAGGAAAGAACAGGACACAATACAAACACTAAATGACATGCTGATACGACAGAGCCAACCTTCCAAAAAAAGCAGCAATTCATGAGACCACAAAACTGACTGTTCTTGGTGAAACCCCATTTTATCTTTTACGAGTCACATGCCAATAGCTCAGAAGCAACAGTTGAGGATATAGAAACATGTCAACAGGCGATAAGCCTAAATACAAATAGACAAATGTAAAATCATCAACAATCGATTAATGGTATACAAAAAACACATAATTCAGGCTGAAAGACATGCAAGCACACACCAGGACCGTCAATACAGTAAAGACAGTGTAGAGGTGTCCTGTAGACGAAAGCTAGGCTGACCATTCCTCTCTTGATTGCATGTTTCAGAAAGTTTAACATCGTCCTACCTACCACTGAACTATCCACCATCAACAGGTAGAAGAGAGCAACATGGCATTGTACAAAACCCTTATTTCTAAGTAAGGTAATGTGGTGCCTTTTTATAGCAGCATAAGCCTGGCAGTAAATGATAAAATGAAGCAAATCTTTAAGTTCGCCACATAAGGCGCAAGAAATAAAAAAAGTTGTTCCTGACCACTTGGAACCAACTGCATTAATGGGTGAGCAATTAAATCTTGCTCGGGGGGACAATTGACCTTTCATGAATATGATCTGATTAGGTTAAATACTGTGAATCATGATTGATGAAATTACTGCATGCCTTTTGTTTACTAGGTTTAACCAATTCAAAGTTTTCACATGCAGCCTCCGAGTGAGATTGGAGTTGCGTTCTGACACATGTGACATCATTGTAGATGTTAAAAGGTTATTGGGCATAAAGTGCTCTAGATCATAGATTCTAAAAATACTTTTCTTAACATATTTGATCAAAGATATGGTCCGTGCAGATCTATTCTCTATAAAAGCTTTAAGAATTGGGTCGAAATTGCTTGAGGATTGCCCCATATTTTCAACCAGTGCAAGACAGGTTGCAACCACAGATCAATTCTCACCTCCCAGTAAAATGTTAAGGGGCAGAGGCAGTTTGTGATGCACAATGGTGTTATATTTTAGAGTGAGTGGAAGCACAAGTGTTGCAACAATAATAGCTTTGTAGCAATAATGTGTTACGTTGAGTTTGTCGCCTAGCAAGTGTTCCCTTCTGGGATATCAGAAAAGATCCTGGAAAATGAGAGAAGTGTTGAGTATAATAGGTAGTCTATTTTACTTTTCAGGGAGGGTGGTTATGCTGTGTGTAGTGATGGAAAAGTTGATTATGATGGCGCTTAGTGGTCTCATCAAGATCTTGCATACAAAGACTGAGGCCAGACTATTGGTGTCCATGTTTTGATGCAAAGGATGCTAGGGGTGTGAAGTCTGGGATGACATTGACTGTGTTTTCCCAACCAATGATGGTACAAGATATGCACTAGGAGTTGGAGTATGTGACAGTGGATATCCTAGGCCCATTGGTGGACCAAATATCAGAGGTGGCTGGTAGTAGAAGTGGAAGGAGAGACAAACTGTTGTGTGATTATCAAGTTTTTGGAGGAAATTGGGAGAGCCTCTAGTGCCCACATGGACCATGGCCCACCGTTTACGTGTAAAGCTATGGAGGAGTATTGTTTGAAGTGCAGCATCAGAGTATGGCCCTGTACCACACATACTAATGGTGCAATAGAGAGGGTGAGCAGTTGTTTGATGGTGGCTGTTTGCATGACGGAGTGTGGAACAAAAAGAAAGAAGCCGTGCTAGAGAGAATTGAAGCATTGCGCTTTTCGCTTTTTTGTTTACGGGTGATGTCCCTTTTAAGTAGATGGAGACAAAGGGGTACACACGGTTGTGTCCACTGTCATTGAGATGTGCCAAAAGTGTATCTGTGGATGTGAAGGAGGTGGAAAGAGGGAGATGGGTGCAAATGAAGTCCTAGGCACATAAAGTGGGTGACCCAAAGTTAAGTGAAAAAGCTGGTTGCTGTGCGCAAGGGAGCTCTATGGTTGAGTGACCCAGTGCGAGTAATCCTGTTGTGAAAGGGGAAGTTCACCCAGAACCACCACAGGTATGTAACATGAATAAAATGGTACATGTCTAACCTACCTCTCTCAGCAGGAGGTGTACAAAAAAATAAGTTCAATAAAAAAGGCATTAGTGAGAAAGGAGGACTTGTATTGTGAGCCTTTGCTGATATTGGGTGAAGATTTATGTTACATTTTACAGTTGATCTTGTGAGGGTCTTTACACCACAGCGTATGTGGCTTATTAGATTTCATCTAGAATGTTGCGGGTTGGACATTCTAGGAAAGGTGCTTGGAGTAAATGAGGAAGTTGCAGAAAGTTGCCTGAAACTGCTGGTGCGGGACTCGTTTTCCCACGTTTCTTGTGCCAAGCAAGATGGACTCTATTGGGATGTTGTAAAACCAATCAAAAAGTTTGGTAGGTTGGCCACCAGGGGGCGCACAGATGAAGACCTCTGTGTGAGCTCCCGTGCCGTGGTCCCCAAAAACGAATTGAGCCCCCGTTTTTGGACCCCACCCCCCTGGACTTGAAAGTTGACACGGAGGCGTGGGAAGGTCGCTCCCACTTGCAGCTGAAAATCCGACAGAAAACGGCATTGGCTTCGCAGAGATATAGTCACGGGCGTCTGGAGCCGAAACCAAGGCCGGCCTCGTTTCGCCTCAGAGCGCGCCGAATACTGCAGCGGCACCTACGCTCGGTGAAGCGCCGACTGGATGCTGCTCTCGCGCACTCGCACATCCCCATCCACAGTTGTAAGGCCCTGACGTGCGGCGCGGTGGGCCGGCCCCAACGGAAACGCCGCGAGAACATTTGCGGAGCTGTCACACAGAGGCCCCTGGAGGGAGCACGGCGCCTGGGATCCCGGTGCCCCCCCCTTCCGCTGCACTGCAGCCCCGAGGCCTCATCAATTGCACTGGCGGTTGGATGACGACGAGCTGTGCTCCACCGAGCACGGAAGTAAGTGCTTTCCCCCGCCTCTCCTGTCCCTGCGTTCCCGTGGCGGCCTCGCCTCAGCATTACAGCGGGCCTGATCGGACCTGTGCCCATCCTCCGCAGAGCGTCCCCCGGCAGGCCAGTCAGCTGAGTCTCCTGCACTGCGCTCAGGAGTGAACGCGTAGCCCGCACGAGAAATTACCCCATGGAATAAGTGAATTTAAGCCCTGCGGGATATCCTTTATTCGCGCTCCCATCCGCGCCCTGAAAGCACGCCTGAACAACGGGGCAGTTACATAACTCCGGATACATTCCCCCGCACCATTACAGGCCCCTGTTGTGTCGGCCTCATGAGAGAGGGGTGCTTCCCTTGTTCCATGAATCCTAGAGAGCTGACCCCAGGGAGCGAGTGACTCTCGCATCACACTGAGTCCGCTGCTGGTGAGGAGTCACCGCACGAATCACCTGAGGTGACCGGTCTTGGTTCCCGGGATTACAGGGGAGACCTGATCCCTTCCCCCCCCCCCCGGGACCGCTTCAGAGACTCGACCCGGAGATACAGAGGTTTCTGCACATATACCGTGTGTGGTTGCGAGGAGGTGACCGTGGGGGGAGCGGAGCCCCTCCTGATTTATCTCACGACTGCTCTCAAGAGCGATTCACTCTACCCGGGTCGCAAAGATAAGCTTACCTACACCACTGAGGGAAAGGCCCCCTGAGGCAGTATCGCCCCCCTTCCTTTTTGGAATTCATACTAACGGCGATACGGAGAGAAGGGGCGTGTGCCTCCTCTGTGGTCCCGACCATCTCAACAACTAAATCAATCAAAATTGTCGCACAAGCACTCACAGGCGCATGAACCCCCACCAGAAATTGGCCATCTATGCTTACAGTTCATCGCCCCAACCCGTCGACGATTCTAAAATGGCCACTCCGCCTGCCCCAACCGTCGATGCGGACACAGCAGCCACTAAAGGAGACATTGCAGGTTTGCTTGCGGAAATAAGGAACATGGGTGCCAACATTGGTGGAAAGATTGATAAACTTGCACAACGTCTCGACAGTATTGAGGACAGGGTGGAGGGGATTGAGAACAATCGGGCCTCAATCGACACTCTCGAATCGCAGTTGTCCCTCAGGATAACTGAACTGGAACGAAGAGAACAGGAGTTCAAACTTGAGATGGACGATTTGGAGAATCGGGAAAGAAGGAATAATCTACGGTTTTTTGGAATTCCAGAGAAAGGAGGTGAAACGGAAGAGGACCTGAAAACGACCCTACATGACCTTATCAAACTCCTTTTCACCGATGATAATATCGATGAACCCAAAATAGAGCGCATTCATAGAGCAGAGGGACCGCTTGGAGGACCCCGTTCGGTCCTGGCGCAATTTCATCACTATCAAGATAGAATGAGAGTGCTCGGAAAAGCGAGGAGCGGAGGCACCATCACCCTGAGTGGCGCCCAAATAACTATTTTTCTGATGTTTGTTAATCTGCTTAGAATCACATGCTGTGCATAGGTCCGACATCCAGTGGTCACTGCGGAGTATTGCATTTTGTTTTTCGTAGTCGAAAAGGGGACGTCGACAAGGCGTGTCTGTAACACTATCCCTATAGTGATGTGCGTTGTACCCACAATCCCTCGCGCGTCGAGGTCCCTCAGATTGTTTTTTTCCGCCCAGCTTATGGTCGCCTTACGCGGAGCTCCTAGAGAGACATTGCTAAACAAGTACTACGGACCTCGGTCCTTGATATATACTGTGGAGATCCCTCCCCTCGACGTTAGCTGTGAAGCTGTTTCTCCGCCGAGCAAGTTTTCGACGGAGAGGAAGAGACGGAGGAGATCCTTCGGCGCTGCCGAACACGTGGCCAGGCCTCGCCGGCCAACATACAGTAGGGAGAGTGGGGGTTCGAACTTTTCTCTTCTCGTCGAGAATGTCTTTCTTTCTCCCCTATCTTTCCCTTGGGGTTGTTATCACCAGTTTTTATTGCCTCAGCTATGGAGAGGACACCTTTTAAGTTTTGCCCACGCTGTAGGGGCAAATACACTTGGAAGGACAAACACAAGCTCTGTAATCGTCGCTTGCCCCTCGATCATAAAGAGGACAGCTGCGCGGTCTGTAAGCTCTTAAAACCAAGAACCCTTAAAGAACGGAAAGTTAAGAGGTGGGCGGACTACGCTATGTCGAAGTCAATTTCCTCACCCGCCGCCGCTGTTACAGAAAGTGACGAGGAGGGTGATAACTCGACGTCTGTTACGGAAGTCATTAACCCCCAGAAGGAGCGCTCGCGCTCCTCGACGTCCGTCCCCGGCCCCGACGGGCTCGGCTCACGCCCTGCTTATGGGGATGAACACCCCGGCGACAAGGACGCACACAGACCCCATAGGCCTAAGCACACAACCCACGGCTCTTCTTCGTCGAGGACGAAGGATCCACCAGCGCCGAAGGGGACGCAGGGCACTCCGGCGTCGACCTTAGACCGCAAACGCAGCCGCGACCAGCAATTGGGCTTTCATCTAACACGGGCGCTACCTCAAAGACACCCGACGTAACGCTCCATAGAGCGGCCGTCGAGAAACAGCGCATAACGCAGACAACGCCGACTCCAGAACCCTCTACCGACGAACTCGTCGTCGAGAGCCTGGCGAGAATTGTTTCCGAGGAAAAACGCAAGCGGACGACGAAACAGACGTCGAATACCGCACCGAAGGAAATAGAAACGCCGAAAAAGCACAAAAGTAGCCAGGAACTGCCCCATTCATCTAAAGGCACTTCTGAACTACCGGAGGGCTTTTCTGAGGGCGACGGAAACCTTTCGTCGACGTTGTGGGAGCGTTCGAAGCGTTTTGAAGGTGACAACACTGATTTCCCCCCTCTAGACTATTCAGGGGTTCCCCATGAGACCATGGAAAGACTCCATTCTTGTATGGAAAAGATGGAGAGGTTTTTGGGTAGCCAAAACCCACCCACACCCAAAAGACCAAGAGAATGGACCCAGGATGACCCTAGGGTCAAGATTCCTAGGCTGTTTCCCCCTGATGCATATGACCTCACTGAAGAGGAGCAATACCTCCAGGAAGATGAGGAGTGTTTAGGTGGAGAGGAAGAACATGAGGAGGAGAGGTTTGAGGAAGACCCTTACACTAGCACAGGAGCTTTTGAGGAAGATACAGCTACCTCACAGCCCTGGCACTCCCCATCAGTGCAGCCTTGGCAATCCCCATCAGTGCACTCAGACCCTGATGTCTTTCACCCTTCTCCTCCCAAGGACTCACCTATTGGCAACACCTCCCCCATAGATGACCAGCCCTCACTTAATGCACTATTGCGCAAGGCAGCAGCGCATTTTGAAATAGACACAGGGGAGACTCTTCCTGACATAGACTTTGTAGAAAAAGTTATTAAAGAAAAAGCCCCGGTCAGTCAGTCCATTCCGCTCCTGGCTTCTATAAAGAGAAGAATAACTCCTTCCCTTTCCAATCCGGCCTTAGTCAGAGGGGTCAACCCTCGGATAGAAAAGCTCTTCAGCCCTTCGTCTTCTGACCCTTTGTACATCAAGGGACATTCTATTCCGGACTATCTGGTAGTTACTAACGCAAGGAAGAGAGCGGGGGTACCACTATCTACTAGTGAGGCACCACCTGACAAAGAGGGCAAGAAGCTCTATGCACTTGGGAAGAGAATCACAACCTCCGCCGCCTTCTCAACTAGGATTGCGAATAACAATTCCCTATTAGCTAGCTACGCAGATGCACAGTGGAGCAAACTGCGCAGCGAAGCAGAGGACGCACCAGAACCCCTGCGTTCACGCCTGTTGGCTGCTATATCAGAGGGAACTCTTGTAAACCAGGGCATCGTAAAGAACTCCCTGGATGCCGCAGAGACAGCTGGACGTTCCCTGGTTCAGGGAATACTTCTCAAACGCCATGTCTGGCTGCGCAATTCGGGATTTAAGCCAGAAACCCAGGCTTCCCTAATAAATAAGCCCATAGAGCAAACACATCTGTTTGGGAAAGCAGTTGATGAGGCCCTAGAACATGCGAAGAAGGAGTTTGATACCATCAAAACTCTTGACCAAATTTCTAGGCCACCTAACAGACGCAGCTATGGCAATAGACGCTCCTTTCGTGGCCAACGCCAGCAGCAAAGCCAACAACAATTTTACTCTGCTACCAACTGGCCCTCTAACCAAAGCACCCAGTTCAGTCAAAGAGGCCAACGTCGTGGCAAAGGAAGAGGGCGCGGCTCCAGTCCAAAAGGCCCCACGCCCAATACCAACAAATGACCCAAAGATTCGGGTCCCCTCCCATGCATCACCGGTCGGGGGCCGGCTAACATCGTTCCTTTCAGCATGGGAGGGAATAACGTCAGACCGCTGGGTATTATCCACCATAGCCCACGGATACTGCATCGAATTCAACGGTTCCCCAAAATACAGACCCCCACGGAACCGGCGCATGACACCGGAACACCTCACTATTCTTCTTCAAGAAGTAGAAGAGCTACTGAAAAAAGAAGCTATAGAGGCTGTCCCCCTATCGCAGGTAACAGAAGGTATTTATTCAGTGTACTTCCTTGTACCCAAAAAGGATTTAACCATGCGCCCTGTATTAGATCTGCGTCCAGCGAACAATTTTGTCAAACCCCAAAAGTTTCGTATGGTAACCTTGCAGGATGTAATCCCACTGTTATCACAGGGGGATTACATGACAACACTAGACATGAAAGATGCATACTTTCATATTTTAATGTTGCCAGCGCACAGAAAATACCTCAGGTTCAAGATAGGGAGCAAACGCCTCCAGTTCAGAGTACTACCCTTCGGGATAGCATCTGCACCAAGGGTATTTACGAAAGTACTGGCAGTGGCAGCGGCCCACCTGCGCAGATTATCCATCCCGGTTTACCCGTACCTCGACGACTGGCTCATAACAGGGGATTCTTACGAAACATGCTTCTCCAATACCCAAAAGACCGTAGACCTTTTGTCCCGACTGGGCTTCTCCATCAACGAAAAGAAGTCGCGCTTAGACCCCAGCCAAATCAAACAATTCCTAGGGGCTCTAATTCGAACAAAGGACGGCCTCGTCTTCCCCTCCAACGAGAGGGTCCAAAACATGCTGTTTCAGATCCCCCATTATGTGGCAGGTCGAGAGGTGACGGTACGCAAAGCAATGCGTTTGCTAGGGATGATGGCGTCATGTATTTATTTGGTACCTCACGTGCGCCTGCGCATGCGCCCAATGCAAGAGTGGCTCTACAGCCAGTGGTGTCAGGCCAGCGGACAATGGGACGACCTAGTGGTGGTCTCGCAGGCCTTGGTTCTCTCGCTACGGTGGTGGACAAAGGAAAACCTGTTATTAGGGAAAACTTTTGCCACACCCGCAGTGGAAGCCACTCTAACCACAGACGCATCCCTTACAGGATGGGGGGCTCACCTATCCCATCAGACTGCTCACGGAGTGTGGACTCCGAGCTTAGCTTCCAAACATATAAACCTGCTGGAACTATTAGCAGTGTTCAAAGCACTGAAAGCCTTTCAGGAACACTTACAAGGAAAGACAGTGATGGTCCTCACAGACAGCACCACAGCCATGTACTATCTCAACAAGCAAGGGGGCACTCACTCTCCAGGACTGTCCAAGCTGTCCCAGAATATATGGAAGTGGGCTCTCAAACACAACATGTTCCTACTATCACAACATGTACCAGGGGAACTCAATCTGCTAGCAGACAAACTCAGCAGAGACTTCCCCCTACCCAAAGAGTACGAATGGCAATTGCAAGAAGACATCGTCTTAAACGTCTTCACGCAATGGGGTTTCCCGGAAATAGACCTGTTCGCAACCCTGGAGAACTCGCAATGCCAAAGTTACGCCTCCAGGTACCCCCAGAACCAGTCCAAGGGGAACGGTCTGTTGATTCAATGGTCAGGGAAATTTGTTTACGCCTTTCCCCCCGACTCCCCTCCTCAACAAGGTGGTGCACAAGATGCACCAAGAGCAGGTGACCATGATACTAGTGGCACCAATGTGGGCCCGGCAGCCATGGTTCGCTCACTTGATGGAGATGTCCCTATCTCCCCCAATCAAACTTCCTTGCCCGTACAACATGCTGTCACAAGACAAGGGCAGGACTCTGCATCCATGCCCTCAGCCCATGAACTTAGCAGCCTGGCTCCTGAGATCATAGAAATTTGGACATTTACATCTCCCTCAGAGATGTATGGACATCCTCAGGGAAGCCAGAAAACCTAATACTCGCCACTGCTATTCTAGCAAGTGGAAAAGATTTGTCATCTGGTGTAGAAGTAAGAACATCAACCCGGTTGACTGCTCTGCCACTAACATTATTCTGTACTTGATCCATTTACTGGATTCAGGTCTAGTGTTTAATTCCATTAAAGTCCACCTAGCGGCACTTTCTGCATACACCACTTCCCAACTTAAAGTGTCGTGGTGGAAGATACCAGTTATAAAGGCCTTCATGGAAGGGGTAAAGAGAATACACCCCCCAATAGCTAGCCCAGCTCCCGGATGGGACTTAAACGTGGTACTTTCTAGACTCATGGGCACTCCTTTCGAACCCATGCACAAGGCAACTCTTAAATACCTCACTCTTAAGACTGCTTTCCTAATAGCTATCACCTCCATTAGGAGAGTAAGTGAACTACAGGCTCTTTCTGTATTAGACCCCTTCGTATCAGTTCACAAGGATAAGGTGGTTCTTCGCACACACCCAAGGTTTGCACCAAAATTCATCTCTAAATTTCATGTAAACCAATCTATAGAACTACCAACGTTCTTTCAAAACCCTTCCAACTTGGGAGAAAAAAGTCTGCATACACTAGATGTACGCAGAGCTGTCATGTTCTACATGGAAAGAACCAGATCACTGAGAAAGACTAATCAGTTCTTTGTCTCGGTGGCAGCAGGAAGAGAAGGAGATGCAGTTTCAAAGTCCACTATATCTAGATGGATTGTACAATGCATCACTCTCTGTTACACTCTTGCTAAGAGAGAACCACCCTTCAAGCCAAGAGCACATTCCACTCGAGGCACTGGGGCATCCATAGCATTCATTGCAAATGTTCCCCTTGAGTCCATCTGCAAAGCGGCTACCTGGATTTCTGTGCACACCTTTACAAAACACTACTGTCTAGATGCACACTCAAGATCTGACTCCCAGGTGGGACAGGCAGTATTAAGACATCTTTTCTCTACTGTTCCTTCTCATAACCCACCGCCAACTCCGGGTACTGCTCGCTAGTCTATGCACAGCATGTGATTCTAAGCAGATTAACAAACATCAGAAGACAATGCATTACTTACCGTAAAAGCATTTCTGATGGTTGTATCTGCTTAGATTCACACGCGCCCACCCTTCCTCCCCGCTCGGATGGAAGGAACATAGACTTCCTTTTATATCTCTTTTCTGTACTCACTCACGTCTAGAAGGCTCCCTCAGGGCAGAAAAATACAAACAGAGGGACCTCGACGCGTGAGGGATTGTGGGTACAACGCACGTCACTATAGGGATAGTGTTACAGACACGCCTTGTCGACGTCCCCTTTTCGACTACGAAAAACAAAATGCAATACTCCGCAGTGACCACTGGATGTCGGACCTATGCACAGCATGTGAATCTAAGCAGATACAACCATCAGAAATGCTTTTACGGTAAGTAATGCATTGTCATCTAGACCTCTCCTCTCTGACCTTAGCCCTGAGTAAAATGTGCAAACCACTTAATACATGGCTCAAAACCCGCGACACCTGCTACAGATGGGGATACCCTTTCTCTCTCTCTCCTTTGAACATGAGGGCACGAGACTCGGGCTGAACTCTGAGCAGGAAATTAAAGCGTGCATCTCTGACCTACTGTGCCCACAAGCTCAGGAGGAACCACGTGATCATGCACCCGGAGATGAGAGAGACTGGCGGATACAGGGCCCGAAGAGGAGGAAGGTGAAAGGCTCGAGAAAATACCGCAGAGGAACTGGCTCCCCGGAAGGGGGCAGTTGACACTAGACGGTTACGGTATAATTTGCTTGACTTATATTCTGAGATAGATAAGTTAAGGGGATATGTTAAAAGAATGTGTTTAGGAATCCCACCTGGATGCCATCAATATGCTCACTCTGGGGGGAGGTTTCAGGGGGCTCTTTAGTTAGTTTCGATGTCTACTATGCAAGGGGGACCGTGAGGTAACGGTCTCTACTGGTGGTTCGGTTATGGGCCAGTGCTTCCAACTCGGCTCAATCAGGCGCCACCGAACTCAGGGAAGGGAGGGGATGGGAGGGGAAAGGGAATGAAGACAAGTTTCACTTCAGAGGTACAGTTGAGTTTTCTACAAGTGAAGGTAGTCTCGTGGTCTCTTGAATATCAAGGGAAAGTGTGGGAATGGTCAAAGAGCTCACATGGGCAGGAAAACCACCGTTGTGATGATCGCTGAGTCATGTTCCAGGGGTACCATGAGGGTGGGTACGTTGAATGTTAAGGGCCTCGATTCGCCCACTAAGAGATCGCTTGTCTATAGAGAATTTCGAAGGTCGGGAATAGACATCCTTTTTTTTACAGGAGACCAAGTATGTGAGAGGTGAAGAAAGGGTAATCCTGGGAAGGCGATCTGGGTCAGAGTTCTGGGGTTCAGGCCCATTGAGGAAGCGAGGGGTGGGAATACTCATCAGGAAAGGAATAGACTTCAAGGTTACGAAGGTCTGGTCAGATGTGGAAGGTCGAGCTTTGCTCGTCTCAGGGACCATTGGGAAAGTGTCCGTCACAGTTGCCACGGTTTACTCCCCCCAACGTGGGTCAGATCAGATTCCTTTCCAAGACGATCCCCAAAATTATGCTGGAGGCGACAGGTCATGTAATCCTAGGTGAGGATTTCAACGTCTGGGTGGACCCCGGCCTGGACTTGCACCCTGGTAACACAGAAACCAGAGATAGTTACTGGGGACCACGTTCAATTTAAAACAATTATGGAATTGTATGGTTTGGTTGATGTATGGCGTTGTATGCATCCCACAGACAGTACACCTTTTTCTCAGCTCCGCACAATACACATACCCGCATTGATTATCTCTACTCTTCAAGAGATCTATACGACACGGCTTCCCACTCAGAAATAATTACAATCTCCTGGTCGGATCATGATATGGTGCGTGCTGACTTAGGATGGGGGTCCCTCCCAGTTAGAGGCGGAAAATGGAGATGTAATGAGTTATTGTGGAAAGATCCCGTCTTGAAGTTAGAGATGGAAACCGCAATTGAAGAATATTTTCGACTGAATGACACTGGTGAGGTCTCCAAACAAGGGGTCTCGGAGGCGGGTAAGGCCACGTGGAGAGGAATTCTAATGAGGGAGGGGGCTAACAAAAAAAGAGAGAGGCTCCTGATTGAGAACAGACTCCGCAGGGAAATCACCCACCTAGAGATCGACGCAAGGAAAGGGGATGTTATTGATTCTGATAAAATCATAGAAGCAAGGAAAAAAAGGGAGGAACTCCGCCTCCTAGAACATGAACAAATAGCTCGCAAACTTCTTCTCCTGAAACAGAAATTCTATGAGAAGGGGGATAAAGCGCAAGCATTATTGATGGCCAGTCTACGTGCACAGCAGGCAGACCGCAGGGTGCACGAAATATCTGATCGAGAATCTGCCTCGGAAATCGGACGATCCACCATCCCGGAATTATTTGCAGACTTTTATGACGCTCTGTATACTCCAGAGGAGGATCCTGACAAACCAAGCATTCAATCCTATTTAGATGATGTTGACATGCCCAAATTAACAAACACTGAATCAGAAACCCTAGACGCCCCTATAACAGCGGAAAAGATTCAGGAAGCTATAAAGAGACTCGTGTTAGGAAAATCCCCAGGGGAAGATGGGTATACAGCGGGTTTCTACAAAACATTCGTGTTACAACTCACTCCCTTCCTTATTGACCTATTTAATCGGATCCTAGAGACGGGGCACCCCCCAGATTCATTTGTTAAGGCACTCATAACGGTTATTCCGAAAGAGGGGAGAGATCCCAAAAAAAGTGGTTCGTACCGCCCCATTTCTTTACTCAATATAGATGCCAAAATATACTCCAGGGTCTTGGCGGCTAGGATTGAATCATTCATCCCCTGCCTTATCCACCCCAATCAAGTAGGTTTTATACTCTGTCGCCAAGGTGCAGATACCATGCGCAAGACACTACACTTGGTGCATGCCTCCCACAATCTGCACACTAACCCCGCACTACTTTCCATTGATGCAGAAAAAGCGTTCGATAGGGTAGAATGGGACTTCTTAATGGAGGTTCTTCAGAGAATCGGATTGGGACCAAATCTTAGAAAAGGAATCCAGGCAATTTATTTGTCGCCCACAGCATCGGTATTTGTGAGCGGGAAATATTCCAGATGGTTCAGATTGACACGAGGCACCAGACAGGGATGCCCCCTGTCGGCCATTTTGTTTGCCCTATCACTTGAATCAGTGGCACGCAATATTAGGAAGGACCCTGGCATAGAAGGCATACATCTAAGACGCACAGAGCATAAATTAGCTCTATATGCTGACGACATACTCTTACATGTAGTTAACCCAGAGAGCTCCATCCCTCGAGCTATGCTCCTCCTTGAGGAATATGGTCACCTATCTGGGTTTAAGATCAATCGTGCCAAATCTGTACTCTTTCCCCTTCAGGGAGACCCAGAGGTAAACATTGCTAAATAGTCCTCCCTGGCATTGACGATTGAACATGATACAATGCAATATTTAGGGATACAAATTACAAAACAATTAGACTCCCTATACGAAGCGAATTTTCCACAGCTCCTAACTAAGCTCTGTACGGATCTGGCCAGGTGGGATAAATTGTCGATTTCATGGCTAGGTCGGCTCAATGCCATAAAAATGACTTGTCTCCCAAGGTTTCTCTATCCCTTTCAGATGCTCCCAATCAAAATACCGGAACAATATTTTACAGAAGTTAAAAGAGAAATTCTAAAATTCTTGTGGCAGGGGAAGAAGGCCCGGATAGCCTGTTCTATCTTGACGTTACCCAAAGATAAGGGAGGAGTGGGCCTACCTGACCTCAGGAAATATTATGCCGCCACTCAGCTGCGTGTATTTGTCCCTCACTTACGTAGCCATGGAGAACCACAATGGGTAGCAATGGAGAATCACGATCTAGACCCGGCGACACTTGGAGAGTGGATATGGGCGCCGCGGAACTGGGTGCTAAGGAAAACGAGGGATCATCTGCTCTTTGCCACGATATGGGAAATATGGAGAGAGGGCCCAGCGATGAAAGGGATCACTTCATGGTAGCCCCGCTAAGCCATCTATGGTCTTCGGGCATCAATAACCACATCCCTAACGTGGAGCGATTTCAGGCGTGGTACGAAGCGGGACTAGAAAGGGTGGGTAAACTCCTTTGAAGTGATTCCTTCATCACTCTCCCAGAATTAACAGAAGCCCTAAACATAGGAGTTCTCTCCACTTTTCACTAGCTACAAATCAAAGGGGTCTTGACGAAGGCGGCATGGAAGGAAAAACTGAGTAGGGATCTCACCCCCTTTGAGAAAATGCTAGACTCTAAGACCGACAGGAAGGGAATGATTTCCCCAATATAGAAGTTACTACTAGAGGGAGGTAGTGGATCCTCGCTCACTCTCCGAACGCGATGGGAGAATGATATGGGAGTGGAAATTGAAGATGATATGTGGGACAAAATGTGTACCATGGCCACACGTTCCTCGATATCATGCCAATATAAGCTCCACTCCATCAAACTTTTGCATTGCACCGCTGGCAATGACCCGTATAGGCTGTCCAAGATGTACCAATCCTCTTCCCCCTTCTGCTGGCGTGAATGTGGACAGGTCGCAGACTATTGGCACATGTGGTGGGGCTGCCCCAAGGTTAAGGTTTTTTGGGATGAAGTTTTGGGATCGATAAGGCACGGATGGAATCCAGAGAACTGCGGGTCCGCACTTGGTCCTGTTTAATCTCGAGAAGATAGAGGATGAGTGGACGAGGGTCCAAGGCCTAATCCCCCACCTACTAGCCGCAAGGGCGTTATTAGCCACTAAATGGAAATCACCCATGACCCCGTCTAGGAAGGAGTGGATCAATGTGGTACTAAACATATGCACTATGGAGAAAATCACTGCATCACTCCACGGTAGAGCAACACAATGTGAGCTCTTAAGGTCTGACTTCCTAAATTCATATGTCTAAGCCATACCCGACCCCAAGTGATGATGAGTCCTCACCCTGAGGGGGTCGGATCTGGTCGCCTTCCGCTTGCGTGTTGATTTCCCCCTATCTGGCCCATTCCTCCTCTCACGTTGCTAACCACACACTACTCTACTGATGTAGGTACACCCCCCCCCATGATGAACCACTGAACAAACCACACAAAACTAGTCTCAGCCCTTGCAGATGATCACATGACCATGACTCCGTAATCCCCAAGCGACACGTCTTCCGTTCCCGGGAAGGGGGGGGGGGGTTGTGAATTTGTTTAAGGAATGAAAAAAGCATTGATGTTTACTTTGTTGTTCTTTGTTCTCCTGGGAGTGTACTTTGGGTCTTACTCACTGTACAATGGCACTATTTGGTTATGAGAAAGAGCTCAGTCCAAGTATCTATCCACTATGCCCACATATGTAAATGTTTTTCTGTGTTTCCTTAATGAAAAGAATGTTCACTTTAAAAACCGAATAAAATCAAATAAAAAAAAAAAGTTTGGTAAGCCACTCCACTATCATAGGCTGAATGCTTGATATAAACCATTGCCACATATGAATGTTACAATATTAGAAGACCTCCAAGTGCAACGGTGTATAATGGTGTCCAAACAAGGCAAGCAACACAAGTATAAAAGAGGTTAAAAAAAAAAACTCCTGCTCCATTACATATACAGAACAGCTAGCATGAGACTTGTTGATCCCCTGAAACTTGTCACGTACCATTTAAGACAATGGTTCTCCCCTGAAATAATGAGCATTAGGACCTTTAAGGTTGTGCCTTAGTACATCTCATCCTATGAGGTTTTAAGCACTATTCATGTTATCGTATGTTACCCTGCTTTTATCAACAATTAATCTGGATTGAATCTTATTTCATTAACTTGCCTTTGACAACTATCCAAAGCATAGGAGGCACTCCTACTACTGGTCTCTACAGGTTGCTGGTATTTTGCTTTGCCATTGTACCACACATCCCTCTAGCATTGTCGCTCGCTCACTCTCGCTCTCTCCCACGGTCTTTCCCTCCCCCTCACTTTTTTGATCTGAGAATTGGCAAATGAGTGGATGGGACAGTCTGGTGACTCCCCTTATTACTATAAGCAAACTGCAAAGGCTTATGCAAGACATACATGTTTCATACAGAGAAATTACTGCCTTTGATATGAAGAACACAGGATCTCATGTCCACCTTCCTTACTCATCTGGTTGGCAGATTGAGTCTCGCCTTAACACTCTAACTTTCTCAGGTGCTGTACAAAGCAGGGCTACTTGAGCGTTACTCGCCAGGTAAACTGTGTTTTCGTCAGGCTATCTGGCCAGGGGTCAGAATACCTTTTGAGTTCTACCGAAATTATAGCCCAGTGTCTCCAAAATGCTTTAAGCACCTCTCACATGACCCCAAGCCCATAATACAATTCTCCTACCACCTGCCTCCCCGCATCCCACATGTGCTGTTCACAATTAGACTTAAACCTTGTAGGGTGTTCTTCACAGGAAGCTTGATATATGGGTGCTTAGTCCCGTTTGTATGACCAAAGAAGCTGAGTTGTAGGAATAATTAGAAGGTACTTACCAGAGTAACGACTGTTCTAATGGACACATTCATGCCACAGATTTCTCCTCCTTTGAAGTGTGTTCCCAGGAGCAGACTGGATTGTAAACCTTGTCATCAGTGAAGGATGCAACTCTGCCCAGCCTCAATGGCACAGGATATGGCTTTCTATGGAGCCACTTAGGCCCCACTTCCACAGGTTTTATTTGTACATCCTTTTTTCCCATGCAGTCAAATACTGCTCCTGAACACCACCTCAAATTCCTTATTCAAACATTCATGTCTTCTCTTTGGTGATAAACAAAAACGTGACAAAATAGATATGGTTGTATATGTACTTATTGTTATAGTCCGGAGGCATTGGAATAAACTATCTATGGTAGCATGGAATATCCGATAAAGCAATAGACGGTTCACCTATTTGTGCAAATAACATAACTCGTTAGGAACTATCGAAATTAATTGTGCCAGGAAGGTGTTACCTCTCCCAGCAATCCATCTCAGGGTTGTAGCACCGAGCAGGTTTCTTGCTTTACTACAGTTTCAGGGCTACTACACTTAGCACCTTTCTTCATTGACTTCACCGGATTATAGCAACTCTCCCTTTGCTTGCTATACCTCCAGGAATATAGTGCTCTGCTTGCTACAACTTTCATATGTTGCTTCCAGGTATGTAGCACCTAATGCCCTCGGCATCCATGGGTATAGCCCAGCTCACTCTGCAGCTCTTGTACTGTGCCTCCAGGGATATAGCACCTAGCTCGCTATGCAGCTTGCACTTTGCTTTCAGTGATATAGCACCTTCATTGATCTGTCTCCAGGCGTATAGTGCCTGTCTCACTATGCTGTTCTTCTCAAGACTTTTTTTCCTTCACATCCTTTCAATCCTTTCTCCCTGTGTTTGGGTTTTTAAACGCTTTTGCTGATTGGGATAACCTGTAATTGCATTAATTTCACTCCTGTGGCTTGAAAAGATGTTCCAGCCACTTTGAAGTCAGACCGAAATCCTGCACTTCTGGCATCTGTGCAGGACCGGTATGAGCGTTGCTCTGCTCTACGTCAGAATCGCCAAAACGGCTCCCTACTTTATTCAGCCTCAATGAAAAGGACTCTTGAAGGTTATACATTAGGAGGCAGTGCTATTTCCAAGTGTTACACTTTCTGAATCAGTACAGGTTTCCTGCTGGTGCTTCAGGCAGACCCTCAAAGCAAGTCTTCAGATGCCAATAGGCTATGTCAGTGGGGGTGAGGATTTCTCCAAAAGGAGGAAGTGGGGTTCTGTGCTGGCGTGTTCTTCTAGGATCCAGGTAGAGAGCAGTGTCCTGCAGTTTCCGATCTCCTCTCTTCATTTAGCTCACCGCCCTGGGTCAGAGACCTTAAGCTGACTTAGTCAGTGGAAGAATCTTTTGCCGATTTTCCCCACCACGTTCTATGGAGGAGTTTGTCAGAGACCAACGAGGTCTTCACATTCAACTGAGGTAAGTCACCTTGTTTTTTATTTTTACAGGCACCGTGGAGACTCCTACCCTGGGACTGCCATGCATGGGAGAAGGTCCTCTGGATCCTCTTAAGACCCACGGAGGTAGGTCCCAAGGCCGTAATGCCAGACCTTTGCTAGAAGGTGAGTTTTGCAGAGCCTAGCACTAAATGAAGATCCTGGGGAGCAGGAGTTGGCAGCTGAGGGAACTTCTGTATCTCCTGGCCCTATGCTCGAAACTCCCATCATCCCTGCTACCTGGGATCCATCCAGAGGGTCTTTTGAGACCTGACCCCAGGTTTTCCACATTGGTAAGTAAAAGCCCTCGTTGCCTCAACTGTTCAGGCCGCAAAATTAATAAATTGTCTGATCAAAAGATTGCTCATAAGGAGTGTGCTGGTACGTCAAAGGAGCATTCATGCACAATTTGCAAGGCGATGCCTGGGATAACAGCCCAGTTATTTCCAGGGAGCTGGCTGTATGGTCTACACCCAGAGGCCATGAATCTCTGGTGCTCTGCTGCCAGCAGTACTGGAAGTCCAACGAATGGTGTACTTCTTATCCAACCTCATCTGTACCTACTCCATGGACAAAAGTGCAAGCCTCCTAAAGGCATTGAAGCTTGCATCATTGGGCTTAAAGCCACGACTGTAGATTTTCAGGGTAACATCCCTTGATGTCATCTGCGGGCCTGCCACATGGTCTTCACCATGTCTGCAAGCATTACTGCCTGGAATACAGATACCAATTTTGGACAGTCCTGCCCAATGTATTCTTTAGCCTATAGTTCTTGCCTCCACCTTTAAGCTGCTGCTTGCTATGAAATCTCCCATCAGTATGACCTTGTAGCTCTTATGACTAGGCTTTTTAATGTCTTCAAGCTTCATGGAAAGCTACCTGAATCGATGGACACACTTGCAATAATATTAGACTCCTATGTCCTACAAAAGAATTCCCCCAGTCAAAGATTTTGCGCTTAGAAACATTTGTGTATAGGCGTATTATAAGTGACTTGTATCATGTCAAAGATGACAGCTGCCTTTATGTTGAAAAGGCTTTTAACCAAGTGGACTGGGAGTTCTTAAAACGTACCCTGAAGAGGTCCAGGTTTACAGAGACTGCTATACATAATACTAGTTAATTACTACAGCCCTAAGGCACAAATATCGATTAATAGTTCTGACCAACAGCTACTCCCTCCCAAGGCGTTCCAAGCAGGTTTTTCTCCTCTCATTGCTGCTATTTGCACAGATTATGGGGCCCTTAGCAGTGCATGTATGAGCTGCAACATACCTGGCATCACCTGGGCCCAACTGTCTCATAGAATCTGCCTTTTGCAGACATTATTTTGACATAAACAGTTTTCAGACTCCTTCCCAGTGGTCCTGGGTAAAATAATTACTTCTCGAGGGTCTTTGGTTTTAAGGTGAACTTTATTAAATCGGAACTTCCTATCCTTGTGGTGTCTATGGCAGAAGTTGAAGCACTGACACCTACGATTCCCTTTTAATTGGGCCAATGGGTTAGGAGACACTTGGGAGTTAGTGTGACCCCTAGGCTTACCTCAATATACAAGACAAATTAAACTAATTTGTGTGCTCAAATTAGGGCAAACCTAAGCAAGCTAGTGTCTTGGCTCGGGAGGATTACTATAATAAAAATGAGCACCTGGCCGTGCTTTTTGTACTTCTTTCAAGCTCTCCCGATGGGTCACACTTGTTGGAACTTAAGGCCCTCCAGAAGAGTGTTTGTCATCTGCGGGAATGACAGCATACCTACGATCAATACAAATATACTTATGGATCACAAAGATTGGGGGTGGGGGGCGACTTGGATGTCCGAATATTTACATGTACTTCCTTGCTACACAGATTAGGATTCTTGTGATGAGGGTAGTAGCTCAGCATCCTTGGATGCATATGGAGGAGTCAATGTCTGGTACCTGGATATGGGCCCAACCCTGGCTGAATGGCTGTCAACTACTCCCACTTTCACTTAATACCCTCACTAACTTGACACTCAATCTATGGAACTGGGTGATCAGGAAATTTCCTTTGACTACTTTTCCTTCTCCCTTCACCCAACTCTTCCAGAATCCAGACTTAACTCCTGGACTAGAATTTAGCGCTATTAGTAGATGGTAACAAGATGCTTTCATAGGCTGGGCGACTTATTTGTTCAATGGGATATTAAATCCTACGAACTGTGTAAAACAGAATTTGGTTTAAGAGTCAGATCACATGCACTATTTACAGTTTTCGACACTGGACAAAGCCCAGATTAGTCAAGCAGGATACTGACAGACTTTGAGAAATATCTTAAAACAGCAATATCCTCCAGGAGTCATATTGCTATATGACACCTCTCTAATGCTATATACTCTAGTATAGCAAACTACAGATCATGGTGGAAGGAGGAAATTGAGCAGCCCCCGAGGATCAGATATGGCTTGGTATTCATGAGATGAGATGTGGCATGTTGGAGCATGGTCAACAGATGACACAGAAGACCATCGCCAATTGAGGCAATCCTATAGTTAGCCAAAGTGTGACGGATTCCAAGCATGGGAAAGATGCGAATGATTCTGCGAGGAACATGAGAGCAAGTCCCTTACTTATTTCTGGGGATCGAAAAGGTGGGTGGCTCAGGGGTTCGGTTTCCACCGTGAGGCAGTGGAAGTTGGACCGAGGGGTGGCATGGGGCGGATCCTGTGGTCACCACACCTTTCTCTGCACTATGTATCAGTGGACAATTACAGTGCAACTCAGGCGAATCCTAGGTAACCATATCAACCCCACTCCTCCTGGCCTCATCAGGCAACCCAGCCCTGACAACTCTGAACCTTCCCAAATCCCTGAGACCCTGCAGAGTAAACCTAGTTCACACACACTGAACCCCACAGTCATAACATTAAAAAGTAAAGCAAGCACTTTCCCTTGGGTTTCCAGTAGTCTGTGATGTTATGGAGATAGTGTTGCAAACTCACTTCACACATCAAGCAACACTTTTCCGTGGTTTGTAGGACCTGCTTTGAACTCTGTGAAACCATGGCTACAGTGTTGCAGTTTTGCAAAGTCCCAAATGCTGCACGTTCAATGCAGGAAGGAGAATTGTAGCAACACTGTTCCCCACAGAGAAATTATCCTATCAGAGCTACCATATTACCAATTCCTTGCATGCCCAGTGGAACAAAGTATCTCCAAATCTTGCCACGTTTGTTCTTAGTACAATACATCCTGGAAACACTAAAGAACTCCGCACATCTATGATGGATGATGGCACCAGGGAGGGTAAAAGGAGAGACAGTAACATCCAAAATGGTGGCTAGGCCAGTTATAGGACTAGGCCAGTCCCCTAAACACACAAGGCCACAGATGCTCATGGAGAGACCAGCCAACGGCAGCCTTCACCAGTGTGTCAGCCATAGATGCAGACTCTCCCCAGGGGCAGGAAGGAGATTACTCTAAAAAACAGCTCCAGTCTAGTAGTGTGTGCTGTAGGAGAAAAGTTGTGTCTGGAGAGTACTGGAGAGAGATGGAAGAAGCATATGTTGGAGAGGTGACAGCAGTGGAGGTGGTAAGAGCCAAGAGGGACAAGATGGAGACGATAACAGCAAGGTTGAGAGTTCAGAAGCTGATGGAAGAGGCAATAATATCAGGGAGGGATAGTGAAAAGTAAAAGGTGGTGGCAGTTGAGAAGGTGATGACATCAGGAGTGAGTGTGAACAGAAGAGGGTGGTGTGAATGTGCCAGATTTAATGAGGAGGTTATGGTATCTTGCATTTGTACAGTGCTTCCTGCCATGTGCTATGTTGTCAAAGAGCTTTGCCCATCATAGGTGATGGTGGTTGATGTCCCCCCCTGATCCCTCATTCTGGGTGTCTTCCTTCTGGCCCTCTTTTCTTGGTTCTTTGCCGGTCCCTGTGACAAATGCTGGGAATCTTAGTGTAATACTTTCCGCTTCTCTTTCAATGCACAACCAGGTCTCTGCTGTGTGCAAGACAGGCCACTTCCATCTTAAGATATTGAAAAAGGTTCTGCCGCTTCTTCCAGCCACTCTTCATCCTCCAATTGTTGCAGCCATGGTAGTCATCTGGATTATTACAACTCACTGTATATTGTGCAGCTGAAAGGCTTAATCCAGTGGCTTCAACGCCTCAAAAATCTGGCTGCTCGTGTCTCTACAGGATCCCCCTATGGCACTCATATTACCCCGGTTCTGCATGCTTTGCATTGGCTTCCAGTCAGCCGAAGAATTTTGTCATTGTGCATTGTTCACCGAGCACCCCATGGACTGGGAGCTGAACACCTTCAGTCTAATTTTGTTCGTTACTACCCCTCTCGTACGCTGCGTTCGTCCTCAGCTGAACTGCTGGTAGTCCCCTCCTACCGCTGTGAACGCATATGAGGCCGGGATTTTTTGATTGCGGCGGCCAAATGTGGAATAACCTTCCACCTATGATCAAGGCTCTATCCAATCATCTAGCCTTTAGAAAATCTCTGAAGACTCTGCTATTCTAATTCTTTGCGGCTTATTGTCGGCTGTCCTTCACCACTTCTCCTCAGCGCAAAGATACCTCTGGTGACCGTGCGCTTTAAAAGTTCAAATAACATAACATAGGCAAAGGAGCAGTAGGAGAAAATGCAGTAGTAGTAGGGAGGAGCAAAGTTGGTTAGACAGTTGAGATGATGGGTCGGAAGATGGAAAAGAGGCTCAGGAAAGCATGAGGGAAAGGTGGGGGAGCCGCGCGTACAGTTGGACAGAATGTATTGTTTGACTCAACTACATTCTATGGGGTGCAGCGCCAAAAAAGAGAGCTAGCTGAATAGCGGTGTTCACTGTTCCAGGGCCTATGTCTGGACTTCACTCATCTCATGGTGAGCCAAGGCAAGCTGAAGCCAAGCCCAAGAAAACATACAGCGAAGCCCTTCACCTTATTTACTTCCCTAGCGCTCCAACAAACATTTGGTCACACATCTGAATTTGATAACATCAAAGAGGGGAAGATTGTGAAGAAAGAGCATCACATGGAGGAGGTATTCGTAGTAATGATGGTGGTGCAGAGTGAGTAATGACATCAGGATGGGAGGAAAGGCAGAGACCGCAAACAAAAGATCCAACTTCTATCTAGTAAGAGCAGAACGGTTCTGGCAGTCCCGGTTGACCATAGGTAGGACCAGACGGTGGAAGGAGGTACAAGAGGAGGTTAGTGAATTTATTTTGAGCTTAGAAAGGTGTTCCCGGTAGACATTCAGCTTTCTGTTGGTCAGCTCTTTTGGTTTTATAGGGCACTATTGGTAGCTAAAAAGCAAATCTTGAAATACTGGAAAAGTGATGCAAAGCCTTCAGTCGATGGCTGGTTGCAAGATTTAGCCATTCTTTCATGTAGGGCGAAGGTGATTTATCAGAGACTGAAAAAAGAAAGCTAATAAATATTTGTCTATATGGAATGCCTTCAATGAATTGTATATCTGAATAATTTCCCTTTCATTGTATTGTATTTGATGGGGTTTTTAAATTTTTTTTTCTCCTTTCCTTTTTCTCTGTTTGCTGTTTATTTTCTCTTCCTGTATGTGATTTCTTTCTCTGATTCCTTCTTTCCTTTCTTGCTCTATACGCCACCTAAACAAATTGTGTAAATATACTGTCATAATGTTTAATAGATATTTATTTGTTATAATATGATATTGTTGTTTATCTTCTGAATGTTATAAAACATTTCAATAATGAAATTTGACAAAAGGAAGGTGGGGAAAGAAAGACCTTTGAGAAGTCAAGACAGACCACATGGATCCTTGTCTAGCTTTCCTGCCATCTACGTCAACTAATCTGCTTGTGCAAATCCGACCAGCCATAGCCAATAGTGTGGAATCATGTTGGTTATGAGCTGCAGGTTTCAGACCCCATAATAAAGTGAGTCGTGTACGGGGCACCAGAAAGCCTATATCTAGATCAAACTGAGTAGGATTCGGGACAGCCTGAAAACTTGCTAATCAAAGGGGCGGGGGGGCTCATAGAATCCTGCTGTTTTACTTTGCCTATACCTAGAACAAAACCGCAATAAAAGAAAGTGAGATCTTATCCTGGCACCCTTCTTGATCCCAGGTGAAGGCGGTGACAGTTCGTGGTGGAAGTGTGATTGAGACACCTTAGGTTAGCTAGCCGACCCAGTATGCCAAAGCCAAGATCTTAATCTGTCCATTAACTCTTTCCGCCTGCCCTAAGGAAAGAAAACAGAAACATTCTCCACTGGGTAGAAGAGGTGAGTGAAATGGGGCACCTCCCAACATTAAAGGTAGTACATGCTAAAGTCATTCTCAGCTCAACCCCGGAGACACACTACTCTGCTACTGAGGGCCAGAAAATACAATTTCTGGTGTTTACTTCAAATCTGAAAACTGGAATCCCTGTACTCACTAACCCACCACCGGCGAAGACTCAACCTTCGGGACCAAGAAGAGTCCAACAGTGAGTTGGAGCTATTAGGAACCACATTCCAAAGCAAATGTAGAATTTTAGAGTCTCTGGTGAATCAGAGTCCAATACAGCCGTTCTGTGATGGACTACTAAGGGGATTGGGATTGTTCTAGCCTGTTTATTCAAAAGGGATATCTAGGCCTCCTAGAATGCAGACCATTTTACAATGTTTTTCTCTGGGAGAACCTGGAGGTGAGGAGCAAACCCCAACCCTGGCCAGTCTATTGAACAAGTTAGTGATGGGGCAACTGGCCCCATGGGACACCTACAGAGCAGTATCCCTCCTGCAGAAATATGTTGAAGGTTAATATCAGGAACCTTATTTCAACATTTTGTAAGGAATGCCAAGGCTGCCCAATTGGTGGGGTGTGGTCTATAACCATTTATGACTTACTTACCAGACAACCTCAGGCCATGTATCAAGTCTGTAATGCTGATGTAAGCCATATTTGACTTTTTTTTTTTTACGGATTCCTGGAAAGTTTGAGCTGAGACTCCGAATACTAGCACGTGAGGTGCGCCCAACTACCGTTGCAGGAGAATATCGGACAGATGTTTTATAGCATAAACTTCCCAGTGGAGAAGTGGATAGGAAGGGCAACTACAGAAGAAATAAGAGGTGGTTCTAGAGCAGTTTATGGCCTCCCTGCCCATATGCTTACCGAGAACAGTGAGCCTGTTCCACACCAATCCTGACGATATCCTTCCAAACCACCACAATGGGTCCAGTGGGCCCAGCTGAGGAGATCCACTGGAAGTGTCCAATCACCCAAAAGATCAGCTCTGATGCCACACAGGGAGAGGCAACTTACTTTTTGGGAGGACCGAGCCAGCAACAGGATGTCTGACCGAACAATCTGACCCCTGCCAGTTCCATTAACCGACCGAGAACTTGATGTCGGCTCCCATAACTGCACCGCCCTCAACCACCCCCTTCCCCTCCTGAGTAGGATTTGGGACTATCCAAAAAGAGGAAGTAACTACAATGGAAAGTCTCATCGTTCAGGGTTATGCCTGGAACATATGGCCCCTTAACATTCCACTCTACCAACACCTGAATCAATGAACACAAGGGATTTTGTCCCAGAAGAGAAAGATGCAAACAAAAATTGGTGGTTGTAGCCGAGTAGCAAACATAAAGACAGCCAAAGAGACGGAGGTTCTGGTCCAAGGGAATCTGAGGCACACTTAATGCATTCCTATCCATCTTGTGGGGCAACAGGTTTGCACCATGTTAAATTCAGGGAGCTGGCTAAAACACTAGTCAGATTTGGTGATATCTGAACGGGTAGATCCCACACAACTAGTGGGGCTTACCTATGTTAAGGGAGTTCGGTGACATGCACGCAAATGAACATCTGAGGTAGGATGCGGGTCAGAAAAAGTGGCAGGCCGAGACAGCCATCAAAACAAGCTTCTGCAAGGAAGTCACCCTGCATACCCACTTGCCCCAATTCAACCACTGGTCCCAATGGTCCTGGTGGAGCAGACAACTGAAATATTTTGTTGGGGGAGCTGCAATAGGTGAGTGGTCCCTGGATTTCTTATAGGATACTGATGACCATTTTGCCAGTGCAGCCACAGCAAAAGGGAGGGTGGCCAGTGTCAATGGGTGAGTTATGTGATGAAGTGCCCCTGTAGGCGCTGGGGATTGAAAAGGTTGGGTCTCAAGGGGCCTGGTGCCAACCCAAGCCAGTAGTTGTTGGGCCGAGTGTGGTTTGGGGGATGATCCCAAAGTCACCCCACTTTGGTCCTTGCCATATGGCAAGGGACAATCACAGTGCCACCTCTCAGGCCAATCCTAAGAGACCAGATTGTCCATACTTTTCTGTCCTGATAAGGAAACCTAGTGAAAGCATTTCCCACTCTCAAACACCTTGGGAGATCCTGCGGAGTAACCTTTGTGCACCTACTCCACTATTGAAGGAGAGCATGAAACCCTTACCGAACAGAGGTCACTTCATACATTTTGAAAGAGAAACACATTCCCTTTATAGGAAAGGATTTCCCTGTAATCAGTGATCGTAGGCTGATACTATTACAAACTCGCTCGACACATCAAAGTATTTGTGAATTTGGTGATGGTGTGGCAGGTTAGTGGTTTCCCAAATACTGTAAGCCCAGCATGGGAAGAATAATCAGCAAACTTGTTATCCAACAAGGGATTCTCCCATAGGGGATACAATATCATGGATTGCCCGCACTCCCAGAGGAAGAAAGTATCTTCTAAGCTAACCTAGTGTATTGTCCGCTAGAACAACGTATACTTGGGGTCACTCAACATGGCAACACAGGACTGGCAGCACCAGGGGCACGGAGGTGTTCAAGAAGAGACAGTAAGATCCATTCCATTGAACGCGTAGGAACCGCAGATGCTCACAGAGAGGCCAGTCCATCACAGCTTGTACCAAATTATCAGCCATAGGTGGAGACCTCAGTAAACCCATCCAGGAGGAGGAGGAACCACACTATAAATCCCCCCCGCTCCAGTCAGGCAGCATGAATTGTTGGAGCAGGACTCTTCTGTTTGGAGGAGGCTGTAGCGGAAGAAGATGCAAAGGCAGGAGAGTCAGAGGAGTGGTGAGGTGGTTTGATGCTGGAAATGCATCAGAAGGACAGGGCCTCTGTATCCTGGTCCTTTATGCCTTTATCATGTAGGTTCTGTCTTGTTTTCCACGCAGGAGTTCCTGTGGGAGTCCTGGCGGTGCGGCTCTTCCTCTTTTTGGTTGTGGTGAACAGACCCTTGGGGGGGATACCCTTCCGGCACCCATGGGTAGGGGTCCAACCCTGAGTACTGGGAGTTCTAGTGTATGTTTTTGGGCACCTGTGTGTTTCCAACGGAGCAGCGTATAGGCTGGTGGCAGCTCCATGCTGAATTGACAGTTGCTCTGAGTATCCTCCATTTTGGGATACCCTGGCCTTGCCATTGGAATCAGTTGATTCCTGATAGGAAACAAGATGGCCCCTGTGGCCTCTTGCTTTCTATCGCCTGTTACCTTGTTTTCCCGAAGTCCCGGGAAGCCCTGACTCTGTCCCTTCCCCCTGACTCGCTGTTGGGTGGAAGTTCTATGTATGGTATTGTGGGGGAAGTCCAGGCCAGACTTGCTGGAGCCTTCCCAATGACTGTATGTTGTGGATACATCCGTGGGGTGGGACCTGGGTGAACGGAGTGTGTGACGAATACGCATTTCATGTTATGGGTGTCTAGTATCTGTTGTGTGACACAAAGACTGAGAAACTGGGATGAATGCATTGTGGAGTGCTAAATGGCAGAGTACTTGTCAGAATCCACATTCTGTGTTGAGTGTCTGGATGGAGAAGAATGGCCTGAATGCACTGTGAGCCTGATTGGCTGCCTTACTGCATGAATGTCCTTCTGAATGATTGGTTGCCTGAGTGTGACCCAGCAGAGCGAATGAGACCAACAGTATATCTGGGGACCTCTCACTGATGGAAATCGTTCAGAAGCTGAAGTCGAAACTGATGCTTACTCTCGAAGCTGAGCCGCAACTGCTGCTTCCCTTCGACGTTATTTGAAAGCTGCTGTGCCTTCAAGAAACTGATCCAAGAGAGGACCTGGCTAGGAGACCTCTTCCCGAGCTATGAGGGACCATCATTCAATAGCTGATTTTTGCCAAAGTTCCCAGAAAATCAGACCCTCGAAAGGCTGCCGACCAGAGAAGAGAACCACCCCGGAATCCCAAGTGAAGCACCTGGACATCCGCCCATCGTCGTTGACCAGGGTTCACATGTTTGCTATAACCGCTGGAAGCCTGTCGAAGTGTTACCCAGAAGCGGGGACAACTTAACGTCGTGCTGCTAAATAACCGGAGCTGCTGCGCTCCACCTTTGCCTAAGACATTTGGTCCAAGGACTCCCTTGTTCATCCTATTTATTATTTTTTATATTTATTTCATTCATTTGAATTTGTATAGCGCACAGCAGCCCTGAGGCATTGTGGCGTTGATATAGAAAGTTTGCTTGGTACATACATAATAGCGTAAAAACAATACAGCACAAAATAAACAGCAAAAAGGATACATTATGTACATTATGTACAGAGAGAGGTGCGGTTGTACTAAGTACTTGGACACAACAAAGAAGGGTTACAAAATATATAGACGGATGGTGTGAATGTGCTAGGTAACGGAGGGGCATGAACTTTAGGCGGTGAGCAACCTTTTAGCAGTGTCTAGTTGAACAGATTGGCTTTCAGCATTTGCAGAAGGCATGGTAGGATTCTTCATTCCTGAGTGCAGTGGGGAGGGCATTAGAGTTCTTGGGGGGGCTAGGTGTTGGAAGCTGGAGCCTCCTTTTGAAAGAGGGGACATGGATCTGGTTGGAGAGATGTGATCTGGTGGGTCTGAGGGGTGGCAGGTGATCCTTTCTGAGAGGTAGGGGGGTGGGTTATGTGAAAGGCACTTGTGTGTGATCACCATTGTTTTGAAGAGGATGCGTTCTCTGATAGGTATTCAGTAAGCGTCTTTCCTGGCCTGGGAGATATGATCCCTTTTTGGAATGCTCAGTGCTGCTTTGAGGGCATTGTTTTGAATTACTTGGAGTTTCCTGATGTTTTTGGCAGATGTGCCAAGGAAGAGTGTTGCAGTAGTCGAGCTTGGTTCCTACCGTGGCTATGGAAGTAGAGAGGTGATTTTTGATAGATGGGAACGGCTTGACTGCGTTGATAATCTGGTGTTGTCAATGTAGAAGTGCTGTAATGGGAGGAGAGAGTAAGGGTTTCTTTAGTGCCTACCACAAGGATCTCTGTTTTATCCCCATTTAGGCAGAGGCTGTTTGCTGCCATCCGGGTTTGGATGGCTGTGTAGATGTTAGTGCAGTGGCGCCTAGTTCATAGATGCCAGTTAGTGGGGGTAGGACTTTGGTATCGTCTGCATAGTTTGTGTAGGCTATGTCGCGACGATCTAGGTCGTTGAAAATGGGGAGAGTGAAGATGTTTTACAAGGTGGGTGCGGTGCAATAACCTTGTGGGACTCTGCAGTGTATGGTGGTGGGGGAGGCACAGTCTGAGTTGGAGAATACTCTGAGTCGCCCTTTAAGGAAGGACTCGATCCAGGCTGTTGCTTGTGGGGAGAAGTGGGCCTCATTTGTTAATTTCTTGCCGAAAATGTCATGGTTTACAAGATCAAAGGCTGCCGAGAGATCTAGCAGGAGGAGAAGTGCTGGTTTGCCTTGGTCCATAATGTCGCCCATTTGGATTTTAAGATCAAGAAGGGCAGATTCTGTTCCGTGGCCAGGGCGGAATTCTGATTGCCTTTTGCCTAAGATTTTATTATCTTCTAGGAATTGCTGGATTTGAGTGTATGCCACCTTGTCCAAGGTCTTGAGCAAGAATGAGACGGTGGTTATGGGCCTGTATTTGTTGGCTACTTCAGGGTCCAGAGAAGGTTTAAGAAGTGGGCTGTTGCCACACTGACAGCTCGGGGCGATGAGTTAAAGAACCAGCAAGAAGTGTAGCACAGGAAGCGGTAACCAATCTCCAGTACTCCTGAATACAAAGATTCAGGCTTCCGCTAAGAGGGGCTCTTCTTTACGACACACCTCTCTGCTGTTCCAATGTGGACAGATAGAGGAGTTGATTGCACAAAAGAGCGGGGAACATGCGCACCGCCAAACCAATGCTGCAAGAAATAAAATAAATGGTTAACAGTAATTTGCAGTTGGTTCATTCAATACCAAGAAAACCCCACACCCGTGAATACCTGATGGAAAGGCAGCTATGGCTTGGAAGACAGATTTCTGACCCTGTGTCAGGACCTATAATAGAAACCTCACACAATAAGCTTGATAACAGGTAGAATTATATTCCTCAAGGAATGTATAATGATGCTCACTAACCTGAGGTTAAACTGAGTTAGTATTTAGAAAATACCAGGTTAGCAGTACTAAGCAACGACAAGGAGAAAATAATAAACAGGAAGATTAGAATGGGGTAGTGACCCAGACTGCATAAGGGACGCACTAGTCACGGGTTGGTGCATGTATCAGCATAGCGTTCGGAATGCACAGAGGGGCTGGAATACCACAATACAGGTCAGAGTTGAAAACGCAGTCAGAAATTTACGATTTCCCAAAAAGATGCTTTAGATATGAGAAGATGGACTTAAGGTATCTCAAGGCAGAAAGAGTTACTCCTAGACGGAATACACAACTCTCTATGTAGATGCGTATACAAAGGAGCACAAAAGTATGACAGTAAGACTTACTTGAATGCCGTAAAGAAATGTCCAGGGACTTTCCGCATCCAGATAAGCAGAGTTCAAGCGGGAAGGACGGAGGCAGTCCAGGGACATTCTGCGTCAGATGCCAGGTAAGCAGATTTCAAGCGGTAAAGACAGAGGCAGTCCAGGGACGTTCTGCGTCAGAAGCCAGAATTTGCAAAAGAGTTCTTCCGATAAGGATATCGGAGGACGAGTCAAAGAGTAATGACTAACACCGCAATTAGCCGCACCAAACTCATCAACCATGCCAAACCTAAACCCCAAAGGGGAGGGGCTAATGCGTACGTGCATCGTCAGTATGCACGTAACGCGTCACGTGACGTGGAAGTGTTTTGCCTGCTGCCAGTCTCCACGGCAACCGATGCCTCTGCCAGACAGATGCATTAGCGCTACGTTTCCAGCGTGAAACAGAGGAAGGCAGCGATGCACTGGAGGAACCTTGTGGCCGAAGTTTAATATGGGCAAACCCACGCTTATTTTTGGAACTGTTAGTTTTGAAGGATGCATTGATGAATGTTTTTAGAAAAGGGATGAGGGTTTCTACATAATCCTTGATTAGTTTGGCTGGGCATGCATCGCTTTTGCAGTTAAAAGGCTTGATTTTGTTGACGATGTCTCGGACTTCGGTTTCCATGACCACCTTGAATGGGAAGGGTTTTATGTTGATGGCTGTACTTTTGGTTTCAGGGCGGGGGGCTGGGTTGGTTTCTTTAGAGAGGTTAGTGTGATGTTCTATTTTCTTTTGCAGAAGCTCGATCTTATTTACTAGGGCGGTCTGTACGCTGGTACACCATTACTTCTCCAGCATGGGCTCTGGCATGGATTCTCATGCTCATGAATATTCCCTGTCAGGCTGGGAATCCTCGGTAAAAAAAAAAAATCAGTATCAGTTTTGTTTCTGATCGGTCTTTCTCAGTAGTAACCAATCGCTGATCTCTGGGTCATACTGCCCACAGCCAATGACTGCCCTCTCCCTAAGCCCCTCCCCTGGCAGCCATCCTCAGATTTTTACCGTACGCTCAAGTATTGGGAGTCCTCGTGTTTAGCTCTCAAGCTTTTGCTGCCTTTTCGCACTTTTTCAAAGAGAATTTCTCATTTTTCGGTCAAATAGAGCCTCAAGCTCCACTGTCTCTACATCTGATTAACGGGGATCCGTGCCGGATTTTTCTACGCCCCTCAAGGGTGAGGGTTTCGTCGAGTTGCGCTTCTTGCAGGAGTCCAGGAGTTTCTGTGGCCTACCCGAACATGGCCCAGGAGAAAGGAGGCTCGACGCCCGGAAAGCTGTTCAGGGTTTGCCCTGGATGCCAGCTGCAGAATGTGTTCAAGGAGGACGAGCACTCGAAATGTCTCCACTGCCTTCATGAGGACAAAATGCACGTGGAGAAGGACTGCGTTTTTGGGAACATGTCGGAACGGACCATCAGGGACCGACACCTTCGTCTCTCCAAGTGGCTGGAAGGAAAGAGCCCGTCAGGTGAGAAGAAGAAGAGGTCCGAGCGGTCTTCTAAGTCCTGGGAGGGCGCCCCGGCGACGGGGGACCAACAGAAGGCAAAGCACTGCGAGTCCGCGGGCACCGGGAGCGCCGAACGGTCGGGCTCCTCTGCTGCCAGGCAGGGCACATCCTCCCCAGCGCCAAGAGCCAACGCTCTGGCTCAGGGAAGAGAAAGGCCGAGAACCCAGCAAAGCTTCTGGAGAGGCCCCGGTCGAGCTCGAAGGATCTGGCCGATGGGGAGCGAGGCGGTGACCCTCCCCCTAAGGTGAATGACACAGGCCCGCATAAGGTGGCAAAGGCCTTGATTCACCCGGCCAAGGCCTCTATCGAGGAAGTCGTGGCGGCCCTGGCGCAGCCAGTGGAGGCTACCCCAGTGGAGGCGACCTCAGGACCCAGAGAAGCCTCTTCCCCGTGAAGACCCCGGCGGAAAAAGAGGGGGGGGCCGGTGGCCATTGTGGACACGGATACAGCATCCGAGGACGTCGAAGAGGCCCGTTCCCACGGGAGGGATCCCAACGAAGGTGACGACGAGAGCGACGGCGGCACCAGCGAGGGTCCTAGTCACCCGTCGCTCCCGGAGCCGCAGGACAACTCGGCGACCATTTTGTTGGCAATACAATCGTTATGTTCGGAGATAAGGACGCGATTGCCCTTACCACCGACGGAGGAACCGGAACCAGGCTCGACGGAGGAGCCAGAGCCAGGCCTGGCGGGAACACCCCCCGAACAAGAGAAGACAGATCCATCCAGCCCCGCCTTTTCAGCCCTCGCGGCCTACTCATCCTTTGCCCACGTCCCCCGTCCCTGGGGATGCCACAGGAACGGACACGGCCACGACAGGTACCGACGACAGCGGTGGCGACGGGACGGAGCTCCCATCACCTCCAGCCCAGGCCTCCCTGCCCGACGAGATCGGATCTTTCCATGCAACGATGCCAGGGCATCCAAGCTTTTTCAGCTCTGGCCCGAAGAGAAGGAAGGTTTCCTTTACCAACGGTGTGAGGCCAAGAGGAAAACAGTCCTCGCCGTGCCTCTGCTGGATGACATCTGGGACGAGGGCCTCACCCTTCTAAAGAACCAGTCTACGACCCCTGCCAAGAGGGATCGGTACGAGAAGTACCGGGTCCCCAACGCAGCCCCTTTGTGCTTTAGGGCACAACCGACCCCTGACTCGGTCGTCTCAGCGGCGGCCAAGAAGAAAGCGGGTGGGGTGGGGGGCATCGGCCTCAACGTCAACTTCCCTGCCGGACGGCGAAGGAAAGAAGCTGGACGCAATGGGACGTCGAGTTATCTCGTTGGCGGCAACGATTAAGGCGACCAATGCCCTCGCGATAGTGGCCCGCTACGACAGGGAGTTATGGTACAAGATCGCCCCCCTGTTGGACTTCCTACCGGACGACAAGAGGGCCGAGGCCCTGGAGATCTTGCAAGAAGGCGAAGTGGCGTCGGACCACGCCATTACGTACAAGCCAAGGTTTTGGACATGCCGTTCGACGGGAACAATCTGTTTGGGAAAAGAGTGGATGAGTCCCTCCAAGCCATCAAGGTGGACACAGACAGCTAAGGCCCTAGGCGTTCTCCGGTAACGAAGACCATCCTTTCGGAGCACCGGAGGCAAGCAGGGTGCCTCCAAGGGATTTGGCGGTGGCTCCTCTATGTACCGCCAAGCGACCCGCTCCTCGTCGCAGGAAGCCTATAGAGGACGAGGCAAGTCGGGTGGACCCCGCCGTTGTCGCCAGGGAGGCCAAGGCGGCAAAGCGTCCTCCAAGCAAGATTGAACCGACCGTGGTGTCTGGCCCCCAACGAAGCACCCCGGTGGGAGGCCGGCTGGCGAAGTTCGTCAGCGTGTGGGAGTCCATCTCCACCGACTGTTGGGTGCTGGATGCCCTGGCCCAGGGGCACGCACTCGAATTTCTAAAAAAGTGCCCCTGCATTCCACCCGTGGCCAGGAAGGAAAATCACGTCCCTCAACTGCTATAAGGAGGTAAGGGCGATGCTCAAAAAAGGTGCAATAGAGCTCGTCCAAAAGAGTCTCCGGGGCTCCGGAGTATACTCAAGGTACTTCCTCATGAAAAAGAAGACAGGAGTATGGTGCCCCATCCTGGACCTGCGACGACTGACCAAATACATCAAGGCACAGAAGTTCCGGATGGTCACCCTCCAGCACGTGCTGGGACAGCTGGAGGAGGGCCATTTCCTGTCGTTGGATTTGGAGGATGCGTACTTCCACATCCCCATTCTAAAAACACCTAAAGTTCCTCAGGTTCGTGGTCCAAGGACGGCACTACCAGTTCAAAGCCCTCCCGTTGGGATTGAAGTCGGCACCCAGGGTGTTCACCAAGTGCTTTGCACCGGTGGCGGCGCGGCTGCGCCTGCAGGGGATCCACGCCTACCCCTACCTGGACGACTGGCTCATCCGAGCAAGGACAAGGGAGCTCGCCGTAGAACACACAGCGAAGACCGTCCAGCTGCTCACGGACCTGGGATTCTCCATCAACTTTCCCAAATCCCACCTGGTCCCGTCGCACTGTTTCTGGGATCCAAGCTCGACACAGTGGCGCGTCTGGCCTCGCCGTAGGAGGAAAGGACGAAGACCATCCTGGGCAAGGTGCAGCGTCTGCTGGCCACGGACGTGGCCAGGGTGAGGTCCATCAAGTCCCTCATTGGGATGATGTCCTCCTGCATATATCTTGTGCGCCTGTGCAGGCTTCCGATGCGCCCTCTGCAAGAGTTCCTCGACGCCCGCTGGATACAAGCGACTCGCAGCTTCGAGGACAGGATCCCGCTCAACAAGACCTTCCGACGAGCGATCCGGTGGTGGGGCGCCCGCACTCATCTGATAGCGGGCACAGACTTTCAGACCCCATCTCACCAGATAACGGTGACAACGGATGCCTCCCCTGGAAGGGTGGGGAGCGCACACCGGAGAACTTCACGCGAGAGGCCTTTGGCTCCCGAAGGAGAAGCCGCTCCACATCAACATCCTGGAGCTCTTTGCAGTGTTCTGGGCCCTCAGGTCCTTTCTCCCGTCCCTCAAGGGCAAGGTGGTGAGAATCTTCACTGACAACACAACCACAATGTTCTACATCCGGAAGCAGGGAGGAACCAGATCCCCAGCCCTCTCCAAGGAAGCCCAGGATCTGTGGAATTGGGCCGTCGCCCAAGGGATGTTTCTGGTGCCCTTCCATCTGGCAGGGATAAAAAACACCATCGCCGACTCACTCAGCAGGGAGATGTGCTCGTTCCACGAGTGGGAACTACGTCAGGATCAAGTGGATCGACTCTTCCGACGATGGGGAAAACCGCAGATCGACCTGTTCGGCGACGAACTCCAAGTGCCAGAGGTTTGCCAGCAGGTTTCCCCAGCCGAGGAGCATGGGCGATGCTTTCTCGTTCCCCTGGGATGGCCTGTTCCTATATGCGTTCCCTCTGTTGCCGTTGCTGCTCCGACTCGTCAACCAGCTCAAGAGGTCCTGGTGCAGGATGATCCTCGTCGCACCAGCGTGGCCGAGGCAGATCTGGTTCCCTGACCTTCTGGACTTGTCAGCGTCCCCACCAGTCAAGCTGCCGACGGATGCAGATCTTCTCTCCAGAGAAGGAGGCGCCATACTTAATCTCGACCCGGAGTCGCTGAACTTGCAGGCCTGGCTCCTGCAGCACTAGAGTTTGGAGGGTACGATACCCCGGCTGACTGCAGAGGTTCTTGCAAAGGCCAGGGCGTCCTCAACTCTCAAGTGCTACGGACATAAGTAGAAGAGGTTCTCTGTCTGGTGCTGAGCACAGAAGATTAACCCTCTATGGATTACGGCCCCTCAAGTGCTGCCGTATCTACTGTCGCTGGCCAAGGCTGGACTGGCTCACGCCTCCATCAAGAAACATCTGGCTGCGATCTCCGGATAGACCAGAACCACAGGACAGGCGTCCTTGTGGTCCCATCGCCTGGTGAAGGAATTTATGAAGGGACTGTTCCGATCGTTCCCACCAGTGAAAGCCCCTACACCGGCGTGGGAGCTCAACGTGGTGCTGACCAGGCTCATGGGGGCGCCATTCGAGCCCCTGCATTTGGCACCGTTGAAGTTCCTGTCGTGGAAGACTGAGTTCTTGTGGCCATCACCTCCGCACGACGAGTGGGAGGGATCCAGGCCCTATCCTGCAAGCCTCCATACTTGACTTTTCACGACACGAGGGTGGTGCAGAGGACGCACCCCTCCTTTATGCCCAAGGTGCCGTCGGACTTCCACCTCAACGAGCCCTTGGTGTTACCTGTTTTCTTTCCGTCGCCTTCGTTGCCGGCCGAGAGGACTTTGCACTCGCTGGATGTGGCTAGAGCGCTGAAGTTCTAAGTGGACCGCACGAAGGGTTTTCGGAAGACGTCACAGCTATTTGTGAACTTTGGACCTGTGAACCAAGGGAAGGCTCTCTCGAAGGCTTCCATTTCCAGATGGCTCTCCGGCTGCATCATGCACTGTCATCGGTTGGCAAACCGACCGTTGCCCGGCCGTCCGAGAGCCCATTCGACCAGAGCGATCGCTGCTACTACGGCGTTCCTGTCTGGTGTGCCCCTGCTGGACATCTGCTGGGCTGCTACGTGGAGGTCGACTCGCACCTTCACGAGATTCTACTGCATCGATCGGGATTCCAGGGAAGAGTCCAGGGTCGGCCAAGCAGTGCTGCGCAACCTGTTCGCCTGAAGGTGGGCCTGGTGAGGAGGTAGGAAATGCTTAATGTTGAGTTTTGATGTAATCCTTTAATGTTGAGCCTTTGCCACCTCCCGTGGTTGTGGATGTGTGTACTGCTATGTATTCTTATATTCATGAGCATGTGAATCCATGCCAGACCCCATGCTGGAGAAGGAACAAGTTACTTACCTGTAACTGTTGTTCTCCAGCATGGGTCTGGCATGGATTCACATGCGAACCCTCCCTCCTTCCCCTCTGTGGCTCTTCACTTGGTCTTACTGCCACTTTACGTGCTACCAAATCTGAGGATGGCTGCCAGGGGAGGGGCTTAGGGAGAGGGCAGTCATTGGCTATGGGCAGTATGACCCAGAGATCAGTGATTGGTTACTACTGAGAAAGACAGATCAGAAACGAAACTGATACTGATTTTTTTCTTTACCGAGGATTCCCGGCCTGACGGGGAATATTCATGAGCATGTGAATCCATGCCAGACCCATGCTGGAGAACAACAGTTACAGGTAAGTAACTTTTTCCTTGTCTTTGATCTCATGCGATTTAGTAGCTGGGGTGGCTAGCTCTTTGAAGTTGGTAAACAGTTCCTTGGATTCAGAAGTGGAGTTTGTAATGCGTTCATTATAGGATGAGGATTTGGCTATCATTATGGTTTTCTTGTGTATTGTGTAGCTCGAGTTTTGTAGGCGGATAGTATGGATTCCTGTGAGGAGTCCATCCTTTTCGTTAGGGCTTTACGGGTAAGGGTGCGCAGATCATTTAGTTCTGCGGAGAACCAGGTGTTGCAGTGTTTAATTTTTTTGGCTTTTTTACTTAGAAGGGTTGCGTTGTATATGTCCGACAGTACCAATGGGTCTGGGGAGATTGAGAGGTTGAGTGTTAGCGAGTCGAAGTGTGGATAGGATCCTTTCTTTAGTAAGGTTCCGTGCACTTCTGGCTAGTGCAGGTGGGATAGGGCCCGAGATTTTTGGGTGAGTTGAGCGCGGTCGGTATGAAGTGTATAAGGTGGTGGTCAGGCCAAGGGGTGGGAGTGTTGGAGCTGACGTCTATACCGCAATTGTGATCTACAAGCCAGTCAAGGGTGCGCCCTTTGCAGTGGGTAGGTGTGCATTTTGTTGTAGGAAGCAGAGTTCCTGTAGTGCTTTGGCCAGGGCTTTGGATGGTTTGTCATTCTGGTTGTTGAGGCCTAGATTGAAGTCCCCTAGAAGGACTGTTTTGGTGGACTTTTTTAGATTTTCACCTACGATATGCATGAGGTTGTCAAGGAAATCTGCTATGGGACCGGGTGAATGGTATGCTAGGTGTAGGGTGATGGTAGTGTTGGGGAAGATGGAAATCTTGACTGAGAGTATCAGTGTTCTCACCAAGGTTGGCAGGGATTTGTCTAGTCTCTTTAACTATGAAGGCTACACCACCCCCTATGGTGGTGCGCCTATCTTGCCTATAGATCGAGTGTCCTTGTGGGAGGGCTAGAGTGAGGGCAGGACCGGCATCTTCGTGTAGCCAGGTCACTGTGACCGCAAGAATGTCAAGGTAGAGATTGGTGATGAGGTTGTGTATTTCCGTGGCTGTGCTGGGAGGGATCTGGCGTTAATTAGTGTGCAATGCAGATAGGTGGTGTGGTGTTCTTAGTTTTGATTTTGGCTGGAGAGTGGGCGGCTGTCTTGTGGGTATGGGGTTGTATTGAATTTTGGTAGGATAGGAGTAGCAGGAGATATGGTATTGCAGTGTAGTCCAGAGCCTAGTCTGGCGTTTCTAAGATTGAGAGGGCAAGGGGTGGTGTAGGGGGAGTGGCAAAGTGTGTGATCCATTCAATGGGAGATAGGAAAAGGATGGTGGTGGCAGAGTCTGTATGCCAGTTCTGTGTGGCTGGTATGGAGTGAAGGGCAGGGAGGAATTTGGTGGGTGTTATTGAGAGGGATGAAGGTAGGGTGCCCGTCATGGTGAGCGTACCTTTTGGTGAGGGGTGCATGTTGTGTGGGGGGAGGCAGGGCATGTAGGATTTTAAGGGGGAGGGATGTTGGCTGGCTAATGTATGTATAGGATGGTGTGCACTGCGCTAGTAGTAAGGCAGGCTGGTGCGGAGCAGTGAAATGGTGCAGATAGAGGAGGGGTGGGCTAGTTGGAGCTTGGACAGTGCATTTAGGATGGGAGATATTGGGATATGTGTTAACTGTTCTGCTTAGGCCAGATAACACAGTACAATAGGGGCCAGGTAGAGCAATTGGCAACAATAAAGCAGCTTCCATTTGAGCAGGGGTACAATAATGCAGTGCTGGTAGAGCCGAGCAATCGGCAACAGGAATGCATTTACAGTTCATGTACAGGTACAAAAGGCAGTGGGGGCAGGTCCAAGCAATCGGCAGCAGTAATGCAATTACGGTCCATGTACAGGTACAAAACTGCATTGTGGGCAGAGCCGAGTCCGTGATATCAGAGATACAAATCTGTCGGCACAGTTGGCACAGTAGTACAGGTATGGCTGGGTAGTTTGTGCAAGTGCTGTACATGTTATAAGGGGCTCATGAGAGAGCAGCAGTTGTTCGCAAGGGTAAGTGGGTGCTCCCGCATGGAAGAGCCTGGGGCTGGTAGATGTGAGACTGTTCAGGTATCTGCCAGTGGGCTTGAGTAGTACAGCTGTTTGCTTGGCTGTAGTTGACCACTTTGTCAGGCTGAAGAAAGTCAAGGTCGTCGACAGAGGAGAATCCGCCGGTGGGTTTCCCGCCACCCAAAGATCTCAGACACCACTGAAAATCTGACAGCCAGCCGTGGTCACGTCCCTTTCGCCAGCGCTGGATGCCGACGCCCTGTCACCCTTGCTGGGCCAAAGTTCTTCATTGACTCTTTGTGGCAATCAACTATCGTCGTCGACGTATATCCCATGCCTCATCTTCACAGGACGTGCTTGCGGACTACACTGAACTGAAGAACCAGCCCGCATCACCTCCTGAGAACTTAATCTTTAATTGCTCGACCACGTTTTACCAAATGGAGAATCCTGGCTGGGGTACTCTGTGCTTTGATTCTTCCATATAGAGAGCAGGAGTACACATACCCCCCTCCAGTCTTTACAGGTGGCAACCGTGGAGAGCAGGAAGAGGTGGTGAGAGCAAAGAAGATGAAGGTGAAGGTGGTAACATCAAGTAAGAGGTGAGAGTGAACAGGAGAAGGTGTGGGATTTCAGAAACTGGAGACGGTGATAACATCAGTGGTGAGAGTGAACAGAAGGTGATGAGTCTTGAGTCAGAAGGTGAAGGAGGCAATACCATCAGGGGCTGATAGTGAAGAAAAGTTAGTGGGAGTTGAGAAGGTGGTTGTAACATCAAAGGGTGATAGTGTGCAGAAGGAGGAGCTCACTAGAGAGAAGGTAATAAACGAGGGAGATGGAGAAGGAAGATGTAGTGAGAATTAAGTAGAATACGAAGTAACAATTTTGAAAGTATACAATTAAACTTAAAAATATTTCATAAAAATACACAAAAACTACATTTTGTAATGCAAAAAACACCCAGACACTCATACGCACAGAAACGGAAATTAGATTACAGTGGGAAAAAAGATTAAACCAATTAAGAATAGTATTTCATCCCACAGCGTCTTGCTTTTCTAAACGTATAACCATTGCTTCTAAAAAAAAAAAGTTAGTGCTATGTTTAATTTGCGTTCTGTTTTATCAAACAATATCTGCCACCAATCGTCGCACATCTTGTTGGCCTTTCCATCATACGTTTACCAAAATGAAGTTCTTTCGTCACAAAGAGCTGTACAAAATAAGACAAGGTGTTTTAATATTTCTTCCGAAATATTACACAGCCGACACTCATTTGATGCAACCTTGGCTGTTGACCACAATTGTGTTCTTTCTCTTGTTTTAAATGTGTTAAAACGGAACATCATGTAAAGACGCATTCTCTTCCTGTCTGGGAATAATTTCCAGGCACCAAGGATCTCATTTAGACCTTTTTTTCACAAGGTACGTGTTCTGTAAGAGTGTACGTCCTTCTGCCGGCACTTGTCTTGCACCAGTCTCTTTGCCATAGTCTTTTTTTCATGCAATCAGGATTTGTGTGAAGCATGCTGATACTGGAGTTCAGATCTGCTAGTAAAACTTTACTTCGTTGGACCCATTGAGCCAGTGCAGAATTGTGATTTTTATTTCCTGGATTTTCCAAGACACTATACTGTGGCATAATAGCTTCCATAGTTATTTTTCGATAAAGTGAGGGAGTGTTCCAACATACTCTCGCATTTATAGAAGTTAAACTAAGCTCATATCGTATACATGCTGACGGGGTACTTCTTGGTACACCAAGAACTCTGGACCAAAAATTATTTTCCAATGTGCCCCATAACTCAGCAGGGCAACCTAGGGCACATTCTGCTCCATATATCAATGCCGGAACAGTCTTTTGTTTAAAGTAAGCCAGGACAGGAAGAAGTGAGTATTTCTCATATTTCCTGTTTAACACTAGAGCCTGACTGGCAAGCTGTCAGCATTTTATTTTTGTGAATTGCACCCACTGATCATCGTTCACACTGGCACTAATTTGCATCCCTAAAAACCATCCTTATTTCGGAAATGGCATCTGAATGTTTTGCATTTGTGACCTTGAAACCATGCAGTTGCAGTCATCCCCGAATTGTTTAGGAGAAAAAAAAAGGGCGTTTTCTTCAGTGATCATGAAAAGTGACTACTTAAGTGATACTGTAATGGATTTGAACATCAAGTTCATGTTGTATATTGATTCCTTTTTTCAATAAACCTGGCTTAATCTGAATACACTGCAGGTGGCTTGGGCTCAAGGTCACCGCAAAGATGCCTTTCTCCGCAGGCTCTGATAACGTCAGCCGACGCTTCTCAAACCCAAATTGGCCCTACGCAACGTCCAATTCTATTCAGCAGGCCCTGCTCCAGGAGCATACCTATCACACCTGGTTTCCCTGCTGAGAGCGCTGGTGACCATATTTAAGGCATTGGAATCACGTACTGGCCAAGTGGACTTCTCAGAAATACTTCCAACCACAGCAGCTCCAGGGCTAGTCAATTCCCACAACCCTGTGCATGCATTGGCATGGCATCTGTTTTGCAGCCCTGCTTTAATTGGGGATCCTGAAACCACACGAAATGGCTGTGAGCCCCAGACCTGACGCATGTTTCATGTTTTCTTCAGCAGGGGTGTTTGTATTAAGTATTCATACATTTACAGTACATTATAACCTTGGACATTACTTTGATTGGCTCGTGCTTACAAACTATGATCTCCTTTTCACTGCAGACATGTTTACACTTATTTAGAGAATGCTTGATGGGCAATATTATGAACAGTTAATGCACTTCATGGGCTTGCATTTACATTTTCTGGATTGGCATGTTTGAAAACATTTCATACTCATGTTGTAGCTAGATGATAGCAAATAGGAGGGCTTTATATAACTCGTTCAAGCATAGCTCTTTATTTTAAATTGAACTGCGGTATCCTATGTTGAATTAAATTAACAGTGAATTAAATGGCTGACAGACACTTTTTCTGGCTGCCAATTTTTCGGAACCTTATGGAGTGGCTGCATGGCATGCTGTAACCTGCACTTCATTAATTCCTTTGCTGAAAGATGGCCACCAAACACGTTATCAAGCTGCCAATCTAGAATACAGATCCTTAGTCAAAATACGACCTTGAATGTCTCACGTCACATGACTCCTCTGAGAGGTAGCTGACATGTGGGAAACAGAACATGGGAGGTGTGACTAAGATAGTAAACCCTTTCCAGGGAGGTATACCTGGTCTGCAACAGCCTCCCTAGAGGTCGGGGCAAGTGGGACCTCCCCGGGAGAGACTCCTCTTTTTGGGGTCAAGGACCCCCGTTCCTGTGAGGAGCTCCCTACAGTTGGACACACTATGGCCTACATGACAGGCTCTGCAAGATCAGAATCCTGTAAAGATGAAGACTGGGACAAAGCAACTCCAGAGATGATATGATCTTATAAGAAATGAGCCTGTCCCTTTTTTTTTTTTCTTTTAAATCAAAGTGCATTGAAATACATTTTTGGTTATAACATCGTTCAGTAGTCAACATAGTTTTCCTTCAAATCACAATCATAACAATCCCCCCTCCCACCCCCGCTTTAGCCCCCCTTTCCTGTGTTCATGGAGCAATCATCTACTTCCACAGTCTAAATGGGGCTCATGGTCAGTACTGCACAATACAATAAGGATTTACATCATTGGTCGCACACACGAGCTCTGGGCCCGACACTACCCAACTGCCAGTTCTCAATGTACATCGGTTCCCTCTTGGGCAAGGAGCCTGTCCCTTTTAATCAAAACATGCAACTCACTTTGACGATGTTGTTTTATTTATTCATTTATATAGCACACTGAGCCCTGAGGCAACTGGGCGCATTCCTTTCTGATACACATGTTACGCAGTTATAGTTACGACAGTACAAAAAGGTTCATTAAAATGCAACACATGTATGTACAGACATAAGGAAATATAGCATTATTGTGTCTCTTGCATGAGGAGCCATGTTTTTACATTTTTTCTGAATTTGAGGTAAGAAGGTTCTACTCTTAAGGTTAATGGTAGGGTGTTCCAAAGTTTGGTTGCTAAAACAGGGAAACTACTGCCCCCTGCCTTCTGGAGCTTAAACCTAGGGATCTTAAGGCAGTGTAATTGTGAAGACCTTGTTGGACGGTCTGAGCTATTTCGTGAGAATTTGTCTGTCTGGTATTGAGGTGCTAGATTTGCAAACACTTATGGGTAAGTGACAGATTTTTAAATGCAATTCTATGATTGACTGACAGCCAGTGCATATTGGGTCTCAGCTCAGATATGTGGTGAGATCTAGGGATATTCATCGCAGATCCAAGTGGATTATTTTGGAGTATTTGCATCTTTTTTTATGTTACATTGATTGGTTCCTAGGCACAAGGCATTGCAATAGTCTAATTTGGATCAAATGAGCACCCTAGCTATAGAGGTGCAATTAGTTGTGGATAAGAACGGTCTGCAGGCATTAATTAGTTTGCAGATGTAGGCAATAGGAGAGGCTTCGCATTGACTTGTTTTGTCTGTGTTAGTGATGAGTCAAGATAAATGCCTAGGGTTTTAACATCCTTAGAAACATGTATGTTGTTGCTATTGATGTTAAAGGAGTTAAACCATCCATCTAATCTGTTGAGTCTCGTTTGGGATCCTAAGAGGAGTAACTGTTTTATGGTCATTAAGACAGTCCATGCATAGCCATCCAAGCTTGTAGGATTAGGTATAAGTCATTTAGTAGTTTTGAGTTGGTGTTGTAGTCACCAGTGATGGGGATGAGTATTTGGGTGTCATCCGTGTAATTGGTATAGATGACACCCATATGGTCTAAGTCATCGAAAAGAGGCTTCGTGAACATATTGTAAAGTGTTGGAGACACGCAAGAGCCTTGAGGGATCCCGCATGTGACTGGTGCTGGCTCGGCAGATGCTGTACTTGCAAAGACCCTCATGGTTCTATTATCTAGGAATGACTGGATCCAAGTAGTTGCTTTGTCAGAGAAGTGCGCTGCTGTTGAGAGGTGGTTGCATAAGACTTTGTGATTTACTAAATCAAAGGCAGACGATAAGTCTAGTAGCAGTAGAAGCTCTAGTTTACCTTTATCTTTGTCATCCATTTGTGTTTTTAAGTCGATCAGAGCCGTTTCAGTACCATGTCTCGGTCTAAAAAACCTGATTGCCTGAGACCAAGGAGGTTATTACTTTCGAGATGTTCCTGAATCTGCAAGTATGCTGCCCTGTCAAGAGTTTTCAAAAGGAATGGTACCGTAATGATCGGTCTGTAATTAGAGGGGATGTTTGGATCGAGGGTGGGTTTCTTTAGTTGGGGAAGGAGCCAGGCATCTTTCAGGTTGGTGGGGACTATACTGGTTTCAAAAGAAGCGTTGATTAGTGTAGTGATGAAGGGTGCGAGATCCTTCGCTGCCTCTTTGATAATGGATGCTGGGCAAATGTTACCTTGACATCTTGATGGTTTCAGATTCATTATTATGCCCTCTACATCTTTAATGGAGAGAGGTGAGAAGTTAAATAGCTTGTGTCTATTGGGAGAGGGTGATGAAGGCAAAAGTCTAGATGTGTCTGGAGAGACTTGAGTTTTTTAGATTTTATTTTAGCTTGTAGCAGCGTTATTTTGTCCAACAGCGCTTTCTGTATGTTGGTACACCATGTAGTGTAGTACATGTGTCTGGTGATGGAGAAGGCGATTCCACCTCTCTAAGGATACTAAATAGTTCTTTAGTATTAGATGTATCTTTGATTCTATCGTTCTATGTGTCTCTTTTAGTCTGGTAGATTGCATCTTTGTAGTTCAGGGAGTCTATTAGGAATTTCTTTGTTGGATGCTGACCGAAGGCTCTTCCATAATGTTTCAGCGTTCTTTTGTTTTTTCGTAAGGTTCTAAGGTGAGGGGTGCACCAAGAGTTTAAATGAGCGCAGGGTTTGGCTTTATGCATTTATAGAGGCCCTACTTCATTTACGGCTTTAAGTAGTGTATGGTTGTATAAATCTACTAGTGATGTAGGTCTGTGTTTGAGGTAGTGTAGTAAATAATGGGCTGAAGCAAGGGGAGTAATTTATCAACTGTTATGTTACGGTTTTTCCTAGTGAATGTGAGTGGAGCAAATGGGTTCTGGTGGTTAAAATGCTACTGTCCTGTATAGTGAATGAAATAATATGGTGTTCAGACCAAGCTTAAGGTGTGTTAGAGAGGATATTAATGTCACAGTTGAAGTCAACAAGCCAGTCAAGTGTTCTCCCTTTGTTGTGAGTAGGTTTAGTAATATGATGTGAGAAGCCTAGTTCTGAAATGATGTTGGCGAGGGCTTGAGAATTGTCGTCTTTGGGGTCATGAAGGCCTAGGTTAAGGTCACCTAGCAGTATGATTTGAGATCTTGGTTTAGTATTAGCATTAAGAAGTAGTGTGATGTCTTCTTCAAAGGTAGAGAGCGGACCTGGTGCTCTATACATGAGGTGGATGGTGAGTGTTCGAGATGCTGTGAATAGGTAGCTATTTAGAAGACACTCTAGTCTAAAGATGGTGTACTCGTCTGGTATGGCAAGTGAGAGTGAAGGCCCTGCCGCAGCATGGAGCCAAGTCTCGGTTATGGCTAAGAAGTCGAGGTCATTTGAAGTTATAAGATCAGCAAAATCTAGTGCGTGAGCTGTCAAGGATCTTGCCTTTATGAGCGCTCCCTTAATCAGCATAGTAGAACTCACCAGATACTTTTTGTCTGGGTTGTATTTTCTCTAAGCGTGGGATCATTATTTACTTTGCTATTCATGGGATTGGCCTAATCTTGAATTACTAGTTTTCGTTGGGCAAAGTTCGTTAGGCTTAGGTCTTGTAGCATAGAGTTTGATCCACTGGGCTGGTGTGATAGAATAAGAATTGCTTGGGGTTGACTGTGTAGTGTGAATACATTTAGTTACCACTTGGTGGAAGGCAGGAAGGAATTTCATTGGTGTGATACTGTCAGACGATGGTAGTCTCAAGGATATTGATAAGGTGATGCTAGGTGTACTGGGCGTAACGTAGTGGACAATGTTTAGTGTCTGATACTGAAACGCTGCCTTGCTGGAGGAACGTCTACTTTACCTTGCATTTTCTACAGCTGCACTGCGAGCCGTGGGCTCTTGCTGCTCTTGCCTAACGCTTCCTGGAGGAGGCGTGCACAGTCGCGATCACGTGACTTAGCACGTGACTTTGTACACGGCATTAAAGCGAGGCTTCACCACCCTTGCGGCGTTAAGCCCCGGAGGCAGTAAGGGCTGGAGCCGCTGTTGTGCTTGTTTGGCTGTGACCTGTGAGTAACTTGAACTTGGGTCTTGTGCTGCATAACTCATTCTCAAGCACCTCTTCAGCCCTAAGGGTTTGGGGTGGAGAGTCGGACTCTGGCAGCTCCACAAGCTGTCGGGCGTTCCCTACCCTGAGACTGAACGCTCCTCTTGACGATTGTGGCTATTCCTAAAATCAATATATTTTGATTATGTATTGACTAAGAACCTTATCAATTCTGGTTCATAATACATCTGTTTTTACTATTTTTTGGGGGGGGGCTGCACAGATCCATTTCCCTTTGTACTTTTAATCCAAGAGTGTTTTTGGGACATTTGTCATTTTTGCCTGCGGTTGCCTCTGGTTTTTTAGTGCTATATTTTTAGATTGCAGTGTTCATAATTTTATCAACTATTGTGTACGTTGTTTCTGTGTATTTTAAGGAAAAAATTAATCATTGTAACTCAGGTTTACTTTTAGCTTAACCCAGTATTGTTATTTTCTTAAGTCCCCTGTATTTCCCTCCTGGGTTTTGGTTCTCTCTGAATGACACGTAAGGGACTGCGAAGTCAGACAGCTATGGAGGCCTCACTGGCTTCGACTCCGTCTGCTACTGGTAATTTACCTTCTGTGGCACCAGTTACTACTCTGTTAGATGCTCCCTCCCCAGCTATACTGGGGAATTTACATCATGTTCCAGTAGATGCCCCCTATAGCCCTTTACTCCTTAAAACCCTGGCCCAGGCTCAAATTCATGTCAGCGATAGGTCTGAGGTACTCGATGCTATGGGTATTATTCCACGCAATACAGCTTACAATAGCTGTATTTTTAATGGGTCTCATGATATCTCGATAGATACACAGGAAGAACGTCTAGCAACTACCTTAGCCTCTAATCTTGCGGAAGGTGCTATTCTTCAAAAGTATAAGGGCCATTTGGATTATTCTAACAACAATATGGTTAATATTGTTCTTTCAATACCTGCCCACCCTCATCCCAGGACGCCTATATTATCTGTTATGGCGGCTGACTCTGCAGCTAATGCCTCTGCATTACCAATGGTGACGGCCAATGGGAACACTGTTTCTCCTCCCACTGAACCTTCGCCAGAGGTTAATTCCGCAGCTAGGGGCATTAACCATACTTCGACTATCCATGTTAATCTGTCTACTAATGTGGCTGGAACTCCATACACTCCTACAGGGAAGTCTATACCTATTTTGTTCAAAACTCCATTCAACAAAACCCATAATCCCACCCTCAAAACAAAATCCAATCTGGGTACCCAAGGGAAACCAATTCAAGGGAAAAATATTTCACACTTCTTTGGAAAAAGGACTACATCTAGTACCCTTGTTAAATCTCTACACTCACTTCCAACAGTGTCTTGATTAGATCACACTAATCTAGTCGATGTAGCTAAGAAATTGAAGATTGAAGACCCTTTAGCTCAGGATATTGACGACATCAGCATTATAGAATGTGCAGATAAGGCAATTGCTGATAGTCACCTTGGCCCCAATTGTAATAATACAAATAATGTCACCCAGCAAATCTGTGATGACTCCCTTGCAGGCTCTCCTTCTGATCTCATCAACTTTATTGATGAATACACAGAGAAACAAAATTGGTTGAAAGAAAGGGGTCTACTCCCAGACTCAAAAAAGGATTAGGGCAGCGAATCTATCTTACATCATACTCTTAAAGAGGCAGATGAAAGAATTAAACTTTCTCAACCTACTATCTCGGCTCTGAATGTGGTTCTGAGTTCCTTTGTGAGTTTGTATGATAATATATGGTCTGAGGTCAGATCTCACTCTCTCCTCTTATCGGAAATCTATTCTAGGTTAGAGGGCCTTGACAGATTTGAAGAGCTAGTTAAAATTATTAAGGAAGAACATCCACTTTTGTCCACACACGGTCCTGACCCAATCCCTCCTAATGAACTACCGTCTGAAGCCCATATCGTACATAAAGGGCTCACTGCGACCACGCCAAGTATACAAGATGTAGTTTTAGTTAAGGGCCTGGCTCCTACGGTCCCTCAAGGCCCTACTTCGGATTTTTGTAGCCATCCTTCTATGATTTCGACAACTATTCCCGAGGGTATGCAAAAGGTCACTGGATCGAAGGCGGTACATCCTACCCCTCACACCAAACTCACTATGGTACTAATGGAGGAAAAAGTCCAAGAGGAATCGGTTGGTCCGCTTCCTAATCTTATTGTTCAAGGTCTTCCCCTTGTGGGTAGGTCTTTAGAACCAGTAGATACTCTTAAGGGTGCCCTCATCGCCTCCTCATTGGATTTCATATCTATTCCGACTTCAGAGAATCCATCTGTTTCCACTGAACACATCAAAGAAATTTTACATCAAAAAGTTTTGCCTTGTATAGGAAGGAAAAGGAAAATTACTCAGCAAATGAAGAAAACTAAAAATCAGAAGAACGTGAAAAATCTAAATTCATATACGAACCAATTTTTCAAAAATCTCTTCCTGGCAAATACTTTAGCTTCTTCATCTACTACTCCCGTTCCAAAGGGGACTAGGAATTCTGTTGAACCAGTGGTTTCTCTGACCCCTATTCCTACTATGGTGGCTACTGCGGCCACAGCTGACTTACTTCCCACTACAGCAGCTCTATCTCCCTTACCGGATGGTTTGGTTGATGGTCCCTCGACTAACAACATTCCTTCTCTAGTAGTGGGACCCAATATTGAGGGGGCTGTGGACTCTATAGCTCCTAGTACTTTGATAACAGCTCCAACTCCACTAGAGCCACCCTCCATCAATGCCTCTACGGTGCTAACCACCAATATCATTGTCAAAGCAAAGTATTCCTCTTCTGCTGTAGTACTCCCTATAATTCCTTCTAACTGTATATCAGTGATAGATCAGAGCCATTCAGAGACTACTCTGCCAATGATTACTGCAAACTTGGTTAACATTGATATGGTCAAACACTTATTCCGGGAGATACTGGTTCCTAAAACTGTATGTGGGGCTGTGCCTAAGTCCAATATATGCCCGTCCCAGGATGGGGCTTCTTCTACCCCGCCCCTACCTTTGGTGCCATCGCTCATTTCTGCTACTGAGGGTTCTGCTGCTAATATTGAGCTTATAACGAGGGACGGTGATACGGGAGCTCGACTAGAGAGGGATTCGTCTGCCCCTCTCTCTTTTAACCCATCCTTTTCAAGTTTGCCTATTGCTGGCCCGACTATGGGCCGTGAAGGTGTCCCCTCTGGGCCTGACTCTGTTCATTACAATACTCCTTTCAAATTATGTGAAAGATTTCCTGTGGGTCCAAATGTTATTCAAAATAGGACTATACTAAGAGGTGCTAGGAGCCCCGATTTGGCAGTTGATTCTTTAACTCGGTTTACTAAAAAGATCTCTGATTCTCTACTTGACTTATCAGAATCGAAAGTTTCTCGTGACATTATACAGCTTACCAGCCTTTGGGGTCAAGATATGCCAATCTGTTTAAATCATGGTAATATTTTAAAATTTTTCCATCAACTTCCCTCGCTCTCGCTCATCTCTAGCTATGACATGGATAGCATTTTTTTCCCCATTCAGGATCGGGTAGATGTAAGTAATATTCTTAAATCAAGAGTGGTTCTGGACTTGATCATGGGGCATAGGGAAGGGTTAAAGAAACTTGGCTTTGAAGCAAATTTACTGGAACCCACTCAGTTCTCCAGTAATAATGGAGGGGGCTGCAGAATATAGGGGTAATCTCACTATGGTATATCATCCGGAAAGAACCCCACAGCCCCAACGCAGGCAATGTATGCCCAAATCAAATGGAAACTTTCGCAACTGGGCACAGGTTACCGCAGGTCTGTGGAAATGAGTACCCTCTGATTAATTCAGAACTCTCTCCAGATGTTCCTCACGTGAATAGCTTTGGGTTTCTCTCATGGAATTCTAGAGGTAATTCTCACCTCTTTACTTACTTAAACACTGTCACGCTGATTAGGGCTTCACATTGTTTCTTTCTCCAAGAAACCTGGATGCTCTCAACTCCCGTTTTAGATGGGTTTGATACCTTTTCTCAAAATGCTAAACCCAGCTTGGGAGGGAGGCCATCGGGTGGTCGTCTTATAGGATTAAGAACTTCTTTTGGTTTTAGGACTAAGGTGCTTTTGGACACGCCTTTTGGTATCTTGGCCCTGCAGGTGTTCTCTCTTGATCGAACGGTTATTCTACTTCTGGTTAATGTATACTGGCACAAGGGAATTTCTCCTCTTGAGCCGTTTTTTTTGCAAGAGTTAACGGATATGCTTCTTTCTTGGAGATCATTGTACCCCAGGGGTAAACTGATCCTGGCAGGTGATCTTAATTTGGATTGTTCTATCTCTTCCGAATCCAAATATGACGACTTGGGATTGGCAATGGAGGATGATTCTCGCCTAGGCTTGAAATTCGCACGGGGTTGTCGTTGGAATTTCGCCTTGGATTCAGTAGGTGTAACTTGTCTCAATGGTTTTTATGACGCTATTAATTTACCTCGTCCCACATGGCGTAGATCCTCATCAATATCTACCTTAGACTACGTGTTTGTAGATCACCCTCTTATTCCTTTCTCGTCTAATGTAGAGGTTTCTTTCAATTCATGGAGTGATCATGGTATCCTCCGCGTCTCATTTCTCTGTCCCTTTCCCACTAAGCTTTTCCCCGTGGGGGGTCCTACCCATCTCCAAACTGTGGGACAGGGGTACGTTGGACTCTTAATATCAGTGTACTTAATCGTAAACTGATTCTTTCTTTTAACCATACTTTCTGTTGGAAATTAGCAGTTTTTAATACAGTTCATTTAGATAGCTTTCTCAATGCTCTCCAGTGTAGTATTCATGGCCAGCTCAGCAAAGGTGTCTCTAAAATATCTCACCCTTATAGATTTGACCAAGAATCGGCCAATGTAAAGGGTCTCACTAGGAAACTCATTAGAGATGTACAAGCCCTAGATAATGAATGGGCCGACAAAAAAACAAAAATTAAAACTATCCGCCAAAAATATAGAAATTATTATAAGTCTAGAAAAGCTACTATGCTACAAAATGACGCGGAGCATATGCTTGCAGTGCTCATAAAAAGAGATCTGAGGGAATTTTGGGTTACGGTATCTGGCTTAGACAATGTGGCGTTGGCCGACCAGCTGAATGCCATCCCTGAGGTTCAATGGGTTGAGCATTACACTAAACTCTTTGACATTGGGGGTGAGGGATTAGTTTCCTGTCTTCTGGGGAACAACCCCTCTAGGGACTCATGGAAGCCTCCTACTGATTCCGAGACAGTACTAGGACTCCTCTCCAAAGCCAAGAAATCTAGGGCTCTGGGGCCTAATGGCCTCACTAACAATACATTTAAAGCTGAGCCAGATCTCTGGGCTAACCTTCTTTCTTTGCTCTTTCAAGATGTCATTAACTCTGGGAAGGTACCCATTAGTTGGCAAACTGCTCATATTGTTCCAATCTTTAAAAGAGGCTTCCGTAACGAGGTCAAAAATGATAGGCCTATTTCACTTATTGATGCGGATTGTAAGCTTTTTGCCTCCTTGTTGCTTTCCCACCTTAATGTTTGGTACAGGGAAATTCATATTCTCCCCAAACATCAAACAGGCTTTAGGAGAGGCCACTCAACTAATCTCAATGGTCTTATTCTCAGACCCTGCAGACTTCCACCTGAGGTAAATATGATGGTTCTCTTTACGTTGCGTCTATCGACCTGTCAAATGCATTTGACCTGGTTATCGGGTCAAGACTATGGGAAAAATTAACCAAATGGGGCATTCCGGCCGGGCTTTTAACTCTTATCATGGCTATGTATGAAAATTCTGGGGTCCATATCAGGCTTGACTTGGCAGGAACCCTCTCCAGAAGGAGAAGGACACGTATTGGGGTGAGACAGGGTTGCTTGTTAGCTCCCTGTCTCTTTATCCTCTATATGGCTGATGTTGATGACTTTCTGAAAAATGCAGGCATCGGGAGTGCTAAACTAGGGGAGGCTCTCATGGCTAGCTTATGCCGACGATTTTCTTCTTTTTGATCAAACTAAAGTGGGCCTGCAGAGGCTCATTTGCAAATTTGAAGAATATGCCACTCTTAATGGGTTTAAGATTAACCCGAGCAAAACCCGTACTATGGTCTTCTCAAAGGGGAGCATGGGGAATAACAAAGTATGGAAAATAGGTGGTGAAAATATAATCGGAGCAGATAAAATCGTCTATCTTGGTTATTTGATTTTGGCCCAACCCTCGGCGATTGAACTTAGACGATTTCTTAGACACAAATTGCTCCCACTCATCTCCCAATCCCTTAGAATAGACAATAAATATGGCATGTTCTCCCTTAAGCCCGTAGTAGACTTCTTTAAGGGTAAGGTTACTCCAAAGCTTCTGTATGGAATGGAACTCCACTACTCGGCACTTTTGATTTTCTGGGACTCTCTAGAGGGTATCTATTGGAGGAAAATTCTGAAACTGCCAAATTCCATTCCAACAGTGGCTATTAGGTATGAACTAGGATTAGTCTCATTCCGAGCCAGGATTCTCTGGAGGGTTCTTTCACTTTTTTCAGCTTTGCTCTCTCATAAACTTGATACTCTCTATGTTGATGTGGGCCACATGATTTCTTCTCAGGGACCTTTAGTCCAGAATCTATATCTTAACGCTTTTAGTGATCTCTGTGACAAGACCTTGCTGGATATTTCGTCTGATAGGGACACGCTACTAACGAATCCGAACAAGGTCAAGGAGTGTCTTTTCAGTCATGACTGGAGTAACACTATTGAAAAATTACATTCGTATTCCTCTTTGAGTGATTTACAATTTGACCATAAGAAAAGAGGCCTGCTGTCTTTTATTCTGAATCAATTTCCCAACAGATATTATCGCTCCCTTCTCATTAAACTCAGATGGAATCTCCTTCCGACTTGGGAAGTTCTACATAAAAGGAAGGAGTTTTCTGATTTAGATCCTATCTGTCGTTTTTGCAAAACTCTGGGGGTGATTGAAACTGCTCGGCATCTCTTTTTAGACTGTATTGCTCTGACATCTTTAAGGGACAAATATTTAGGTCGTTTTAATGTAATGGGGCGAACAATCTGATCTGGTCCCAGTGTCTCTCTATTTCAAATATTAAGGATGGACTTGCTGTGGCTGGTTTTATCAAAGCTTTAGATTTATATGCCCCGTTGATATGATTATGCCTGTTATGATTATGCTTGTTTTTATGAATTTTTTTTAGTTTCTGCAGGTTTATTGCTATTAGAATTTTGAAAATGTTAATGTCGGTATACTCTTTAATGTGGCACTGTATTTCGCACTGAACCTTTCAAATCTAAATTCAAATCTGTCCCTTAGTTTCTGGAAATTTTCATTGGAAATTGGATCTATGTTTTAATGCCTGTTAGTATAATTGAAATTTAAATGTAATGAATGTCTTTTTACTTCTTAGTCTTTTTTTTGTAAAGGTTTCTTGCAAACCATATACAATAAAAATAAAAATAGTGTCTGGAAGTCAATGCTTTCATCTTTAGCAGAGGTGGCTGGTGTGTAAGATGCCATTATAGGCAGTGGCAAGGAAGTAAGTGTAGTTGGAAAGCACGAGATAGAGTGAACATGTACATGACTAGGCAAAGTGGAGCTGATGTAGGTTAGGTGTCACAGATGCTGCACAATGCGCAGATGCAGGCTAACAGCAAACATTTGGCACGGGTTTGTGACTAGGAAACTACAATGGACTCCGATGAAATGCTGGAATGGGTAATTTAGCACAGTGTAATAACAAGAGGACCAGTAGTTGATAAATGTAGGCAGGGACTATATTCAATGAGAGGCAATTTGTTGCGATATACTAATATTAGCAGATTACCGTAGGCACTTAGTCAGATTAAAATGACTGGCAAACTAGAGTAGGACAAATGTAAGGTAGTATGAGTAGTATATGCTTAGTCAGTGGATAGAAAGTTGAGATAGCTATGGTAAAGGTGCTATAGGAACAAGTATTGCTCCGATATATTTACTGAAGCAACGCAATTTGTTGAGCTATGCACACTATAAATCTGCCATGGGTACACATAAGGCAATTTATGGACAGTGTATACTGAGGAACGAGCAAGTTTAGATAAATTGCAATTACACGAAACAGGCTACAGTAAGCATTTACAGGAAGCTGATGTAGATATGAGGCAATATATGGACAGTGCATATTGAAGATGGAGTAGTTTTAACAAATTACAGTGCCACGGATGGGCAGCAGTAAATGTTTATAAAGAGGCTAAAGCGTAGGGACCAAGAAGAGTAAAAGTTGGCTACACAATTTTGATGAGTGGCACGTATAGGTATAAATGGCGACATAAAGACAAAGGTTAGCAGTGGAACAAATACATAGTGCCAGACGGTAATGACTGGAGGACTAGCGGGCGACACACGTTGCTGGAAGATAAGCATTTAACAGATGCAAGGTTATAATAATGTTGATAAATTGTCTCGGTGGGCAGTGCTCACTGATTTGACTCGCAAATGTAGCGAGAGTAACAGGAGTGAGGTCCTTGCTCGGCGTGGTGGTGACACTCGCAAAGTAGACATGTCGTGCTTGAGTTGCTAACCTTAGTGGGTTAGTACAGCTGGTAACTCTTGCGTAGGTAGGCGTGGGTTGATGAGTTGTCAGAGTCTGAAGGCTAGTCAGTACATGTGATCCGTTAAAAAAAAAAAAAAAAAAAAAGATTTATAAGTTAGGGGTTCGAAATGCAAGTTAACAGAGCTTGCAGAATGTGACTATGGATGGCTCACTGCAAAAGTCTGCCGGATCGGTGCAATGAAGCTGGGGGGAGCACGAGCGGTGTGGCGTGCACTGGCGGCCCGGACAGGCCTTGTAAATCAGGCCTTTGAATGAGGGCCAGCTTCTGCATGCCGGTCAATGTAATTGGCTCTTCAAGGGGCGGCTATGCAATTGATGGATGCGGTTATGTAGCAACGAGCTACTCGAAGCAAGCAGTAAACTTTGTGGCATGTAGACAGAGGTCACGTCAGTGGAAACAAAATACATATTTACTTCAAGTACATCGTCCCACCATAACCAAACTGGAGACCGTGCTCCTGGTCACTAAACAGATCACCATACTGAAGTCAACACATAATAATACAGAATGACATATTAGTGGAAATTTAATTTATTTTAATACATTAAAAAAGACTAAATAGTTTACAATACTTGTGCAATGTAACAAGTTGACTCATAACATTTAAGGAATAAAGTGCATACAGTGGTAAAGTGCTGGTACCAATCATGAGCCTCTACGACGAATCATCAAGAAATTAATCAATCTCAATTATTCTGAATATCAACACAAAAGGAGGCTGGAAGGTAATCCCAGAAGAGTGAAGGAGATCACTCCAATGGGGAGCTAACAGTCGCCCAATGGTGATTAGAAAGTGCAAATAGCAAAAGTATATTAATAGCACATTCTAGAGGATACAAATCCTCAAAAATAACACATCAGTTATCATGATCCAAAATGCGAGAGGACCAATTACCAGAAACAAAACTCAATACCAGAGTAAATACACACAGATATATAAAAAACATATACATGGAAATACAAATTAGGGATGCTGTAAACTTTGTGGTAGCCATTTTCAAAAGCCGGATAAATGTTATAAAGATGCAGGTGCAGATTAAAAGCGCAGATCCGAGTCTTCACAGAACTCGTGTGTGCTTGGATTACTTGATGATGGCGAAATTCGAGCAGCACATAAAATTCAATGCTAATATAACAATATAGGTGCGCGTAGAGCCGCACGTCTCACAATCTCACCGCAGTGAATTCTGGTGGTCAGGCTGCTGCTGCTACTGCAGCTGAGGCTCCGGACCTGGTGGAGATTGCTCCTGCCCTCTCTGCGACACTGGATGCTGGAATGGATAGAATCCAGGCACATACAGGCCTTGTAAATCAGGCCTTTGAATGAGGGCCAGCTTCTGCCTGCCGGTCGATGTGATTGGAGAGCCACCCCTTGAAGAGCCAATCAATGGATGCGGTCATGTAGCAACAAGCTATTCGAAGAAGTAAACATATACTACTCCTACGTCCCGTCCCCTTTCCTCCATACTTGTGGGACATCTCTCCGTCCTGTGGGACGGGACCGGAGCAATTTGTAAAAAGCATCCACATTTTTTTCAAAAATGTGTCCCTCTTTCCTGCGTGGGGCCCGGCACGCGGCCGTAACCCCGCCCACCTTGGCTCGGCATCGCCCATCAGTCCTTTTCGCCGCTCGATCGGGGCCGGACGCACTTGCATCCTCGGGAGATTTTCTTCCCTTTTTTCCTCTCTGGCTCTCGCTAGCGTTCGTTTACTAGTCTGTCTTTCAAATTAGACTTTCCAGATTGTTCATCGTGTCACCGTCTCTTCGCGAGGGCGGATCCCCATCCTCTTGGTTTAGAGTGTTTGGGTCCGGAGCACCGTTGGGACTCCTGTTTTTACTGTGACTCTCTTTCGGTCTGGGCACTAACGTCAGTTGGAGCGGTGGGAGGAGGTGTTCCGACGAACTCCTCCTTCGCATTTTCAGGCGTTCATCGACGAGAAGAAGAAACGCCCGGTAAGTTCTTTACTTTTCAGAGCACCCCGGCCGGGGGATACCTTTCCGGGTTCCTCTCAGTCCGGGAGGGGCGTTGATCGCTCTGGCACCGGGGTTCGCCCTGAAGTGCCCTTTGGGCCTAATAATTCTACCAGAGTTTTCTCCGAGGGTCTCCGTAGGGGCCTGTGAACACCGGAGTACGCTCGAGGCCCCTCCTGTGGGGGCTGTTTGTAGACCCTGTTCTACTGAATCGTGGGGTACCGGAGCTCGCTCTGAGACCTCTGTCGGCTCCCCTCAAAAACAAGACCGGGGTGCACCCCGAGGCCTTGGCTGGGCTGGTTGTTACCGAACGGATGTTCGAGGCCCGTGCAGATAAGGCTGTTACCGGGCCTGGGTCCGAGGTCCCTCATTCAGAGGCTAAAGCTACCAACAGTTCTGAGAGGCCGGACAAGGCTTTTTCAGTGAAAGCCTTCCGTTCCCGCTCTTGTGGTGATACCAGATCTGTTGAGGGGGCAAAGAAGCAAAGTTCTTCTTTTACCGGCAGTGCAGAGGTCCTTCCTTCGAAGGCTAATTTGGCGGTTGGTATGTCACAAAAACATTCCAGGCCTCATAGTACCGGCTTGGCCGAGGTTCCTTATGTTAAGGCTAAGATTAAGACCCCTGATCCATCGACGGGGACCCCCTGCCTCACTTCCTCACGTGCCGCAGTTCCCCTTAGATGAGGACAAAATGGCGCCCGTTCCCGCCACGGCCACGGCAGCCATTTTAGGTGCTACCCCTACAACTACGCCATCGGCCTCTGGTGTAGGGCGCAGTCCCTTGGGTGAACCTAAGGTCCCTTGTGCGCATCCTTACTGGCCAGTTTGATTGGAACGCCTGGATGCCTCTTCCGGACAATGTTTCGTTGCCGGCAGGGGCGGCTCCTTTGATTTATGTGGATACGTCGGTGTAGGGGCCGGTGTGGCACCCTTCCCCGTTACGTCCCTGGATTTGTCCACCTCATGAGAGGCCTCCTCAGGTTCCGAAGCAATCTCCTGAGGACGCTTTTTTCGGTACTTTTCAAGCGCTTATGCGCACCGACCCCATGAGGGAATATTTCAAAGGGCTTTTCAAGGAGATGTGTCCACCTGTGCCTCCGGCTCCACCCGTTCTTCCGGTGGTTCCACCAGCGCCTCCCTTGCCTGTGGTGCCTCCCCCGGCTCTTCCGCCTGTGCCTCCATTGTCCCCAGTGGACAAGGCAGTGTCTGACACAGCTCAGCAGGATCCTGACCTGTCAGATGACCCTCAAGGCGATCAGGACAATGAGGACCTTCCCCGCTCTATCAGAGCATTTCATGACCGGGTACTGGACATGAGTTTCTTAGATGTTCCGGTGCCTGAGGCACCCGCTCCGCAGGTGGGCGTGCTTTCTGGGGGCGTTCACCCTGTCTCCCTTGGAGCGTACCAGCCTGTTCCTGCAGAAGGACGTTCTGGCCGAGGTCCGAAGAGTCTGGGAAAAGCCACACTCGGGACTTTTTGTCAATAAGAAGATTTACGCGAGGTACAGGCTGCATTCTTCGGAAGAGGTGGTCCTGTCTTGTCCGCCTCCCTCCTCCACAGTGGTGGCTGCGGCTACATTGCAATCCAGACCTGCAGCATCTTCTTCCACGACAGCTACTCGGGTCTTGGGAAAGGACAAGCTCCTGGACTCCCTAGGGAGGAAAATCTTTGCCAACTCAGCCTTGCAGCTCAGGCAGGCCAACACTTAGTTGATATTGGCGGGAGCTAACATGCGGATGTGGAAAGGTCTGTCGGAGTTTGAGGAGCACATCCCGGTTGAGAAGTTGGAAGACTTCAAAGTAGGCCTTTCCGATCCAGGGTCTTGGCCCAGGATCTCCTGGAGGCTTCGGCTCACCACATAGACACCTCGGCTCGCGGCCTGATGCTTGGGGTTGATACCTCACGGCAGGCGTGGCTGCATGCCACTAAATTTTCTAAGGAAGTGCAAGACAAGGTGTTGGACCTTCCAACCGATGGTAAGGAGCTTTTTCATTCTGCTACTGATGTAGAGCTCACCAAGACCAAGGATAGCACTCAGACGGCTAAATCATTGTCTGTTTTGGTCAAAGCTCCTTTCAAATCCCAGAGACCGTTGTCGCAAAGTCGACCCTCCTCTGGTTTTAGGGGCTTCCTTGACCGCAAATCTCGCAGAGTGGATACTCCTGCGGGGAATAACCGCCATAGACAACGCACATGGCCTTTCACCCGCTCCTCAGCCTCCTCATCAGGTGGCACCGCCACCGATAAACCTGCCAAATGAGGGTTTTCAGCGCTCGCACGAGACCCCGGTGGGAGGACGCATTGCGTCTCATTGGGAGGCGTGGCAGACCATCACAGAAGACAGATGAGTCTTGTCAGTTGCTCGAGCGGGCTTCCGCTTACCTTTACCCCCTACCCAACCCCTCAACCCTCCTTTTCAGCTGTCGGACTCACTCTTCCTCAAGGCCGAAGTTCAGAAACTTCTGGACCTCAGAGCTGTGGAACCCGTTTCCCTTGGGGAGCGAGGGGAGGGCTTCTATTCCCGGCTGTTTATGGTGCCCAAACCCAACCAGGCTGGCCTGCGTACCATCCTAGACCTTTCCCAGTTCAATCTTTTCCTACCCCAAGAGAAATTCAAGATGATCACGCCCAGCCAGATACGCTCCTCCTTACAGATGAGCGATTGGCTCAGCGTTGTGGATCTTCAGGACGCGTACATGCATATCCTGATTTGGAACCCATACAGGAGATATCACTGCTTCTCTTTGGGAGAGGAGCATTTCCAGTTTCGAGTGCTTCCTTTTGGCCTCAGCTCGGCGCTGCATGTCTTTACGAAGATGTCCGTGATTGCGGCCTATCTTCGTCTCCAGGGTATCCATGTGTATCCGTATTTGGACGACTGGCTCTTACGCAGCCCTTGTCCGCTAGCAGCAGCGGGCAATCTCCAGTCTCTCCTTCAGCTCCTGTTCCGTCTTGGGCTGTCGGTGAACTGGCGGAAATCTTCCATGACAGTCTCGCAGGACCTGATTTTCCTGGGTTTTTGCTGGAACACGATCGACTGCAGAGTGTACCTGACCGGGGACAGAATGGCGGATCTGTTAGCCATGTGTCAGATGTTTGCGCAGTCGGAGAGCATGTCGGCCTGGTGGTTCCAGAGGCTTCTGGGCCTCATGGCCTCGTGCGTGCTGGCTCTTCCTCTTATCTTATCTGTCAAAGGTACTGAAGCAGTTGGATCCTGCAGGAGTGAAGCTGGCCCACCAAACCCCCTAAGCCTGCCTGCTCAACAATCCTTATTCTATTTAACTATTGGCCAGGCAAACCCAAGGGGAAAGGGGAATGGATAAAATAACAAAAGACAAGAACTCCCACTGCAGGTACTTCAGACCGTCTTCTCCGGATGGCTTTTAAATCGGTGGAGTTCCTAAAAGGAAAATACAACCTTAAATAAATAATATAAACTTCCTTTCTGACGATCTCTCTCTCAATTTAATATTTTTCTAAATACCTGTTGCCTAAGTTAGACTTGCTCTTAGGCTGCTTCTATGAGAATGCTGTTGCTACTTGAAATGCTCTGTACAATCTTCTCTTCTATGTACATCTTCTTTCTTTTCAAAACTGTGATTTTAACAAGATATCCAACAATGTAGTTATTCCTAAAGCTAATGTGTATCTTGCTTCAGTTTATTTTATTACACAAAATAGAGATTAATGTATGTCAAATACCTTCTACCTTTGATGTCTTTTATGTTCACTGGAAATTTCATACTCTGCAGGAATTCTTATTTGAAAACCTCCTCAACGCTATATTTTTCTTGAAGAAAATTATTTACATCTGATCACGCTCACTCGAAAATCGCAACTAACACACTTCGTTTTCTGAAGCGCTAGTTTCCGACGAATGTCTTAGGAGAAATGCTGTCCGTAACACTACGCGACGCATTAAAAAATAAATCCAAGATGGCCGCGACGTTAACGCTACGTCGTAAGGTCCTTTCTTCAAACCGCGCTGCAAAATACGATAGACGCAATGCGCTACGAACTAAAACATTGAACTATATTTAGAGGGTTAGAAAACAAGAATTAGAATTAGTAACTCGGCGAAATAGCTCCGCGCGCCTGGTTAATGTCAAAAAACCCTTTTAACATCAAAAAGAAAATTAACTTATTTTTCTATATTTAAAACAAATAGTTTTTCCTTTTACATAAATTTGCACTGCATAAAAGATGTCTAATATCGTCTTCAAATTTAAAGTCTTTGAATCTTCTTCCTTTTAAACAAAAATTCACTTAGCTTAGTTCAGTTCTTCTTTTAAAGCTTCAGCTGCCCAGCAAACAGGTTCTGGTGGTAATCTTCAACTTTAGATTTCTTGAGCTTCTTTCTTGCCTCTTTGCTTTTAAAATTAGATTTAACAACTACAAAAGATTCTAGACTAGTAAATTGTATCTAATACTTAAATTTACTGGAGCTACAAATTACATGACCTAACCAGATGAAAAACTTTAATGAAAGGCAGTTTAGAATTGTCAGGAACATTCTAAATGACTACACAATGCTGCCTGCATCAGAATAAACCAATCACTGCTAGGAAAGTGTTCCACCATCTTGGCTTGGGAGTGTTTCATCTTTCTACATGAAAGCGAGTTAAGGAAATATGAACTAGTTAAAAAGGATTCATTAAATACTTCAACAACATCCCCTTCTAACTTTCTTTGAATAGCATTTGAAACACCCTATTCTCCAAGGAACCTTGCCAATGTGATATACAAATTGTGAGGTCCTGACAGTTAGCCATGTGTCAGATGTTTGCACAGTCGGCGAGCATGTCGGCCTGGTGGTTCCAGAGGCTTCTGGGCCTCATGGCCTCGTGCGTGCTGGCTCTTCCTCTTGCTCGTCTCAAGATGAGACGGACCCAGATGGCTCTTCGGAGTTCATGTCGTCAGGCAGTGGATCTGGATTCCATGCTGATGATGATTCCGGATTCCATGAGAGTGGACCTGTATTCGTGGTCATCTCTCAGCAATCTGTCTGGGGGCGCAGGGTTTCAGGACCCGGTCCCCATGGTGACGATCACGACGGACTCCTCCCTTCTAGGGTGGGGTGCAACGTTAGATCTTCAGATTTCGGACCTCTGGTCGCCTCAGGACAAGCTCCTGCACATAAATCATTTGGAGCTTCTGGCGATCTTCCTAGCGCTCAGGGCATTCAGACCGCTCATCGTCAACAAGGTGATCCGCATAAGAACGGACAATGTGGTGTCAATGTATTACATCAACAAACAAGGGGGAACAAAGTCTTCCTTCCGCCCCCCCCCCCCCTCGTGGACCTGTCCATACATATTTGGGAGTGGGCCGTGCTTCATGGTGTCTGGCTGCTCCCGGGCCAGCTGAATGTCACAGCGGATGCCCTCAGCTGGGAGACAGTGGTCAGCTACGAGTGGGAATTGAAGGTGGAGGTCCTCTCATGGATTTTCTCGCGCTGGGGCACACCGAAGGTGGACCTCTTCGCTACGGCGGCGAACTAGAACCTTGCTCAGTATGCCTCCAGAGGGGGGCTGGGAGCCTCCTCTCTGGGGGATGCTCTTGAGATTTCATGGCACAACATGAGAGCTTACGCCTTCCCGTCTCTGCCTCTAGTTCACCGTGCAATTTGGAAGTTGAACTCGGCGAACTGTTCCCTTCTACTCATAGCCCCATGGTGGCCGGCCAGGTTTTGGTTCTCAGAACTTCAACTCCTGTCGGTGTATCCACCGATCAGGTTACCAGTAACTCCCGATCTTCTTCACCAAGGGGAAAAACAGATGTGGCACCCCTCACCACAATCGCTCAGCTTGGCGGAATGGTGCCTGAGTTCAAGTCTTTAGAGCATCTGAGTTTGTCTCAGGTTCTGTCATTGGTGTTTGAAGAAGAAGTTGGATCCGAGAGTGGACACGATTGACACTGTGTTGTCCTACGTGTCCTCCCTAGCAGAGTCAGGGGTTCATGTCCTGTCATGCAGGACGTATCGCTCAGCGGTTTCCGCTTACCTTTCTACAGACCTGTGTTCTTATTCTCTAACTAACCCAGTGGTGAAGAGGCATTTTGCTGGCTTGATACACCTCTACCCTCCGGTTCGTAATCCGTAATCTGTCTTGTACTGGCTTCTAGTCGCATCACTCCTAGCACCCATAATGATGACGTTAGCCTGCGAGAGGCACAGATGCTTCATTGTGACTTGGAACCACGCTGCAAGGGCTAACTTCTGAGTGGCGGGGTCGATCACTGTGCCCCCCTGCTGCGAGAGGAGATGAGCTGGGCCCTGTGGGAGGTGCATCAGAGGCTGGTCCGACAGGCTGAGTAGCTCCGAGAACCATGGCCTCGCCGGCCACCATGGAACTATCAAAATGATGCTGAGGTGCCGGGACTCTTATCTTGCAGATCACCCTGGGGACCAATGGAGTGGGAGTGAAGGCATAGGCATTCATGCCGTTCCACTGTATCTGTAGTGCATCGCCAAGTGGCCCTGACCCTGCCAGGATGCAAACTGGGGGCACTTCCTGTTGAGCCAGGTGGCAAAGAGGTCCACCTGAGGATGATCCCATCTGTTGAAGATCTCCTGAAGGACCTGATTGTTCAATTGCCATTCTGCCTCCAGGTTCGACTCCCCCGGGAGGTGGATCGCTGTCAGGTGAATGTCGTTTGCCAGGGCCCATTCCCAGATGTTGACCGCCAGTGTGCATATAGGAGGGGACCTGGTGCCACCCTGCTTGTTGTAGTACATACTGGTGGAGTTGTCTGCCTGAATGAGAATCATTTTGCCACTGATGAGCGGCAGGAAGGCCTCGACAGCCAGCCAGATGGCCTTCAGTTCTAGCCAATTTATATGGGCCTCCTGTTCCTGAAGGGACCAAACTCTGTGTACGCTGTGGTTGTCCAGGGTAGCTCTCCTGCCCTCCAAGGACGTATCCGTGGTGATTGCAACCCGCGCTGCTGGTTGTCAGACGGGCCTGCCTATCCTCACGTTGCAGTCCGTGCTCCACCAGACTAGGCTCTGGTGTTGGAAGGGAGGAATGCTGACAAGTTCCACCTGTGAACCCAGCTCCCGATTCCATGAGGCTTAGAAGTGCAGCTGTAATCTCCTCATTTTGAGTCTAGTGTAAGGCACTGCCAGAAGACTTGCTGCAATGATATCCAGGAGGTGCTGGTACCACCATTCTGTGGTCACCCCTCTGCTGAGAAAATGACTTGTGCCCCTCTTGATGGCTGCAATCTTTTCCTCCAAGGGAAAAACTCTCTTGGATCTTGTATCCCAGATGAGGCCCAGGAACGTTTGACTCTGCATCGGTTCCATCTGGGGTTTCTTCAGATTGATGGAGAATCCCAAGTCGTGCAGGTATGGATAGACATGGTGTCCTTGGGCCCTGAGAAGGGCTGCTACTGCATTCATAAGCCTGGTAAAGACCCTCAGTGCTGAATTGAGGCCAAAGGGTAGCACCTTGTATTGGAAATGGAAGGACCGATGAGGCTGCCGAATCGGGACGTGCAAGTACGCGTCCTTCAGATCCAGGGAGTACATCCGGTCTCCCCTGCACAGCGTCTCCGCAATAAGCGCTGGAGTAACCATCTTGAACCTTTGAAGCAGGAGGGAAAGGTTCGGGATGGAAAGGTCCAACAAAACTCTCAGGCCAGCCTGGTTCTTGTGTATGGCGTAAAAACCCATACAACGCTGGAAGGATGGGGACTTCTTCCACTGCCTGGCTCTCTACGAGTGATCGAATTTCAGCCAACAGAGTTGCTGTCCCAATCTGTGGGAGGGGAGTAGAGCGGAAAGGGAGGAACAGGTAGCCTGTGGACACTACTGATGGAATCCACGAACCTCGCGTGCCAATTGTGTGTGTGGAAGGAGAGCCTGCCCTCCACCCCCACCGGAAACTCGTGGACCCGGAGGGTAGTGTCATGCCTTCTTTCCATCTGAGGCTGAGGAGGGAGACTGAAAGAATCCCTTATTCCCTGCCTTGTGCTGTTTGCGGCAGTGTTGACTTGGAGATCAGTCCGGCTGCCTGGACCGTCGTTCTTAGAAGCCCTGGAACCCGCCAAAGGCCCGACCTTTGTCAGAACGCTGGTGCATTTGACTGTAGGTCTTGGGCAGGGACTGTGAGGATGGATAAGGGTTTCGCAGTCTGGAAACTGCTCTTCTTATCAAGTTCCACATCGTGGTGGAATGAAAGAGGTTGCTACCCTCGAATGGAAGGTCCAATATGCATTCCTGGATGTCCGTGTTGAACTTGATATCCCGGAGCCAAGCAGTCCTTCTCATGTCCGTGGCGATGCAGATGGCCTGGCCTGAGGTGTCAATATGTGCCACTGTGGACTCTGATGTCTTGAGCCACCATCCTTGCTTCTGCCAGCCCCGCCTTGAAGCGTGCCTGACTCTGCACCGGAAGTTCCGAAAGAAAGTGTATTTCCCGCCAAAGCCTCTGATTAACGGCTGCAAGCATGGCATCCGCATTAGACTGACAAAGGTGCAGTCAGCCGTTGAAATAGATTTTCTTCCCATACACCTCCAACTTCCCATACGCCTCCAAGATAGTCCCCTCCTTGCTTAGCAGAGTCGAGGACAAGGTGGCCGATGAAGACTGAGACTTTGAGTATATGGAAGCCGCAGCAATCACAGAATAGTGTGGTAGAGGGTGTGCCAACAACAAGAATGTATCTCCCTCCAACTGCCTGTACTTGGTGTTGAAGCGCCTGTTGGTGGGCTGCGCTGAATGGGGTTTCAGCCATCCCCTTTTGGCCAATGCAGCAACATCCTTCTGCATCGGAATCCCCGTTCTAGTTGTGGGGCGTAGAGTGAGGACTTTGGCCAGGACCCCCGCCTCAGGTTTTTCAACCCCGGGTTATGGAAGCACCAAGTATTCAGCCAAACCGCCAAGTCGATCATGGAAGGAGGCCTTGGCTGACAATGGTGTGTTGGGGTTCTCCTCTGTCTCATTGGTATCCACCAGGGTGTCTGACTGGTCTGGCGCCGGTGGAGGAGTGCTCGGAGCCGTAGGCTGCAGTGTGGGTGACCAGAACAGGTAGCTGCTGTGGAGGCTGCTGTCGAACCACCTGAACTGTAGGAGACAGGGGAGCCGATATTGAAGCACCCGGCGTGGGCAGCTGGGGCTGCACAGGGGCCTGAGGCACCAGAGCCATAGGAGGAATGATCACAGCCTGAAGAATGGAGCACATCTGAGGGGACCTTAGCATGAGGAACTTCTCAAAAAACCTGTCCTCACAGGCTGGTGGGGTGCCAGGTGGTACTGACGGAGTACCGAGCGGCTGCTGGGGCCTGTGTGTACTCTGCCTTGCTAGTTGCAGGGGGTATCAGCCTTGCGACGTAGAAGGATAAGCGGTAGTACCTGGTGAATACCAGTTCCACCTGGACACTCTATCTCCTACCTGCTCCCCAAACGGGGTCGGTGTCGGACGAGCAGCCATCTTGTCTGGCATGACAGCCATCTTGTCGAGCTGCATGCCATGTGCCTGGCTCACTTGGGACTGGCCTCCTCCTAGACTCTTTGCGGTGGAGCTTGAGGCCTACCCTGCACCTCAGGATGAGACCTGGTCTGCCTAGTGCCATTGGCTGAATCTCGGGTAGAGCTGCGTACAGGCACCCCCTCAGACATTTGTCCGGTACTAGGGCTTAGCCCCTCAGGTGGACACCTGGTCAAAGAACCTTGCGGTCCCTCAGTGCTGTCTCCGGAAGGATCTAGTGACCCCTCGGCCGGTAGCTGGACAAGCCTTTGTACCTGCGCTGGTGTGAGAACCTGAACTGTCCCTCCCGCTTGGGTGTTTCCTAGGGAAGGAGTCACCTTTGCAGGGTGCGATTGGGGGAAAAAAGCAGCCCTGCTTTGGGCCTTGACTTGTGCTTGACAAAGTTCTTCAAGTCCTCTGGAGGAGACTTCTCGAATTGCTCCCTGCACATTGCTAACCTTTTCTTCAGAGCTTGCGGTGTAAGTGCGTTGCAAGCAGTGCAGCACTCCCAGCCGTGGTCGGGGCCAAAGCAGCGGAGACAGAGGGCATGGGGATTGGAAGTGGGGAAGAGCCCCTCGCAGGCTGGACACCTGCTGAATCCCAAGGACGTCAACATGCGCCGGGGGAGGAGCATGGTGCCAGAGGACCTAGTACTTGTTTAAAGATTAGAAGAAAGACAGTATCTGGGGAAGAGCGCGTGGAATTACAAGGCCAAAGCCAAACCCAAGAGCGCTGGCGAAAGCGGTCTGTTTCCGTCAACGTAGAAAAGAGAATTGAGGAGTGTCGCTGGTGGGTGGAATCAGGGGAGCGCATGCTCCCAGGGCCGCACACCTGTGTGCCTCTAAATTTAAAGGGGAGGGTTTTTTCTGGTGAAAAAGGTGGTCTCCCGTCCCTACGAGGGACGCCCATGCAATACGGAGGAAAGGGGACAGACGGGACGCAAGAGTATGAGAGAGATGGGGTTGGCCCTAAAGTCTGGACAAACCATTCAATAAAAACCTTTGAACCGTCCCTGAGTCAGAGTATTCCTTAAGACATCTGTGACACTAAGCAATACTCGTGCAAGTGCATAGCTCCCGTTATGTTTCAAATGACTTCACGCATTGAAAACTGGCTTTGGGAGTTGGATGGGCAGACAGCAGGGGTGCTAGAATTGTACCTGTGTATAAGCTCGCTAATAATGGCACGTGATAAGTTTTACTTTACTGTTTCTAATGCTTATTTGTTCTTTTCAGACTAGAAACATGTATGCAAGATGTGTTTCTGTACATGTAATCTCTTGATGGTCTAACACTGAGAAAGGACATTCCAAATTCATCTGCAAGTTTCTCTTTGAAAACATTTTGTGTAGAAAAGGGTTTGTGTTAATGATTTGTGGGTCAATAATGGCAAGAATAGAGTGGTTAAACATTGAAGGGGGAGCTTTGATCTGATAAATCTGCAGAAAACTGTGTATAACATGTGTGACTCAGCGTTAGGGACATCCTTTGGACCATTGAATTTCTTGGAATTCCTGCGGGACTTTGATTTGCCACAGTCAATTTTTTTATCGAGCCCGTTAATCCATAACCAATATAAATTCCCAGAACCCTCTGATTGCTCATTAAGCAACAAAGTGAGTCAAGCTAGCTTGCAAGGTAATGTGGTAACGGAGACCTCTTAGTGTGAGCATTTTAATTGCCAGTATGTTAAATTCTATTCGGGTTATACTAATTGGGAGTTGAACACCATTTCGAAGATGCAGTTTATGCAAATAATTATTGCAGACCTCATCCGTTGCTCTCCATTATCAAAGGGGGTGGGCCTAATGGTTTGACTAATCAAACATTGAAGGGAGATGTGGATTTATGGTCCAAAATCCTGTGTGTTATTTAGGGGAATCCTGCAAAATAGGTGTATTCCAGTCTCTTGGAGGACGTCAATAGTTGTTCCCATCTACAAGAGCGGCGATCGAATAGATCCAGCAAACTATCGCCCGATCACCCTCTTGGACGTGGCTAGTAATGCTAACGGAACTGGAAAACTAGACCAAAGATAATAACATTCTTTCAAAACATCAAATAGGATTTGGAAGAGGCCTATCCACATCGTTGAATGGTTTGATTATGAACTTAGAGTGTTAAAGTGTGTGGGTGAAGGGTGGTCAGATCTTACATGGTGCATGGATAGGCCTTTCTAAGGCCTTTGGGACAGTCATTAGAGAGCATCTTTGGCCGAAGTTAGCAACATGGGGGCTACCAACGTCTTAATTGGCAATTTTAGTCTCCCTTTTCATGAGAATAATAGTCTACAGGTCAGATTAAATGCACAGGGCCACTTGTCCCGTGTGATTCTGGTAAAGAGGGGATTCTGGTAAAGAGGGAATTAAACAGGGCTGTATAATTGCCCCCTTCTTTTTAATCTATATTTGGAGGATTTAGAAGAGTATTTGGCGCCATATGCCCTGGGAAGCCCCAGGATTGGGGGATCGGCCAATGATGTGGTTAGTGTACGCCGACGATCTAGTCCTTATGGACTATACTGCAGTCGGCCATCAGCGCCTTTTAAAGGCTTTGGTGACTACACCAGAATAATTGACCCACAAATGAATCCAAGGAAATCTAAAATCGTGCCATTTAGAAGAACTGGGAAACTTGTTTTGCACTTTAAGTGGACATTAGAAGAGCATGTAATTCCAGTAGAGAATGACGTGATCTATTTGGGTTTTAGACTGCAGTCATATATTGGCACAGCTTGAGCTGGATCTGAGTGGGAAAGTGCTTCAACTTTCATGCCAGATGTTCAAGCTAATGAGCACATATTGTACATTTTCGCTTACCCCGTTAATAAGATTTTATACTGCAAAGATGCTGCCGGCTCTCCTTTATGGTGTTGATGTAAGACCGATATCTGGGAAAGCAAATTGGACTAGAATTGAGGGGGCAATTTGGAAGAGGATGCTGAGGCTCCCTAAGAGCTTGCCAATGGCTAGCATGAGGTATGAGCGGGGCATCCACACTATTCAGATGCAAGTGGAGTGGCAGCTTGTCTCACTTTATAGGTTGATAATGGTCCAACAAGAAAATTCTTTGAATGACGATATAGGGTTCTTGATGGGCAGGGGGACAAGTCTGTTTCTGTTAAATGTAAAGAACTTTGTGAATAGAGTATGATGTGAGTGCGATGGGAGACCTCATTTCTAACCCAAGGGTGTGGAGAAGGCCTTGGGAAGAATGGATTGCATTTGCAAAATGCACAAGTTAAAGCTGGAAAATTCTCTCTCAATATATGACAAGCTGAGAGGATTTCTGGCTAGGTACTTAATACATTTCCCAAGTTCTAGTTATAGACAGGAATTTTTAAGATTCTGCCTAAACTTGATTAACAAGGAAGAGCTTCTGCGCAGTCCTAAGAACACACAGTGCCCCTATCTGTTCTTTGTGTGAGGAGGACGGTAAACAATCTTTCAAGCACATGATTGCGTGTAAAAGCTCATGAGAGACGAGAGTAAGGTTTTTGAGGCGTTTTGTGGATCAGGAAGATAGTTGATCCTCAGAGAAGTTTAGGGAGAGGCGGATTGCGGGTCACGAAATCCAACTCACTATCTGTGTTATAAGGGTGCTAGAAGCATTGGGCTTCATAAAAACATAATTTTAGTTAACTAATGGGCTAGATTTTATTTAATTTTACATTGTTTTAACTTGTTCACTTTAAAGGTAGGGGGGCGTTGAATTGAAATGAATTGTAATACTAATTTTATGTCATATGTTTTGATTTGTGAAAAGTTTATAACTCGACGAACACAAAGAAAAGAAAAGTAAATTCATGTGGTTAAGTTCTCTATTCGAGGAAATCAGATGTTCTTATTGTTTCAAACCATCAAATTGTCATTTCTGGAAGGAAATCTCCTGGCAGGGAGTTGTTTCTAGCCTCACCTTTATCAAACTATTGTCATATCCAATTACTCTGCATTCAGGTGGATAGCCCACTGGCGCAGCCTACAACCAGATGGTGCCTGGGATGCCCAGGAAAAGCTCCAACACATGAACTGCCTGGAGTTGAAATATTATTCTGCCTGCCACTGCTTGTTACGCTCACCTGGCTCCCACAGGGGCGTCGGTCGGACCCGGACTGCTGCGGCCTCCACCCACGTGATACCTAGTGCAGCGATGACTGACTGGATCTGCCCTCCTAATCTTGTCTGCTTGGCCCGTAGAAATATTCTCCTACAAGTGGGAGATGGATTTAGCCACTTGTGGATTCAAGTAATTGCACCCCCACTGTCCTCCCCACTAATCACCTCTGAAGCGCCCTCTCAGCAATCTCACCTTATATTCTTGAAGGATGAGCCCTCCATCCTGCGAAGCACGCAGGGGCGCGTTGATGACCAGTTACTTCACTGGCTTGAAGATATTGGAGAGTTGTAGACGAATCCTGACTCCAAAAGATCCTGGCGAAGAGCCGTAAGTATATAGTTCGTAAGAGTTCAAAATGTCTGGAATTCACTCCTGTCCAATTCCTCTTATCTTGCAGCTTTGACCCAATAAGAAGGTTGACAGCTGAAAGCGCTCCGGTAAAAGTCTGTTACCCAGCACTGTCCGGTAAATAATGCCAAGGGTTAAACTTGCTGCTTTCTCCTTATCTTACAGGTGCGGCATAAGAAGATGTGGCGTGCTGATGAATTATACCTCCGGCGGTAAAATCGGGTAAGCATATGGCGGCTAAAGAGATTGTCTCTGTTCTCTCTGTTCACGTTGTTGTTTCTTGTCCCCCTTAGGTGCCGGGATTCCACGATGTAAAGATGGAGACAGCGCCGGATTGAAGAGATGCTATGTGGAACGGTGAGTTTGGCGCAGCGCTGCTGCTGGCGATGCGACGCGTTTAAAACAAAGTCTTTTCTCTGGTTTGAAGATGCGATGAATCTGGAATCAGGTAAGAGATCAGGTAATACTCTTGTTCTAACCTTTGCTATTTCCTTCTTTCTAGGTGCTCCAGGTTCGAGGCGGGCGTGGCAGAAGGCTGGATGCTGCCGCTGGCACGGTGAGCGTTACACTTCTGGATGCAGAATAATGCAAAGCATGGGCTGCTCTTCGGTCGTGGTTTAAATAGCCTCCAAAGTAGTCCCAGGTAGGTATTCCTCCCCAACCACACCCGAGTAACAAAATAGTCCCTAAGGTAAAGTAGTCCCTTCCAGGCCTCACATGGGCTTGGTCTGCATCAGGTAAGTGTGCACCTATGAGCCTGGCACCTATGGCACCAGGACTGAAGTCCCATATGAGCCTGGCGCCATAGGCGCCAGGACTGAACCCAGACAGTCCCTAGCAGGGGTTGCTGGGGTTTTCTCAAGGCAACATGATGCCTGCTCCCGGGGCTGATGGACGTGGCCTGGATGCCCGGGGGTATGCATCATGACACTACTGTCCTTCGTAACTCATGTACAGAACTATGGCATCCAACTGGTCACACAATAAAGTACCTGCTCACTCCTACTATGCAATCTAACAACCAAAATTTGGTGTTGGGCACTTCAACAGTACATTTTAGAGGAAAGAGTAATACACGAGTGTCCCTAATAGCCCCACTGTACAAAGTTGATTTGTGAAAGTTGAACTTAGAAGTGCGCCCAATAGTCCCTCTGTGAAAGTTGAACTTAGAAGTGCGCCCAATAGCCCTCTGTGAATCTAGAAGTCTGCCCAATAGCCCCTCTGTGAATGTTGAACTTAGAAGTGTGCCCAATAACCCCTCTGTGAATATAGAAGTGTGCCCAAATGCACTCTCTGTGAAAGTTGAACTTAGAAGTGCGCCCAATAGGCCCTCTGTGAATATAGAAGTGTGCCCAATAGACCCTCTGTGAAAGTTGAATTTAGAGGTGCGCCCAATGGTCCCTCTGTGAAAGTTGAACTTAGAAGTGCGCCCAATAGCCCTCTGTGAATATAGAAGTCTGCCCAATAGCCCCTCTGTGAATGTTGAACTTAGAAGTGTGCCCAATAACCCCTCTGTGAAGTTAGAAGTGTGCCCAATACACCCTCTGTGAAAGCTGATCTTAGAAGTGTGCCCAATAGCCCCTCTGTGAAAGTTGAACTTAGAAGTGTGCCCAATAGACCCTCCGTGAAAGTTGAACTTAGAAGTGTGCCCATTAGCCTTCCTGTGAATGTATAAGTATTTCAATTGGCCCTCTGTGAAAGTTGAACTTAGAAGTGTGCCCAATAGCCCCTCTGTGAAAGTTTAACTTAGTAGTGTGCCCAATAACCTTCCCGTGAATATATAAGCGTCTCAATTGGCCCCCTGTGAAAGTTGAACTTAAAACTGTGCCCAATAGCCCTGCTGTGAAAGTTGAACTTAGAACTGTGCCCAATAGTCCCTCTGTGAGTGTACCCAATAGACTCTCTGTGAAAGTTTGTACTTAGAAGTAGGCCCAATAACTTCTAGGTGAAAGTTGGATTTAGAAGTGTACCCAATAACCTTTCTGTGAATATATAAGTGTCTCAGTTGGCCCTCTCTGAAAGTTGAATTTAGAAGTGCGCCCAATAGACTCCCTGTGAAAGTTGATTTAAAGTGTACCCAATAGACTCTCTGTGCAAAGGTGAATTTAGAAGTGCATTAGAAGCTGAATTTGAAAGTGTGCCCTGTAACACCTCTGTACAAAGCTGAATTTAGAAGTGTGCCCAATAGCTTCTTGGTGAAAGTTAGATTTAGAAATACATTTAGAAGTTGAATTAGAAGTATGCCCAATAGCCCCTCTGTGAAAGCTGAATTTAGAAGTGCATTTAGAAGTTGAATTAGAAGTGCGCCCAATAACCTCTCTGTGAATCTAGAAGTGTCCAAATTGCCCACTGTGAAAGTTGAACTTAGAAGTGCGCCCAATAGCCCCTCTGTGAATATAAGTGTCTCAACAGGCCCTCTGTCAAAGTTGAACTTAGAAGTGTGAAGCCCCTCTGTGAATATAGATGTGTGCCCAATAGCCCCTCTGTGAATATAGAAGGGTACCCAATAGACTTGCTGTGAAAGTTTGAACTTAGAAGTACGCCCAATAGCTTTTAGGTCAAAGTTAGATTTATAAGTGTGCCCAATAGCCGCTCATTGAAAGCTGAATGTAGAAGTGTGACCAATAGACTTTACGTGAAAGTCGAATTCAGACGTGGATTTAGAAATTGAAGTAGAAGTGCGCCCAATAGCCTCTCTGTAAAAGTAGAATTTAAAATGCACCCAATAGACTCTCTGTGAAAGTTGAATTTAGAAGTGTGCCCAATAACCTCTGTGAATCGGGAAGTGTCCCAATTGCCCGTCTGTGAAAACGGAATTGGAAGTGGGCCCAATATCCTATTAGTCTAATACCATGCCTGGTTGAATTGACGAATCTCCCCAATAACCTCTCTGCACAAAGTTGATTTTAGAATCGCGCCTAATACCCTCCCTCTATAAAGTCGAAATGAGAGAAGTGTGCCTAATAGTCTAATATCCCTGCTACACAAAATTAACTCTAGAGATGGATCTAATAACATCTCTATACTAAATTAAATCTAGTAGTAGACCTAATATCATCCCAGTTGTACAGTTGAATTTTAGAACTGCGCCTAATAGTCTATTATCCTCTCTATATAAAATTGAATACCATCTCTGTGTACGGTTGAACCTAGAAGTGTACCTAATTGCCCAATATCACCTCTGTGTACAGTCGAACCTCGAAGTTCACATAATAGTCTAATATCATCCCTGTGCAAATTGATCCCAGAAGTGTGCCTAAAAGCGTGCCTGAATTGAGAACTACAATTAGAAAGCCCTCACAAAATCCACCTAAAAGCTTGTACCAAGCATGAGTACACCTACTCCGCCAGAGTTTGTCGGAAAAGACCACCGTGGACCGCCCCCACTGCCGGATCCGCCTTCCGTCCCGTCCACCCCTGCCCAAATCTTCCCACCCCCCTTCGCATTCCCTACCATTTGCCTCTCCAAACACCCAAGTCAGAGGGGCACGATGGGGAGCCAACCATCCTAAGACCACTCCTCCCCCGATCCCCACCACCGACCAGCCAATGCTAACCATGCCCGCTCCCCTCACTATCATAACAGGCATACCCCACCCTGAACTCATCAACCCCCCGCCTTGCGCACAAACCCCCACCTCCTTCCCCCCGACCGCACCCTTTCCCGTCCCTAAAAACTGCACGCCTAGCCCTAGCAAGAACCGAAGCTGCATCCCTCTCTCCCTCTGACCCCCCTACCCTCTCTCTCACTCCAATGAAACTAAAGAGGAAACGTACCTGGTCCCCCTCAATCTCTCACCACTCCTCACCTCCCCTGTCTCGACCCACCACCTCATTCCCACAATCACCTCCTTCACCCGTGGCTTCACCCTTCCTAAAACCCGTCTCCCTCGACTTCTCACCAACTGCAACTGAACTCCTAACCGCCCACACCCCACCTTCAAATCCCCCCAGCCCGATCACCCTAACACACGCAGCTACCCATTCCCGCCTGAAACCCGCCAATTTTCCTGCTCGACCACTATTCTCATCGAGCAGCTCCCCCCCTACCCCTCTCCCTCCCCAGTCTCCACTCTCTCCGCCACCACCCCCTTCTGCCCCAGCTCCGAAACCAACCATGCCGGCCAATGTAAACTGCATCCTGTTTAATGCCCGATCCGTAGCAAAAAACAGACACTGCATCTTTGACCTCCTCGCCTCTGACAAACCAGACCTGGTTTTTATCACCGAAACCTGGTTCTCTGACGGTTTCGCCCCAATCGCTAATGAAGCCTTCCCCCCTGACTACTCCCTCATCCCACTGAACCGTCCCTCCAGAGGAGGGGGAGTAGCATTCGTCTTCAAGTCTCTCTTCCACGTCTCAATCAGTCTCTCTTCCACGTCTCAATCATCAACAACCAACCTTCCATTCCTTCCTGCGAATCTCTCCTCGTTAGACTATCCCTCTCCCCGTCGCTCTCACACAGCTTCCTAATTATCTACAGGCCCCCTGGCTACGATAGACAATTCGCAAACAACCTCTGCGACTCTATTGCCACCCTTCAACTAAACCATCCCAACCTCACCCTTCTTGGAGACTTCAACATATGGCTCGACATCCCCACCAACCCTATGACACACTCTCTGGTTGACGGTTTGGACGCAATTAACCTCCAACCCCACATAAACAGCCCGACTCATTATAAAGGACACACCCTCGATGCCATCTTTAGGTCCAACACCCTGATTCATTTAAAGCCCCCCACCACTATCCTCTGGTCCGATCACTACATTCTGTCGTTCGCCATTCACTCACCCGACCCCATTCCCGTACTCGAATCTGAACCTCCGAATCTATGCAAATGCTGGAAAAAACTAATAATCGTCCCGGACCTAGCTGACGCACTCCTCCATTCTCCACCACCTACCTGCCAACTCAACAAACTACTAACCCCTGACGCCTTTAACTCATGGCTCAACGTATCTCTGATGCAGCTCACACCCCCTTGCAAACCATCAACCCGCCGTGGCCTCTTCCCCAGATGGTTCACTCCTGAGTTGAAGATCACTAAACAACTATATAAATACCTAGAACACAAATGGCAGAAGGACAAAACCCAAGAGAACAGGGCCACCTTGGCCCGACACCTTTATCAGTACAAGGCCGAAATCTGGAAAGCAAAAAAAGCCCACTACAACTCCCGAATCCTAAACTGCAAAAACCCAAGCAAAGAACTCCACAAAATCATCTCCGAATTCACCAATCAGGCTTGCAACACGACCGTCCCGACTCCCTCACAATCACTGTGCGACTCACTTTCCCTCCACTTTTTCACCAGAGCTCTCGAAAGAACAAATACTCTAGCCACCAAACTGGCTCTCTTACATCCACCAAGCAATGCCCTTCGCATACCGAACAACCCACCAGCTGCGACCACTACGCAACCAACGTTCAAATCCTTTAGTCCAATATCACCAGAGCAATTCCTCAAACTTCTATCTGCCCGCAAACCATCTGGCTCGCCGCTGGACCCTTGCCCAGCCACAACCGTCAAAGAAATATTCGCTTCCACCTGCGCAGGTGAACACGCAAGATCCATTATAAATGCCTCCCTTTCCTCTGGTATCTTTCCCGACGCATTCAAAACGGTTCATGTCAAACCTCTGATTAAAAAACCTTCGCTCAACCCTCTCGAGCCCAAAAACTACCGCCCCATCTCAAACGCCAGATTCCTTGCCAAACTCATTGACCAAACCACCTACTCCCAACTAAATGCCTTTGTCGAAGCCAACAATCTCCTTGACCCCGCTCAATCAGGTTTCAGAGCCTGTCACGGAACTGAAACCACGCTAACCTGAATCTGGGATGACCTTAAAATGATGGCAGACTCCGCAGGATGCACAGCACTAATCCTTCTTGACCTATCCGCTGCCTTCGACACAATCAATCACTCAATCCTCCTAGACCGCCTCCACTCCCTAGGAATTCGTGGAACCGCTCTTAAATGGATAGCTTCATTCCTCAAAGATCGATACCAAATAACGATACTCTCCACCTATACCTCCCAACCCCGACCAGTCGACACGGGAGTCCCTCAAGGAGCATGCCTCTCCGCCCTCCTGTTCAATCTCTACTTGATCACCCTCCCACCAATAATTCGTTTGCACAACATCCTGTGCTACAACTGCGCCGATGACGCCCAACTAATACTAAAACTCCTGGACTCAAAACCCAACTCACCACCCGACCCGACCTGGCCTCCTGCCTCCTTGACATAGAACTCTGGATGACCCAAAACCACCGCCTGTTAAACCCCTACAAAACGGAAATCATTCTATGTGGCAACCCTGAACTTCTTCCACACCCACTACCCTGGCCATCCACCATGGGCAACTCCCCAACCCCCTCCAACTCAGTGAAAAATCTTGGATGCGCCCTTGACTCTGAGCTAACACTCTCGCGCCAAGTCAGCAATGTCTCAAAGTCCTGCCACTACCACCTTAAAACCCTTAGGCGCATATTTTCATATCTCTCCTTTCCCAACAGACTCCCCGCGGTCCAATCGATTGTTAGATCAAGACTGGACTACGCAAACTCCCTATACCTCGGAATCCACGCGTACCAACTGAATAAACTCCAAAGGGCACAAAACGCGGCAGCCAAATTGCTTCTTGGGCTCAGCCCAAGAGACCACATCTCCCCAGCCCTTAAGACGCTGCACTGGCTCCCAGTAGCACGAAGGGTGACTTTCAAAACCTTGTGCATCTCCCATCGAGCACTGCATAAAGTTGGACCTCAATACCTTCAAGACAAGCTAAAACCCTACCACCCCCCACGCACCCTGAGATCAAGTTCAGCCGGCCTCCTAGTCATACCAAAGACAAACTCAATCAGGTTAGGCGGATCCTCATTCTCAGCCTTGTTCCCCACGCTATGGCATTCACTCCCACCCCACATCTGCCTAACTGAGGATTTAACGTCTTTCCGCAAACTGCTGAAAACCTGGCTCTTCCCCTAAAAACAACCCGTACCAAACTTGCCCAAACAAACCTACAGCAACTCAATGTGACCAATCCATCAAACCACCTGATGCGAGAAACTGACAGCTAACAACCCCTAATATAAACTAGGAAAAACAGAATTAAACGTATAAAGTAGTACAGAACAGTGAAATGGTTAATAAGAGTAAATCATACGGAAACAGTAAAGAGATTTAATCTCCTCAAATGGACAGAATGCATGCGGAGTGAAAGAAAGTGAATGGCGTGGATGAAGTAGTTAAAATGGATGAAACGGGTGGAACAAATGAATGCGCTGAGTGGAAGAATACACGAGTAGAAGATCAAATACCTATATAGTTAAAATGAGTGTGGAAATCGAACGAATATGTAGATCGGATGAGTGTATGGAATGGATGAACAGGTTGAGTGGATGAGTGTGTAGAGCGGCTGGGTGTATAAAACGGACATGCGTGGAGCGCGGATGGGTGCGTAAATACAGAGAAGTGAGTAGAACACAGGAGTGCGTAAATCAGATGAATGTCCAGAACAGATGAGCGTAAACGGGATAATTGTACGGAGCAGATGAGTATACCGAGCACATAAGTGTAGATAACAGATGAATATGGAAGTGCCGAGACGGATGAGTGGATAGAGCGGACGAGTGGATAGAGCGGACGACTGGATGAGTGGATAGAGCGGACGAGTGGATAGAGTGGACGAATGGATAAGTGGATAGAGCAGACAAGCGGCTAGAGCGGATGAGCGGATAGAGCGGATGAATGGATAAGTGTACAGAGAGAATGAGTGTACAGAACGGGTGAAGATATAGAACAGATGAGTGTAGAGGTGAATATGTAGATCAGCATATTGCTGTGGAAAGCACAAGTGCTTAAAGCAGATGAGCCCTTAGAGGGGATGAAGGCGCAGAGGGGAGGAGCGCATAGAAGGGATGGGCGCCTAGAGGGGATGAGCGCGTAGAGGGGATGAGTGCGTGCGCATGCGTGGGGCAGACAGGAATGCATGCGTGGGACCGACAGGAATGCATGCGTGAGGCAGACAAGTGTGCATGCTTGCCGCAGACAAGAGTGCATGCGTGGTTAAGACAAAACTGCATGTGTGTGGCTGACTGGAATACGCTTGACGGACTGGAGCGCGCGGAGCGATCTAGAACGCGCAAGGCATGACGGATTGCATGTGCACGTGGAGCGGACCGGAGACTATGGAGCAGGCCGGAATGCATGGAGTGATAGGAGTGCATGGAACAGACTGGAGCACATAAAATTGCGTGACGTATATAGCATGGTTTGGAATGCAGAGAATGTTTGAAAGAGCATATAACCCATCATATCACACCCCACGCTTACTCTTGCCTTGCATCACCACTCAACTAGAACACAGAGATACTATGACACCATTTGGTATAACTGTTCTCATACCAACATCCGCCGCTCTCTCCACATCCACATGGTTACACACCCCCCAGCCAGGCGTTCTCTTCAGGCCTAACGCAGCCACTTCCGGTCTGGGCAAATCCTGCCAGAACGAACACATTCGCCTGATCTCTCAACCACCACACCTACCGCTAAAAAGTAGCTATTACCCGGATTTCGCAAGAGCTGCACACATACCAGGTGCTCACACGCACCTTTTTGACTCTCTACTGATCCCAACTTGGGTTCCCAAGGGCGTTCAACCTACAAGCGCCTTCAGACCATACCAAAGGTATATAAGGCGCTATATAAATGCAAAATAACAATAAGACTCTCTAAATGGAAACACACGTACTACACCCAAGTGGCCCCTAAAGCATATATTGATTAAGGGGACTTGAATACTCGAGGGCATGTGCAAATAAGCTATTTTTAGCTTTGCATCAGGGCTCTGTCTCACAAATGTGTTTCAAGTCTGGGTCCTGGTCAGAACTCTCTGACTAGATCTTCAGCATAAAGATTTTTTTTTTATTTACTTGTTTATAATCAAAGATCAGTTTGATTTTTACAAGAAGTTGTTTCACATAAAGGACACAGTGCTAAGAGTAGAGAGCAGATAACAAGACGGAAAACGAATCATATTTGAAGTGAAGAAAAAAGAAAAGCCATTATTGTCCACAACACACGAGTCAAACTACAGTGAGTCATACTGGCTTAATTGGCAGTGTCTGTTGGTAATCTAAGTGCAGCTTCCAAGATCTTTACTGCCGCCGTTGACCATTTTGTTTTTTCACCTGAGACCAGGCGGCACCACCATGTGTCTTCCTCTGGAAGCGATACGTCATACATCAAGGGTAGCAGGTAAGCATCATGCAAAAAAGTGGTTTTAGGACAGTTCAAAAGTAAGTGTCTTATGGTTTCTACCGTTTCAGTCCCAGCACATAGTCTAAAGTTCTTGATACTGATTTAGTCTGGATATCTGATTTCTTGAGTTGGCATTTGGTTGAATCTCATTCTCATAACTATTTTCTGCAGTTTTTTATTAGGAAATTTTATACAGTAATTCAGAGGTCGATTTAGCTTGTTTGTTGTTGGGGGTAAATGAGCAAATAGCTTATTTGCTATTGTTGTCTCACCAGTTTGGATCCAGTCTTGGGCTATTTTTGTCTTTATGCTATTAGGGTTTTGGATGAGATCCTCAGACGTGCAAGCCAAGTCTGACAGCTTTTTTTTATGAGTTTTTGTTCCCATTTGTTCAGTGCGTTACGGCGTCCTTGGTTAAGTTCTGCCTGGATCAATTTGTAAATCGGAAGTGTCTGGTAAAATAATTTTCTGAAGTAGTCTCATCTGACTTTGTTCGACTGATGCTTTCAACGATAGCAGGCCCAATTCACGTCTGATAGCTGATATTGATGACGATTTGGGAAGGCCTAATACGGCTTTCCACAAGAAACCTTCCAGTTTCGACCATATAGTATCATGGATATTTAGGGCCGCGTCCATACCGTAAGTTACCAATGGAACCACCTTTTGTTTGTAAAATTGAATTGCAGGTAGTAGGGAAAATTTCCCATATTTACGGTCTACTAGTTTAGCTTAGGTTGTCAGTTTTAATTTTAGCCCACAGCGCTAGATGGATTGCTTTTTCCGATCTTGTTG